>NC_065534.1:8293916-11070166 GCF_932294415.1 Quercus robur | reverse complement strand
AAAGAATAAGTTATTGAAACAATTCAAAAAATATATGACTATTCAAGAGAAAAATATAAGAAAAATTATAAAAAAAAAGAGAAAAATATAAGAAAAAGAAAAAGTACATGAACCCATAAAACAATAAGTTTTAAATTTTAACGCGTCTAAACTTTAAACGATGAAAAAACAATCATCAATTCTAAAATTATTTAAACAATAATATTGTAATCTTAAAAGAGAAAAAAAAAAAAACAAATTACAATAATACCTATCACGCTTCACGCGGTCCTTTTTATTTTAATTTTTTTTCAACCCTGTTTAATTGGTTGGTTCAATATTTTTCAAATAATTCAAATTAAATAAAAACCCAAAAGTCAAAAACAACAAAAGTATTGGAAAAGGAAATACTCTACGTCGCCAAGAAGCACACTGCCTTTCCTATTGTGTAAATAGTTTATTCATGGAAAAGATGAAGACAAAACTCCTAAATATGTGTGTGTGTGTGCGCGCGTGTGATTATGCAACAGAGAAATATAAGAGAAAAATGTGTTACCATCAAAAGAATAATTCAAATGTTAAAACTTTTGAAAGACTAAAAAAATACTAAAGAATCATAAGATTTACTCCCTATAAATTTTTGAAACAAAACCAAATGTATATGATTACACAATAGAGAAATATAAAAGAAAAGGTGATTACCTTCAAAATAATAATACATGGTATAGTTATTCAAATCAACTAAACATGTTTAAATATTGCAAAAACTAACACAAATTCAGATGTTAAAACTTCCAAAATGCCAAAAAAATATATAATTAAAGAATAAGTTATTGAAATAATTCAAAAAATATATGACTATTTAAACGATGAAAAACAATCATAAATTCTATAATTATTTAAGCAATAAAATTGTAATCTTGAAAGAAAGAAAAAAGCTAATTACAATAGTACCTATCACGCTTCACGTGGTCCTTTTTATTTTAATTTTTTTTCAACCCTATTTAATTGGCCGGCTCAATATTTTTCAAATAATTCAAATTAAATAAAAACCAAAAAGTCAAAAACAATAAAAGTATTGGAAAAGGAAATACTCTACGTGGCCAAGAAGCACACCACATTTCCTCTTGTGTACATAGTTTATTCACCGGAAAAGAGGAAGACAAAACTCCTACTCTTGATAAGAACTCTATTTTGATTCTATGCTAACTCTACCATAATTTTTTTTTTTTTTAACAAAGTAGATGAAAAGAAAATAACATAAGAAAAGCTCATACCTCTACTCGGTTTTAAAAAAAAATATTGGGGTTTGCTTTGCTTTTAATAGTGTTCATAATTAATCTTGCAAGTTTGGAGATAAATTATCAATGTTTGAGTTTGAGTTTAAGTTGGACTTGTTAGAGAGATAAAGTTTCACTCCTTGTTAAGTTTGGATTAAACAAAAATAATTTTGTTTAAAAAAATAATAATGATAAGTTTCAATTTTAGTTGGACTTGTTAGAAAGATAAAATTTCATTCCTTGTTAAGTTTGGACTAAAAAAATAATAATTTTATTTAAATATCATGCTGACGTGGAAAATTGTGGGAGCTCCAAAGACTTCGGTTTTATATATACTAACTTATAACCCGTGCAAATGCACTAGATTTTTCTAATTGCGCTGGTTGTTTGTTTATAGTATCATCAAAAGCACACTTTTTTTTTTATATAACATCATCAAAAGTAAATAATACTTCATCATAATAATATATATTAACATAATTTGAATAACGGGAAAAAATTAAACTTACAGTAGAAGAAAAACAAAAATCTTTCTTCATAACATCATAAAAATTTAGATTCATAGCTCAAAATAATATTTATAATCCTAAAATAAACCAAAAGTCAAATAGTTTAACCCTTTGTTTATGGACTTCATGCTTTCTCTGTTAAAAGTCTTTATGGGTCTAATGTTGTAAGCAACCAAGCCATTGAGGATCTCTTTGCATACCTGGACATATTAGAAGATTCATAACAAAATGTTAATGTTAAATTGATTCCAAATGAAGATCACATACAAATGCGAAATTAGTTCTACCATCTATAATCTAGATCACATGAATGAGCATTAGATAGCTCTTATCATTTCTTTTTCCTTTAAACATGTCTAATAAAAATTTCTATATCAAAATTTTACTTATAAAACAAAATCCAATAAAAAAACCATAGGAAAGTATCTATTAGAATATAATCATATTTTTCTTATCTTTTAATAAGGTGTTGCCGAATTTCCATGGAAGATCATAGAGTAAAAAAAAAGAAAATTTTGGTAAAAACCCAAGTAGAAGATACTAAAATTGATAAGGGTAATGTATATGTATGTTCAGCTGTTTACCAATTGTAAGGTGTCTACCTACTACCATAAAAAAAATTAATAATAATAAAAATAAATAAATTGTAAATCATTTGTGGTAATGATGTAACACAAAGGAGAATTAAATGACTTCAACAATTTCAGTATCAATCTACATTCTAAGAGAAAATTCAGCCAATGTCAGTTGGAGAATTCATTTGGGCATTTATACTATTGTAACTTGCACCATGAGCTTAAGAAAAAAACAATCATTTTTATGGTAAGCATTAAATGTAGTTTGTAATCGTTTTCTTGCCCACTAAAAGGAGGTAATTGAAAGACATTTCAGAAAATACATAGAACTGGAAGTCTAATGAAAAAATTAAAATAAAAACCTTCATTCTCCAATCTGACAAACAGTAAATTATCACGTTTTAAATTCCCCAAATTTTATAAGATCTAAAAAAGAAAAAAGAAAAGATTAGAAACTAAAATTAATGCATCATTGCTATTTACAGGCTGCAACATATGTAAAGTTTGACTACTCTTTTAACTGTTTATGAGATGCAAATGCCTCATAGTTACAAAAAAGCAATAAACAAATTTTTTGTTACAAAAAATGTTGAATTCATGCAGTTAGCCTATATTGATGTAACTGATTTCCAAAACTTTTTTTCAAATGAATAGGATGCACAAACGTATATAATTTCTTGGTGGACTGAAACACCAGCCAAAGCCCCAAAATGGACATATCATCCGCAACAAACAAATGTCTCAACACCCAAACACAAATCCACAACTACCCAAAGTTTACCAACCACAAACCAACATAAATTCATTGGAAAAATGTTTGAAATAATAATAATAATAATAAATAGAGAAAAACTCACCTTATATAAGACTATAACTGGCATAAGTAACGTTTGAGATTGTTGGGAAGAGAAAGAGCCAAGAGATGGGGAGAGTGTGGCAAGAGGCGGTCTTAAGATTTCTCTCTCTCTCTCTCTCTTACTCTCTCTCGGTCTGCCTTATAGGGTTTCTCTTTGCAATTTTGGCGGTATGAAGGTGGTAGGAAATTGGTTATTGGCTGAAGGCTAGCTCTAGAGTGGTGGTGGCACTACATCCATAACTATCTCAAATAATATCATGGTCCCTCTGGCAGCCAAGTCTTTCACAACTTCAAAGCTGTTAGGAAATACAATTTCCTGGCTCATTGGGATTCAGCTAGATATGTCAATGAGCTTAAGGAACAAATAAAAAATAATTATTAGAATAATATTGTACCTGTTTTGTAGAAAGAAGTACATGAATAGAGCATCTTTGCAGTTTTTTTAATGTAAACTATCAAAAAAATTTTGAATCAGACCTTTGAATGTATTCTACAGTGTGAAACTCAAAGAATAAGAGGTGTCCTCCTGCCAAACATGGTCTACTAAATGAATTACATGCAAAACCTGTCAACTTAATTGCAACCACACTCATTGTTTTGTTAATGAAAATCCACACACCAGTAACCATAAAGCTACAACAACAAAATACATTGTCTGCGAATGTCTACCTTTAAAACAAAAGTTTAAAGTACCTAACCCTGGTAATTATGCAGATAGGGTGAGAGGCAATAAAAATTTGATAGAAAAAAAAAAACAAAAAACAAAAAACAGGACAAAACAATAACCTTTTTGTAACTCTTTAGCCATTGTTCTTATATGGCAGTTACAAGCTTCTCTCTCAGCACATGTTCACAAAAACTTTTACCTTAGGTCTTAAAACTTCCATTTGAAGTTCATAACTCTAAATTTTGTTTCCAATATATTAACTTATAAGTTATAACACTATTTTCTCAGACCCAAAAAAATAAAACAAAAACTGCCATATAATAACTTGTAGATCACCTATAACAAAACTTAACTACATTGACTTGCTAAACAAAATTACAAATAACCATACAACTGTAATTTTCTTTTGGTCTTCATATAATAACTTTGGAATATTGTTTCTCATATGTTTGAACAGAAAAGGCATCAAACTCTCTCTCGATCTCTTTCAATTGAACAGTTTTTTTTTTTTTTTTTTTTTTGCTTTAAACTGTGTGCACAATAAATGGATAAATTTGAGAGCCCTCAAATAGTGCAACATGCGGTATTTTAGAACTTTTAAACTAGACACGTGCTACAATTTTAAGGGGTGTTTTTTCCTATGTGTTGCAACAACCTTGCTTAATGACTTCATGCTTCATCTCTAAATCTTGTAGGTCCAAAGTTGTCAACAACCATGCTTTTTTTTTTTTTTGAAGAGACATTCTGCCTTATATATCATTAAGTGAAAGTGGAATCCACATACAAAGCCTCAACTGCTGGTGGAGGGGGGTCCTCCATCCAAATAATCTCATTAGATACATTTTTTGCATGCCGAGCTAATGCATGGGCTACTGTATTTGCACTTCTTCTAACAAATTGAACCTGTGACCAACGAAGACTCTTTAACAGACAAAACACGTCCTGAAAAATGTGGCCAACCCGAGATGATGAGTTATTTTCCAACTTCAGTGCATTCATGACCGGCTGGTTATCACCTTCAACCACCAACTCCGAGAATCCACACTCTATAGCAAACTCAATGGCGCGACGGCAAGCGAGAATCTCAGTTTCCTCGCTACATGTCAACAACCATGCTTTTGAACATTGCATTTAATTTCATAATTTCTTCACCTACAATAGAATGTTAATAATTCAATAGTTGAAATAACAAAAGGCTTAGAAAGAGTACTTGGCTATTGAGGATCACACTACACACCCACTTTAAACCACTGAAAGCAGAATCCCAGGTTTGTTGTTCTAATTTTTCCTCTTTTTAACACTGGATTTGCACTTCACTTTTGATCATCAAGGATAAAAAAATAGCAATGTTGCAGTGCTTATAATTTTCATGTGACATTGACAAACTTTGTGAAAAATTAGGAGGCTGAGAAAGCATTGGTTTCATAAGTAATCTAGCTTCTTTTATATAAAGACATACCTCCCACATAATGCAAAGACCAAATAACATGCAGAGAAAAGGCACCTCTGACATTATATTAGTAAATAAGATTCAGTTAACCAACTCCAAAATGCAACCACCACAAAAGAGGTTCCAAAAAAATAACAAATAGCTATATAACATCATAAATACAATTGATCTACTTACAGAAGAAGATTCTTTTACACACAGAAATAACCATTGATTAAAATGCATCGGAGAAATGAACAAACAAAATCTGAAATTACTAAAGGATCAAACCTCATCCAATCAACCAAAACTATATCATGAACAAAAAAAGAGTCAAGTAGGTATCTAACTGGAAAATAGTGTTCATGAAAAATATTGATTTTACACCAAATAAAAATTTTATTCTTTGTAATAGGTGAAGATTTTTTTTTTTTTTTTGATACAATAGGTGCAGATTTTTAAACTTGTCAAAAATTGATTTTACATAAAATATTAATAAGTTGCAGAATCTTACATGTTTTCTCAAGGTTGTTTAGCACCATCTTGTCTTGTCATCTTGCTCTAGTATGCTCTTGAGTCAGATTGAATACCTCCAACTCAAGCCTCATCACATCCATCAATGATATTCTACACATTCCCACAGGCAGCTCTCATACCCACATAATACTCAACAAAGACTAAAAAACTTAATTAAAAATTCCAAAAGAAGAAGAAGCTACTTCTTTTTATTTCTCCCAAAATCTTATAATTTTGTGGTTCTATTAGGCAAAGTTAGAAAACCTAAGAATGAAAATGTATAACACAAAATGAGGAAATTAACAGAGATGAAAAAAAAAAATTACAGCAACTAAACTAATTTATGAAAATTACAAATGACAAATTTCTCTAATGAGTTCAAATAGAAATTCTCCATCAAATGAATAATACCCTTCATTCTTCCTCACACCTACACTGAAATTAGAGTTTAGAAGCAAATGGTGACCGGGCATGAATTTATTTTGTTTTCAAAAGCCTTAAAAAAAATTTCTTTGATAAGTGAGTCACATTAAGAATATTGATGAAGATATATACATTAATCAAATTAATAAAAGAAATTCCTATTTTTATTTTCCTCAAGAAACAAAGTAGAAACAGATAGTGACTCATAAGTCATAACATAGATGATTCTGATATAATTGAAGATTGAGAGGCAGGATTTTTTGCTAAAAATAGGAAGGGCAAAGTAGGTTTCAGTTTTGTAATGCCGTCAATAACAGGTGGTAATTGTTCTCATTACTAAATTCTTAATCAAATTGTAAGGTAATAACACCTTTAGCTGCAAAATGTTATTTTGGGACTCTACAATTGAATATTAAACATATAACCACAACACAATGCTACAAATGCCAAAAGGACTTCACTTTCCGCCAAACAGAAAGAATGCCTTTATTACCAAAGAGTTGTAGGGTTGTTATTTCCTAAATATTAATTACAAAGGCAAGTATCAATTATACAGAGGATTCAAGGGATAACACTAACAACTTAAACAATTTTTTTTTTAATCCACATACTCATCTATGAATTTCTAGTATGGAGCTATACCATCTACCTAAAGTTTAATGTAAACAATATGTGTGTTTTCTTTAAGCAGCATTCATATTCCTTTAGTTATCTAATCAAAAGTTTCAAAAGTGAGAAATTTAATGCTAGAATTAAATGAATTCAAAATTCAGAGGTAGACAAAGAAAAAAAAAATCTAACAAAAAAACTGCCAAAAAAAAAAAAAAAAAACCAAATCTAACCAAAAGACAATAATCAACAAAACATAAATCAATTCAAATTTCAGGGGCAAACAAAAAAAAAAGTACAAATCTAACAAAAATCAGCCAAAAAAAAACAAAAAAACAAAATCTAACCAATACAATAATCAACAAAACAAAACTCAAGAAATTGAAAAAAATAAATGGGAGATTAGGGTAACAGGTAGCCAAACCTTTAACCTTGATTGAGTAATTCCTTTTGTAGAAAATCCATTGGCTTTATCTGGCATCGAAAATCAGTATTCTGCGATTAGAGAAAAAGATTGAATAGAAAGGAAAGGTTAATTAGGAAGTTGGAATATAATTATATAAACAACAATGAATGGTGTAGAAAGAATAATAAGGCACAAACTATGTAAGATCAGAAATTAAGAATGGAACCTTTCTTGTTACAGGGAAGGAGCAGAAAAGTGGGAGAAGATGGAATTGTAGGTGACAGTTTCTTTCTTTTCTCTTGAGAAACAAATACAATGAATTTCGTAAATGATCACTCAAAACCAAACCAATCTAATTCAAGCCAGAACTAACGCAAAAATAATTTAAAATGTAAAAAATAAACAACCGGCCAAATTACCTATAAGAGGCATGCTAATGGAAGCCTAACTCAAAACCAAATCTAACTATGACTAAATCTAAACCAATCCAACCAAGAAATTCAAGCCTAAATCATATTCAATCCCCAGATTTGAAAACGAAAAGGAAAAAAATAAATAAAACAATAACTTTACCAGTTATAGTATACGGCTTGTCTCTGTATGCCTTATGGACTCTATCTGATGCATGCTATTCCGGTAGGAAAAGCCTAAAATAAGATTGAAGAAGGAAAATAAATGTTAGAAACGAAAATACCCAATGATTTCAATCTTACAATCTCAATGATTTAGTGATTTCTTTAATCTTAAAAAAAAAAAAAAACAAAAACAAAACAAAAGCAAATATCTAGAATTGAGGAAACAAACATTTTGATAGAAAACCCAAAAGCCCAAAACAAAAGCAAATATCTAAAATTGAGGAAACAAAAATTTTGATAGAAAACCCAAAACAAAAACGAATCAAATCTAAACCCATTTAACCAAAAAAAAAAAAAAAAAAAACTTTTTAGAGTTTTGAGATGCGTACGAAACAACCTTACACAATTTAATTGGCAACATGGATTAAGAATTCTAGAACAAAACAAAAGATCGATCAGTAATTTTATCAAACAAATTGCGTATTAAAAATTAAGTTTTTCATCTAATACATTCAGATTTTTTTTTTTTTTTTTGATAAATAACGTAAGAATATTATTAATAATAAAAATTGCCAAACCGAGTACATTGGGGATGTACTATGGGGGCACAAATCAAGAAACAAAAGAACAACGGTCAAGAAAAATAGAAAAGGAAGAACAAGAAAAATGAGAAAAAACCACACTCCATTCAAAGAGCGTGCGTAAGAAAAAGGATTTAATCTCCAGTAAAGAGCGTTTGCAACCCTCAAAGCTTCTAGCATTCCTTTCACGCCAAATGCACCAAATCAAGCAATGAGGCACTAATTTCCAAACATCAATGTGACGAGGTCGTGCAAACTTTCCTTCCTAAGCCTCAAACAACTCAAGAACAGTATGAGGCATAACCCATTGAATACCAAACAGGCAGAAAACCAAAGACCACAACTCCCAAGCTATGGAACAATGAAGTAGAAGATGATCCACCGACTCCCCACACCTCTTACACATATAGCACCAGTCAAGCACTATCACTCGCCTTTTGCAAAGGTTATCTGTTGTTAAGATCTTACCTAAGGAAGCAGACCAAGAAAAGAAAGCTACCCTTGGAGGAACCTTCGATTGCCATATCATTTTCCATGGAAAGGAAACAAGATTAGGAGGGTAGAAGGAACTATAATAAACTCTAACCTCAAAACCTCTATTCCTTGCAGGCTTCCAACAAACCTTATCTGGGCCAAACCCCCGCACTGACAAAGAATATACCAACTCCATAAACCGATCAAAGGCTTCTTCTTCCCAATCTTGTGGTGGACGAGGAAATTGCACATTCCAGTGAAATCTCCCAGCCGACCAACCCATAACTTTAGCCACCGAGGAATCCTTTGACCTACTAAGACAGTAAAGCTCCAGAAAGGCCTCTTGGAGGGTACAATCCCCACACCACACATGCTTCCAAAATTTCACTCTAGTTTCGTCCCCCACATCATAAACAAGAAGTTTAGAGAAGTTCAACCAGCCACTTCTAATGTATCTCCACAAGCTGACCCCATAAGGACTTGTCACCTTCTTCATACACCAACCACCCCAAATGTTCCCATATTTTGCTTCTATAACCCTCCTCCATAAAGCATCAGTCTCCGAGCCATACCTCCACAACCATTTACCTAGTAAGGCAGAATTAAAGGTACCCAACCGTCTAATACCCAACCCCCCAACCTGCAAAGGCCTACAAACCTTGGCCCAATTAAGTAAATGAATTTTAGGTTCACCTCCAATCCCATTCCACAAAAAATCTCTCTGTAATTTCTCCATACGCTTAGCCACCTTACCTGGTAAAGGAAGAAGGGAAAGAAAGTATGTAGGTAAAGAAGATAGTGAGCTTTTAATGAGTGTCACCTTACTCCCTTTAGAAAAATACATTCTCTTCCAACTTGCTAATCTCCTCTCCATTCTCTCTAGGATAGGATTCCAAACAGACAAGTCCTTAAATTTTGCACCTAATGGAAGGCCCAAATATTTCAAGGGTAGAGAAGACTGTCCACACCCCAACAGACCCACCAAAACCTCCAAATTAGGTACCCCACCAACAGGTACCAACTCGGATTTCCCCAAATTAATATGAAGCCTTGACACCTCCTCAAATCTAGCAAGAATTGCCCTCAAATTAGCAATCTGAGAAGGTTTAGCATCACAAAAAATCAGAGTGTCATCTGTGTTAGGTTCTAAAGTTTAGGACTTTATGTATTTTAGAACTCTAATTTGTAATGTTGGCAAACCATGATCAAAACAATGTGTTTAGAAGTGTTTAAAAGTAGCTCAAAGTTGTATGTCAATGTAAAGTTGGAATCGAGTGTAAAGCAGAAAGCAGTGTGGCTTTCGGCCTGGCTCGATTGATCGAAGCTTAGGCTCAACCGATCGAACGTCGGGCAGATTGCTTTTCTGCAGATTTGTCCAACTCAGCCCTATGTGTTTAAAACGTTTTTAGGGTTTCTTATTTGTCCTAAGTATAAAAGGCAAACCCTAGCCATGTTTTAGTGTTGCTCATATTGCGGTTTGTGTAAATCTCTTGTGAGATCTAGAGGAGCTTTCCTTTACGCAAACTTAGGGTTTTCAAGGAAGAGACATTCTCTAAACCTTGATGATCAAAACAGTTGCTGCCATTAAAGCTTAAAGAATACACAAGCGGGGGTGCTTGTAGCTGGTGGAATCCAAAGAAAGAATGAGTCCGTGGATTCGGAGCTTGCACGTGGTCGTGTCAGTAAGTTCTACTGGTTGGCAGCATTAGGAAGTCGAGCGGGGGTGCTTGTAAGTCCTTTTGTATGAACTTCGATTCTTTCTGATAATGGATTCAAGTTTACCTTGAGGATAGCTAGGTCAAATCCTCCCCAAGTTTTTACCGGTTTGGTTTCCTAGGTGATCATATCATTGTCTTATTTATTTTCCGCTGCTATGCATGATATGATATATTTGTGTTAACCTAGACTTGTTAATTTGACTAAGTAACAACTTGGCTAATTATCTAAGGTTAATTCATTTGTTTAAGGGGTCTAAAAACTGTCAATCTGCAAATAAAAGGTGAGACACCATCACTGATTGACCAGCCGTACTACCAACAGAAAAGCCTGAGAATTCCCCAACGGAGGCAGCCACATCCAACATACGACTTAATGCCTCCATCACAATATCAAACAACAATGGAGATAAAGGATCCCCTTGCCGAAGCCCTCTAGAACTTCCAAAGAAATCAATTGGGCTACCATTGATCAGGATAGAAAACTTTACAGTTGAAATGCAATACCTTATCCATTTTCTCCATTTCTTTGAGAAACCACAGCGCTGCAACATATACATCAAAAAATCCCAACTCACATGATCATACGCCTTCTCCACATCCAATTTACACAGCACACCCGAAACTCCTGACTTCAATCTACTATCAATACATTCAGAAGCAATTAAGACAGAATCCAAAATCTGTCTACCCTTCACAAAAATCCGAAATAAGCACATGCGCCACCCTACGAAGCCGATTAGCCAACACCTTAGAAATAATCTTATAAATCCCACCAACTAAGCTGATAGGCCGAAAATCCTTGACCTCCACAGCATCCACTTTCTTAGGAATAAGGGCAAGGAACAAAGCATTAAGACTCTTCTTAAACACCGCCTGAGTATGGAAGTTGTGGAATACAGGCATAATTTCAGATTTCAAGACACCCCAACAAGACTGGAAAAATGCCATGGAAAAGACATCTAGACCAGGTGCCTTATCACCATTACACTCATGGATCACCTCAAACACCTCTTCTTCCTCAAAAGGCTTATCTATCCAACTTGCATCTTCCATTGAGATGCTAGAAAAATCCACATCATCTAAGACAGGTCTATGAGCCACCTCCTCAAAGTAAAGTTGCCTATGAAACTGAGAGATACAGTTTGCTATAGCAGTTGGGTCCGAAGATAGCACCCCACCCACCATAAGCCTATCAATAGAATTAACCCTCCTGTGAGAGTTAGCTATACGGTGGAAAAATTTAGTATTCCGGTCTCCTTCCCTAACATAGAGAACTCTAGATTTCTGCCTCCAACATATTTCCACCCTTTCCTCTGCTGATAATCCCCGACTCTCCTCCATGTTCTCTAGAACACTAAGATCCTTCCACAATTTTTTAATCTGAGCTTCAACATGACCAAACACCTCCACATTCCATTTTTTCAAATCATTTTTAAGGAGCTTTAATTTATTGGCCAGAATAAAACTCGGTGCACCATGAACCTGGTAGGAATCCCACCAAGACCGAACCCTATCCACAAAACCTTCATCCTTAAGCCACATATTCTCAAATCTAAATGGCATACACCTTCTCTGAAAAGAGCCACCCTCAAGGACAATTGGGAAATGATCCGAGCACAACCTAGACATCCGTCTTTGTGAAACTGTTGGAAACTTATCCTCCCAATCTGCAGAGAACAAAAACCTGTCCAGCCTAGCCTTTGAGGCAACTTCTCTATCATTTGACCAAGTAAAAGTATCCACTTGCAATGGCAAATCAATTAGACCCTACTTCAAAATAAAATTGGAAGACTCTCGCATAGCAGTAGTGAAAGAATTAGACCCCAAACGTTCGGAAGGGAACCTAAACACATTAAAGTCACCACCCACACACCATGGAACACTCCACCAGCTATTCAAGCCACAAAGTTCCTCCCATAAAAACCTCCTATCTCAAAGTAGATTAGGACCATAAACACCAGTAAACGCCCAAACAAACTGATCTGACACACTTGTAAACTTACAAGAAACCAAAAATCTCCCCACTGCTTCCTCCATTTTATTCACTACCCGAGTATCCCACATCACTAACACCCCACCAGAAGCTCCACAACTACCTAAATAAGACCGGCCAACATGTTGGCCACCCCACAAACTATGAATCACCGCTCTATTAATCAACCCCATTTTGGTTTCTTGAAGACAAACCACATTTGGCCCTCATTTCCTAATCAGATTTCTCACCCTGAGCCTTTTATCCTGCTTATTCAACCCCCTAACATTCCAAGAAATAATCTTCACATTCATTGATAAGGAACAACAGCCCGCTCAGAACTTGCATTCCTTGCTTTATTTGGATCATACTCAACATTCAAAGAAGACAACAAATTTTTCAACTCCCGCTGACCTTTCTGACCTGACTTGACCAACTTCGTCTGTTCACCCACCACAAGTTTCTGTTTATCTTTCTTTTTGGCCTCTATAGCTAATAACAATCCTGTAATCTGCTCCTCAAAACCTTCCATTGAAGTGCCCACAGATTTCTTAAAAGCCTTTATCCTATTAGTTACCCATTGTGATAGTTGACAATTATCCACACTCTCCTTACACCCAATCTCCTTCACTTGACTGGACACCAACTCCAACGGACCTTCAGTGGCCAAAGATACCACAACTAATGGCTCATCACCTCTCTCACAACACCTCAACCTTTCATCAAATTCCCACATCTCATTCTCTGTCCCGAGAACCACAGACAAAGACTCTACTAGCCCTACATCCTCATCTGCCCAACTAACCCTTTGCCCTGAATTAGTAATAGACATATTACTTGGTACACACTCACCCTCCAAACTAGAGCAGATTGACATACAATCTAGAGATCGATACAAAGACAATGGGATCACTAATTGCCTACCATCACGCAATTGTAGCATCCATTCTTTGGAATTACCCCAAGACTTATCCAAGTCTCCAACCAACTCCCTAATAGTGGGACCCAGTAAATTAACTCCCGCAAACTCAAAATCATAATTTGTAGTGTCCGAACCTTCCAAACCCACAAAATCCTCTTCCCCATCTTCCTTTGCCACCTGAGGAGACTCACTGTGTGCCTGGACCACCTCCACTGGCTTAACCAGCATGGTGGAGGGCTGGGTCTGAATTCTCGGACCACTAAGACTATCAGCCCCCATCACTTCTGATGCAAAACTAGAAGACATCGTGGCCGAGGACACCACCGGCACCACCATTGTCCCACACGGGTCACCGATCACCGATATCGGGTCGTGGGATGCATGGGCCACTTCTTCTAGTCCTATCGGCACGGTGAGAGTTGAAGCGAACCGATCCGAGCTGAGCTGACCACCCTCGCCGGCCACTATCGTTGCTGCCACAGAAGAGCCCATGGTCAAGATCACTTCCGGCGACGTCGCAAGCATCACTGCTGTAGTGGGTAAGTCCCTGGAACTCTCAAGTTTCTTCGATTCAGTGGTTTCACTCCTACTCAAGCTCGTATTAGCTAAACAGCTCAGATGAGAGGACTCTAGAACATTAAGGCCATTAGTAGAACTCTCTCCAGCCTCAAAGAAACATGGGCTTGCCAAACCCAGGCCCACAACAGACCCCTTACTTCCCAAAAGGCCCACTGTTTTACTTACGTTATCTGTCTGCTTGCATGGGCCCAGCCCACTGTTTTACTTACGTTACTTACGTTATCAATATTAATCTCCCTTACCACCCAGTTGCCAGCTTTTTGACCACCCTTAACTCTATCCCAGGAAACCCGCCTCTTTCCAAACTCATTCACAGCCACAATCAGACCTCTCCCTAACCAACGTGATTTGCTATTATCATGCAACTTTCCAAAATCAACAATTTTTGAATTCGAATTAAAATTCAAAAGAATACTGAGCTTATTTCCCTCCGGGATTTTCTCCTCAATATTATTCTTACCATTAATACTACCTTCTCCACCCTCACCACCACCCATGGCTGCCTGGGGAAAATTTCCGGCCTGAGTTTCATAAAGTACAACCTGTGTGTGAGAATTGTCTCTCGGACGCTCCAAAATATTCTCCACGGCACCATCCTTGACCTTTTCTTTGATAAAAGGCTGCTGAATAGGCTTCAACCTTGCTTGTACTGGAGCTTTGACAGCTTCCACATAGGACCTGGCAATACGATTTTTTGAAACCTGCTCATACTTGTACGGTACAAAATTCAATCCACCCACCGCATATTGGGAAGGTTCCAATATTCTTCTTAATTCAATCCCAAAAGTTCTCCATCATCCTTGTGACTTACCAGCAGGAATAATGATAGTTCTCCGCAACCCCCCAACCTTAAGCTCGGTCACAGATAAGTACTGTCCAAACGAGTTGGACCCCCATTGCAAAGTATAGGTAGAATCACCATCCTTGAACGTGAAAAAATGCTTTGGATTAAGCCCTATCATGGTGTGTTCCAGACTCCGCATCACCCAGAGTGTTGCACTCTTACCCATAAAAACCGATTGCATGTAATATTTACCCCATTCAAAAATCTTAAGGGAGTAAAAGTTCGTCCCTTCCTCCACCACCAACTGAAACAACTTAGATTCAATAAAAAAAACTTCTAAATCCACCTATACTGAACCAATGAAACAAACTAAAACAAGATTTATGACTAATTCGAGGTAGCTAGGCCTCCAAGGAACCTACTGCCTAAGGCTCATTAAGAGAGAGCGGCTTGTCAACCACAAAGTTCAATACCTAACTAGCCAACTTTGTATATCGTAGTAGCCAATCTTAGAAGTCAACGGGCATGAGATTAGTATTCAATCTCCCATTCAGATTTTAAATAATTCAAGGTGAATTTTGACTTTTAACCACAATAAATCAAGGGCAAAATCCCTAATGTTACCAACAACAAAAAATATAGAAGGACAATTTGAAACCAAAGCATCCAAAGAAAGAAAATCAACCCATTTAAAAATTTTTTTTTTAAAGGGGTAAAAGAAGAACCCTAAAATTAAGTAAGGGGAACTACCGGTTTTGAATTCAAAAACATAGATATATTGAAGATTTAAGATTCTAATTCGAATAGGAAAAACAATGGTGAGGAGTTTCAGTCTTTCAAACAACAAGAACAGTATTTAAAGAGGAAAGGAGTATGCTGACCTTCAGTACAAAAAAAAAAAAAAAAAAGACTATACTGGTGGAGGGTACGGTGGCCTGATGGTGGCAAAGGTCTCAGATTTTTTGCTCTCCAACATCTATGACAAATCGAATCTCTTTCTCTATCGTTCTCTTTCTCTGCCGATCTCCTTTTCTTTCCGCAACGTATGTCTCTCTGAATTGTATTTTGACATTTTAATTGTAAACATGACAAGTTTTTAAGGGTGCAATTTCCTACATGGCAGCACCTCCTTAATTGCAGGAAAAAGTTTTTGCTATTATATAGTATATGATATGATATACATATATATATATATATATATATATATATTTATATTATATAGATAAAGTTATTCAGACCTCTTTGAGTATCTAACTATTCCCTTAGTTAAGGCTGTCCACAACCACTAATAACTCCTAGAACCAACCAACCCGGTGCCACTCGAATCAAGACCAACCCGATCAGAGCAACCCACAGTCGATAGTGGGTCTTTGATGTCAAAGCTCGAAGGGTGTGGGTCGAGTAGCAGTTTTAGGTTTCAAAACCCAACGAAAACCAAACCGATCGAAGGTCTATCACGGTAACACCATCCCCAAGAAGATTTTTCTCCTCGGCATGGCCTAGGTGACTCTGGTTCTTCGCCCTAGCACCCCCCCCCCTTTTTATGGATTGCTTCCTTCTCCTTTTATACTAGTCTTTACCCTCCTTCCAACGTCCACGTGTAGGACCAGCTTTCTAAGGTTGATACTTGTCCTATCAGCCCATACCCAAAGTGGTTGGGGGTAGTTGTAAAAGCTGAAAAGCATTGCTCTGTCAGGCACAAAATACTTAATTGCAGTAATGGCAGCCTTTCCCTTGTCTCTTGTCGCCACACTGCTCAGGGGTCCTTTCCCCATTAATGCGGAGGTGTCTAGCTTTTCCTTGAACCGCTCCTATACCATACTCGCCCTTTTTTCTAGGAGCGCCTTAGGATGCCAAGAACATAATCGTCCTCAGCTATATCTTTAGGCCATTTGGACTTCTGTTGCATGTCCTCGGCAACGCCTACCCTCGGCGTGGGCCTTAGGCCCTAATGCAAAGTGGGCCGGGATCACAAATTCTCTGGCCCCACAAAGTGCTAGTTTGAAGAGACTAGATATTTGAAAATTAAAGCCAAACTACAAACAACAAGCTATAGGGTTCTGGATACTCTTCTGCATCTCCCAGATGGCCCTATGTTTAAAAACTTATGTATGCAGATGCCTGAAGGTTTAAAGACATGCATTATAAAGTTGAAAACTAAAACAATGACTTAGCTCAACTAATAAAGTCTCTTCTATCTTCGAATGAAGTACATTTTGTAATATTATTAGGTGGTGATATCACTTATCAAGGTCCATTCCAACAAATTAGAAGTATACAAACTACAGATATCGAAGTTCTTAAATCAATTACAAAGCCTTTCTTGCGTCCAATCAATCCAATGACAATCCTTGCTAGTAACACCAATGACAGCTACGTCTTCAATTCCCCCTCTTGGAAAACCAAAATAAATAACACAAGTTAATAGACAGAAGTGGGTCTAAATATGGACATACATCTAATTACAAAGATCATGTTTAGATTGATCTAAACCCAAATGCATATTGACTAAGCCAGAATTACTACATCTTGTTAAATAAAATGACATATATATGAAACCAAACAATGAAAACAAAGTCTGAGATGCAAGAACCAATTCCTGGAGAACTAAGAAATATTCCTTTTCTGGATGCTGAAATTGCTATCCTTAAGTGCTTTAGAGCATACAGGTATACTGATCTAACATCTTCATACTACCTAAGAAAGTCATTAAGATGATTGAGCAGCGATTTTGAAAATTCCTGTGGACTGGAGTTGACATCTCATGTCCTAAGTAGCTTGGAGTTCAATATGTGTGGGGCTCAAGAGAGTTGAGGACTGTAACAAGTCAACATTCATGAGATATAAATGAAATGTTTTTGCTCAAGCTGGCTCAATTTTGGTGGCTTGGATAAAAGAAAATCTGCAAAGAGAAAGATCCTTTTGGATGACTAAAATTTCTCAAAAAAAATTTGGGGATAAAGGAAACTCCTTGAGCTTAGAGAACGAACAAGACAGTTAATAAGATCTATGGGGGATGGAAAAAATTATTTTGTAGCTCGATTGGTGACATGCTGATGGTATTCTTTACAGTTTAAAACAGGTATGGTTACAGAGTAGTACATGATGGTGCAAGTGTCTTAAGGCAAGGTTTTGAGGTGGCACACCGCTAAAATGGTCGAAACACTCTAGAATTTGACAAGAATTATATAATAATCAAAGTCCTGTAAAACAGAAGCATGTAATCCAATGAGAGAGAGAGAGAGATTGATAGTACTTTCTTAGGAAATACACACATTTATTACCATTAAATCATTTTGGTGGAGTTGATTACCAAGGTGTTGGTCCTCACAATAGACGTTATTTGTAATGATCTGCTCCGGATAAAGAAGTCTTCTCAACCTTCCAGGATATAGGTCCTCATAGGAGCAACCAGCTTCACTCTTTTGCTTATCATTTGGAGTATCAGTTGCTACTGATTGATGGATGAAATCCATATTGTGAGAAGGCTCATCAGTAGAGCACTCAATGATTGTTTGCCCAAACTCCTCAAGCTCTTGAGGGAATAAGAAACCTCTCCCACACTTCAGCACCATCAAAAGTGGGAAGTAGCTTACAACTGAAACCTCAATGTGACTGCACTGATTCCAAAAAACAAGAAATAAAATAATCTGAGAATTACCCACAAGGTAAACTCTACATATCAGCATGTTGGAATTTACAAGACTAACCCACAATTCGGCACTGTCAAGCTTGGCAAATTTCTAAGAATCGAATCCTCAATAAAGATGAATACTTAGTTGATAGCAGATAATCCCTCAACTACAAATATTTTACAGAAAGAAATTAATAATACTCATCGAGAGTAACAAGAGTGCAGATTTTTGCAATTTCTTCTTTCCATTTGATTTTACAACGACACTGGGATTGCAAGCATCTATTGCATTCTCCTATGGAAAATTGTAATAAATACTATAAAGAGAGACTAAAAAGAGTGTGGATTTTACCCTCCCATAATTGAACTAAAATGATGAGCACACAACCAGTTGCACCTATCTTCTTGTCTGCTAGCAGTGCGACAATTTGTCCTCACCAACAAAGTCCAATAAAATGGCCCTTGTAACTGATTAAATAGAGAGAAATGCAAGCATATGCGAATGAATTTAAGAAGAAAATATAAATATACAGCTACAAATAAACAACATTCTTTAGAGTGAGAAAGATGGTGACTTTTACACAATGGGCTCCCCCATTAGGACTGAACTTGTTAAAAGAAAAATTACTGTCAATTCAGGATGTGTAATGTGTGAAGAAGGAGAAGAAACATTGGGCCACTTATTTACCAAATATCCATTTGCAAGGGCATTGTGGTTTGCTTCACCCTCGAATATCAGAGTGGACTCAATTCTATCTGTACATCAATGGCTGCAGATGATCTTAGAGGATTATAAAGCTGATCATGTTCATGGAATGTCACTTGTACGTACAGGAAAGTAGTGCTATCCTCTGGACAATATGGATAAACAGATATCCATCATGCTACAGTGAGAAGGTTCCTAGTAGAATGGCCACAACCAACAGAACAGGAGGAACAGAGCATATAGGTTCACAATAGATTTTTGAACTATCAGAATAAAATGTAGTAAATAATATTTAAAAAAAAAAAAAAAAAAAAGAGCAACAAGAGTGCCGAATTTACCCTCCAACACAATTGAACAAAAATAACTACCATACAATAGTTGTACATGCTTTCCCGTCAGCAAGCAATGTGAGTATGACACAGTTTCTCCATTCCAACGAAGTCCAAAAACTTCCTCGTACCCAATATAAGGCAACTAGCAGAAAGAGGAATCACAAATTACTAAGCATATGTTATACATTGATAAACCATTTTAGAAAACTTCTTAGCGCATACTTTAGTAAACTATTTTAGAACACTTTTTATTAAAAATTTAACAAGTGATTAACTTTTTCATTTCTATAAAAAAAAAAAAAAAAAAATTACCTAAAATAAATTACTAAATAAATAAAGGCATACATTAACCAAACCCAATTACTTAAACTCATATGGCCCTCGTATGGCCTTGTCACAAGTTAAAAAGAAAAAGATATGCAAGCAAAAGCCAATGAATTTTTAAATAATTAGAAATACAGCTACAAACAAACAAGATCGGTAAGAGAGAGAAATATGATGACTTACAAAAAATCAAAGATAGAATCTTGCCGAGTCATCAATGCTACCATTGTCACTAGGACTCCTCTTCCTCACAATTAGAGTCGCCTTGTCCTTGTGTGCATAAATTCCCAATCCAATTTTCAATTAGATTAGGGTGTTGTATGTATCCGCTTTGGCTGTGGCTCGTCTACTTCATTAGAGGTACCTTCTCCACGAGGTCCTGCCCCATCTCCTTCAAAGTCATCACGACTTCGCTTAATTTTGGTATCCGTTGCTGAATCGTCTAAATTATCCTCATAAGGAGTGATGCTGCAGCTGCTGGACCCAGGCATCTTTTCTTTGAGATCTTCAATGTCTTGCTCGTATACCAAACGGGCTCCCCATTTTGTTAGCACCAAGCCTGGACCCATGGGGCTTATTTCAAGTTTAACATCAATCTGACTCAACCGATTAGCATCGATTTGACTCAATTCCTTGCCCCTTTTCCTTTTCAGAGGAAAATATTTTATCCAAAGGTGACATGATTCAATCTTACCAAATTGTTCAGAAAGACCAACCCCTAAGTTTACTGGAATTCGATATCCATTGACATCACAGGAAAGACCAATATTATGTGTAGCTCTATAAAATTCCGAAGGAGGAAGGTGAAGTGAAAGATAGGGGCGGATTGCAAAAACAACACACACAGCGATTCCCGTAATATCTGAAGGGCCTTGTAGATTCAGTGAAGTCCCCTCACTTTGATGGCTAAACCATTTCGGAATTTCACTTCCGGGTATGATAAAATTTTGATAACTTGAATCATAAGGACTCTAAAACACACAAATAAAGATGTTTAGAACTTCACGAGAGAGAGAGAGAGAGAGAGAGAGAGAGAGAGAGAGAGAGAGAGAGAGAGAGAGAGAGAGAGAGAGAGAGAGAGATACCTGAATGTAACGTGCCAGCATTGTTGAGAACATGTCACCGAAACTTTGATTCTCGATCAATTTGACGCAGTTAATAAGATAGAGATCGGGACTGAAAACATCTTCTGGTGTAAAAGGTAATGTTTCCAGCAAGGTACAACCTTCTGCCTCAAAATACCTAATATTTGATGGAAGCTCTGACAGTAATCGTAGATCCTTGCAATCACTCAAAAAAAGAGACTCCAGATTTGATAATCGAATGATATTTTTAGGAAGGCAATCGAATTTATTTCCCCTTAGATTTAAATGATTTAAAGATGACAAACAGCAGCCAATAGCATCAGGGACTGTATGAAGATTGCAATAACTTAGATTAAGAGATGTCAAAAAGGATAAGCTTGATAAAGTTTGCGTTAACATGCCCATGGGATCTGGACTCCTTTGGAATAAAAGAAAATTGAAGAGCTTTTTGAATGGTTTAGATAATGGAAGAGCACATCCACCAATAGATAGTTTTTTGAGATTTTTGAAGCGACTGAAGGACAAAGATAGCTCTATAGCAGTTCCACTCACGTTTAGCTCCTCCAGGCCATCAAGATTTCCAAGGTTCTTTGGAAGACTTGAAAGGTTTTTGCAACCATTTAGATTCAATTGAATAAGCTTTTTGAGATCTCCAACAGATGCATGAATCTTATATAGTCTTGTACAACTTTTAAAAATCACTTTCTCAAGATTTAAGGCTCCACTAAGGTCCGGAATCTCAATTAACTTTGGAGAGTGACTCAAGTCAACGAGCTTTAATTCGTTTAATATCTGTTTTAAACCAATAAATAGTTAGACAAACTCAAGCCTTAATGAAAATGAAGGAAATACAAATTAGCATAAGTGAAAATCTTACCATAATTCCTTTCCATAATTTTTTTATGCCACTACAATGCATTCTCAATTCAACAAGTTTAATTGGTTGGAAATTGGTTGGCATGGATATTAAAGGATATCCATGCCAATCTATTATGCGTAACTCATTAGAAAGATAACTTAGGCCTTTTGGAAGTTGGACAAGAACTCTATAAAAGCCTTGTAGAGGTTCCTCACAACCAATTTTAAGAAATCTCAAATTTTTCATCTTTGAGAAGACTTCGGCACTTAAGGGTTCATTTTTATCCACAGGCATCTTTAGGACTATACCTTCAACAAACTCTGTTCCCTAGAAACCAAGAACAATAAAATTAGGAAAAATCTTGATAGAATTTGGAATAATATATATACTTCTCAAAATTCAAGTTTAGACTTGTCAACTTACAGTATTATTTTTCAATACATGCAAGACATCCTTGTAACACCATAACCTACTACGTTTACCAAGCTCTTTAGGGGATTCACAACGAACAATGTCTTGACCCATTTCTTGTAGCAAATCATGCATCGTCAAAGTTCCATCTGATGCAATGGTTATGAGAGATTTGTCCATAAGAACATACATATCGTAGTCAGGATAGTGACCTAAATTTTCTAAAGTATCTCTTATGCGATATACTTGCTCTCCTTTAAAGAAACATGCAATATCTAAAAACAATTCTCTCTGTGTTTCCTCTAGCCCAAATAAACTTACTTGAAGTATTTTCATAATGCCTCTATTAGGGTTTGCTACTAGTATATCTCGAGCACTTCTCCATGCATCAGGTGTTCTACCAAACAATGAAGAACCTAAAACTTTAAGAGCTAAAGGAAGGCCATTAGCATATCTCACAAATTCCATAGACAAATCCACATAATTGTGTTCTGGATGAGGTTTCTTGAAAGCCTTCCAACTAAAAACTTTCAAAGCTTCATCTTTATTCAGCTCCTTAGCTTCATATATATGTTTCACTCCATGCCTTCTCAACAAATGCCTATCTCTACTTGTTACAATGATTATACTTCCTGGACCAAACCAACCACCATTCCCTGCTAATGCTTCTAGTTGTTTTTCTTCATTCACATCATCAAGAACAATAAGAACCTTTTTATTGTGTAGTCTAGTGCCTATGACATTAATTCCTTCATACAAATCATGTATATTTATTTTAGTTCCTATGAAGATCTTCGAAAGAAGTATTTTTTGCAAAGAAACTAAACCTTTACTTTTAGTATCTTCCCTCACATTTTCAAGAAAGCTACAAGCTTCAAAGCCACTATAAATTCTACCATAAATTTCTTGGGCAAGAGTTGTTTTGCCAATTCCACCCATCCCACAAATCCCAACAAAGTGGGCACAATCCAACCCTTCACACGTGCATAAATCCAACATTTCCTTCACACGGGAATCCATTCCAACAAGGTGCTCGAAAACAAATGAGAATTTGTGATCCAATTCAAGGGATATCCTTTGAATGATATTATCGATAACTGATGATTCACTCCTGCAAAGAATATAGCAGAATAATAGTTAGTTTTGATGAGGCAGCTGAGCTAGATACATTAATTTAGGGACAAAACATTCAGCAAAAGTACAATCTTAGCTTTGTTAGTTAAAAAAAGGGAACTCTAAAAGTGTATAATATATCCATGGCACAAACTATACATGCAATGTTCTTCAACCAAAGTCCGATTCTTCTCTCAAAATAATACTCCTAAATTAAAACAAAGTCCAAATCTACAAGGGACAAAGAAAGTTGTCATGTGGCCAAGTAAAGAAAGTGTTGTTACTAGGAACATAAATTAACATATAAAATACATCGCATAATTTATAGAACAATTATTTAGACAATGATATTTCACTAATTAGAGAACAAATAAAAAAGATATTACCTAGTTGGTGTGCATTGTAATATCTTATTACAAGAAAAATAAAATATCGTCAATTTCATGAGTTTGAGGTGGTGGAGTTGAGATGTGGACTAGATTGTTCTTTTGAGACAATACACACCATTTAGTAGACTAACAAATATGCGGGCCACCCCACAATATAATTAAATTATTAATTATCCTCACAAACTTTTACCACTTATAGGATAAGAAGCACTCAACAATAATATTATTTCTAAAGAAGAGAATATTGATTGAGCAAGAAATTTAACAATTTGATGTTGCGTGAAAAATCAGTAACAAAAACTGATATTTTTCTCTCTTCTCAACACCTATGGCCGGGCATGGGATCCTCTTATAATATTGTAATGAATCTATTCCATTTAAAATTCTTTATAATGAGTTTATAAATGACTTCCCGTTTTTCCTCTTTTCAATTGCTCTGCCTCTGACTATCCTCACAAATCAAAACATTAAGGGTACATTTGGTACACTGAATGTGGATTACAACAGGAATGATAATCTTTATTACCAAGAATAAAAGGTGCTGTAATGGAATAACTAAATCTATTCATTAGTTTGGTTGTGAGTTGTAACATTAGAATAAAACTTATGATCTATTTTAGGAAATATCTCATTCATACAAATATATTTCCTAGAAAATAATATATTTTAAATTTTAGAGAGATGAGTTATTTTTTGATGATTTTTTATTTCCATAATTGTTAGGTGGATATGGAAAGTTTATTTATTTGAAAATATATTAATGTTAGAAATTATTATATCTACTAAGGAATAGCTATTACAACCTTTTTAGAGATGAATAGTTATTCCTCATTTTAAAGAATAACTATTCATAAGGAATGACTATTCCCTGTAATAAAAGTATAACCAAACTATTGAATAGCTAAACCATAGGAATAACTATTACATTACAGTGTCTATTACAGTCTACCAAACATGCCCTAAAAAGTCATATAAATATTAGTAACGTTATTCATGTATAGAACATTAGAACTTGTTATTTGTGGAAATGAATTCTAAGATATAATCAGTATTAACTATTAATCAATCATAAAACAAACATCCCAACATGGTAAATTAAATCATACCCCCTCCTTCCCCTCTACTCCCCCTCAATCTAAACAGAGTATAAAACGTTGGGCAAGAATATGTTTGACAAGGAAAGATTTTAAAGTCACTAATGCCAACGTTCAACTCATAATTGATATCAAAAGGAATATAATTAGTTAATTACTATTTATATTTCAATTTAGGAATAGGAAAGAAAACGTAAAGTGCATCAATAAAAAGCTGATCTTATTTTTTTTCTCTTAATTGGCCATTTAATTCGGATTATATAATAATTTTTATAAAAATATTCCAATAGTCCTCCACTTACTTTTATAAAAATGTATGTAAAATATATATACAAATTTTCTAGGTCAAGACTCAAGATAGAATAATATGCATAATGAGAGTGTTAGACTTGAAACCTCACTTAGTGCTTCAACAATGTTATTTTAAAGCCAATAGTGACATTAAGACATTTCATCACACATATAATATTTCAGTACTCTGCCACGAGCTTCTAAGCCCGCACATTACAGCCTTGTGCTTGATCCCAGCTTTCATAATAAGCAGCCTCACTTCCATGCTCACTTAAGTAGATCTATCAAGGATACTAACGTAACTCCAAGATCCCATTCACAAGAGCTATAGACCACATTAAGAGTTTTTTCATTTTAATAGAAAAACTCATCCTTTATGACGTTACGAGATACAACACTTACACCATAAGGAGTGACAAAGAGTACTTGTACTTAAAAACTAAATTAAGTGTATATTATTCAAACTATTCTATGATTTGTTTTTCCCTTGAACTTAGTTCTTGGGATCTCCAATCCTATGTAAGGTGTCCTCATAGACAATTTATTTTTCTTTTCTCCTCGATGTTCATTTAGACATATGGTTATAGCTAGAGAGTTTTTCTTCTCATACACAACTTGACACAAAAGGTCTAGATTATAATGGTATTAACAATTGCAAAAAAATTATAATTTTTGTACCACTAACTCTTTTTTTTTATGCTCAACTTTTTTAAAATCACTCTTGCCCTTTGTGGATAACTGTTTGCGAACTTCTTATTATTTTTTCATCATTTCTCAACTCATATACATATGGCAAGAGATGTAAATCTATTAGCATCTAGGTAGTAGTAGGGGTGTTTGGTGCAGTTTTGGGTCATTTTTAGCATAGCACTTTGTGATGCAGTTTGGCAAAAACCATCATCGTACGGTTTGCACCACACCTCAATTTTGCAATCACATGTGTAGTGTACAATGTGCGGTTTGGCTAGTTTTAGGATAGTACATTTTTCAAAATGTCAAGGTTAATTTTTAGTTTACGATTAATAACCACAACAATATGACAATAAGTGTCAAAGAAATATAAAACTTGTGTAACAAAAAACTTAATACAAATATATTCAAGACAAAAAAAAATCCAAGACAAATTAACAGTAAACAAAAAGTACCACACACAATTATACATGTTAAACAAATATAACATGTAACACAAAAATGCTTAACAAACAACAACCATAAGGTCCATAATTGTGTCCATATACACAAGTCATGCCTACTGAGAGTGAGAGGGTTTTGGGAGAAATTGGTGAGTGTGTGAGGAGAAATGAATGAGGTTTTGAACTTTTGATTTTGTATTTAATCAAAATGAAGTCGTTTTTAACGTGAAACATGAATGCGCTAATGCTGGATTGGCCACTTAATTCATATAATATTAAAATTTTAATATATATTTAACGTAAAATATATATATATATATATATTTATATATTTATATATGTATGTATGTATGTATATATATATGGGGGTACAGTGCAGTGCAGTGTAGTTGTGTGAGGTTTATTATCATAAAATGCACATCGCACCGCATACAGTTTTACATTTTGGGTGTGGTCGTGTTGTTTGAGCGATTTGGTGAACACACCTAGTTAATAGTCTCTAATTACTAGGAACCACTTTTAGGAACAAAAAAAATGTTCATAATTTCACAAGAATAAGGGACTCAATAATTTTACAAAACTTGGCATCATTATACCACAATTGTATAATATGAATGTCTACACATTCTCAAATTTTTTCAGGCACAAATTTAAGTGTCTACTTGAGTACCTTGGCACAAAAGATAATATTAAATTAAATTGTGGTATTATTGTATCTCCATCATACAATAGGAACACCAACCTCAATTGACATCATTGTTCTCACTTAACAATAGGAATGTTGTTTTTTCCATAATTCTACTTTTTCACACTCTGGCCAAATATATATATATATATATATATATATATATATATATATATTTTAAATTCTCAAGAGGATTAACATAGTTGAAATTTATCATCTACTCTTTTATGAGTCTCAAAAAATATTTCTCAAATAACTTTTTTTTTTCAATTTTATGTTCCATAATTTTCAATGCCCCTACTATTCGAGAAAATTTAAATTAAAACGTGTCACATATAATTCATAATTTCCAACCTCAAAAAATTAAAGACATGGTTATTTTTCTCAAAATGATCAAGTTTCATAAAATAGAAACACTACATTTCATGAGGTTTATAAATAAATAAATAAAAATTCATGAGATTTTTCAACTTCACATAAGCATTTTTTTTAAGTAAGTACAATAGTATTTCTTAATTGTGTATCTCTCAATTTTTATGGTAGTTAAAAATAGGCGAAATAAATACTATTTTGGTACCTATGTTTTGGGGCTATAGTTAATTTGTCCCTAAATTTTGATAACAGTCGATTTTAATTTGTAATCAATTTAGTTTCTACATTTTGGAAACAGTTAAATTGGTTCCTATTTTTTTTCAACTTGAAGTCAATTTGATCCTTGTTATTTTTAATTTATAGTCAAGTCCAAATCTGGGTTTTTTTTAATTGCTAAATTGATATATGTATTTATCAAAGTTAGATATTGGTAAATTTGAATTGTGTCTTGATGTTTGGTTACCAAGAAAGTGAAAGAAAATGTAAGAAAAGTTGTGATTTGACGTTAAAAATCAAATTGTCTGCTACCAAAATATATAGACCAAATTAACAATAAACTCAAAATCTAGAGACTAAAATGATATTTTTGTCTTAAAAACATTCAACAGAAAGTATCTATAAATAAAATCAGGAAAAATGGTAAACAAAAAAAATAAAATCTTACTCATCCCGTAAATCCCATCCAGAGATACCAGCAACTTTTGTCACAACATCTTTCCAAGTTTGCACATTCTCATTGTTATCGTTGAGATGTTTTGCAAAAGCTTCTGCAAAAGTCCCCCTCCGTTTGCGCACATCACTAGGATCCACATCATAAAAAACAGGCAGAACCGTCAGCTTCTTCTTGTCCATGCACTCGACAATCTTTGCTAGTTCAGTCAAGCACCAAGTCAATGAAGCGTAGTTTTTAGAGAAAATGACGACAGCAAATCTCGATTCTTCAATTGCTCTTATGAGCTCTGGGGAGATGAATTCTCCTCTCTCGAGACTTTCATCGTCCCTAAATGTGGTTATGCCATTCCGTTTCAATGCTTCGTATAGATGGCTTGTAAATTTTTTGCACGTGTCGGAGCCTCTAAAACTGATAAAGACGTGGTATTCGTACCTCCATCCAGGCACAATAGAAGAAAAAGAAGGAAAACATGAGGAGGAGGAGGCGTTTTCTGTGCCCATATAATTGCTATTAAAAAAAAAACTATTCAACTAGTTTTAAAGAGTTGATGCACGAAAGGTTAGGGAAGAAGAAAGCAGAGCACTGGACCTGGATGGAGTGTTTGACTGTTTGTTAGTGACAGACTGAGCACAGAGCACTGGTGTATTTATGCATCGTCTGCTTGCAATCACGTGCATGAAAAATATTGATACTAAGACTTACAGATGAGAGCAAATTTATCTTTGAGAAACGAAGCTCACAGATCGGAGCTCTCTCTCTAAAGTTGACTTTGGGTCATCTGTGAAGGAGTAGATCTTGGTTGAAGGAAGAGAGAGGAAGAAAATTCATTGTGTAGAGAGGAAGAGAGAGAGAGAGAGAGAGAGAGAGAAAATCAACCGGAAGAGAAAAGTGAGACACAGAGTAATAATTTTTTCTACTTAATCAATTTGTGCGCGGCCTATTCAGCCAAAAAAAAAATATATGTATATATATTTGCAAGTGGCCTCAGTCAGTGACCATCTTCCAGTCAATAGCAGAGCGTGTAAATAATGTTGAAGTGGGTGTTCGCTGTCCACTCGTCGACTCTTTCACTAAAAGGAAACATCGTAGCAATGAATGAAGTAAGAAACAGAGTAGGAAGCAGCCATACCTTTTTAAAATACAAACAACAATCTTATTGGAAGAAAATCACGTGTGGAGGAATATTCAATATTGTTGGCTCATTGCTGATGTTTTAAATGAGAGACGAATGAAGCAGCCTCGTCTTCCAGGTATCTTCCAACAACTACTTAAATTAAACGTAATATATTGGTTGTCAATGGGAACAAGTATCTAGGGCGGGCTCTAGGCAAATGAGGCGGTCAATGAGGTCATGTTACATAAGGTCCCAATGAGGTTATGACTTATTTCATTGAGATTGTATTAAATTATGAACAAATATTATTCAATAAATAAAATGATAATTTTTTATTGAATAAAAAAAAAAGGAAAAAAAGAAGAAGAAATAAATGCTACATCTAACATATTTTTACAATACTTTTACAATAAATCTTAAGTGACAGGTTGTTATTGACTGTTATTAATTGACATAAAAGTCATTTCAATGATAGATTTAAATTAGACCTAATAAAAACTTAACACAAAGAATGTTGCACTTCTCCAAAAAAAAAAAAAAAAAAAAAAAAAAAACACTACACACACATAAAAGCATAACATTTTTTACGACAGTTGAGTTGGTACACAAAAAATGGCAAATGTTATTTGAAAATGTGTACAAATATTTGAGTACATAACATTCTTTTAATGTGAAATATGTTTTATTCTATTAAAGAAATATTTGAGTACAACAAAGGAAAGTTGTAGAAAGAAGAAGACAAACTCTGTAGAAATAAAAGAAGAATATTGTAAGTACATTGTTTTGTGGATGGTAGTTTTTTTTTTAAAAAAAAAATAAGTGGATTAGTCCTATCATGTTACCAATTAAAAAACAAATGTTAATAGAACAAAATTACAAAAAATTAATAAGTAATTTTGCATTTAAAAATTAAAATAATACTTAAAAATTAAATACTTTTTTTGTCCCACTAATAACAATTAAAAACCTGTAAAAATCAACTATTTAAAATTTATTGTAAAAATATTGAACATATCATTTCTAATTAGCTTTTGTCTAATTAGCTTCTGTCCAGAACCAAATGCATCAGCAAGCATCATGTGGGAAGTCTTCGCATGTATTTTTTTTTTTTTTTTTTTTGAGAAACTAGTCTTCGCATGTGCATGGGCTATACGTAAGCAACCGGCCCTACCCTTATAGCTAAACGATAAATACCGATTTGGTAGCTGTCGGCCTCCCCTTGCTCTCTTTACCTTTTTTCTACTTTTTCTTCCTCTATTTTTGGTTGTATCTGGGTTGCTTTTGTGACTGGGTTGAATTTGGGATGTGAAAAAGCTTGACAATTAGGCTTGGTATTGAAATTTGGGGCATTTGGGTGGTTGTTTTGTACATCTGGAAAAGTAAAGTCCATAACCAAGTTGATAATGTTAGTAAAGGAAAAAAGGAAGAAATAACTTAAAAAAAGGGGGGTATTTGGGTCCTGTTGTAAAATGAGTGATTTTTTATGCTCCATGAGTCCATGACACTTTTTTTTAAAGGTTTCTAATCTAAAGCATTTGTTTCTGATAATAACTCTTTATCATCAAACAAAAACATTAATCAGTTTTTGGTGTAGGCAGGGGGATTGGATCCTAAATCTTTTATTCAAACATTAAAAATTTTACCAATTGAACTAACTGAACCTATGAATCTATAACACTTAAGTGTTGCTTTATCATGCTTAAAGCCACAATACTTTATTAATAAAAAATTCAATCTTAATTTTTTTTTTTTTTTTGAGAAACCAATTCAATCTTAATGGTTGTTGAACAACACCCAATAACAATAGCCTTGTTAAATATTTGCTTTATGCGGACACTATTCGTAAACCAAAATATCTTAAGAGGATTTGAATATATATATATATATATATATATATATATAAAAGAGTATGATGTTTTGTTATGTGGTGCTCCCTTTAAAAAAAGAAGTAAACACTCATAAGCGACATTAGAAATAAATTTTAAAATAGGGACTTTTTATTTCCTTTTGTTCAATATTTCAAGACTTTTTTTCTCTCTTACACAAAAAAACTCTTTGCATTTTCGTTCACCCTTTTCACAAGTTTCTACTCCTTTATATACACAGGCCTACAGCCTTTCATGACATCTCATATATCTCAAATACACCCAAACCAAGAATAATGTCATGTACCTTCAACTTTTCAACAACACCTACAAAACTCAAACATTGTTGTACCATTTTATCCTTACCTGTATGAGTAGGCAATGACCAAAAAAAGAGACTTGCATTTTTTATTTAGTGATGAAAGCTTACGGGTTTGATATTGATGTCAAATGTTGTGGATTTTGTAAAGGTTGCAAATGGCTATGAGTCTTTGGGTGTGTGGGATTTTGGTGTGGAAAAGTCGTAAATATATTTTGTTTTTAAAATAAAGAAAAATAAAAATAAACCTTCTAATTGATTATTTATGAAGTTGGCTATTTTTTGTTTTGTTATAGAACTCATAATTAATAGGTTTCTTTGTAGTGTTTTTTTTTTTTTTTTTTTTTTTTGCTATTTTGTGCAGTATGAGCTATAGTGATAAAAATAAAAATTGATGATGATTTCAAAGTTTTTTTGTGTTTTTTTTTATTATATATATTTTAAAATTTTTAAGGATACAGATTTCCAACTAAAGCCAATATTAAAATTTGATAAATGAAGGTGCTTTTAGCCAATTTCTCTTTGTTTAATCTCGTTCTCTTTATACTAATACTTACAAATGATTTCCTTCATTTCATTGAGATAATAAATTGGGTGTTTGAGATTGGGATTTTCATATTTGGTTGTGTGTAAGAATGAGTGGTTAAAGAAGTGTTTGGGAGGTTGCTTAAATTTATGTAATTTTAGGATATAAAAATATTTTATACTTTAAATTCTTAATTGTAGATTTTAATAAAGTCTAATTTATTACTTAAAAAAATAGAGTCTTATAGTGTTAGACAACTTTTTAAAAATAAAATATGAATTAAAAAAATCAAGTTTCAAAGCATTCAACAATATTGTGGGCAAACAAAAATATTATACAACAAAATAAGTATTATATAATATGAATGTTTTAATATACATAAAAATAATTTCAAATGGAATTATAAAGTATTCGAGCATCGCGCGAGACATTAACTAGTATAAAAAAATGGAGGGCTTAAATATTCATTGAGATTGGCAGATTGCTTCCTACTATGAGCCACATATGATTCGTTGTCCCTCTCTCCCCCTTCTTCAAAACTATTTCAAATCACCAGCTTGTTGGTTTTCTTCACATGCCCACTATAAAGGACATTGGTATGGCAATTAAGTAGATGCAGTGCCAATATGTGAGTTGGTCTCAATGATCTTGGAGATAAGTAGTTAGAGACTTGTGTGATTCGTGGAAATATATAATTATTTTGAAATAAGGTATAATATATTATTCATTCTCTAAATTTTATCCTACATAATTCGTTTCTCTAAAAATTAAATAATTTATAAAAGTAATTTCTATCTCTTTTCACAAATATATAATTTTATCATTTTTTGTATTTTTTATTGATATTATTATTTTGTAAAGTGGTTCATATTCTTCTAACTCTTGTTATTATGAATTATATTTTCTTATATATATATATATATATATATATAAATGAGGGTATTCAAAGCTCTTTGAGTATCTAACTATTCCTTCGGTTAAGGCTGTCCATAGCCACCAATAACTCCTAGAACTGACCGACCCGATGCCACTTGAACCAAGACCAACCCACGGTCGGTAATGGGTCTTTGACTAAAAGCCCGAAGGGTACGAGTCAAGTGGCGGTTTTGGGTTTTGAAACCCAACGAAAACCGAACCGACTGAAGGTCTTTCATGGTAACACCATCTCTCTCTCTCTCTCTCTCTCTCTCTCTCTCTCTCTCTCTCTCTCTCTCTCTTGTTATCCGACAAAATCTATGCCAAATCTCAATGGATCCAGCCAAATATCGGCCTCGTTAACAAAACCTAAAACCAACAAATACAACCCATACCCGACAAGACCCGAATTGGCCAATCTGACAAGTCTTCTTGGTCAGTTTCGGGTTACTTTTTTCCCTACCTAAGGTTTTCGAGACAAGTTCGGGTTGGGAACAAACCTGATCCGTGGACAGTCCTACCTTCGGTGCATGCAATCTCCCGTCCCACGCACCTCAAGTTATTATATTTTCTTAATTTCTTTTGGTAAAACTAAAATTTTTAGTTTTAAAATTCAAAATTCTCTTAAGGAGATTATCATAATAATCAAAACTTATCACATAATTACTAAAGAGGGTAAAAATCTAGGATGAAGAATCTTCATGAAAAGGGCTTGACGGACCCATATCCATGGGCCGGTAGAGGGCAAGCCCAACTTGTGCAAAGGTCTGTTATGAATAGATCCTGCGTTAATAGATACAACAGGAATGGGCCATGCGCCCACATGGTAGCCAAAAACCCTATATGGGAAATACTTGTGACACACACTAAACCACTATAGAATCCCAAGGTAAATAGAATCCTAGCACAAAGAGGATTCCAAAAGATACGCGCGTTCATAAAGATCTTCTCTACAAGGAAAAGTCTTATCCATCACGCTAGGGTCTATTCAAGAGGATTCCTATAAGGAAAGGACTTCTACACCAAGGAAGAGATGTCTACCTTCTACTACTATAAAAGCCCCAATACCCTCACAAACAGAAGGACGCATAATTTACCCTTCTCTAGCACTCTAGAGTTATGAGAATAGTTCTAACTTGACCTTCGGAAGGTATTTGGCCAGCACCACACTAGTGCTCTCTGTTAGGTCTTTTCCCTTCACTGTGCAGGTATCGTTATGAGCGTGCGAAGATTGTGTGGCTCACTGGTAATATTTACAGCATTATCAGTCGGCGCTGTCTATGGGAAACAACGACTACAACTTGGGAAACAACGACTGCAACTTGTACGCCATACAAACACTACCCGGACAAAGAGCTGCATGGTACTTACACGCTCAATGGCGACAACCAACAACATTCAGGAAGACGAGCCACAACCTTTTGCCCTGGAGAGACAGGTCCTAACCCTTATGGCAACAATGGAGCGCCTCACCAAACAAAATCAGACCCTAAAGGAATAGCTGCGACAGAAGAACGCGGTGATGGGAAACCAAAAGGAAGATCAAGAAGGGGCCAGTGCTGATCGCAGGAACCAGGAGAGACCGGAGGGTAGTAACGCCCCAAGCAAACTGGAGCGACAAAACACGAGCCTCCCAACCCTCATGGATACGGCTCTACCACCTATTGTCGTGGAGATGCAGGCAATGAATGAGCAGATGGAAGTTATGATGAACGCCTTCAAGGGACGAGTATCCAACGATCTTGACGACCTAGTCAACCGAACCGACTCACCATTCATTGCCTCCGTCAATTGCTTCCCTCTGCCGCATAAATTCTGCATGCCACAGATAGACAGTTACGACGGAGTCAAGGACCCTCTAGATCACCTAGAGACCTTCAAGACCTTGATGCACCTTCAAGGAGTTGCAAACGAAATCATGTGTAGGGCCTTCCCTACAACGCTGAAGGGTGTTGCTAGAATTTGGTTTAGTCTGTTAATGCCAAACTCTATCAGTACTTACTTTTAAGGAGTTGAGTGCCCAATTCACTTCACACTTCATTGGAGGGCACAGATACAAGAAGTCTACTGCATGTTTGATGAACATTAAGTAACGGGAGGATGAGACGCTGAGATCCTACATAACCCATTTCAACAAGGAGGCCCTTTCAATTGACGAAGCAGATGACAAGATAGTTGTAGCAGCATTCACTAATGGGTTATGAAAGGGTAAGTTCCTATTTTCTCTATACAAGAATGATCCAAAGACCATGTCAGATGTGCTTTACAGAGCCACCAAATATATGAACGCCGAAGACGCACTGCTGGCCCGCGACAATAAGCCCAGAAAAAGGGAGAGATAGGAGGACACACGGTAGGATGGGGGGCGAAAGGTGGCTAGGACCGGAGACCGACGGGATGATAGACGCTCCAAACCCTCCACTGGGAGGTTCACAAGTTTCACCTCATTAACTGCCCCAATAGATCAAGTCTTAATGCAGATCAAAGATGAAGGAGCCCTGACGTTCCCCAGCAAGTTGAAGGGGGATCCCAAGAAGAGGCCGAGGGATAAGTACTGTTGTTTCCATCAAGACCATGGGCACGACACAACTGATTGCTATGATCTAAAACAGCAGATAGAGACCCTTATAAGATAGGGGAAGCTACAGAGGTTCGTTAGTAAGGAAAAAATGGATCCACCTCAAGAGCAGGCCCTGCGACGGGAGAATGAGCGCCCAAGGCCGCCCATTGGAGACATAAGGATGATCGTAAGGGGCACGGCAACTTCTGGGTCGTCCAAAAAAGCCCGGAAGACCTACCTGAGAACAGTCCAAAACATCCAGCTTATGGACACAGTACCCAAGATGGCACGGATCGACAACCCTATCATCTGATTCTTAGAAGAAGATGCTCGGAGGCTACACCACCCACATGACGACGCGCTTGTTGTCAGCCTAAGGGTAGGAGATTACAACATGGCAGTTTGGCAGACATCCTATATTACCCGGCTTTTTAGTAGATAAGGATTGATAAAGAACAGTTGGTCCCGATTAATGCCCCTCTAGTTGGTTTCGAAAGGACGAGAGTGTTCCCCATCGGCGCCGTCACGTTGTCTGTAATGGTGGGTGATTACCCCTAGCAAATCATTAAGGAAGTAACATTCCTGGTGGTCGACTGCTCGTCCGTTTACAATGCCATTCTCAGACGACCTACCCTCAACTAATGGAAAGTTGTAACTTCAACCTACCATTTAATGATCAAATTCCCTACAGATTATGGAGTAGGAGAACTACGTGGAAATCAGGTGGCAGCGCGAGAATACTATATTGCTATGGTAGAGATGGAAGATCATCTACAAACAATATGCATAGGAGAACAACGGGCAGTAACGGAGCCTGTGGAAGAATTAGAAGAAGTGATCCTTGATGACTCAAGGCCAAAACGGACGACCAGAATGGGTACACTCGCAAGTTGGCCGGTACGCCAAGCGCTCACAGCGTTCCTAAGAGACAATCAAGACGTGTTCACCTGGAGTCACGAAGACATGCCAGGAATCGACTCCTCGATCATAGTTCACAGGTTGAATGTATTGCCCTCATTTTCCCCAATCCAGCAGAAGAAACGACTATTCGCTCAGGAGCGGGACAAAGCAATAGCCGAGGAAGTTCGAAAGTTGCTTGAGGCAGATTTCATCCGAGAAGTGTACAACCCCGATTGGTTGGCAAACATGGTCATGGTTAAAAAGGCCAACGAAAAATGAGGATGTGCGTAGACTTCATGGACCTCAACAAGGCTTGCCCTAAGGACAACTATCCACTCCCACGGATAGATACTCTGGTGGATTCAACTGCAAGACACCAGCTTTTAAGCTTCATAGACGCTTTCTTGGGCTATAACCAAATTAAAATGGAAGAAGCTGATCAAGAGAGAACCTCTTTTGTTACCAACCAGGGACTGTTCTGCTACAAGGTGATGCCATTCGGACTAAAAAATGCTGGGGTGACATACCAGAGATTAATGAACAAGATGTTTGCACACCAGATTAGGAGGAATGTGTAAGTTTACGTTGATGACATGCTAGTGAAGAGCCTGCACGAAGATGATCACCTAGACGACCTTTGAGAGACCTTTGACACACTCCGGTTATATAACATGAAGCTGAATCCAAACAAGTGCGCATTCGGAGTGCCGGCAAGGAAATTCTTGGGTTTCATGGTATCCCAAAGAGGTATAGAGGTTAACTTGGAGAAGATACGGGTCATAATGGAGTTAGAACCACCGAAGACTGTCAAGGTGGTGCAAAGCTTGAATGGCAAAATCGCGGCCCTGAACAAGTTTGTCTCGAAAGTAATGGATAAATGTCTACCTTTCTTCTGTACTTTGAGAAAATCGTTTGAGTGGACGGACGAATGCCAGATGGCGTTTGAAAACTTAAAGGCATATCTTTCATCTCCCCCATTGCTCAGTCCATCCAAGCCAAGAGAAGAACTCTACCTATACCTAGCAGTTTCACAGGTCGCTGTTAGCACAACTTTGGTGAGAGAGGAAGACGGATCTCAGAGACTAGTCTACTTTACAAGCCGAGCACTCCGAGGAACAGAAAAGAGGTACAATCAGATGGAGAAGTTGGCCTTCGCCTTGATAACCGCAACGCGAAAACTCAAGCCGTACTTCCAAGCACATACCATCGTTGTCCTGACGGACAAGCCCCTGAGAAGAGCTATGAGTAGCCCCGAGGCTGCAAGACGAATGGCTTTATAGGCAGTGGAGCTTAGCGAGTTTGATATACAGTACCGCCCACGAATGGCTATAAAAGGGCAAGTAGTGGCTGACTTCATTGCCGAATTCACCCTCAGAGACGGCCAGGAGGCAGAGGAGACGCGACAGTGGAATATTTATAACGACGAATCTTCCAATAGACGAGCAGGAGGGGCTGATGTGGTAATCAAAACCCTGGAGGGGGATAAGATTGAGTGCATGATTTGACTGGATTTTCCCACGACCAACAATGAGGCCGAATATGAAGCCTTGGTAGCAGGGCTAGACCTCGCAAAGGCTGTAGGTGCTGAAAACGTGGTCGTGCATTGTGACTCATAGGTAGTAACAAGTCAAATTAATGATGGCTACGAGTGTAAGAATGAAGGGATGAAGAGGTATCTAGAAGAAGTGAAGAATCGAATCAATGGCCTCGAGGTCAGATTCGTTCAAATCCCAAGGGGGGAAAACGAATGCGCCGACCATCTAGCAAAAGCTGCCTCAGCAAAGTTTATGCTTGTCCCCGAACAGGTATTGTCATTTGTTCAAATCTCCTCACTTATTAATGACGGACAAACCCAGCTGCTTGAGAAGCTCACGGTGAAGGGAACTTAGTGGAAACCTAAGTCCTGCCTTTAGCATTTGTTCGTACACCCCAACACCTTCTAACCCTTCATAATAGCATTTCTCTGACATATAGGGTAGACGGATAAGGATGTTATCTAGAATTTGGAAATTGGCCCTAAGAGTGTTGAAGTATTTTTCCTTAATGGTGGACCTAAAATTATGCACCGTCCACTCCGGTAGCATGATGAACTCCTTAAGTCCATCAGCACCTACGACGGACTTTACTGGTTGTTCCTTGTCGTCATTAGAAACTTCCTATGGGACGGCCATCTCCATATCCTCATTTGTTGAGGATGAGGAAGAGGCGAACGGACTCCTCTCTTCATTTGGACTCTCTTGTTCTTTGTGACCGAACAAGAATACTTCCTCGTAATCCGCCCCGTCATGGACAACTGACTGGTTACTTGATGCAATAGACATTGCCTACACGTGACGACAAAACCTAAGACTCTGACAGGTCTAGAAGGGATGACGGGTGTATAAAGTCTAGGAAAATGAAGAGTATCAAAAGGAAAAAGAGACTTGTGAAAAAGAGAGTACTTACCAATTTAGTAACTGAACGGAAGAAGTGTGTTAATGATGGATACAACTACTGAATGGAGTGGTCTCTGACAAGGTTGACGGTTGCGCTCTGACAAGGTGTTTCAGCAAAAAATGGAGAAATGAGAAAGGAAGGGTGTGATATTTATAGAGGAAGTGCACGGAAGACAAAGCGACGCTTCGATCCGAGATAAAATCCAATGAAAGAGCAACGCATGTCATGCGTCATAAATGGCTTCCGGACAACCTGTTAGGGATGTGCACAGGTCACGGCGTCCATATTGAAATCATCAACCCACAAGCCTTTGAACCGTCATCCTCGAAACCTTGAAACCGTCACCCCACGGGTCCTTCCACTCAAAGATGATGAACCCATGGGGTGAGGGGGCAACTGAAGAGGGTAAAAATCTAGGATGACGGATCTTCATAAAAAGGGCCTGATAGACCCATGTCCATGGGCCGGTAGAGGGCAAGCCCAACTTGTGCAAAGGTCTATTATGAATAGATCCTACGTAAACAGATACAACAAGAATGGCCATGCGCCCACATGGCAGCCAAAAACCCTAGATGGGAAATACTTGTGACACACACTAAACCACCATAGAATCCCAAGGTAAATAGAATCCTAGCACAAAGAGGATTCCGGAAGATACGTGCATTCATAAAGATCTTCACTACAAGGAAAAATCTTGTCCATCACGCTAGGAACTATTCAAGAGGATTACTATAAGGAAAGGACTTCAACACCAAGGAAGAAATATCAACCTTCTACTACTATAAAAACCACAATACCTTCACAAACCGAGGGACACATAATTTTCCCTTCTCTAGCACTCTAGAATTGTGAGAATAGTTCTAACTTGACCTTCGGAGGATATATGGCCGGCACCACACCGGTACTCTCTGTTAGGTCTTCTCCCTTCACTGTGTAGATATCGTTACGAGCGTGCGAAGATCGTGTGGCTCACTGGTGATATTTACGGCATCATCAATTGCAATTGATATTACTCAAATGATTGATAGGCACATTTAAATACATAGCCATTGATGATGCCGTAAATATCACCAGTGAGCCACACGATCTTCGCATGCTCGTAACGATACCTGCACAGTGAAAGGAGAAGACCTAACAGAGAGCACCGGTGTGGTGCCGACCAAATACCCTCCGAAGGTCAAGTTAAAACTATTCTCACAACTCTAGAGTGCTAGAGAAGGGTAAATTACGCGTACCTCAGTTTGTGAGGGTATTGAGGCTTTTATAGTAGTAGAAGGTTGACATCTCTTCCTTAGTGTACAAGTCCTTTCCTTATAGGAATCCTCTTGAATAGACCCTAGCGTGATGGACAAGACTTTTCCTTGTAGAGAAGATCTTTATGAACGCGCGTATCTTCCGGAATCCTCTTTGTGCTAGGATTCTATTTACCTTGGGATTCTATGGTGGTTTAGTGTGTGTCGCAAGTATTTCCCATCTAGGGTTTCTGGCTGCCATATGGGCACAAGGCCCATTCCTGTTGTATCTGTTTATGCAGGATCTATTCATAACAAACCTTTGCACAAGTTGGGCTTGCCCTTTACAGGCCCATGGACATGGGTCCGTCAAGCCCTTTTCATGAAGATTCGTCATCCTAGATTTTCACCCTCTTCAGCCATGTAGATTGTATTTTGTATAAACTCAAATTCTCACTTTCAAACAAATGAATGATTAACTCAAAAAAAGAACAAACCAAACTTATAAGAGGAAGAGAGAGGACTTGTGGGAAACTCAAAAGGCACAATAATACAACACTAGAACACATCAACCCAAAGTAGTGATATTAAAAAACATAAAAATTCATCAACCTAAAATAATGTTGCAAGAAAGAATTAAAAATCTAGAGAGAGAGATAGCATAGACACCTTTTTTTTTAGAAGAAAATATGAGAGAGTGTAGTATTTTCTTCACCTTTAAGAGATAAAGATAATAGCTTTATTTATTTTTATTTTATACTTATAGTCACCCAAAATGGACCGAAGTTAAGCAAATGGACTAAAGTGGACCAAATGGACCGAATTGGATGAAATTAAACCAAATTGATCAAAATGGGCCAGATTGGACCAAAGTGGGTGTTTATTATCTTTACCTCTTGAAGTTTATTAAATGACATACGATTCTCTAAGTATGCGTGGAACTGAATCCTTCAATCTGACCTTGAATACTACATTAGCATACAAAATTACAAATATGAATACAGTAACGACGTATGAGTTTTTTTTTTTCTTTTTTTTTTCTTTTTTTTTCTTTTTTTCTTTTTTTCAGATGAGTATAAACTATAAATAAATAAATGGTATCTCTATTTGAAACTTTTTTGTATTACATGTATTTTTTATTATAAGTTCTTAATTTACATTTAGGTTGAAAAACATGTAAAGTCGTGGTAGTAAAAAGTGATGAACCTATCATGATTAGTAAGTTACAGTTAGTTCTGAAAATGTGTAAAGGCATAATACATTATTGCATACATTAATATATATATATATATATATATATATTTTTTAAATGATGGAAAGAAAATAATGATAACTGTGTTACATAAGGCCCCAAAAGCCACTAAACAGCTAATAACAGAATAAGCCTCTGTTAACACCAGATACATAACAGAAGCACAGCAGTACAATCTTCAGATAGTTAAATTTTTTGCAGCGAAAAGCAATTACAATTTGCTTCTATTGAAATTTAAACCTTTAGCAGTTCTGGATCCAAATAACTTCTTAAAGCCATCACCAGACAAGACATTTTCTCTTTTTGTTTTTCCTTTTTAGATGAGGAAGAAGGTAGTTATGGAAATGCTATCAGCTACTGTCCAATATAAGCATACAGAAATTATGGCAAGTGGAACATGAAGGGCTACCATTACCATCACCTTTTTTTTTTTCTTTCTTTTTTTTCTTTTTGTGGGGTTAAGGTCTATGAACGTCTTAACAAAGACTTGATTCAATTTTCAATACAAGAATTAAATAAAATTATACATCCTTTGGAGTCGCTAAGTCCACAGCAACTCTAAAAATTTAAATTCACATTTTCCAAACACAACCTAGTTTACTGAATTTGAAAACAGACTAGGCAATACTAGTGACGTAAGGAAGACCAATTTGTGTGCAGACACCCAATAGAGTATACAACAAAGGATGGAGCTCCACAATTTTTCATTCTTCCAAACAACACCTCAAACATTATACTCGTAGTTTAAAACCCCTTGATTAAATTAACACTATATGTGTTTTAAAATTTTCCTTCAAAAAAACCATAAAATATATTTATATGAGTTAAGCTGCACTTCCTGCATTTCATACATTACAAATCCAAGTCAATGGTGTGTTGTCATCGGATTAAATGCAAGAGACTTTAAATTTTTAACCTTTCAATGTAAAATAGTGAGAGTAAACCTCGATATGGGGCAAGTGATGTGATTCACCACGAGAACAGTAAAATTTTTCCTCAAAAAAACCTCACGTTGCGTGCCTATTATATGCACCAGGCAAAACAAAAAAATAATGTTTGCAACTCAACATGCATTGCAATCTGCATTTGCAACTGTCGCAGTGCACACGCATTGCCAACTTGAATACCGACCTGGCTGGCTTCTGTCGCTCCAGATTCATGCACTCTCATTTTCACTGTGGTTAGCTTAAAGAAATTGCCAAGAGGAGATCAAGTGGCATGCAGTTTGAATTGAAATGCCATATGCCACAACTCACACGGTTGTACTGTCTTACTTGCAAACAATGAGGGTTTGCCAGAGACAAAAGTACTATAGCTACAATATTAATGCCCTATCCATATCCAATTTCGACTTTGAATGAGTCTTTATTTTCTTTTACAATCACACAAGTAACTACAGTTAATATATTGGTGCCGTTTGGATTCGGCTGAAACTTGCGTCTGGCATCTGTGTTCCTTCTTTTTTTCTTTTTTTCTTTTTTTTTTTTTCATTTCACGCATTTTGCAGAAAGGAGGGGGACAAATAACACTGTAGCGGTACTGTAGCAGTACTGTAATGGTACTGTAGCAGTACTGTTTATGAGACCCACAGTTACTTTATTCATAAAAAAAATATTAAAAATTAGTCTCACGATACTATTTACACTTTTAAAAATTATTTTGCTACAGTGTTTTCAGTTTTCAATTTTCAGTTTCAGCAACAATAAGTTCAATCCAAACGGACCCATTATATATCTCAGGCAGGCTAAAACTCCATTGTATCTATAAAACTGTCTCTCTCGTCTGTCTCTCTCGATTATCTGTATGAGACCCTAATTCAATCAAGGGCTGGTGATCACATTCACTTCAGTAATGTCCCACGTTTGCAGTGCTAGTACGTTCAGATAGATTAACTTTTTTTTCCTTTTATTTGTTTAAGTACAGCTTTTTAAAAGCTTTTTTTTTTTTTTCCACTACAATTATAACATCCAAATGCACCAACAGATAGCATCATAGCACAATAGAGTCGATTCAAGTTTCACAAAATTACATTCTATCCAAACAGTCAAAAGCAAAAGTCCAACATAAAGTTAAAAATTCTTATTCTCTCTCTTCTCCCCATCTGTTTTTTTTTTCGTCAACTCTGTAAAATATATGGTTCTTCTCCCACTAGTCACTACTACATCAGAGCCAAGAAAATCGAATGCAGACACTGAACACATCTTTTTTAACTTAAAAACCAGAGAACCGATGCACAATTTGCTTTTATATTTACAGTTCAATCCAGGCTCGGCAGCTACATTGCCAGGTATTCCACCTCCTAACTTTTGCAAACAAGATCTGGCTTCTCTTCCCACAAAATCTGCATCAAATTCAAAACAAATGATCTGAGTTCACCTTGGTATACCTGTAAAACATTCCTCCAAAAAAAAAAAAAAACATTCCCACAACATTCCTCACAAGCCAAAAAATGCCGACAAGATGCCCCTGTAAAATCAAGGGCATTAAACTCAGTCTGTTGTCAGCATGGGCTGTGAAAAAATCAACATCCTCAATTGTACTTGTAAGGTTGAATTTATTCAACCATCTAATTGGCTTTATTCCGTGCCAAATTTGCTTGTAATTCAGCATTTAGTAACCCTGTATTTAGGTGGGATTGTTGTAAGGGTAGTGAGTGAGATAGTGTGAAGATTGCTCAAGAGTGTGCAAGAAAACAGAGAGTCGCGGCTGGGACTCGCGACTGGACTCGCGGCTTCAACCCGCCAGAATCTGCACACGTGCCAAGCATGCTGGAAGATGAACAGTCATGCTAGTTGGAGCACTACAGGACAAAACAGGACAACTGGCCATACGGTTAACTCGCGACTGGAACTCGCGACTTAGTCAAGCCGCGAGGTCAAGCCGCGAGCCACCCCTGTTTTGGAAAAAACCTGACGTTTCGCATTCCACTCCTCTTCAGTATAAATACCCTTTTAACCCACGATTGAAAGAGAGCTTCCAGAGAGAATTTTGAGAGAGAAACCCTAAAGAAAAACCAGATTGTTTTACCCACAATCTCTACCTTAGAGTCTCATCAAAATCCCTCACTCTCTTCCTCTCCATTGTCAAATCCTTGAGAGGCCTTTATACCAAACCTGGTTCTCACCATTATCATCTCTGTGAGACAGTCGTTTGGAGTTCTGGGAAGCAGTTAGGAAGGAGCCAATATTCATTGGTTGATGCTACGGTGTAGTAGCGGAATCCGGAAAGCTAGAAAAGAAAAAGGTTCGGCGCAACCTCGTTGGAGCAAGAAGCTTGGAGGGCTTAGGTGCATTGGGTAGATTAGGCTTGGAGGGTCTATTGCTGTCCTTGTATCCCAACTGTATTTTCTAGTGGATTGATTACCGCTTGGAGGGCGGCGGAGAGGTTTTTCGCCGAGGTCTTCGGTTTCCTCTTCGATAACATATCTGGTGTTATCGCTGTGTTTGCATCTTCCTTCCTCTCTATCTCTGCCTTTACATTATCTGCTGTGGTTTATTTTTGTTGTGGCTTAGATAGTTGTTTAGTCAATACCATGTTATAGCATATGTTAAGTTTCCGCACACTATTGTTTAACATATTGCGTGTGTTGATTAAATTGGTTTTTGGGGGTCTAAATGTTCAAAAGTGTTTTTGTACACGTTTTTGAATTTTCAATTGGTATCAGAGCGGGTACACATCTGTTTGGTTTTATTACCATTGTGTGATCCTTGACTCCCTTTCTTTTTGAGATGGATAGGTCTCAATCCCTTAATGCACCTCCATATTTTGATGGAAGTAACTATGCATTTTGGAAGGTTCGTATGAGAGCCTTTTTATGCTCCATTGATGAATCCGTGTGGGATGCTGTTGAGATGGGTTGGATCAAACCTGAAGCAGCCAAATCCACATGGGATAAGGCAGCACTTACTGCATCTAATGCTAACAGTAAAGCACTAAATGCTATTTTCTGTGGTGTGTCTCCAGATGAATTTCACAGGATTTCTCACATTACTATTGCAAAAGATGCATGGGAGATTCTGGAAACAACTTATGAAGGCACGAAGAAGGTGAAAGATACCAAGTTACAAATGCTGACCACTCGGTTTGAGGAGCTCAAGATGAGTGAGGATGAGTCTTTCGACTCATTCTATGGGAAGTTAAATGAAGTGGTTGTCAGCAAGTTTAACTTGGGGGAGAAGATGGAGGATTCTAAGATTGTAAGGAAGATCCTTCGATCATTGCCGGAAAGCTTCCGTGCCAAAGTGACAGCCATTGAAGAGAGCAAGGATCTTGACGACATCAAGGTGCAGGAGCTGGTTGGTTCTTTACAGACCTATGAAATGTCGTTGCCAAATCAACGGAAGGGTAAATCCATTGCTCTAAAGACCGTTAATGAGAAGGTGGAAGATCAAGGCTCGTCAGGAGAAGATATGGTTGACAAGGATGTAGCCTATCTTGTTAAAAATTTCAAGAAGTTTTTGAAATTCAAAAACAATGGAAAATTTGATGATAAGAGAAATTTCCAAAATTCTGGAAGGGAGAAGAGGGATTTCAAGAGGAAAGATGGAAAAGAATCCCAATCCACACAAGGTGTTACTTGTTTTGAATGCAACGGGCATGGACACTTCAAGAGGGAATGTCCTAACTATTTGAAATCAAAAGGCAAGGTGTACGCCACGACTTTGAGTGATTCAGATTCGTCCGACTCAGAATCTGAGGAGAGCTGTGATGGAGAAGGGAACTACTCAGCTTTCATGACTATTGCTCATGTTGAGTCTTCGGATGAATTGAATTTGCTTGTTCAAGACCTTGGAGAACATAGTGAGGATGACTCACTAGGAATTGTTGAAGAATCAGAAGCTGAAGAAGAAGAAAGCACAGCTACTCTTCAAGAAAATTACAATTCACTGTTGGAGAAATCTGGTGAATACACAAGGGTGGTCAAGGCTGCAGTGAGAAAGATGAAGAAGGCTGAGGAGGACTACAAAAGTCTCCTAATCCGGTATAGGGAGGCCAAATGCGAGATTGAAACCCTTAATGGTGAGCTGTCCGAAGCCTACACTAAAGTGAGATTCCTTGAGAATGAGGTTGTTCAAGCAAATGCAAAAATAGAGAGGGTCACCACCAAGAAGCTTGATGATGTTATATCATCTCAAAAGAGCTTCTCAGACAAATCCGGACTGGGATATACCGGAGGAAGTAGCTCAACTGGAAATGTCACTAAAGAAGTGAAGTTTGTGAAGTCCAAAGATCCAGTTGTAGCTGACTCTACTAGTGTGAACCTCGAGTTGGAGGAGAAGAAGAATGTGGTGGACCATCGGATGCTGAATCATCATAATCAGTATGTGGGCAGGTCTGAGTCTCGTGCCAAGTCACGTCCTCGACCACAAAGAGGTCCTAGAGGAATGTATGTGTGCCATTACTGTGGACTTCAAGGGCACACTCGACCAAATTGCCAAAAGCTGAGAGCAAAGAACAGTGCTACTCCTCAAAGGTCAGGAGGACCAAGAGTTGATAGGAGAACGTGGGCAGGGGATCAACCTAGAGAGCAAAACGGAGATCCCGGAATGATGAACGTGATGAAGATGATTGGTGCATTCACCAACTGCTTGGAAAGCTTCTCACGAAGGTTTGAAAGCCCTAACTCCCGTACCCAATCCTCTTCTAAGGAAATCACCCCAAACGCAAGTGTCGTGTGGGTGAAAAGGGGTACTCATGCATAAGCATTACAACATATCCATGCATTAATACTTCCTATGCTTTGTGACTATGTTTGTTTGGTATGCTTGTTGTTTTTTTATTTTGGTTGTTTGTTTGTGAATATCTCTTAATTGTGTTTTATCATTCTTTTTGTTTCTTAAGTCAAAAATCCAAAAATTACATAAACATTTGAAAATCAAAAGGGCTTGATTGACTTTGTTGAGTTTTTGTCTTAAAACTCGTTTTGCCGTGTACCTTTGTGCTAATGGCTTTGTGCATTTTCGAACATTACTTGTTTTCATGCACTCATATCACTATGGGAAAAATCTTGAAATCTATGTGATTGTTGTAAATAGATCTTCAAACTTGTCATGAATGATTGGTGAATGGTTATGTTGATCTTGAAACATGCATAGACTTGTGTCTATATCTCTTCCCATTTTTTATTTTTTTTTTGCTAAAAAGAGCTCACTAAATGTAAATCTCCAAATGAAAAGAGATATTGAGCTGCAAAAGCCTGTCGCACATTCTAGTATTTGACTAGGAAAAAGGGTAAGCGACCTTATATCAAAAGTGAAATTTCTTTCAAAAAGGCCAAAGGCCTGTTCTTCAAAGAAAAATGTTGTCTATACCTCTCACAATGAGAGATGATTGCCTCAAAAGATCAAATGGTATGGCTGAAAGTGGAGTCAAATGAAAGGCTCCAAGTTATGTTATCAAGTTGTGTGGGAAGTCATATATTCATATTTCTATAATTGAGATTGGTCACATGATCTAGTGCTAATTGTGTATGCCTTGGTTGAATTGATCATTAAAGCTTCACATTAGACAAAGGACTATTTCATTGTTGATATCCACACACAACACACAAGTTTATGTTTGATAAATGCCATATTCATTTGTGTAATTGTACTTGATAAAATGTGTTTTCACATACTCAATCTTTGTTACTTCAAGCACAAAAAGATTTTTGAGTGTATTAGGTGTTTTTGGAAAGTATTTTGCTGAAAAATCTAAAAATTTCAAAAATACAGTTTTACCCTGTTTTGGCGGCTCAGTCGCGGGTGTGTCAAGTCGCGTGCCTCAGTCGCATCTTCGCTGGTCAGTTTTGGCGACTTGTTCGCGAGTGGAAGGTCCAGTCGCGAGATTCACTCAGAGATTTTCGCGGCTCAGCTCGCGACTCACTCGCGGGTAGACCTTCCAGTCGCGAAAAACACTTAGAAAAATTTTTCAAAATTTTCCTCTTGAGTACTTTGGCGGCTTGAGCTGGCGACTGTGTGGCGACTTGAACCAGTCGCGAAAATCGCGTGTTTTGCAGAAACAGGAGCAGTTTTTAAACTTTTTCAGTGTTTCCCTCGAATTTTTGTGACTGTTCATCTTCTCTCTAAACACTCTCCCTCCCAAACTCTCCGTGCTCCCTTTTCCAATTTCTTGTGTTGCATCCTTACAGCCCAAAATCGTCGAGTTCCAGGTATGGGTTTTCTGATTTTCACTCTTTTCTACTTGATTTTGTGCTTTTACCCTTGATTTTTCACATTTGATTGTGTTTTTGAAATGGGTTTGTGTTTCGGTCTCTGCTTTTTGTTCTTGCTTAGCTTGTGGTTTCTGTTGTTATAGTTTGTGTTAATGATAGTCTTTGTCCTATTGCTCTTGTGCTTAGCTAAGTATTCCTTTCATTTCTTTCTGAACTATGAGCTGTTGAGATGTTACTTTTGGTTCTGTTGAAACTGTGTGTTTTTCCTTTGCAAGATGTGCATGTGTGTTAATCTGTGGGACGATTCTGTTAGGCTCAATGTTTTGTGTGTATGTCATATCATTTTCCATAATCTGCCTCAATGTCATTTATTTGCCTTCAGGATAGCTTCACCATGTTGTACATGTGTTTCCTATCCTAGGATTAGTTTACCTATATGGTTGAACTAAATTGCTTGCTGGTTAAGTGTTTGAAGTTCACTTGTTTGATTGATATCTTTCTCTGTTAAATACATGGTACTGACTGATTGTGCACATATATTGTTATATGTTGTTGTGGCCTTTTCTGATTGTTCACAGATGGCTCCTTCACCTCAGAAGAAGAAATCTACTGCGAAGAAGGCTGACAAAAGACTTAAGATGGATCCTAGATTGTTTAGGTCAGTTCATCATTTTGAGAGATACAAGGATAACTTCTTGAATGCAGGAATCATTCAAGAGAGATTTGTGGATTTGGATGATTTAAGACAAACTTTTATTCCCAGTTGTTTTGAAGGAAGAGGATGGGACAAACTTTTAAGTGATTTCCCTTTGGTGTGTGAACCTCTGATTAGAGAATTTTATTCAAATGCTGTGATAAAGGAGAATGAGTTAAATTGCTGGGTTAGAGGGAAAGAATTCATCTTGGATGCACATGTCATAGATGATGTACTAGGGCTTGAGGGTTTGGAGGATGAGGAGTTTGTCAATTTCAAGGATAGGAGTGTCTCTATTGAAACAGTTCAACAGAGAATAGGTGGGCAGAGAGAAGGGAAGTGTTTGAATACCACTGCCTTTCCAGTGGACATGAGGGTTCTAACCATAATAATGATGTTTAACCTTTATCCTATTAGGAAGTTGACCACAATCAATTGTGCTAGAGCAATTTTTCTGATGGATCTCAAAGAGAAGAACTTCATAGATATAAGTTCCCACATCTTTGACATCATTGTGGATGAGACAAGAACAACATCTAGGCCAAAACTGATCTTTCCCAGCCTCCTAATGAGGATATTTCGAAGGAAGGGTGTTCAAATTCCTCAAGACATCAGTCACATGTCCACACCCTCTGCAATCAACAAACTTACCTGCAAAAGGATCAGTGTTAGGCTTCCAGGAGAAGAAGATGAAGGTGATGAAGGAGAGGAAGTCCCAATGGAGACTGATGCAGAGGCAGCAGGGCATGCATCCACCTCAACACCAAGGAGGAGTGGCAAGAGGTCCAGAGCTTCAACTTCTGCAGCTGCACCTCCAGATGCTTTCCAGATCATTCTGGAAAGGCTTGATGGGATCAGGGCAGTCCAGACTGAGCATTCTGACAGAATGAGAGCCATGCAAGACCAGATTGATGTTTTGGCTGCTACACTTGACAGCTTCACAACTCAGCATGACCAGTGACCCTTTGGCCATTCCATGTCAAAAAGGGGGAGAAAGTTCATTGATAATTGAAGCAGAAAAGCAGCTCTTGAGGGGGAGTAATTTGTTGAGGGGGAGTAATTAGTGTTTTTATGGTTTTTATGTTTTTAATACACTGGGTTTTGGTGTATAACTGTTTCTAACTCTCCTCATATACCCTTGGATAAACTTTTATATATGTTTGTTGATGTTATTCAGGTATTTGTTGGTTTGTACCCATATGCTTTTGTAAGCTTTGAGGGTTTATGTTTTATGCATAGTTTGTAGGCCTTGTGGTATGTACCATGCTTAAGTGCAGCCTTTATGCTATGTGAAATCAGTATTTTAAATCTAAATGTTCAGCATTGTGGTTTATATACTGTCACTCTTGTGCCCTTGTAGGATTGTTCCTAGATGCATATGCCTTGTGTGCTATGCATTGGTTGAGTGTTGAGCATACAAGTGTCTTGCCTTGTGCTTGTTAACTTGTATGTCTTTGTGTTCATTCCAAGTGTGAATGAACACTGTGATCACTACCTTGTGGTGTTCACTTGGTTGATCAAGCCATGGTTTGTTCATTAACTCCATCTTATGCTTGATCTCTTTTTGCCTGTTTCATATGCATTAATAATTTTCTGCTTACAATGATCATGGTGTATTGTTGTGTTTCAGGAGTTTATGTTCATATGATTCAAGTGCTTCACAGCTTCTAGAATTAGGTGTGAGTGAGTTTTGATCAACTGTTCCCAACTCACATGTTAAGTCTAGAGTCTGTTTTAGGGTTTTGTCACGGAATAGCCAAAGGGGGAGATTGTAAGGTTGAATTTATTCAACCATCTAATTGGCTTTATTCCGTGCCAAATTTGCTTGTAATTCAGCATTTAGTAACCCTGTATTTAGGTGGGATTGTTGTAAGGGTAGTGAGTGAGATAGTGTGAAGATTGCTCAAGAGTGTGCAAGAAAACAGAGAGTCGCGGCTGGGACTCGCGACTGGACTCGCGGCTTCAACCCGCCAGAATCTGCACACGTGCCAAGCATGCTGGAAGATGAACAGTCATGCTAGCTGGAGCACTACAGGACAAAACAGGACAACTGGCCATACGGTTAACTCGCGACTGGAACTCGCGACTTAGTCAAGCCGCGAGGTCAAACCGCGAGCCACCCCTGTTTTGGAAAAAACCTGACGTTTCGCATTCCACTCCTCTTCAGTATAAATACCCTTTTAACCCACGATTGAAAGAGAGCTTCCAGAGAGAATTTTGAGAGAGAAACCCTAAAGAAAAACCAGATTGTTTTACCCACAATCTCTACCTTAGAGTCTCATCAAAATCCCTCACTCTCTTCCTCTCCATTGTCAAATCCTTGAGAGGCCTTTATACCAAACCTGGTTCTCACCATTATCATCTCTGTGAGACAGTCGTTTGGAGTTCTGGGAAGCAGTTAGGAAGGAGCCAATATTCATTGGTTGATGCTACGGTGTAGTAGCGGAATCCGGAAAGCTAGAAAAGAAAAAGGTTCGGCGCAACCTCGTTGGAGCAAGAAGCTTGGAGGGCTTAGGTGCATTGGGTAGATTAGGCTTGGAGGGTCTATTGCTGTCCTTGTATCCCAACTGTATTTTCTAGTGGATTGATTACCGCTTGGAGGGCGGCGGAGAGGTTTTTCGCCGAGGTCTTCGGTTTCCTCTTCGATAACATATCTGGTGTTATCGCTGTGTTTGCATCTTCCTTCCTCTCTATCTCTGCCTTTACATTATCTGCTGTGGTTTATTTTTGTTGTGGCTTAGATAGTTGTTTAGTCAATACCATGTTATAGCATATGTTAAGTTTCCGCACACTATTGTTTAACATATTGCGTGTGTTGATTAAATTGGTTTTTGGGGGTCTAAACGTTCAAAAGTGTTTTTGTACACGTTTTTGAATTTTCAGTACTCTCCAGAGGGGGAGGAGCCAAGGACAGGACTCTCCTAACATCCTCAATTCCCCCATCAAATCCCCTGAATCCTATCTGGCCAGAGGTGATATACAGTTTTGTTAAAAGTACACCAAGTGCACCTTGAAGCTTAAAGCTCAAAGCCCCAAAATCTAAGCGCATCGCTTGGCCAAAGCAAAGCCCGTTTCAAGAAGCACGCCTTAGGCACGCTTTTTTGGCACTTTTTGAAGAAGCACAAAGCACACCTAGACACGTTTTTCTGTTTTGTTGCTAAAAAAGATATATATTATTAAAGTGAATTGTTTGATCTTGAAGAAAATGACATGGACGGGACCATTGACTTATCATACAAACACTATTCTTAAGGAGTTGTATTATAAAATCAATTTTTTTAAAAAAATTAACATGTCGAAAGATAAAAACAAGGCTAATATACTATTCTCTCTTATGCTTTTGGTCTTGGCCTTTTAGATGTATGTTGATGGAACCATATACATCATTTGATCATAACTATCGTGTATATGTATTTTATAAAGCACAAGACAATTATAAAAATTTTAAGTTTAAACTTTCTATGACTAAAGTATTATCGTACTGTCCATTAATAGTTATTTTCGACTTACTATATTAAAATTTTAAGAAATTGAAATAACTAAAGTAAAATTTGAACTTACAAACATTATACAATTGCACTTACTTAAAAGGTAAAATATTAAAAAGCTTGAGTTTTTATTTTATTTTTATTATATATCATGAATAATTCTATTAGAGGTTATAAGATAATATATTTGAAAAAGGTGCTCTTTACTTCAATCAAGTGCACAGTGGCTCTTTGCACCTAGGGCCCTTGGCGCCAAGAGACCTGTGCACTTGACTCTTTTACCAACACTAGTGATGTGTGTACCACTTTCGACCCTTACAGTAAACAACCTCTAAATGGAACCTCAACACCTTGTAATAATCAAGTTCAAAATACGATGGGACCCAAAATTATCTTTTAATCTGCAGTGCTCAATTTAATAGTCTAGAAGTTCATGTGAAATGAAAAATACTTGTGCTACTACAATCTATGACAGTCCCAACCAGTCACAATTTCCAATTTTAATAAAAAAATCTGATTTAAAAGGGTTATGAAATTTTAAGGACTCAAACCCATTCCCCAAGAACTTATGAAGCCAACCTTTCCCCAGAAACCTAATAAATCTGATTTTAAAGGGTATTATGAACATAAATACCCTTTACTGAAAGATTTAACAAGGAATCTGTAAATAAGAGTTGGATTTAGCATGAATAATCTGGTCCCTGCAACATGGATCTTAACAAAAATATTACAATTGTGCAACATACCATTGCTGGTTTTTCCTGAACTCTGTAAGCACTGGGTACATGTTCTCAAAGGCTGTATAGGTCTCATCTCTCATCTTAAGATTCGAAATGAAACAATGCTGATCAGATCCAACCAGAATAGCATATAAAACCTGGGAGGGCAGAACAAAAAAAAGAGTCTAGTGATATCACCTTAGCTCCTGTAAGAACGATTTTTCCTGACACAAAAATAAGCAGCACAATCTTTGGTTGTTTCATGCGATAGATCAACCCTGGGAACAGCTCTGGCTCATACTGACCACCAGAATGAGAACACAATCAATTTCAATTCTCAAAGTTTAAAAGTTGTTACAAAACATGGTTAAAAATTTGTAAGTCCAAAAATATACCTAAACAGAATCATTTATGACTCAACAATTATCAAATCCTTTTTGAGTATTTCTTATGCCCACCCAACCCATGACCTCACCCACTCCTACAAGGGAAGGAGGTGCCATTTAGGCTAGAGCTCACTGGCAAGTAATTTTTTTTAAAAATGGGATACTTCTAAAATAAACTTCAAATGTCGCAGGCACCAACCAATTTCTTAGAATCATTACTACAAAACAATCTTTCTACTGTTTCCAGCCAAGTCCGTATTACAACTGGCTATTTGATGTCCAGACAATAATGTTTGCAATAATTTTAACTTCTGAAAGGCTCAATTTACATGTAACTTCATTTTCCATAGTATGCGTGCATGCAGGTTTGCATATCATAGGTTCCATAGAAGTGTTTAATTCCAAGAATGGCCTCCTAAGACAACCTATCCTCCAATCATGGCCACTTCAATGGTCAGGGAAGGAAAAGGAGAACATTGCACAGGCTATTTTTTGGTAATTACATTCCAAAGTCTGATAAATCACATACAAATACCAATAACAGCTCTTGATATTTAACAGTAAGAACAATTAACACAGATGGACACACAGCCATCACTTACACTAGAAAGCACCATGGGAATATGCCAGTACTTCAAGCCTGATGGGGAATTTAACATCACATGAACCAACTATGTTCTGAATCTTAAAATCCTATAACAGTGAAAAGCATCAATGTTAGACAAATAGTAATTCTTTGTAAAATACCAAAGCTGCATGTGTCAGTATGTTTTATTACATATACATACATAAATGACACACGGAATTGCACTGAAATTAATTATTACCTTGAACTTAGCTGGAAAACCAAGCTTCTGTATAATTCGAGCATGCTGAAAAGCAGAGATACAATGTCAGCATGTTAGAATTTACAAGACTAACCCACAATTCGGCACTGTCAAGCTTGACAAATTTCAAACAATCGAATCCTCAATAAAGACGAATCCTTGTATGGCCTTGTCACAAGTTAAAAAGACAAAGATATGCAAGCAAAAGCCAATGAATTTTTAAATAATAATAAACAATTAAAAATACAGCTACAAACTAACAAGATCAGTAAGAGAGAGAAATATGATGACTTACAAAAAATCAAAGATAGAACCTTGTAGAGTCATCCATGCTACCATTGTCACTGGGATTCCTCTTCCTCACAATCAAATTCCCAATCCAATTTTCAATTAGATTAGGGTGTTGTATGTATCCACTTTGGCTGTGGCTCGTCTACTTCATTAGAGGTAACTTCTCCACTAGGTCCTGCCCCATCTCCTTCAAAGTCATCACGACTTTGCTTAATTTTGGTATCTTTTGCTGAATCGTCTAAATTATCCTCATAAGGAGTGATGCTGCAGCTGCTGGACCCAGCCATGTTTTTTTTGAGATCTTCAATGTCTTGCTTGTATACCAAACGGGCTCCACATTTCTTCACCACCAAGCCAGGACCATCGTGGTTTATTTCAAGTTTAGTCTGACTCAATCGATTAGCATCGATTTGACTCAATTCCTTGCCCCTTTTCCTTTCGAGATGAAAATATGCTATCCAAAGGTGACATGAATCAATCTTACCAAATTGTTCAGAAAGACCAATCCCTGTGAATCCTGAGCTTCGAGTTCCATCGACATAACAGGAAGGACAAATCGTATGTGTAACTCTATAAAAATCCGAAGGAGGTACGTGAATTGAAGGATGGGGGTAGATTATAAAAACAACACACACAGCGATTCCAATAATATCTGAAGGCCCTTGTAGATTCAGTGAAGTCCCCTTACTTTGATGGCTACACCATTTCGGAATTTCACTTCCGGGTATAATAAAATCTCGCAAACCGAAATAATCAGTTATCTGAAACACACAAATAAAGATGTTTAGAACTTCACGAGAGAGAGAGAGAGAGAGAGAGAGAAAGAGAGAGAGAGAGAGAGATACCTGAATGTAACGTGCCAGCATTGTTGAGAACATGTCACCGAAACTTTGATTGTTGAACAATTTGTCGCAGTTAATAAGAGAGAGAGCGAGACAAAAAACATCTTTTGGTAAGGGTAATGTTTCCAGCGAGGTACAACCTTCTGCCTCTAAATACCTAATATTTAATGGAAGCTCTGGCAGTAATCGTAGATCCTTGCAACCACTCAAATAAAGAGAGCTCAGATTCGATAATCGAATTATATCTTTAGGAAGGCAAACAAAATTATTTCCTTTTAGATTTAAATGATTTAGAGAGGTTAAACGGCCAATAGCATCAGGGACGGCCTGAAGATTGCAATAACTTAGATTAAGCTCTGTCAAAGAGGATAATCTTGATAAAGTTCGCGTTAACATGCCCATGGGATCTGGACTCATTTGGAATGAAAGAAAATTGAGGTGCTTTTTGGATGGTTTAGATAATGGAAAAGCACATCCACCAATAGATAGTTTTTTGAGATTTTTTAAGCGGCTGATGGACAAAGATAGCCCTATAGCAGTTCCACTCACGTTTAGATCCTCTAGGCCATCAAGATTTCCAAGGTTCTCTGGAAGACTTGAAAGGTTTTTGCAACCGTTGAGATCCAATTGAATAAGCTTTTTGAGATCTCCAACAGATGCATGAATCTTGCATAGTCTTGTACAATTTTGAAGAATTAAATTCTCAAGATTTGAGGCTCTACTAAGATTTGGGATCACAATTAACTTTTGAGAGTCACTCAAGTCAATGAGTTTTAACTCGTTTAAAATCTGTTTTAAAACAATAAATAATTAGACAAACTCAAGTCTTAATAAAAAGGAAGGAAATACAGTTTAGCATAAGTGAAAATCTTACCATAGTTCCTTTCCATAATTTTTTGATGCCACTGCAATGCATTCTCAATTCAACAAGTTTAATTGGTTGGAAATTGGTTGGCATGGATTTTAAAGGACATCCATGCCAATCTATTATGCGTAACTCATTAGAAAGATAAATGAGGCCTTGTGGAAGTTGGACAGGACCTCTATTATGGCCTTGTTGAGGTTCCACATAACCAATTTTAAGAAATCTCAAATTTTTCATCTCTAAGAAGGCTTCAGCATTCAAGCATTCATTTTTATCCACAGGCATCTTTAAGACTATACCTTCAACAAACTTTGTTCCCTATTAACCAAGAACAGTAAAATTAGAAAAATTCTTAAAAGAATTTGGAAGAATATATATACTTCTTTAAATTCAAGTTTAGACTTGTCAACTTACAGTATTATTTTTCAATACATGCAGGACATCCTTATAACACCATAACCTACTACGTCTACCGGGCTCTGTAGGAGATTCACAACGAACAATGTCTTGACCCATTTCTTGTAGCAAATCATGTATCCACAAAATTCCATTTGATACATTGGTTATGAGAAATTTGTCCTTAAGAACATCAATATCGCAGTTAAGATAGTGACCTAAACTTTCTAAAGTTACACAATATACAGGCTTTCCTTCAAAGAAACATGCAATATCTAAAAACAATTCTCTCTGTGTATCCTCTAGCCCAACTAAACTTATTTGAAGTATTTCCATAATGCCTCTATTAGGTTTTGCTTCTAGTTTATCTCGAGCACTTCTCCATGCATCAAGTTTTCTACCAAATAATGAAGAACCTAAAACTTCAAGAGCTAAAGGAAGGCCGTTAGCATATCTCACAAAATCCATAGACAAATCCACATAATTTTCTTCAAGATGAGGTTTCTTGAAAGCCTTCCAACTAAAAAGCTTCAAAGCTTCATCTTCATTCAACACCTTAGCTTCATATATATGCTTCACTCCATGCCTTCTCAACAGATGCCTATCTCTACTTGTTACAATGATTATACTCCCTGGACCAAACCAAACACCACTCCCTGCTAATGCTACTAGTTGTTTTTCTTCGTTCACATCATCAAGAACAATAAGAACTTTTTTATTGCACAGTCTAGTGCCAATGGCATTAATTCCTTCATACAAATCATGTATATTTATTTCAGTCCCTCTGAATATCTCAGAAAGAAGTATTTTTTGCAAAGAAACTAAACCTTTACTACTTTTGGTAACTTCTCTAACATTTTCAAGAAAGCTACAAGCTTCAAAGTCACTATAAATTCTACCATAAATTTCTCGGGCAAGAGTTGTTTTGCCAATTCCACCCATCCCACAAATCCCAACAAAGTGGACACAATCCAACCCTTCACGCATGCATAAATCCAACATTTCCTTCACACGGGAGTCCATTCCAACAAGGTGCTCGAAAACAATTGAGAATTTATGATCCAATTCAAGAGATATCCTTTGAATGATTTTTTGGATAACAGTTGCTTCACTCCTGCAAAGAATACGGCAGAACAATAATTTGATGAGGCAGAGCTAGTTTAGGGACGAAACGTTCAGCGAAAATACAATCTTAGCTTTGTTAATTAGCAAAAGGGGAACTCTAAAAGTGTATAATATAATATATACATGTCACAAACTACACATGCAATGTTCTTCAACCAAAGTCCAATTCTTCTCTCAAAATAATACTCCTAAAATAAAACCAAAGTCCAATTCTACAGGGGACAAAGAAAGTTGTCATGTGGCCAAGTAAAGAAAGTGTTGTTACTAAGAACATAAATTAATATATAAAATTACATCGCATAATTTATAGAATAGTTATTTAGACAGTGATATTTCACTAATTAGAGAACAAATAAAAAAGATATTCCCTAGTTGGTGTGCATCATAATATCTTATAACAAGAAAAATAAAATATTGTCAATTTCATGAGTTTGAGGTGGTGGAGTTAAGATGCGGACTAGGTCGTTCTTTTGAGACAATACACACCATCTAGTAGACTAGCAATTATGCGTGCCGCCCCACGATACAATTAAAGTACTAATTATCCTTACAAACTTACACCACTTATAGGATAAGAAGCACTCAACAATAATATTATTTCAAAAGAAGAGAATATTGACCGAGCAAGAATTTTAACAATTTGATGTTGCGTGAAAAACCAGTAACAAAAACCGATATTTTTCTCTCTTCTCAACACCTATGGCCGGGCATGGGATCCTCCTATAATATTGTAATGATTCTATTCCATTTAAAATTCTTTATAATGAGTTTATAAATGACATCCCGTTTTTCCTCTTTTCAATTGCTCTGCCTCTGACTATCCTCACAAATCAAAACAGTAAAAAGTCACAAATATTATTAACGTTATTCATGTATAGAACATTAGAACTTGTTATTTGTGGAAACGAATTCTAAGATATAATCAGTATTAACTATTAATCAGTCATAAAACAAACATCCAAACATGGTAAATTAAATCATTCCCCCTCCTTCCCCTCTACTCCCCCTCAATCCAAACAGAGTACAAAACGTTGGGCAAGAATATGTTTGATAAGGAAAGATTTTAAAGTCACTAATGCCAACGTTCAACTCATAATTGATATCAAAAAGAATATAATTAGTTAATTACTATTTATATTTCAATTTAAGAATAGGAAAGAAAACGTAAAGTCCATCAATAAAAAGCTGATCTTATTTTTTTCTCTTAATTGGCCATTTAATTCGGATTATATAATAATTTTTATAAAAATATTCCAATAGTCCTCCACTTACTTTTATAAAAATGTATGTAAAATATATATACAAATTTTCAAGATCAAGACTCAAGATAGAATAATATGCATAATGAGAGTGTCAGACTTGAAACCTCACTTAGTGCTTCAATAATGTAGTGATATTAAGACATTTCATCACACACATAATATTTCAGTACTCTGCCATGAGCTTCTAAGCCTACACATTACAACCTTTTGCTTGATCCCAGCTTTCATAAGAAGCAGCCTCATGTCCATGCTCACTTAAGTAGATCTATCAAGGATACTCTCATAACTCTAAGATCCCATTCATAAGAGCTATAGACCACATTAAGATTTTTTTTCATTTTAATAGAAAAACTCATCCTTTATTACGTTACGAGATACAACACATACACCATAAGGAGTGACAAAGAGTACTTGTACTTAAAAACTAAATTAAGTGCATATTATTCAAACTATTCTATGATTCATTTTTCCCTTTGAACTTAGTTCTTGGGATCTCCAATCCTATGTAAGGTGTCCTCATAGACAGTTTATTCTTCATTTTCTCCTCGATGTTCATTTAGACATATGGTTATAGCTAGAGAGTTTTTCTTCTCATACACAACTTGACACAAAAGGTCTCGATTATAATGGTATTAACAATTGCAAAAAAATTATAATTTTTGTACCACTAACTTTTTTTTTATGCTCAACTTTTTTTGAATCACTCTTGCCCTTTATGGATAACTGTTTACGAACTTCTTATTATTTTTTCATCATTTCTCAACTCATATACATATGGCAAGGGATGTAAATCTATTAGCATCTAGGTAGTAGTAGGGGTGTTCGGTGCAGTTTTGGGTCATTTTTAGCACAACACTTTGCGATGCAGTTTGGCAAAAACCATCACCATACGGTTTGCACCACACCTCAATTTTGCAATCACATGTGCAGTGTACAATGTGCGGTTTGGCTGGTTTTAGTATAGTACATTTTTCAAGATGTCAAGGTTAATTATTAGTTTACGATTAATAACCACAACAATATGACATTAAGTGTCAAAGAAATATAAAACTTGTGTAACAAAAAAAATAATACAATATTCAGGACAAAAAAAATCCAAGACAAATTGACAGTAAACAAAAAGTACCACACACAATTATACATGTTAAACAAATATAACATGTAACACAAAAATGCTTAACAAACAACAACCATAAGGTCCATAATAGTGTACCATATACACTAGTCATACCTACTGAGAGTGAGAGGGTTTCAAGAGAAATTGGTGAGTGTGAGAAGAAGAAATGAGAGGTTTTGAACTTTTGATTTTGAATTTAATCAAAACAAAGTCGTTTTTAATGTGAAACATGAATGCGCTAACGCTGCGTTGGCCACTTAATTCATATAATATTAAAATTTTAATATATATTTAATGTTAAAAAAAAACATATATATATATATATAGGGGGTACGGTGCAGTGCAATGTAGTTGTGTGCGGTTTATTATCATAAAACGCACATCGCACTGCATAGTTTGGTGCAATGCAGTTAATTTCCACTTGTAGTGCGGTACAATTATTCCATTTGATGGGCAGTTTTAGTCATTTTGGGTGTTGTCGTGTCGTTTGAGCGGTTTGGTGAACACACCTAGTTAATAGTCTCTAATTACTAGGAATCACTTTTAGGAACAAAAAAAATGTTCATAATTTCACAAGAATAAGGGACTCAATAATTTTACAAAACTTGGCATCATTATACCACAATTGTATAATATGAATGTCTACACATTCTCAAATTTTTTCAGGCACAAATTTAAGTGTCTACTTGAGTACCTTGGCACAAAAGATAATATTAAATTAAATTGTGGTATTATTGTATCTCCATCATACAATAGGAAAACCAACCTCAATTGACATCATTGTTCTCACTTAACAATAGGAATGTTGTTTTTTCCATAATTCTACTTTTTCACACTTTGGCCAAAAATAATTTTTTATTTTTAATTCTCAAGAGGATTAACGTAGTTGAAATTTATCATCTACTCTTTTATGAGTCTCAAAAAATATTTCTCAAATAACTTTTTTTTTTTCAATCTTATGTTCCATCATTTTCAATGCCCCTACTATTCGAGAAAATTTAAATTAAAACATGTCACATATAATTCATAATTTCCAACCTCAAAAAATTAAAGACATGGGAATTTTTCTCAAAATGATCAAGTTTAATAAAATAGAAACATTACATTTCATGAGGTTTATAAATAAATAAATAAAATCATGAGATTTTTCAACTTCACATAAGCATTTTTTTTAATGAAGTACAACAGTATTTATTAATAGTGTATCTCTCAATTTTTATGGTAGTTAAAAATAGGCGAAATAAATACTATTTTGATACCTATGTTTTGAGGTTATAGTTAATTTGATCTCTAAATTTTGATAATAGTTGATTTTAATTTGTAATACATTTAGTTTCCACATTTTGAAAACAATCAAATTGGTTCCTATTTTTTTTTCAACTTGAAGTTAATTTGATCCTTGTTATTTTTAATTTATAGTCAAGTCCAGATCTGGGTTTATTTTAATTGCTAAGTTGATATATGTATTTATCAAAGTTAGAGATTGGTAAATTTGAATTGTGTCTTGATGTTTGGTTACCAAGAAAGTGAAAGAAAATGTAAGAAAAGTTGTGATTTGACGTTAAAAACCAAATTGACTACAATTTAAAAATAACAAAGGCCAAATTGTATGCTACCAAAATATATGGACCAAATTAACAATAAATTCAAAATCTAGAGACTAAAATGATATTTTTGTCTTAAAAACATTCAACAGAAAGTATCTATAAATAAAATCAGGAAAAATGGTAAACAAAAAATAAAATAAAATAAAATCTTACTCATCCCGTAAATCCCATCCAGAGATACCAGAAACTTTTGTCACAACATCTTTCCAAGTTTGCACATTCTCATTGTTATCGTTGAGATGTTTTGCAAAAGATTCTGCAAAAGTCCCCCTCAGTTTGCGCACATCACTAGGATCCACATCATAAAAAACAGGCAGAACTGTCAGCTTCTTCTTGTCCATGCACTCGACGATCTTTGCTAGTTCAGTCAAGCACCAACTCGACGAAGCGTAGTTTTTAGAGAAAATGACGACAGCAAATCTTGATTCTTCAATTGCTCTCATGAGTTCTGGGGAGATGAATTCTCCTCTCTCGAGACTTTCATCATCCCTAAATGTGGTTATGCCATTCCGTTTCAACGCTTCGTATAGATGGCTTGTAAATTTTTTGCGCGTGTCAGAGCCTCTAAAACTGATAAAGACGTGGTATTCGTACCTCAATCCAGGCACAATAGAAGAAGAAGAAGAAGGAAAACATGAGGATGAGGAGGAGGCCTTTTCTGTGCCCATAGAATTGTTGTCGGGAAATATACTAAAGATGTGTATTAAAAAAAGTATTCAACTAGTTTTAAAAAATTAACGCACGAAAGGATAATAAATTAGGGAAGAAGAAAGCAGAGCACTGAATGGAGTGTTTGTCAGTGACAGAGAGCACTGGTGCAGTTATACATCGTCTGCTCGCAATCAAGTGCATGAAGGACTTTGATAGTAAGACTTATAGATCAGAGCAAATTTATCTTTTGAGATCGAAGCTCACAGATCGGAGCTCTCTCTTGACGTTGACCGGTGGAGGACTTTGGCACTCGTCTGTGGAGGAGTAGATCTGGGTTGGTAGGAAGAGGGAGGAAGAAAATTCAGTGCGTAGAGAGAGTGAGAGAGAGAGAGAATAATCAACCGAAGGAGAAAGTGAGACAGAGATTAATCATTTTTTCTACTTAAATCGATTTGCCAGCGGCAGCCACAAAAAAGAAAAAGAAAAAAATATCGGCAAGTGCCTTCAGTCCCCATCTTCAAAATGAATACGTGTATGGTTAGAATCTTTATCTGCAAGTGGCTTCAGTCCCCATCTTCAAAATGAATACGCGTATGGTTAGAATCTTTTCTACAAAAGCAAGCAGTGTAGGCTGTGTAACATTAATTCCCACTTCCTCAGATACGTTAACCAGACTCTTTTTCTTTTTTGCTAAATCCTAGGCATTGTTCTTATCATTTTTTGTTATTTGACTTTTCTTATTATATATTGTGTATAAATTTTTGTTACTAAAATAATTAATATATCATGTGACATTGTAAATGTACCTTACTAAAATATATTACTATTTATCATTTAGGGGATGTTTTGGTAATGTTCTAATAATATTGTTTGTATTTTTTGAAAATACGTGTGGATGAAAAAATGTGTGAAAATACATGTAATATTATTTATATAATGAAAACCGTTGTTCTAGTTATACTACCAAACAGCCCCTTAATTTATTGATAAAATAGTACAACATGTATTCGACTAACATTTACCTTTATCTATAGTACTTTCAGTAAAAAAAAATTCAGTTTCAGTAAAATAAACGGATCTTTAATAGACCCTTAATGTATTAAAATTTGATTGATAGTTTGTCTACTACTTAACAATCTTTAGATTATTAGTATTTTTTTTTAAATTTTAATCATATATATATATATATATATATATTGTAGGGTCACGATCTTTTCAGGCCAAGCCCAAGATGCATGGAACCTTAGACCAGTGAACCCAATACAACGAATTTGTAAAGAGTGGGTCAAAGAGCTGAGCTTTGATATGTGAATAACAACCAAGGTATTCCCCATGGGCCGAGTTTAATAGAGAGAATGGGTCCTCAACATGATCCGAGGAGCTTTTTCTGGTGCTTCTCACGTGTTGGGGGTCTCTCCCCCTTTCATCCCCCCTTTTGTTAAGCTGCGCTTCCTGCATTTCATACATTACAAATCCAATTCAATGGTGTGTTGTCATTGGATTCAATGCAAGAGACTTTAAATTTTTAACCTTTCAATGTAAAATAGTGAGAGTAAAGCTCGATATGGGGCAAGTGATGTGATTCACCACGAGGACGGTATAATTTCTCCTCAAATAAACCCCATGTTGTGTGCCTATTATATGCACCAGGCAAAACAAAACCAAAAAAAAAAAGTCTGCAACTCAACATGCATTGCAATCTGCATTTGCAACTGTCACAGTGCACACGCGTTGCCAACTTGAATACCAACCTGGCTGGCTTCTGTCGCTCCAGATTCATGCACTCTCATTTTCACTGTGGTTAGCTCAAAGAAATTGCCAAGAGGAGATCAAGTGGCATGCAGTTTGAATTGAAATGCCATATGCCACAACTCACACGGTTGTACTGTCTTACTTGCAAACAATGAGGGTTTGAAAGAGACAAAAGTACCGTGCCTACAATATTAATTCCCTGCACATTTCCAGTTTTGACTTTGAATGGGTCTTTTATTTTCTTTTTCAATCACACAAGTAACTACAGTTAATATATTATATATATCTCATTTAGGCTGAAACTCTATTGTATCTATATAACTTTCTCTCTCGATTATCTGTATGAGACCTTAATTCAATCAAGGGCTGGTGATCACATTCACTTCAGTAATGTCCCACGTTTGCAGTGCTAGTACGTTCAGATAGAATAACTTTTTCCGTTTATTTGTTTATGTCCAGCATTTTAAAAGCTCTTTTTTTTCCTTTTTCTCACTACAATTATAACATCCAAATGCACCAGCAGATAGCATCATAGCACGATAGAGTCCATTCAAGTTTCACAAAATTACATTCAATCCAAACTGTCAAAAGCAAAAGTCCAACATAAAGTTAAAAATTCTTATTCTCTCTCTTCTCCCCATCTGTTTTTTTTTTTTTTTTCCGTCAACAACTCTGTAAAATATATGGTTCTTCTCCCACTACTACGTCAGAGCCAAGAAAATTAAATGCAGACACTGAACACATCTTTTTTAACTTAAAAACCAGAGAACCGATGCACAATTTGCTTTTATATTTACAGTTCAATCCAGGCTCGGCAGCTACATTGCCTGGTATTCCACCTCCTAACTTTTGCAAACAAGATCTGGCTTCTCTTCCACAAAATCTGCATCAAATTTTAAAAAAAAATGATCTGAGTTCACCTTGGTATACCTGTAAAACATTCCTCCAAAAAAAGAAAAAAAAACATTCCCACAACATTCCTCACAAGCCAAAAAATGCCGACAAGATGCCCCTGTAAAATCAAGGGCATTAAACTCAGTCTGTTGTCAGCATGGGCTGTGAAAAAATCAACATCCTCAATTGTACTCTACAGAGGGGGAGGAGCCAAGGACAGGACTCTCCTAACATCCTCAATTCCCCCATCAAATCCCATGAATCCAATCTGGCCAGAGGTGATATACAGTTTTGTTAAAAGTACACCAAGTGCACCTTAGGCACGCTTAAAGCTCAAAGTCCCAAAATCTAAGCGCTTTGCTTGGCCAAAGCAAAGCCCGTTTCAAGAAGCACACCTTAGGCACGCTTTTTTGGCACTTTTTGAAGAAGCACAAAGCACACTTAGACACGTTTTTCTGTTTTATTGCTAAAAAAGATATATATTATTAAAGTAAAATTGTTTGATCTTGAAGAAAATGACATGGACAGGACCATCGACTTATCATACAAACGCTATTCTTAAGGAGTTGTATTATAAAAGCAATTTAAAAAAAAAAAATTTAACATGTCAAAAGATAAAAACAAGGCTAATATACTATTCTCTCTTATGCTTTTGGCCTTGGCCTTTTAGATGTATGTTGATGGAACTATATACATCATTTGATCATAACTATCGTGTATATGTATTTTATAAAGCACAAGACAATTACAAAAATTTTATGTTTAAACTTTCTATGACTAAAGTATTATCATACTGTCCATTAATAATTATTTTCGAATTACTATATTAAAATTTTAAGAAATTGAAATAACTAAAGTAAAATTTGAACTTACAAACATTATACAATTGCACTTACTTAAAAGGTAAAATATTAAAAAGCTTGAGTTTTTATTTTATTTTTATTATATATCATGAATAATTCTATTAGAGGTTATAAGATAATATATTTGAAAAAGGTGCTCTTTACTTCAATCAAGTGCACAGTTGCTCTTTGCACCTAGGGCTCTTGGCACCAAGAGATCTGTGCACTTGACTCTTTTACCAACACTAGTGATATGTGTACCACTTTCAACCCTTACAGTAAACAACCTCTAAATGGAACCTCAACACCTTGAAATAATCAAGTTCAAAATAAGATGGGACCCAAAATTATCTTTTAATCTGCAGTGCTCAATTTAATAGTCTAGAAGTTCTTGTGAAATGAAAAATACTTGTGCTACTACAATCTATGACAGTCCAACCAGTCATAATTTCCAAATTTTAATCTAAAAAATCTGATTTAAAAGGGTTATGAAATTTTAAGGACTCAAACCCATTCCCCAAGAACTTATGAAGCCAACCTTCCCCTGATACCTAATAAATCTCATTTTAAAGGGTATTATGAACATAAATACCCTTTACTGAAAGATTTAACAAGGAATCTGTAAATAAGAGTTGGATTTAGCATGAATAATCTGGTCCCTGCACCATGGATCTTAACAAAAATATTACAATTATGCAACATACCATTGCTGGTTTTTCCTGAAATCCGTAAGCACCGGGTTTATGTTCTCAAAGGCTGTATAGGTCTCATCTCTCACCTTAAGATTCGAAATGAAACAATGCTGATCAGATCCAACCAGAATAGCATATAAAACCTGGGAGGGCAGAACAAAAAAAGGAGTCTAGTGATATCACCTTAGCCCCAGTAAGAACGATTTTTCCTGACACAAAAATAAGCAGCACAATCTTTGGTTGTTTCATGCGATAGATCAACCCTGGGAACAGCTCTGACTCATACTGACCACCAGAATGAGAACAAAATCAATTTCAATTCTCAAATTTTTAAAATTGTTACAAAACATGGTTAAAAATTTACAAGTCCAAAAAGATACCTAAACAGAATCATTTATGACTCAACAATTATCAAATCCTTTTTGAGTATTTCTTATACCCACCCAACCCATAACCTCACCCACTCCTACAAGGGGAGGAGGTGCCATTTGGGATAGAGCTCACTGGCAAGTAAATTTTTTTAAAAATGGGATACTTCTAAAATAAATTTCAAATGTCGCAGGCACCAACCAATTTCTTAGAATCATTACTACAAAATAATCTTTCTACTGTTTCCAGCCAAGTCCGTATTACAACTGGCTATTTGATGTCCAGACAATAATGTTTGCAATAATTTTAACTTCTGAAAGGCTCAATTTACATGTAACTTCATTTTCCATAGTATGCGTGCATGCAGGTATGCATATCATAGGTTCCATGGAAGTGTTTAATTCCAAGAATGGCCTCATAAGACAACCTATCCTCCAATCATGGCCACTTCAATGGGCAGGGAAGGAAAAGGAGAACATTGCACAGGCTATTTTTTGGTAATTACATTCCAAAGTCTGATAAATCACACACAAATACCAATAACAGCTCTTGATATTTAACAGTAAGAACAATTAACACAGATGGACACACAGCCATCACTTACACTAGAAAGCACCATGGGAATATGCCAGTCCTTCAAGCCTGATGGGGAATTTAACATCACATGAACCAACTATGTTCTGAATCTTAAAATCCTATAACAGTGAAAAGCATCAATGTTAGACAAATAGTAATTCTTTGTAAAATACCAAAGCTGCATGTGTCAGTATGTTTTATTACATATACATACATAAATGACACACAGAATTGCACTGAAATTAATTATTACCTTGAACTTAGCTGGAAAACCAAGCTTCTGTATAATTCGAGCATGCTGAAAAGCAGAGATACAATGTCAGATTCGGAAATTCAATATTAAAACAACAGCATTAAATCCTAAGACAATTTGCATTTCTTTTAGTGACAACATGATGTGAGCAGGGAATTAACCATTTTTAATCACATTGTTGTAAAGCAAGGAACAGTTTGCTTGTAAAGCGTATGGGCATGTATAATTTCACCGTTCAGCTCTGTCCACATTTGCATGAATTTAAGTGCTAGTTTGAAGAGACTAGATATCTGAAAATTAAAGCCAAACTACAAACAACAAGCTATAGGGTTCTGGATACTCTTCTGCATCTCCCAGATGGCCCTATGTTTAAAAACTTATGTATGCAGCTGCCTAAAGGTTTAAAGGCATGCATTATAAAGTTGAATACTGTACTATTTCAGCTGAATATATTGTACTGGTTACCACACTGATATACAACCCTAAGGTAACATTTGCCAAAGATTTGGGGGCATTGATCTGTTCCAATTCCAATTGCTTCAGCTAATTTTACTGTTTTGTGCAGATACCAATTCGTATTCTATTTTGAAAACTTTACAGACCGAAAAGGTTATTTTGATAAAATTGGTATGCCCTAATATTGGAATGAGGTTATGCGGGGAATACACACACACAAAGGATAATCCCAGAAAAGTACACTGGAATGCACCAACACCGAAATATTTCATTCCAGTAAACACACCAAATCGGCTGCCAAAACTATATTATAACTTTGATCCATTACCTTCCGTGCTGCCAACTTCGACTGTTGTTCACTCTTAGCTCCGGTACAAACCTAAACATTTGGTATTCACATAATCATTAAAAAATCTTAGAAAAAAAAAAAACAGCAAAGATGCCAAACAATGTATGTCTATTTTAAAGAGAACAACATAGCAAGCTTTCAGATAGAAAGCACCAACTTAAGATTCCAAACAAAGAAAATTTGCTAAAATGGTGGATTCATTTAACAACAGGAGGAACAGGTAGCACTTATTGGCCTCATCCATCCACAAATTGAGAAACAATTTTTCTCGTCACAAATTTCTAAGTAAATGACACATAGATGGGCTCATTTTTTACTTATCAGTCTAGTACAGATCAATGAACCGTACATGTTAATCTTCAAGAATAGAGATTTTTGATTGAGAGAGAGAGATAACAACAAAAACAAACCCAGATGGCACTTTAAAGGCATATAAAACAGCATATAAAGAGAACTTCTACTGTTGTACTTAGAAAGGTACCCAATGCTTGGTCAAAACTTACCATCTTCCCAGAGGCAAAAATCAAGGCTGTGGTTTTTGGTTCCCTTATCCTCATAATAACGGCAGCAAAACGCTGCAAGAACACAACAAATGTAAAATTTAAATGTTATTGATATAAAACCCAAAACACAACTCTAAGTGAAACAAGAAACAAGCTTAGCAGATTATCAAAAAAAAAAAAAAAAAAAGGATTATCAAAAAAGAAACAAGCTTAGCCATCTTTATCAAATCAAAACCATTAAAAAAACAGGGGAAAAAAAAGAAAACAAAAAAGAGGAAAAATAGCTTTCCGGAGTCATTGAATTCATAGAAAATCAATGGCTTAAACCAAGCTTTCATAGAGTAAGCAAATATAATCCAATGTCGACTGGATTCAAAAAGGATAAACAGATAAGGAACACCCAGCACTATGGTTAATAACACCCCCCCCCCCCCCCCCTCCCCCCAAAAAGAGAGAGAGAGAGAGAGAGAGCCATGCCCACAAACGTCCCATACCTTGGGATTGTATTCTGCATTACGAGCTTGAAGTGCAACGGCCTTAAGATCCAACTTGCAGTCCAAATTTACTGTAGACACAATGTTACTTAAGTGACAAAACTACCATGTTATAGGCTACAATTTCTGGGAGTAAATAACATAAGTGAGTTATTGCAATGTCCAATTCATTAACAGAGCCACGTACAGGAAGGGACAAAGTGATAAACTGGTCTTTTATTTTATATAATCTGAAGATCATGAGGACACAATTCTATCTAACCAAGAGATCCATATCCATCAGAAAGCTGAATTAATATTCAACTCTTCCCCCAATATACATCTCCAGGCTTCAGTGCTCATTTTTTAATTAAATCAGAGTAAGAAAGTAATAAAATCTATCAAGAATAAGCAACTAGAATCCACCCAAGTACAAGAAATTGTGTCTTTTGTGTGTGTGTGTGTGTGTGATAAACTTATTTGAATCATAAAGTATCTAATTATTCAGAAACCAGCCAAAATCAAAGAAAAAAAAAAGGGTTGAAATGTTAGGCTCTAGTCACACGTCCATTCTCGAGACAGGAGGGACAGAAAATCATAGTGAATGCAGGAACCAAACAAAGAGTTAGGCAAACCCCAGCATTTACATTCAAAACACCAAAACACATGCACACTCATTCCCACAGTAGCCAGAGCACAACTGTAATTCATATTGCTGGATACAAAATGTCAATCACAACAAACATACAGCCACACCATAACATTAACATTGTATGTTATTTCTAATGATCTGCTCCGGATAAAGAAGTCTTCTCAACCTTCCAGGATATGGGTCCTCATAGGAGCAACCGGCTTCACTCTTTTGCTTATCATTTGGAGTATCACTTGCTACTGATTGATGGATGAAATCCATATTGTGAGAAGGCTCATCAGTAGAGCACTCAATGATTGTTTGCCCAAACTCTTCAAGCTCTTGAGGGAATAAGAAACCTCTCCCACCCACACTTGAGCACCATCAAAAGTGGGAAGTAGCTTACAACTGAAACCTCAATGTGACTGCACTGATTCCAAAAAACAAAAAATAATAATAATCTGAGAATTACCCACAAGGTAAACTCTACATATCAGCATGTTAGAATTCACAAGACTAACCCATAATTCAGCACTGTCAAGCTTGGCAAATTTCTAGCACTCGAATTGTCAATAAAGATGAATCCTTAGTTGATAGCAGATAATCCCTCAACTACAAATATTTTACAGAAAGAAATTAATAATACTCATCGAGAGCAACAAGAGTGCAGATTTTTGCAATTTCTTCTTTTCATTTGATTTTACAACGACACTGGGATTGCAAGCATCTATTGCATTCTCCTATGGAAAATTGTAATAAATACTATAAGGAGAGACTAAAATGAGTGTGGATTTTACCCTCCCATAATTGAACTAAAATGATGAGCACACAACAGTTGCACCTATCTTCTTGTCTGCTAGCAGGGCGACAATTTGTCCTCACCAACAAAGTCCAATCAAATGGCCCTTGTCACTGATTAAAAAGAGAGAAATGCAAGCATATGCGAATGAATTTAAGAAGAAAATATAAATATACAGCTACAAATAAACAATATTCTTTAGAGTGAGAAAGATGGTGACTTTTACACAATGGGCTCCCCCATTAGGACTGAACTAGTTAAAAGAAAAATTACTGTCAATTCAGGATGTGTAATGTGTGAAGAAGGAGAAGAAACATTGGGCTACTTATTTACCAAATATCCATTTGCAAGGGCATTGTGGTTTGCTTCACCCTTGAATATCAGAGCGGACTCAAATCCATCTGTACATCAATGGCTGCAGATGATCTTAGAGGATTATAAAGCTGATCATGTTCATGGAATGTGACTTGTACGTACAGGAAAGTAGTGCTATCCTCTGGACAATATGGATAAACAGATATCCATCATGCTACAGTGAGAAGGTTCCTAATAGAATTAACCAACAGAACAGAAGGAACAGAGCAGATAGGTTCACAATAGATGTTTGAAAAATCAGAATAAACTGTAGTAAATAATATATATATATTTTAAAAAGGAGCAACTAGAGTGCCGAATTTACCCTCCAACACAATTGAACAAAAATGAGTACCATACAATAGATGTACATGCTTTCCCGTCAGCAAGCAATGTGAGTATGACACAGTTTCTCCATTCCAACAAAGTCCAAAAACTTCCTCGTACCCAATATAAGGCAACTAGCAGAAAGAGGAATCACAAATTACTTAGGGTTTTACTAAGCATATGTTATACATTAATAAACCATTTTAGAAAACTTTTAGAGCATACTTTAGTAAATTACTTTAGAAAACTTTTTATTAAAAATTAAAAGAGTAATTAACTTTTTCATTTTTATAAAAAAAAAAAAAATCCTAAAATAGATTACTAAATAAATAAGAGTATACATTAACTGAACCAATCACTTAAACTCATATGGCCTTGTCACAATTTAAAAAGAAAAAGATATGCAAGCAAAAGCCAATGAATTTTTAAATAATAATAAACAATTAAAAATACAGCTGCAAACAAACAAGATCAGTAAGAGAGAGAAATATGATGACTTACAAAAAATCAAAGATAGAATCTTGTAGAGTCATCAATGCTACAATTGTCACTGGGATTCCTCTTCCTCACAATTAGGCTCCGTTTGGGAGTTTATAAGGGAATGGAATAGAATGGAATGGAATGATTATAAGGGAATGGAAAGGAATGGAATGGAATGAACTAAATTTAAGTAAGGGAAAGGAATGGAAAAGAATGGAATGGAATGGAATTAAGTAACCTTGTTTGGATGTTTTAAAATAAAGGAATGGAAAGGAATGAAAATGAATGGAATGTAACTAATCTTGTTTGGGAGCAACATGGAGGGAATGGAATGAAATCATTTTCTGATAATATTACTATTAGATCCCTATTTTAAAATAAAGAGTTGAATATATAGGGGTATTTTGGGAGTTTTAGTAAAAAAATCATTAAATCTAATTCCATTCCCTCCCATTCCTCCCAATTTTGGGGGGAATGAAAATTTGAGGTTTTAAGGGAATAGAGAGGAATGAGTGTTTCCTCCTATCCATTCCATTCCCTCCCACTTAAACTCCCAAACAAGGGAATGAGCTTTCCATTCCCTCCATTAAAACTCCCAAACAAGGGAATGGAAGAATATTCTAAAATGATTCTTTTCATTCCTTTCCATTCCATTCCATTCCCTCCTCCCAAACGAGGCCTTAGAGTCGCCTTGTCCTTGTGTGCATAAATTCCCAATCCAATTTGCAATTAGATTAGGGTGTTGTATGTATCCGCTTTGGCTGTGGCTCGTCTACTTCATTAGAGGTACCTTCTCCACTAGGTCCTGCCCCATCTCCTTCAAAGTCATCATGATTTCGCTTAATTTTGGTATCTTTTGCTGAATCGTCTAAATTATCCTCATAAGGAGTGATGCTGCAGCTGCTGGACCCAGCCATGTTTTTTTTGAGATCTTCAATGTCTTGCTCGTATACCAAACGGGCTCCCCATTTCGTCACCACCAAGCCTGGACCCACAGTGCTTATTCCAAGTTTAATCTGACTCAATCGATTAGCATCGATTTGACTCAATTCCTTGTCCCTTTTCCTTTTGAACGGAGCATATCTTATCCAAAGGTGACATGAATCAATCTTACCAAATTGTTCGGAAAGACCAACACTTTGTATACTTTGAGATCCATCGACAGAACAGATAAGATGAATCCAATGTGTAGCTTTGTAAAATTCCGAAGGAGGTTGGTGAAGTGAAAGATGGGGGCGGATTTCAAAAACAACACACACTGCGATTCCCGTATAATCTGAAGGCCCTTGTAGATTTAGTGAAGTCCCCTCACTTTGATGGCTAAACCATTTCGGAATTTCACTTCCGGGTATGATAAAATTTTGGTAACTTAAATCAAAAGGACTCTGAAACACACAAATCAAGATGTTTAGAACTTCACAAGAGATAGAGAGAGAGAGAGAGAGAGAGAGAGAGATACCTGAATGTAACGTGCCAGCATTGTTGAGAACATGTCACCGAAACTTTGATTCTCGATCAATTTGACGCAGTTAATAAGATAGAGATGGGGACTAAAAACATCTTCTGGTCTAAAAGGTAATGTTTCCAGCGAGGTACAACCTTCTGCCTCAAAATACTTAATATTTGATGGAAGCTCTGACAGTAATCGTAGATCCTTGCAATCACTCAGAAAAAGAGTCTCCAGATTTGACAATCGAATGATATTTTTAGGAAGGCAATCGAATTTATTTCCCCTTAGATTTAAATGATTTAAAGATGACAAACAGCAGCCAATAGCATCAGGGACTGTCTGAAGATTGCAATAACTTAGATTAAGCTCTGTCAAAGAGGATAAGCTTGATAAAGCTCGCGTTAACATGCCCATGGGATCTGGACTCCTTTGGAATAAAGGAAAATTGAGGATCTTTTTGGATAATAGAAAAGCACATCCACCAATAGATAGTTTTTTGAGATTTTTTAAGGGAACGGAGGACGAAAATAGCCCTCTTATAGCAGTTCCACTCACATCTAGCTCCTCTAAACCTTCAAGATTTCCAAGGTCTTCTGGCAATTTCACAAGTCTTGAGCAAAAAGATAAATTGAGAGTTTTTAAAGACATCAAACTACAAATTGCATTAGGAAGACTTGAAAGGTTTTTGCAACCATTCATATCCAATTGAATAAGCTTTTTGAGCTCTCCAACAGATGCATGAATCTTGCATAGTCTTGTACAACATTGAAGAATTAATTTCTCAAGATTTAAGGCTCCACTAAGGTTCGGGATCTCAATTAACTTTTGAGAGTGACTCAGGTCAATGAGTTTTAACTCATTTAAAATCTGTTATAAAGCAATAAATAATTAGACAAACTCAAGCCTTAATAAAAAGGAAGGAAAAACAAATTAGCATAAGTGAAAATCTTACCATAATTCCTTTCCATAATTTTTCAATGCCACTGTAATGCATTCTCAATTCAACAAGTTTAATTGGTTGGAAATTGGTTGGCATGGATTTTAAAGGATATCCATGCCAATCTATTATGCGCAACTCATTAGAAAGATAAATGAGGCCTTGTGGAAGTTGGACGTGACCTCTATTATGGCCTCGTTGAGGTTCTACATAACCAATTTTAAGAAATCTCAAAATTTTCATCTTTGAAAAGGCTTCAGCACTTAAGCGTTCATTTTTATCCACAGGCATCTTTAGGACTATACCTTCAACAAACTCTGTTCCCTAGAAACCAAGAACAATAAAATTAGGAAAAATCTTGATAGAATTTGAAATAATATATATACTTCTCAAAATTCAAGTTTAGACTTGTCAACTTACAGTATTATTTTTCAATACATGCAAGACATCCTTATAACACCACAACCTACTACGTTTACCAGGCTCTTTAGGGGATTCACAACAAACAATGTCTTGACCCATTTCTTGTAGCAAATCATGCATCGACAAAGTTCCATCTGATGCAATGGTTATGAGAGATTTGTCCATAAGAACATAAATATCGCAGTCTGGATAGTGACCTAAACTTTCTAAAGTATCCCTTACGCAATATACTTGCTCTCCTTTAAAGAAACATGCAATATCTAAAAACAATTCTCTTTGTGTATCCTCTAGCCCAAATAAACTTATTTGAAGTATTTCCATAATGTCTCTATTAGATTTTGCTTCTAGTTTATCTTGAGCACTTCTCCATGCATCCAGTTTTCTACCAAACAATGAAGAACCTAAAACTTCGAGAGCTAAAGGAAGGCCGTTAGCATATCTCACAAAATCCATAGACAAATCCTCATAATTTTCTTCAGGATAAGGTTTCTTGAAAGCCTTCCAACTAAAAAGTTCCAAAGCTTCATCTTCATTCAGCTCCTTAGCTTCATATATATGTTTCACTCCATGCCTTCTCAACAAATGCCTATCCCGACTTGTTACAATGATTATACTCCCCGGACCAAACCAACCACCATTCCCTGCTAATGCTTTTAGTTGTTTTTCTTCATTCACGTCATCAAGAACAATAAGAACTTTTTTATTGCATAGTCTAGTGCCTATGACATTAATTCCTTCATACAAATCATGTAGATTTATTTCAATTCCTATTAATATCTTAGAAAGAAGTATTTTTTGCAAAGAAACTAAACCTTTACTTTTGGTATCTTCTCTAACATTTTCAAGAAAGCTACAAGCTTCAAAGTCACTATAAATTTTACCATAAATTTCTCGGGCAAGAGTTGTTTTGCCAATTCCACCCATCCCACAAATCCCAACAAAGTGGACACAATCCAACCCTTCACGCATGCATAAATCCAACATTTCCTTCACACGGGAGTCCATTCCAACAAGGTGCTCGAAAACAATTGAGAATTTATGATTCAATTCAAGAGATATCCTTTGAATGATTTTTTGGATAACGGTTGCTTCACTCCTGCAAAGAATACGGCAGAACAATAATTTGATAAGGCAGACCTAGTTTAGGGACGAAACGTTCAGCAAAAGTACAATCTTAGCTTTGCTAATTAGCAAAAGGGGAACTCTAAAAGTGTATAATATAATATATACATGGCACAAACTACACATGCAATGTTCTTCAACCAAAGTCCAATTCTTCTCTCAAAATAATACTCCTAAAATAAAACCAACGTCCAATTCTACAGGGGACAAAGAAAGTTGTCATGTGGCCAAGTAAAGAAAGTGTTGTTACTAAGAACATAAATTAATATATAAATTACATCGCATAATTTATAGAATAATTATTTAGACAGTGATATTTCACTAATTAGAGAACAAATAAAAAAGATATTCCCTAGTTGGTGTGCATCATAATATCTTATAACAAGAAAAATAAAATACTGTCAATTTCATGAGTTTGAGGTGGTGGAGTTAAGATGTGGACTAGGTCGTTCTTTTGAGACAACAAACACCATCTAGTAGACTAGCAATTATGCGTGCCACCCCACGATACAATTAAAGTACTAATTATCCTTACAAACTTACACCACTTATAGGATAAGAAGCACTCAACAATAATATTATTTCAAAAGAAGAGAATATTGAATAAGCAAGAATTTTAACAATTTGATGTTGCGTGAAAAATCCGTAACAAAAACCGATATTTTTCTCTCTTCTCAACACCTATGGCCGGGCATGAGATCCTCTTATAATATTGTAATGAATCTATTCCATTTAAAATTCTTTATAATGAGTTTATAAATGACTTCACGTTTTTCCTCTTTTCAATTGCTTTGCCTCTGACTATCCTCACAAATCAAAATAGTAAAAAGTCATATAAATATTAGTAACGTTATTCATGTATAGAACATTAGAACTTGTTATTTGTGGAAACGAATTCTAAGATATAATCAGTATTAACTATTAATCAGTCATAAAACAAACATCCAAACATGGTAAATTAAATCATTCCCCCTCCTTCCCCTCTACTCCCCCTCAATCCAAACAGAGTATAAAACATTGGGCAAGAATATATTTGATAAGGAGAGATTTTAAAGTCACTAATGCCAACGTTCAACTCATAATTGATATCAACAAGAATATAATTAGTTAATTACTATTTATATTTCAATTTAAGAATAGGAAAGAAAACGTAAAGTCCATCAATAAAAAGCTGATCTTATTTTTTTCTCTTAATTGACCATTTAATTCGGATTATATAATAATTTTTATAAAAATATTCCAATAGTCCTCCACTTACTTTTATCAAAATGTATGTAAAATATATATACGAATTTTCTAGGTCAAGACTCAAGATAGAATAATATGCATAATAAGAGTGTCAGACTTGAAACCTCACTTAGTGCTTCAACAATGTTATTTTAAAGCCAATAGTGATATTAAGGGTCCGTTTGGATACATCTGAAAACTGAAACTAAAAACTAAAAAACACTATAGCAAAATAATTTTAAAATATATGAATAGTACCGTGGGACCCATTTTTAATGAAAAAGTTACTGAAAAGTGAAATTTGTGGGTCCATGAACAGTGCACAGTGTGCACTGATTGGCTGAAAATTGTTTAACAAGTCAAACTTTGCGGCTACTGTTCATGAACAGTGCATGAACAGTAGCCGTAACAGCCCTAAAACGCGTGAAAAAAAAAATGGAAAAACGCAGACGCAAACGCTTTCAGCCGAATCCAAACGTACTCTAAGACATTTCATCACACACATAATATTTCAGTACTCTGCCACTAGCTTCTAAGCCTGCACATTACAGCCTTGTGCTTGATCCCAGCTTTCATTAGAAACTTAGAGAATTAGCCCTATCTCATAAGAAGTAGCCTCATTTCCATGCTCACTTAAGTAGATCTATCAAGGATACTCTCGTAACTCTAAGATCCCATTCATAAGAGCTATAGACCACATTAAGAGTTTTTCCATTTTGATAGAAAAACCCATCCTTTATTACGTTACGAGATACAACACTTACACCATAAGGAGTGACAAAGAGTACTTGTACTTAAAATCTAAATTATGTGCATATTATTCAAACTATTCTATGATTCGTTTTTCCCTTGAACTTAGTTCTTGGGATCTCCAATCCTATGTAAGGTGTCCTCATTGATAGTCTAGTCTTCTTTTTCTCCTCGATGTTCATTTAGACATGGTAATAGCTAGAGAGTTTTTCTTCTCATACACAACTTGACACAAAAGGTCTAGATTATAATGGTATTAACAATTGCAAAAAAATTATAATTTTTGTACCACTAACTTTTTTTTTTATGCTCAACTTTTTTTAAATCACTCTTGCCCTTTGTGGATAATTGTTTGCAAACTTCTTATTGTTTTTTCATCATTTCTCAACTCATATACATATGGCAAGAGATGTAAATCTATAGGCATCTAGGTAGTAGGGGTGTTTGGTGCAGTTTTGGGTCATTTTTAGCACAGCACTTTGCGATGCAGTTTGGCAAAAACCATCACCGTATGGTTTGCACCACACCTCAATTTTGCAATCACATGTGCAGTGTGGTGCAGTGTACAATGTGCGGTTTGTCTAGTCTTAGCATAGTACATTTTTCAAGATGTCAAGGTTAATTATTAGTTTACGATTAATAACCACAACAATATGACAATAAGTGTCAAAGAAATATAAAACTTAGGTAAAAAAAAAGTAATACAAATATATACAAGACAAAAAAAATCCAAGACAAATTGACAGTAAACAAAAAGTACCACACACAATTATTCATGTTAAACAAATATAACACGTAACACTAAAATGCTTAACAAACAACCATAAGGTCTATAATAGTGTACCATATACACTAGTCATGCCTACTGAGAGAGAGGGTTTTAGGAGAAAATGGTGAGTGTGAGAAGGAGAAATGAATGAAGTTTTGAACTTTTGATTTTGTATTTAATCAAAACGAAGTCGTTTTTAACGTGAAACATGAATGCGCTAACACTAGGTTGGCCACTTAATTTAGATAATATTAAAATTTTAATATATATTTAATGTAAATATATATATATATATATATATATATATATATATGTTTATATGTAGTTGTGTGCGGTTTATTATCATAAAACGCACATCGCACCGCATAGTCTAGTGCAGTGCAATTAATTTCCACTTGTAGTGCGGTGCAATTATTCCATTTGATGGGCAATTTTAGTCATTTTGGGTGTGGTTGTGTTGTTTGAGCGGTTTGGTGAACACACCTGGTTAATAGGCTCTAATTACTAGGAACCACTTTTTGGAACAAAATAAATGTTCATAATTTCACAAGAATAAGGGACTCAATAATTTTACAAAACTTGGCATCATTATACCACAATTGTCTAATATGAATGTCTACACAATCTCAAATTTTTTCAGGCACAAATTTAAGTGTCTACTTGAGTACCTTGGCACTAAAGATAATATTAAATTATATTGTGGTATTATTGTATCTCCATCATACAATAGGAAAACCAACCTCAATTGACATCATCGTTCTCACTTAACAACAGGAATGTTGTTTTTTCCATAATTCTACTTTTTTCACACTCTGGCCAAAAATAATTTTTTATTTTTAATTCTCAAGAGGATTAACATAGTTGAAAATTATCATCTACTCTTTTATGAGTCTCAAAAAATATTTCTCAAATAATTTTTTTTTTCAATCTTATGTTCCATAATTTTCAATACTCCTACTATTCGAGAAAATTTAAATTAAAACGTGTCATATATAATTCATAATTTCCAACCTCAAAAAATTAAAGACATGGGAACTTTTCTCAAAATGATCAAGTTTCATAAAATAGAAACACTACATTTCATGAGGTTTATAAATAAATAATCATGAGATTTTTCAATTTCACATTAGCATTTTTTTTTAATGAAGTACAGTAGTATTTCTTAATAGTGTATCTCTCAATTTTTATGGTAGTTAAAAATAGGTGAAATAAATACTATTTTGGTCCCTATGTTTTGTGGCTATAGTTAATTTGATCCCTAAATTTTGATAACAATCGATTTTATTTTGTAATCAATTTAGTTTCTACATTTTGGAAACAATCAAATTGGTTCTTATTTTTTTTCAACTTAAAGTCAATTTGATCCCTGTTATTTTTAATTTATAGTCGAGTCCAAATCTAGGTTTTTTTTAATTGCTAAGTTGATATATGTATTTATCAAAGTTAGAGATTGGTAAATTTGAATTGTGTCTTGATGTTTGGAAACCAAGAAAGTGAAAGAAAATGTAAGGAAAGGTGTGATTTGACGTTAAAGACCAAATTGCCTACAATTTAAAAATAACAGAGGTCAAATTGCCTATTACCAAAATATATTGACCAAATTAACAATAAACTCAAAATCTAGAGACTAAAATGATATTTTTGTCTTAAAAACATTCAACCGAAAGTAACTATAAATAAAATCAGGAAAAATGGTAAACAAAAAAAATAAAATCTTACTCATCCCGTAAATCCCATCCAGAGATACCAGAAACTTTTGTCACAACATCTTTCCAATTTTGCACATTCTCATTGTTATCGTTGAGATGTTTTGCAAAAGCTTCTGCAAAAGTCCCCCTTAGTTTGCGCACATCACTGGGATCCACATCATAAAAAACAGGCAGAACTGTCAGCTTCTTCTTGTCCATGCACTCGACGATCTTTGCTAGTTCAGTCAAGCACCAACTCGACGAAGCGTAGTTTTTAGAGAAAATGACGACAGCAAATCTGGATTCTTCAATTGCTCTCATGAGCTCTGGGGAGATGAATTCTCCTCTTTCGAGACTTTCATCGTCCCTAAATGTGGTTATGCCATTCCGTTTCAACGCTTCGTATAGATGGCTTGTAAATTTTTTGCGAGTGTCAGAACCTCTAAAACTGAGAAAGACGTGGTATTCGTACCTCCATCCAGGCACAATAGAAGAAGAAGAAGGAAAACATGAGGATGAGGAGGAGGAAGAGGCGTTTTGTGTGCCCATAGAATTGCAATTAAAAAAAACTATTCAACTAGTTTTAAAGAATTGACGCACGAAAGGTTAGGGAAGAAGAAAGCAGAGCACTGGACCTGGATGGAGTGTTACTGTTTGTTAGTGACAGACAGAGCAGCACTGGTGCATTTATACATCGTCTGATTGCAATCACGTGCATGAAGGATATTGATACTAAGACTTACAGATCAGAGAAAATTTCTCTTTGAGATAGAAGCTCACAGATCGGAGCTCTTTCTCTACAGTTGACTTGGGTCGTCTGTGAAGGAGTAGATCATGGTTGATAGGAAGGGAGAGGAAGAAAATTCAGTGTGCAGGGAGAGAGAGAGAGAGAGAGAGAGAGAGAATCAACCGAAGGAGAAAAGTGAGACAGAGAGTAATAATTTTTTCTACTTAATCAATTTGCACGCGGCCTATTCAGCCAAAAAAAAAAAAATGTATATATATTTGCAAGTGGCCTCAGTCAGTGACCATCTTCCAGTCAATAGCAGAGTATGTGTAAATAAAGTTGAAGTGGGTGTCCACTGTCCACTCCTCGACTCTTTAACTATAAGGAAACATCGTAGCAATGACTGAAGTAAGAAACAGAGTAGGAAGCAGCAATACCTTTTTAAAATACAAACAACAATCTTATTGGAAGAAAATCCCAATTAAAAAAAAAAAAAGTGGATTAGTCCTATCATGTTACCAATTAAAAAAAAAATGTTAATAGAACAAAATTACAAAAAATTAATAAGTAATTTTGCATTTAAAAAATAAAATAATAAAATTAAAATAACATTCAAAAATTAAATACTTTTTTATCCCACCAATAACAATAAAAATTTGTCACATAAAATTTGTTGTGAAAATATTTTAAACATCACATTTCAATTTAATTTTTATCCAGAGCCAAATGCATCAGCAAGCATCATATGGAAGTCTTCCCATGTGCATCGACTATACATAAGCAACTAGCCCTACCCTTATAACTAAACGACAAATACCTATTTGGTAGTGGTGCTCACCGGGGCCACCACCACCTCTTGTAGCTGTCAGCCTCCCCTTTCTCTCTTTACCTTTTTTCTATTTTTTCTTCCTCTGTTTTTGGTTGTATCTAGGTTGTTTTGGTGACTGGGTTGAATTTGGGATGCGAAGAAGCTTGATAATTTGGCTTGGTTTTGAAATTTGGGGCATTTGGGTGGTTGTTTTGTACATCTGGAAAAGTAAAGTCCATAACCAAGTTGAAAATGTTACTAAAGGAAAAAAAAGAGGAAATAACTTTAAAAAAGGGTATTTGGGTCCTGTTGTAAAATGAGTGATTTTTAATGCTCCATGAGTCCATAAAACTTTTTTTTTTAGAGGGTTTCAATTTATGGCGTTCGCTTTTAATAATAACTCTTTATCATCAGACCAAAACACTAATTAGTTTTTGGTGTAGGTAGGGGGATTGAACCCTAAATCTCTTATTCAAATATCAAAAAATTTATCAATTAAGCTAACTAGAACCTACGAATCTATAACACTTAACTGCTTCTTTAGCATGCTTAAAGCAACAATACTTTATTAATAAAAAATTCAATCTTGAACAGCACCCAATAACAATAGCCTTGTTCAATATTTGCTTTATGGGGACACTATTTGTAAACCAAAATATCTTAAGAGGAATTGAAATATGTATATATATATATATATATATATCTTCATATATATAAAGCGGGGATTTCATGCAAGAGAGTATGATGTTTTGTTTTGTGGTGCTCCCTTTAAAAAAGAAGAAGTAAATACTTGTAAGCCACATTAGAAATAAAATATAAAATTGGGACTTTTTATTTCCTTTTGTTCAATGTTTCAAGACTACTTTGTTTTCATTAATCCAATGTTTCAAGATTACTATTTGTTTCCTTTATTTCAATGTTTCAAGACTTTTTTTCTCTCTTACACAAAAAAAAACTTTTTGCATTTTCATTCACCCTTTTCACATGTTGCACTTCTACTCCTTTATATACACATGCCTACAGCCTTTCATGACATCTCATCTCAAATACACCCAAATCAAGGACAATGTCATATACCTTTAACATTTCAACAACACCTACATAACTCTAACATTGTTGTACCATTTTATCCTGACCTGTATGAGTAGGCTATGACCAAAAAAGGGGACTTGCATTTTTTATTTAGTGATGAAAGCTTACGGGTTTGATATTGATGTCAGATGTTGTGGATTTTGTAAAGGCTGTGATTGGCTTTGAGTCTTTGGGTGTGTGGGATTTTGGTGTGGAAAAGTCGTAAATATATTTTGTTTTAAAAATAAAGAAAAATAAAAATAAACCTTCTAATTGATTATTTATGAAGTTAGCTTCTTTTTTTCTTTTTTTTCTTTTTTTTGCTATTTTGTGAGGTATGAGCTATAGTGATAAAAATAAAAATTGATGATGATTTCAAAGTTTTTTCCTATGTTTTTTCTGTTTTTTTTTATCATATATATATTTTAAAATTTTTTAAGATACAAAAGTCCAACTAAAGGAAATTAAAATTTGATAAATGAATGTGTTTTTAGCCAATTTCTCTTTGTTTAATCACATTCTCTTTATGCCACAAATGATTTCCTTCATTTCATTAAGATAATAAATTGGGCGTTTGAGATTGGGATCTTCATATTTGATTGTGTGTAAGAATGAGTGGTTAAGGAAGTGTTTGGGAGGTTGCTTAAATTTATGTAATTTTAGGAATATAAAATATTTTATACTTTAAATTCTTAATGGTAGATTTTAATAGTCTATTTGTAACAATAAATATTATTTATTACTTAAAAAAATAGAGTCTTATAGTGTTAGACAACTTTTTAAAAATAAAATATGAATTAAGAAAATCAAGTTTCAAAGCATTCAACAATATTGTGGGCAAACATAAATATTATACAACAAAATAAGTATTATATAATATGTATGTTTTAATATACATAAAAATAATTTCAAATGAAATTAAAAAGTATTCAAGCGTCGTGCGAGACATGAACTAGTATATAAAAAATGGAGGGCTTTAAATATTCATTGAGATTGGCAGATTGCTTCCTACTGCGAGCCATGTATGATTTGTTGTCCCTCTCTCCCCCTTCTTTGAAACCGTTTCAAATCACCAGCTGGTTGGTTTTCTTCACATGACCACTATAAAGGACATTGGTATGGCAATTGAGCAGATGCAGTGCCAATATGTGAGTTGGTCTCAATGATCATGGAGATAAGTAGTTAGAGACCTGTGTGATTCGTGGAAATATATAATTATTTTGAAATAAGGTATAATATATTATTTCATTCTCTAAAATTTATCCTACATAATTCGTTTCTCTAAAAATTAAACAATTTATAAAAGTAATTTCTATCTCTTTTTACAAATATATAATTTTATCATTTTTGGTATTTTTGATTGATATTATTATTTTGTAAAGTGGTTCATATTCTTCTAACTCTTGTTATTATGCATTATATATATATATATATATATATATATATATATATATAATAAATAAGGGTATTCATACCTCTTTGAGTATCTAACTATTCCCTCGGTAAAGGTTGTCCACAGCCACCAATAACTCCCAGAACCAACCGACCCGGTGCCGCTCGAACTGAGACAGTCCCAATCAGAGCAACCTGCAGTCGGCAATGGGTCTATGAAGTCAAAGCCCGAAGGGTGCGGGTCAAGTGGCAATTTTATGATTCAAAACCTAACGAAAATCGAACCGACCAAAGGTCTTTCATAGTAACACCATCCCTAATCCTCTCTCTCTCTCATCCTCAAATTTGTCTAGATCCGACGAGATCTTGTCCAGATCCTTCAAGATTCGTCAAGATCTCATCGTTATAAAAAAAAATCTATGCCAGACCTCAATGGATCTAGCAAATTATCTGCCTCATTAACAAAACTTGAAACCAACCAATACAGCCCAATACCCAACGAGACCCGAATTGGCCGATCTGACAAGTCTTCTTAGTCGGTTTCGGGTTACTTTTTTCCCTACTCAAAGTTTTCAGGTCAAGTTCAAGTTGGGTACAAACCCGACCCATGGACAGTCCTACCCTTAGTGTATGAAATCTCCTGTCCCACACACCTCAAGTTATTACATTTTCTTAATTTCTTTTGGTAAAACTAAAATTTTTAGTTTCAAAATTCTCATTCTCTTAAGGAGATTATCATAATAATCAAAACTTATCACATAATTACAATTGATATTACTCAAATGATTGATAGGCACATTTAAATACATAGCCATGTAGACTGTATTTTGTATAAACTCAAATTCTCACTTTCAAACAGATGAATGATTAACTCAAAAAAAGAACAAACCAAAGTTATAAGAGGAAGAGAGAGGACTTGTGGTGGGAAACTCAAAAGACACAAAAATACAACACCAGAACACATTAACCCAAAGTAGCAATATTTAAAAATATAAAAATTCATCAACCTAAAATAATGTTGCAAGAAAGAATTAAAAATCTAGAGAGAGAGATAGCATAGTCACCTTTTTTTCAGAAGAAAATATGAGAGAGTGCAGTATTTTCTTCAACTTTAAGAGACAAAGATAATAGCTTTATTTATTTTTAGTTTATACTTATAGTCACCCAAAATAGACCGAAATTAAGCAAATGGACTAAAGTGGACCAAATGGACCGAATTGGATGAAATTAAACCAAATTGATCAAAATGGGCCAGATTGGACCAAAGTGGGTGTTTATTATCTTTACCTCTTGAAGTTTATGAAAATGGCATATGGTTCAATCTGACCTTGAATATTACATTAGCATACAAAATTACAAATATGAATACAGTGATGATATATGAGTTTTTTTTTTCAGATGAGTATGAACTAAAAATAAATAAATAAATGGTGTCTCTAGTGAAACTGTTTGTATTACATGTATTTTTTATTATAAGTTCTTAAGTTACATTTAGGTTCAAAAACATGTAAAGTCATGGTAGTAAAAAGTGATGAACCTATCATGATTAGTAAATTACAATTAGTTCTGAAAATGTGTAAAGGCATAATACATTATTGCATGCATTAATATGTGTGTGTGTATTTTAAATGATGGAAAGAAAATAATGATAACTGTGTTACATAAGGCCCCAAAAGGCACTAAATAGCTAATAACAGAATAAGCCTATGTTAACACCAGATACATAACAGAAGCACAACAATACAATCTTCAGATAGTTAAATTTTTGGCAGCGAAAAGCAATTACAATTTGCTTCTATTGAAATTTAAACCTTTAGCAGTTATGGATCCAAATAACTTCTTAAAGCCATCACCAGACATGACATTTTCTCTTTTTGTTTTGCCTTTTTAGATGAGGAAGAAGGTAGTCATGGAAATGCTATCAGCTACTGCCCAATATAAACATACAGAAATTATGACAAGTGGAACATGAAGGGCTACCATTACCATCACCTTTTTTTTTTCTTTCTTTTTTCTTTTTGTGGGGTTAAGGTCTATGATCGTCTTAACAAAGACTTGATTCAATTTTCAGTACAAGAATTAAATTAAATTATACATCCTTTGGAGTCGCAAGTCCACAGCAACTGTAAAAATTTAAAGTTCACATTTTCCAGAAACAAGCTAGTCTACTGAATCTGAAAACAGACTAGGCAATACTAGTGAGGTAAGGAAGACCAATTTGTGTGCAGACACCCAATAGAGTATACAACAAAGGATGGAGCTCCACAATTTTCATTCTTCCAAACAACACCTCAAACATTATACTTGTAGTTTAAAACCCCTTGTTTAAATTAACACTATATGTGTTTTAAAATTTTCCATAAAAAAACCATAAATGCAAGAGACTTCGAATTTTCATACATTACAAATCCAATTCAATGGTGTGATGTCATTGGATTAAATGCAAGAGACTTCAAATTTTTAACCTTTCGATGTAAAATAGTGAGAGTAAAGCTCGATATGAGGCAAGTAATTAGATTCACCAGGAGAACTGTATAATTTCTCCTCAAATAAACCCCATGTTGTGTGCCTATTATATGCACCAGGTAAAACAAAAAAAAAAAATGTCTGCAACTCAACATGCATTGCAATCTGCATTTGCAACCGTCGCAGTGCACACGCATTGCCAACTTGAATACCGACCTGGCTGGCTTCTGCCGCTCCAGATTCATGCACTCTCATTTTCACTGTGGTTAGCTCAAAGAAATTGCCGAGAGGAGATCAAGTGGCATGCAGTTTGAATTGAAATGCCATATGCCACAACTCACACGGTTGTACTGTCTTACTTGCAAACAATGAGGGTTTGCAGGAGACAAAAGTACCGTGCCTACAATATTAATTCCCTGTACATTTCCAATTTCGACTTTGAATGAGTCTTTATTTTCTTTTTCAATCACACAAGTAACTGCAGTTAATATATCATATATCTCATTTAGGCTAAAACTCATCATATCTATAAACTCTCTCTCGTTTATCTGTATGAGGCCCTAATTCAATCAAGGGCAGGTGATCACATTCACTTCAGTAATGTCCTTTGCAGTGCTAGTAACCTAGTACGTTCGGATAGATTAACTTTAACTTTTTTCTGTATATTTGTTTATGTACAACTTTTTAAAAGTTTTTTTTTTTTCTTTTTCTCACTACAATTATAACATTCAAATGCACCAACAGATAGCATCATAGCACAATAGAGTCGATTCAAGTTTCACAAAATTACATTCTATCCAAACAGCAAAAGCAAAAGTCCAACAGAAAGTTAAAAATTCTTTTTCTCTCTTTTTTCCCCGTCTGTTTTTTTTTTTTTTTTTTTTTCCGTCAACAACTCTGTAAAATATATGGTTCTTTTCCCACTACTACATCAGAGCCAAGAAAATTAAATGCAGACACTGAACACATCTTTTTTAACTTAAAAACCAGAGAACCAATGCACAATTTGCTTTTATATTTACAGTTCAATCCAGGCTCAGCAGCTACATTGCCAGGTATTCCACCTCCTAACTTTTGCAAACAAGATCTGGCTTCTCTTCCCACAAAATCTGCATCAAATTCAAAACAAATGATCTGAGTTCACCTTGGTATACCTGTAAAACATTCCTCCAAAGAAAAAAAATCATTTGCACAACATTCCTCACAAGCCAAAAAAATGCCAACAAGATGCCCCTGTAAAATCAAGGTCATAAAACTGAGTCTGTTGTCAGCATGGCCTGAGAAAAAATCAACATCCTCAATTGTACTCTACAGAGGGGGAGGAGCCCAGGACAGGACTCTCCTAACATCCTCAATCCCCTCATCAAATCCCCCGAATCCTATCTGGCCAGAGGTGATATACAGTTTTGTTAAAAGCACACCAAGTGCACCTTGAAGCTTAAAGCTCGAAGCACGCCTTAGACACACTTTTTGGCACTTTTTGAAGAAGCACAAAGTATGCCTAGACACATTTTTCTATTTTATTGCTAAAAAATATATATTTATAAAATTAATTTTTTGATCTTGAAGAAAATGGAATGAACAAGACCGTTGATTTATCATACAAACACTATTCTTAAGGTGTTGTATTATAAAAGATTTTTTTTTTTTTTTTTTTAAATTAACATGTCAAAAGATACAAACAAGGCTAATATACTATTCACTCTTATGCTTGTTGGTTTTGGCCTTTTAGATGTATGTTGATGTAACCATATACTTCATTTGATAATAACTATCATGTATATGTATTTTATAAGCACAGGAGAATTATATAAAATTTTATGTTTAAACTTTCTATGACTAAAGTATTATCATATTGTCCATTGATAGTTGTTTTCAAGTTACTACATTAAAATTTTAAGATATTGAAATAACCAAAGTAAAATTTGAACTTACAAACATTATACAATTGCACTTTGGCAAAAATTAAAAAGTCAGCTTATTTTACTATTCAACTTATTTTTGCTATTATTTATATACCTCACTGCACACTATTTCACCGAACATTTCCCTTTATCTACAGTACTTTTAGCAAAAAGTTTTCAGCTTCAGCAAAATAAACGAATCTCAAACAGACCCTATATATCATGAATAATTCTATTAGAGGTTACAAGATATTATATTTGAAAACGGTGCGCTTTACTTCAATCAAGTGCATGCTTGCTCTTTGCGCCTAGGGCCCTAGGTGCCAAGAGACCTATGTGCTTGACTCTTTTACCAACACTAGTGATATGTGTACTACTTTTGACCCTTACAATAAACAAACTCTAAATGGAACCTCAACACCTTGAAATAATCAAGTTCAATATATGATGGGACCCAGAATTCTTTTTTAATCTCCAGTGCTCAATTTAATAGTCTAGAAGTTCATGTGAAATGAAAAACACTTGTGCTACTACAATCTATGACAGTCCCAACCAGTCATAATTTCCAAATTTTAATCAAATAAATCTGATTTAAAAGGGTTATGAAATTAGGGACTCAAACCCATTCCCCAAGAACTTATGAAGCCAACCTTTCCCTAGAAACCTAATAAAGGGTATTATGAACATAAATACTCCTTACTGAAAGATTTAACATGGAATCTGTAAATAAGAGTTAGATTTAGCATAAATAATCTGGTCCCTGCACCATGTATCTTAACAAAAATATTACAATTGTGTAACATACCATTGCTGGTTTTTCCTGAACTCTGTAAGCACTGGGTATATGTTCTCAAAGGCTGTATAGGTCTCATCTCTCACCTTAAGATTCGAAATGAAACAATGCTGATCAGATCCAACCAGAATAGCATATAAAACCTGGGAGGGCAGAACAAAAAAAAGGAGTCTAGTGATATCACCTTAGCTCCTGTAAGAACGATTTTTCCTGACACAAAAATAAGCAGCACAATCTTTGGTTGTTTCATGCGATAGATCAACCCTGGGAACAGCTCTGGCTCATACTGACCACCAGAATGAGAACACAATCAATTTCAATTCTCAAAGTTTTAAAATTGTTCCAAAACATGGTTGAAACTTTGCTAGACCAAAAAGATACCTAAAAAGATACCAAAACTGGAAAGCATTTTTTTTAAAAATGGGATACTTCTGAAATAAATTTCAAATGTTGCAGACACCAACCAATTTCATAGAATCATTACTACAAAACAAGCTTTCTATTGTTTCCAGCCAAGTCGGTATTACAACTGGCTATTTGATGTCTGGACAATAATTTTTGCAATAAGTTTAACTTCTGAAAGGCTCAATTTACATATAACTTCATTTTCCATAGCATGTGTGTATGCAGGTATGCATATCATAGGTTCCATGGAAGTGTTTAATTCCAAGAATGGCCTCATAAGACAACCTATCCTCCAATCATGGCCACTTCAATGGTCAGGGAAGGAAAAGGAGAACATTGCACAGGCTATTTTTTGGTAAGTACATTCCAAAGTCTGATAAATCACACACAAATACCGATAATAGCTCTTGATATTTAACAGAAAGTACAATTAACACAGATGGACACACAGCCATCACTTACACTAGAAAAGGCACCATGGGAATATGCCAGTCCTTCAAGCCTGATGGGGAATTTAACATCACATGAACCAACTATGTTCTGAATCTTAAAATCCTACAACAGTGAAAAGCATCAATATTAGACAAATAGTAATTCTTTGTAAAATACCAAAGCTGCATGTGTCAGTATGTTTTATTACATATACATACATAAATGACACAGAGGATTGCACTGCAATTAATTTTTACCTTGAATTTAGCTGGAAAACCAAGCTTCTGTATAATTCGAGCATACTGAAAAGCAGAGATACAATGTCAGATTCGGAAATTCAATATTAAAACAACAGTATTAAATCCTAAAGATCTAGACAATTTGCAGCTCTTTCAGTGACAACATGATGAGCAAGGAATTAACTCTTTTTTATCACGTTCTAGTAAAACAAGGAACTGTTTGCTTGTAAAGCGTATGGGCATGTATAATTTCACCTTTCAGCTCTGTCAACATTTGCATGAATTTAAGTGCTAGTTTGAAGAGACTAGATATCTGAAAAGTAAAGCCAAACTACAAACAACAAGCTATAGGGTTCTGGATACTCCTCTGCATCTCCCAGATGGCCCTATGTTTAAAAACTTATGTATGCAGCTGCCTGAAGGTTTAAAGGCATGCATTATAAAGTTATGAATACTGTACTATTTCAGCTGAATATATTGTACTGGTTACCACACTGCTGCATTTGCCAAAGATTTGGGGTGTTGATCCATTCCAATTCCAATTGCTTCAGCTAATTTTACTGTTTTGTGCAGATACCAATTCTTATTCTATTTTGAAAACTTTTCAGACTGACAAGGTATTTTGATAAAATTGGAATGCCCTAATATTGGAATGAGGTTATGCGGAGAATATGCACACGCACACAAAGTATAATCCGAGAACAGTACACCGGAATGCACCAACACCAAAATATTTCATTCCAGTATTCCAGTATACAAACCAAATCGGCCACCAAAACAATATTGTAACTTTGATCCATTACCTTCCGTGCTGCCAACTTCGACTGTTGTTCACTCTTAGCTCCAGTACAAACCTAAACATTTGGTATTCACATAACCACTAAAAGATTTTAGAAATTATTAAAAAAATAAAATAAAAAAAAAACTGCAAAGATGCCAAACCATGTATGTCTATTTTAAAGAGAACAACATAGCAAGCTTTCAGATAGAAAGCACCAACTTAATATTCCAAACAAAGAAAATTAGCTAAAATAGTGGATTCATTTAACAACAGGAGGAACAGGTAGCACTTATTGGCCTCATCCACCACAAATTGAAAGACAATTTTTCTTGTCACAAAATTCTAAGTAAATGACACATAGATGGTCTCATTTTTCACTTATCACTCTAGTATAGACCAATGAATCATACATGTTAATCTTCAAGAATAGAGATTTTTGATTGTGAGAGAGAGAAAGATAACAACAAAAACAGACCCAGATGGCAGTTTAAAGGCATATAAAACAACATATAAAGATAACTTCTACTGTTGTACTTAGAAAGGTACCAAATGCTTTGTCAAAACTTACCATCTTCCCAGAAGCAAAAATCAAGGCTGTGGTTTTTGGTTCCCTTATCCTCATAATTACGGCAGCAAAACGCTGTTAGAACACAACAAATGTAAAATTTAAATGTTATTGATATAAAACCCAAAACACAACTCTAAGTAAAACAAGAAACAAGCTTAACCATCTTTGTCAAATAAAAACCATTAAAAAGAAAACAAGGGGGAAAAAAACAAAACAAAAAAGAGAGGAGAGAGAGAGAGAGAGAGAGAGAGAGAGCCATGCCCACAAACGTCTCCTACCTTGGGATTGTATTCTGCATTACGAGCTTGAAGTGCAATGGCCTTAAGATCCAATTTGCAGTCCAAATTTACTGTAGACACAATGTTCCTGAAGTGACAACACTAAGATGTTATAGGCTACTAATTCTGGCAGTAAATAACATAAGTGAGTTATTGCAATGTCCAATTCATTAACAGAGCCACATAAAGGAAGGGCCAAAGTAATAAAATAGTGTTTTATTTTATATAATCTGAAGATCATGAGGACACAAATCTATCTAACCAAGAGATCCATATCCATCAGAAGGCAGAGCTAATATTCAACTCTTCCACCAATATACATCTGAAGGCTTCAGTGCTCATTTTTTAATTAAATCAATGTAAAAAAGTAATACAACCAGAATCCACCCAAGTACAAGAAATTTTGTCTGTGTGTGTGTGCATGTGTGTGTATGTGCTCAACTTATTTGAATCATAAAGTATCTAATTATTCAGAAACCAACCAAAATCAAAGAAAAAAAGGGTTAAAATGTTAGGCTCTAGTCACACATCCATTCTCGAGACAGAAGGGACAGATAATCATAGTGAATGCAGGAACAAAATTATGAGTTAGGCAAACCCCAGCATTCACATTCAAAACATCTAAACACATTCACACTCATTTCCACAGTAGCCAGGGCACAACTGTAATTTCATATTGCTGGATACAAAATGTCAATCACAACAAACATACAGCCACACCATAACATCAACATTGTACAGCAAGTGACCCACATCAAAATCCATATCATTACCATTGTTAGACACAAAAAAAAAAAAATATATATATATATATATATATATATATATCAATTACAATGCAATGACAGACATATAAGTACAAACACATACTAGCCATTACAACATCATAAAAACCTATGATGCTCACAACATATTATACACTGCATTTTCCTCTTCCTGGTCTTACAACAATTGGCTCACGTCCATATCAGGATACTTATCTTTTAGAGGTTACACATGAAGCTTAGTCAACCAAACAGGTGCATATATATTAGAATAGAACATAATGAATTTGTGAAAAAAAAAAAGAAAAGGAACTCACTGAAGGGTAGGGATAATCCCAGAAGGGTGCTTCTTGAGATCAACTGGTTGGCTCCCTTCCACCAATCCCTGTTCTGCCATTCCTTTCTTTTCTTATAAATTCTTCTTTTACTGTGTGTAAAACCAACACAAAATTAGTCACCACCAAAACCCCATCTCTAAAAGAACCCAGAAACATACTCTATAGAACCAACTAAACTCAACACCCATTTACACAAATCATTCACCACCAAAAACCCATTTTTTAATCAAACCCAGAAACAACATCCGCTAACTTTTCCAGAAACCAATACATACACGTGATAAAATCACTGAACAATCATCCACAAAATTATGAGATTTATTTATCTCAGCTCAGACAAAACCCAAAACTTTTCTTTCTATATCATTAATCCCACCAAAATAAGCGAAGGTAAAGCACCCAAATAAACACACACACACACACACACACACAGAGTAAAAGCAGCCCGGGTACTCTAAAAATGGGTTCAGCTAGGTTTTTCATCATGGGTATCCAAGATCAACAAAAATTTCACCAAAAAACAAAAATCCAAAACATGGGTTCATCTGGGTTTTTCATTCTAAAGCATCTCAGTTAAATTTACAAATAAAAAACCTTAGATTTGAAACAATAATTAAAGGTTTTAAAGACTAAAAGAGCGAAGAAACAAGAAAGCCAAAAAAAAAAAATGAGGAGTTCCGATTGGTTCATGTTCAGACAGGATCTGATAAAAAGAAACACAGACCTCTCTTTAATTTGATGGTGTCCGTGCTAGGGTTTGATGATCCAAAAAATCAGAATCAGAAGAATCAGATCTAAAGAAGAAGAAGAAGAAATTAACGGAAATTTGGGAGGGAGCGGGAAGAGTTTAAAAAGGGAGTTGTTTTTATATATAGAGTTTTGGAGAATTTTGAAATTCTGGGGATTTAAAAGAGAGAAGGATATAAGGAGAGAGGGATGAGAGTGTGCGTGTGTTTGAGAGAGAGAGGGAGAGAGAGCTTTCCTGGTTGCGTTTTGTGGATGGGTTTGGGGGGGGTCTTGGAGAGATCCACTCTTCTCTTTTATTTATAGGTCTCGATATTGTCCTTGCGGATTGAGATGCGGTCAACTTGTGTTGAGGGTGTTATTGGAATTTTGATTGGGGGTGATATTGTTACTGGTTTTGTGGGGGGTGTGTTGGTGAAGTACCAATGGGTGTTTGACACGTTTTTTTGGTTCTTTCTAATGTCCGTGGGTTTTCTAGATTCAATTATTTTGGGCCAATGACATGGGGCCCACTCACGAGTTGGATTTTTTTTTTTTTTTAAAGCTTGTTTATTAAAAAAAAAAAAAATATATATATATATATATATATATATATTATAGCCACCAGCGCATTACTTTATTTATTTTAAGGTAAATGGTAAATTACATCCCTAAAATTTGAGGATACTTGAATTTTACACTTTTAAATTTCATACCTTAAAATTTGAGGGTATTTCGATTTTACATCCTAACATTTCAGAATTTGAATTTTATCTCCTAAAATTTGAATGCATTTAAATTTTACACTCCAAATTTTAGGGAGTAAAATCCAAACACTCCTAAAATTTAGAGGGAAAAATTCAAATTCTGAAACGTTAGGGTGTAAAATCTAAACACCCACAAATTTTAAGGGTGTAATTTACAATTTACCTTTTATTTTAGTATAACATTTACAATACAATCTACACCACATCTCTTACTTTAGCACATCACTTATTAAAATAACATAAAGAAAAAAACAAAACAAAAAACTATAACCTTTTTTAAAAAAATTCAAGATAAAAGTAAAACCCCCCACACAAACAACAGCCAACTGCTTAGAGCATTCACATCCCAAAATTCTATCACATCCTATTTTACCATTCCAAAAAAACTATGTTATCAATTATACCATACAATTTTACAATACTCTTAGCATTCCAACTTTTATTTTACAATACAACACATTAAAATAATATTTATACATAATAAAGTAATATATCCTAAAACCCAAATAAAAACAAAAACCAAAAATGCGCAGAGAGAGAGAGAGAAGAATTGATAAAGTGAATAAAATATTAGTTTTTTTTTTAGAATAGTTCTACCGTGCAATTCTAAAGGTAGAATTACACTGTAGCACTATTGTAAATTTTTTTGCAATAGTTGGTGTTTGCAAGTCCAGATGCTGGGCTTGTTTGGTGCATTAATGCTAAAATTCTCTTACATATAGCATTTGTAATACCAAATGCAAATGCTCTTAATGTAGCATGTTTTAGCATTTAGGTTTGTACCCTTCTACTAGTTGAATGGTATGGTCATAAATACTAAAATTTGCTCTCATTTAGAAACATCTATTGCAGCTTGTTTTTTGGTGAAAATTTTAGCATTTAACATATCTAATGCTAGTGCTCTAATAAGTACTCTCAATACAACTTGATCACGCGTACACATTGTGTCTTATCCAATACATTGAAGTATTAGATGGAGGCTTTGTCCCTTTCAAAAAGTCAATTTCAAAAACAAATTATCAAATGAGCACTTAGTTCAGTTGGTCGTTTTATGTTTTCATCTCATATTAATATATAAATGTGTCCATAAGTTAGGGTAAGTTTGGAGTATTTTTCCATCCAACCAAACCTTGTCAAATGAGAAATTTCCAATTAAAACTATATGAATTAGGTTAGCGCCATATTGCCCTATCTAATAAAAAATTGGATTTTTATTCAACTATTTTAACTTATTATAGTTTCATCCAAATTAAGTAAAAAATATGAAAATAAATTAAACTAATTAATCTAAACTAAGTCTTAAAATCCAAAAATAAATTAAATTAACAATGTTAAAATATATAATTGTTAACTATTAAATTAATAGCATGGATTAGGTTATGTTTCTGGAATTGGAAATTTTGTCAACCCAAGCCTTAATATATATATATATATATATATATATATATATATATATATCTATCTATATCCAACAATCAACTTTTGGGAAAATCAATTTGAAGGATTGAGATGGGTTAGGTTAAAGTAACTTGGATATAATTTTTTGTGAGCCTAAAACCAAGCTAACCCAAAAGTTTCATTAAAAAAAAAAAAAAAAAAGTCAACCCAACCCGAGGTATCGTGTTTTCTTGGCTCAAATTCATCAGATTGATTAGTTGAGTGTACACCTCTATCTAAAGGCTAAAGGGTGCACTCTTATGTACAAAATCCACCAGAGGCATGCCCTCATATAAAAGGAGGGCATAGTTCATCATAAAAAGAAAATTTTTACCAATTTCTTATCATGACATTTTCATCAACTTGTAATAATATTAGTTTTACATGGATATATATGGATCTATAATAGACAATTTTTATTATGCACTAATTACAACACATTATATTCCTAGTTCCTACCAACTTTTCCTCTACTTTCTTCTTCACTTCCTCAATTTCTCTCCATCCAAACATAAGAGCCATTGTAAAAAGATTAAGAATTTTTTAAATTAACTAAAATTATTAAGTTTTAAAAAAAGTAAAAACAAAAATAATGAAAAGACAAGTTTAACGATTGCTTCTAAACCTTATATTCTTTCTTTGAGTTTCCACGTACGGACGTTTTTTTTTTTTTTTTGGCGTAACTCATTTACTTCCATTTTGATTTGTAACTTACCCCTTCCATTCGTTCTAGTCGTACAAGCCAAACCTACCTCGAATGAGGGAACTTGAAGCCTGGAACCCCAAATTTCATCCATTGTCCTTAATTGATTAATTAATTAGCAAGAAGAATACTTTCTCTCCCCCCTTCCTCGGGGCCAAAAAAAAAAAAAAAACTATTTACCAATATATATATATGTATATATATATATATATATATGTGTGTGTATTGAAAAAGTTAATCCTATAGTTTTTATGAGTAAGAAATATGTCTAGATCTATAGTTTTTGAACTCTTAAGAGAAGTTATTTCATTTTCTTTTATTTTTTGAGAATTAGGAGAAGTAAGTTACAAGTTTCTTAACATTTTTCAAGATATAAAAATTGACTAAAACCAAGATGCATGTGTATATATCACTTAAATATAGTTAAGTAGACACACTCGATCTTTCTAGTGTCAATTGTAACCTTGAACTAAAACCAAAAAAATGTTTGTGTCGAAAGTATATTTTGTTTGAAGTATATTTTAGACTCACATGTACAATAAACTTTTTAAAACTTTCCATTATCATTAGTAAATTAAAAACTATTTATTGATACAACATCTTATAAGATGTTCCTCTCACAACAATTGTAAGCCCCGCATGTTTATAGAGAAATATCTCATAATATTGTCTCCTTTTAATCCTTTATGAAATAATGAAAGAGTAATGCTACAATATATGTTGAGTTAACAAGTTTAAGTTTTTACTTGTTTTTGTTTGTAATTTTCTTTCTCTACGAGTTTGTTTTTTCTAGTTTTTGTTTGTAATTTTCTTTCTCTACTAGTTTTTAATCCGAGTGTTTCATATGAAGTTGCCATGCCTTAAAGCTGCTTAGCTCCTTCTTGGGGTCCATATATTCAAGAACAAGAGACCAGTTGAGATCAAACATCAGGTCTAAATTTCTAATCGTCTTTCTGCAATAGTTTTGAAACAGTAATTGGTCATGCCCCTATAGGCTTGGGGACAACAAAGGATGAATTTTGACTGTACATTACCAAATTGAGTTATACTTCCACAACTTGAGGAAATTGTGTGTTCAGCAATTATATGTGATTATTATATAAGTATTTCAATATGATGATATCTTTTACTTCAACTCATTCTAAATTGTCAGAATTTCGATCAATGATTCCTGAAAAACAATATTCAGAGGCCTGATAAAACAACAAACCTAGAAAAATAGAAATTGAAAAACTGGGTGAAAAAAGAGGCCTCAGAGATCTTGGTGGATAAAATTCATCAAATGGGAAATTCCCATCAAGAGTAGCAAATATTAATCCTTAAATCACCGGCCTCTATAACCCTATAATTCATCTAAGTTTTAAATAAAATAAACAAACAAAAGCTATTCTTTAAATCCAAACAAAGCCCAGTATTTTTAATTTAAAAAAAAAAATAATAATAATAACGTTAAGATGTTGTCAGAAGTAGCTGGTTAGGATATCACATACTTCGGCAAAGAAAATATCATTGGGAATCCGAATGATTCTTTTCATCATCCAACATCTCTAATTCAAAGAAAAAAAAGTATATACCAATTACATATTCATTTAAATAGCTTAATGGGTAATGTTTAAATATAAGAGAAAACATTTTTTTTTGTAAACGTATCAGCCTTTTTTAAATAGCTTAATGGGTAACATTTATGCCTTCCAAGCTGCTTATGGTCCTTGTCCAATGTAAGTTCTAATTACTTTTGGTGTTCTCAAATCTTTCTGTGTAAATCGGCTGTTAAATTTAATTTAGTAGTTATGACCTTACGGGTCACTTTATTCAAGAACCAAGTTTTAATCGACTTTCTGCTATGAGACAGTAATTGGTCCTGCAACTATAGGCTTGGGGACAAGAAAAGGAAGATTTTGGCTGTACATTACCACAATGAGTTATAATTCCACTAATTAAATTGAAATTGAGAAATTTTGTTTAAGTAATTATGTTATTATTATACAAGCTTTTCAATATGATTAGATCATTTACTTTAAATCATTCTAAATTGTCAGAAAATTTCTTATTGATTTTGAATGTAAAATTACAGTTTTGAAAGCAACCAAGGTAGAAACTACCCAAAAAAGCAAAGGCAAACAAATTCTTTAAGCCCATTTTTTAAAACCTAATAGAATCAGAATAATATGTTAAACACAACTGAAAATACAACCTTAAAAACAATATTCAGAGGCCTAATAAACAACAAACCAAGAAACAAAGAAATTGAAATCAGAGTAAAAAAGAGGCCTCAGAGATCTTGGTGGATAAAATTCATCAAATGGGAAATCCCATCAAGAGTAGTAAATATTAATCCTTACATCACCGGCCTCTATAACCCTACAAATCATGTAAGTTTTAAACAAAATAAAAGCAATTCTTAAAAACCAAACAAAACCCAGTTTTTTTTAATAAAAAAAAAATCTAATCTAAGTTATAAATAAAAGCAATTCTTCAAAAAAGCCATTTTTTTAAATTGGAAAAAAAGGAATCAGAGAAATAAGAAATAAATAACGTTAAGATGTTGTCAGAAGTAGCTGGTTAGGATATCACATATTTCGGCAAAGAAAATATCATTGGGAATCCGAATGATTCTTTTCATCATCCAACATCTTTAATTCAAAGAAAAAATACATACCAATCACAGATTCAATTAAATAGCTTAATGGGTATGTTTCAAAACAATAGAAATTTTTTTGAAAAAAAATGTATCAGCCTTGTCACCGAGAAAAATATCCTAAGAAGAGGAAACCCGGAGCTAAAGGCAGAATTACAAGTATGGAATAGATACAAGTAACATAAAACTTCAATATAGCCTAATGATAGATTCCATGACCCCAATGATAAAGTTTTCAGATCACAGAATTGCAATTTTAGGCTTAATCAACCATCATATAACAAAACCCCACTAGACCCATATAAACAAAAGCACATAAAAGCAATAGGTACAGAAGAACAGAGGAAAGAGACACGGAAAAACAAGAATGAAACCTTTGGAGGCTTTTAAGAGTTTGGGGAGTTTGAGTTTTGTGATTTGATTTAAGAAAACGTAAGAGGTCGCCGCACAAGTGAAGAATGAAAGAGTTGTGAGCTGCTTTTATAGATGAACATGAGAGAGAGTATGAGAAAACCCTAGAGAGTTGAGAGGCGTTGTTGTTGTTGTTGTGGACTAAAAGTAATATTGGGCTGAATATGAGAGAGAGAATTAGAAAACCCTAATGTTTTGGGCTTATTCGGCCTTTTTTCTGACTTACTTGCTATTGGGCTATAAAACCCAACATATGACCCTGGTGGAAGTCCACACCAACTTTTTTTTGGGGGGCTGAAGAATTAGACCAGTGGGTCTGAGACATTGCTTTGTGAAGACATTGTATCCTCTCTCTCTCTCTCACATTAGGGACCAATCCTTTTTACTGTTTCTTATACTTTTATATACTTCGTATTTATAATGTTTGACTGTTTATTGGTGTCTTTTTGTTTGTCATGTTAATAGATCAAGGTGGTCCATGTGTTCCTTGTTAGCATGTGAAATAGTGAAAGTGTCTAAAATATTGGAGTGGAATGAATTACACTAATGAGTGGAGCATGTGAGGGGGTCACGTGGGGCTCTTTGTGGCGAGAAGCTGATGTAGGGGTCACATAAGGGTCACACGGGGTTCATTTAGGACATGTAGGATTAGCTAATTAATATTTAAATGAATAGGCTTGACATGTAGGCACTTTGTTTTCTACATATGAATTTTCTTTTAATGGGTTGATGGTAGGGACCAAAATGAAAATAGTTTTTCGTTTTCAAAGACTAAGGTAGGTGTGTCTAAAAAGTAGGAACCAAAATAGGAATCGGTCTAAAATATAGGAACCAAAAGTACATTTTTACTTTTTTTATTTTTTAGGGCCAAAAATCAAACTTGATCCACCTTCCAAATGCCTAATATTGGTTTTTGTAGATAGATGAGATGGTTTGGATCCTTTTTTTTTTTTTAAATTTGAGATGGGATTGAGTTTAAAAATTTAAATTGATAAACTCTTCAATCTAAAGTAACCAAATCCAGTCCACGTTATTATAATAGTTTTAAAAGTGTTTTTTTTTTTTTTTTTTTTTTTTGAGACTTAGCTTGATTTATTTTAGTTGAAATTTAGTTTTGATGAAATTAGAATATAATATTCAATAAATTGTAATTATTTCTTTGAGAAAGGGCTCAAATAGGTTAATGAAAGCCTAAATTTTTTTTGATGGGAGTGAAAGCCCAATTTGAATGTATAACAAAATGACTCCAAGCCGAAGACCCAATTTGCTTCATGATGATTAGGTTGGGTTGGTTTTTAAAATTGTTATAATATCTCAAAAATGACCTCATCCAACTCATTCACACCCATAATTAAAAATTTAAAACAATCGATTTTAGTTGTAAAAAAAAACCTCAAATACCTATGTGTTGATTAGCGTTTTTTAAAAAAATATCTTAAAAATTGTTTTTAGATAACACAAAGAAATCTTGCAAACAAACAGTTTCAAATAGCATTCTGGTGTTGTGAAAACAGGTTGTCTTCAAGAATAATTCTCTAAAACAAATTTCCACACGTTATTAGCATGTTTCTGCACTTAAAAAATAAATAAAAACAAAAGGATTTAAAAAAACAAAATGACCAAGCCCCTCAGTTTTATTTATATAAAATTACAGATTACAAAAAGGCGTTACAAAATAGTGAAATACAAAGCAATAGCAGTTCCAAAACTGCACAAATTGAGAGAGCCTAAAATTTCTAAGTGTCTTAACTAATAACAGAGACCCAGAAATACTAAAGGAGGTAGAGGGAAGGGGGAATACTAATGCAGAAACAAGCAACTACAAGAATTTGGAAGAATGACATGAGCAGAAGATAGTCAAAACTTAAAACATTGTATAGTATTTGAATATCTCAATTACAACATCATCATATACATTATAATACTCAAATTTTTTTAATTATAAATACAACAGTGGTACTAACAAATTGCCCACTAAGCCATCCCTTCCATTATAACTTTTGAGCCTGAAAATGCAGTAATCCACCTAAAGAGAGACAAAAATCACTTTCCCTTGAGGTTTCCCAGCATCAGCATATCCTGAATGAGACTCTTCAGTCCACTAATGGTCATGGGAGTTTCAAGTTTCAACAATGCAAAAGCAAGGAGCAGTAATTGAAATAACTAAAATTCAGACATTAACGGATCACTTTCTGTTTATCTAAGGCTTGAGCTACACCAGTTCCTTCAAGGTCTTTCACAAAGGTCCTGAGACACCCATTGATGATACGGGGTGCTGCTCCATCACAGAACCGTTTAGCAAGATCAACAGCCTTCAAAAATAGCCATGCCAGATTAGATTATTGTAAATTGGTAGAGGAGGACAGCGAAGTAAAGACAAGCAAACTTAAAAAGGAATGGAAAATAAGACATTACTTCGTTGATGACAATCTGGTGCCGTGTCCCTAGCACTGTTATCTCAGACATCGCCAAATGAAGAATACAAAGCTCCAAGATTCTGCCTGCTGGCTCATTCTGCAGTATATAAACGAATAAGATGCAAACATCTCCATTAGTAAATTTGAAGAAACTAAAACATTGGCAAATATGTAATCTCTTTTGTGATCAGCCATATATATATATATTGGGGGAAGGGGGGACTCTATGCTCTAATTTGAGATGTTAAAAATTATAAGACCTAGATGGGAAGATAACATTACGTAAATAGCCAAAATTTCCAGGAAAGAAGAATTTGCAAATGAAAATGGAATAGAACAAAAAATAAAAAGAAGATAAGTTCTTGGGTGCAGCTAGATTTGATGCATCATAAAGAAACACATGAATTTATAAAAACCCATATATTCAGCTATTTGCTGCTAGTTCTTTTGGCTATGCCCTCCCAAGAAGAGTATAAAATCAGCAATGCAGCATATATGCCCTTTTCAGAATCTCAAAAACAGGGAAAACATCAAAAAGATAATAGTGTTTTAAAAATTAAAAAGAAGAAGAAGAAGAACATTATCATTTAAGTTAAGATAATAATGCTTAACAAATAAAGAAAGACATCTTTACTCTGTCCAAGTCATAGGGTTGCACTAAACGCCAAATAAGCACATATACCTTAATTATGGAAAGTGGCATCCAAGAAAGGCAAACAAATCTATCATGGTAAGGTCAGGGCACAGGAACTGGAAAATGAATGCATATATCACAGCCTATGTTTTGCAAATAAATTTAAGTATGTATACTACCTAGCAAGAAATGCCAACAATTGTTAACAATGAGAATTGTGCTAGCAGAAAATAAGAAACCAGGAATTTAATATTTAAATACAATAACTGCTTCAACCTTCCAATTTGCAGGGGCAACTTTGTCAATGACAAGCACATGGCTGTCCCATCTCTCCATGACTGCAACCAAAATTTTCCTAGTAAATCTGCAATAAACCATGGAGACATAGTTAGCTCTCTCTCTATGTGCACGCACTAGCACAAATGAAGAAGAAAAAAAAAAAGAAAGGATAAAGACATGCTCCACTTGCAGCAGGTAACAAATGTAGCAACAGAGACAAAGTAATAATTAACTAATCTATAAACTCAGAGAGTTTACCGCAAAATCAATTTGCTGTATACCAACTTTGGAGGAGCTGCAAGGACTTCTGCTTCTGAGGTAGAAATAAAACAACAAAACAATTCATGCGACTGAAAAGTTAGTGAAAAAGGGAAATTGAAAAATGAATGGATATCGCAACTAAATCAGAGAGCTAATAATAATTGCACATACAAGGCTATCATTTTCTCAACTAGTACAAAGCTACCGAAGTAGCATAGCCTTCCTATAAACAGAAAAGGTCATTCTAGCATGGAACAAGAGCAACATAGAGGGCACTCAAAACTTCATGAGACCTGAGAATTAAAAAATTTTCTGTGCATGGTAACTTAAAGATGTATTCACTATGAAGTTATTCTAAATAACAGCAAATGAACAAGCTAACACAATTTCACATTGACTGAAGAACGTCACTCCACAATAACAAAGCTTAAGCTTAGTTCTAACTATAATCAAAATTTTGATTTTAATGATTTGCAACATGGGGACAGGTACTCAGTAATGTTTATGTAAATATTTAGTATGTTGAGGACATGGTTATGTGTGTAACTAGACAAGTGTGTTTCCAACTTGAATAGATAGACTTTTTGGTAATTTAGAAATGACCTGTGCAAGTCCTGAGGAACTACAGACTATTATTTCAATCTAGAAAACAAAATTAAACACATCCTGAACACAGATTGCTAACATTTATATAAAGATAGTGAACAACTGGAGAGAGGGGAAGAGAAAGAATCCTAAGAACTATTATTTCAACCTACAAGGAACCCCCTCAAGGTATGGGCCAGTGGCACCCCTGGGGGGCAAACCCTGGACGCCTACACTCCCCCACTGAGCAGGCATTGAGTAAATCACGACATGCCTCAGCTAGAAGTCGAACCAAAGACTTCTGAGTTTAAATTTAGTCTAGGCACTCTCCCTAACAACTAAGGCACCCCAGGTGAGGGCCAATCTACAAAGATAATTGAACAAATCCTGAATGCAGATAGCTAAAATTTAAAAAAGATAGTGAAGAGTTGGGGGAAGGGGACAGAGAAAACATTCTAAATATTATTTATTCAATCTAGAACGATAACGAAGCACATTCCACACATAAATAGCTATAAATTAAACAAAGACAGTGAACAATTGGGGGTGAGGAGGGCAGAGAAAACATTCTAAAAACTATTTAATCTAGAATGGACAGAAAACACATTCTAAACACAAATAGCTATAAATTAAACAAAGAAAGTGAACAACTGGGGGTGAGGGAGGGAGGGCAGAAACATTCAAAAGACACAAAAGAAGCCTAGATTACATTCTAAATCCTAATTACTAGCAAGTGTTCTGAATCTTTCTATTTAATCTGCCTTGAAGTTGAAACTTCAAACTTGAAAGCACTGATTGATTGAGTCAACATCAATTCCAGCACATCCATCACTTAATATAGATGCAGATTAACCAAACAGATATAGAGGTTTGACATTTCTAAAATACACTAGCAGTCTGAAACGGACCTCTAAAAGCTTATGATTTGAAAGAGATTACATGCTTTTTGAAATATTCTAAAGCTATATTGCACTAGAGAATGACACTTACTAATTCACTAAATTAGCTCTCAAATGCAGTCTTCTTTCTAGCAATCGCATAAAACTTAAAATGGTAAACAAAACAAAAATTTGACATGATTACCAATTGCAGTTTCCTTTTCATCATTGCTTAGAAGCTCGTCTGCTTCTTCCACTGTCTCTACTGTAACAGGTGGCCCTCCAAAGCACATGTGATTGTATTCCAATAACGAAGCCTTATCAAATTCATAACCAGGTTCTGAACATGTATATTTAACAAAGCCAGTCAATATTTCCCCATTTTTTTTTCCCTCAAAAGCACAATACACTTGGTCCAAAAATCAAACTCCAAAATCAAAAATTTACATTGCAAGTTTAGTAATATTTGGTCTTAGATGATACCTCGTCGTGCATTCATTCGCTTCTCGAAAAGCCGAACTGGGTCTGAACCTTCTAAACAGGCTGCATAAACTATGGACCTGTCATTCAATCACACCAAACCATCAAACATCATCCTTTCTTTCCCGAGAAACAAACATGGGTCAGCCTTAAAAGCAAAAAAAGAAAGAAAACCCAGATGATAAAAAAAGAAGCAAAATGAGAATAGAATTTTACAGAGCGAGTTCTCTGGCGGCTCTTGGACTGCAAAACCTGCCACTCTTGTCAATCTTGGGCAACATGTCTCTGTAAGAGGTTGAGGTGGAGAGAGCATCCTTGGATTTCTCTAGAGCTTGAGCTTGAGCTTGTTCTTCTTCGATGGTAAGAGCCGAATTGCGAAGAGTGGTTCGGGTACACAACAATTTGACTGTGTTCTTGTGAATGGTACAAGGGTATCTTCGTAAAGGAGAAGAGAGTGGGAAAGAAGGGTAGGGGAAGCTGAACTCGAAGTGGGTTTTTGAAATTGAAGGAGAAGAAGAAGGATAGGTGAAAATGAAGGAGCTTGCTTCCATTGTTGTTGGAGCTGTGACTTCACCGTGAGCGTTTTGAGGATAACGCTTCTTTCGTTATCGTTTATTGCTTTGAGATTTTGAGGGGGTTTAACTTTAGGGGATATTTTATTCAAAACGTTGTCGTTTCAACAAGTTTTTAACAAGGCTGTGATTTTTAAGGGTTTTTTCTTCTTATTTTTTCTGCTAAATTTGTAATTTTTAAGGCTGAGACAAGATATTATATATATATATATAGTTTCCACTATTATATTACACTGCTGGCCCACGCAAATGATGATGTTTTTGAAGATTCCTCATGTTACTTTCGGCATAAAATGCCAAATAATGAAATATGAATTAAAGATTCACTCTGCTCTTTCTCATGCTGATTAGAGTCAAAAAGTGTAAACACACACTTGACTATTTATTTGTTTTAAATAACACTTATAATAGGTGTACACTAAGGTGAAATATCACCTTAGATAGCATTTGAAAAAAAAATAAAATGGCTTTAATGAATTTCTAGGCCAAATGATAATACATCTATATTTTTTTTGATTGATAATATGATAGTTACAAACTTACAATTGGGGAGAGAGGGGGGGGGGGGGGGGAATTTGAACCATGGATGTTAGTGTCAATTGAGCTACAGAATTCTTGGTTACTTCCGGTTATAATTTACTATAAGTTTCTACTTTTTTTTTTTTTAAATGAATTTTCTACTTGTTTGTAGGAGTTTAGTATCCAGAATTCCAAATTAAAAACAAAAGGCTTGGGCCCTAACTTTGTTATTGGGCTAAGGTCTACAGCTTGGTCGGGGTGTGTTTGTTCAGAATTTTAAGCCCAAATTTGGGCTCCAATTCTTCTTAGATCTACCTAGAGAAAGCCCAACCAAGAGGTTCTTTCCTCTCAAATACTTGATCAGAAGCCAGAACCAACCCCACAAACCAACCCCCCCCCCCCCCCCCCCCCCCCCCCAAAAAAACATTTATATTTTACTGCCTCCTATAACATAAATTTATATAGAATACAACTTCAAGGTCTTATTTGTGAACTTCGGCATTCATTTTTTTTTTTTTTTTTTAAATTGCATTTGCATATCTTTTTGAAGGGTTTTTGCTTGTGATGGGTTAAAGCAAGATCAAGCTGTATAGGTATTAATTTTAACTTGGGTTGGGCCAAGTTTGATTGATGGGCCGTGTTGATATTACTCCCTGTATGTTTTACGCTTATTTAAATAAGAAACCATCGCACATGGGCTTTTCTTCTAGTTCTTACTTTTCCACCTAAATCGTAAATCCTGAATCAAACAGCATTGAGCTAATTCTGTAGTAATGTTGTCTCATTAATGTAAATGTATTGCGACTTTTATCAATGTCTAATTTACTATTCAAAACAAACAAAAAGCTAGATAAAAGTGGAATTTGAGTATGATCGATGTTATATTTAGGGTAATGAGGGTTAATTAATAGTTGCTGTAGGTATAAGTGAGTTAGTTTAGGTTCTATTAAAATACTCACCGAAATGATGACATGCTTTTCTAATTAGATTATATTTTGCTTTTACATCCTCTCGATTTTTTAAAGTTTTCATTACTTGATATAGACAAAATTTGTTCCAAAATCTTTATAAAACAACAATTATTATGGGTTTAAGTAATAGTCGAGGGATAATAGTTTCATTTGTTGTGTCTCATGTTTGTGGTTCAAACTATTAGGAAAAAAATCCTAAAAAAAAAAAAAAAAATAGAGATTACACAATAAATGTCTATGTGTGAATTAAAATGTATAATTACCAAGCAATAGCAATATTATGAAAACCAAAAAAAAAAAAAAAAAAAAATTCCAGCAAGCACCACATAAACACATCTATAAAAGAACACCAAATCTTACGTGGAAAACTCTCCGGTATAGAGGAAAAAACCATGGGGCAACTCCAACAAAATATCCACTATAAAATAGAGATTACAACTACCAAGTTTGTGCTAAACTTGAGTCTACAATAAATTGGATACACAACAAATTAATTAAATCTTAAGGAGTAAATACAATCTCACCACAAAGCCTGTAGCAAAATCTTCTCCTGAATACTCCAACTCTTCGTAGTTGTAGCACTCAAAAAACTCTATGAGAATTCCACTAATTTATCATCCTTGTGAATAACTTGAGTAAAGAAAAATGTCTTATTTTTCTTTTTCACTCTATCACACTTTCACTGTGTTTCTCTCTATCTCTTCGGACTGCACCTCTCAAGTTGAATGTCTCTCTAATCTGGGTTTCTTGCTCACTTGAACTCACACAAAATGGCCAAAATGGCTCTCTGTACGCTTCAACTTCCCACAAGGCCGAATGGCCTAAATTTCTTTTTTTCTTCTTTTCTTTTCCTTCAGCGTGTCCCACACGCCTTGCATCAGTTCTCATTAAGAGAAGTCAGACCTCTCCCATGCTTTGGTCAATTCTCAATAAATTAAAGAGCTAGCTTTGAAAACTTTTGGAACAAGCTCATAAATGAGCTTTTGACAAAAATGTGTGCTGGAATCCAAGGTTGTCATGTGATGTGCACCCAACACGAACTCCACCTCTCCCCACTATCTACCTATCTAATAAAAAGGGAGAGATTTTATTAGTGTTAGACATACTATAACCCACTAACCCCAATGGTCCAAATCAATTATAGGTTTATGTGTTTGTAGAATAAGCAACTTAACATTTGGTTAATCTTTGAATAGTTTAGGGTTAGTCAAATATTGTTTAGTATATAAGCTGTACATTGAGTTCATATGTTGTAACACAATAGTTTAATAAAAATATGTAACTATATGCCAAAGGCCTTGTAGCTGAATTGGCACCTCCCCATGTACATAGTGCTTGGGGGTCTAGGGGGGAAAGGGTTCGAGCTGCGGGATTAGCAGCATGTTGTAATTATTTCTCAAAAAAAAAAAAAAAAAAATGTAACTATCAAGAGCTTTCACATATTAAATATAGGTAATCATGCCAAATTATGTACACTTTTGTGTATATTGCTACTTTTATACTTCTATTTATCATTCAATCGTTAAACACAATAATTTTAACGGTTAGTAAGATTGTGACACCTTCCTAACGTCCATGTTATAAACAATAAGCTTACGGGCACCAAAAAATTTGTAGAAGATCTCTCTCTCTCTCTTCAGTTTGTGTTGTAGTGGGCCTATGTGAAGTGAGGCCCGTGAGGTGCCAAGTTTAATCATACGGGAGAGTGTGTGAAATTTTCAATGTTCGTGGACTTACCGTGCTATATATTGTTGATTTTGATTTGTGATGGCTCATATATTGTTGATTATGTCAAGAAATTTCCTGGATGTTGCATGGAAGGCTTTCTTGGTCTTCAGTGTAGTAAGTAACCACTAATAATTGTTGTTCAGCAGTCAACACTGTCAGTCACTACTCATGATATGCAAGTTCGCGCACATAAATACATATTACATATGTAAACAAACAGTACTCCATGCTCCTACCTAGCTAGCCTCCATGTCCATGAACTATGATTGATGGTCCATGTTCTTCACGATCGAGAAGACTGTGTTAGAATGCATGCATGCATTTTCCTGGAAGGAGATAGCTTAATAATCGTACCCTTGTGGTCCTCAGGTGCCTTAAAGCACTTATATTAGTTATATATGGGTGGCGTATCTCAATAGATAAGGTATTTCAATTTTCATCCACAACATGCATACATACTTAATCATTCCAAAACACTAACACACACACACACACACACATATATATATATATATATATATATATAAATAAGGTGTTTGACATCAGTTTCGGTTTCTAGTTTTTGGTTTTTATGTACAGTTTTTTAAAATCTTATTTTTTTCTCATTTTTTTTTTATAATTTTTTTTAAGGTATAAGTATATTTTAGTATACTTAATTTCAACAAAAAAATTAAATAAATTGATTTCAAACGGACACGTGCGTACTTTCTTTCCTTTCTTTCACTAGCTTACTTGTTAGTCATATATATAATATATTCCTTTATTTGTCCATAAAATTTCATAACAAATACATATGCGTGCACATGCATTCACGCACACATACATATATCTATAAAATATATCATAATAAATTATGATTTTATTCGTATATATGTTTTATTTTTATTTGTTTACCATTTACAAAGTTGCATGATATATTGTTTTTGAGTAATTAATATGTAGAATAGAATTGTGCTATTCTCAAACAAGTACTTGAATTCAAATTCAAGTTCTTCCCAGGGGTGAGATTGATTATAAAAAAAAAGGGTGAGATTGATTAATTCTATTAAACCAACGAGACTCCTAGCTGTAACCCATATATCATTTGGCTACAATACATACCTAATACTTTCATAAGTTTCACATGCATGCGTTAAAATAAATCAAGAATTAAGAACATGTGATTAACGTTATTTATTAAGAATTTTGATGATTCAAATGGATCTCATAATATACATTTCTTTCAAATCTGTGTGGTACCGTGGAACAACAATTTTTTCCCCTCTTTTTGGTTACAAATCTAGGTATGTATCACCATGCTTGCCAACCAATACTATAGAGTTTTCACTATATCTTTTTATTTTTGCTAGACACTATATATCTTTTAATTTAAATAGCGTTATCAAACAATTGTTATAAAAGTCTCTTTATCTTGTTTACATTTGCAACTAATACGGTAGATTGGTAATACATCTCTACAGTGGCAGAGCCTAGCTAGTTAGGGACTTAGGGTCATGCAGACATGCACCCCAAATTTTTTTTTTTTAAATGTTACATATATATATATATATATATATATATATTGTTGGGAACCACAATTTGATTCCCTAAAACCACTTTAAAAATAGGCTCACGTGGTATGATGTCGAATGCCATAAAAAATTTGAGTGTGTCTTCGTCATCACCAATTGATTTTGAGGTGGAATGACATAGTTCTCGGTCTGATAAATGGTATCAAAACCAAGGTTATGAGTTCAAGTCACAGAAGTATCATTGTAAGGGAGGGATTGTTGGAGAGACTATAATTTGACTCTCTACAACCACTTTAAAAACAAGCCCACGTGGTATGATGTCGAATGCCATAAAAAATTTAAGTGTATCTTTCTTATCACCAATTAGTTTTGAGGTGGCGCAACTCACAGTCCAACATATATATATATATATATATATATATAAGATAGAGACATGATTGATTCAAACTTTTATCATGATCAATTATAAGTTAAATTGATTAAAAAATGATAATTTATTCACTTAACCATTATAATCATGCACCCATCTTTACCAAATAATAAATATATATTACGAGAATTACCCCGTTTATATCTATAATCAAATAATTAATGTAGTATTACATTTATCGTGGTACACATATATAGTATTATTCTTATTGTTACGTGATGTGAAATTGATGAATCCACAGTTAAAACCTCATTTTTTTTTTTTTTAATTTAGAGAAAAAAAAAATTAACTATGCACTGTAAGAATTACCTCCACATAATTGTAGGGCAAAACTGTACATTTATAAATTAATTGTCAGAGTTGTTGCCATCTCCATTCTCCTACAGTCCTACTTTCAACTTTCTAGCTACGACAAAAGAAAAAAAAAAAAGCCAAATATTCCAGGTCGTATAAACGCATGCATCACTATCACAAGCAGGTCTTTTTATATTCAACAATAATAACTGTACTATTTCTTTTAGGATTATCCACTATATAAACTAACTGAGACTCTTTTTCTTAAAAGACAAACATAATAAAAACAAAACAACGTTAGAAACAAAGCAAAGCTAGAATGGATCACGACATGGAAAATGGAAGACAAAAACAGAAACTAGTTAGATAGTGCTAAACTATTTAGAACTTCGATCACTTCCTCCATGTGCACATTGTTAAGAAATAGATGATAAGAAATTAACATTTCGAAGATTAAAATATGGAAGTTTCGTCCCCTGGTGCCTTGAAACTTTTGAGAAAGAAAGTGGCTAATTCCACAAGGTAGCTAGGGTTTCAAGAGAGAGAGACAAAGCACGAAGCTCAAAAAGTTAGGTAAATCTCCAAACTCATTGTTAAACTTAAACCAAAGCCAACAACTTTTTTTTTTTTCTTTTTTTTCTTTTTCAGATTTATGAGTTTCTTATGAGGATCCAAATCCGCGTGATTGAGACACATCGATGTTTAAGGTAAAGAAGCCCTCACATCACATTAATTAAGTATTTAGTTTTGCTTGCGTGCATGTCAAATAATTGACATTTTTTTTTTGACAAAACTTAGGTACAATAATACCATAAGATTCAGTTATATGACTACTTAACTAAAAAATACACTTCCATTTCATGAGAAAAAATTCATATGACAAAATCTTTAGAGAGAAATCTAAAAAATAGCACTTAAGTACTATACTATATATATATATATATATATATATATATGGTTTTAGGATTTTAGCTTAAATTGATAAGTGTATTGTAATACAAGTGATACTACAAATATTCTACTGTCCTATTAAAAATGTTTCATTTTATGTTCCACTAATTGCAATATATCAAGTATATAATTTTCTCACTTTTAAAATTTTATTTACTTTATGAGGGGAAAAAAAATGATGTGCAACATATTGTGAGTAGTGAAATATAGAATGAAACACACATAGAGACATGATTTTTATTTGAAATGAAAATGAGAAGTGAATCAAAGTCTTCTGCCCTAATTTATCTGCTTCACTCTATATTCTACTAATTATAGTATGTCATGTGTCTATTTTGTTTTTACTAAAGTAATATAAGATTCCGTTTTAAAAAAAAAAAAAAAATATATATATATATATATAGCAATATATCAAGTATATAATTTTCTCACTTTTAAAATTTTATTTACTTTATGAGGGGAAAAAAAATGATGTGCAACATATTGTGAGTAGTGAAATATAGAATGAAACACACATAGAGACATGATTTTTATTTGAAATGAAAATGAGAAGTGAATCAAAGTCTTCTGCCCTAATTTATCTGCTTCACTCTATATTCTACTAATTATAGTATGTCATGTGTCTATTTTGTTTTTACTAAAGTAATATAAGATTCCGTTTTTAAAAAAAAAAAAAATATATATATATATATATATATAGACATATGCAAGTGGAACAGGCCTAATAAGATAATTAAAAAAAAAAAAAAATTTAAAGTGAGATAAAAACGTTTGAGCTAACTTGACCTACTTTTGACACATTGGAGAGCATGAAGACATATTTTGTCTAGTTTTCCGATCTTGTCTACCTACCACATTTTGTTTTTAAATTTTTTTTACCTTTGATTTGGGTGAATAGTGAAAGTCCTTGACAGATGTGTTTGGACTTTGGATTGGTATATATGCTTATTTTATTGAAAATGGATAAAAGTGCAGTTGTTGTATGCTAAAAGAAGAAAATAAGTGAGATTTAAATAATTGCACATATAAAAATAAGTTAAAAGAGTGGGGAATCAAACAGTTGAGAGGTTATTATTAGTTTAATCAAATGTTATTTATATGCAAGTGTATTATTTTTTAGTTTTTGGTCTGAGGAAAGTGATTAAACACATAGGACAACAGGAGAAGGAATATGGGAATGGGGGCCCATAATTTATGTTAAGGGTTTAAGAAATTAATATTTTAATTAAATTAGCTAGCTTAGCACCCCCAATTTGTCAAATTTGAAAAAATATTTTGGGTGAAAACTGGCCTAAGATGTTGCTACTAGCATAAAGAATTGAGCCAAGTAATGATCATCAGAATCCCATAATTCAATTCGCTGTCCTTTATTGTTAACCTTTTCCGACATATTTTAGAAATTTTAGGATTAAAAAAATAAAATAAAAACCTTAAACTTAATTACTTCTTTTCTAAACATTTTCTTATATATCTTTATACTTATATTAGAGATTATAGGAAAACAAACCTAAACTTACATATAGTATTAATTTTTTCTCCAAAAAAAAAAACATATAGCAGTAATAATAATAATAATAATAATAATTATTATTATTATTTTCATAACACAATCTAAAAAAATACCTCCTAGCTAGACACCAACTGTGGCTTTTTTGTTGCGGTAGAAGATAGAAGAGTATCATTAGGCTATATTGATACATTAATTGTAAGTTCAAGTTTTATTGAAGAATATATGATATATACACATCTTGTCGTCAACTTGCAAGTTTATTATGCACAAAATTTTCATTTTAATTATACATTTGTTAAAGATGAGAATCAAATGCCACATATGTGTCCAACTTTAACCGTTCATCCCAAAAAAAAAAAAAAGTTTCCAACGTTAACTAATAATATGTCTTTAATTAGTTTATTATTATATATGTACGCAGACACGCATGGTTCTTACTTCTTAGTCATAATTTCTGATTTCCAACTCAAAGGTATATCCCTCTTTTTGGGACAATTTTCTATTTCAATGTGATGAATACCAGAACAATCTTAACCGTCAAGAAAAACAGAGCCTGCAACGTGAATCATGACTTCTTTTTCACTAAAAGTTAATTAGCGGACAAGTGAAAAAAGAATCTACAACATCACAGTAAACCAAATGTAAAGCATGTCTTTTCAAAAGAATATTTATTAAGCTTTGTCCCGTAAGAGACTCTCATTAGTTCTTCCAATATTACAATTATATTATTGAATTATTTATGTTCGATTGTTCCAATGCTAGAAGCAACTTTTAGATCAAGCAATGAATCAAGATCTTGGTTTTAAGTTAGTACATAATTAATTATACAAAAATTGTGAGTTCCAGATAGCTCAACAGGTAAAATCTTTTAGAATTGAATACGAGATTTGGGGGTTCAATCCCCGCCTACAAAAAAATTTGATTGATATCTTAATCTAATGATAAAGAGTACAATCATTAAAAACGGAAGCAATAGGTTGGTACTCTATAAAAAAAAAAAATATTCGAAGACTAAATATTTTTTTCTATGGTATCTAGCACATTAAATAAAACATGAAAACATGGTATTCTAAATTTCTAATACATTAAACAAAACATGAAAACGATATATGACCATTTTTAGACATATATATCCATATTGTGTCAAGTCAACTAGGGGCAAGCCACACTATTATATTAATACATAAAGAGTTTGGTTAATGTATGCTCTTAGCGTATATATTAATCATTTATTTTTGAGAAGTTTTGATAGGAAATTGAAAAAGTTGTTAAAATAGTTAATTACTTTTTTTCATAAAAAGTTTTTAAAAATGATTTGCTAACGTATAGTCTTAGAGCATACTAACGTTAGCAAAACTAATACATAAATTATTCATGAGAAAACTTATATTTTAGTGGCATTACTATTGTTCTTGAGAAATTGAATGGTATATGCAAACTTTAGGAAATGAAAAATGTCATTATTACTTTGTTAATTATTCAGATTGCTCAGGAGCGCCTATATTATAGGGGGGTATCCATGGCTCCAAGTACATGCACCTACTACAGTGCAGAAACATCCCTATCCCATCGCACTCTTTGTGTGAAAAGACACGTACATGCCCACCAGTGGCCCAGAAACCAGTGATTTCTCAAGGGCATCTCCAAAATTGTGTTTTGCAAAAACCTACCATTGATAGCGAGACAGGGCTCAAATTGTGGCATCCAATAATATATAATATGTCACATTCAAGACGTATTTCTAGAACTAACTATTTTTTTTCAAGCTTTTCATAGATTTTATTAAGGAACTTTTATGCGAAATATAGTTGAAAATCTAAGGGGAGCTAATAACTAGGTTTTTAAGGTAAAATTGTGATGTGACATGCTTTGGAGTGAAACTATGGTTTATGAAAGCTTGATTTCTATTGAAAAGAGAAGCCTATAAACTTGAATAATAAGTTGTGGCCAAGGTGCTTTTCTTAAATTAAAAAAATTAAGTTCATTTTCTTGTTCCTCTAATTTACTTTGAATATGATATATATTAAAAATTAACTTTTTAATGTTATAAATTGTTTTATCTCATCAGTTTCTCTCACCTTTGAAAGCCATCTATGATGGTACAAGTATTCAAATACTTACCCTCAAAAGAAGTACTTTAAAATAAATTTCTCACCTCCACAAACAAGAGGAATAGAAAATGAATGACATTATCTCAAACCTAAAAAGGGCACGAAGAAGGGCTCGAGGATTGATTTAACAAAACTAAAGGAATAAACAGTGACATATTGCTCAGGACAGCACAAAATCCGTATCTAATTCATCACATCATTCATATTGCTCTTGGAAATTTCTTATTATGAAAAGTACTTTTAGACAGAATTTGGTCATATAGGGCCTACATTAAATTTATCTTATCCTAATTACGTGGATGTGGATCTAGCACTTGCTTGTCAACTGCACATGATATAGTTCAATGTTCATCATGCCACTCAAGCATCCATATCAGCAAAATCAATATATTATTATTATTACTGGACCTTGGTATATATTTTATAGCCAAAAGTAATTTTCTAAGTACATATTGCGTAGTTTTTTCACCTTGGAGTGCAAGGCAAAGGTGGTGTACAGAAACAGCCACCATTCTTGAGGAAACAGGTAAGTGTAGTTTCTGATCGTACAAGAAATGTTACCTCAGACATGGAAGCTCTTGCTCCAAAGAAATATATGACTTTTTAAATCCTTTCTTTTCCGGATAACTTTGTTAGCCAATTAATGTACACAATTTGGAACAATTTTGTAGAGAAATTAGTTAAATTTTTTTCTTATATATAATCAACGAAATTATAAAGAGTCCATTAAAGAACAAGGTAGTACATTATAATTTATATCAAACCAAAAATCATCAAGATTTATACAAGTTGGTGGTTTCAAGATATTATAGTCAAATAACTTTTTTTTCTTCTTCCTCTCTATACACACAAATACAATGGACTTCCAATAAGCTTTAAGTCCATCAATGTAAACCAAACAAATTTCACACTAATTTTCTCTCTACCCCACATGCACTTTCTCTCCCATGTCATTGTTATCTTTAATGCCAATGACATTATTACTGGCCAAATTGATAAAAATAGAAGTGTGATCCCACCAACCTAATATTTTTTATACACATACCTAACCACATCTACCTCTTCCTTTTTATTACCTTTCCATGTCAATGGGTGCAAAGGCTTTTCCCATTTGAATAAAGCTCGTTGAATTGCCAATTTTGCTCTTCTTTTGGGACTCAATATCATCAAAATCTTCTCCTTCTCGTTCCTCTTCTTTTATCAATGAAGCATACTCCACCTTCTCTCCATAAGCTTTAACCAAAAATAAATAGAAAAGCACTGCTAAACTGGTGATTCCAGCAACGTACCAGCTAAATTGAAGGACTATCAATGATTTAGCACGATAAAGTGCTTCATCCCCTGAACACCTAGCCACTTTGTGACCCTCTTCTAGGTGCAAAAAGCAACCTTTAGGTAACAATTCTGGTATCCACAACATGAAGCCCATGACCATAAGCCACACACCTTGAAAAACTATGCTGACCGACCTTACAAAGCTGATTATGAAACTCTTTGGGTTACCAATTCCCATAAGAGTGGTGGCTAGAGAAATAGCAATAACAAATTGTAGAAGTAAGTGGTATTGGCCTTCTGGGCCCATGTGGTCAGTTGAGTGAAAGCGAAATAGAAGAAACATTTGTGCAAAGGCTATGGCACCAATCAATTGTGTTAGCCCATGTTGAGCTTTGGGGCCAACTTTGTCAAGAGCTATAGCAAAAGCAGCATAGACAATGAAAGTCAGTGAGATGTTGGAGTGTTCAAAGTTGTGGAGATGGTTGGAAGGGATGGTTCCATCAGAGTCAAAGGGTTGGTGTCTATCAGGGCTTATGAAGAGTTCCATGGCTATGGAGGCAACACTGCCTCCCATGATCAAGAAGAGCTCAAAGTACCTGCTTTTTGAGGTGGGAAACCATGGTAAAGAGGTATAAGAATTTGGGTACTGAGCATGGAGCTTGATGTGGTTATAGAGGTGCCATAAGCCAATGATGAAAAACCCAAAGCCTGGTGCCACATGTCCCACCAAAGTGCCCATGTTTTTGTGAGACAAAGTTTTCACTTCTTGCTTGGTTGTCTCAGAAAGGAGGTGTGGTTTTGTTGTTGGGAGAAGAGGGGGGAAATCACAAAAGCAAGTGAGAGGGAAAGAGAGAGAGAGTGTGGTGAAGAAGAATTGGGGGGGAGAGGTGGGGGGTTTAAAGAGAATGGATGTGGGGTTGAAATTCCAAGGGGTCTAGAGGCTTCTAAGGGGGGTTTCAAGTTTGAACTTGTTTTCCTGTGACTTGGGGAATACGGCTTTCCATGACCAAAAAAAAAAAAAAAAAAAAATGTGACCGAGAATAACATTAACAACAATTGACCGATTGATTCCTTCAGCAATGAGGAGAGCTTAGCCAGCCTGGTTTCTAGAATTATAAAAACAACTTCTATTTTCACTAATATTAGAGTAAGATCTTAGGGTAATTTTGGTAATGAAGATTACTAAGGTGTGGTATTTTATTACTGAGAATAAAAGTTGTTGTAATGATATAGCTAAATCTTTGGCTATTCACACACATGTTTATCAGATTCACTTCGAGGTCCCAAACTTAAAATAGGCCTAAAATAGATAAGTAATCTAGAGACACCCCATTATCACACCCAAATAGACACCCTATTTGTTTGTCAATTTCTGGTTGGATTTCAGCACTTTCACATGGGTCCACCACATATACTTGAAGATACTGAAATCTAACCTAAAGTTTAATTTCTTTTTCATCTAAAAAAAAGAGTAAAGTTTCTTTTTAGCAACAAGAATAGGCTATGCAAATATAGCCTGCCCCGTCAAAAGACCTTCTACTATATTATGCAAGGAGATCATAACATTTGGGAGAAAATGGGCAAATGCCCCTTTCAAAAAAAAAAAATCTAGCATTTTGTCCCATTTCCCAAACTAATTAGGGAAATGCCCCTTTTTTGAAACTCGATTTTCTCAAAATCGAGTTATAAAAAAAAAAATTTTGGAGTCCTATAGTGGCATTTTAAGGAGCCTATAGTGACGTTTTAAGGACCTATAGTGACGTTTTAAGGACCTATAGTAGTGTTTTGTAATCCGATCTTCATGAAGTCGAGTTACATGCAATTTTTTTTCTTTTTTTTACCTATAACTCGATTTTATAGAAATTGGATTACAAAACGCCACTATAGGTCCTTAAAAACGTCACTATAGGATCCTTAAAAACGTCATTATAGGGCTTAACTCAATTTTGAGAAAATCGAGTTTTGAAAGAGGGGTATTTCTCTAATTAATTTGGGAAATGGGGAAAAATGCTGAATTGTTTTTTTGAAAGGGACAAAAGCCAATTTTTTCCTAACATTTTGATAGTAACTTTTTATCATTATATTATTAGTTGTTAGAACTATCTATAAATTAAATGATTTTTTTTCCTTTCTTACCATGGGAGTTGGGGATTTAGACTTCACGTTCTCTATCATAAGAGTTTGTCAATATCATTGAATTATAAAAGACTTTTAACATCTTTAAATTAAATGTTACCTTTACTTTTATTGAGCATCTTTAGCTTGACCTGAAAAGTATCAATTGGCTTTTCGGATTACTAGAACCTTTTTATTTATTTATTTATTTTTATTTTTTTATGTAGGAGTTTTTGGGGTTAAGTCTATAAGATTAAGACTCTTCTCATTGTTGTTAAAAAATACATCTATCTTAAGTTCGCTAAAACTGGAAACTTGTAGGTTGGTGTAAAGATGCGGAGAGGAAATTTCTATTGTCAATTTTTATTTACTGTTGAGAGTTGAGTGTTGAGCCCACTAAATAAGAAGTTTCCCTTTGTTATTTTTATAAACACACCAAATGTTGGGTTACGTTTTGTGCATTAACAAACACATGGTACAATAAGCCTCTTACTTCACTCAATTAAACTAAGGTAGTTAGTACTGTTTATTTGGAAAGATAAGAGGTAAAGCATGAGTTTATGTAAAATAATTGATATCCGAGTATATTAATTTTAGTCTTGTAAAATAAGAATGACTAGTTTATTGAACATGCTCATTTAATGGACATATTTTCATCCAAAAATAAAAGTAAATATTTTTCTCATAATTTTATCACTTTGGTTACGAAGAGTTATGGTCAATGGTCATAACCAAAGCCGTCCACATTTAATGGGCCGTCATTGACGACGGCGGGTGGAGCTTGACTCATAAAAAGTTAAAACGTGAGGCTTGAGGGCCATCCCTAGGCGTCTCTTTCTTTATCTCTTTATGACATAATTAGTTAGTAATTATTATAATTTTAAAACTACTTTTTTATTCAGCTAAAAAAAATAATTTTTAAAGATTTGTGTTTTATTCCAAATGGTCATGATTTGATTTCTTATAGTTAGCTTCAGTGGTTTTCCGAGTTATTATATTTTAAATTAGACTTTTATATTGTTTGATTCACATGTTTATTTCTAAATATTTGATACTTGCACGACATCTCCTCCACATCACATGTGATCAGCTTATACGACTTCTTATGGGTAAATGACGTTTTACACTCCCAATACTCACGTGCAAGGGAGATAAAACCGGTTTTTTTTTTTTTTGGGAGAGAGGGGGGGGGGGGGGGGGGGGGGGGGGGTGGGGAGTTACATAATTAGAATTATCAAAAACATATGATTTGAAAATTTTGATCATTGAAAAATAATTACAACATTAAAATCTTATCTCAATAATATGTGGAAAACTTAAGAGTTAAGATTTAATTTTCAAAGAAAAATATTATTCCGAGTCCTGGGTCTTGGATACCCTTAGAGTAATTGTTAATAGGAAAATATTAATGAATGTTCTAAGAACATTGATTTAGGAATTATTTTTTGAAACATTTTATAAAAAAAATGATAAAGCAATTAATTTTTTATTACATCTTTTTATATTTCCAATAAACACTCCGTTTGTTTTAATAGAAAACCTTATATAAAGATAGTTTTATGTGTTTTCTAGTGTTTAATAGCATCCAAAAAAAATGAATCAAAGGAAAACTATCTTTGATCAATAGAAAAAGTATGACTTATTTTTAAAGATTTTTTTCCAATAAATTTTTTGGGAAAACAATTATATCTCACAGCAAGTTAAATAAGGGAAGTTTAAATAATGTTTTTTAACTCATTCAAAGTTGCTACCAAACATAAGAAAATGAGATAGTTTTATAGAAAATACTTTTTGAAAAATGATTCATTTTCTAGAAAATATTATCGCCAAAACAATTGCCATAAAGACATTTGTTAATATGATCCTTGTTAATAAATAATTTTAGAAAAATTTTGACATTATTTTCATGAAAAATATTAAAAAAAAAATTGTCAAAAAAATTATCTATTTTTTACTTTTTTCATAAAAAAATTTCTAAAATATTTTCTAAACCAATGCCCTTTTTACATCCGTTAACTTTTTCCTTTTTGATTTTATGCCTTAAGCATGATTGCATATTTTGCATGTCAATTTGTATGAAAAGAATTATACACTGTTAACAGTATATATTCTCAAATCTAGTTTTTATTTATTTATTTATTTTTAAATACAATTAAAATTATTTTCTTTTAAGGAGATTAGGTATTCGAATCAAACCTTTGTTTAAAAAGTACCTCTCTTTAGCAACGTGCTTAACGGGGTCAATTACTCAATTATTGTTAAAGACAATTACTAAAAGTGAAAATAAATATTGATTTGGATGCTCCCTGTTGTTGATTGATTCGGATGGTTATGGTACGTGCTACATAATAGAGTTTCTTTTATTAATCATAATAGAGTTATTGTTAAAGGGTCCATCCAAAAAACAACTTGATTAAATGATTGATTGGATTGCTCTTCTACTAATAAATTTTTGTAAATAATAATCCTTTTTTAGAGATAAATATCGATTTTGATGTCTTCATTCTTTTTCCTGTTTTTCTTGGTTTAGTCCCTGCTGAAATCATAATCCAACAATCATTATTAGTGGTTTAAAGTTCGTTAAGACAACAATCATTGGATGCTTAAACAAATAAAATTAAGTAACTAATTATACATTTTTGTCAAATTAATAGTAACTTATTATATTTATAAGTTATATCAATGAAAAAAAAAATAGAATAAATAAGAACAGTAACACACCTAGGAGTAAGACTGGGAATAAACCTGAAATTAAGAAGAAAAAATAGTAATAAGTTTTTGAATGTGATAAATTTTTTCTCATTCTCAAGAAATCATTTTGTTTGCTCCAATTCCAAGAGAGTGATCACATGTATGGTTAAAACTTATTATTAGAGAATGTGAAGAGCTACTAATTGTACATCTAGAGTTCTCGTGCCTCTTGAGGTATCGAAGTTGCTGCCTTATCAAGAAGATTAAGTTATTGGAACAAAATCTTCAAAGTGGGTAATTGAAGTCATGAATGGGAGGTTAAAGTACAACTAGAATAAAGTTAACATTATTAAGTACTAGCACTAGCTAGGTTGTAGCAAACTAGAATAAGGGTATTAAGTTTGTAAAAATTTCAACCCCATTAGTAGATTTGTTTTGCCTATGGGGTTGGTGGTACAGCCCCTATAGTGGTTTTTTCATTTGCATAATTTTTCATTGGTTTTTCTCCGATTCACTATATTGTGCTTTAGTTATTTCCCCCACTAATTTCTTTACTAGTATATAATCCATGTAAACGCATGAATGCATTTAAAATTAAACACAATTTTTATTATAAAAATATAAATAATTAGTCAAATTATTAAAAATAGCATATAACACATGCATACTTATAGATACATTTAAAATTAAACACAATTTTTATTATAAAAATACAAATTATTAGTCAATTTTTATTTATTTATTTTAAAGTAAACGTAATTAGTCACACATTAAAATTCTTATCTAGATTTAATACTAACTATGATCATTTTTTTTTCTAATTTTTAATAAGATAGAGTATGTGGTGATTTTTATTGGGTATATGTAATTGGTTTTGTTTTTAGTTCATTAATATTGGATTCTTAGTATTTTGCACTCATTAATTCACTTGGCACAAAGATTAAAAAATTTAAGTGGACACATGGCACAAACTTAAGTGGATAATTATAGTGTGGTCCCCACATAAATTTAGACACATGGCACAAAATTGAATTCTAATTTCAAATTCTAATTGAACTTTCTTTAAGTTTTACACACACGCGCGCACACGCACACATATATATGATTTAAAATCTAATTGGATCTAGACTTTTCGATTTTTGCATCCAATAATTCACTTGCCACAAAAATTTTTAAAAAAATAAATAAATGGCATACATGGCATAAAATTGAATTTCAATTAAAATTCAATTTAGAATCTAATTGAATTTAGACTCTTTGATTTTTGCTCCTAATATTAATTCACTTGACACACAAATTTAAAAATTAGATAAGACACGTGACAAAAAATTAGACATGATTTAGAATCTAATGGATCTATATTCTTTGGTTTTTTCACTCAATAATTCACTTGTCACAAAATTTTAAAAATTAGATAGGACATATGGTACAAAATTAAACTTTAATTAAAATTCAATTAAGAATCTAATTGAATTTAGACTTTTTGATTTTTGCATCTAAAAATTAGATGAGACATGTGGTGCAAAATTAGACTCCAATTTAGAATTTAATTGGACTGTTAACCAATGCCCTAAGGGCATTCATTAGTATTTTCCTATATAATAATAGTATGTAACCCATGCAAATGTATGGATGCATTTAAAATTAAACACAATTTTTATTATAAAAATATATATAATTAGTCAAATTATTAAAAAAAATAGCATGTAACACACGCATATGTGTGGATACATTTAAAATTAAACACAATTTCTATTAAAAAAAAAAAAAAAACTATATACACACGCTACACAACATTGGTACTGTTCACATTAACCAAATCCTATGCATAATTGATTAATTAATTACTCAACTTAAAATGGGTTAATTTGCTTATCCGGAGTCTAAACGAATTAACATATGCCATATGGTATAGGGGCATTGATCACTAAATTTGGCTTATAATTTTTTTTTAAATGTATTTAAATTGCAAGGTATATAACTCTTTTCTTTAGTGTATTATCAATTTCATATATAATATGCCTAATGAAAAATAAGTGATTGTTCATTACTCACAATTTACCATCTTAAAAAGTTATTTAAAAAAAAAAAAATTCTTAGAACCAAAAACCCACATGTTGTATAACAAATTAGCTATTGCCTTATTTATAGTCTTACAAGGTAATAATACTTGGGACCACAAACCTAACCCTTATTTAATTTTTTTGAGGATAAGATTATAGACCATGGAAGAAGGTATGTACATCATGAATACACATTATCTATCCCATTTTTTATGTTTCATCAATCATAGCATCATATGTGTTTGAATTTTATTTTTTCATTTTTAACTTTAGTTATTTTATAAGAAAAATAAAATAAATATAAGACAAGTTATGATCAGTGGAATACAAAAAATATGACAAAGATTTGTATTTCATGCTACATCTTATGATGGCTTAAGCACGAGCAGCCATCTCTTAAATTGAGAGGCTATTAATCAACAATCAACACACGGAGATGACCATTTTATTAGTCATTTTCCGTTCTATTCAGTGCTTGTTATTATCATTTACTTTCGTTTGCTTATCAGTTATCATCCACCAATTAATGTCGCTTTGGATGCCCTATTTTCCATGTACATAACCATCCAATCTATTTGATTATTTGTGCCTTTGAAAACTAATAGTAGCGTACTTCTTAAGCAGTATAGATGTAAGTATGTTATTGGATTAGCAATAAGTTGGTTTAAATTAATTGATACGTACAATTTTGTGCCATTTTGTGCTTTCTGCTTAGCTTGGATAGGTAGATTTTTGAAGGCATATTCGTGATGATTTCAAAGCTTCTTTACGGCTACCAATGAAGTTGTCGTTATTTTCTAGATTAATGCTTCTTAATTCTTATAACCAGTCATCTCAAGGGGACAAGGGCCAATCCATGAAGCAACAGAAAACGTAGTATAAAAATAAAATAAAAAATGCATACAGTTTTTTTTTTTAAATGAGGTTGTTGCGTTGACCAAACTATAATTTATAGTTTTTGAAAAACAATAATATTGTTTGTCCTGCATTATTATATGATTGAATTTAATTGAGAACCTAAAGTAAATAACATGAGAAGATTCTAAAATGAAAAATATTAAAAAAAATCATTCAGAAATTTCTATCCAAGGGTGCTTGTTCTCTAGTTTTAGAAAAGTATTTCTATTCATTTTCATGCATATATATCTCTTGTTTGAATAAGATGTAAGTGCAACTATTAACAACATAGAATGGCACAACATCAAAAATGTTTGTCAACGCAGCGGCCATCATTATAGAATTTCTAAAGTTCCAAATTTTCCATCGTCAAAGGAAAGTTTCCATTGACTGAATTCAGAAAACTGTGTACTAAACACCTTATATTAGTAGATAACAATTAAATAAGTATTATAGAGACTAGTATAATAATAAAAAATAAAAAAATTACATTGTACTAGCCAGCAATGTAAGATTTACATTGATAGTATAATGTAAACAGTAAACCTATAATTACTCATTAAAAAAAATTGAATTGGGGTTTGGTTAAAAATCCCAGGTTATATGTAACAGTTTTTCTCCTCAATTAATCTAGCAAGCTAACCAAATTTTTGGGAAATGATCACTTCTTATGGATGCTGTTGGACAATACTCTTAAAAACCTTCAATAACTTTGATGTCCTATTTTTAATTTATTTTATTATTACTATTATTATTATTAAGAATTTGAATATTATTGATAAAAACAACAGAAACAATAGAAAATTTTCATAACTGAATTTAAGGAGTATATGAAATCTGTAAACAGTTAAAGAGATAGAGAGAAATGGCTAAAGTTTAAGAATTCAAATTTAATTTTGTTTTGACTATTTTAACAGATTAAAGCTCAAGAATTCAACTTTAATTTTGTTTTGAAGAGTTGTCATTGATTTTTTTTGGTGCTTTTTGTGTGTGCTTATATTAAGTGGGTAAGAGTTGAAGAGGCATACGAATTCAAATTCTTCTCATTAATAAAAGTGAATGATACTATTGAGATACAAGGCTTTTGGTGTTGGCAACGTCAAGATCTTCTATTTGAGTTATCCATATTACTAATTAAAGGGCTTCTCTTATTTGGATTGAACTTCTATGTGATTTAGAAATACCCTTAAACCTTAGGTTTAACAGGGAAAAAACTATAAAACAATCCGGTAAAAATATATCTTCAATTTTACTTAAAATATTTACAAAATAGGATACTCTCCTACTAATTCATGTTTTTAAAACAAACTTATATAAATTTTTTTTTTTTAAAGAAAAATTATGACACTAAACCAAAAAAAAAAAAAGTCTCATCACATGCGCAAAACGTGTGTCATGAGACTAGTATATCTAGAAAATCATTATTGTTATTATTATTATTAATAGTTTTTTTTTTTTTATAGAATTATCATTATTAATGGTTGCCATCAAGGTTGACAAATCAAATGATCCTTTTTTTTTTTTTAATGGCTAAGCAAACAATCTGATATTCAAAGCTAGAAGAGAGAGAGAGAGAGAGAGAGGATCATGGATCATCTAATTCATCATCATATTATTAGTGTCATACTTAAAAAACTATAAGTCGGTTAATAGTTCATGATGAATGGATTTAAGTCAGCGGTGACGTCTGCCAACCTTGACAGAACATGCATTAAGATTAAAAAAAAAAAACCTATTTTTCTGAATATATTGTCTAATATAGTATGAGTAGTATATATTAAACTCTTGCTTTTGAGCTGAACTTTCACTTTGATTCGCTATGATTCTAAGCGTCATTGTGTATGTAATACATGACATTAATCAATCGATTAATTCAGAGCTTTGGCCTTTAGCTTTAGGAGAGACCACTGATAAGATTTGTCTGGGAATTTAAAAAAAAAAAAAGTGAAAATTTTAGGGGTTGTTTAGTATGGTATTTTAAGCAACATTTTTCAGTTTTTAAATAATATTACATGTATTTTCATACACTTTTTCACCCACACGTATTTTCAAAAAATATAAATAACGTTATTAAACAACGTTACCAAATGGAGCATTAATGTATGTAACTACATTATTTTCAATTTTCATTACATTTTCTCAAATATTCTATCTCAACGTGGACCATTCAAAAGGTCAAAAACCGCATATATTTTATATGCCTCGGAAAGCACAAGGGTCCAGCGAATGTTCTAAATGAATGGAATCTAACATAAATTTAGGTCACGTCGAAGAAGTTTGCAAATTGCTCATGAAAAGAAAGGAAAATTGAGGATTGGATTGTCTATTGTTGATTGTTGTTGATTTATGAAAAGGGAATGTTGTAGAAAAAGGTTATGAGTTATGACCCAAAAAGCCCAAAGGCAGTGTTTGATTGAAAGTTACACCGAACAACCCCTCTGTCCTCTTTTTCTTTTTCTTTTTTTTTTCTTTTTTTTTTTTAATAAATTTTTTTATTATTTTTTTTTATGAATGAAAGTTACACCAACTTTTCCAAATAGAGATTTTTCTTTTTGTGGGATGTGGTGTGTGTCTCAATAAGGACAAAAAATAATATGGGCCTTGGCTTGATTTTGTTATAAAAAGTAGTAAAACCTATATGGTAATAAATAAGGTTGTAAACTCATAAAAAAAATAATGTTATTAGTCTATTAGAACAACGTTACCAAACGGACCATTAATGTGTGTAACTACATTATTTTCAATTTTCATTACATTTTCTCAAATATTCTATCTCAACGTGGAACATTCAAAAGGTCAAAAACCGCATATATTTTATATGCCTCGGAAAGCACAAGGGTCCAGCGAATGTTCTAAATGAATTGAATCTAACATAAATTTAGGTCACGTCGAAGAAGTTTGCAAATTGCTCATGAAAAGAAAGGAAAATTGAGGAATCAAAAGCAGGAGATTAACTTGGATTGTCTATTGTTGATTGTTGTTGATTTATGAAAAGAGAATGTTGTAGAAAAAGGTTATGAGTTATGACCCAAAAAGCCCAAAGGCGGTGTTTGATTGAAAGTTACACCGAACAACCCCTCTGTCCTCATTTTCTTCTTCTTCTTCTTTTTTTTTTTTTTTTTTTTTGAATGAAAGTTTCACCAACTTTTCCAAATAAAGATTTTTCTTTTTGTGGGATGTGGTGTGTGTCTCAATAAGGACAAAAAATAATATGGGCCTTGGCTTGATTTTGTTATAAAAAGTAGTAAAACCTATATGGTAATAAATAAGGTTGTAAACTCATAAAAAAAAAAGGTTTTTTATGTTCATTTTTTTTTTGGCGCATTTTTTATGTTCATTTATTTATGAGCTAAGCTTAAGCCTAAATTTAGGCTTGATTATTAAACAGACAGAGATCAAACATAATAAATATGCTCATAAACAATTCATTAAAAAGAAAAAAAAAAACCTTATAAACAAGTTTGCAAATATGAGACTCGATGAAAGAATATTTAATGTTATATGCATACATGTTTAAAATATACCTATATAAATTTGGGATTGGTTGTATAAGTTTGTAAATAAATTCATAAAACATCAAATTATATATTTTTAATTTATTAGTAATATAAATAGTCCATTTCATAGTAAACACGTATATAATTTTTAGATTAAATTGCAACTTGCACCCTTAGAGTTTGTGATAATTTTGATTTTGACTCCTAAAATTTCAAAATTTGAATCCATACCCTTGGCATTACCATCATTTGGTTTTAAGTCTTTTTGTCAACGCACTATGACAAGGTGTTTGTCAAGTACCAACTAAGCTCTAAACAAAACCATTTCTTCTACGTCATCTTGAACCCTATTAAAGCCATGTCATTTTTTTATTTTGGGATAATTCAATAGCTTTAATGGGGGATTAGAACCTTAAGTACTTTCGTTTAAAGCACCAAGAGGTCAGTTGAGTTATAAGGCTCTTAGCAACTATGTCATATACTCCCTCCGTCCCACTTTGTTTGTCCTGTTTGAAAAGTCAAACTTCTTAAGGGAACATCATTTATTTTTTTGTCTATCTTTTAAAAATGTATAAGTTTCCAAAACTACCCTTAAATAAATTTATCAAAAAATTGAATTAATAAATTAATAGGGGTATAATAGGAACATTAGTAAATTAATGACTTTTATTTTTAGAAACAGGACAATATTTTGGGACATCTCAAAATAGAATAGAGGACAAACAAAGTGGGACGGAGGGAGTACTATTTTTTTTTTTATATTAAATTGCAATATACACCCTTAAATTTTGGATAATTTCGATTTTGCCTATTAAAGTTTCAAGTTTTGGATTCATAAATCAATATCATTTTGAGTTGAGGTGGCATTTCACGAATACTTATGGAAGATCCTTTTTTTTTTTTTTTTTTTTTTGGTTGAGAAAATGATATGGATGAAAGAACTTAAATCTAAATGATATGTAATATTAGGTGGGTGGATCTAATTTCAAACTTTAAGGAGTAAAATCAAAATTACTCAAAATTTTAAAGGTGTAACTTGTAATTTAATCTAATTTTTAACAATACAAGATTGGTTAGCTTTTTACAAGATGATACCAAAAAAATCATTATATTTATTTAACTCAAATAATATAATTTTATAATTTAGTTATTGATTATGAAGGAACCAAAAAGCAAAAGAAAAACTTATGGAGTGAATAAGATGATTGTTTTTAGCTATATGTTGTCACAATTCATTTCTTGAGAGATGGGAAGTCAAGTCTACTTGAATAATTCCAAGTGCTAAGATTAAATAAGCTTATGTCATAGAACTAAGAAAGAAATGGTGTTGATTTCATTGATGATCAGCTCAAAAGTTGATTAAAGAAAAGCACAAGTGTGGATCCTCGGGTCTATTCCGAGGAAGGTATTATAGAAAGTATGAACTCTCTTCCTTACTTTTTAGCTCTCTTTTTTCTCCTCTCCTCTCCAGATGCTTTTCCTACTTTATTATCCGACTCAAATGCATCTGAATTCTACACTTGGAGGGTTGGGATTAGACTCCTAGATTTCTTGTCCCATCTAGAACATACCAGCAAGATTTACACTAAAATCTTAGTTGTGCTTCCACCATTCACAGTCACCTTCTCATTAATGTAGCCAGAGAAGTTGTTGTTCGGTATTTAATGCAGAGGGGATGGCTTCTACATCCTTCTTCCTTCATCTTTCTCGTACTCTGTGTCAAGTCAGCATTCCTCCCTTTTTGGCGATTTTACTTTGCCCCCTTTACACAACTAATGCTCACCCCTCCAAGGTCCGAGGTATGTCTTTGGAGTCTTTATCAAGTAAGTTACTCCAATCTCCCTTCTAACCACGATATCATCACCCTAAATCACCTTTTCGAACTTTAGCTCCTCGGAAATAATCCTAACCGCCTATTCACCTATTTTGGGATCCTTGTCTCCCCACAGATTATTATAGTATATATGTGAAGGGGTAAAAAAAAAAAAATTATAGTGTTTACTACATATGAGAAAACATTAATTCAAACAATATAAATTTTGATAGTTTAGTTATTAATTATTATAGCATTTTTTTTTTGAGAAAATATAGCATATTTTTGTGAAAGTGTAAAATATGTCAGGGACTACCTGCTTGGACATGAAATGCAATCCATAATAATGGATGTTGATAGTTGTGGTTTTGATTGATACATATTTGTCACAAATTTATAGCCAATTGTTTCATTTATAGGTCCATGATAATTGTGAAAGAAAAGACTGAGAGACTTTAATTAATCAAGTAAATAGTCAATCCTCCCTCAAAAAAAAAAAGAAAAAAAAAAAAGAAAAAAGAAGAAGAAGCAAATAGTCAATCATACCGTACGAATAAAGGAATTCCTGAGATGGGCTAAACCAAGACAGGCCGAAATTGGAATCAGGCCTTATATGGGCACCTAAATTAAATAGTATTATGAACACTACATCAAAATAGCTTCCACTTTTTTTTTTTGGAGAAAGAAAATAACTGACATTTGGTAATGGAAGTTTTAAGAGGAGAAAAAGATACCTTCAACGAATGAGCTTCTAATAATTTTTTTTTACTAAGACACTAATTAGTTTTTGACATAGGTAAAGATTGATTCTCAAATCTCTTATTCCGTGACAAAAAATTTTACTAGTTGAACTAACCGGAACCCAAACAACAAAGGATACATGGTTTTATAAGTTAAGGTATGAAAACTTGGCTAGAAAAACCAAGGATCACTGAGGGTTAAAAAAATCAATGGTAAATAACAATAAGACAACCATAGCCCATAGGCCAGAAAATGGGAGAGATACCATTTGAAAATATATACACCACATATATTTCAAAATTCTGTGAAATAAAGTGTAGAGGTGTACGATTGAAGCATAGTAAAACCGTACTAGACTGGTGGTTAAACAAAAAGTACTTTGATCCGTAAGCATTTGCTACCATTCGAGCAGAAGTACTACTTTAGCCCATGCAATACCACGAAAAAGAAAGTAAAAAATAGTTGACCTGCGGATGATCAAGTAATTGTGTGTAGATGCATTTGTATCAACTTGTGTAAAAAATTGTTTAATTTAGTATAAAAACATTTTTTTTTTTTTAAATTTTACAAATTCACTTTTCAAAACACTATACATCATATTATTTATTTTACACTAAATTTCACTAAAATATCTTTTTTTCTTCACACACAACAACCACCATTCACTCTCTTCTTTCATCCTTGGCATACGTAAAGAAATAATAAAAAATTAAATGCAAAATGAATAATGCTTGTGGGGTCAGAGAATTTGTGACCCTGGCCTACTTTACATTAGGGCCCAAGGCCCGAGCCGAGGAGAGGAATTGTCGAGGATATATAATGAAAGTCCAAATAGCTTTGAGACATAGTCGAGGATGATTCTGTCCTCGGCATCCCCAAGGCATTCCTAAAAGAAAGCACAAGAACGGCATAGGAACAGTTTTGGGAAGAGTCGAACACATCCGCATTGATAGATAAAGGAGCATTGGACAGTATGGCGACAAAGGACAAAAGAAAGGCTGCCATTACTGCCATTAAATACTCTGCGCCAAACAGAGCAATGTTTTTCAGTTTTTACAACCACCCCAACCACTTTGGGTATGGGCTGATGGGACAAGTATCAGCCCTGGAAAGTTGAACCTACATGTGGACGTTGGAAGGGGAGTAAAGGCTAATATAAAAGGAGAAATAAGCAGTCCAGAAAAGGGGGCTAGGAAAAAAGGCCAAGAACCAAAGCCTCCCAGGTCGTATCGAGGAGAAAGACTTCTCGAGCGAACATGGTTTAGTTCTGCATGAACACCATGGCTAACCATCGTTCGGTGACCAAGGTCTAGCCTTTCAAGCCCACGCTCTACAAATTATATTATTTGGGCCTTTTAACGTACGAATCCAAGACTGGTTTTGGGATCGTTACAAATTGAATCTTTACAATTGGCGTCGTCTGTGGGAAGGCTTGTGTGTTAGCACAGACGGTGGATCGAGAAAGTCCCTCCACCACTTCCAACGGCCCGTTGTTGTGCCTTAACATAAAGTTCCACTAGGGGCTGCGTTTCGAAGCACCAGTGGCACAGGTAGTTCTTGGGGCTGCCAACGTCAGATCAACGTCCCACACCTGGGCCGAGGGGCTGGTCCCCCCAAACTTAATGAAAATATCTAAATTTTGGACAGAACCAAGGTATTGTATGGTCCTCGGATTCAAACCTATAGGGAAACCAACTACTTAATGAAAATATCTAAGTTTTGGACAGAACCAAGGTATTGTATGGTGCTCGGACTCAAACCTATGGGGAAACCAACTACTTAATGAAAATATCTAAGTTTTGGACAGAACCAAGGTATTGTATGGTCCTCGGGCTCAAACCTATGGGGAAACCAACTACTTAATGAAAATATCTAAGTTTTGGACAGAACCAAGGTATTGTATGGTCCTCGGACTCAAACCTATGGGAAAACCAACTACTTAATGAAAATATCTAAGTTTTGGACAGAACCAAGGTATTGTATGGTCCTCGGACTTAAACCTATGGGGAAACCAACTACTTAATGAAAATATCTAAGTTTTGGACAGAACCAAGGTATTGTATGGTCCTCGGACTCAAACCTATGGGAAATTAGTCATTAGAAAATGGATTAAGTCTTAGACGGAATGGAAATCCCGTCCTGTTCTCGGATCCCCAGCTCTAAGGAAACTAATGTAAACGAGTATTTAGGCCCGGTATAGTCATACCTTGGTCCTCGGACCGGATGCCAAAAATGGTCAAAGCCATGAATGTTGTTAGGAACGGGGTAAAGCACCCTGGTACATAGCGACCATCTCGGATAGTTCATTTTGAGTTATCCATCCTCGGATGATCGCCTCATACGCAATACAGAATGTTCAGCTGTTATCTCGGTTAGTCTTATATGTGTAGCCTTTTTCAGGGTGGCATTATTGTGTCTGTTAGTTTCAGCAAGTTCAAAATAATAGCTTTTTATTAACAAGGGGTTCGGCCCTAAGTATCATTCAAAAAAAAATACATATATAGCACATCCATTCACAATATAGCTATTGCAGATGAGAAAGAATGCTTAGATTAAGATAAAGTCATCTCTTATTAATATCAAGAAATAGTACAACATACAATAAAGGGCTTAAGCAAGCCTATACCAGAAGCTAATTACAAAGGCAAAAAGAAAAAGAAAAAAAGGAAAAAAATACAAGGGAACGATAAATCCTTCAAAATTTTGCTCTTGTGGTGACTAAGCGTGTCAGGATGACCCCTTTTGACGGAAAGGGGGGAAGAGGCAGAAGAAGAAGAAGTAGAAACACCAGGATGTCCCTAGTGATGGAAGAGAAGAAGAAGCGGAGGCAAAAGAAGGCACCAGCGAAGAAGGAGAGGAGGAAGCGAGGATGCCTAATCTCCGCATCAGCTCTGACTCCTAACACGTGGGTGCCATATTAGCAGCGCTCGAGAGAGAGCGGATGGTACCGACGATGAGAAATCCCATTGTTGTCGCACCGAAGATCTGGTGCGACCAGTATCTGCTTCGGATTTTGGCTGAAGGAAGAGGAGGCTTCTCCCCTGCCTTGCGAAAGGGGAGAGCTGTCTTGAGTCTCTGTCTCCTTTGCCCTGATCGCGCCATCTTGAGTCTCGGAGAGACCCAGTGCTTCTAGAGAGGGTATGGTCCCTTCACCCCCACTTTTACCTCAAACATATCACTCACTAAGGCTTGAATTGCACTGGTAATGAAAACTTTGAACGCAGCTGGAGGTTTAGGAATTTGAAAAGACTGAAGGGTCTGTACGTAAAGGAAGTGACCTCCTACCTTGCTTCTTATACGGAAGGCAAGTTTGGTGGCATTTAATCTGTACAGATTTCCAAGAAAAGTTACAAACGAGATAATTCCCACTCAACTCCCAACGCCGTCTACAACCGTTGGATGGGCGTCGCCTCGTAAAAGGAACTTATTAAAAACGCGCCTCGTACACTGAAACGGCAGAGGCGTGACGTGAGTAAAATTAAAGGAATGTCTTATGACCGGGAGCGTTTTCCAGGCAAACGAAAAGACACCGATATTAATGAAGGACAAAGCTAGACAAGCCATGATATAGGCCCGACATCACTAAAACCCTCCTCCCCAACCAAAAGGTCGGACAGTAGGATTTTGAGGGGCTATTGTGGGGTCAGAGAGTTTGTGATCCTGGCCCACTTTACATTAGGGCCCAAGGCCCGAGCCGAGGAGAGGAATTGCCGAGGACATATAATGAAAGTCCAAATAGTTTTGAGACATAGCCGATGATGATTCTGTCCTCGGCATCCCCAATGCATTCCTAAAAGAAAGGACAAGAACGACATAGGAACAGTTTTGGAAAGAGCCGAACACATCCGCATTGATAGATAAAGGAGCCCTGGACAGTATGGCGACAAAGGACAAAAGAAAGGCTGCCATTACTGCCATTAAATACTCTGCGCTAGACAGAGCAATGCTTTTCAGCTTTTACAACCACCCCCAACCACTTTGGGTATGGGCTGATAGGACAAGTATTAGCCTTGGAAAGTTGAACCTACACGTGGACGTTGGAAGGGGAGTAAAGGCTAATATAAAAGGAGAAATAAGCAGTCCAGAAAAGGGGGCTGGGAAAAAAGGCCAAGAACCAGAGCCTCCCAGGTCGTATCGATGAGAAAGACTTCTCGAGCGAACATGGTTTAGTTCTGCATGAACACCATGGCTAACTATCGTCTGGTGACCAAGGCCTAGCCTTTCAAACCCACGCTCTACAAATTATATTGTTTGGGTCTTTTAACGTACGAACCCAAGACTGGTTTTGGGATCGTTACAAATTGAGTCCTTACAATGCTAATATAAAATTACATGATTACTATAGTAACCATATATTTTTACACAACTTTAGAGCACTCACATCTGTGCTTGTATAATAGAAATAGAAACACATTTTAGCCAACCAAGCTCAAAATTCACCCACATCAGGTTATGCAAAGTTGTGCAAAAATACACAGTTGCTACAGTTAATCGTGTAAATTTACATTAACATTATTTATTTTGTATTTAATTTTTTATTCTTTTTCTTTATATTAAAGAAGAAAAAAAATGAAAAATCAAGAAAATTTGATATTTTAATTAAATGTAGTGTAAAAGAAATAATCCAATATGAAGTACTTTGAAAAATAAGTATAAAAAGTTAGATTCTTATATTAAAATATACATAAAGTTTTGCACCGGTTGATGTGAATGCCCTTTATAAAGTTTTTTATTTTATTTTTTATTTTTATTTTTAATTTGAATGCCATTATAAAGTAAATAATAATTAGTGGGTTCCAGTTAACTTAACTGGTAAAGTCTTTGATGATTGAATAAGAGATATGAGGTTCAATCTTCACCTATACTAAAAACTGATTGATATCTTGGTATAATAATAAAGTGTTATCATCACGAACGAATCCTATAGATTGAAACCCTATCTAAAAATAAAAATAAAAATAAAAAGTAAATAAGAATGAAGGAGGAAGAAGACAACAATGGTGAGAGTTACTTTTTTTAATGTATAAACCTAATCTTCCAGTTCTACTCTACAATTACAGTCTACCTGCGGCCTGCCTCACTACATGGGCCATTCTCAATTAAATTATTTTGTCTTCTTTTACTTTTTTGGCATCATTTATTTACTTGAACTTTATCCAAAAGAGGAAAAAAAAATCTGTATGAACTTTCAAATACTTTAGGCTTTCAACCATTGATCGTCAAAATCAAGGTAATATTCTTCATTTATTTTTATAATTTTATTATATTATTTATAAATTATAATCTGATTTTATTTAATTTTGGAATTTATTTCTTTGTGCGATTAGAATTTATTACCTGTTGGGTTACTTCAAAATTGTAATGTAAACTTCAACTTGTAATTTATAAGAATAGATGACTTAATAGCATTTATCTATATATTATAATTATTTCATTTTCACATATTATTGAAACAAATTTAACCATATAAATATGTAGGGATAAAGGCCCAGAATAATATGTTGGGCATTGGGCTTTTATCCGAGAACGCTGAATTGTCTAAGGAGGGGCAAATAGTTGTTAGGGGTTCCCAGTTAAAGTCTCATAAGTGAGGAATGAATGGAAGGTGGTTCGAGGAGGAGCTCCTTCTCGAATATGATGAATGCAGCTCAAGTATGTATTCCAACAACTAGAGTAACCCTCCAAGAAGCTCCAGTGATAGGAATGTGTCTCATGAATGTGCAAGAAGGAAGGAAACTCAAAAATATCTAAAGGAAAGCTGCTACCACCGTATTAAATGCACTACAACTACTTTTCTAGCCACATTTATGTGGAGAAGACCTCTGAACAGTGCTGTCTTGACAAACGCAATTCACAGAAAGCCAAAGAGGATGTCTGATGGGACAAGTACTTAAGTAAGGGTTCAAATAATCAATAAGTGGAGGATCAAGATGGCTCGAAGAGGGCTATATAATGTGAGAGACCCTCCATGAGGAGGGAGGAGAAAAAAGAAGAGAAAAACACTATCAAAAACTGGGAAACAGACCTGTAATAAAGCTTTAAGAGCAAATATTTAAGAATCAGTGTCCTCGGACCAACCTGAGACCGTTATTCCTTAATAAACTTCTGTTATCTTTCTCTCTTTGGCATCAAAATATATTTTTCTGTCATCTGATTCACTAAAGCCCAGTTTTCCAAACCATTCTCTACAAATTTATTGTTTTTGGCTGTTTTTGGCTTAAGTCCATATACAAGTTGGGCTAGAAGTCTAAACCAAGTCCTTACAAAATATTAGCTAGAAATGTTTTAATTTATTTTGAACTCCTATGAGATATGTAATTTGGACTATATGATTTGGATATTGGATAATTTACACAAATAATCCATTTAGTTATTGAAATTTTCTAAATTTATGTCTTGTCATGTATTTGTATAGTTATAATTTAGTTGAATGACCTATTTTTATTTTATTTTTTCAATTTATAAATACATTAATTAGTTAATTAATAAATTTACGGATTAACAAATAAATCACAAGTTGAACCAGTGTACCAATAAATTAGTTTTTTAACTGGGTCAATCATTGGTTCAGTTTTGATAACTATGGTTTGAAGTTTGAAGTCACAATATGAACTCAATTGAGAAGTTTTTTTTTTTTTTTTCCTTTGAATGACATAATTAAGTTATGCTCCTGTATCTTACAAAGCATTCACATATAGATTCATGATGAGACCTACTTTTCACGTGATAATGAGTATTTACACTCAAGAGTAATGACATGATTTTTTATTTCCAAAGTTATAGTTTTCAATCTGTATTCAAGTACTTGATAATTTTTCATTAAAAAAAGTAATTGATCGATTATTAAAAACTCATTCTAAGACACATTCCTTGTTGTCTTCTTCTTTTTCTTCCTCCTCCTGGATGTCATGAGCTTCCTTGTATATTAAGAAAATAAAAGAAATGACAAATCTGCACTTTTTTGCGTGTAATTGTCGACTGCCTCTCCCAGCTTCAATTACTTCAATAGATGTGATGATGCCACCTGAAGCAAATAAAGTGGTTCAGTGTAGCATCTTGCAAACAATGATTGATCCCAGTTTCTAAGCTAAGTCTCATTTGTTTCTAAGCTCTGATTTACAGGCTTACAACTGATTGGTTCATAAGCTCACCGGAGCAAAAATACTTGTTCCCTTTGGTTGATTGTGTGCAGTGTAGGGAGTGACAGTGAGGCCCACCACATAAGACAGCATGCCCAAAAGTTGGTGATAGAGGGGCCGTCATTTTAGTTCAAGAGTTAGGTGCAACAAACTACATTGGATTTTGTTTTTGTCATGGGTGCAAAATATTTCTAGAAGATCAATTCAAGCTTTCTAAATTGTATCGAGATGGTCACAGGCCCAATCTAAATTGTATCTCTTTGTTTTGTGAGAAATAAAGTATTTACTCAGCAAAAAAAAAAAAAAAAAATTCAAGCTTTCTAAATTTTATATTGGAAACCAGTCATATTTACTTGCTAAACACTTAAAGGAAACCCTAAAAACGTTTTTAAAAGTTTTTTAGAGAGATTAGAGTGCATTTTGTGCCTCTTTTGTAGATCTAGGGTTTTATACCTGTAAGGTTGAATTTATTCAACCATCTAATTGGCTTTATTCCGTGCCAAATTTGCTTGTAATTCAGCATTTAGTAACCCTGTATTTAGGTGGGATTATTGTAAGGGTAGTGAGTGAGATAGAGTGAAGATTGCTCAAGAGTGTGCAAGAAAACAGAGTGTCGCGGCTGGGACTCGCGGGTGGACTCGCGGCTTCAACCCGCCAGAAGATGCACACGTGCCAAGCATGCTGGAAGATGAACAGTCATGCTAGCTGGAGCACTACAGGACAAAACAGGACAACTGGCCATACGGTTAACTCGCGACTGGATCTCGCGACTTAGTCAAGCCGCGAGCCACCCCTGTTTTGGAAAAACCTGACGTTTCGCATTCCTCTTCACTCCAGTATAAATACCCTTTTAACCCACGATTGAAAGAGAGCTTCCAGAGAGAATTTTGAGAGAGAAACCCTAAAGAAAAACAAGATTGTTTCACACACAATCCCTACCTTAGAGTCTCATCAAAATCCCTCACTCTCTTCCTCTCCATTGTCAAAACCTTGAGAGGCATTATACCAAACCTGGTTCTCACCATTATCATCTCTGTGAGACAGTCGTTTGGAATTCTGGGAAGCAGTTAGGAAGGAGCCAATCTTCATTGGTTGATGCTACGGTGTAGTAGCGGAATCCGGGAAGCTAGAAAAGAAAAAGGTTCGGCGCAACCTCGTTGGAGTAAGAAGCTTGGAGGGCTTAGGTGCACTGGGTAGATTAGGCTTGGAGGGTCTATTGCTGTCCTTGTATCCCAACTGTATTTTCTAGTGGATTGATTACCGCTTGGAGGGCGGCGGAGAGGTTTTTCGCCGAGGTCTTCGGTTTCCTCTTCGATAACACATCGGGTGTTATCTTTGTGTTTGCATCTTCCTTCCTCTCTATCTCTGCCTTTACATTATCTGCTGTGGTTTATTTTGTTATGGCTTAGATAGTTGTTTAACCAATTTCATATTATAGCATATGTTAAGTTTCCGCACACTTGTTGTTTGACATATTGCTTGTGTTGGTTAAGTTGGTTTTTGGGGGTTTAAACGTTCAAAAGTGTTTTTGTACACGTTTTTTGAACTTTCAATACCCAATAGCTCTCTAAGGTTGTTGTTTATGCTATGTGTGTGAATCTCTTGTAAGATTTAGAGGTGTTTGCCTTCATACATATTTAGGGTTGTCAAGATCGAGATTGATGTCAAGAGCTTGGTAATCGCTTCAGTTGTTGCATAAAGAGCTTAAAAGGAAACACAAGTGTGAGTACTTGTGGTTGCTGTGAATCCAAGAAAGAAGTAGTCGGTGGACTCGGAGCTGTCACGTGGTTGTGGTAGTAAGTTTTCTACTCAAGGTAGCAATAGGATGTTAGTGGTCTAAGTTGCTATTGTGTAAACTTCAATTCTTTCATAGTGGATTTGTTTTACCTTGAGAACAGTTAGGTTAAATCCTTCCAGGTTTTTTACCGGTTTAGTTTTCTTGGGTTATCATATCGTTGTGTTACTTATTTTCCACACTTTACAATGATATGATATATTTGTGTTAACCTAGATTTGAATAATTTGATTAAGTAATCACTTGGTTAATTAACTAGGTTAATCTGGTTGTGTTTTAAGGGGTCTAAAAACGTACACTGTGAATATACAATATTAAAAAAAGAAAAAAAGAAAAAAAGAAAAGTGTTATTGCAAGCCTAGCTTCTAAGTTTTTTCCTCCAAAATTTAAGGGGACTATGTTGCTTAATCTGAGTACAAGTTTGGGCTTTAAAATTTGTATGGCCCCAATTAGCTCTAATATATCCAACATTCCCCTTTGTCTCATAGCTTCTTTATTTATTTGAGTTGGGTCTTCAAGCTTAATAATACATCATTTTGTAAAAACTTATACAATAAAATTTATATTATCCCTATAATCACTCTATTTTCAATGCACAATATTTTTTTAGTTGTTATGCATATTAATTTAGTGTGTGAAAAGTAGCTTGGTTAACAAATTCATTTGTTATTATAAATGACCTGGAATCTAATCCTAGGGGTGTTCATAAACTCGTTATAGGTTTAGAACATGGGCACAAGTGGGTTTGATTTAAAATTAAACTCTAACCACTAGGTTATGCTTGGGTGCTGATTCTCTTACGTAGAAAAGATATATATCTGAAGTAAACTTAACAAAATTCTATCCTACTCAATTAAATAAATTTTCATTATTGCTTTTATTTTATATTATAATAAATATTCATAATATTTTGTAGGAGCGGGTTTTGGTTCCTAGACCCAAAAAATGAAAGGATTAAGACCCAAAAAGCCCGATACAATGAATTTGTAGAGAGTGGGCTTAAAAGCTAGGCTCCAATGGATCAAGCAACACACATAGTGAATCAAAGACAATAAGAAAGTGAAGGAAGACCAGCTCTGTGCAAAGAAAACCTTCCTTAGCAAAATTCAAGGAGAGTGGTCCTAATGTATATTTCTTTTAAACTTGAATAAAATTTCAGCTCTTGTTGCTACAGTGTTTTCTCCACCAATTTTTCTCCTCCTTCCCATGGAGGGTCTTTTACATTATATAGCTTCCTTTAGATGATTTTAACCCTTCATTTGTTGATCATTCAGGCCACCACTTGAATGTTTGTCCCATAACACCTTCCCAAACCCCTTGTGAGTTGCGGCAACCAAGGTAACATTGTTCAGGGGTCTTCTCCGAAACTCTTTTTCTATAGTGTGATCTCCTCTGGTAACGTGCCACTGACATGGACTTATTGTCCGAAGGTGTTCCCTCCTCAGCACGATAATGGCCCCCTCGGCCATGGGTATGGCGCGTGACACAATTACTTTACTCAAATTCTTATACCCCACAATAACCCCACAAAACTTCCGTTTTTTCCTTTTATTTGAGGAGAAAAATGGGGTTTTGACATTGGATAATTAATTCCACACATTTCTTTGACTTCCACACGTAAGAACGTCATTTCATGTGCCCCGCAACCGTTCTGGCGTTTCGGAGTCCGCAATGTCTCATTAAATGCTCTAGATAGCACTTTGTTCCCCACATTCTACGATGAGATGGAGATCCTACGGTTGGCATTTCTCCTCAAATTTTGGGTGGGATAACTCCCACCCAAATCCGCCTCCTATATAAGGCGCTTGGGGGATTTATTTCTCTCACTTTCCCAATCTTCGAACTCTCAAGACTTCCTAAACCTTCAAACTTTCAAGACCTCCCAAATCTTTAGACTTTCAAGAAGCTCCTAAAGTGACCCTTGTCCTTATTTCATAAGTTTTTTCTTTCTTAGGCTATTTTCTCCTCGGCTAGTCCCCTCGGCCTTCCGCTTTTCATTTCTTCTTCACAAATATTTCCTTCACTTCTCTTTAGTCTGTTCTGATAGGTAGGTTCGCTCATTTAGTTGATTCCCCCATGGCTATGGAGGGGTTTAGGGCCTTGTATCACATTCCCCTAGGTGTTTCCTTGCGATATCGCTCTCCGAGTGAGTGGCTCACCCATAGAAATGAAGGGGAGGTCGTCATTTCCATGATCGCCTTCATAGAAGGGGAAATGAGGCTTCCCATGGGTAACGTGACTAGGGACTATTTGATTGCCCATAAGCTGTGCCCCCACCAATGTGCGCCCAACCTATTTAGGATTTTGGGTAGTGTAGACGCTCTCAATGAGCAAATGGGGTTGAACCTCACCTGGCACTACGTCGTTTGGATGTACGAGTACTATCTGCTGGCAAACTCGGGCTACTACCTTAAGTCTAGGTCTTTAGTTGTTAGGCTCGTCTCGTGTCTTCCCAAGTCCAACAAGGGCATGAAGGATAACTACCTAATCGCCTCTGGTGAATGTCACGACGGTCTTCATTGCCCAACTCGGGAGGGAGAACCAAGTGGGGTGCCCTAGGTTTAGGTCCTTTGACACGGGACTTAGTCTAGTGGTTCGCCTTCTTTTTTTTTTTTTTTTTTTTTTAATATATTCCTCTAACACTTTTTTTTCTCGACTGCTTTCACAGATAAAAGGCACGTAGCGCCTGATCTTAATTTCGTCAACATCCCCGATCTCAACAAGGTGCTGAGGTCCGAGGTGTTTGTGAGCGAGGACAAACAGCTAAGAGCCATCCATCTCATCCTTGACTTCCAGCCCCCATCGAACAAGTTCCAGGACGTTGGTCACACGATCAGACACTAAAACAGATGATTTAGGGTGTTAACCATTACTCAAGTTGTATAAGTTAGGGTGTTAACCATTTGAATAAAATCAACACTAAAACAAATTATTTAAATATCAAAATAAGACTTAAAAATGAAATTTATTTTAGGGGTACAAATATAATTGATTTTTTAATCTTAAATTTGAATTAATTATTTTAGGATAACCTTATTTATGCAAGTATCAGAAGAGATTTAATTGCTTGAGTTCAAATTACCCTATTCATTAATTATAAATTTTTTTATTGATTATTTTAATTAGAGATATTATATATAAAGACAAATATACAAAATTATGCATTTTATATAATAATAATCATTCATTTAGTTAGAAACAAGAATTCTAAAATTATGTAATAATAACTCATTTAGTTATTATTTCTATATATATATATATATATATATATATATATATAAAGAAAATTTATGACTAAAGCCGTACACGAGACTTTCACTAGTATTAATAAAAATATTGGTTCATCATATTATAGGCCCAAAAATAAAAGACATATAATAGAAACCTACATTTACACATCCAATATGACTGTGCCAGTCTTACACACATAACACACCCAAGATTGACTTCAAGGAACTAGTGAAATTGACTTCGAGGAACTAGTGAAATTGTTATTTTCATCTTCTATTGGAGACTGAGAAAGAACAGATAATATAACAAAGGCTCCAAATAATATTGTAATAACTGCAGTGAAGTTGACAAGTAAGGCCTCTGAGCCATACTTTGCGAGTCCTAAATGTTCAAGGAAAGTAAGTTTCTGTAAGAATCCTATTGCAGCATTGCCCACAGCCAATGTGAACACAATAAGTCCAAATACCACATGCCAAGGAACGGACTCGCTCCTAAGCCCAATACTCCCTCCAGGGTAGAAGAAGACCAGGAACCCATATAACCACTGCAAATTAATTTTCTCAATGTTGTTAGGCTGGTTTTCATGAAGAAAATTAATGAAATTTACATTAAAAACAACTCGATTTGTATGAGATTTTACTTGAATATTATACTGGGTGTTACAATTAGGACAGGTGAGCCCACTTAACTGAGCTTCAATTAACAACAAAGTTTGTGATGGGCCTTGCTTAAAACATGGCCTTGTGATTAAAGTTAAAGACTGGACCCTACATTCCAAGCCCAAGCACGTTTCTTTTCCTTTTAGGCACAACATGTATATCACATTCTAACAGTATCTTTTCTCTTTTCCTCGCAGAAAAGAAAATGGGTAAATAAATTATACTTTTGGTCTTAAAATTGAGGATAATTTTGATTTTGATTTTTTTTTTTTTGAGGAACAAACACACACACACACACAAGGAAGAGGGAAAATGATTCTAACACAAAAGCACACCACAACTCCACTCAGAAGTCATGGTAATTTTGATTTTGGTTCTTCAATATTAAAAACTTTAGATTTAGTTCTTCAAATTTCAAAAATGAAATAATTTAGTTCCTGAAATTAGGATAGTTCGATTTTGATCCTTCAAATATGGAGTTGGTTTGATTTTGGTCCTTCAAATATGTGGTTTGCTCAATTTGGTCCCTAAAAAATGGGGGTGTCTTAGTCTCCCATTAGTCACATAAACAAAAAAAATTATATGAATTGATCAAAAGTTCTCTTTTTAAAATTCCATTTGAAACCCAAAATTTTTAAATTGAAAGGATCAAAATCAAACCAACACATAATTTTAGTGACCAAAAATGTAATTTATCAAAAATAAAATCTAAGCAAGAAGCCAAGAAGCTTTACAATATTGGGTCTTATTAACAGATGTCTTTACAGAAATTGTTAATAAATTATTTTAGAAAATTTTTAATATCATTTTTGGTAAAAAATATAAAAAGCTTTAAAAAAAATTAATTAATTTTTTTCATTTTTTCATAAAAAGTTTCTAACAATATTTTATAAATTAATAACTTTAAGGCATATGTTAACTTTTCCCTACAATATTTTTACTACAGCGTAACATATGGATGATAGAATAAAAGTGTAATTACCACTTTAGTTCCTAAGGTTTGTCCTATATATATTTTTTATCCCGTGCAAGAGTTTTACCTGAATACCATAGAGAACAATAATCCCAATTCCAAGCCAGGAATGCAAGCTATAGAGATGGGCAATCCCGCTTTCATTATGATACTTTAATACAGTGTAAATTCCCAAAATACCAAGTACTAGAGTAATGGCATGAAGGACCAGATGTATCTTCTTCTTCACGTCTTTCCTCAAAGGAAGTGACTTGTAACTAATAATGGCTGCATTTTAATTAATGGCAAATTAATTACTATGCATGTAGGAGAATCTTAGAAAGTAACCTTATTCTATATAGAATGATTTGTAAATTACCTTCACCCCCTATGATAATGAAGCCTACCAACATCAGCAAAGGATGTAGCTGTAGAGAGAATTAATGGACATGTGAGGCTTTTTTTGCTTGATAGAAATTGCAAACGTACATAAAAATCAAGTCAAGCAAAAAGGTATACTTTGCATAAAATTAAAGTTTTAGTTGATCAACCACAAATTTTTTACAGAAATAATCAATGATTTAGCAAATATATCTTACATATATATATATATATATATATATATATATAGACAATACTTAGGTACAATACTTTAAGTGCTGTTTCTTAGGTTCCCCTTTTAAGATTCAGCCATGTGGTTACTAAACTAAAAAATACATTTTCATTCCATGAGAAAAAATTCACATGGTTGAATCTTAAGAGGGGAACCTAAAGAACAGCACCTAAGTACTGTACTTCAGTCTTGCCATATATATATATATATATATATATATATATCACGTGAAGATCAAGTGATTATTTTCTCAACAAATAAAAAAGATCAAGAAATTCAACATGTGGAAAAGATACTTAATTTTAACCATCATGGCGTTTAACACGTTTATATATATATATATATATATATATGCTCAAGATGTATATATGCATGTATGTATTTGCGAGAGATCAGGACAACTCAAATTTGGGAATCTGTTTTGCACTCTAACTTATATTAACATATATAAGTGATACTTTACCCATTTTCCTTTCTTATTTAGTATTTGTTTGGCTGGAAGGAAATGATATATATGCATATTTATGATAATTGATTGTGATTTACCACCAAAATGATGATTGTGCATGATTTTCAGTCCATCGAAAAAATATAAGAATTTATAGACCGAGAAAAAGAACATAAAAATTTTCGGCTACAAAATTTCTGGAGGATATGAAATTATGCAAAGTATTGGTATGTGAATTAAAAAAAAAAAAGCCAAAATAATTTTTTAAAACTTCCAAAGAATATCACGAATACACGTCTAGCTGTAACTATAAGTCTATAATTAAATATTCATTTGGCACCACACGCATGTTATAGCACATGAGTGTTCAGAATCACTCTAAAATAGATAATGGGATAAGCACAAGACTCACAGCTCATGTGAAGAAGGAATTCGAAACCTCATTAATTATTTCGAGTCCAATATGGGTAGGTTGCTTGCTATGTGTCCTACATTAATTTCCTAACATACCCACAAAGTAGTAAAAAAAACCCTTAAAGTCTAATTATTATATAATTTTTTTTATGTCGTAAATATATATAATATAATAATAATAATAATGACCCTCACATGGGTACTTTATAAATTACTATTTATTTAAAAACCAATAGCAAAGGTTTTAGGTAAATTTCACCTGTACTAGAGATGTATGATCATGGTTTTAAAAAACCGGATCAGACCGGCCGATCCGATTGGTTCAATAGGGAATTGACTTTTAATTCGATTCAGTTATGATAAAAAACCAAAAATAGTTTAAAAATCGGAAAATAGTGCAAACCGACTGGTTCAACTTGAGAACCAAAAACCGACGTGGTCGAATCGGTTTTGCTGTGGTGGTCTGCCCTCTCTCTCACGTTACAGTTTCGGTCAAATACCGGCTGAAATCAAAATTCAGTTGGAATGTATTTCTCACTCTCTCAAAGAAAAACCAGAAAACCAATACAAGTTCACCTAAAATACTACTAATATAAAGGAAATGCATGCACAAACCTATATAGGTACGCCTAAAAAACCAAGTGAATGGAGGCCGAAAATTGTCCAAGAGAAAAAAAAAAAAACTCATGAATATTGCTCAGAAAATGCTGAAGTTTTAGGCGGAAATTTAGGAGGTAAAAAATTGAAGAGAAAGCAAATGAAGGTGTAAGAACTTGGAGCTGGAGGCATTTATCTGATTTGTAGCCCACGTTTCTCCACCTAGCACCTTCTTATCATTTTAATTTATTCTCTCAATTTATTTGTATTTTGAATATGTTTAAAGTGTAATACATAATTATTAATTTATTTAAATTTGGGTTGTAAATAGTGGTGGTGGTCTATGGCGGCTATGGTGGCTGTGTATGTTGAGAGGAGAGACCAGGGAGCAAAAAAAAAAAAAAATTTAAATGAACTGTGAAATAAAGATTTTGTGGATTTCAGTTCAATTGGTAAAGTCTTTTGGGGTTCAATCCTTGGCCAGACTGAAATTGTTGAGTAAAATTGTTGAAAGTTTATTATGATAAGGATGATTATTTTGTAGCATTATTATGTTAAATTCTTTAAAAAGATGTTATATATTTATATACTTTTTAAAAAAAAAAAAACATATTTATTAATATTGGTTTAGTTTTAGTATATTAAAAAATTATTAATTATTTATATAATTTAAATATATAATAATTAAATTATTTATGACATTATCGGTCCGATCATAAAATCAGTAATTAACTCATTTTTTGGTTTTTTTACCGTACCCATTTTTAAGTACTGATTTTTAAAACCATGCGTATGATAGTGATACTCATTTTATTCAAATAAAAATTATTAATTCTTCCCATAAAAAAAAAATATATATATATATATATATATATTTATATATATTAATTCTTAAAAAAAAGACAATTAGAAAGGTGGGTTTTATTTGAAGGGTAAGGGTAGGTACGTGCTAGTACTAGGCAACTATCACTACTACCAAACAAACAGCTTGCATCGGTACAAGTACACCTCTTATTTCGTACGGAAAAAATACTAATCGTCCCGGCAAAATCCAGCCGTTTCGGCCTGTAAATGGATACGGGCGAAACACGAAATGCTTTTTTTTTTGGTAATTTTGGCAGTTTTTTAAGGGTAGGATGGTGCAAATCTGAATAAGTTAAGAAAACCCAACAAAAAGAAAGAGAAAAATGAAAGAAAAATGCACAATAACTTTAAAAAATGAAATTAGAATCACCTCTTCTTTAAGACTTCAACTTCATTATTCTTCACATGATTTGCTTCTTCTGTTTTGTAACTTCGTTCTTTACACTCCACTCTTCCCTGGACTTACGTTTTGCTTTTTCAATGTAAATGTTGAGTAACTTGTATGCTTGGTCAAAAGAGTACACTTGTTTTTAATTTTCTCAAAGCATAAGATGATATTTTCAATTGGTGTAACTAATCTTTTGACACGTGGGATTAGCATTTATTGAGTTTGATGGGTGTTTGATTATTTAATAGTTTTCACATTTATATATTTATGTTGATAACTCCATAAAGAAAATATAAAAAGTTGGCAAAGTAATATACTAAGTTATTAGAACATCTCAAGCCAATTCTTTATATTTTTGTACTGTTTGAAGAACGATATTTAATTTTTACCTATTTACTTCTTTAAATACATTTTTCAACAAATTCTCTATACTTTTCTCCATCTCATTTAAATATAATTTCTTCATTCATTCTTTATTCTTTTTTATCATCATTTATTCTTCCTATATTCATTCCTAACAATTATATTTTTCAATAAAAAATGTTATATCCACAACATTTTTTGTAATATTTTCACAAGAATCAATCAAAATCATATGTGAAAAGTTGTTACTAGTTCCAATTTGAATCCACCGCTAAAATTATTTTTTTACTCACCAATATTAACTAATAACAATCTATTATTTAAGATTTATTGTGAAAATATTGTGATAACATTTCTTAATTGCCGTTTCTTATTTTTTATATTATTTTTCCCTTCACACCATTTGTCATCCATACGTTTCTTCTTCTTTTTTTCTCTTGGTTTTTTCTCCACCACACACGTATCCCACTCCTTTCATCTATCTACTCTTCTTTTTCTAGTTCATTCCGGAGTCCGGACTCTCTCTTTCATTTTCTAGCTCTCTTTTTTTACTTTTTCTATTTCTACTTGATTCTAGAACACTCTCTAGCATGATCTTTTGACTTCTATTTCTACTTCTATTTTCTTTCTTTTTCAGCTCACTTCACACACACACAGCCGACGTGGCCTTCGTCTATCTTTATTTTTCTTTTCTTTTTTTCTTCTTTTCTTGTTCTGATTCACTTTGTTGTTACAATGGAGCTTAGATAGGCTTTCATGCTCTTGATCTGTTGTTTTTGTTTTGTTTTTAGATTTGTTGTTCTAATTAAATTTGTATTTTCCCCTATTCTTGATCTATTGTTTCTATTTTGATTTTAGATTGTGTTTGTGTTTTGATTGTGTTACCGTTTGAGAGAGACAGATGAACAAAGAAGAGAGGAGGAAAGAGGAAGAATATTTTTTTTATTCAGCTAGATATTTTTTCAAGATAAAATAATAGTTCGGAGTTGCTAGTTCTCTAGATTAAGAGAACTACCGTAGCAATTTCAAAAAAAAATTGGAAAAATTTTGGGTTTAGACATGCCTGGAGCGTGAATAGTGAGCTTTTTTTTCTTCAAAAATTTGAAATAGAGCATCTATTGGAGATGCTCTTAGAAATATAACTTTGTATATTGTATAAATTAGTAAAAAATAGCTAACTTTGTATATTGTATAAAATAGTAAAAAATAATGGTGAACTTGAAACGATACATTTGTATTGACTAATATTCAAAATATATTGTACCGTTAATCAAATTGGTATAACTTTTGGTACGATGATGTTTTTTTTAACTGGTTTAAGCTATAGGTAAATGTTAGCATGGCAACAAGTAATTTTCCATGTATTAGAAAATATAACCCTAGTTCAAGAAAGAGTCTTTTCATTTCATCAAGTTCGTACTAATTTTTTATTATCTAAAAGAGTTGGTATTGCTGATTAAGAATCAACCTATCACACTTGGTTTAAGTGTGAACCGCTTTACTAGAAGCTAGCTAAAATTCAAAATATTGACATTAAAGACTAAAAAAAACAAAAAATAGTGCTTGGCTTAGCTGTCCAGTGCATTTAGTTACTGATATTAAACAGCTTGTTACCACAATATATATATATATATATATATATATATATGATTAAAAAAGATTGAAACAGTACAAGCCAATTGGAGTGGCATCCAATACCATATTCACAGTGAGAGAGAATCAAGAAAAATTTCCAAATGCCAATAAACATGAGGAATAAAACCTAGGTCACCCATTAAACCATAGCTTAAAGTAAAAGTAAAATATTAAGATAGTATTCATTAACAATAAAAAGATCAAAAAATCAAATTTAATACTAAACATGTTAACGACTATCCAAAATCAGGGGCGCCCAAATAAACCAAGAAACACAACATTTCGTCATTTCCCAAGCCATACACACAAAACAAAACAAAACAAACAAACACAACCCTTTGATAGACATGGTCAATCTCACAGGAAAACACCCAAAAACCAAACGAAAATTATAGAACCAAGAAGAGAGAAAGAGAGAGAGGGAGAGGGAGAGAGAGCTTCTACAATTCTACAAAACCCCACAAATTACAACCAAACAAAACCTAGTACTGGAAATCATAACAAGTGTATATGTATGTATGTGATAAAAAGTTAAAAACCCTTCAAGGAATCCAACAAAAACCACCGACCCAAGAAGCAAAAGAGATAGACAGAGAAAGAGAGAGTTAGAAAAACTTACATTGAAGATGAGGCTCTTGTTGGTAGCTTCCCATGCTAAACCACCTCTGAAATGTAAGGTCCAAACCAACACAAAAACCAGACCCAAAATTGCCAGCACGTGTGCCACAAACGTGAAAGGAATAGCGCTTACACCAAGTACCATGTTTCTCTGAACCAAAAAACTCTATCCCCTCTGTCTCCTAAATCTTTGAAAAGTAGCTATACATGGAAGTGAAAGCAATCTCTTAAGGCTAAATATATTCTGTTGGTGTTCGGGGTCTAGGGTGTACCCCACAACGTCGTGTCTTTTCTTCTACCACTCATTGTTTACTTACCTTTCAATATTTTGCATATATTTCATCTGAGATATTATCGTGCTATTATTACTGTCGACTTTATGATGTAGGGGAGAAACTATATTGTGTTTCTACTCATACCTAAGAATTCAATACTTCTTCTAACAAACTTTTCGGGATAATTACAGATTATCCATATTAGATTTAGTCCGAATTTAACTTATCCACCCGTGATTTCATTTTTTACATTTTACCCACATGTGTTTCACTCCGTTATTACTCCGTAACCCACCTCCCTTTCAGACATTACTCTAACACATTTTTTATCAAAAACAAAACCCAAAACAGATTAAACACTCCTCTCTTCCAAAACACACTCCCATCCACATGAGGTAGGTCTACTAATTTGCTTGAAAATCATGAGTACATACAATACGAACATCTTAGCTTATCAATAATTATGATAAAGTCAAGAACATCTAAACTGAAAGATGTACCACAAAATTGGCAACTTGCGCAACAACAAAAAGGAAAAAATAAGTCACTAGTCTCTCTCTTTCCAATTCCCTCAATCTCTCTCTCACTCTTTGCCCTCCATTTTCCATGATCCATGAGCTCCGCCCAACACCGATTATCAAGATATAATCACCAACTAGAGCCGCCACCACACCACCAAATCCACGATTGGATTTCTCTCTCTATCTCACTCTCTAATCTGGCCTACCATGATTCAAACCCAAGGCTCTAAGGTATTCATATGTTCTTTTATAAAGGCTGACTTGGGGGTTGAATCATGGATTAAGGTATGGGTCTTGAACAAAACCCAAAATCAATTCATAGAAAATCTCACTTTTTTTTTTCCAAAATGACGATATTGATGTGTTGAATGTTTGAGAGTGGGTTATTGGTGGTGATGGGTTTTCTGAATTATGAATTTGGTCAGTGGAAGGTGTTGGATTAAGGTTGAACGTAGTTACAGAGGTCAAGGTTGCCTTATGGCGGCAGCAAGGTGGGGGGTTAATGCTCTCAGCATTGAGATTTTTTTTTTGTGGGTTTGTTGTTTTCCTTTGAAACCTTGGGTTCTTCAAAATTTGGATTTTCTTCGTTGTTTTGTAGGCTGGCATTCACAATGAAGGTGATTATGGTGGTCTTCTTGTGTTCTGGATTTGAAAAAATTTTAATTTGAGCCATGTTTAAAGAGATGCATATTCCTGGGTTTAAAATAGCCCATTTTGATCTTGTTTTCTTTTGCTTTTTTTGTTTTTCTTGTTTTGGGATGAGAGAGACATAAAATGAGAGTAAAAAAACTTATTTACCCTTCTTTTTTAATAGAGGTGGGTAACAGAAACTAAATGGAAGTAACCTTAGGTGAGTAAAGTGTTAAAAATGAAACCACAGGTGGGTAAGTAAAATTCGGACTAAATCACAGGTGAGTAATCTGTAATTATCCCAAACTTTTTTTTTTTTGTGTGTTTTTAGCATTTGACACACCAAATACCACTATTCAAGCCTCATGAGGTGTTTCAAATGTGTCAAAATTTTGCAACATGCTACAGTACCGTCTCAAATATGAGATGGTACGGACATCAATGCCAAATTTTTTTATTAATAATATATGTGGAGGAGATAGGTAACTTTCATATATATATATATATATATATATATATATATATATATATATAGTGATTATAGTGAACCTAGACAACTCAGACCGCAAAGACTAGCAGCTTATGTCATCTGTGACGTCATAATTTTTAAAAATGTTGTGGGGGCTTATCAAATGTTAAATCATCAGTTGATTATTTTCTCAAATGTTACAAGAGTGAGATGTGAAAAATTAGTTGATTTTTTTTTATGTATTTGTAATAGGAATAGTAGCGCCTAACAAAGAGCAGATATATGGTGTACCCGACATATATGCCGGGTCATTCACACACTGACAGGTTCCACAGTACCCGGCATATATGCCGGGTACAACATATAATTTTTGTCTAACAAAAGTTTTAAAACCATATAAATAATCATAATTTTTGTTACAACTGTCCAAATAATAAATTGTGAATAATGAAAAAAAAATGACAAGTCTATATAAAAGTGATAAGTAATCAGTTACAGTCTGCCACGTAAAATAGTTAAATTACTCTCATACTAATGTCTCCTTCAATAGTAACAAGTTTTTTCAAGGGTTTGAACTTTTAAATATTTTAAATCCTCAATCCTCATTTATAGCTGTTGTCATAGTTGTCAAAACGTGAATCATATCGTAAATCGATTTTTAATTTTTTTGCATCATGTATCATATTGTATCGTATATTGTAAAATACGCAAAAACTTAATAAAATTTATAAAAAATTATAAATATACATATACATACATATATATATATATATATATATATATATATATATAAAAGATATATTCATTATAAATTTTGAATATATTCAACTATGCTTATGCAATTGCTATCTCATATTTTCGGTACCTCTACGGTCATTGGTCAATGTGTTGAAAAATAGGAGAAAGATCACGTCGGTTACCCTTCTTCTTGGATAGTTGGAATGACCAAAATGTTACATCATGTTAATTAATTCATGGCATACGTAATTGGCGCATGACAATTCAAAGACTCTCTTTCTCTTTCTCTCTCGAGTGAAGAACTTTATTTGAGAATAAAATTCAACACCGGGGATCAAATCATCAAAGTTATCTTCCTCCCTTACACATCAATAACGATTAAAGATTAAACACATTGAGAGGAACTGATCAGGACGATAGCGATGGGTCGCACTCGCAAGAGGAACAGAAATGCTGTCTGAATTTTTATTTTATTTTTTCTCATTAAAGAAATGTTGTTTGTTCTAGTGCCTTTCTATTTGTATGATTTTAAAAAAAATGGTGATACATTTAAAAGATTTTGTTTTCTACTCTTGTAAAAATATGGGTAAATTACAAATTACACCTCTAAAGTTCGAAAGTGTTTACCCTATATTTTAGTATAAAAAATGTTAAAGTACAAAATTTTACTATCCTAAAGTTTAAAAATTGATTTAACAACGAACATAAAAAATTAATCATATTTTTTTTTTTTTTTTTTTTTTTTGTTGTAATTAGTGATCCATCATTTTGTAAAACATTCTTAATAAAATTTGTAATATTTCTAAAATTGCTCCACTAGTATACAATGGCTTTTAGTTTGCTTGTGTAGCAAATAATATCCAATGACTAGCACCTTAAGTGCCTGTTTGTTTCAGCTTTCAGATGGCAAAAAGCACTTTTTGAAACCAAAATAATAAATCAGGCGTTTGGTAATATTTCAAAATGTGCTTTCTCAAAAAAGCTGCATTTTGAAATGCAAAGAATTCATCCAAAACGTGCGGATAGGTTTCTTGAGTTTTTGCAAACGCAAAAGCACTTTTGATCAATATTACCGTTGGAAATGCAAGAAATTTCCCAAATTACCCTCATCCCACTAACCACAAAATACACTAAAAACTGAAATGACAAACACAGAAAATAATAGGTGAATCTTCCCGATCTAAAATAAACTCCTTTAGAGATGAGTGAGCCTTACCTTTTTTTTTTATGGAGTTTTCTAGTGATCCTTTCCAGAAAATGATGGTGGAAGTGGTGTTATGGAGTGTGTACCATGGAAGGAGATGAGAGAGTGATAGAGAGGAGTGTTTGTTGTATGAAAAAAAAAAAAAAAAAAAAAAAAAAAAGGCCGGCCAAGAGAGTGAGGATTCTTGTGAGATGTGTGGTTGAGAGCATTCTCATTAAGAATGCTAAATTTTAGCATGCTAAATGCTATAAATGTTAAAAAGCATGCTCCATCAAAACTTTTAAATCCTATAAAATTTGCAATCCGGCTACAGTGGACAGCTATCTCTAGCAGCCCACTGTAGCAAGATTGTAAAAAAAAATATATTTGTTTACTCACTTTCCCTCCCACCTGCTTCCCTTTTTGTGCCTATCTCTACTGGTTTTCCCTCTTTTTTTTTTTTTTGGTTCACTCTTTCTCCCACACCTACGCCTTTGCCTCTGCCTCCTCTCCTTTTTTTTTTTTTTTTTTTTCTCCCTCAACCCAAGCCGCTCTTCCCTTCCCTCAATCCATGCTGCCAAACCCATCTCTGCTTCACTACTCCCTCTAACCGAACCACCATCACAAACACAGCCTCTTCTTCCTCTGAGTGAACCCATACCGAACCCACTCTTCTCTCCCTAATGTGCTCTGGCGATTTTGTGGGTCTGGGTTTGTGGGTTTGAGTTCATGGGTCTCTGGGTGGGTGGTGACTAAGGTGGGTTGCTGTGGCTGAGGCGTGGGTCTCTGGGTTTGATGCAGGTCACCATGGGTCTTGGGTTTATGGGTTTTGTTCACCACTCTATCCTCCGCCTCCCTCTTTTCCTCTCACAGTGAGGCTTTTCTCTCTCTCAAGTTTAGTTTTTTTTTTTTTTTGGCTATGGGGTCGATTTTTGGATGGATGCTGATTGTGGTGGCAGTGGGTTGGCCATGGGTCTGGGTTTGCTGTTGAATGTTGATGGTTTATGGTGGTAGTGACTAACTGGGGTTGCTTGGGCTGAGAAGAAAGTGGTAGAAAGAGAGAGAAAGTGGTAAATTAAAAATAATAATATTTAAATGAAGTTGTAAAAAAAAAAAAATGTTTGATGTTTGGTAAATTGTAAAATGGTATTTTAAAATTGATAAAGTAGAATTTTGAAATGGTAAATGCTAAAATATTTAACATTCTTAATGAGAATGCTATGAGGGGAGTGGGGTAGGTGGGGTCACACATGTGGGTCCTTAAAATATCTGACCTTTTTTTCTTTTCTTTTTTTCTTCTTTACTCTTGAATTGAGCTGGGACGTCACAAAAGGTGTAAAGTTGGCACTTGTGGCTAAGGAAAAACGGAAGGAAAAAGAAAAAGAAAAAAAAATAAAGATAAGAGAAATGGGTTGGGTTGGGTGTGGGGCAAGGTGTCAATAAATATAATAAAAGGATAGAACATATTTGAGTAACGGCATTTTACATTATTATGAAAAATTATTGTGAAAATGTAGTGAACATAATACTTTTTGAAAAGGAAAACGTTAAAGCTAAGTCCTTTTTTACAAAATCTTTTATTAAGATAGTCATTTATTATTAACATGAAGTAATTATTATTATTATTATTATTAAGAAGAAGTTGATACTAAGGATGAAATAAACTCTTTTATATATATACACATTTTGTCATTTTTGGTAATTTACCACTCAAACCACCACTTTTTTAAAAAGCACTTTTTAGCAGTTCTTACTAAATACTCAATTTTTTCAAAAAATCCAATTTCATACCGCACTTTTTAAAAACCCCACATTTTCAAAAAGCCCTGTTTCAAAAAACTAAACCAAACTCATGCACGTTTGCTAAGCTAGGTTTTCTGGGCAAGTCTCTCCGAGTGGGAACAGGGATCTCCGAGTGGGAACAGGGAACATAAAATCAAGATGCAATCTGAATATTTTACAAAAAATCAAGGAAAATAATAATAAAATGACAATTAACTAAGTTAACCATTGCATGGACTTTTTGGGATTTCTTTTATGACTGAATTTGGTATAAGTATGGCAAATATTACTGAAAATAAATAAAATATTGCAGTACTCTGTATTATTTAATAAAACTAAACCCCCCCGTAAAAAGCTCAAAGTAATCAAAATTGGCTAACATACTTGAAAGTTATACCTAAAAAAAAAAAAAAAAAAAAAAAAAAAAGAGAGCATATTTAATATACTATAATAAAGCCAAATTACTTCATAAATAAACAAAGTAGGTTGAAACTAGTTACTCTCTTCTAAAAAAACTAATTACTTCATTGTTCAAAAAAAAGAAAAAAGAAAAAAAAAGAGAGAGTTAAATTACTTCTATTAGGTAACATTTTACATATATAATATTATAATTTAGCTCTCAGCAGTAGGCAATCAATTATAGGTGCAGTTGGTGTGGAAACTGTGGACACCCAGGAGCATAAGTAAGTGTATTTTGGTAACCATGATGATCTTGTGGTATTTTCTTATGTTTGTTGATGATCTTGTGGTATTTTCTCGGGCTAACCATGATGACCTTGCGGCTGTCCAATCTTGCTTAACTCAATTTCAGAATTGGTCTTGGCTTTCCATCAACAAGAGGAAATCGGCAATAACTTTTAGCCGAAATGTTTCTCCATCATGCAAAATCTCTCTGCGCAACCTGATTGGTTTGAACCAACCAACTTCCAAGAATTTCTACCTTGGGCTTCCCACTCATATCCAAAGAGGTCACCAAGCTCAGTTCAACACCATTTTGGAAAAAATCAACAGCAGAATTTCTGGTTGGAAAGCAAAGATTTTATCACAAGCTGCCAAAGCTACTCTTATAAAGTCTGTGCTATCCTCAATACCATCTTATTGGATGTCATCATTTAAGCTTCCAAAGTCTATTTGCAGTAAAATTGATGCCAGACTCAGAGATTTTTTCTGGGGTTTTACTGATTCCGGTCACCATATCTATCCAAAAGCATGGGATTCTTTATGCAAACCAAAATCTGCTGGGGGTTTGGGCTTCCGTCGTGCTCATGACATCAACAATGCACTAATATCCAAACTTGGGTGGATTATTGCATCTAGTGCAGATAAACCTTGGGCCAACCTCCTCCAATCCAAATACCTTCGTGGTCGTCCCTTCCTAACCTCTACCCTCCAACAAAACTCATCCTACATTTGGAAAGGCATTCACAAAAGCATTCCTTTGATAAAAAAAGGCTACTGCTACCTCATTGGATCAGGTTCTTCGGTGAACATTTGGCATGACCCATGGATTCCCTCACTTCCATCCTTCACCCCAACCCACATAACCTTGCTGCCAGACCAACAATTGGTTTCTGAACTAATTGTTCCTGAAACTAGACAGTGGAACCGAGCTCTTCTCCACAACCTCTTCGACCATGATACAGCCTCATCTATTCAACAAATCCACATTCCTTTCACTCCAGTTGCAGATTCCATTTTTTGGGCAAAATGTCCAAGTGGAAAATTTTCTGTCAAGTCGGCTTACCTTGTTGACCAAAATGCCAGATTTTCAAATTCTGGTCCCCTTACTGTTGTTGAATGGAAGAGATTATGGTCCATGAAGTTCAATGAACGACTCAAATACCACATTTGGAAAATTGCGTGGGATGTTCTCCCCACTAGAGAATTTCTTGCTCGAAGAATGGCTGGGTTGGATTCATCCTGTCCCCGGTGTCATCATCATCAAGAATCAGTGGTTCATGTTTTGTTTGAGTGCCCTTTTGCCATTATTGTATGGAGACACACAAGTATCCCCATCAATCTATCTTCCATCCCACCAAAGTCAGCATCTGATTGGATTAAGTCCATCCTAAATCCTGTGAGTCTCCTTGGTCTCTGCCCATCAGTTGGCCCATCCTTCTCCCTATTAGCTGCAATCACGTGTGACCGCATCTGGTGAAGTAGAAACAAACTGATCTTTGATGACTTGTTCGACCCTCCTAATCGGCTGGCTGCTGACATCAATAGATCTTTCAAGTCTCATTCTGATGCTTGGCTATCCATATCCCCCACCACTGCCTCTCAATGGCACCCCCCACCAATAGGTTGGATCAAATTCAACTTCGACGCTGCCATTAGACCAAATGCGACCTTCATCTCTGTTGTTGGCCGTGATCCTAATGGTATGATTATCTCAGTTTGTACAGCAAAGGAACCTTCTCAATCCCCGGTTTGGGGCGAAGCCAAAGCTGGCCTCCTTGCCATGTCCACAGCAATAAATCTTGGTTACAAGTTTGTGATCTTTGAAGGCGATGCCAAGGTTGTCATTGACTCTATAGTTTGCCCATCTTCTGATCCACCATGGGAAATCTCTTCCATTATCTCAGACATCCGCAACCTTTTTCCTTACTTTTCAGTTGCAAAATTTTCCTTTTGTTATCGTTCTTGTAATGAGCTTGCTCATCATTTAGCCCGTTGGGCGTGTTTTTCTCTAAATTGGGGACCCCAACCCATCTCTTCCATCCCTCCATGGGTCTTTTGTAAGGAAGTTGATGGACCGGTTCCCCAATTGTTGTCTTTGCCTTTTTAGTAATACATCATCTTACTTATCAAAAAAAAAAAAAAAAAAGAGTATTTTGGTAACTGACATGCCTTTTCTAAAAGCATAGCACTATCTTGCCTCAGTCTTAAATTTAATGCCACCACCTCTAATTATATATACCAAATTGTCATTATGCATCGTTTAATCAACATCATCCTCCATCAAATGTTAAACAATAAAGCTAATAAGTAATGAGTAATAACACAATAAAAATCTACAATAAAAAATTTCTAAAATTCTTAAATTAGCTACCTCCTTTTACATTGGACCCCCCAATCTCTAATAAATTAATTTTTAATAATTCATGTATGAAGAGATAAACTAATTTAAAAATATTATGAATTTTTTTATAAGATGATTAAAATTAGATGCGACACGTGATAATATGATTTTTAGAAATATGCTTGGGCCCAAAAAAAAAAAAAAAAAAAGCTTTACCTATGCTATCATTTAGTATTGCTGGTCTAAATAAATTATATATGATGCATCCAATGAAATTGAATATTTTCCAATACAATAAAATTTCATTTATTCAACCTTAGTCCTACTTGGTCATTTCTAATGTAGTTACCAGAAATTCTAGTGTTTATGCCAGCCCCAATTTCATGGAAAAAGCTGTTCCTGTCAACCAAAAGCATTTGCATTGTTACAAAAGCAACCTGTTGTTCTTTTGAAAACTAATTAATTCAGGTTGTTGCATTTTGATGTTTTCAAGTAAGATGTTTATTAAGGTTTGATATCTTTAATATGTGGGCAAAGTTAGATCTAGTTTTGCATTGCTAATAATTCTTATTTCTATGTCAGTTGACAATACAGGTTCTTACTGCTGGAGCTTTGCGTTGTATCTGTATTTTCACTCCATTTTTTGCTTTTCAAGCATATGGATACTATAATATATGCCTAGGACGTGACCTACATGAAATGAGGCCCTGGTGCAAAGCAAGAGTACCTCTGCTGTACAATTTTATTCAAAGTCATTATTGGTATGTTCATCTTTAACTAATGCTTGAAGTTCTTAGCTACAAATCCATGTATATAGGTGAAAGATTTTGAATTTTCCTTTTCCTCATTGATAATTGCTTCAAAGCCATCTTAAGGATGAGTGCTTGCTTTGCTTGGTGCATTGCCGTTATTTTTTAAATTTCTTTTAAGTTTATTGATATCGTATTTGTTATAATTTTCTATTGGATGATGCAAGATTTGTATTTGATCCAGAAAATTTTTTATTGGAGTTCCACAATGAAGCTTATCATGTAACTCGTAAGATATTAATTTTTAAAAACAAGAAAGAATTAAAGTAAAGATGCGTGTGTCTAAATTTTGCATATATTGATTGTTTCTTTTGATGCCAGGGGAGTAGGTTTCTTAAGATATTTTCAATTAAAGCTGTTGCCAAACTTTTTACTCGCATCCCCTATATTGTCTTTGGCGGTTTGTTCAATTATCTACTATGCAAAGTCGAGGCCTGAAAGCGCTTTTTGCTCCCTGGGGTTTCAAGCTTCTATAGAGGAAAAGAATTCTTCAGCTCTGCTTTTTTCTCTAGAGTCAGTTCCAAGATCAAATATAGCTCGCCTGCCAGAGAAATCTTACTCTAAGATACAAGGTATTACTTTCATTGAAATGACAGGGAAGATATGGTACATCATATAATAAATAGTTCTTGCTGAGTGTTTGTAATCATGCACATGAGCTAACTCTTTTTCTTGGGAGGTGTTATGCTCTGTTTGCAGTACAAAAACAAATAACACTTTCAACTAATGATTGCTAATAACAGAAAATCACAACCTTAGACAGAGGAAGCATACGAATATAGTGGATCCCATTGCTCTCCCAATAGAAAATGATCCATTAGCAAAGCTGGGATACTTGTCTCTGTTCTCCCATTTGTTCTGCAGTTGGGATTTATGGCAGCTACAGCATTTTTTGTCATGCATGTGCAGGTAGACTCATTCATCCTATAACTTACGTAATATTCCTTAATCTGTTGAAGATTATACAGTTCGTCAACTTCAGCTTTGTGAAAATTTTGTCACTTTGCCTATTGTATTGGATCATTATTATTTTAAGAATGGAAACGGTAACCCTATTGGTAAGAAGTTGAAGGCGTTTGTGGGCCATGTGGCTTACGATAAAATTTTCATTAGACAGATAGGAATTTTGATATTTACTCCCACCAAGTTTTACTCACCAGTGGGAATTAGCAAATTTATGCAATCAAAGCTAAATTTTTTGTTAGGTAATAAATATTAAGAGGAAAAGAAAAAATGTATCAAAGGATTGCAAAGGCTTGAAGGGATTAAAGCTCCTAAAAGTTAAACTCATTATACAAGTTTTATGAGTTGGGGGGCGGGGAAGGGGTGTAAAGTTCCATGAATAGATCATTATTCACATCATTCACCTGCCCTGATATCAATAAGGCCCTGGCTTTGATGAAATTGAACACAATTTTCAAAAGACTTCCAGGGTTGAAAAGCTCCTAAAAATTATCTCACTATGTAAGTTTTATGTGTCTGGATGTACATGCATTGGATGGACCTGTATTGGTTAATTTTGGGGAAAAAAAAAAAAAAAAAAAGCTTCACGAGATCTGTTATGTGGCTCACATTATATTCTTCCATGCACACCTGTACAATATATATATATATATATATATATATATATATATATATATTTATATATATATATATATATATATTCTTCCATTCACCCTGATCCAAGTCGTATACAGTCTTTAGAAAATTTGCTGGCTGCTGTTTCTTTGCTTAAGTTTGAAACTCCCTTCTTAAAATTTACTCATCAAAATATAAACTTTGCTTAAAATGTTCTGCTTTTGGATATAAAAGCAGGTTGTTTCACTCTGGTTTATCAATAGAGCTGTTAAGTAGTACTCTGTTCAGCCTTTTGCCGTTCTCTAGTTCCTTTTCTTTTCCATTACATTCCTGCTAATTCGAAGAATTTGTGTTAGTTAAAGATGGTTTAAATGTCCCAATACCTTCATGTTTCACTTTATCTGATGATGGATTCCTTTCTTATGTTGTTATTTGATGACTGATTCTTGACAGGTGGCTACACGTTTCCTGTCAGCCAGCCCTCCCCTTTATTGGTTTGCCTCACATTTAATGGTACATCCTGGTTCTAAGAGATGGGCATATCTAATTTGGGCGTACTCTGCCGCGTACATTCTTCTCGGTAGTTTACTCTTTTCAAAATTTTATCCTTTTACATGATAAGCTCCATTGTGGAACCCTTACATGAAAAGCTTCATTGTGGAACTCCAATAAAAAATTTTCTGGATCAAATACAAATCTTGCATCATCCAATAGAAAATTATAACAAACACGATATCAATAAACTTAAAAGAAATTTAAAAAATAACTGCAATGCACCAAGCAAAGCAAGCACTCATCCTTAAGATGGCTTTGAAGCAATTATCAATGACGAGAAGGAAAATTCAAAATCTTTCACCTATATACATGGATTTGTAGCTAAGAACTTCAAGCATTAGTTAAAGATGAACATACCAATAATAAGTTTGAATAAAATTGTACAGCAAAGGTACTTTTGCTTTGCACCAGGGCCTCATTTCATGTAGGTCATGTCCTAGGCATATATTATAGCATCCATATGCTTGAAAAGCAAAAAATGGAGTGAAAATACAGATACAACGCAAAGCTCCAGCAGTAAGAACCTGTATTGTCAACTGACATAGAAATAAGAATTATTAGCAATGCAAAACTGGATCTAACTTTGCCCACATATTAAAGATATCAAACCTTAAATAAACATCTTACTTGAAAGCATCAAATGCAACAACCTGAATTAATTAGTTTTCAAAAGAACAACAGGTTGCATTTGTAACAATGCAAATGCTTTTGGTTGACAGGAAAAGCTTTTTCCATGAAATTGGAGCAGGCATAAACACTAGATTTTCTGGTAACTACATTGGAAATGACCAAGTAGGACTAAGGTTGAATAAATGAAATTTTATTGTATTGGAAAATATTCAATTTCATTGGATGCATCATATATAATTTATTTAGACCATCAATACTAAGGGCACGTTTGGTACACTGCAATGATTATTACATAGAAATAATAATAAGTATTACAAGAAATACATTAAGTTGGAATGTAATAAATAGTATTGTTCATTAGTTTGGTGACCATTTATGAACAAAATTCTGAATATATATCCACAATTTAGTAGAGTATAAAAAGGTGTAATGAAATCATTTTTAAGTCAAATTTCCTAAAATACACTTATTTTAGGGTGTTCAAAATAAAGCTAATGTGAGTACACAACTCGCACCAATCGGTTTTTGTCTGCTTTGGGGAGCCAGTCCCACCAATCGGTTTTTGTCTGCTTTGGGGAGCCAGTCCCTCACGGTTTTGTCCTCGGCCCCGAGTGTGGTCTTTTGGGATTTTCACCTTCTTTGAGGCTTGACACCCTTAGTCCCACATCGGTTGGAGAACCCTCCCACTCATGGTTTATAAGCTTCTGGAGCAACCATGAGTGTACCACTACTACACATGTGTAGTAGTGGTACACTCATGGTTGCTCCAGAAGCTTATAAACCATGAGTGGGAGGGTTCTCCAACCGATGTGGGACTAAGGGTGTCAAGCCTCAAAGAAGGTGAAAATCCCAAAAGACCACACTCGGGGCCGAGGACAAAACCGTGAGGGACTGGCTCCCCAAAGCAGACAAAAATCGATTGGTGCGAGTTGTGTACTCACAGCTAATAATTAACAACAAGGAAAATTTATTTTCTTTCCTTTTGAAGATGTGGCAACTAATGGCTTTTTAGGAATTTTTTTTTAAAATTATTACTAAGGTGAAAGAATAGATATTCAATATTTTTTATAAGGAATAATTATTCCTCATTTTGAAGAATAGTTATTCATAGGGAATAAATATTCATTGTAATAAAAACATAACCAAACAACCGAATAGTTATATTATAGGAATATCTATTACATTACAATATCTATTACAGTCTACCAAACATAGCCTAAATGATAGCATAGGTAAAGCTTTTTTTTTTGGGGCCCAGGCATATTTCTAAAAAACGTATTATAGTTTTTTTTTAAAATTTAATGCCCACATATGATAGTTTTTTGGCCAGGTCTCTCATTTCTTGCCTCAGTCTTAAATTTAATGCCACCACCTCTAATTATATATACCAAATTGTCATTATGCATTGTTTAATCAACATCATCCTCCATCAAATGTTAAACAATAAAGCTAATAAGTAATGAGTAACGACACAATAAAAATGTTCTAAAATTCTTAAATTAGCTACCTCCTCTTACATTGGACCCCCCCAATCTCTAATAAATTAATTTTTAATAATTCATGTATGAAGAGATAAACTAATTTAAAAATATCATGAATTTTGTTATTAGAGACAAAAATTAGATGAGACACATGATACAAAATTAGGCATGATTTAGAATTTAATTGGATCTAGACTTTTCGGTTTTTTCACCAAATAATTCACTTGTATTGAGTATATGTGATTAGTTATTTTATTTTATTTTTATTTTATAGTTCATTAATATTATATTCTTAGTATTTTGCACTCATTAACTCGCTTATCACAAAGATTAAAAAATTTAAGTGGATAATTATGGTGCGGTCCCTACATAAATTTAGACACATGGCGCAAAATTGGAACTCTAATTTGACTTTCTCTAAACTTCACATATATATATATATATATATATATATATATATTAGCTTGTAACCCCATGCATATGCATGGATATATTTAAAAGATATACATTAAAATGCATAGTATAATTCTTATATATATAATTTAAATATTATTAATAGTCATTCTTATATTATTTTTTACCTCTTTAAAAAGTCTTGGAAGAATATTATTAGATAGAAAATGTAAATTATCCATTTTTTAATTTTTTTTATGTTCATTAATTTTAGACTTTTTGGTTTTTGTACGCAATAACTCTCTTGGATGGATATTTATGATGCGGTCTCACATTTAACTCCAAAATTAAGAAATAAAATCTCTCTCTAAAAATAAATAATTTATGACACATGGCGCAAAATTGGACTTCAATTGTAGAATCTAATTGAATTTTCTCTAAGTTTTGCCTATTAATATATATATATATATATATATATATATATATATATATATATAGACTACTATGTAATCCCGTGGCGCATGATTTAGAATCTAATTGGATCTAGACTCTTCGGTTTTTTCACCCAATAATTCACTTGCCACAAAAAATGAAAAAAATTAAATGGACACGTGGTGCATAATTGGATTCCAATTGAAATATAATTTCAAATCTAATTAAATTTAGACTCCTCGATTTTATACTCAATAATTCACTTGACACAAAAATTAACAATTAGATAGGATACGTGGTGCAAAATTGATAATCCAGTTGAAATCTAATTAGATTTTCTTTAAGTTTTGGTTATATATATATAGACACACACATATACACAACATTGGTACTATTTGCATTAACCAAATCCTATGCATAATTTGATTAATTAATTACTCAACTTAAAATGGGTTAGGGTCTACTTGGGATCTGCTTATTTTATTGAAACTGAAAACTTTTTGTTGAAAGTACTGTAATAGTACAGTGGAACTTATGAATAGTACCAAAAAATGCAATGGAAACCATGAAAAGTAGCAAAAATAAGCTGAATAGTAAAATAAGCTAACTTTTTAATTGGCAGCCAAACGCACACTAAATTTGCTTATCCGGAGTCTAAACAAACTAACATATGCCATATGGTATAGGGGCATTGAACACCAAATTTTGCTTATAATTTTTTTTAATATATTCAAATTGCAATTATATAACTCTTTTCTTTAGTGTATTATCAATTTCATATATAATATGCCTGATGAAAAATAAATGATTATTCATTACCCACAATTTACCATCTTATAACAAGTTATTAAAAAAAAAAAATTTGCTTGGAACCAAAAACCTACATGTTGTATAACAAATTAGCTATTGCCTTATTAATAGTCTTACAAGGTGATGATACTTGGGACCAAAACCTAACCCATATTTTTTTTTTTTTGAGGATAAGATTATAGACCATGGAAGAAGGTATGTACATCATGAATACACATTAACACTATTTATTTTGTATTTAATTTTTTATTCTTTTTCTTTATATATATCGAGGATAAAGACAGAGAGTGGATGATAATTGTCGTGTGTAAAGAAGAAGAAAAATCAAGAAAATTTGATATTTTAATTAAATGTACTGTAAAAGAAATAATCTAATATGAAGTATTCTAAAATATAAGTATGTTAAATAAAAAATTAGATTCTTTTTTTTTTTTTTTTTTTCTAAAAATTAGATTCTTATATTAAAATATAAATAAAGTTTTGCCCTGGTTGAGTGAGTGCCCTTTATAAAGTTTTTTGTTTTTTTTTTTAACAAATTTGAGTGCCATTATAAAGTAAATAATAATTAGTAGGTTTTTGACCGTTTTTAGACCCCTTAAACAATTAATTAAACTTAGGTAATTAGCCAAGTTGTTACTTAGTCCAATTAAACAAGTCTAGGTTATCACAATAATAAAGATCAAATCATGCAAAGCAGCGGAAAATAAATAACACAAGATATGATCACCCAGGAAACCAAACCGGTAAAAACCTGGGGAGGATTTAACGTAGCTATCCTCAAGGTAAACTTGAATCCACTACCTTGAAAGAATCGAAGTTCATACAATAAGACTTACAAGCCCCCACGCTCGACTTCTTATTGCTACCAACCAGTAGAACTTACTGACACGACCACGTGCAAGCTCCGAATCCACGGACTCCTTCTTTCTTAAATTCCCACCAGCTACAAGCACACCCGCTTGTGTAGTCTTTAAGCTTTAATGGCAGCAACTGAATTGATCATCAAGGTGTAGAAAATATCTCCTCCTTGAAAATCCTAAGTTTGTGTAAAGGAAAGCTCCTCTAGATCTCACAAGAGATTTACACAAACCGCAAAATATGAGCAACACTAAAATGTGGCTAGGGTTTGCCTTTTATACTTAGGACAAATAAGAAACCCTAAAAATGTTTTAAAACAAATAGAGCTGAGTTGGACGAATCTGCAGAAAAGCAATCTGCCCGAGCTTCGATTGGTCGAGCCTAAGCTTCGATCGATCGAGCCAGGCCGAAAGCCACAGTGCTTCCTGCTTTAAACTCGATTCCAACTTTACATTGACATACAACTTTGAACTAGTTTTAAACACTTCTAAACACATTGTTTTGATCATGGTTTGCCAACAATACACATTAGAGTTCTAAATACATAAAATCCTAAACTTTAGAACCTAACAGTTTTAATTATCTTAACTGGTAAAGTCTCTGATGATTGAATAAGAAATATAGGGTTCAATCTCCACCTATACTAAAAACTGATTGATATCTTGGTTTAATAATAAAGTGCTATCATGACAAACGAATCCCATATATTGAAACTCTGTTCAAAAATAAAAATAAAAAGTAAATAACAATGAAGGAGTAAGAAGACAACAATTGTGAGAGTTACTTTTTTAATTTATAAACCAAAGCTTCCAGTTCTACTCTACAGTTACAGTCTACCTGCGGCCTGCCTCACTACATGGGCCATTCTCAATTAAATTATTTTGTCTTCTTTTACTTTTTTGGCATCATTTATTTACTTGAACTTTATCCAAAAGAGGAAAAAAAAATCTATATGAACTTTCAAATACTTTAGGCTTTCAACCATTGATCGACGAAGTCAAGGTAATATTCTTCATTCATTTATAAGCTTTTATTTTTATAATTTTATTATATTATTTATAAATTATAATATGATTTTATTTAATTTTGGAATTTATTTCTTTGTGCAATTAGAATTTATTACTTGTTGGGTTACTTCAAAATTGTAATGTAAACTTCAACTTGTAATTTATAAGAATAGATGACTTAATAGCATTTATCTATATAATATAATTATTTCATTTTCACATATTATTGAAACAAATTTAACCATATAAATATTTACTAGAAATGTTTTAATTTATTTTGAACTCCTATGAGATATGTAATTTGGACTATACGATTTGGATATTGGATAATTTACACAAATAATCCATTTAGCTATTGAAATTTTCCAAATTTATGTCTTGTCATGTATTTGTATAGTTATAATTTAGTTGAATGACCTATTTTTATTTTATTTTTTCAATTTATAAATACATTAATTAGTTAATTAATAAATTTACGGATCAACAAATAAATCACGGGTTGAATCAATGAGCCAATAAACTAGTTTTTAAACTAGGTCAATCATTGGTTCAGTTTTGATAACTGTGGTTAGAAGTTTGAAGCCACAATATGAACTCAATTGAGAAGTTTTTTTTTTTTTTTTTTCCTTGAATGACATAATTAAGTAATGCTCTCCTATCTTACAGAGCATTCACATATAAATTCATGATGAGGCCTACTTTTCACGTGACAATGAGTATTTACTCTCAAGAGTAATGACATTATTTTTTATTTCAAGAGTTATAGTTTTCAATTTGTATTCAAGTACTTGATAATTTTTAAAAAAAAAAAAAAAAAAAAAAAAAAAAAGTAATTGATCGATTATTAAAAACTCATTCTAAGACACATTCCTTGGTGTCTCCTTCTTCTTCTTCTTCTTCTTCCTCCTCCTAGATGTCACGAGCTTACTTGTATATTAAGAAAATAAAAGAAATGACAAATCTGCACTTTTTTGCGTGTAATTGTCGACTGCCTCTCCCAGCTTCAATTACTTCAATAGATGTGATGATGCCACATGAAGCAAATAAAGTGGCTCACTGTAGCATCTTGCAAACTATGATTTGATCCCAGTTTCTAAGCTAAGACTCATTTGTTTCTAAGCTCTGATTTACAGGCTTACAACTGATTGGTTCATAAGCTCACCGGAGCAAAAAAACTTGTTCCCTTTGGTCGATTGTGTGCAGTGTAGGGGGTTATTGTGAGGCCCACCACATAAGACAGCATGCCCAAAAGTTGGTGATAGAGGTGCCGTCATTTTAGTGCAAGAGTTAGGTGCAACAAACTACATTGGATTTTGTTTTTGTCATGGGTGCAAAATATTTCTAGAAGGATCAATTCAAGCTTTCTAAATTTTATATTGGAAACCAGTCATATTTACTTGCTAAACAATTAAATCTCAATATTACTATACATAGTGAAATGGTAGGATTGCCTAGTCATTTTACAATGACAACGAAAAGAAACCTAATAATTGTGCAAGATAAGTTATACACCATTTATAAGGACATCAACCTAGGATAACTTTAGAACTTGTGCACCACTTTGAGTAGCCATTGACACCATATTTTAGTACCCACCATGGCTAGAATGCTTCCCCTTTCAATCCCAAAACTCTTCATTTTCTCTCTTCTGTCTTCCTTTTCCATAATTCTGGCCACCGGAGAAGATCACGGTTATGTTAGAACCCTAGACAGGAAGCTCATTGGGCTCAAAAAAGAGAAATATAGCCATATTCATTTCTATTGGCATGACACTGTTAGTGGCCGTAACGCTACTGCAATTCAAATAGTGCCACCGGCCTCCAACTTCAACGCAACATTCTTTGGTGCAACATACATGATCGATGATCAAATGACTGCAGGACCTGAATTGAGCTCAAAATTGATAGGAAGGGCTCAAGGGTTTTATTCATTGTCGTCACAAGAAGAAGTTATTCTATTAATGGCTATGAACTTTGCATTCATTGAAGGCAAGTATAATGGTAGCACGATTACTGTGCTAGGGAGGAATTCGGTTTTCACAAAGGTGAGAGAGATGCCTGTGATTGGAGGCAGCGGGCTTTTCAGATTTGCTAGGGGTTATGTTCAAGCCAAGACTTACACGTTCAATTCCACAACAATGGATGCCATAGTTGAGTATAATGTCTATGTGTTGCATTATTAATTCTCATTAACTCTTTGTGCTCTCTGCCTTTTTTAGTTTTTACTTGCTATTGTGGCAAGAATAATAGCTATCACTTACTCAAATAAAGAAAAGGTAAAAAGAAGATGAAGATATGAATAATATAGAGCTTGGGTTCGCTTATGCTATACAATATAAATTTTTATGTTTTATTTTTCTCTGAATATACAATATAAAATAAAATAAATTAAGAAAAGTGTTATTGCAAGCTTAGCAGGCCTAGCTTCTAACTTTTTCCTCCAAAATTTAAGGGGACTAGGTTGCTTACTCTGAGTACAAGTTTGGGCTTTAAAATTTGTATGGCCCCAATTAGCTCTAATATATCCAACATTCCCCTTTGTCTCATAGCTTATTTATTTATTTGGGTTGGGTCTTCAAGCTTAATAATGCATCATTTTGTAAAAACTTATACAATAAAATTTATGTTATCCCTATAATCACTCAATTTTCAATCCCCAAAATCTTCTGTCTCATCAATTATGCTCCACTTCATACTCCACCAATAAAATTTGGACAGCTAACATCTCTCATTAAATGAGATAACTCTGACTTTAACACTCATGTTACTGAAACGTTAACGTTAAAATCCCTTCTTTTTTTTTTTTTCTTTTTTTTTTCTTCCGCAGCTTTATTTCTTCTCTGTTCCGACTTTTGGTTTCTTTTTTTCTCTTCTCCATGTGGTTTGTCTCTTGCCGCAGCTTTTGGGATTTAAAATTAAACTTAACCACTAGGTTATGCTTGGGTGCTGATTCTCTTACGTAGAAAAGAAACATATCTGAAGTAAACTTAACAGAATTCTATCCTACTAAATTAATAAATTTTCATTATTGCTTCTATTTTATACTATAATAAATATTCATAATATTTTATTAGATTATATATTTTAATTAGCCATCTCTAAAAGAGAATATAAAAAAATTATAATTAAAATCCTTCAAAAGATATTCAACTTTTATACTCTAAGATTAATCATAACTTTTAATTTTTTTTCATGCTTTATTATTTTATTTTTATAAAATTTCTTATTTAATTTGTAAAAATAAGCTTGAAAATCATTAAATTCCCTTATATATAGTTTAACTTTATAAATTTAATATCTATATTTGTGTTTAAATTAATTACTAAAATAATTATGACATTATCGCGGTTCACCCTTGGTCAAACTCCAATCCGACCTTAAAAACTTTGAACCTCTCTTTTTATTAGCTCTTTGAGCAGTTTGAGTTTGAAAACCATGGTTAGGAAGAGAAGATCATACCTAGCTCGATCTTTTGCTTAATTACCGATAGGGATTTCTTTGATCTAAGTCAAGAATGGTAAATCTATGTGCATACAATAATAGTGGCTTCAACTATTGTACCAGACTTAGACAAAGGGGGAAAAACAAGCAAATCTGTTTAAAAATATGACAAATAGAGGGTTTTGCCAAAGAGCAAGACTTAGGTATAGTACTTAGATGCTATTTCTTAGGTTCATATTTTAAGATTTTGCCATTTGGATTTTTTCTTATTGAATGAAAGTGTTTTTTTTAGTTAAATAGCCACATGGCTGAATTTTAAGGGAGAAATCTAAGGAATAGCACCTAAAGTACTGTACTTAAGTTTTGTCCTTTGCCAAAATACATGTTTCATTGAAAGGGAATTTGAGCTTAGAAAAATATTGGGTTTTGAGACCTTTTGGATGGATTGTCCATTTTAGGATTTTTAGTTCTTCGATCCTGCCATTTGTTTCATTTCTTGATCATTTATGTTGGCAAATTTTTGTGAGTTACTTCTTTGAATATTTTTGGCACAAAAGTTATATAATGGGATTTGAATCAAAGAACTTTGAATACATGAGGAAATGATGAGTTGTTTCTGCCAACGGGAATGGTTTAGTTGGAAAGGCTTGGGCATATTGTCTAACCCACCTAAATTCGAGTCCCGCTACTAGCAATCCTTCGTTGATGGACATCCATAAGAGTTTACATGTAGGTCTTAACCTGAGCACCTTGTCCCAGGGCTAGCATAACTTGGCTAACTCCTATTTTCTTTTACCAAAAAAAAAAAAAATGATGAGCTGCTTCTAATTCGGTTCCCAAAAATGTGCAGGAAGTTTTTTTTTTTTTTTTGGGTACCGTAAGTCCGTAACTAAATTTCCATAATCCAATTACCTATGCAACATTTGATCACCCATCCATAAACAAGGCATCCTTCTCTTTACAAGGTTTGTTCAAGTGGTGAGTTGATGCCCAACTTGAATTCAATCGACCTATGATTACTTCTATCGAATCATGTCTACATCAAAAGGAAATATGCTTAAAAAGAAATGAGAATTAAAAAAAAAAAATATATATATATATATATATATATATATATATATATGAAAGAAAGGAGATCATTAGCTTGGAATATAATTACAAGTAAACTTTTTATGGATTAAAATAAACAAATCACCTTTTATTAGCTCCAATGGACCTCCAATAAAAATAAAATAATTAATCTATCATGGAGATGGACTATGAAGGTGCAATGAAGATGAAGTAAAGATGAAGTTTTCCTTCCCTCCAAAGGACGGAAAGGAAATGCATCAATGTAATACAAAAAGAAATAAACTAACATCACATTCACTCCTCGTGATAATAGTATATGCTCTAGATGGTTCCATACATGTGACTAGCTATCAATAATCATGAAAGACAATTCAGAATCGCAGGCACACGCAGTGGACCCCTAACTAACAACTAACAACTCACAACTCATCATGACATCTCATATGGAGCAAAAACCAAAAGAGGTGTCTTTTCTTCCTTCCTTCCCCAGCCAAGCCGCCCCTCCCAGTCCAACTGTTGTTTATATATTACGGTCTTCTATTCTCTAATAGCCTCCACAGCCCCCACTAAGAATGACAACAGCGAAAAGTCTCAAGCCACCGAATTATTCTCCAGTTTTTTTCACACCCATATATCCTTTTGTATTTGTGTTGGGTGGATCAGTTGATTATTTTCTCAAATGTTACAAGAGTGAGATGTGAAAATTTTGGTGATTTTTTTATGTATTCGAAATAGGAATGGTATATAGCGCACTAACAAAAGTTTTAAAACCAAATAAAAAATCACAATTTTTGTTATAACTGTCCAAATAACAAATTGTGAATAATTAAAAAAAAATTAAAAATGAGAAGCCTATATAAAAGTTACAAGTAATCAGTTACAGTCTGCCACCTAAAATAGTTAAATTACTCGCATACTAATGTCTCCTTCAATAGTAACAAGCTTTTTCAAGGGTTTGAACTTTTAAATATTTTAAATCCTCAATCCTCATTTATAGCTGTTGTGTTATTGGGGCTCTTTTAGAGAAAAAAATTTAGCTGAATAAGTTAATAAATTTAAACTATTTCAAATGGATGGGGTTACCCTATCACCAAGAGCGGTGGTATGGTTTATATATATTGTTTGACACTTCGCACAAATTAAATTTCTTTATGAAAATTATTCCAAAATCGTTAAATCAAAAAGTCCTGTGTTCAAATCACATTCTTTGAAAAGTATGTGATTCAAAGAATGTGATTTGAACATACTTTTCAAAAAGAAAATGGTAAATTGATTGCCATATGAAACATATTAAGTTTTATGAACTAAATATAAGTATAATAAAATCTCATACATAGTAAAATTTAACAAATTAAGCTTTACCAAAAAAATAGGTACGCCTAGGGAATGCAATCTAGGCCCTTTTGTTCTAAGCTTTACCAAAAAATGATGGCTTCTGGATATACAATGTTATACTAAAGCTTCCTATATATCAAATAATATTGATACCCGGCCCCCTCTTTCTACCAAAATAAAGGCCTTACAAAAAAATAGAAATAAACCAGTCTTTAGAGTATTTTAGCACATTTAAAATTTATATTCTAAACCGACTTTTTAGAACATATCAAACCTTAAAAATTGGCAAACATGATTCACAAGACTTAATTAAAGAAGTACAACTTTTTCATCATATTTTTATAATTTATTGCTATTAAAACATATGGGTCTAACACTAGTCACTATTTTATTATCTGTCATTGGCAAATTTACCATCTTGTGAGAAATTCTTGTCCAGAAACTTCTTCCAACAATTAAAGCCAAGTCTACCGAGGGGGTGGGTGGGTCATTCCACACAAACGTTGACGAAAAAGACTGACTTGTATAGTCTTAATAACACACCTTTGTTTTTCAACATTTGCATAAAAAAAGTCGTTCATTCAAATTACGTGTCATATTGGGGTTGGCCAATGTAAAGAGTGAGGCCTTTGTTCACTTCATAAATACAGACATCAGCCAACTCCAATTTATGTACCACCATTGAGAGCATAGTACCATCATTGTGTTCCAATGGCTAAAATTCTTCCTATCTGGGCTTCCCTATCCACCATCTTCTTCCTCATCCTTTCCCTCTCCACAGTTTTGGCCATCGGAGAAGATCATGGCTTTGGAAGAAGCCTAGACAGGAAGCTCCTTGGGTACAAGAAAGAGAAGCTTAGCCACTTTCAGTTCTATTGGCATGACATCCTTAGCGGTCGCAATCCCTCTTCAGTCCCAGTCATAAAACCACCCCAAAACACATCAACCTTTGGTTTTTTAACCATGATTGATAACCCTTTAACCTTAGGACCAAATATGAGCTCCAAACTGGTGGGTAAAGCACAAGGGTTTTATGCAGGTGCTTCACAAGAAGAGGTGAGTCTATTAATGGTAATGAACTTTGCATTCATTGAAGGTAAATATAATGGAAGCACAATCACTGTGCTAGGCAGGAACCCAGTGTTCCACAGCATGAGAGAGATGCCAGTTATTGGAGGCAGTGGGCTTTTCAGGTTTTCTAGGGGCTATGCTCAGGCCAAGACTCATACTCTTGATCTCAAGACAGGAGATGCGGTTGTTGAGTACAATGTCTATGTATTGCATTATTGATGTCTTCTTGAACTTTCTGTTGTTAACTTTATTCCTCTTGTGATTCTCTCTTTTTTGAGGTGTAGATTTCAAGTATCTTGGCCACTTGGATTACTTTAAGCTAAGTGGGGTTGGTTAGCGGTTTCTTACTTTCTTTTGTTCAATAATATAGGGCAATATAATGTTTATTTTCTGTAATTTTTGTCCTACGTTCATACCAAATTCAGTCAAGTAAGAAATCCGAAAAGTCCATGTAATGATTAACTTACTATTTAATAGACATTTTGTTATTATTTTTCTTAATTTTTTGGTTATGTATATTTTTATACATAATTATGATTTGTTAATGGCTCAAACCCTTTCTACTTAGACTCCAAATATTTAATATATAAAAAAATATTAATTAAAATACAAGACTCTTCACTGATTAAATATTTCAATAATACTGCGAATATAACTGATAATACAACTTTGTAAGTGAACTCATCATTTTTGATTAACTGATAATACAATTTTGTAAGTGAATTCATCACTTCTCATTATCATTTACTTTGGAACACAAAATATATATATATATGGCAAAATTTAAGTATAATACTTAGATACCATTCTTTAGATATCTCCCTTAAAATTCTGCCAATCAAATTATTTCTATGAAGTGAAAATATATTTTTTAATTAGGTAATCCCCACGTATACATATTCAGACTCCATAATAGAAGTGACGGTGTGGTAACTATTTGCTTTAAAAGAAACAGCCTATCACTGGCTAATTTGCCTATAACCCGCCGTACAATGTAAAGATACCATCTAAGAATTTAGTTTTACTTATTTAGCTTTTATTGTAATTTAATTGATTTATTTTTTGTTTGTTTATGGAGTTTGAATAGTACTATTGTTGAATTGTCATTTTCAATGTCATTTTTTATGTTGAGTGTGCATAATTTGAATTGATATAGTCGATTCTATATTACTCATTATCCATAATCCGAATTGAATTTACATTTTTAAAAGTTTCCCCTCAACCGAAATTTTCAATCCCCAAAACACAAACAATTACCAAAAAAAAAAAAAAAAAACTATATGACCTTTCTTTTGCAATTGGATTTATGTGTACGTCTTAAGGATTGGATCAAATTAAATTTTGATGCTGTCATTAGAGATGATAAATTTTCAATAGTAGTGGTGAGAAGGAATGAGAATGGGAATATCATAATGGCATAGAAAGAACAAACGGATCCAAGTAGCCCCTTGCTAGGATAAGCAAAAGCTGCTCTATGTGTAGTCAGGAGAGCAGTAGCTGAAGTGATGCTTGGAATGTGGTTGAACTTTTAGGCAATCCAGATCTCAGACCCCAATAGAGTATATCTGCTATTTTTTATGATACTTTTTGGTTCTTGCAAAATCTTGTAATTCTGTCTCATTTTCAGTTGGCTTAAACTAGATTTGTAAGTTCTTTTCCAATAGTAAATTGCCTTATTGGGTTAGGAGTGCCTCTATAATGGTTTTTTCTTTGGATTCATTTTTCACATCATTGTATCGTTGTATTCATAGCATTATGCTTATTGCTTTTTGATTTGGTAACTTACTAATTAGTGGTGCATTAATTGTGAAAACTATGATCACATAATTGGTTAATTGGTACTTAATTAATAAATCCACTTCATAATTAAGTAAGAGATCAGCCTTTTCATCTTTCATTCCTTGGCATAGTTTTGACTTTTGCCATTGAAGAAAATCTTGACATTGTGAACCCTAAACTTAAATGGCTTAAGAAATTAAGAAAAGCTTAGCCATTTAGCTTATATATTATTGGCATGACATTTTTATAATGATGCCATGTTGTTAGAGTCTCATATGATGTCTTCCTTCGTTTCCATCCAGCTCAACAATCCCATATTCCCACCCAACTAGCCACCCACCAACTCATTACTCATAATCATATCATGAGATGTCAAGAATGTGGTTTGGCAAAGATATGCTAATGATCTACTTTAATTGCAAAAACTTTTATTTTTTTATTTTTAACAATAGGTTTAGGATCATCGTTTATAAATTTCACTTATTTATTTGCTCCATTATTTTTACTTGAGTAGAAAACAAAATCTTTTAAATATGTCCTCATTCGAGTGCCCATCGCTATCTTCCTGATCAATTTCTCTCAATGTCTTTCACTATTGATGTGTGGGGGAGGAAGATGACATTGATGATTTGATCCCTGGGGTTGAATTTTATTCTCAAATAAAGTTATTCTTCGCTCAATAGAGAGAGAAAAAGAGTCTTTGAATTGTCATGCACCAATTACATATGCCATGTATTAACTACATGATGGAACACTTTGGTCATTTCAAGGGTCCGTTTGGATTGAATTTATTGTTGCTGAAACTGAAAACTGAAAACACTGTAGCAAAATAATTTTTAAATGTGTAAATAGTACCATGGGACCTATTTTTAATATTTTTTAATACGTGAACAGTGCTGTGAATAGTAATAAACAGTGTATGAACAGTAATTTTTGTCCTGCACAGTAAACCTATGTGAGGTTACTGTTCACGTGCAGGAAAAAAAAAAAAATATAGTGGAAAACATGAAACGCAGAAATGCAGACTCAGTTCCTAAACACATACCAAGAAGAAGGGTAACCGACGTGATATTCTCCTATTTTTCAACACATTGACCAAGACCATAGAGCTAGAGGTACCAAAAATATGAGGTTGCAAACTTGCAATTGCATTGTGTGGTTGGTACTTGGTAAGTAAAGTATTCATGGAAATAGACTTCCAAAACCTATTGAACTTAAAAGGAGGATTGGAGAAGAGCATGGGCTTTATATAAAAAGCCTATCACAAGTTACTTGGCTTCAACAACAAAAAGCTTCAGCTCCACATGCTTCTATTGGCAAAAGTGTAAATCATGTGTGGCCCGTGATCTCACTCTGTCCAAATTGCGCCATCCTCCAATACATCATCAACAACAGCCTTTGATTGATAACCCATCAACCTTTAGGAAGAGCACAATTTGCTTTATGCATCCGAATTACAACAAGAAATTGGTCTAACCCTTAATTGATTACCAACCCTTGCATTCTTTGAAGGATATTATATAATGTTAGCAAAATTAAGTTTTCATCAACGTGAGGGAGACCTCGGTTATCTAAGGCAATGAACCATTCAAGTTTGTTATGTAGGTTACACTAAGAATTAGGTTTAAATAAAATTGAGAAAGTATATTTTACCATTAAAATTTTATTTATTATATTAATATATATATATATATATATTTATATATATGTCTTTTTTCATTTAAATAACGTAGTACAAACAACTTAGTAAAACTTTTTATTTTCTATTTTTGGTAAAAAGGAACTTACATAAAAGAAACTAAAGAACAAAGGTCAAAGCCACTAAATTACAACGTCTATTACGATACAAATCCAAATAATCAAAATGCAGCAGGAGAATAACAATTGGGAGGAGAAACAAAACGAAAATAAGAATCGAAAGAGACTCCCAATTCCTCTGTAGCAATGAAACAATCTAGTATGAGAGATTTAATTTGCACCAAAAGGTCCCTACAATCATCAACAAAGGCAGAAAGATCCCCAAATAAATCAAAATTACTAGAAACTAGGAAAATAACAGCAGTTGCATCAAGCTCCACTTCAACTGCCACAAGCTGAAGCCCAATGCTAATAAATAATAATAACCCCTCTCTTAAGGCCGATAATTCAACTGCCCTTCCCAATTTCTAATAGGTCCTCCACATCCAGCTAATTTGGCGCTGCCTGTAACTTAAAGCCAAGTCTTCCAAGGGGAGGGCGGGTCATACCACATAAAGGTTAACGAAAAATGAATTATACACTTGTTTTCCAAAATGTGGATGACAAAAGTCCTCCATACAAATTACGTGTCATATTGGGGTTGGTCAGTGTAAAGACTAAGGCCTTTGTTCACTTTATATATAAATAGAGACATTAACCAAGTCCAATTTTTGTTTACCAACGTTGAGTTCCAATGGCTTCCCAATTCACCGTCTTCTTCCTCATCCTTTCGCTCTCCACAGTTTTGGTCATTGGAGAAGATCATGGCTTTGGAAGAATCCTAGACAGGAAGCTCCTTGGGTTAAAGGAAGAAAAGATAAGCCACTTTCAGTTCTATTGGCATGACATAGTTAGTGGTCGCAATCCCACTTCAGTCCCAGTTGTAAGACCACCCCAAAACACATCAACCTTTGGTTTTGTAAGCATGATCGATGACCCTTTAACCTTAGGACCAAAAGTGAGCTCCAAATTGGTGGGAAGGGCGCAAGGGTTCTATGCCTCTGCTTCACAACAAGAAATGAGTCTATTAATGGTGATGAACTTTGCATTCATTGAAGGCAAATATAATAGTAGCACAATTACTGTGCTAGGGAGGGACTCAGTGTTCGACAGCATGAGAGAGATGCCAGTTATTGGAGGCAGTGGGCTTTTCAGGTTTTCTAGGGGTTATGCTCAGGCCAGGACTCATACTTTTGATCCCAAGACTAAAGATGCCATTGTTGAGTACAATGTCTATGTGTTGCACTATTGATGTTCTTGAACCTTTGTTGTGAACTTCAATCTCTTGTGAATCGTGATGCTCTTTTTTGAGGTGTAGATTTCATATATGTTGGCCACTATGGTTTTTCTTGTTCAATAACAATAATAGAGAAATATTTTGTTTAGTTTCAGTAATTTTTGCCACACTTTCATACAAGTTTATTGCTTTAGTCAAAAAAGAAATCCCAAAAACTTAAAAGAGTTAGTGCCCATTGAGCCTATAAATAGACTCATTCAGACCCAATCCAAGTTACTGCAAAAATACACTAAAAAAATTGAGATGTTCTTGGCAAGGAAGGGTGTTCTTTCTGGTGAAGTTTTGGGCTTGAACACTTTGTGCAGAGGTCGTTCTAGCCATACGACACTTGTTGGGCTGTTGTATCCTGGGTAGACAAGTCAGACTTCCAAATGATTGTAGCAGAATTGAGATCCAAAGGCATAAAGATTGAAGACAATTTGATGGTAGCTGGCATAATTGATAAACTACTACAATCTTGGAAGGAGTTCCAAAAGACTTTGTGGCACAAACAAAATGAGACATCCTTGGAGACTTTGATCACACGCATCCGTGTGGAGGAGGAGGCTAGAGGACAAGATGCACTCATAACACAAGAGAGCAATGGTAATTCCACCACAAAGATAAACCTTATTTCAGCCAATAATAATATGCCCAAAAATCGTTTTCCTAGAAATGGTCAATTGAAGCCTAAAAAGAGAGCCTTTAAAAATAATAATAAACCTCAAGGAATGGGAAACCCGAATAAAAATTACAATAAGAACCAAGGACACCCTTCACAAGATCAATTTAATAGATCCTGTTTTGTCTATGGCAAGAGTGGGCATATTGATCGATTTTGCAAATTTCAGAAATGTGAATCTGTCCTACAAGCTAACGTAACCGAAGAGCCTTTAGTGGCTATGATTACAGACATCAATATGGTGCAATATGTTGAAGGGTGGTGGGCAGATTCTAGTGCTAATAGGCACGTCTGTTATGATAAAAATTGGTTCAAGTTATACACTCCTTTTGAAGAAAAAAAAACCATTATGCTTGGTGACTTTAGCAAAACTAAGGTTCTTGGTAGTGGTGAGGTTGAATTGAAATTCACTTCTGGACGTGTGCTAACATTGAAAGATGTACTTTACACTCCGTCCATGAGGAAGAATTTGATGTCAAGTTTTTTGCTTAACAAGGCTAGCTTTAAGCAAACTATGGAATCTGATAATTATATAATCACTAAAAATGGATTATTTGTGGGCAAGGGTTATGCTTGTGATGGAATGTTTAAATTGAATGTTGAGAATAATAAAGCATCTACCGGTTCAGTTTATATGCTTTCTTCTATTAATTTTTGGCATGCTCCTTTGTGTCATATAAATAGTAGATATGTGGGAATCATGAGTAGTTTAGGATTAATTCAAAAACTGTCAAAAGATTTTGAAAAATGTGAAACTTGTAATCAAGCTAAGATTACAAAAAAGCTTCATAAAAGTGTTGTAAGAAATACCGATTTGCTTGAGTTAATTCATTCCAATTTATGTGAATTTGAGGGAGTTTTAACTTGTGGAGGAAATAGATATATTATCACTTTTATTGATGATTTCTCAAAATATACAACTATTTATTTATTGAAAAATAAAAGTGATGCTTTTGAAAAATTTCAAGATATTTTAAAAGAAGTTGAAAATCAATTCGGTAGAAAAATAAAAAGAATAAGAAGTGATAGAGGTCGTGAGTATGGATCAAGTGCATTCAACTCATTTGTTCAGTCTTTGGGAATTATCCATGAAACTACTGCACCATATTCACCTGCTTCTAATTGTGCGGCTGAAAGAAAAATTAGAACTTTAATTGAGTTAACAAATGCCATGTTAATTGAATCTGGTGCACCTTTACATTTTTGGGGTGAAGCTATTTTAACTGCATGTCATGTTTTGAATAGGATGCCACATAAAAAGTCACATACCACACCTTTTGAGATGTGGAAAGGACATAAGCCAAATTTGGGATAGTTGAGAGTATGGGGTTGTCTTGCTTATGTAAGGCTAACTGACCCTAAAATACCTAAATTAGGTATAAGAACTACTACCTGTGCTTTTCTTGGTTATGTGATTAATAGTGCAGCTTATAGATTTTTTGATCTTGAAAACAAAATAATTTTTGAATCTGGTGATACAATTTTTCATTAAGAAAAATTTCCTTTTAAATTGAAAAATAATGGAGGTGAAGAAAATATTTTGTCACAACCTAGTTCTTCTGCTTCACATTTACAAAATTAAGAAAATTTTGAAATGGAACCTAGAAGGAATAAAAGAGCTAAAGTTGAAAAGGATTTTGGTCCTGATTATTATGTTTTCAACCTTGAGGAAAATCCCCAAAATTTAAAAGAAGTTTTAACATCACCTGATGCTATATTTTGGAAAGAGGCTATAAATGATGAGATGGAATCTCTAATTTCTAATAGAACTTGGAAATTAGTAGATCTTCCACCGGGTTGTAAGACCATAGGTTGTAAATGGGTCCTTAGAAAAAAGTTGAAATCGAATGGATCAATAGATAAGTTTAAAGTTAAACTTGTTGCAAAAGGCTTTAAACAAAAAGCCGATTTTGATTTCTTTGATACATTTTCTTCGATAACAAGAATTACATCTATTAGACTGTTAATAGTTATTGCTGCAATTTTTGATTTGAAAATTCATCAAATGGATGTAAAAACTGCTTTTCTAAATGGGGACCTAGAAGAAGAGATTTATATGGATCAACCCGAAAGCTTTGTAGAGCCTGGACAAGAAAGCAAGATATGTAAGCTAACTAAATCCCTATATGGCTTAAAACAAGCACCAAAATAGTGGCATGAAAAGTTTGATTCCTGCATGATTGAAAATGGTTATAAATCAAATGAATGTGATAAATGTATTTATTCTAAATCATAGAATAATTTGCATGTTATTATTAGCCTCTATGTGGATGATATGTTGATTTTTGGCTCAAATATGTATGTTATAAATGAGACAAAAAATATGCTTAAAAGCCATTTTGATATGAAAGATCTTGGTGAAGCTAATTTTATTTTAGGCATGAAAATTACAAAAACATGTGATGGGATATTTCTTGATCAATCACATTATGTTGAGAAAATATAATTTTCATGATCACAAAAGTGTAGCTACTCCTTTTAATTTTAGTGTTCATTTATTTCTTGTGAATAATGATGATGAGATTTTTAATCAAAAGAATTATGCTAGCATCATTGGTAATTTGCGCTATGCTACTAATTGCACTAGACCTGACATTGCATATTCAATAGGAGTTCTTAGCAGATTTACTAGCAAGCCTAATAAAGATCATTGGCTAGCTATTAAGCGAGTCATGAGATATTTAATCGGTACCAAAAACTATGGCTTATTTTATAAAAAGTACCCTACTGTGATTGAAGCTTTTAGTGATGCCAATTGGAATACTTTGTCAGGTGATTCTTTCTCTACCACTGGTTATATTTTTACCTTAGGTAGTGGTGCTATTTGTTGGAAATCTAAAAAGCAAACAATAATTGCTAATTCAACAATGGAAGCTGAATTAATAGCATTAGTTTCAGCTAGTGAAGAGGCAAATTGGCTTAGAGATTTGTTATATGAAATTTCACTTTGGGAAAAGTCAATTTCACCTATATTAATTCATTGTGATAGCACTGCTGCAATTGGTAGAGTTAAAAACCTTTACTACAATGGAAAATCCAAACCTATAAGAAGAAAGCATAATACCATGTGATCTTATTTGAGTAGTGGCATCATAACTGTGGATTATATTAAATCTAATAATAATCTTGCAGATCCATTTACCAAGGCCTTAGCAAAAGATAGAGTCTGGAATACATCGAGGGGGATAGGACTAAAGTCCATAGAATCATGAGTATGAGGATACCCAACCCAAGGACCAGAGATCTTGAGAATTGGGTTCAATGGGAAAAACAAATCATACGATGGTCGTAAGAAATGCACTATTTATTTTTTTAATTATTTATTTTGTAAATAATTTTTTAATTGTTTATCCCTATGATGTAAGTGCATTTATCCTGTAATGTGGAGAGATTGAGTAAAAAACTCTTAATGAAATTTGTAGCTCGTATGAGTGAGGAATTAGAATTATAGGAGCACCTTTGACAAAATTTTACCTATGCGAGTGTGGGGGTGGGGCCGCTACCTATGAGATTTGGACTTAATCTCAAATACACTCATGAAACCGGGATCAACACACAACCGTAAAGTGCTAGCTATAAAAACTCATGTCAACACCTAGGTTGTTATGTGTAAGCAATGACACTTAATTTTCCTAAAACAATCCTAGTTCAAGTCGGAGACCACTACGACTCTGGAGTTGAGATCGTTGTTTTACTAAGTGAAGGTTCAATGCAGAGCACACCTTCATGATGCATAGTAACCCATCTTTGCCTGGTAATCTCTCTTTAACTAAAAACTTTAATATTAAAATGAGTGGAGGCTTGTTGGAGCATTTTAATATTAAATAATTAAAATAAATAAATGTTACAACATAAATGTAAAGATGTGGGAGTGAATATGGAAGATGAGGAGTGAAAATGTTTAATCCCACATTGAAAAGGAGAGAGACTTTTTTGTTCTTTTTAATGGGCTAACATGAATTGTCTTAGATATTGGGTTAGGTACGTGCGCAAGGGAGAGGTGAAGGGTAGAGGTATCAAAAATGGAAATGAATATCCAACAATTAACCTTTTAACACCCACTACATCAGAATAAAGTACCTAATTAATCAGATTAATTTGGGTAGTAATTTCATGAGGCCCATTGAGCCTATAAATAGACTCATTTAAACCCAATCCAAGTTACTGCAAAAATACACTAAAAAAATAGAGAGGTTCTTAGCAAGTAAGGATGTTCTTTCTGGTGGAGCTTTGGACTTGAACACTTTGTGCAGAGGTTGTTCTAGCCATACGACATTTGTTAGGCTATTGTATCTTGGGGAAGACAAGTCAAAGAAGGTCTGCACCAGTTACAAAGTTTAGCCAACCAAGAGCTTGAATCTCCTTAAAGAGAGCGAGTGCCACACCTCAGTTCAAATAGTATTGTGTAATTTCTTTCTTTACATTAATAATATTCAGAAGTATTATTCAGTTTCTCATTGTGTTATTTCCATTATTATTGTGTTTGCACCAACACAAAGTTCAAACCAAATCACTAGTCCTAACAGCGCTCAAACCAACTCATTGAGTAAGGCTCGACGAGAACCCAAAAAAAAAAAAAAAAAAAAAAAAAAAAAAAAAAAAAAACCTTGGATCTCGAGATTTCAGTTGACTTAAACTAGACTTGTAAGTTATTTTCCTATGGTAAATTGCCTTATTGGGTTAGGAGTGCCTCTATAATGGTTTTTTTTTTTTTTTTTTTTGGAGTCATTTTTCATTAATTTTTCACTTCATCATTGTATTCGTTGTATTCATTGCATTATGCTTATTGCTTTTTGATTTGGTAACTTACTAATTAGTGGTGCATTAATTGTGAAAACTATGATCACATAATTGGTTAATTGGTACTTAATTAATAAATCCACTTCATAATTAAGTAAGAGATAAACCTTTTCATCTTTTATTCCTTGGCATAGTTTTGACTTTTGCCATTGAAGAAAATCTTGACATTGTGAACCCTTAACTTAAATGGCTTAAGAAATTAAGAAAAGCTTAGCCATTTAGCTTATATATTATTGACATGACATTTTTATAATGATGCCATGTAGTTAGAGTCTCATATGATGTCTTCCTTCATTTCCATCCCGCTCAACAATCCCATATTCCCACCCAACTAGCTAGCCACCCACCAACTCATTACTCATAATCATTTCATGAGATGTCAAGAATGTGGTTTGGCAAAGATATGCTAATGGTCTACTTTAATTGCAAAAACTTTTATTTTTTATTTTTAACAATAGGTTTAGGATCATCGTTTATAAGTTTCACTTATTTATTTGCTCCATTATTTTTACTTGAGTAGAAAACAAAATCTTTTAAATATATCACCATTTGTTTTATCATTAAATAAAAGCGACAATTTCTGTTCCTCATTCGAGTGCGACGCATCGCTATCTTCCTGATCAGTTTCTCTCAATGTGTTTCATCATTGATGTGTGGGCCGTGGGGGAGGAAGATGACTTTGATGATTTGATCCCTGGGGTTGAATTTTATTCTCAAATAAAGTTATTCTTCACTCAAGAGAGATAGAAAGAGCCTCTCAAAAAAAGAAAAAAAAAAAAAAAAAAAAAAAAAAAAAAGAGAGAGAGAGAGTGATAGAAAGAGAGTCTTTGAATTGTCATGGACCAATTACATATGCCATGTATTATTATTATTTATATGCCATAAATAACATGATGTAACATTTTGGTCATTCCAAGAAGAAGGGTAACCGACGTGATATTCTCCTATTTTTTAACACATTGACCAATGACCGTAGAGCTACCAAAATATGAGGTTGCAAACTTGCAATTGAATTGTGGGGTTGGTACTTCTTTTTTGCTGAATAGTGGGTTGGTACTTGGTATTGGTAAGTAAAGTATTCATGGAAATAGACTTCCAAATTCTATTGAACTTAAAAGGGGGATTGGAGAAGAGCATGGGCTTTATTAAAGAGCCTATCAGAAGTTACTCGGCGTCAACAATAAAAAGCTTCAGCTCCTCATGCTTCTATTGGCATGAGTGTAAATCATGAGTGGCCCGTGAATCTTACTGTGTCCAAATTGCGCCATCCTCCAATACATTGTCAACAACAGCCTTATGCATACGAATCACAACAACAAATTGGTCTAACCCTTAATTAATTGATTACCAACCCTTGCATTCTTTGAAGGATATTATATAATGGTAGCAAAATTAAGTCTTCATCAACGTGAGGGAGACCTTGGTTATCTAAGGCAATGAACTGTTTAAGTTTGTTATACAGGTTACATTGAGAATTAGGTATAAATAAAATTGAGAAAGTATATTTTACCATTAAGATTTTATTTATTATATTAACATATTTTTCATTTAAATAACTTATTACAAACAACTTAGTAAAACTTGTTTTTTTTTTTTTTTCTTTCTATTTTTGGTAAAAAGGAACTTATATGAAAGAAACTAAAGAGCAAAGGCCGAAGCCACTAAATTACAACGTCTATTACAATACAAATCCAAATAATCAAAATGCAGCAGGAGAATAACAATTGAGAGGAGAAACAAAACGAAATTAAGAATCGTAAGAGATTCCCAACTTAGCTAAGGCATCAGCACAAAAATTCACTTTGTAGCAATGAAACAATCTAGTAGGAGAGATTTGCACCAAAAGGTCCCTACAATCACCAACAAGGGCAGAAAGATCCCCCAAATAAATCAAAATTACTAGAAACTAGGAAAATAACAGCGGTTGCATCAAGCTCCACTTCAACTGCCACAAGCTGAAGCTCAATGCAAATAATAACCCCTCTTTTAAGGCCCATAATTCAACTGCCCTTCCCAATATCTAATAAGTCCTCCACATCCAGCTAATTTGGTTGACGAAAAAAGAATTATGAACTTGTTTTTCAACATGTGGATGACAAAAGTCCTCCGTACAAATTACGTGTCATATTGGGGTTGGTCAGTGTAAAGACTAAGGCCTTTGTTCACTTTATAAATAGAGACATTAACCAGGTCCAATTTTTGTATACCAACGTTGAGTTCCAATGGCTTCCCAATTCACCGTCTTCTTCCTCATCCTTTCGCTCTCCACAGTTTTGGTCATTGGAGAAGATCATGGCTTTGGAAGAATCCTAGACAGGAAGCTCCTTGGGTTAAACGAAGAAAAGCTAAGCCACTTTCAGTTCTATTGGCATGACATAGTTAGTGGTCGCAACGCCACTTCAGTCCCAGTTGTAAGACCACCCCAAAACACATCAACCTTTGGTTTTGTAAGCATGATTGATAACCCTTTAACCTTAGGACCAAAAGTGAGCTCCAAATTGGTGGGAAGGGCACAAGGGTTCTATGCCTCTGCTTCACAAGAAGAGGTGAGTCTATTAATGGTGATGAACTTTGCATTCATTGAAGGCAAATATAATAGTAGCACAATTACTGTGCTAGGCAGGAACTCAGTGTTCAACAACATGAGAGAGATGCCAGTTATTGGAGGCAGTGGGCTTTTCAGGTTTTCTAGGGGTTATGCTCAGGCCAGGACTCATACTTTTGATCCCAAGACTGGAGATGCCATTGTTGAGTACAATGTCTATGTGTTGCACTATTGATGTTCTTCAACTTTTGTTGTGAACTTCAATCTCTTGTGAACTGTGATGCTGTTTTTTGAGATGTAAATTTCATGTATGTTGGCCACCTTGGTTAGGGGTTTCTCTTGTTCAATAACAATAATAGAGAAATATTTTGTTTAGTTTCAGTAATTTTTGCCATACTTTCATACCAGTTTATTGCTTTAGTCAAAAAAGAAATCCCAAAAACTTAAAAAGAGTTTTTGAGGGGCCCGTTTGGTTCGCCTTTGAAGGGGCCAAAATGCGCGTTTTCTAACCCAAAACTCAAAACGCGTGTTTGGTTTTTTTTCAAATGTGCGTTATAAAAAAGTGCATTTTCCAGCTCAAAGGATTCCTACGTTTAGGCACAGCAGCAATTGCAAAACGTACAAACGCGTTTTCTCAAAACAAGAATATTACCATTTTGGGTTTCTCTTTTTCCTAAATTGCCCATAGTTCTTTATGCTCCTTTATTCTGCTGTGCTGCGACATCTCGTCGTCTTCTTCTTCTTCTGCTTCTTTTTCTGTGCTGCTTCTTCTTCTTCTCTTCTCTAATTTTTATTTTATTTTATTTGCGTCTTACATATCTAGGGTGCAGTTTGGATTCAGCTTATTCCAAGTCTACGTTTTACTGTAGTCCGTTTTGCTTTTTTTTTTTTTTTTTTTTTTTTTTTTTTTCTGGTTCAGTTCACAATTGTTGACCATTCAACTGTAAACAGTGCTCCTGTACACTGTTTACGGTCTCACAAATTATACTTTTCAACAACTTTTTTATTAAAAATAGGTCCCACATCACTATTCACACCTTTAAAAAATATTTTGCTACAGTGTTTTCAGTTTTCAATTTTTAGTTTCAGCAAAATAAGTTCTATCCAAACAGATCAATCTCAAAAAAAAACCTTTTGAATTCGGTAGAGTTTTTGATAAATAGAAAATATGGAGTAGAGAGAGGGAGCGAGAGAGAAAAAGAGAGACGTGTATGTGTGGGGCTTTGTGTGGAGGAAAGTAAAAGAAAAATGAAAATAAGTGCGCGTTTGGATGTAATCCACATTTTGCGTTTCATTTTTTTTTATTTACCAACAGTGTTTTTAAGTATAAACAGTAATTGAAAATTTTTTTTAATAATTTTCAGTTTTCAGTAAAATAAGAGATATCCAAAGAAGATGAGGAAGAAGCGAATGAGTGAATGTAAAAAAAGTGAAAGAAAAAAGGAAAAAAAAAAAGAGAGTTTTTGGGTTTGGGTAAAACAACGTGGAAGAAAATATAAGGAGTAGGAACACAGATTATTTTACAACTTCTTTTTTATAACTATGATGTTATAGAGTATGTGGTAGAGAAAAATTTGTGAATATATGTATAATCCTAGAACAACTCATTTAAATGATAAGTGTTAATAAAAGTTTATTTTACAAAGATCAATTTTAATTAGAATTGTGAATATCTTGTGACATTTTATTATATCTCTTAACTTTTTAAATTAGTACTATTTTTCTTTAGAAAAAAAATAGTACTGTGGGGCCCGACAACAGATGGGCCAGATCCACCTATTCACAGGAATATTTAAGGCCCAGGCCGAAGAGGATAGTAGTCCCAGCCCAATAAACGCAAAACACCAATGGGCCATAGAAACCGCCGAGGAGGGTACAGCCCTCGGCTAGCCCAGAGCTACACTAAGGACAGGGGTAAAAGCGGAATAGGGATAATCTTGTAAGAAATATAAAAATATCCAGGAAAGGCTGCCCAAACTACCTGCCCTAGACGGAGCTTTGCCTATCACAGAGTCGTGTCTCTTTAGCCTACTCAACCACTCCCAACAACTCAGGTCTTAAACTGATGGGACAAGTGTCAGGCTAGGAAAGTTCGACCCTACACGTGGACGAAGGAAATTGAATGCATGCTAATATAAAAGGAAAGTTTGCAACCTAAAGAAGGGGGGGGATCCTTCCGGAAAGAAAAGGACCAAAAAGGGGTGAACACCTCGAGATCATGTATGAACAACTCAACAGATCCACGGCCGAGTAAACATGACTTAGCTTTTCGATCCCACTCTCTACAAATGATATTGCACGGGTCCATTTACGTGCGAACCCAACCCTGCTGTGGTCCAACGCAAATCGTGTCCCTACAATTGGCGTCGTCTGTGGGGAAGCTTGCATGTTAGCTCGAGCAGTGGCGAACAAGGGGCTATGAAGGTGGCTATATCACCGGCGACGTGTTGCTGATATTCCAACATAAGCTCTTACTAGGGGCTACGTTCCACGTTGTCAACGACGTGGACAGGCCTAGGGGCTTCAAACACCAGGCCAGCTCCCCCCACCTTATTCGAGGAGCTAAACCTTCAGAAAACAAGCAAATAAAAAGAATCATACAAGTTTTGGACAGAACCAAGGCCTTGCATGGTCCTCGGACCCAAGCCTCTGGGGAAACCAACTACTTAAAAAGAATCATACAAGTTTTGGACAGAACCAAGGCCTTGCATGGTCCTCGGACCCAAGCCTCTGGGGAAACCAACTACTTAAAAAGAATCATACAAGTTTTGGACAGAACCAAGACCTTGCATGGTCCTCGGACCCAAGCCTCTGGGGAAACCAACTACTTAAAAAGAAGAATACAAGTTTTGGACAGAACCAAGGCCTTGCATGGTCCTCGGACCCAAGCCTCTGGGGAAACCAACTACTTAAAAAGAATCATACAAGTTTTGGACAGAACCAAGGCCTTGCATGGTCCTCGGACCCAAGCCTCTGGGGAAACCAACTACTTAAAAAGAATCATACAAGTTTTGGACAGAACCAAGGCCTTGCATGGTCCTCGGACCCAAGCTTCTGGGGAAACCAACTACTTAAAAAGAATCATACAAGTTTTGGACAGAACCAAGGCCTTGCATGGTCCTCGGACCCAAGCCTCTGGGGAAACCAACTACTTAAAAAGAAGAATACAAGTTTTGGACAGAACCAAGGCCTTGCATGGTCCTCGGACCCAAGCCTCTGGGGAAACCAACTACTTAAAAAGAATCATACAAGTTTTGGACAGAACCAAGGCCTTGCATGGTCCTCGGACCCAAGCCTCTGGGGAAACCAACTACTTAAAAAGAATCATACAAGTTTTGGACAGAACCAAGGCCTTGCATGGTCCTCGGACCCAAGCCTCTGGGGAAACCAACTACTTAAAAAGAAGAATACAAGTTTTGGACAGAACCAAGGCCTTGCATGGTCCTCGGACCCAAGCCTCTGGAGAAACCAACTACTTAAAAAGAAGAATACAAGTTTTGGACAGAACCAAGGCCTTGCATGGTCCTCGGACCCAAGCCTCTGGGGAAACCAACTACTTAAAAAGAATCATACAAGTTTTGGACAGAACCAAGGCCTTGCATGGTCCTCGGACCCAAGCCTCTGGGGAAACCAACTACTTAAAAAGAAGAATACAAGTTTTGGACAGAACCAAGGCCTTGCATGGTCCTCGGACCCAAGCCTCTGGGGAAACCAACTACTTAAAAAGAATCATACAAGTTTTGGACAGAACCAAGGCCTTGCATGGTCCTCGGACCCAAGCCTCTGGGGAAACCAACTACTTAAAAAGAAGAATACAAGTTTTGGACAGAACCAAGGCCTCGTATGGTCCTCGGACCCAAGCCTCTGGGGAAACCAACTACTTAAAAGGAAAAGCTGTGTTACATGGACTCTCTAGTCTGCTTTTGAACCCTTAACACTAAAGGGACCAGTATGGAATGGATTAACGAGTTTCCAAAAGCACCACCAAAGTCACGCAACGCTTGGTCGTGCCCTCGGATGAATTATTCAAAGTTCGTCACCCTCAGACGATATTCCCACGCTTATTACAGAACGTTCAATCGTCATCTCGGTTAGTTTCCTAAGTTTAACTTACTATGAGTTATTATCATGTCTGATAGCGCCCATAGATTAGAATTAGTTGGATCGGGTTTCAAGAGTCCTTGCTCTAAATACTGCCGAGGAGAAACACACACGTGGAGTACACCAACTCACAAAGTGGTTTTATCAAAGGAACAACATTCAGAATAAATAAAGAAATCGTCATTTCTTACTAAAGCAAAAAGATAGTACAATGTACAATGAAAAAGCTAGAACCAGACTGTGTCAAAGCTCACTACATGACCAAAAGAAAGGAAGATACAAGAGAATAAGTAAAAGCCGAGGAAGTAGATCAGAGGAGAAGTTGGCTACAGCTCCAAGACCTTGCTCTTCTTCAAAGCTCTCACTTGCCCACAACTCAAACAGCGAAAGAGACTCAACTTGAACCTCACACCATGGAAGAAAAGGTGTAGGGAGTTGAAGGTGATGGGGCTTTCTCTAAATATACGCCTACCGCAAAGCGGAGGCGCTGATGGAGGAAAACCCTTCTTCTGCCGCACCAAAACTCTGGCATGGACAGAACCTGCTTCGGATTTTGACTAAAAGAGGGGAAGATTCCTTTCCCTCTCGGCGGAGAGGGAGTACTCTCCTGAATTTGTGCTTCCTGTGCCCATGCCTTACTGTTATAAGCCTCATGAAGACACGGCGCTTCTGCGGCGGAGGAAGTTCTTTATTCCCAACCCTCATTTTCAACATGTTATGCCAAGAAAGGAGAGCTCCGGATGTGGGAAGCGTGATGTGAGAGAAAACTGAAAGAAGGAGTGTTATATATAAAGCAACCATTTCTCCCTCCTATTTATTTGAAAAGACAAGATGATGGTAGTCAACTCATGCGGCGTCCCAAGGAGCACTACAGACAAAATGGTCTTGGCTCAACTTCCAACATCAACTGCAACCACAAGATTAAAGAGCCTCGTAAAGGCGCACTTCGGTCATCGTGACATCAGAGAGTACCACGTGGCCAGAAGTTGCAGAAATATCTCTTAATTCATGGGCTAGGTGGATTCGTGGACCCGGGGCCGCTTTGTGTAAGGGCCCAGGTACCTTGGCCGACGCCGAGCAGCGGCCATGGCCGAGGACAATCACTATTGGGCACCTCGGGAAATACTCAAAGATAGGGGAAATCAAGTACTGATGCAGACATTGGTCTCGGACAGAACCTAAGGCTCGCATGGTCCTCGGACATAAGCTAAAAGATAAAACGCATACGTTCTGAACAAAACTCAGGTTTTGCAAAGTCCTCGGACTCAGGCTGCTTGGGAAGTCAACTTCCCGAATGAAGAAATCTCTTGGCTTAAACGCTGGAAAGGGATAAGGCTCGCGTATCATGGAGATGATGGAATAACCTAATGATCCGCAACTTAAGGAGGCCATTCATCCGGTAGGTAACATGTCCTCGGACAGTTACTTTTTACCTCTTATCTAGCACTTGGCCCCCATCTCGGCCAATTTAAGGTAAGCCTAATTTCTCACTGGTCGGGTGGTTATATCAAATAATAGTAATTCTATTAAAGTTGTGGTGGCGTCTTTTTATTGACAAATACTTCAGCCTTAGTTACCATCAATTCAAATGCCATATTATTGTGCCGAGCAGCGTGAATAAACTTATAAAACATGAAAATAGAACATGTAAAATAAATGAATAGTAACTTTTATTAATATGGAAAATTGTTACAACGTACAAAGAAGGGCTTAAACAAGCCTAGACAAAAGTGAACTGTCAAAATAACATTAGCATCCGCAGTACAGATAAGTAAATAATCAGCTGCCCTTTAAACTCGCCTTCAAAGCTTTTTCGATCTCTGCCTCAGTGCTGCTCATATCAGGAGAAGATCCTTATACAAAAATAATGAAGGAGAAGGAAGAAGAATTGGAAGACATGGAAGCACTTCAACAAGCTCTTGTTGCCGAAGAAAGCAAGGGAAAAAGAAGATGGAGGACATGAGCGGGAAGGAGGAGAAGAAGAGAGAAGCAATGAAAAGAAAGTAAAAGGAGCAAAAGAGGGAAAAGGGGAGCCATATTAGGTATGCTCATGAGAGAGCAGATGGAGATGACAAGGGAGGTTTTTGACTCAGTCACACCGGAAATAGGATGTGACGAGCCCCTGCTTCGGATTTTGGCTAAAAAAATGGGGAGACAAACCTTGAGTCTCCACCACTCTTTCCCCGACCGAGCCATCTCAAGTTTCGTTAAGGTATGGTGTTTCTGGGAAAGGAGGGATTCATTCATGGTTGATCACTATGGGGGGCGTGTTATCGAATGAGGAATAACCAGATGGAGGAAGTGGATTCTGAGAAGAGTTTAAGGGATTCGCATATGAGAGAATCACCTTCTTGTCTTCTCTCTTTATATAGGGGAAAAAGATGAGGGTACGTGACACGCTCCGATCCTCTAACAAATCTGCTAGTAAATGCAAAACCGTTTCGTTTCTCCAAGCTATCCGTAACCGCTAGAGTTAAGAGGCCTCGTAAAAGGAAGACATTAAAAGCGCACTACGGCTAACCAAACGGAATAAACGCATCACGCGTAAGTCAAGGGAAATACCTCGTAGACCGGCGCATTCCTTGGGGAGGTGAAAAGTCGCCGACGTTGATCAAGGACCGAACTTAATGAGCCGCAATAAAGTCTCGGTATTATCAAAACCCACCTTTCCAACCGAGGAGTTGGATAGCAGGGTTTTGAGGGGCTATTGTGGGGCCCGACAACAGATGGGCCAGATCCACCTATTCACAGGAATATTTAAGGCCCAGGCCGAAGAGGATAGTAGTCCCAGCCCAATAAACGCAAAACACCAATGGGCCATAGAAACCGCCGAGGAGGGTACAGCCCTCGGCTAGCCCAGAGCTACACTAAGGACAGGGGTAAAAGCGGCATAGGGATAATCTTGTAAGAAATATAAAAATATCCAGGAAAGGCTGCCCAAACTACCTGCCCTAAACGGAGCTTTGCCTATCACAGAGTCGTGTCTCTTTAGCCTACTCAACCACTCCCAACAACTCAGGTCTTAAACTGATGGGACAAGTGTCAGGCTAGGAAAGTTCGACCCTACACGTGGACGAAGGAAATTGAATGCATGCTAATATAAAAGGAAAGTTTGCAACCTAAAGAAGGGGGGGGATCCTTCCGGAAAGAAAAGGACCAAAAATGGGTGAACACCTCGAGATCATGTATGAACAACTCAACAGATCCACGGCCGAGTAAACATGACTTAGCTTTTCGATCCCACTCTCTACAAATGATATTGCACGGGTCCATTTACGTGCGAACCCAACCCTGCTGTGGTCCAACGCAAATCGTGTCCCTACAAGTACTATTAACAAAATATTTTTATAACAATTTCATAATAAAGTTTACCTCGTAAGTTGTTATTAGTTCTCATCTAGATCTACTAGTGACATTTTTTTTCTCACTATTAACAACTTGTCATTTAGACTTTATTATAAAATTTTTGTGAAAATATTGTGTCCATAACTTACATTAAGAGGTAATTAAAACAAAGAATTCTCTTTATATATACATTGTCATTTTTGGTAATATACTTCTCAAATTATCACTTTTATAAGTGTTAGCTAAACACTTGGCTTCTTCAAAAAGTACTTTTTAATAGTTTTTACCAAACACTCAATTTTAAAAAAAAAATAAACCCAATTTCATACCACACTTCTAAAAACCTTTACTTTTTCAAAAAGCACAATACCAAAAAATTAAACCGAACTCACCATTAATCGTCATTTTGTTATTATATTTATTAATTTTTGGTTAAATTTGCCAATAATGTTATGAACAATTTTCCAAGAACCTATCATTTTTTTTTATCATTTACCGACGATCATTCATCAGTTATGACAAAAACATTACTGTAAATATTTCAGGCCTCATCTCCATCAATTGAGATGGACTTGCCCATACTGACAACCTAGCCTAGCAAACTGCCACCACTTAAAAGTTTATACTTTAAAGCGTCGGTGGATGGAAATTATTTGCTAAAAAAAAATAAAAGTCTATATCGTAGGCTAATTGTCATATTTATTGTCGTTTTGTGTGTGTGCGCGCATAATTTTGAATTGACAGAGTCAATTCCATATTACTGATTATCCACATCATATATGATTACTTAACAGGTTTATGATATTTAAAATTTTGATTAAGAATTCTTACATTTTTTAACTTTTTTTTCCCATCAACCGAAAATTTTTCAATCCCCAAAACACTAACTTGGGCAGATCTCCTATAACAAAAAATTCTAAGAAAAAAGAAAAACACACAATGGCCTTTCTTTTACAATTGGATTTACATATTCTCAACTATATATATCAAGATAGTTGTCAATAATTTTTGTAATCTGATGGAATTTTTTGTTCTTTTAAAAGAAGATATTTGGATTTAACCTTGAGTCCTTCTAGAGATATAATAAAATTCAAAATATTTTTAAATTAGTTTATCTCTTCATATATGAATTATTGAAAAAAAAATTAATTAATTAGAGATTGTAGGGTCCAATGTAAGAGGAGGTAGCTAATTTAAGAATGTTAGGAATTTTTTATCGTAAATTTTTATTTTGTCATTACTCAATACTTATTAGCTTTATTGTTTAAAATTTGATGGAGGATGATGTTGATTAAACAATGCATAATGATAATTTGGTATGTATAATTAGAGGTGGTGGTATTAAATTTAAGACTGAGGCAAGATAGTGCTATGCTTTTAGAAAAGGCACGACAATTACCAAAATGCACTTACTTATGCTATTGGGTGTCCACAGTTTCCACACCAACTGCACCTATAATTGATTGCCTACAGCTGAGAGCTAAATTATAATATATTATATATGTAAAATGTTACCTAATAGAAGTAATTTAACTCTCTTTTTTCTTCTTTTTTTGAACAATGAAGTAATTAGCTTTTTTAGAAGAGAGTCAGTAGTTTTAACCTACTTTCTTTATTTATGAAGTAATTTGGCTTTATTATAGTATATTGTAAGGGAACAATTTGGTTGCCCAGTTCTCGTTGTTCAAGTCCCGGTCCAAAAAGTCCAACACAATGAGTTTTTGTAGAGTAGGGATCTAAGAACTAGGTTTAAATAAGTTCAACGGAATACTGCATGGATTGAGGGAATATATGAATAAGAACAAAAAGTCATTCTCTTCCAAAATCACCCAGAATGATAGGGATACAACCTGATTTCTGGATCTCAACAGATGCAGCAGGATTACTTTTTATACAATAATATTTTTTCTTTTCTTTTTTCATGCCCCTTCTTACAGGGACTTCTACACATTATATAGGCCTCTTCTTATCATCTTGGCTTTACACTTGTTGATCATCTAAATCCTTACTTCAGCACCTGTCACATTAGACACCCCTCTCAGTTCTTTGTGAGTTGCGGTAGCCAAGATAGCACTGTTCAGGGGTCTTCTCCACATTAATGCGGCCAGGAGAGTAGCTGTAGTGCATTCAATGTGGCGGTGGCAGCTTTTGCTTAGATATTTCGTGTTTCCCTCTTGTTCATGTATCCAGGATAGGGGTCTCAGTGGCTGGAATGTTCATTTGCTCCAAATTTTCAGTATCTGAGGAGAAATTCCTCCTCGGACATGTCGTCTTTGTTTCTTGTGACGCCTGAACATGGATTGCTTGAATCATGTTGACTCCTCGGATGGGCTGGGGTCCTCGGACGGGTCCAAGGCCCAACTTGTTATTTTGGGCCGGTCCCCACATATATTATGTATGCTTTTTTTTTTTGAGGTATAACTTTCAAGTATGTTGGCCAATTTTGATTACTTTGAGCTTTTTAGGGGGGTTTAGTTTTATTGAATAATACAGAGTACTGCAATATTTTGTTTATTTTCAGTAATATTTGCCATACTTATACCAAATTCAGTCATAAAAGAAATCCCAAAAAGTCCATGCAATGGTTAACTTAGTTAATTGTCATATTATTATTATTATTCTTGATTTTTGGTTAAATATTCAGACTGCATCTTGATTTTATGTTTCCTGTTCCTACTCGGAGAGACTTGCCCAGAAAACCTAGCCTAGCAAACGTGCATGACTTATTAAAACTTAAGGTGCCAGTCATTGGATATTAATTGCTACACAAGCAAACTAAAAGCCATCGTATGCTAGTGGAGCAATTTTAGAAATATTACAAAGTTTGTTAAGTATGTTGTACAAGATAATGGATCACTAATTACAAAAAATATATATATGATTAATTTTTTATAAATTATGTTCATTGTTAAATCACTTTTTTTAACTTTAGGATAGTAAAATTTTGTACTTTAGCATTTTCCATACAAAGATATAGGGTAAAACTTTTTTGCGGGTCAAGAGCTTATTGAAATTAGGGTAAATTATCAAATTGGTCCTTAACATTTACTCTGTGTTTTTAAATGGTTCTTAATGTTTCAATTATGTCACTTTAATTCTTAACTTTTTCGTATTATATCAAAATAATCTCCATCATTAAATGGTGAATTGAAGATGCTGACGTAGCTAACGATAATAATCAAAATATTATTTTTATGTCACCTAAACTGCCACATTTATTGCCATGTGGCCCAAAAAAATCTACTACTAAATTAAACTAACCACAATACTATTTGTAGGTTCTAGTTAGCTCAACTGGTAAAGTCTCTGATGGTTATATAAGAGATCTGGATTCAATTCTCGCCTACACCAAAAACTGATTAATGTCTTAGTTTAATAATAAAGAGCTATTATCTGGAGTAGACGTCATAGGTTGAAACTCTCTCTCAAAAAAAAAAAAAAAAAAAAACCATAATACTATTCAAAATTTTCCATAAAATCAACTACATAAATTGGACCAAATTTCTATCAATCTCTAAAGAGTCTATGCACAAATTAAATTCAGCCAAATACACAACCAAAAAATGCATCACTTTCTAAGTACCTAAACAACTGACTTTCATCACTTTCCCAACAACCAAAAAAACTTACAAACCACCAAAATTTCTCAAATCTATAATAGAAGCATTAAATAAAACAAAATTCAAACCAAGTCACAACTCCTAAGTCCTAACCGCACTCAAACTAACTCATTGAGTCAGGCTCGACATCTCATTACTCATAATCATATCCTGAGATGTCTAAAATGTGATTTGGCAAAGATATGCTAATGGACGCAATTTTTTATATGGTTAACGATAGGTTTTGGATTAGGATCATTGTTTATAAGTTTCATCTATTTATTTGCTTCATTATTTTTAGAGTAAAGTGCAAATTACACTCCTAAAATTTAGGGACGTTTGAATTTTACACCTTGAAATTACATAATTTGGATTTTACCCTCTAAATTTCAAGAATGTTTGGATATTACTCCTTAAATTTTAGAAATGTTTGAATTTTATACCCTAAAGTTTCAGAATTTGGAGATGTAAAATCTAAACACCTCCAAACTTCAGAAGGTAAAATCTAAATACCCCTAAACTTCAATAATAAGAATAAATTCCAAAATCTAAAATTTCAGAATATAAAATCTAAACACTCTCAAACTTTAAAGGTGTAATTTATAATTTACTCATATTTTTACTTGAGTAGAAAATAAATTCTTTTAAATATATCACCATTTTTTTTAAAGCATACAAATAGAAATGCACTAGAACAAACAACATTTCTTTAATGAGAAAAAGTAAAATAAAAATTCAGACAGCATTTCCGTTCCTCTTGCGAGTGCAACCCATCGCTATCTTCCTGATCAGAGGGCGTTTGGGCTCCGCGTCTGTGCGTCCGCGTTTTCTCCAGTTCACATTTTCTCTTTTTTTTTTTTTTTTTTTGGCCCGCATTTGTTGACTTTGGGAGACAAATTTTACTGTTATGAACAGTGAATACACTGTTCACGCACTGTGGTGATACTGTTCACGTATTAAAAAATATTAAAAATGGATCCTACGGTATTATTTACACATATAAAATTATTTGACTACCGTGTTTTCAGTTTTTAGTTTTCAGTTTTTAGTTTCAGCAACAATAAGCTCAATCGAAACGGACCCTCAATGTGTTTCGTCGTTATTGATGTGTAAGGGAGGAAGATGACTTTGATGATTTGATCCCTGGCTTGAAAGAGTCTTTGAATTGTCCTTTTTTGCTGAATAAGTCTTTGAATTGTCCTGCACCAATTAGGCAATTACATATGCCATGTATTAATTAACTTTTTTTTTTTATTCTAATGTATTAATTAACTTGATGTAACATTTTGGTCATTCCAAAAAGAAGGGTAACCGACGTGATCTTTCTCCTATTTTTCGACATATTGACCAATGACCATAAGGGTACCAAAAATATGAGGTCGCAATTGCATAGTGGGGATTTTTTTTTTTTTTTTTTTTTTTTGAGAATGAATGGGGTTGGTACTTGGTAATGGACTAATGGTAAGTAAAGAATTCATGGATATAGACTCACAAATTCTATTGAACTTAGAGCATTCAAATCATCTCTTCTATTTTAGTATAAGAAACTATATTTTTTATTTTACATATTTATTTTTCAAAACATCACATATCAGATTATCTATTTTACACTACATTATATTAAAATATCAATTTTTCATGATTTTTTTAATTGTTTATCTTTTTTTATACACAATAATCACTATCCATTCTCTTCCTTCAATTTTAAGATACGTAAATAAAGAATAAAGAATTATATGCAAAGTGAATAGTATTGGTATAAATTTACCCAATAATTATAATAATTTTATAAATTTACACATTTTTAATTTGACTAATGTGAGTAATTTTAAGGGTTGAATGCCTTTGATATTTGGTATTGATTGATGCAAATTATCTTAAAAGGGGATTGGAGAAGAGCATGGGCTTTGTAAAAAGCGCCTATTGGAAGTTACTTGGCTTCAACAACAAAAAGCTTCAGCTACTCATGCTTCTATTGGCATGATTGTAAGTCATGAGTGGCCCGTGATCTCACTCTGTCCAAATTGTGCCATCCTCCAATACATCGTCGGCAACGGCCTTTGATTGATAACGCATCAACCTTTAGGAAGACCACAATTTGCATTATGCATCCGAATTCACAACAAGAAATTGGTCTGACCCTTAATTAATTGATTACCAACCCTTGCATTTTTTTTTTTTTTTTTAGAAAATAGAAATTCTACTCTAGCCTAATTTAAGTGTATATGTGTGTGAACCTTCCTTCTAGAGACTTGAATCTCAGCTATTCCCTCCACATACCTCACAAGCACTTATACTAATGGAGTTATCGTACCAAAAATGTGCAATGGTACCCTTACATTCTTTGAAGGATATTATAATAATAGCAAAATTAAGTTTTCATCAACATGAGGGAGACCCTCAGTTATCCAAGGCAATGACGCATTCAAGTTTGTTATGGGTTACATTGAGAATTAGATTTAAATAACATTGAGAAAGTATATTTTACCATTAAGATTTTATTTATCATATTTAATAATATACATGTCCTTTTTTATTTAAATAACGTAGTACCAACATCTGCACACTATTAGTGTGATATTCACTCTATAAGTATAAGAACTTGTAATGTGTAGAGAGCAAAGATCGAGTTCAAGTTTTTAAGAAAGAACTTTACACACGTATACACTTAAATTAGGTTAGAGTAAAATTTTTATCTTATATAAAATAATACTAATAATAACGTAGTACAAACAACTAAGTAAAACTTTAGATTTTACTTTATTGATCTTCACTCGTGACCCTTTTTGGGTTCTCCTCTCTTTTGAGAATTGAGATCATGGCTTTATATTATGTCGGCCACATTTGATTACTTTAAAAGTTTGGTGGGTTAAGTTTTGTTGTTCTATGCTATAAAAGTAACATTTTCGAATTTCTAATAAATTAAGACAAGAATACAATTCTCCCTAAAAAAAATTCTATGAATGCAATAGTATTCCAACCAATGGGAGTTGGTTCAGTTAGTAAGGTTCGAACTTTTTGCCCAAAAGGCCTAAGTTTGAGTTCCGTTACTAACAGTCCTCTTTAGTGAGCAATCTATAAGCCTAGCGTAAATCTCCTCTAAGACTTGTGGCTTGCCTTGAACCCAATACAAGGTAGCCTCCCTCACCTAAACTTAAAAAAAAAAAATAAATAAATAAATATAGTATTCCAATCCAACTATGCACATGACATGAACTGGGAAGGTGGTTCAGGTTTTAATTTTTTAAATGCCCTGGGCCCCTGACTTGACTCTGGCCATGAAAGAGACTTGGCCCACAGACATTACCTAGCGAATTTGGTACGACTTATTAAGGACGCTCATCGGATACCATAAGCCCTTTCTGAGCGATTCCAGCTTGGCCCATGCGGCCCATGTTCATATCATTGAGGTACTCGATACAATAATGATAAAATTTTAGGACACAACCTTTTGGGTTTTGAAGCAAAAAGTATTCAATCGGTGTAAAAGTGACAAATAATTATTCACAATTTACAACATAGAATGATTGTGAGAAATAGTGTGGGAAAGATTGTGGCCAATAATAATAAAGGCCAAATGCACAAATAAAAAACTAATGAGATGAAAATTAATAATTTTTATAATTTCTTTATAATTATTGACATGATTTGTTGTAATTAGAATAATATACTACTTTCAGATTTTTAAATTTTTTATATAAAAAAAAAAAATCAAAACTCTTTATACAAAGTTTTTATTTTTATGAAGTTGGAGAAAGGTGGTTAATAGATAATATGATTCAAAAATTCAAACACGTGACATATCACACACCATTCCCACTTTTGTGACATTTGAGAGAGGTTGTTGGTAGATAATTTTATTTCCAATTTTTTAGGAGAGTGACTTGTAAACTCCAACTTGCAATGCATCACATGAGGTGCACACTTCGACTAAATTTGAAAGAGTTGGTTAATAGACAACCTTATTTCCAGTTTTTAAGGGGATTGATTATCAGAACACATGATACATTATTAATGGTCACTAATTAGATCATTTTTTTTCTAAATCATTTTATATATAAAAGTAAATAACCTTTAATTATATAAATGTTTTTTTTTCTTTAACCTGAGTTTGGCTTATTTGCTTAATAAACGAATATAAATAAGTTTTTTTTTTTTTTAGCAAACCCGAATAGTTTATAAACAGTTCAATTGATTTACAACTTTACACGAATATGATAAGATTAATTTTAGGATTCAATTTTATCACAGCTTGGGAATGTGGTTTTTTTTAATATTAAAAAAAAAAAGCAACAAGTTATGATTAAAACAATACCACTTTCACATGAATTCACCATTAAGATCAATCTCAACCTATCATCTTTTTAACTATTATGAAAAAACTGTGAATATTTTTTTGCATCATTGGACTTGTTGGTATGATAATGTTATCTTATTAATCTGATTATTAGCAAATACTAAAATCATTATTATTAGTCGACCCCAAACTTTAGGAATAAAGCTTCTTGTTGTCACTGTTGTAGTCTTGTAGTACTTTCTTGGTATGATAATGTTATCTTACTAATCAAGGTGCAGCGCATGCAAAGTGTCAAATTCCAAGTAATTTCGGGTCCGTTTGGTTAGAGATTTCTAATATCGTTATTTAAGTATTGTGAAAATATGTATTGTGGTCTTGAAACACTGAAAACTGTTGTTTAAACACCCCTACCAAACATCCCCTCTAATTTAGGGGGAAAAAAATCCATGTAACATTGTGGTTGTGAGAAAAGTTGGCATTTTCAAAGTCTTGGACCCTTGGTACCAAAAGTTCATGGATTTTGAGTTGTAGTAGTCCATGGGCTCACGATGGGCCCATGTATATAAGCCCTTTTAAATTGCATCAAGAAAAGGGGATGGCACTTTTTGGTTAAGCCTGTGAGAGAGGGCCCCGGAGACTGTCTAGACCTATTTTATATTTTTATGAGTGGGCTGGCAGTATTAGTTAAAGAAAATTTTATATTTTATATTTTGTGTCTGTGATTAGAGAGATTTAGGGGTATCTGAGAACTATATACATTGTAAAAATAAATAAATAAAAGGAAATTAGAGGGACGTAAACAAGTACTCCTATTAATTAAAGATCTATTCAACCCAACATTATCAACTCTATTCTTCACCACATTAGAGCCATTTCACATTGGTTTAGTCAAAATTCTCTTTCTGGTATAGAATAAAATTTTACTTTTTGTATTTTAACTAATCACTTTTTAAAACACCTATATTTGATTCTCTTTATTATAGACTAAGCATTGTACAAAATTTGGCTAATTGATTGATAATTGTAGGGTCAAGGGCCCAACCCACATATTGGGCCTTGGGCTCTGGCCGAGTGCATGGTGATCCGAAGACAAATAAATGGATGTGACAGAGTCAAGCTTAGAATCTAATAAGTGAAATATGAATGGGAGGGTAGTCCGAGGAGGAATGTCTCCTCGAATAGACTAAGCACAACTCAAATATGTCTCCTAAAAAGTCAAAGTGACCTTCGAGGAAGCTCCAGTGATAGGAACGTGCCTCATGAATGTACAAGTAGGATGAGAGCTAGGAAATATCTAAAGGAAAGCTGCTGCCACCTCATTTAATGTCCTGCAGCTAACTTTCTGGTCGCATTTATGTAGAGAAGACCCCTAAACAGTGTTGCATTGGCTACCACAACTAACAAAAGGCCAGAATGGGTGTTTGATGGGACAGACACTCGAGTAGTGGCTCAAATAATCAATAGATGTAGGATCGAGATCATCCTGAGGGACTTATATAATGTAAGAGGTCCTCCATTGATAGGGGAGAGGGGGAAAAAATAGAGAAAATACACTATAGCAATCTAAATTGCACTTGTACTCTATTTAATTGATTTATATGAAAACTTACCTCCTCGAACGGTGAATTCATTCAGCTCTATGTTCTTTGTTCTTGCTTAATCATCTTCTACATCCATACTAGCCGTTGTCAAATTCATTAGGGCCTAATTCTTTAACCTACTCTCTACAAATTCATTGTTTTAGGCTTTTTGGGCCTAAGTTCATTCATCCTGGACTGAGTCTCGAATCTAGTCCTTACAATAATAAATTATGAATGCTTATTCACAGTGATTGTTGGGGTTTATTAGACTTTTTTTTTTTTTTAGAGAGTTTCAACCTATGGCGTCCGTTCCTAATGATAGCTCTTTATCATTAGACCAAGACACCAATCAGTTTTTAGTGTAGACGAAAATTGAACCCCAGATCTCTTATACAACCATCAGAGACTTTACCAGTTGAGCTAACTGGAACCCACTTTATTAGACATATTTGAATTGAAATACTACGGGTCTATTAGACATTTTTGGACTGACATATTAATTTAGCTAATCTGAAGCGAATGTTAAAAGCATTGAGTGCATTTTCTATCAACATTTAAGTGTCATGTAACTCAGTGATATTGCTTATTAATAAGTACAATTAGGATTCAAATCTCACTCTCTACTTGTTGTAACAATTGAATTATCCATTCAAAAAAAAAAAAAAAAAAACCTATGCCCCTGACATTATAACTGTCTTCCCCCTCAGCAACTACCTCTTGTTTAATGGTAGTTTAGTTGGTTGAGGAGAAAACTTGGAAGAAAAATGAACTTGATTAGAAACCTTATTGCATATTTTCTTTAACTTCAAAATAATTGTATAGTCGACTGTTGAGTAGTTTTTTTTTTTTTTTTCCTTGTTTACTTCAAGTTATACCAAGTTCCCAGCCCACCTTGAGCGGAAAATAATCCTAGGTATACAACTATATATACACATTTTTTTTTTATACAATATAGAAATTATACTCTAACCTAATTTAAGTGTATATATGTGTGAAACTCCCTCCTGGAGACTTGAACCCCGGCCTTTGTCTCTCACACTCTACAAGCACTTATATTTGCGGAGTGACTACCGCACTAAGAGTGCACGGTAATACTATATATACACAATTAATCATTGTAAATCACATGAATCGAATTAATTTCGATAAAATTAAATTATAAATGTGGGGGAAAAAAGACTAATCGGCCCGTTTGAATATCTATATTGGGCCAGGGGCCTAGTCCATGGAAAAGCCCCTCCTCGGCCATGGAAAAATCCTCCTCGGATAGATATAGCCGAGGGTAAAAGAGGTAACAGATCACCGGTAGCGAGACTACGGATAGTTCCATAGGGTAGGGAAAGCACTAAAGTAGAGAGAGATAACAGAGAGAATGGAAGCGTCTAAGGGAAGGCTGCCTTTATTGTATTCAGTGCCCTGCGCCTGACATAGCCATACTTCTCTGTCCTTACAACCACTCCCAACAACTGAAGGTAGGGGCTGATGGGACAAGTACCTACCTTGGGGACCTCAGTCAGGAGGAGGAAAACGACTATAAAAGGGGAGTAAAGAGAAACAAAGGGGGGGGGGGGGATCCCCAACACACGAGAGGCACTAGAAAAAGCTCCTCGGATCTTACCGAGGACCAAATTTTCTCTGTTAAACTCGGCCCATGAGGAATACCTTGATGGTTGTCATTCACACACCTAAGCCCAGCTCTTTGGCCCACTCTCTACAAATTCATTGTATTGGGCTCACTGGTCTAAGGGTCCAAGCATCTTGGACCTGGCCTGAGAAAACGTGTCCCTATAATAAATATGTAAGATTTTTTAGCTGTTGTGTCCGTTTGACTTAAGCTTATTTATTTAATTTTTAGTTTTTATGTACATTTTTTTAATTTTTTTTAATTTTGTCAAAATATATGTATACTTTAACACAAGTGTAGTGAAAAATTAAATAAATTATCCTCAAACAAACAACCATATAGGAACAAATTCTAAAAGCATGCCTTTGTAGTTCTAGACAATGAAATTAAGTCTATGACTCTGTAATTCAAGTTTAGCAAGTTGACATGTTCTCCTAGATCGCAACTCGCAACACACCTTTTGGCTGGTGTATTGGGGTGCATCATTTTTGGCCCTTATGAGTGTATGATACATCATCACACCAAGGGTCTTAAGCGTCACACTTCCTTAAAGAGGCTTTATATTGTTTTAGTGTGGGTCATCAAAATCATTGTAGGTAAATGCTTAGATAATGAGAAAACGCCAAATAAAAAGGATTTAAGTAAAAGTTAACAAAAGGAAATTAAGGCATCTAATGAGTTTAATGGATCATATAACTAAAGTGATGCTTTATGCTTAAAGTGGACCATGTATCATGTGGGTGTGGTCGTAATGATCCTTTACTGGAATTTAATTAGCATATCCTCCTTTGGATCCTCTACAGGTTCGGTTTTAAGTAAACTGAGCAGGTGAAATATGCCATTGTTCATTATTTTCTGTACTCATAGTCTGCATTAATAACGCATGTATAATTTCCAAATGATAAGTCCCATTGTAATAGAAGAGAATGAGCAAACAATGATATTTCACTTCATGATTTATGTAGTATACAATTCATGTCCTTATATAATAATAATAATAATGGTCAGTACTGCAATAGTAAAATACAAAGTACAGTAATCAACAATTTACAGTCCAGGGTATATGTAACAATACAACTGTAATAGTGAGGTAAAACTTAGGTACAGTACTTAAATATTGTTCCTTAAGTTCTTCTCTTAAAATTCAACCATATGGCTTTTTTCTTATGAAATAGAAGTATATTTTTTAATTAAGTAGCCTTATAGCTAAATTTTAAGAATAACATCTAAAAAACAGTACTTAAAATACTGTACTTAAGTTTTGTCCATAATGGCAACATCAAGAATATTTTTTACATATATTCTGAAACTACCACCATCTTCCTATCATTTTCCTCGTTATTCTCTTCATCTTCACAATACTAGTATTGCTAAACATATGTTAGGTTTGAATTCTTTATTTTACTTTTTATATGCATTATAGTGGTATCAAGAATCTTCAACTCATTATTGAAAGTTGAAACAACAGAAGTCCAACAATCACGGAGACCATGCAAAATGATGAGAATTTATATCATTTTTGTTTAGTTGAATTGCCTCATTTATGGTGCAACACCTTTCACCATCACTGCACCATTGCCATATTCGTTATCAACACAACTGAAAACCATTACCACCATTTATGGAGATATACCACAACCTTATTAGTGTGTGTTTGGCAAAGATAATTTTTGCCAACTTATTTTACTATTTAGCTTATTTTTACTACTATTTATGAACTTCACTGTACTTTTTGGTACTATTTATGGGTCTCATTGTACTATTTCAGATAAGTTTTACCTTTATTATCTACAGTACTTTCAGCAAAAAAATTTCAATTTCAGCAAAATAAATGGATTCCAAACAGACCTTTAGTTTTGCTGCCACCTTTTTTCATTACAGAACCAATGCCGCCAGCTACTAAAATTCGTTTGCTATAATCACTAGTACCAAGCATAAATGTCCACTGCCCATGGCTACAACAACTTTACGACCATCATTATTGGGGGCTTCTACAGACTATATCGTAAGAGTTAATGGACTTCCAATTTGGACAATTAACTTTGTACATTATGTTTATCACAAATCAAACATTATGTTAGTATTTTTCCCTTAAGACTAATAGCCATCACATATGATTTTTGTCACATTATCAATAATTCTGAAATGTCATTATTAGTTTATTACCATGTGCATATTATGTGACAAAATATGTACTTTAATAATAATAAAAATTCTAACAAAGTATTTGAGTTATCACACCTAACATAAATGAGATAAGTTGTTCAAATCAAGGTTCTAAAACTTGTTTAGCAAAAAAAAAAAAAAAAAAAAAAGTTATTCCCGCAATAGTTATTCTTTGAAACCTTGGTGATTTAAAGTTTTTACCCTAAAACTTTTGAAAGCTTCAACTAGATTTAAAGTGGTAATAATATCATTGTCAATAGGTTTAACGGTATAGTGGGTTTTGATTGGAATGCATGCACTTGTATTGTTAGGAATAAAGAATTTTACTAGTGGGCCTTCAGGATCAAGCTGGTTCACTCTTGCAAATAAAAGTACAACAATTGGCCGGGGAGAATATATATGTGAGGTTTAGGCTGTTTAGCACAAAGTCATTTCATGATATATATCATCATTCTTGTAATATACTATAAGGTATGGTCAAAAAGGGAGGAAAATGTAATCATATAGATGCTTTTGAAGCTTAAACAAACCAGGAGCCTTATATTTGGATATGATTGTAATAATCTTTAAGTGAATTTAATACTTACTATCATGAGTAGAAGGGGTTTCATGATCATCATCAAAAACTAATTAGTGTTAACATGATAATAGAAAACGATTATCATAAAACAGATGTCATAGATTTGAAATACTATCATATTTATCAACAACAAAAAAATTGTTGTATAAAAGATGTTGTGAATTTTTTTCCCCAATTCATTCAACAAATGAGTAAGAGGGGTCTCATCATCATCTTCTACTCATTTAGGCATTCATGTGGATGGGGTTGATCATGAGTTCAACAAGTATTTGAAAATTATCTAGAATAAATCAGCTAAATCATACCAAAAAAGAGTGTATCAATGGGCCTCATCATCTTCTACTCATTTGCTAATTAAACTTTTGGCAATTTGTCCAAATTAATTGAACTAAAGCTGCTGATCAATCATAGTAAAAAAGAGTGAATGTTTTAAAACTATGATTATGCATACCCCTTTCATTAGTACACTTTTCCAAATTTAAAAATGCATAAAGCACCTAAAGGTAACGTGGACCACCATTTTGAAGACAGCTTTTTTTTTCAATAATATGTTCATCTTTCCACGTACCTGACCAAAGTCGGTCGTACGTGGCACATAGCCATTGGTTCACATCTTTACAACAAGGAATCTTAACCATGAATTATTCTCACCGTCCTCGAATGATCTACACATATCTGCTAAAAAAGGGAATCCCTATAATGCAAGGTAAAGCTACACAAACACACTATTTGTTTTTGTTTTCTTTGATAAATATATACACAAAAACTCATTTAATATAGTTATCTATTCTTTTTTCTATAAACAAAGTTTGAAATTAGCAAAAGGAATTGCAAGTTAAGAAATTTATCACATGAAGCTTGACACACAAGCTCACTTCTTGATCTAATTCCCTATATAAGCTACTCTTGACTACACAACTTTGTCATCCAAAGCAAACCAGTTCATTCTAGAAATCATTTCAAACAGTTCCACCCTACAGAAGAACCATCATAAAAACCAATTCAAACCCCATTTTCTTTCACCCTTTTGCTAAACATGGCTAGGTACTACAACCAACATTATTATTACCTAGACTACCTCTCTTTCCCTATCCACCTTTGCTTCTTTGTTTTCATACTCTTCTTCATCTTGGGCTTCACATGGTACATAAACTATGAGTCTATGTTTGAGGACTTGATCACTCAGATCAAACTCTTCCTCACGCTTGTCCCCTTACTTCTATTGATACTAGTTCACTGCCTATCCAGTGGTTTTCCATCTCTGATACCGTTGCCGGGCGAGAGGGATTCGCTTCATAGGGCTGGAGGGTCTCCTTGGGGTGTGGCACTAGTACTTGTTTTCCTCTTGTTCATGATCTCACACCAATCTTCTTTTCATGAGCGTTGGTTTCCCTTACTAAATAGGTGATGATCGAGTTATTTTAGTGGATTTTGGGTCATACTTGTAAGAGAAAAAGTGGGCTAGCTTGACTTGTTCTTTTTGGCATACAAGACTTGCTTTTGTATTTAGGTTATTATGATAGCATATATGGTGCTTGTGAAGATATAGATATTGTAAGAATATGGATCTCTGTACTTAATTGGTTTTGTTTTATTATCATTGATCCTGTACTTATGACCAATTCCAACTTTCTTCTCTTTTGTATACTGCTTTGCCACTTTGAATCTTTTTTAGTTTAATTATGCGTGTGCTCATTCTGTTTTGTTTATCCAATCATGCATCATCAGTTTTTATTCGATGTATAAAATTTATTTAGTTGCATTTGCAAATTGCAATAATGTCGTAGACATTATGTTGCTATTTATTAATGAGCAATTAAGATCTTATATCCTTCATTCATGTATTTATACTTCACTAATCATAACTTGTCGTGTATTTTTTTTTTCTTATAAAATAATCAAAGCTTAAAAAAATTTATTAAAAAAAAAAACTTTACACATGAAAAGTAGTGAGTAATTATAAAATATAATACAAAAACTGGTTTCTATTCAATTGAGATATGGCAATATATTCAACACATTGATTCAAATTTGTTTCCTGCCTGATATAATCTTTTCAAATTTGTAGTGGTACTTTGATTATGTAATATATTATAAGCCTATTTAAAAAACTCTATATACTACTTTCGTGTTCTTGTGTTCTAATAAATATTATTGTTTCCTAAAAAAAAATACTTCTTTGACTTTTATATACCCATCATGTCTTTTGGTTCTAGCTAGGTTTTTTTTGAGAAAGTGGTTCTAGCTAGTTAACAATTCAAACCAAAGCATTGCATCGTTGAGTCCAAATCTTCTGTCCCACTTTTCATGCTCCACTTTATATTCCACCAATAAAAACTTGTCACGTGTTCACCTAATTAATTAAATATTATCATTATTGACTTATTAATACTACCGTTATTAATTAATAGTACTCCCTCCGTCCCACTTTGTTTGTCCTCTATTCTATTTTGGGATGTCCCAAAATATTGTCTTGTTTCTAAAAATAAAAGTTATTAATTTACTAATGTTCCTATTATGCCCCTATTTTATTAATAATTCAATTTTTTGATAAATTTATTTAAAGATAGTTTTGGAAACTTATACATTTTTAAAAGGTAGACAAAATACTAAATGATGTTCCCTTAAAAAGTTTGACTTTTCAAACAGGACAAACAAAGTGGGACGGAGGGAGTAGTATTTAATTAATTAGGTGAACACGTGGCAACTTTTTATTAGTGAAGTATAGAGTGGAATAGGAAAAGTGAGACAGAAAATTTGGACTCTGCATTATATAGTCATTATGCAAAACGTGCAACACTTAAAATAACTAAACCCAAGGATAATTAATTCTTGGAATGGGCTCAAGTGATAGTCCAATGGTAATTGTATTTGGGAAATGTTAACAAATGCCCTAAGGGCATTAGTTTAGGAACCATTTTTAGAAACATTTTATTGGAAATTGATAAAGTAATTAATTTTTTTGACAATTTTTTATATTTCACTTGAAAGTGGTGTTAAAACTTTCCTAATTTGGTTTATTAATAATTGCTCTAAAGGCACTCGTTAACATATGACCAATTGTATTTTTTGTGATGCTTCACAATTGCGGTTTGAATCTCCTTCCTCCTTCCCCCTCTGCCTACTAGCTAACTACCTAAAATAATAATAATAATAATCTTGGAAATGAAGGAAAATGGAGAGAGAGTAGAAGAGGAATGTGGTTGAATGTAATAAAATTCAGTGGTGAATAAAAACCATTTTTCCCACTTAATGTTTTACTTTATATTTCATCAGTCACAATAAACCTATTAAGTTGGATCACTTCTAAATCAACATCTCAAATTTTTATTTTGAAATTTTCTCCGTCAACATATTATTTTAATCTCAGGTAATCCACTCATTTATCATTTGTCGCATTTTTGTTGTTAATCAATTAAAAATTATTTTTATTTTTTATTTTCTATTAAAAACGTCATTTTTGAAAAAATGATATCATATTTTGGCAAGTTAATGGCTAAATTCTAATGGATGTTGACACTTGACAGAAAGGACATATTAACATTGTTGTAGTATTTGAATATTTGAATTGAAAATTTTTATTCAAGGGACCAGTTTTTACTCTTAGAGCATCTCCAACAGTCACTGTATCTCCATTTTTAGCAAATAAAATGCTACTATTCACACTCCAACAAGTTCTCTAAACACACAAATTCTCCAATTTTTTTTTTAAGTTGCTACAGTACTTCTCTTAATTTAGAGAACACTGTAGCAACTCCGAATCAATTTTTCTGTTTAAAAAATTATCCCAGCTACTATTATATCAATTCTTTCTCTCTCCTCCGGATTTTTTTTTCTCTCATTCTCTCCGTTTCTCACATAATCCAAACACAAAACAAAATCCAATTCTTAAAATAAAGTTGAATCAGAACAAGCAAATATGGAAAAGAAAAAAAAAAAAAAAAAAAAACAAGCCGATCTGACCCAGCCTGGTGGTGGGGAGGACGATGAGCGGCGGTAGGGCGGAAGACGAGCGACGAAGGCAGAGCGGAGCCATCTAACCCATCTGTTCTTTCTCTCTCTACCTCTTTCTCCGTATCTTATTACAAAGAAAGCTGGATAATGTGTTGGAATCAAGTAGAAAATGAAAAAAAAAAAAAAAAAGTTTGAGAAAGAGAGCTGGAGAAAGAAAGAGACAGGGAGGTTCTGGAAAGTGGAAAGTAGAGAAAGAAAAAAGGGAGAGGATAGGGATATATGGGTATACATGTGTGGTGGAGAAAAATCAAGAGAAAAAAAAAATGTATGGATGATAGAAAGAAAGAAAGGAAAAATAATATATAAAAAAAATGACAATTTAGAAATTCTACCACAATATTTTCACCATAAATTTTAAGTAACATATTGTTATTAACTAATATTGGTGAGTAAAAATATAATTTCAGCAGTGAGTTCAAATTAGAACTAATAACAATTTTCCACATAAGATTTTGATGTGATTCTTGTGAAAGTATTACGAAAAATGTTGTGAATATAACACTTTTAATTGAAAAATATAATTGTTGGGAATTAATATAGAAAGAATAAATGATGATAAAAAAAAATAAAGAAATAATATTTAAATAAAATAGAGAATGAGATAGAGAATCTGTTGAAAAGTGTATTTGAAAAAATTGATAAGTAAAAGTTAAATGTCACTATTCATTCTCCAAACAATACAAAAATTTGAAGAAGCTGCTGGAGATGCCCTTATAAATTTAAAGGACATAAATAGTATTTTAGACAAGGATAACAGAACACATAATAATCCCTTCATAATGAAAATTCCAAAGAATATTGTTGTTCTTTAACAATAAGTACTGAAAAAACGAAGGAAAAAAAAAATTAAAATCAATCATTTGCTTTGAAAGACTAATGTTCTGACTATAATTGAATGTGGCAGGCCTGGTTGTTAGTGAGTACCGAGTACAAGTAAGGGATCCATATACATTTCAGATTTCAGAAAAATTACATTATATTTTATATTTAAAAAACAAGGTATAAACCGGTGGAGAATTCAAGACTTCATTTAAAAATTCTAGAAACCAAAACAATATCATAATTAAAAGATAGTTTGGTCGAGTGGTTAAAGCGGGCTAGGGATTCAATCAAAATAATAATAATAATAAAGCGGGCTAGGGATGGAGAATTTAATTTAATCCACATTTAGGTAGGGTAGATCTGGGTGCAATGGCCTGAATTATAGTTAGGGGTACATGAGGGTAGCTCTTTGTTAATTAGTTGAGTAATATTACATGCACAAAAATTTCACAATTTCTTTTAGAGATATAATCGTATTTCAAATTTTTGGCATCCGATCCATGATGATTGTTCTTTATTATTTGGCCAGGATACCAACTAGTTTTCTAGGTAGGCAATAATTGAACTTTAGATCTCTCATTTGACAATAAAAGATTTTACCAATTTAACTAACTAGAATTGTGCATTTTTTTTTTACATAGTTGAGTTAACAAGATTTTACTAGTTCTTATCAGACACACCATTTATATAACTTTTTTATCTACCATTAATAATTTGTTACATCAATAATTCTCAAATTATTTTTCCACAATAATAACACTATGGAAAAAGTTGCACCCTATATGTCAACTATATAGGCCCTACAATTTTGGGGAGAGGCTAATAAGTGAAGATAAAAGTATTTCTATTGAATGAAAGATTAGGTGAAGGGAGGAAAAGATAAGACCCTACCGGAAGATTAGTTGCATAATTCTTAAAACTTTAATGGGCTTTATGATGTGGCAAGGTACAAGGTACAAAATCATATACAAATAAAGAATTGAAGAAAAAGATCGTCCTAACTTCTGCCCTTATGTTCTTTGTTCTCTCTCTAACATTTTCATTCAATTCTCATTTGGGTTTATGTTTACAAGGCGAAAGCTTAAGATACTACAATATTTTTCTTTAATTTTTTTTCCCATGGATGTTGTTGGCACTTTCCCTATAATCAAATTTTGTTAATGTTAGCAGAATTGTCTCATAAAGCAAATTACAAAGAAGTAAATGCCTTATTAAGCAAAATTAGGTAAGTGTCACAAAATAAAACATAGGGTAGCTTCATATTTGAAGGTTATATTGAAGGAGTGGTATATATAATTTAATTTGTTGATCTCTAACGTAGAAGATAGTTCCGTTAAGGTGGTGATGGTTAGAGAGGGTCATGAACGTTGTTGAACTTGCCGGTGGTATCTTCCTCCTCTTTCATGCATAGTTGTCAAAATTATGATCTAGATCCTACAATCTTATGATTTTACGTTCCCACCTGCTCAAAACGATCCAGATCTTTCAAGGATCTTTGCGATCGTTCAAGATCATACAATTCTGACGATCTCAAACGATCCTGATTTCTTGTAATTTTCTTTAACTTGACAGAAGGTTTAATTGGATCCAAATGAAAAAATAACATCCCAATAAACTAAGTTTTACTATTCTAATATAGAGAAATAAAATGTCAGTTGAACACAAATGAAAAATAACATCCCAATAGAGTGTCATGTTTTGAGATTTTTGACATCTTTAATGATGCTTGCAAATGAATTAAATGATGTGTGGTAATTACATCAAATGAATACAAATTTTTGGTTTTTTATAAATGTATAATTTATGTGATTGTTTAATATACCAATTTGTTTTTTTAGTTTTTTTTTTTCTTAAATAATATAGAATCTTACAATTCATGATCCGATTCTACAATCCATGATCTCATCTACCTCACACGATCTTACGTAAGATCTCAATTTTGACAACCTTACCTTCGTGCATACATTTGCCCCATTAAGATTACTATCACATGCCCACACACATCCTAGGCACCACCATCTATCTTGTGTAATTGAAATTGCTAAAATTCACATTATCATTGTTAAATTACTAATTCTCTCAAAAGTTTAAACTTCTATCTAACAATCATCATCTTCATTACCACATATTGACCACCATGCACGAACTCTAGCTGCGATGGAACTCTATCAAAGTTAAGACCCACATCATAATGGTAGTGACTGATATATAATCTTATAAAAGAAATTGCCAAAGCAATGAGAGCCTTCCATGTAAGTGTTGTCGCCACCACTACCCGTGAAGGTTGGCATTTTGATAATGATTCAGAATCACAAGCACCAGTACCTTTGGCAATGGCTTTTTAGGCTTGATATCGATGCCTTATTGAACACAAATCTTTTGGTGATGATTGGATTTGGAACAGGTCCAGGTTTGTTTTTAGGTGGCATCACAGGCATAATATTCTCTCTTGGTAGGAAGAAAAAAGCCAAGTCAAATCTTGGGTGAATCAAGCTTCATTGATCCCCCTTCTGCGCATTAAATTTAAAACACAATCTAATGCAACTTAAAGTATGAGGTTTATTCATTTCAAAAAAAAAAAAAAAGTATGAGGTTTATTAAACAAACAAAAAATAAAAGAGCAGTACAATAACTGTATATTTATTAAACATTGCAGACGTATCAGATGGCATGTGTAAGTCTTCCCTCGTGAATCATATTGGCAGCCCCACAGGCCACAATGCCTGTACGTACTGGAAGTCTAGAAGTAAAAAAGATTCTGTGAAAATTTTAAAAAATAAATAAGAAGAAGAATCTATGGGACCAATTTATTCAAATATATGTGTCATATGTAAACGGTAAAGCAAGGAACATAAGCTGTTGTGACTTGTGAGTTGACTATAAAAAAAAAATCTTTGGGCTTCATTGGATGTATTCTTTTCACCTCTATAACAGTTTTTAATACATCACCTTTTTAAAGTTTAATTATAATTTTATCAAATAAACTATATAAACTAAATAAGTTGATTTTGTATTGTATCTCTTTTTCTCTATGTCTCTAGTTAGTGTAACTTGATTGCTTGGGGTGTTCCCATTTTTTGTCCCTGTTTATGAAAAGTTTCGATTCCCTCAAAAAAGAATTTAGGTGTTTGAGAATGATTTTTATAGAATGTGTTTTGAAGTGGATACACAGTTTATTTGATTGCTGGTTTGGACAACTTAATGAAGATTGGAATGTTGGATCGAGGTGCAAGAGAGTGGTTGTTGATGGTCTTATACTTATGGTAATGGAAAAAAAAAAAAAAAGATAAAAATAATTGGTTTTGCTTGGACCATCTCTTATAATGTAACTTGCAAGTTTAATTAACACTTACAAATAAGGTCAATCAATTGGGTGAGTTGAGCCAAATGGTATCTCTCACATCTTAAAAGTGTATGAGAGAACACGGGGACCTCAATTTGAGCCTTGGGGTATTTATGCAATATTTCTAACTAATTTATTATTAAAAAATAATAATAATAATAATAATAAGGTCCATCATAAAAGTAGATAGAATCACCACTTTGATATGGAACATGAGAGGCTAAAATAAAAACACGCCTAAACATAAAATGTTAAAAGTGTAATTTAGTCTCTAACTAGATGTCTAGAGTCTCTTAGACCAAATAAGATGAGGCTGCACCCTAACCCAATAATTTAGTTATAATAGAATTTGATTAAGAAAAGCTAACATAAGGGAGGAGGTACTTTAAAACACCATAACTACTAATTTGTTTATATGATATTTGCATCAAAGCAAAATATTCTTGTGAAAAGTTAGTAAAACAACACATTGAGTCATTGAGTCATTGAGATGTTTCACAACTAACAACACTTACAGCTTTGAAAATAAAAATTCATTAAGTGGGATTTTGACTGTGTAAAACATTATTGAATCTATAGATATAGATGTCTTTTGAGTTTTGTGTGTATTATTATGGTGATAGATGATGTACGAAGCTGTAATTGTTGCTTTCAGAGGGCTAGGTAAGGTTAGCTCGAGTCCTTTTATAATAAATGAGGGCCCATAGGTAAAGTTATTTGAGGGCCTGGATAGTTTTAAATTGAATTTATAAAGGGCCAGATTTTAGTTGAATTTTTCTAAGGGAGTGGGGTCCTATGTACCGGATCCCTAGATCAACTTTTGACTGGGCCTATAAATTTTTCACTACTAATTATTCCTATATACCGGACCTACCGGTTACATAGTGGAATAGATTTAATGGCTGAGATTGATTCAGAGTTAAAAAAATAAAAAGAAGAAGGAACTTTCAATCTCAATAATTGGATAATAAAAATAAGAAAAAGTTAAAAAATTAAAGTGGTAAAAATATTTTGTAAGTAGAGGAGGGATAATTGCATTCAATCCTATTTTCACTTCTATAATTTCTGTCTTCTTTTTTAAATTGAACCAATCTTTGCACTCAGACAATACAGATTGTCCTATCTACTTCGAGTGCTGATAAAGTAATCCATTAATCATAGAAGAAGGTATCTTGTGAATATGACATATGTATATCCCACTAAACTTAAAGTCTACCTCGAGAGAGATTATGTATATTAGCATATGCCAAATGTACGAGATAATGGGCAAAACTTTTTAGGTGCAAATATGTTATGTTTCCCCGTTGTATTCGAATACATGGTTGCATAGAACAATGAAGTACAAAAAAATATTTTTTCCTCCAAAAAAAAAAAATTTTAACTCAATGTAGTTATTAGATTGAATTTAATTGAGAAACATAATACACTGCACCTCAATAATTTTATCTAAGTTTTAAACCTAAGTTTTATCTTTAGAAAATTATTAAATTTTTACCTAAGTTATCTCCAAAATTATTAGAACCCATGGAACACATGAGACTTGGAAACCATTACATTGGCATCCGGTTTCTAAAAAATATCTCATTTTACCATCTCAAAAATTACTTTATTTATTATACTATACCATTTTATAATACACCCAACATCCTTACTTTTATTTTATCATACAACATATTAAAATAATATATCTACATAATAAAATAATATAACCCAATACCTAAATAAAACCCAAATAAAACCTAACAAAATATTATTTAAAGAAAATACCATCTTGCTATCATACCATCATAAAAGTAGGATGGTATTGTAGCCCAATTGTAAAACTATTTAGAATTGGAAGTGATGCAAAATTTATTGGGTTTGATACTAAACTTTAGTATATTTGGAGTTTTAGCATGCCGATGCTTGCTCCCCACCTATACTATTATATGTAAATCTCAATGAAAAAGACAATCACCTTTGTTTAATTGTTTCCTTACAAGCTGATCCCTTTCTTTATATCGTGTGCACGCTAAATGTTGATGGCAAGGTATTGCTAATTACTATTCAACTTTCCACCCTCTTGGGAAAAAAACAAATGTTTGCATGATCCATCAACAAATGGCCAAAACGGAAAAAGGAATAAAGCAAAGACTCCATGCTGGGAATCAAAATTCAAAGTCACCTACTGAGATAGTGAAGAATATTCATTCTTCAGAAAGTGGGTTCCAAAAAGTATTTGTGCAGGAATATGTATTTTAATATAGCAGGGATTAAAGAATGATTTTTCACTAACAAACACCACAGGAAAATCCCTATTGCAAATTGAAAATTGAAAAACTCATCTTTCACTTTACTGTTCAAGTAGAAATTACAGGAAAACTCCTATTGCATTTTGCAAGTTGGAAAGTTAATCCTCCACTTTCCTGTTGACGTTGAAAACAGCAGGAAAACTCACAATGCATTTTGGCAAGTTAAAAAGTTCATCCAGCACTTTCCTGATAAAGTAGAAGCAAAATTTATTCCCCATATAATGCAAACATCAAAGACAAGGCTGTGCTTGTAGCTGGTGAAAAGCAAATTTGAGGTAATATTTTCATAAAAAGTTTCCCCTATTCCTATGTTTATAGAACACAAACTGTGAGATTAAGAAAAAAAAAATAGAGCACAAACGGATTATTTATGGGTGGAATATTTCCATAGTTCTTCAAAATCAATGAAGTGGTTTCATCCTCAAAAAAAAAAAAAAGTAAGTGGTTTCAATATGATGATTCACTCTGAGAAGCTAGTTAAACACACATAAAGAAACCATAACCAAGATTACATTTTACTAGCATATATAGTAACAGCAGTTAATCCTTCTCCTCATTTCATTTTCCATAGAAATGAAATGACAGTTAACTTACATTATGGAGAAGGATACATTACACACCTATATAGCACACACATTTGTGAACTGACATACTTGAGCTTTGCTTTAGAAGATAAGGCCATGCAAGGAAGGCTGGTAGGATATGAGAAATAAAAGCAATAGGAGTACAAAGGCCACACCCCAAGGTGAGCCCCCAGCTCGGTGAATGGCACCTGGCTCAGACCCTGGCATTGGGAGGTTAAAATGGCTGCCTGTAGAGAGCCAGTGAACAGCAATGACCAGCAACAGAGGAGAAATCACCAGCAAACGTTGCAATAGCTCAGATGCTGTGGCCATAATTGCATCATAAATTACATAACCCAAAAACCCACAGATAAATATAAAGGCTGCCATTAGGAGCCACATCTCTGAGAGGCTGAGACTTGATGCTCTTGATCTTGGGGCTGAAGTCATGAGGAAAAAAGGTTAGTGAGTGATTCTTAGGGAGTGAAAAACTGAAAGGGTCAGGACTCTGAAGCTGTCAAAAGACATACATATGCAGGGATATATGGCCACAAAATAATAGCAATAATAGAGGTGTCCTTTTGTATTTATCTGGTGGACCTATGGACTTATAAACTCTAATTTCACTAGGATAAATTATTCTGTAGTTTGAAACTTTTGTCAGACTTTTTACCAAAGGGAATCAATTCACTGAGCCTTTAACCTTAGTTTTAACTCATTCCTTTGAAGGCATGTAGTCATGGAATTTTGTACAGTAACACTAGCATCTCTATGGTTCAATCAGTTACCAATCATATATTTTATTGATTTGCAAGGGCAATGCTGGAATTTCATAAGAATCAGGTAATTACTTTGCCTAAATAAGAAAAGGCAACTCTATGATATGCACAACAAAGACGTAGGAAAATGCTACTCCTAGAAAGCTTCAATAGTTGCTTTGAAAATTATCATGTGAGCACGTAATGAGATGCTTCACAAGTTTAAAAATATTGTCTTGAAGTAAAAGTAATTCCTTTGGGTATTAACAGCTCATAAGATGTGTTATTCCAGGTGCAACCTATGCCTATAAGCTCCACTTCTAGTGATTCCATGTAAACCATCACTTGCTCGTGGCAGAAAACGAACAAAAATGGCAACTTTGTGTTCTAGGATTTTACCTGATTTTATATACATCATGATGACTCAGCCAATCTCTCTAGTGCAACAACTTTAAATGTCCATAACATGAAAGTTATGCTGCTCAAATTAGAACTAATCTCTGGTTATTGCTTGCAGGAAAGGTGACTGTTGAGAAATTCAACATTTATTTCTTGCACATTTGTCAGGTCTCAGTTCTCACACATAACGGAAAAATTACACTCATAGGCAAGCTGAAATTTCATTTTACAGTAACATGCAAGCTGCAATTGCATATATTTATGCAGATTGGCTGTCCAAATATGCCCTTGACATTCTGTTAAGCTCCCCAAATAGCCTCCAAAACTCAATTCCATATATACCTTTTAGTCTAAGACTTAATATTGCGCCAAGTTCAAAGGAAATAGTCTTTGCACTTCATGTTGGGAATCTAATTTCACATGCTAATAGTGCAGCTGTCAACAAGAACAAAAATCCTGGAAAGCTCAAGTACTTTGTTACAAAAGATAAGTTCACTAGTGATTCATCTCTCTTACAGTCTACACTATGCCTCTTTAATTTCCAAAACTATGTTCTTCATCCCTGAATTCTCAGCAAAATACAGAAATTCAGATAGATTATGACTCTTCATTAGCCAAGATCAAAAGTTACCATACAGCCTCTTTGATGATTACCTTAGTACAAACACTATTTACTCCAACCAACTGTACCCAGGAGCCTTCTTCAATCCCTTCTGTTTCATGGCTACTCTCAGGTCAGCTGCATCATTCCAGAAACCAGATAAAGTAGATACATTAGCTGCAAGTACATAGTTTGCTCCAAGTTCAGGCTCTAATTTAAGTAATAGTTTCCTAAGGTTATCATCTAAACAAAGGTTCCAGCCATAGGTCCTACATGCTCCCAGGAAGCTCCTTATTATTACTGAGTTAGGCTCCATTGGCATGTTCTTGATAATCTCATAAGCTTCATTAATCAATCCAGCTCTTCCAAGTAAATCAACCATGCATCCATAATGCTCCATTGTTGGCTTGATATCATAAATTCTTACCATCTGATCAAAATACTTTTGACCCTCTTCAACAATACCTAAGTGGCTACAAGCTGACAAGATCCCAGCAAATGACATACTGTCAGGTTTCAGCCCAGTTCTTTCCATCTCAGTAAACAATGAAATAGCATCTACCCCATGGCCATGATCTGCAAGACCAGATATCATGATTGTCCACGACTGCAAATTCTTCTCACCCATCAAATTGAAGACTTGGAAAGCTTTGTTAATATATCCACACTTAGTGTACATTTCAAGGAGAGCTGTCCCTAAAGCAACATCCAATTCCATATGGTTTATGATAATGTAGGAATGAATGGACTCCCCTGTGTTGATATCAAGAAGATGAGTACAAGCAGAAAGCAAGCTCACCAAGGTGACTGAGTTTGGTCTTTCATTTGCTAGTTTCATTTGTTGGAACACCTTAAAGGCATCTGATGGACAGTTGCTGTATAAACATAAAAGTAAGAAAGGAATAATTTAACTGGGGTTAAGGTGAATCTGTATTATATATATGACATGAAAATTACAGAATAAGGGAAATGGCCATCTTGGTAGCAAAGACATAATAAAAGTCAATCTGAATAATTTGGTCATTTTTCTTAACCTGACAATGATTATAAATTATGATTGGAGGTGAAGCTTTCTGCAGTTCCATGATGCAAGAATAAACATTGAAGCTTAGCCATGATTAAGGCAACTTTTATGAATTTTAATATAAAACAAAGTCTAAGAGAGGAAGAGCAAAAGCTAAAATAAAAATTAAAACAAATAATAACTAATTCATATAAGAATAACAAGAAGAAGGTTTTCACACTAAAATCTCTCTTCATGAGGACACTAAATTAACTAAGAGTAATAGTTAACTTTCTTTTTCTAGAGGATTCACAGTTCTAAGTTTTAACATGTCAAACAAATAAAAGGAACAGAGAAATTTTCTTAAGCAGGGATTATGAGGAAATAGAATGTATGAAGCACATTGCAACATTGGACAAGCATACAAGCCTTAAACCTGAAAACACATGCCTCTAGGAACTTTATCTCCAAATCCCATGGCCCAAGTGAGTTGTAGGAAGTACCCAATCTATAAAGCTTGACTAGTTTATTAATTCTCTACTCTGTCATTGTAAAATTCAAATATGTGGAGTAATTCTAGAGCTCTTTCTGAATGACATAGCAATTGAAATCATGAGTTCACAGTTATAAAGAACGTGTTGGTATCAAGAGTCGAGAAATCACCATGGATAGGTTAGAGAAACTTTTTTTTGTGACCAACAGTTAAGAAAGCACCATGAATATTAAATGCATCTTCATTAAGGAAAAGTTAGCATACTTGATGAACAAAAGGAGCATATATTAATCCAGGCCCGGCATGAAAGTTCAAGAAAATAATTAATAAAGGAACTCTATGTGATTATTATCAGGATTTTATGGTCAGTAGAGGAAGTTTAGTAACCTCGATCTTTTTCATTACATTCAAAAACAACTATAACTCTATGTTATAATTTGGGAAGGTAACCGATAAAATTACTAATCAATTTTTACTGGGTGAAAAAACCGAAAACACTAAATAGCAAGTGCTGCTGATGACAAATCATCTGAAAGCTTTTATAATGCTCTTAATCAAAACACACCCATCAGTCAGTCCAAACTCCAAACAAGGTTGCATATGAGCTGAAGCATTAAAGGGGCATACCAAGCAACATATCCTGCAAGCATGGAACTCCAAGAAACCACATCTCTCACAGTCATTTCATCGAACACCCGCCTCGCAAGCCCGACAGCACCACAAGCTGCATACATTCTCAAAAGGGTATTCCCTATATACCGATCCAGATCAAAACCCGCCTTCATAATCATCGAATGCATCGCCCCACCTTCTCCGACCAACGAACACTGGCCGCAGGCTTTCAAAACAAAAGGGTATGTGAAATTGTCTGGTTTAATCCCAACCCTTTGGAGCTGAGAGAACAGCCTCACTGATTGTATTGGAGTTGAGCTCTTGGTAAATGCTCTGATAATTGTATTCCAAGCAAAGAGTGGTGGAGTAATGGGCAAGCTATCGAATACTAATTTTGCAAAATGGACTGAAACCGAGCAACCCGAAAGGACGAACTGAGAGATGAATTCGGCGTCGTGATCTAGAGCGGTTTTGAAGATCAGAGACTGGAATTGGAGAAGATGGGAGGTAGTTTTTGACCGTTGGATCAAGTTTTGAATTTGGCGGGAAACCATGACACTTACATTAACACAAAAGACTTTAAAAGTTAAAAACTCAGACTCCTAACTAAGGGTCTGTTGGTTAGAAGAGCATAAAAGTAGGAGGATGGAAAATTAATAGTAGGATAGAAAATATTTAGTTTTTCTTGTGTGTGTTTGGTTGGAAGGGTGGAAAAGTGAAAAGATGGATAACTTTGTTTGGTTGAAAAGAAAAGTGAAAGGATAAAAAATGTAATCTAATACTATATATAATAGCAGAAGCCTTTAAGGAGGTGTTGCCACGTTAGTAAAAATGACCCCTTTAAATTCTGCCACGTTTACAATTTATTCTTTAATATCCCGTACGGTGCGTTTGGAGAGTCATTTTTAGAACCCAAATGATGTATTCCCAATTAGAAGTCAAACTCACTCTAACTTCAGTTTCTCCTCTTATGAATACTCTCAACACCGACGCTTGCGATACAGAGATAGAGAAGGAGGAAAAAAAAACCTTGCGATACAGAGAAGGAGACAGAGTTCGTACCCGCCACCGTCCGTTCCATTGCCAGAATTATACCACTGAAACCGGCGCCGGTAACGTAAAGGTGCACACAGGAATTGAGATACGGACATAGAGAGAACTACCCCCGGTAAGTTTTTCTTTTTCTCATTCTTTCTTAGATCTGGGTATGGGTATGAAATATGATTTAGGTTTTGAGATTTTTGTTTCTTCTCTGCAACAGAGTGCAAACTTACCCACTTAGATTTCTGCCACCAAGTTAGTTTAGAGTCACAAGAGAACGATCGTTACATCGTTTGAAGATTCTTTTAATAACCGTTTGGAATATGCTGATACAAAAGGAGAGAGGACGATAGAGAGACGGTAAGTCTGAATAATCAGTTCTGTCATAACTGTTAGGGCCTTCACCCATAAGTTCTGTTTTTAATTTTACAAATTGGGTTTTTTTTTGGGAAAATCATTTGGGCATTATTTATGATTCGGGTATTTTGGTTTGATCAGTTATGATTTAGGTTTTTCGGTTAGGAGTAGTTTTGTTAAATTTATGTAAATAGACGGGTTAGATTTGGTTTTGATTAAGAGATTTTGGTTAGAAAAAAAGTATTTTACCAGGAACTCTCGATATCAGACCATTCTTTCTTGGTAATTTTCAACTAATCTCTTACCCTATTGTCTTCAATTAGGTTTGCTGTCAATTTAGGGATTTGAAATCAAGGACACAACCTAGAAGATCTAATTCTAAATGATTTGTTATTAGGAAATTTTAGTTTCTGGGTTTTGTAATTCTAACTGAATTGTTATTAGGAATTTTCAGTTTCTGGATTTTGTTACTTTGCTTTCATGAATTTTAGTTTCATATTTTGTTTTGTTTTGTGACTTGCTATCTGGATCATTAAAGAAGAAGAAGGATTATTATATAAGAAGAGAAAGCCAGTGGAGCATACACAGGCCAAGAAGGGAGAAGGTTTTTATGGTGATTGGCTTTTTAAATTGGCTTTTTGATTGGTATAACATGGGTTGATTTTTTGTTTTTTACAGATCAATTTTTTCCCTTCCGTTTTTCAATTCCCCTCAAACTATTTGAAGATTGCCCCTTAATTCTGATTTTGGTTTTGGTTTTAGTTGAGTGGAACCATGAAGGCAAGCAGATATAGAAGATGTCCATGAGACCAAATGTAAGAGAGAATTTGAGAGACAAGCAGCATGGCAAGCGTTGGAGATTTGTTGCCCATCCAAAGAGATTCACTGTAAGTCATTATTTTAGGTATAGTCTAAAATTTCAATCCACTCTATGTTTGGTTTCCCATAAGCACAAAAGTTCAGAAAAAGAAAAGTTACAGTTTCATTTTGTTTTTCCTTTCCCCTACGCACCAACGCTAGAATGAATATGGTTGCTTGGAGTTTAAAGTATTTGCTTTGATTTTTAATTTTTTTTGGGTATAGCTGAATTTGATTTTGATTTTGCCTTTTATTTTATTTTTTGGGTGGAAATTGTAATTGGATTAATGTTGATGAGTTTGCATACATAATTGCGGATGATAACAAACATTATGGCATGACATGGGTTGTTTATTGCACCATTTCACTGTTGTAAAAGAAAAATCTATTTCACTGATCAATGTACAGAGAGAGAGTCTGTAATGCAATGAGAGAGAAATTTGATGGCCCTGCCACTGCCTTCTCGGTCTTCTGCCACTGTCATACTTTCAGAACCATTACCGGTAATTTTGTTCTATCTACTTATTTTTAAGTTAGGTGACAAATATGATATAGGAATTAATTTTGTTAGAGTTGCTTCTGTTTTTCATATTTGTGTCTAATTTAGTTTTGTTTTGGGTATGTTGGTTAAATTATTAATATCTTCTGTAACAAAAACTGAAATGACTTTTCAATTTGTAACATTTGGCTTGATCTGCAACAGAAAACTCCTTTTAGCCTATTTTTCCCCGAAACCAAACACCCAAAAACCTTTAACCAAAGAGAGCCATAATAGGAACAACTGGTCATGAGTCACAACCACAACCCATCCAAGCATCTACAATGTCAACAATGACAAGAATAGAAGGTATGATAATAAATGATTTTGTTCTTTTGATTAAATCTATAGAGCTCAAAAGTTTAATGTTTTCACCTTACATTACACTTTGTATTAATGAGCATCCCGCTTAATCCTAGATTTACAAGTTGAATGATGTCACTTCTCATTAGATGGGGAGTCCATATGCTTATAGGTGGGCTTGGTAGGAAGCCAAGAAGGTGAGCAGCTAGGTGGATTAAAATTGTTTCTTTTTGAAACATTGTTCAATGCTGTAGACAGTGAGGAATGCATACTTTAATGCTGCTATAGTCAAAAGATTTAAAAAAAAAAAAAACCATAATTCTTCTTTAGTTGAATTATTTTTAATTAGCCTTCTCTTATTATGATTTACTGGGTATGCCATGTTTGTGTATTTTTAAAGCCATATTAAATGTTGTATGCACAGAATTGATGTTTGAAGTGTAGTTATTGGAAATGGTTGCTGAACTTTTAGTTCTTTTAATAGTGATGATCTATGTGTTTGGTTTGATTGAACAGGAATGCCCAAAGAAAATTATGTAGTTTCTTTTCCAAAAATTGTTGAAACATAGTGATGTGGGTACTTTTGGAATAATTACTAGCAAAAATGTTTTCTCTTTGTCATGCAACCATGTCGTTAATACAAATTTTTTTTTTTAATTTCTTATAAAATCTTCATGAATAGTCTTTCAGTGGATTTTGTGTGTGTGTATATATATATATATATATATTATATAGTCCAGTATTAACAAATTTGTTTTAATTTCCTAATTTGGTAGTTAACTTGGGACTGTTTTCAATTGACAAGTAGAACATTAACAAATTTGTTATTTGTTCTTTATGAAATGTATACATGTTAATTGTGATGTTTATGTTGCAGAAGCTTACTTTATTTGCTGCAAATGACTAAAGTTGTTATATTGTAAAACTTAAAATGATTTCTCTTTTGGCCGAAATTGTAAAATTACCTACAGATTATAATATATGCCAGATATAATTGGCCAATATAGTTTGCTTCTGTATTTGTTAATTTTTTTAATGCTTAAATGATCAAAGATTGTAATACATTACAAATTATTGAAGGAGGCATTAATTTTCACTCAGACATTTTTTAGGTCTATTGCCATTCTACAACACTACCTTAAAGTATGAATAAATGTAATCCTTCGCCAAGCCTATTGTGGGATTTATTACTTATCCTACCATGTGCACCAAACGTGCTTAACTTTGTTATTTTGCATTTGATATCAGAAATGTGCTTGAAACGTATTTTTTTGGCTTTGGATTATTTAAAAGATATCTAATTTAAATCTATCTTAATATATAGAGATAAAAGCAGAAGCCTTTCCCTGCAATTAAGCCCATTGCAACATGTAGGAAGCATTTGGCAAGGGAAAGTGCTCACTTGGTTTTAAACAAAGCTCTCTCTCAATGCAAGGTGATTTTTTATTTTTTATTTGGGCTTTCTTTGTTTTTTGATTTTTTTTTTTATATAAATTTTTAGAAGAAAAACCAAAATCTTGCGATAACTATGATTTATGTTTGGCAGTTTAGGTATTTGCTTTGTTTTGATTTAGGCATTTTGGTCAAATTTCTATCTCCCTCTCTCTATGCTTTACTATTAGAATTTCTCTGCCTTTCTCATTTTTTTTCTTTGTATAAAGTTTATTTACGGTTATGGGCTCTCTTTCTATGTTTTTTTTTTTTTAATATATAAAGAGTGGATTGGTGGGTTTTAATGATTAGGAGTGTAGATAATGAAAAATTAGAGACAATGAAATAGTATTTGGAGAAGATAAAGTATTCAAAGAGGATGATCAACATTGCTATGCTGAAACTTGGGAATATGGTGTTGCAGAGAAGAAACAGAACAAAGAACCCTCCCACCACTGACCTGCCAGAACTGCAAACAATAAGTTTTCCTCTTTATTTTTCAATTTGTGCATTAAATATTATCTTCTTTTTCTATAATAGTTGGATTGGTTTGGATGTATATCATTGGGTTATTTGTGGCTTTGATTAAGGTTTTTGCATTATGATGGTGGTGTTTAGGTTAAAACACATACGAATGGAATTAAAGTCGGTGACGTGACTAGCATAAGAAGCAGGTACACTCTGCACCACTTAGCGGTGGCGCATCCCAAGTGGAAACTGCATCACATCTCTTTGACTCACCAAACCCTCCCTTCATCAAAACCCCACTGACTGCAATGCTTAATAGAAAAAATTTTTAGCTAGAAGTCCAGTATTTCTTCTTTTCTTGGTTTGGATGGAATTGGATTTTTTTGGTAGTTATGGTTGTGACTCCTATTTTGGTACTTAACTTGGGACTATTTTCAATTAACATGTAGAACAGTAACAAATTTGTTATTTGTTCTTTGTGAGATGTATACATGTTGATTGTGATTTTTATGTTGCAGAAGCCATTAATAGTCGGAAAGAATCCTTAAAATTGCTTCTAATATTGCTGCATTTGGATGATTTAAAAGTTATATAGGCATGGCTTTATGCATAAACTTGTGATTTTTTTGCTGCTTTTGCATGTTTGAGCTTTTGACATCTGATTTTTTGAGTGAAGATAATGGGATTTTTCTCCTCAGTCTATGTGTGTGTTTAATTGTAATATATGTGTTCCAATTTTGGTATTATTCAATTCTAATATGTGGGCGTTGCATTGTGTTAATCTTATAGGAGTCTAACACTAATCATCTTAAATGCCATTTCAATTTTTGGTACATGTTAGTCTATTGGTTAAATATTTTCGTATTTTTAGCTTCTATTGAGAGATGATGTCTTTAGGAAATGTCTTTGAAATTCCTATCCACAATCTATCTTTTTCTGAGTTAATTATTTTTTAAAGATGATGCTTATTCCTAAATCAGTTTATGATTCTTGATATGCAGAGTATTTACAAATAGAATGTGCTATATATATATATATATATATATGTTATTCCAAATGCTTCCTGAACATTGAATTTACATTTTAAATTAGTTTAGTCTTGGTTCCATGAGCATTCAACATTACAGGCATTCTTTTTTTACTTATACCCAAAATTTTGTACATGCATGTGTTTGTTGCACCCATACCCAGTTAGTGACAAATATATTGAATGATTTATGTTAATAATAATCCTTTGAAGTTTATAGAGTGCATCATAGTGCACCATTCTCTAATTTATGTTGATGTTACTTTGTTAGGTCTTAATTGCTATTAAGAGCCGGAGAGTAGGAGAGTAGTTGAGAAACTGCCAGAGACAAATAAGGAAATGGCTATAAATGAAGTTAAGAAGAGGGCAAAAATTGTCAATATCCTTATGCACCAAGAAATTTATGGAAAAGGATTGCGCTAAAAAGCATCAAGTAGATGTACATGGCTTAGGAAAGGGATCAGGTAGCTGCAGATTTCTCTATGAGATTTCATAAATGTAACTTTGATTTAGTGCTACTATCTTTTATTTTTTTATAGGGCGGTATAGTGATTGGTATTGATAAAACTCTATAATATAATTTTTACAAGAGTTTTAGTTTTTTATTTTTTTTCCTACCCTAAGATATATCTTTTGTCCAGTCTTTGTATTCTTGAAATTAATTGTACTTTGTGTAGTTTAAATTGGATTCTTATAGTAAGAATCCTGTAATCGTGACAAACATAGTTTGTATAATTGAGGTTCTTTGTATTTTCCTTATTCAGTATGTCTTCATTTGACCATATTTAATGCATAAGCAGACCTTCAATTTTAAGGGAGTTTCTCATTTAAAATAATAATAATAATAATAAATATAAGAGGGAAGGTTTTCTTTTTCTTTAAAAAAATCAGTATACTTCTTTTAATTGTCTATGGAATTATCATAATATTTTTATGATATCATGATAATGTTTGATTGGCTAATGGAGTTAGCTACTAATAGAATTTTATTATGATTTTACATATTTTTCTGTGAATAATAAAAAAATTTGCCCGTGCATTGCGCGGGTTATACACTAGTTTATATAAATTGACTATTATATCATTATTACATAATAGGTAGGAAATAAATTTATTTGCACTCATTAAATAATATAAAATTTACCAATAATTATATTTTTCAATGAGAAGTGTTACATTCACAACATTTTTTACAATATTTTCATAACAAAATTTATGTGGAAAGTTGTTACTAGTTCTAATTTGAACTCACCACTGAAATTATTTTTTTACTCACTAATATTAATTAATAACAATTTATTACATAAAATTTATTGTGAAAATATTGAGATAACATTTCTAAATTAGGATTTTTTATTCATTATCTTATATCTTCTTTCTCAGCCATACGTTTTTCTTTTCTTTTTCTCCTCCACACATGTTGTCCTTATCATTCTTTTCTTTTTCTTCAAGAACGTTCCAGGCGCAGAAAATGCTCATTCTTTGTTTTTTTTTCTCCAGCGCTCTGTCTCTATTTTTTTTTTTTTTTTTCTTCTTCTTCTTTTTCTCCTCCACACTCATTGTCCTTATCATTCTTTTCTTTTTCTTCCTCGTTCTTTTCTTTTTCTTCAAGAATGCTCCAGGCGCAGAGAATGCTCATTCTCTGTTTTTTTTTCTCGAGTGCTCTATCTTTGTTTTTTTTTTTTTTTTTTTACTTGATTCCAGAACAGGATATTATGGTAAAAGTGCTGTGAGACAGTTTTCCACTCAAGTTTTTCCTCCCGATTTGAGAGGACGAAATTTGTGGGCCCGGGTTTTCTCCTGGGTTTTTCTCGCTTCCTATTTTCCTCTCTTTTTCAAACAGTGGAAAATATTGTTTTTCACCCAATTTTTCACTCTATGTTTTCCCTCCTCCTAAATTCACCCCAACCAAACAGTGTCTAGCTCCTAAAACGGTCCTCTTTTAATCATTAAAAACATCCAAATTACACTATCGACAATTACATAAAATGGCCTCACAAAAAAATAAAAATGGGAGGTTAGAACGTGTTGGAATTTGGGACAAATACAAAATAAGAGGTTACCAACATCGGGGTTTAAAACATTGACTTCATATCCCCTCTCCTACTATTTATCTATCTCAAACATAGGACGTAGTTTCATTTTTACTCCATTAAATTTCTTCTAAATCACGTTGACTCTTTAACATGTTTTATCAACATTCCATTTTCATATAAGTAATTGCTCAAACATAAGACGTAGTTCTATTTTTATTTTATTAAATTTCTTCTAAATTACGTTAACTTTTTGACATGTCACATCAATATTTTATTTTTACATGAGTGATTACTTGAGTGAGATATTAATAGGTTGGACAAAAAATTAACACCTATTGAATTCTTTTTTTCTTTTTCTTTTTTTGATAGAACACCTATTGAATTCTTAAGGACTAAATAACAACCTTTTAAATTTTAAGAACAAAAAATAAATTTAATCAAATTAGAAGGGAAATTTTGTACCTTTACTCTTTTTTTTTCTTGTTTCTATGCATGTTCATTTTAGATTTTAGGTTGAAATTCATTTTAGTATGCATTTAGATCTTAATTATAAGTCAATTTATTGTTTTTATTATACTATTTACAAGTCTCACGTAAGTTCTCTACTTATTTTATTTAGTACCTACTTTTTATCCAAATTTATAATAAATAAATAAATAAAAAAAGGCCTTAGAAACCTTCTTTTTTTTTAAATAATACTTATCACACAATTAATTCTATCAAATAATATGTCTCGCAAATATTTTCGGTTAAATTTTTATTAATAAAAAAAATGTTAAAACTTTAAACATCTTGATTGCTGACAGAATTGGACTCTGAAAAGGTGAGGACTAAATTGACCAAAATTTAATCTTAGAGTCTAATTTTTCAATTGAAGTAAAAATCAATGCACTAAATTGAATTTTAGCCCAAATTTTGTATCGCACAGACACAGTCACAAGACGCCGTCGTTTCTCTCTGCTTTTCCGTCTTCTCTTGTGAAAGCAATAGAGACTAGAGACTAGAGACTACTCAGAAGAGAGAGAGAGAGAGCTAGGTAACAATGAAAGTTTCAGAGATTTCAATGAAATCCAACAACAACAATGGGCAAAGCAGTTCAGAGAAGCCTAGCAAACCCCATTTTAGACCTGCTCAAGATGACACTAAGCCTGTCCTCCAAGACCCAGTACTCTCTCTCTCTCTCTCTAAATTTTTATGTGAATATTTGGTCTGTAGTAGTTTTCATTTGACATGGGTTTTTCATATTTTGTGTTTTTGGATATCATTATTCTATGTGTATGTGGTACCATTCATTTTGCTATATATCAATATAGAAAATTTTCAATATTGTAGAGGCTTTTGGAGATAGAAGCCTCTCCTCCAAGACCAACTACTCTCTCTTTAAATTTTTTATATGGGTTTTCCATTTTATGTTTTTTGATATATCTTTATGTGTATCTAGTTCAATTCATTTTCTTTTTTTGATAATTGTTGCTAGTGGGAGAGGGTAATTTGAACCTAAGGAGATCAGGTATAGCTGAGCTACAAGGTTCTTGGCTACAATTCATTTTCTTATATAAATATACATATGGAATTTATTATGGGGTTACTTTTGTTGATTTAAGTCTGTCCTCCAAGACCCACTGGACCACTACTCTCTCTTTAAATTGTTATTTGGATTTTTGCATTTTGTGTTTTTTGATCTCTTTGAGGGTAGTTCTACTCATTTTTTGTGAGTGGTACAATTCATTTTTGTTAAACTAATATACATTTTTCAATTTTGAGATGGATTTTTATTGATATAAGGGTGTTCATTTCTGTTTTGCTTTTTTGTTTTTTGGGTAGATACTCAGGTCAGACCCAATTGAGACGGAAGAAGCAGTGCTCAGATTGCCTCCTTTCCCTGTTACTAGCAGATCAAATCCCAGTTCAAAATGAGTTCAATTGCCAATATATTGTTTTATTGTATTTTTTCTGTGTTTTGGGAATTTGATGTAGAATATGAATTCAGATCAAATGTGCTTAACTGAAATAAAATTGTTGGAGTTCTACTTCTATATGTGTATTGCATGGCCATGTATGACTTCTATAATAGCCTTGAATGTGTTGGACTTCTTTTTGGTGGTTGAAAACAAGCTTTTGAATATAGGGGTTTTTGGTTTGCATTTCTCTGGCAAAAATAATGACTAAATGGTGTACTATTCAATGTGTGTGTGTGTAATTGTGAGAAGTTAAAAAAAAATTTAGCTCTGTAGAGCTTCACCTGTACTTTCCAGGTTTGAATGCCAAAAAACCAAATGCTTACTCTAGAATGGTTATTCACTCCTGTGTGTTCTCTGGAAACAATTTGTATTTAGAGCAGCACACATTGCTGAAGCCAGGCACAGAGCCAATCTGATCTGTACATTGGGGTCCTGCTCTGTGAACAGCACGTGAGTTCTCTCTATCTCTCGAACTTTTCTAATCAAATTGTTTATCTTGGTTTGACAGATCCCTCATATCTTTCTGGCAAAGCATGTTTTTTTAATATGATTTTGATCTAGAAAATAAATAGATCCCCAAAGCACAACAGTCTATGAGTGTTGGATGTTTTCCCTCATTGCCTGAACAACCTGAAAACTAACAGATTTAACATTTAAGAGATAAATTAGAAATAGCAATTAGCATAAATCCATGAGTGGCCATGCACAAATTTGCTTGAAATTCTAGGTCTGTTTAATGTTTTTACTTGTTGGTTTGATTTTGATTTGTATTAATCAGAATCCTGTTGTGTGTTTGTCAATTTTTTTTTCCCAATTAGATTAATTATATTGGAACCATTTCGTTGTTAATTGGTCCAAACAAGCATTTGGTAAATTGTACAATTGTTTGGAAAGTATGCCTGTATGGATTGGCAGGTGCTTTTGTGCTTGGCCTAACACAATTGCTGGTTTGTTTAAAAAAAAATGAATGAGATATTTTATTAATACCAAATGGAACATATACTATCAAAAAACACCCCCACCTGAGACCAAAAGCCAGCACATATCTAGCAAAAACACCAAAGAAACAGAGGCTACAAGGACAACAGAGCAAACCCAACTCAAGACTCAAAACTGAATGAAATCTTCCACGTACAGCACAAACCTCTGTTAATGATTGAGTGACACTTTCTTACAACAATTCAACTCTACAACTCACATAAATAACATTGGCTTGAACCTTGAAGAATTGCATCCTCTTATCTTATTCTCCCATTGCACAATCTAGCATTACGATCTAACCACAAATGATAAAGAGTGGCAGCCCAAGCTAACCTGCAAACAAGATCATCCAAATTGTTTGATTTTTTTTCTTTTGATAAATACGATAGGATTTGAACTCATAACATCCGCTTTATGATAATTGCTCTTTATTATCAAGTCAAGATACCAATTGGCTCTTTATTAAAAGAGAGAGGTGAAACTTAGTTGTGTATTTATGTATGATTTTAGGGTGTTGATTTGTCGGCAATTCTGGATTGTTATCTGTCTAGGAATTATGATGATGAGATTTTTCCTGGAATTTCTTGCAGAGCTGTGAGCAGGAGAGTTGACTTATAAGATTGATTTAAAAAGAAAAATCCATGCTCTCGTGGGTTATTTGCCACATGAGTCGAGGCACAATGAAGTGTTATTATATAGATCTTAGTTCTGTGTGCAAAGCTTTCACTCCTCAAATTCAGGCATTTGTGCTCCCTTTTATAAATGTCTTTCCAAACTTGGTGTTGGTTTCATTTCCATAATTAATTGGAGAGTTGATCCTAGCAGTTTAATGGTTGAAGAAATGCTGAAACAAGGTAAGAAATTAAGAATATGCAGCCCAGAAAAGAGAGAGAGGATCTTTTAATCTGCTACAAGCAGAGATTGTGACTAAGATAAGCAGTTGTTCATGAGAAGGGTTGTGTTCAATGAGGGAACTGTGGAATATTAGCCATTCTTACTGGCATTAGATTAGAAGTGGATGCGCTTTTCTTTTTTGAATGATTTAGCAGCTAAATTCTTTTTTGGAAACCAGATGGGAATTCAATTTTGACTCTATTCAAAGATGTCTTTATCAATCTTATTAAAAACACTTCAATTGACAAACTGCTAGCATTTTACGCACCGAAGGTAGCCCATTCAATTGACAAACTGCTAGCATTTTATGCACCGAAGGTAGCCCATTCACCTCAAACATAAACTGGAAAATTATTTTTTATAAGCAGATTTCGAAATTTTATAACTGCTCCATATCTTATTTCACTACATGCACAGCATGAAACAGAATACTGACTAGTAATGCCAACCAACTGATGTAGCCTGTGTAGGTTAGTTAAATTCAGTCTTAATGTTCTTCAAATAAACAAAATTTGAGGAACTTTTTTTTTTTTTTTGAGAAACAAACACAAAAAAGAGAGAAATGGGTTTTAACACAAAGACACACCACAAGAAAAATGGATTCTGAAGCAATAAACACCACCCCCTCCCCAATAAAAAATTAAAATTAAACTTTTTTTTTCATTTTAAGTTGGCTTCTGATTGTGAACATCAATTACTTATATAAATACATAATGACCTAAAGTTTAATATAAAAATATTTCCTTATGGTAAATTTTGCATAAAAATTACTTATTTTCTATAAAAACATAATTAAAAAAATCATTTGACCCCACATACGTTAATTTTATGTTTTTCCCATTTTTTGTCTACAGAAGGAAAGGTTCAAGAGAATCGTGACTTTCTCCTTCAAAATTATGTTTTGCATTGATTCTTGCTCATAATTGATAATTCACCTTCCATGCATTTAGGGCACTCAAAACATACAAGATCTTTGTCAGCTAGAAAATCTGCTGTCAATGAATCAATCTGCAGGTACAAACTGTTCAACTTTAGCCATTCCATGTGAAGATAAAATGTTTGATTTTTTATGGATTAGTGGAGACTTGAGAGAAGCAATACAAGACACATTGCAAAACTACTCATTTCAAACAGAACACCAAAATATCAATCACAATAAAGCAACATTTTTACCTAAAAGGTAAGAGGCACTTCAATTAATTCATCTAATAATATTGCGAATCAGAGTGACAAAAATAACCCAATTAGGGCAATTTACAATTCCCTTGATAGAATTAATAATATTCAAATATAATGTATCTCTTCCAAAGAAAGAATCAAGCATCATCCTCAGATGCTGCTGAAGAACACACTCCTGAAATGTTTGGAAATTTTGGAGGCAATCTAAACACGGGTTCATTAACACCACTAGAACCTTGAAATGCTGAACCTAATGCATAGCCCAAGGCTCGAGCAACAGGAACCGCAACGGCATTCCCAACTTGAATGTATCTGAAACAATATCAAAGAAATAGACTTAAAATCAACAACTGTATCAATAATTCCAACACAATTAAGCATTACAGATTCATAAAACCAAAAAACCAAATTTTATCTATCAGATATATTCGAAATGAATAACTAAGAAACTAAAATTCACTTTTTCCTGCTACAAATATGTAGAAACACTAGACTTGTCATGAGCATCAAACTAGTCAAGAACATCACTTCACATTTTTTGACAGAAACCATAAAAAGGTTGACAACTCAACATGAGATGCAATACAATACCAGCAACACAATGCATCAGAATTGTTCTATTCAAATGATACTACATAACTACATAGCATGGCAAACCACATCTTGTATAACCACAACTGACAGAAACATTAAAAGGGCATCTCCTTCCCCTTTCCCTAATCACTCAAATTCTCTCTCTAAGTTTTGGCCCCAAGGGAAGATGAGAATTGAGCCAACAATCTAAGCTTCTTGAGGCATGGTCCCCAGCCAATTGTGCAACCCCTTCAGGTCTAATTTAATCTCGTGTAGTTTCCATATTTACGAAATCAGCAAAAATTCACTCATGAAATGGTCCTCTTCTATTAACAACCACTTTAGTTTTGTCTATTGTAAAGTAACAATTCTGTTTGAAAAAGATGCCAAGTAGGATAAATTGCCATTTGGGCACCACAAACTCATGAGATTTAATAGTAGAAACATGTATTTGCAGTATTTTCTTCAACCAAGAGTAGGAAAATGAAAGGCACCTCTCTTTTACCGGACCACAAAGCTTGTAACAATCAGGAAAACCCTGAAGTCTGGCATTCTCACGTATTGTGAGTACCCTGTTCTGTACTGGATGTAAAATTGCCTGTAATAGAGAGACATGTTAACCATCAAGAAACACCGTGCATATCCTTTTAAGCTATAAGAATTTAAACAAGGAGATGACCTGATTGTGAGGCTCAGCTCGTGTAACAACAGTTGGCACAGTCTCATCCCACCATAAACGTGCAAAAGGTCTACAAGAATTTGAAAGGAGAATATATGAAAAGCAAATCAACTAGCAAAATCAACAACAACAAAAAATCAGCCAAAAGAAATACTTACTTAGATGACGTCCCGTTGACAAAACTCATTGCATAATCTGGTACCTACAAGTAATGAAGTAAATAGGACTTATCAGCCCAAATTGCTGAAAATAATATGTATAAATATATCCATAACCACCACCATTTGAAAAAAACAGTAGTAGGAAAAAAAATAAAAAATAAAAAACTTTACCAAGGGTTTCCCTGACTTCAAATAGACTCTCTCTACATCTGGATCCCATTCTACTTTATTTTTATTCGAATCTGAACAGATCCGAACACCAGGCAGATCTCGGAAATTTGCACCCTAACCAAACATTCAAACGAAGTAAAAATAAGAAAGCAATGCACACATGGAAAATATTAATACTTCAATCTAGTTGCATCTCTCCTCCCTGGTTATCTGTTTGCTCCTCTTCGTATTCTGCTTTGAACATTCAGTCCACTGAAATGCTATTAAGATGAATGAGACCAAACCCTAGGAAGAATCCTCAACCAAGGGAACCTCACCCGAAGTCCTTGACTCTCAGTGTGGGAACGGAACAAAGGCTCTCAACAGAACTTCACTCAATTAGGAGGACAGGCATTCCCTGTGCTAGTCAAACTATAAATACATATTGCATGATATGAAAAATCACCTTTTTCTGAGGGATCTCACAAACACGCTCATAATCATCATTATTCAATGCCAATGGACGATGATCATAAAGGACACATTCTAATGGTTCTTGCTTTGGAAGACCCAGCAATTCTGCCAAAAAAAACACCCACCAAAATGTACATTTAGACCTTCAACATTACCTACCAAATTTATTAAGAAAGTTGATTGACTTGAAACACCATTCAAAGAAAGAAAGAAAAAAATGGAGAAAATACAGTACATCATATACTTCATTGAAAATTTTCTGTTATTAGAGTCTATGAATTAATATTGACCTGAAAAAGGGGAAAAACCATCATACACATAATTCTATATTTAATAAAACAGTAAATTAGCACACTTGCTAGTTGCTATAAACGCAAATTTAATATATGATAACAACACAAAACCTGCAGTACTGATCAAAAAGAGTTACTTATTCAATGTTAGTGTATTAAAAATGTTTTCAAACTCACAACATGTAATGAAACAGTTGCATATACGGGTATATGGGAATAGTATCGAAATACACATCTTCAAACAAAATTTTTTCTTTCAATGATGCACACCCATTGAAAAAGATACTGATAAAAAAATTAATTTGAAGCATTCTCAAGTTTCTCCTTTCAACAAATTGACACTTCAAAAATGAACATCACACAGAATATAACTCCATGGATTTAGAAAAATTTATGCAACAAACACAGAAGCATACCATCTCTGCCTAGTCTAATAAGCTTCTGAAACTCCGTCTGGGGAGGCCCACTGTAGGGCATTTCATCTCGGCATTCATTATTCTCGACCTGAATAAAACGTGAAAAGATAAATTATATTACAATAGATTGCAAACATATGTAAAAAGAAGCAAGTAATGATAAAACATACAGCAATACTTATCAAAAAAATAAAACATACAGCAGGAAGGTCAGAAATTGCATCTTTAAGCAAAAGCTTTTCTTCCAACTTGAGATTGTGGCCTTCATCATGAGCAACTGTATTCTTCTGCAGCAATACATAAATATAATTATAAGAAAACCATTGGCAAGGAAAATAGAATTTCTACTATAGAGCAAGGTAACCCTCTTATACCTCAAACTCTAATGGAATAACCCCCCTTACAACAACATCATGGGTGGGGAGTGGGAACTGAGGCAGATTCTGCCAAAAAAAACAACTAATTAGCACAAAAATGCTTCAAGATAGTCATACCAAATAAAAAATATATAATTATTTACAAACCTCAGTAGGCTGTGCCCCCCATAAGAAAACACGCATGCGAAATTGTGGAAGCCCATATGCACCTGCTGCCATCATCCCCATCCGAACTTGATAGTTCATACCAATAAGACGACCCAATGCATAACGTCCAAGAAAGCCATTTGCAAATTTAACAAGATCAACCACATTTTCCATTAAAACATATCTTGGCTTCAAGTGTTGCACTAAGTTCATATAAACAATTAGTTGTTTATTTTTGTCATCATCCAATGGATTTTCTTTATTCCTAAACCGATTAAAACCACTTATGCCTTGACAAGGAGGTCCACCACATATCACATCAACATCACCCTACATTATTAAAAAAAATAGTATAAGGTTACATTCAAGTTAGACATAACTTGCTTCCTAATTCCAGTTACAACAAACATACCGGTAAAGGTAAAACCTTTGATCTATAACCATTGGTGACAAATTCTTTTATTGTCTTAACACAATTCCTGTAAAATGAACCATAATTAGAAAAATATATAACAAAATAGCATATCCATAAAAATGTAACAAAATTCCATGCAATACCCCAATCCCATGATTGGTTCCCATGTGTCTTCATCAGCTCCATAGCCTTTCCAACGAACCTAAATACAAGAGATGATAAAACCCAATTGTCAAAAAGAGGCACATTCTAAAAAACTTCAAATTTTAAACCTTAGTACTGCACTTAAAATTTTACAATATTACATTTTTTGGACCATTGAACTTAATAGTTAATTACTTTTTTAGAGAGCACATGATTGAATTTATTCTAGCTTCTCCATGTAAATATTCTAACATGATAATAGACTACAATTTCTTACTCAAGTGCAAAATAATAACTAAAATAAAATTAAAACAAATAATAACTAATTCATATGAACTAATTCAAATACCTTAAGATATAATTCCCGTTGTTTTGTCTCATTAGGGTCACCATAACATATTCCCAATATCTTTTCAACTTCAAAGACCTCCCCATCTTCATTATCAGCCTCATCATTATCATTGTCCTCGTCACTACCATCACCATCATCGGCAACAAACAAATCCGCATACACTTGTGGAACAGCATCACTTTTAAGTAAGGAAAAATAACAACATAATTTTTCCCACTCCTCTAGCAACAATAAAAAATCCTCAGCGGATTCATTTCTAACCTGATTTGCCAAGGATAAACTAATATTAGAGCTTTGCACTTAAGCATAAAAGTTCCTATGTATCAATAAAAGAAAAGGGACCAGAAAATCTACCTCCGTCTCTGGATGGTTTAACCTGAGACTTTCACAAGCATACCGGTTTAAGTCAACAGCCCATCTCTACAACAACATACATAGGAAATAAATTAGTTCCAAGACATAATGATGATGATAAGCTGACATCTAATTCAGGTTTGTATATATTTTGGCTTAAAGAATGGAACTTACGGTAACAAGATGTAAACCGAACAAATTAGCTCCAAGACATAACCCAGTCGACATAGCACCACAACCGGAGTAGAGGTCTAGCAATGACACCTCTGTCTTAGAGTGATCTTGAACTTTAAAATCTTCTTCTTGTTCAGTCCCATTCATATCACACTCACAAGAAATAGTGGATGATGCCTCACAGCTACTATGCCTCTCTTCTGCAAGTTTATAAGAAGGAAAAAATAGGACAAATAAAAATAAAGTCTTTCAAATTTAAAAACACATACAATTTAATGCAAATAACACAAAATTCCAACCTGTTGGTAACTTAACAAATGTAGAATATGGCAATAAATAGAGCATGTCACAATAATAATCACAATTGGGAATTGTTCTATTTGCTGGATCAACCTGAAAAAGAAATTTTAATTACTATCACACTATAAAAATATCAGAGAACGTATATAAGAACTTATAAAAATCAAAGAACGTATATAAGAATTTGAAATCATACATCCAAAGGAATCCTAGCAATTGTTAATTTTTCAATTAGACAATCCAGTGGGTTATCATTCTGGATTTCCGAATAGAACACACGCTTGTTGTCAATAAGATTGTGACAGTTCTGTATGACCTATGGAAACAAAATTAAAAATTTAATCAGAACTAGGCATTAGTAAGCTAAATATTGAGGACCAAAATCAAGAGATAGTGTTAAGATGATACTTACCGTATCCTCAGCCCTATAATACCATTGAGCTGTAAAATAAAAACCTCCATCCACTGCCTCAAACATTTCAACAATCTTGCCGATATAACTAGGCACTCCTTCCGGAGCCTAAACATAACAAACAAATAAACAAAAACACAAGTTAGACTATCAAAATAAAATATACAATATACAATAAATAGCAAAGCATTTCAAATTAAAACTTACCTTAACATGAGCATCATCATAAAGATTATAGAGAATTTGACCATCAACCTCTGCTTGAGTGTAATGGCGTCGAGCCAAAATAATTTCATCAGATTCATCCTTACTTTTTATGACCTAACAATATCATCACATCACTTATCAAGAAGATTTATAATATTTCATTACATAACAGTAGGTTTAACCATCTAAGAAATATCTCATTACATTACAAGCTTACATCTATAATTAAAATATATTACATTACTCATCAACGAAACAAAAAGGACCAAATTAAAACAACATAATTTTATTTTAACTCACAACATTACTCTTAATTAATGATGATTTGAAATAGAGCTTGATGGCCATCTTCCATCTTTATTCATAAAAAGTCAATATCCATAAGTGGTAGATCAAGCTTCATGAAACATGATTTTCACTACTCAAGTAAAAAACCAACATAAAAACAGAAGTATTTCTTGCTTTTATTCAAGCCAACCAAAACACATAACAAGCAATATTAACATTTTATAGTTTTGAATTTCAAAACTACTTTTAATATATAAAACATTAATGTCGACGCAATCACAAAAGTAACTTTACAATTTGATGATATAAAAATTTCCCCAACAACCAAATAGAAACTTCCAAGCATAATGTCTCAAAATGATTACACTTCTGATTTCACAATATGGTTTCTGCTCAATAAAACATTTATATCTACCCAACAAAGCTCAAATCTTTACAATAATTTAACTTAATTCAAGTCAGCTCATGACACATAAACAAATACATTAATGTCGATGCAATCGCAAAAGTAACTTTACAATTTGATGACATAAAAATTTCCCCAACAACCAAATAGAAACTCCCAAGCATAATGTCTCAAAATGATTACGCTTCTGATTTCACAATATGGTTTCTGCTCAATAAAACATTTATATCTACCCAACAAAACTCAAATCTTTACAATAATCTAACTTAATTCAAGTCAGCTCATGACACATAAACAAATACATCATAGACCAATTTGTTTTTCAGACTGATTTTTTAAACCAAGCAAGAATTGCATACATGGACATTAAGCCCAACTATTTAGCTTACTCAAAATAAGCTCATTGTACTCTTTTTTCCATTTCACATACCTAGCAACCAGACTCCTCCACATTTGGTAATAGAAAAAAATCTCGAACTCTACAATTTAATAATTGACTAATTTTCTAGAAAACCAAACAAAAACCCCACACAGAATTGAGTTCAATACAACAAAAAGTAAACGAACCCCGTACAAATAAAAAATATCATATACCCATTGGTCCTTTTTTAAAAAATTGAACATTCTCAGCAATCAAACAGCTCTATCTGGATGCAGACAAAACTCACAAATCCCTAGCCATATTTTACTAACACATTGATTTTCTGACTAACCAAACAGAAACTCCACACAAAAATTATCACTTCGAGCAAACAGAAAACTCAAAAAGAAAGCAAAAAAAAAAAAAAAAGTATACCTTTCCCTTTTCCTCGTACCGCTTAGGCCAGCGTTGGCGAGCCTCTAGGTCCGGAACTGGCTCTCCGACGAACCTCGAATCTTCCTCATCATCATCCTTTTTCTCCACCGCCCTCCTCGGCGAACTGCTCTCCTCCTCCTCCTTGGGAGCCGCCGCCTGCGGCTGCTCTTCCACTCTCCGCTTTTTCTCGGTCACTGACTTTGACCTTGACTTGAGCTTCGCCATTTCCGACTCTTCCTCTTCCGCCCTACGCTTCCTCTGCGAACTACTCTCCTCCTCCTCCTCCTGCGGCTGCGCTTCCACTTCCTGCTTTTTCTTGGTCACTGACCTTGACCTTAACACGCGCTTTGCCACTGCCGACTCTTCCTCCACCGCCCTACGCTTACTCGGCGAACTGCTCACCTCCTCCTCATTCAGATCCGGCGCCGCCGCCGCCTGCGGCAGCGCTTCCACCTTCGGCGTTCTCTTGGTCACTGACTTTGAGCTCGAGTTGCGCTTTGCCATGGCAGAGAAGTGAGAGATCGGAGCGTGTGTGTGAGAGAGAGAGCGCGAGAGAGTTGGAGAGAATAGAGTTTGAAAAGTAGAGTTCGAGAGGGAGAGGAAGGGATTAATTAGGTTTTTATGAGATATCGGGAGGAGCGAAATTTTTGAAAAAGGGCGGAGTGAGCGGGAAAGTGAAAATTATTGAGTTTGGACTTTGGTGAAATGGATTTTAAAAAAGGTCCATGACTCCATGTGTTTTTTTTTTTTGTTTTTTTCTCTTTTATGTTTTCTTCCTTCTTTTATTTTTTTGTTCCTTTTTTACTTGAATCCAAAGGGTGGCTACAACTAGATAGGCTTTATTCTCTCCACAATTTATGGACGGGTGATGTGGGAAAATTGTGTTTTGTTTTGTTTTGTGTTATTTTTCTTTTCTTTTTTAGAAAAAAAAATAAAAATTATCACTTTCATTGTTTGTTAGTAAGTGGAAATTATTGAGTGTGACTTGTATATTATATATTCATCTCACATAAAAAGTAAAGTAATTTTTACACATATGATCCATGTTTACGTGAAGAGGAAGATATAATACATTAAATGAACGGAATAATTTATTCTCAGCGAGAGTATAATATTAATAAGTTAGTTTTAAAAGGGTATGATAACTGACTTTTTAACGGTATTCATTCAATTAAAAGATTTGGAACGAAGCAACGAACTTCCAAGTATAATTTGGTTTTAGCAATATCAATAATAAAATCTGTTAGTTTCAGTTTTTTTTTTTTTTTTTTTTTTTTTTTATAAATTAATTCGCTAGTTTCATTAAGGCTTCGTTTGGGAAGAGAGAGTGGAATGAAATAGAAATGAATGAAAAGAATAATTTTAGAATATTCTTCTCTTCCCTTATTTGGGAGTTTTAATGAAGGGAATGGAAAGTTCATTCCCTTGTTTGGGAGTTTAAGTGGAAGGAAATTGAAAGGGTAAAAGGAAACATTCATTCATCTCCATTCCCTTAAAACTTTAAATTTTAATTCTCCCTAAAATTGGGAGGAATAGGAGGGAATAAAATTAGATTTAATGATTTTTTTACTAAAACTCCCAAAATACTCCTATATATTCAACCCTTTATTTTAAAATAAGGGTCTAATAGTAATATTGTCATAAGCTGATTTCATTCCATTCCCTCCATGTTGCTCTCAAACAAGATTACTTACATTGCATTCATTTTCATTCATTTACATTCTTTTATTTTAAAATATCCAATCAAGGTTACTTAATTTCATTTCATTCCATTTCTTTCTCTTACTTAAATACATTATATTACATTCCATTCCCTTATGATCATTCCATTTCATTCCCTTATGAACTCCCAAACGGAGCCTAACTCACCTAATAAGTTAATTTTTGTACCGTTATAAACAGGCATTATAAGTTCAAATCTTATCAATAAAATTAACATATATAAAAATTTCAAAAAGCAATATCTCTTTTATTTCCTTAATGGTTCAAAGTTTCCATATAATAAATTAGTTTTTGAAATGCATGATAACGGACTCTTCAAAAAGGGAAGAGTTAACGAATGCCTTAAGCGCATTGGTTAGTGAACCATTTTAAGAAAGTTTTTATCAAAAATAAAAATAAATAATTAATGTTTTGACATCTTTTTCAATTTCTCATAAAAGTATTATAAAATGAGTAATGCTACAGACATAAACTATTTTACAACATTTTTACAAACTGCTGATGTAGCAAATTCTTAATAGTTCTAATATGGACTCATCACTAACATCACATTTTTACTTGCAATAACTATTTGGAAAATACTAAACCACATCAACAGTTTGTAAAAATGTTGTAAAATAGTTTGTGTCTGTAGCATTACTCTTATAAAATATTTAGAAATATATGATAACTACAGTATTCATTCAGTTAAAAAATTTGGAGCGAAGCAACAAACTCCCAAGTATAATTTGGTTTTAGCAATATTAATAATAAAATCCGTTAGTTTCAGTTAACTCACCTAATAAGTCAATTTCTACACCATTATAAACAAGCACTATAGGTTCAAATCTTATCAACAAAATTAACATATAGTATAAAAAAAAAAATTAAAAGCAATATCTCTTTTATTTCCTTAATGTTTCAAAGTTTCCATATATATAATAAATTAGTTTTTGAAATGTATGATAACAAACTCTTCAAAAAGTGAATTGTTAACGAATGCCTTAAGCATATTGATTAGTGAACAATTTTAAGAAAGTTTTATCGAAAAAGAAAAAAAATTTAATATTTTGACATCTTTTTCAATTTCTTATAAAAGTGATATAAAATATTTCCTAAAATAATTTATTCATAATTACTCTAAAGGCAACCATTAACAGGATCCCTTTAAAAATATTTGTCAAAAACTCACAAGTATAACAAATATAATTTGGTTCTATCAATATCAATAATAATTTTTTTTTTTTTTAGAAAGATAAAATTTGTTAATTTAAGTTAATAAAATCCATTTATGTACCATAAAACAGACATTAGGCTAAAATCTGGTCATAAGCTACTTCCCCTTTCCTTGTATAGGGTCCAATATTCAAACTCTACGGCTTCACGTGAGAAAGGACTTGCAATCTTGCATGTGTTTATTGACTTGTTAAATCATAAGTCATAACATCAATTTGCTCAATCAAACAAGAGTTTTTTTTTTTTTTTTTCAAATAATGACACCTTGCACGTGCGGGCGTGGCTTAACCTGGTCTAAAAAGAAATACAATGTGACAAGTGATGAACGCATAAATTGCCACTAATCACAAAACAGTTTTTTCACACAATTTTTGCCATGACCTTTTTAAGACTAATCACTAAACAGTTTTTCACCACAATTTTTGCCATAATCTTTTTAAGTGGTATACCATGAATAAAGGATAATCACATTCACAACTCTATCACTTTTTCTCCACCATTAACTGTGGATCACATCAAAATTATAATAAAAATTGTGTTACTAGACTTTCCTATCACTAAGTTTCTCCACCTTTAATTATGGATCACATCAAAATTATAATAAAAATTGTGTTACTAGACTTTCCTATCACTAAATATGCGAAGAGAATCTTACTTTAAAAAAAAATTAAGAAAGTCAATTTTTGATAATTCAAAGTTACAATGAGAGAATTTAATCTATGGACATCTCCTTTAAAAATATTAAAATGTGTCAATTGAGCTACAAACTCATGATGAAGAGAATTGATTACACAATAAAGAATAGTTAAAACATCTAAAATCAAATATAATATCAAATTATTTACAAATTTTGTTTTCGTGGACTTTTAGGACCCAAAAACTACTGAAGATTGCTTTCATGAGTTGTACAATTTTGAAATTGTAATGCAATGAGAAGAGGGATTTTTGCATTTTCTACTTAGAGCATTCACAGCAATACGTGCAAAATTTGTTGTATAAGTTTTTAACATAAAAAACTACTTTTTTCTATTTTATATACTCACTTTTTAAAACAACACATGTGGGGTACAGAAATTTAAAAAGGAAATCATGCCACGTGTCATACCTAAGGCCGAGGAGGCCAATACAATTCCAAGAAGTCCATACACTCAAATGGTAAGGCCGGAGAGGCGGGCCATGGCCACGTCAATGGCACATTGCAGGAGGGGGCCACACTGTAGAGGAAGAGCTTCGGAAAGGGGGTTAGCCCTGACGTGATTGGAGGAATAGTAGCTGCCACCACATTTAATGCACCTCACCAAACACCATGGCCGCATTTATGTAGAGAAAACCCCTGAACAGTACTGTCTTGGTTGCCGCAATTCACAGAAGACTTGGAAGGGCGTTTGATGGAACAATCACTCGAGTAGTGGCCTGCATGATCAACAAATTGAGGGCCAAGATGAGAAAAATGAAGCTATATATTGTGAGAGATCCTCTAGGGACAGGGGGGGAGTTTATCTGAAAATTTGGAGAAACATTGTAATGCAAAGAACTGAAATTGTAATCAAATTTAAGAAGAATATACTCTAGTATTACTCTCCTTGGACTTTTCCGAGGAAGGATTTCTTCACGCAAAACCTATTTTCCTTTGTTTTATTTTAATCTTAAACCCATTGTGAGTGTTGTCCCATTCATTGAAGCCTAGTTTTTAGGTCACTCTCTACAAATTCATTGTATTAGGCTCTTTGGGCCTTAATCCATTTACCTTTTGAGCCTAGGATCCAAAACCCACCCCTACAATACACATTAGATTATCTATTTTATACCATAGTTATCAAAATCATAATGAAGGTTGACCTAATTGAAAAATTGGTTCATTAGTTCACCAATTTAACCGGTGTTTCATTGGTTGAATTGTAGGTTTATTACTTAATTAAATAATATATTTTATAACTATAAAAGCAACTAAAATAAAAATAAAAAAATAAAAAAATTCTATTTAGGTAAACTAATAAATTATAACAATAAAAAATTACATCATATGACATAAAAATTAGAGAATATAACAAAAATAAACACATCTAAATCGTCCAATAACTTTTTGACATTTTATTATGACAAATTTTGTCTCTTTTAGTGTAGAAATTCTTCCATTTCTCTCTCTCTCTCTCTCTCTCTCTCTCTCTCTCTCTCTCTCTCTCTCTCTCTCTCTCTCTCTCTCTCTCTCTTTTAAGTTCTATCACTTTATCCTAGTTCTATAATTTTATCGCTATATCTTTATCTCTTTCGGTCTCATAACTATCACTTTATCTCTTTAATCTCAACACTCAACTCTTATCTCATGGCACAACTCTTACTTTATCCCTTCAATATTTCATCTTTATCAATTTATTTTTTTCAATCTTAAGTGGTTATCAAAAAAATTTCAATCTTAAGTAGTTTAGTAATTAGGTTAAGAGTCTGCAGACTTCAAAGTTTAGAACATCCAGTAACTTCAATAGTTCAGTTTGGTCCTTTTTCACAAATACACAAGATTTTTTTTTTCTTTTATCCACCAGTTAAGAAGATTAATATGTGCAATCCATCAATTTACATGGTTTGAGAATGGATCATTGCATATATGGTATTTTACACCAAACCATTCTAGATAATGATTTAGTTCACAAGTTTCACGGTTTAACCAATGGTTTAGTACGAATTTAATAACTACGTGTTATACTACAATGCATTTAGCAAGAAAATTCTGAAAAATAAAGAGAAATTAAAATTTTAATGCAAAATACATGTTTGAAAAGTGAAAATGTAAAATAGAAAAAAAATTTGCCAAGGGTGACGTGGTTTTCTCTAATGGAATGCTCTTTCTCCCTCTCTAGAGAAGAACAGGCGGAATTAGCACGTAGTAATAAGAAAGTTAAAAATGTCAGCCATGCAGGCTTCCAAGAAGGCCGGGAGTCCAATCCATCAATGTCGAGCCACGGTTACAGCCCCTGGAATCGTGCAACTTCATTCAAGGACAAGCTGGTAGGCGAGATACCAAGAGCTTTTACGCAGGCTTTCAACTTCGGAGACCTTATGGAAGATGATATGGAGTCGGATGATGAGGTAGAAACTCTTCGTGAAGGTCTACTTGCAGTGAGATTCTCCAAGGATCTTAAGCAATGGATTCGCACATCGTAGACTAGAGCCCTCATTATGAAGGTGTATGGCAGGTTTATTGGATTCAACTACCTTCATAATAGGCTCTTGTCTCTGTGGAAACCAGTGGGTAGATTAGACTACGCGGATTTAGGACACAACTTCTTCCTCACTCGGTTCTACTTAAGAGAATATTTCGAAACTATATTACAAAGGGGTCTGTGGTTCATTGGCGAGCATTTTCTGCCCATTAGGCCGTGGAAGCCAAATTTTCACCCGGCTACGAATAATGTCCCTTCCATTGCCGTCTGGATAAGACTAAACAAATTGCCGATTGAATATTATAATGCAGAAGCTCTGCACCAAATCGGTAAGACGATAGGTAATGTCTTAAGGGTGGATACTCATACGGCCTTTGAAACGAGAGGAAGATTTGCTAGGCTTTGTGTCTAAGTTGATGTGAACAAACCATTAACCACGGCTATTTTGATCGGAAAGTTCGAACAACCTATCTGCTATGAGGGAATTCATAAGTTGTGCTTTGTCTGTGGGAGGATAGGGCACAAACAGGAGTACTGCCCACAAGTTGTCTGGCAAGATTTGCCACCAAAGAAGGCGGAGACGGTGGCAGAAGGGGAGCGAGATTTAGGCTCATGCAATGAACATGTAGCAGATATTAACAAACCTGTACAGGGGCCCACTGAAAGTGTGCTTGCCAATGAGCAGAAGGAAGGTACAGATGGGAGGTATGGGCCGTCGGTAGTGGTTACGCGCAAGAAGAGTGGGACAAAGAGTCAGAGGAGTGGTGGGGTCTTTATGGTACAAGGTAGTGGCCAACCACAATAGCTACAAAAGAGGAGTGAATTGGTATTGAGGACAAACCTTGCAGCACGCCAAACTAATTTTAGAAGTGAAACGGCAAGGGTGGCTAAACGTAAACTTAATGGACTTGCTATAGACAACGTGATCCGGCGCATTGTGAATGAGCCTAATTGGCTGGCCCAGGACAGGTTTGAGAGCAATTCAAAATTGAAAGAATTGGGCCATGCTAATATCCGGTTTGATGTGGACTTAAGTAAGCCCAACCTGAGTCACAAGTCTTCTGTTAAGGGCAAGAAAGTCCTTGCACGGCTAAGGGCTTCCCAAGCTAAGATAGGGAGCGTCGTTGGAGAAGCTAACACTGATATTCCCCGTTTATCTATCATATCCCATGAGCAAAATTTCCATGATGCAAATGCAGGCTGTAGCAACTATGGCGGACAACAAATGGGTTCTAATCCTCAGTTTCAGTTCACAACTGGGCAACAATCAGAGATTGGCCATCTGCGTAGTTGTGATTTCGAAGATGGTGCTCGTCAAAGCTAGAGCAAACCCGATCCATGTAGTGAGATGGCTCAACAAAGAGCTCAAGAAGCCATGGAATTGGAGCTTCCCTTTGATGGAGGCGAGTGCAAAGGTGCGCGAGTTAGCACTGTCAAACCCAGCTTGGATTTTGGCAAAAAATCCATGGAGTATCTAGAGAAGCAAACGAATTGTGTAGTGAATTCAAGTGTTTCAATCGACGGGTGTGCTTAGTCTACACACAGCTTCACAAGAGATGGAGATGGGGTTAATTCAGCACAATCGGAGCATATCACTGGGCGAGGGACATATGAGGGATATGTTGAGGCAGAGCGGATGGAATTTAAGGGTGAAGGCGAAGTCACTGCCACTTGCTAATAAGTGGTTCACTCTTGATCACCATATTCCTCATGAATATAATAGTGTGGAATTGCAAGGGCACTATGAAGCCCTCTTTTCTAAAGCATGTTAGTGCGTTGGTCCATAACCATAATCTAGCTATAATGGTTGTAATGGAAACTCGAATTGGGGGTGGAAGGGCAAAACAAGTCACTAATAGAATGCCTTTTGACGGAGCTTATCACACGGAGACTATTGGCTATGCTGGTGGTTTATGGATGCTCTGGAATTCGGATAGAGTGGAGGTCACACCGTTGTCAAGCGCTGAGTAGGAGATTCATGCAATAGTTAAGGTACGAAATTCAAATTCTAGCTAGATGTTTACTGTTATGTATGCTAGTCTTAGGATTGTTGAAAGACATATTTTGTGGAATAATTTAGCTAAAGTTTCTGATCTCCATAACATGCCCTAGGTGGTAGCGGGTGATTTTAATGAACCGCTTATAGGTGAGGATAAGTTTGGGGGTAGAGTAGTAAGTGTCAACAGATCTTTGTTGTTTAAGGAATGTCTGGATAAGTGTAGTATGATAGACATCGGTTTTTCTGGACCCCGATTCACTTGGACTAACAGAAGGGATCTTCATGGCCTAATACAAGAAATGATAGATAGATTTTTTGTGAATCCTAGTTGGTGCCCGTTATATCCAGAAGCAAAAGTGGTGCATCTTACTAGGTGCCACTCAGACCACTGTCCAGTTATACTGGAGATGCAGCAAGGAGGTGGTAGGGGGAGAAATAGACCTTTTAAGTTCCAAACATGTTGGCTGTCTAACCCTTCTTTTCCTACCATTGTGTCACGGGCTTGGAGTCAATCTGAAATGCTAGTGGATGCCATTAGTAAGTTCATTGATGAGGCTACAAGGTGGAATAGGATGCACTTTGGAAATGTCTTTAATAGGAAGAAGAATATCATGGCAAGGCTTAATGGCATCAAGCGAGCTCTAGCTAACAGGCCTTCAACTTTTTTCATTAATCTTGAAAATAAGTTGCTTAAAGAGCTGGAGATAGTGCTTAATCAAGAGGAGGAGATATGGGCATTAAAATCTCAGGTAAATTAGTTGGTGCAAGATGATAGAAACACTAATTTTTATCATGTTTCTACGTTGGTGAGGAGGAAAAGGAACCAGATTTTGGCAATCAAGGATTCAGTTGATGAGTGGATTTTTGAGGAAAGGGCTATTAAGGAGCACATTAGGAATGGATTTGAAGATATATATACCTCTTCTTTTCTCTGTGTTACTCGAGCTGCCCCATCTATTTCTCAATGGCAGGTTAGTCTCTCTGAAGAGGAGAAACAAAGCATTAGGGGGGGGGGGGGGGGCGCTGCCTCGAAGGATGAAATAAAAGCGGCGTTGTGGTCATTGAAAGCTTTCAAAGCGCTACGCTCGGATGGTTTGCATGCCGGTTTTTTCCATATGTTTTGATTGATTGTGGGTAACTTGGTGGTAAATGTAGTGGAGAAGTTGTTTATGGAGAGAAAAGTTTTGAAATATCTCTACAAAACCCACATTGCACTTATTCCAAAAATCCAAGGGCCAGAAACTATTGCTAACTATAGGCCGATTAGTCTATGCAACACCGTTTACAAAATCATAACTAAGATCATTTTTGCTCGACTAAGGCCTCATTTGGATAAGCTTCTTTCACCCCATCAAACAGTATTTGTTCCTGGTAGGAAAGGAGTTGATAATGCGATCATTGTGCAAGAAGTTGTTCACTCTTTGAGTAAGAAAAAAGGGAAAGTGGGATATATGGCCTTGAAGATTGATCTTGAGAAGGCACATGACAAGCTTGAGTGGAGTTTCATTAGGGAAGTTCTCATTAGAGCAAATTTTCCAGTTGATTTGATTGAGATAATTATGAGCTGCATCTCCACCGTTTCTACATCCATTTTGTTTAATGGTGAAGTTTTGGAGCCGATATACCCCTCTAGAGGGATAAGACAAGGAGACCCTCTATCTCCATACTTGTTTATACTTTGTATGGAGTATTTGGGTCAACTTATTGTGGAAAAATGCAATGCTAAGCTTTGGCAGCCTGTCAAGGCATCTGGTAGTGGGCCGGCCTTCTCACACTTGTTTTTTGCGGATGATTTGGTATTGTTTGCAAGGGCTGATGGCACCAATTGCTCTATCATTAGGGATGTTTTGGATGAGTTGTGTAGCATATTGGGGCAAATAATTAGTGAGGCTAAGTCGAGAGTTTATTTCTCGCCTAATGTGGATAGGGATACTAGGGAATCATTAAGTGATATCCTTGGTTTTGCCTCCATTCCTTCACTTGGTGAGTACCTTAGGATACCTATTAAGCACCCGAGATCCTCCTCCCATGAGTTCAATTTTGTTTTGGATAGGGTTAAACAAAAACTTGCCCGATGGAAGGTGAATATGTTGTCTTTTGTTGGTTGTGCCATCCTTATTCAAGCCTCTTCTATGACAATACCATCCTATATTATTCAATGCGCTAAGTTACCGGGAAGAATATTGGATAGGATTGATCGGGTTAATAGAAATTTCCTATGGGGAACCATGGAGACCGCCAAAAAAATTCATTGGGTGGGGTGGCAAAAAGTTACAAGAACTAAAGAGGAAGGAGGGCTTGGGTTACAGGCAGCAAAAGGTAGAAATACAGCTCTCCTTGCGAAGCTTAATTGGCGTTTGCACACGGAAAGAGAAGTTTTGTGGGCTTAAGTCCTTTGGCAAAAGCACCACAATAATAGAAGGCTCAATGCTAGCAACTCGGACAGATTGCCTTGCTCCCAGGTCTAGACAGCCATAAAAAGAGGTATGGAGACCTTTAATAAGGGTAGTTTGATGATGATTAGCAGAGATAGTAATGTTAGCTTTTGGAGGGGCAATTTGCTGAGTAAAGGACCTATCCAGAATTTGATTCAAGGGCCTTTAACTCAAGGTGCAACTCACTTGGAAGTGAAGGATGTCCTAACAGATACAGGTTGGGATTGGAGTAAAGTCCCTTTTGAGCTGCCCTTGGATTTAAAATCTTTGATTCAAGCCATACCTACACCTTTCACTTTTAGAGGAACAGATAGAATCTCTTGGATGGACAACCCGTAAGACACCTTTGATTTAAGGAGTGCCTACTCTATTGCCATGGGAATGGAAACTGATATGGTTGTGAGTGATTTTGGGTGGATTTGGAAGTTGAACACACTGCCCCGCAGCAAGACCTTCCTGTGGATGTGTGCTCATGGAAGTATAGGGGTTAAGGCTTGCCTTGTGAGAAGAGGAGTGGTTGAGGAGGAGTCATGCCCAATCTGTCAAAGAACCTCAGAATCAATATTACAGGGACTGCCATAAGGTCAAAGAAGTTTGGAGGCAGCTAGGAGTTCAGGGGACTGACCAAGGTTTTTGGATTAGTAACTTACAAGATTAGATCAAGATCAATAGTAAAGATAGGAAAAGCTGCTTTCAAGGTAACCTTCCATGGAATATTATATTCCCAATAGCAGTGTGGAACTTATGGAAGGGTAGAAACATGTTTATTTTCAAGAGGAAAAGCCAAAACCCAAATCTTTCCAATGAAGTTGTTAACCAAGCTGTGGAGTTTTTGTGTTATGTAGCTTCACCTAGAAACCCAACCCGAGTAGTGATAAAGAGCATCAGATGGGAGAAGCCAGCAGTGGGATGGAAGCAATTAAACACTGATGGTTCGGTTTTTTGTAGCTTTGGACAAGCAGGTTGTGGTGGTGTTGTTAGAGATGAATATGGGAATTGGATAGTAGGTTTTACAAGGTATAGAGGGGCTACTAACAGTTTTGCAACTGAACTCTAGGGTTTAAGGGATGGGCTTAGCTTGTGCTTGTCTTTGAATATACCATGCCTTGTTGTAGAGCTGGATGCTAATGCAGTGGTTGATGTCCTAAGGAACTCTAACTATGATAACAATATTATATCTCCTATACTAGATGATTGCAGCCAGCTGGTGTTACGTTTCCAGCAAATTCAGATCAAGCATTGTTATCGGCAAGCTAACCGATGTGCAAATTTGTTGGCCAAAGTGGGAGTGGTGTAGGAGATTGATCTTATTAAGTATCTTAGGGTGAGTTTGGTTCAACTTTTTGTAAAAGTGCATAATGAAAAAGTGAATTTTTCAAAATGTGCATTTTCAAAAAGCTGAGTGTTTGGTAAAAACTGTTAAAAAGTGTCTTTTGAAAAAACTGAGTGTTTGGCTAGCATTTATAAAAGTGGCAGTTTGAGGAATAAATTACCAAAAAGGACAATGTATATATAAGAGCATCTCCAGCAGATTAGACAAATTTTTGTACTGTTTGGACAATCAATAGTGACATTTATCTTTTGCCTATCCACTTTTTTAATTTTTATTTTGTAATCAAATTTATTATTTTTTAATATTTATTTTTTCTTTTTCTATTCATTCTCAACAATTATATTTTTCAACAAAAAGTGTTACATCCACAATATTTTTTGTAATACTTTCACAAGAATTATAACAAAATCTTATATGAAAAGTTGTTACTAGTTCTAATTTGAACCCATTACTGAAATTATATTTTTACTCATCAATATTAGCTAATTACTTAAAATTTATTGTGAAAATATTGTGGTAATATTTTTAAATTGTGATTTCTAATTCTTTGCCTTTCTTTCATCCATACATTTCCTTTTTTTTTTTCTTTTTTTCTTTTTTCTCTCTCTTGCATTTTGTCCACCATACACGTATACCATTGTCCATATCCTCTCCTTTTTCGTTTTCTTTACTTCCACTTTCCAGAAGCTCCTCATTCTTTCCTCTTTTTTTTCCTTCTTCCACTTGATTCCAGAAGCTCTTCGGCTCTCTCAATTTCTTCTTTTTTTTTTTTTTTTTTTCTTTTCCACTTGATTCCAGAAGCTCTCCGGCTCTCTCAATTACTTGAAACAACCAAAGAACAGAGAAATCAAAACAACCCATACCCATGAGAAATCAACCCAAAGAACAGAGAAATTATAACCAACCCATATCCATGAGAAATCAACCCAAAGAACACACAGAAAAATCATTACCCAAAACACAAACCACAATCCAAAACTACAGAAATCAAATAGCACAAATAAGTCCACAAACTCAAGATTTATGAGACCAAAAGAGATAGAACACTAAAAACAAAAATAGCAATACCCAAACCCACGGCCAAACAACCATAAACATGCAGAAAGACAGAAAGAAAGAAGAAGAGGAGGAAGAAGAAGAGGAAGACGAAGAAAGACAGAGCAAAGAGACTTACCACGGAGAGGGCAGAGCAGAGAGAAGAGATGGGAGGCGTGAGAGGAGCTTCGTGCAAAAGGAGAGCAGAGAGATGAGATGAGAGGCGTGAGGCTTCAGGCATTGAGAAAACTGATGAATTTTATGGGTATTTTTGTAATTCATCATCAGCCAACTATAACAGTTAAAACGCGCAGTGCGTGTTTTGATTTATGGACCTCCTGAGGTCCATAAATTTTACGCGTTTAGAACTCGTTTTTTGCCTATGCCTAAAACGCAACTATTATCAAAAAGTTACATTTTGGGCTGAACCAAACGCAATTTTCCTTCAACTTTTTGTAATATGGGCCTTTTAAGCTCCTAAAAGTGCAAACAAATGCAAACTTAGTCCGCCTATGGACGTTTTGCAGACTTTACAGGATGATAGGGACGGATTGTATATAAATAGGATCTGTCATGGCATTGATGTAACGGTTTGATTTATTTATGCATCGCCTGTTTATCAAAAATATAAAAATAAATAAAAGAATGTAAAATAGAAAAACTAAAATAAATAGACAAAATTTTTGCATTAGAAGGCACACCATACTTTTCAATTCTTTGAAAATAGGTGGAATGAAAAGATTGTACCTGGAAAAAATTATAGGTTTTAAAAAGCTAGGGAGTGCTTTGATATATGCATTTAAAAATTGAAAACATGTATTTAAAAACATGTGTGCAAATACGTGTAATGTTGTTTAAAAATTGAAAACATGTGTTTGAGTGGGTGTACCAAATGGGTATTCTTTGAAAAAGTATGGTTTCAAATCGGTGAAACAAACAGGGCCTTGGGTACTTGCATTAAGGATAACATTAAAAGCAAGCAAACAGCTTTATAAATTTATCATACATGGGCGCAAAAGTCTGCAGCTGCAGCTAAGCTCCTCAACCATTTTTTACAATTAACATGACAACAACAACTACATATAATGAAGTTGGGAAAGGAGGAACACCAAAATCTATCACTTTCTTTCGACATGATTCCTTGAAACTACACAGGAATCAAGATACAGTCCGCCCATAACACAAACAAGCAAGATAGAGATTCTTCGCCCACTTTTCCTGCACATAAACCAAAAATATGGAAGAAAAAATTAGTACATCACTCTTGAAAAATAAAATGAAAAATAATTACATGCACTTCTTTTTATCAGTAATAAAACTAGCACCCAATGAGTTTTGAACTCATGAGCTCACTCTCCGCTACATCACATCTAAAATAATCACAGATTTTCCAACATTTACCTTCACATGGGTGCTTGGAAATTGGGATGTACGCAAGGTTTCCTGAGTTTCATCACCAGGTTTGCGCCTTGGAACACTCAAAATTAGAGCAGCTTGATCCCAAGTTGCAGCTGTTGATGTAATTCGGTAACCACTATCCCAACGCCTATGGATGCCCTCACTTGGATAGAGAAAATCAAGCTCCACGACCTAAATCAAAATAGAGAACAGATCAGAGAGAAGAACCAGAGGAGGCCTACGTTGAATTCCACAGTACAAATAAAATTGACATTGAAACTGTGTAAAGCAATTGTGAAGTGCACTAATCTGAAATATAAGTCTTGCCAGAAATGAAGTGCAGATATGAAGGAAGAATGTTAAAGGTTGCGCAAAGAAAATATTTTGTTGCAAATGAACAGGATATTGAGGAATTGTTAATACGTAAAATTAAAATTATTAACCCCAGAAAAATTATAATCATTAACATAGGCATATGAGACACTTAATCTTCAAAGTTCAAATCAATTGGTTAGAAACTGGGTCACGAGGCTGAAGTTGGCCAAGCCGATCCTTTTAGACCAATGTTATCAGTCAATTCTAACTTAATAACATTGCATTCTGTAATTTTACACGTCTAAAAAGACAGAATTCAAGTCAGCATAACACTTTGAAAATATAACATTCGCACCCACACAAAAATTTGATCCAGTTACAGCCACAAGGCATTAACTTATGCCTGCTAAGATGTTGAGCCCAGAAGGATTATAAATTTAAGACAACAAACAATGGAAGTTAACAATTATAGTTAGCCTTTACTCCCCACCCCCCCAACCCCCAAAATAACAATAGGCAGTTGTCTTTCAACTGTAAGAACAATAAGAACACGTAGTATTCTGAAAGAGAGAGAACAGTAAATGCTGAAGAGAAGCAAAACTCAACCTGATCACTGAAACCAGCATTGCGAGACATGACAACACCCCATCGGCTTCCAGCAGTTGCCATTGAGGTCACATGGAACCCTTCTCTCCACTTCTTGTTTATCCACTTGAAAGGGAAAGAGTCGCTTACTTTGTAAGACTGCTGAGTGTATTGGGTGCCTGCAAATTTTGGTTCATAACTTAATAAGCTAGTAGCTGAAGATGGCTAGGAAGAAAATCCATGATATCCAAAGATTTGGAGATGTCACGAACTTATCAGTGCACAAGAAGTGTATATTTTTTTACCAAAATTATTAACTTAGAAATACAAAGAGGTATCTTAAGACCTGACAATATCATTTAGGAAATGGAAACCCCCAAACAGGATGCCTCACAAAGTTTTCATGAGAAAATTATTTTTATTGGTATGCACCAACCATTCAAAAAGACTACGTAAGTTCACCCATTGATGCCAATTAAACAAACCTTTAGACATAACCACAAGGGAGCTCCCATTGTTGGCACCAGCGATAGAGCTGATGTAAAAGTTCTTTTCCCATTGTTCCATGATCCATTCCTGTGAACAACCAACATTAAATTTGAATATTGCTTGACGAGTATAGCTCCTAAGATGAACATAGAAATAATGTGTGCGTCTGTGGCACAGAAATTCACCTTGTGTAAGAAAAATGGCGACAGCTCATAAACTTGGCTTGTGAAACCAGTTCCAGCATCCATAATAAGGGCCCAGAGATTGGAGCAAGATGCCACACAACTTATAAGCAGGCCATCAGCAATTCCCCTTTCCACATGTTGTGCCAGCCTTGCATCAGCTACATTATAATGGTACCTAAGCATAAAATAAATGAGCAGGTCATTAAGGGATATTCTACTAAATCTTAATTTCCATATGCTTGTTCTGTACAGTGAAGCAAATGCAGAAGTGGCATTTAACTTCTTAAAAAACAAAGGCATCCTCCAGTCAGGAAGTAATAACGAGGTGCAGGTCCAATTAGATAAGCAGAAAGAATTCCATCTTTTATCTCAAAAAAAGATAAGCAGAAAGAAGATCAGGAACCCTCAAGACAGTTCCAATTACAATATCACTACCATAATGTCCATCAGTTTTGAACCTAGGCTTTCTTTGAAGATATGAACTTTTAAAGTGATACAAAAACATAAAATTAGACTTTCTTTATCAGGCCTAAAGGTGTAATTGTGGACTAGGTTGCACCCCTTTGTTTTGTCAACTGAAATTAGGACAGTGACACGGATCCAAAAACCCATTCAAAACCATAACCATTTTTCAAATATATATTTAAACCATATCCCTCATTAAAATCATGATTTATTAACACATGCACATGACAAAACGAAACTCATCTATTTGTTCAAGAGGAGAAAAGGCAAAAGTAATGAAACAAAATGCAGTTCTACCTCTGCTTCATTGGTAGCCTGGCATTGTAAACTGAAATCCACTGCGTAGCAGGAACTCCTAAACGAACCTTCTTCCTAGGTTGCCCATCGTCTTCTTCTTCAATGTTTAACCTACCCCGTTTTTGGCCAACCTGGTGGTTGCATTTAAACAACTATGAATAGAAGAACATAAAAACAATCAGTGTTTATCCATAAGCTGATATAATACCAAAATTACCTTTTGAGCACCCTCGGTGTTTATTGGTCTTAGAGCCGGATTAGGTCCTATCAAGCCCTCAAACAAAGAAATGAGCTTGGCATAGTTAGGCTCTTCATCAAATTTCATATTCACCACGATCTCAAGAAATTGCTTAAGAGGTGGGGGGCAGAAACAGCATAGCATTTCAGGAGACGTTGCCATCTTTTTTTTGCACACTAGAAAGGATTTGTTATCACCCTAACAGAGGGAAGGGAAAAAATTAAAAAATTAAAAAGTGGCTTCAATAAAGCAATTCCAGAGACATTAACATACAATCCCAACAGATGATATAGGTATTAGTACCTGGTACCCTTGCCAAGGCAACCTGCCTCGATGGAGAAAGATAAGGGTATATGCAAGAGATTCAAGATCATCTCTTCTACTAGCAGTTCTTCCCAAGTGAGCATGAACACTAGCATATCGAACAGTTCCTCTGAGAAAATGACATATAGAAGATATCAAAATCTCTAGTAAATAAGTTACATTGCAAACTGTAGCCTAAAGACACAAACATCAATTCACCTAAACATATCAGGGCGTTGATCATATTCAACATGCTGCCCACTAGAGCTATCTCTCCACTTTGTTGCTGCAACATCATCAATTCATAAAGAAGACATAAGAAATCGATGTAAAATTGATTAATTTGAGAGAGTATGTAAGTAATTAAATGTACTTGCCTAATCCAAGGTCAACAAGAAACAACTTCTTCTCTTGTGGTGTAGATGGCTGACCGAGTAAAAAGTTCTCTGGCTTCACATCACCATGGACATAGCTAATACCAAACAGGGTCATGATAAAAAAAGAAAAAGAAAATTAGTATTCTGCAGCAAAATCAAGACACTAACCTTAAAAATCAATAAAATTAAAATAATACAATCACATACCCTCTTCCATGCATCTTCTCTAGAATTGATAAGGACTCAACTGCTATACAAGCAACCATTTCCGAGGACATACTGTGTACATATAACAAAAGAAGAGAAGAATTAAAATCATATACTCATTGCATTCATGAAAGATCTAGAAACAAGATACATTTATTGAGAGAGGAGGAGAGAGAGAGAGAGAAGAAGAAGAAGAATACAACAACCAAGCCTTAAACAAAACAAATCTTGTACTGGTTCTTTAAAATAGACAAAATAAAATAAAATAAAAGGTCACCCATTTCAAGTTCCAAACTAGTTAACATTTAGTATTTATGGATTTTATAATGTCTCCTACTGTAACAGGAACACATTAACATTTCAAGAGGTTCTAGCAAACTAATATAAACCCTCTTGTGATTTACATTGACAAAGATGGGTGCTAAGTCTACATCATGAGTTCACAACCAATATCGCAAAAGCAAATTTTATTTTGATTAAGTATTGTTGTGTGAATTTGACTTAGCAATAAAAGGAGAGGTAAGAATTACATAAAATACAGGAATTCATGCTGTTCAAAGAAAATCTAAAATGCCTCTATAAACTCTAATCATCACGTGCTTGTAACATTCTGAGGCTTGATACAGTCATGCCATGGAATAACATATCTTCACCCCCCCCCCCCCCCAAATAAAACTAATAAATCAGCTTAACCCCCCTCCACTACATTATCTATTGAAGACATGAGATACTCACGCCTGCCCTGAGGAATTCCATACATCCCACAAGCTGGGCCCTAGCATGTCCATAACCTGCATATCAAAAAGTATAAAAGTTAAACCATCAAGTTATAATGGAGAGATAAATAAGTTGTAGTTTGTGCGGATCATACCATTACATAATAGTCTCCTTGCCTCCCTTTGTAGTGTACTTTAGGCACTCCATGACTACCGCCAAGAGTGCTAAACAACAAAAATAAAGAATAAAAACATAAAAATATAAATTTATGGCAAAGTAAAGTAGAAGCGCCAATTTTTTTTTTTTTTTTTTTAAAAAGAGACTTACTTGTACACTTGCCACTCATATGGAGGGCCATAGTTGCAGCCTTTGCTGTTTCTATGCTCAAATTTGAGAGCTACCTGATATGACCATAAAATTTAGAAGTTAAAATCCAGACAACTGACAGAACTTTTCTAGTACAAGAGAATCTGAACTGAGCTAACCTCTATTGCTCCGGGACCTGAGGTGCGTTCAGTTCCACCTGAAACACGACGACCAACGAACACCTGACCGAAGCCACCTTTGCCCAATTTCCTATCTATCTTATATACAGGTGACCCTCCCACCGAGACCTTTATGAAAATAACAAAAAGAGGTATCAATGCACCAAACCAAAAATGGACCATAAAAATACTTGAGCTCAATAGATGCTTTATTGGCAATGAAAAAATGCGTCAATCATATCTATACTTCTGTATTTGCCCACATAAGAGTGTACAACCAAACAACTGAGAAAAAATACAAGTACGTGCCACGTGCAATCAGGAAATGGAAACAAGTACATAACTCACCCATATACATAAATAGTAAATACATAAATCATTTTACTTGAACCAAGTAACGCACCCACATTAAGAATATAACACAACTACTCGCCAGTCGCCACGTGCAATCAAGAAATAGAAACAAGTACATAACGCACCCTTATACATATATAGTAAATACATAAACCAACTAACACACTCATATGCATAAATAATAAATACGCAAACAAGTTCATTACGTAAGTTACTCACACGTGCAGTGAGATCAGACACATTAAATGCTTCAACAACACTAGCAAAAAAATGATTGATAAGTTACACACTCACCAAGCAGGACTCGAACTCACAACCTCGCCCTCCATCCCATTATCATGAGAAGAGGAAGTACCAGTTGAGCTATAGCTCATTGGCAACAACACTAGTCAAAATCACCAAATAACAAGATACTTGCAAACACGAAAGTAGACAATTCACCATTTACAATATAACCTTTTTAACAATTCAAGGATCAACCAAATCAATCAACGCCAAAACAACATTCTTTTATAAGTGATCAACACCCAAACAGCATTATAAATCATTTACCATATACCCTTTTTGGCAATTATAGCAGCAACCCGACCGATAAACGACAAAACAACATTAAACTAGCATGCCAAAGGTCATATCTCTGCAAAATTATAACACAATCCAATTGGGGGACAACCAAACAATATCAGATCAAACTACCCAAACAATCATTATGCAATTATAACACCAAAACGAACCTACCAATGAACAATTTAAGCAACTAACTACCAACACAAAGCCCTGAAACACCAAAACAACACAAACCCAGTTCACAAAAAAACTCAAAAAGTCAGGAAAAAAGTGTATACCCTCTCTGGGAAAGGAGCAGTGCTGCCCTCTTCCTCTTGCCCAGCTGCCTTATTAGCACTCAAGCCGCCACTGTCGTCGCCCATCGCAGCTTTCTCTTCTTTCTTCTTTCCTCTCTTCTTGTCAGACCCACTCTCCTTCTCAGAAATGACAATCACCTGCGCCGGCTGCTTCTCTTCCTCTTCCTCTTCCTCCTCCTCCTCCTCCTGGTTGTGGTGGTTGAGGTTGTTGTTCCTCTTCCTGGTAGTCTTCTTGTTGTCAAGCTTCAACCTCTTGGCCCTAGCTACAGCGGCGCGTGTCTTGACGTACGTCCCAACCGCGTTGGGCAAAAGGGAAGGAGAGGGAGAGGGAGAAGGATCGGATCGCTTGTTGTTGTTGTTGTTGTTATTGTTGTGGTGTTGTGGAGCGACCTTAGCTCGGCCTCTGCGAACTCCTTTGCGAAGCTCCGGCATCGCTCAAACCCATACAATAGGCGTCGAAATCAGAGTCCAACAATTCGATCATTATATTGCTCAGCTCAGCTCCCTGATTGTATTCATCGCCGAGAAAAAAATATCCCAAAAAATTCCTGTTTGGTTCCCGAGAAAACAAAAAGAGAGCTCAAGCTGCGATTTGATGCAAAAGAATCCTGATTTTGAATTTTTGAGGACAGCTAGGGTTAGGGTTGGGTTTGGGTGTTTGGGTTCAAAAATGAGCAAAAATCAGAAACACAGCGAAAGAGAGAGAGAGAAAGAAGGGGATGGGATGGGAGCCGTGTTTGTTTTGTTTGGGGAGCCGATTGAGAAAAGTGGTTCTTGCTTGCTTGGTTTAGTGGGACCCGAGATCAATGAGTCCTCTCCTCTCCTCATATAGTAGTAGGTTTTTTTTTTTTTTTTTTTTTTTTGGGTGTGTGTTGGGTGGGTGAGTGGACAGTCAAAAGACTCAAATGCATGCAATGTCCGGACAATGGTTCTAGCCAATGAAGAATGGATTTATGTACATGTGTAATATCTAGGACGGTGGATTTTCTGTGATAGATTCAAAAATGTGTAGTCCATGCCCAAAGGATGAGATTGATGCACTCGAGGTGAAACTTCCATGATGTATGAGAGCAACATTTTTTTTTTTTTTTGAGAATCGTATGAGAACAAAATTGGTTTTAGAAAAATAAATAAATAAATGGATGGTTAAAGAGGGCAAATATAAACCTTGAATGCATAGGTTGGAAACATTTAACATCACTAATTAAGTTAGAAGAATATTAGCAAATTTTTTTTTTTTAGTGATGCTATAGCCACAAGTTTAATTATATAGTAGATGTTAGAATATATCGTCTTCTAAAGCGCAAAAGAAAAAAGTATTTTATGTTCTTGGTGTGTTGCCAAATAAACTCAATGCCACGTTAATTTGTAAACCCTTCAGAGTAAGCTCTATAGCTTTAATATATTTCTCTCTTTTTTTTTTTTTTTTTTTTTCCATAAATGCTAATGTGCTTGTTGCGATCGATGGTGGTGGTGTCAATGATGAGTATCATAATTTGTTACCTTAACAAGTAATAATATTACACAAATAATACTGAGACTTGTTAATTTTTCATTTTTTTTCTCCCTCTAGGGCTTTCTTTATCAACGCACTCATCCTATTAATGGCATTTTAATCGTTAACTCATGGAATTACCTTGTTTTGATTTGTTAAGGGGCTCAAGTTCATGTTCATTGCAAGTATTTTATGGATAAGTTGATTGCCAACACGAAAAAGTTTAGCTTGTCCAAGCAATTAGTGTGCTTGGAAGTTGAAACAAGAGTAGAGGAACGGTCCAAACTTATGTTGCTTGGTACAATTCTATGAACAAAACCTTTTTTCTCATTTGATAGTTAGAGAGATCTTAATGACAATTGTAAAAACTTTTAATAAGGTAAATATGTCAGTTGTGGATAATAAAGTTTTTATGTTCTCCTTCAAACACGTAGCGGACGATAGAAGGATTTGGGACTATTGTCATTGGTCCTGTAAAGGGGAATATTTAATTCTTAAGAAGTATGAGCTTGATTGGAGCTTTAACGGTCCAAACTTATGTTGCTTGGTACGATTTAGTTAACAAAATCCTTTTTCTCGTTTGATAATTAAAGAGATCATAACAGTAGTTGTGAAAATTTTTAATAAAGTAAATATGTCAGTTGTGGATAATGATGTTTTTATGTTCTCCTTTAAACACACAGTGGACGTTAGAAGTGTTTGTGACCGTTGTCGCTAGTCCTTTAGGGAGGACATTCAATTCTCAAGAAGTGTGAGCTTGATTGATTGGAGCTTTAATGGTCCAAACTTATGTTGCTTGCTACGATTCAGTTAACAAAATCTTTTTTTCTTGTTTGATAGTTCGAGAAATCATAACGTCAATTGCAAAAACTTTTAATAAGGTAAATATGTAAGTTGTGGATAATAATGTTTTTATATTCTCCTTCAAACACGTAGTAGATGTTAGAAGGGTTTGGGATTGTCACAACTGGTCCTTTTAAGGAGGAACATTTAATTCTCAAGAATTATGAGTTTGATTGGAGTTTTAATGGTATCCTATTTTTGGGTCAAAGTTCATAGACTCTCTCCCTCTCAACCGACAATCTTAATCAAATAATGTTAATTGTCCTTTAATTATGGAATTCCCTTTGGAAATAGCTCATTGATATACAACAACCACAACCCATTAGAGATAGATAACAAGTAGACATGGAACTGAGAATATTTTGAATGTATATTAAGGGTTTGTTCGAGAACAACTTATTTAGGTGAAATTAAAAACTTTTTACCGAAAGTACTGTAGAAAAAAGTTAAAAGTTAGTTGAACACTACAATAGAACCCATGAATAATATCAAAAAGTGCAATGAGATTCATAAATAGTAACAAAAAGAAGCTAAAAACTTAAATAAACTGAAACTTGCATTACATCCCAAACAGGCTCTAAGTCTGGAATAGAAAAACTAGATTAGGGGTGAGGGGTTGTAATTGTGTGAGGAGGTTGGTCGACCCTTTTTTAATAGCTTTCAAAACCCATTACCAAGCATTGTTGTCAATGTAGTTTTAGGCTTTTAACTACTATTCACCATCACTAATCTTGTAAGAAGCCATCATTTTTCAAGTGGATTGGCTTGGTAAAGTAGGCTCTCATTGGCAACGATTAGTAGGTAGCCTTATGCACATTCCACTATGATATGTTTCGTTTTTATCACTAACCCACCTAAACACAGTGCCATTTTTTATCTTTAAATATACTTGTCATTCAAAATGACATCATTTTTAGGTGAGTTAATAACAATATTATCATGCATGTTGACAGAAAAGGTACACATTGTCATTGTTGTAAATAATACTCAAAAGAGTGTAAATTACAAGTTTTCCTGATTAAGGGATTGATTTAAAGGTGACCCTAAAGTTAGAGGGTGTAAATAATATTTTAGCATAAAAAATATGAGTTTTTATTTAACCATTTAAGTTGATTATTTAATAAATAATTATAATTTATACATCCAAGCATCATATTCCAGTTGCATCAAAAGATACAAAACTAAATCCCAAAATAAATCAAACTAATAAATATAAACCAAGTCCAAAAATTCAAAATAAATCAAATTGACAAATTTAAAATACATATAATTAAAACAAATTTAAATAGAGTCACTAACTCACTCGATCCAACCCAATAAAAAGCTTAATTAAAGAAAAATAAAAATCTAATACAACCCATTAACCCCAAAAAAAAAAAAAAAAAAAAAACCCAAGATATTTGGTTGGGGCGGGTCGAATGGATTAGCGGGTTGAAAGCACATTCTTTTCTTAGAGCATTAGCATTGAAAAATGCTAAAGCTATATTTCAGTCCTTTTTAACATTTTATGTCTCAAAATGGGCTGCATCAAAGGATGCTAAACACAGAAATTGTAAAAAATTTTACAATAGTGCTACAGTACAATTCTATCTTTAGAATTGTACTGTAGCACAATTGTAAAAAAAAAATATATATTTTAATCGGTATTTCTCTCTCCTCCATTCTTTCTGTTATTTCTCTCTCTTCATTCTCTCTTCCTCTCTGCTCTCTCCGCTCTCTTCATTCTCTCTTTCTCACTTTCCTCTTTCAAACCCAAACCCAAACATCTCTTTCTCATCTGCTGCTGCTGCTGCTACTTGTGCGAAACGACGGCGTTGAAGAAGAAGAAGAAGAAGTAAACGACATCATCCATCTCTTTCTCATCTTCATTCTCTCTTTCTCACTTTCCTCTTTCAAACCCAAACCCAAACATCTCTTTCTCATCTGCTGCTGCTGCTACTTGTGCGAAACGACGGCGTTGAAGAAGAAGAAGTAAACGCCGTCGGGTTGAAGATCGGAGTGGGTCAACCGGGTTGAAGATCGGAGTGGGTCATGGCGTGGGTCACGGAGATCGGAGATCGGAGTGGGTTTTTGGCTGTGACCGGTGTTTTTGGCGTGGGTCAGGTGTTTTTGGTTGTTTTTGGCGTGGGTTAGGTGTTTTTGGTTGTGGTTTTTGGTTGTTGTTGTGGTTTTTGTGCTTAAAGGGGTTGTGGGTCGTGGTTGGGTCCGGGGTTTGGGTCTTGGTTGGGTCGTGGGTGACGGCGTGGGTGTGGTGGTTGTGGTTTTTGGCTGTGACCGGTGTTTTTGGGGCTGGTTTTTGGTTGTTTTTGGCTTGGGTCCAGTGACTTTTGGTTGTGGTTTTTTGAATGGGTTTGCTCTGGTGGGTTTCAAATCGGGTTGTGTGATGGGTCTGTGTGTGTGGGTCTGTGTGTGTGTGGGTTTGCTCTGGTTTTTTGAATGGGTTTGCTCTGGTGGGTTTCAATCGGGTTTGCTCTGGTTTTTGGCTTGATGGGTCTGTGTGTGTGGGGTTCTGTGAGATGAACGAATTCTAGAGGTTGAGGGAGGCTGAGGAAAAAAAAAAAAAAAAACGGTTGGAAAGCCTAGGAAAGTGGAACTGAAAAAAATATTGGTTAAAAAGAAATAATAAAAAAAGATTAAAGAATAATATTTTAATAAGAATAGAATTTTAGGATGTGGGAGGTATTGTAAAATGGGATGGTATAAGTAATAAAGTGGCTTTTTGGGATGGTATAATAGTATAGCATAGCATTTCTCAATGCTAGTGCTCTTACAGTTGTGAGTCACTTAAACTTTCTTAAGTCGAAAAAGTTCGTCCTTACAACATGTACAATTACTTTAAAAGGCCTAGACAGATTTTTTATTATAAAAATTAGGAAGTCAAAACGACAAGTCGTTTAATATAACAAGACAATGGCCGAGTACAGCACTTTTTAGATTTTTGGTGATGGTGAATGTGAGGTCCTCCATGACCTTGTGTTCCATGTCCACTGTCCCATACAACACAACAGTGTGTGCGTGTGCCCGTGAGAGAGAGAGACAGAGATAGACAGAGAGAGAGAAAAACATGGCATCTTCTTCTCAGCTCTCAGCTCTCCCTCAACGTTTTGCTTTGGCTACCACGGACCACTGTGAGTTCTCTTTCTCTCACACTCTCTCTCTCTCTCTCTCTCACACACACACACACACACACACACACACACACACACTCATTTACAAGTACCCAATAAAGAATTTGAGCTTATTGAGAAGTTTCAGTTAGCTGCATGAATTTGTTGGAATTGCTTTAAACTAAACTTTCAAGTTAACTTGAGCTTTGGAACATGTTGTCTGAATTTCCAGTTTGGTTCATGAAAATAAGTATAATGACTGTATTAATATTTACATATTTCTTGAATTTTCAAAAACTTAAAAAAAAAAAAAAAAATTGTGGGTGAATCTTCCAAAAGGGTCCAAATTTGTTTTCCATGTCAGTTGGGCTGCTTTATTTGAGTATGAAATTGCATTTTCAACTAGATATATAAATGGGTTGCTTGTCCTCTTGTACAAATTCACTGTCAATGCAGAAGTGATTCCGTTGTTAGGAATTGTAGAATCAGAATTGAAATATCATCATGTTGTGAAATTTCAAGTTATGATGATTGATAAATTACCTTTTGTCTCAACAGCTTAAGTTGTAAGGAAATGATGAATTTAACCACTTAACCACTACTCTAACACTCCCCCTCATGTGAATCCAGACTCTTCCTTAATAAGTGAGACCCAACCCATGGAATTTTTAACTTTTTTAAATTGGAGACAGAGTAGAGACATGGTTCGAATTCAAGATTAGCCACTCAGATACTGTGATAAATTACTATTTGTTCCCCAAACTTAAGATGTTAGGAAATGATGAATTTAATCTCTTAACCATTATTCTAACAATGATTAATTAAAAAAATGAATTTTATTTGTTTTTATTTTTATTTTTATTTTTGTGGATATTCAAATGGGTTTCCAAACTCATGGTGATGCAGTCATTGTTCTGATTTTGGTTCGTCGTTTTGCTTGTATTGCTCTGAAGATTAGAATAGGCTAAGCTGTATATCGTTGGAAGGGCAGTGATTTTAACCAGCATTCATTTCTATCAAATCACAGTAAATTTCAAGTCAGTTAGGATTCGTGTGAGATCTAGTTTGGATCGTGAGAACCAAAATCCAGGAGATTCAGACAACTCATCAAAACCATCAAAGGTAAAAGTTTCGATTTTTATTAACATCTAATGTCTTTTAGGGTGGGCATGATCACCATTTCCTTAAAGAAAAATTTCTAAGAGGGAAGACATGGCTTGCTGGAAAGCAAGGGGAGAAGTGGTACTGGTCATCAAATGCTTTCATTTGTGGAAATGTACTATTTGTTGCTCATTCTGTTATGAGTCCCAATGCATTTATGTGCCATGTATGAATACCATTTAGTAGAATGTGATGTGATGGATGGGGTTGCTAGTATTTCTCCAAGTGGGAAGCTGCTCTCTTTGTTGGGGCACATTCAATTTGTTGTTCATGTTGCCAATGGTGTAGTAGAGAAGGGAAATTTATCCATTTGCCTTATAAAACTATCTACTAGATGATTTGTCATTATGCTGTGGATGGGCTTCCACGTTCTTAATATATAAATTCCATCAATGACGCTCACTTTAGTCATTTGATGGCCACAGTAATAAAAATTTATAAATTTTGCTAGCGCAAAGTTTGTTTTGCTGTAAACACCGGTCTACTGAATATCTTAAATGACATATAAAGCGCTTTAAAATCTCATAGAAAAGACTTAACTTTAACAGAGTGAGGATATTTTTTTAAGAAAATTTTTTAAACTGCAGGGATCTCAATCATCAATCTCTCGGCGTTGTTGTCTCACATGTTTGTGCTCAACTTTATCTTTGATAAACAATTCTGGTACCCCTATTTCCATACAAAATGCAACTGCTTTGGAAGGGAATGAAAGACCGGGATGCCGGAACTGTGGGGGCAGTGGTGCTGTACTTTGTAAGTGTGAAATTCCCTATGTTTTTTTGTTTTATTTATTTCCTCATCAGAATAATAATCTGAATGTTTGTACAGTGTACATATCTTGCAATATATGTAAAACTTGTTGAGAATGTGAAATTATATGTACAGTGTACATATCTGTTATTGCTGTTGTCTCCTCCTTCCTCTCCCCCCCCCCCCCCCCCCCCAACCCAAACCCCTCCAAATGTTAGTGGGTTAGTAGAGTGAATATGAATTGTTTCTGTTAACACAATTCCTTACTGTTACAAGGTCTATTGAAGTTTATTGATCTGTTAAAAGTCCTTGTGTTCCAAGAATTTGTCATAGTTATGGAGATTTTATCATGTCTCAATGGAAAAGTTTTTCATCTCTCTCACCTTTTAATCTATTTTATGTTTTAATCATTGAATCTTCTATGAAAACATCACTATTTATTAAATTCTGTTACAAGTGGTACCCCACTTTTGTCTATAAGAAATTCAGTACATAAGATGTTCATTTGCTTTTTATTTAGGTGATATGTGTGGTGGTACTGGAAAATGGAAAGCTCTGAACAGAAAACGGGCTAAAGATGTCTATGAATTTACAGAATGTCCAAATTGTTATGGTATGTACTTTTTGACTGATACATTTGCATTAGTTAATTAGTTATAGAAGCAGGTATTTGCCGCTTTCAATTGTTTTGTTGCCATTCTGAGTACTCATTTCTCTGAACGTTATCTGATATTGGTTCTTTGACTAATGACTTGGGACATTCGGACATTCTTTAACGTTCAATAGTATTCTTCTTTTCTTGGCATTTTCTGCTGAGGTTATCCCTCCTAATGGAGTCAATTGCAGCATTTGAAATCATGGCCTCATATCATGGTAGCTGAAAGTTTTATCATTCATGAAACTGGATAGACACATTCCCCATCTTAATTATGGAGGAAAAAGGCTATCACTGTGAGAGTGTGGCAGGTTGGAGTGGGCATTACATAGCATAGCCTGTCCCTACAGAGAGTGGTGTATTCTAATTATCTAACTGAAAAAGAAACAAACCTTATCTCTTAGCTAGAAAGATAGACTTATTATTGTATTTATGTTTTAAAAAATTCTACCATTATAGAGTTGTCTTCTGTCAATTTCACATTTTGTGTTATTTAATATCTTGGGTAGATCATAGAGGAGTAGAGACTATCTTGGTTCAAAACATTCTATATATATATAGAAAAGATTGTGATATGTCAGGTTGTCTTGGATGCTACAATGTTGACATTGTTGCGTGGTAAAAGGCATTGATTTTAACCTCTATTCATTTTAATACTGCTGTTCCAAATTGTCAAATCAGCTTTATTCCTTTTTTTTTTTTTTTTTTTTTTTTTTTTTTTTTTTTTTTTAAATTTCCCTCTCTCTGGTAATATGGAATCCAAGTACTTCGAATTGTGTTAATAATTTCTTGTTATGGGCAGGTCGAGGAAAACTTGTGTGTCCTGTTTGTTTAGGGACTGGTTTACCGAATAACAAAGGTCTTCTTAGGAGGCCTGATGCAAAACAGTTACTTGATAAGATGTATAATGGTCGGCTGCTACCAAAATCTTGAAGTAAGTTCTCTTCCAAATTAATTCCCTGATTACTTGATGATGTTGTTGGTGTTACACACACAGCATTTATCTTTTAGCAGTGATTCTGTATTGTATATATGGTATTATATACAGTTAATGATGCTTGGACTGCATTCATATCATTTGATAGGCCTCCCCTTGAACTGCATAATTTTGATGGATGTGGTTTCCTTACTTATAAATTTAAATTTTGAAATGCTGCAGTTAGAGGCTTTTTGATCACAAGAATACACTTCAACTAGTTGGAGAAAGAAGAGGCAGTATAGAGTACTTGTTACACTCCCAAGTGCAGCACAGATATAAAGCCTTTTTCCTGTTGAGTAATCATCAGCTTGGTCTAACCGAATAGTCTATACTTGTGATAAGTTGCATGCAATTTGGGCTTGATACCAAGCACTGGGAAATACCTTTTGTTTACTTTGTTACTATAGTAATTCACTTAGCTGGGGGAGAGAACTACATGGTTCTACGATGCCGTGTGATACATGATAATTGCATTGCCAAGTACAAAAGGTTTTTTATTGATTTGATCAATGTACGACACTTGTGGTGGACTCGTTGATCATCACAAATTGTAAGCATTACATTAGGCACATTTGTTTGTTGTGGAAAATGGACTTTGTTACTGAGCTTTACAATGTGTTTGAATTGGGTGCATGTTTTTTATTTTAGCATTTCAATGTGCCTTTTGTGAAACCTGTTTTACTTGCATTTCCATTTTCAACTCAATAGGACTTCAAGATACATGGAACTGGATTGCCAATCTTGTGACGTGGAAGCCATATGCAATTAAACATTTTTATCATAGCCAACAGAAAAGGAAAGAGAGAGAGGTAATGAATCAAATGTTTTAGAGTTTGGGTCTGTTTCCTAAGGCCTCTAAGCCGAGGATATCACTTGGCACTGCCTATGGAATGAATAAATGATTGGGGCACTTGGCTTTAACCAATGCTTTACCAATTGGTTAGGTTGGACTTTCGGTTGGTTGGGTCCACCTGCCAAAGTAGGGACCTCAGGCTTGGGAAACGTATGATGATCTTGTGATGTGGATGTATAGAATCAGAAAACACAGACCAGTGATCCCTATGAGTCAATTCCATTGATAATTGCAAACTTTTACCGGAGATGAAAACAAGTTTTCTATTAGCTATGCGAAGATGAATTGATCAGCAAATGGAGAGTTTCTTTTAAAAAAAGGCAAATCAAATTCTTGAAAATTCCATGCCAATAGAAGAATCCTATCTTTCAAATTCCATGACTAAGGAAGTTGAAAATCAAAATTTGAAATTTATGAGGTGGAGAAGTATGACTAACTAAATTCAAACACAGCTACATTGGTCAATAACACAAATGTTATCTTTCCCAAGGATTAATGAAATTCAACACAATTATATATATATATATATATATATATATATATATATTAATAGGTAAAGCTGAGAGAAAATTCAATTAGATTTCAATTTGAAATTCAATTAGAGTCTAATTTTGCGCCACATGTCTCATCTAATCTAAGTTTTTAAATTGTTGTGCCAAGTTAGTTAATTCAACATCCTCAAAAAAAAAAAAAGTTAGTTAATTCAATATAAAAATTGGAATTCAATTAGAGTTAATTTTGCACCACGTGTCTCATCTAATGTAAGTTTTTTTAATTTTTGTGCCAAGTGAGTCAATTCAATGTAGAAAACAAGGAGTTCAATATAAATAAACCGTAAAAAATCTAATCATATATATATACCAAGACTATATATGGTCCATTTCTAACTAATATATATATATATATATATAACCAATGCTTAGAGAAAATTTAATTAAATTCAAAATTGAATTTTGCTTTTGTTAGCTTTCCGTACAAATTAAATTGTTTAGATTTTTGCTATTATTTTTTCTTTGAACTAATGAGCATTGTACGGACTCAATTTGATCTATAGCCCAAAAGATTCAGACAATGGCCCAATAGGCCCACAACAATAGATTTGTTAGAGAGTGGGCTTGTTACTGAACATTCAATGAGTTAGATATAAGCCACAGTAGGTTAATTAGTGCTGGAATGGCTAGAATGAACAAGTTGAAAAGGAAAAACTCCTTGGTCAGGCCCGAGGATGGTATGTTTTTATAGATATTTCTCAAACTTATACAAATATTCAAGTTCTTGGTTACAAAGTGGTTTTTTTTTTTTTTTTTTTTCCTTGATCCCCTCTTTAATGGAATCCTTCCCCTTTTATACTCTCTTTCCTTCTTTCAACTTAGCCTTCCACATGTTGCTAACCTCCTTGATACTTGTTCAATCAGCACCTTCCTGAAATCTTTGTGGGTAGCTGCAATACTAGAAATCACTGTTCAAGTATCACTTCCACATTAATGCGGCCAGTTGGTTAGGTGCAAAGTATTCAATGCGGTGGTAGCAGTTTTCTTCCCAGATATTTATCAATTTCATGTTGATTCACCTCTCTCTGAAGCTTATCCCCCCAAGCACAGTTGCCCACTGGCCAGTACTTGATGGGTGATCGGACTTTAGGCTTCCACCCTATTGGCCGAGGGAGGGTGGCTCCTTGGACAACGTCACCTGTTTATTATGACCAAACCTCTTCCTCGACCTAACAATCTACTTGCCTTCACTAGTACTTATCTGTCCTCAGGCTCTTTAACGTCCTTGGGTGCAGCCCACGTCCCAATATCCTCACCTGGGCCTTTCATCCCTACAAGCATATTTTTTATACTGTTTCTATTCAAATATTTTGTATGCCAGGTGTGGGGCCAGAGAGTTTGTGACCCCAGCCCATTTCACGTTAAGGCCCAAGGCCTGCGCCGAGGAGATACAGGGCCGAGGACTCACCATAAGAGTTAGGGACAGTATGAGGAAATGGCCTAGGACGAGTTCCTACTCGGCATGCCATAAATGCTCCTAAAAAGAAGAGTGATCACAGTGCGGAAACAGCACAAGTAAAAGGCTGCCAGTATTACAATAAAGTATTCTGCACCTGATAGGACCATACTCTTCAGCTTTTGCGACCTACCCCCAACCACTCTAGGTATGGGCTGACGGGACAAGTCTTAAGTCCTAGGAAATTGAGCTTATACGTGGATGCTGGTAAGAGAGTAAAAGCCCGTATAAAAGGATAAGAGAGGCAGTGTGAGAAGGGGGGGGACAACCCGTCCTCCCAGCCATGGTGTCCTGGAAACAAGGAGAATAAGAAGAGCATAGAGCTCCCCAGACTCCTCGGACGAGATTCACTGACCGGAGCCAACCCGAACTACCGTCTGGTGACCAAGACCTAGCCTTTCAAACCCACGCTTTACAAATGATATTGTTTGGGTCCTCTTTACGTGCGAATCCAACATCATTTTGGGTCGCTACAAATTGAGTCCTTACAATTGGCGCCGTCTATGGGGAAGGCTCGTGTGTTGGCGCAGGCGGTAGGTTGAGACAGTCCCCTTATCATCTCCAATAGCCGGTTGTAGCGTTCTAGCATAAAGTTCCACTAGAGGCTACGTTTCTTCACTAGGGGCTGCGCTTCGTAGCGTCAGCAGCACGGATGGTTCTAGGGGCTTGGCCGAGAAGGTAATCCCCCTAAACCAAGGTCCCACGCCATAGCCGAGGGGTTAACTCCCCCAACTACTTAAAAAATCAAGTTTTGGACAGAACCAAGGTATTGCATGGTCCTCGGACTCAAACCTATGGGGAAACCAACTACTTAAAAAATCAAGTTTTGGACAGAACCAAGGTATTACATGGTCCTCGGACTCAAACCTATGGGGAAACCAACTACTTAAAAAAGCAAGTTTTTGACAGAACCAAGGTATTGCATGGTCCTCGGACTCAAACCTATGGGGAAACCAACTACTTAAAAAATCAAGTTTTGGACAGAACTAAGGTATTGCATGGTCCTCGGACTCAAACCTATGGGGAAACCAACTACTTAAAAAAGCAAGTTTTGGACAGAACCAAGGTATTGCATGGTCCTCGGACTCAAACCTATGGGGAAACCAACTACTTAAAAAATCAAGTTTTGGACAGATTTAAGGTATTGCATGGTCCTCGGACTCAAACCTATGGGGAAACCAACTACTTAAAAAATCAAGTTTTGGACAGAACCAAGGTATTGCATGGTCCTCGGACTCAAACCTATGGGGAAACCAACTACTTAAAAAATCAAGTTTTGGACAGATTCAAGGTATTGCATGGTCCTCGGACTCAAACCTATAGGGAAACCAACTACTTAAAAAATCAAGTTTTGGACAGAACCAAGGTATTACATGGTCCTCGAACTCAAACCTATGGGGAAACCAACTACTTAAAAAAAAAAGTTTTGGACAGAACCAAGGTATTGCATGGTCCTCGGACTCAAACCTATGGGGAAACCAACTACTTAAAAAAGCAAGTTTTGGATAGAACCAAGGTATTGCATGGTCCTTGGACTCAAATCTATGGGGAAACCAACTACTTAAAAAGCAAGTTTTGGACAGAACCAAGGTATTGTATAGTCCTCGGACTCAAACCTATGGGGAAACCAACTACTTAAAAAATCAAGTTTTTGATAGAACCAAGGTATTGCATGGTCCTCGGACTCAAACCTATGAGGAAACCAACTACTTAAAAAAAATCAAGTTTTGGACAGAACCAAGGTATTGCATGGTCCTCGGACTCAAACCTATGGGGAAACCAACTACTTAAAAATCAAGTTTTGGACAGAATCAAGGTATTGCATGGTCCTCAGACTCAAACCTATGGAAAAGTCAGCTACTTAAGGAGAATTCTAAGTCGCTCCGTCCTCAGACCAAGTACCAAGAAAGGCTAAGGCTATGAAGGTCATTAGGAAGATGGCGAAACACCTTATTACTCAGCGACCCGCACGGGTTGTTCATTTTGGGTTATATATCTTCGGATGATTACTTCCTACACGGCACCGAGCATTCAGCCATCATCTCGTTCATGTTTGGGGTATACAACCCATTTTCAGGTTGGTCTTATTGTACACGATAGCTCCAACAAGTTCATAATAACATGTTTTTTCTTGGTAAGGGATTTCGGCCCTAAGTATTGTTTTCTCAGGTCGGCGTTATTATGCCAGACAGCTCTAATAAGCTCATCATAAGATCTTTTTCTTTTTTCTTAGTAAGAGTTTCTGCCCTAAGTATCATTTGTTCAAATCGGCGTTATTATGCCGGATAGTTTTAATAAGCACAAATCAAGGTCTTTTTATTAACTGGGATTTCGGCCCTAAGCATCGTTCAGAATATAAAAATAAAAAAGAAGTCATATGGTAGTACGTCTATTCACGGCATCACCATTTCAGAAAGAAGAGGTAGAATATACCAAATAAAGCAATGTTGACTTTTATTAATATAAAGAGGTATTACAGCGTACAATGAAGGGCTTAAATAAGCCTATACAGAAAACGAATTGCAAAAACAATAATAAAAAAAAAAACAACAACAAAAACAAAACAAACGAACAGCCAGAAGTCTTTTTAAGTTCTGCTCCGAAGTCTTTCCAAATTCTGCCCCAGTAGCACCCATATTGAGAGGAGGACCTTCCTTGGTAGAAGAGGAGAAGAAGAGGAAGAAGGAAAAGCACCAGGATGGATCTGGTGATGGGAAAGAAGAAGAAGGGGAGGCAAAATGAGACACCAGTGGAGGAAGAGAGGAAGAAGCAGGAATACTTTGTCCATGCGTCAGTCCTGACTCCTAACACGCTGGTGCCATGTTAGCTATGCTCATAAGAGAGCGACTGGTACTGATAATGGGTGACCCCAGCTCAGTCGCACCAAAAATTTGAAGTGACGAGCCACTATTTCAGATTTTGGCTGAAGGAAGGATGAGAGGTATCTTGAGTCTCTGCCATTCCTGCCCTAACCGAGCCATTTTGAGTTTTGGAAGAGCATGGCGTTTCTTGGAAGGATATGGTCTCTTCATTCCCGCTCCTATCTCAGATATATCACAATTCAAGGTGGAAGTGAGCGAATGAGGGAAACTCTGTGGGAGGCTAAGGGTTTCGGACTTTAAAAGGATTAAAAGGTCTTTGTGTAAGAGAAGTAATCTCTTGCCTTTCTTCTTATATGAAGGGCAAAACGGGAGGCATTTAATTTATCCAAATTTCCAAGAAAATCTGTAAACGAGAATATACCCACTCCACTTCCCCACGCCATCAATAACCGTCGGATTTAAATGGTCTCGTAAAGGGAAATCATTAAAGACGTGTCTCGAACATTGAAACGGCAGGAGCGCATCGTGAATGAATTCAGAGGAATGTTTCGTAGTCCGGCGTGTTTCCTAGATAAATGAAGAGACACCCGCATTGATGAAGGGCAGAGCTAAGCAGACCGCAATAAAGACATGGCATCACCAAAACCCTCCTCTCCGACCAAGAGGTCGGACAGCAGGATTTTGAGGGGCTATTGTGGGGCCAGAGAGTTTGTGACCCCAGCCCATTTCACGTTAAGGCCCAAGGCCTGCGCTGAGGAGATACAAGGCCGAGGACTCACCATAAGAGTCAGGGACGGTCTGAGGAAATGGCCGAGGACGAGTTCCTGCTCGGCATGCCATAAATGCTCCTAAAAGGAAGAGTGATCACAGTGCGGAAACAGCACAAGTAAAAGGCTGCCAGTACTGCAATAAAGCATTCTGCACTTGACAGGACCATACTCTTCAGCTTTTGCGACCTACCCCCAACCACTCTAGGTATGGGCTGACGGGACAAGTCTTAAGTCCTAGGAAATTGAGCTTATACGTGGACGCTGGTAAGAGGGTAAAGGCCCGTATAAAAGGATAAGAGAGGCAGTGTGAGAAGGGGGGGGGGGGGGGAACCCGTCCTCCCAGCCATGGTGTCCTGGAAACAAGGAGAATAAGAAGAGCATAGAGCTCCCTAGACTCCTCGGACAAGATTCATTGACCGGAGCCAACCCGAACTACCGTCCGATGACCAAGACCTAGCCTTTCAAACCCACGCTCTACAAATGATATTGTTTGGGCCCTCTTTACGTGCGAACCCAACATCATTTTGGGTCGCTACAAATTGAGTTCTTACACCAGGATCTTGAACATAACAAATTGTAATTGAGTTAAACGATTTCATGCACCTATCCCAATTCAATTTAAGAGATACTATTGGACCAATTTATTCTTTTTATTTTGTGTTGTATTTAGTTGAATTTTATGGACAATGATTGTGAATTAATGTTGTATATGTAGTATCCAATAATGATTTTTAAAATTATATACATAATATCAATGTAAAGAGAAACTTGACATCACTAATACATGAAAATTGTAACAAAAAACTATTTTAGTACCTCCAAATGTCTTGTTTGAACTAAATCTTGTATGTTTTATAACCTAAACTAACATTAATAACACTACTACATTAATAACACTACTACAATTCGTTATATTACACGCTAGTTTAAACTTAATCGGAGAATTGCACAATACTTAAAAGAATTGTATTTGTATCTAAGGTTTATGAAAGGACCACTGGTTATGTAGACACATTCATACCTGAAAAAATTAACTTCTTAGATGCATGTACAACACGTTTACACTCATTAGTAGGGCATGCAAAAATTAACTGCTTAGATTAGATGCATGTATAACACTTTTACACTCATTAATAGGGCATGATGCATGTGTAACACGTTTTACACCCATTAATGCGGCATGCATCCGTTACGAGTTTGACTAATACGTATTGACTAATGCATATGAAAAGCATCAAAGTCTGATGAGATTACATCATTTTGTTAGGGTTGTTGGATATGTTAGAAGCTGCTTAAAATTGCTGGGCTTATGATATACTCAAAGATAATGAATTAATGATCATTTGCATGTGCCTCTAAAACCGTAACGAATTTTTCAATGAAAGTTGTTTCTAGGGAAGTAGACATTTGGAGCTTAAAAACAAGCACAAATTTGATCTAGTTTAGTTTTAAAATGAGTGGGATATGTTTTTTTTTTTTAAATTAATACAACTGTGTTGTTTTTGAGAGTTTGCTCGAGCTAGATTCTTGTTCGATTGAAACTACAATTAATAATATAATAAATTGACATTAAAGGCCTGGCGATTTGCCTAATGATATCCTACGTAAAACCATCCTTACCACACAAATTGAGATGAGAGAGATTGTCCTAGATGACTCTTAAAAGTAAACTTTCTTGAGCCTAAACAGTTAAAATAAACCCTCTCCCTTTAGTGTTTGCCTTCTGAGTTCTTTCCAAAGTTTCTCATTCAAAACACAGAAGTTGTTTACTGTTATTAGTGAGTACACTAGCGTATCTCTCCATAAAGTTCTTTGGATTACTAGAATTTCAGTGGTTGTGGACAAGTTTATATGTGAATGAAGTTATATAGAAGGATTCCAAAGTTTTAGAGGTCACTACAATGGGAAGCAAAAGCTGTTTGTTGAGATTGCATAGAGAGTCTGGGTTACAAAAGTTTGATAAGTTCTGAATGTTTTAACTGTTTCTTCTATAATGAATTTCCTACGGGTTGTTTACCAAAAAAAAAAAAAAAAAAAAAAATCCTACGGATGGATACCTGGAGTAGTTTTTCCTCCAAGGAGTTCATCAAAGATTTTCCACTTCCTCATCAAATTTGATTGTGCTTTTCATTGCTTTTAGATTTTGGTGATATTAACAGTGATTATGCAATCTAAAATTTTGTTAACACTAAAATTAATAATAATAAAAAATTAGTCACAGTTAATTAATTTATCAGTAGCTTAAGTTATTAGGGCCTAAATAAAGTTTTTTCACATTTTAATTGCGAACGATTACAAGAGCTTCTTACATAATATTTGTCTTTGTGCTTCCAATATAAAGAAAAAGCATTTGAAACCCAATGGAGACCATAACTCATAATTGCACTAGCATGTCACAAGGGGGACTATTAAAGCATTATTGATAGGGAATGAGCAAGAAAAGTGAGCGGCTTAGGTGAAGAGAACTATTTTCTCAAGTTTTAACACAATTCAGCTGGACCACATCTCATGAATCATGACCCTCCCTTACCTTAGGGACCAAACTCACTCATAAAAAAAATAAACTAAAAATAATTAAGGTGAACGATTTAACTCTACAATGTCAAAAGATTATAACACATCTTCCATGTCAGACTTGTCTGAGCTATTCAAAATTCAAGTCTGATTGTTGGGTAGTCTGCTGGGTACAGAGTGCTCTGGCTTGTGATCACATTCATAATCGAGGTGAACAAATGCCCGCTCAACTTCCGGAAGTTTCTCTAGCTTCTCCTGCAAGCTCTCTCCGATGGTATGTGCTTCTTTTAGTGGTAGCTCTTCAGGGAGTTCAATGTCAACCTGTTTCAACAATATAATAAAGATCATTACTTTCCTAGATATTCAAAACTAGGATGCTTAGAAGAGTCTAATGTAACTTTGCAAAAATTTCATCTGCATAGCATAATAAATTTTAAAAGAAAATCTCCCACAAAATTTTTAATTTGCAATTTCTTCAATGGCATCTCAAAGGGAAGGGAGGATCACAGTTTTGATGTCTTGTTGTAGACTCAAAACTTTTTTAAAAAATGAAATAGAAGATTGAAGTTGTGATCGAAAGCTCGCCACTATTTATTTTTACTCAGAAATTTACATGACTCACCTCTACAAAATAGAGAACACCAAAGGTGTAGGCACGGACAGTGTCAATACGCTTGACTTTAGGGTGCCTCATGACAAGATATGTTAGTTTCTGCAAGACTTCAGGAGGTGCAGACTGTCCCACGAGAGAAACTGCATCAAGAAACGCAGCTTAAAATAGTTCTAAATATGAATATTACAGCCATGTAAAGTATATAAAGCATAGCCAAGCACAAATTATTTTGTAGGACACATTCATTGGGATAAGGAAGTAGGCACTGTATTTATAACTTCAATTTCTGCAGAAAATAGATATTTTTCCTTCTTTTCCAAACATTTATTGTTTAGTTCTGGCACCAACCAGTATCCTGAATGCTACGCCCTTGATAAATTAAATATGAAACCAGAATTTATTTTGATATTCTTCTCTTCGTTTCTTCATTTTTCTGGGAGGTAAAACTAAAACCTTTTGAAGCATAAATGATTCTGATAAAGGAATATCCCTCTTGAGATCAAACAGAATAGAAATGAGGTTGAAGGAGTACCTGCATTTTCAAATACAGTTTGAGACCAATTTATAATTGTGTACAATGCAAGGATGATGGCACCAGCGGGGTCAATCCACCAGAAAAATTCATCGGCAAGAAGAGCTGCAGCTAATCCAACCACATTATTTACCACATCGAAAAAGTGATCCTGCACATTGGCATCATTTCAAGAAGTTATGCAGCTGATAGCTAGAAGGATAATACATATGACAGAAGCTTAAGAATATAAAAGTAGAGATAGGAAACCTTTGCATGTACACGGCCGATATCATTTTTTAAGCTTTTACAGTATATCCAGAGGGCAAGTTTTACTACAATAGCAGATATCATGATTGTGCAGATCCATATCAATTTACTTTTGGACAGTTTTTCAGAAGGTTCACCTTTAATTAGTTCTTCTGCAGCCCGAAGAAACACCTGAAAGCCTGTAAGAAAAATGGAAGGGTGTAACAAAATCCCCACCTTATCAAAGGAATCTATTCCACATTCAGAGAAGAAAACCCCTAATAGTTTCATCAGGGTGTTTATTTTTGAAAAGCATCAAGATTTTTGAATAAGTTGAGACAGAATAATATGACATTAGATGCAAATCTTTTGCAAGTTACAATTGTTGAATGTAAGAAGAAGCCTGTGAGAAACCCAAAGGTCAGATTATCTTCTGCAAAGAAATTAAGCAATATTCTGAGGCTATGAACACAACTGAATACATAAGTCTTCTTATTACTACGTAGTCTAGCAAGTAATTAATCATAGAGCGTAGTAGTTGCAATTAATTATTCTTTGAAAAACCTGATTTAGACCCTTATGTGTTCTAAAAGGTCTGATACCAATAGAAAAAAAAAAATCTGATTTCAACCCCAAACACTTATACAATGTATTAATCTGATTAGTTCAACAAGTTAAGTGTACTCCCAACAGATAATCCAACATGCAATTCAGCCACAATAATCAATCACCAAATCTAAAGACAGTAATAATAAAAAACAGTAAAAAGGCGCACAGATTTATTAACCAAGTGGAAAGCCAATAAAAAATCTATATGTTATAAATCTTTTTATTAGAGACTATTATGTATTGTATATGATAGACGAGCGCTTTACTTCAATCTAGCCTGCGCTTGAGGTTTTTGCTTTACCATTAGTTTCGGAGAGGCCTGTGCACTTGACGCTTTTACCAACACGATATAATGTATTGGTCATAAAGCAATGGTCTCTCCTTCCTTTATTATGAGAAGGGAACTTCTAAATTATCTTTTGCTTAAGAGCAGTTACCCACTGAAACTTGAAGCAGGTGCTGTCCTTAAACATAGCAATTCACAGAGCTTCTTCATAAGCAGCGGGGAAATGTGACAGGTACATCCACTAACTATATGAAAGTCTGGTTAAACCCATCTGGAATTACATTAAGCTCAAGCCTCAAGCAGTCTCCAGAAAAATGATAACAATGACCAATATAACCTTTTCTGGATGCCTAATTTCTCAGCCATTATATCCCCAGGCACTTAGATGTAAATTACAACATCGTGTCAGGTCATGTGTCCAAACAAGAACAAAAATCAGAACATTTTAAAAGCTCTCTGCCTACCTCAAACTTCAAGTGAACATTGTATGTTTTATGCATGTTTAAACTGCAGGAGGAAGCTCTTATTCTTAATCAATCACTAAGGAAGTATGAGTAAGCCATACTTTTCAGGAATAAGTTCCTAATGTGTCTTTCACAAGTCCTTATCTAAATCATGCTTCACATGTATTCAAAAATGTATCAACAAACTTTCTAGTATTAAATAATGTATTTGGTTTCTAACTGTTTAGGTATTTCAATATTGTTGCGACAAGAAGAAGACAGTTCGTTATATCAACCACAGCAGTAATTACTGATATGGGTTGCTTCAGAAAGCTTTAGGCATTCTGATTAACTATCCAGAAACCATTCATTAGAAGAATACCAAAAAACAATCCCTGTATTTTCTTCTACTTTTGTGTACAATATTTCATCAATTAGGAGTATTCATAAACAATTTTTTTTTTATATTTCACCAATTAGGAGTACAATATCTCAAGTTCCTATTTCTTTATTCTTAACAAGATGTTAGGACATATGTAGAACTTGTTAGAACATATGTCATATAGAATTGGTTAATCCTTTGACAAAACACACTTTACTTGTAATTGGATAGATCTAGGATGTGTTTAATACTTCAAGGAATAAGAGTTCATGTCTAGTATTGAAACCATGCAAATCTGTCCAAGAATTAAGTGAAGAAGTGCTGTTTATTAAAGCTCGACAGATGTGTTTAATACTTCAAGGAATAAGAGTTCATGTTTAGTATTGAAACCATGCAAATCTGTCCAAGAATTAAGTGAAAAAGTACTGTTTATTAAAGCTCGACAAATGTATCTATTGAGATTTAATGTTTAATTCTCGACAGTTCTCAACAGAAACTATATCTATTGAGAATTACCAAAATTCAAATTTCCAGATCTGTTTTTCACGTATATCCAAGTTATTTGTGTAGGGTTTCTTTTTTCACAACCTTAGACATATATAATTAAGGATTATTTTAAGAGCTGTCAAATGTGATGAAACTTGATGTAAAGTGATTATTTACTCAAATTGTGACCGGAAACAATTTGCCTTAGTTCATTTTTCTCTTAAAGAAACTGCTGCGTTTGTACACCAAGGATTTTGTAACTAAGGAGCTTCTTGATCTTTATTGTCTGGATAAACTAAAGAACTTTGCAGTTAACATCTTTCTCAAGTTGGAGTGTTAGTCACGTATTGGGATCCGTGCAACGATTTGTTAGTCACGTACTTGGAGCCGTGCATTGAAATGAGAGTTTGTCACTACATTACAAGTCTAATTGTGTATTGAGGTAAGGGTTTAACTATAGGTTGGTATAAGGTACTGAGATTCCTTTACTTCTAACTACTTGTTTTGATAATAGTGGATTCTCGGGAGCGATGACCTTAAATTCAACCGGTGGGGACATTCGTAAACAAATCACCTATGTCAAATTTATTTTTCGTTGCATTCAACTTAGTTGGTGATTTGTTTGTGCTATCACGCTTATTGTATGAAATTGAATCTAATTAATTAATTAAGTTATCAAAGGGTCGATATATTCTTGACCTATCACAAGAAAAGCCAATTATTAAACATGGATTATGTTGCCAATGCTAGAAAGCTGATGTAATCTGGCCCAACTATCCAGAAACCATTCATTAGAAGAATATGAAAACTAGTACCCTGTTTTTTCTTTTACTTTGTATACAATATTTCACTAAATTAGGAGTATTCGTATACATTTTTGATCATTTATATAACATATGATCAAGTTCCTATATTTTTAAACTATTAACAAGAAAAGCCAATTGTTAAAAATCAATTACATTACATTTACTTCGCTTTATATGTCTTCAATAAAATGTAATTCGACAATTGGATAGGTTCAATTAACAAACAAGTTCACCATAAAAAAGGTAGTCAACAATGACATGACAGAAAACCAATGGAAACCTAAGGCAGGTGAAGGTACTGCAACATACCAAGTGTAGCCATGACAATAGCAAAGATAATTATGCCTACTGTCTGCATCCTCAAGTTTCCAATAGGACGTTTGTAGATATTTCTGTTCTTCATTGCCAGGTGAGTGAAACAAAGAATGCCATCGGCCATGAGATTAAGTAAAGAATCTAGTGTTGATGCAGCAATGGCCAAAGATCTACTCTTTATTGTGGCATAGACCTGCACATTGTAATGCATATTGTTATTATGGGAGTTTGTATATGAGCAATAGGTTATATATATATATTGATAACATAGGGAACCTTACTAAAGAAGATTCCTTTGGACTTGCCTCTAACCAGTAACACATTATATAAAATGGTGATTTAGGGGTGCCTGGATACATGTTAATCAATTTAATACTTTTGTCATATAAATGAATTATTTTAAGTGCTTTTTAACTCGAAGTATATATATTCTTCCAGAATATTGTTTGGTTAGATTATACTATTTTACAAGTTCCACCTTTGAGCTTTATCAGAAATAAAACTTGGATTTCCCAGAGCTTTTAACAGTTATAAAAAAATAGGGGTTTTTTCTTCATCAAACTCAACTGAAAACATATATCCTGTAAAACATGAACAAAAATGAAAGCTCGTCTTCTTTTTATATGCCTCATAAAGTTTTAAAACACACCATCCAGTCAGAGACACCTTCTTGGAGTCTGGTAGACCATGAAAATAAAAAAAGTTATATATCTACACCACCTTAAATGCCAGAAGTATTATATTTGCATAATTAGATATCATCATTGCTCTTTCATGTCGAGCATCTTCTTTAGCCTGTTCAGCCTGTGCCTCCTCATCCTCAATACCGTTAGGTGTCACCAAAGAATCGACTTCTTCAAAGGAACTCATGGTATTGATTTGTCTTTCATAGTACTCCCTTTCTCCTATAATGAAGACAATACATTCATTCATTGTAAGAAAAGGAAGAAATTTTTAACTTCATTCATGACTTTGTATTCACAATCTCATTTCTTCTTGTTCCCCAATTTAAATGAAACTTTAAATTCTTCTCCTAACTACTTTCTAGGCCTACAGTACAATACATATATATGTGTATGTCTGCGAATTTAAAAACATGTAGGCATATATGTACATCTAGCACTAAGGAAAAAATAAAACCCAAAGTCCAATATTAAGTTATATTTAGTAGCTCATGCTATTACACAAAACCATGGTCCCCATAACGGCATAACATTTACAGTATTCCTATAGTATCAAAATGCAACGCAACTTACAAGTCGCTACACTAGGACCTTAATTGTATAAAACAGATGTACAAAAGTGCAGAAGGGGCAGTTTAAGGAAAAAGAGTTTTTTTTTTTTTTTTTTTCTCCTTAAATTATAATTCTTCTGCTGTTCTGCATAATCCCTTCTATCTGTAATGGGTTTTACGTGTGATTAATTTTATGTTTTTTTTTTTTTTTTGGGGTAGAAACTCAATAATTTTTTATTCGATGTGTATTTTTGAATAATTTTTTATTCATGTTTGCAAAATCTCACAATGATCGTATATCAATATATCTCATCTATAACCTGGTTTAAATTTTCAAAGTTTTATATTTTAAAATTATGCATAAAAGATGAATTTATAAAAGAAAAGTATTTGATTAACACAAAATTTAGTACACATGAATGAAAACAGATAATCTAAAGGTTGAATTTTGTTTAAATATTACTTAAATGAAAAGTTATTGAGTTGGGTAACTTGATCCTTGTATATACACAATTGATTGAGTTAACAAGCTTTGATTGATCCAAAACATCACCCTTTTTTTTTCACATTCAAACAGGCCTATCATTTACACCAATCACAGCATACACCTCAGCAAGTTTGAGAGATTAAAAAAAAAAAGGTGAAATGTTGTGTAAAAGACAAACAAAACAAAACAAATTCTCACGTTTTCTTTTTTTTGATAGAATTCTCACGTTTTCAAGTTAAGAACAATGAGTTAAGTTTGTTCTATCCTATGTACTTGTCTGTATATATTATATGAACCCATTTCATTTCCTGTATTTTTTTTCTGACAAACCAAACACACACACACAGAGAGACAGAGACATAGACATAGACCTTTGGATAAGCCGGAGGCTTTGGAAAGGTCAATGTCGAACGGATCAGACTCAGGGTCAATACCAGACCGAAGCTTATCAGGCAACCTTGACACGAACTCGCTCCTCAGCGAGTTCACCGAGTACCTCCGACTCAGTCTCCCCCCTCTCCTACCGCTTCTACTCGCCCCCAGAATCGGCGATTTCAGATCCATATCCTTCATATCTCTCTCTCTCTCTCTCTGTGTTCTTATTTTTGCTTTGTCTGTTACTCTCTGTTCATGTGTCTTTTCTAAGTTCATGTGTCTTGCAGTATATAACATGTAGTTTCTCTGATTAACACGCCAGTTGACTTGGAAGTTGGATATGGAAGACTTGTGAAACCAGACTGAATTTAGAGCAAGGTGGGGTAGCCACTAGCCATGTGAAGCATGGTCTGTGCCTACTGGGGCAATTCTCGTATATAATAAATTTCAAAGGATAAAAGTGTATAATAAATTTTAAAGGATAAAAAAAAAAGTATAGAAGTGTATAATAAATTTCAAAAAGGTTTGCTTTATGGTCTGCTACAAGTCTACAATGAGACAATCTTTGATAAAGTTTACAGGAGTCTTGAGAAAAATAGGTGGAAACCCGTTTAAAGTGGACAAAAAATTTTTGGCATCTTCGAAAAAATCATAACATGGCGGGCACTACTGGGACTAGACATGTCTTCTGGGCCATGTTCACTTGTGAAGTAGGAGACGGGGTAATCAGAACGTTTTGACAATGGAACGCAATTTATGGTGGAATAGTTGAATACTTCTATTTCAGAATTGTTTCTAATGGGAATCAAAATCAATTTGAAGGTCACACCCATCCATGGTAGTCGTCCATGGCCTGGGCACGTCCAGATAACTCCGCCTAGAGAGGAACCAAAGAATGACTAATCATGAATAGTACTCGGATGGTCCAGTCTGAGGAAAGTCCTCTATGGACGAGAAGGTGGATGGACGATAATTTGACACCAAGGAGATTCTGAGATAAATTCTCCTAAGGGTTCCATATAATCAGACCACGACACATTACTCCTAAAACGTGAAGGGAGCTCCCTAGATTCCGCTCCACGAATCCTACTTTCTCCATTAACTGCCCACATCTCCCATGATGGTGGTGGATCCTAACAAGTAGACGCACTTTTAACTCTCTATAAAAGGGGCAAGTCTCATACACCCAAGGAAAGTTTTTAGCAATCAAGAGTTTCCCACTCATGTGTTATAGAGAGAAAACTGACTTAACCAGAGGGTCCTTAGCCGGGTAACACTAGTCACCCTTGACACTCTTTTCTTTCTTTTAAGGTCCTAAAGCCATTACCATATTCTAAAGCATCACAGCCTACTGATTTCTTCGTATTCATCAGTTGGTGCCGTTTGTGAGGATTCTAAAAAAGTCTATCCACTTTTTTGTTTTCCAAGACAAAAAGGTTGTATGGTTCAAACTAGATCAACGGCTACTAGTCTAGGACTCTAGGAGAATGGATTTATGTACATGTGTATTATCTAGGATGGTGGATTTTCTGTGAGGGATTCAAAAATGTGTAGTCCATGCTGGTGTGAAAGGATGAGATTGATACTCTCGAGGTGAAACCTCCATGATGTATGAGAACAAAATTGGTTTTAGAAAAAAAAATTAAATAAATGGATGGTTAAAGAGGGTGGATATAAACCTTGAATGTATCGGTTGGAAACATTTAATATGACCAATTAAATTACAAGCATATTAACAATTTTTTTTTGTTAGTGATGCTATAGCTACAAGTTTAATTATATAGGTGTTCGAATGTATTGTTTTCTAAAGCACAAGAGAAAAAAGTGTTTTATGTCGTTGTAAAAAAAAAAGAAAAAAAAAAGAGAATTTTATGTTGTTGATGTCTTACCAAATATACTCAAGGCCACATTAATTTGTAAACCTTTTAGAGTAAGCTTTGTAACTTAATATATTTCCTTTTTTTCCATAAATTCTAACGTGCTTGTTGCGATCAATGGTGGTGGTGTCAATGATAAGCATCATAATTTGCTACCTTAACAAGTAATAATATTACACAAATAATACTGGGACTTGTGAATCCTTCATTTTCCCCTCTCTAGGGCTTTCTCTAATGACGCATTCATCCTATTAATGGCATTTTAATCACTAACTTGTGGAATTACCATGTTTTGATTTGTTAAGGGGTTCAAATTCGTATTCATTGCGAGTAGTTTATGGATAAGTTGATTGCTAGCATGAAGAAGCTTAGCTCTTCCAAGCAACTAGTGTGCTTGGAAGTTGGAACAAGAGCAGAGAAACGGTCCAAACTTATGTTGCTTAGTACAATTCTATTAACAAAATCTTTTTTCTTGTTTGATAGTTAGAGAGATCACAATGACAATTGTAAAAAATTTTAATAAAGTAAATATGTTAGTTGTGGATAGTAATGTTTTTATGTTCTCCTTCAAACACGTAGTGGACGTTAGAAGGGTTTGGGATTGTTGCCATTGGTCCTTTAAAGGGGAACATTTAATTCTCAAGAAGTATGAGCTTGATTGGAGCTTTAACAATCCAAACTTATGTTGCTTGGTACAATTCAGTTAACAAAATCATTTTTCTCGTTTGATAGTTAAAGAGATCATAACGATAGTTGTAAATTTGTTTAATAAAGTAAATATGTTAGTTGTGGATAATAATGTTTTTATGTTCTCCTTTAAACACATAGTGGACGTTAGAAGGGTTTGGGATTGTTGCCATTGGTCCTTCAGGGGGGGAACATTTAATTCTCAAGAAGTGTGAGCTTGATTAGAGCTTTAACGGTTTAAACTTATGTTGCTTGGTATGATTCAATTAACAAAATCCTTTTTCTTGTTTGATAGTTCGAGAGATCAAAACGACAGTTGTAAAAACTTTTAATAAGGTAAATATGTCAAATGTGGATAATAATACTTTCTCCTTCAAACACGTAATAGATGTTAGAAGGGCTTGGGATTGTTGCCACTGGTCCTTTTAAGGAGGAACATTTAATTCTCAAGAAGTAAGAATTTGATTGGAGCTTTAATGGTATCATATTTTTGGGTCAAAGTTCATAGACTCTCCCTCTCAACCAACAATCTTAATCCAATAAATGTTAATTTTCATTTAATTATGGAATTCCCTTCGGATATAGATCACTTCCAATTGGTTTGTGACTTGGTCGACCCTTTTTTAGTAGCTTTCAAAACCCATCACCAAGCTTTGTCGTCAATGAAGTTTTAGGCTTTTAACTACTAATCACTGTCACTAATCTTGTAAGAAGCCATCATTTTTGAGGTGGATTGGCTTGGTAAAGTTGGCTCTCATTGGCAACGATTAGTTGGTAGCCTTATGCAGATTCCATTACGATATGTTTTTATCACTAACCCACCTAAACACAAAGCCATTTTTATTTTTAAATATACTTGTCTTTCAAAATGACATCATTTTTAGGTGAGTTAATAACAATATTATCATGCATGTTGACAAAAAAAGTACACATTCTCATTTTTGTAATACTCAAGAGTGTAATTTACAAGTTTTTCATAATTAAGGGATTGATTTAAAGGTGACCCTAAAGTTAAGAGGGTGTAAATAGTATTTTAGCATAAAAAATATGAGTTTATATTCAACCATTTAAGTTAATTATTCAATAAATTATTACAATCTATACATCCAAGCATCATATTCCAGTTGCATCAAAAGATTCAAAACTAAATCCCAAAATACCAAAATAAATCAAACTAATGAATATAAACCAAGTCTGAAAATTCAAAATAAATCTTTTTGCTTTTTGTTTTTGATATTGATCTTTGGGCATAGGGTTTAGAAGAGAAGGGTCTTGGGTGGTTGATTTGAAGGGCAAGTTGATGGAAATCATTGGATTCAGAGAGGGGCAACCACCCAACCATACACAATTTGAACCCTCTTTCTGAAACTGTTAAGAGTGTGAAGAAAAAGAAGGAGATGCAAAGCCCTTAAATAAATCAAATTGATAAATATAAAATAAATATAATTTTTCTTACTAAAAAAAATACATATCTATATATTAAGAAGATTTATAAAGTTAGTTATGATTTTATAAAAATGTCAAAAATACCCCTAATCTAATTAGATAATCCTTATTCCTAAAAAATAAAAAAAATAAGGTTAAAATTGTAATTCAACAAAATTCAAAAACAAAAAACTACCCAGAAACTTTTTTCCTAAAAATTAGCACACATTCTTTATTTAAATATATTTCACATATTCTTATAAAAAAAATATTTCACATATGTTTGATACTTTTTTAATAAAAATTAACACACATTAAACTCAGTTGTTTATTCATTTTCAAAATCCTAAATTTTAACTTCTTAAAAATCATTTCCTGTGTAATTTTTTTAATACAATTTCCTATGTAATTAACTTCACTAGACAAATTCGTTTCTAAAAAAAAAGAAGATAAATTGAAATCGAAAAATTATGACATTAAATTCAAAAAAAAAAAAAAAAAGTCTCATTGCACATGCATAGTGCATGTAATGAGACTAGTTTTTTATTAAAAATAAAATAAAATTCAAATAGAGTCACTAACTCACTCTATCCAACCCAATAAAAAGCTTAATTAAAGAAAAAAAAAATCTAATACAACCCATTAACCCAAAAAAAAAACCCAAGATATTTGGTTGGGTTGGATTGGCGGGTTGAAAGCACATTCTTTTCTTAGAGTTGTGAGTCACTGAAACTTTCTTAAGTCGACAAAGTTCGTCCTTACAACATGTACGATTACTTTAAGGCTTCGCTTGGGAGTTCATAAGGGAAGAGAATGGAATAATAATAACGAAATGGAAAGGAATGGAATAGAATGGAATGCATTTAAGTAAGGAAAAGGAATGGAATGAAATGGAATTAAGTAACCTTGATTGGATGTTTTAAAATAAATGAATGGAAATGAATGAAAATGAATGGAATGTAAGTAATCTTGCTTGGGAGTAACATGGAGGGAATGGAGCGGAATCATTTTATGACAATATTTCTATTAGATCCCTATTTTAAAAGAAAGAGTTGAATATACAGGGGTATTTTGGGAGTTTTAGTAAAAAAATCATTAAATCTAATTTCATTCCCTCCAATTCCTCCAAATTTCGGTGGAATGAAAATTTGAGATTTTAAGGGAATAAAGAGAAATGAGTGTTCCCTCTTACCCATTCCATTCCCCCCTACTTAAACTCCCAAATAAGGGAATGGGCTTTCCATTCCCTTCATTAAAACTCCCAAACAAAGGAAGGAAAGAATATTCTAAAATGATTCTTTTTATTCATTTCTATTCCATTCCATTCCCTCCTCCCAAGTGAAGCCTAAAAGGCGTAGACAGATTTTTTATCATAAAAATTGGGCAGGCAAAACGACGAGTTGTTTCATATAACAAGACAACGACCGAGGAAAACACTTTTGAGATTTTTGGTTTTGGTGATGGTGAATGTGAGGTCCTCCACGACCTTTGTGTTCCATTCCATCCCATGCCACTGTCCCATACAACACAACAGTGTGTGTGCGTGTCTGAGAGAGAGAGAGAGAAAGAGAGAACATGGCATCTTCTTCTCAGCTCTCAGGCTCTCAGCTCTCTCTCAACGTTTTGCTTTGGCTCCACGGACCACTGTGAGTTCTCTTTCTCTAACAACCACACACACACACACATACTCATTTACAAGTACCCAATAAAGAATTTGAGCTTATTGATCAGTTTCATTTAGCTGCATGAACTTGTTGGAATTGCTTTAAACTAAACTTTCAAATTAACCTGAGCTCTGGAACATGTTGTCTGAATTTCCAGTTTGGTTCGTGAAAATAAGTATAATGACTGTATTAATATTTACATATTTCTTTGAATTTTCAAAAGCTTTACTTATTTGTGAGTGAATCTTCCAAAAGGGTCCAAATTTGTTTTCCAAGTCAGTTAGGCGTTAGTTGAATTGAGCTGCTAATATATAAATGGGTTATTTTTTCCTCTTGTACAAATTCGTTGTTGAGAAGTGGTCAATGCAGAAATGATTCTGTTGTTAGGAATTGTAGATTCAGAATTAAAATATCATCATATTGTGAAATTTCAAGTTTGCTGTGATGATTGATAAATTACCTTTTGTCTCAAAAGTTTAAGTCGTAAGGAAATGATGAATTTAACTACTACTCTAACACTCCCCTTCATGTGAATCTAGACTCTTCCTTAATAAGCGAGACTCAATACATAGAATTTTTAACCTTTTTAAATGGGAGATCGAGAATAGAGAGATGGTTCTAATTCAAGATTAGTTACTTTGATACTTTCATAAATTACTATTTGTTCCCAAAGCTTAAGTTGTTAGGAAATGATGAATTTAATCTCTTAACCTGTCACGCCCCAAACCCAAAAGGATCGAAAGCGTGAGGGAAGAACCATTAAAAGTGAGAATGTAGGAGTTTTTTTTTTTTTTTTTTTTTTATTTGATAAAATAAATTAGTATATTGATCTCTCCACAATACAAGTTAGAGCTCTATGACACATTTACAAGCAATACAAACTACAAATCATGTGTCTCCAAATACACTTAACAATCCAATGTTCCAAATAAAATAAACACAAAGCCATGATCCTCTCTAAGGTATGCAACCTCAACAGAAAATCTAGGCCTATCACACCCAAGGCTAACAGACCTCAAGTATCCAACCTCCAATAGAATTGATTATGATCTCGTTGAACTTTGCAAGATTGAGTCATCAACTATTAATGGCCCATGTCTCCCAATTTAATATAGCACTCCAATCACCACCAATAAATTAAGTTCTATGCCCAACATGTAGCTAATTTATCTGAAAAACTATTGGAAATTGGGATGAGCTAAAGCCCAGTAAGTAGCATAATTAATAGGGGTGGGGGAAATGCAAGTTTCATTCTCAATAATAATGATATGATATGACAAGAATGATTGAATAATAAAATACAAAGTTTCTCAAAGTAAATACCTTGAAACTATACATTATAATCTGTGAGCATCAAGAATTTAATTTCCAAAGTCATAATGTCTAGCATAAGATAAATTATCACAAATCTACCATACTACCACATAGATTGGTCAGGGGATCCACCCATTCACAACTGGCATGATATTGTCCTCTCTGGTATGCAAACTCTTGGCCCCATGGACAGCAGCCTCACCCATACCCTCAAGGTTTTTCTCTCCCCCCATGGGCAGCAGAGAGAGTGCGTCAAATAGGACCTCTCTTGCATGTGGTCTCTTGGCCCCATGGGCAATAGCCTCACCCACACACAATCAAGGAACCTCTTCCCCCCATGGACAGTAGGGAAGAACGCTTCATCCAAAATGAAAGGGCACTGACTTGGATTTGATTCCGTTGTCACAAAGACTACTAAAATCAAATCGGGTGATCACCGGGAAATCACACATGGCATGGTGTTAAAATCACATAAACTCACAGGTTACATTACTTTGAAACACATAGTTCATATCCCGGTAGTTTCAGAAAACCTTAAATAATCTAATTTCTACAAAGTTTGTAAAGGTTTTCAATTTCTTTCTTGTCAAGAGATTTTCTATTAATTTCCCAAATAATATAAGACAAGATAAGCATCTTTAAGTTTTTTAATATACCATAAAATCAATGATTTTCTTATCAAAGATTAAATAAAAGACGCTCATTTTTCCATGTCAACGATTCATGCATTTCCCCAAATGCAATACCAAATATGATGCATTTTTCATATATAGTAATATATAGTAGGGTCACAACACAATACTTCTAAGAAAGCATATATCCATATATATCATTTTCCAAAATGTGTTTGACCCAAAAACAACATTTATAAGACATGGTTATTTTCCAAAAATCCCATTAAAAAGCTACTTACCTCGGAAGGCCAACCAATTTTACCTCAACTAGGCACCACAAAATCAACTAATCCAGTCACTAGGTCCATCACCAAGAATATCGGAACCTAAAAACATAATGATCAATCCTATCAATAACAAGACCTTTCACAAAGTACCATCACACTTATCTCCATAAATCGTAACAATACCCTAAAATCAAACCAAAGGCCTTAAAGTCTAGCTTGCCCATCCTAAGACAAGTACCCTTCCCAAGTAGGAACCAAACAAGCATCCAAGAAACTCATAGTGCTTACACAACCAAAACATTTTAAATTCACTACCGCAAAAATGTGCATCGTAAGATAAAATAACATACTCATGAATCTCTTTGAGTACTAAATAGTATATTTAAGCCAAGATAAGATCAATTGAGGTATGGAATTAATTCCACAATTTCTCAGCGTTTTAGTCTTACTATCAGATTCAGTACAAAACAAGGCAGCCATTTGTAAAAAATTTTTGGTCAATGAAAAGTTATTCGATTAATTCAAAACTTTAAGGGAACATTCCCCTATATGTATACAATGTATCACAAAAAATTTAGCCCAAAACGATTTTTCTGTAATTTATTAAAAATCATGCATTGCGGCTGACTCAAATCTGTCATGACAGCTTTAGAAAATTGCTATAGTTGTAAGACTAGCCTAAATTATTTGAGAATTCACGCACATTAAAACCACCAGATTTAAAGCATATTAAGAACAAGGAATCAAACCCAAAATCTCATATAAACAACTTATCAAACACTAGGTATGCAAAAACAAAGCACATGCTCACACTCCAATTTCAGAAATTCAAAGTTAACACTCTTACAAAAAAAATCAACCTCAAACTCCCACAAAATCAACTCATACGATTTGCTCAAGGAAACCCAAGTTTTTAACCATGAAGAAACCCCAAATGATCACCATTTGTAAAAACCCTTAACCATTTAACAATTAAGCCCACCAAATCAAAAACCCATACACATAATTACAAGAACATCACCCAAGAAGCTCATAAATCTCATGAACATCATTATCAAAGCTTAGATTAAAATAACCTTAGGCAAAAGTATAAAACCCACTAAAAGATTAGATATTTTTACCTTAAATCAAAAGAGATGAATAGCCTTAGAGGTTCCTAGAGAGCTTTGCGGTGATCATGCCGAAAAGATGGTGGAGATGGTGGGGAAGGAGGTACACGGTGGGAGAGAGTGAGGGAGGAGTGCTTGTTATGTTTGTGAGGAAAAAAGAACAAAAGAAAAGGGATTTTTTAAAAAAATAACTATAAATCCGAAACAATATTATTAGTTAGGCAACTTTTCAAACTATTTGCATTTCTAGCAATTCGAGTTTAATAGACCTGATTTTGCCATTTAAAAATGCACTTGAAAATCGAGTGTGAGAAACTCGAGTTTGAAAATTGAGTGTCTCACACTCGATTTCCAAGTGTATTTTCAAATAGCAAAATCGAGTCTATTAGACTCGAATTGTTAGTGTGGGGCCAGAGGATTCGTGGCCTAGGCCCATTCTACATTAGGGCCCGAGGCCTAAGCCGAGGAGAGCTATTGCCGAGGATGCATAATGAAAGCCCAAAAAAGGCCCAAGGATATGGCTGAGGACGATCTTATGCTCAGCACCTCACAAAACGCCTGAAGAAAAAGACAAACTCAGTACAGGGGCAGGACAAGGGAGAAAGCTGCCAACATCGTAGTACAGAATCCTGTATCTGACAGGCCCATACTCCGAACCATGCTATTTAACTTTTCCAACCACCCCCAACCACCCAAGGTATGGATTGACAGGACAGGTCTACACCCTAGAAAGTAAAACTTACACGTGGACACTAAAAAGGAGGTGAACACTAGTATAAAAAGGAAAGAGAGCGAAGGGGAAAGGGATCCCGAGAGGGAGTGGAAAATCCTACAAAAGGGAGAAAGGGAAGGATACTGTGCTCCTTGGACGTGTGACTTAAATCCTACAACCCGTAACAATGGAAGGCTGAGCTAGTCAAGCCAAGTCCACACATACGTAAGCTTCCATAAAAAACCACGACTAAACCGCTGACCTGTGACCAAGGTCCTGCCTTTCGAGTCCACTCTCTACAAATCATATTGTTAGGATCCTTTACACATGAGCCCAATGTCATTCTTGGGTCGTTAAATAATTGTGTCCTTACAGTTAGAAATGCAAATAGTTTGGAAAGTTGCCCAACTAATAAAATAGTTTGAAGGATTTAGTTATTTTTTTTAAAAATCCAAAGAAAAGTGTAGAGGGACACTTACTTTGACCGGCCAAAGAGGGAGAGAGGGAGATATTTTGAGAGAATGTGTGGTGGTAAGTGGGGTCACACATGTGGCTCCTTAAAAAATCTGATTCCCTTTTTTTTTTTTTTTTTTTACAACAATAACAAAATTTTGTAAGAAAAATATCTTATACACAAGTCATTTGCAGACCGGTTTCTGAATCTAAGTTGGAAAATTCACTTTATAATATTATAAGGCAATCACACACAAAGACTATGAATATAATTAAAATTATGTTCAAACTGACCAACAAATCAGAAAGAGCATGAAACCTTAAGACCAACCAAACAACGATATGTCAGTTTAATAAGTAAGGGCAAAAGTCCAAAGAACCCCCCCCCCCCCCCCCCTTTTTTTTTTTTTTTTTTGGGTTAGGCTGTTACATAACCCTTATTCTAACAATGATTACTTAAAAAAAAAAAAAATTATTTGTTATTTTATGGATATTCAAATGGGTTTCCAGACTTATGGTGATGGCGTCATTGTTTTGATTTTGTTTGTTGTTTTGCTTGTATTGCTCTGAAGATTAGAATATGCTAAGCTGTATATTGTTGGAAGGGCAGTGATTTTAACCAGCATTCATTTCTATCAAATCAGTCTATTTTGGAACGTGAGAACCAAAATCCAGGAGATTCAGACAACTCATCAAAACCATCAAATGTAAAAGTTTTGATTTTTATCAACATCCAATATCTTTTAAGGTGGGCATGATCGCCATTTCTTTAAAGAAAAATTTATTAGAGGGAAGACATGGCTTGCTGGAAAGCAAGGGGAGAAGTGGTGCTGATCATCAAATACTTTCATTTGTGGAAATGTACTATTTGGTGCTCATTCTGTTACGAGTTCCTACGCATTTATGTGCCATGTATGAATACCATTTAGTAGAATGTGATGTGATGGATGGGGTCGCTAGTATTTCTCTGCTTGGGAAGCTGCTCTCTTTGTTGGGGCACATTCAATTTGTTGTTCATGTTGCCAATGGTATAGTAGAGAAGGGAAGTTTATCCATTCTCTTTATAAAACTATTTACTAGATGACTTGTCATAATGCTGTGGATGGGCTTCCATGTTCTTAAAATATAACTTCCATGAATGACACTCACATTAGTCATTTGATGGCCACAGTACTAAAAATTTATAAATTTTGCTAGTACAAAGTTTGTTTTGCTGTAAACACCGGTCTACTGAATATCTTAATGACATGTAGAGCACTTTAAAGTCTCATAGAAAAGACTTAACTGTAACAAAGTGAGGATTTTTTTGTTTTTTTAAACTACAGGGATCTCAATTGTCAATCTCTCAGCGTTGTTGTCTCACATGTTTGTGCTCAACTTTATCTTTGATAAACAATTTTGGTACCCCTATTTCCATACAAAATGCAACTGCTTTGGAAGGAAATGAAAGACCAGGATGCCGGAACCGTGGGGGCAGCGGTGCTGTACTTTGTAAGTGTGAAATTCCCTATGTTTTTTATTTTTATTTTTATTTCCTCATCAGAATAATAATCCGAATGTTTGTACAGTGTACACATCTTGCAATATATGTAAAACTTGTTGAGAATGTGAAATTATATGAACCCTTGAGAATTTTAGAGTTGCCAGCTCTGTTGCTTTTGTATCAATATAAACTGTGAGAAATTTAAACACGGGTGGGAACACTGATATCTAGATCATGGATCTTGTTTACCTTGTATCTGTTATTGTTGTTGTATCCTCCTTCCTCTCACCCCTGATCCCTCCCTTAAAAAAAGTTAGTGGGTGAGTAGAGTGAATATGAATTGTTTCTGTTACTGCAACTCCTTACTGTTACAAGGTCTATTGAAGTTTATTGACCTGTTAAAAGTCCTTGTGTTCCAAGAATTTGGCATAGTTATAAAGATTTTATCATGGTCTCAATGAAAAAGTTTTTCATCTGTCTCACCTTTTAATCTATTTTATGTTTTAATCATTGAATCTTCTACGAAAACATCACTATTTATTAAATTCTGTACAAGTGGTACCCCACTCTTGTCTATAAGAAATTCAGTCCATAAGATGTTCATTTGCTTTTTATTTAGGTGATATGTGTGGTGTGGTGGTACAGGAAAATGGAAAGCTCTGAACAGAAAACGGGCTAAAGATGTCTGTGAATTTACAGAATGTCCAAATTGTTATGGTATGTACTTTTTGACTGATACATTTGCATTAGGTAATTAGTTATAGAAGCAGGTATTTGCTGCTTTCAATTGTTTTGTTGCCATTCTGAATACTCATTTCTCTGAACGTTATCTGATATTGGTTCTTTGACTAATGACCTGGGATATTCAGACATTCTTTAACGTTCAATAGTAGCGAACACATTCCATTTTTCTTTTCTTGGCATTTTCCGCTGAGGTTATCCTTCCTAATGGAGTCAATTGCAGCATTTGAAATCATGGCCTCATATCATAGTAGCTGAAAGTTTTATCATACATGAAACTGGATAGACATATTCCCCATCTTAATTATGGAGGTAAAAGGCTATCACTGTGAGAGTGTGGCAGTTTGGAGTGGGCTTTACATAGCATAGCCTGTCCCTGCAGAGAGTGGTGTATTATAATTATCTAACTGAAAAAGAAACAAACCTTATCTCTTAGCTAGAAAGATAGACTTATTATTGTATTTATATTTTAAAAATTCTACAATTAAAGAGTTGTCTTCTGTCAATCTCACATTTTGTGTTATTTAATATCATGGGTGAGTAGAGACTATCTTGTTTCAACACATTGTGAAAAGCTTTGGTACTTTAATTCTTGATGATTTAACACTAGAATTATTAATGATCATGAACTATAATAAGATGCTCATAAATTTTATTTACTTTTAAAAATCATTTACAATAAAAGCTAATGAAATAAATTGCTTGCTGAAGGCATCTTTGATATGCTGACATTAAATGAAAACCAAATGCTGGTGTTACTTCGAAATTTCTACAAATAAAACTTAACAAATAGAAATAGAAATAAATATAGTTAGTTAGGTTTCAGTCAATGTTTTAAGCTTGCAGGAAAGGATGGTCAAGCCTTTAGTATATATGGTTAATTGGAGCCCTCTAGCCCTTGAGTTGTAATTTTAAATAACAGTCTGTTCTTTGTTTCAATAATTTGGATATTTTGTGAGTGCTAAACTTAACTCAAGAGCTCTTCATGCTCATAAATGCTGAAGATGCATATGAAAGGTTTAGCTAGAAGTCTTTAGGTAAAAACACACTTCAAAGGGTAGTAGCTACTCAATGCACAATCCCAAAAGGGGGTTCTGACCCACTTTAGCAGCCCCAACACTCCTTTCATATATATATATATAGAAAAGATTGTGATATGTCAGGTTGTCTTGGATGCTACAATGTTGACATTGTTGCGTGGTAAAAGGCATTGATTTTAACCTCCATTCATTTTAATACTGCTGTTCCAATTTGTCAAATCAGCTTTATTCCTTCTTTTTTTAAAAAAAAAAAATTTAATTTCCCTCTCTCTGGTAATGTGGAACCCAAGTACTTTGAATTGTGTTACAAATTTCTTGTTATGGGCAGGTCGAGGAAAACTTGTGTGCCCTGTTTGTTTAGGGACTGGTTTACCGAATAACAAAGGTCTTCTTAGGAGGCCTGATGCAAAACAGTTACTTGATAAGATGTATAATGGTCGGCTGCTACCAAAATCTTGAAGTAAGTTCTCTTCCAAATTAATTCCGTGATTACTTGATGATGTTGTTGGTGTTACACACACAGCGTTTATCTTTTAGTGATTCTGTATTGTATATATGGTATTATATACAGTTTATGATGCTTGGACTGCATACATATCATTTAATAGGCCTCCCCTTGAATTGCATAATTTTGATGGATGTGGTTTCCTTATTTATAAATTTAAATTTTGAAATGCTGCAGTTAGAGGCTTTTTGATCACAAGAATACACTTCAACTAGTTGGAGAAAGAAGAGGCACAGAGAGTATAGAGTACTTGTTACACTCCCAAGTGCAGCACAGATATAAAGCTTTTTTCCTGTTGAGTAATCATCAGCTCGGTCTAACCAAATAGTCTATACTTGTGATAGTTGCATGCAATTTGGGCTTGATACCAAGCACTGGGAAATACCTTTTGTTTACTTTGTTACTGTAGTAATTCACTTAGCTGGAGGAGAAAACTGCATGGTGCTATGATGCCATGTGATACATGATTATTGTATTGCCAAGTACAAAAGATATTTTTTATTGATTTGATCAATGTACGAAACTTGTGGACTGGTCGATCATCCCAAATTGTAAGCATTAAATTAGGCACATTTGTTTTTTTTTTTTTTTGAGGGGAAACATCGAAATTTTTATTAAAAAGCGCCTCTTAAATCGGCTTGAACTACAAAATAAAGATGTGGTGGAACATCGTCCATCCATACTAGGAAATCTGGTATGCCAATGGCATGTCTAGCTAGACCATGAGCTAAGGAATTACCTTCTCTAAATTAAATTAGGCACATTTGTTTGTTGTGGAAAATGGACTTTGTTACTGAGCTTTACAATGTGTTTGAATTGGGCGCATGTTTTTTTTTTTTTTTGTAGCATTTCAATGTGCCTGTTCTATAAGATCAGTCTAATTGGTAATAGGAAATGACAGATCACATAAGGAATCTGTGAAACCTGTTTTACTTGCATTTCCATTTTCAACTCAATAGGACTTCAGAATACATGGAACTGGATTACCCATCTTGTTACATGGTAGCCATATGCAAGTATACATTTTTATCATAGCCAGCAGAAAAGGAAAGAGAGAGAGGTAATGAATCAAATATTTTAGAGTTTGGGTCTGTTTCCTAAGGCCTCTAAGCCAAGGATATCATATCCTGATTATGTTCCCAGCTTTATTAAATCATTAGCTGCGAACCCGTATGTTGCGTGAAATAATTATTTTTATGGTAGTTTTATTAAATTTTTTTTTACAATTTAAACTAATCTAATAATGAGTAATGTATTTCATAATTATATTTTTATTTATTATAGGAACAATCCAAAACACCAAAAAAATGTAAACTAAAAAAAATTAATAAAACTTAACAATGATTAATTGAATCAATATTAGGTTAAAATTTTGTTTTTGATAATCTATTAAGGTTATTTTCTTTGTAGAAATTATAATTTCAGCTGCCCAAAACATATTATCAAATAAACAATTATTAGCAAAATCTAAGAATTAAATTTCAATACATGCATTGTTATAAAATAATAATAATAAAAATAAATTTGCAAAAGTTAAAATTTGTCACCTATCCGATTATTTTCGTTTGGCTAGCCATTACTTTTCTTTAAATAAATGGCATTATAGAATACTTCTAATACAACTATTAAGAGTAATTTGTCCACCACAAAGGATTAGAAAATAAACAAAAATTAGTAAAGTCTCATAGTTTAACATCTAAATTGAGCACTATAAAATATTATACTATGTAACAGAATAAATACCAAATTATCCAAATTATGTTATGTAATAGAATAATATCATATTTTTATATGCTATATTTAATTCTTTAGAACGCAATAGGATGACATTTAACAATCAAAGAGAATAAAAAAATAAAAAAAATAAAAAAAAAAAAAAAAAAAAACAACAACAACAACAACAACAACAACAACAACAATAATTTAAAAAATAAAACAAAATCACATTAACCCAAAATAGAGTTTTAAAGAATATAAAAAATTATCAACCTCAAGTAGAGATGTAAGAAAAATAAAAAAATCCACCAAAAAATTTAGAGAGAGAGAGGGAACCTTTTTTTTTTTTTTTTGTGAGAGAAAACTATGCATAAAATAGAAGAGATAGTGACAAATTTATAGTAAGAAGGTGTGAATAAGAAGAGACAAAAATAAAGGAAGATGAAGGAAAAGAGGAGGAATTGTATTAGTGTAGAGAGTAGTGGAGAGATGAAAAGGTAAGGGAGAGAGAAAGATTGAAAAAGTAGTGGGGAGATGAAATGGTAAGGGATAGAGAAAGGTTGGAGAAACATAAATATTAAAAAAATAAATGTTAAAAACAATTATAAGAAAATTGGGAAAAACCTTAAAACTGAACTGAAAAGGTTTTGGGTTGGACTTGATAGTAGAACTAAATAAATAAAAGGTGGGCTGGATTAATTATATAGATTTATTATAGGATGATAATAGAAGTAAATAAATAAGTAATGAGCTGGATTTATTATAGGGTGATAATGAAAGTAAATAAATAAGTAGTGGACTGCATTTATAAGACTGAAAATTGTATAAATCATTTTAAAATTATAGAACAAATTATATTTTAAAAAAGAAAAAAAAAATGACGTGACAATTAATATACCGTGGATTAAACCCAGCTTTTAGTAATATATAAATAGATTTGGCAGTGCCTAAATGAATAAATGATTGGGGCACTTGGCTTTATCCATAGCTTTACCAATTGGTTTTAGGTTGGACTTTAGACTGGTTGGGTCAACCTGCCAAAGTGGGGACCACAGGCTCGGGAAACGTATGACTTTCTTGTGATGTGGATGCATAGAATCTGAAAACACAGACCAGTGATCCCTACCAACTGCCGAGTCAATTCCATTGATAATTTCATACTTTTACCGGAGACGAAAACAAGTTTTCTATTAGCAAATGGGAAGTTTCTTTTAAAAAAGGCAAATAAATTTCTTGAAAATTCCACGCCAGTAGAAGAATCCTATCTTTCAAATTCCATGACTAAGGAAGTTGAATATCAAAATATGAACTTTATGAGGTGGAGAAGTATGACTAACTAAATTCAAAATCTCAAACACAACTAAATTGGTCAATATAACATTAATGTTATCTTTCCCGAGGGTTAATGAAATTCAATACAATTATATATTTAAACTTAATTGGAGAATCATACAATACTCAAAAGAACTGTATTTGTATCTAAGGTTTATTAAAAGGACCATTGGTTATGTACACACTTTCGTACCCGAAAAAATTAACTTCTTAGATGCATGTATAACACGTTTACACTCATTAGTAGGGCATGCAAAAATTAACTTCTTAGATTAGATGCATGTTTAACACGTTTACACTCATTAATAGGGCTTGATACATGTATAGCACGTTTTACACCCATTAATGGGGCATGCATCCGTTATGAGTGTGACTAATACATATGAAAAGCATCAAAAGTCTGATGAGATTACATCATTTTGTTAGGGTTGTTGGATATGTTGGGAAATTTTAATGTCAAAACGTAGCGAATTTGGGATGTATTATTAAGGTTAACTCTAGGTTACTAAGTTAGAAATTGCTTAAAATCAACGGGCTTAACCACTACACACCCTTGGTGTAATGGTTGTTCCACAAGTCTTAAATGGTGTGGGGGGTAAGGGTAGGAGTTCAAGTCTCCAGAAGGAAACTTCATGCACTTATACACTTAGATTAAATTAGAATAGAACTTTTATCTTGTATAAAAAAAAAAAAAAAATTTAATGGGCTTATGATATACTCAAAGATAATGAATTAATGATCATTTGCACATATCTTTAAAACCGTAACGAATTTTTCAATGAAAGTTATTTCTAGGAAAGTAGACATTTGGAGCTTCAAAACAAACACAAATTTGATCTAGTTTAGTTTTTAAATGAGTGAGATATGGTTTTTTGAAATTAATACAATTGTGTTGTTTTTTGAGAGTTTTCTTGTGCTAGATCTTGTTCGTTTGAAACTACAATAAATATTAAAATAAATTGACATTAAAGGCCTGGCGACTTGCCTAATGATTTCATATGTAAAACCATCCTTACCACACAAATTGAGATGGGAGAGATTGTCGTATCAAGATTATTCTTAAAAGTAAACTTTCTTGAGCCTAAACAGTTAAAAAAAATGACCCTCTCCCTTTAGGCTCCACTTGGGAGTTTATAAAAGAATGGAATGTAATGTAATGTATTTAAGTAAGGGAAAGGAATGAAATGAAATTAAGTAACCTTGATTAGATGTTTTAAAATAAAGGAATGAAAATGAATGGAATCTTAAGTAATCTTGTTTGGGAGCAACATGGAGGAAATTGAATGGAATCATTTTATGACAATATTACTATTAGACCCCTATTTTAAAATAAAGGGTTGAATATATAGGGGTATTTTGGGAGTTTTAGTAAAAAAATCATTAAATCTAATTTCATTCCCTCCCATTCCTCCCAATTTTGAGGGAATGAAAATTTGAAGTTTCAGGAAATAGAGAGGAATGAGTGTTTCCTCCTACCCATTCCATTCCCCCTCACTTAAACTTCCAAATGAAGGAATGAACTTTTCATTCCCTCTGTTAAAACTCTCAAATAAGAGGAAGAGAAAAATATTCTAAAAATATTCTTTTCATTTCATTCCATTCTCTCCTCCCAAGCGGAACCTTTAGTGTTTGCCTTTTGAGTTCTTTCCAAAGTTTCTCATTCGAACCACAAAAGTTGTCAACTGTTATAAGTGAGCACACTAGTGTATCTCTCCAGAGAGTTCTTTGGAGCACTAGAATTTCATTGGTTGTGGACAAGTTTATTTGTGAATGAAGTTCTATAGAAGGATTCCAAAGTTTTAGAAGTCACTACAATGGGAAGCAAACGCATCGTTTGCTGAGATTGCATAAAGAGTCTAGGTTATAAAAGTTCGATAAGTTCTGAATGTTTTAACTTTTTCTTCTATAATGAATTTCCTATAGGGTTGGAAATCTGGAGTAGTTTTTCCTCCAAGGAGTTCATCAAAGATTTTCCACGTCGTCATCAAATTAGAATGTGTTTTTCATTGCCTTTAGATTTTGGTGATATTAACTGTGATTATGCAATCTAACAATTTGTTAACACTAAAATTAATATATATAAAATTTAGTCACAGTTAATTAATTTATCAGTAGCTTAAGTTATTAGAGTCTAAATTAAGTTTTTTTTCACATTTTAATTGTGAACGACAAAAAGAGCTTCTTACATAATAACTGCCTTTGTGCTTCAGCATAAAGAAAAAGCATTTGAAACCCAATGGAGACCATAAATCATAATTGCACTAGCCTGTCACAAAGGGAACTATTAAAGCATTATTGATAGGGAATGAGCAAGAAAGTGAGCGGCTTAGGTGAAGAGACAACTATTTCCTCAAGGCGAACCATTTAACTCCACAAAGCCATAAGATTCTAACACATCTTCCATGTCAGACTTGAATGAGCTATTCAAAATTCAAGTCTGATTGTTGGGTAGTCTGCTGGGTACAGAGTGCTCTGGCTTGTGATCACATTCAAAATCGAGGTGAACAAATGCCCGCTCAACTTCCGGAAGTTTCTCTAGCTTCTCCTGCAAGCTCTCTCCAATGGTATGTGCTTCTTTTAGTGGTAGCTCTTCTGGGAGTTCAATGTCAACCTGTTTCAACAATATAATAAAGATCATTACTTTCCTAGATATTCAAAACTAGGATGCTTAGAAGAGTCTAATGTAACTTTGCAAAAATTTCATCTGCATAGCATAATAAATTTTAAAAGAAAATCTCCCACAAAATTTTTAATTTGCAATTTCTTCAATGGCATCTCAAAGGGAAGGGAGGATCACAGTTTTGATGTCTTATTGTAGACTCAACTTTTTTAAAAAATGAAATAAAAGATTGAAGTTGTGATCAAAAGCTCGCCACTATTTATTTTTACTCAGAAATTTACATGACTCACCTCTACAAAATAGAGAACACCAAAGGTGTAGGCACGGACAGTGTCAATACGCTTGACTTTAGGGTGCCTCATGACAAGATATGTTAGTTTCTGCAAGACTTCAGGAGATGCAGACTGTCCCACGAGAGAAACTGCATCAAGAAATGCAGCTTAAAATAGTTCTAAATATGAATATTACATCCATGTAAACTATATAAAGCATAGCCAAGCACAAATTAGAATTTATCAATAGTAAATTTTTTAGGACACATGCATTGGGATAAGGAAGTAGGCACTGTATTTATAACTTCAATTTCTGCAGAAAATAGATATTTTTCCTTCTTTTCCAAACATTTATTGTTTAGTTCTGGCACCAACCAGTATCCTGAATGCTACGTCCTTGATAAATTAAATATGAAACCAGAATTTATTTTGATATTCTTCTCTTCGTTTCTTCATTTTTCTGGGAGGTAAAACTAAAACCTTTTGAAGCATAAATGATTCAGATAAAAGAATATCCTTCTTCAACCAAACTAATATATAAAGAAAGCACAGGTAAAAATAAAATCAACAGAAATCAATCAACATAAAGAGCCCAAATAGCAATCTCTGAAAGCACTGGAATTTAAAAAGCCTCCAACTTCAACAACTATTGTGATGAACGGTGAGAAATTCTTTAAAAGAACAAACATCCAAAGAAAGCATAACCTTTAATCTTGTAGGGATAATATGAGTTGTGGTAAAGGAAGTGGTGGCTGAATAGTAGTGGACACAGAAGTAAAACTTTGACAGAAAACTTATAAGATTTTAGAGATGAACTTCCTTTTTATTCTTTTTGTTTGTTTGTCAGAATCATGCAAAAGATCGTGAGATCAAACAGAATAAAAATGAGGTTGAAGGAGTACCAGCATTTTCAAATACAGTTTGAGACCAATTTATAATTGTGTACAATGCAAGGATGATGGCACCAGCGGGGTCAATCCACCAGAAAAATTCATCGGCAAGAAGAGCTGCAGCTAATCCAACCACATTAGTTACCACATCGAAAAAGTGATCCTGCACATTGGCATCATTTCAAGAAGTTATGCAGCTGATAGCTAGAAGGATAATACATATGACAGAAGCTTAAGAATATAAAAGTAGAAATCGGAAACCTTTGCATATGCACGGACGATATCATTTTCTGAGTTTTTACAGTATATCCAGAGGGCAAGTTTTACTACAGTAGCAGATATCATGATTGTGCACATCCATATCAATTTACTTTTGGACAGTTTTTCAGAAGGTTCATCTTTAATTAGTTCTTCTGCAGCCTGAAGCAACACCTGAAAGCCTGTAAGAAAAATGGAAGGGTGTAACAATCCTAACCTTATCAAAAGGAATCTATTCCACATTCAGCGAAGAAAACCCCTAATAGTTTCATCAGGGTGTTTATTTTTGAAAAGCATCAAGATTTTGAATAAGTTGAGACAGAATATTATGACATTAGATGCAAATCTTTTGCAAGTTACAATTGTTGAATGAAAGAAGAAGCTTGTGAGAAACCCAAAGGTCAGATTATCTTCTGCAAAGAAATTAAGCAATATTCTGAGGTTATGAACACAACTGAATACATAATTCTTCTTGATACTATGTTGTCTAGCAAGTAATTAATCAATGAGCGTAGCAGTTGCAATTAATTATTCTTTGAAAAATCTGATTTAGACCCTTATGTGTTCTAAAAGGTTTGATACCAATAAAAAAAAAAAAAATCTTATTTCAACCCCAAACACTAATACAATGTATTAATCTGATTAGTTCAACAAGTTAAGTGTATTCCCAACAGATAATCCAACATGCAATTCAGCCACAATAATCAATCACCAAATCTAAATACAGTAATAATAAAAAACAGTAAAAAGGCACACAGATTTATTAACAAAGTGGAAAGCCAATAAAAAATCTATATGTTATAAATCTTGTTATTAGAGAATATTATGTATTGTATATGATAGATGAGCGCTTTACTTCAATCTAGCCTGTGCTTGAGCTTAGCGCTTTACCCTTAGTTTCAGAGAGGCCTGTGCACTTGATGCTTTTACCAACACGATATAATGTATTGGTCATATGGCAATGGTCTCTCCTTCCTTTATTATGAGAAGGGAACTTCTAAATTATCTTTTGCTTAAGAGCAGTTACCCACTGAAACTTGAAGCAGGTGCTGTCCTTAAAAATAGCAATTCACAGAGCTTCTTCATAAGCAGCAGGGAAATGTGACAGGTACATCCACTAACTATATGAAAGTTCTGGTTAAACCCATCTGGAATTATATTAAGCTCAAGCCTCAAGCAGTCTCCAGAAAAATGATAAGAATGACCAATATAACCTTTTCTGGATGCCTAATTTCTCAGCCATTATATCCCCAGGCACTTAGATGTAAATTACAACATCGTGTCAGGTCATGTGTCCAAACAAGAACAAAAATCAGAACATTTTAAAAGCTCTCTGCCTACCTCAAACTAAGGAAGTATGAGTAAGCCACACTTGTCAGGAATAAGTTCCTAATGTGTCTTTCATAAGTCCTTATCTAAATCATGCTTCACATGTATTCAAAAATGTATCAACAAACTTGCTAGTATTAAATAATGTATTTGGTTTCTAACTGTTTAGGTATTTCAATATTGTTGTGATAAGAAGAAGAAAGTTCGTTATATCAACCACAGCAGTAATTACTGATATGGGTTGCTTTAGAAAACTTTATGTATTCTGATTAACTATCCAGAAACCATTCATTAGAAGAATACCAAAAAACAATCCCTGTATTTTTCTTTTACTTTTGTGTACAATATTTCATCAATTAGGAGTATTCATAAACATTTTTTTATATTTCACCAATTAGGATTACAATATTTTAAGTTCCTATTTCTTTATTCTTAACAAGAAAAGCCAATTATTAAACATCGATTATGTTGCCTATGCTAGAAAGCTGATGTAATCTGGCCCAACTATCCAGAAACCATTCATTAGAAGAATATGAAAACTAGTACCCTGTTTTTTCTTTTACTTTGTATACGATATTTCACTAAATTAGGAGTATTCGTAAACATTTTTGATCATTTATATAACATATGATCAAGTTCCTATATTTTTAAACCATTAACAAGAAAAGCCAATTGTTAAAAATTAATTACATTGCATTTACTTCGCTTTATATGTCTTCAATAAAATGTAATTCGATAATTGGATAGGTTCAATTAACAAACAAGTTCACCATAAAAAAAAGGTAGTCAACAGTGACATGAAACCAATGGAAACCTAAGGCAGGTGAAGGTATTGCAACATACCAAGTGTAGCCATGACAGCAGCAAAGATAATTATGCCTACTGGCTGCACCCTCAACTTTCCAATAGGATATTTGTAGATATTTATGTTCTTCATTGCCAGGTGAGTGAACCAAAGAATGCCACCAGCCATGAGATCAAGTAAAGAATCTAGTGTTGATGCAGCAATGGCCAAAGATCCACTCTTTATTGTGGCATAGACCTGCACATTGTAATGCATATTGTTATTCTGGGAGTTTGAATATGAAAAATGGATTATATATATATATTGATAACATAGGGAACCTTACTAAAGAAGATCCCTTTGGACTTGCCTCTAGCCAGAAACATATTATATAAAATGGAGATTTAAGGGTGCCCGGATACATGTTAATCGATTTAATACTTTTGTCATATAAAATGAATTATTATAAGTGCTTTTTAACTCAAAGTATATATATTCTTCCAGAATATTGTTTGGTTAGATTACATTATTTTACAAGTTCCACCTTTGAGCTTTATCAGAAATAAAACTTGAATTTCCCTGAGCTTTTAACAATTTTAAAAAAATAGGGTTTTTTTCTTCATCAAACTCAACTGAAAACATATATCCTGTAAAACATGAACAAAAATGAAAGCCCGTCTTCTTTATATATGCCTCATAAAGTTTTAAAACACACCATCCAAGTCAGAGACACCTTCTTGGAGTCTGGTAGACCATGAAAATAAAAAAAGTTATATATCTACATCACCTTAAATGCCAGAAGTATTATATTTGCGTAATTAGATATCTTCATTGCTCTTTCATGTCGAGCATCTTCTTTAGCCTGTTCCTTCCGTTCCTCATCATCAATATCATTAGATGTCACCAAAGAATCAACTTCTTCAAAGGAATTCATGGTATTGATTTGTCTTTCATAGTACTCCCTTTCTCCTATAATGAAGACAATGCATTCATTCATTGTAAGAAAAGGAAGAAATTTTTAACTTCACTCATGACTTTATATTCATAATCTCATTTCTTCTTGTTCCCCAAATTAAATGAAACTTTAAATTCTTCTCCTAGCTACTTCCTAGGCTACAGTACAATACATATATAAGTGTATGTCTGCGAATTTAAAAACATATGTAGGCATATATGTACATCTAGCACTAAGGAAAAAAGAAAACCCAAGTCCAATATTCAGTTACATTTAGTAGCTCATGCTATTACACAAGACCATGTTCCCCATAATGGCATAACATTTACAGTATTCCTGTAGTATCAAAATGCAACCCAACTTACAAGTTGCGACACTAGGACCTTAATTGTATAAAACAGATGTACAAAAGTACAGAAAAGGCAGTTTAAGGAAAAATAGTTTTTTTTTTTTTTTTTTAATTATAATTCTTCTGCTGTTCTGCATAATCCCTTCTAGGTGTAATGGGTTTTACATGTAATTAGTTTTTTTTTTTTTTTTTTTTTTTTTTTTTTTTCTGGGGTAGAAACTCAATAGTTTTTTATTCATGTCTGCAAAATCTCACAATGATTGAATATCAATATATCTCATCTATAACATGGTTTAAATTTCCAATTTTTTTTTTTTAATTATTCATAAAAGTTGAGCTTATAAAGGAATAGTAAATAACATCTAATTAACACAAAATTTGGTCCACATAAATGAAAAACAGAAAATCTAAAGGTTGAATTTTTTAAAATATTCCTTAAATGAAAAGTTATTGAGTTGGGTAACTTGATCCTTATATATATACACAATTGATTGAGTAAACAAGCTTTGATTGATCCAAAACATCACCTTTTTTTTTTTTCACATTCAAATAGGCCTAATATTGACACCAATCACAGCATACACCTAAGCAAGTTGAGAGAGAAAAAAAAATGTGAAATGTCGTGTAAAAGTGTAAAAGACAAACAAAACAAAACAAATTCTCACGTTTTCAAGTTAAGAACAATGAGCTAAGTTTGTTCTATCCTATGTACTTGTCTGCATATATCATATGAACCCATTTCTTTTCCTGTATTTTTTTTCTGACAAACCAAACACACAGAGAGAGAGCGACAGAGACAGAGACATAAGACCTTTGGATAAGCCGGAGGCTTTGGAAAGGTCAAGGTCGAATGGATAATCAGACTCAGGGTCAATACCAGACCGAAGCTTATCAGGTAACCTTGACACGAACTCGCTCCTCAGCGAGTTCACCGAGTACCTCCGACTCAGTCTCCCCCAACTTCTACCGCTTCTACCGCTTCTACTCACCCCCAAAATCGGCGTTTTCAGATCCTTATCCCCCATATCTCTCTCTCTCTCTCTCTCTCTCTCTATCTTTGTCTCACTCTCTGTGTCTCTGGCTCTCTGTGTTCTTATTTTTGCTTTGTCTGTGTCTCTCTGTTCATGCGTCTTCTAATAAGTTCATGTGTCTTGCCAATTGCCAAATATAATACCTAGGATTTTTTTTACCGAAGTTCTAGAAAGTAGGTTAAAAGGACTGAACTTTAAATCAGGTTTTGTACGGACTATAATTAATGTCTCTAATTTTTAATTTTTAGTCCTTTAATACGTACTCAATAATAAATAAATATAAAAAGAATTCCAAAAAACGTACTTTGAATAATTAAACCGTAACTAAATTTACCAAATTTTTACTTTTCTATTCCTTGGAAAGGAGAGGTAAAAAAAAAAAAAAAAACTAATTTGTTTTTTATTTTATTTTTAAAGTAAGAAGTTGGTAAGTAGGTAACGATGACAAGTACCTGTACTGCCACATTATTAAATTATGTTTAATTTTTTTTTGAGAAGCTAACTACTTTGTATCTAACAAAGTATAATATTAATAATAGAATAGTAATGGTTATCGCTTACCGGTATAAAGAAACAAAAAAAAAAGAAAAGAAAAGTATCTTGTTTGGTACCGACGTAGGGGTGTTTTGTAGTAGAATTTGAGTAATATTGTTTGAGTATTTTTGATATATGTGTGGGTTAAAAAGTATATGAAAATGTGTGTAATATTATTTAAAATGCTTAAAAGTGTGTTCAAACACACTTACCAAATGGGGCCCAATTTCTCTAGTGAAACGGTGTTTTGTGGGTTTGTTTTACGTGCGTCTCTTACGGGCATATGTGCTATATGTTTGTGAGAGGCGATCCATAAGACAGATGCAGTATATATTTTTCTCTTCAATGAGTGTTCATTAGAGACAAACTGAAAATTTTAGCTTATTTTTGCTACTATTTATGGATCTCATTGTATTTTTTGGTATTATTTATAGGTCTCACTGTACTATTCAACTAACTTTTACCTTTATCTATATATTTTTAGCAAAAAAATTTTAGTTTCAACTAAATAAACAGTTCCACTAAGAGATATGGCTCGTATGAGAAGTGTAATTCTATCTCCTATGAAATTATACAATGAGATTTCCATTATGTGAAAGTCCTATAGCATGAGCATTACTTAAAGCAAAATATAATTCTTGCTTCCTATCATATCATGGTTGTGCTAACTTTGACATCCATGTTAAGATTATATTTTCTGGAATGAATAAATCTTATCTGGATTTACTGCTCATTCGATTCCACTTATTTTGAATCTTTTTTTTTTTTCCTTTTTTTGGAATATATATTTTTTATAGCATTTTTTTTATATATGTAGTTGTATCTATTTTTATATAGTTTTTTAACAAAATAAATCAATGAAATTAAACACGCATAATTGTAACAACTTGATTCTCCAAAAAAAAAAAAAAAAATTTGTAACAACTTACTATAAATTATAGGGTCATTTGTTCATCTTAAGTTATGAATGATTATAGTCAACATTCTAATTCAATTAAGTTACAATGTTTGCCAACTTATCCAAAATTAGTATTAAATTTCACAAATTAGTTAGATGGTAAGATGGTGGGGTGCACTAATAGTAACATGTCAAAATTAGTAAATTTAGTTCTCATTAAACAAAAATATTGGTCCTAGGTGGTGGGTTCATTAGTATTGGGTGTGAAGTAAATTTGGAGGTCTCAAATTTAATTAACTACACAATTCGTTTAATAGATTTATGGGTTTGACCAAAGACTAGGATACCACTTCCTTATAAAGAAAACAAATAAAAAAATAAAGAAGATGCAATATGTTCATTCACATTAGTTTACAAATTTGATGATTATATTAATGATTTTAAATAATGAGATGAATATTATTATGAAGTAAACTTGAAATTTTTGTTTGCACTAAGTAATCTTTTTTTTTTTACCAGATTGGCACTAAGTAATCTTAATTAAGGAGTTAATTGTAAAGATTTATAATTTACAATTAACCCATTTTGTATGGAGTATGTGCATGAATTTTTTCTACAGTGTGTATATAAAATATTTTCATCTCAATTCTGTATAGTAATAAATGAGAACAATTATATCTTATATAAAAAATCAATATGAATTGCACATCCACCATAAGTTCTTATGTCCCACTTGTTATTGGTTGATGTTACTGATCTTCCTAATGAATGGTCCTCTTCATTGTTTTCAACAAAATTAAATAAATGAGACCAACCACAATCATTACTTGGTTCAGTTCATAAATGCCATTAATGGTGGAATATAAACAACATGATATGGTGGGCAGCCTACAAATGGGAGCATAATACATTGTGAATAGTTTATGGATACTCCTACTTAAATAAATGCAAAATAGTAATTTTATTTTCCCCCTTTCTTTCCAATATTCAAATGGAAGTTCAGGGTGTTTTCTTTATTTTCTAGACAAGTTGTAGGGTCCATATAGATCGTGCAAATAGTGAAGGATTTGAAATTGTCAAATTGCATATAAATTTACATTCTCTTAAACTATTTTAATTACACAATTTTCCTTAATTTTTTTTTTAAACATGACAATTAGAATATTAATCCATTTATAATTTTAATCGCAAGGTCTATTTTAAGATATATAACTTGTTTAAATTACTTTATGAGTCATGTAACTAAAATATATATGCATGAACATTTGATCGTCATGTAATGGGTTAGAAGACATTTATACAAATCCGTTTTGATGAAATATTTTGTCCAAAATTTAATAATTCATTACTTTTATGTATTGTCTAATTCATGTTAAGTGAATCTAAGAAAGCCAACAAATTAATTTTACTAGTACAGACCATTTCATAATCCAGCTAGGATCGAATGCATTAAGACATGACACAACCTCAAAGTGCAATCACACAGAAATGTTCATCAGAGCATCATAAGGGGGAAAATTGTTGTCCATTGATTTTTAATAAATGGACAAAATTTTTCGTCTGAATCAATTTTAAGGAAAATTTTCTAATTTATTACATGGCAACTCAAACAAATTAATATGCATGTATTTAATAGTCATGAGATTTGTTCAAATAATTTAATAAATCAAATGATTTAAATACACGGTTAAAAGAAATTAAACTTAAATCCAATTTGATGTAAAGTTTTATTATTTTAAATCCCAAAATTAAGAGAATGTCAAAGCCAAATAATATGTGGGTATATAAATTATAATATTTCACTCTTTAATAATTTATTCTTTTATTGAGTAATTTTTTCATTTTCTGATAATTTAATAATTACAATTGGGAGATAGGTGATTAGAACTTTGAATATTTTATTTGAAAACATTAGAATGTATTAACCAATTGAATTACAACTACAAGATTACTAATTTTTATCTTGTAACGTAACTTTAACAACCTGTTAAGATGACAAATTTGTAGCTATTGAATTAATCTCACATACCACCGCACACTCTTGGTGGGATGGTCACTCCACAAGTATAAGTGCTTGTAAAGTGTGGGGGATAAGGGTTAGGGTTCAAGTCTCTAGGAAAGAACTTCACACATATATATATACTTAGATTAAGTTAAAGAATAATTTTTATCTTGTATTAAAAAAAAATAATAATAATCTCACATAAAGGCTTAAGGGGCTTTCTCAAGGAAAAAAAAAAAAAGCTTGCGGGTTTGAGAACACGTTTCCTAGAGTGAGAAGGGGGTGAATTATTTAATAAAGCAGATATGTTTAATCAATCTCTTGTGTGTATATATATATAGTGTGTATATATATATATATATTTGTGTATAATTTGTGATTAAAAAAATTACCATATGATCTAAAACTAAAATAAATAAATAAAATTGGAGGGGGACCCCGGTCACGGTGGGAAAGACATGGACCAGGGTTTACTGTCAAAGCTTTGTCATGGGTTTCTACCCTTTCACAGAATTGATTGAGCCATTATTATAAACTGTTGCCACCTGCAAGGACAGTAGTGGGACACTTCTTTTTTTGAAAACAGGAAAGTAGGACACTATATATTAATATCTTGCTTTTTAATCCTTTACTTTAGAACTCCAAGAGAAATAGATAAAAAGTTTTTTTTTTGGTTAAAAAATAGATAAAAAGTTATCTCAGTGCACAACACGATATGCTGATTAAAAAAACAATATTTTTTTAACTCTGTTTGAAAATAATTGAAAATAATAAGAGATGTGGTCCATGTGGGCAGGGGTGTGCAGAAAACCCACCGACCCACCAAATCCGACCCGACCCACTGGGTTGGGTCGGTTTTTAAGATTTGGTGGGTTGGGTTGGGTTATAAAAAAAAAATTTATAGCGGGTCGGATTGGGTTTGGGTCATAAAATTACAAACCCACCAAACCCAACCCGACCCACCATATTTAATATATATTTAAAATATATTTTATATTTAATAAATTTTTAAAAGAAAAATCAATTGTAGGGCACTTTTATATATATATATATATATATATATATATATATTTAAATATATATTATATATTTAATAATTTAAAAAAAAAACCAGCTGTAGAGCAATATTTTCTCAATTCCTCATACTAATACTAATTTAATATATATAAAATATATATTATATAATTAATAAATTTTTTTAAATAACCAATTCTTCCTATCCTATATAAAAGCCAATTAGTTCACACAAATCCTAATAAATTACTATTGTTGTTTAGTCATTAGTGTTGAGCCTTTATGAAGTTACATTGATACTAATCTTTAAGTTTTTTTAATATATTAATATTTATATATTTTTTTTACTCAATTTAATAATAATAATAATAATAAAAATTTGTCAAACCCATGGTTCAACCCGACCCATGTGGGTTGGGTTGGGTTGGGTTGGACTTATGTGATGGGTTGGGTTGGGTTGAATTTTTTTTGACCCACCATGGTGGGTTGGGTCAAAAAATCCCCTCAACCCGCCCAACCCGACCCATGCACACCCCTACATGTGGGGTTAAGGTCGAAGGGTGACTCCAATTCTAACCCCCAATTATAAAAACTTATCATTAGAAGTGATATTGAGAAAAAAAGGACATAATTTTTTGGAATCGGTTTGGATATATATATATATATATATATATTTTTAAATTTCTAGAACCATAAAAATTACATAAAATATTTCACAATTGCTTATGTGGCATGTTGTTAATAGAAAAAGAATCACAAAAAACAAGAAGTTATTAATGAAAAATAATAAAGTGATACTCATTGTGGACTCAAATAAAAATCAATAAAAATTTGTCAACTTAACTGTTATTAAAATTATTGTTAGTAAGTAGTAACTTCACCTTTTCCTTTGAACCCACTGGGTGGCAACTCGAATGAATTTTTATTTATTCTTTTAATCACATTACAAATTTAATAATCATGTGACTTGTTTAAATGATTTAATGAGTACATGATTTAATACATGCAGATGATTTTAAAAACGATCATGTAATGGGATAAAGGAGATACAACCAAAGAAACTTTATTTTACTCCTCAAAAAAAAAAAAAAAAAAGAAAAAAAAAAAAAGAAATCTTGAATCTTATCATCCCCCCCCCCCCCCATTTGTTTCCCTAATTTTTTTTTTTTTTTTTGTTATAAATAGTTAAAGTCTCAAACACTTTGTTCATGAACTTATAAAATATATAATTTATTTGAGAAGCAAAACACAAAGCTCTACATGTAGCATGGGTTACTATTTATTATTTTTCTCACTATTATTATTATTAATTTTTGAGAAGAATCTTACGTACTATTATTTTGAATATATAACCTTTATTTTGAATCTATAATTAGGCTAGATGTAATTATTTCTTACTATTATCTTGAATTGGGATGTTTTTCCTCACTATTATTATAGTAAAGCATAACAATATGATTAAATATAAAATTAGTCTATATGGTAAAAAAGTATATCATATTATCATAATACAGGCAAAGAAATTAAATTATTGCCTCCACGATGTTAGATGACATAATTAACTCTCTGTAAATAATCCATCATGTTTAGAGTTAGAAGGCCTAAAAATTTATTCAAAAGGCACAACTCATGAATTTTTGAAACATATATTATACATAAGGTATAAATAGATAATACAAATAATAGGGTATAATCGTGATGAAGCTCATACTTTAAAGCAATATATAAAAAGTATAAGAGCAACCACCAAAAATTTACAAAATACAAAAAGTACTCAATTTTGCAAATTTTAACTCAAAAAAAACCTAATGAATAGTAACCGTGCATATATATATATGGTTATTATTAATGTGTAAATGATTTTTTTACTTTTTTTTCTCTCTCCCCGTCAGGTTGCTCTCTCATATGTCTTCTTCTCACAACAATGAAAGAAAAAAGGTGAGTGGGGTCATGTGGGTAGTGGTTTGTTTGATATAATAAAAGATTAAAGAAAGATTTTTATTTAAATAAAATAGATGATAGAATAGATAAACTGATGTGAGTGTTTTGTAAAAATGAGTATGTAAAATAGAAAAAATATATTTTTTCTTACAAAATAAATAAGAATTTTGTACGAATTGATGCAATTGCTCTAAGCTCTTATGATTTTATGGTGTATAAGGAATACTCTCTTAGGTGATTCTAATACACAAATATTACTTCCTCCAAAGTGCAGAAAGGGCAATTTAAGGAAAAATAGTTTTTTTTTTTAAATTCTTCCGTGATATGCATAATCCCTACTATGTGTAATGGGTTTTACATGTTATGATTAGCTTTTTTTTTTTTTTTTTTTTTTTGGGTAGAAACTCAATAACTTTTTATTTTATGTGTATTTTTGGAAAATTCAAGATTGAATTGTATTTTATTCTTATACCTTCCGTGTCTATAAAATTGCAGGATGATCATATATATCATTTATAATATGTTCAAAATTTTTAATTTTAAAATTATGCTTAAAAGATGAGTTTATAAAAAGAAATAAAAAATAATTTATGGTCAACTAAAATTTGATTCACATGTTAAAGAATAATGAAAATATATAATTAATCTAAAGGTTGAGTTTTTAAAATATTAGTTAAATGAAAAGTTTTTGAGTTGTGAAACTTGATCCTTACACATACACAATAGATTGAGTTGACAAACAAATGATTGATCCAAAACATCACTTTTTTCACATTGAAACCAATCACAGCTTGCATGCTCCTCAGCAAAAGTTGAGAAAAAAAAAATGGTGAAACGTTATGTAAAAGTGTAAAAGACAAACAAAACAGAACAAAATCTCACGTTTTCCTTAATAGCAATGAGTGAATTTTGTTCTATCGTGTGTGCGTTTCTGTGCAATGTACAGATTATATACACACATCCGTACATACACCATTTTCTTTTTGTTCTTCTCCTGCATTTTGTTGATAAACCAAACAGTCAAACAGAGAGAGAGAGAGAGAGAGAGAGAGAGAGAGAGACCTTTGGTTAAGCCGGAGATTGTGGAAAGGTCAGGGCTGAAAGTTTGAGACTCAGGGTCGAAATCACCAGCAGAGCGAAGCTTATCAGGCAACCTTAACGCGAAATCTTTCTTCAATGACTTCACCGAGTACGATCTCCGACTCAGCCTCCCCCCTCCTGTACCGTTTCGACTCGCCCCCAGAATCGGCGCCTTCAGATCCGTATCCTCCATATCTCTCTCTCTCTCTCTCTCTCTTTGTCTGTGTCTCTGTGTCTCTCTGTTCTTATTTTTGCTTTGTCTGTGTCTCTTTGTTCATGTGTCTTCTTAGTTCTATCTCTCGCTCACATGTCTTGCCACATATATACACAAAACAAATATGATAAATATCTAAGGTGTTAGTTTAGATATAGTTTATTTTGTTAAAATTAAAAAATTATTGTTAAAAGTTAGTTAAAATAGTATATTGAAATCTATAAATAATGCCAAAAAGTATAATATAAACAGTATGATTCATAAATAGTAGAAAAAAATAATTTTAATTTTTAATCCTAAATCATACACAGACTAAGTTAGACAACAGTTCTAGGAAATAAAGAGGCCTAACTATAATCAGATTTTGTACGACTATGATTAATTAATTAATTTTTATATATATATATAATATATAAATTCTAATATGTACGGTTTGTTAGTTACCAAAATTTAACTTTTTCTATTGGCTTGGAAAGGATAGGTAAAACATAAAATGATACTGACGGTCTGTTTGGATTAAATTTATTGTTGCTGAAACTGAAAACTAAAAATACTGTAACAAAATAATTTTTAAATGTGTAAATAGTGTCGTGGGACCCATTTTTAATATTTTTTAGTACATGAACAGTACTACTATAGTGATAAACAGTGTGTGAACAATGATTTTTGTCTCCTACACAGTGAACCCATGTGATGTTACTGTTCACGTACAGGAAAAAAAAATCTGAAAATTCAAACTGAAAAAACGCAGATGCCCACCCCAAACACTCACTAAGGGTCCATTTGGATATAACTTATTTTGCTGAAATTAAAAACTAAAAATACTGTAGCAAAATAATTTTTAAATGTGTAAATAGTACTATGAGACCCATTTTTAATAAAAAAATGATTAAAAAATGAAATTTGTGGGATCTATAAACAGTACATAAATGCACTATTTACGAGAGAAAAATCAAATGTTGCTGCTTGAAAAAAAAGAGAAAAGAAGGAAACATGATTTTAAAATGCACACGCGCAAAAAGCTAGATCTAAACCGCACCTAATACTGTCACAGTAGTAGGTAATTTGAAGCAAAAAAGAAAAAAAGGAAAAAAAAAAAAAAAAGTAAGTAAGTAGGTAACGGTGGCAAGTACTTGTACTGTGCCTAATTATTATAAAAATTTATGTTAGGACTTTAGAATTTTTGTATTTTGCAGGACAGATAGATTAATACAAAAGTTCTATACTTCTATGTCCTAACACGTATATATTAATAATTATATTATAATGGTTATTAGTATTAAAAAACGAACCTTGTTTGGTCTTCATATACAAAAAAACAAAAAAGAGTAGCTTGTTTGCACATACATCAAGCTCTTTCTAGTCCTATCAAAAAAAAAAAAAAAAAATCCCTTTCCAACAATAGTCGATAGATACCGAATCTGGTGCGATCTTCTTTATGGAGCAAGCCTCTCTCTCACAAGCATGTGGGTGTGAAGCTCACATACTCACGCTCACATGCTTGTGATAAGCATATTTATCAATGAAAATATCTGATTCTCAAAAAAATCAATGAAAATATCTTGTGGTGTATCTTTATCTCATAGAACAACACAATAAAACAATATGATATTACACTAATACATAGTGCATACCGCATAGAGATAATTTATTTTATTTTATTTTATTTTTTTATTATGGTTGGCTAACTTTGATCTCCACATTGGAGATTAGATTTATTGAGTGAATAAATTTTTATCTGGGGTTAGTCCTCATTTGATTCCACTTATTTTTAAACATTTTTTTTAAAAATTTTAAATTTGGTATACGTAGTTTTTTATAGCATTTTTTAATGTATAGTTGTACTTTTATATGGCTTTTAACAAAATAAATCAATGAAAATAAACACATTTAAGTGTACCAACTCACTATAAATAATAGGACCATTTGTCCATCTTAAATTACATGATTATAGTCAACATTTTAATTCAACATTCATTTACAATGTTTGTTAAATTATCCAAAATTAGTATCGCTATTCACAAATTAGTTGGATGGTTAGATGGTGGGGTGCACTAATAGATGCCAAATTGTTGGCCTAAGGTGGTGGATTCATTGGTTTGGGGCGTAAAATAAATCTAAAGGTCGATTTTTGGAGCGTCTTCTGGACATGGAGTGGAATAGTTTGGCCAAAGGCTATAACACCACTTCCTTATAAATAAAATAAATAAATAAAATGTAAAAATACTATTTTAATCTCTAAATTTTACAAAAAGTTTGTTTTTTCATCCATGAACTTTAAAAAGTTCATTTTTCGTCCCTAAATTATTGAAAAATTCATCTTTTGTACCTAAATGTCCTAACCTATTGAAAATATTTTATTTATGTCCTTAAATTTTACTAAAAGTTTTTTTTTCATCCCTAAACTATTAAAAAAGTTCTTATTTCATTCCTATTTTTGTCTCTAAACTATTAAAAAAACTCTTTACAAATTTTTGTTTTTTAAAGTTTAGGGATGAAAAACAAATTTTTGTTAAAGTTTAGGGGCTAAAATAGTATTTTACCATAAATAAAAATGAGGAAGTAATATGTCCATAGTGCCCATTAGTTTACAAATTTTTTTATTATATTAATGAATTTTAAATGATGAGATGAATATTATAGAGTAATCTTAGTTAAATTAAGGCGTTGATGGTAAAGATTTATAATTATGCGTGGAGTATGTGCATGAATTATGTCTACCGTATGTATATAAATTTTCATCCCAATTTATGTATAGTAAAAATGAGAACAATTGTAATTGTATCTTATTTATATATATATATATATATATATATATTTTTTTTTTTTGAAGAGAATTGTATCTTATATTTTAATTACAAAATAAAAATGAGATGTACACCCATCATAAGTTCTTAATTTCCACTTGTTATTGGTTGCTGTTACTGGTCTTCATAAATCATAATCAATCTTCCTCTTCATTGTTTTCAACAAAAGAAAAGAAATGAGACCAACCACAAGTACTACTTGGTTTAGTTCATAAATGCCATTAATGGTGAAATCTAAACAACATGCATAACACAAACACAATTGAACAAGTACAGCTCTAGAATAGTTCAATACTCCAACTCAAATAACTGCAAATTGTAATTCTTCTTTTCCTCCTTTCATTTCAATCCAAATGGAAGTTCAGGGAGTTTTCTTTATTTTCTAGCTGGACAAGTTTTGGCTTCATATAGATCGTGCAAATAGTGAAGGTTTGAAATTGTCAAATTGCATATAAAGTTAAATTCTCTTCAACTATTTTAATTAAAATAAAACCATAACAACTAAAATATTAATTCATGTATAATTTTAATTACATGCTCTATTTCAAAATGAGTGACTTATTTAAATAACTTAATGAGTCATGTAACTAAAATATACGTGTATGAACATTTGATCGCTGCGTAATGGGTTAGAAGTTATTTATGCAAATTTGTTTTGAGAAAACTTTTGTCCAATTTTTAGTAATTCATTATTTTTATGTATTCTCTACGACAAGTTAGCTGTAAGTTGAAGGAAAAATTTGTCCAAATTCTATTAAGTTCTTTTTTTATGTATGCTCCATGACAAATTAGTAATAGCTAAGGTATAGGTAATTATCCAAGCACTTTTCTAGTTTCATGAATGAAACCGAACGCAATTCTTATAATGCTAATCTAAGAAAAATCTACTTTTCAAAAAAAGAAAAGAAAAAAATAAGCGAATCTTGGGACTGTGATAACCAAAATAATGCTGACTAATTAATTTTACCAGTACAAATCATTTCATACTCCAGCTAGGATTGAACGCATTAAGGCATGACACAACCTCAAAGCAAAATACAGTATGTGATCATTAGCGTGATCTAACCAACAAAATGCAATCATACGAAAATGTTCATCAGAGCATCATAATTCATAAGGAAAAAAAAAAAAAAATTTGTTGTCAGTTTATTTACTGAATCAGTTTTAAGGAAATTCTTCCAATTTATTATGTGGCGACTCAAAAAAATATGTATGTGTTTAATAGTCATGTAATTTGTTCAAATAATTTAAATACATGATTAAAAGAAATTATACTTAAATCGAATTTGATGGAAAGTTTTGTCCAAAATAATGATTTGTGCAGTATATTAAGCCTATTTATATACCACAATTTTTGCATCCAAATATATATATATATATATACTTCTTATAAAAAGAATATATAAAAAATTTATGTTAAACCCCAAGATTAAGAGATATGTCTGGATATATAAAATTGCGTTATTTAATAACTTATTCTTTCTTGAGTAGTCTTTGTTTTTTTTTTTTTTTGATAATTTAATAGTTACAATTAGAAGATAAGTGATTAAAACTCTGAATGTATTATTTGAAATCATTAAAAGATATCAACCAGTTAAACGAAAATATTAATAATTTTAATAATCTATCAAAATCAATTTTTAGGGGGATGCCGGTCACGGTGGGGGAAGATATGGAGACTTATGGACCAGGGTTTATTACATTATTGTCAATGCTTAGTCATTAGTCGGGACCCTTTCACATGATTGACTGAGACCTACATAATTGTTGCAAGGATAGTACGACACTTTTCTTGCTTTTTTGTTCCGCTGCACATAAAGTAAATAAAAATGATAAAACATGCCGGCAGGAAATTTTTTTTTTGTTAGAGTTTCGACTTATGGTGATTGTTTATGTGATTTTTATTTTTTATTATTAGATTAAGGTATTAATTTTTATTCTTTATTATTAGATTAAGACACTATTTTATTTTTAATATAAATAAAAATTAAATTTCAAATTTTTTATTCAACTATTAAAAATTTTATTAATCAAATTAATTGACTACGACTTGTCAATGTTGCTTGTTGGATGCAAATTTATCTCTTTGGAATTTATGATTGCAGCCTATAATTATTGTATTCATCGTTTGGAATCAATAGGAAGATGACAAGCAGTGGTCATTTTATTTTATTTGATGGGAATGACAAGCAGTGGTCAGGTACATTATTGTTGGAAGCCTGTCATGCTGCGCAAATTGTGCCTGAAAACCAGCAGAATAGTTAGATCTAAAAAATATTCATGAATGGAGTTCCAAATTTTATAGCACTAAAAAGACAACTCAATTAAATAAAATTTTCACCAATAAGCAACTTTCATTTTAGTTGTTGTGAAAATATTGTGGTAATAATAAAATATTATGACATTTTGACAATACAATACCTTTATTTTTAAATGTGCTAGATCTCAATCTGATATTTATTATTTTATTTTGACTCATAAGAAATTAACACATAGTTCACAATATTTTCATAATATCTCCATGCTTACATTTTACTTACAATGTAAATTTATATCGTAGAAAAACAAAAATTGGCAAATGTTGTACACATTTGTTAAATGTGTACAATATTTATCATTTTTTACAAATGTGTACAACATTTACCACTTTTGTGTTAATGTAAATTTATATTGTAAGCATAATGTAAACATAAATTTAAAAAAAAAAAACCAAAAACAGAAAAAGCTTAGCATACTTGAAAATAATTGAACAAATCAAAAATACTATTCATGAGCCTATTGGCTCTTTTTATATAATTAATAGAAAAATAAATAAAAATAAAAATAAAAATACAAATAGATTATAGAACTCTGACAAATAGATATAAAAAGTCGTGGAATTGCACCACGCCACTAGCAATATTTATTTTATGGGAATTTTTTATTATTATTGTTATTATTATTATTATTCTTTTTAGAGAGTTTCAACTTATGGTGTCCGCTCTTGATAATAACTCTTTATTATCAGACCAAGACACTAATTAGTTTTTGATATAGGCGAAGATTAAATTCCAAATTTCTTATACAACCATTAGAGACTTTACTAGTTGAGCTAACTGGAACTCACATTATTATTATTATTATTATTTTTGAGAAACAAAAAAGGGGACTCATGTGTGGCAGTCATTGTCCCACGTCCCACGGTATATTTCGGTAAGCTTATGGGTACCACCAGCTCGAACCGCAGCTCGGAGACCTCGAACTCACACACATCCTAGGCTCTATTGGTTTTTTGGACTTTCCAAGGGATTAAAAACAACAAGGGATGGGGTCCATGTGGCGTTAGCTCGAGTGCGACTCCAATTCTAACCCCAATTATAAAAGCTTATTATTAGAAGTGATATTAAGAAAAAAGGACAGATTTTTTTTTTTTTGAATTGGTTTGGATATTTAAAAGAATAAAACAACTCTAGAACCATAAAAAAAAAAAAAAAAAAAAAATAGCCTCATCACATGCGCTTCGCGTGTGTGATGAGGTTTTTTATTTTTTGAGTTTACACGTTTTACTCATGACAGTTTAATTTTATTTTTTATTTTAAGAAGAATTCATATTAGTACTTGACTACTAATGTGAGAGAGAAATGTGGAAGTGAGAAAAAAACAATTTAGCTATAAAAAAAATGGTACGTTTGTGGAAAAAAAAGTTTTATTTTTTATATTTTTTCAAAAGTTGTATTAGGACTTGATAACTAACGTGAGAGAGAAATGTGCAAATGAGAGAACAAACTGTTTTTATTTTTATTTTTTACTTTAGCTAAAAATTAGGAGTTTTTAAATTACTAATGTAAGGATCGAGTTTGAATCCCTGACCCAAAGGATGAACAGGCTCAGGCCCAAAATGTTCAAAATAATAAATTTGTAGAGAGTGGGTTGGAAAACTGGGCTAAAATAAGTTGAGTGGCAAATTAAGTGGATTCAAGTGACAGAAATAGAAAGATAAATGGATTTCAACTAAAGAAAGTCGTCCTTGAAGAGGTTCGAGGAGATTAGTTCTTGTATCTTTATCTTAAGTATGATTACAAATTTATTTTCTAATTGTTACAGTGTTTCTCTTTTCATTTTTCCTCTCCCCTTTTCATGGAGGGTCTCTTATATTATATAGTCCCCTTTGAACGATCTTGGTCCTCCACTTGTTGATCATCTAAACCACTACTTGAGTGCTTGTCTCATTGGACACCCCTTCTGTGAGTTGGGGTAGTCAAGATAGCACTGTTCAGGAGTTCTTTTCACATTAATGCAGTTAGGAAGTTAGCTATAGAGCATTTAATGTGGTTGTAGTAGCCTTTTCCTAGACGTTTCTCAGCTTCCATCCCTCTTGTATGTTTATAATGCACATCTTTGCTAGTGGAATTTCCTAGAAGGTCACTTTGAACAATAGGATATACACTTGACCTGTGCTTGGCTTATCCGAGGAGACAATCCTCCTCGGACCACATTTCCCAATCTTTTCACTTGCACGTTACTCATGAGACTCTGAACTTAACGCTCTTATTACTGTTTATTCGTCCTCGGAAACATTAACGTCCTCGGTCAAACCTCAAGGCCCAATATACAATCCTAAGCTCTTATCCCTACAACTAATTTTACATGTCTAACTCTATGATTAAAGTCTTAAAAATGAGTGAATTTTAGGGTATTTTGGGTATCTAAATTGAAGATTCTAAATAAAGAGAAGCCTCTTAAATAGTATTCCTAATATAGATTAAACAAAATATTTAACAATTGCTTACTGATAGGTTGTTAATAGATAAGAAACCTTAAAAAGAAGAAGTTATTTATGATAAATAATAAAGTGGTGCTTTCAAAAAAATGTTAATGCTGAAATAAACTGAACGTTAGATAAAAAATAATAAAATATGTGAATTCAACTATTCTAAAAATTTTGTATGTAGAGTGCATTTCGAAATGGATGAAAAGTTGGCTTTCTGCTTATTTTTTAGAGGCCCCCGTGAATAAGCTAAATAAGCCAAAAGGGAGAAAAAAGCAAGCAAAATAAGCTAACAATACCCGCGGATCCCACTGTTGGCAACGGCAATATTTGTGTTTCTGTCAATGGTAACTTTATTATTTGAAAGTCTCAGGATTTGTTTTTACACTACTTTCAATAAAAAAACAATCAATTAACTTTTAGTTTTTTTTATAGTACTTTAATAATAAGTTTTTAGCAAAAAACTAAATAAACTGTTCTTAAACGGATCTGTAACATTACTCATATTTTAACTCACTAGGTGTCAACTCAAATGAATTTTTACTTATATTTTAATCATATTATTTATTTAATAATTATATGAATTATTTAAATGATTTAATGAGTATGTGATTTAATACACTAATATAATTTTAAGAATAGTTATGTAATGAGGTAAAAGAGATTCCTACCACCAAAGAAAATTTATCTTACTCCCCCTAAAAAAAAAAAAGAAAAAGAAAAAGAAAAAGAAAAATCTTGAATCTTATTATTTTTTCCCCTTTAATTCCCTAGAAGTTAGTTTTAGTCATAATTAGTTAAGCCTGTATAACACGGTTTTGTTCATAAACTTATATAATTTATTTGAGAAACAAACGCAAATCTCTATATATAGCATGAGCGGCTACTATTTGTAATTTTTCCCACAATTGTTTTGAATATATATATATATATATATATTTAAAACTATTATATTGAATCTAGAATTATGAAAAAAAAAAATTGAATCTAGAATTAGGCTAGGTGTGATTATTTCTCACTATTATTTCAGTAAATCATAACGACATGATTGAATATAGAATTAGTCTATATAGAAAAAAGGTATATCATATTATCATAATATAGGTAAAGAAATTAAAGCATTGACTCCACGGTGTAAGATGACACAACTCTTTGTAAACAATCCATTATGTTTAGAGTTAAAAGGCCTAAAAATTAATTCAAAAGGAACAACCCATGAATTCTTGTAACATATATTGTACATAAGGTATGGATAAGTAATACAAATAATAGGGTATAACAGTGATGCAGCTCATACTTTAAGGCAGTAAAAAGTATAAACTTCTATAACCTTGTGGCGTGCAAAGAATACTTTTTTGCGTGGTTCCAATACACATACTACTTCTCCAATTCTATTAAAAAACTCATTTAAAGCTTCTTCGTCAATCTTTTTCATAAATACAAATGATGGGTCATTCGATGATTTGTTTTCTTTTCCAGAGTACACTATGTACTGTACTCTGGAAAAGAAAACAAAAGAAAAACAAAAAACACTTTGTACAATTTTGGGGTTTGCACAAAAGCAATTTATAAAGGTGACATGAGCTTACTCCCCCTCAATGATTTCCCAAATTCAGTTTCGTATGATATTTATTAATTAACTAATTACTTATCATTTGAGGTCAAGAGACTCAAGGCTACATCCTAGTGAAAGGATCAACTGCAGAAAATGGAACCCTTGGGCTAATGACCACATCAAATTGAACCATTCACTAAGTTCATATGATTAAATATTGAGCTTTCAAATGTGTAATACAAATGGGTAAGAGTGACTCTTCTGGGAATGCCCCATCCATACTTCACTGCTTCAGCATTCAATAAAACCTGAATCATCGATTTATCATAATCAAATCTTGCAAGAAGAAAGAAGGTGGTAAAATTATGACAACAAATAAACTCTGTTACAATAGCTCTGACACCCATACACATTGTTTAGAGCTTCTCTGTAATCATCTTCAAAACACAAGCAACTGTAAGCTAACAGTAATTTCCATGGCCTGGGGCAGTATTAGACTTTTGGGTAGAATATGACTCGGGCAGAGCTTTTTGTCTTCCACCAATAAATTTAAGCTGGATCATATGCTTTTAAGAAAGAAGAGAAAGCCCTTTGTCTAAAGAAGAATCCCCTGCTCATAGCATCTTGTGTTTTCTTTTAGATATTCCACGCAACGTTGTTCGAAAATAAAAGATGGCCAGATATAAATCCTCCGGCACACTTCTTGTCAACGAGTGTCAATCATTCCATCTGTGGCTTGACAATGTTGCTAGCTTTTTGCTTCCTCTCACAAGCTAGGTTCATACTTGTCACTATGTCTTCCTCATCCATACTTGTTAACATAATCTTTGAGTTAATTTCACACATTGTTTTTCTTCCTATGATACTGCCTGACTCAACAAGAATTTGAGTCCGCACCAACTATTAATATTGGTGATTCAGCTGGTACGGATACTTTTGGATCACTCTGTTTCCTCTTCTTTTCATTTTGGCGCCACTTATTTAAAGCTTGGTCAGCCTTGGAGATGATTTTTGAGACTGTAAACCCTGCAACTTCAAAAGTATGTGATCTATAAGGTATTAAAGAATTGCGAAGCATAACATCAACTCCTTCATAGGTCCAAACACTTAAGACTGCCTCGAACTCCCTTCTCACCCATTTCCCAAGCTCTTCAACTCGCTTCTCCCCAATCGGTGGCTGAAGCAAGGGGAAATTCACAATTGATGTCACAATTATATAATACACATTACACAACCATAATGCAGCATGCATCTTCCATAAGAGCAAAATGAGATAAGTATTGATAAGTAGATAAGCATCTATCATCTTAGGCTCAGGCCTATAATAGGGCCAGTGTACCACAACTGCCAAAACTGGGCACTGAGATTTGTAGAATAGTCTCCCCCCTCACAATACACACACAGAAGGGGGAGAGAGGGGGAGGGGGGGGTACCAAATTAAGGCAAATGCCTGTGCAAAACTGCTGTATGCCAGTTGAATTCTAAAATGGCCAAGAGGAAAATCAATTTTGGCTAAATTGCCACATCCAGGCACTATCCTATATACTACATGGATCTCAAGGATCGACCTAAAAGAAGCCATGATTAAATTATTATTAGGTGCTTCAGGTGTAAGAAGAAAAAATTCCCCCATTCATAAAATTTTAGTTACATAGACTACTGATTATTAGAATAAAAAAACCATGAGCAAGCAGGGAATCACAGAATAATACCTGCAACTGAAGGCCAAAATGTTCTTCTGGCATTATCTGTGCATTTTCCTGTTTTTCCCATGTGTAATGGGAGATAAGGAGATGCCCACAGGCCCCACACTGTGATGTAGATAGAATCTACAGATGATTCTTCTATATCCAGCCTCATAAGGACAGCAATATGAGCTGTATGACCAGCCTGTCACAATTCAAATGATAAAAGCATGAGCTAGAACAGATATCAATTGGTAAGGAAAACAGAGAATAACAAACTATCAAATAACTGCTAGAACCATCAAATAAAAAACTATCTTTGAAACAGTGAGTTTTGACACAGTATTCTTGCAGTAGTTATTAAATAGTCTTGGACTTGTAAACTATACAACAAACTCACTCATCAGTCATCATCCTGTTCTTATAAAGGAGGAGTTGCATTAGAGCTCAAACTCAATGGAAAAACATTTATTACAAAACTAATCAAATAACATTGCGCATCAGCATCTTTACTTAAAAGCTAAAATCATTTTTTTTGGTAAAGAATTGACTGGCATGCTGTTGCCTGGGGTGCAAGACAAATCAAATGCTGCTTTCATGTGACATAATAACAAGAGAAAGGACAAAATTTAGCTACAAAATTGGTTGTAGCTTTAGGTTGCAACATTACTACATATTTTGAAAATTTAACTGTTGAATTGTATGTTCTTTACGTTTTTAATGCATATGTCAAATTTTGTGTCAATTGGATATTATTTACTATATGATTTATAGACTTATATTTTATGCATAATTTCAAATTACAAAAACTTGTAATTTAAATAATTTATTAATCACATAGCTATTGATCTTTAATTTTCTAAAAATTTTGCAAGTATGGAGGATACAAGAAGAAGATATAATCCAATGATGGATTTGTCAAAATTCACCTCCAATAAAAAAATATTGAGTAAGGTTGTAGCCTAAGACTATAACTAATTTTGTAACTAAACTTTGTCCCAAGAGAAATCAAAGTAAATTATTTTGCAGCTAAACTTTGTCCCAAGAGAAATAACAAGCTAAAAGCAGATGCAGAAAAGGACAATCATCAGGAATAGAGAAAAATAAATAAAACGAAAAGAATCATGACCATCCTTCCAGTAAATATTTGTAATGAGAAGGATACAAGGCTGGAAAAAGGAAAGTTCAATACAAAATATAAATTCACTCTCCTTCCAGCACAAAAAATATACATTGCAAACAGCAAAATATTTATAAACTCTACTAATCCAAGTAATTACAGACTCGAAGATTTAAGAATTACATTCAAGTCTTGCAGACAAGATCTTTCTGGTTCACTGTCACCAAATAAACCCCAATCGGGCACACTCAGTGCTAAGAATACAACCAACCCCATCAAAGTACCAGTCAGGCAAATCCATGACCATATATTGTAACATTTGATTGAGCTATGAAGGAAAAAGAAGAAAATCTTCCCTTTGATTTATTTGTAATTGTTCCAAGTACAATTTGTTCACCATTGTGAACACGATGTACTTATTATCAATAAAACTTATATCACCTATAAAAAAGAAGAAGAAGAAGAAAATCCTTAGCATCGAGGTGATCAGGTAATCTAACTACATATGATTTTACAGCAACCTCTCCACCTCATAATCTTTGCACATTGAATTGGCTTGAATCAACTTTAACTGACCAAATGATTTATGGTGAGCCTTAAAAAAAAGGGTTCCTTACAGCTGTCTGAGAATAAAAGCAAAGTCACCAGCAATGCAACACCAAACTGAAACTCTAGGTAACAGCTTATGCTGTACCTCTACAGATATTAAAAGATTGATGTAAAAAGAGACCTTGACCCATATTTAACGAATGCACAACAGTCTAATACTGATTGAAAACCTTAAATTCTACAAAAGAAAAAAGACATAACTCAACTCAATTAAGCAACATCTTTAACTATCTTGCTTGCATCATTTGGTCATATCTAATATCACCTCTTCAGCTCCTCAGTTGAATAAAAGTAAAAACATCATTTTTCACTTCAAACTTGTAAAGTTTGAACCAAGCTACCTAACTGAAATCCCCCCTCCTTGCTCAAAAATCTAGAACCTTTAAACATCTAGCAACCAACAGCTCTCATAAAAGCTGGTTGATTCTAAAGGCATTGCAGTGCATAATGTTCTATACTTCTATTCATGATTCTCAATATGAAAAAATCAGACAACCTTTAAATAAACAAATAAAGTATATACAAAATAAAAACGCTAACGTTCAAGCAAAAACAAACCTTGATCCTAATATGCACAAGCTTTTGCTCTTCCCTCGTTAACCTCGTGGTGATCTGATGAGCCCCGGTGTGTCAAACAGCTCCCCTCCACTCTAATGATCCCCAATGTAGTCCCTGGCACTGGCGCCTCTGTCAAATGTGTAATCTTCCTTCCTCCTTCTCCTACATGCTTCCCAATCGAATTTACTAGCCTCGCCATCTTCCTCGGAAACGAGCCATCGAAATCTGTAGCGCGTCCCTCCCGTCGAAGCCAGCCGCCTCCCAATCGTGTGATCAAAATCTAATCCGGCAGCAAATTCTCCACCGTCGGATCCTTCACCTTCCCATAAAGCCTCAACGAATGGCACCGCGCACAAACCACCGGCCTCTCCAGCCTCCGGCCAGAATAAAAACCCGACCCATCGCCATTTTTGGGCTGAATTACGAGACCCCTTTTGAGGGAACCCGGAAATTCCGATTCCTGAGCAATGTGAACGAGATGGGTATGTTAGTGATAATCGGGATTCTTCTCCGAGGGCTCGAGGAAAAAGCCAGGGTGCTTAGGGTTTGAGTTTTGCATGTGAACCCCACAACTAGGGCAGACAAGGGAAGTGGGTTCCTCGTAATTTCCATCGCAGGTAAAGGGTATAGAAGGGGTTGAGGAAGAGAAATATTTGAAGTTGAAGAGAAATGGAGATGGTGGGGTTTTGGGGTTGGGAGTTATTGTTGATGTTGGGCAAAGGTAAAGCGTTGTGAGAGAGAATAGAGGGAGTGTTTGAGCTTTTGGGAAGTAGAGAGAGTTCGAGCTATGAGTATCACCGTTTTCTTCTTCGATTGGTATTTTTTGTGTGTGTAATAGTTTGGGTTTAAGATTGATTTTTCTGCCTCATTCTTTCTCTTTTGGGTTTATGAAAGAGTTTAGGGTTTAAACGACTATTTAAATTGGCATCGTTTTAGCAACGTCCAGATAGTTTTAAAGTTATGGTCTAGTCCCGCTCACAATAATTCAGTATTACAATGTCATGTGTTACCACGGTTTTAATTGCAAACAGTTTTTGGAGGAAAATTCCTCTCATTTCTTGGTGATTGATAAAACCATCTAAATATACTTTTAGTTATATTTCCTTGCCACATTCACACACCATTAAAAAAAAAAAAAAAAAAAAAATTCTCAACAACACCACCCTCGCCATTGATTTGTGCAGTAGTTAAGCGTGCACCAAATAATTATATTCTAAACAAAGTTTGACTCCAAATATATTTGGAGTAATTTATTCTAACCTTTTATGTGTTGATTTAAAAGACTATTTATGTATATTATTTAAATAAGTTATATGACTCATTAAAAAAAAGTAATATGAATAAAAGTGTAAAACTATTTATAAATAGTTTGTTTAATCGCCACATCATGGGTTGTAACAAGATAGTTTCAAATATATTTGAATCAAAAGTTGAAAATAAATTGTAGTTGCCTAACATTGGGACGAATGGGAGACTCCCTTTGATTCAAGAGGAAAAAAGATTGTCGTTTGTGGAAAGTGGCACTATTTTGGAAAATTGAAGGTAATTATAGAAAGTCATGGCCTTTTGATCATATGAGAAGTTCTTCATTTGTTTTGTTACTCGATGATTCAAGAGTAAGTCTTTATTTTGGACGAAACTTTTGTCTAGTGCTTTAGTGTAATGAATAAGATACAAAAGTAACATGTGGTCATTCTCGCTTTTATATTATATATAGATATAGATATTTACACACATTAATAAAGTCTTTTGTAGTCGAATAGGAGATTTGTGATTCAAATTCCATTTATACCAAAACCAAGTAGTGTCTTGACTTAATAATAAATAACAATAATTATTAATGGAATTCATTGGTTGAATTTTTATTGTACCTATAAATTAAAAAATAAAATAAAAGAGTTGCTTCGGCAAATGTACATCCCCTGAAAAAGAAAAAAGAAAAAAGAAAAAAAAAGAAGGTGTTTTGATGGCTGACACTCAAAGTAGGATTTTTATTGGAAAATAAGAACACAGAATCACATAAAGAACCAAAATTTTTAGGTATTTTGGTAAATGTGCATCCCTCATATCTACATACCAATAATATGCCTCCATGAGTAAGAACAACCAAACAAGTGGATGAAAAGAAAATGAAATTTCAACCACTGAAATTAGGTGTAGTAGGCCTATTAGTCCAAAAATCCGTTACATCCTCGATTGAAACTGGCAGCCGCTTATTCCTTAACACTCGAACCTCATCACGATCGGGTGAAGCTGGTTGCTGTACATTAAGGATCCCAGCATCATCATATGCCATCTCTTGATCCTCATGCGCATCCTTACCACTTTGAATCTTCTTTAAAGCCTCCAATACCCCATCCATGAAAGGCCTCGTTTCCTTGTCCTGTTGTAGACATTGAAAAGCTAACTTTGCCACCAAAATGGTCATTGTTCTAATTCCATCATCTGACTCAAATCCAAGATGAGGGTCGATCAACTCATGGAATGCACACTTTTCAATCTTGTTTACAGCCAAATCAGCCAAATTGATTTCATGCTTTTGCCTAAATATATCAACGGCTGGCAGTGATGATATGAGCTCCATGAGGACAACCCCAAAGCTGTAGACATCACTCTTACTAGTAAGCTGGTAGCATTGGTCATATTCCGGGTCAACGTAGCCTGGGGTCCCTTGAGGAGCTGTTGAGACATGGCTGAGATCGTTAGGGAACAGCCGGGAAAGCCCAAAATCAGCAACTTTGACGCAGAAATTGTCATCAAGAAGGATGTTGTTAGTCTTTACATCGCGATGTATGATGTCAGAAGCATGGAGGTAAGCCAATGCACTAGCAGTTTCTATGGCAATGCTCATACGAGTTGGCCATGTGAGTGAACCTGGTGTAGCTTGATGGCCTTGAATATGATCAGCAACGGTGCCATTGGGAATGTATTCATACACAAGAAGAAGTTCATGGCAGCTGCGCGAAGTGCAGCCATAAAGGGAGACAAGATTCTTGTGGCGCAATCGTGTTAGGATTTCAACTTCATTGATGAACTGCTCTACTCGTCTATGGTTGTGCCCATATAAGCGCTTGACTGCAACTTCCCTCCCATCATGGAGTTTGCCTAGTTGAGAAAAATAGCATGTCAAAGTCTTTCTTTTTTATTTTCACATATTCTTCTTTAACCTTTTGTTAAGAAAGTTTATACTGTAGTTTAAGTGATCTAGAAATTGATTCAATGAGTTGATCACCTTACCATGATAAACAGTTCCGAATCCTCCATTCCCAAGTTCTTTCTCAACATGAAAATTATTGGTAGCTTTTTCAAGTTCATTGTAGGAGAAAACAGGGACTCTAAAGCAGACACTCCACCCCTCCACTTCTGATCTTGAGGATGGGTCAGAATATGTATTCCTTGCTAGCAATTTTGAAGAAGGATATTTTTTCTTGTAAAGGTAGTGACGGAATATAACGAACAAGGTAATCATGAAGAAGACTGCGCATCCAACAGCTAAAGCAGAGAAAGGAATTGGAGTTAAGTTCTGACTGAAAGGCAGCAATGGAGGAATTCAAGAGATATAAAATTTTTCTAATGGAAGTCACAAAAAAACTTATGGGAAGAAATTTAAATATTGACAACATCATTTGTGAGTCATGTGACGTTATCCTTATTAACCATTATTGTATTTAAGGCACGAGGCCATCTTCTAGGATTATAGTAGTGGAGAAAATGGACCCAGTAACAAAACTTATAGCAGAAATAGGAGAAATTATTTTCGCATGAAATGATACAATCAATTTCAACAAGAAATATGATTGAAGATGCATCTTACCTAATGGTATTACCACTTTGTTGTTGTTTTTATTCTCTGCAACAGAAGATAAATACAAAAATGTTGTTAGTTTCAACAATGAAGAAAGAAGTGACACAGCTAATTAAATTGGCATCCTTTGAGATCTTAACGGTGTTAAGCAAAGCACTTTCAAAACCAGCTCAGACATACCCGATCATAGGTTTCACTAAAACTAAGTTATTTCTATCTCTCTCATAACCTAAATTTGAAACTGCTCCAAATCAACTAAAGCTATTGCTGCAGAGTGGATTAAGGCATGGAACAGAAATAGTAGCAAGACATGTATTAGGATCAACTTCAGCATAAAAAATAAATAAAGGAGTTTATATCCATATTCATGAATGTACATGTGTGTGCGCATCAAAACATTTTTGTGTTATTCCAATGTCTATACCTTTTCCGTCTTTTCTATGACAACTGCTACAATCATCAGATACATGCAATTCAAGGTCGAACTCAGCAGTTAAATTCTTCAGTTCATCTTCATGTAAAGTCTCAATTACTGGCAGCTGAATAATTGTACATTCAGGAGGAAAGCTCCGAGAACTAGAAGCCTCGTTTGAAGGACTATAGTAGATATTATAGTCTACGCAGGTCATATTTTTAAAATTTCCAGGGGGAGTAATATGAAGAGCGGGATTGCATTTGAATAGGGTCCGATTGGATGTGGTGAGTTTAAAAGAGATCGATAAAGAGTTGGGTAAAGCAAAATTGTTTATGTAATTGCATTTATTGGATTTCAAGTCTTCCAAAAGCAAATCCTTGACACGGATGTGTGGTGTGGTGTTAGTGTAAGAGATTTTTAAAACTTCATATTTTCTTTCATTCCACGGCCACGGGAGGTCCAGTGGCAAGTGGATCATCGGAGGTGTTTCGTCGCACTTTACGTGCATTAAACCGCAAGATGGGAATGGGTGTGGGATTTCGGTGAATGGGAAGCTAATGTAACCTAATTTTCCACATCGAAAGTGCCCACAATATGGGTTTTCTCGCTTTCCTTCTTCTTCAGCTGAGTGAAGCAGCACGAGGTGCGAGAGAACAAAAAAAACGAAGAGAGAGACAGAAGCCATTCCAAAATTCTGGATTCACAGGGAAAAAAAATAAGAATCTATTATTCTAAACTAAAACAACGTATTTGTATGACTTATTTTCTCGTTTCTTCACTATATAACATGTAGTTTCTCTGATTAACACGCCAGTTGACTTGGAAGTTGGATACGGAAGACTTGTGAAAAACCAGACTGAATTTAGAGCAAGGTGGGGTAACGGGTAGCCATGTGAAGGGTCTGTGCCTACTGGGGAGTTTCCTACTCATCTTCCCCCATTTACCCACAACATAAAGATTTTGACTCCTTCAAAACCTCTAATAAACGCTCTAGAAATTGGTGAAGGAAATCTTTGCGGCTGGTTTGAACCGTCAACTGCTCCTTAGAGTACGTGTTGCAGTGTTGGCTCTCTAATTCTCGTGTATATTTTATTTTTATTTTTATATTTTATGAACGAAAAGGACCTCACCACACTTAGGGGCAATTCTCTTGTATAATAAATTTCAAAGGATAAAAAAAAAAAAAATTAGCGTTACGCGTCTGTCTCATAATTAAACAAAAAGGTTTGCTTTTATGGTCTACTACAATGAGACAATCTTTTATAAAGTTTACAGGAGTGTTGAAAAAAAAAAGGGAGTGTTGAGAAAAATAGGTGGAAACCCGTTTAAAAGAGGTTAAAAGAATTTTGGCATCTTCGAAAAAATCATAACGTGGTGGGCACTGATCACTTGTGAAGTAGGAGACGGGGTAAACGTAACCTTTTGAGTTTTGACAATGGAACGAAATTTACGGTGAAATAGGTGAATACTTCTATTTCAGATTTGTTTCAAATTTTCCGTAGACTTTTGTCTCTGTGGATATTTAAAAAAAAACAGAGAAATAGGTTTGTCTTTGTTTTGGCGTATGGTTATATATCTAGTTCATGGGCTCTCTCTGTTCTGCGAGAGTGAAGACGAAACATCATCCACATCTCATTTCTCAATTGAATATTTAAATGTGAGCAAAAGAAGATATCAAGTCAAATGTTACTTTACCAAAAAAAAGTCAAATGTTACTTTTCCAATTAGTATCTGAACTCTTCAGTCTTCCCTCTTGTCCTTCATAATTCTCTCTTTTGTTTCTCCATTGATGACTTTGACTGTAAATAGGCCACTATTTCGACGCGGCTGTTGGGACTAGGGAATCGATTGCATTTTCTTTTGTAATTTCATTAGATTGGTTTTATTCCTGTCCTTAAGCAATTTCAAATCATGAGTTGGGCTTTAATTTCAAATGTAATTCATCTCTTTTTCTTTTCTCACAATTTCCCATCAACCAAACAGTAAAAAAAGAGCAAAGTAATAATATTATTATCTAAAAGAGATAAAAAAAAAAAAAGCATCTGAAATTTGAGATCTCACTTCTTTTATATAAAAAAATGGAATATATGAGACTCCAATCTACTAAATTACCAAATCATCAAATTATTTATAAAAAATGGAATATATGAGACTCCAATCTACTAAATTACCAAATCATCAAATTATTGTAGCAATATTAGTATTTAAAAGGGGAAAAAAAAATCAGCAATACAAAAAAAATTCTCTAAGCTAAAGCATAATAAACTTTCATCCAACCAAATCAAGACATTTCTCAATTTTCATAAAATGCCAATTCTATCTTAGGCTTGAACTCAAAATGATTTCATTTGTTTAAGTGTTGCATAAAATTAAATTTATTTGTCTCAATATAATTCATTGAATATCAAAGAAAATACAGTAGTCCTAGTACAATGCTAACTATCTTAATATTTGCTAAGAACACTAGTATTAGTTGTACTATCTCAAATGCCATTTTAACACACAAAACTTACTTTATTTATTTTATCATACCATTTTACTATATATTCTATATCATATGTTCTATTTTAACAATACCTCACATTAAAATAATATAAACTAATAAAAAATTCATTTATTAATTTCTCTAAAAAGCCCCCCCTCTCTCTCTCTCCTTTGTACTCTAAAACCAAAACCTAGCCACCATCTCTCTTCTCTCTACTCTCTGAAAACCCATCCACCACCTCTCTTCTCTCTACTCTCCATGTCATATATAAATGTGTGAGAGGAGAGAAAGAATGAAGAAAGAAAAAAGAGAGAGTGACAAAGAAGAGAGAGACCGGTTTGGAGAAGAAAAAAGAAAGAAGAAAGAGAGAAAAGAAAGAAAGGAAGAGAGAGGAGAGAGAAAAATATAAAAAAGAATTTTTTATTATAGCATTTGTGATTGTATTGTTCCAAATTTGGAACAGTAATGTTCACCCATGCCAAATTATTTGGCATTTAGAATACCTCATGTAAGAGTTTTTTGGTGTTTGGTATGCCAAATGTCAAATATTTCGCATTTGGCACACCTGCTGCTAGTGCTCAAATAGCCATTACAGTACATGTACATCAATTAGTATTGCATCTCTAATTGATGTGCCATTTGTTTTGTTTTATTTTGTTTGTTTGTTTATTTTTTTTTCATCTTCTTTTTCCTTTATTCTTTTTTTTTTACTTCTTTTTTTTTTCTTTCTTTTTTTGGATTTTCTTGTACTTCTCAATAGTGTTTTATTTTTTTTGAGCTCATCTCCTTTGGCTTGTGCTTTTTAAAAAAAAAAAAAAAAAAAATTGAAGTGTCCATACAAAATTTTTTTAATAAAGAAAATGTGTTACTTTTTTGTTTTATTTAATGGGGACATAATTGTAAATTTATACTAACTTCATTTTCTATCATCTCATTTTTCTTCTTAACCAAATATATAAGTTTTTCATCTTTTCACTTTTCCATCCCCCAACTAAATACAAATGAGAGAAAACTAAATCTTTTTTATCCTCCCACTTTTCCATTCTCTTTCTCATTTTCTATTCTCCCACTTTTCCATTCCTCCAACCATATAGACCCTTAATGAAGCAATAGCTCTTGAACAATGTTGTTGAGTATAACCGACTTTTTATCATGTATTTTTCCTTTTTGGCAACCTACTTGACATTTTGTTCAGCCTCCTCTTCTGCAAGCTTCTCCCAATAAGCTTCTTGTGTGCCAACAACACTAAACCCTACAAAGCAAGTAAACATTTGTGTACAAATCCCAGATATCAAAACCTTTTAAAAAATACAAATGCAACATCTAAAAAAATTCATTGAGAAAAATATCGACACCTTTTTTTGGATCTTAAATAATAAAACTTTAAAATACAATCCTAGGCATCTGTTTGTTCACTTATAGCAAAAGTAGCAAAAGTTACAAAGAACAATATGTCAGGCATAGATTATTCTCATATTGCGTCATCGACACAAACCTTAGGCTAAGAAATCATTCTCATATTGAGTCATCGACACAACCTCCTTCACTCTTCGGAGCATATGGAACCATATCTTCAAACTACATAAACTAATAAGGATAATAGTCTTATATCCACCATAACAATGTGCACTTAAGGCTACTCTACTTTCTCCATCACTTCTACACCTTCTAAACACCAAAAATACTCAACTTCTTAAAATGAAGTTGTTAAATGAAATCTCTTTTAAATTAAATCATTAAAATAATAACAAATGATTGAAAATGATAATAGCTTCGTGAAAAAAATTCAAACATTTTAAAACTCAAACTCAAAATTTTTGCACTCACTAGGGGCCATCAAATTGTTACATTTTGACTTATCGTGTAATGCCTTCATTGAGCACTGTCTTTGTGAAATACTAAATCCATGAGTCTGAGGTTGAGTTCGACCGATCTGATAATAGCCTAAACAAATTGCTTTGTGAGCCTAAAAACTCCAAACAAATAGACAAACTCAATCATTATTAGAACAATTAAACAACCAAAAAGAGGCAACAATTTCATTCAAATGAATAAACAACCTTTTGAAATTACGGTAAATGAAGAAGAATAGTTCTAAATCAAAAACCTTAATTAAAACAAAATCTATCCCAATCGCCTAAATCAAAACCAACCAATCAAAATACCAAAAACTATATCCTATTAAACCCCAAAATTTAAAATAAAATTTTACTTTTTAAGCCTCTAAATTTTGATGAAGATTCATTCTTTCAAATATGGAAAACTCATAGCTTGTCTACAATTATCTTATGGGTAACATCTAATATATATAACACAATAGTAACTGACCGACATTGACACCCAAAAATCTATAATATATTTAGAACCTTATTCAAAATCAAAAGTTTTGAAGTAAAAGAACACAATTTAAAAAGATTAGTAAATCAAAGTGCCAAATTGGACCTAAAAACCACAATTTCACTCCCACTAACAAATAAAGATATCATGTAAAGGGAAATTCCTAAAATTAAAGTAAAAAAATACCAACAATATAATTTCCAAAGCCATAATATCTAACATAAGGTAAATTATCACAAATATACCACACTACCACATAAACTAGTCAGGGGATCCATCCATTCACAACTGGTATGATATTGTCATCTCTGGTATGTAGATTCTTGGCCCCATGGACAGCAGCCTCACTCATATCCTCAAGGTTTTTCTCTCCCCCCATGGGCAGCAGAGAAAGCGCGTCAAATAGAACCTCTTTTTCATGTGGTCTTTTGGCCCCATGGACAGCAGCCTCACCCACAAACAATCAAGGAAACTCTTCCCCCCATGGGCAGCAGGGAAGAACACGTCATCCATAGTGAAAGGGTACTAACCTGGATCTGATTCTGTTGTCACAAAGACTACAAAAACCAAATCGGGTGATCACTTGGAAATCACACATGGCATGGTGTTAAAACCACATAAAGCTCACAAGTTACATTACTTTCAAATACATAATTTATGTCTAGGTAATTTTAGAAAAACCTTAAATAGTCTAATTTCCACAAAGTTTGTAAGGTTTTCAACTTCATTCTTGTCAAAAGATTTCTATCAATTTCTCACATAACAAGACAAGATGAGCATCTTTAAATTTTTCTAATATACCATAAAATTCAAGAATTTCGTATCAAAGATTAAATAAAAGATGCTCATTTTTCCACGTCAACAAGTCATGCATTTCCCCAAATGCAATACCAAATATGATGCATTTTCATATATAATCATATATATATATATATATATATATATATATATATATATTAAGGTTACAACACAATAGTTTTAGGAAACTATAGTTTTCATAGGTAGTTTCCAAAAGCGTGTCTAACTAAAAAACAACATTTATGTAATATGGTTATTTTTAAAAAATCCCATTAAAAAACTACTTACCTTGCAATTGCAAAAGCCTAATTCTCTAAGTTCTAAGGAGATTAGCTATAACCTAAACAATATCAAGTAAACCTATCACAATAAGCATAAAGCTTGAAATTGTATCTAGCTACAATTTAGGAATTGCGAAATGAGCACTTAATTATGCAAGTCTAGTATTTAACCTCATCAATAATAATATATTCCACTGAATCCTCGGCAAAGTATCTAGCTTCCAAATCCACTTCCCTTGGAAATCCGGATCAGGGAAGGGCTCACTAGTAAGGAGATAAGCACTTCTAAGATCAAATGAACCCTTGGGAGAAGGATTCCAGGCTAGCTTATCCTCATTCCTTGCTACACATGGGAAAAGGGGTAGCTTGGATCTTTCTTCTAACTTCCTCAGGAACCTCCATTTGCAACAAGTTCCAATTCCACCCATCCAAACTAACTACATCCTTAATTTTCAGCCCATTTGATATGGTGGTAAGTGGACCTTGGATGATACTTCTTATAATTCCTACCTTGGACCACTTGTCATGCCAAAAACTAAGACTACTTTCATACCCTGGAACCCAGGTGATTCCTTTCTTAAAAATAGCTTCCCCTTTCTTCATGCTTCTCCAAGTGCGAGAACAAGGTAAACTTACTTCATTCCTGGAGTTTAAACGTTGATTTGTGCAGTACTTCAGTCTCAGCACCTTAGCCCATTGAGATTCTCTTTCCATGTGAAATCTCCAGTTTAATTTAGCAAGTAACACCATATTTCTGCCCTTGGCAGCTTGGATGCTCAGCCCAACTACATCCTTAGGGGTGGGAATGTATTCATACACAAGAAGAAGTTCATGGCCATCAAGCAAGGGGAAATTCACACTGGCCCGAACGATATATTTCTTTATTTTTACCATACACTCAAATCAATTATAAAACTAATATTAAAAAAAAAAAAAAAGCAACAACAAAACAAATCATTATTTTTTGACTCTAAAAAAAGAAAAAAAGAAGAAGAAGAGGAAAATCTTGAATCTTATTACTTTTTCCCATTTGTTTTCCTAAAATTTAGTTATAAATAGTTGAAGTCCATGCAACGTGGTTTTGTTCATAAACTTATTAAATATATAAACTTATTAAATATATAATTTATCTTAAATTGGGAGCGTTGAGATTGTTGACTTTGTTGAGGCCCAAACTGATCACGATCGTCGAACAGGATCTGAGTCATGGGGGTGGGTTTTTAGCTAGGTTTGTGGATGCTTTGCATTATTACAGCGCGTTGTTCGACGCGCTTGGCGGGGATGGATTGGGTGGGGACAGTGTAGAGAGGCATATGGTGGAGCAGCAACTGTTTGGGTGCGAGATTCGGAACATTGTGGCTGTGGGTGGGCCCAAGAGGACTGGAGAAGAGAAAGTTGAGAGGTGGGGCAATGAGTTGGGTCGGGTCGGGTTTCGTCCCGTTTCCCTTGCGGGTAACCCGGCTGCTCAAGCTAGCTTGTTGCTTGGGATGTTCCCTTTCAAGGACTCAATTTGTGTTAACGAGGGAAGAGCAAAAGTTTGTGCATATTAGCAAGGAGTTGAGGCCGAGGACTTATAAGATCAAGGGTTGTTTTTGCTTGAACGTTAGTCGTTTGATTTTGTATATACTTGATTTGTTTATTTAAAGGTTGTCTGGTTTTTTCATGTTGAGAGTCGTGACAAGAACATTATGCACTGCAATGCCTTCAGAATCAATCGGCTATTATGAGAGCTGTTGGTTTTTAGATGTTTAAAGGTTCTAGATTTTTGAGCAGGGAGAGGCATTTTAGTTGGGTAGCTTAGTTCAAACTTTATAAGTATGAAGTAAAAAATGATGTATTTACTATTGTTCAACTGAGGAGCTGAATAGGTGAAATTAGATATGACCGAATGATGAAAGCATGAGAGTCAAAGATGTTGCTTAACTGAGTTGAGTTATGTCTTTTTGCTTTTGTAGAATTTAAGGTTTTCAATCAGTATTAGACTGTTGTGCATTCGTTATGTGGGTCAAGGTCTCATTTTTACATCAATCTTTTGATATCTGAAGAGGTACAGCATAGGTTGTTACCTAAAGTTGCAGTTTGGTGTTGCATTGCCTACTTACCGATGACTTCTTCGCTTTTATTCTCAGACAGCAGTAAGGAACTTTTTATTATTATTATTATTATTTTTCTTAAGGCTTAACATAAATCATTTGGTCAGTTAAAGTTGATTCATGCCAATTCAATGTGAAAAGATTATGAGGTGGAAAGGTTGCTGTAAAATCATATGTAGTTAGATTACTTGATCACCTCAACGTAAAGGATTTTCTTCTTTTTCCTTAGCACAATCAAATGTTACTATATATGGTCATGGATTTGCCTGACTGGAACTTTGATGGGGTTGATTGTATTCTTTGCACTGAGTGTGCCTTATTGGGGTTTATTTGGTGAGAGTGAACCAGAATGATCTTCTCTGCAAGACTTAATGTAATTCTTAAATGTTCGAGTCTGTTAATACTAGGATTCGTAGAGTTAAAAAAATATTTTGCCCTTTGCAATATATATTTTTTGTGTTGGAAGGAGAGTGAATTTATATTTTGTATTTAACTTTCCTGATGATTGTCCTTTTCTGCATCTGCTTTTAGCTTGTTATTTTGCCTCATTAGGGTTAGGAAATATACTTTGATTTCTCTTGTCATTATGTCACGTGAGAGCAGCATTTGATTTGTCTTGCACCCTAGGCAACAGCATGCCAATCAATTCTTTACAAAAAAAAAAAAAAAGAAAGAAAAAAAAAAAGGAAGAAGTTTCTAGCTTTTAAACAGAGATGCTGATGCTCAATGTTATTTGATTAGTTTTGTAATAAATTTTTTTTTTTCCATCGAGCTTGAGCTCAAATGCGCCTTCTCCCTTATAAGAACAGGATGATGACTAATGAATGAGTTAAGTGCCAAAATTTACTGTTTCAAAGATAGTTTGTTGTTTGATGGTTCTAGAAGTTTAAACTATCTGGTCCAGTATTCTTGTTAAAAATGAAAACACTGACCTCAACTATTGAATAAGTTGGTTAATTCTATTTTCTTATACTGGCCTTGTTGTACGGTGCCATGGGGAATGTATTCGTACACAAGAAGAAGTTCATGGCCATCAAGCAAGGGGAAATTCACACTGGCCAGAACGATATATTTCTTTATTTTTACCATACACTCAAATCAATTATAAAACTAATATTTAAAAAAAAAAGCAACAACAAAAAAAATCATTATTTTTTGACTCTAAAAAAAGAAAAAAGAAGGAAAATCTTGAATCTTACTACTTTTTCCCATTTGTTTCCCTAAAATTTAGTTTTAGTTATAACTAGTTGAAGTCCATGCAACACGGTTTTGTTCATAAACTTATTAAATATATAATTTATTTGAGAAAAAAATGTGAATCTCTACAGATAGCATGGGCCGCTATTATTTGTAATTTTTCTCAATGTTGTTTTGAATAAACACACTAATAAAGTCTCTTGGAGTTGAATAGGAGATTTGTAGTTCAAATTTTACTTATACCAAAAACTAATTAGTATCTTAATTTGATGATAAAGAATAATAATTATTAATGGACGTCATAGCTAGGGTGAATTTTTATTGTACCTATAAATTAAAAAAATAAAAGAGTTGCTTCAGCAAATATACATCCCCTGAAAAAAAGAAGGCGTTTTGATGGGTGACACTCAAAGTAGGATTTTTATTTGAAAAATAGAATACAGAATCACACAAAGAATAAAATTTTTTAGGTATTTTGGTAAATGTGCGTCCCTCACATCTACATAAAAATAATATGCCGCTATGAACAATAACAACCAAACAAGTGGATGAAAAGGAAATGAAATTTCAACTACTAACATTAGGGAAAATACTTAGGTACTCTCGGTATATGGTGAATACCTAAAAATTACTCTTGGCACTAGGTGTAGTGGACCTACTAGTCCAAAAATTGGTTACATCCTCGGGTAAAAGTGGCAGCCGCTTATTCCTTAACACTCGAACCTGATCACGATCGGGTGAAGCTGGTTGCTGTACATTAAGGATCCCAGCATCATCATATGCCATCTCTTGATCCTCATGAGCATCCTTACCACTTTGAATCTTCTTTAAAGCCTCCAATACCTCATCCATGGAAGGCCTCATTTCCTTGTCCTGTTGCAGACATTGAAATGCTAACTTTGCAACCAAAATGGTCATTGTTCGAACTCCATCATCTGACTCAAATCCAAGATGTGGGTCGATCAACTCATGGAATGCACACTTTTCAATCTTGTTTACAGCTAATTTAGCCAAATTGATTTCATGCTTTTGCCTAAATATATCAACGGCTGGCAGTGATGATATGAGCTCCATGAGGACAACCCCAAAGCTGTAGACATCACTCTTACTAGTAAGCTGGTAGCATTGGCCATATTCCGGGTCAACGTAGCCTGGTGTTCCTTGAGGAGCTGTTGAGGCATGGCTGAGATCGTTAGGGAACAGCCGGGAAAGCCCAAAATTAATCAGCAACTTTGACACAGAAATTGTCATCAAGAAGGATGTTGTTAGTCTTTACGTCGCGATGTATGATGTCAGAAGCATGGAGGTAAGCCAATGCACTAGCAGTTTCTATAGCAATGCTCATACGTGTTAGCCATGTGAGTGAACCTGATGTAGCTTGATGGCCATGAATATGATCAGCAACGGTGCCGTTGGAAATGTATTCATACACAAGAAGAAGTTCATGGCATTGGCGTGAAGTGCAGCCATAAAGGGAGACAAGATTCTTGTGGCGCAATCGTGTTAGGATTTCAACTTCATTGATGAATTGTTCTAGTCGTCTATAGTTGTGCCCATATAAGCGCTTGACTGCAATTTCCCTCCCATCATGGAGTTTGCCTAGTTGAGAAAAATAGCATGTCAGGTCTTTCTTTTTTATTTTCACATATTTTTCTTTACCCTTTTGTTAAGAAATTTTATACTGTGATCTAGAAATTGATTCAATGAGTTAGTCACCTTACCATGATAAACAGTTCCGAATCCTCCACTCCCAAGTTCCTTTTCAACATGAAAATTATTGGTGGCTTTTTCAAGTTCATTGTAAGAGAAAACAGGGACTCTAAAGTAGACACTCCACCCCTCCACTTCTGATCTTGAGGATGGATCAGAATATGTATTCCTTGATAGCAGGTTTGAAGAAGGATATTTTTTCTTGTAAAGGTTCCAGAAAATAAAGAACATGATAATCATGAAGAAGACTGCGCATCCAACAGCTAAAGCAGAGAAGGGAATTGGAGTTAAGTTCTGACTGAAGGGCAGCAATGGAGGAATTCAAGAGATATAAAATTTTTCTAATGAAAGTCACAAAGGAACTTATGGGAAGAAATTTAAATATTGACAACATCTTTTGTGGGTCATGTGACGTTATCCTTATTAACCATCATTGTATTTAAGGCACAAGGCCATCTTCTAGGATTATAGTAGTGGAGAAAATGGACCCAGTAACAAAACTTATAGCAGAAACAGGAGAAATTATTTTCGCATGAAATGATACAATCAATGTCAACAAGAAATATGATTGAAGATGTATCTTACCTAATGGTATCATCACTTTGTTGTTGTTTTTATTCTCTGCAACAGCAGATAAATACAAAACTGTTGTTAGTTTCAACAATGAAGAAAGAAGTGACAGCTTTAAATTGGCATCCGTTGAAATCTTAACAGTGTTAGAGCAATTACATCAGCTCGTGCATAAATTTCCGTCTATTTTACACTTAAAACGTACTTTTTCTATTTTACACCATCACTTTTACAAAACATTCACATCAGTTTATCTATTTTACAAGATATTTCAATAAAATATTCACTCTTCTCAATTTTTTTATTATTTCCCTCAACTACCACTTTATATACGCGCGCCCTCTCTCTCTCTCTCTACCCATTTTTTGATTTTTTGCTCTCTCTCTGTACCCATCTCCATCCATCTCTATACTCATTAGCTCTCTGTACCCATCAACTCTCCCCCTCGGTCAGATCTCCCTAGCTCCGATCAGGCAAGACCCATCTCGGTCAAGCTCCGTTCAAGCAAAAGACCCACGAGCTCCGATCGTTCCACAAGCACCGATCAAGACGAGCTCCAGCCAAGCACTGATCAAGACCCACGAGCTCCAGTCAAGCACCGGTCAAGACCCACGAGCTCCAATCAAGCACCGGTCAAGACCCACGAGCTCCGATTTGTCTCTCTGTTGGTTTGTCCGTGTGGGTTTGTTTGTGTGTGAGTGTGTTTGTGTATCTCTATGTGGATGTGTTTGTGTGTGGGTGTGGGTGTGTTTGTTTGTGTGCATCTGAGGAGAGGAAAATTGAGTTCGTTGGTTGTGCACAAAGAAGAGAGAGAAAAAAAAGGTGCGAACGGAAATTAATAAAATAACATATACACATGCTACAGTAACTGTGCATATATGCATGGTTATTGTAGCAATTGTGCATAAATGCATAATTATGCACAAGCTGGTGTGGGAGTTTTTTTGCTCAAATTGTGTAAAAGTAGTTAGTTTTTCTATTTTGCACAATTATGCCCAAGCTGATGTAATTGTTCTTAGGCAAAGCACTTTCAAAACCAGTTCAGACATACCCGATCATAGGTTTCACTGAAACTAAGTTATTTCTATCACTCTCATAACCTAAATTTGAAACTACTCCAAATCAACTAAAGCTATCGCTGCGGAGTGGATTAAGGCATGGAACAGAAATAGTAGCAACACATGTATTAGGATCAACTTCAGCATAAAAAATAAATAAAGGAGTTCATACCCATGTTCATGAATGGACGTGTGTGCGCAACAAAACATTTTTGTGTTATTCCAATGTCTATACCTTTTCCTTCTTTACCATGACAACTGCTACAATCATCATATACATGCAATTCAAGGTCGAACTCAGCAATTAAATTCAGTTCATCTTTATGTGAAGTCTCGTTTACTGGCAGCTGAATATATAAACATCCTGAAGGAGAACTCTGAGAAGCCTCGTTTGAAGGACTATAGTAGAAATCATAGTGATCTCTGCAGGTCACGTTTTTAAAATTTCTATGGGTAGTACTATAAAGAGCGCGATTGCATTTGAATAGGGTCCGACTGGGTGTGGTGAGTTTAAAAGAGATAAATGGAGAGTTGGGAAAAGCAAAATTGTCTAAACTCTCGCATTTATTGGTTTTCAAGTATTCCGAAAGCCAAAAGTCCTTGACACGGATGTGTTGTGTGGTGTTAGTGTGAGAGATGTTTATAACTTCATATAGTCTTTCACTCCAATGGTCGGCCAGTGGCAACTTGATCATTGGATGTGTTTCGTCACACTCTACTTGCATTAAACTGCAAAATGGGAATAGGTGTGGGACTTCGGTGAATGGGAAGCTAATGTTACCTAATTTTCCACATTGAAAGGGCAGACAATATGGGTGTTCTCGCTTTCCTCCTTCTTCTTCAGCTGAGTGAAGCAGCGCGAGGTGTGAGAGAACAAAAAAAGCAAACAGAGAGACAGAAACCATTCCAAAATTCTCGATTCACAGGAAAAAAAAAAAAAAAAAACAAGAATCTATTATTCTAAAACAAAAACAACGTATTCGTATGACTTATTTTCTCGTTTCTTCACCATATAACATGTAGTTTCTCTGATTAACACTCCAGTTGACTCGGTAGTGGGATACGAAGACCTGTGAAACCAGACTGACTTTAGAGCAAGGTGGGGTAGCCATGTGAAGCATGGTCTGTGCCTACTGGGAAGTTTCCTACTCATCTTCCCCATTGACCAACAACATAAAGAGATTTGACTCCTTCAAAACCTCTAATAAATGCTCAAAAAATTGGGAAAGGAAATCTTTGCGGCTGGTTTGAACCGTCAACTAGTCCATGAAGTACGAGTTGCAGTGTTGGCTCTCTAATTCTCGTGTATAATTTTTTTTTTTTTTTTTTATGAACGAAAAAGAGCCTTACGCGTTATTTGACCTGACCTTTTTTTTTTTTTTTTGAGAAAGACCTGACCTACTTGACTCCGCAGATTTCATAGTTTGAGGCACTGTTTGGTACTCAACATCTCTGCCTGATGTACAATTCGAATCAGGCAACTCCTAGACTTGCTAGTATGACTCAGTCCAAGATTCTTACTAATGCATCACACGCTTGAGTCAATTTCCCGTAGAGAATAGAATGGTGAAGGAAAATTAGGATAGAAGGTTTGAAATTTCAAAAGATTAAAAAAAAAAAAATTAGCATTACGCGTCTCTCATAATTAAACAAAAAGGTTTGCTTTATGGTATACTACAATTTTTTATAAGTTAAAGGCTATGTAACTGAATTGAAACATTCTATGCACAAAATACTTGGGGATTTAGAGGAGAAAATATTCGAACGGTAGAGTTAGCAACATATTGTAATTATCTCTTTCTTATAAAAAAAAAAAAAAAAGATATTTTGTAAAGTTTACAGGATTTGCGAAAAATAGGTGGAAACCCGTTTAAAAGAGTTCAAAAAATTTTTGGCATCTTCGAAAAAATCATAACGTGGTGGGCACTACAGGGACATAGACATGTCTTCTGGTCCATTGTCACTTGTGAAGTAGGAGACGGGGTAAACGGACCGTTCTGACAATGGAACACAATTTATGGTGAAATATGTGAATACTTCTATTTCAGAGTTGTTTCAAATTTTCCGTAGACTCTTGTCTCTCTGGGTATTTTAAACAAAACAAAGATAATATTTAAAAGTGAAGATAATATGATGAAACATCATCCACTTCTCATTTCTTAATTAAATATTTAAACGTGTGCAAAAGAAGCAAAAGCATGTTGCATATTCCAAATAAAAATGATACAAATCATGAGCTGGGCTTTAATTTCAAATGTAATTCATCGCTTTTTCTTTTCTCACAATTTCCCATCAACCAAACAGTGAAAAAATAGCAAAGTAATAATATCATTATCTAAAAGAGGAAAAAAAGGCATGTGAAATTTGAGATCTCATTTTTTTTATAAAAAAAAAAAATGGAATGTATGAGACTCCAATCTACCAAATTACCAAATCATCAAATTATTGTAGCAATATTACTATTTAAATGGGGAAAAAAATCAGCAATACAAAAAAATACTGGCTTAGCTAAATCATAAAGTTTCATCCAACCAAATCAAGACATTCCTCAATTTTCATACAATGCCAAGTCCATCTTAGGCTTGAACTTAAACTGATTTCATTTGTTTAAGTGTTGCATAAAATTAAATTTGTTTGTCTCAATATGATTCATTGAACATCAAAGAAAAAACAGTAATCTTAGTACAATGCTAACTATTTTAATATTTGCTAAGAGCACTAACATCAGTTGAACTATCCCAAATGCCATTTTAACACACAAAAATTTATTTTATCTATTTTGTCACACAATTTTAAAATAAACTCTACATCAAATGTTATATTTTAACGATACTTCACATTAAAATAAAATAAACTAATAAAAATTTCATTTATTAATTTCTCTAAAAAGCCTCTCTCTCTCTCTCTCTCTCTCTCTCTCTCTCTCTCTCTCTCTCTCTCTCTCTCTCTCTCTCTCTCTCTCTCTCTCTCTCTCTCTCTCTCTCTCTCTCTGTGTACTTAAAACTAGAATCCAACCACCATCTTTCTTCTCTCTACTCTTTGAAAAGCCATCCACCACTTCTCTTCTCTCTACTCTCCATATCATATATAAATGTATGATAGGAGAGAAAGAAAGGAGAAAGAAAAAAGAGAGTGACAAAGAAGAGACTGGAGAAGAAAAAAGAAAGAAGAAAGAGAGAGGAGAGAGAAAAAAAGAAATTTTTATTATAGCATTTGTGATTGTACCGTTCCAAATTTGGAACAGTAATATTCACCCATGCCAAATTATTTGGCATTTAGGACACCTCATGTGAGAGGTTTTTTGGTGTGCCAAATGTCAAATATTTGGCACACTTAATGATAGTGCTCTAACAGTTATTATAGTACATATACATCAATGAGTCTTGTATCTCTAAATTTTGAAGCACTTAATTGATGTAGCCTTAGAGTGTGTTTGGTTGGTGTGAATTTTAGGGATGATGGAAAGAAAATGAGGAGGGAAACTTTTCGAAAAGTGTTTGGTTGGGAGGGGGAGAGGGAAAAGAGATGGTGGGGTCCAGGTGTTTTCTTCCTAGGCCAACCAAAATGCTTTCTCCCTAAAATGGGGAGAAATTTTTTGGGGAGGGGGGGTGGCGCTGGGGGAGGGAGAAAAACTCAATGTGGGCTGACCAAAATGCCCATGTGTACAGTATATAAGTGTGCAGTTTTTTTTTTTTTTTTTTTTTTTTGCTTTTCTTGTACTTGTCAGTAGTGTTTTATTTTTATTTTTTATTTTTTTTTATGCTCATCTTCCTTTGGCTTGTGCTATTTAATTATTTTTTTTAAAGTGTCCATACAAAAAAAATGCTACTTTTTTTTTTTTTTTTTTTATTTAATGGGGACATAATTGTAAATTTATACCATTTCATTTTCTATCCTCTCATTTTTCTTCTTAACCAAACATGTAAGTTTTCTATCTCTTCACTTTTCCACCTCCCAACTAAACACATATGGGAGAAAACTATCCTCCCATTTTTCTATCCTCTCCCCAATTTCTATCCTCCCACTTTTCCACTCCTTCAACCAAATAGACCCTTAATGTAGTAGTAGCTCTTGAATAATGTAGTCGAGTATAACAGACTTTTTATCAAGTATTTTTTCTTTTTGGCCTCTTGCTTGACATTTTTTTCAGCCTCCTCTTCTGCAAGCTTCTCCCCAATAAGCTTCTTGTGTGACAACAACACCAAACCCTACAAAGCAAGCAAACATTTGTGTACAAATTCCAGATATCAAAACCTTTTAAAAAATACAAATGAAACATCTGGAAAAATTCCTTGAGAAAAATATCAACATCTTTTTTGGATCTTAAATAATAAAACTTTAAAATACGACCCTAGGCATCTGTTTATTCACTTACAAGAAAAGTAGCAAAAGTTACAAAGAACAATATGTCAAGCACAGATTATTCTCATATCATGTCATTGGCACAAACCTTAGGCTAAGAAATCACTCTTATATTGAGTCATTGACATAACCTCCTTCACTCTTTGGAGCATAAGGAATCATATCTTCGAACTACATAAACTAATAAGGATGTGCAATTTAAGGGAGTCCAAATCTTTTGTCTTACTCTTTTTGCTCCACTATATACTCCACAAATTAAAACATGCCATATGTCCATCTAATTTATTAAAAGCTAAGTTTATGCCTTCTATTATTTCAATTTTCTAAAATAAATAAATAAATAACTCATCATATTTAGGTAATTGAAATAATAGAAGGCATAAATTTAGCATTTAATAAATTAGATGGACATGTGGCATGTTTTTATTCGTGGAGTATATAGTGGAGCAAGAAGAGTGGGATAGAAGATTTGGACTCAATTTAAGGCTGCTCTACTTTCTCCTTCTGCACCTTATAAAATACCAAAAATACCCAACTTCTTAAACTGAAGTTGTACAATGCAACATAGAAAGTAGCTATGGGCCTATGGCTTTTCTGAATGTTATATTGTCACAAATGAATTGCCACGATGTCACACAACATTAATTTGTGCCTTTTAAGATTCCTAATTCTTATGAGTAGTTTGTCTCCATTTGATACATTTTATTTCATAATGCTGAAATTTTCTTCCACTTATAGTTCTTACTACTTTAAATATTTGTATTACTTGGCTGGAGCTTCATTTTGGTAAACAGAATGTGTCAAATATTGTAAATCATTCCATGTTTTCAGATTATACCTGTTCCTTTTGCCACTCCAAGATCTATAGCAATTATTTATTTATTTATTTTGTTGTAAAAAAGAAAAAGAAAGAAAAAAGAAGAAGTCCACAAATAGGCTTTGCAAATTGCTATGCCTTAACTCTTACTACATCATATTTGCCTTGTTCTTCCTTATTCACTGTCACACATTTTTTCCCCTATATCAATATTCATAAACCAAAAGTATAAAAAAAAAAAAAAAAAAAATTCAAATTGAAGTTTATATGACATCCCAAAGCATTAATAGTGAAACTAAAACAATTCCTAAACTTAACACATATAAAACAAAACAAAGAATCAAACAAATCACATCAAACCTATTTTATATTGATGAACACAAGGAAATCAGTAAGGCTAAATGTCTCGGGCATTGATCTGTGTTACTTGGAATATCTTGAAAAGATGAACACAAAGTCAGAGGAGACCGGGGAAGACCTGCCAAGAATCCTCCGATGGTAAAGTTAGTATTTTCGGAATACCAATTTGTATGGAAAAATGTCTGAATGCCTTACCTTCCCGTAGAAGAGCCCTTATATAGTGCTTTTCTAAGACAGTTACCTCTCCTACCATTGTGGAGTTCGGAGGATTCGGAGTTAACTTCCATAACCATCAAGGAAGTTATGTTTTGTGGGGTCTGTCTTCCACAACCGTTTATTGGGGGAGTGGTTTGTAGCCTGACAGGAAAAAATAAGTAGCTTCAACATGTTCAGGACGCAGGGAGTTCGTCCAACCGACTTTGTGGACTAACAAGCTTAGCTTGGACGGATAAGCTGCATGCCATCCATCATTTCCTTAGGACGAGCCATATGGACGAGCTTAGGAGTTGGCGTTTTTTATAACACCATCATATATATATATATATATATAAAACTATTATATTAAATCTAGAATTAGGCTTAGATGTGATTATTTCTAACTATTATTTTGAATTAAGATATTTTTTCTTGCTATTATTTCAGTAAATCATAACTATATGATTAAATATAGAATTAGTCTATATAGTAAAAAAGTATATCATATTATCATAATATAGGTAAATAAAATAAAGCATTGACTCCGCGGTGTAAAGATAGCATGACTCTTCATAAATAATCCATTATGTTTAGAGTTAGAAGGCCTAAAAATTAATTCAAAAGGAACAACCATGAATTCTTGTAACATATATTATACATAAGGTGCGGATAAATAATACAAATAATAGGGTATAATAGAGCAATATAAAGTATAAACTTCTATGACCTTGTGGTGTGCAAAGAATACTTTCTTGGGTGGTTACAATACACGAATACTACTTCCTCCAATTTTGTTAAAAACCCATGTGAAGCTTCTTTGTTGATCTTTTTTCATAAATACTAATAGGGGTGTCCAAGTTTGACCCGCCCAAACCGTCTAGGCCAAATCGAAATCCGTTTGACCTGATGTCAGTGACGGTTGGTGACAAGTCTCCACTTCTAGGAACCGAAACCGGCAGGTTGATTTGCGGGTCTTCACATGAAAAATTGAGTCCAACCGACCTCCCCTCCAAAATCTTGGCGTTCATCACCCTCCCCTTCTCTCTCAAATGCGAATTGGATGAGCTCTGTCAAGATCTGGTAAGATCTCTATGAGATCCAACGAGACCGTAATGAAGTCGTTTGAGATTTGGCCAAATCTCAACCAGATCCAGCCATAACTCAACTAGCCAAATCTCCATCGTCGTTTAAGATCACTACTCTTCATCAGTTTCGATCGAAACCAATTGCCATCCACTTGAATCGAAACTGACTCGACTAGTGGTTTTTGACAATCGGTGGCAGTTAGCTACTCTACCACTCGAAGTTGTCGGGTAGGTTTTGGGTTGGGCATAAACCTAACCCATGGACAACCCTAACTACAAATGATGGGCCATACAATGATTTGTTCTATTTTCCTTTCTAGAGTACACTATGTAACCTCTATGTAACCTATGGTGGCATAAACCCCTTTATTTTTCCATAAGAAAACAAAACAAAAAACACTCTGTACAATTTTGGGGTTTGCACAAAAGCAATTTATAAAGATGACATGAACTTACTCCCCACTCCCATTTATTAATTAACTAATTACTTATCATTTGAGGTCAAGAGAGTCAAGGCTACATCCTAGTGAAAGGATCAACTGCAGAAAATGGAACCCTTGGCCTAATGACTACATCAAACTGAACCATTCACTAAGTTCATATGATTAAATATCAATTTTTGATACAAGGGTTTAACAACTTATCATGCACTCAGTGGAGCTTCCAAATGTGTATAATACAAATGTGTAAGAGTGACTTTTCAGGGAATGCCCCCCATACATACTTCACAGCTTCAGCATTCAATAAAACCTGAATCATCAATTTATCATAATTAAATCTTGCAAGAAGAAACAAGGTGGTAAAATTATGCCAACAAACAAAACTCTGTTATAATAGCTTTGACACTCAATACACATTGTCAAGAGCTTCTCAGTGATCATCTTCAAAACACAACCAACTGCAAGCTAACAGTAATTTCCATGGCCTAGGGCAGTATTAGACTTTTGGGTGGAATATGACTCGGGCAGAGCTTTTTGTCCACCACCAATAAATTTAAGCTGGATCATATGCTTTTAAGAAAGAAGAGAAAGCCTTTTGTCTAAAGAAGAATCCTGATTCCTGCCTATAGCATCTTGTGTTTTCTTTTGGCTCTGAGTCTAGCAGAACATCAATATTCTCATTAAGACTTAGTTTTTCCACGCAATGTTGTTCGAAAATAAAAGATGGCCAGATATAAATTCCCCTGCACACTTCTTGTTAGTGAGTGTCAGTCATTCCATCTGTGGCTTGACAATGTTGCTAGCCTTATGCTTCCTCTCACAAGCTAGGTTCATACTTGTCACTATGTCTTCCTCATCCATACTTGTTAACACAAACTTTTTGTTAATTCCACACATTGTTTTTCTTCTAATGATACTGCCTGACTCAACAAGAATTTGAATCAGCACTAACTGTTAATATTGGTGATTCAGCTGGTACGGATACTTTTGGATTACTCTGTTTCCTCTTCTTTTCATTTTAACACTGCTTATTTAAAGCTTGATCAGCCTTGGAGACGATTTTTGAGACTGTAAACCCTGCAACTTCAAAAGTATGTGATCTATAAGGTATTAAAGAATTGCGAAGCGCAACATCAACTCCTTTATAGGTCCAAACACCTAAGACTGCCTCTCCTTTAAGTCCTACAGCAAACCAACCCAGACCTGAAGCAGCAACATCCACAGACACGGATTTCCTTTCTCACCCATTTCCCAAGCTCTTCAACTCGTTTCTCCCCAATTGGTGGCAGAAGCAAGGGGAAATTCACATTGATGTCACGATTGGGATCAGCAAAGGTGAACTTCTTCTTGTGTATGAATACATTCCCAATGGCATCGTTGCTGATCATATTCATGATCATCAAGCTACACCAGGTTCACTCACATGGCCAACTCGTATGAGCATTGCTATAGAAACTGCTAGTGCATTGGAGATGAAATAAATTTTCTTTTTTTTTGTTGTATGTGGTAGTGTGGTTTTGAAGGCTGCTGTTTATTATTATTATTATTATTTGGGAATCAAAATACTTTATCCAAAAAAAAAAAAAAAAACTGTCAAGAAGATTCATCCTTAATTATGTTGTATATTATTATTGTAATATTCCAAATTGTGCGAATTTTGTATTATAAATGTTGTGTAGGCTTATGATAAGTTCCACATCAAATATAGCAATATAACAATAAGACTTTTTTTATTTTTATTTTATTTTAATTAATTCTTTTAATATAGAGAAATAATATGTTTACAACATTTTCATAATAAATACTATTTTGTAGATATCAAGATCTGACTTTCCTAGATATAATCTTAGATATTCATGTTTAAATTTTAAAATTTTATTTTATTTAAAATTTAAAATAGAAGAAATTCGCTTGCTTCTAATGCTACAATGCACTAAAAGAGGAACACAATAAGGAATCAAGAATTTGTGCGCAATACCATAAGTTGAGGCATTACAGGAATGTGAAGGATCCAACGGTGGAGAATTGGCTGCCGGATTTCGATTTTGATCACAAAGTTGGGAGGTGGTTGGCTTCGATGGGAGGGACGTGGTCGGTGGTGTTAATGGTGGTGGATGCTACAGATTTCGATGGCTCGTTTCGGAGGAAGGTGGCGGGGCTGGTTTCGGAGACGATTGAGGAGAATTCGGAGGTGTTGAAGCAAGGGAAGTCAGGGAATTTGCCGAGGATGGTGATGGTGGTGACCAAGATTGATTTGTTGCCAACTGAGTTGTCACCTACGAGGTTGGAGCATTGGGTGAGACAGAGAGCTAGGAAGGGTGGTGTGGCAAGTAAGTTAACGAATGTGCATATTATCAAAGGCAAAAGAGTGCTGGTAGTGCAGCAAGTCAAGCTGTTTCACCAGCCGTCACACCAGAGCAGCTTAGACAGTCACACAATGCAGCAGCTAGGGCACCAGAGCAGCTCAGACAGTCACACAGTGCAGTAGCTAGTGCAGAGCCTGAAGGGTCTAATAGTCATCAAGGGATTAAGCCTCGTGCTACAGAGATAAAGCTGTTCAAGATGTGTTCAAGTCTGTCTAAACGACAATGTAGTTTAGCTAATACTTGAACAATAAACGATATGTAGTTTTTGTAAATAGAGTTAGTTAGTTTAGTCAAGCACGTGTCATAGTTTGTTATATTTGTTAATTTGTGTTCACACGTGCATCAGTCTGTTAAGTTAGTTACAGAGTTGACCTCTTAGCTTGTATATATATATATATATATATATAGGGATTTTATTCAATGAATGAGATGAGCAAATCAATTTTCACCAAATCAATTTCCTCACACATATGGTGAGTACAGTGAGGGAATGTGTGGGCAATAGGGGCACAGAATGCCGGTAAGAGTACACTGATAAATTCGATTGGGAAGCATGTAGGAGAAGGAGGAGGGAAGATTACACATTTGAGAGAGGCGCCAGTGCTAGGGACTACATTAGAGTGGAGGGGAAGCTGTTTGACACACCGGGGCTTTTGAATCCTCATCAGATCACCATGAGGTTGTCGAGGGAAGAGCAAAAGCTTGTGCATATTAGCAAGGAGTTGAGGCCGAGGACTTATAAGATCAGGGGTTGTTTTTGCTTGAACGTTAGCCGTTTGATTTTGTATATACTTGATCTGTTTATTTAAAGGTTGTCTGGTTTTTTCATGTTGAGAGTCATGACAAGAACATTATGCACTGCAATGCCTTTAGAATCAATCGGCTGTTATGAGAGCTGTTGGTTTTTAGATGTTTAAAGGTTCTAGATTTTTGAGCAGGGAGAGGCATTTTAGTTGGGTAGCTTAGTTCAAACTTTATAAGTATGAAGTAAAAAAATGATGTTTTTACTATTGTTCAACTGAGGAGCTGAAGAGGTGAAATTAGATATGACCGAATGATGCAAGCACGAGAGTCAAAGATGTTGCTTAATTGAGTTGAGTTATGTCTTTTTGCTTTTGTAGAATTCAAGGTTTTCAATCAGTATTAGACTGTTGTGCATTCGTTAAATATGGGTCAAGGTCTCATTTTTACATCAATCTTTTGATATCTGTAGAGGAACAGCAAAGGTTGTTACCTAAAGTTGCAGTTTGGTGTTGCATTGCCTACTTACCGGTGACTTCTTCGCTTTTATTCTCAAACAGCAGTAAGGAACTTTTTTTTTTTAATATATATATATTTTTAAGGCTTACCATAAATCATTTGATCAGTTAAAGTTGATTCATGCCAATTCCATGTGAAAAGATTATGAGGTGGAAAGGTTGCTGTAAAATCATATGTAGTTAGATTACCTGATCACCGCAACGTAAAGGATTTTCTTCTTTTTCCTTAGCACAATCAAATGTTACGATATATGGTCATGGATTTGCCTGACTAGAACTTTGATTGGGCTGATTGTATTCTTTGCACTGAGTGTGCCTTATTGGGGTTTATTTGGTGAGAGTGAACCAGAATGATCTTCTCTGCAAGACTTAATGTAATTCTTAAATGTTCGAGTCTGTTAATACTAGGATTAGTAGAGTTAAAAAAATATTTTGCCCTTTGCAATGTATATTTTTTGTGTTGGAAGGAGAGTGAATTTATATTTGGTATTTAACTTTCCTAATGATTGTCCTTTTCTGCATCTGCTTTTAGCTTGTTATTTTACCTGATTAGGGTTAAGAAATATACTTTGATTTCTCTTGTCATTATGTCACGTGAGAGCAACATTTGATTTGTCTTGCACCCCAGGCAACAGCATACCAATCAATTCTTTACAAAAAAAAAAAAAAAATGTTTCTAGCTTTTAAACAGAGATGCTGATGCTCAATGTTATTTGATTAGTTTTGTAATAATTTTTTTTTCCATCGAGTTTGAGCTCGAATGCGCCTCCTCCCTTATAAGAACAGGATGATGACTGATGAATGAGTTAGGTGCCAAAATTCACAGTTTCAAAGATAGTTTGTTGTTTGATGGTTCTAGAAGTTTAAACTATCTGGTCCAGTCTTGTTGTTAAAAATGAAAACACTGACCTCAACTATTGAATAAGTTGGTTAATTCTATTTTCTTATACTGGCCTTGTTGAACGGTGCCATGGGGAATGTATTCATACACAAGAAGAAGTTCATGGCCCGAACGAAATATTTCTTTATTTTTACCATACACTCAAATCAATTATAAAACTAATATTAAAAAAAAAAAAGCAACAACAAAACAAATCATTATTTTTTGACTCTAAAAAAAGGAAAAAAAAAAAAAAAGGAAAATCTTGAATCTTACTACTTTTTCCCATTTGTTTCCCTAAAATTTAGTTTTAGTTATAACTAGTTGAAGTCCATGCAACATGGTTTTGTTCATAAACTTATTAAATATATAATTTATTTGAGAAAAAAAATGTGAATCTCTACAGATAGCATGGGCAGCTATTATTTGTAATTTTTCTCAATGTTGTTTTGAATAAACACACTAATAAAGTCTCTTAGAGTCGAATAGGAGATTTGTAGTTCAAATTTTACTTATACCAAAAACTAATTAGTGTCTTAATTTGATGATAAAGAATAATAATTATTAATGGATGTCATAACTAGGGTGAATTTTTATTGTACCTATAAATTAAAAATATAAAAGAGTTGCTTCAGCAAATATACATCCCCTGAAAAAAAGAAGGTGTTTTGATGGGTGACACTCAAAAGTATGATTTTTATTTGAAAAATAGAACACAGAATCACACAAAGAATAAATATTTTTAGGTATTTTGGTAAATGTGCATCCCTCACATCTATATACTAAAAATATTCTGCTATGAACAAGAACAACCAAACAAGTGGATGAAAAGAAAATGAAATTTCAACTACTGACATTAGGGAAAATACTTAGGTACTCCCGGTATATGGTGAATACCTAAAAATTACTCTTGGCATTAGGTGTAGTGGACCTACTAGTCCAAAAATTGGTTACATCACTCGGTTACATCCTCGGGTAAAAGTGGCAGCCGTTATTCCTTAACACTCGAACCTCATCACGATCGGGTGAAGATGGTTGCTGTACATTAAGGATCCCAGCATCATCATATGCCATCTCTTGATCCTCATGCGCATCCTTACCACTTGGAATCTTCTTTAAAGCCTCCAATACCTCATCCATGGAAGGCCTCATTTCCTTGTCCTGTTGCAGACATTGAAAAGCTAACTTTGCAACCAAAATGGTCATTGTTCGAACTCCATCATCTGACTCAAATCCAAGATGTGGGTCGATCAACTCATGGAATGCACACTTTTCAATCTTGTTTACAGCTAATTTAGCCAAATTGATTTCATGCTTTTGCCTAAATATATCAATGGCTGGCAGTGATGATATGAGCTCCATGAGGACAACCCCAAAGCTGTAGACATCACTCTTACTAGTAAGCTGGTAGCATTGGCCATATTCCGGGTCAACGTAGCCTGGTGTTCCTTGAGGAGCTGTTGAGGCATGGCTGAGATCGTTAGGGAACAGCCGGGAAAGCCCAAAATCAGCAACTTTGACGCAGAAATTGTCATCAAGAAGGATGTTGTTAGTCTTTACGTCGCGATGTATGATGTCAGAAGCATGGAGGTAAGCCAATGCACTAGCAGTTTCTATAGCAATGCTCATACGTGTTAGCCATGTGAGTGAAGCTGATGTAGCTTGATGACCATGAATATGATCAGCAACGGTGCCATTGGAAATGTATTCATACACAAGAAGAAGTTCATGGCATTGGCGTGAAGTGCAGCCATAAAGGGAGACAAGATTCTTGTGGCGCAATCGTGTTAGGATTTCAACTTCATTGATGAATTGTTCTAGTCGTCTATAGTTGTGCCCATATAAGCGCTTGACAGCAATTTCCCTCCCATCATGGAGTTTGCCTAGTTGAGAAAAATAGCATGTCAGGTCTTTCTTTTTTATTTTCACATATTTTTCTTTACCCTTTTGTTAAGAAAGTTTATACTGTGATCTAGAAATTGATTCAATGAGTTAGTCACCTTACCATGATAAACAGTTCCGAATCCTCCACTCCCAAGTTCCTTTTCAACATGAAAATTATTGGTGGCTTTTTCAAGTTCATTGTAGGAGAAAACAGGGACTCTAAAGTAGACACTCCACCCCTCCACTTCTGATCTTGAGGATGGATCAGAATATGTATTCCTTGATAGCAAGTTTGAAGAAGGATATTTTTTCTTGTAAAGGTGCCAGAAAATAAAGAACAAGATAATCATGAAGAAGACTGCGCATCCAACAGCTAAAGCAGAGAAGGGAATTGGAGTTAAGTTCTGACTGAAGGGCAGCAATGGAGGAATTCAAGAGATATAAAATTTTTCTAATGAAAGTCACAAAGGAACTTATGGGAAGAAATTTAAATATTGACAACATCTTTTGTGGGTCATGTGACGTTATCCTTATTAACCATCATTGTATTTAAGGCACAAGGCCATCTTCTAGGATTATAGTAGTGGAGAAAATGGACCCAGTAACAAAACTTATAGCAGAAATAGGAGAAATTATTTTCGCATGAAATGATACAATCAATTTCAACAAGAAATATGATTGAAGATGTATCTTACCTAATGGTATCACCACTTTGTTGTTGTTTTTATTCTCTGAAACAGCAGATAAATACAAAACTGTTGTTAGTTTCAACAATGAAGAAAGAAGTGACAGCTTTAAATTGGCATCCTTTGAAATCTTAACAGTGTTAGAGCAATTACATCCGCTCGTGCATAAGTTTCTGTCTATTTTACACTTAAAACCTACTTTTTCTATTTTACACCATCACTTTTACAAAACATTAACATCAGTTTATCTATTTTACAAGATATTTCAATAAAATATTCACTCTTCTCAATTTTTTTATTATTTCCCTCAACTACCACTTTATATACGCACGCCCTCTCTCTCTGTACCCATTTTTTGATTTTTTGCTCTCTCTCTGTACCCATCTCCATCCATCTCTATACCCATCAGCTCTCTGTACCCATCAACTCTCCCCCTTGGTCAGATCTCCCTAGCTTTGATCAGGCAAGACCCATCTCGATTAAGCTCCGTTCAAGCAAAAGACCCACGAGCTCCGATCCGATCAGGCAAGACCGAGATTGCCCATCTCGGTCAAGCTCAGTTCAAGCAAAAGAACCACGAGCTCCAATCCGATCAGGCAAGACCCATCTCGGTCAAGCTCCGTTCAAGCGAAAGACCCATGAGCTCCGATCCAATCAGGCAAGACCCATCTTGGTCAAGCTTCGTTCAAGCAAAAGACCCATGAGCTCCGATCGTTCCACAAGCACCGATCAAGACGAGCTCCAGCCAAGCATCGATTAAGACCCACGAGCTCTAGTCAGGCGCCGGTCAAGATCCACGAGCTCCGATCAAGCACCAGTCAAGACCCATGAGCTTCGATCAAGCACCGATCAAGACCCACGAGCTTCGATCTGTCTCTCTGTTGGTTTGTCCGTGTGGGTTTGTTTGTGTGTGAGTGTGTTTGTGTATCGCTGTGTGGATGTGTTTGTGTGTGGGTGTGGGTGTGTTTGTTTGTGTGCATCTGAGGAAAAAGAAGATGAGGAGAGGAAAATCGAGTTCGTTGGTTGTGCACGGAGAAGAGAGAGAAAAAAAAGGTGCGAACGAAAATTAATAAAATAACATATACACATGCTATAGTAACTGTGCATACATGCATAGTTATTGTAGCAATTGTGCATAAATGCATAATTATGCACAATTATGCACAAACTGGTGTGGCAGTTTTTTTGCTCAAATTGTGTAAAAGTGGTTAGTTTTTCCATTTTGCACAATTATGCCCAAGCTGATGTAATTGCTCTTAGACAAAGCACTTTCAAAACCAGTTCAGACATACCCGATCATAGGTTTCACTGAAACTAAGTTATTTCTATCACTCTCATAACCTAAATTTGAAACTACTCCAAATCAACTAAAGCTATCGCTGCGGAGTGGATTAAGGCATGGAACAGAAATAGTAGCAACACATGTATTAGGATCAACTTCAGCATAAAAAATAAATAAAGGAGTTCATACCCATGTTCATGAATGTGTGTGCACATCAAAACATTTTTGTGTTATTCCAATGTCTATACCTTTTCCTTCTTTACCATGACAACTGCTACAATCATCATATACATGCAATTCAAGGTCGAACTCAGCAATTAAATTCAGTTCATCTTTATGTGAAGTCTCGTTTACTGGCAGCTGAATATATAAACATCCTGAAGGAGAACTCTGAGAAGCCTCGTTTGAAGGACTATAGTAGAAATCATAGTGATCTCTGCAGGTCACGTTTTTAAAATTTCTATGGGTAGTACTATAAAGAGCGCGATTGCATTTGAATAGGGTCCGACTGGGTGTGGTGAGTTTAAAAGAGATAAATGGAGAGTTGGGAAAAGCAAAATTGTCTAAACTCTCGCATTTATTGGTTTTCAAGTATTCCGAAAGCCAAAAGTCCTTGACACGGATGTGTTGTGTGGTGTTAGTGTGAGAGATGTTTATAACTTCATATAGTCTTTCACTCCAATGGTCGGCCAGTGGCAACTTGATCATCGGATGTGTTTCGTCACACTTTACTTGCATTAAACTGCAAAATGGGAATAGGTGTGGGATTTCGGTGAATGGGAAGCTAATGTTACCTAATTTTCCACATTGAAAGGGCAGACAATATGGGTGTTCTCGCTTTCCTTCTTCTTCTTCAGCTGAGTGAAGCAGCGCGAGGTGTGAGAGAACAAAAAAAGCAAACAGAGAAACAGAAGCCATTCCAAAATTCTCGATTCACAGGAAAAAAAAAAAAACAAGAATCTATTATTCTAAAACAAAAACAACGTATTCGTATGACTTATTTTCTCGTTTCTTCACTTTATAACATGTAGTTTCTCTGATTAACACTCCAGTTGACTCGGTAGGGGGATACGAAGACTTGTGAAACCAAACTGACTTTAGAGCAAGGTGGGGTTGCCATGTGAAGCATGGTCTGTGCCTACTGGGGAGTTTCCTACTCATCTTCCCCATTGACCAACAACACAAAGAGATTTGACTCCTTCAAAACCTCTAATAAATGCTCAAAAAATTGGGGAAGGAAATCTTTGCGGCTGGTTTGAACCGTCAACTAGTCCATGAAGTACGAGTTGCAGTGTTGGCTCTCTAATTCTCGTGTATAATTTTTTATTTTTATTTTTATGAACGAAAATGAGCCTTACGCGTTATTTGACCTGACCTACTTTTTTTTTTGAGAAAGACCTGACCTACTTGACTCCGCAGATTTCATAGTTTGAGGCACTGTTTGGTACTCAACATCTCTGCCTGCCTGATGTACTATTCGAATCAGGCAACTCCTAGACTTGCTAGTATGACTCAGTCCAAGATTCTTACGAATGCATCACACGCTTGAGTCAATTTCCGTAGAGTATAGAATGGTGAAGAAAAATTAGGATAGAAGATTTGAAATTTCAAAAGATTAAAAAAAAAAAAAAATTAGCATTACGCGTCTCTCATAATTAAACAAAAAGGTTTGCTTTATGGTATACTACAATTTTTTGTAAGTTAAAGGCTATGTAACTAAATTGGCACATTCTATGCACAAAATACTTGGGGATTTAGGGGAGAAATATTTGAACCGTGGAGTTAGCAACATATTGGGTGGGTTTGGATTTAGTGTTTGCTGAATCTGCGTCCACGTTTTTCCTTTTTTTTTTTTTTTTTTTTCACTTTCACGCGTTTAAGGAGAGATAGATTTTACTGTTCAGAGACAATTTTCATTGTTTATGCACTGTTTCATCATTGTTCACGTACTGTAACAATACTGTTCACGTATTTAAAAATATTAAAAATGGGTCCACGGTACTTTTCATACATTTAAAAATTATTTTGCTACTGCATTTTCAGTTTTCAGTTTTCAGTTTTTAGTTTTCAGTTTCAGCAACAATAAGTTTAATCCAAACAGACCCATTGTAATTATCTCTTTCTTAAAAAAAAAAAAAAAAGAAATCTTTTGTAAAGTTTACAGGAGTTGCCAAAAATAGGTGGAAACCCGTTTTAAAGAGTTCAAAAAAATTTTGGCATCTTCGAAAAAATCATAACGTGGTGGGCACTACTGGGACATAGACATGTCTTCTGGTCCATTGTCACTTGTGAAGTAGGAGACGGGGTAAACGGACCGTTCTGACAATGGAACGCAATTTATGGTGAAATATGTGAATACTTCTATTTCAGAGTTGTTTCAAATTTTCCGTAGACTCTTGTCTCTCTGGGTATTTTAAACAAAACAAAGGAATGGGTTTATCTTTCTTTCGGTGTATTGTTATATTTCTAGTTCATGGGCTTTCTCTGTTCTGCGAGAGTGAAGATAATATGATGAAACATCATCCACTTCTCATTTCTTAATTAAATATTTAAACGTGTGCAAAAGAAGCAAAAGCATGTTGCATATTCCAAATAAAAATGATACAAATCATGAGCTGGGCTTTAATTTCAAATGTAATTCATCGCTTTTTCTTTTCTCACAATTTCCCATCAACCAAACAGTGAAAAAATAGCAAAGTAATAATATCATTATCTAAAAGAGGAAAAAAAGGCATTTGAAATTTGAGATCTCATTTTTTTTATTAAAAAAAATGGAATGTATGAGACTCCAATCTACCAAATTACCAAATCATCAAATTATTGTAGCAATATTACTATTTAAATGGGGAAAAAAAATCAGCAATACAAAAAAATACTGGCTTAGCTAAATCATAAAGTTTCATCCAACCAAATCAAGACATTCCTCAATTTTCATAAAATGCCAAGTCCATCTTAGGCTTGAACTTAAAATGATTTCATTTGTTTAAGTGCTGCATATAATTAAATTTGTTTGTCTCAATATGATTCATTGAACATCAAAGAAAAAACAGTAATCTTAGTACAATGCTAACTATTTTAATATTTGCTAAGAGCACTAACATCAGTTGAACTATCCCAAATGCCATTTTAACACACAAAAATTTATTTTATCTATTTTATCACACAATTTTAAAATAAACTCTACATCAAATGTTATATTTTAACGATACTTCACATTAAAATAATATAAACTAATAAAAATTTCATTTATTAATTTCTCTAAAAAGCCTCTCTCTCTCTCTGGACTTAAAACTAGAATCCAGCCACCATCTTTCTTCTCTCTACTCTTTGAAAAGCCATCCACCACTTCTCTTCTCTCTACTCTCCATATCATATATAAATGTATGATAGGAGAGAAAGAAAGGAGAAAGAAAAAAGAGAGTGACAAAGAAGAGAGATTGGGGAAGAAAAAAGAAAGAAGAAAGAGAGAGGAGAGAGAAAAAAAGAAATTTTTATTATAGCATTTGTGATTGTACCGTTCCAAATTTGGAACAGTAATATTCACCCATGCCAAATTATTTGGCATTTAGGACACCTCATGTGAGAGGTTTTTTGGTGTGCCAAATGTCAAATCTTTGGCACACTTAATGATAGTGCTCTAACAGTTATTATAGTACATATACATCAATGAGTATTGTGTCTCTAAATTTTGAAGCACTTAATTGATGCAACCTTAGAGTGTGTTTGGTTGAGTGAATTTTAGGGATGATGGAAAGAAAATGAGGGAAACTTTTCGAAAAATGTTTGGTTGGGAGGGGGAGAGGGAAAAGAGATGGTGGGGTCCTTGTGTTTTCTCCCTAGGCCAACCGAAATGCTTTCTTCCTAAAATGGGGAGAAATTTTTTTTGGGGGGGGGGGGGGGGGCGCTGGGGGAGGGAGAAAAACTCAATGTGGGCTGACCCAAATGCCCATGTGTACAGTACATAAGTGTGCTGTTTTTTTTTTTTTTTTTTTTTGCTTTTCTTGTACTTGTCAGTAGTGTTTTATTTTTATTTTTTAATTTTTTTTATGCTCATCTTCCTTTGGCTTGTGCTATTTAATTTTTTTTTTAAAAGTGTCCATACAAAATTTTTTTAATAAAAAAAATGCTACTTTTTTGTTTTGTTTTATGTAATGGGGACATAATTGTAAATTTATACCATTTCATTTTCCATCCTCTCATTTTTCTTCTTAACCAAACATGTAAGTTTTCTATCTCTCCACTTTTCCACCTCCCAACTAAACACATATGAGAGAAAACTATCCTCCCATTTTTCTATCCTCTCCCCAATTTCTATCCTCCCACTTTTCCACTCCTCCAACCAAATAGACCCTTAATGTAGCAGTAGCTCTTGAATAATGTAGTCAAGTATAACATACTTTTTATCAAGTATTTTTTCTTTTTGGCCTCTTGCTTGACATTTTTTTCAGCCTCCTCTTCTGCAAGCTTCTCCCCAATAAGCTTCTTGTGTGACAACAACACCAAACCCTACAAAGCAAGCAAACATTTGTGTACAAATTCCAGATATCAAAACCTTTTAAAAAATACAAATGAAACATCTGGAAAAATTCCTTGAGAAAAATATCAACATCTTTTTTGGATCTTAAATAATAAAACTTTAAAATACCACCCTAGGCATCTGTCTATTCACTTACAAGAAAAGTAGCAAAAGTTACAAAGAACAATATGTCAAGCACAGATTATTCTCATATCACGTCATTGGCTCAAACCTTAGGCTAAGAAATCACTCTTATATTGAGTCATTGACACAACCTCCTTCACTCTTTGGAGCATAAGGAATCATATCTTCAAACTACATAAACTAATAAGGATGTGCAATTTAAGGGAGTCCGAATCTTCTGTCTCACTCTTCTTGCTCCACTATATACTCCACAAATTAAAACATGCCACATGTCCATCTAATTTATTAAATGCTAAATTTATGCTTTCTATTATTTCAATTTTCTAAAATAAATAAATAAATAACTCATCATATTTAGGTAATTGAAATAATAGAAGGCATAAATTTAGCATTTAATAAATTAGATGGACATGTGGCATGTTTTTATTCATGGAGTATATAGTGGAGCAGGAAGAGTGAGATAGAAGATTTGGACTCAATTTAAGGCTGCTCTACTTTCTCCTTCTGCACCTTCTAAAATACCAAAAATACCCAACTTCTTAAACTGAAGTTGTACAATGCAACAGAGAAAGTAGCTATGGGCCTATAACTTTTCTGAATGTTATATTTTCACAAAATGAATTGCCACGATATCACACAACATTAATTTGTGCCTTTTAAGATTCCTAATTCTTATGAGTAGTTTGTCTCCATTTGATACATTTTATTTCATAGTGCTGAAATTTTCTTCCACTTATAGTTCTTACTACTTTAAATATTTGTATTACTTGGCTGGAGCTTCATTTTGGTAAACAGAATGTGTCAAATATTGTAAATCATTCCATGTTTTCAGATTATACCTGTTCCTTTCGCCACTCCAAGATCTATAGCAATTATTTATTTATTTATTTTGTTGTAAAAAAGAAAAAGAAAGAAAAAAGAAGAAGTCCACAAATAGGCTTTGCAAATTGCAATGCCTTAATTCTTACTACATCATATTTGCCTTGTTCTTTCTTATTCATTGTCACACATTTTTCCCCCTATATCAATATTCATATACCAAAAGTATAAAAAAAAAAAAAAAAAAAAATCAAATTGAAGTTTATATGACATCCCAAAGCATTAATAGTGAAACTAAAACAATTCCTAAACTTAACACATATAAAACAAAACAAAGAATCAAACAAATCACATCAAAACTATTTTATATTGATGAACACAAGGAAATCAGTAAGGCCAAATGTCTTGGGCGTTGATCTGTGTTACTTGGAATATCTTGAAAAGATGAACACAAAGTTAGAGGAGACCGGGGAAGACCTACCAAGAATCCTCCGATGGTAAAGTTAGTATTTTCAGAATTCCAATTTGTATGGAAAAATGTCTGAATGCCTTACCTTCCCGTAGAAGAGCCCTTATATAGTGCTTGTCTGAGACAGTTACCTCTCCTACCATTGTGGAGTTCGGAGGATTTAGAGTTAACTTCCATAACCATCAAGGAAGTTATGTTTTGTGGGGTCTGTCTTCCACAATCGTTTATTGGGGGAGTGGTTTGTAGCCTGACAGGAAAACATAAGTAGCTTCAACATGTTCAGGACGCTGGTAGTTCGTCCAACCGACTTTGTGGACAAACAAGCTTACCTTGGACGGATAAGCTGCATGCCATCCATCATTTCCTTAGGACGAGCCATATGGACGAGCTTAGGAGTTGGTGTTTTTTATAACACCATCATATATATATATATATAAAACTATTATATTAAATCTAGAATTAGGCTTAGATGTGATTATTTCTCACTATTATTTTGAATTAAGATATTTTTTCTTGCTATTATTTCAGTAAATCATAACTATATGATTAAATATAGAATTAGTCTATATAGTAAAAAAGTATATCATATTATCATAATATAGGTAAATAAAATAAAGCATTGACTCCGCGGTGTAAAGATAGCATGACTCTTCATAAATAATCCATTATGTTTAGAGTTAGAAGGCCTAAAAATTAATTCAAAAGGAACAACCATGAATTCTTGTAACATATATTATACATAAGGTGTGGATAAATAATACAAATAATAGGGTATAATAGAGCAATATAAAGTATAAACTTCTATGACCTTGTGGTGTGCAAAGAATACTTTCTTGGGTGGTTACAATACACGAATACTACTTCCTCCAATTTTGTTAAAAACCCATGTGAAGCTTCTTTGTTGATCTTTTTTCATAAATACAAATAGGGGTGTCCAAGTTTGACCCGCCCAAACTATCTAGGCCAAATTGAAAACCGTTTGACCTAACGTTAGTGACGGTTGGTGACAAGTCTCCACTTCTAGGAACAGAAACCGGCAGGTTGATTTGCGGGTCTTCACATGAAAAATTGAGTCCAACCGACCTCCCCTCCAAAATCTTGGCGTTCATCACCCTCCCCTTCTCTCTTAAATGCGAATCGGATGAGCTCTGTCAAGATCTGGTAAGATCTCTATGAGATCCAGCGAGACCTTGATGAAGTCGTTTGAGATTTGGCCAAATCTCAACCAGATCCGAACATAACTCAACTAGCCAAATATCCACCGTCGTTTAAGATCGCTACTCTTCATCAGTTTCGATCGAAACCAATTGCCATCCACCTAAATCGAAATTGACTCGACTAGTGGTTTTCGACAATTGGTGGCAGTTAGCTACTCTACCACTCAAAGTTGTAGGGTCGGTTTTGGGTTGGGCACAAACCTGACCCATGGACAACCCTAACTACAAATGATGGGCCATCCAATGATTTGTTCTATTTTCCTTTCTAGAGTACACTATGTAACCTCTATGTGACCTATGGTGGCATAAACCCCTTTATTTTTCCATAAGAAAAGAAAACAAAAAAACTCTATACAATTTTTGGGTTTGCACAAAAGCAATTTATAAAGATGACATGAGCTTACTCCCCCCTCCCATTTATTAATTAACTAATTACTTATCATTTGAGGTCAAGAAACTCAAGGCTACATCCTAGTGAAAGGATCAACTGCAGAAAATGGAACCCTTGGCCTAATAACTACATCAAACTGAACCATTCACTAAGTTCATATGATTAAATATCAATTTTTGATACGAGGGTTTAACAACTTATCATGCACCCAGTGGAGCTTCCAAATGTGTATAATACAAATGTGTAAGAGTGACTTTTCAGGGAATGCCCCCCATACATACTTCACAGCTTCAGCATTCAATAAAACCTGAATCATCAATTTATCATAATTAAATCTTGCAAGAAGAAGCAAGGTGGTAAAATTATGCCAACAAACAAAACTCTGTTACAATAGCTTTGACACTCAATACACATTGTCAAGAGCTTCTCAGTGATCATCTTCAAAACACAACCAATTGCAAGCTAACAGTAATTTCCATGGCCTAGGGCAGTATTAGACTTTTGGGTGGAATATGACTTGGGCAGAGCTTTTTGTCCACCACCAATAAATTTAAGCTGGATCATATGCTTTTAAGAAAGAAGAGAAAGCCTTTTGTCTAAAGAAGAATCCTGATTCCTGCCCATAGCATCTTGTGTTTTCTTTTGGCTCTGAGTCAGCAGAACAGCAATATTCTCATTAAGACTTAGTTATTCCACGCAATGTTGTTCGAAAATAAAAGATGGCCAGATATAAATTCCCCTGCACAGTTCTGGTCAATGAGTGTCAGTCATTCCATCTGTGGCTTGACAATGTTGCTAGCCTTATGCTTCCTCTCACAAGCTAGGTTCATACTTGTCACTATGTCTTCCTCATCAATGCTTGTTAACACAAACTTTTTGTTAATTCCACACATTGTTTTTCTTCTAATGATACTGCCTGACTCAACAAGAATTTGAATCAGCACTAACTGTTAATATTGGTGATTCAGCTGGTACGAATACTTTTGGATTACTCTGTTTCCTCTTCTTTTCATTTTGACGCTGCTTATTTAAAGCTTGATCAGCCTTGGAGACGATTTTTGAGACTGTAAACCCTGCAACTTCAAAAGTATGTGATCTATAAGGTATTAAAGAATTGTGAAGCGCAACATCAACTCCTTTATAGGTCCAAACACCTAAGACTGCCTCTCCTTTAAGTCCTACAACAAACCAACCTAGACCTGAAGCAGCAACATCCACAGACACGGATTTCCTTTCTCACCCATTTCCTAAGCTCTTTAACTCGTTTCTCCCCAATTGGTGGCAGAAGCATGGGGAAATTCACATTGATGTCACGATTGGGATCAGCAAAGGTGAACTTCTTCTTGTGTATGAATACATTCCCAATGGCATCGTTGCTGATCATATTCATGATCATCAAGCTACACCAGGTTCACTCACACGGCCAACTCGTATGAGCATTGCTATAGAAACTGCTAGTGCATTGGAGATGAAATAAATTTTCTTTTTTTTGTTGTATGTGGTAGTGTGGTTTTGAAGGCCTATATATTATTATTATTATTATTTGGGAATCAAAATACTTTATCCCAAAAAAAAAAAAAAAAAAAAAAAAACTGTCAAGAAGATTCATCCTTAATTATGTTGTATATTATTATTGTAATATTCCAAATTGTGCGAATTTTGTATTATAAATGTTGTGTAGGCTTATGATAAGTTCCACATCAAATATAGCAATATAGCAATAAGACTTTTTTTTCTATATTTTAATTAATTCTTTTAATATAGAGAAATAATATGTTTACAACATTTTCATAATAAATACTATATTGTAGATATCATGATCTGACTTTCCTTGATATAATCTTAGATATTCATGTTTAAATTTTAAAATTTTATTTTATTTAAAATTTAAAATAGAAGAAATTTGCTTGCTTCTAATGCTACAATGCACTAAAAGAGGAGCACAATATGGAATCGAGAATTTGTGTGCAATGCCATATGTTGAGGCATTACGGGAATGTGAAGGATCCAACGGTGGAGAATTGGCTGCCGGATTTCGATTTTGATCACACAGTTGGGAGGTGGCTGGCTTCAACGGGAGGGACGTGGTCGGTGGTTTTGATGGTGGTGGATGCTACAGATTTCGATGGCTCGTTTCTGAGGAAGGTGGCGAGGCTGGTTTCGGAGACGATTGAGGAGAATTCGGAGGCGTTGAAGCAAGGGAAGTCGGGGAATTTGCCGAGGATGGTGATGGTGGTGACCAAGGTTGATTTGTTGCCAACTGAGTTGTCACCTACGAGGTTGGAGCATTGGGTGAGGCAGAGAGCTAGGGTGGGTGGTGCGGCAAGTAAGTTAACGAATGTGCATATTATCAAAGGCAAAGAGTGCTGATAGTGCAGCAAGTCAAGCTGTTTCACCAGCTGCCACACCAGAGCAGCTTAGACAGTCACACAATGCAGCAGCTAGTGCACCAGAGCAGCTCAGACAGTCACACAGTGCAGTAGCTAGTGCAGGAGCAGATAGTGCAGAGCCTGAAGGGTCTAATAGTCATCAAGGGATTAAGCCTCGTGCTACAGAGATAAAGCAGTTCAAGATGTGTTCAAGTCTGTCTAAACGACAATGTAGTTTAGCTAATACTTGTACAGTAAACGATATGTAGTTTTTGTAAATAGAGTTAGTTAGTTTAGTCAAGCACGTGTCATAGTTTGTTATATTTGTTAATTTCTGTTCACACGTGCACTATTTTGTTAAGTTAGTTACAGAGTTGATCTCTTAGCTTGTATATATATAGGGATTTTATTCAATGAATGAGAGAAGCAAATCAGTTTTCACCAAATCAATTTTCTCACACATATGGTGAGTACAGTGAGGAAATTTGTGGGCAATAGGGGCACAGAATGCCGGTAAGAGTACACTGATAAATTCGATTGGGAAGCATATATGTAGGAGGAGGAGGGAAGATTACACATTTGACAGAGGCGCCAGTGCTAGGGACTACATTAGAGTGGAGGGGAAGCTGTTTGACACACCGAGGCTTTTGAATCCTCATCAGATCACCACGAGGTTAACGAGGGAAGAGCAAAAGTTTGTGCATATTAGCAAGGAGTTGAGGCCGAGGACTTATAAGATCAAGGGCTGTTTTTGCTTGAATGTTAGTCGTTTGATTTTGTATATACTTGATCTGTTTATTTAAAGGTTGTCTGGTTTTTTCATGTTGAGAGTCGTGACAAGAACATTATGCACTGCAATGCCTTTGGAATCAATCGGCTGTTATGAGAGCTGTTGGTTTTTAGATGTTTAAAGGTAGATTTTTGAGCAGGGAGAGGCATTTTAGTTAGGTAGCTTAGTTCAAACTTTATAAGTATGAAGTAAAAAAATGATGTTTTTACTATTGTTCAACTGAGGAGCTGAAGAGGTGAAATTAGATATGACCGAATGAATCAAGCACGAGAGTCAAAGATGTTGCTTAATTGAGTTGAGTTGTGTCTTTTTGCTTTAGTAGAATTCAAGGTTTTCAACCAGTATTAGACTGTTGTGCATTCATTAAGTATGGGTCAAGGTCTCATTTTTAGATCAATCTTTTGATATCTGTAGAGGTACAGCGTAGGTTGTTACCTAAAGTTGCAGTTTGGTGTTGCATTGCCTACTTACCAGTGACTTCTTCGCTTTTATTCTCAGACAGTAGTAAGGAATTTTTTTTTTTTAATATATATATATATATATATATATATATATATATATATATTTTAAGGCTTACCATAAATCATTTGGTCAGTTAAAGTTGATTCATGCCAATTCAACGTGAAAAGATTATGAGGTGGAAAGGTTGCTATAAAATCATATGTAGTTAGATTACCTGATCACCTCAATGTGAAGGATTTTCTTCTTTTCCCTTCTTAGCACAATCAAATGTTACGATATATGGTCGTGGATTTGCCTGACTGGTACTTTGACGGGGCTAGTTGTATTCTTAGCACTGAGTGTGCCTTATTGGGGTTTATTTGGTGAGAGTGAACCAGAATGATCTTCTCTGCAAGACTTAATGTAATTCTTAAATGTTCGAGTCTGTAAATACTTGGATTAGTAGAGTAAAAGAAAAATATTTTGCTCTTTGCAATGTATATTTTTTTGTGTTGGAAGGAGAGTGAATTTATATTTTGTATTTAACTTTCCTAATGATTGTCCTTTTCTGCATCTGCTTTTAGCTTGTTATTCTACCTCATTAGGGTTAAGAAATATACTTTGATTTCTCGTCATTATGTCACGTGAGAGCAGCATTTGATTTGTCTTGCACCCCAGGCAACAGCATGCCAATCAATTCTTTGCAAAAAAAAAAAAAAAAGTGTTTCTAGCTTTTAACTAGAGATGCTGATGCTCAATGTTATTTGATTAGTTTTGTAATAAATTTTTTTCCATCGAGTTTGAGCTCGGATGCACCTCCTCCCTTATAAGAACAGGATGATGACCGATGAATGAGTTTGATGCCAAAATTCACTGTTTCAAAGATAGTTTGTTATTTGATTGTTCTAGAAGTTTAAACTATCTGGTCCAGTCTTTTGTTAAAAATGAAAACACTGACCTCAACTCTTGATTAAGTTGGTTAATTCTATTTTCTTATACTGGCCTTGTTGTGTGGTGCCATTGGGAATGTATTCATACACAAGAAAAAGTTCATGGCCATCAAGCAAGGGGAAATTCACACTGGCCTGAACGATATATTTCTTTATTTTTACCATACACTCAAATCAATTATAAAACTAATATTAAAAAAAAAAAAAAGCAACAACAAAACAAATCATTATTTTTTTACTCTAGAAAAAGAAAAAAAAAAGGAAAATCTTGAATCTTATTACTTTTTCCCATTTGTTTCCCTAAAATTTAGTTTTAGTTATAACTAGTTGAAGTCCATTCAACGCGGTTTTGTTCATAAACTTATTAAATATATAATTTATTTGAGAAAAAAAATGCAAATCTCTACAGATAGCATGGGCCGCTATTATTTGTAATTTTTCTCATTGTTGTTTTGAATACACACACCAATAAAGTCTTTTGGAGTCGAATAGGAGATTTGTGATTCAAATTCTATTTATATCAAAAATTAATTTGTATCTTGATTTGGTGATAAAGAATAATAATTATTAATGGATGTCATAGGTTGAATTTTTGTTGTACCTATAAATTAAAAAAAAATAAAAGAGTTGCTTCTGCAAATGTACATCCCTTTAAAAAAAGGTGTTTTGATGGGTGACACTCAAAGTAGGATTTTTATTCAAAAAATAGAACACAGAATCATGCAAAGAATAAAATTTTTTAGGTATTTTGGTAAATGTGTCCCTCTCATCTACATAAAAATAATATGCCGCTATGAACAAGAACAACCAAACAAGTGGATGAAAAGAAAATAAAATTTCAACTACTGATATTAGGGAAAATACTTAAGTACTCCCGGTATATAGTGAAGTGATGCTCTCTTCTCAAATTCACAATAGATTTCATCATGAATTTAATGTGTCTACCATAAATGTGAGAGGAGGATGTATCATTCACTATGTTACGTGAATACCTAAAAATTACTTCGGGTGGTGTAGTGGACCTACTAGTCCAAAAATTGGTTACATCACTCGGTTACATCCTCAGGTAAAAGTGGCAGCCGCTTATTCCGTAACACTCGAACCTCATCACGATCGGGTGAAGCTGGTTGCAGTACATTAAGGATCCCAGCATCATCATATGCCATCTCTTAATCCTCATGCGCATCCTTACCACTTTGAATCTTCTTTAAAGCCTCCAATACCTCATCCATGGAAGGCCTTATTTCCTTGTCCTGTTGCAGACATTGAAAAGCTAACATTGGAACCAAAATGGTCATTGTTCGAACTCCATCATCTGACTCAAATCCAAGATGTGGGTCGATCAACTCATGGAATGCACACTTTTCAATCTTGTTTACAGCTAATTTAGCCAAATTGACTTCATGCTTTTGCCTAAATATATCAACGGCTGGCAGTGATGATATTAGCTCCATGAGGACAACCCCAAAGCTATAGACATCACTCTTACTAGTAAGCTGGTAGCATTGGCCATATTCCGGGTCAACGTAGCCTGGTGTTCCTTAAGGAGCTGTTGAGACATGGCTGAGATCGTTAGGGAACAGCCGGGAAAGCCCAAAATTAGCAACTTTGGCGCAGAAATTGTTATCAAGAAGGATGTTGTTAGTCTTTACGTCGCGATGTATGATGTCAGAAGCATGGAGGTAAGCCAATGCACTAGCAGTTTCTATAGCGATGCTCATATGAGTTGGCCATGTGAGTGAACCTGGTGTAGTAGCTAGATGGCCTTGAATATGATCAGCAACGGTGCCATTGGGAACGTATTCATACACAAGAAGAAGTTCATAGCAGTTGCGTGAAGTGCAGCCATAAAGGGAGACAAGATTTTTGTGGCGCAATCGTGTTAGGATTTCAACTTCATTGATGAACTGCTCTACTCGTCTATGGTTGTGCCTATATAAGCGCTTGACTGCAACTTCCCTCCCATCATGGAGTTTGCCTAGTTGAGAAAAATAGCATGTCAAAGTCTTTCTTTTTTATTTTCACATATTTTTCTTTAACCTTTTGTTAAGAAAGCTTATGTAAGGTTGAATTTAATCAACCATGTATTGGCTTTATATATGGTTCAATCCAAAAAGATTTTTGATCATTTTATATGTTTTTGGAAGTGATTTTTATCACTCTTTGTGTTCATGTTTAGTGTTTACTTTGTTTTTCATTGTTTAACCATGTTCTGTATTGAAAAACAGGTGTCAGAGTTTTTCGCGGCTCAGCTGGCGACTCGCCAGTCGCGAGTTCATCCAGAAGCTTTTGGCGACTCACTCGCGGCTTGCTCGCAACTCACTCGAGACTTGCGAAAATTTTCGTGACTGAAACTCGTGACTCGCGGCTTGCTCACGACTCGCAAAAATTTTCGCGACTGAACCTTGCGACTCGCCTAGTCGTGAAACGCCCAGAAACAGCTTTTTAACGGGCTTTTTGTGGGAAACTTGTTTTAAACCTCTCCCATCCTCTCTAAAACTCCTCTTTCAATATTTTTACATCAAAACCCAACCAATTTGAATGATTTTTCATTCCATTAACATTTCTAAGGTATTTATAAACTCTTTTCATTAATTTTGATCCTTCGAAGTTTTGGAGAGTTTTGTGCTCTTGGTTGGGATTTTTATCATAGGGGTTGAGAAAACTTATTTTTTGTCAAATTTCTTCATGGGATTAGTTTCTTTTGTTGATCTGCATTGGATGTTGGCCCCTTGTGGCAGTAAAAACATGTATTAAGGGTGGATTTCATGATGTTCATGCATTGTTTCACATTATTGTTCATAGTGTGCATGCTAGGTGTTTGATAAAATGCCTCTTAGACATTTTCTCGCTTGTTTGGACTCAGATGAGTACCAAACTTTGGGTTTTCTCATGTTCCCTCATTAGGAACATGTTTGGTTCATTGATTGTGTATTTAACACACCTTGCCCCACATGTGCATTTTTCATGCATTGGTCATGCATTGCACTCAGCAACCCCTTGCACACACCTTTGCTACCCTTGTCATGCATTGGTCTAGACCTTGCCTCTTCATCCTAGTATGTCATGTCTACCTTATGCTCTGTAGCATTTTACATTGTCTTAGGTTTGAGCTTCATTTTATCATTTATCTCGCACCCCTCATGCATCATTAGCATTGTTCGTTCCTTCATCTCTTGCCCTCGTTTCTTCTTGACCCTTTGTCTATTCCTGACAAAAAGGGGGAGAGTATACTCTAGAGTGTATACCAGAGTGTTTTGTCATTTCTATATGACTCTTATGCACATCCTTAGGGGGAGAAATTCTATTTCCCATGCACATTTGTAGGGGGAGAGATATTCCATAGGGGAGATGCATATACCAAGAGGAAGAAGACATTGACATAATAAGAAAATTTTGTTCTGTTTGTTTTCTTGTTGGCTTTATGGTGCTTTGTGTTATGCTTTGTGGTTCTCATCGCATCATATTTTTTGTTTTGGACATGTATATATCCCTATGTTATTATGCTCCATTGAATGCATGTTCGGATGATCATTTGCTTTGCTATGTGATCATTGTAGTCATTTCTATATAACTGTTTTGGTGTATGATCAAGTTGCTCACATGTTTCACATCATGTTTACTTGATCGCAATTTACTTGTTACATTATACTTGTCCTTTTATTATTTGCTTTACCTTGAGGGTCTAATGTGTTTTGTGCAAGTGTTTTAGGTTACAAGTATATATGTTCCAAGTGCATCACAGTCTCTCATCACTTTGAAGGGGAGAAACTTTAAGCACTTTTAGTTTATATTGTTTAAGCTTATATTCAGTATTTTGTGGCTTGTACCCATGTTGCTTTTGTAAGCTTTTAGGGTTATGTTTTATGCATAGTTTGTAGGCTTTATGGTTTGTACCATGCTTTATGCAGCCTTTTATACTTTGTTTAAATCAGTACTTCTATATAAATGTATTGCATTTTCTTTTAAGTACTATCACTCTTGTGCCCTTGTAGGATTGTTCCTAAATGCATATACTTAGTGTATTACGCATTGATTGAGTGTTAGGCATACAAGTAACTTGCTTTATTCTTGTTAACTTGTATGTTCAAGTGTTCATTCCAAGTGTGAATGAGCACTGTGATCATTACCTTGTAGTGATTGCTTGTTTGATCAAGCCATGGTTTGTTTCTTAACTCCATCTTTGCTTGATCACATCATGCCTGCTTCATATGCATTTCATGCTTTTCTGCATACAATGATCATAGTATATTGTTGTGTTTCAGGAGATTCATGTTCATATGATTTAAGAGCTTCATAGTTTCTAGATTTAGGTGTGAGTGAGTTTTTCCATTGTTCCCAAACTCACGTTTAAGTCTAAAGTCTGTCTTAGGGTGTTTTGTCACGGAATGGCTAAAGAGGGAGATTGTAAGGTTGAATTTAATCAACCATGTGTTGGCTTTATTCCGTGACATATTTGCTTGTAATACAGCACTTAGAAACCCTGTATTTAGGTGGGAATCATGTAAGGGTAGTGTGTGAGAGAGTGTGAAGAAATGCTCAAGATTGTGCAGTGAAGTAAGGACTTGCGGCTGGATCTCGCGGGTGACTCGCGGCTTCAAGCTGCCAGAAGCAGCACACGTGCAGAGCATGCAAGGGAGCTGAACAGTCATGCTAGCTGGAGCACTACAGGACAAAAATCTAGACTGGCCACTCAGTTAGCTCACGGCTTGAATTCGCAACTCAGTCAAGTCGTGAGGTCAAGTCACCAGTTAGCCCTGTTTTGGAAAAACTGACTCTTTGCATTCCATTCTCACACCAGTATAAATACCCCTCATTCCCACAAAATATGTGTGGCAATTCAGAAAGAAAAACCCTAAGAGAGTTTTCTTCAAAACACCCACCCAATTAGAGAGAGCTACTCATTCTTAGAGAGAAATCTTTGTAGTCTCTTCTCATTCCCTCTCTCATTGTCATACCTATTAAGAGGAGATTTCTATCCAAACACTACCCACACCCATTTAGAGTATTGAGTATTTTTGGAGCTTTGGGAAGCATTGGAAGATGCCAAGGATGACGGATGTTATGGATTATAGCGGAATCCGGTAAGCTAGAAAAGAAAAAGGTTCGGCGCAACCTCGTTGGAGCAAGAAGCTTGGAGGGCTTAGGTACATCGGGTAGATTAGGCTTGGAGGGTCTATTGCTGTTCATGTATCCCAACTACATTTTCTAGTGGATTATTGACCGCTTGGAGGGTGGCGGAGAGATTTTAGGCCGAGGGCTTCGGTTTCCTCTTCGATAACACATCGTGTGTTGTCCTTGTGTTTGCATCTCTCTTCCCTTTATCTTTGCCTTTTATTTTCTGCTGTGGATGTGATTTTAATTGGCTTAGATTGTTTACCAATTCTATATTAAGCTTTGTTCATGTTCCGCACAGTAATTGTTTGATATAAATCTTGAATTGGTAATTTGTAATTTGGGGGTCTAAACGTTCAAGGGTGTTTATACACATATTTGAACTTTCAGCTTATACTGTAGTTTAAGTGATCTAGAAATTGATTCAATGAGTTGATCACATTACCATGATAAACAGTTCCGAATCCTCCATTCCCAAGTTCTTTCTCAACATGAAAATTATTGGTAGCTTTTTCAAGTTCATTGTAGGAGAAAACAGGGACTCTAAAGTAGACACTCCACCCCTCCACTTCTGATCTTGAGGATGGGTCAGAATATGTATTCCTTGCAAGCAATTTTGAAGGAGGATATGTTTTCTTGTAAAGGTGCCAGAATATAACGAACAAGGTAATCATGAAGAAGACTGTGCATCCAACAGCTAAAGCAGAGAAAGGAATTGCAGTTAAGTTCTGACTGAAAGACAGCAATGGAGGAATTCAAGAGATATAAAATTTTTCTAATGAGAGTCACAAAGGAACTTATGGGAAGAAATTTAAATATTGACAACATCTTTTGTGAGTCATGTGACGTTATCCTTCCTAACCATCATTGTATTTAAGGCACAAGGCCATCTTCTAGGATTATAGTAGTGCAGAAAATGGACCCAGTAACAAAACTTATATCAGAAATAGGAGAAATTATTTTCACATGAAATGATACAATCAATTTCAACAAGAAATATGATTGAGGATGCATCTTACCTAATGGTACTACCACTTTGTTGTTGTTTTTATTCTCTGCAACAGCAGATAAATACAAAAATGTTGTTAGTTTCAACAATGAAGAAAGAAGTGTCACAGCTAATTAAATTGGCATCCTTTGAGATCTTAACAGTGTTAAGCAAAGCACTTTCAAAACCAGCTCAGTCATACCCGATCATAGGTTTCACTGAAACTAAGTTATTTCTCTCTCATAACCTAAATTTGAAACCGCTCCAAATCAACTAAAGCTATTGCTGCAGAGAAGATTATGGCATGGAACAGAAATAGTATCAACACATGTATTAGGATCAACTTCAGCAAAAAAATAAAATACAATAAAGGAGTTTATATCCATATTCATGAATGTACATGTGTGTGTGCATCAAAACATTTTTGCTTTATTCCAATGTCTATACCTTTTCCTTCTATACCATGACAACGGCTACAATCATCAGATCCATGCAGTTCAAGGTCGAACTCAGCAATTAAATTCAGTTCATCTTTATGGGAAGTCTCATTTACTGGCAGTGGCAGCTGAATAGTTGAACATTCAGAAGATAAATTTTGAGAATCCTCGTTTGAAGGACTATAGTAGATATTGTAGTATCTGCAGGTCCTTTTTTTAAAATTTCTAGGGGAAGTAATATGATGAGCGTGATTGCATTTGAATAGGGTCCGATTGGGTGTGGTGAGTTTAAAAGAGATAAATGGAGAGTTGGGAAAAGCAAAATTGTCGAAGTAATTGCATGTATTGGATTTCATGTAATCCGAAAGCAAATGGTCCTTGACACGGATGTGTTGTGTGGTGTTAGTGTAAGAGATGTTTAAAACTTCATATTGTCTTTCACCCCATCCCCACGGGCTGCTTATTGGCAAGTGGATCATCGGAGGTGTTTTGTCACACTCTACTTGCATTAAAGTGCTGCAAAGTAAGAATGGGTGTGGGATTTCGGTGAATGGGAAGCTAATGTTACCTAATTTTCCACATTGAAAGTGCCGACAATAATCGTTTTCTCGCTTTCCTTCTTCTTCAGCTCAGTGAAGCAGCACGAGGTGGGAGAGAACAAAAAAAACAAACAGAAAGACAGAAGCCATTCCGAAATTCCCGATTCACAGGGAAAAAAAGAAGAATCTATTATTCTAAACTAAAACAACGTATTTGTATGACTTATTTTCTCGTTTATTCACTATATAACATGTAGTTTCTCTGATTAACACGCCAGTTGACTTGGAAGTTGGATACGGAAGTCTTTTGAAACCAGACTGAATTTAGAGCAAGGTGGGGTAGCCATATGAAGCATGAAGCATGGTCTGTGCCTACTGGGGAGTTTCCTACTCATCTTCCCCCATTGACTTGCGACATAAAGAGATTTGACTCCTTGAAAACCTCTAATAAACGCTCAAAAAATTGGTAAAGGAAATCTTTGCGGCCGGTTTGAACCGTCAACTACTCCATGAAGTACGTGTTACAGTGTTGGCTCTCTAATTCTCGTGTATATTTTTTATTTTTTATGAATGAAAAGGCTCTCACGATTACTACTTGAACTCACAGAACCCATGGCGTGGGTTCTTCTAGGTGCGTTAGGGTTATTCATGTGCACAATTTATTTGTTTAGACAACTCCTATACCTGCAAGTGTAACCTCATCCAGAACTCTTACTAACTCACCACACTGGCAATTCTCTTGTATAATAAATTTCAAAGTAAAAAAAAAAAAAAAAAAAAAAAAAATAGCGTTACGCGTCCGTCTCATAATTAAACAAAATGGTTTGCTTTATGGTCTACTACAATGGTCAATGAGACAAGCTTTTGCAAAGTAGAAAAATAGGTGGAAACCCGTTTAAAAGAAGTCAAAAAAAATTTGGCATCTTCGAAAAAATCATAACGTGGTGGGCACTGATCACTTGTGAAGTAGGAGACGGGGTAAACGGAACCTTTTGACAATGGAATGAAATTTATGGTGAAATAGGTGAATACTTCAATTTCAGAATTGTTTTCAAATTTTCCGTTGGCTCTTGTCTCTTTGGATATTTTAGTTTTTCCGAATAAGATGCATACGTGCTTTTAAACAAAACAGAGAAATGGGTTTATCATTGTTTTGGCGTATGGTTATATTTTAAGTTCATGGGCTCTCTCTGTTCTGCGAGAGTGAAGATAATATGACGAAACTAACATCATCCACATCTCATTTCTTGATTAAATATTTAAACGTGTGGAAAAGAAGATATCAAGTCAAATGTGACTTTACCAATTAGTATCCAAACTCTTCCCTCTTTTATTTCTCCATGATGACTTTGACTGATAGGCCACTATTTCGATGGGACTGCTGGGACTAGGGAATCGATTGCATTTTCTTTTGTAATTTCCTTAGATTGGTTTTATTTCTGTTCTTCTGCAATTTCAAATCATGAGTTGGGCTTTTAATTTCAAATGTTGATTGAGCAGAAAAAAGAAGCAAAAGCATGTTGCATATTCCAAATAAAAATGATTAAAGGCATGAGTTGGGCTTTAAGTTCAAATGTAATTCATCTCTTTTTCTTTTCTCACAATTTCCCATCAACTAGTCAAATCTCCACCGTCATTTAAGATTGCTGCTCTCCGTGGGTTTTGTAAAAACTTGTGCTCTCACTCTCTAAATAGAAATTGAACCTTCTTCTTCTTCAAAAAAAAAAAAAAAAAAAGAAAAAAAAGAAATTGAACCTTTATTGAATGAAGCGTAAAAGAATACAAGTGTTCATACATACAAGCTCTGCTCCTATATATATAGAAACTGAAGCAAGCTAAGAACTGTAAAATAACTAACTTCCTAAAAAGGGGGAAAATCTGTTACAACTAAATTCCAGCTCATTCACACGTGTCTAATCAGCTTCCTAATACCCTTTCACACGTGGCATCATCCCTGCATTGAGTGTAGAACTTGATCATAGTGAGGCATTTATTCAATCAGAGCCATCAACTCTTCCTTTGCCAGATCAGAGTCCTCAGCAACTGTTTGATCAATGCCTTTGTCATCTTGAAGCTGTGAGTTGCTTTGATTAGCAAAATGGACGTCACCTTGATGCAGAGGAGCACTCTGCATTGCCATTTTAACAGGTTTTGACCGAAACTGATCGCCATTCTCCTGAATTGAAACCGACTCGACTAGTGGTTTTCGACGGTCGGCGATGATCAGCTGCTTTGACACTCGAAGTTGTAGAGTAAGTTTTGGGTTGGGCACAAACTCGGCCCATGAACAGCCCTAAATACAAATGATGGGCCATAGCATGATTTGTTTTGTTTTCCTTTCCTAAGTACACTATGTAACCTCTATGAAACCTATGGTGGCATAAACCTCTTTATTTTTCCAAAAGAAAAGAAAACAAAAAACACTTTGTACAATTTTGGGGTTGCAGAAAAGCAATTTATAAAGATGACATGAGCTTACTCCCCACTTCCTCCCATTTATTAATCCACTAATTACTTATCGTTTGAGGTCAAGAGACTCAAGGCTACATCCTAGTGAAAGGATCAACCGCAGAAAATGGGACCCTTGGCCTAATGACCACATCTAATTTAACCCAGTAAGTTCATATGATTAAATATTAATTTTTAATACAAGGGTTTAACAACTTATCATGCGCCCAGTAGAGCTTCCAAATGTGTGTAATACAAATGTGTAAGAGTGACTTTTCAGGGAATGCCCCCCATCCATACTTCACTGCTTCAGCATTCAATAAACCTGAATCATCAATTTATCATAATTAAATCTTGCAAGAAGAAACAAGGTGGTAAAATTATGACAACAAACAAAACTCTGTTACAAACTTACAACAGCTTTGACACTCATACACATTGTTAAGAGCTTCTCAGTGATCATCTCAAAACACAAGCAACTGTAAGCTAGTTGTAATTTCCATGGCCTAGGGCAGTATTAGACTTTTGGGTGGAATATGACTTGGGCAGTATTAAATTTAAGTTGGATCATATGCTTTTAAGAAAGAAGAGAAACCCTTTTGTCTAAAGAAGAATCCTGTCCATAGCATCTTGTGTTTTCTTTTGGCTCTGAGCCCAGCAGAACAACAATATTCTCATTAAGACTTAGATATTCCACCCAATGTTGTTCGAAAATAAAAGGAGGACAGACACAAATCCCCCTGCACACTTCTTGTCAATTAGTGTCAATCCTTCCATCTGTGGCTTGACAATGTTGCTAGCTTTTTGCTTCCTCTCACAAGCTAGGTTCATACTTGTCACTATGTCTTCCTCATCCATACCGGTTAACACAATCTTTGTGTTAATTTCGTACATTGTTTTTCTTCTAATGATACTGCCTGACTCAACAAGAATTTGAGTCTGCACCAATTGTCAATATTGGTGATTCAGCTGGTACGATTACTTTTGGATTACTCTGTTTCTTCTTCTTTTCATTTTGACGCTGCTTACTTGAAGCTTGATCAGCCTTGGAGACGATTTCTGAGACTGTAAACCCTGCAACTTCAAAAGTATATGATCTATAAGGTATTAAAGAATTGTGAAGCACAACATCAACTCTTTTATAGGTCCAAACACCTAAGACTACCTTTCCTTTAAGTCCTACAGCAAACCAAGCCATACCTGAAGCAGCAACATCCACTGAACTTGAGTCCCAGCTATATTGCTTCCATATCAAATATAACAATATAAAAATAGGACCTTTTATTTCAATTAATTCTTTTAATACAGAAAAAAAAACTATATTTACAACATTGTAGATATCAGGATCTGCTGGATTTCGATTTTGATCACACAGTTGGGAGGCGGCTGGCTTTGACGGGAGGGATGCGGTCGGTGGTGTTGATGGTGGTGGATGCTATAGATTTCGATGGCTTGTTTCCGAGGAAGGTGGCGAGGCTGGCTTTGGAGATGACAGAGGAGAATTCGGGGGCGTGGCAGCAAGGGAAGTCGGGGAATTTGCCAAGGATGGCGATGGTGGTGACCAAGATTGATATGTTGCCAACTGAGTTGTCGCCGACGAGGTTGGAGCATTGGGTGAAGCAGAGAGCTAGGGAGGGTGGCGTGGTGAGTAAGATGACGAGTGTGCATATGGTGAGTGCAGTGAGGGATTGGGGGCTCAAGAATTTGGTGGAGGATATGGTGAAATTGGCCGGCTTGAGAGGGAATGTGTGGGCAATAGGGGCACAGAATGCCGGTAAGAGTACACTGATAAATTCAATTGGGGAGCATGTAGGAGGAGGAGGGAAGATTACACATTTGACAGAGGCGCCAGTGCCAGGGACTACATTAGAGTGGAGGGGATTTTTCCGGGGCAGGGGAAGCTGTTTGACACACCGGGGCTTTTGCATCCTCATCAGATCACCACAAGGTTGACGAGGGAAGAGCAAAAGCTTGTGCATATTAGCAAGGAGCTGAGACCACGGACTTATAGGATCAAGGTTTGTTTTTGCTTGAATGTTAGCCTTTTGATTTTGTATATACTTTCTTTGTTTATTTAAAGGTTGTCTGATTTTTTCATGTTGAGAGTCATGAATAGAAGAACATTATGCACTGCAATGCCTTTAGAATCAATCGGCTGTTATGAGAGCTGTTGGTTTTTAGATGTTTAAAGGTTCTAGATTTTTGAGCAGGGAGAGGGATTTTAGTTAGGTAGCTTAGTTCAAACTTTATATAAGTATGAAGTAAACAATGATGTTTTTACTATTGTTCAACTGAGGAGCTGAAGAGGTGAAATTAGATATGACCGAATGATGCAAGCACGAGAGTCAAAGATGTTGCTTAATTGAGTTGAGTTATGTCTTTTTGCTTTTGTAGAATTTAAGGTTTTCAATCAGTATTAGACTGTTGTGCATTCGTTAAATATGGGTCAAGGTCTCATTTTTACATCAATCTTTTGATATCTGTAGAGGAACAGCATAGGTTGTTACGTAAAGTTGTAGTTTGGTGTTGCATTGCCTACTTACCGGTGACTTCTTCGCTTTTATTCTCAGACAGCAGTAAGGAACTTTATTTATTTATTTTTTAAGGCTTACCATAAATCATTTGGTCAGTTAAAGTTGATTCATGCCAATTCAATGTGAAAAGATTATGAGGTGGAAAGGTTGCTGTAAAATCATATGTAGTTAGATTACCTGATCACCTCAACGTAACAGATTTTCTTCTTTTTCCTTCTTAGCACAATCAAATGTTACGATATACGGTCATGGATTTGCCTGACTGGTACTTTGATGGGGCTGGTTGTATTCTTAGCACTGAGTGTGCCTTATTGGGGTTTTTTTGGTGAGAGTGAACCAGAATGATCTTCTCTGCAAGACTTAATGTAATTCTTAAATGTTTGAGTCTGTTAATACTTAGATTAGTAGAGTTAAAAAAATATTTTGCCCTTTGCAATATATATTTTTTGTGTTGGAAGTAGAGTGAATTTATATTATGTATTTAACTTTCCTGATGATTGTCCTTTTCTGCATCTGCTTTTAGCTTGCTATTTTACCTCATTAGGGTTAAGAAATATACTTTGATTTCTCTTGTCATTATGTCACGTGAGAGCAGCATTTGATTTGTCTTGCACCCCAGGCAACAGCATGCCAATCAATTCTTTACACACACAAAAAAAAAAAAAAAAAGAAAAAAAAAGAAAAAAGAAGTTTCTAGCTTTTAAACAGAGATGCTGATGCTCAATGTTATTTGATTAGTTTTGTAATAATTTTTTTTTTTCCATCGAGTTTGAGCTCGAATGCGCCTCCTCCCTTATAAGAACAGGATGATGACTGATGAATGAGTTAGGTGCCAAAATTCACTGTTTCAAAGATAGTTTGTTGTTTGATGGTTCTAGAAGTTTAAACTATCTGGTCCAGTCTTCTTGTTAAAAATGAAAACGCTAACCTCAACTATTGAATAAGTTGGTTAATTCTATTTTCTTATATTGGCCTTGTTGTACGGTGCCATTGGGAATGTATTCATACACAAGAAGTTCATGGCCATCAAGCAAGGGGAAATTCACACTGGCCTGAACAATATATTTCTTTATTTTTACCATACACCCAAATCAATTATAAAAATTATATTAAAAAAAAAGCAACAATAAAACAAATCATTATTTTTTTACTCTAAAAAAAAAAGAAAAAAGAGAGGAAAATCTTGAATTTAATTACTTTTTCCCATTTGTTTCCCTAAAATTTAGTTTTAGTTATAACTAGTTGAAGTCCATGCAACACAGTTTTGTTCATAAACTTATTAAATATATAATTTATTTGAGAAACAAAATGCAAATCTCTACAGATAGCATGGGCGGCTACTATTTGTAATTTTTCTCATTGTTTTTTTGGATACACACTAATAAAGTTTCTTGAAGTCGAATAGGAGATTTGTGGTTCAAATTCTACTTATATTAAAAACTAATTATTGTCTTGACTTGATAATACAAAACAATAATTATTAATGGACATCATAGGTTGGATCTTTATTGTACCTATAAATTAAAAAAATAAAAGAGTTGCTTCAACAAATGTACATCCCCTGAAAAAAAGAAGGTGCTTGATGGGTGACACTTAAAGTAGGATTTTTATTCGAAAAATAGAACACAAAATCACATAAAGAAAATTTTTTTTTAGGTATTTTGGTAAATGTGCATCCCTCACATCTACATACCAATTATATGCCATTATGAACAAGAACAACCAAACAAGTGGATGAAAAGAAAATGAAATTTCAACTATTTACATTAGGGAAAATACTTAGGTACTCCGAAATATATAGTGAAATGGTACTCTCTCCTCTCACATTCAGGATGGATTCTATCATAAATTTAATGAATTTACTATAAATGTGAGAGGAGGGTGTACCATTTATTGTGCTATGAAAGTACCTAAAAAGTACTCCTGACATTAGGTGTAGTAGACCTACTAGTCCAAAAATCGGTTACATCCTCAGGTAAAAGTGGCAGCCGCTTATTCCTTAACACATGAACCTCATCATGATCGGGTGAAGCTGGTTGCTGTACATTAAGGATCCCAACATCATCATATGCCATCTCTTGATCCTCATGCGCATCCTTACCACTTTGAATCTTCTTTAAAGCCTCCAATACCTCATCCATGGAAGGCCTCATTTCCTTGTCCTGTTGTAGACATTGAAAAGCTAACTTTGCCACCAAAATGGTCATTGTTCTGACTCCCTCATCTGACTCAAATCCAAGATTTCGGTCGATCAACTCATGGAATGCACACTTTTCAATCTTGTTTACAGCAAATTTAGCCAAATTAATTTCATGCCTATGCCTAAATACATCAACGGGTGGCAGTGATGATATGAGCTCCACGAGGACAACCCCAAAGCTGTAGACATCACTCTTACTAGTAAGCTGGTAGCATTGGCGATATTCCGGGTCAACGTAACCTGGTGTGCCTTGAGGAGCTGTTGAGACATGGCTAACATCATTAGGGAACAGCCGGGAAAGCCCAAAATCAGCAACTTTGACGCAGAAATTGTCATCAAGAAGGATGTTGTTAGTCTTTACATCGCGATGTATGATGTCAGAAGCATGGAGGTAAGCCAATGCACTAGCAGTTTCAATAGCAATGCTCATACGAGTTGGCCATGTGAGTGAACCTGGTGTAGCTTGATGGCCATGAATATGATCAGCAACGGTGCCATTGGGAATGTATTCATACACAAGAAGAAGTTCACGGCTGTGGCGTGAAGTGCAGCCATAAAGGGAGACAAGATTCTTGTGGCGCAATCGTGTTAGTATTTCAACTTCATTGATGAACTGCTCTACTCGTCTATAGTTGGGCCTATATAAGCGCTTGACTGCAACTTCCCTCCCATCATGGAGTTTGCCTAGTTGAGAAAAATAGCATGTCAAAGTCTTTCTTTTTTATTTTCACATATTTTTCTTTACCCTTTTGTTAAGAAAGTTTATACCGTAGTTTTAAGTAATCTAGAAATTGATTCAATTAGTTGATCACCTTACCATGATAAACGGTTCCGAATCCTCCATTCCCAAGTTCTTTTTCAACATGAAAATTATTGGTGGCTTTTTCAAGTTCATTGTAGGAGAAAACAGGGACTCCATAGTAGACACTCCACCCCTCCACTTCTGATCTTGAGGATGGATCAGAATATGTATTCCTTGCTAGCAAGTTTGAAGAAGGATATTTTTTCTTGTAAAGGTGCCAGATAATAAAGAACAAGGTACTCATGAAGGAGACTGCGCATCCAATAGCTAAAGCAGAGAAAGGAAGGAGTTAAGTTCTGACTGAAAGGCAGCAATAATGGAGGAATTCGTGAGATATAAAATTTTTCTTATGAATGTCACAAAGGAATTTATGAGAAGAAATTTAAATATTGACAGCGTTCTTATTAACCATCATTTTATTCAAGGCACAAGGCCATCTTCTAGGATTATAGTAGTGGAGAAAATGGAACCAGTAACAAAACTTATAGCAAAAATAGGAGAAATTATTTTCACTTGAAATGATACAATCAATTTCAACAAGAAATATGATTGAAGATGCATCTTACCTAATGGTATCACCACTTTGTTGTTGTTTTTATTCTCTGCAATATCAAATAAATACAAAAATGTTGTTAGATTCAACAATGAAGAAAGAAGTGACACAGCTAATTAAATTGGCATCCTTTGAGATCTTAACAGTGTTGTGCAAAGCACTTTCAAAACCAGCTCAGACATACCCAATCATAGGTTTCACTGAAACTAAGTTAATTATATCTCTCTCTCATAACCTAAATTTGAAACTACTCCAAATCAGCTAACTTAAGCTATTGCTGCAGAGTGGATTATGGCATGGAACAGAAATAGTAGCAACACATGTATTTATTAGGATCAACTTCAGCATAGAAAAAAAATAACGGAGTTTATATCCATATTCATGAATGTACATGTGTGTGCATCAAAACATTTTTGTGTTATTCCAATGTCTATACCTTCTCCTTCTTTACCATTACAACTGCTACAATAATCAGATTAAAGGATATATGTTTTGATGGACGGAAGATAGGGAGCGTTGGAGGAAAATCATGAACTATGAAAAATTAGCTATTGTACCGATGGATTTCATACACATAAGTACATGGTACTGAATTATAAAAAAATGGTGCAATTGGAGCCATTACCAAAACTGACAACAAAACCTTATGTCATTGCATGAATAATACTCTAAAAGATTTGATAATTAGACACACCGTGAGAAGGGGTTAAAATAATAATAATTAATGCAACATATTGACAGAGCGAAATTGGTAATCTTTGAAATATCAACAGGATTTAACAAAGAGCAATGAACTTTGGTGTACATTTATCTGATACAGAATTTATAACAAGAAAGTTCAATCTATTTCTGTTTTCCTAAAAGAAGGCGCAAATCTGAATCTACTAAATCTTGTGCTGCAGAAGAGTGGTATGTGGATTGTGGCATAGAATAGAATAGCAGCAAGCCATATACATGTGTTAAGAAAAACTAATACATAGAAACAAACGAAATTTATAAGAATTTTTACTAATTTGAAAATTCCCATGTCAGTCGTTCCAAATTGGCACAATGAAAAATTCCCTACTATAACAATTGGAACATTCATCAATCAGGGTGAAAGATGATTTTAAAAGTTCTCTTTTTATAACTATGCAAGATGCACAAACTACTTTCTGGGTGTGAGCCATTTCAGAATAGGAAGCCTACCTGTAACAAAGTTATTTGCATTTCTCATAAACTAATTCTGAAACAAATATAAATTGGCTAAAACTTTTGCTGTAGAGGAGTGGATCATGGCATGGAATAGAAATAGCTGCACTTGTAATAGGGTTTAATATAACATAAGAATGTAAAGAAACTTATATGCAAAGAAATCTATAAGCATTTTCAATGTGTGTAGGACCAAAATTTTTTGTGTTATTCCTATATCTATACCTTTCTCTGTAATGGTACAATGAAATTTTCCCTTGTTGTCAAGCTCACATAGACCTCCTCTACTATAACAAGTTAACAACTGCTACAAACATCAGATACATGGACATCAAGGTCGAACTCAGCAGTTATATTCAGCCCTCGTAATGGGAGCAGAATAGTTGAACATTCAGAAGGAATACTCTCATAAGCCTCGTTTATATGACTATAGTAGATATTATAGTCTCCGCAGTTTTTTCTAAAAATTGGGACGCCACTATCAAGAGTGCGATTACATTGAAATAGGGTCAGATTGGGTATGATGAGGTTAAAAGAGATTTAAGAGTCCCTGATACGTGTGTTTGTTGTGGTGGAATCGTAATAGATGTATATAACTTCATATGGTATTTCACTCCCCTGCCCCAGTGGCAGTAGTATCTACGGAGATGTTCCATCACAATTTACTGGCAGTAAACCTCACGATGGCGGTGAGTTATTGGTGAATGGAAAGCTGATGGGACCGGATTTTTCACACCGAAAGAGAGAACAATAATTAGGGTATGCTCTCTCTTCTTATTCAGATGAGTGAAACAGTACGAGGTGTGAGAGAAGAAAGAAAACAAACAGAGAGACAGAAGCCATCCCAAAATTCCCGATTCACTAGCAAAAAAACAAATATCACAATTCACAGACAAGAGTGTATAGTACTCTAAACTTCTTTCTATTTCTATTCCATGCTATAGAGTAATATAGTACAAAACTTATAGCAGTAATAGGAGAAATTGTTTTTGCATGAAATGGTACAATTAGAGTTTTAAAGCTTTGATAATTTTCCATGCCAAGTGAGGGAAAAAGAACAGACTTGCAACTTTTTTTTTTTTGAGAAAGTGCAATTGGCAACTTAGATGTGTCGAAAAACATAACATATCACTTAAAGATGAAATAATTTGATCCTGCTAAGCTGTCCAAGCAGGCACGTGTCTATATCAATTTCAACAAGAAATATGATTGAAGATGCATCTTACCTAATAGTATCACCACTTTGTTGTTGTTTTTATTCTCTGCAACAGCAAATAAATAGAAAAATGTTGTTAGATTCAACAATGAAGAAAGAAGTGACACAGCTAATTAAATTGGCATCCTTTGAGATCTTAACAGTGTTGTGCAAAGCACTTTCAAAACCAGCTCAGACATAACCCAATCATAGGTTTCACTGAAACTAAGTTAATTATTTCTATCTCTCTCATAACCTAAATTGGAAACTACTCCAAATCAGCTAAATTAAGCTATTGCTGCAGAGTGAATTATGGCATGGAACAGAAATAGTAGCAACACATGTATTTATTAGGATCAACTTCAGCATAGAAAAAAAAATAAAGGAGTTTATATCCATATTCATGAATGTACATGTGTGTGCATCAAAACATTTTTGTGTTATTCCAATGTCTATACCTTCTCCTTCTTTACCATTACAACTGCTACAATAATCAGATCCTCGCAATTCAAGGTCGAACTCAGCAATTAAATTCAGTTCATCTTCATGTGAAGTCTCGTCTACTGGCAGCAGAATAGGTAAACATCCAGGAGGAGAACTCTGAGAAGCCTCGTTTGAAGGACTATAGTAGAAATTATAGTGATCTCTGCAGGTCATTTTTTTTAAATTTCTATCGGAAGTACTCTGAAGAGGGCGATAGCATTTGAATAGGGACCAATGAGGTGTGGTGAGTTTAAAAGAGATAAATGGAGAGTGGGGAATAGTAAAATTGTCTAAGCTCTCGCATTTATTGGTTTTCAAGTATTCCAAAAGCGAATGGTCTTTGACACGGATGTGTTGCGCGGTGTTAGTGTGATTGATGTTTATAACTTCATATCTTCTTGTTATCCTCCAGTCGCCCAGTGGGAAGTTGATCATCGGATGTGTTTCGTCGCACTCTACTTGCATTCCGCAAAATGGGAATGGGTGTGGGAATTCGGTGAATGGGAAGCTAATGTTACCTAATTTTCCACATTGAAAGGGCAGACAATATGGGTTTTCTGGCTTTCCTCCTTCTTCAGCTGAGTGAAGCAGCACGAGGTGTGAGAGAACAAAAATTAAAACAAACAGAGAGACAGAAGCCATTCCAAAATTCTCGATTCACAGGAAAAAAAACAAGAATCTATTATTCCAAAACTAAAACAACGTATTTGTATGACTTATTTTCTCGTTTCTTCACTATATAGCATGTAGTTTCTCTGATTAACTCGCCAGTTGACTTGGAAGTTGGATACGGAAGACTTGTGAAACCAGACTGAATTTAGAGCAAGGTGGGGTAGCCATGTGAAGCACGGTCTGTGCCTACTGGGGAGTTTCCTACTCATCTTCCCCATTGACCCACAACATAAAGATTTTGACTCCTTGAAAACCTCTAATATACGCTCAAAAAATTGGGGAAGGAAATCTTTGCGGCTGGTTTGAACCGTCAACTACTCCATGAATTACGTTTTGCAGTGTTGGCTCTCTAATTCTCCTCTATAATTTTTAATCTTTTATGAACGAAAAAGGGCCTTATTGACCCGGCTCATTTAAAATCCGCAAAACTTATGAGGTGGGGCATCTTGAATATGTTAGAGCTATCCACGTCATAATATTTTTGTAAAACACACCACTTAAATTCGGTAACTTTCAAACTCATATGTGTGATCCAATCCGAGACTCCTACCAATAACGCATCACAGCCAGACAATTCTTGTGTATAATAAATTTCAAAGGATAAAAAAAGAAAAAGAAAAAGAAAAAGGTGGCATTACGCGTCTGTCTCATAATTAATCAAAAGGTTTGCTTTATGGTCTACTGCAATGAGACACTCTTTGGTAAAGATTAAATGAGTCTTGAGAAAAATAGGTGGAAACCCGTTTAAAAGTGGTCAAAAAAATTTTGGCATCTGCGAAAAAATCATAACGTGGCGGGCACTACTGGGACATAGACATGTCATCATCTGGGCCATGGTCATTTGTGAAGTAGGAGACGGGGTAAACGGAAGGTTTTGACAATGGAACGCAATTTATGGTGGAATAGGCGAATACTTCTATTTCAGAATCGTTTCAAATTTTCCGCAGACTCTTCTCCGTGGAAATTTTAAACAAAACAGAGAAATGGGTGTATCTTCCTTTTGGCGTACGTATTGTTATATTTCTAGTTCATGGGCTATCTCTGTTCAGCGAGAGTGAAGATAATATGACGAAACATCATCCACATCTCATTTCTTAATTGGATATATATATATATATATATATATATATATATATATATATATATATATTTTGATACAAGATAGAATTCTACTCTAACCTAATCTAAGTGTATATGTGTGTGAAACTAGGGACGGCTTGATGTATTTAGGGGCCTAAGACGAAAATTGATTATTTTGTTTTAGATGCAAAATTACTACTAATTAACATGAACTACATTGAATTTTTCTTTTTTTTAGAAATTTTATAGACAGAAAAAACTTGACAAAATTTTTCGTACTTATTGATATGGCAGATTGTAGTGGTAATTAAAAGAGTGGGGTTAGTAATAGATTTAGATGAAAACTAGTAAAAGTTTGCTAACTCACCTCTTATTATTATTCTTATTTTTTTTTTAGAAGTGCAACATTCACAATATTTTTTTTGCAACAAATCCTAGGTTTTAAATTGTTTTTTGTTTTCTATTTGAAAATATCAGTATAATTATTTTTTTGCCATTAATAACAAGTTGTAACAACCTACTACTTAGCATTAGTTGTAAAAGTGTTATGAAAAATATTGTAAACATTGCATTTTTCTCTCTTTTTTATTTGTTTCTCATATAGGAAAAAAATATTATTTTATTTATTGATTATAAATAACCTTATTGGTTAAAATTTGGGGGCCTTTTTTTTACTTGGGGCCTTAGGCGATTGCATCTTTTGCTCACCCATTCAGCCGGTCTTGTGTGAAACTCCCTCCTGGAGACTTGAACCCTGACCCTTGCCCCCTACACCTCACAAGCACTTATACTTGTGGAGTGTTGAGGTCTAAAAAAAAAGATATCATAGTAAAATAAGCCCAAGAAAGAATAAGCTAAGCCCAAAAAATGAGTTAAGCCCAGAAGGGAAAAACCAAGCCAAGTCCAAAGGGATTATACGAAAGGCCCAGAGGATCCCGAAGCCCAGAAAAGAAAAGCATCCAAAAAAGATCACGGCAAAATATAAGAAGCAAGGATCCTCAGGCACCATCAATAGACGCGGATCCTTTCAGGCACAAAGAAGAAGGAAGATCGGGACAGCTCGATAGAAAGAAGACAGAGAAAAGAAAAAAAGAAAAACAAGAAAAAAAACAAAAAGCGCGAGCGACTTCTCACGGCACAGACAGAAGAGTCCTCGGGGAACCAAGACAGGGAAGAAGGATGACAACAAACGATCTTTAAAGAAGGCAGGATGGGATTCCGCCCAAATAGGAAAGAAAAGGAAAAGCTGAAGGCACCAGAAGTGGGGATGCCGAGAAGGGCATACCTCAGCACTCCCAAAGAAGATAGCCAACAAGAAGCTTTCAAAAGAATCAGAACTGAGAGAAGGAAAGAATAAGAAGAAGCGGAAAAGGGACTTACCAAGACAACAGGGACAAGACGTGCTCTGTTCGCAGGAAAGCAAAACAGGGGAACCAATGGTTCCCCGGGACGCCCAGAAAACTCCATTATAAAAGGAGGGGATGGGTTGTGAAGAAAGCAGCGAGAAAAAAAAGAAAGAAACATAAGAAAGAAGAGATTCTCTAGGAAAAACTATCAGAAAATCTGTGCAGAAAGAAAATACTAAGGGGAAAACAAATACTGCTTCCCGATATCCTGTAAAAGCAACTATGGTACATACTCGGATTCAACGAGAATCAAACTTCGCAAGTTTTGAAGGCTGAAATAGCCATTCAAGGCTGTAATTTTTGAGCTCGATTGGACCTTGTATCACGTCCTAGTGAGCTTTCTGTAATCAAACAGATAATGCCTTAATGAAATACTGTTTCATAATTCCCAAGATCCCCACAGTACTTTTTTTTATCGTCTTGCTAATCCTGCTTTTCTTTCTTTCTGAACTTACGTTGTTAATTTTTGGCACTCCTCGATATCCTTGTTTGTCATTTTTTTTTATGTTGTCAGGAGTATTCTCTGCATTCACTTGATTCTTAAACAGCCATTTAGCTGCGGTGAGTCAAGGCCCAGTCCACCAAATCCTTTCTTTTTCATTTAGGCTCGGGATCCTTGGGCCTGAGTATCCCGAAAAAAAGACACTCTCACATGGAGTGATCATCGCACCAAGGGTGTGCGGTGGTCATTTCTTAATTGAATATTTAAACGCGTGCAAAAGAAGATTTCAAGTCAAATGTTAGTTACCAATTAGTATCCAAACTCTTCTCTCTTGTCCTTCATAATTCTCTCGTTTATTTCTCCATGATGACTTTGACTGCTGATAGGCCACTATTTCGATGGGACTGTTGGGACTAGGGAATCGATTGCATTTTCCTTCGTAATTTCATTAGATTGGTTTTTATTTCTGTTCCTTTGCAATTTCAAATCATGAGTTGGGCTTTTAATTTCAGATGTTGATTGAACCGAAAAAAGAAGCAAAAGCATGTTGCATATTCCAAATAAAAATGCTTAAAATCATGAGTTGGGCTTTAATTTCAAATGTAATTCATATTTTTTTTTTCTTTTCTCACAATTTCCCATCAACCAAACAGTGAAAAAAGAGTAAAATAGTAATATTATTATCTAAAAGAGGTAAAAAAAAAAAAAAGCCAGGTGAAATTTGAGATCTCATTTTTATTTTATTTTATTTATAAAAAATAATGGAATGTATGAGACTCCAATCTACCAAATTACCAAATCATCAAATTATTGTAACAATATTACTATTTAAATGGGGAAAAAATAAATTCAGCAATGCAAAAAAATATTCGTTCAGCTAAATCATATTTCATCCAATCAAATCAAGACAATCTTGAATTTTCATACAATGCCAAGTCTATCTTAGGCTTTTAAGTGTTGCATAAAATTAAATTTGTTTGTCTCAATATGATTCATTGAACAACAAAGAAAAAACAGTAATCCTAGTACAATGCTAACTATCTTAATATTTGCTAAGAGCACCAGTATTAGCTATACTATCCCAAATGCCATTTTAACACACAAAAATTTATTTTATCTATTTTATCACACCATTTTACAATACATTCTACATTAGCTGTTCTATTTTAATGATACTTCACATTAAAATAATATAAACTAATAAACAATTCATTTATTAATTTCTCTAAAAATCCAGAACCTAGCCACCATCTCTCTTCTCTCTACTCTCTGAAAACCCATCCACCACCTCTCTTCTCTCTACCCTCCATATCATATATAAATGTGTGAGAGGAGAGAGAAAGAAGAAGGAAAAAAGAGAGTGACAAAAAAGAGAGAGACCGGTCTGGAGAAGAAAAAAGGAAAAAGAAAGAAGAAAGAAGAAAGAAGAAAGAGAGAGAAGAAAGAAAGGAAGAGAGAGGAGAGAGAAAAAATAAAAAAGAATTTTTTATTATAGCATTTGTGATTGTACCGTTCCAAATTTGGAAGAACATTCTCATCAAATGTGCCAAATGCCAAATATTTGGCATTTGGCACACCAAACACTACTGTTCAAGCTTCATGAGCTGTTCTATATGTTCTATAATTTTAGAATATGCTACAGTACCGTCTCAAATATGAGACGGTACAGACACAAATGCCATTTCAGAATAATAGTTTTTTATTCAACATTTTCTCTCTCCTCTCAATATTTAATTCAACGTTTTCTCTCTCTTCTCACTATTTTCTCTCTCTTCGACCCATGTTCTCTCCCTCTTTCTTCTTCAGATCACGTCCCTCACCCTCAAAACAATGGTATAGCAGCCTCACCGATCAAGCCGCAGATCACAGATCACCCTCCCTCAACATCTCATTGCTCTACGTACGCCATCGTTCAATGGTACGGCGGCCTCATCGATCAACGGTATGCCATCGTTCTACGTCTCTGTCTGGCATTCTCATCGCCGATCTTGCTACGTCGATCTCGCCATGCTGATTTTGGGTTTGTGTCGGTGGATGTGGGTTTGTGCCAGTGGTGGGTTTGGGATGTGGGTTTGTTTGGTTTGGTAAATGTGGGTTTGTGTCGATCTCTCTGGTTGTGGGTTTTTTTTTTTTTTTTTTTTTTTTTGAGATGGCATTGGTGGATGTGAGTTTGTGCCGGTGGTGGCTGTCGGTGTTGTTGCGGCAGTGGTTGTTGGTGGCTGTTGTTGCGGCAGTGGGGGTTGTGCCGTTGTTGTTGACGATGAGGATGAGGATGATAAGGAGTAATTAATATATTATTTTAATGTGTTGTAAATATTATTTTAATGTATAGAATTGAAGTATAGAACATCTTATAAATGGTATGTTGTAAAATGATGTGCTAAAATGATAAAGTAGGTTTTTAATGTGTCAAAATGGTATTTTTTATGAGAGAGCTGATGAGAATGCTCGAACAATAAAGTTCACCCATGCCAAATTATTTGGCAATTAGAACACCTCATGTGAGAGGTTTAATTTTTTTGGTGTTTAGTATGCGAAATGTCAAATATTTAGCATTTGGCGTTTGGCACACCTGATGCTAGTGTTCTAACAGCTATTACAATACATGTACATCAATGCGTATTGTATCTCTAAATGCACAAGTACTTAATTGATGCAGCCTTAGGGTGTGTTTGTTTGAAAGGGTTTTATGGAGGATGAAAAATTTGGGAGAGAAAAATAGAGATAAAGAAAATTGGGAAGGTGTTTGGTTGGGAGGAGGAGTGGAAAATTTTGTCATGGGGCCTGAGTGTTTTCTCTTAAGACTCACCAAAAAATTTTCTCTCCAAAATAAGGAGAATACTGAAGGGAGAAAACATAGGTTCTAGTGATAACCAAAATTTCCCCTCTGTGCATTGAGTTACGTTTTCCAATTTTCCTTCTTGTGTTTTTGTTTTTTTCGAGCTCTTTGAACTTACGTTTACGCTACTTTTTATTTTTCAACGTTTTAATCAAACAGTGGATTTTGCTTTTTTTAATTAATTAATGTTTTTTTTTTTTTTTTTTTTTTTTTTTTTTATCAACGGTGGGGCTTTCACCTCTTTTTTTGATCAACGTTTCTTTTTTTCCAAAGTTTTCCAGCTTTCAGTCTTTCACCGCTTTTTATATATATAACAAAGAAAAATAAAGTAATATAATAATATTAATAATGTGTTAAATTTTATAAGATATTATTTTTTTAATTTTAATTGATAATAAGTTTATTTTTAAAGATTGTAAATAAATTATTTCCTATATTATACAATAGGGGCATGAGAATAATTTTATACAAACTATATTTTTTATCTCCTCACTTTTTTTCTCAACTAAACAAATGAATTTTTCGTCTCTTTACTTTTCCACAATTTCAACTAAACACAAATGAAAGAAATTAAAATCTCCTCTATTCTCCCACTTTTCTATTCTCTACCTATCTTCTATCCTCCCACTTTTAAGATTCCTAATTCCTATGAGTTGTTTGTCTCCATTTGATACATTTTATTTCATAATGCTGAAATTTTCTACCACTTATAGCTCTAAGTACTTTAAATATTTGTATTACTTAGCTGGAGCTTCATTTTGGTAAAATGAATGTGTCAAATATTGTAGACCATTCCATATTTTCAGATTATACCTTTTCCATTGGCCACTCTAAGATCTATAGCAATTATTTATTTTTGTAAAAAAAGAAAAGAAAAAAAGAAGTCCACAAACAGGCTTTGCAAATTGCAATGCCTTTAACTTTTACTACATCACATTTGCCTTGTTCTTCCTTATTCATTGTCAAACATTTTTTCCCCTATATCAATATTCATATTCCAAAAAAAACACCTTCTCAAAAAAATATACCAAAAAAAAAAAAAAATTTGAAAGTTTATATGACATCCCAAATCATTAATAGTGAAACTAAAACCATTCTTAAACATAACACATAAAACAAAACAAAGAATCAAACAAAACACATCAAAACTATTTATTTATATAAATATTGTGGGGCCAGAGAATTTGCGATCCTGGCCCACTTTACGTTTGGGCCTAAGGCCCACACCGAGGAGAGACGTTGCCGAGGACATGCAACGAAAGTCCAAATGGCCTAGAGATGTAGCCGAGGACAATCCTATCCTCGGCATCCCAAAACCTAGAAGGAAAGAACGGCACGCCATCAAAGGCAGCCCCCAGAGCGCTCCCAGAAGAAAGGGCGAGTACAGTAGGACACGCACGGGGGTATAATGTAGGAGCGGTTCAAGGAAAAGCTGTCACCTCCGCATTGAATGTGCCAACAAATGTCTTGGTTGCATTAATGGGGAAAGGACCCCTAAACAGTATGGCTTCGGTTACTGCAACTAACAGAAGGTGGGGGAAGGCGGCTGATGGGACAAGCACTCAAGTAGTTACCTGCCTGACGAACAGATGGAAGGTCAGGATCAACTGAGAAGGGCTACATAATGTAAGAATTCCTCCATGAAGGGAGGAAAAAGAAAGGAAGGAGAGAGAGAGAGAGGTGAGTAGCATTATGTACCGTTTCTAGAACCATTATATCCTAGCATAAAAGAAATAAGAAGAACATTAAGCTCTTCGGACGAGAGGCCCGAGGACGAAGTTTCCCGTTTTAGCCTGCGTATCTGTTATTCAACCCATTCATGACCATGTCTGGTCGTTGCAGTCCTTGCTAAAACCTAGCTCTTGAACCTACTCTCTACAAATTTATTGTATTGGGCTAGTTAGGCTCGAATCCACTTCTACCACGAAAGAAGTGCGCGAACCGAGTTCCTACAATTGGCGCCGTCTGTGGGAAGAGCTTGTGTGTTAGTAAGGACAACAATCAAGCATGGCAGGATCAGGCCCTCATCAAACAGGCTCCTATCAGCCCGAACCAGCCAAACCCCAACAACAGGGTAATTTCTCCAACCCCAAGCGTACTCGAAATGAAGAGAATGGAAGGTTCCGGGAGGGAAGTGTGAACACCACTCAAACCAGCAAAAGCCATTCTCGTGTGGGCAACCATGTGCTTCAGGGACAAAACAACCACCGGGTCACGCAACCAGAACAAGTTAAGAGCCATGCATCCCAGAGACAGAATGATAAGTGGGCCATGCAGCAAGAGATAGAAAACTTGAAGATGAAGTTGTACCACACACAACGAAGGCCATCCCATTCCAGGCATGACATACCCTTTGATGATGAAAGTGATGACGAAAGTGATGACGACTATAGGCAAAGATCGAGTACTCCTCCAAGCGAGACCTTCTCCCAAGAAGAAGAGCATTTCTGGAAGCGTGAACATAAAATCCCATCTCCCAGGGGCTCGGGAAACGATGCCATGAGCAAGGCACTGGACCAGCTCTCCAAATCCCCTTCCACGCGTTGCATAGAAGGGGCTATGCTTCCTCGACGATTCTAGCAGCCGACCTTCACCCTTTATAACGGAAAAACAGACCCCGTGGAGCTCGTGAGCCAGTTTAACCAAAGGATGACTGTCCATTCTAGGGACGAGGTGCTAATGTGCAAGGTTTTCCCATCTAGCTTGGGACCTGTGGCGATGAGATGGTTCAATGGCCTAAAGAAGAATTCCATAGATTCTTATAGGCAGCTAACCCAAGCCTTTGGCTCCCATTTCGTTACAAACAGCAGAGCCCCTCGGCCCCTAAGCGTGTTATTATCATTGTCCATGCATGATGGAGAAACTCTAAAAGCCTACTCGGACCGTTATTGGGAAATTTTTAACGAACTGGAAGACAATTTTGACAAAGTCGCCATCAGCACCTTCAAAAGTAGCCTCCCGGCCAAGCATGGCTTGAGGAAGTCGTTGACAGGCAAACCTGCCACCAGTGTGCACCAGTTGATGGACTAGATTGAACGAGTAGAGGAAGACCAGCTGCAGGGTAAAGGAAAAGAGAAGGTTATCCCCCAAGAGATGAGGGATTTCAGGTTGGACTGATACAACAGCAACTGCCTGAGGAGAGATTTCATAAGGCAATCTGGAGTAACCAACACGCAAACTGTTAATGCTGTATTCCGAGAGCCAGTACACCGGGTGTTAGAGAAGATCAAGGGCGAGCCATACTTTAGATGGCCAAATAAGATGGCCGGAGAGTCCACGAAGCGCAATCAGAACTTCTATTGCCAATACCACCAGGACCACGGGCATACCACGGAGGATTGCAGGAACCTTTGGAACCACCTGGACTAGCTCGTCCGAGAAGGAAAGTTGAAGCACCTCCTGCATCATTCCAGTGGTCATCAAGGTCAGACCTATTAGGAACCCCAGAGAGACGCTGCCCTAAAGCCGCCCGTAGGGATGATCAGTGTAATCTTGGCCGCACCAGGAAGAATAGGCACGTGCCCTTCTTGAGTATTATTTGTGTCCCAGCTGCCTGCCAGGGAGTCCCAGCCAGAGTCGAAAAGGGCCAGAAGGAATTTTCACCTGACCTTAAGCTTTTCAGAAGAAGATATGGACGGTACCATCCAGCCCCACGATGACACGCTGGTGATCACTCTCAGAATCGGGGGCTACGATGTGAAAAAGGTGATGGTGGATGGTGGCAGCGCTGCCGAGGTCATGTACCTCGATCTCTACAAGGGGTTGGGATTAAAATCGGAGGATTTGACGCCCTATAGCTCCCCTTTGATGACCTTCGATGGGAAGCTCGTTGTCCCAAAGGGCATGATTAGGCTACCCATCCAGACCGGCCCAAAGACAGTGGAAGTAAACTTTATCGTGGTGGACACCTACTCTCCCTATACGGCCATTGTCGGTAGACCCTAGCTCTACACACTGGGAGCTGTCGCCTCCTCCTTGCATTAGAAATTGAAATTCCCGTCGGGGGACCAAGTCTGTGAAATCCGTGGGAGCCAGTCCATGGCAAGGCATTGTGTGGTGGCTGATGTCTCCCATCAGCTCGATGCGGAGTCCTCGGCCTCTACTGAAAGGAGTTTATAGCAATCAAAGGTCCCGACTTCGCCCCCTGACACAGCCGCCGACGAGGCGAAATGCGAAGACTTGGAAGAAGTGGTTGTTGGCGGCAATCCGGAGAAGTTCTTTCGGGTAGGGGCTCAGCTGCTTCTTCAAGAGAAGGAGGAATTGGTTAAGTTCCTCAAAAGAAACATCGATGTGTTTGCCTGGGAAGCTTGTGATGCTCCCGGGATCGACCCGGCCTTCATCTGTCACCATCTCAATGTCAACCTGTCCATCATTCCCAAGAAGCAGCCGCCTCGTCGCCCGTCGAGAGAGCACGCTGATGTGATTAGAGACAAGGTGGCGAAGCTTAAGCGTGCAGGGGGCTATCAAAGAAGTTTTTTACCCCGAATGGTTGGCCAACACTGTGGTGGTCAAGAAGAAAAGTGGGAAGTGGCTAGTTTACGTGGACTTCACAGACCTAAATAAGGCGTGCCCTAATGACCCCTTCCCAATGTCTCGGATAGACCAGCTAGTCGATGCGACAGCAGGCCATCCTCGGATGAGCTTCTTAGATGCCTTTCAAGGCTATCATCAAATACCGCTGGCACTTGAGGATTAGGAGAAAACGGCTTTCGTGACACCTACTGGGAACTACCACTACAAGGTAATGCCGTTTGGTCTGAAGAAAGCAGGATCCACTTATCAACAGATGATGACGAGAATGTTCGAGCCACAATTGGGCAAGAACATCGAAATCATGTTGATGACATGGTGGTGAAGAGTAAAGCGGTGTCCGAACATTTAGGGGACCTCGGCAGCACCTTTGGCATCTTAAGGAAGCACAAGCTGCACCTAAATGCTTCCAAATGCTCGTTTGGCGTTGGATCAGGCAAATTTTTGGGCTACATGGTTACTCATAGGGGAATCGAGGTTAACCCCGACCAGATCAAGGCTATAAACGACTTGAAACCACCACGAAACACAAAGGAGGTCCAAAAGCTCACAGGGATGATCGCAGCCCTCAACCGATTCATTTCTAGATCGGCGGACAGATGTAGACCGTTCTATCTCTTGATCAACAAGTGGAAAGGGTTTGAGTGGTCTGAGGACTGTGTCGCGGCCTTCCAGCAACTCAAGAAGTGCCTATCCCAACCACCTATCATGTCCAGCCCCGAGGCCGATGAAGTCCTGTACGCATATATTGCTGTGGCCCCCCATGCTGTGTGCTTGGTAGTAATACGGGATGACAAGGGCATCCAAAAGCTGGTCTATTACGTGAGTAAGTCACTGCATGAAGCTGAGGTCAGATACCTACCCTTGAAGAAGGCCATACTGGCTGTAGTCCACGCCACGCGGAAGCTTCCCCATTACTTCCAAGCCCACACAGTGGTTGTCCTAACCTAACTACCCTTGAAGTCTGTACTATGGACCGCGGATTACACTGGAAGGATCGCCATATGGAACACGGTTCTGGGGGCTTTCGACATTAGGTACATGCCCCGGACCTCTATAAAGGGCCAATTCCTGGCTGACTTAATGGCCGAATTTGCTGAACCACCAGTGGAAATAGTAGCAAAGGAGCAGAACATGGATGGAAAATCGGTTGGAGTAATCTCTGCACCAGGACCCCTACGTTGGAAGGTGTACATTGATGGTGTAGCAAATCAAAGGGGATCCGGAGTGGGGCTAGTCCTAATATCTCCCAAGCAAACCGTCATAGAGAAGTCCCTCATACTTGGGTTCCCGGCCACGAACAACAAAGCCGAGTACGAGGCCCTGCTACAAGGAATTGCCATGGTACAGAAAATAGGAGGAAAGGCCGTGGAGATGATCTTGGACTCAAGACTGGTAGTGGGCCAGGTAAAGGGGGAATTAGAGGCCAGAGATGCGAGGATGCAGGAGTACCTAAGTCGGGTCAAACGCCTACAGTCAGGCTTCGATCTCTTCAGCCTTTCGCACATCTCTAGAAGTTGAAACACTCATGCGGACTCGCTGGCCACACTTGCCACATCCTCGGCAGGGGATCTGCCTCGAATTATTCTTGTCGAGCATCTGGATAGAATGAATGAAGGAGCGAAAGCCATGGTCCTTGTTCACGAGGTCAGGGCGGGCCCCAACTGGATGGATCCTATGGTGAGGTACCTCAAAGATGACATCTTGCCCTAGGAAAAGTTGGAGGCAGAAAAAATACGGAGAAAAGCTCCCCGGTTCTGGCTGACTGAGGACCACAAACTGTACAAATGTTCATACTCCAGACCGTATTTACTGTGTGTCCACCCTAAGGCATCAGAGCTACTGCTCAAGGAGCTGCACGAAGGGATCTGCGGGAGTCACACAGGTGGAAGATCCCTATCCCACCGGGCCATTACTCAGGGATATTGGTGGCCGGGGATGCAGAGGGAAGCCCTGGAGTACGTTAAGAAGTGTGACCAGTGCCAAAGGTTCGCCCCAAATATTCATCAACCGGGCGGGATCCTCAACCCCCTATCCAGCCAATGGCCGCTCGCCTAGTGGGGCTTGGATATTGTGGGACCTTTCCTGAAGGCAGCGGGAAATAAGAGGTATCTACTGGTCGGCACGAATTACTTCACCAAGTGGGTCGAAGCTGAGCCCCTGGCCAACATCAGAGACGTGGATGCTAAGAAATTCATCTGGAGAAACATTGTCAGACGATTCGGGGTCCCTTGCACCCTCATTTCAGATAATGGACTCTAGTTTGATAGTAAGGCCTTCAGAAAATATTGCTGTGAGCTGGGGATCACTAACAGATACTCAACTCCAACTTATCCTCAAGGGAACGGTCAAGCCGAGGCCGTCAATAAGGTCATAGTTAATGGGCTTAAGAGAAGACTGGACGATGCTAAAGGAAGATGGGTAGAAGAGCTGCCTTACGTCTTATGGACTTATCGGACTACTCCACGACGGTCCACAGGGGAGACAACTTTTGCCCTGACCTATGGGGCCGAGGCTGTTATCCCCCTAGAGGCAAACTTCCCAACACTGAGGGCAAAATCCTTCACCCCGGACAGTAACGATGAACTATTGGGGAAGAACCTGGACCTAATCGACGAACGAAGAGAAAAGGCAACGATCCATTTAGCCTATTACCACCAGAAGCTTAAATAGGGTTATGATGCCAACGTGAAGCTCAGGCCGCTAGCACCAGGAGACTTAGTGATGAGGAAAGTTGTGGGTGCTGTGAAGAATCCGTCCTGGGGAAAGCTGGGACCCAATTGGGAAGGGTTATACCGAATTACTTCAGTTGCAAGAATAGGAGCTTTTTACCTAGAAGACTTAGATGAAAGGGTTGTATCTCGTCCATGGAATGTAAATAACCTGAGAAGGTATTATTATTAATAACAACATTTCCCCAATTCAAATTTTAAGTCTATTACGATTGTATGTCTCGCATCCTAGCAACCGTCTAAGTGCTAAACAAAACCAAGGTCTTGCATGGTCCTCGGACTCAAGCCTACGGGGAAACTATACACTCCAAGAAAATCTAAGTGCTAGACAGAACCAAGGTCTTACATGGTCCTTGGACTCAAGCCTATGGGGAAACTAGACACTCCAAGAAAATCTAAGTGCTAGACAGAACCAAGGTCTTGCATGGTCCTCGGACTCAAGCCTATGAGGAAACTAGACACTCCAAGAAAATCTAAGTGCTAGACAGAACCAAGGTCTTGCATGGTCCTCGGACTCAAACTTATGGGGAAACTAGATACTCCAAGAAAATCTAAGTACCAGACATGGCCTAAGAACACGCTCAGCACCTTGGATAATGCATTTAGCTCCCTAGAAGTATGTGTAGACGCAAACTCAGCGTCCCACAGGTGCAGGTAAGTTAGAATTCTGGGATGTAATTCCAAATATATCATATGCACAACCATTCATACATGTTAAGATAACTAATTCAAAAACCATGAGATGCGCAGCAATAGTAAATATCGGCAAAGGCAACAAACGTATAATTTAAAGGAAAAAGGAAGAAAGGAATTTCATACATATGATCAAAGAGTTTAATTACAAGCAAATTCCAAGGTCCTCAAAACAAAAGGGAAACTAATTAACAGCTAAGCTAAAAACAAATACAAAAGTTGGCCAGGGCTCCTACTTCTTCAATTTTGTTTTGGCCACTTCCTAGGGAGGCTGAGCAGGATTAGCCTCGGGACTCTGGGAGATGTCCCCTTCCTGGGGAGGCTGAGCAGGGTTAGCTTCAAGGCTCTCGGAGACATCAGTAAGGGGAATGGCCTGAAGGGGCTGAACCAAGAAGGCCGGCTCCTCGGCATCAAAGACCTGAGCACTGACTGTGGACTTGGCAACCTCCTGGGGCACCTCAGGATTCAGACCTCCAGGTGTTTCTATTGCCCCATGAAGCTCTCCTCCCTTAGTCGGCTCGTCAGGAGTGAGAACGAATTGAGCAGCTTCCGGCTGAGCAGCCTCAGCCTCCTATGGAGCGCCCACAGCCTCGGAGCTGGCGGAGGCGGTCTCACGGATGGCCGGAGGATAGTACACCTTCTCCGCCTTCCACAAGTCGGACGAAGCCTCCACCCCAGCTAGTTTAAGGGCTTCATTCCAAACCTGGGAGCAGTATAGCCTGCATATACCAGGGATTTGAGCTTTAAGGATGGCCTGGGTATCACCAACCCCTGCATCGTAGGCCTCCTCCTGGGCCCATTCTGCGATGCCCTTAGCCCCCTCTGCCTCAGTCAGTTTCTTCTTTAAATCACCGATCTACTCCTTCACAATCTCCAATTGCTCCTTGGCAACAAGCAAGCTCCTCGTCTGGTCCTCTGCTTGTTTTTGGGCACCATCCAAGCCTGCCTCAGCACTATCCCTGGCCTTGGTCATCTCCTTTAAGTCCTCCCTGGCCTTCGCGAGGTCAGCCTCAAAATTTTTAAGGGTTCACGCAACCTCTATACGCTTATTACGCTCAAGTTCTACGGACTTACTCTGCCCCTTAGCCTCATCCTCCAGCCTATAGGTGGCTTGGACGGCCTACCAATTGAAACAAACACATTATGAATGAAAATCTAGGAGTAAAAGTCAACGAAGTCATAGGTATTAGGAGCCTTGCCATATCCAGGTACCTCTTCATGCTGAGGAAAACCTCCTACATCCTCATATTCTTCAACTCGTTCATGTCAGTGGGGAGCAGCAGGGTCCTCTCCAATGCGTCGGCCACATAAGCGCCTTCGCCGTCTCGGAAGCTCCTCATGGATGCATCTTCCATTAGAGGCTCCCCGTGGAGCATTGGGGCAGGAAGCCAAGCACTGGGCGCAGATTGGGCATCGACCCCTTTCCCCTGGTCTTGATGCCCAATCTTTAACTGTTTTTGAGCTCGCGGAGCTTCATCCTCCTCTCGAGAGGAGCGGGATTTCCCCTGGTCCATTGGCTCCTTACCCTTGGAACTCCTCTTCCTCTTTGGGTTAGTGGGCTCAGGCCGAGGAGGCAGAGTAGATTGGGGAGGGGCAGGAAGTTTGGGTCGAGGAGATTGTGACTGCGACCGGGAAGGAGAAGACCTAGTCTGGACAGGCTGGGGCTGTGGCGGGGGAGTTGGAACACTGGATTGCGACCTTCCCTGTACACCCTTCCCCGGCTAGCCCTCAAGCAAGTCGAACAAGTTGGTTGGGGGCTTTCTCTTAAAACCCATCTCCGCCCGAGAAGATGTTCCCACTGACAACAGTTCCGCCTCGAATAAGTCGGGGTCACCCAGGTCACCGGAAGGATCCTCGGATGGATCAGCTTGGTCAAATACACCGAACCCCTCTTCGGATAAACCCAAATCACCCTCGTCCTCCGCTACTTGGTGGGACGGAGAAGAGCTCGCCAACGGGATGCCCTCCGGGACAGGAAATCCTTCAGAGATCAAAAACCCATGCTCGGCTACAGTGATTTTCTGAAGCCGAGGATCGTTAGCTCTGATCACGTGTTTCGGGGCAGCAAATGACTTCTGGATAGGATCGTACCCTAAGATTTTGTGAGCGGCTTTGACTTGGTTGTCCTCTTCGTTTACAAAAACCGCCTCCTTGAGAACGGTTTCCAAATCCTCCCGGTTGGTCAGATGAAAGTGTCGGTGAAAAGCGTGTGGATCTGCAAAAAGAAGGCATGTTCATAGTTAGTAACCGAACCACACAAATTAAGACGGCACAAAAGATTAGCCCCCTTCTATTCTCTACACCCCACCTGGTTCTCCCTCCACAGTTGGGCAAGGAAGGCCATCGTGCCACTCCCCAGACACGATAAGAAAGTCCTTGTTCAATCCTTTGCTGGACTCGGGGAGGCATTGGATTAGCCGAACCCTATTGTCTCTCGTTTTCATGTAGTAGGATTTGCCCCTCAAATGTTGGAGGTTGTAGCACCAGTTTACGTCATGGTAGGTTAGTCTTAATCTCATTTTTTTGTTTAAGGCATCCACACAACCCAGGATCCTAAACACATTAGCAGCGCACTGGGTGGGAGCTAATCGGAAATGCCTAAGGTAATCCCTTATTACTGGCCCCATGGGGATTCTCACACCCCCTTCTATAAAGGCGAGAAGGGGAATCACCACCTCGCCCGTTCTTTTCTTAAGATGCCACTCCCCCTCCTTGCAGTACCTCAAACCCACATTGGGAGGTATCCTATAGTCGGCAATGAACTTTTCCATCGCCTCTTTGGTCTCAACCAACTTTTTTAATTTACCCATCTTTAGAAACTGCTAAATAGACTCAGGGGATGACGAGAGAAGGAGAGGAACAAGATAAAGAAAAACCCAGAAGAGAGGAAACACGAGTTAGTGAGAGCAGAAAACTTACAGAAAGGAGAAAAAGTTCCTTGGACGGGCTTTTTATGCTGGAGAGAGACTTGAGTTTGGCTGGAAGTTTGACTGAACCCAGGATATGTGCGCCAGGATTCTTAAGTGCGAAAGTGAAGAGACAAATCAGTTCTAAAGATTATTTATACCTCCCATTAAAAGTAACTGTGTGGATTTTCCCGCCCATAAAGGTAAGGAAATCTATATCGTTTGATTACCATCGCATCGTTGAACGTGGGGAGTACAGAGACGTCCGCATTTAATGAAGACGCGCTTCACATACCAAGGCGCTAGGAACGTATCTCGGGCAGACGAAGAGGCTCTGGTACTGATAGATGACAAGGATTGACAAGTCATGACAGAGGCCTGATGTCATCAAAACCCTCCTCTTCGTCCGAGGAGCCGGACAGCAGGATTTTGAGGGGCTATTGTGGGGCCAGAGAATTTACGATCTTGGCGCACTTTACATTTGGGCCCAAGGCCCGCGCCGAGGAGAGACGTTACCAAGGACATGCAACGAAAGTCCAAATGGCCTAGAGATGTAGCCGAGGACGATCTTGTCCTCAGCATCCCAAAACCTAGAAGGAAAGAACGTTACGCCATTAAAGGCAGCCCCCAGAGCGCTCCCAGAAGAAAGGGCGAGTACAGTAGGAGGAGCACAGGGATACTGTGTAGGAGCGGTTCAAGGAAAAATTGTCACTTCCGCATTGAATGCACCAACAAATGTCCTGGCCGCATTAATGGGGAAAAGACCCCTGAACAATATGGTTTCGGTTACTGCAACTAACAGAAGGTGGGGGAAGGCGGCTGATGGGACAAGCACTCAAGTAGTTACCTGCCTAATCAACAGATGGAAGGTCAGGATCAACTGAGAAGGGCTATATAATGTAAGAATTCCTCCATGAAGGAAGGAAAAAGAAAGGAAGGAGAGAGAGAGAGGTGAGTAGCATTATGTACCGTTTCTAGGACCATTGTATCCTAGCATAAAAGAAATAAGAAGAACATTAAGTTCCTCGGACGAGAGGCCCGAGGACGAAGTTTCCCGTTTTAGCCTGCGTATTTGTTATTCAACCCATTCATGACCATGTTCGGTCGTTGCAATCCTCGCTAAAACCTAGCTCTTGAACCTACTCTCTACAAATTTATTGTATTGGGCTTGTTGGGCTCGAATCCACTTCTACCACGAAAGAAGTGCGCGAACCCAGTCCCTACAAATATATATATATATATATATATATATATTTATATCTATTATATTAAATCTAAAATTAGGCTAGATGTGATTATTTCTCCCTATTATTTTGAATTTGGATATTTTTTCTTGCTATTATTTCAATAAATCATAACTATATGATTAAATATAGAATTAGTCTATATAGTAAAAACGTATATCATATTATCATAATGTAGGTAAATAAAACAAAGAATTGACTCCACAGTGTTTGATGACATAAATCTTCGTAAATAATCTATTACATTTAGAGTTAGAAGGCCTAAAAGTTGATTCAAAAGGAACAACCATGAATTCTTGTAACGTATATTATACATAAGGTATGGATAAAAAATACAAATAATAGGGTAGAATAGTGATGAAGCTCATACTTTAAAGCAATATAAAGCATAAACTTTTATGACCTTGTGGTATGCAAACAATACTTTCTTGGGTGGTTACAATATACGGATACTAATTCCTACAATTTTATTAAAAACCTATGTGAAGCATCTTCGCCAATCTTTTTTTCATAAATACAAATAGGGTTGTCCAAGTCTGCCCCACCCAAACTGTTCGAGCCAAATTGAAAATCGTTCAACTCGATGCCAACAAAATTCGGTGACGAATCTTCACTTCTAGGAACCGAAACTAGTGGGTAGGTTAGTGGTTTTTCGCATAAAAAACAGAGTCCAATCGACCTCCCCTCCAAAATCTCGCCGTTCCTCACCCTCCCCCTCTCTCTTAGATGCGAATTCGGTGAGTTTTGTCAAGATCCAGCAAGATCTTTACGAGATCCAATGAGATCTTGATGAAATCCTTCAAGATCTGGCCAAATCTCCACTAGATTTGTCGAGATCTAGCTGAATCTCGACTGGCCAAATCTCCACCACCGTTTAAGATCGCTGCTCTTCGTTAGTTTCGACCGAAACTTATCGCTGTCCACTCGAATCGAAACTAACTCGACCCGTAGTTTTCAACGGTTAGCTGCTCTGCCACTCAAAGTTGTTGGGTTGGTTTTGGGTTGGGCACAAACCTAACCGAGACTGACTCATGAACAACCCTAAATACAAATGATGGGCCATACAAAGATTTGTTTTGTTTTCCTTTCCAAAGTACACTATGTAACCTCTATGTAACCTATGGTGGCATAAACCCCTTTATTTTTCCAAAAGAAAAGAAAACAAAAAACACTGTACAATTTTGGGGTTTGCACAAAAGCAATTTATAAAGATGACATGAGCTTGCTACCCCCTCTAATTTATTACTAACTAATTACTTATCATTTGAGGTCAAGAGATTCAAGGCTACATCCTAGTGAAAGGATCAACTGCAGAAAATGGAACCCTTGGCCTAATGACCACTGTACACACAATTTTCGTAAAAGAAGAATCACACGATCACGAAATAGTGTAACAAATTATCAATTGTATTGATTTGTATATATGTGAGTACAATCCTCTATATGACTCTTTACACTGAAAGAATACAATAAAACTCCTCTAATTCGATCTCCAAGTAACTTTACGATCTGAAGGGCTATGAAGCTTGATCTTGAATTGTACTTTGATGTCTCGCAGTTGGATGTGTGATTGGATGTACTTGAGTTTTGATTTGAAGTTGAGGGCCGTTGGCTTGATCTCGAACTTAATTGAAGGAAAATCTCTACTTTGATTTGAAGAAGTAGAAATGAGCCTTGATCTTGAGGGAGCAAGGGTGCACTTTTGGACTTAGAGATGACTCTTTATTTTGGCGGAGTGTCAGTAGGGTTTTTCTCTCTAAGTTTCTCCCCTTTTCTCATATGAGAAGCCTCTATTTATAGGCGACTCAATGGACTTTAATTTGGAATTTTTTCTCTCAGCATTTATTGAGAGTTAATTACAAATTTTGAATTTAAATACAAATTTGACTTTAATTTTGGTCTTGCATTTAATGAGAACATTCCATATGAGTCTTTTCTTTTGAAGTTGCCACTTGGCCTTCTTCATTTGATGTTGTCACGTGGCTTGAATTCATTTGCTGACTGTCCACATCATCAATTATAACTTAATTTAATTAAAAAAATACATGATCATGATCAATTGGACGTCTATGAATGCATCATAAAATTTTGATTTCTACAACCACATCAAATTGAACCATTCACTAAGTTCATATGATTAAATATTAATTTTTGATACAAGGGTTTAACAACTTATCATGCGCTCAGTAGAGCTTCCAAACGTGTAAGAGTGACTTTTCAGGGAATGACCCCATCCATACTTCACTGCTTCAGCATTTAATAAAACCTGAATCATCAATTTATTATAATTAAATCTTGCAAGAAGAAACAAGGTGGTAAATTATGACAACAAATAAAACTCTGTTACAATAGCTTTGACACTCAATACACATTGTTTGGAGTTTCTCAGTGATCATTTTCAAATCACAGGCAACTGTAAGCTAACAGTAATTTCCATGGCCTAGGGCAGTATTAGACTTGGGTGGAATATGACTTGGGCAGAGCTTTTTGTCTTCCACCGATAAAATTAAGCTGGATCATATGCTTTTAAGAAAGAAGAGACAGCCTTTTTGTCTAAAGAAGAATCCTGCCCATAGCATCTTCTGTTTTCTTTTGGTTCTGAGTCCAGCAGAACAGCAATATTCTCATTAGGATTGAGATATTCCACCCAATATTGATCGAAAATAAAAGATGGCCAGATATAAATCCTCCTGCACACTTCTTGTCAATGAGTGTCAATCATTCCGTCTGTGGCTTGGCAATGTTGCTAGCTTTTTGCTTCCTCTCACAAGCTAGGTTCATACTTGTCACTATGTCTTCCTCATCCATTCTTGTTAACACAATCTTTGTGTTAATTTCACACATTGTTTTTCTTCTAATGATACTGCCTGACTCAACAAGAATTTGAGTCTGTACCAACTGTTAATATTGGTGATTCAGCTGGTACAGATACTTTTGGATCACTCTGTTTCCTCTTCTTTTCATTTTGGCGCCGCTTATTTAAAGCTTGGTCAGCCTTGGAGACGATTTTTGAGACTGTAAACCCTGCAACTTCAAAAGTATGTGATCTATAAGGTATTAAAGAATTGCGAAGCACAACATCAACTCCTTCATAGGTCCAAACACCTAAGACTGCCTCTCCTTTAAGTCCTACAGCAAACCAACCCAGACCTGAAGCAGCAATATCCACTGAACTTGAATCCCAGCTATTGCCACATACATGGAATTCCCTTCTCACCCATTTCCCAAGCTCTTCAACTCGTTTCTCCCCAATCGGTGGCTGAAGCAAGGAGAAATTCACATTGATGTCACAATTATATAATACACATTACACAACCATAATGCAGCATGCATCTTCCATAAGAGTATAATGAGATAAGTATTGATAAGTAGATAAGCATCTATCATCGTAGACTCAGGCCTATAATGGGGCCAGGGTACCACAAGTGCCAAAACTGGGCACTCAGTATTTGTAGAATAGACTCCCCCCTCACAACATGAACGCAGAAAGTAAGGGGGGGGGGGGGGGGGGGGGGGGTACCAAATTAAGGTCAATGCCTGTGCAAAACTCCTGTATGCCAGTTGAGTTCTAAAATGACCCAGAGGAAAATCAATTTTGGCTAAATTGCCACAAACAGGCACTATCCTATATGCTACATGGATTTCCAGGATGGACCTAAAAGAAGCCATGATTTAAATATTGTTAGGTGCTTCAGGTGAAAGAAGAAAAAATTCCCCCATTCATAAAATTTTAGTTACATTGACTACTGGTTATTAGAATAAAAAAACCATGAGCAAGCAGGGAATCACAGAATAATACCTGCAACTGAAGGCCAAAATGTTCCTCTTGCATTATCTGTGCGTTTTCTGTTTTTCCCATGTGTAACGGGAGAAAAGGAGATGCCCACACTGTGATGTAGATAGAATCTACAGATGATTCTTCTATATCCAGCCTCATAAGGCCAGCAATATGAACTGTATGACCAGCCTGTCACAATTCAAATGATAAAAACAGATACCAATTGGTAAGGAAATCATAGAATAACAAACTATCAAATAACTGCTGGAACCATCAAATAACAAACTATCTTTGAAACAGTGAGTTTTGGCACCTAACTAACTGTATATCAAGTGTTAAACAGACATAGTATTCTTGCAGTAGTTATTATATTGTCTTGGACTAGCAAACTATACAACAAACTCACTCATCAGTCATCATCCTGTTCTTATAAAGGAGGAGGTGCATTAGATCTCAAACTCAATGGAAAAACATTTATTACAAAACTAATCAAATAACATTGCGCACCAGCATCTCTGCTTAAAAGCTAAAATCATTTTTTTTTTTTGTATAGTATTGACTGGCATGCTGCTGCCTGGGGTTCAAGACAAATCCAATGCTGCTCTCACGTGACATAATGACAAGAGAAATCAAAGTAAAATTCTTAACCCTAATCGGGTAAAATAAAAAGCTAAAAGCAGATGCAGAAAAGGACAATCATCAGGAAAAGAGAAAAATAAATAAAATGAAAAGAATCATGACCAGCCTTCCAGTAAATATTTGTAACGAGAAGGATACAAGACTGGAAAAAGGAGAGTTAAATACGTGAAAACTAAGTACAATTTGGTTTACGTCTTTGTGTGCAACTAGTATAATTATGCACCGCCCCTTGCTATTTTATATACATGTTGCTAGGCCATTGTCCAAATGAGAGAGAGTTAGTCGTATAGGAAAAATAGTGCAATAATATTATAGTCAAATATGATAGGGTGTTTTCTCTTTTTTGTAAGAGAGAACCAGTAGTGTATTTGGGGTGATCTTGTGAGAGTGCTTATGTGTTATTAGGGGTGGAGTCAGGAATTTTCGTTTGGAAGGATCAAATTGCGACACTAATATATCTGTCAAGATAACTCCCAACACACACACACACATATACACATGCTTTTTTATTATATATACACGCACTTCTTTATTTGATAAGTTATATATACATAGACACACCTAACCAAAAAAAGAAAAGAAAAAAGAGCTTAGTATTTTTAATTGAAATTATGTTTGATGGCGATCTTTCATAAAATAAAATTCAATTTTTCCATTTTTATTGTGAAATTCTTAAAAATTTCATTTTAAATACAAATGATCAAATTTTATACTAAAGTAAGTAAAAAAAATTTCAATTTAACTAATGAAATTCTCAAAAACATAAATGACCCAAAACTTGGAGGAATAAGTTAGGCTCCAAACATATTTAAAACTATCTTATTCTAACCCATTATGTGACAACGAAAGACACATTTTATGTGTAATTTTAGTGACAAGATTTTTTTTTAATGAGTCAATCTCTTGTTAATTGCCACATAATGGGTTGATGTTAAATTTTATCAAATATTTAACAGATATAAGAGCACATTTTATGATAAAAAATAAAATTGCAAAAAATAAAGTTATATCTCTATAACTATTAAACCAAAATTTTTTTTAGAGTATCATTGGACTAATTCAAATATCTGAGGGGCCAATTCTTATTTTTTTAGACTAAATTTGAAAACATTAAAATAATTATATATATATATATAAATAAAAAATTTGGGGAGGCCATGCCCTTGTACATCCCTTCGCCCCTTGTGCTACTATTATAATCTACATATTTTTATAGTGGAACTTTCTTTGTCGTCATCTGCGGATGTAGACAGATTGTCAAACAACGTAAATTCTCTGTCTATTTTCTTTTATCTTCTTTAATCCTGTGTAAATGGATTAATTTTTACAACAAAGGAAAATTATTTGGTAGGTGCTCCCTCATTTTACATTAAAAAAAAAAAAAATATATATATATATATATATATATATATATAAACCCTACTATAAATTTAATTAGTGAGATTCGTTATAAAGATGAGAGGAAGAAATACCACACCACTACACTTCAAAAGCATATGATAATTACTTTTTAAGAAAAGATAGGTTCAAATTATACCTGATGTAACTCTAAAAAGTTACATATTTTTTAAACTATTGAATTTAAATAAATCTAATGATTGAAAAAAAACTATAATAATTCAAGTATTCCGATTAGAATCTAATTAATTATCCTCGGTTAACCTGTCTCTCTCATTTACGTTTCACTCTCAACGTTTCTCTCTCCCTTTCTCCTCCACCACCTCCACAGGTTGCCGGCAAAAAAAAAAAAAAAAAAATAAATAAATAAATAAATAAATAAATGGCGTACAAAGATGCTGTTGCTGGTGTACAGCCATATCCTCAGCCCATCTCAGAGCTGCCTACCACATCCGCATGCCCACCTTTATCTCTGCTTTGACTCTCCTCTTTTTCTAGTTGACGAAGCGAACCCTCAACCGTTTCATGGGTTTTATGAATCTTTGTTTTCTTCCTCCTCCAAGATATTTTAGATTTTACTTTTTGTTACCCAAATACAAGTTTTTTTATTATCTCTATTTCTCTTCTCTATTCTCAGTTTTTTTTTTTTCTTTTTTTTTTTTTCACCTAAATCATGAATTTGATGGTAATACTTCACTGAATCCGTGTAAAATTACAAATGGAAGATGAAATTGATAGACTTAGTCACTAAATCAGATTGATTTCTTGAAATTTCCAAATTTTTTTGGCCCCTAAAATTTTTTGCCATACGTGTTCTTGATGATTTTTTTTCTTTTGATTCCTTTGATATCCATGTTGATCTTTTTGATGATTATGGTTAGTCTTTGATGGAATGATGTATCTTGAACGATTTTTGTATGGGGTATTTAGGAATTTATGAATCTTTGTTTTCTTCCTCCTCCAAGATATTTTAGATTTTACTTTTTGTTACCCAAATACAAGTTTTTTTATTATCTCTATTTCTCTTCTCTATTCTCAGTTTTTTTTTTTCTTTTTTTTTTTTTTCACCTAAATCATGAATTTGATGGTAATACTTCACTGAATCCGTGTAAAATTACAAATGGAAGATGAAATTGATAGACTTAGTCACTAAATCAGATTGATTTCTTGAAATTTCCAAATTTTTTTGGCCCCTAAAATTTTTTGCCATACGTGTTCTTGATGATTTTTTTTCTTTTGATTCCTTTGATATCCATGTTGATCTTTTTGATGATTATGGTTAGTCTTTGATGGAATGATGTATCTTGAACGATTTTTGTATGGGGTATTTAGGAATTTATGTCCTATTGATTCTTCAACTTGTGTTCATTTCTTATGCACTCCATCTGTTTGATAAAATGCAGCAATGATTACTAGCTTTGCACATTTTTTTTTATTTGAATTTGGAGTGTTGAGTTTTCAAACATTATTTTGTGAAAATACTTATTTACTTGGCAATTTTCATGGATGGGTGTTGTGATGTCATTTGTGGTGGTATTGTTTAGCTGTGTGGAGATTCTAGGCAAGGGGGTTTAGAAAGGGAAAAAGGAAATATACTATATCAAGCTTTGGCATGAATGAGGTTTATGTGAGAGCATAAGTTTTTTTTTTTTTTTTTTTTTTTTTTTTTTTTTTTAATATAAAAAAATGATTATTTACATGTGTTTGATAATTTTGCATAAATGGTGTTTGAAAAATGCAACTTGAAACAGTTATAGGATGTTTGCATTGATTTTCAGCCATTAATTATTTTTCATGGAAGAATTGCTCGTTTTCATCTCTACAATTTAAAGATTTTTTTTTCTTTTAGATGCAACTAAAGTTTGCAAGCTTACTTGGAATTTTCAGATTTTGGTTCATTCTTTGTAATAATAAATTTTTTTTTTTTGGTAGTGCAGGCATGCGATGCTTCTATTCTGTTGGGTTTGCTAAAGAAGAAAGAAACAATGATGCTCTTGCATATGTTATCTATCAGATTTTTTACATGTTTATCATGGCAAGCATGCAAGACCAAATTATGCAACATTTTTGGAGAGACATATTGATAGGGATCAAGTTAAACACATCCACTTTGATAAGGAGATGAAGATGAAGTTTAAGTCCCATGTATTTCAATATTAGTTTAGATCGGGTTTAATAAGCTTTAGCTATCTTACAGTGTTGGGTAGATTCTCATAGAATGCTTATCAATTGCTTGTAATGTTGATTTATATTCAGCCATGTGGAATAAATAATGTTTGATTAGTTTATTAACTTCTGTGAACCATTTAAAACACAAGATTTGAGCTCCTTTTGTATAGACCCTTGTTATCATGAACCATTTCTGAGAGTTATGGATGTCAGTTTAGTGTAATGTCTATCATGTAGGTGGAGTCGTTTTCTAATTCAGTTAGGTCAATTTAACCAATTGTGTTTATTGAGTCTCTTATTTTCAAGTCCTAGTGTGTCAATTCTTAACTATTTTCTTTCCTTCATTTTAGTGGTCGTGATTCCTTGTTTTTCAAATTTAAATGTTGTAATTGCTAGTATAAAACATTTTGTGTTGCAATCCTAATTTCTTTTGTGTTAAAACCAGCTCCTTTTAGTGTTAAAACTAGCTAGTAATTCAAGTAAGTTGCATGATTGCTTGTTAATTTTACAATTGTTGCAAACTTTCATATCATATTTCTCATAAACCATGTACAAAGAAATCTCCCAACTTTTATTACTTCTTCAAAAAGTATAAAGAAAACCAAGATCCCTTAACAAAATAGTGACTAAGGGATCACTTGGCCAAGACCAAATATTTATTGGGGCAAATAGTTAACAGAGAGAAAGGGAGCAACAATTGAGAGAAAAAACACATCATTCTTATAGAAAATGATTGCTTACTATAATTCAATTAGATTTCTCTAGAATAATATTACAATCAAAGATTTACATGTATAATCATTTACTTCTCAAGGTCACAAATGATCTTACACAAGTGAACAAATCAGCCATTGGAAACCAACAACCTTGGATAACTATGCAGCACAGAAAGTAACTCTCATCATTTGGCATTCAACAACCTCCATTCCCTTCTACCAATGTTATAAGATTGCACATCAACAAATTGCAAAAGTAGCTTAAACTTGGCCACTTTGTCCCTGTACACCAGAATAAGAAACTATATCAAGCTCTCTTTTAGTTAACAATTGAAAAGCACATTTTTGTTTGTTTTTTGCAACTTGAAGCACATTACTACAACTTGGACCCAAAGATTTACAATCACATATTTTGTACTTCCAAAGGCAAAAATTAATGCAAGAATTTTACAAAATTATACACTTATTTTGAAACTAAATTATACACTTACTACAAATATACTCAATATAGGTATTCACAAAATCCAATGAAAATAATACTTTAAGATCCAATGAAAATACTACTGCTTAAAGTTTAGGTAAATTTCAACTTTCTTCAAATAACAATATTACTTTGCTTTTACAAAATAATGTTTGAAAACTCAATGATCCAAATTCAAATAAAAGAAATGTGCATTTTATCAAACAGATGAGTGCATAAGGAATGAACACAAGTTGTAAAATCAACAGGACATAAATTCCTAAATACCCAATACAAAAATCGTTCAAGACACATCATTCTATCAAAGACTAACCATAATCATCAAAGAGATCAACATGGATACATGGATATCAAAGGAATCAAAAGAAAAGAAATATCATCAATAAGAAAATCATGTGGAGGACCTGTTATATAAAATTTTTTTGTTTCCTATCAATTCAAATCATAACTATTAATCTACACTTTCAATAATTCTGTTATGCAGAAAACACATGTTTTAAAAGACTTCACTAAGAAATAATTTTATAATCATAATCATCTAGTTGTTTACACCCATATAACAACCTTATGTGTTTGATCGCTGCATGAACCTTAAGCCCATTATAAGAACCCACATCCTGACCTAGGCAAAATATGTCTTGTGAGAAAAATGATAAACTTTCTTATTGTGGGAATGAACATTGAATTACTCTGCTCTTGTGTACAAGAAGTAGGAACTAAACAGAGAACTATAACAATGGAGTAACGACTACTAACAGAATATCTAACTGACTGGCCTAATCCACTAATGAAAACATGACAAATGCCAAAGCCTAACTGATTAAATACAATGCATATACGACCTACAGATTGGTACAGAAACTATAGCTAAACTACTTGTCATTTACTATGTCTGCAACATTGCCGAAACTGAACCAATGAATAACCTGCAACTTGGACTTGTAAATGTGTGATCTGATTTATTCCATTGCCATGTTTCATTCACTGCAAATTTGCAATTTAATCCATTGCCAGCTTCTTTTTTAAAATTTAAAAGGGTTAATTTTTTAAATGTGTGATCTAATTTTCTTCTTTAAATGTAAAAAAATTTTATCATAAAAATCCACAAATAGTTGATTGAAGTAGTGCTTGCTCATAGAAATTGAGGGGATACCTTTAATGCGCAATGCTCACAGAAATAGTGCTTGCGCTTGGTTACAACAACATCAACAAAAGGCTGCTTGCAAATGAAACAGAGCACTCACAAACCAGTGCAAAACCATTTTAACCAAATGTTCAGATTTCAAACACACAACCCTATGAATCTTACCACAATGAAGAGAGGAAAAAAGATCCAACCCTGCTTATCATCCAAATGTTCTTGTGAGCAATAGTCGATTATGTAAGAATGGAATAAAAAAATTTTAAATAATTAATTGAAGAAAAGGGAGCAAAATGAAGGAAGGTAAAGCAAGGCAAGCTCTGTATTTTTGCCACTTAGAAACACATTCGTCTTTCTTCCATTGACCCTTCACGAACTTCTCTGAATACCATCTGTACATTAAATTTTTGTTGAAGAATAAATAATAATAAAAAAAACCCCTTTTTCCCTAATAAATTAAAAAAGAAGAAGGATGGATTTGGATTTGGAAGTTGGAACCTGTTGAAGCAATTGTGGTAGGCAGCTCTGAGATGGGCTGAGGATATTGCTGTACGCCAACAACAGCATCTTTGTATGCCATTTTCAATTTTTTTAAAAAATTTTTTTACTGCTGGCAACCTGTGGAGGTGGTGGAGGAGAAAGAGAGAGAAACATAGAGAGAGAAACTAAGAGAGAGAGAAACGTAAATGAGAGGGAGAGTCAGAAGTTAAACTTTTTTTTAGTTTAGAGATAGGTTTGGAAGGTAATAAATGAGGGTAATTAATTAGATTTTAATCAAAATATTTATAATAATTATTGTTTTTTTTTTAACCATTGCATCTATTTAAATCCAATGGTTTAAAAAATGTGTAACTCTTTAGAGTTACACCAAATTTAACTTAAACCTATCTCTTTTAAGAATTAGGAAGACGTATGAAATAAGTCGTGGATTCTGTAAAATTAAGGGCCCTTAAGAGGGGCCTGAATTATAATGGATTTTATTGGCCCAATGCCATCCTCCTCCCTTGACAAGCCTATTGTCTGCACTGCCATTTCTCCATAATCCATGTTGTATGATCCCAATATTATTGAAAGATAAATCTATATGGACCATATACCACTAAGAAATTTACATACTATGGTTACAAACTTTGCAGTGTCCTTTAACAATGGGGATTAGTATGGGACAATGGGAAGCCCATACTTACATCAATTCCCATTCTGGTTCATACTTTAAGGCTCTGTTTGGTTGGGGGATGAAAAAGTAGAAGAACATGAAATATTTTAATTTTCTCTTATATTGTTTGGTTGAGAAGAAAAATGAGAGAATAGAAAATATTGTTTGAATAAATTTACTCCAAAAACAAATGAAAAAAAAAATCAGATATTTAAAAAAAGGGGTGAACAAACCCAAAAAAAAACCAAAAAACAAAAAACAAATGAAAATGAGAAGTGCAAGAAAAAAGACAAAATCCAAAGAATAAAAAAAGAAGAAAAAAAAAAAACTGAAAACACAAGGTAGCAGAAAAAGAAAAATCCAAAGGAAAAGAAAAGATAAAAAAAAAATTTAAAAAAAAAGCCAAAGAAAAAAAAAATCACGTGAAAGTTGCAATAGGGTTATTATGGTCCACAAGCAGGAATTTTTTGTTCCCAATTTTCTTCTCTTTAGTTTTTTCCTAATTTGGAAAGAAAACATTTTGGTGGGCCCATAGAGAAAACACTCAAACCTCATCAATTTTCTCTCCTAAAATCACTCTAACTAAACACCCACAAAACTATTTTCTCTTTACTTTTCTCTCTCTCCTAAAATCACCCCACCTAAATAGACCCTAAGTCTCTATTTGGTTAAGGGGTGAAAAATGGTAAGAGGATGGAAAAAAAAAAAAAAAAAAATTCTCTCATGCGTGTTTGGTTGGGTGAATGAAAAAGTGGAGGGAATATATATATATATATATATATATATATATATATATTTTTTTTTTTTTGTTTGGTTGAGGAGAAAAGTAAGAAAAAAGTAGTTTATAAAAATTTACTCATATACTCTTATTTTTAAAAAATCATATAAAGAAAAGAAAACAACCAACCAACCAAAAAAAAAAAAACAATCTCCATTCATGCCAGGTTAAAAAAATAAAAGCAAATCGCCAAAAAAAAGGAAAAGGCAAACAATCAACAAAAACAAGACATCATGCTTAGTTCAAAAATAAATAAATAAAACCAAACAATCAACCCAAAGAAAAAAGAGAGGCAAATAATCAAGGGTAGTCAAATAATTTGACTGCAATTACCCTTCTCCTACTCATTTCTCCTCAAATTGGGAGATTCATTTTTGGTGAGTTTAGAGAGAAAACACTTAGATCCCACCGAAATCTCTCACTTTTCGCTCTCAACTAGCTAAAAACCAATTTATCTTTTCTCAAAAAAAGCTGAAAACTAATTATCTTCCTTATTTTCCTATGCTTCTTTTCCATCCTTCCCAAATCACCCCAATCAAATGGCCTATAAGCTCCCAAAACCTCAAGGTCCATATAAACTCATAATTGCTTGTTCTCTAGTGAGCTGGCTCAGTAATCTTGACATATCTTTTATGTTTCTGATTAAGAGGGTTTAATAATTTAATCTAGTCCACTTTTTGTGAGGGTAAGAAAGAGTGCCATTCAAGGACGGAGGGACACTTGGACAAAGGGGGGCAATGGCCCCCCCTTACCTTTTTTTTTTAATATATGCATTGGTACCAATTTTAGCAATTTTGTTACATAAAATAACATTTTACCCCCCCCCCCCTTAACAATAGCATTGATTCTTTTAAGAGTACTACTATAGCCACAAACTTTTCTACAACATTTTTACAAACTGTTGAGATAGTAAATTCTTATTAGTTTACATCTGGGCCTATCACTTATATTACATTTTTACTTATTAATAACCACCCACCATATTAACAATTTGTAAAAAAGTTTGTAACTCAAGTATTTTCCTTTTTTTAAAGGCCAAATCAAAAATCTAAAACAAAATAAACAAACCCAAAAAAATTATCCAACAACAAAAATTACCAATAGTAAAGCTAAAAACAATTACACTCAATTAACCAATTTTACCCAAAACAAACAACCTATCCCTTTAAAAAATTTTAAACAAAATAATTTTGTCCATACCTAGACACACACATATAAAATCATTACCGGTTAAGCAATCGAGCCAGAGGTTAGAGCCACTGCATGTAACCGATGGCGATGGCAAAGTTGCCTTATAACTTCAAATCTTGACTCGTCCCTGGTGCCGCTTCTTTCTATGAACATGAATAGTTTCTGAGAGTTTGCTTTTGCTGAAAAATCATTTTTATTTCATAAAATAAAAATAAAATAAAAACATCAAAAGGACCAGGCCCATATATCTATGCTAAGTCCAAAACAGAGTAGGGGAAAGAAGAGAGGGCATCTGGCCCATTAGTAAATAGGACATAGTCCAATAAAGCTACACTATGGGCCAAAAATATTAACATCTCTGCCAACATGGACAAAGTCCCAAGCAACAAAATTAGAGAGGAGTTTTGATATCATCTACAAACTACAGTACTAGAGAAAGACCACAGTACACCTTCGGGCTTTCACAAAGCTTTAATCACCTTCAAAATGGCAAAGCTAGAACCATGAGCAACTTTAATTGCTAGAAGAGCTGCCCTCGCTTCTAGTGAATAGTTTCTATTGAGCTTTTGAAAACATATATCTTAATACATATTGTTGGGCAAAATTTTGGTTTTTCCTAAATCAATGGGGGATCTAAGATTAGAACAACAAGGGAGTTTGTAACAAAATTCTCTCAAGTTCTAACCATTTCGGTCTACCTAGTGTCCCACAAGATCACCGCCCCAATTTCTTTTCAAATTCTCTCACGTGCCTTTTAGCCGAACAGCAAATCATATTTGCTCGATTGAATTTCCTTTTTGTCCAACTTCAGTTTCAAATTTTGAAATCCCAACCCAATTACAAATTGATCCACAATATACAAAATAATCAAATGTTTAATAAAAGAAAACTTTGGCATGGAATATGCCAACACAAAAGAAACCTAACACCAATCATAATTCTGAGAACGGATTTAATGAAGCGAGTCTAGATTTGGAAGTAACCGTAGAAGAGCCATAACTTTTGATGATCTAATACAAAAGGTTCATGCATTATGGAGCAATATTGTTACTACAAGATCTCAACTAAAAACGAAATTTGCCTTTTTTTTTTAAAAAAAAAAAATTTATATGTTCAACTAAGCTTTATATATGTTAACATTGCATCCACTACCAATTCTGTGTTCTAACTAAAAAAGTTGGATATTTGTTAAAATTTTTAATTTTAATGATAACCAAGTGCATTCTATTGAGGATTTTTTTTTTTTTTTTTTTGGGGACAAAATTCTATTGAGGAATTTAAACTATGTACATTCTATATAAAATATTTTATGATAAGGTACACAACTTTCGACATTTTATGCAGTTTGAGGTATGAAAATTTGAAATAGCTAACGCCCAAGAGAAATAAGGTCCACAACTTTCCACGATGAAAAGGGAAAAAAAGAAAAAAAAAATGTATCCTCCAATCTAAAACTTAAAAGTTTGCCTAGGATACTATTTGCGTTCATTGTATTGTCAAGTATACCATAGTTCTTTCTCAAAAGAAAGAAAAAAAAGTATACCGTAGTTCTCAATTAGTACTGGACTGTCAACATTACTGATTTCATTGCGAATACCATAAAGGTTTCATAAAATATTTTAGACAATAATGAAAAGATGTTCATTGACAAGCTAAAACTAAAACTTCACACAAAGTTCAATACCTCCTGGATTGAATGTTTCCCTTAAAGAAGAGATGCATTCTATCTAGGACAAAGAGTCCTATTGTTTTGACACCATTACAATTGAAGACTTGTCGGTGATCTTGGTGGAGAAAACAAGAAAGGTTTGGGGGGGATTTGCAAGGAGTTGAGACTCCCTTCCAACATTTCCACCACTCTACTCATTGATGGTCGATTTAAGGGATCAATTTGTATACACCACAAACTCACTATTATCATCTTCCTCGCATTGTCTTCATCTCCTTCATTAAAAAGGCCTAGTAGGCCTAATTCTTCATTTAGTTCAAGACGCTTGTAAATCCAATGTGGAAAATATATATCACTAGTAAAATCAACACTAGCATCAATATTCTTTCGGCCTCCTACCATTTCTAAAACCATCATTCCATAGCTATAGACATCTGACTTGTGAGAGATCCCTCTAAAATTTCTACAAAATACTTCAGGAGCAATATATGCAGTAGTCCCTCTTGCACCAACCATTGATATAATACTATTTTCTCTAGGGCATATCTTTGCAAGGCCAAAATCAGAAATTTTTGGGCAGAAGTCCTCATCCAAAAGAATGTTGTGAGGCTTTATGTCAAAATGAAAAATTCGTGTGTTGCAACCTCTATGCAAGTACTCTAAGCCTCGTGCAATGCCAATAGCAATCTTGTATAATGTTTCCCACCCCAATTGATGATTAGAACTTGAAGGATTTCCTTTATATATGAACTTCTCAAGAGATCCATTAGGCATAAACTCATAGATAAGAGCTCTTTTAGATCCCTCAAAGCAAAAGCCCTTGAGAGTGACAATGTTAACATGGAAGGTCCTACTAATGGTTGCAACCTCGTTAATGAATTCCTCTCCATTACCTTTCGAATTATTCAAAACCTTCACAGCCACAAAACTGCCGTCTTGTAACTTCCCCTTATAAACACTACCATAGCCCCCTTGGCCTAATTTATCATTAAAGGACTTGGTCATTGTCTTTATATTTGAATAATTGTATCTTCTAATAGCAAGAGGTCCATGATTCCTTAGAAACGCCTTGACTCTCTGATGAGTTACATTTTCCTTCTTCCAAAAATTAATACTTTTAATTGATGAGAGCTTTCTCCAGGAGCAGTAGATTATAACCATCAAAACTCCAGTTCCAGCAAAAGAAATGGCTGTAATAAAAGAATAGAGGTTATGAAGCAATATGGTGACACGACAATAACTCAAACTACATGTTGATAATGTCTTGAAGCTCAATTGCATTTTCTTGTGGTGACACAAGAATAACAATGATGGACATGCTAAGGATGACTTGGCATCCAGTATTATAAGCAGATTAAAGGATATATGTTTTGATGGACGGAAGATAGGGAGCGTTGGAGGAAAATCATGAACTATGAAAAATTAGCTATTGTACCGATGGATTTCATACACATAAGTACATGGTATTGAATTATAAAAAAATGGTGCAATTGGAGCCATTACCAAAACTGACAACAAAACCTTATGTCATTGCATGAATAATACTCTAAAAGATTTGATAATTAGACACACCGTGAGAAGGGGTTAAAATAATAATAATTAATGCAACATATTGACAGAGCGAAATTGGTAATCTTTGAAATATCAACAGGATTTAACAAAGAGCAATGAACTTTGGTGTACATTTATCTGATACAGAATTTATAACAAGAAAGTTCAATCTATTTCTGTTTTCCTAAAAGAAGGCGCAAATCTGAATCTACTAAATCTTGTGCTGCAGAAGAGTGGTATGTGGATTGTGGCATAGAATAGAATAGCAGCAAGCCATATACATGTGTTAAGAAAAACTAATACATAGAAACAAACGAAATTTATAAGAATTTTTACTAATTTGAAAATTCCCATGTCAGTCGTTCCAAATTGGCACAATGAAAAATTCCCTACTATAACAATTGGAACATTCATCAATCAGGGTGAGAGATGATTTTAAAAGTTCTCTTTTTATAACTATGCATGATGCACAAACTACTTTCTGGGTGTGAGCCATTTCAGAATAGGAAGCCTACCTGTAACAAAGTTATTTGCATTTCTCATAAACTAATTCTGAAACAAATATAAATTGGCTAAAACTTTTGCTGTAGAGGAGTGGATCATGGCATGGAATAGAAATAGCTGCACTTGTAATAGGGTTTAATATAACATAAGAATGTAAAGAAACTTATATGCAAAGAAATCTATAAGCATTTTCAATGTGTGTAGGACCAAAATTTTTTGTGTTATTCCTATATCTATACCTTTCTCTGTAATGGTACAATGAAATTTTCCCTTGTTGTCAAGCTCACATAGACCTCCTCTACTATAACAAGTTAACAACTGCTACAAACATCAGATACATGGACATCAAGGTCGAACTCAGCAGTTATATTCAGCCCTCGTAATGGGAGCAGAATAGTTGAACATTCAGAAGGAATACTCTCATAAGCCTCGTTTATATGACTATAGTAGATATTATAGTCTCCGCAGTTTTTTCTAAAAATTGGGACGCCACTATCAAGAGTGCGATTACATTGAAATAGGGTCAGATTGGGTATGATGAGGTTAAAAGAGATTTAAGAGTCCCTGATACGTGTGTTTGTTGTGGTGGAATCGTAATAGATGTATATAACTTCATATGGTATTTCACTCCCCTGCCCCAGTGGCAGTAGTATCTACGGAGATGTTCCATCACAATTTACTGGCAGTAAACCTCACGATGGCGGTGAGTTATTGGTGAATGGAAAGCTGATGGGACCGGATTTTTCACACCGAAAGAGAGAACAATAATTAGGGTATGCTCTCTCTTCTTATTCAGATGAGTGAAACAGTACGAGGTGTGAGAGAAGAAAGAAAACAAACAGAGAGACAGAAGCCATCCCAAAATTCCCGATTCACTAGCAAAAAAACAAATATCACAATTCACAGACAAGAGTGTGCAGTACTCTAAACTTCTTTCTATTTCTATTCCATGCTATAGAGTAATATAGTACAAAACTTATAGCAGTAATAGGAGAAATTGTTTTTGCATGAAATGGTACAATTAGAGTTTTAAAGCTTTGATAATTTTCCATGCCAAGTGAGGGAAAAAGAACAGACTTGCAACTTTTTTTTTTTTGAGAAAGTGCAATTGGCAACTTAGATGTGTCGAAAAACATAACATATCACTTAAAGATGAAATAATTTGATCCTGCTAAGCTGTCCAAGCAGGCACGTGTCTATATCAATTTCAACAAGAAATATGATTGAAGATGCATCTTACCTAATAGTATCACCACTTTGTTGTTGTTTTTATTCTCTGCAACAGCAAATAAATAGAAAAATGTTGTTAGATTCAACAATGAAGAAAGAAGTGACACAGCTAATTAAAGAACAAGGTACTCATGAAGGAGACTGCGCATCCAATAGCTAAAGCAGAGAAAGGAAGGAGTTAAGTTCTGACTGAAAGGCAGCAATAATGGAGGAATTCGTGAGATATAAAATTTTTCTTATGAATGTCACAAAGGAATTTATGAGAAGAAATTTAAATATTGACAGCGTACTTATTAACCACCATTTTATTCAAGGCACAAGGCCATCTTCTAGGATTATAGTAGTGGAGAAAATGGAACCAGTAACAAAACTTATAGCAAAAATAGGAGAAATTATTTTCGCTTGAAATGATACAATCAATTTCAACAAGAAATATGATTGAAGATGCATCTTACCTAATAGTATCACCACTTTGTTGTTGTTTTTATTCTCTGCAACAGCAAATAAATAGAAAAATGTTGTTAGATTCAACAATGAAGAAAGAAGTGACACAGCTAATTAAATTGGCATCCTTTGAGATCTTAACAGTGTTGTGCAAAGCACTTTCAAAACCAGCTCAGACATAACCCAATCATAGGTTTCACTGAAACTAAGTTAATTATTTCTATCTCTCTCATAACCTAAATTGGAAACTACTCCAAATCAGCTAACTTAAGCTATTGCTGCAGAGTGGATTATGGCATGGAACAGAAATAGTAGCAACACATGTATTTATTAGGATCAACTTCAGCATAGAAGAAAAAATAAAGGAGTTTATATCCATATTCATGAATGTACATGTGTGTGCATCAAAACATTTTTGTGTTATTCCAATGTCTATACCTTCTCCTTCTTTACCATTACAACTGCTACAATAATCAGATCCTTGCAATTCAAGGTCGAACTCAGCAATTAAATTCAGTTCATCTTCATGTGAAGTCTCGTCTACTGGCAGCAGAATAGGTAAACATCCAGGAGGAGAACTCTGAGAAGCCTCGTTTGAAGGACTATAGTAGAAATTATAGTGATCTCTGCAGGTCATTTTTTTAAAATTTCTATCGGAAGTACTCTGAAGAGGGCGATAGCATTTGAATAGGGACCAATGAGGTGTGGTGAGTTTAAAAGAGATAAATGGAGAGTGGGGAATAGTAAAATTGTCTAAGCTCTCGCATTTATTGGTTTTCAAGTATTCCAAAAGCGAATGGTCCTTGACACGGATGTGTTGCGCGGTGTTAGTGTGATTGATGTTTATAACTTCATATCTTCTTGTTATCCTCCAGTCGCCCAGTGGGAAGTTGATCATCGGATGTGTTTCGTCACACTCTACTTGCATTTCGCAAGATGGGAATGGCTGTGGGGTTTCGGTGAATGGGAAGCTAATGTTACCTAATTTTCCACATTGAAAGGGCAGACAATATGGGTTTTCTGGCTTTCCTCCTTCTTCAGCTGAGTGAAGCAGCACGAGGTGTGAGAGAACAAAAATTAAAACAAACAGAGAGACAGAAGCCATTTCAAAATTCTAGATTCACAGGAAGAAAAACAAGAATCTATTATTCCAAAACTAAAACAACGTATTTGTATGACTTATTTTCTCGTTTCTTCACTATATAGCATGTAGTTTCTCTGATTAACACGCCAGTTGACTTGGAAGTTGGATACGGAAGACTAGTGAAAAACCAGACTGAATTTAGAGCAAGGTGGGGTAGCCATGTGAAGCACGGTGTGTGCCTACTGGGGAGTTTCCTACTCATCTTCCCCATGACCCACAACATAAAGATTTTGACTCCTTCAAAACCTCTAATATACGCTCAAAAAATTGGGGAAGGAAATCTTTGCGGCTGGTTTGAACCGTCAACTACTCCATGAATTACGTTTTGCAGTGTTGGCTCTCTAATTCTCGCGTATAATTTTTTTTTTTTTTTTTTTTTTTTATGAACGAAAAAGAGCCTTAGGGTGTGTTTGTTTGAAAGGGTTTTAAAAAGGATGAAAAATTTAGGAGAGAAAAATAGAGATAAAGAAAATTGGGAAGGTGTTTGGTTGGGAGGGAGAGTGGAAAATTTTGTCGTGGGGTCCGAGTGTTTTCTCCCCAAACTCAAAAAAAAAAAAAAAAATCTCTCCAAAATAAGGAGAAAACTGAAGGGAGAAAACATAGGTTCTAGTAATAACCAAATTTTCCCCTCTGTGCATTGAGTTACGTTTTCCAATTTTCCTTGTGTTTTTGTTTTTTTCAAGCTCTTTGAACTTACGTTTACGCTACTTTTTATTTTTCAACGTTTTAATCAGACAGTGGATTTTGCTTTTTTTTTTTTTTTTTTTAATCAACGGTGGGGCTTTCACCTCTTTTTTTTTTATCAACGTTTCTTTTTTTTTTTTCCTAAGTTTTCCAGATTTCAGTCTTTCACCGCTTTTTATATATATAACAAAGAAAAATAAAGTAATATAATAATATTAATAATGTGTTAAATTTTATAAGATATTATTTTTTAATTTTAATTGATAATAAGTTTATTTTTAATGATTGTAAAAAAATTATTTCCTATATTATACAATAGGGGCATGAGAGTAATTTTATATAAACTATATTTTCTATCTCCTCACTTTTTTTCTCAACCAAACAAATGAGTTTTCTACCTCTTTACTTTTCCACCATTTCAACCAAGCACAGATGAAAGAAACTAAAAACTCTCCTATCCTCCCACTTTTCTATTCTTTACCTATCTTTTATCCTCCCACTTTTAAGATTCCTAATTCCTATGAGTTGTTTATCTCCATTTGATACATTTTATTTCGTAATGCTGAAATTTTTTCCACTTATAGCTCTAACTACTTTAAATATTTGTATTACTTAGCTGGAGCTTCATTTTGGTAAACAAAATGTGTCAAATATTGTAGATCATTCCATATTTTCAGATTATGCCTTTTCCATTGGCCACTCTAAGATCTATAGCAATTATTTATTTTTGTAAAAAAAGAAAAGAAAAAAGAAGTCCACAAACAGGCTTTGCAAATTGCAATGCCTTTAACTTTTACTACATCACATTTGCCTTGTTCTTCCTTATTCATTGTCAAACATTTTTTCCCCTATATCAATATTCATAAACCAAAAAAAACACCTTCTCAAAAAAATATACCCAAAAAAAAAATTGAAAGTTTATATGACATACCAAATCATTAATAGTGAAACTAAAACAATTCTTAAACTTAACACATATAAAACAAAACAAAGAATCAAACAAAACACATCAAAACTATTTATATATGTATATATATATTTATTTATATCTATTATATTAAATCTAAAATTAGGCTAGATGTGATTATTTCTCCCTATTATTTTGAATTTAGATATTTTTTCTTGCTATTATTTCAGTAAATCATAACTATATGATTAAATATAGAATTAGTCTATATAGTAAAAACGTATATCATATTATCATAATGTAGGTAAATAAAACAAAGAATTGACTCCACAGTGTTAGATGACATAAATCTTCGTAAATAATCTATTATATTTAGAGTTAGAAGGCCTAAAAGTTGATTCAAAAGGAACAACCATGAATTCTTGTAACGTATATTATACATAAGGTATGAATAAAAAATACAAATAATAGGGTAGAATAGTGATGAAGCTCATACTTTAAAGCAATATAAAGCATATAATTTTATGACCTTGTGGTATGCAAACGACACTTTCTTGGGTGGTTACAATATACGGATACTACTTCCTACAATTTTATTAAAAACCTATGTGAAGCATCTTCGTCAATATTTTTTCATAAATACAAATAGAGGTATCCAAGTCTGCCCCACCCAAACCGTCCGGGCCAAATCGAAAACCGTTCAACTCGATGCGAACAACGGTCGACGACAAATCTTCACTTCTAGGAACTGAAACTAGTGGGTAGGTTAGTGGTTTTTCGCATAAAAAACAGAGTCCAATTGACCTCCCCTCCAAAATCTCACCGTTCATCACCCTCCCCCTCTCTCTCAGATGCGAATTCGGTGAGTTTTGTCAAGATCCAGCAAGATCTTTATGAGATCCAATGAGATCTTGACGAAATCCTTCAAGATCTGGCCAAATCTCCACTAGATTTGTCGAGATCTAGTTGAATCTCAACTAGCCAAATCTCCACCGCCGTTTAAGATCGCTGCTCTTTGTTAGTTTCGACCGAAATTGATCGTTGTCCACTCAAACTGAAACTAACTCAACTCGTGGTTTTCAACGGTCGGCGGTGGTTAGCTGCTCTGCCACTCAAAGTTGTTGGGTCGGTTTTGGGTTGGGTACAAACCTAACTGAGACCGACCCATGAACAACCCTAAATACAAATGATGGGCCATACAATGATTTGTTTTGTTTTCCTTTCCAAAGTAAACTATGTAACCTCTATGTAACCTATGGTGGCATAAACCCCTTTATTTTTCCAAAAGAAAAGAAAACAAAAAACACCGTACAATTTTGGGTTTTGCACAAAAGCAATTTATAAAGATGACATGAGCTTACTCCCCCCTCTAATTTATTACTAACTAATTACTTATCATTTGAGGTCAAGAGATTCAAGGCTACTTCCTAGTGAAAGGATCAACTGCAGAAAATGGAACCCTTGGCCTAATAACCACATCAAATTGAACCATTCACTAAGTTCATATGATTAAATATTAATTTTTGATACAAGGGTTTAACAACTTATCATGCACTCAGTAGAGCTTCCAAACGTGTAAGAGTGACTTTTCAGGGAATGACCCCATCCATACTTCACTGCTTCAGCATTTAATAAAACCTGAATCATCAATTTATTATAATTAAATCTTGGAAGAAGAAACAAGGTGGTAAATTATGACAACAAATAAAACTGTGTTACAATAGCTTTGACACTCAATACACATTGTTTGGAGTTTCTCAGTGATCATTTTCAAATCACAGGCAACTGTAAGCTAACAGTAATTTCCATGGCCTAGGGCAGTATTAGACTTTTGGGTGGGATATGACTTGGGCAGAGCTTTTTGTCTTCCACCGATAAAATTAAGCTGGATCATATGCTTTTAAGAAAGAAGAGACAGCCTTTTTGTCTAAAGAAGAATCCTGCCCATAGCATCTTCTGTTTTCTTTTGGCTCTGAGTCCAGCAGAACAGCAATATTCTCATTAAGATTTAGATATTCCACGCAATATTGATCGAAAATAAAAGATGGCCAGATATAAATCCTCCTGCACACTTCTTGTCAATGAGTGTCAATCATTCCATCTGTCGCTTGGCAATGTTGCTAGCTTTTTGCTTCCTCTGTCTTCCTCATCCATTCTTGTTAACACAATCTTTGTGTTAATTTCACACATTGTTTTTCTTCTAATGATACTGCCTGACTCAACAAGAATTTGAGTCTGTACCAACTGTTAATATCGGTGATTCAGCTGGTACAGATACTTTTGGATCACTCTGTTTCCTCTTCTTTTCATTTTGGCGAGGCTTATTTAAAGCTTGGTCAGCCTTGGAGACGATTTTTGAGACTGTAAACCCTGCAACTTCAAAAGTATGTGATCTATAAGGTATTAAAGAATTGCGAAGCACAACATCAACTCCTTCATAGGTCCAAACACCTAAGACTGCCTCTCCTTTAAGTCCTACAGCAAACCAACCCAGACCTGAAGCAGCAATATCCACTGAACTTGAATCCCAGCTATTGCCACATACACGGAATTCCCTTCTCACCCATTTCCCAAGCTCTTCAACTCGTTTCTCCCCAATTGGTGGCTGAAGCAAGGGGAAATTCACATTGATGTCACAATTATATAATACACATTACGCAACCATAATGCAGCATGCATCTTCCATAAGAGTATAATGAGATAAGTATTGATAAGTAGATAAGCATCTATCATTGTAGACTCAGGCCTATAATGGGGCCAGGGTACCACAAGTGCCAAAACTGGGCACTCAGCATTTGTAGAATAGACTCCCCCCTCACAACATGAACACAGAAAGAAAGAGGGGGGGGGGGGGGGGGGGGGGGGGGTGGGTGGGGTACCAAATTAAGGCCAATGCCTGTGCAAAACTCCTGTATGCCAGTTAAGTTCTAAAATGACCAAGAGGAAAATCGATTTTGGCTAAATTACCACAAACAGGCACCATCCTATATACTACATGGATTTCCAGGATGGACCTAAAAGAAGCCGTGATTAAAATATTATTAGGTGCTTCAGGTGAAAGAAGAAAAAATTCCCCCATTCATAAAATTTTAGTTACATTGACTACTGGTTATTAGAATAAAAAAACCATGAGCAAGCAGGGAATCACAGAATAATACCTGCAACTGAAGGCCAAAATGTTCCTCTTGCATTATCTGTGCGTTTTCTGTTTTTCCCAAGTGTAATGGGAGATAAGGAGATGCCCACACTGTGATGTAGATAGAATCTACGGATGATTCTTCTATATCCAGCCTCATAAGGCCAGAAATATGAACTGTATGACCAGCCTGTCACCATTCAAATGATAAAAGCATGAGCTAGAAAAGATATCAATTGGTAAGGAAATCAGAGAATAACAAACTATCAAATAACTGCTAGAACCATCAAATAAAAAACTATCTTTGAAACAGTGAGTTTTGGCACCTAACTAACTGCATATCATGTGTTAAACAGACATAGTATTCTTGCAGTAGTTATTATATTGTCTTGGACTAGTAAACTATACAACAAACTCACTCATCAGTCATCATCCTGTTCTTATAAAGGAGGAGGTGCATTAGAGCTCAAACTCAATGGAAAAACATTTATTACAAAACTAATCAAATAACATTGCGCACCAGCATCTCTGCTTAAAAGCTAGAATCATTTTTTTTGTAAAGAATTGACTGGCATGCTGCTGCTTGGGGTTCAAGACAAATCAAATGCTGCTCTCACGTGAGATAATGACGAGAAATCAAAGTAAAATTCTTAACCCTAATGAGGTAAAATAACAAGCTAAAAGCAGATGCAGAAAAGAACAATCACCAGGAATAGAGAAAAATAAATAAAATGAAAAGAATCATGACCAGCCTTCCAGTAAGTATTTGTAATGAGAAGGATACAAGGCAGGCTGGAAAAAGGAAAGTTAAATAAGAAATATAAATTCACACTCCTTCCAGCACAAAAAAATATACATTGCAAATGGCAAAATATTTTAAAATCTACTAATCCAAGTAATTACAGACTCGAAGATTTAAGAATTATAAGAATTACATTCAAGTCTTGCAGAGAAGATCTTTCTGGTTCACTGTCACCAAATAAACCCCAATAAGGCACACTCAGTGCTAAGAATACAACCAACCCCATCAAAGTAAAGTCAGGCAAATCCATGACCATATATTGTAACATTTGATTGAGCTAAGAAGTAAAAAGAAGAAAATCTTCCCTTTGATTTATTTGTAATTGTTTCAAGTACAATTTGTTCACCATCGTGAACATGATGTACTTTTATCAATAAAAATTTTATTACCTATCAAAAAAAAAAAGAAAAAAAAGAAGAAGAAGAAAATCCTTAACGTTGAGTTGATCGGGTAATCTAACTACATATGATTTTACAGCGACCTTTCCACCTCCTAATCTTTGCACATTGAACTGGCATGAATCAACTTTAACTGACCAAATGATTTATGGTAAGCCTTAAAAAAAAAGTTCCTTACAGCTGTCTGAGAATAAAGTGAAGTCACCAGTAAGCAGGCAATGCAACAGCAAACTGCAACTTTAGGTAACAACCAATGCTGTACCTCTACAGATATCAAAAGATTGATGTAAAAATGAGACCTTGACCCATATTTAACGAATGCACAACAGTCTAATACTGATTGAAAACCTTAAATTCTACAAAAGAAAAAAGACATAACTCAAATCAATTAAGCAACATCTTTAACTCTCTTGCTTGCATCATTTGGTCATATCTAATATCACCTCTTCAGCTCCTCCATTGAATAAAAGTAAAATCATCATTTTTCACTTCATACTTATAAAGTTTGAATTAAGCTACTCTCCCTCCTTGCTAAAAAATCTAGAACCTTTAAACATCTAGAAACCAACAGCTCTCATAACAGCTGGTTGATTCTAAAGGCATTGCAGTGCATCATGTTCTATACTTCTATTCATGACTCTTAACATGAAAAAATTAGACAACCTTTAAATAAACAAATAAAGTATATACAAAATCAAAATGCTAACATTCAAGCAAAAACAAACCTTGATCCTATAAGTCCGTGGTCTCAACTCCTTGCTAATATGCACAAGCTTTTGCTCTTCCCTCGTCAACCTCGTGGTGATCTGATGAGGATGCAAAAGCCCAGGCGTGTCAAACAGCTTCCCCTGCCCCGGCAAAATTCCCTCCACTCTAATGATCCCCAATGTCGTCCCTGGCACTGGTGCCTCCGTCAAATGTGTAATCTTCCCTCCTCCTTCTCCTACGTGCTTCCCAATCGAATTTAACAGCGTACTCTTACCGGCATTCTGTGCCCCTATTGCCCACACATTCCCCCTCGGCCCGGCCAATTTCACCACATCTTCCACCAAATTCTTGAGCCCCCAATCCCTCACTGCACTCACCATATGCACACTCGTCATCTTACTCGCTGCCCCACCCTCCCTAGCTCTCTGCCTCACCCAATGCTCCAACCTCGTCGGTGACAACTCAGTTGGCAACAAATCAATCTTAGTCACCACCATCACCATCCTCGGCAAATTCCCCGACTTCCCTTGCTTCCACGCCCCCGAATTCTCCTCTATCGTCTCCGAAACCAGCCTCGCCACTTTCCTCGGAAACGAGCCATCGAAATCCGTAGCATCCACCACCATCAACACCACCGACCGCGTCCCGCCCGTCGAAGCCAGCCGCCTCCCAACCGTGTGATCAAAATCAAAATCCGGCAGCAAATTCTCCACCGTCGGATCCTTCACCTTCCCGTAATGCCTCAACGAATGGCACCGCGCACAAACCACCGGCCTCTCCGGCCTCCGCCCCGAATCAAAACCCGACTCATCGCCACTTTCGGGCTGAATCACGAGACCCCTTTTGAGGGAACCTGGAAATTCCGATTCCTGAGCAATGTGAACGAGATGGGTATGTGAGTGATAATCGGGATTCTTCTCCGAGGGCTTGAGGAAGAAGCCAGGGTGCTTAGGGTTTGAGTTTTGCATGTGAACCCCACAACCAGGGCAGACGAGGGAAGTGGGTTCCTCGTAATTTCCATCGCGGGTGAAGGGCAGAGATGGGATTGAGGAAGAGAAAGATTTGAAGTTGAAGAAGAGAAATGGAGGTGGTGGGGTTTTGGGTTTTGGGGTTGGGAGTGATTGTTGATGTTGGGCTAAGGTAAAGAGTTGTGAGAGAGAATAGAGGGAGTGTTTGAGCTTTTGGGAAGTAGAGAGAGTTCGAGCTATTAGTATCAACATTTTCTTCTTCGATTGGTATTTTTTTGTGTGTGTTATGGTTTGGGTTTAAGATTGGTTTTTCTGCCTCATTCTTTCTCTTCTGGGTTTATGAAAAGGTTTAGGGTTTAAACGGCTATTCAAATTGGCATTGTTTTAGATGTTTAATCCATATTCACTTTTGGTTTTCAAAACTATGGTCTAGTCACACTCACAATAATTCAACATAACAATGTCTGTTTCTAAAAAACAAAACAAAAAGTCGTGTGTTATCCGGTTTACTTACAAATAGTTTTTGAAGGAAAATTCCTCTCCTTTCTTGGTGATTGATAACACTATCCATTTATTTTTAGTTTTATTTTCTTGTGAGTTGCGATTGTACACTATCATCACTATCGATGCATAAGCAACAAACAATCATATTTTAAACAAAATTTGACCCCAAATATGTTTGAAGTTATCTCTTCTAACCAGTGGCGGAGCTAGGAATTTATTTTTGGGGGGGCCATATATAAATTTGTGTGTGTATGAAATGTAAAATAGTAATATACAATATTTCATAACTCAATTTTTTCCCTTTTATTTGTTGAGATAATTGTTAAAATACTTATGTGTTCATTTTAAAGATGATGAATGTTTAATTATTGTAATTTGTTGACATATGTATTTATTGATTGTATTTTATTTAAATGAAAATTAAGTTTATTTTTAGACTTTCTTAAATATATATGTATATTATCATGTATGAAGAGCCAAAATGATAAGGTTATTTAAAAATTTATAAAACTTTTAGGATATTTTCAAAAAAAAAAAATTATATTTTTCAAAAATTTTGGGGGGGCCAGGCCCCCCTTGGTCATCAAGTGGCTCCGCCACTGCTTCTAACATTTTAGGAATCGATTTATAAGATTGTATATGTTATATTATTTAAATAAGTCATATGTTTCATTAAAAAAGTAATATGAGTAAAACTACATATAAATGGTTTGTATAATTATCACATCATGGGTTGGAGTAAGATATTTACAAATATTTTGGAGCCAAAAGTGGAAAATAAATTGAATTTAATTAACATTGGGACAAATGGGGGACTACCTTTGATTCAAGAGGAAAAAAACAAAACAAAAAAAGTCTGTCATTTGTAGAAAGTGGCACTGTTTTGGATAATTAAAGGTCATTATAGAAAGTCAAGCCTGTTTGATAATATGATAAATTCGTCATTTGCTTTGTTACTCGTTGATTCAAGAGTAGGGCTTTATTTTGGACGAAAGCTTTTATCTAGTGCTCTAGTGCAATGAACAAAATTCATTCTCTATTCCATGTTGTGTTCATATCTTATTTAGTACACTAGAGCATTTTTATTTTTGGAAAATGGCATAAGTCATTTTATTCAAATAACTAGAAAATCAAAAAATGGCATAAGTCATTTTTATTTTTATTTTTCAGAAAATGGCATAAATCATGTTTAGTACTTCCCTCTTATCGTTTCTCACCACCACCTCAATACCTGCTTCATTGGACTCAGCAAACACCACCCTATCAAAATTAGTTTTGAAATTGTCGATACCTGGAGGTTTCCACTTCACCAAAGCGAAAGCTTGTATTTTTTCCTAGACGAGGGAATTTAAATTGATATTCAAAAAGGAAGAGACTCGCAGCTTCTAATATTTTTTGGGGTTGCAAACTTAGTTCTCACTAGAGCATTGAATGAAAGACAAATGTCTTCCTTATAAACTTTAAGCCCTCGTTTGAGAGGAGGGAATAGAATGGAATAGAAATGAATAAAAAGAATAATTTTAAAATATTCTTCCCTTCCCTTGTTTGGGAGTTTTAATGGAGATAATGGTAAATTCATTTCCTTGTTTAAGAGTTTAAGTGGAAGGAAATTGAATGGGTAAGAGGGATTACTCATTTCTCTCTATTCCCTTAAAACCTCAAATTTTCATTCACTCGAAATTGAGAAAAATAAGAGGAAATGAAATTAGATTTAATGAATTTTTACTAAAACTCCCAAAAATACTCTTATATATTCAATTCTTTATTTTAAAATAGAGGTCTAATAATAATATTGTCATAAAATGATTCTATTCTATTCCCTTTATATTACTTCCAAACAAGATTACTTACATTCCATTCATTTTCATTTCTTTTCATTCCTTTATTTTAAAACATCCAATTAAGGTTACTTAATTCCATTCTTTTTCATTCATTTATCTTGCTTAAATACATTTCATTCCATTCTATTCATTTCTATTCCTTTATAATTATTTCATTCCCTTATGAACTCTCAAACGAAGCCTAAAGAAAAAAAAAAAGTTTTTAGGATTCAAACATGAATATCCAAGTTTATATCTTGGAAAGTCATATCCTGATATCCACATCTAGGCCATAGATTAATTAAAATATAAGGTCCTATTGCTATATTGCCATATCAAATTTAGTACATATATTTAGTACATATATTTGCCATAAGCCTATACAACGTTTATAATACGAACAATTTGGTATATTACAATAATAATGTATAACATAAGGATGAATCTTCTTGATTGTAATTGGGAATTTCGTTGATTTAAGTGAAAATCCATTTTACATAACCTCACTTCAGATAACTAAGGGATAGTTTTTTTTTTTTTTTTTTTTTTTTTTTTTTTTTTTTTTTGATAAATTACTTTGGGTTTGTTGGATAAATTACTTTGGGTCCTAAAAAATAATAATAATAAAAAAACATAAACACCAGCCTTCAAAACCCATACTAAACAAAAACAATACTAATCATTCAAAACCCATAAACCAAATCAATGATGCACTGATGTGCAGCATCGCAGTATAAGTATTTTATAAAGGTCATTATGGCATTATGCATACTGCGTGTTTAGTTCGTGCATAATGAATATCAATTTTAGGGTCACTGAGGTCAAATTGGCTTCATAGATTGTTTTTATGAATTTTAATTAGTATCATCTGACTAGATACAAATCTGTAATTTTTATTTTATTAAAAAAAAAAAGATCAAGAATTTGGGCTAATTTTATGTTGTTTGGGCTTATTCGTATTATTATTTGGATTCTTTTGTATCGTTATTTGGGCTCTTTTGTGGTTAAAGGGGCCAAATTTAATTTTTCATGGGCTCTTTTGGGCTCTTTTGTGCCAAATTTAACTTATAGAAGGAAGTTGATAGGGCACTCAAATTTGAAAGTTAACTTGCCCTCTGGCAAGTTCATGAAAGTTCAGTGAGTATGAAGAAGAGAAGCATGTTAACACCAATGGGAGAATGGACGAGGAAATCTTGTATTCTTTGCGGTTTTTGGTGCCATATGGGAATTATTGGAAATTTTTGGATTAAACAATTGTATTAGATTGTGATTTTAATAAATAATACACTTTTATTTCTTCTCAAACTGGCCGATCAATATATTTCTTTATTCTTACCGTACACTCAAAACAATTAAAAAAATTATATTAAAAAAAGCAACAACAAAACAAAACATTATAAATAAAAAACACACACGATGAAGAAAAGTAATTAAACTTGCATTATGTAAGACTTTAATACTTATCCAAAAGCTAATAGATAAAGTCTCTTGTCGATTGAATAAAGGATTTGGATTTAAACTTTGAACCATCTACACTAAAAACTGTTTAATGTCTTGGTAGAATAATCATTATGTAGTAGACACAAAGGGTTGAAATTCTCTCCTATCAAATATTAAAAAAAGAAAAAAAAAATAATTTGAAAAATTTATGAACTAAAGAAGACTGAAAGAAGATTGAGTTCCAATCCAAGGAGTTTTTATACGTATACTAGCAGCTAGTATTAGTTAGTTTGAATTTGTAGGGAATTCAATTACCATTTACCACTTTTATAGGCATTATTTGAGTTATGGCCTTGTGGGTAGTCTAGGTGTTTTTGAATTTCATTGCATTCTTAGTGTTAGTGCCTTAGTGGTGTTTTGAAAATTAGGAGCATCCTCACTTTCTTTCTTTCTTTTTCTTCTTCTCTCTCTCTCTCTTTTTTTTTTTTAATAATAATTAATTTTTTGGCAAAAATCCAAAATTGACCCTCTAACTTTCAGCATTTTTCATTTCAGTCCTCTAACTTTAAGTTTTGTCATTTCAATCTTCTGACTTTCAATTGTTGTCAATTTGGTATTTCGTTAGACCTCAGTTACCTGCTGCTGTTAAGTAAGCCAAAACAACGTCGTTTTGACTTTTTTTTTTTTTAATAAATTTCGGAATTAAAAGAAAATAAAAAAATTGTTATTAAAAAGAAAAAAGAAAAAAAAAAACATTTAGGGGAATGACGTTGTTCCCCTTACCTGAAATCAAAACCAAAGAACACGATGGACACCCAAATCCCTAATTGAGAAAATTTGGGGAAAAGGGAAAACTAGGCTGGTTTGAGAGAGAGAGAGAGAGAGAGAGAGAGAGATTTAGGTCAACAGGGGAGACTGAGTTTGAGAGAGAGGCCAAGATTGAGGCCAAGTTTGAGAGAGAGGCCAAGATAGAGATCGATTTGAGTGAGGCCAAGTTTGAGAGAGACTGATTTGGAGGATAGGTATTCAATCATTGTTCTTATCAGCTTCTTACTAAATATTTGTTTTGTTTTCATAATTAAAAGATCAGGTATTAAAACTTACATTTATAGGGGCATCAATAACTAAAAGTTATCACTATTTGTTGTTGTTGTGGGGTTTAATGTTTTATGGATTTGGGTAAGTTTTAGATTGTTTATTCTCTGATAGGTATTGAAAATTAGGAATGGTTAGTTTAGAATATGTTGTCATTTTTTGTGTAAGTTTACTTTACTAATGGTTGGTAGTGGAGAGAATTTTAGGAGGAAAATAAAAGACCTACTGCATGCTATGGAAATACCTATTGCATTTATGAGTATCATACAACACACTAATCCAAAAGTTTGCCTCCTTATCAATACCTACAGACACCTTCCAAGGAAAACCTTCAACACATTTATACTTCACCCTAGACTTCTCATTATTTGACAACTTGATGCCATATCCATGCTTCAACTTGTAAGCTTGTGCAAACTCTTTGAACTACTTGTTGTCCCTAAAAGGCATTCCCAACACAAACTCAGGATCCTTTAAGTATTCACTTCTAAATTCAAGTAATTTTATCTTTTGATCACCATCAGAATTGTAGGGAGAATGCAATTGGTCTGAGGGTGCATAGTCGGATCAACTTGGGATTTCATCCAACGGCCAATTGAAAAGAGTTAGAACTAGATCTAGGTGGGATAATGATTGGTTTGCAAAATTAGGTGGGTGTGACAATAGATTGATGGCAATTATGGGTTCTTGTGAGGGCTGATCGTTATGGGTTATAGTGGGTTGAATTGTGTAGTCATCAACCTTATCCACAATAATTTCATATAAATGTTCATTGGCTAGGTCATCATAACCAGAGTCATACCATTCATAATCCACATCTCCCATGGCACCATTCCCATCCTTGCCCCTAGCATCATTCCTTTCATTGACCAAATTACCACCCTCCTCAAACTCATCATCAGCAAAAGCCTCATTCCCATTCTCCACATCAACTTCATCAACATCCCCATCCTCCACATCAGCTTCATTATCATCACAATCACCATCAATGTCATCAACACCCACATCCTCCACACCAACACCACAACCCACCAAATTTGCATCATCAATAACACTGACATCCCTGACTAACAATTATTTTTAAACAAGGGTTGCATGTTCTACATAAATGTCTATTTTTGGATCAATGGAGTCAAAACATTTAAATAGTTCATGAGTATTAGCATCAGTAGACAACTATCTTAAGCCATTGTCAAGATCTAACACAGGCACAAGATAATAAAATTGGACATAATCCAATACCCCCAACTCCGCACAATAATGCTTAACCTTCGATACAGAAAAGCAGTCTGAATCCATATTATCATAAACTTTCACCTTACCACCTATATACTTCCTTTTCTTAATCGAGTGGTGCAATACTCTGTTGTAGTAAAAAACTAATGTAAAATTCTGACCAATCATCTTCCCTCTGAAATTTTTAGATAAAAAATTAAGCACACAACACAAGTATTTTAGCCGACAAAGACAGTGTTAAGTAACCCCACACACACCATTAGCTTAATAGAAAAATAAAGTGCTAACATCTAAGTACCCCACATAACAAACAACTCCTCCAAGTGGGGACCAAGTTATTTCGAAACAATAAAATTGCATGTAAAGATGTTCAGCAAACAGACAAATGAAATATATTATCCACATAAAAAAAGGAAAAAATAAACCATATAAAGTAGATTATCCCAACACATTTAGTCTCACCTATCAATCAACAAAGTCCATCATAAACAAACAAAATGCAATAAAAATACTCTTCAACAGAAAAAGCCACCAACTTTATATAACACACTACTGGTCTTGGTCTCAATATCAGAAATCCATCACCTTCTCGGTCTATCTTGGTCTCGATTTATATCTCAATCTCTCTCAATATCAATATCTCGATCTCTCTCAATCTCTGCAGATCGGTCTTTATCAGAACTCTATCACCTTCATCTCAGTCTCTCTCTCAAACTCGGTCTCTTTCTCAAACCGACTCAGTCTCTCTTTCTCTCTCAAACCGACTCAGTCTCTCTTTCTCTCTCAAACCGACTTAGTCTTTCTCTCTCTCAAACCGACCAGTTTTCCCCTTTCCCCAAATTTACTCAGTTAGGGATTTAGGTGTCCATCGTGTTCTTTGGTTTTGATTTCAGGTAAGGGGAACGACGTCGTTCCCCTAAATGTTTTTATTTTATTTTATATTATTTTAATAACAGTTTTTTTTTTCTTTTAATTCTAAATTTTTTTTTTTTTAAAAAGCCAAAACAACGTCATTCACTTAATGGCAGCAAGTAACTGAGGTCTAACAAAATACCAAATTGCAAACAATTGAAAGTTAGAGGACTGAAATAACAAAACTCAAAGTTAGAGGACTGGAATGAAAAACACTGAAAGTTAAAGGGCCAGTTTTGGATTTTTACCTAATTTTTTTTTTATTAAAATTGAAAGTTGGATTATGTATATAAAATTTGGAGAAATTTCTATAAAATATCATTGAATATTGTTCCACTTAAAACACAATTTGTGTACTATGCAGACACCTGAATTTTCTATTTCTTCTTTTTCATTTTTCTCCCAAAAATATTTTGTGATATGATGACATTCTATAGTGTTTCTTGAACACAAGTCGTACTTATGATTTGAGACTATTTGGTCACATGTCATGCAACCTCTAATGGTAGTTAAAAAATAGATGGTAAATTACAAATTACACCCCTAAAGTTTGAGGGTGATTGGATTTTACCCCCTGAAGTTTCAAAATTTGAATTTTATCCCTTGAAGTTTGGTGATGTTTGGATTTTACACTTCAATGTTTCAAATTTTGGATTTTAGCCCCTATATTTTAGGAATGTTTCTAAAGTTTTCGGGTGTTTGGATTTTATAGGCTAAACTTTCAGAATTTGGGGGTGTAAAATCCAAACAACCCTAAACTTTAGGAGGTAAAATCCAAGTTTTGAAACGTTAGGGTGTAAAATCCAAATACTCCAAATTTCAGGGGGTAAAATCCAAATTCTAAAATTTCAGGATGTAAAATCCAATTACTCCTAAACTTTAGGAGTGTAATTTACAATTTACCCAAAAATAAATTACAGGAGTATTTGGAAAGTAGCACTGTTTTGGATAATTATAAAATTAAAAAAAAAAAAAAAAAAAAAAAAAAAAAAAAAAAAAACCATTGTAGAAAGTCATGACTGTTTGATAATATGAGAAGTTCTTCATTTGTTTGGTTACTAGTTGATTCAAGAGTAGGGTTTTTTTTTTTTTTTTTTAATATATATTTTTAAATTTTAGACAACTTTTGTCCAGTACTTTGTTATAGTGAACAATATATAAAAGTAATATATAGTTATTCTCGAACATAATGCACCGAAGCATTGGATGCAAGCCAATTCCCTTTATTTTAAACTTTTTAAAGAAAATAAGCTTTTGTAATTCAAACATGAATATGGAAGTTTATATTCTGGAAAGCCATAAAAAAGAAACTACACCATAGATTAAAAAGATTAGTTAAAATAAGAGTTCATATTTTTATATTGTCCGTATCAACTTAATACATATTTGGTGGAATTTATCATAAGCTTACACAGCATTTATATTACAAATTCGCACAATTTAGAATATTACAATAATAATGTGCAACATAAGGAAGAATCTTCTTGATTGTACATGGGAGTTTTGTTAATTGAGTAATGCTACAGATACAAACTATTTTACAACATTTTTACATAACGTTGATGTAACCAACTTCTTATTGGTTTTCATCTAGGCCCATTATTAATATCACATTTTCAATTACTAATAATCACTCACCATATCAGCAATTTGTATAATTTTTTGTATCTCTAGCATTATTCTTGTTGATATATGTAAAAAACATGTTTATGGTCCATAACGTTTATCCTATGTAATAAAATTTCAAATATATGTATTATTTTAATCCATAGCATTTTGATATTGTGTCAAAATAGTTTATTCTATCAAATGATGGAGGGAAGAAGTTGTCATGACTAACAAATATATTAAAATAAGAAAAACTGTTTTTAATTTTTTCAACCAGAATGCCATGTGTCCTTCAATTGAAAGAGAAAAGAAAAAAAGGAAAATAAAAATTCAATAAATTAGGGGGAGATCAGTGAAGTCAATTAATTAGTGACCATGGCTTTTGAGTATGTTTGTTTATAAAAAAAATGAATGGGTAATTGTTTTACATTGCTTAAGAGAGTGTGTTGTGTGTAATATAACTTACCCCACCCTCCCTTAAAAGTTAGCATGGCTTTTGAGTGGAGTTGTGGTGTGCCTTTGTGTTTAAATACCTTTCCCTCTCCCTTGTGTGTGTATGTTTGTTTCTCCAAAAAAAAAAAAAATTTAATTAGTGACCTTGTTGAGTTCTTCGCTCGCTCAAACTCGTTAATCTCACTATAAACTCCTCTAATTAGGAGGATATGTACAAACTCCTCTAGTTAGGCGGGTATGTACAAACACGTATCAAAATCTCTTCCTTTCTCTCCTTGTAAAATTTTTTTTTCTGTATTTCTATTTTATTTTTATTCATTGTTACAGGCTCTTTGACAAAATCTAAGAAACTAATGAATAGTAGATGAGAAGAATATTAAATTTTCGATCTGAATACCGTTCCATTTAGTATGATTTATGAGCTTTGGCAACATGGTCCGCAATGAATATGGTAAAGGAGATTTGGAAATTGCTAAAATGCTGGGTTGTTAAATTCTTTCGGTCCCAAAATTAAACAACAACAAAAAAATAATAACAAAAATAAACACCAGCCCCAAAATTGGCTTCAAAACCACACTACCACATACAAAAAAAAAAAAAAAAAAAAGTTTCTTTCATCTCAAGGTCTTCTTATCAGGCAATGGAATTACCAGAGGAGGATCAATTCAAAATAACTAATTAAACAAAAAAAAATCATCAAAATTAACCCAGAAACCTGATCAATGATCGATGAATGTGCAGCTTCTCAGTGCAAGTTTTTTATAAAGGAATATGAAATTTAGCGTCTTTGAGATCAAATTGACTTCATAGATTGTTTTTATGAAATTTAATTTGCTTATGTAGAATAACATGTCTTTGCTGTCTAATGATGACTTTATTAAACCCATGTGATGCTCCTTATAGAAGTTGATCAGGTACTCAAATCTGGAAGTCATTTTTTATTAACTTGAAGAGAAGCATGTAAACATCAATGGGAGAATTGACCAGGAAATCTTGGATTCTTTGCGGGTTTTGGACATTGGTGCCATGGGAATTAGTGGAAAATTCTGGATTAAAAAGTTGTATTAGATTGTGATTTTCCTAACTAATACATGTTTATTTCTTCTCAAACACACATAACAAGTAACATTAGAAAAAAAAAAAAAAAAAAAAAAAAAAAAAAAAAAAAAAAAAAAAACCACTGGCTGATCAATTTATTTCTTAATTTTTACCATACACTCAAAACAATTATAAATAAAAATTAAAAAAAAAAAAAAAAAAAAAACAACAACAACAACATAACAAAATATTACTTAGTATTAAAAAAACACACACACATGCACGATGAAGCAAAGTAATTAATCTTACATTAAGTAAGGCTCTAATACATATCCAAAAATTAATACATAAAGTCTTTTGTTTGTTAAATAAAAGATTTAAGTTTGAAGCCGTCTATACCAGTCTTAGTATGATAATTTAAAAAAAAAAAAAAAAAAAAAAAAAAAAAAAAAAAAAGAACCTAATTTGAACAATTTATAAACTAGAATGGACTGTAAATATTAAAGAAGTGAATAGATGAAAGCGCAAACCATGCATGCATGGTAGCTAATATTCATCAGGCAAAAGATCAGGTCGTGGCCAGCTTCCTTAACCACGCGACGTAGAAACATGTAAAGATGGTAGGCCAAAGTAGAAGCAGAAAATCCACAAAGTCGATCTTCTGATATTTTTCAAGAAAACTTTGGAACGAATTATAGGTTGTCCAAAGCGAGATAAGAACCGTACAAGTGAATGAGAAATACATAAATATAGTATCAAATGTTACAGCCATTGTCAATTTCACCCCTCACCCTTGACTTGAGCCAATATATAAAGCAGTCCTATATATATATACTAGTCTTATTACACGTGTCATCTCTCTCTCTATATATATATATAAAAACCAGTGAGAAGTTTGTTTGAGAAGAAGTTTTATATGTATGGAGTACAAATTTTCAGTCAATAACTACTCACACAAATCGAGGGAGTGGTTTAATTGTAGTAAATAACTTCTACTTACAAGTGTCATCTTTTTTCGGGACTACTATTTTCATATATAAACAGAGTTTCAATCCAATAGGGAGTTGTTACCATTAAATAGTTTGAATTTGTAAGGAATTGCCATTTCCCACTATTATAGGCATTAGTTTTGAGTTATGGGTTACGCAATGAAAAACAAAAGTCTAGATGTTTGTTGGGTAATTGAATTGTTTCTAAATTGAGTTCTGTGTTAGTGCCTTAATGGTGTTCTGATACTGTATTTAGGAGCATAGTTAATGTGGCCATATTTAGGAGTTATGTTAACCCCGGCTGTTTTAGTTTTTTTTGGATTGTGTCTTGTGCATTAGTTACATTTGACACATTAGAATGTGGATACGTGTCAAGTTTTAGACAGAAGTTATGTCCTTTTACCTTATTTGCTTCTCTCAATTTTCCATATTGTTGGGGTTTTTATTTTGTATTAAGGAACATTAAATTTTTAACCCACAATCTTCACACACAAAAAAAAAAAAAAAAAAAAAAAAAAAAAACACTTTTTAACCCACAATCTTGCTTGCTAAACTTCTCCTCTTCCTGACTAGGTCTCCCCCCCAAGTTCCAAAGATGATTTTGAGCCTCCCTTCTTTGTCTTGATTTATAATGTCATTGCTTATATATATATAAAAAAAAAATTAAAAATTAAAAGTTTAGGAAGTTGGATTATGTGTAAAAAATTTGGAGAATCATCAATAAAATATCATCGAATATTGTTCTGCTTAAAACACAATTTGTATTTTGTGTAGGCCATACACCTGAAGTCTAAGTTTATTAAATTTGGAGTTCTTGATTGATTTCATATTTCTTTTTTTCTCTCAAAATATTTTGTGATATAACGAGATTCATAGTGTTTCTTAAACACACGTGACACGTTGAACATTGAAGACTGTTTGGTCACATGTCATGCAACCACTAATGTTAGTTTGTTCCAATGCAATTGGATTCCAATGGTCACGAATGATGTTTAATTGGCTTTTGTTTTTTTTTTTTTTTTATAGGATGTTTAATTGGTTGTTGACCATCTAATCTTAGTATAGAATCAGCTATATATTACTAATAATAGGATTCTTTTGTTTGGGTTGGACTTTTCTACTATTTCAATTTACTCTCACATTCAACTTTTTAAATTTAAAAAAATTGGGTCAATTAAGTAAAATCACTCTTTTTTTTTTTTTTTACAATTTTGAGCAAAAAAAAAAAAAATCTTATATTTTAGGCTTTTAGAATTCTACTTATAGCCCACTAATCACAAGTAACTTCTCCTAATCAGCTATTGTGGTGGCTTAATACCTGAAATTCTTGAATAAACCCTCTTAACTAGGAGTTGATATATATAAATAGGGTCATACATGTCAAATAACAAATTTTATTTTAAATTCAAAAAGAGAATTCCTAAAATTTAGGATTTTTTTTCCTTCACGTTAAAAAAAAAATTACCTTATCTCTAAAATTTATCATTTTTATTTGTTTTGAATATATATATATTTCTAAATTATAATATATGCAAATTATTAACCTTTACTCAGGAAAATAAAAGAACTTCTGAGCACGCGCGTGAGCGTGTGCTTAGAGGCTAATATATATATATATAAAATATCGTTTAACTTTTGGTTGATTTCATATACTAATATTATACTACACAAGCTTTTGATACCTTACATTTTCTTTAACTAGTAGAATATATAATTTCCATATACAAACACAATCATATTAGATACCTAATGCTAGAAAACACATAGTTCCATATATAAACATAATCATAATAAATGTCTAATAACAACTACTATAATTATTAATATTTATACCAAAAAAAAAATTATATTAAACTTCTCCGTAGAATATTGTATGGGCTACCAATCAACTAGTTGGCTCGACCAAAAATTGATTAGTGCTTTGACCTAACGGTAAAGAACAATTATCATAGAACGGATGTCATATGTTTAAATTTTATCTTAAAGACTAGTTGTTAATGTTGTTATTTAGCATATGATATGATGGATGCAGCCTTGGTGGAAAACCTTTGGGCTTCTTTTGTACTAAATCTCAAATTGAAGAGTGGGACCAGGGGCGGCTTGATGCATTTGGGGGCCTAAGGCGAAAATTGATCATCTTATTTAGATGCAAAATTACTACTAATTAACATGAACTACATAGAATTTTTTTTTTTTTTTGAATTTTTAAGACAAAAAAAATTTGACAAAATTTTTCATACTTGTTGATATGGTAGATTGATAGTGGTAAGTAAAACAGTGGTGTTAGTGGTAGATTTAGATGAAAACTAGTAAAAGTTTGCTAATTAAACTCTTATTATTATTCTTTTTTTTTTAGAAGTGCAACATTCACAATATTTTTTACAACAAATCCTAGATTTTAAACCGCTTTTTGTTTTTTATTTAAAGATATCACTATAATTATTTTTTTGCCATCAACAATAGGCTGTAATAACTTGCTACTTAGCATTAGTTGTACAAGTGTTGTGAAAAATATTGTGGACGACGTTGCATTTTTCTCTATTTTTTTATTTTTTTTTCATCTAATAAAAAAATTTATTTTATTTATTGATTATAAATAATCCTATTGGTTAAAATTTAGGGGCCTTTTTTTTTACTTGGGGCCTTAGGCGGTTGCATTTTTTACTCCACCATAGAGCCGGCCCTGAGTGGGACTCACATAAGATGTATTTCACCAAAAAAAAAAAAAAAAGAAAGAAAGAACAAAGAAGATAAGATGAATTCCGTGGGAAATAAGAAATGGATGGGGGAGAAAAGTCTTACTTGTATATATTAAAACCATGAATAGTGCCCCACGATTAAAGAACAAATAGACAGAAATTCTAGATGCTTGAAATGAAAAGCATTATCTGATTGTCGACATGGTCCTCCCTTCCTTTATTGCGCTTCTAGATAGACAGAGACGCCGAAGACCCTAAGTCGCTGCAATATCTTTTTCGGTGTTAAGAATCTCTTTGCTTTTAGGAAAAAACAAAGGCATGCATGGACTTGGAGCAGGAATATTTCAATATGGTCTAGGTTACAAATCTTAGCCATTAATTACCTTGTTGAATTACGTAACACAAGCCGTTTAACATGCAAATAGACTTTTAATGATTAAGAATCCAAGACAAGCAATTAGCTTACCGACAATTATTTTCTCAAAAAAAAAAAAAAAAAAAAAACTTACCGACAATTAATCTTCTTGTTTGATCTTTCAAACCATGTAAATGACACATTTTCAACAAGGACAAAACTTAGGTATAGCACTTTAGATGCTGTTCATTAGGTCCCTTTTTAGGATTTAGCCATGTGACTACTTAACTAAAAAATATACTTCCATTCCATAAGAAAAAATCCACATGACAGAATTTTAAGAGAGGAACCAAAGGAACAACATCGAAGTACTGTACATAAGTCTTGCCATTTCAACAACTATATATAAGCCTAGTCTAATTAAAAACCATTATCTTGTCCAATTAAGTAACCCAACCAGAAAAGAATCTATATATATTAAAAGCTAAAATTCAAAGAAAATCCATTAGATTTCAATTGGATTTTCAATTTTGCTCCAGGTGTCCTATCTAATTTTTAATTTTTGTGCTAAGTGAATTATTAAGTGTAAAAATTAAATAGTCCAAATCCAATTAGATTCTAAATTGGATTTCAATTGAAGTCCAATTTTGCGCCACGTGTCCATCTAATTTTTTTAATTGAGTAAATTACGTATTTGGTCCCTATCCTTTATACCATATTTCAATTTAGTCCATCATATTTTAATTGTGTCAATTTGGTCCCTAACTTTCATTGTCATGTCAATTTAGTCCATGTTGTTATCGTTTGGATGAAAATTGCAATTAGTTTATTTCCTGATCAACAGAAACTAATTTTTTATTTTAGTCATTTGCCATGCCATCAATTTCTATACAAAAAGAAAAAAAAAAAAAAAAAAAAAAAAAGAGAGATAATGATAGGGACTAAATTGATATAACATTAAAAGGTTAAGGATCAAATTAATACAATTAAAAGGTTAGGAACCTGTGGGGACCGGCCCAAAATAACAGGCTGGCTGGGCCCTAGGCCCGTCCGAGGAGTCGCATGGCCCAAGCAGTCCTTATTCAGGCCCATTGGGGTAAAGAGAACATTTTCGAGGAGTAATTTCTCCTCGGATACTGTAAAATCTGGAGCAAAGGTACATCCAAGCCACTATAGTCCATCTTCCAAATGTATAAAAAGGAAGGAAACTCGAAATATCTCAGCAAAGGTTGCCACCACCACATTAAATGCATTACAACTACTCTCTTGACCGCATTAATGAGGAGAAGACCCCTGAACAGTGTTACCTTGGCTACCGCAACTCACAAAGAATTGAGGGGGGTGTCTGATGGGACAGGTGCTCAAGTGGGGGTTTGGATGATTAACAAGTGTAAAGCTCAGATGATTGGAAAGGACCTATATAATATGTAAAGGTTCCCCAAGAGAGGGAACGGAGAGAAAGAATGAGAGAATACTGTAAAGAAATCTTATTACATTAATCTGTGTCCATTAATCAAGTTGGGAGCCTTATCATTTGTGAGGGACCTCTCTTCACGGTAGCATTTTCGCTCTTGTTTCTGTATTCCCTTAACTCATGCAACAAACCGTTTAAACTAACTGAAACAAAGTTCTTTAGCCCATACTCTACAAAAAAATTCATTGTGTGGGACTTTTTGAGTCAAGACTTGACCGACAAGGATTGAGCCACTAAAATTGTGCCCCTACAATTGGCGCCGTCTGTGGGGAAAACTTGAGTGTCAGAAAGCACAACGGTTAAGCATGGCATGACTAGGTCCACACCAGGAGAATTCCCACCAAGCTAACCCTCAACAGATAGAACCCATTGAGTTTCAGCGGCAAAATAATCCTTCCAACCCAGGCAACAGAAGGAATCATGAGGGAAGCGTACATACTACCCAGACGAGCCAAAGTCGTACCCAAATAGGTAGTCACGTATCTCAAAGGCGAAACAACCATCAGGCCATGCAGCGAGAGATAGATGACCTGAAAAGAAAGTTGTGACGTGCGCAGTAAAAGCGATCTCCCTCCAGCTCAGTTGCATCCTCTAACGAGGAGGACGTGAGTTATCGACGAAGGTCGAGAACACCCCCAAGTGAGACTTTTTCTTATGAGAGGGAGTCTCGCCCTGTGCGAAGGTATGAGAGCCCGTCCAGCAAGGGTTTGGGAAATGACACTATGAACAAGGCATTAAATCAGATTTCCAGATCACCCTTCGCGCACAGAATCGAAGGGGCTAAATTACCTCGACGTTTTAATCAACCAACGTTTGCCATCTACAACGGCCGAGTAGACCCGGTGGAGCACGTAAGCCAGTTTAACCAAAGAATGGCCATCTACTCCCAAAATGAGGCTTTGATGTGCAAAGTTTTCCCGTCTAGCTTGGGGCCAATGGCGATGAGATGGTTCAACAGCCTAAAGACAAATTCCATAGGCTCCTATAAGCAGTTCACTCAGGCTTTTTGTTCTCGCTTTATTACAAATAGCAAGGTCCCTCGACCCCTAAGTTCGTTATTGTCCTTATCCATACGCGAAGGAGAGACCCTAAAGGCGTACTCAGATAGGTATTGGGAGATGTATAACGAGTTGGATGAGAACCACGATGATGTCGCTATCAGCACATTCAAAAGCGGTCTCCCCACCGAACATGGCTTAAGGAAATCTCTCACTGGTAAACTCGTTGCCAACGTTCATCAGTTGATGGATAGGATTGACAAGTACAAAAGGGTGGAGGAAGATCAGCTACAAGGAAAGGGAAATGAGAAGATCACTCCCCCCAAAGGGAATGATTTCAGGTCGGAATGATATAACCATAACCAGCCGAGAAGAGATTTTTCGAGACAGGCTGGACAAAGCAACATGCAAACGGTTAATGCCGTGTTCAGAGAACCAGTACAGCAAGTTCTGGAGAAAGTCAAGGATGAACCCTTCTTCAGATGGCCGGGAAAAATGGCTGGGGACCCTTCGAAACGCAACCAGAACCTGTATTGTCACTATCATCAGGACCACGGACATACCACTGAGGATTACAGGAATCTATGGAATCACCTAGATCAGCTGGTCCGAGAAAGAAAGTTACGTCACCTTTTACACCCCTCAAGCGGTCATCCAGGCTAGGCAATGCAAGAGCCTCGAAAAGATGTATCATTAAGACCCCCCACAGGGACGATACACGTCATCCTCGCCACTCCAGGAAGAACCGGGTCATTTCCTTCCAGGGTGCTATCTGTGGCTCGGCTCTCCGCCGAGGACAAGGAAAGAGAATTTAAAAGGTCTAAGAAGGGAAGCTCTTTAATATTAGGATTCTCGGACGAAGATAAGAGGGGAACTATCCAACCTCATGACGATGCCTTAGTGGTTACGCTGAGAATCGGAGGTTTCGATGTGAGAAGGGTGCTGGTAGACCCGGGTAGCGCAGTAGAAGTAATGTACCCTGATCTATACAAGGGGCTGAACTTAAGGCCGGAGGATTTGACGGCTTATGACTCTCCCCTTATCAGCTTCGAAGGGAAGACTGTTATACCAAAAGGGCAGATCAGACTACCCATAGAGACTGGGTCAGAGGTGGTGGAGGTGAACTTTATCGTGGTCGATGCCTACTCGCCCTACACAGCGATAGTAGCCAGGCCATGTATCCATGCCCTGGAAGCCGTATCTTCCACACTTCACCAAAAGGTAAAATACCCGTCCGGAGGCCAGGTGGAAGAGATTCACAGAGATCAGGCCATGGCCAAGCAGTGTATGGTGGCCGCCATCTCACGTCGGTCCAATGCCGAGCCCTCGGCTTCTGAAAACTTATAGCAACCAACCACCTCGGCACGGCAAGTCAGTGGGCCAGCCGAGGAGTTAAGGTGCGAAAGTTTGGAAAAGTTTATTGTTGACAGTGACCCGGAGAGATTTTTCCAAGTCGGCTCGGAGTTGCCTCCTCAAGAAAAAGAGGGACTGGTCGAGTTTCTGAGGAGGAATGTTGATGTGTTTGCATGGCACGCTTATGATGCCCTGAGGTTGACCCTAGTCTCATTTGTCACCACTTGAATATTAACCCATCTTCCACTCCAAGGAAGCAACCACCCCGACGTCCTTCGAAGGAACGTGCCAGTGCCATTAGAGACGAAGTGACGAAGCTGAAAAAGGCAGGGGCTATCAAAGAAGTCTTTTACCCCGAATGGCTGGCAAATACAGTGGTGGTAAAAAAGAAAACGGGGAAGTGGCGAGTCTGCGTGGACTTCACAGACTTGAACAAGGCATGCCCGAAAGACCCATTCCCGTTACCTCGAATTGACCGATTGGTAGATGCGACTGTAGGCCACCCTCGAATGAGCTTCCTAGACGCCTTCCAAGGCTATCATCAGATACCACTGGCACTAGAGGATCAGGAGAAAACGACGTTCATGACACCCGTCGGAAACTACCACTATAAGGTGATGCCTTTCGGACTAAAGAACGCAGGGTCAACCTACCAAAGGATGATAACCAGAATGTTCGAACCTCAACTAGGCAAGGTTATTGAAGTCTACATAGACGATATGGTGGTAAAAAGCAAGGTGGTATCCGAGCACGTGAAAGACCTGGAGATCATCTTTGGCATTTTAAGGGAGCATAAGTTGCGGCTCAATGCTTCCAAGTGTTCGTTTGGGGTCGGATTTGGGAAATTCCTAGGCTATATGGTAACTCACAGAGGAATAGAAGTAAGCCCAGATCAAATCAAGGCGATTACTAACCTACAGACTCCTCGGAATCCGAAAGAAGTGCAGAAACTCACTGGCATGATCGCAGCGTTGAACCAGTTCATATCACGATCTGCAGACCGATGCCGACCTTTCTACCTCTTAATAAATAAGTGGAAATGATTCGAGTGGTCGGAGGATTGTGTCCTGGCCTTCCAGCAACTCAAAGAATATTTGTCGCGACCACCCATCATGTCTAGCCCTGAGACGGACGAGGTACTGTTTGCATACATAGCGGTAGCCCCTCATGCTGTAAGCCTGGTACTAGTACGGGATGATAATGGAGTACGCGACCAGTGTATTACGTAAGTAAGTCGTTACATGAGGCTGAAGTGCGTTACTTACCATTGGAGAAGGCAATTCTAGCAGTGGTGCATGCCACGCGAAAACTCCCCCATTACTTTCAGGCACACACGGTCATTGTTCTAACCCAGCTTTTCCTTCGATCGGTGCTTCGAAGCGCCGACTACACAGGAAGGATCGCCATGTGGAGTGCACTTTTGGGGGCCTTTGATATTAAATACATGCCTAGGTCCTCTGTCAAGAGTCAAGTCCTCGCGGACTTAGTCGCAGAATTCCCTGAACCCTCTGTAGAAACAATAACCGAGAAGGAGACATGGATGGAAAATCAGTTGGCACAATCTCAGCACGGGAGATCTTGCGTTGGAAAGTCTACGTGAATGGCGCGGCCAACCAAAGAGGATCTGGAATTGGGCTAGTTCTAATATCGCCCGAAGGTATTGCCATTGAAAAATCGCTAAGACTCGGGTTCTCGGCTACGAACAACGAGGCCGAGTATGAAGCTTTACTTCAAGGTGATGATGGTTCAAAAATTGGGCGGAAAGGCAATGGAAGCGTTCTCGGACTCCAGATTGGTCGTTGGCCAAGTGATGGGTGAGTTAGAAGCTAGAGATGCTAGAATGCAAGAATACCTCGGTCGAGTCAAACGTCTGCAATCAGACTTTGAATCCTTTAACCTGACGCATATTTCTAGAAGTGGGAACACACATGCGGATTCACTGGCCCTCCTGCCACGTCCTCTGCACATGATCTGCCACGAATAATCCTTGTTGAGGATTTATGCCAGATAAGTTCAACCGGTAGAGAGACAGCTCAGATCCATCAGATTAGAAAGAATCCCAGCTGGATGGATCCCATAATGAACTTCCTCAGAGACGATATGTTACCAGAAGGAAAACTGGAAGCCAAGAAGATACGAAGGAATGCTTCTCGGTTTTGGTTGTCAGAGGACCACAAGCTATACCGGCGTTCCTATTCTGGCCCATACCTATTATGTATACATCCAGAGGAATCCGAGTCCTTGCTCGAAGAACCCGAGTCTTGGGAAGTCACACAGGAGGAAGATCGCTGGCGCATAGGGCACTCACCCAAGGGTACTGGTGGCCGAACATGCAGAGAGAGGCCCAAGAATATGCAAAGAAGTGTGATCAATGCCAGAGATTTGCCCCAAATATCCACCAACCGGGGGGAGTCCTTAACCCCCTCTCCAGCCCCTAGCTGTTTGCTTAGTGGGGTCTTGATATTGTCGGCTCTTTCCCTAAAGCAACAAGGAATAAGCGGTACATAATAGTCGGCACCAATTATTTTACCAAATGGGTAGAGGCTGAACCTTTGGCCAACATCAGGGACGTGGATGCCAAGAAATTTGTTTGGAAAAATATAATTACGCATTTCGGAACTCCTCACACCCTCATCTCGGACAATGGTCTTCAGTTTGATAGTAAAAACTTCAGGGAATACTGCTGTGACTTTGGGATCACAAACCGATATTCCACTCCTGCATACCCCCAAGGAAACGGGCAAGCCGAGGACGTGAACAAGGTCATAGTGAGCGGGCTAAAAAAGAGGTTGGATGATGCAAAGGGGAGATGGGTGGACGAGCTCCCCCACGTTTTATGGACCTATCGAACGACGCCGCGACGGTCAACGGGCGAAACTCTTTTTTCAATGACTTATGGGGCCGAAGCCGTACTCCCAATCGAGAACAACTTCCCCACATTGAAGTCTAGCACTTTTACCCCAAAAAACAATGACGAGTTACTGGGGAGAAGTCTAGACTTAGCTGAGGAAAAAAGGGAAAAAGCGATGATCCATATGGCCTGTTATCACCAGAAGCTAAAGCAGGGATATGATGTTAATGAAAAGCTGCGACCTTTGAGTCCAGGCGACCTCGTGATGAGGAAAATTCTCGGCAGCGCTAAGAACCCTTCTTGGGGCAAGCTGGGACCCAACTGGGAAGGACCATATCGCATCACATCTGTGGCCGGAATAGGTGCTTATTACTTAGAAGACTTAGATGAAAAAACTGTACCTCGCCCGTGGAATGTAAATAATTTAAGAAGATATTATTATTAATGAAAATGACTGTGCCTATGTTTTGTTTCATGATCATCGCATACCCCTTGGTCCATTTCCATCTACAAATTTTAAACAAAACCTAAGTCCTGCATGGCTCTTCGGACCACAGACTTAGGGGAAATTAACAACTTATGGCATCTACAAGTTTTAAACAGAACCTAAATCCTGCATGGCTCTTCGGACCACAGACTTAGGGGAAATTAATAACTTATGGCATCTATACAAGTTTTAAACAGAACCTAAGTCCTGCATGGCTCTTCGGACCACAGACTTAGGGGAAATTAATAACTTATGGCATTTATACAAGTTTTAAACAGAACCTAAGTCCTGCATGGCTCTTCGGACCACAGACTTAGGGGAAATTAATAACTTATGACATCTATACAAGTTTTAAACAGAACCTAAGTCTTGCATGGCTCTTCGGACCACAGACTTAGGGGAAATTAATAATTTATGGCATCTCTACAAGTTTTAAACAGAACCTAAGTCCTACATGGCTCTTCGGACCATAGACTTAAGGGAAATTAATAACTTATGACATCTATACAAGTTTTAAACAGAACCTAAGTCCTGCATGGCTCTTCGGACCACAAACTTAGGGGAAATTAATAACTTATGGCATCTATACAAGTTTTAAACAGAACCTAAGTCCTGCATGGCTCTTCAGACCATAGACTTAGGGGAAATTAATAACTTATGGCATCTATACAAGTTTTAAACAGAACCTAAGTCTTGCATGGCTCTTCGGACCACAGACTTAGGGGAAATTAATAATTTATGGCATCTCTACAAGTTTTAAACAGAACCTAAGTCCTACATGGCTCTTCGGACCATAGACTTAAGGGAAATTAATAACTTATGACATCTATACAAGTTTTAAACAGAACCTAAGTCCTGCATGGCTCTTCGGACCACAAACTTAGGGGAAATTAATAACTTATAGCATCTCTACAAGTTTTAAACAGAACCTAAGTCCTGCATAGTTCCTCGGACCACAGACTTACCGGAAATTAACAACTTAGAAGTCCTGTGCGATTTTAAGGTACGTTCGTAGTTTAGTATAATTGCATCTATCGTTCTAAGTTCGCCGCACGGCACTGCCTTTTGTCATTCGTTTATATTTGTTTATATTGTTGCAAACATTAAATAGAGGAACAGTATTAACTTTGATCAAAATAATGAAATTGTATCAACATCAATCATAAGTACCAAAAGAGAATGGAAAAAAGAACATTCTATATTAATAAGCCGAGGTCAATACAAAGGGAAGTCTTTAGAAAAGAACAAAAAATAAGACAACTCTCGTTCTAAAAAAAAAAAATACAGTAATTAAAAACCCTAGAAGCTAAGCCTCAGCAGGAGGATTCTCTTTCTGCTCTGGCTAAGGAGGAGGAACCTCTTTGGCTTTGGAATCTGCCCCAAAACCCTCGGAGACGGACTCTTTGGCAGGATCCTTGGCATTACCAAGCAAAGGGATGGCATCAGGAATAGCCAGGGCCTGCTCGGAAGCTTCAGGGGCGCCGTTAGGGATCTCTCGGATCTCAGGAGGGAAGAAGACCTTCTCGGGCAACCTCAATGCCGAGTCTGCAGGAACCCCTGCAGCATCAAGGGCATGAGCCCATGAGATACTGCAGTAATCCCTGCATACCTCTGGAAGCTCCTCAGAGAGCCTGGCTTCAGTCTCCTCCACCCTAAGCTGATATGAGGCCTTCTTTTCAGCCTCGGCTGCTTCCCGAACTAGTTGAGCCTCTTCTTTAGCTAGCCGGACCTTCTCCTCAGCTTTCTGTAATGCTGCCTTGAGATCCAACACTGTTTGCCTTTCAGTGGCAAGGTTGGTCTCAGTCACGAACAATTTTTGGCGCCGGTCCTCGGCTTGGGTTTCAGCGTTCTTCAAGCCAGCCTCGGCACTCCGGCGGTTTTTCTTCGCCTCTTTGAACTTCTCCGAGAGTTCAAAATTCTCCTACTTGAGAGACCCTACAGATTTCTCAACCTCGGCACGAGATTGAGCCTCAGCTTCAGCCAAGTTGCGGTTGTTGCGGCAATACTCCTCGGCCACAAACACTTGCTGAGTAATCTGCCCACAAAACAACAAAACGATATCTTAGAATGCAACAAGGTCTAATGATTTCATGAAAGGTTAGTAGAGTTACTTTACCATTGCAAGGTCCCTCTTGAGGGATAGAAAGAGCTCAGGCTGAGAGAATCGCCTGTAGGCCTCCATGTCCCGGGGAAGGAGCACTGACTGCTCTAGGGCCTCAGCTATGTATCCTGCTTGGCCTCTGTTGTATTCTCGGACCGAGGCAGTGTAGGGAATGGCAACCCCGTCTACCTTGAGCTTCGGGTTCCAAGTGTGTGGATTAACACGCACTTCGGCCCGGTTCTCTTCCTCCCGGCTTTCTAAGAAAGAAGCCATTTTATTCTTCTGCCCCCAGGTGGTTTTTTGCTGCTTGTCTGGGCGGGGGACCACCTCGCCTTCCTCAGGGGTGTCAATCGGCCTTTTCTTCTTTAGGTCCGGGTTAACCTTGAGGCTGAGATCAGAAGGGGGTTGAGGGGCAACTGGAGGAAGGACAGGGGTCTGTGACTGAGCTGGCGCCTTTGATGATTGGCCCTTTCCTCGGGTAGCCATAAACTCTCGAAGGCTTTTTCCTTTGCCGGAGGCCATATTATCTACTTCCGAGTCCGAGTTCGAGCAGTTTATAATAACTGGGGCGCCGACCACAGAATTTCGATCTTGCTCTCCCTCAGGGTCTGAAAGCTTAATCAAAGGAGCTTTGGGAATCTCCTCTTCGAAATAGAACTCATCTATTTCCTCCTCAAGAGAAAGACGAGATGATTCAATCTCTCCTTCAGCCGGCACAGCAACTTCAAGATTGTCTGGTGGAGGCAATTGCGCAGCTGGTGGAGGATTCCGAACGCCAGGTAACACGACTGGCTTGAGATCTTGTCAGGCCAAAAACTTGGGCTTGGATACGTCAATCCTAGCTAACCTTGGACTACCAACTCTTATGGCGTGGCCAATGGCTTGGAAAGCGCGGGTTAGGGGTCGGTAGCCCAAAACCAAATGTTCCGCGCGTAGCTGCCCGTCCTCGGTAACGTAGATTTCTGACCTCAAAAGATAGTTCAAGGCCTGAACGTTTACGTGGCTCAGCCGAGAAGCAACTTGAGCTCTATCTGCAAAATAGCTGAGAAGGATATTATGGTTAAGTTATAAAATTTTTTGATTCTTAAGCAAAAAAAAAAAGAAAAAAAAGGGTAATGAATCTAAAGAGCTAAGCCCCCTCCCTAAAGGATTGGCCCTAGAGGCACCGCACCTGGAATTCCTGCCCGAGTTGGACAATGAAAACCATCGCTCCACTCTCCTGAGGCAATGAGGAAATCATCCTTCATAGTCTTATTGGATATAGGGAGGCAGGAGATTAGCCTAACGACCTCGGACTGAGATTTAAGATAATACCCCCCCTTCTCAATGTAATGGCACTCGTACAGATGAACCACATCATGCCAGGTAAGGCCTAGACCCATCCGCTCGTTCAGGACATCTACGCAGCCTAATATCCTGAACATGTTTGGAGCACACTGATGCGGTGTCAACCTATGGCGGTACAAGTAGTCCCGGGTGATCCTACGCATGGGAAGTGTCATTCCCCCTTCTATAAAGGCAATCATGGGAATGACAACTTGGCCCACATCTCTATCTGTTAATATTCCTTCTGGGGGACAGTAATGCAAAACCACACCCGGTGGGATATGATATTTTGCCCTAAAGGCCTCCATGACAGCCGGGGTATCTACTAAATCCTTGAATCTACCCATTTAAGCTAAACTAGAGGGACGGAAAGAAAACCGAGATGAAAATTGAGAGCCGAAGAGAAATTTGAAGCGATGAAGCAAGCAGAACTTACGGTTGTCCCCATAAACAATCACCAAGACGCTTGGAAATCTTCTCAAGGAAGGATGTTTCGCAGAAACGGCTACAGAAATACGAAGGTCGGAAACGTCCATGAATCTCTGGGCGTTGGAGTTCTCTGGACTTCTTATGTGCTAGTAAAAAAGAAAAACGAGTCTCTTTAGGGCTTTATATAGTCAGAGGGAAAAAGGGAAATCACTCCCGCTTAAGAATTTTGAGAAGAATGTCAGCCGTTGGATCTGCGCTTCGCCGTTGGATAAGGGAGACATGAAGCCGCCTGAAGTAAATAGTCGCGCCTCGTAAATTGTAGCGCGTCAAAAAGTAACTGCCCCCACACGTGTGAATCAGGAGCTAATTAATTCCATCATTTGTAATGTCAAAACCCCGCTTTTCTCCTCGGAAGGAGATCAAAAACCGGAGTTTTGAGGGGCTATTGTGGGGACTGGTCCAAAATAACAGGCTGGCTGGGCCCTAGGCCCATCCGAGGACTCAGCCCGTCCGAGGAGTTGCGTGGCCCAAGCAGTCCTTATTCAGGCCCACTGGGGCAAAGAGAACATTTCCGATGAGTAATTTCTCCTCGGATACTGTAAAATCCGAAGCAAAGGTACATCCAAACCACTATAGTCCATCTTCCAAATGTATAAAAAGGAAGGAAACTCGAAATATCTCAGCAAAGGTTGCCACCACCACATTAAATGCATTACAACTACTCTCCTAGCCGCATTAATGAGGAGAAGACCCCTGAACAGTGTTACCTTGGCTACCGCAACTCACAAAGAATTGAGGGGGGTGTTTGATGGGACAGGTGCTCAAGTGGGGGTTTGGATGATTAACAAGTGTAAAGCCCAGATGATTGGAAATGACCTATATAATATGTAAAGGTCCCCCAAGAGAGGGAACGGAGAGAAAGAAGGAGAGAATACTGTAGAGAAATCTTATTACATTAATTTGTGTCCATTAATCAAGTTAGGAGCCTTATCATTTGTAAGGGACCTCTCTTCACGGTAGCATTTTCGCTCTTGTTTCTGTATTCCCTTAACTCATGCAACAAACCGTTTAAACTAATTGAAACAAAGTTCTTTAGCCCATACTCTACAAAAAAATTCATTGTGTGGGACTTTTTCGGCCAAGACTTGACCGACAAGGATTGGGCCACCAAAATTGTGCCCCTACAGAACCAAATTGAAATATAATGTAAAGGATATGAACCAAATACGCAGTTTATCATTTTCAAAGAGTCTAAATCTAATTAAATTCTAAATCATATATATATATATATATATATATATATATAAATCATTGCATATTTTAGAAATTTATGGTTTAAAAAATGTGTAAGCTAATACTATGTATATATAATTTGAGCATCTTCTAAAAAAAAGTATAATTTAAACCCTGTAATTATAATTTTTCTAATTATACTCGTGCATATGCACAAAGCTAAACACTAGTGTCTTATAATAAAAATGAGAAGAGCTTTTAAACCTTCATAGTTTGTTTTAATCATTTTAATATATATATATATATATATATATATATATATATATAATTTGGAGCTTTTAAGAAAAAAACTCTATAATTTAGAGTTCATGTTCTATAAATTTAGAACTTTAAAGTATTATTATACTATTATTCACTCACTGTAATTTGTTAAATATACAAAAGTCCAAAGATATTTTCAAAAAAGCATTATATTTTCAATTTCAACAAAATAAGTTCTATCCAAATAGACCCGTTGTAAAAACTAAAAACTCCACCCTTAAAACTCCACCGTTAAAAAATTCTACATCTTACCATAATAACAAACGGACAAAAGAAATTTGTTGACTGGAAGTCTTATTTGATCTTTCAAACCCGCCCAAATGGCAATATTTTATTATTTTTCCACAACCATAAAGTCAAATGTTTGGTTCAGTGGAAGGGGAGGTAAGAGAGGAGAAAGAAAAAGGTAAGGAAAAGAATAAAGAGTGGGGAAAGAAAGTATTTTTTTTCAAGTGTGTTTGGATATGAAGACGAAGAAGAATAGAAAGGAAAGATGTGAATTATTTTACATTTTTATCCTTTTAAACTATAAATTAATAAGGATGTAAAGGTCATTTCACAAAAATAGATAAAACCTTTTACGGGTATAAAAATAATTTTAAGAGAAAAAATAGTTGATTCCACGAAAGCCTTTTCCCTCCTATTCTTCCTTCTTTTTGTTTCCCTTTCTAATCAAACAAAGGAAAGTCATTTCTTTCTTTTCTTTTCCTTCCTCTTCCATCAAACAAAACAAAGCCTAAACCATTACCTCTTGAATTAAGGCTGCGTTTTGGTTCAGTGTAAAATATTTTTTAGGTGTCAAATATTTTCAGGTGAAAATATTTTCGGAAAATGAAAATATTTTCAAGTGTTTTGTTGCATTTCAAAAAATGCTTTGAAAAATATTTTCTGATGTTTTGTTATATACTTGAAAATACTATAACAAATACATTTTCTACTTATTGCTCACATTTTCTCAGCTTCCAAACAAATATATAATATATTTCTCAATAGATAAACACAAGAAACAAAATCCAACAAAAAAAAATTCATCAAATCCGGTCAAAATTGAGAGAAGGAAGAGAGAGGGAGGTGACTGGGTTCGTCATGGGTAGATCGGTGACTAGGTTCGACATGGGTAGAGAGAAAAAGGGTAGATCGGTGACTGGGTTACTCAGGGGCAGATCGAATCGATGACTGGCGGTCGAGAATGAGAACGATGGTGAGAACGGCGGCGCCGATGAGCTTTGGGTCGAGAATGAGATCAGTTTTGGGTGGATCGGTCTTAGGTGGTGACGATCTCGACGGTGCTGGGGTGCGACGATCTTGCCAGTGGTGCAATCGACGCTTCAACTTCTGTTGCGTTGTATTCTTGTTGTTTCTCTCTACTCTCTCTTCTTTCTCTCTCTCTCTCTTTGCGCGTCTAAGTTCGGAAATGGTTTGAAGTAAAAATAGAAATGTAAAATGATTTCCGGGTCAAAGCCTTAATTTTTACGGTCAAATGAAATACATTTCCGGAAATTATATTTTCCATGCACAACCAAACATACAGTTTTACGGAAAATGATTTCTTGAAATTGTTTGAAGCCAAAACAAATGGACCCTAAATAACACAGTCCATGTAACGTAGAAGAATAGCAAGTACTAATTAGGGGAAAGCAATTTTCAGCAAAAAAAAAAAAAAAAAATTAGGGGAAAGCAATAACCTGCCTGACAAACTTTTCTGATATTCATACACACGTCTTAGTACTTTTCTGGTTGTAAGTCTAAGCCATTAATTCCCTTGTTGAATTACGTAACACAAACCGTTTAACATGCAAATAGACTATTAATGATTAGAATCCAAGACAAGCAATTAGCTTTCCGACAATTAATCTTCTTATTTGATCTTTTTTTTTTTGTTTTTTTTGAAACGTTCTTATTTGATCTTTCAAACCCACGTAAATGACACATTTTCAACAACTATATATAAGCCTAGTGTAATTAAACACCATTATCTTGTTCAATTACGTTACCCAACCAGAAAAGAATCTATATGTATTAAAAGCCAAAATTCAAAGAAAACCTATTAGAATTCAATTAGATTTTCAATTTTGCTCCAGGTGTCCTATTTAATTTTTAATTTTTAATTTTTGTACTAAGTGAACCATTGAGTGTAAAAATTAAACAGTCAAAATCCAATTAGATTCTAAATTAGATTTTAATTGAAGTTCAATTTTGCACCACGTGTCCATCTAATTTTTTTAGTTGGGTAAATTATGTATTTGGTCCATATTCTTTATTCCATATTTCAATTGTCAATTTGGTTCCTAACCTTCAGTGCTGTGTCAATTTAGTTCATGTTGTTATCGTTTGAATGAAAATTGCTGACATAGTAAACGGCTAAAATAAAAAATTAGTTTATTGCTAGATCAATAGAAACTAATTTTTTATTTTGGTCATCTGCCATGCCATCAATTTCTATAAAAAAGATAATGGCAGGGACTAAATTGATACGACATTAAAAGGTTAAGGATCAAATTAACACAATTAAAAGGTTATGAACTAAATTGAAATATGATGTAAAAGATAGAAACCAAATACGTAGTTTACTATTTTCAAAGAGTCTAAATCTAATTAAATTCTAAATCATATATATATATATATATATAAATCATTACATATTTTAGAAATGTATGGTTTAAAAAATGTGTAAGCTAATACCATGTATATATAATTTGAACATCTTCTAAAAAAAATATATAATTTAAACCTTGTAATTGTAATTTTTTTTAATTGTACTCGTGCATATGCACGGAGCTAAATACTAGTGTCTTGTAATAAGAATAAGAAGAGCTTTCAAACCTTCATAGTTTGTTTTAATCATTTAAAAAAAATATAATATGGAGATTTTAAGAAAAAACTCTATAATTTAGAGTTCATGTTCTATAAATTTAGAACTTTAAAGTATTATTAAACTAGGGAATGGCTCGCCTCCAATTTGGAAGTCTCCCATTTTCTCCCGTTTTAAAACCGATGAGCGACACGTGGCAAAGACACAATCCAAGGGCTACAAAGAGAGCACGTCAAATACGACTTTTATCTCTCCTAATCTCCTAACTCCTAAGCAGTCCGACCCCTCTTTATCTCTCCCTAACAAGCCTCTCTCTTCCTCTCCATCACCATCGCTACATGAGCATCAGAAGCACTGAAATTAAAGCTTGCTGGAGAAGAAGGGGCAAAACAGGACAATGGATTAGGAAATTAAAAAGAGAAAAATATCTTAGCGGATTTATGGGAAGCAAAGCAAGCTATACAATGCGAGGAAGGTAGGTGTTCGGTTTACCATTGTTGGCCTTAACTCCACCTTCTCTTGGACGGAAGCCAATGGGGTTGCGGCTAAGTACACCACTCAAGTCCTTGTCCAACATGCCAAGAATGATATAAATTCCCCAAGCACAAACTCGCATCTTGTCCATTTTGGGGTTTTTTTAAAAAAAAATAAAAAATTCTTCTCTCTAATCAAACTGTATTTCTCATTTCCTTTCAGGTTGTGGAAATTTTTTATTTTGTAAAATCTTTTGAATTGTTTTTCAATTAGATGTTAATGTTATGACCGGTTTTGTGGTAACATTACCTGTGGGTATATTTGTACTAAAAAGATCTTTTGTGCCATTGATGCTCTGAAACCCAAACTATATTATTTTTAGCCTAACATTGTGACAACCTGAGAAGATGTCCAACCATCTCCACTACCCCATAAAATGTTCTCACCATAAGACCCTTTAGAGTTTAGAGTGCTTCAAAGCACAGTTGGATCGCCTTTGGTTAGTTTACCATTGTGCATAGCGTGCAAGTTTTGCATCCCACACCAATGGTTGGAGTCCAAATGCTAAACGAGCTGCATTATGAGGATCCAAAAGTATGGGGCTTGTTTTGCCTTGTTTTCTCCAACAAGCTTTAATTTCGGTGCCTTTGATGCTCATATGGCAGTGGTGATGGAGAAGAAGGAGAGTGAGGCTTGTTGGGGAGAGAGAGAAAGAGGATCAGACTTCTTACGAAAGACAAAAGTTGTATTTGACGTGCTCTCTTTGTAACCCTTAGATTGTGTCTTTGCCACGTGTCGCTCATCAGTTTTAAAACAGGAGAAAATGGGAGACTTTCAAATGGGAGGTGAGCCATTCCCATTATACTATTATTCACTCACTGTAATTTGTTAAATATACAAAAGTCCTAAGATATTTTTTAAAAAGTATTATATTGTAAAACTAAAAAATCCAACCCAAAACTCCACCGTTAAAAAATTCTACATCTTACCATAATAACAAACGGACAAAAGAAATTTCTTTACTGGCAGTCTTATTTGATCTTTCAAACCCACCCAAATGGCAATATTTTATTATTTTTCCACAACCATAAAGCTATGTTTGGTTCAGTGGAAGGGGAAGGAAGAGAGGAGAAAGAAAAAGGTAAGGAAAATAAAAAAAGAGTGAAAAAAAAAAAGTATTTTTTCAAGTGTGTTTGGATATGAAGAGGAAGAGAAAGGAAAGATGTGAGATATTTTTTTCATTTTTATCCTGTTAAGTTTTAAATTAATAAGGATATAAATGTTATTTCACAAAAATAGACAAAATCTTTTAAGGGTATAAGAGTAATTTTAAGAGAAAAAATAATTGATTCCACAAAAGTCTTTTCCCTTCTATTATTCCTTCCTTTTGTTTTCCTTTTTAATCGAACAAAGGAAAGTTATTTATAGAGAATTTAAAAAGTTGTCAATACTTTTTCTAATTTTTCAAAAAAAAATTTTTAAAAATAAAAATTATTGTGTATTCTTAGGGCATATATTAGCAAAATCTTTTTTCTTTTCATTCTTCTACCATCAAACCAAACAAAGCCTAAACCATTACCTCTTGAATTAAATAACACAGTCCATGTAACGTAGAAGAATAGTAAGTACTAATTAGCAAAAATCCAGGGAAAGCAATCACCTGCCTGACAAACTTTTCTGAATTTTCCTACACACGTGCCTGTACGTATGGTTCTAGTGCTCACCAGCCTTATTTCCAAGGACATTTTATTTTTTCAAAAATTAATTACTACCGCAACAATTTCTACAATTTTAACCGCACTTCACCTGCATGACAAACAGTAACTAGTGAAAAAAATGATGAGTCCGGTCCATGATTCTACCGCTCATGAATGACAAGTTCCGGCAAAATTATGAAAATCGTTTGTGGTGCCGACTTACTTTTTCACAATTAAATGCATCCCCACATCTATTAAATTTTTTTTTTTTTGATAGACCCACATCTATTAATTTGATGTGACAGAATATGTAACCATCTCTATTATCAACTTTAGACTTTTCCAAATCCCTTGAATATTTCCAAAGCGTGCCTTGTACCTCAACTGCCAAACTTGTTGAATTTCATTTTTCTTCTTTTTCACCTGAATATAAATGTAGTTTGTCACCTTATAAACAAACGGTCACAATTTGTTTTGTTAAACACTTGAACTTAAACATTGAAGCTATTCTAGAGTGAAATACTGTTGCAGAAAAGTATGTCTTCTTCGTCTTCTTCTTGCTGTACCCTACTGATAGGTCTTTTATGTGTGGTTTTGCTTGGAGGATCTTTATCTCATGGCCAGCTGAGTCCAACATTCTATGATACAACGTGTCCAAACGTGTCCAACATCGTACGTGGAATCATCCCCACATCTATTAAAATTTTTTTTTTTGATAGACCCACATCTATTAATTTGATGTGACAGAATATGTAACCATCTCTATTATCAACTTTAGACTTTTCCAAATCCCTTGAATATTTCCAAAGCGTGCCTTGTACCTCAACTGCCAAACTTGTTGAATTTCATTTTTTTTCTTTTTCACCTGAATATAAATGTAGTTTGTCACCTTATAAACAAACGGTCACAATTTGTTTTGTTAAACACTTGAACTTAAACATTGAAGCTATTCTAGAGTGAAATACTGTTGCAGAAAAGTATGTCTTCTTCGTCTTCTTCTTGCTGTACCCTACTGATAGGTCTTTTATGTGTGGTTTTGCTTGGAGGATCTTTATCTCATGGCCAGCTGAGTCCAACATTCTATGATACAACGTGTCCAAACGTGTCCAACATTGTACGTGGAATCATCGAAGAGGCTTTGACGACAGATGCCCGAATTGGCGCTAGCCTCATTAGGCTTCACTTCCATGACTGCTTTGTCAATGTATTTCTCTAACTTTTCATTAGTTTTAAACCCATTTGCTTTGTTTCCTCTTAAGAATTTACCTTTACAAAGTTTAGCTGTAGAAAAAGAAAAAGAAAAAAGAACAGTCTTTCTTTTTCTTTTTCTTTTTTTGGTTAAAAGAGCAGTCTTTCACTCTTGCCTGTTTTAATGAGTTTAACGGCCTATTTTGTTGTGTTTAAACTTGCATGGTTTAAAATAACAGTTTTTTTTTTTATTAAAAAAACACAATGGTATTTTTATAACACTTTTTTATTTATAAATATTTTCATAATATTTAAACAATTTTATTAAAATAATATTACCAAATGGGCTTTAAATTCATATATATTACTCCTCTTTTTCTTAAGAGTATGATGAAAGTGAGGTCTAAGACTTGGCGCATACTAGCTAATTCATAGTTCTCTTTTTTTTTTTTTTTTTTGGTTAGACTAATTCATAGTTCTCTTTGCATGTACTTGATTTTATTCCATTTTAGTATTTGGGTGAGTTTATTTTTATTTGCTTATTTATTTATTTTTTTTTAAAGTAAGATGTACTTAGAGAGAGAAAAAAAAAAGTCTTTAAAAAGTTGAAAATAAATAAAGTAAGTCTGAAAAAGAAAAAAAAAAGATCAAGCAAATAATGAAGGAAAAAAAATAAGGTTTTGTTGTAGCACAAGTCACACACCATTAAGGGACCACAACGCGTTTTCCAGCCTAAAATTCAAACACGCGTGTTTGGTAAATTTTTTGAAAAGTGCGATATATAGGGGGTGTTTGGTAAATTTTTTGAAAAATGCGATATATAGGGGGTGTTTGGTTTGTGTTTTTAAACAACCATTTTCAGTTTTTAAACAATATTTCACGTATTTCAACGTACTTTTTCACCCACACGTATTTTCATAAATATTTTCAAACAACAATTTTTAATTTTTAAACACATGTACTAAACGGACCCATAAAAATGCGTTTTTCAGCTCAAAGGCTCCTGTGTTTTCGTGCCGGCAGCTTTGAGCCGCAGTTGCAAAACGCAACAAACGACGTTTTTTTTAAAAAAAAAATATTACCGTTTGCTATGCTGCGGCATCCTGTCTTCTTCTTCTATTCTCTATTGTTTTTTTTTTTTCTTTTTTTTTTTTTTAATTTACGTCTTACATAACTAATCTTAAAAAAACTTTTTGAATTCAGTAGAGTTTTTGATAGATGGAAAATATGCAGCAGAGATAGGGAGAGAGAGAGAGACCTGTGTGTGTGGGGCTTTGTGTGGAGGAAAGTAAAACAAAAAAGGAAAATAAATAAGAAGATGAAACCTGTGTGGCTGTATATGGAGGAAAGGAATAGAAAAGGAAAATAAGAAGACGAGGAAGAAGTGAACGAGTGGATGAGAAAAAAGTGAAAGAAAAAAAGGAAATAAAGAAAGGAAAAAAAAGAGTTTTTAGGTTTGGGAAAAACAGCGTGAAAGAAAATATAGGAAGTAAAAACACTGATTATTTCACAATTTTTTTAAAATTTTATTTTTTACAACTGTGATGCTGTAGAGTATGTGGTAGAGAAAAAAACTGTGAAATAGTTTGTAATCCTAGAACAACCCATTTAAAAAATAAGTATTAATAAAATTTTATTTTATAAAGATTAATTCTACCAAAATTATTGGGTTTCAACTTTCAACTTTTAAGATAATAATTTTGTATTCTTCATGAAAAAGAAAAATATTATTTTCACAATACTTCCATAACAAATTTTAAGTGGCAAGTTGTTATTGATTGTTATTGATGAGTAAAAAATTAATTTAAGTGATAGGTTCAAATCATCAATCAATATTATATATATAAAAGCAGAGACCTCATACGGGAAAGTTTGAGGTTCTGTCATGTGGCGCACTCTATGAAAAAGATTGAAATACTCTTAGAGATAAGAACAAATTTAAAAATATGGACTCTTTATTTCTTTTGGTTCAATGTTTCAAGACTACTTTTTGTTACATTTTTTATTCAATGTTTTAAGACTACTATTTGGTTCAATGTTTCAAGAATTTTCCTCTCTCCCACCTACAAAAAACTCTTTGCATTTCCAATCACCCTTTTCACTTTTACTCCTTTATATACACATGTCCACACTCCACAACCTTTCATGCTATCCCCATCTCAAATATACTTAAGCAAAAAACGATGTCATTTATCTTCAGCCTTTCAACAACACCTATATAATTCCAACATTGTGGTACCATTTGATTCTAACTCATATGAGTAAGCTATGAACAAGAAAGGAGCCTTGCATTTTTTATTCAGTGATGGTAGCTTACGGTTTTGATATGGGAGTCGGACGTTGTGGATTTTGTGAAGGTTGTGATTAGCTCGTTTGCTTTGAGTCTTGAGTGTTTGGGATTTTGGTTTGGAAAAGTCATAAATGTATGAAGTTTGTTATTTTTTTTTAAATTATTATTTTGTGTTAGAACTCATAATTTGTAGGTTTTTTTTGTAGGCTTTTTACTACTGTTTTGTGTGGCATGAGCCTTAGTGATAAAAACAAAAGTTGATAGGATAAATTTAAAGTATTTTCCTTTTTTTCTTTTTAAAAAATACGGAAGCCAAACTAAAAACATTTAAATTTTGATAAATGGATGTTTTTTTAGCCAATTTCTCTATGTTTAATCATGTTCTCTTTATATTCATACTTACAAATGATTTCCTTAATTTCATTGAGATAATGAATTGGGTGTTTGCGATTGAGGTTTCCATATTTAGTTGTGAGAATAGAGTGGTTGAGGAAGTGTTTGGGAGGTTGCCTAAATTTATGAAATTTTAGAATATAAAAGTATTTTATGCTTTACATTCTTATTTATAGATTTCAAAATCATTTAAACTATGTAACAAGTAAAATCTACTTTTAACGGTAAATATTATAATATTTTATAGTCTTGTAATGTTATACAATTTTTTTCAATAAAATATGAATTACTAAAATTAAGTTTCAAAGTATTCAACAATATTGTAGGCAAACATAGATATTATACAACAAAATAAATATTATATGTAGTTCTTAATATACATAAAAATAATTTCAAATAATATTATGAAGTAGTCTGCGCATTGCGTGGGACAATATCTAGTTAGAACTAATAACAGCTTACCACATAAGATTTATTGTGAAAGTGTTGAGAAAATATTATGGATATAACATTTCTTAAAAAGAGAAATGCTAAAGCCAAGTACTTTTTTACAAAATCTTTTATTAAGAGAGTCATTTATTCTTAACAAGAAGTAATTATTATTATTATTATTATTAAGAAGTTGATACTAAGTATAAAATAAAATCCCTTATATATACATTTTGTTATTTTTGGTTATTTATAACTCAAACTGTTATTTTTGTAAGTGCTAATCAAACACTCAATTTTTTGAAAAAACACTTTTTAATAGCTTTTATCAAACACTTTGCCTTTTAAAAAAGCGTAATTTCATATTGCACTTTTTAAAGCCATCCATTTTTAAAAAAGTACAGTATCAAGAAGCTGAACTAAACTTATCCTAATTCATCCTAGGAGAGAAAACTTAGTAGGCTATCTTCAAGGTTTATTCTGAATCATATCAAATAAAGTTTTTTAATTTTTATTTTTTAATTACTAACTACTTGTGGAAAGTGACCCAAACCTATCTTTCCTTGGCCATTTCGATTGCACACACACCCGTCTCTCTATTTCTAAAGCGCGCCTGAGTTAGCAAACTGGCATGCATGTGCCTTCTTAATAGAAGGGACTAATGCTATAGCTAGCTTCTCACCTTTGCCTTAAGCTTGAAAAAGTAGTATAAGCTAAAAGAGAAAAGAGCACTCGTTTGCTATTTTAGGGAGTACTCTTTTAGAATATTGTCCAAATTAAGATGTTACAATCTATCAACTTACGTCAATCTTAGCACACTCTACAAGAAATACATCCATTATCAACAATCTAAGGAAAAAAAACATAAAGGAAGACATCTGATGAAATGAAAATGAAAGATAATTTGAAATTACTTTGTTTTTGTACAAATATAAAATTCTCTTTTATTAGCTTTCAACTTTTTAATTTATTTAGTTATTCATAGCTTTTAAAATTCAATTTTATTAGATACAACTGAACTTTTATTCATTTTCAGCAAATCATAAAAAAGCTAGTCTGAACACACTTCTTGAAAATTTTGTGAACAAGAAAATCAAATTCTAATTATTTTCCCTCTAATTTCTTAGCAGCCAAAATATTTTGCTTTAATGGGCTTTTAACTGTTGAATTGTCTAATAAACATATGTTAAACTTTGTTGTAGGGTTGTGATGGATCAATTTTGTTGAACAACTCCGCTACCATAGAAAGTGAGAAAGAGGCTCCTCCAAATAATAACTCGGTCAGGGGCTTTGGTGTTGTTGATGACATAAAGACTGCATTGGAAACTGCTTGTCCTGCTACTGTTTCCTGCGCTGATATTCTTGCCATTGCAGCTGAAGAATCAGTTTCATTGGTATAATAACCACAAACCCTTCTCTTTAATCTTCTCTCTTATTAACTCTTTTACCCAGCTGAATAAAAGAAGGAAACTAAAACTCGAAGATTGAAGTGTAAATAAACAACGGGCATTTTATTGAAAACAAGGACCGATAACAATAATCAGGCCATTTTTGGATAGGGTCCAAGAGACCTAAAATCTAGGGACACACTTACTCATGTTATGTAGAAATTGTGTCTTAAAAACATGATTTCAGTTTGGATATCAGACATACATCAGAACCTTTAAAGTTTAGATACCTCTAACGTAAAAATTCAATAGTATTCATTTTATATTCAAATCATATCTTAAAAACTCTATTTCAATTTATGTATGAGTTGGGATATTAGACATTTATCTTCAAGGACAAAAAATATAATCTTATTCATGTTATATAGAATTTGAGTCTTAAAAACATGATTTCAATTTCATATATTAATTTGGATATTAGATTTCCATCTTTAAGGAAAAAATACAATCTCTTTTAGATGTAGAAATTGTGTCATTGAAAACATATCAGTCGGTAACTAGACTAAAGACTTTGTCCTTCTACTGTACCCAAAGATATTACTAAAAATAAGGCTGTGCAGCGAACTCACCAACTCACCAAAACCAACCTGATCCAACCCAACCTGCAGGGTTAGATCGGTTTTTAAGGTTTGGTGGGTTAGGTTGGGTTATGAATTTTTTTTTACAATGGGTCAGGTTGGGTTCGGGTCATAAGATTCACAAATCCGTATAATCTGACCAAACCCACCTATATTTAATATATATTTAAAATTAAAAAAATATATTATACAATTTTATTATTTACTTTTTTGCTTCTTTTCCGAAATAAAACTCAAATCCTAAGTTTTCTTCATATATGTGTTTGTTTGATATTATGTTTATAATTATTTGGTTATAAATAAGATCTTATTTATGGTGGTGTTATTCTAATACTGATCAATTTAATAATAATAATAGTAATTAAAAAAAAGTCAAACCCAAAAGTCTAATTTGATCCAACCCAATCCATGTGAGTTGAATTGGGTTAAGTTAGACTCTTATGATGAGTTGAGTTGAATTGAATTGAATTATATTTTTTTTAACCGACCATAATAGGTTGGGCTGAAAAAACTCTGTCCTCCTAACTTAATCCGATCATGCATGCCCCTAACTAATAGTTAAACACAAGGGAGAAGTTTCTTTTTTTGCTTTTTTTTCTTTTTTTGAGGGGAACACAAGTGAAAAGTCAGTCATATCTTTCAACTACTGCTGACATTTCAAATAATATTATATGTTGTTTGCGCGCATCATATACCAACTAAAAGTAAAACTAATCCATCCTCACAGGCAGGAGGTCCTTCGTGGAATGTTTCACTGGGAAGAAGGGATAGCACTACAGCAAACCGAACAGCTGCCGGTATTTTCCTTCCTGGTCCCACCCAACCCCTTGATGTTATTATAACAATGTTCTCAACCATGGGCCTCGACACCACCGATCTTGTTGCCCTCTCTGGTAATTACTATTTATTCGCGCACACGCGCACACACAAATAGAAATAATATGAGTTAATGACATTGTGATGAAAGTATTGCTTTAAGTTCTGATATAAAGTTGGCATGCATGATTGATTTTCAGGTGCTCACACGTTTGGACGTGCTCAATGTAGCACTTTCATCGACCGGTTATACGATTTTAACAGCTCTGGTAATCCTGATCCATCCTTAAACACAACCTACTTGCCAACTCTGCAGGGAATATGCCCCCAGAATGGAGATCGTACTGTTGTGACCAATCTCGACCTCACCACACCTGATGTTTTTGACAATAAGTACTTCTCTAATCTTCAAGTTCTAGAGGGTCTACTCAATAGCGATCAAATACTATTTTCAACTACCGAGAATAATGATACCGTTGCCCTTGTTAACAACTTTACTGCTAATCAGACTGCCTTCTTTGACACCTTTGTGGTATCAATGATTAAAATGGGGAATATTAGCCCGTTAACAGGGACAGCTGGAGAGATTAGATTGAATTGTGGAAAAGTTAATGACAACTCTACTGAATCAGATGGTCTTCTATATAGCTCAATGTAAATAAGTGTTATGGCTAAGTCTAAGTATGAATAAAACGTGTGCTGATTTACAATGGTAATGATGGTCAGTATGAGTGAGGCTATTTTGTATTGAGCAGTGTTAACTGTGTAACTTGATAGATGTTTTTTTAATGTTGTCTTTGTTCCTTGGGGTTCTTTGAATTAATCTTTCATATGAGCATAAATAAAATGTGTTATGATAAGTGTTATGGCTAAGTATAAATAAAATGTGTGCTAAGTGATTTTTTTAGTAGTATATATTACGATTCTTGAATTGAACTATTACAAACTCATGGGTAGAACTCACACTAGAATTATAACATACCTTCACGTTTATAATGGCTCAACTCATTTGATCACAAAGCTGACGACAAAACAATAGCTCATTTGACCCCATACTCAATGAGCTACACCCGATTACTTGAGGTGGTGGTTAATTTTGATACTAAATGTTATAAACTCATGAGTAGAATTCATCTTTGAAAACCGGCTTGCAAAGGAAGGGTGTCCTAAAGTTATATAAATATATGATTAAGCTTACACTTAATCCATGTGGGACACTAGAATTGTAACATGAAACAGTATGAGAAAGACATATCCATGTTGTGTGTTGTAACCTCTGTCCCTCTCAAGAATAATAATATATCAAAATATTTTGTCTATTTCAAAATAATTGATACTGGGTTTACAAGGTTTGAGAGTACCAGTTTCTGGAGAGTACTCAATAAACAAAATATATAATTTAAAAAAACATATTTTGGTATGATCCAAAAGAATGAAATGAATAGAATATAATTTTACAAAGAAACACTTCTTTCACTTTTCAAAGATACAGCTAACCAGATGTGTAATTTAGAGATGAAATCAACCAATTGGTAGACAAATTATGTATAAACCAAATAGCAAAATCAGTTAAATTGAATAGCAAAATCATAACAAATTTATCTACAAGGTCATGATGAAAAAAACAAACTAAACCAAATCCCAACTTCATCCCCTTTCCCACAAAATACAAAAAAATAAATATTTGTTACAGCTTGTCATACCCGCACCCCAACCCAAGAATCCCACTTTGTCTTCTATACTTCTTGAAATGCTCCTAACGTTTCACTATATAGAATAAAGTACCATTGATCCCTAAAACTAGCTGTATAACTCAAAGCCACGCTTATTGCCTAAAATAGCATTTGCTTTCTGCTTAAGAAGAAGGTCCACTAAGGAAGGATGCTTTCTGAATTACGAGTTGCATAAAGTAAAGGTGTTTTAATAACAGTTTTTGAGGCTGAATGCAATCCAGTTTTTGAGGTAATGATGTTGATTGTGTTGAAAAATTAAAAAGCTCCTTGATGAGAAATTTGAATTAAAGGATCTTAGTTTTGATGTCGTAGAAGCCTGAAGAATACATACATGATACTCTCTTGATGGGACATAAACTAAACTATTAGCTTCTGGTAGTAAACCTTGAATCTACGAGGAGTTTCCCTGAATCCACAAGAAGATAAACTAAAATCTATCGGAGAAAAAATGGACAAAATGTCTGTGTTTATTGATTATTGTCTGATCTGCCTCTAACGGCTAAACGTTTGAAACTTTAATTCATACTAATTACATGATTAGATGACAAAATATCAAAATTTACCAAAAATGACAAAATTGAATTAAATGTAAAATCATAAACTACTGACCTTAAGAGTTATTCCAAAACAAATGAGACTTTATTCTAATTTTTGAGCAAAAAATTAATAAAAAAACAAAAATTATTATAAATGGTAAAATCGCAATTTTCAAAACATAAAAAGGGATGAAATTCGCCATTTTCAAGTACTCATATCTGGAAGTTATTTTTTATTAACTCATTGTAATTTGTTGAATATACAAAAGCTAGAGATATTTTCAAAAAAGCTAGCAATATTATATTGTAAAAACTAAAAACTCCATCTTTAATACTCCACCGTTTAAAAATTCTACATCTTACCATAATAACAAACGGACAAAAGCAATTTGTTGACTGGCAGTCTTATTTGATCTTTCAAACCCACCTAAATGGCAATATTTTATTATTTTTCCACGACCATAAAGCCAAGTCTAAACCATTACCTTTTAAATTAAATAACACAGTCCATGTAGCGTAGAAGAATAATAAGTACTAATTAGCTAGAATCCAGGGAAAGCAATTACCTGCCTGACAAACTTTTCTGATTTTTCATACACGTGCCTGTACGCATGGTTCTAGTGCTCACCAGCCTTATTTCCACCGACAGTATTATTTTTTTCACAAAAGTAAGGGCTTGGAAGGCCATTTTAAGCCATTTTTAGAGTACTTTAAACGCACTATCACACATTTTGATATACTTTTTCTTATCTACATATAAATTAAAAACACTCAAACAATATTATTCAAACCCTTCTACTAAACACCTTTTAAATTTATTAACTCAACTATTTCTACAATTTTCACCACAATTCTCTTAGCGGCAAATTGTAAATAGTAAAAAAGTATGAGTTCGGTCTATGATTTCATTGCTCATAAGTTACTATACAGACAAGTTCGGGCAAAATTGTGAAAATCGTTTGTGGTGCCGGCTTACTTTTTCCCACAATGAAATGCATCCCTACATCTTATTTGATGCGACAGAATATTGAACCATCTTTTTTATCAACTTATAGACTTTTTCAAATCCCGTGAATTTTTCCAAAGCGTGCATTGCACCTCAACTGCCAAACGTGATGGATTTCATTTTCTTTGTTTTTCACCTTAATGTAATGTTGTTTGTCACCTTATAAATAAAGGGTCACAATTTGGTTTGTTAAACACTCAAACATTGAAGCTATTCGTGTTTATTAGAGTGAAATAATATTGCAGAAAAGAATGTCTTCTTCTTCTTCTTCTTCTTCTTGCTGTACGCTACTGATAGGTCTTTTATGTGTGGTTTTGCTTGGAGGATCTTTGTCTCATGCCCAGCTGAGTCCAACATTCTATGATTCAACGTGTCCAAACGCGTCCAACATCGTACGTGGAATCATCGCAGAGGCTTTAAAGACAGATGCTCGAATTGGCGGTAGCCTCATTAGGCTTCACTTCCATGACTGCTTTGTCAATGTATTTTTCTAACTTTTCATTAATTTTAAACCCATTAATTTGCTTTGTTTCCTCTTAGGAATTTACCTTCACAAAGTTTAACAGTAGAGAAAGAAAAAAAACAGTCTTTCACTCTTGCCTGTTTTAATGAGTTTAAACTCATATTAATACTCCTCTTTTTCTTGAGAGTATGATGGAAGTGAGGCCATAAAACTTGGCGCATATATACTAGCTAATTCATAGTTCTCTTTGCATGTACTTGAGTTATTCCATTTTAGTATTTGGGTGAGTTTATTCTTATTTGCTTATTTTTTTAAAAAAAATAAGTAAGATGTACTTAGAAAAAAAAGTCTCTAAAAAGTTGTACATAAATAAAGTAAGTCTGAAAAAAAAAAAAAAAAAAAAAAAAAAACACAAGCAAATAATGAAGGAAAAAAGTAAGGTTTTATTGCAGCACACGTCACACACCATTAATTCATCCTAGTAGAGAAAACTTAGCAGGCTTACTTCAAGATTTATTCTGAATCATATCAAATAAAGTTTTTTTTTTAATTTTTTTTTAATTTTTTAAATACTAACTACTTGTGGAAAGTGACCCAAACCTATCTTTCATTGAACTTTTTAATTGCACACACACCCGTCTCTCTATTTCTAAAGAGCGCCTGAGCTAGCAAACTGGCATGCATTTACCTTCTTAATTAGAAAGGGACTAATGCTATAGCTAGCTAGCTTCTCACCTTTGACTTAAGCTTGAAAAAGTAGTATAAGCCAAAAGAGAAAAGAGCACTAGTGTGCTATACTAGGGAACTCTTTCAGAATATTGTCCAAAGATGTTACAATCTATCAACTTACGTCAATCTTAGCACACTCTACAAGAAATGCATCCATTACCAACAGTCTAAGGGAAAAAAAAAAACCATAAAGGAAGACAATTGATGAAATGAAAATGAAAGATAATTTGAAACCTTACCTTTCTATACCTTGATCCAAAAGTAGAACATATTCAAGTTTTATTGTGAAGACATTTTAGTATGTCTGGATTAGCTTTTAGCCTTAAGATTTTAAACTATTTTGTTTACGTACAAATATAAAATTCACTTTCATTAGCTTTCAACTTTTTAATTTATTTAGTTATTCATAGCTTTTAAAATTCAATTTTATTAGATACAACTAAACTTTTACCCATTTTCAGCAAATAATCAAAGAGCTAATCTAAACACAATTCTTGAAAATTTTGTGAAACAACAAAATCAAATTCTAATTATTTTCCCTCTATTTTCTTAGCAGCCAGAACATGTTGCTTTAATGGGCTTTTTACTGTTAAATTGTCTGAATTGTCTAATAAACATATGTTTTAACTTTGTTGCAGGGATGTGATGGATCACTTTTGTTGAACAACTCCGCTACCATACAAAGTGAGAAAGAGGCTCCTCCAAATAATAACTCGGCGAGGGGCTTTGGTGTTGTTGATAACATAAAGACTGCGTTGGAAACTGCTTGTCCTGCCACTGTTTCTTGCGCTGATATTCTTGCTATTGCAGCTGAAGAATCAGTTTCATTGGTATAATAACAACAAGCCCTTCTCTTTAATCTTTTCTCTTATTAACTCTTCTACTCTAGTGAAAAAACAGAAGAAGAGGAAACTAAAACTCAAAGGTTGGAGTGTAAATAAACAACATTACAAGGGGTATTTTATTGAAAATAACAAGGACTAATAATAATAATTAGGCCATTTTTTATATGGTTTGAAAGAGACCTAAAATCTAGGGACACAATTTATTCCGACAATATTCATACTTATTGAGATTAATTGTAAATTGTGATTGGTGTGTGAAAAATGTCACCGGTAGACATAAGTGAAAGTTAGGATCAATATTAGGCCAATCACAACTTATCACCTCAATAGTAAAAATATGCCTATATAACATAACTGCATACTTTGTTTTTAAATTTATGTACATTACCTTGCTTTACATGCAATGCTAAAATAATGGCATCCCCATATGATACAGCTCAACTAGAAGGACAAGGTTGGAGGAATCTCTTTTCATTTATTCTGTGACGATTGATTCTTGCACGTTTTACTTTTAGTTAAAAAAAACTAATAAGTAAGCCACCGGATTAAAAGAAAACTATGTCCTTCTACTAGACCCACAATATATATTACTAAAACAAAAGTGAAAAGTAAGTCCTACCTTCAACATTTGCTGACATTTTAAATAACATGTATAGTTTGCATCACATACCAACTAAAAGTAAAAGTAATCCACGCTCACAGGCAGGAGGTCCCTCGTGGAATGTTTCACTGGGAAGAAGGGATAGCACTACAGCAAACCGAACAGCTGCTGGTCTTTTCCTTCCTGGTCCCACAGAAGCCCTTAGTGTTCTGAAAGCCAAGTTCTTAGCCGTGGGCCTCAACAGCACCGATCTTGTTGCCCTCTCTGGTAATTATTATTTATTCGCACATAAGCTTACAAATTCCAATCACAATTGATATATATAATATAATGAGTTAATAACATTGTGATGAATGTATTGCTTTTAAGTTTTGATATAAGTCGGCATGCATGATTGATTTTCAGGTGCTCACACGTTTGGACGTGCTCAATGTAGTACTTTCATCAACCGGTTATACAATTTTAGCGGCTCTGGTAATCCTGATTCAACCTTAAACACAACCTACTTATCAACTCTACAGGGAATATGCCCCCAGAATGGAAATACTACTGTTGTAACCAATCTCGACCTCACCACACCTGATGTTTTTGACAATAAGTACTTCTCTAATCTTCAATCTCTAGAGGGTCTACTTCAGAGCGATCAAGAACTATTTTCAACCACCGGGGATGAAACCGTTGCCATTGTTAACAACTTTACTGCTAATCAGACTGCCTTCTTTGCCAGCTTTGTGGTATCAATGATTAAAATGGGAAACATTAGCCCGTTAACGGGGACGGCTGGAGAGATTAGATTGAATTGTGGAAAAGTTAACAACTCTACTGGATCAGATGGTCTTCTATATAGCTCAATGTAAATAAGTGTTATGGCTAAGTCTAAGCATAAATAAAATGTGTGCTAAGTTACAATGGTAATGATGGTCAGTATGAGTGAGGCTATTTTGTTTTGAGTTGTGTTTATTGTGTAACTTGATGGATGTTTTTTTAGTGTTGTCTTTGTTCCTTGGTGTTCTTTGAATGAATCTTTCATCTGAGCAAAAAACTTATGATGGTTGGTAGGATAAGAACATGTTATGAGGCTATTTTGTTTTGAGTTGTGTTAATTGTGTAACTTGATGGATGTTTTTTTAGTGTTGTTTTTGTTCCTTGGTGTTCTTTGAATGAATCTTTCATCTGAGCAAAAAACTTATGATGGTTGGTAGGTGTTGAGGGCCATTTGTAGAAGCCCAGACAGACAAAAAGAAAGCCCAATAATAAGGGCAACAAAGAATTGACAAAATAGATAGCAAAAAATCATTAGACCCAAGCGGTAGAAATAATGGAATACAGGCCCAACAAATAAACAAATGGGTCTTGAAGAGGCAAGTGGGCTCAAAGAAGCCATGAAAGAAAGAAATAGCATCCCATGGGCAGTGTATGAGGTAGAAAAGTGAGAAAGGACCGCTGCAGGCCCAAGGCAATGCAAACTAAGAGAGTAAGGGGTTTATGGCAGGCCCATGAACCCCAAGGATGAGAATAAGGTTATTGGGTCGGGAAAACCCAATGAAGTTAGTAAAAGGCCCATGAGAGTGTGGAATTGAGCAAACGGGTTGAGGAAGCCCAAAGAAAGCAATCGGACCGTGGATGCCCAAAGGGACATAGGAGCCCATAAGTAAAAGTAAAACAGTGCCCATGACAAGCCACTGAGAAAAGGAATAAACGGCTGGTCCAAAAGAGGTCCAGCAGGATTAAGTTATTACGGTAGGAATAACAATTCAACGTTACAAGAAATAAAGAAAATCAAGAGTGAACCAAAGAAATATAAGGCCCATCATCAGACAAAACCCAGCTCTTGAATGGAGCGGGAAACCAAAGAAAAACCCACATGAAAGGTCAGAAAACACAGACGGAGAGTCTCCAGATTACGGCAAATGCATGAGCAGTAGGCAGACTCTTAGACATATCTGAAAGGGAAGCACGCGCAAGGCCCAGACACCACCAGCCTGTACCTAGCCAATATAGGACGTGGTGGGGCCATGGGCCAGAGGTAAGAGGTAAAGGGGGTATGGTTTGGTGGTGGAGAGAGGGAAAAAGATCTATTTTGTGGCTCCTGCTCAAGCCCTTTTGGGAGGTACGTCCTGCTGGGATGATAGACCACCCAAAAGAGGCAAGTTTGAGGGGGAACCGTTGGGTGCATGCCTTGAGGGAAAGAGAGAGAAGCATTTATACTGTGGCAGGAAAGAAGTGCTACAGTAGACTGAAGAACGAAACAAATCTGCCTTTGTCTAGTAAGGGTGAATGTCGCACAGACTTGGTGGTCGGCAAGTACGCCCAGACCAGACAAAGGCGGTTAAAGGGTAAAGTGGTAAAACATTGGTCACGGCAGGCACTATAAAAGGGGCCTTGCCGTGCCCTGAGAGAGGGACCGAAAAACAGAGTATTCTGGGAGTAAAAAGAAAAATAGAGTAAAAGAAAAGAAAAAAGATAAGAAAGAAAACAGAGAAGAAAAGAGAGGAAATGGAGAAAAGAATGAGAGGTAATACAATGGGCATGCATCAGTAGGTCATTTTCCCTCTCTCCCCTTTCAAATCCTGCTCTCTTCCAAAACGTAACAATGACTCCTTTTGGGCAATAACCATTCAGGTCCGACTCCCTCAAAACCATTAATCCCCACGGCAGGATCTTTTCCTAGGAGATTATTTGCATTGAGAAGAGGCGTTCTCCCCTCTTTAATTTTGCTTCAGCAGACCGAACTTAAAACTTGATTTATACCTGTAGTTACACGATTTTCCTGGCCCAAAACCTATTGATCAGGCCTTGGCCCGAGGCGCAACACACAATAAATACTTGTAGAGGATGGGTCAAAGAACTTATCCTCAGTGAACTTCGTCGGTCTGATGCATGGAAAATATTGTTGCAAAAATAAAAACACAAGAATGGATATTCAACAGAAAATTCTATTTCCTGAGTGCCGAATACATTTTTCGTCCCCTTTCTTAGAGGGACTCCACTACAATATATATCTCTCCCATTCTTATTTGAGCCTTACTCTTGTTGATCATCTAAGCCTCCACTTGAGCACATGTCCCATCAGACACCCTTACCACTCCTTTGTGAGTTGTAGTGGCCAAGGTAGTACTGTTCAGGGGTCTTTTCCTCATTAATGCGACCAAGAGGGTGGTTGTGACACATTTAATGTGGTGGTGGCAGCTTTCCATGAGATATTTTAGGTTTTATTCTTTTTTATATGCTTGGAGGATGAACTGCAATGGTTGGGGCGAGCTCTTGGTCCAGACTTCGTAATGTCCGAGGAGGTGTTACTCCTCGGACAGGTTTCTTTTACCGAAGTTGGGCTTGAATAATGTTTTGGCGTTGACTTCTCCTCGGACGCAATGCTTCTCGGACGGGCCCGTATTTAACTAGCCCATTATTTTGGGCCGGCCCCCACAATAGCCCCTCAAAACTCCGGGTTTTGATGTCAGTGAGAGGATGGAAGTAAGGATGGCTTAAGGCGCGCATGCGGGCAGTTACTTTAGACGCGCTACAATTTACGAGGCGCAACCATTTACTTCCGGAGGCTTTTTGTCCCCTTCATCCAACGGTGAGGCGTGGATCGAACGACCATCATTATTTCTCGAATTTTTAGGCAGGAACGATCTTTTCTCTCTCCTCCCGGCTATATAAGACGTCAGAGAGGTTCAGTTTTTCTTTTTATCTGCATCTCATAAACCCCAGAGGACTCCAGAGAACTCCATCGAACTCCAGAGATCTACAAATACTTGCGTCCGCTAAGCCTCCATAGCCGTTTTTAGTGAAGCGTCTCCTCCAAGAGAGATTTCTAGGCATCCCATTGAGCGTTTCGTGAAGGTATCGGTATATTTCGTTCATTTTGCCGTTCCGATTCTCTCCTCGGACTTTACTTTTCTCCTTGGTCTTTATTTTCATTCCTCCAGTTCATCTCAGATGGGTAGATTCGAAAAACTAGTAAAAACTCCGGCCGCTATGGAGGCCTTCAGGGCAAAATACCACATTCCCCCGGGGGTGGGGCTGCAGTACTGTCCTCTTGAAAGAGTATTGACAGACAGAGGCGAGGGAGAAGTTGTTATCCCCATGATTGCTTTCATAGAGGGAGGGATGACACTTCCCATGCGTAGGATTACAAGGGAATACCTGTTCAACCATAGGTTGACGTTGCATCAGTGTGCCCCAAACATGTTCAAGATACTAGGCTGTGTAGATGTCCTAGACGAGCGGATGAATTTAGGCCTTACCTGGCACGATGTGGTTTATCTGTATGAGTGTCACCACATCGAGAACGGAGGGTATTATCTTAAATCCTGATCCGAGGTCGTTAGGTTGATCTCTTGTCTCCCAATATCCAATAAGACCGTGAAGAATGATTTCCTTATTGCTTCGGGGGAGTGGTTCGATGGTATTCATTGTCCAACTCGGGCAGGAATCCCAGGTGCGGCGTCTTTAGGGTCAATCCTTTTCGGGAAAGGGTTTAGTATTGGGGGGTTATTTTTCTCGCTTTCTTTACAATTGGAAAATTTCATAAACTAATCCCACTTTTCTTGGACGTTTGCAGATAAAGCTCATGTCGCTCCTCGGCTAAGCCTCGTGAATGTGCCGGCGTTGAACTACCTTCTAAGGTCGGAAATTTACGTCACCGAGGACGGACAGTTACGTGCGGCTCATCTGGTTCTGAGCTATCAACCTCTAAGCCGCTCTTTCCAAGCTATCGGCCACGCCATAAGGGCTGGCAGTCTGAGGTTGGCTAGGATTAACGTGTCTAAGACCGGGTTCCTAGCTCGACGTGATCTTCCACCAGTCGTACTACCCGGCGTTCGAGATCCCTACCTAGCAGAGTAACTACCTCCGCCAGACGAGCCTGGCGTTGCTGTTCCGGTTGAAGGGGAAGCCGAATCATCTCGTCTTTCCCTTGAGGAAGAGATAGACGAGTTTTATCTCGAGGAGGAGGTTCAGTAAGCCCCCTTGGTTGAGCCTTTTGATCTTGAAGGAGAGTAGGACCGCAACTCCGTGGCTGGCGGTCCAATCATAATAACTTGCTCGGACGACTCCTCGGACGGGGAAGTAGGTGATATGGGAAAGTCTTTGTGAGAATTGATGTCCAGCCGAGGAAAGGGTCAGTCCTCAAAGGCGCCTGCCAAGGCACAAACCCAGGATCCTCCTTCAATCGCCCCTCAAGTCCCTTCTGACCCTGGCCTCAAGGTTAACCCTGACCTAAAAAAGAAGAGGCAGGCTGACATTCCTGAGGAGGGTGAAGTGGCTCTTCGACCGGCCAAGCAGCAAAAGGCTACTAAGGGACAGAGGAGTAAGAGGGCAAACTCCTCGGAGAGCCGGGACGAGGAAAATCGTGCTGAGGTGCGCGCTACCCCGCGTACATGGAGCCCCAAGTTAGAGCTAGATGGGGTTGACATCCCCTACAATTCGTCGATCCTAGAGTACAACCGGGGCCGAGCAGGGTACATGGCTGATGCCTTGGAGCAACCCCTACTCCTTCCTCGGGATATGGAGGCATATAGGCGGTTCTCTCAGCCCGAGATTTTCCTATCCCTCAAAAGGGATCTCGCGATGGTAAGTAATCCTTTCACTGTTTTATTAATTTATTTTACCCTGCTAAGTTTTAAACCAATCTTGTTTCATTCGCAGATTACTCAGCAGGTATTTGTGGCTGAGGAATTTTGTCGTGATAATCGCAGTTGAGCTGAGGCTGAGACCCAGTCTCGGACGGAGATGGAGAAAGCCTTGGGGTCCCTCAAGCACGATCACCTTGAACTCACAGAGAAGTTCAAGGAGTCGGAGAAACGGCGTAAGAGTGCAGAGGCCGGTTTGAAAAGTGCTGAGACCCAGGCGGAGGATCAGCGCAAAGAGCTGTACTCGACCCAGATCAACCTTGCCACCGAGAAGCAGGCAGTGCTGGATCTCAAGGTTACCCTGCAAAAAGTCGAGGATGAGCTGCGGCGGGTCAAAGAGGAGGCCCAGCTGATCCGAGAAGTTGCAGAGGCTGAAAAAAGTGCTTCTCGTCAGCTCGGGGTCCAAGAAAAGGAGGCCAGGCTATCCAAGGAGATCCCCAAGGTGTGCAGGGACTACTGCAGCATCTCATGGGCTCACACCCTTGATGCTGCAGGAATTCCTGCGGATTCGGCGCTGAGACTGCCCGAGAACATCTTCTATCCTTAGGAGATCCGAGAGAATCCTGATGGCGTCCAAGTGGCTTCGGAGCAGGGTCTGGCGGTGCCTGATGCCGTCCCTATGCCTGATAAATCGAAGGATCCTGTTACGGACCCTACCATCGAGGCTCCTCCTCCTCAGCCAGAGCAGAAAGAAGATCCTCCTGCCAAGGCTTAGCTTTTAGGCTTTTTAATTTTTATATTCCCTTCCTCTCTTTATTATTATTATTTTTTTTTGAATGAGAGTCGTCCTATTTTTGCGCTCTTTTGTAAGGACCTCTCTTTGTATTGACCTCGGAATATTAATATAGAATGTTTGCTTTGCTTTCTATGGATGTATGCTAGTACCGCTCCCTTTTTTTTTTTTTCTTTAACGTTTGCAATGACATAAATAAATGTAAATGGTCGAGCTAAAAAGGATGCTGGACGGCGAATTTGAATGAGGGTTGCAATGGTGCTAGACTGCGCGCACGCCCTAAAATGATTTCCCTCAAGTAATAATTTCCCAACCTGCCATAAGTAATAATTTCCCATAAGTCTGTGGTCCGAGGAGCAATGCAGGACTTAGGTTCTGTTTAAAACTATGAATAGTTGCCATAAGTAATAATTTCCCCTAAGTCTGTGGTTCGAGGAGCCATGCAGGACTTAGGTTCTGTTTAAAACTTGTATAAATTGTCATGAGTAATAATTTCCCTTAAGTCTGTGGTCCGAGGAGCCATGCAGGACTTAGGTTCTGTTTAAAACTATGAATAGTTGTCATAAGTAATAATTTCCCCTAAGTCTGTGGTCCGAGGAGCCATGCAGGACTTAGGTTCTGTTTAAAACTATAAATAGTTGCCATAAGTAATAATTTCTCCTAAGTCTGTGGTCCGAGGAGTAATGCAGGACTTAGGTTCTATTTAAAACTATGAAAAGTTGCCATAAGTAATAATTTCCCCTAAGTCTGTGGTCCGAGGAGCAATGCAGGACTTAGATTCTGTTTAAAACTATGAAAAGTTGCCATAAGTAATAATTTCCCCTAAGTCTGTGGTCCGAGGAGCCATGCAGGACTTAAGTTCTGTTTAAAACTTGTATAGATTATCATGAGTAATAATTTCCCCTAAGTCTGTGGTCCGAGGAGTCATGCAGGACTTAGGTTCTGTTTAAAACTATGAATAGTTGCCATAAGTAATAATTTCCCCTAAGTCTGTGGTCCGAGGAGCCATGCAGGACTTAGGTTCTGTTTAAAACTTGTATAGATTGTCATGAGTAATAATTTCCCCTAAGTCTGTGGTCCAAGGTGTCATGCAGGACTTAGGTTCTGTTTAAAACTATGAATAGTTGCCATAAGTAATAATTTCCCCTAAGTCTGTGGTCCGAGGAGCAATGCAGGACTTAGGTTCTGTTTAAAACTATGAAAAGTTGCCATAAGTAATAATTTCCCCTAAGTTTTTGGTCCGAGGAGCAATGCAGGACTTAGGTTCTGTTTAAAACTATGAAAAGTTGCCATAAGTAATAATTTCCCCTAAGTCTGTGGTTCGAGGAGCCATGCAGGACTTAGGTTCTGTTTAAAACTTGTATAGATTGTCATGAGTAATAATTTCCCCTAAGTCTGTGGTCCGTGGAGCCATGCAGGACTTAGGTTCCGTTTAAAACTATGAATAGTTGCCATAAGTAATAATTTCCCCTAAATCTATGGTCCGAGGAGCCATGCAGGACTTAGGTTCTGTTTAAAACTTGTATAAATTGTCATGAGTAATAATTTCCCCTAAGTCTGTGGTCCGAGGAGCCATGCAGGACTTAGGTTCTGTTTAAAACTATGAAAAGTTGCCATAAGTAATAATTTCCCATAAGTCTGTGGTCCGAGGAGCCATGCAGGACTTAGGTTCTGTTTAAAACTTGTATAGATTGTCATGAGTAATAATTTCCCCTAAGTCTGTGGTCCGAGGAGCCATGCAGGATTTAGGTTCTGTTTAAAACTATGAATAGTTGCCATAAGTAATAATTTCTCCTAAGTCTGTGGTCTGAGGAGCCATGCAGGACTTAGGTTCTGTTTAAAACTTGTATAAATTGTCCTGAGTAATAATTTCCCCTAAGTCTGTGGTCCGAGGAGCCATGCAGGATTTAGGTTCTGTTTAAAACTATGAATAGTCGTAGATAGATCAGTAGGCAGAGGATAATCACGAAACAAAACATGGGCTAAGCCATTTTCATTAATAACAATATCTTCTGAGGTTATTTACATTCCATGGTCGAGGTACGGTTTTTTCATCCAAATCTTCTAGGTAGTAAGCGCCTATCCCGACCACGAATGTGACACGATATGGTCCTTCCCAATTGGGCCCCAACTTGCCCCAAGAGGGGTTTTTTGCGCTGCTGAGAATCTTCCTTATCACGAGATCACCTGGACCTAGAGGTCGCAGCTTAACATTGGCATCATACCCTTGTCTCAGCTTCTGGTGATAATAGGCCATATGAATCGTTGCTTTTTCCCTTCTTTCCTCGGCTAGGTCTGGACTTCTTCCCAATAACTCGTCGTTACCGTTTGGGGTAAACGAGTTAGACCTCAGTATGGGAAAGTTGTTCTCGATTGGGAGCACGGCCTCAGCCCCATAAGTCATCGAAAAGGGGGTCTCACCGGTTGAACGTCGCGGCGTTGTCCGATAGGTCCATAAGACGTGCGGGAGCTCTTCTACCCATCTCCCCTTTGTCTCATCCAGTCTTTTCTTCAGTCCGTTCACTATGACCTTGTTCACGGCCTCGACTTGCCCATTTCCTTGAGGGTAGACGGGGGTGGAATATCAGTTAATGATCCCAAACTCGCGGCAATACTCCCTAAAGCTCTTACTGTCAAATTGAAGACCATTATCGGAAATGAGTGTACGTGGAGTTCCGAAGCGGGTGATAATGTTTTTCCAGATGAATTTCTGGGCATCCACGTCCCTAATGTTGGCCAAAGGTTCAGCTTCCACCCATTTAGTGAAGTAATCGGTTCCGACTATTATGTATCGCTTGTTCCCCGCAGCTTTGGGGAAAGGTCCGACAATATCAAGACCCCATTATGCGAACGGCCATGGGCTAGAGAGTGGGTTGAGAACCCCTCCGGGTTGGTGGATATTCAGGGCAAATCTTTGGCACTGATCGCACTTTTTAGCGTATTCTTGGGCCTCTCTTTGCATGTTCGGCCACCAGTATCCTTGGGTGAGTGCCCTGTGCGCTAGCGACCTTCCTCCGATGTGACTTCCACAAATTCCCTCGTGTAATTCTTCAAGTAGAGACTCGGATTCTTCTGGATGTACGCAGAATAGGTACGGTCCAGAATAGGAGCGTCGATATAGTTTGTGGTCCTCTGATAGCCAGAACCGAGGAGCATTTCTACGTATCTTCTCGGCCTCTAGTTTTTCTTCCAGTAAGATGTCGTTTTGGAGGAAGTTCTTTATGGGGTCCATCCAGCTGGGACTCTGTCTGATCTGATGGACTTGGGCCGGGTTTCTGCTGATGGGACTTGCCTGGACTAGATCTTCAACAAGGATCATTCGTGGCAGATTATGCGCCGAGGACGTGGCAAGAGTGGCCAGCGAGTCTGCATGAGTGTTTACACTTCTGGAAATGTGCATCAGATTGAATGACTCAAAACTCGTCTGCAGGCGTTTGACTTGTCCTAGATACTCTTGCATCCTAGCATCTTTGGCTTCCAGCTCACCCATCACTTGTCCGACGACCAACCTGGAGTCCGAGAATGCTTCTATTACTCTTCCGCCCAATCTTTGAACCATTGTCATCCCTTGAAGTAAGGCCTTGTATTCGGCCTCATTGTTCGTAGCCGAAAATCCGAGCCTCAGTGATTTTTCAATGGCGGCACCGTCGGGTGATATTAAAACTATCCCAACTCCAGACCCTCTCTGGTTGGCCGCGCCATCCACGTAGACCTTCCAATGCAAGGTCCCCCCTGCTGAAATTAGACCAACCGATTTTCCATCCATGTCTTTCTTCTCGGTTATTGTTTCTATAGAGGGTTCAGCAAACTCCGCTATCAAGTCTGCGAGGACCTGACCTTTGATGGAGGATCTGGGCATATATTTAATATCAAAGGCCCCTAAAAGCGCACTCCACATGGCGATCCTTCCTGTGTAGTCAGCGCTTCGAAGCACTGCTCGAAGGGGAAGCTGAGTTAGAACGATGACCGTATGCGCCTGAAAGTAATGAGGGAGCTTCCAGGTGGCATGTACTACTGCCAGAATTGCCTTTTCTAGAGGTAGGTATCGCACCTCGGCCTCATGTAATGATTTGCTCACATAGTAAACCGGTCGCTGCACCCCATTATCATCCCGTATCAGTACCAGGCTTACAGCATGGGGAGCTACAGCGATGTACGCAAACAACACCTCGTCTGCCTCAGGGCTGGACATGATGGGTGGTCGTGACAGGTATTCCTTAAGCTGCTGGAAAGCCCGAACACAATCCTCCGACCATTCAAACCCTTTTCACTTATTTATCAGGAGGTAAAAAGGTCGACATCGATCCGCTGACCGCGATATGAACCAGTTTAATGCTGCAATCATACCAGTGAGCTTCTGCACTTCCTTTGGGTTCCGAGGAGCCTGTAGGCTGTTTATTGCTTTGATTTGATCGGGGCTCACTTCTATTCCCCCGTGGGTTACCATGTACCCTAAAAATCTCCCCGACCCGACCCCGAATGAACATTTGGAAGCATTCAACCGCAACCGGTGTTCCCTTAAGATAGCGAAGATTTTTTCAAGGTCTTTCACGTGCTCGGACACCCTTTTACTCTTTACAACCATATCCTCTATGTAAACCTCAATGATCTTGCCCAGCTGTGGCTCGAACATCCGGGTCATCATCCTTTGGTAAGTTAAGCCTGCGTTCTTCAGCCCAAACGGCATCACCTTATAGTGATAATTTCCGATGGGCGTCATGAAAGCCGTCTTCTCTTGGTCCTCTAGCGCAAGGGGTATCTGATGATAGCCTTGGAAGGCGTCCAGGAAACTCATTCGAGGGTGACCCACAGTTGCATCCACCAATCTGTTGATTCGGGGCAGGGGGAATGGGTCCTTTGGGCACGCCTTGTTCAGGTCCGTGAAGTCCATGCAGACCCTCCACTTCCCTGTCTTTTTCCTTACCACTACCGTGTTTGCCAACCATTCGGGGTAAAAGACCTCTTTAATAGCCCCTGCTCTTTTCAGTTTTGCCACTTCGTCTCTTACGGCACTAGCATGTTCCTTTGAAGGGAATCGGGGTGGCTGCTTCTTCGGAGTGGAAGAGGGGTTGACGTTCAGGTGGTGACAAATAAGGCTAGAATCAACTCCCGGGGCGTCGTAGGCGTCCCATGCAAACACGTCGACATTTCCTCTAAGAAATCTGACCAGTTCCTCTTTTTCTTGAGAAGGCAACTCAGAGCCGACCTGAAAAAACTTCTCCGGGTCGTTGTTGACAGCGATCTTATCTAAACTTTCACACCTTATCTCCTCGGCCAGCCCGTCGCCTTGCCTGGCTGAGGAGGCTGGTTGCTATAAGCTCTGTGGGGCCGAGGACTCGGCATCGGGCCGATGTAAGATGGCGGCCACCATACACTTCCTGGCTACGGCCTGATCTCCTCGGATCTCTTCTACTTGTCCCCTGGATGGGTATTTTACTTTTTGGTGAAGTGTGGAGGATACGGCTTCTAGGGCGTGGATCCATGGTCTAGCAACTATTGCGGTGTAGGGTGAGTAAGCGTCGACCACGATAAAATTTACCTCTACCACCTCCGACCCAGTCTGTATGGGTAGTCGGATCTGCCCCTTTGGCATGACAATCCTCCCTTCGAAGCTGAGAAGGGGGGAGTCATAGGCCGTCAAATCTTCCGGCTTCAGGTTCAGCCCCTTTTATAGATCAGGGTACATTATCTCTACCGTACTTCCCGAGTCTACTAACACCCTTTTAACATCGAAGCCTTCAATTCTTAACGTAATCACCAAGGCATCGTCATGAGGTTGAATAGTTCCTCTCTTATCCTCGTCCGAGAATCCCAGTATCAAAGAGCTTCGCTTTTTTGACCTTATGGGTTCCCTTTGTTTGTCCTTATAGAAGTCGATCAACAGCCAGTATCCTGGGGATGGGTGGCCCAGTTCTCCCTGGTGCGGCGAGGATGACATGTATCGTTCCGGCGGGGGGTCTTAAAGATACATCCTTTCGGGACTCTTGTATTGCTTGACCAGTGTGGCCGCTCGAGGGGTGCAAAAGGTGACGTAATTTCCCTTCTCGGACCAACTGATCCAAGTGATTCCATAGATTCCTGCAATCCTTGGTGGTATGCCCATGGTTTTGATGATAGTGGCAGTACAGGTTCTGGTTACGTTTGGAAGGGTCTCCGGCCATCTTTCCTGGCCATCTAAAATAGGCCTCGTTCCTTACTTTCTCCAGCACCTGTTGTACTGGCTCCCTGAATACGGCATTCACTGTTTGTGGGTTGCTCTGTCCAGCCTGTCGCGAAAAATCTCTCCTCGGCTGGCTAGGGTTATACTGCTCCGATCTAAAATCATTTGCTTTGGGGGGGACGACCTTCTCCTTTCCCCTTCCTTGCAGCTGATCTTCCTCCACCCTTTTGTACTTGTCGATCCTATCCATCAACTGATGAACGTCGGCAACTGGTTTACCAGTGAGGGATTTCCTTAAGCCATGCTCGGTGGGGAGGCCGCTTTTGAACGTGCTGATAGCAACATCATCATGGTTGTCATCTAAGTCGTTATACACTTCCCAATATCTATCCGAGTATGCTTTCAGGGTTTCTCCTTCGTGCATGGATAAGGATAATAATAAACTAAGGGGTCGAGGGACTCTGGTGTTTGTGATAAAACGGGAGCAGAAAGCCTGAGTGAGCTGCTTGTAGGAGCCTATGAAATTTGTCTTCAGGCTGTTAAACCACCTCATCGCCATTGATCCCAAGCTGGATGGGAAGATTTTGCACATTAGGGCTTCATTTTGCGAGTAGATTGCCATTTTCTGGTTAAACTGGATCACATGCTCTACCGGGTCTGCTCGGCCGTTATAGATGGCGAACGCCGGTTGGTTGAAGCGTCGAGGCAGCTTAGCCCCTTCAATTCTATACGTGAAGGGTGACCTTGAAACCTGGTCCAGCGCCTTCTTCATAACATCGTTCCCCGAACCCTTGCTGGATGGGTTCTCATACTTCCGTACAGGGCGTGGTTCCCTTTCGTAGGAAAAGGTTTCACTTGGGGGGGTCCTTGACCTCCGTCGGTAACTCGCATCCTCCGCATTAGAAGACTCGTCTGAGTCAGAGGGAGATTGTTTTCGCCGCACACGTCGTAACTCCCTTTTCAGGTCATCTATCTCTTGTTGCATGGCCTGATGACTATTTTGCCTCTGGGACACGTGACTACCTGTCTGAGTGTGACTCTGGCTCGTCCGGATAGTATACACACTTCCCTCACGATTTCCCCTGCCGCTTGGGTTGGTGGGGTTATTTTGCCTCTGGGACTCGGCGGGTTGTGTCTGTTGGGAGTTAGCCTGGTGAGGATTCTCCTGGTGTGGGCCTAGTTCTGCCATACTCGACCGTTGTGCTAGCTGATGCCCTAGTTCTTCCCACAGACGGCGCCAATTGTAGTTGCACGATTTTCCTAGCCCAAATCCTATTGATCAGGCCTTAGCCCGAGGCGCAACACACAATAAATACTTGTAGAGGATGGGTCAAAGAACTTAGCCTCAGTGAGCTTCATCGGTTTGATGCATGGAAAATATTGTTGCAGGAATAAAAACACAAGAATGGATATTCAACAGAAGATTCTATTTCCTAAGTGCCGAATACATTTTTCGTCCCCTTTCTTAGAGGGACTCCACTACAATATATATCTCTCCCATTCTTATCTGAGCCTTACACTTGTTGATCATCTAAGCTTCCACTTGAGCACCTGTCCCATCAGACACCCTTACCACTCCTTTGTGAGTTGCAGTGGCCAAGGTAGTACTGTTCAGGGGTCTTTTCCTCATTAATGCGGCCAAGAGGGTGGTTGTGACACATTTAATGTGGTGGTAGCAGCTTTCCATGAGATATTTTGGGTTTTATTCTTTTTTATATGCTTGAAGGATGAACTGCAATGGTCGGGGCGAGCTCTTGGTCCAGACTTCGTAATGTCCGAGGAGGTGTTACTCCTCGGACAGGTTTCTTTTACCGAAGTTGGGCTTGAATAATGTTTTGGCGTTGACTTCTTCTCGGACGTGATGCTTCTCGGATGGGCCCGTATTTAACTAGCCCATTATTTTGGGTCGGCCCCCACAATACCCATTCTCGATTAGTTCATATTATTTTCTTTCTCCTTTACTTTCTCTGTGAATGACATTGTCACGACTGTAATCATGTTTTATAATTAGGGATTACTTAGCCATTTATTTAACTAGTCAGAATACTCTGTTTTAGCTATTATCATTATATCTGCTTGCCGTAACTCGTCTGAAACAGTTCTGCTTGCCGTAAGCCTGCTCTTGGCAAATAAGGCATAAGTTTGTGCACAAACCGGCCCAAGTTGAGTTACAATTGGACCGGTCTCAACTCCCTTACTCAGAAACATTCGGACCCATACCGCAGGAGGCAGCCCAGCCCAACACACAATACACAAAAAAGGCCCCTACAGTAGGATAAGAACATGTTATGATTTTTTTTTTTAATTATTTTTTTTTCTGTAGTATATATCCTGATTGTTGAATTGAAACAGTCTGAAAAAGACATATCCATGTTGTGTGTTGTAACCTTTGTCCCTCTCATGAATAACAATATATCTAAATATTTTGTCTATTTCAAGATAATTGATACTAGGTTTGAGAGTACAAGCATCTGGAGAGTACTCAATCAACAAAATATATAATTTTAAACAACATATTTTGGCATGATCCAGCAGCGTGAAATGAATAGAATAAAATTTTACAAAGAAATACTTCATTCACTTTTCAAAGATACAGCTAATCAAAGGTGTAAGTGTAATCTCGAGATGTAATCAACCAATTGGTAGAAAGATTATTTATAAACCAAATACTAATGGTATTTTCAACTCATTCATCAGTTAAATTGAATAGCAAAATCATAACAGATTTATTTGCAAGTTCATGGTGAAAACAACACACTAAACCAAATCCCAACTCCATCCCCTTTCCCACAAATACAAAAAAAAAAAAATATATATATATATATATATATATTTATATATTTGTTACAGCTTGTCATACCACCAAACCCAACCCAAGAATCCCACTTTGTTTTCTATACTTCTTGAAACGCTCCTAACGTTTCACTATATAGAATAAAGTACCATTGATCCCTAAAACTAGCAGTATAACTCAAAGCCACGCTTATTGCCTAAAATAGCAGTTGCTTTTTGCCAGAGAAGAAGGTCCACTAAGGAAGAATGCTTTCTGAATTACGAGCTGCATAAAATAAAGGTGTTTTAAGAACTGTTTTTGAGGGTGAATACAATCCAGTTTTTGAGGTAATGATGTTGATTGTGTTGAAAAATTAAGCTCCTTGTTGAGAAAAATTTTTTTTTTTTGAGGAACAAACCTTGATGGGAAATTTGGATTAAAGGATCTTGGTTATTTAAGATACTTTCTGGACCTTAAAATGGCCAGGAATGATAAAGGTATAAGTCCAAACCAGAGAAAGTATGCTCTTTAGATTCTCAAAGACACAAGTTTTTTGGGTTCAAATCCATCAAAACTTCCAATGGAGCAAAACTTGAGACTTTCAAAAAAATGAAGGGAAAGTCTTAGCAGACCCAAATCAGTATAGAAGGTTGATAGAAAGACTTTTGTATGAGTTGTATTTGACTTTGACAAGGTCGGACATTACTTATGCAAGGGTACGTGGAGTTACAGCTAAGCTTGGGGGCCATGGTCTTTCTAAAATTTTAAAAAATACTTTTATTTAGCTACAAAAATAGAAGTTTGTCTCTCTAAATATTTAAGTTAGTCCCACGATACTCTTAAAAACAATAGAATTTGTCAATTTACCTAGTAGTTATACAGACAAGTTGGTTTTTATTTTCTTAAATTCCTTTTTTTTGTATATATTTAATATCAAACTTTTTTTTTTTTTTTTTTTTTTTTTTGAGGGGAACACAAGTGAAAAGTCAGTCATATCTTTCAACTACTGCTGACATTTCAAATAATATTATATATTGTTTGCGCGCATCACATACCAACTAAAAGTAGAACTAATCCATCCTCACAGGCAGGAGGTCCTTCGTGGAATGTTTCACTGGGAAGAAGGGATAGCACTACAGCAAACCGAACAGCTGCCGGTATTTTCCTTCCTGGTCCCACACAACCCCTTGATGTTATTATAACAATGTTCTCAACCATGGGCCTCGACACCACCGATCTTGTTGCCCTCTCTGGTAATTACTATTTATTCGCGCACACACACATAGAAATAATATGAATTAATGACATTGTGATGAAAGTATTGCTTTAAGTTCTGATATAAAGTTGGCATGCATGATTGATTTTCAGGCGCTCACACGTTTGGACGCGCTCAATGTGCCCTCTTCAGCAACCGGTTATACAATTATAGTGGCACTGGTAATCCTGATCCATCCTTAAACACAACCTACTTATCAACTCTGCAGGGAATATGCCCCCAGGGTGGAGATCTCACTGTTGTGACCAATCTCGACCTCACCACACCTGATGTTTTTGACAATAAGTACTTCTCTAATCTTCAAGTTCTAGAGGGTCTACTCAATAGCGATCAAATACTATTTTCAACTACCGAGAATAATGATACCGTTGCCCTTGTTAACAACTTTACTGCTAATCAGACTGCCTTCTTTGACACCTTTGTGGTATCAATGATTAAAATGGGGAATATTAGCCCGTTAACGGGGACGGCTGGAGAGATTAGATTGAATTGTGGAAAAGTTAATGACAACTCTACTGAATCAGATGGTCTTCTATATAGCTCAATGTAAATAAGTGTTATGGCTAAATCTAAAGTATGAATAAAACGTGTGCTAATTTACAATGGTAATGATGGTCAGTAGGAGTGAGGCTATTTTGTATTGAGCAGTGTTAACTGTGTAACTTGATAGATGTTTTTTTAATGTTGTCTTTGTTCCTTGGGGTTCTTTGAATTAATCTTTCATATGAGCATAAATAAAATGTGTTATGATAAGTTTTATGGCTAAGTATAAATAAAATGTGTGCTAAGTGATGTTTTTTTAGTAGTATATATTATGATTGTTGAATTGAAATGTTACAAACTCCAGATTACTTGAGGTGGTGGTTAGTTTTGATACTAAATGTTACAAACTCATGAGTAGAGCTCATCTTTGAAAACCAGCTTGCAAAGGAAGGGTGTCCAGGAGCTTATAAACACGTAATTAAGTTTACACTTAATCCATGTGGGACACTAGGATTATAACATGAAACAGTATGAGAAAGACATATCCATGCTATGTGTTGTAACCTTTGTCCCTCTCAAGAATAATAATATATCAAAATATTTTGTCTATTTCAAAATAATTGATACTGGGTTTACAAGGTTTGAGAGTACCAGCTTCTGGAGAGTACTCAATAAACAAAATATATAATTTAAAAAAACATATTTTGGTATGATCCAAAAGCATGAAATGAATAGAATATAATTTTACAAAGAAACACTTCATTCACTTTTCAAAGATACAGCTAACCAGATGTGTAATCTAGAGATGAAATCAACGAATTGGTAGACAGATTATCTATAAACCAGATAGTAATGGTATTTTCAACTCATTCATCAGTTAAATTGAATAGCAAAATCATAATAGATTTATCTACAAATTCATGATGAAAAAAACACACTAAACCAAATCCCAACTTCATCCCCTTTCCCACAAAATACAAAAAAATAAATATTTGTTACAGCTTGTCATACCCCCACCCACCCCAACCCAAGAATCCCACTTTGTCTTCTATACTTCTTGAAACGCTCCTAACGTTTCACTATATAGAATGAAGTACCATTGATCCCTAAAACTAGCTATATAACTCAAAGCCACGCCTATTGCCTAAAATAGCATTTGCTTTCTGCTGAAGAAGAAGGTCCACTAAGGAAGGATGCATTCTGAATTACGAGTTGCATAAAGTAAAGTTGTTTTAATAACAGTTTTAGAGGGTGAATACAATCCAGTTTTTGAGGTAATGATGTTGATTGTGTTGAAAAATTAAAAAGCTCATTGATGAGAAATTTGAATTAAAGGATCTTAGTTTTGATGTCGTAAAAGCCTGAAGAATACATACATGATACTCTCTTGATGGGACAAAAATTGGAATCCACCAGAGAAAGAATTGACAAAATGTCTATGTTTATTGATTATAATCTGATTTGCCTCTGATAGCTAAACGTTTGAAACTCTAATTCATACTAATTACGCAATTAAGTGAAAAAATATCAAAATTTATCAAAAATGACAAAATTGAATTAAATACAAAATCATAAATTATTGACCTTAAGAGTCATTCCAAAACAAATGAAACCTTATTCTAATTTTTGAGCAAAAAATTATTAAGAAAACAAAAATTACTATAAACAATAAAATCGCAATTTTCATAACATATAGGATGAAATTCGCCATTTTCAAGTACTCATGTCTGGAAGTTATTTTTTATTAACTCATTGTATGTAATTTGTTGAATATACAAAAGCTAGAGATATTTTCAAAAAAGCTAGCAATATTATATTGTGAAAACTAAAAACTCCACCCTTAAAAGTTAAAACTCCACCGTAAGAAAATTCTACATCTTACCATAATAACAAACGGACAAAAGCAATTTGTTGACTGGCAGTCTTATTTGGTCTTTCAAACCCACCTAAATGGCAATATTTTATTATTTTTCCACGACCATAAAGCCAAGTCTAAACCATTACCTTTTGAATTAAATAACACAGTCCATGTAGCGTAGAAGAATAGTAAGTACTAATTAGCTAGAATCCAGGGAAAGCAATTATCTGCCTGATAAACTTTTCTGATTTTTCATACACGTGCCTGTACGCATGGTTCTAGTGCTCACCAGCCTTATTTCCACCGACAGTTTTATTTTTTTCACAAGTAAGTTTATTAACTCAACCATTTCTACAAATTTCACCACAATTCTCTTAGTGACAAATTGTAAATAGTAAAAAAATGATGAGCTCGGTCCCGCTCATAAGTTATTATATCGACAAGTTCTGGCAAAATTGTGAAAATCGTTGGTGGCGCCGGCTTACTTTTTCCCACAATGAAATGCATCCCTACATCTTATTTGATGCGACAGAATATGTAACCATCTTTTTTATCAACTTTAGACTTTTTCAAATCCCGTGAATTTTTCCAAAGCGTGCATTGCACCTCAACTGCCAAACGTGATGGATTTCATTTTCTTTGTTTTTCACCTTAATGTAATGTTGTTTGTCACCTTATAAATAAAGGCTATGTTGAAATCAAGAATCCAAGCTCGAAGAAGGATCAACAATGGAGGAAAGCATGCAGAGACGTGAAGGAAAGCATGCAGAGAGAAAGTGAATCTTTTAGAGCTTCTGTGTGAAATGATTTCGTATATTAAAATAACTGATTCTGTTCCTTTTATGTGACTGTTTGGATTCGGCTTCTTGCGTCCACGTTTAGCTTTCAATGCGTTTCAGCTCTTTTTTTTTTTTGGTAGCTGCACTTGTTGACTTTTTGTCCGTGAACAGTGCATCCGTGCACTGTTCATGGACCCACAAATTTCACTTTTTAACAACTTTTTCATTAAAAATGGATCTAACGGCACTATTCACACATTTAAAAATTATTTTGCTACAGTGTTTTCAGTTTTCAGTTTTCAGTTTCAGCAAAATAAGTTCTATCCAAACAGACCCTATATAGTAGAAACAGAGGACGAAGTCAAGCTCTACAATCAGCCAATACAAAATGACAAGTGGCCTAACTAACTAAGTATAAAACTACTAAACTAATATCTACAAGACTAGATATTTACAATATATTCAACAATGTCATGCTAGTCTAAAATATCTAGTTATACGTTGTTGCATGGGCAGTAGACATTTTAATACTCCCCCTCAAGATGAACCGTATATATTCATCAGGTTCATCTTGGAAATTAAGAAGATAAAAGAACTGCCTTTGTCCAAGAGCTTTAGTGAAGCAATCTGCTATCTGGTGCTTTGTTGGAATGTGGAAAGTCTTGATAACACCAGCTTGGATTTTCTCTCTAATGAAATGACAATCTACTTCCACATGCTTTGTTCTCTCATGATATACCGGATTGGCAGCAATGTACAGAGCAGCTTTGCTATCACAATACAGGTAAGCAGCTTGTGTATGATGCACCCCAAAGGTTTTGAACAAAGCAACTAACCATACAATTTCACTAGTTACTGTGGCCATAGCTTTGTACTCAGACTCGGCTAAGGATCTTGAGACAACTTGTTGTTTCTTGCATTTCCAGGAAATTAGAGAACCCCTTAGAAAAACACAAAAACCTGAAACAAATCTTCTTATATCAATGCAAGCTGCCCAGTCAGTATCACAGTAAGCCTTTAGTTGTATACTTGAATCTGCAGAGAGAAACAAACCCTGCCCTGGTGTTTTCTTCAAGTATTTGATGATTCTATATGCTGCTTGTAAATGAGGGACTTTAGGAGAGCTAAGAAATTGGCTTAATTTATGCACTGAATAGCATATATTAGGTTTGGTCAAAGTTAAGTAAAGAAGTTTGCCAATTAGTCTTCTATACTGTGACACATCTGAAACGGATTGACCAATAGGGTTGCTGAATTTTGTAGATGGCTCCATAGGTGTGCTTGTAGGTTTACTAGCCAACAAACCTGTATCAACAAGAAGATCCAAGGTATATTTTCTCTGACATAAAGAGATACCTTTGGTAGTCCTAGCCACCTCAAGTCCAAGGAAATACTTCAATGTACCAAGATCCTTAAGCTTAAACTTACTATCCAAAAACTGTTTGAAAGAATTCACTGCATCCACATCATTGCTTACAATCAAGATGTCATCAACATATATCAAAATGATAATGATAGAGCATCCCTGAACTCTAGTGAAGACTGAATAGTCAGATTTGGATTGTACAAACCCATGATCAACAATTGTGGTAGACAATTGGCAAACCATTGTCTGCTAGCTTGTTTAAGTCCATACACAAGTGTTGTTAGCCTTAAGAGCATCAAACTCAACTTGCATTGCCTCTTGCCATCTAGGATCCAAGATGGCTTCAGCATAAGAATCAGGCTCCTTAGAAACAGAAAGGGAAATGGCAAAAGCTCTATGACAGGTAGAAAGTTTATCATAAGTCAAAGTGGATGAAATGGGGTAGAGAATACCTGAAGGAGCAGAAGTACTGGAATCAAGAGGTTGAGTAAGTGAAGCTGAAGCCAACACATGTGAAGAAGCTAGATTGCAATGATAATTAAGGAGATAAGAGGGTGCTTTATGAGGTCTAGAAGACTTTCTTTGAGGCTGAGGTAAAAGAGGAGAAACAGAAGTGGGAAGCACAGGTAAAGTAGGATCGGAATGAGGTTGCTCTAAGGTAGAAGGAGGAGACACAAGATCTGGAAACTCATCAGGAGGGGTTGCAATGTTTATGGTAAAAGCAGGAGTGAATTCTGCAGAAACAGGAAGAGTGAAAGATTCTGCAGAAATAGGTTGGGATGGAAAGACTGAATCAGATGGTGTTAAAGAAGGAATGGGGTTGGATTTAGAAGTCCAATGTTTAAAAGGAAAACAGGACTCTTTGAAGACAACATCCCTGGAGACAAAACAAGTCCTAGAAGCCAAATCATAAAGCTTGTATCCTTTGGTACCAAAAGGATAACCAAGAAAAATACAAACCTTGGCCTTGGGATCAGATTTGGACCTGTCTCTAGCCAAGATAGAAGCATAACAAAGGCATCCAAAAGATTTAAGATGAATATATGAAGGAGGCTTACCTAGCAATATTTGAAATGGAGTAAGATCATGCAAAATAGGACTAGGAATTCTATTAATTAGGTAAGTTGCAGTGAGAACACAATCACTCCAAAACTTCAAAGGAAGATTAGCTTGAAATCTCAAAGCTCTAGCAACAGCAAGAAGATGATGATGCTTCCTTTCAACCACTGAGTTTTGCTGTGGTGTTTCTACATAACTAAGCTGGTGTATGATGCCTTTAGAAGCATAAAAAGAGTTTAAAGCAAACTTAGGTCCATTATCAAATCTAAGCATCTTAATAGGAACCTTAAATTGTGTAAAAATCATATTATAAAAGGTTTGAATTAAGCATGAAGTCTCAGACTTGTGTTTCATTAAATAGACCCAAGTACACCTACTATGATCATCTACCAAAGTTAGGAAATACTTGGAGCCATTTAAAGAAGGAGTAGAATAGGGGCCCCAAATGTCAGCATGAATTATATCAAAACAACAAGAAGAAGAAGAAATAGATGCAGGAAAAGGCAACCTTTTTTGCTTGGCTAGAGGACAAACAGAACAGTCGAAAGTTTTATTGATATTGCAATTAATGACATCTGGTACAAGAGAATGCAACAAGACTAATCTTTGTGGGGAAGGGTGACCTAACCTACAATGCCATAGACTAGTGTTGTCAACATCAGATGTACAAGAATTGAAACAAAAGGAAGAAATTTTAGAAACTTTAGCAAGTACAGTAGACACGGATTCAGGTAATGAAGCAGTAAACTGACTTCTTTGTAATGTGTAGAGCCCACCTTACTTTTTACCCAACCCAATCATCTTCCAGTGCTGTAAGTCCTGAATTAGACAAAATTGTGAGAGGAAGATGCAACAACAAGAAGAGGATTGAGTCAGTTTACTAATGGAGATTAAATTGAAAGAGAATGTGGGAATGCAAAGCACATTTTCTAATAGCAAAGTGGGAGAAACTTAAACAATTCCAATATGTGAAACCTTAGCCATGTCACCATTGGGCAATCTAACAGAGATGTGAACTATAGAGGTAATGGAAGTAAAGAATTGGATGGAATGAATCATATGGTCTGTAGCACCACTATCTAAAATCCAGTCATTGGAACTAATGTGAGTTGTGACTGTACTGGAAGAAAAAACAGAATATTCTAAAGAAGGAGCTGACCAAATACCTGAAACCTCATGTCCCTGAAGAGCAAAGGAAGATTGAGTAGGTTGAGTGATGATGTTGGCAACTTGGTGTGTGTCAGAACCACCTCCTAGTGTTGCTTGTGTACCAAAGTGACTGTGAGAATTCAGCAAGCCAAGTAATTGTTGATACTCGGATCGGGTTAAGTTGACACTTTCATCAAGAAAAGCATCAGCTGTTACAACATTATTGGCAAAGGAAGCTGCTTGTGGAGCCTTGTTTTTGAACTTGTAACCAGGGGGGTATCCGTGAAGCTTGTAGCACTTGTCAACAACATGGCCTAAAAGACCACAATGAGTGCATTGTGGTCTGCCAGACTTAGCTTTGGTGAATGACCTGCAAGAACCATTAGTCTTGACTGCTAGAGCAGAAGACTCAATAGTATTCTTCTTGCCAACCTTTCTTTGTTTCTCATCTTGAATCAAGAGAGAAAACACCTTGCCCATGGGAGGAATGGGATCCATCAGTAGAATTTGCCCTCTAACTGTGATATAAGTTTCATTAAACCCCATAAAAAAAGACAACACAATCTTCAGCCTGATGACCACAGGAGCAAGTCCTATAATCTGAAAGTTCTTGCCACAGTGACTTAAACTTGGTGTAATAGCTACTGATGCTCAAATCTTCTTGTGCTAAGGAGCAAATTTCTTGTCTTAACTCAAAGATGCGTGGTCCATTGCCTTGAGAGAATCTGTGTTGCAAGTCCAACCAAACTTCCCTAGTTGTTTTGAAATAAACCACACTTGGTTGAAGATCCTTAGACACAGAATTGAATAGTCACGCTAGAACAGTGCTGTTGCATTTGCACCAAGTAGTGTAAAGAGGATGATCCACAGATTGAGGCTTCAACAGAGAACCATCAATGAAACCTATTTTGGATTTGGCATCCAAAGCTATGAGAACAGCCCTACTCCAGGTGCTGTAGTTCTCCTCAGTGAGATGTTGCACAACCAATGATACACCAGGATTGTCACTGTTTGACAAGAAATATGGGCTGGAAGAGTTCTCCCATGGCTGAATGGTTGGAATTGTGGCTGTGGTTCTTGGAGTGCCATCACTCATTTCTTCAGATCAAAGATCAAGAATTGATGAACTACAAACAAGGCTAGGAACAAATACTCCACAGCTAATAATGATGAATTCTAAATCAGAATTCAACAAGAACAACAACGAAGGCCTCAAAAATCCCAGAATTCAATAAGAACAGTAACGAAAGATTCAAGATTCTTAGAATGAGAATTGAACCAAGAATTGTATGTAAATCTTTGAAGAATTGAAGATTTAGACAATGAATTCAATCATAGAAACTCTAAGTCTCTATTATAAGAATCGAGAATTGAATTTTCAACAATCAAATCAAGATCCAAGTGAAATTCAATTATTGAAACCCTAATTTCTGATTTTAATTTGCTAAGAATTGCAAAGAAAATCAAAACATAGGGGAAAGAAAATTGTGCGCAAATCAAGAGAAAATACAAAGAGATATCTACTCGATCTGAAAAAATGCACAAAGAAGAGAAAGAATTGAATTAGAAATTGAACTAGCAAATATAGAGTGTACCAAGAATGAAGACTCTGATCTAGTTCGGCTTTGATACCATGTTGAAATCAAGAATCCAAGCTCGAAGAAGGATCAACAATGGAGGAAAGCATGCAGAGACGTGAAGGAAAGCATGCAGAGAGAAAGTGAATCTTCTAGAGCTTCTGTGTGAAATGATTTCGTATATTAAAATAACTGACTCTGTTCCTTTTATATAGTAGAAACAGAGGACCAAGTCAAGCTCTACAATCAGCCAATACAAAATGACAAGTGGCCTAACTAACTAAGTATAAAACTACTAAACTAATATCTACAAGATAATATCTACAAGATATTCTATGTGACAAATATCTACAAGACTAGATATTTACAATATATTCAACAATGTCATAATAGTCTAAAATATCTAGTTGTACGTTGTTGCATGGGCAGTGGACATTTTAATAGGCTCACAATTTGGTTTGTTGAACACTCAGACATTGAAGCTATTCTTGTTTATTAGAGTGAAATAATATTGCAGAAAAGAATGTCTTCTTCTTCTTCTTCTTCTTCTTCTTCTTCTTGCTGTACGCTACTGATAGGTCTTTTATGTGTGGTTTTGCTTGGAGGATCTTTGTCTCATGGCCAGCTGAGTCCAACATTCTATGATTCAACGTGTCCAAACGCGTCCAACATCGTACGTGGAATCATCTCAGAGGCTTTAAAGACAGATGCTCGAATTGGCGGTAGCCTCATTAGGCTTCACTTCCATGACTGCTTTGTCAATGTATTTCTCTAACTTTTTGCTTTGTTTCCTCTTAAGAATTTACCTTCACAAAGTTTAACAGTAGAGAAAAAAAAAACAGTCTTTCACTCTTGCCTGTTTTAATGAGTTTAAACTCATATTACTACTCTTTTTCTTGAGAGTATGATGGAAGTGAGGCCATAAAACTTGGCGCATATATACTAGCTAATTCATAGTTCTCTTTGCATTTACTTGAGTTTATTCCATTTTAGTACTTGGGTGAGTTTATTTTTATTTGCTTATTTTTAAAAAAAAAAAAAAGTAAGATGTACTTAGAAAAAAAAGTCTCTAAAAAGTTGTACATAAATAAAGTAAGTCTGAAAGAAAAAAAAAAAAAAAAAAAAGCTCAAGCAAATAATGAAGGAAAAAAGTAAGGTTTTATTGCAGCACACGTCACACACCATTAATTCATCCTAGTAGAGAAAACTTAGCAGGCTTACTTCAAGATTTATTCTGAATCATATCAAATAAAGTTTTTTTTTTTTTTATTATTATTATTTTTTAAATACTAACTACTTGTGGAAAGTGACCCAAACCTATCTTTCATTGAACTTTTTAATTGCACACACACCCGTCTCTCTATTTCTAAAGAGCGCCTGAGCTAGCAAACTGGCATGCATTTACCTTCTTAATTAGAAAGGGACTAATGCTATAGCTAGCTAGCTTCTCACCTTTGCCTTAAGCTTGAAAAAGTAGTATAAGCCAAAAGAGAAAAGAGCACTAGTGTGCTATACTAGGGAACTCTTTCAGAATATTGTCCAAAGATGTTACAATCTATCAACTTACGTCAATCTTAGCACACTCTACAAGAAATGCATATATCCATTACCAACAATCTAAGGAAAAAAAAAAAACCATAAAGGAAGACAATTGATGAAATGAAAATGAAAGATAATTTGAAACCTTACCTTTCTATACCTTGATCCAAAAGTAGAACATATTCAAGTTTTATTGTGAAGACATTTTAGTATGTTTGGATTAGCTTTTAGCCTTAAGATTTTAAATTATTTTGTTTATGAACAAATATAAAATTCACTTTCATTAGCTTTCAACTTTTTAATTTATTTAGTTATTCATAGCTTTTAAAATTCAATTTTATTAGATACAACTAAACTTTTACCCATTTTCAGCAAATAATCAAAGAGCTAATCTAAACACAATTCTTGAAAATTTTGTGAAACAACAAAATCAAATTCTAATTATTTCCCCTCTAATTTCTTAGCAGCCAGAACATGTTGCTTTAATGGGCTTTTTACTGTTAAATTGTCTGAATTGTCTAATAAACATATGTTTTAACTTTGTTGCAGGGATGTGATGGATCACTTTTGTTGAACAACTCCGCTACCATACAAAGTGAGAAAGAGGCTCCTCCAAATAATAACTCGGCGAGGGGCTTTGGTGTTGTTGATAACATAAAGACTGCGTTGGAAACTGCTTGTCCTGCCACTGTTTCTTGCGCTGATATTCTTGCTATTGCAGCTGAAGAATCAGTTTCATTGGTATAATAACAACAAGCCCTTCTCTTTAATCTTTTCTCTTATTAACTCTTCTACTCTAGTGAAAAAACAGAAGAAGAGGAAACTAAAACTCAAAGGTTGGAGTGTAAATAAACAACATTACAAGGGGTATTTTATTGAAAATAACAAGGACTAATAATAATAATTAGGCCATTTTTTATAGGGTTTGAAAGAGACCTAATATCTAGGGACACAATTTATTCCGACCATATTCATACTTATTGAGATTAATTGTAAATTGTGATTGGTGTGTGAAATTTTTCATACTTATTGAGATTAATTGTAAATTGTGATTGGTGTGTGAAAAATGTCACCGGTGGACATAAGTGAAAGTTATGATCGATATTAGACCAATCACAACTTATCACCTCAATAGTAAAAAGATGCCTATATAACATAACCGCATACTTTGTTTTTAAATTTATGTACATTACCTTGCTTTACATGCAATGCTAAAATAATGGCATCCCCATATGATACAGCTCAACTAGAAGGACAAGGTTGGAGGAATCTCTTTTCATTTATTCTGTGACGATTGATTCTTGCACGTTTTACTTTTAGTTAAAAAAAAAACTAATAAGTAAGCCACCGGATTAAAAGAAAACTATGTCCTTCTACTAGACCCACAATATATATTACTAAAACAAAAGTGAAAAGCAAGTCCTACCTTCAACATTTGCTGACATTTTAAATAACATGTATAGTTTGCATCACATACCAACTAAAAGTAAAAGTAATCCACGCTCACAGGCAGGAGGTCCCTCGTGGAATGTTTCACTGGGAAGAAGGGATAGCACTACAGCAAACCGAACAGCTGCTGGTCTTTTCCTTCCTGGTCCCACAGAAGCCCTTAGTGTTCTGAAAGCCAAGTTCTTAGCCGTGGGCCTCAACAGCACCGATCTTGTTGCCCTCTCTGGTAATTATTATTTATTCGCACATAAGCTTACAAATTCCAATCACAATTGATATATATATAATATAATGAGTTAATAACATTATGATGAATGTATTGCTTTTAAGTTTTGATATATATAAGTCGGCATGCATGATTGATTTTCAGGTGCTCACACGTTTGGACGTGCTCAATGTAGTACTTTCATCAACCGGTTATACAATTTTAGCGGCTCTGGTAATCCTGATCCAACCTTAAACACAACCTACTTATCAACTCTACAGGGAATATGCCCCCAGAATGGAAATACTACTGTTGTAACCAATCTCGACCTCACCACACCTGATGTTTTTGACAATAAGTACTTCTCTAATCTTCAATCTCTAGAGGGTCTACTCCAGAGCGATCAAGAACTATTTTCAACCACCGGGGATGAAACCGTTGCCATTGTTAACAACTTTACTGCTAATCAGACTGCCTTCTTTGCCAGCTTTGTGGTATCAATGATTAAAATGGGAAACATTAGCCCGTTAACGGGGACGGCTGGAGAGATTAGATTGAATTGTGGAAAAGTTAACAACTCTACTGGATCAGATGGTCTTCTATATAGCTCAATGTAAATAAGTGTTATGGCTAAGTCTAAGCATAAATAAAATGTGTGCTAAGTTACAATGGTAATGATGGTCAGTATGAGTGAGGCTATTTTGTTTTGAGTTGTGTTTATTGTGTAACTTGATGGATGTTTTTTTAGTGTTGTCTTTGTTCCTTGGTGTTCTTTGAATGAATCTTTCATCTGAGCAAAAAACTTATGATGGTTGGTAGGATAAGAACATGTTATGAGGCTATTTTGTTTTGAGTTGTGTTAATTGTGTAACTTGATGGATGTTCTTTTAGTGTTGTTTTTGTTCCTTGGTGTTCTTTGAATGAATCTTTCATCTGAGCAAAAAACTTATGATGGTTGTAGGATAAGAACATGTTATGATTTTTTTTTTTTTAATTATTATTATTATTTTTTTTCTGTAGTATATATCTTGATTGTTGAATTGAAACAGTCTGAGAAAGACATATCCATGTTGTGTGTTGTAACTTCTGTCCCTCTCATGCATAACAATATATCTAAATATTTTGTCTATTTCAAGATAATTGATACTGGGTTTGAGATTACAAGCATCTAGAGAGTACTCAATCAACAAAATATATAATTTTAAACAACATATTTTGGCATGATCCAGCAGCATGAAATGAATAGAATATAATTTTACAAAGAAATACTTCATTCACTTTTCAAAGATACAGCTAATCAAAGGTGTAAGTGTAATCTCGAGATGTAATCAACCAATTGGTAGAAAGATTATTTACAAACCAAATACTAATGGTATTTTCAACTCATTCATCAGTTAAATTGAATAGCAAAATCATAACAGATTTATCATCAAGTTCATGGTGAAAACAACACACTAAACCAAATCCCAACTCCATCCCGTTTCCCACAAATACAATATATATATATATATATATATATATATATATATATATATTTATTTATTTATATATTTGTTACAGCTTGTCATACCACCAAACCCAACCCAAGAATCCCACTTTGTCTTCTATACTTCTTGAAACGCTCCTAACGTTTCACTATATAGAATAAAGTACCACTGATCCCTAAAACTAGCAGTATAACTCAAAGCCACGCTTATTGCCTAAAATAGCAGTTGCTTTCTGCCAGAGAAGAAGGTCCACTAAGGAAGAATGCTTTTCTGAATTACGAGCTGCATAAAATAAAGGTGTTTTAAGAACTGTTTTTGAGGGTGAATACAATCCAGTTTTTGAGGTAATGATGTTGATTGTGTTGAAAAATTAGAAAGCTCCTTGATGAGAAATTTTTTTTTTGAGGAACAAACCTTGATGAGAAATTTGGATTAAAGGATCTTGGTTATTTAAGATCCTTTCTGGATCTTAAAATGGCAAGGAATGATAAAGGTATAAGTCCAAACCAGAGAAAGTATGCTCTTTAGATTCTCAAAGACACAAGTTTTTTGGGTTCAAATCCATCAAAACTTCCAATGGAGCAAAACTTGAGACTTTCCAAAAAATGAAGGGAAAGTCTTAGTAGACCCAAATCAGGTTGATAGAAAGACTTTTGTATGAGTTGTATTTGACTTTGACAAGGTCGGACATTACTTATGCAGGGGTACGTGGAGTTACAGCTAAGCTTGGGGGTCATGGTCTTTTTTTGTATATGTTTAGTATCAAACTAAATAACTTTTGTATACTCATTAGCGTTTAAAATATAATTAATATTCCTAAAAGTATTATTTAGTGAATATACATATGTGAAATTTATAGTATTGTATACATTATATTTATAAATGAGGGATAATTACACTTTACCTACTTATGGTTTGCCTCTAATTTGACTTACCTACCCGTAGTTTCAATTTTGACACTTTATTTACCTGTGATTCACTACGTTATTAATCCGTAACCCATTTCTGTTAAAATTATGGGTAAATAGGTATTTTTGCTTAAGTTTTATATCTCTCTCCTCCCAAAACAAAAAATAGCACAAAAATGCAAGAGAAAGAAGATCAAAAGTGGTATTTCTCTCTCTCTCCATTCACACAAATCTTGAACATGAAGAATATACCAAAAAAAAAAACCTAGATCAACCTACACAAGATCACTGACTTAATGAAACATCTTCGAAAAATCATTTCTCCAGTTGGCAAGAGGCGCCACTAAAGCTGAATCAATTCCTTGTCCCTCCATGAAAATTGGGTTCTAATCTTACAGCTTAACTCTAAAAAACCCAAAATTTGAAATCTATATATAAATTAAATTTCAATAATAACAAAAACTAACACCATGGTAAAAGGACCAGAGGTCGAGAACAACTAAATTTCCATATTTTTAGGGACTGGGTCTACATTAAACCATTTGGCTAATCCAATTTTTCAATGCCCTTTTTAGCATTATAGCATTATAGAGCATATGACTCAATATTTCAAATCGTCTTTCTTTTACCTTCTTTTTTTCTCAGTAGCCAAACAGTGTGCTAGTTCTTGATCATTATACGTTGAATTGTAGGTATTTAGAGAACAAATAAAATCTTTTATTTAAAAAAAAAAATAATGGAAGGATAAAGTAGAGTGGGTTAAAGATGGATTTCATTAGCTTGAAGAGCTGAGGACCTTCTAGGGGTTGGGTTAAAGATGGAAGAAAAATCGACTCACCAAGTTCTGAATGGGCAACCTGAATGTAAAGATCAACTTTGCCGCTAGATAATATCTATGGGTCAATTAAGCTTCCAGTCCATGACAAACAACCTGTCCCAGTTACGTGTGGCTTTTAAATCTTTTCGAAGATGTTTCATTAAGTCAGTGATCTTGTATAGGTTGATCTGGGTTTTTTTTTTTTTGGGTATGTTCTTCATGTTCAAGATTTATGTGAATGAAGAGAGAGACAAATACCACCTTTTGATCTTATTTCTCTTGTATTTTTGTGCTATTTTTTGTTTTGGGAGGAGAGAGACATAAAATTTGAGCAAAAATACCTATTTACCCTTAATTTTAACAGAGGTGGGTTACAGATTAGTAACGGAGGGAATCACAGGTAGGTAAAGTGTCAAAATTGAAACCACGGGTAGGCAAGTCAAATTAGAGGAAAACCATAGGTGGGTAAAGTATAATTATCCTTATAAATTATGATCTTCTCTACTGTCAAAATATTAAGGTTTATATATGTGTGTGTATGTTTATGCATGTGTGTGATACTTTATCTTGACTTTTGACTAATATATTAGTACCACAATTTGGTCCTCCAAACAAAAAAATTCCTAGCTCTACCCCTGCTTATGCAGTTCACAGATTAAGTCAATTTTTGACTCAACCTAGAGCCCTATATGTTAGCAGTTCATAAAGTGGTTCAATACATAAAGGGTTCACCTGGAAAATGAATTTTCTTTCCTAGTGAATCTGATTTACAGGTTAAAACTTTTTGTGATGTAAATTTGGCTGGTTGTCCAAACAGCAAAGGTCTTAGACAAGTTATAATGTTTCCTTAGGAGAAGCTTTAGTCTCATGGAGATCAAAGAAACAAGGCATGGTTTCAAGGTCTTCAGATGAAGTCGAATATAGTGCCATGACAGTGTTAATTGTGAAATAACTTGGGTACTTCAACTGCTTAAAGACTTGAAAATCAATCATCCAAAACCTGTCATGTTATTTTGTCATAACTAAGCTACTTTGTATATTGTAGACAATCCTGTCTTTCATGAAAGGACAAAGCACATAGAAGTGGATTGTCACTTAGTGAGGGATAAAATTCAAGAGGGAGTTGTTAAGACTTTTCATTTAGCCAATAATTCCCAAGTGGCAGATGTTTTTACTAAAACTTTGGGAATTTTAGCTTTTACTATAGACTAGTGACTAAGTTGGAGTTGATTGATATCTTTACTCCTAAATTTTCTAAATCTTGTTCTCTAGTTCAAGTCATAGAACTTGAAGATATTCAGGACTTGAGGGGGAGTGTTAAGGCTGCTGAGAAATGAATGCTCACATAAGACACTAAAATGAAACCGTTTTATAGTAAGAAGACTAAGAAGAATAAAATGAAAACAAAGGCTTCACTTCCATGTCTTAATGTCGCATTATCGATGAGTGGAAGATGGTTAGAGAGTTGGGTATACTTTTATTTCATGGTATGAAATATGTGAACACAATGCAAACTAGTTGATTTTTATGGTCCCGTTACTTTTTTGCATTTATTTTTGGTTTCATGATTTAAATAAAAATTAATCTTACCTTAAGAAGGCAATAAATATGCAATAAAACTATTAAACAAATTTTTAATATCTCAAAATGTATATGTTTTTTTACTCTAATTTAGTTTACTTTTTCTTTATAATATATGTACAACATTATCCAAAACCGTTTTACATAAAATATTACAAAATTTTATGTGCATTGCACGGGCAACCTACTAGTAATAAGTTAATAACTCAGCAAGAGGTCATGATGTTGTTGATAACATATAGACTGCGTTGGAAACTGCTTGTCTTGCCACTGTATCCTATGCTGATATTCTCACCATTACAGCTGAAGAATCAATTTCATCTATATATATATCTAAAAGCAAAGACATGGCATTTAATGTTGTTATGCTCCTGTTGAGCCACCTCATCAGTCATATCATACTCTTTTTCTTTTTCTTTTTCTTTTTTAAATCATTTTTCTCTTTATGATTTTTTTTAAAATTTTTTTATATAAAATAATTAAATACAGATCATGGACAAACATTATTATTCATTAAATACAAATACTTGACCATTCAAATACCCTAATTGATTTCAACTTTTCGTTTTCTTCTTTTTAATTTCAAGTAATTGTTAAAGTTAAATAACTCATTATCTTTTTAGTGGGTTAAATTAACATTTTAAGTGTGTCTCTTCGTTTATCTATAGTTATAGTGTTTCCTCTTCCAAAATTTCAGTTATTCACAACTTTATCTCTCTCTCACTCATACATTGATTATTTATTTAAGTTTTACAATGTTAGATATACCAATGCACATTTTAGATACAATCACCCATCATCTACCAAAAAAAAAAAATTAGCACAATACTAATTGTTTTCCATATTTTTCAACCAAGCTTTAGTTTTCACCATTTTGAGAAGACATCAAACATTGTCTCTTTGTTTATCTACTATTATAGTGTTTTCTCTTCCAAAAATTCGGTTTTTCACAATCTTATCTCTCCCTCACTCATACATTGATTATTTATTTAAGTTTTACAATGTTATATATACCAATGCACATTCTAGATACAATCACCTATCATCTACAACAAAAAAATATTAGCACAATACTAATTGTTCTCCATATTTTTTTAATCAAGTTTTAGTTTTCACTATTTTGATAAGACATCAATTATTTTTGTCATAAACTTTCAAAGTTAAGGCAACAATAGGAAATTGAGGTAAACAAAACACACAATCAAAAATGATCTCTTTTTTCTTTTTTCATTTTCCTTTCTTTTTAGTATTCTTGCATTTTTTGAAGTGACTTTTTTGTTTTCCTTTCCAAAATTTTCAATGATATTGAATTTTGTTATTTTTAATTGAGACTTAGAATTGTCAATGTAGTTTTATTTGGCCTATCATTGTTGTGGAAATTCCTAATGTTGATATGAAACATATTGATAATGAAAATTTTTTATGCTTATTTGTAGTGTCAAAAAGTCAAAAGTTTTCAGTGTAGTAATTTTGTTATTTTTGCATCCCATGTGTTTGGTAAATTTTTTTTTAGAAATCTTATGCGTCTTTTCTCAAATCTGTTTGTGATTTTTATTTTGTTCATTCTATTACAAATACTAGGCATCTCCATACCATTAAATTTTTAGCTAATTTGAGTTTTCTTGGTAAACTTTTACTTTGTTTAGTTGATCATATTTAAGGAAAAATCCAAAAAGAGAATAAGACAAAATATTTTTTACTCTAGAGCATCATTATGCTATCAATGTTTTTATGTATAGATACTAATTAGGCTTTGTTTGGGAGGAGGGAATAGAATGGAATAAAAATGAATGAAAAGAATCATTTTAGAATATTCTTCCCTTTCCTTCCCTTCCCTTATTTGGGAGTTTTAGGTCTCGTTTTGGAGGAGAGAATGGAATGTAATGGAAAGGAATGAAAAGAATAATTTTAGAATATTCTTTTCTTCTCTTGTTTGGGAGTTTTAATGGAGGGAATGGAAGGTTCATTTCCTTATTTGGGAGTTTAAGTGGGAGGGAATGGAATGAGTAGGAGGGAACATTCATTCCTCTCTATTCCCTTAAAACCTCAAATTTTCATTCCCCCCAAAATTGGGAGGAATGGGAGGAAATGAAATTAGATTTAATGAATTTTTTACTAAAACTCCCAAAATACCCCTATATATTCAACATTTTATTTTTAAATAGGGGTCTAATAGTAATATTGTTATAAAATGATTCCATTACATTCCCTCCATATTACTCCCAAACAAGATTACTTACATTCCATTCATTTTCATTCCTTTCCATTCGTTTATTTTAAAACATCCAATCAAGGTTACTTAATTTCATTACATTCCATTCATTTCCCTTACTTAAATACATTCTATTCAATTCATTTTCATTCTCTTATGATCATTTCATTCCCTTATCAACTCCTAAACGAAACCTTAATGGAGGGAATGGAAAACTCATTCCCTTGTTTGGGAATTTAAGTAGGAGGGAATGGAATGGGTAGGAGGGAACACTTATTCCTCTCTATTCCCTTAAAACCTCAAATTTTCATTCCCTTCAAAATTGGGAGGAATGGGAGGGAAATGAATTAAATTTAATGAATTTTTTACTAAAACTCCCAAAATACCCCTGTATATTCAACTCTTTATTTTAAAATAGAGGTCTAATAGTAATATTGTCATAAAATGATTCTATTCCATTCCTTCCATGTTGCTCCCAAACAAGATTACTTACATTCCATTCATTTTCATTCTTTTATTTTAAAACATCCAATCAAGGTTACTTAATTCCATTCCATTTCATTTTTTTCCATTCCTTTCCCTTACTTAAATACATTCCATTCATTTCCATTCCCTTATGATCATTTCATTCTCTTCCCTTATGAATTCCCAAACTGAGCCTTAAGGAATTTGATTAATTCTTTATTGAAATTCCTATTATCCTTACCTCTAGCCTCTTAAATTAATTTTTGGGGGGTTCAAGTGATAGCCTAGTAACATTCTTTATGGTGTCCCCTATTTGTGGTTCAAAACCCACCATCCCTCCTCCACCACCCATCTACATGTCTCTCTCTCTCTCTCTCTCTCTCTCTCTCTCTCTCTCTCTCTCTCTCTATATATATATATATATATATATATATAAATATAAATTATCGGCTGTTCAAATTAAGAATTCTCACATGTTACTCTTTAAAGATTTTATTAGATGTATGGATGGTACTTTTGGTTTATGAAACATGATCAACAAAACTTGATTTTTATATAATTATATCTAGACTATAATACAATGTCATGATGGATGGATTGATCTTATTTTACTATAAAATATAAGTAATCATGTAGTTTATGAATTTGAAGAGTTATATTTTGCGGGATTTGTTCATATGTTCATATAATGAAATAAAGTTTGCTCTTTACATTTTATTTTATTTTATATTTCCACTTTATGATATATTGATTATGATTTATTGCATAGTTATCTTTATATACTTTTTCACTTAGTTTCAATTGTGTGAAAGAAAGAGATGTAGATTTTTGTTTTGGAGAAAAATATACTTGTAAGTGTTGAATCGCATATATCTGTATAGTAATAAACAAAGTATACATGGTTAGAACTTGATCTAATAGTTCTCACATGGAAAATTTTTTTTATATAAAATTTATTGCATTGTATTTTCATACACATCTCACTATATGTAATATCCAACTATTAAATATATTTCTTTCTCAAAAAAAAAAACTATTAAATATATTTAATTTGTTAGTTGTTGCACCACAAAAATTTCTAATATAAAACATAATTTCAAATAACACATATTGACTTTTAAATATATACAATATACAATCTAATATATTAATTCAGTAATTATGCAATAAAACATATTCATATCAAATTTTCTCGCACATCGCGCAAGTCTGCTACTAGTTGGTATAATAACAACAAACTCTTCCCTTTAATCTTTTCTCTTATTAACTCTTTTACTCTAGTGAAAAAAAAATGAAGAAGAAGAAGAAGAAGAAGAAGGAAACTAAAACTCAAATGCTGAAGTGTAATAAACAACGGACATTTTATTGAAAACAAGGACTAATAACAGTAATTAGGCCATTTTTTGATAGAGTTTGAGAGATCTAAAATCTTGGAACACACTCATTCACACAAAATTTTACACTTGCAAAGACTAAGATGGTAGATTGTGATTAGGGTGTAAAAAATGTGTCAATGGTGAATATGTTTAAAAGTGATATTAGACCAATTACAACTTATCACCTCAATTGAATGTAATATAATGCCAATGTAACATAACTTAAACACCTACTTTGAAGTATCTAAACTAAGGTTTCATTTAGGATTTGAGAAAAGTTAGTTTATTTTTCTACATACTTTCAACAAAAAGTTTTCAGTTTCAGCAAAATAAGCGGTTCTCAAATGAACCCTAAATGTTTGTTACCTTAATTTACATGCAATGCTAAAATGATGTCATCTTACAATATGATAGCTAAACTAAAAGGATAAAGTTTTTGTCAAACAAATTAGTTTGGAAAGAATATTTTTAACTTATTATGTGATGAGATTCATAAGATTGTACACATTTTAATTTAGTTACCTAAGTAGGTCCTGGGACTAAAAGAAAACTGTCCTAAACCAAAGTGAAAAGCTAGAACTACCTTTCAACTATTGCTAATATTTCAAATAATATTATATTGTTTGCATCACATACCAACTAAAAGTAAAACTATGTCATAATTTTCCATTCATTCATTTCTTTTAGTTCAATGCAAAATCCATATTAACCATTGATTGCAAAAATAATACCCTTCCACAGTTCTATCCAAATTGTAAAGGTATAGACCAAGTTCCTGAAAAAAAAAAAAAAAAAAAAAGCACAATCACATTGGTGATAATGATTCTTCTTCTACGTTTTCACATTAGAACTGTCAATTTAAAAGATAAATATACATTTTCAAACCAAATCAAGTAATAAAATGAAATATTTAATACAAAAAATTTAAAAAAAAAAGACAAAAAAACAATAAAATAAAAAGACGATAACAAAATAAACTGTTTCTTCTTCCCATCTATCAATCAGTACTAAACTACTAATAATTTATGTTAGGTTCTAAGAAATTAGGAACTAATGTATTAGAACTTCAATTTGTATTATGTTGGCAAACCATGATCAAAACATAGAGTCTAGGTTTAGGCTTGCTCAAAGTATGTTTATTTGTGAAATTGGAATCGAGTGATTGCAGAATTTATTGGACTAAATCTGCAAGGCTCGATCTATCGAAAATTAGACTCAATCGATCGAACCACGTGCAGATTTATTTTTCCGCAGAGTTCCAGTTCAGCCCAAACTCTACTTAAACGTATTAGGGTTCAAGTAAAACTCTCCTATATATAAGGGAAACCCTAGAACGTTTTTTAAGGTGGTTTTTAGAGAGATTAGAGTGCCCCTTGTGCCTCTTTTTATTTTTAGGGTTTTGTACCCAAAGGCTCTCTAAAGGTTGCTCATATTGCGGTTTGTGTAAATCTCTTGTGAGATCTAGAAGAGCTTTTCTTTACACAAACTTAGGGTTTTCAAGGAGGAGATATTTTCTACACCTTGATGATCAATTCAGTTGCTGCCATTAAAGCTTAAAGAATATACAAGCGGGGGTGCTTGTAGCTGGTGGGAATCCAAAGAAAGAAAGAGTCCGTGAATTCGGAACTTACACGTGGTCATGTCAGTAAGTTCTACTGGTTGATAGTATTAGGAAGTCAAGCGGGGGTGCTTGTAAGTCCTTTTGTATGAACTTCGATTCTTTCAAGATAGTGGATTCAAGTTTACCTTGAGGATAGCTAGGTCAAATCTTCCCCAGGTTTTTACCGGTTTGGTTTCCTGGGTGATCATATCTTGTGTTATTTATTTTCCGCTGCTTTGCATGATTTGATCTTTATTATTGTGATAACCTAGACTTGTTTAATTGGACTAAGTAACAACTTGGCTAATTACCTAGGTTTAATTAATTGTTTAAGGGGTCTAAAAACCAACAATTTAATAAACCATAATTTTTGGTTTGGTTCCACAATTTCATATCAATTCAGTTAGAGAAGTTTGTTGAATACAGTTTTGGCAACATAGAGAAATGAGGATGGGAAAGAATGGAGAGACAATATAAAAGTCCGTGCAAAGAAACAAAAAAAGAGAGGTGTGAGATATTTTTAAATAAAAATAGTGTATGCTAATTTTTAGTAAAAATATATATATATCAAACATGTGTGAGATATATATATTTTTTATTATTATTATAGAAATTGTGTGAGAATATCTAAATTAGACTCCTAAAAAATGGATAAGTAGTAAAAATTTGATGGAAGGCAAAAATTAGAAAATATATATATCAAACATGTGTGAGGTATATCTTTTTTTAAATTATAGAAATTGTGTGAGAATATCTAAATTAGACTCCTAAAAAAATGGATAAGTAATAAAATTTTGATGGAAGGCAATACACGTTTTTAAAAAAAAAAAAAAAAAAAAAAAAAAAAACCCTTAATTGACAGCTTGAGTTTAGTAGAAGTTACTTGTGGTTATTGCGCTACTAGTAAAGGAATCCTATAACAAATTGTAATATATATGTGTGTGTATATATATATATTAAATAAACGGGAAAGTAGTCATATTTTGTAGGTAATATTATATATGAGAGTTAGAGATGTATTTTTATCAGGTTATCCTTTAATTTTGTACGTATTTAATCCTAAGAGTGTAGGAGTATTTTTGAACTAACAAAATGTTCATCCCAAACAAGAGAAATCTCTTAAATAGAAGTATAGATAATGAGTTGATGACATATTGTGATGAAAGAATTGCTTGAGTTTTGATTTAAAGTTGGCATTCATGATTGATTTTCAGGTGCTCACACGTTTGGTCGCGCTCAATGTGCCCTCTTCATCAACCGGTTATACAATTTTAACAGCACTGGTAATCCTGATCCGACCTTAAACACAACCTACTCACAAACTCTGCGGGGAAAATGCCCCCAGAATGGAGATTCTACTGTTGTGGCGAATCTCGACTGCACACACCTGAGCGTTATTTCAGTTACCGGGGCAGATACGCATTGACATTGTCAACAGCTTTACTGCTGATCAGAGAGCCTTCTTTGCAAGCTTTGTGCTGTCAATGATTAAAATGGGGAACATTAGCCCGTTAATGGGGAACGGATGGAGAGATTAGATTGAATTGTGTAAAAGTTAATGACAACCCTGCTGGATCAGATGCTCTTCTATATAGCTCAATTTAAATAAGTGAGGCTATTTTGTATCTGAGTTGTGTTAGTTGTGTAACTTGATGGATGTTTTTTTTAGTGTGGTCTTTGTCCCTTGGTGTTCTTTGAATGAATATTTCATCTGAGCAAAAAACTTATAATGGTTGGTAGGATAAGAACATGTTATATGATGTTTTTTTCCCTATAGTATATTACTATATATCCTGATTGCTGATTGCAAAAAATTCTATATGATGTTTTTTTCCCTGTAGTATATAACTATATATTTCAGATTGCATGACTTCCAGTGAGAGTTCTGTTAGAAGATAAGCTGCAAAATGTCAAACATTCTCGTTCTATACTCTCCTGTTGGATATTATATCCAGTATACGACACTAATGCATTTCCTTGAAGAAAAATTCTCAGGGTTCATATTAAATAATACAAATCTAAAGTATATTCATGATATGTTCCCACCTTAAACATATGAATATTGGCTTGCTCATCAGGGTTTTCTTTTCCTAAAAACATTATCCATTAATTTCTCTTCCTCTCCCTTGGATTCACTTCCACAGAATCCAATTGGAAAATACATGGTGGGTTGTGAAGAGGGTAGCTAAAGAGAAAATAATTTATTGGTGCAGGGATTTGGAAAGTAGATAGGGGATGGTTTGTATTCCAAAATTTTACTGGTTTTCAACTTGCCATCTTGGAAGTTAAGAAAAAAGTTGTGAAAATTTGTTGTGGTTATAGCATTATATGCTATAATTGATACAGGGTTACAGGGTTTGAAAGTACCTTCTGGAGAGTACTCAATGAACAAAATATATAATTTAAACAACATATTTTGGCATGATCTAGAAGCATGAAAAACATAATTTTACAAAGAAATACTTCATCCACTTTTCAAAGAAACAGCTAATCAGAGATAATCTAGAGATGTAATCAACCAATTGGTAGACGGATTGTTCATAAACCAAATAGTAATTGTATTTTCAATTCATTCATCAGTTAAATTGAATAGCTAATCATAACAGATTTATACACAAGTTCATGATGCTACACATTGTCATACCACCAACCCCTTTCCTACAAATACAAAAAAATAAATATTTGTTACAGCTTGTCATACCAACCCCAACCCAAGAATCCCACTTTGTCTTCTATACTTCTTGAAACGCTCCTAACGTTTCACTATAAATAATAAAGTGCCATTGATCCCTAAAACTAGCAGTATAACTCAAAACCACGTTTATTGCCTAAAGGCAGTTGCTTTCTGCTAAAGAAAAAGGTTCACAAAGGAATGGATGCTTTCTGAATTATGAGCTGCATAAAGCAAAGGTGTTTCAATAACAGTTTTTGAGGGTGAATACAGGATACTCAACATGTATGAACTGGTTCAGTATCATCCATTGTATTGGGAGGACAACTGGACAAAGAAGCTTCAATATTTTAGTGGCCTTTGCTGCAATTTGAACCAGCTTCAAAGCATAATGGTTGAGGATTTTGTCATTAGCTCTGGGAGCAAGAAAATACTTCTTGATATCTATCTGTCCTTATACTGAACTAGTACAGTATCATTGGCTGATATTGGGAGTATTAAAAAAGCTTCAACATTTTATGGTTACCTAGTTCTGTAATTTCAACCGTCGGCAACCATAAATAGTTGGAGATTCTGTCATTAGCTATGGGAACCAGCCAACAATTCACAATATCTATCTGCCCTTTGGAAATTGATTTAAACTCCTTTGCTTAATGCAACTTTTAGATAGCACCCCTCTTCAACATTCTATCTAGTCTAGGTCAATGCAACTGCTAATTTGGGCAATAACTTGGGTTACTACTTTCCATTATGGTGAAGTTTTTGGATAAGTATTAATTTATCATGCTTATACCCATGGCAGAGAAGCTACGTTTGTTTTTATTTATACTGCAGGTGTCTTCTGCAGTTCTTGATGCTGCTGTTGGTTATGTTTGAGGAGTTGAGCATATATGATCTCGTTCCATGTATCAGGAACACCAGGGAGGCACCAATGGCTGCAATCCTGGTATCTCAAAAGCGATATTCTCTCCTCCTCTGTCAAATTCGGCTTCCTGTAAATTGATGGATGGGCATCAATCCTGAAATCACTCATTCTGGTAATGTTTAGATAGAAGACTGGAAACTTCATCCCCCTCATTACTGACTCAAAAATCCCCAGCATACTTGGATATTCTGACAAATATGCCTCATTCTTAAATGGCACAGTCTCATTATCACACTCCCCACCAGAATTCCATCTTCCACCTCTGTAAATGGACAAAAAGAGAATGAAGAGGCTTCTTCCTCATTGATTATGGAATTATAGAACTAAGTACACTTTTTTTATGTTCTATTTACCTAAAGTGAGAGGGAGAATAGGCCCTGAAAAATACAACGGTTTTCTTTGGATCAATGTTGGTGTCCACCCATCTCGCCCATGTTGATAAAGCTTTCCTAAATGCCTCTTCAACACTCATTTCACCATAGGTATGGTTTCCTTCTTGATAATAATCCTTCCTGCAAGATTATTACATTATTGTGGTTTCCAGTTTCAGTGTCCTAACATCAGGGATATAAAGAGAGAAGGTCATTGGCATTACCCTCTGGAAGTTTTCTCATGAGTCCACCAGTGCCCTGTATTGAAGATGAGAACATCTGCACCTTTGTACCTATCAGAGGATGTTTCAACCACATCAAGGCGAAGTGTTTCCTTCTTTGAACCATTCTTGTCTGGCATTTCCCATTCTTGAACAAGAAATGGTGATCGGAAAAACTCCACCGAACAATTATAATCCTATATTCATACAAGTATACAACCACAAGCAATAAATAAAACACATTGACAAAAGAGATTTCTTTCACTGTCCATGTACTTTCATCATATTTTGTTGTATTTTTGTGTATTCTCAGGTCCTAACTATTGAACATTTCAATTTCCAAACTTCACAGTATAAAACAAAATGCATGATGATCAGCGTACCTGGAATATAAAAGAATAAGAACCCTCTGACCGGAATTCATATCTACCAGAGGCTTCAAAAACTCTAGTTTTATCTTCCACCGAATTTCTAAGAATGCAAACAAGAGACTCCCACATATTCCTATTTAGAGAATCCCCAACAAAAACCAGACGCTTTCCCCTCAACAATTTCAACATGTCCCTACCATTCAACCTGCATAACAGATTCATCTGAAATCAATCTCCCTGACCAGAAAGGGCACAAGCTAGTTTCAAAATAAAAAACAATCCGGCCAAAGCATTTTGTGTGTGTTTGTGTGTCATTTATATATTAGCATTCAAATACATAAATAAACAGCTAAAAGAAGACGTGGGCTTTATTGTTTAGCATGATTAATGCATAGAAAACATTTTAAACAATGCAAGACAAAGATAACAACTGTGAGCTATAACTAGCTTTGAAAATTACCTTGGAATACTGCAACCCTTGGGTTGCCACCTATACTTCTCATACATATTATCAGGCTTGCCATTAAGGAAACAATCGAAAGGCTCATCTATATGAGGACAAGAACCCGGCACATAAATAGGGTATGTATCATCTCTCACCCATTCCCCATCAAAAACATCACAACCATTCATCATCTCCAACCAACTCCGTTTTCTTTGCTTCTCAGACAATGCCTCGCTAAAGACCCCAATTTTCGTACCATTCTTTCTCAAACCAACCTCTACATTATCACTGTCACTACCATTGTTTTTCCCAGAAAAAGATGAACCTTTACTGGAAATAGGGAACTGGGTATTTGAGGGAGGAGAAAAAGGAAGGTGGGTTTGAGAGTATGAGTTTTGCAGAGGAGAGTTAGGGAAAAGGTGAGACAAAATGGAGGAGGTGTGGAAGATGTTCTTGAACCAAGGGGAAGAGTAGCCAGAAAGGTTTATGATCAAGAAGACAGTGAAGGCCACAAAGATAAATGTGGATCCATAGGCAAAAGCCATGGCTTTTCTTGAGATGAAAATGGGAAAGAACGAAGGCTTAATAGCGTCTGGTTTTGGGGTTGAATATGGTATTGATATTGTTGTGATTGCTGGCGACGATGATGGTGAAACTGCCATTGGAGTGTGATTTAGAAACCCCAACACAGAGAGAGATTGGGGAGATGCTTTTTGGAGTGAAGAACTGAGACACAAAGAGAGAGGAAGTACATTTAAGAGTACATGCTAATATCAGAATTGCCATTCTTGAATAATTTTACGAGGGTAATACGAGAAGCTTGCTTTCTTTGAATGTTCCTCCTTACGGGTATGCTAACTTAATTTGTAACATTTTTTGTCTAAAAGAATCTATTCTTAGCTGTTTTTTGTTCGGTCAGTTGAGAATGAAATTCGATTGCCTATATGGCCGCTAAATTCTCCTCTAATTCAGTTGAGTCTTTCGATTTTAATACACTAACGTCTTCCAGAAGTTTTAAGAACTGTCTGTGAGGTCAACTATAATTCTTGCTTTGTAGTTTGAATTAAATTGAAGATTAATAGATTATCAACCAAAAAGAAAAAAGGTCTTGCCAATTTTTCCCAATTTTTTAATTTTTATTTCTTAGAGGAAATTTTTTTTTTTTTTCTAAAGGAAAAAGTTTTTATATAACCCACTACGTGGCGGTTAAAAAAATCTATTCATATATATTTATAGTCACATGATATTTTTAATGAGTTATATGATTTATTTATACTACTATTTAAGGAATTTTTTCTGTTTGGAATGAACATTTTGTTGGATCCAAAACACCTCTACACCGTAGGTTAAAGTAGAGGTAAAACTTGGTAAAAATACTTCTTTAACTCCCATGCTATGTAAAACACTATCTACAAAATAGGATCACACTCACGTTAGTTTTCAAATTCACCTTCATGTCATATTATCTATCTCTACTATCTAAAAAAGGACTCCCCTCCTTGAAATTGACTTTTCTGTAGTTTAAAAATATGTTCATTAATTAAGGTTAACTTCTCTTAGAAATAGGGTCATAAAGAGAATTCCTAAAATTTAGGAATCTTTTTTTTTTCCTTCCATGTTCATTTTTATTCCCTAAAATTTAGCATTTTTTATTCATTTTTCATTCGAATAAAAGTAAAACACCCCAATTTAAAAAATAAAAAATTAAGAGAACTCCTAAAATTTAGCCTTCTTTGCACTCATGTTCATTTTATTTTTCCAACCCAAACTTTTCTCTATAGCATTATCATCACTACACTACTTTCAAACATATGTTCAAAAACAAAATTACAAATGCTGCTTATCTCTAAAGTTTATCATATTTTTTGGGTAAATGTTTATCCTCTGCACACGCGCAACATGCATGCTTTGAGGATAGTTTAAATAATACAAGTGAATGATTTTTTAACCATGACGTGGTGGTTGCATAAAAATTCTTGCAACCATGTTGCATAAAAACCTTTTTCCTATAGTATCTATACTAATCACTATAAACCTATTTATAAAAAAGAAAAATAACTAAAAAGCCATTGTAACCTGTAAGGGCTGTTTTTGGGGCCTAGGCCCAGCAGGCAAGCGATTCTGGCCCAAAAGACCCTCAACAATGAATTTATAGAGAGTGGGTCACAGAACTAGGTCTTGACAGAGTAAATATAGTTATAAGTAAGCCATGCAACCATTTGAATGTGGGGATATTCCATTAAGCTTCCTGGGACAACAGTTCGTGGGACTGTATCTTATGCTTTGTTTATAGAACTCCTCTCTCTTTTTCTCTTTTTCTTCCTTTCCTCTCTCCCTTTTCGATCCCCTAGTCATGAGGATTTTCTTCTCTTATATAGCATCCTTCGAACGATAATGACCCTACACTTGTTAATCATCTGGACCTCTACTTGAGTGCCTGCCCCATAGGACATCCTCCTTCTTTTCTGTGAGTTGCACTGGCCAAGATAATACTGTTCTCCTGTCCTTTCCACATTAATGCGGCTAGAAAAGTAGCTTCCTTGCATTTAATGCGGCAGTTGTGGTTGCCCCCTGAACGTCCTGCATTTTCCCTTGATTTTGGATGACCTTTCACCATGTAAAGGGTGTGAATCGGACTCCCGTTTGGTGCGGCCGAGGAGGTACTCCTCCTCGGACGCCCCTTAAGCAAGCCCGGCCCAACATGATTGGGCTGGGGGGTCCTCTACTCGTGTCTTCGCTTCCTATTATGGTTGGGCTTCGTACGAGTACCATGGCCCAACGTTGACTGGCAAATTTTACCCCCACAATAGCCCCTCAAAATTCCGGCTTTTTCTTCTTGGTCCGAGGAGGAAAGACGGGATTTTGATGCCTACTGGACAGTTCGTTGTGGATTCCTGCTTCACACGTGCGGGGGCGTGCCTTCACGCGCCTCATTAATGCTGAAGGCGTTTAATGACCCGGGGGAAAGTAATTGCAGCTTTTTGGAGTTTTACACTCTTTCAATCCAACAGTTGGAGATCGGATCAACGGTGGACAACGTTTCATTTGCTCTAGACGGGAGTATGTCTGTCCAACTCCCTCTGAGTATATAAGGTTTTGAAGGCGTTCATTCCTCACTTTTGACGAACACTCCAGTATTCAGAACGTCTCAGAGCCTTCTCCTTCAGCCCGTTCTTACCTTCGCCGCCATTCTCTTGAAGAGTCTGTCGAGTTTCTTACCCGTAAGTGCGCGCTTCTTCTTCGTTATTCTTCATTAGACAAACTGCCTTCACGTTGTCTAGGATTAGAGGGGATGGGTAGGCTTGAAAAAATGGTAGACTCTCCGGCCGGTATGGCGGGCTTCAGGGCGAAGTATCGTATTCCATCGGAGGTAGGTTTAGAGTATTGCCACCAAGAGGACATTTTGTTCAAGAGGAGAACAGGGGAAGTCGCAATTCCAATGATAGCTTTCGTGGAAGGAGGAATGACGATTCCAATGGAGAGAATAACTAGGGACTACCTACGTGGTCATAGATTGGCCCCCCACCAATGCACCGCGAACCTGTTCCGGATCCTGGGGTGTGCCAACGCCTTAAACGACCAGATGAACCTCAGCCTTTCATGGCACGACGTGGTTCATCTTTATGAATGCCATAAGCTCGGCGACTCATACTACCTAAAGTCCAGGACTGACGAAATGAGGTTGATATCCTACCTTCCCAAGTCCAGCAAAGGCTTGAAGGACGACCATTTGATCGTCTCCGGACCATGGCATGACGGCCTTCACTGTCCGACTAGGGCGGGAACGCCAGGTGGGGTGTCATAAAACTAGATTCCATGGGGAGGACCTTAGTTTTGAGCTCCCCTCCCCCCCTTTTTCTTTTTATTTTAAACTTGTTGGTTTGGTTGCATGCCTCCTCGGACTAACGTAAACCCTTTAACGGCCTTTGCAGACAAGGAGCGAACATCCCCTCGGCTGAGCTTGGTCAACGTCCCGGCTCTAAATTCCTACCTAAGATCTGAGATTTTCGTAAGCGAGGACGGACAACTACGATCGGCTCCTTTGATTTTGGACTACATTCCCCTCACTCGATCCTTGGTAGACGCCGGCCAAGCTATAAGGGCTGGCAGTCCAAGATTGGCACGCATTGACGTATCCATACCAGGGTTCCTCGCTGCAACAGACTTACCTCCTATTCAGCTGCCTCCCCAACGTGCCTTTCCCCCAGTGGTTATCCCGGAGGAGGAGGCTGGTTCTTCGCATTCATCCTTAGAGGAACAAATAGACCAGTTCCAATTTACCGAGGAAGGAAAGGTGTCGGCCAGAGTAGTAGAGCTCTCGAACTCCGACGCCGATTTAGACCGTGCCTCAGCGGCTCCTGATACTGGCTTAGTCATCGCACAAGCTGATATCAGCGAAGATACTGAAGAAGAAGGAATGGATTTGAAGCCAAGGACTGGCCTCAAGGGCCTTCTATCTAACAGGAGCAAGGGGCAGTCCTCTAAGGACGTCTCGAAGGAACAAACTGCCCTTAAGGCTCCTGCTCCTCCTCTCCCTCCCTCGTCGGATGCGGCGTTGTAGCCTATGCCTAACTTAAGGCGAAAAAGGCTTGTAGAAGAAACGGAGGAGGGAGAGATTGGCCGTGAAAAGGCCGAGCCTCAAAAGAAGGGCAAGGAGACGAAAGAGCCCCGAGAGAAGAGGACTAGGTCCACTGAGCCGAGACAAGGCGGCCATTCGTAGGGAACAACGAACATGGTCGCCTCGGATCGAATTAGACGGCGCCCTAATCCCCTGGGATGCGACCCTATGGGAATCCCAACGAGGGGAGGCATCATTCTTGGCCGAGGCCCTGCAGCAGCCTCTTCTCTTGCCTCGTGATATGGAGGGTCTCAGAAAGACTCGTCAGCCAGACCTTTTCATGTCATTGAAGAGGGACATGGCCATAGTAAGTAGAATCTTCTATCTCGTCTCTATATTGTGTACCCTCTTATCGTCATGTTTTAATAAGGTTTTTATTTCCTTCCGAGCGTAGGTCACTCAACAAATTTTTGTTACTGAGGAATGGGCCAAGAAGGCTCGTGAGGACTTGCATAGGGAGGCTCAGTCCCGCTCTGCCGCCGAGAAGGCCGCTGGCAATCTCAAACAGGATTTTGATCGCCAGAATAATGAAATAAAGGAGGTGAAGAAGGCTCATGCGAGTGCAGAAGCCGGCCTTAAGAATGCCGAAAAGCAAGCTGACGATCTGCGCATACAACTCCGCCAATCTGAGGAGAAACTTATAGCGGAGCAGCAGGTGGTTTCAAAGCTCAAGGCTGAGCTTGCAAGGACCAAGGAGGAGGCCCGCTTGGCCAGGGAAGCTGCCGAGAAGGCCGTGGCGGCCTCATATGAATGTGGAGTCCATGATACTGAGGTTCGGCTGGCCGAGGAAGTTGCCACCATCTGCAGGGAATACATCACCATGTCCTGGGGTGTAGCCCTGGACCGGGCAGCTGTCCCAGCAGATTCTGACCTCAGGAAGGCTGAAAACATCTTTTTCCCGGAAGACATACGCGAGGTTCCTGACGAGGTTGCCTCCACAGAGCCTCTTCCAACAGACTCCTCTATTCCCGAGGCTGGGGGCACGAAGCAGGCCGCGCAGGGCAAGTCACCCAAGGACAGCCTTCGTATCAGCGAGATCCTTGCACAAGCCAAGGAGATTGCCCCGGAGAACCAAGCAGCAGATGATCAGCCCGCTCCGACTCAGGGCTCTTAGGAAAGTAGTATAGGAATTTATTTGTTTTACTTTTCGTGTTTTCAACTGTTTTGCATTGTTAATGTTTGTGAACAGAACCACTTTTGGGCTTGAATGATAAAGGTTATTTCCTTTCAAATATCATTGTTTTATTCTCTTTTGTTTTCATCATGAATGGATATCTATTCTGTCATTTACTGTTGAAAGTTAAGTATAAATGAATGAATACGTGAAAATAATGATAGTTCATAATTAGACAAAAACGGCTGCGAAGTTAATTTCCTCCAAGTCTGTGGCCGAGAAGTCATGCAGGACTTGGGTTCTGTTTAACACTTAGTAAGAATAGTATTTGCGGTTAATTTCCCCCAAGTCACTGGCCGAAGAGCCATGCAGGACTTGGGTTCTGTTTAACTCTTAGTGAGAATCGTATCACGGTTAATTTCCCCCAAGTCTGTGGTCCGAGGAGCCATGCAGGACTTGGGTTCTGTTTAACTCTTAGTGAGAATAGTTTCGCGGTTAATTTCCCCCAAGTCTGTGGCCGAGGAGCCATGCAGGACTTGGGTTCTATTTAACACTTATTGAAAATCGTGGCGTGGTTAATTTCCCCCAAGTCTGTGGTCCGAGGAGCCAGGCAGGATTTGGGTTCTGTTTAACACTTTAGTGAGAATCGTATCACGGTTAATTTCCCCCAAGTCTGTGGCCGAGAAGCCATGCAGGACTTGGGTTCTGTTTAACACTTATTGAGAATCGTGGCGTGGTTAATTTCCCCCAAGTCTGTGGTCCGAGGAGCCAGGCAGGACTTGGGTTCTGTTTAACTCTTAGTGAGAATAGCTTCGCAATTAATTTCCCCCAAGTCTGTGGCCGAGGAGCCATGCAGGACTTGGGTTCTGTTTAACACTTATTGAAAATCGTGGCATGGTTAATTTCCCCCAAGTCTGTGGTCCGAGGAGCCAGGCAGGACTTGGGTTCTGTTTAACACTTAGTGAGAATCGTATCACGATTAATTTCCCCCAAGTCTGTGGTTCGAGAAGCCATGCAGGATTTGGGTTCTGTTTAACACTTTAGTGAGAATCGTATCACGGTTAATTTCCCCCAAGTCTGTGGCCGAGGAGCCATGCAGGACTTGGGTTCTGTTTAACACTTAGTGAGAATCGTATCACGGTTAATTTCCCCCAAGTCTGTGGTCCAAGGAGCCATGCAGGATTTGGGTTCTGTTTAACACTTTAGTGAGAATCGTATCACGATTAATTTCCCCCAAGTCTGTGGTCGAGGAGCCATGCAGGACTTGGGTTCTGTTTAACACTTATTGAGAATCGTGGCGTGGTTAATTTCCCCCAAGTCTGTGGTCCGAAGAGCCAGGCAGGACTTGGGTTCTGTTTAACACTTAGTGAGAATCATATCACGGTTAATTTCCCCCAAGTCTGTGGTCCGAGGAGCCATGCAGGATTTGGGTTCTGTTTAACACTTTAATGAGAATCGTATCACGGTTAATTTCCCCTAAGTCTGTGGCCGAGGAGCCATGCAGGACTTGGGTTCTGTTTAACACTTATTGAGAATCGTGGCGTGGTTAATTTCCCCCAAGTCTGTGGTCCGAGGAGCCAGGCAGGACTTGGGTTCTGTTTAACACTTAGTGAGAATCGTATCACGGTTAATTTCCTCCAAGTCTGTGGTCCGAGGAGCCAGGCAGGATTTGAGTTCTGTTTAACACTTTAGTGAGAATCGTATCACGGTTAATTTCCCCCAAGTCTGTGGCCGAGGAGCCATGCAGGACTTGGGTTCTGTTTAACACCTATTAAGAATCGTATCACGGTTAATTTCCCCCAAGTCTGTGGCTGAGGAGCCATGTAGGACTTGGGTTCTATTTAACACCTATTGAGAATCGTATCACGGTTGATTTCCCCCAAGTTTGTGGTCCGAGGAGCCATGCAGGATTTGGGTTCTGTTTAACACTTATCCCAAATAGTTGTATAGTAACACGGCAGCAAGCGTGGGGTCTTTCATTAATAACAGTACATTTTCAGGTTATTTACATTCCACTGATGTGGCACTACATGTTCGTCCAAGTCTTCCAAAAAGTACGCCCCAATGCCGGCTACGGATGTGATATGGTATGGGCCCTCCCAGTTTGGTCCAAGCTTTCCCCATGCAGGGTTCCTCGCAGTGCCCAGGACTTTCCTCAGCACTAGATCCCCGGGCGTCAAGGGCCTTGACTTCACCTTGGCGTCGTAGCCCTGTTTGAGTTTTTGCTGATAATAAGCTAGGTGCACCATCGCACTTTCCCTTCTCTCTTCGAGGAGGTCCAGGCTTTTCTCTAGAATGCCGTTGTTAGCAATGGGGTTGAATGCAGTAATCCTCTGGGTGGGAAAGTTTATCTCTAGTGGGATGACGGCCTCGGCTCCGTAGGTCAATGAAAAGGGGGTTTCTCCCCTGGACCTGCGAGGCGTGGTGCGGTACGTCCACAAGACGTGGGCTAGCTCTTCAACCCACCTCCCTTTCGCGTCGTCCAACCTCTTCTTCAGTCCATTCACTATGGTTTTGTTGATGGCTTCCGCCTGTCTGTTACCCTGCGGGTAGGCTGGTGTGGAGTATCGGTTGACAATCCCCAGTTCACTGCAATATTCTCTAAAAGCCTTGCTGTCAAATTGGAGGCCGTTGTTCGAGATCAGGGTGTGCGGGGTCCCGAACCTAGTGATAATATTTTTCCAGATAAATTTCTTAACATCGACGTCCCTGATGTTTGCCAGCGCCTCAGCTTCGACCCATTTCGTGAAGTAATCGGTGCCGACGAGAAGAAACTTCTTGTTCCCGGCCGCTTTGGGGAACGGCCCTAGTATGTCTAGGCCCCATTGTGTGAATGGCCAAGGGCTGGACAATGGGTTAAGTACTCCGCCCTGCTGATGTATGTTCGGGGCGAACCTTTGGCATTGGTCACACTTCTTCACGTATTCCAAAGCCTCTTTATGCATGCTCGGCCACCAGTAACCCAGCGTCATGGCCCTGTGGGAGAGGGACCGGCCCCCGTATGGCTTCCACAAATCCCTTCATGTAACTCCTCCAGGATACGTTCCGTAGCCCCTGGGTGCACACACAGCAAGTATGGCCCTGAGAACGAGCGTCTGTAGAGTTTAGAGTCCTCGGACAGCCAGAATCGAGAAGCTCTCCTCCTGATTTTGTCAGCCTCAACCTTATCATCCGGTAAGGAGTCGTGCTTTAAGAACAGCACCAGAGGGTCCATCCAGCTAGGTCCTGCCCCGACGTTGTGTACCCGAATACTGTTGGGCTCCTCTTCCGTTGGGCGACAGAGGTCTTCAACTAAAATAACCCGCGGAAGGGGCTGAGCCGAGGAGGTGGCCAGTGTTGCGAGAGAATCAGCATGGGTGTTCCCACTTCTGGGTATATGCGTTAAACGGAAGTCGTCGAAATAGGTCTGCAGGTGTTTAGCCCGGGCAAGGTACCCTCGCATTCTTTCATCCTTCGCCTCCAATTCCCCATTTACTTGTCCCACTACGAGTCTCGAATCCAAGAATATGCTCGCGCATTTCCCACCCAATTTTCGGATCATAGACATCCCCTCCAACAGTGCCTCATACTCGGCTTCGTTATTCGTTGCCGATAATCCGAGCCTCAACGACTTTTCTACGGTTATCCCTTCGAGAAAGACTAGAACGAGTCCCACCCCGGAGCCCCTTTGGTTTGCTACACCATCGATGTGTGCTCTCCACCTATCGTGCTCTTGCCGAGAGACCGTGCCGACCAGTTTCCCATCGGCACTTGGTGATCCCGACACTTCCACCCCTTCTAGGGTGGGCTCCGTAAATTCAGCTACCAGATCAGCGAGGACCTGACCCTTTATGGCGGTGCGAGGCATGTATCTAATGTCGAAGGCGCCCAGGATTGTTCCCCATTTAGCTATTCTTCCTGTGTAGTCGGCGCTACGGAGGACTGATTTCAGTGGAAGTTGGGTTAGCACAACTACTGTATGTGCCTGAAAATAGTGGGGAAGTTTTCGCGTGGCTTGAACGATGGCCAATATAGCCTTTTCGAGGGGGAGGTATCGGGTCTCTGCCTCCTGCAGCGATTTGCTTACGTAATACACGGGCCGCTGCGTGCCATTGTCCTCTCGGATTAGCACTAAGCTCACCGCATGAGGGGCGACTGCGATGTATGCGAACAACACCTCGTTGGCGTCGGGACTGGACATGATCGGTGGTCGGGCGAGGTATTCCTTGAGCTGTTGGAAGGCTAAAGCACACTCTTCAGTCCACTCGAAACCCTTCCACTTGTGCAATAGGAGGAAAAAAGGCATGCATCTGTCCGCTGAGCGGGAGATGAAACGGTTTAAAGCAGCTATCATGCCGGTAAGCTTCTGGACCTCTTTAGGATTCCGAGGAGGCTGCATGCTATGAATGGCTCTTATTTGGTCAGGGTTAACCTCGATTCCTCGGTGGGTTACCATATAGCCTAAGAATTTTCCTGATCCCACCCCAAATGAACATTTGGATGCGTTCAGTCGTAGCTTGTACCTTCTCAGGATTTGAAACACTTCGTCGAGGTCTCTGATGTGGTCGGCCACCAATTTGCTCTTTACTACCATGTCATCTATATACACTTCAACGGTTTTGCCCATCTGTTGTTCAAACATCCTAGTCATCATCCTTTGATAGGTCGACCCGGCATTCTTCAGGCCAAAAGGCATCACCTTATAATGATAGTTGCCAACTGGGGTGACGAAAGCAGTTTTTTCTTGGTCTTCGGCAGCCAGGGATATCTGATGGTAGCCCTGGAAAGCGTCCAAAAAACTTATTCGGGGATGTCCGACAGTCGCATCTACCAATCGGTCTATCCGCAGCATTGGGAAAGGATCCTTCGAGCAGGCCTTGTTTAAGTCCGTGAAGTCCACGCAGACCTACCATTTCCCGCTCTTCTTCTTTACCATGACTGTGTTTGCTAACCATTCGGGGTAAAATACTTCCTTGATAGCCCCAACTCTCTTCAATTTTGCGACCTCCTCTCTCACAACGTCTGCATGTTCCTTTGACGAGCGCCGAGGAGGTTGCTTCTTCGGTGTTATAGCCGGATTAACATTAAGGTGATGGCGTATGAGGTCTGAGTCAACCCCGAGGGCTTCGTAAGGATCCCAGGCGAATACGTCCTCATTCCGTCGAAGAAAATTAATTAGCACTGACTTCTCCTGTGCTGGTAATTCCAAACCGATCTGAAAAAACCTCTCAGGGTCTGATCCGACGAGCACTTTCTCCAGCTCCTCACAGCTCACCTCCATGACCGGTCCTCCATTACCCGCAGTTGGGACCGGGGTCATTGATTGCTATAAGCTATTCCCGGCTAAAGTGGAAGGTTCGCTGCTTGATCGTCGTGAAATTGCCGACACCATGCATTGTTTGGCCATTCCTTGGTTCCCTACTATCTCTTTGATTCGACCTTCTGACGAATACTTCACTTTTTGGTGCAAGGTTGACGACACAGCCTCTAGTGCATGAAGCCATGGCCGGGCCACAATAGCTGTGTAGGGGAAGTATCCATCTACGACGATGAAGTCCACTTCCACTACGTCTGAGTCTGTTTGCACAGGCAGCCTAATCATGCCTTTCGGGATGACGATTTTTCCTTCAAAGCTAAGCAGGGGTGAATCGTATGGCGACAGGTCTTCCTGCTTCAAGTTCAGCCCCTTATACAAATCTGGGTACATTATCTCCACGGCGCTACCTTGATCAACTAACACCCTTTTCACGTCATAACCTCCTATTCTGAGCGTCACGACTAGGGCATCTTCATGGGGTTGAATAGTTCCTTGCTTATCCTCCTCTGTGAACCCGATTAATGGCGGGGCACTCACTCTGGCTCTCTTGGATTCCCTTTCGCCTGGCTCCGTCGGGAACCTACCCACTGACATTACTCTGAACGGACCGGAATCAGTTCTCCCAGGTGCGGCAAGAATGACATTTATCGTGCCTATGGGTGGCCTCAATGCGCCTTATCTGGTTTTGACATTCGATTGCTCAGGGCGGTGCAATAGATGCCTTAGCTTTCCTTCTCGGACAAGCCGATCCAAATAGTTTTTCAAGTTCCTGCAATCGTCGGTGGTGTGACCGGGCTCTTGATGGTACGCGCAGTATAGATTCTGATTGCGTTTTGAGGGGTCGCCCGCCATCCTGTTCGGCCACTGAAAGAAAGGTTCGCACTTCACTTTCTCCAAGATCTCGTGCAATGGTTCTCGGAACACAGCGTGGACTACCTGAGCCCCAGTAGGTCCGGACTGTTCCATGTAATCTCTTCTCGGCTTGTTACTGCTGCTAAAGCGGTCCGACTTGAAGTCCCTCCTCTCCTGAGGGACAACCTTCGCCTTTCCCTTCCCAATCTGATGGTCCTCCTCAACCCTTTTGTACTTGTCTATTCTGTCCATGAGTTGTCGTACGTTGGTGACTGGCTTCCCAGTGAGAGACTTTCTTAAGCCATGCTCTGTCGGCAGGCCCCTTTTGAATGTACTAATGGCGACGTCATCATAGTTTCCTTCTATCTCGTTGTATGTTTCCCAATATCTGTCCGAGTAGGCCTTCAGCGTTTCTCCTTCCCGCATGGATAAGGATAAGAGGGAGTCGAGGAGCCGAGGGACTCTAGTGCTAGTGATGAAGCGGGAACCAAAAGCCTGCGTCAGCTGTTTAAAGAAATCTATGGAATTCGGCGGGAGGGCATCAAACCATCTCATTGCCAAGGGTCCCAAGCTGGATGGAAACACCTTACACATTAACACCTTGTCCCTGGAGTAGACGGCCATCCTTTGGTTGAATTGGCTCACGTGCTCCACTGGGTCAGTTCGACCATTGTATATAGCAAACATTGGCTGATTGAATCGCCGAGGAAGCACTGCCCTCTCTATTCTACGTGTGAATGGCGACTGGGAGATGCGATCCAGGGCCTTGCTCATGGCGTCATTGGCCAGGCTTTGGTAAGACGGGCTTTTGCGGCCGCGTTTGCGAGGCCGTTCTTCCTCATAGGAAAACGTCTCGCTCGGAGGGGTTCTTGACCTTCGTCTGTATTCGCCATCCTCACCACTGCTAGTGTCCGAGCTGGGTGAAGGATGTTTTCGCTGGGCTCGACGCAGCTTCTTCTTCAAATCATCAATCTCTTGCTGTAGAGCCTTTCGCTCGTTGTGCTTGTGGGACGCGTGATCCTTTCCTTTTGAGCGGCTTCTATTCGTGTGAGAGGTGTTTACACTGCCCTCTCGTTGATTATCTTGGTCCTTCGCTCGTTCGAGATTTAGAAAGTTGTCCTGTCGTTGAGATTCTACACGTCCGGTTTGGCGCGGACCTGATCCTTCCATCCCTTATTGTTTCACTTGTCGAGACACAAGTTCTTCCCACAGACAGCGCCAATTGTAAGGGCTGTTTTTGGGGCCCAGGCCCAGCAAGCAAGCAATTCTGGCCCAAAAGACCCTCAACAATGAATTTATAGAGAGTGGGTCACAGAACTAGGTCTTGACAGAGTAAACATAGTTATAAGTAAGCCATGCAACCATTTGAACGTGGGGATATTCCATTAAGCTTCCTGGGACAACAGTTCGTGGGACTGTATCTTATGCTTTGTTTACAGAACTCCTCTCTCTTTTTCTCTTTTTCTTCCTTTCCTCTCTCCCCTTTTGATCCCCTGGTCATGAGGATTTTCTTCTCTTATATAGCATCTTTCGAACGATAATGACCCTACACTTGTTAATCATCTGGGCCTCTACTTGAGTGCCTGTCCCATAGGACATCCTCCTTCTTTTCTATGAGTTGCACTGGCCAAGATAATACTGTTCTCCTGTCCTTTCCACATTAATGCGGCTGGAAAAGTAGCTTCCTTGCATTTAATGCGGCAGTTGTGGTTGCCCCCTGAACGTCCTGCATTTTTCCTTGATTTTGGATGACCTTTCACCATGTAAAAGGTGTGAATCGGACTCCCGTTTGGTGCGTCCGAGGAGGTACTCCTCCTCGGACGCCCCTTAAGCAAGCCCGGCCCAACATGATTGGGCTGGGGGGTCCTCTACCCGTGTCTTCGCTTCCTATTATGGTTGGGTTTCGTACGAGTACCATGGCCCAACGTTGACTGGCGAATTTTACCCCCACATAACCCTTAAAAAATCACAGTTAAACTAAATAAAAATTATTAATAAAGTTGTGAACCATTTTAGTCTTGCTTGATAAAAACTTTCAGATTTTAGCCTTTTACTTTTTTTTTTTTTTTAAATTAATCTAAAAAAACTTGCTTATTTGAAAACAAGTTAACTTTTAACTTTTTGTCACATTTTTAACAAAAATTATATCCTTTATAATATTTACCAAATGGGTTCAGCTCCTCTCCCATTAAAAAGCCTCTCTTTTTTTCTTTTTCCTTTTCTTTTTCTTCTAATGAATGGCATGTGTCAAATACACAATATGTTTGAGTTTGTTATCCAAACAGATACATTATCTAAATTTATTGATACTAGTAAGTTGTCCATGTGATACATGGATAATTTTGTGATATATTTTATACAAGACGGTTTTGGAAAATGTTTTACATATATTATAAAGAAAATGTAAACTAAATTAGAGTAAAGAAATATATACGTTTTGAGATATTAAAAATTAGTTTAGTAACTTCACTACATATTTGTAGCCTTCTCAAGGTAAGATTAATTTTTTTTTTTAAATCATAAAACCAAAGATAAATGCAAAAGAATAATAGGACCATGAAAATCAACTAATTTGTGTTATGTTCCATATATTATACAATGAAATGAAAGTATGCCCAACTCTCTCACCGTCTTCTGTTCATCAATAGTGCGACATTAAAACATGATATAGGCAAGTATGTATTCATGTGTCTTATAAATGATTTAAAATTAAACCATGGTAGAATATGCTTTTACATTGCGCACCAAATATTCTCTCTACTTATATATATATATATATATATATATATATATATAAAAACAATCCAACTAAATTACCCAAACCTAAATCATATTTAAACCCCTAATTTTAAAAAGAAAAAAAAAATTACCTGTAGGAGTTTTCGACGTCTTGATGGTAATGGGAGACCAGTATAACAAAGGTGGTGACCTTTTAGATTCCTCTTTCTCTCTCTTTCAAATGTTTAGTCAGTATGTTTTATTTAACAATCCACGAAATTTTTGTATCTCTCTATCTGTAGGGCCTTATGTGGTTAGTTATAACTATTAGTCCTAAATTATTATTATTATTATTATTATTTAATTTTTTTTTTTTTTTTGCAATACTAAAATGGTAGGTATACTAAAAGACATGAATAATAGATAAATATGTGGTGTAAACTTAGGTAATTAATAAGATATTAATGAGATAACAGTAAAATAAGTTATTGTGAACTTTTGGGTAACAGTAAAAAAAACTTAATGAAAGAGGTAAAAAAGCGGCTAAATGCAAAATTAGAGCGTCATTTGGCAAGTCCTCATACTTTTCTGCATGAGATATTTACTTTATATATATGTGTGTGTGTGTGTGTATGGGAAATGCTAACGAATGCCCTTAGGACATTGGTTAACAATTCATTTAAAGAAAGTTTTTATGAGAAAATAAAAGAAAAGAAAAAAACAATTAATGTTTTAACAGCTCTTTTCATTTCCTATAAAAGTAGCGTCAAAACTTTCCGAAAATAGGTTATTAACTAATGCTCTAAAGGCATTCGTTAGCATAACCTTATATATATTAAGGGTCATGCTACGAGTGCCTTTAGAGCATTGGTTAACAATCCAATTAAAGAAATTTTTATAAGAAAAGAAAAAAAAACAATTAATATTTTGATAGTTTTTTTCATTTCTCATAAAAAGTGATATCAAAACTTTCCTAAAATAGATTATTAATTAAATATCCTAAGGGCACTCATTAGCATTTCCTATATATTAATTAGAAACTTCTTAGAATTAGATAGTTGGAATGCAACATCTCGTACCATATAACAATAGGGGTATAATTAGGACCCTTTCATAACATATAAGATTCATATGTATAAGATTTACATTTATTGTGCGAGGTAGGTCTCATAAAATTGTCCAATAAAATATTTTTTCCTATAATTAGAAGGTGCTCTTGAGGTTAATTATATATTATAATATTGACTATCATTTTCAGCGTTTATGATGGGTAAGAAAGAATGTTTGTCTGTTGAATATTATAAAGTATTTTGATTTTTTAATTATTTATTTGGATATTTAATGTGATGGACCACCTAAGCCGAACGCTTGCCTGGTGCTTGATTCTTAATAGTTACGACTTTAATTTTTATTTATTTATTTTTAAAATTGTTAAATACTTTATTCATAGACTTAATTAAAGTAATCAAGAATCTTATAACTTAATAGATACTTTTTGGCGTTTTCAATGAAAATAAACAAGAAGATGGGTTCTCTCATTAAACAATAACATTACAATTTTTACCCAAAAAAAAAAAAAAAACAATAACATTACAACAAGACCTAACATGTGAGGTCAACAAGCCTAGTCACTCTAGATTAAAAAATATGTGAATTATGTAATTTATTTTTATGGTCTAATTCTCTTGGAAGAAAAATTGGATTTGAATCTGGTAGTATATTGATAAATTTGGAGGAAGACCTTTCTGCTATGTGGGACTTCACAAATGTATACATTGAATGCTCTCTCTCTCTCTCTCAAATTGTCACAATATGAAGACGAGAGATTTAAACCATGAATATTTTTGTTGAAAATATTAAAAAATATTAATTAAGTTACAAAACTCTTGATATTAATCTGGCTTTAAATCTAAGCTTGAACTTTTTTTTCTTTATAAAGACAATTCAATAGTGGGGGGAGAAGACATTTAAATCCAGGATGTTTCTGTTGAAAATACCAGAGGTGTCAGTTAATCTACAAAACTTCTTGGAAAATTTAATCTTGAATTTGTTTTTCGTCCCTAAACTTACTCTATGTCCTTAAATTTTACTAAAAGTTTGTTTTTTGTTTTTAAACTATTGAAAGAAGTTTTTTTTTTTTTTCTTTCCTATTTTTTGTCTCTAAACTATTTAAAAAAAAAAAAAAAAACTCTTTACAAAGTCTAAGCATGAACAAAGAATTTTTTAAAGTTTAGGGATAAAAAAAAATTTGGTAAAATTTAAGAACTAAAATAGTATTTCACGAAAAAAACAAATTGAATCTGTAATTTGCCTTGATTTGTGAATATATCATGCCTCCTAAAATGTGATTGCATGTACAGTCAAATTAACATGTACAGGTAATTATTTTATAATCGAAGGATAATGACAAAAAGAGATTACATAAGCAGCAGGTTCAAGGCTTTAGGCAGTAAACAATACACCTTAATTAGGACAGAGACAGAGAGTGATGTTATTTTTGTTGCAAATTTTATTATATAAACCTTACAAATTGTTGTAACAACTTTCAAAAACAAAACCAAAACTTAATTTAAGAATTTATTTATCATGTTAATATGACACTGATTACACTGGTTTATCACCTCAAATTTGTAAATTTCATGGCAAAATTAATATTAACTTTTAACATCTTTTCCTTAGAATAAGTTGCATGAAAGAATTGTGGGATCCAACTCAAGTAGCTTATATGCTTTCTTAGAGCATTTCTAATAGAAGAGCTAAAACCAAAACCATAGGCAAAGTAGAAAGTTAAGCCTTAAAAATCAAGTCCGGCAATTTCTCCAAATGAGGCAAATTGTTTTTGCCCATCTACTGTCACTCTTTGATCTCTGCAAATTATCGTTGATGAGCAAAACAATTTAAACTAATATTTTAGGAATGTTTGATATGTATGTTTAAATAACAATTTTTAATTTTTTTAAAAATACATATGAATAAAAAAGTATATAAAAATACATATAATGTTTAAAAATAAAAAATACGTATTTAAACAAATCTACTAAACTGTCCCCCACGAAATAAGTGTCAAACTATCATATATGCTATATCAATTTTGGCGCGCCAACCAATACAAATTAGCCTCCCTAGGCCTAAATTGCAGGCAAAGAACAAAAAGGCACAAAAAACAAGAATTTTTATTTCACACTCCAGAAGTTGAAGTTGCATTATTTAGTCGTACAGAACGTTGAAAAAAAAAAAAAAAAAAAAAAAAAAAAAAAAAAAAAAAAGGTAAGAGAATGTAATGTCACTTTGACATTTTAAAACAAACTTTGAAAAAGGCTGCCTTATGAGACATGTTTGTTGAGCTTCAAGAGAGACCAATAACCTTTCCAGTGGCTGTGTCAAGATCAATGTCATAGAAGCAAGGCCTTGTTGGGAGCCCCGGCATTGTACTCATTGTCCCAACTAAAGGATAAATGAATCCAGCTCCAATGCTAGCTCTCACATCCCTTATTGGTAAGGTAAATCCAGTTGGGGCTCCTTTCTTAGAGGCCTCGTGCGAAAAGGAATACTGGGTTTTTGCCATGCAGATTGGCAGACCAGAAAACCCTTGCTTGCTGTACATCTCAATCTGCTTCTCAGCCTATTTAGACAAAGAGGAGATGGGTCAATAAGCGAGGTTCAAAAGGTTTGCAATAATTCAAAATATTGACATTTGTGACTTCTATTCGTGCTCAAAAGAATGCTCATGGGGAAACCAACTATTGTGATTGCAGTACAAGATTATAAGTTCAATGTCAATAAGAATCTGTATCCTGTTCTTGTTCAAAGTGTTCACCATCATGAACACGATGTTCAGTTTTTTCAATAAAATTCTTATTACCTATTAAAAAAAAGAATTTGTATCCTGTAAAACTAATAGCAAATAGTTTCCTTGGTGAATTAGCCACGAGCTGGAAAAGAGCTACACAACAACTTCTCCAAGCATATTGGTTCCTAATTAACAGTCAGACTTCATAAAAAATTCTTGTCATATTTCTTCACTTTCACCTGGTCTGAACAACGTTATTTTAAGACATTTTCAGATGCACTCAATTTTTTTATTTTTTTTATTTTTATTTTTAAATTTAAAACCAACAAACGACAAAGTCCCAAACTTTGGGGTCCACTATGAAACTTCAGCAGACTAATCGTGCACTAAATAAATGTCAGCTTTGAGTATAATTCAATCAAAATTGATGTCAAAATTAAAATTAAAACCCTTAAAAGATGGGATTTAAAATCATTGATCATGCAATTAGAAAGTGAACTGCTAAAACAATATTATAGAGGTTAGGAGGTTACCTGCTCTGAGTATTCAACACCACTGGCACCATATGACCCTGCTATTGCCTCTATTTTCTCTTTGATACCAGTATCCAACGGATATAAAAACCTTAATGGTTGTGTGACATTCTCACAGGCTTTTTGAACTGCAATCCCAAGGTCAACCTGAAGATCATGATAATTTTATCGATTAGTGAAAAAATCCATCCCTTGCAGTTTTAGAAACATCAATTGCTATCTCCCCATGTGAAGGGAGGAGCTGAATTCAGAGTTTCACTGCCGCCAGCATTCCATCTTCTGGCATCCGCAGATTCAACAGACAACAAAAAATGAGACAACACGTAGTCCTCTGCTGGATAGTGTGTATCTCTAGTGGTCCAAGATATCTATTTCATTAAGTGGTTTTCTTATTGTCAAGAAATCTAACATAATATTGGAGAAGGCATGAAGATGCAGGAGGAGCAGGAATAATTTATGATTCAATGTTACAACTTATTATTAAAGGCCTTTTCTAGGTTAGGTTAAAGAATATAAGTGCATGATACAGAGGCTGCATAAAAATAAGGCCGGATCTGATGTGAGTTTAGAGATTATCACAAGGTTAAATTGGGTTGCAATTCAGAGAAAGATAGTTTATGCTGGAATTTGTAAGCAAACCAAGCTTCTCACTTGGAATAGTCCATAGAGTGGTCACAATAATAGATCAATTAATTTTTCTCTTATATATCCTAATGCCTTTCTGTCAATGAACTTCAGCTCAAACAGCACATCCTCCCCTTGTAAGAGCAAGGTGGAGGGTGAGGTCATGCGTTCAAGACCCACAAGATGGATGAAAAATTTACCAATGAAAAAAAGCTTATTTAGTCATAATGCTTTAAAGTGTGGAGAGTGATGGCCTTTTGGATTAAATAAACTAATTAGTGAAGGGAATGAAGTGACTAACCGCTCCTTTTCCACCATGGGCATGATGAGTACAAATCACAGCATCATATGCCCCAGCAGCCAGCGCTGCATTCCTGACTGCACTGAGCTCTGCCTCAGAATCGGTAGAGAACATGTTCACAGCAACAACGACATTCACACCGTAAGCCTTTGTGTTTGAGATATGCCTGGCAAGATTCACGCAACCTGCTTCAACAAGAGCAACATTCTCATTTAAATAGGCATGATCAAGAGGCTTCCCAGCAATAACTTCTGGCCCACCACCATGCATTTTCAAAGCCCTTATCGTTGCCACAATAACAGCACACTGAGGTGTTAAACCACTATATCGGCATTTTATGTTCATGAACTTCTCAGTTCCAATATCAGCCCCGAAACCTGCTTCTGTGACCACAAACCCTCCAGGTCCCACCAGTTTTAGTGCAATCTTATCGGCCACAATAGAAGAATTCCCATGTGCAATATTAGCAAAAGGACCAGCATGAACAAGAACTGGGGTTCCCTCAAGAGTCTGCATTAAAGTGGGGTTAATAGCATCTTTCATTAGCACAGTCAAAGCACCTCCAACTCCAAGATCATCGGCAGTTACGGGGTCACCAGCCTTGCTATTTCCAATCACCATATTCCCAAGCCTCTGTCTCATATCAGCTAGGGATGTTGTCAGGGCCAAAACTGCCATGATTTCACTAGCTACTGAAATATCAAATCCTGTTTCTCTCACCATCCCCTTCTCTTCAGGACCCTGGCCAATAGTAATCTTCCTCAAGAACCGGTCATTTACGTCCATTACTCTCCTCCATGTGAGCGAATTAGGGTCAATATCAAGCCTAGCAAATTTTTTGACTTCTTGTGGTGTAAGCTCCTCGGGCCTGGTCTTTGAGATACCAAGCTTCTTCAGACGTCTAAACATGATGTCGCTAAAGCTTCGTTTTCCTTCTTTGTTTGGTGGACATAAACGGTTTAAGAGGGCCTTGTCTGATTGGGTTGACTCATGGAAAATCCGGGTATCAATGGCAGCAGCTAGAAGATTGTTTGCAGCTGTTATTGCATGAATGTCTCCTGTTAGGTGAAGATTGAACTCATCCATTGGGATCACTTGACTGTAACCACCCCCTGCTGCACCCCCTTTGATTCCAAAAGTAGGTCCTTGTGATGGTTGACGAAGGCAGGTAACGACCTAATGTCAGAAGCACAAAGGATTGCAAGTCAGAAAATAGCCTAACCTGTTTCCAAATATAGAGTGACCATTTTGAGATGGCATGTATGAGGATTTTACATCTGATAACAGGAACCATAATTGATGCTTTCATAACTCACTCTTCTCAGACAAAGTGAAAGCTTCATAACAAAATCAGATTAGCAGATACAGACTGAGCTGGGACTTAGGAAGAGACTGTTACTCATTAATAATATACAAAACAACCATAGATGAAGACCGAGAAACCTCAACTGCTACCAGGGCGAGAGGCTAAATACAGAAACAAATTCATTAAACACTTGCATTAACAGCACAGATGTTAACAGCAGCAAATCTTCAATGTCTACCAAATCCAAATTTCCTCAGGAAATCCGTCCTATAGTTCACAACTCACCAGGCATTTCATGTGAACAGATCCTCTTTGATTTTACAGAGGTGCATGTTTACAAATCTTACTACCACTCTAGTATTGTTAAATTGACTCATTTGTCCTTGAAAATCTCAGGCTCAGTGTTTCCATCAATCAAAAGAGAGGAAGTATAGACAATAGAGAGCAACACCATGCTTGTCAATTGATTTATTGCATAAAAACGAAGTAATCTACGGATAATTTGTAATTGTTAATTTTGTCCTTATACGTGTAGGAATTAGATTTGACAAAACTAAATGTTGGATTACATTAATGAAAAATTTATAGCCCGTTGAACCTAGACATACCAATTATAAAAGATTCACTTCAGTGTTCAAGCCTAGCTCAACTATTTCCGCACGTGGGCTTGAATGAAATGATATTAGCTTGGTCCATTTGCACCCAAACCTGCATTCCTTAACATATTTCCCAAAATATAGTAATTCATGGAACTGATATATACATTCTTGTTATCTTCAATAGTCATTGATAGCATTTTCCCAAACATTGAGTAGGCACAAGCTCAATTTGGATTTGTTGACAGTGTCATTCTGGCTAAAGCCTAATGGGGGAAATCAATTCAAGACAGACACTCATAGAAGTCAACATGAAGTACATAGATATATAAACAAACTGTAATCTTTTCTAAATTACCTTTTTATCAAGAAAAGCTCCCAATGCTTGACAGAGCCCAACAGTAGTAGTTGACTTGCCTTCTCCGAGAGGAGTAGGAGTAATCCCTCCAACCACCACATAATACCCATCTTTAGATCCTTTAACCTCATCAAGCACAGATAACAAAACCTGCACATTCCAATGCAAAAATACCCAACAGATATCAAAAACTGGTCTATCATTAAATTTTCAATCTTGTACTTATTGAAAGAAAACAAAAGGCAAAACCCCACTTCAATTCAATGCATGCTCATCTATTTCTATGTCTAACCATCCAAAAAAAAGTTAATAAAAAGTGGGGTTTGATTAGAAAAAAAAACAGACCTTGGCCTTGTATTTGCCATAAAGATCATAGTGGTTGGGACTGAGATTGAGTTCGTTGGCAATCTCAGAGATGTGGAGAGGCTGAACCGAGTTGGCTATGTCTATGTCAGCTGGGACTGGAGACACCACCTGCAATTTCCTCACTGTCTTTGAAGAACTCATATTTCAATGAATTCAATTTCTGGGTTTCAATTATTTTGTTGGGATTTTTTTTTTTTTTTTTTTTTTTTTGTACGAGTTTTTAAGATAAATGAATCTCCCTCACTCACTCTCAGCCAAAAGTCTCTGTTTTTGTTTATCAAAAAAAAATAAAAAAAGTCTCTGTTTTTTACTATGAAGCTATGAACAAGACAAATCGATACAACACACGTTGATTTGTGTGTACTTAAATTATATCCTGAGACTCCATCTATGACTATGGGCATGAGGAAGATGATTGGAGTTAGTGAATCTTGTGACATCTTTTGTGGGTCCCATGTGCAGGGGCCAATCGATGCGGTGGCTGTTACTGAGTTTGGCAAGCTTTGGCTGCGAGGGGAGTGGATGAGGCGAATCGAAGTGTGACACGTGGCGTTGAATTCATGGCATAAAATATGTTGAGGGAAAAGCGGTAGGTTAGTGGAGATGCGGGGTATCGATCCCGTACCTCTCGCATGCTAAGCGAGCGCTCTACCATCTGAGCTACATCCCCTTTTGTCTCTAGTGCTTGGATAATAATTATTTATGGCCTGTTTGGAAGTTTTGAGAGGGAGGAGAGTAGAGGAGAGTAGAGGGAAGGAGAGTAGTGGGGAAGAGAGTAGAGGGGAATGATTCCCCTCCACCTTGTTTGGATGTTTTTAAAATTAGTAAGGGGGAAGGGAGTAATTAGCCCTTCCCCTTGTTTGGATGTTTTAAAAATTAGGATGGAGAGGAGAGGAAATGATTAAAATAGATAAATTTACCCCTATTTGAAAATGAACTTGCAACATTAATTTATGATTAATTTGTTAGTATATTTTTTTTTATAATTTTTTTATGTGAATTAAATAATTAACATTAGTATATGATTAAATATTTTTTCTACTTTTTTATTATATTAAAAAAAACCATCTTTAATTGATAATAATTAAAATAAGAAAAAAATGTTTGGTTTGTTTGTTTACCGAAAAAATCAACAAAATATTGAATTTTGACTATTTCAATAATCACAGTCATCCCACCAGGTTGAATATTACGGCAAGGGCTTACAATGACATTGAAGCATAAAAGTTTTGGTTAATAAAAAATATCTATTCTTTATTTTTAGAATCAGTTGAATGATATCTCAAATAAGAAAAATCTAAAATAATAAGCTTTGAAATAACTTTTGACTGTACTATCTGGACCACACAACCAAGAATAAAATGCAATCATATCTTATATTCTTATGGAATAAATAAATTGTTATCCATTTATTCCTGTGTTTTCATAGTGTCTCAAACCATCACTCTACCTTTTAGTATACACACAATACACAACATAAATAACTGAAAATCCAATAGTGCTAATGCTATAATTAATTAAATAGACAAATAGACAAATTTACCCCTATTTGAAAATAAACTTCGGCATTAGTCTATAATTAATTTGTTAGATTAAATAATTATTTAATCAACATTCTCATTCCATCGGTATAAAACTACTATTAACTATTATAAAATAATTTTAATTACCTCAAAAAAAATTATAATAAAAAATCAAAAACCTCCTCCAATTTCCTCAACTTTCCTGAGAAACAAACAATTCCCACAGTTTCTCACTCCCCAAACAGCCATGGCAGCAGCCACCTTCAACCCCAAAACCCAAACCTACACATCCCCAAGACCACCGATTCACCTCCCCACCAACCCCAGCCTCTCTCTCACCTCTTTCCTCTTCCAAAACTTCTCTTCTTCCCCACACAGCCTCCTAGCCAATGTACAGCTCCGTCCTATGTGCTATTGCTGAATAATCTAAATGCATCTCATCTATGAAATACATATCAGAATTAAAATCAGGATCATATTATCCATAACCACATACTTACTAGAATTTGACATTTTAATTAGAAAGATTTTAAATAAAATACCTTGATGCAACAAACTTGATTTCAAATAAAATTTTTGTAAATAATCTTCTTGAATCTTTACTTGATCTTCACCTCAATGACTAATATCTTGACCAATATTATGGTTTTTTTCTTGTTGAGACTAGCTCTACCAGTGTAGCCCAAGAAGTAGTGAAGAAATTGATTTTCACCTTCTCCCAAACGGAAAATACAGCTGCTCTGTTCTTATATACGGGAAACAGAGTGTAACAGAGTTCCTTAATTACTGTATATTAGCTAGCCGTTGGGGGTCAGAGATTTTGGTGGAGCCTAATGCACCCACATAAATATTCGGCTTTTACAAGCTATTTATTTAGACTCCTAATGCACTTAGAAGTTAGAACAGGCGGTGGCTTTCCTTTGAATAATAGTAATACGAATTGCACTTGGACTAGGAATACAAAGTTTCTTCAATTTAAAAACGCCAATCAAATATTCTGCCTATCAAGCAGCAGTACTAATGAATTTATGTTCTTTAACACTTATCATCTCTTTTTGCTTATTTTGGTTTCAAATATATATATATATATATATATATATTGAATTTGATTTATGATACCTGATTCTAATCATGCCTTAGATTGATAACTAGCGCACTGATTTTGTGTTCTGGCTAGAACAAATCTTACTTAACAATACTTTCTGCCTCCATAATCGGTGCTTTTAATAAACCTAACAAACAAAGATTATTTTGGGGGTTAGAGTGTAACAGTGTAACAGAGTTCGTTAGATAACAGTGTTAAATTTTCTCAGGAAACAAACAAAGATTATTTATATAATCAGTTTGTAATTTTGTTAACTTAGAAAGGATAAATTAGGAAATTCATTTTGTCAATAATTTATCTACTCTACTCTCCCTCCAAATCTCTCCAATTTGGGGGAATTAAAAATGAGGGGTTAGAAGTAGTTGAAACCCCTCCAAATCCCTCCCCCTCCTTCCTTAAAAAACTTCCAAACAAGGTAATTAAATTACTCTCCTCCCCTCTACTCTACTCTCCCTCCTTTTTTAAACATCCAAACAGATCATTAATGTAATCTTATGATGACTTGTTTTTTTTTTGGTTCTTTTATAAATGCTTTGATACAAATGGGTTTGAGCTTCCATGATTTTGATTCAAATCTATGTATTAATAACCAAAAATTAATAACAACATTTATGGCACGTTTGATAGACTATAATAGACACCGTAACGTAATAATTATTCCTATAGCTTAGCTATTTTGTAATTTGGTTATGTTTTTATTATAGAGAATAATCATTCATTATAAATAATTAGGGTACGTTTGGTATGTTGTAATAGTTCCTGTAATGGAATAGTTATTCATGTGTAATAGCAATTCGGTCATTTGATTGCATCTTTATTACATGGATTAGTTATTACATTGGAATGACTATTCTTTAAATTGAAGAATATATATTCTTCTTTAAAATGGATGTAATGGCTATTCCTTAGTCTATATAATAGGTTTTAAAATTAATATATTTCAAAAAATATAAAGTTTCCTTATACATCATCTTTTACAAGCTTTTCATATGTAACAACCAAACTTATGAATAATAATAATTATTCTATTACAATGTCTTCTATTCCCAGTAATAAAGATTACTATTTCTAATGTAATTTACATTTAGTATACTAAACGTACCCTTATTCTTTAAAATGAGGAATAACTATTCATCTTTAAAAGGGATGTAATAGCTATTCCTTAATAGGTGTATTTAATTTCTAGAATTAATATATTTCTAAATAAACAAACTTTCTATATGCACATAACAATTATGAAAATAAAAAATAACTAATCTCTCTTTCAAATTTTTTAAAAAATATTATTTTTTAGAAAATATAATAATATGAGTAAAATATTTCCTAAAATATATCTTAAATTTGATTTAAAATACTTTTATTCTATTGTCTTCAGGGTGCTATTATTGTATTGTTACGAAACAAATGAATAGTAATAAGTATTACATTATAACATCTTGTATTTCCTGTAATACCTATTCCTATGTAATTACTGTTACAATCTATCAAACGTATCCTTAGTATTTAGTACTTTTCATGCAATTGATTAAAAGATTTTTATTTTTTATTTTTTCTGTACTTTTCATATTTTATTTAAGCCATTTTAAACTTAAAATTGAAATTCAGTTTTTTTTTTCTCCCTCAAAGACTAATATCTCATATATTGCAATAGTTTTTATTGTGAACCAATCAAAGTAAGAAAATTACTCTCTCTAAAACTTATTTGTTGCAAATTTGAGAAGGAATTTTTTTTTGGGAATTAAAAAAATTGTGTTCCAATCTTGAATTAGACTATCTCACTTTATGCTCATGAAAACACTTCAAAAATTTCATGTGCCAATAGTGTGGAAGATTAAATCTAAAACTTCCTAACCCCAAACCAATAAGGTCACCACTAGAATGCCCTCATAACGGTAATTACAGATTTTGATTAATGTTGAAAACTTCAAAACAAGTGGACTAATAAGATTTCCATGTAACTCTTTGAAGGATTGGAATATGATAATTTTTTTTTTCTCCTTTTGATTAGTACTCTCACACCTTCTTCAAAAAATTATGTAAGACTATAATTGAGTTTTTTTTTTTTTTTTTTTTTTCCATTGTGTTTCAATTTTTCTTTTCTTTCTTAATAATCAATTTTAATTTCAAATGCTTATTGTGACATGAATGGTCAAGCTTTTTCTCAATTTGAGAAGATTTCAAAGGCTTTCTCTCAATTTATTTTTATTTAAAAAATATATATTACCTTATTAGTAAAATATGAAACTCATTATATCATATATGCATAGTTTCGATCTTAATGATACCATTGGATTATAAAAACCACTAATTATTTTTAATATAGTACCTTTAGAGGGATTCCAACATGACATGAGATGTTAGCCATGTTATGAACTTAATAGTTTAAGAGTAAATTGTAAATTACACTCCTAAAGTTTGGGGGTGTTTGAATTTTACACCCTGAAATTTCAGAATTTGGATTTTACCTTTTAAAGTTTGGGTTGTTTGGATTTTACACACTAACGTTTCAAAATTTGAATTTTACCTTTTAATGTTTGGAGTGTTTGAATTTTATACCCCTAAATTCTGAAATTTTAGAGTGTAAAATCCAAATATTCCCAGATTTTAGAGGGTAAAATCCAAACATTTTCAAATTTTAGAGAATAAAATTCAAATTCTAAAATATTAAGGTGTAAAATCCAAACAACCCAAATTTCAGGAGATAAAATCCAAATTCTGAAACTTTATGGTGTAAAATCTAATCACCCCTAAACTTTAGGGTGTAATTTGTAATTTACCATTTTTTTAAATTAAGAAAAATAATCACAACCCTTGGAATACTTAAATAATAACCGATTATATGAATCATGTTTTTTTTATTAATAAGTATACGTGTGTACTTGGTGGATCTTGATTTTTTTTTTTTAATGGGATTGGATTTACGATCTCACTTTTACAAAAAAGAGCGGGTGCCTTTTTTAAAGTACTTATTTATTTATATATTTCCCACACAAATGCAAAATCACCCCTTCGCAGCAGTCTATGTCATTCGTCCTTGGTTACCTTGGATTCTGTTTCTGTTTCTGTTTCTGTATATGTGTCACAACGTGTTGTTTCTTAATTCAATCACACAAAGCTTCCACATCTACAACTGTTTGATAGGTGGGTTAATTATATTAAAATAAGTCTAACTAAATTAACTAATCACAATTTTTTTCATAATTACTTAGATAACATGCTGTGATTAGTATACATAAAAAATGAGCAAATATAAAAGTAACATTGCACATATTAGAACTTGCTATCTCCAAAAGTTATTAAACATATTGCGAAAAAAAATTGTATACCAAACCTTTCTAATACTCAAAGAATAATGTTATTTTATAACAAATTTTAGGTGGTAAAACGTTGGTGGTTATATAATTTGCACTCATCACTTATATTATTTTTTTCATTTATCAATAATAATTTACCACTTAAAATTGTTGTGAAAATATTTTGAAAATATTCGGAATTTCTTACTTATTTTTAGATGAATCTGATCACCTTGCTACACTTGGACTTCACCACACTCAAATGCTCTATTTTTGTTTGGGTCTGGTTTGTATTTAGTGACCAGTAACCATTGGACCCGTTAGACTGAACACATGTCCGCATCGCAACTTGCTTACCCTTTTTGTTTTCCCAAAGTGCTAACTTTTAACGGCTTGATTGTCCCAACACAAAAGTAGAAAATTGAAAAAAATATTCAAACGTTGCGTGCGGGAAATGTCACCTTGTTTGCCAATGTCAAAGAAAGCAAGAAACCTCTAAAAAAGCTAACACTGATAAATAAGAGTCACTGTTTCAGAAGACAACACAGCACCATTAATGTACACAACAAAAACAACAAAGACAATTATTACTACACTAAAATATTGCCAGAATTGCATGGTGTGAGTGTAGGCACATATATTATATCTCACGCAGGCTCATCACTCGTATATTTATATTTGCTGTACAAATCAGTAGGTGACCAGTGTGCATTAAGGGAGACAAATCCAAATCTTTTTCTTTGACTCTGGCTTCAGTGTTTTAGGCCACAAATCAGGCTAAGACACGCAATATCCGGAGCCAGATTTCAAGGACACTGCTCCAACTCACTAGTCACAAGTCACAAGTTGTAATATTTTTGGTGAGGGTCCAAAATATGATACAATTATTGGATGCTCAAGTGGATTGAACAATGAATATTCATTCATGCATTTTGGGCTAAAAATCTCATATGGGTATTGCAGTTCTGGGCTATTTTATACTGTTTGTTTAATTCTTTGTGCATTTCCTGCTGGCTGATCAGGTGCTTGGGCTATAATTCTCATCTGGGCTCATCTGGGTATTGCAATTCTTGGTTAGTTTTTGTTCTATCTGTTCTTTATTTTCAGTCTGTGATTTTGATTAAAAGGACATGGACTTCAATTTTTCATCTGGATGTTGATGTTTTTGGTTGGTCTACTGCTATATATTCTTTCTTTTTTGTTTAGTTTATTGAAAGTGTCGTATATGGTGGAGAGTTGCACTAGTTCATGTAAATTTTGCATTTTTTGGGGGGGGGGGGGGGTTTGAAAGTGACGGTTCTGTTTGCTTATGAATTAAATTGACATATTTTTCGGTTCATGCATGTGGAAAATGACAAAAGAAACAGATTAGATGGGGATTCTTATGTTCAAATGGTAGATTTGAAATTTATTTTGCCCTTTTGGTTGTATTTAATTAATCATCCCCTTCTTTCCCTTCCCTATTCTAACTCCCCCTTTTCCTGACAGATTAAAATTTATCTCCATAAGTCTGCATATTCTTAATCTGTGGTTCTTAAAAGAAGGCTATTTCCCATGTGAAATTGTGATAGTTTTGAAGACTTGATGGTTTTAGAAGTAAGGAGAAGGCTACGTTTGTTATATGTTGTGTGGTGCAAGTATTCTGTTTCTCTTCTATCAAGTAATGTAACACCTTGAGGTAAACAATCTAGATTGTTAAAATTTGGCCTTTGATTGTAGTTTCATTTATCTTCTTCCATATTCTGTGAACCATCAGCAGCATTTTGGCTGTGAAATCTTAGGACTTTTTTCCGCAAAATTTCTCCAGCTCCTAAGAGTATAAAAGGGGATCGTAATTCTACTTTTGAGCCTATTTATTGGTTATTTCAACTGAAGTAGGTGCTGTCTGTACCACTTTTGAAGCCTACCCCTTCGTTTAATTACAAGCTCAAATTATCTTTTGACAATTAACTCTACCTGCTGTAATAATTTTGTTAGGATTACATGTGAACAGGAAATTCCATTGTTGAAGCAACCTCTAATAAGATGCTTGCTTGCAGCTTCCTCCTGGGAAAAATACAGAGCATTTCCCCAACTATTTATTTTTCATCTTCCCAGGCTTCCTTAGAGAACCTAAGATATATAGTTTAGTGACAGTTGTATTAAGTCCTGAGGTGTTCAACTATATGAAACTCTTCTATATTTTCTTCTTGTTCATTGCAAGTTGTGCTTTCCATTTGCAGTTGCATGGACCTTCATTAGGTACTGGTATATACAGATTTGATAAAAAGTAAGGTTTCAATTGGGTATACAACATTCGATCAAAAAAACAAATTGGGTATACAACAAATTAGATCTGTGAGCTGGTTTCTAATATTCTTTTTACTGATGTTGGGACTTGGGAGCAGAAGAATCTGGCACATTTCTTGTTTGTCGTATTAAGCATTATTTTAAAGTAATTCTTTTCAAAGAGAGGGGGTGGGGGGGGGGGGGGGGGCGGAGGGTGAACACCAGGATATGAATGTTGCATGTTGCATCCTACCGCTGATTAGACATAGCCAATCAAACATAGTAATTGACCTGGCTGTAATCATAATTTTTTGGGCAAGTACATAGTTTAATTACTTGTAAGTTGTAATAGTTATATGGCCATCTCCATAGAGAAGAAACAAATTTGTAAAGAAAACAAGAGTAATTGTTTTATAACACAGCATATCTTTATCACTTCCGTATATGATTGATGCTTTCATTATGAATTGTCTGTGTGAAAAGTACCTTCTTTTCTTTACTAGATGTTGTTAGTCTCTATTTAGTATTTAGTTCCTTCAGAAAATCTCTGCAAAATTTTAGTCAACTTTTCTAAGAAGGGTTTCTATACGCTTCAATTTAAAATTCCTTTCTTAAAACTTTAGACCAGTTTCTAATATTGCTGCCTTTTGTTAATAGACATCAAGCTTTCATGTAACTACCTAAAACAATTTTCTGTAACATATAGCCCACAGCAGTAACTGAGCTTCTAATGTGGTTTGAATGACAAGGTGAATCCATCCAAAAATAACAAAAAGTGACACAAGAGAGTAGATTTTTGAGGAGAACATATCAGCATTCACAATTGACAGGAAAACATGTTCTGCAAGGAAGTGACTGAGTCTTGCACTACATCTATGGATTCGGATCTGGCAACTTCTAGTGCTGAGTTAGGAAGTTCAAATTATAGAAAAGCTGACCCTGGTTTAAGTGGAAATCCTGGAAGGCCCTCAAATAATGATGTGCATGACTTACTTGAGTGTCCTGTTTGCATGAATCTAATGTACCCTCCAATATACCAGGTATGTTCTATAGATTCTGGACTAACATGACAAATGTTTTTTTTTGGGGGGGGGGGGGGGGGGTGGGGATTTCATTTCTTTATAAATATTCCTTTTTCTAATGAGAATATAGTTGGGCATGATTGCTTATAGGCAGAGTTACAAAGTTACATGCTTTCATACAAAATGACTTTACTGTAGTTTATGAAGCATTCATTGTTAAGAACAACTAGAAATTGTGATACGAAATGGCAAAGAAGTTATCCTAAATCAGTTTAGAAAAATTCAAGAATGTTATTAAGTTTTCAGTCAAGAAGTGAAGTCCTTGTGAGTAAGGGTGACATGTTAATTGAGTTGACTAATCTTATATTGGCCAAAACTGTGGCCAAAGCTGTTGTCTGGAATGTTGGCTTTTTTCAGAAATTTTTCTACATCTCATTTTGACCACTGTTTTAAATTGCATATAAAGTGACCTCGCTATGATTATTTCAAATGCTTCATCTATCATGGATCCTTCTTTTCTATTTTATTTTGCAATTCAACAGTCATAAAACTGCTTGATAGTTTTAACCATTTAAAATATTCTATTTTGCATTGCATTACTTCCAGACATTTAGTAAAATTTTGTAAAGACGTGGAACATTAAATCATAATAACTTATTTTATTTGGTGTCATAGTGTCCAAGTGGCCACACTCTATGTTCAAACTGCAAGGTTAGAGTGCACAACTGTTGCCCTGCGTGCCGACATGAGCTTGGAAATATAAGGTGCTTGGCTTTAGAGAAAGTAGCAGAGTCCTTAGAGCTCCCTTGCAGGTACCAAATATTGGGTTGTCATGATATATTCCCATACTACAGCAAGCTCAAACATGAGAAAAACTGTAAATATCGTCCATACAACTGCCCTTATGCTGGAGCTGATTGTTCTGTGACTGGTGATATCCCATTCCTTGTCATGCATCTCAAGAATGATCACAAGGTTGACATGCATGATGGGTGTAGTTTCAGCCACAGATATGTGAAATCCAATCCCCAAGAAGTTGGGAATGCTACGTGGATGTTAACTGTAAGAGCTCTTCTCTCTCTCAACACCCCCCCCCCCCCCCTCCCCCAAAAAAAAAAAACAACATACACACACATCAAGGAAATTGCACGAGTGTGTTATATGAGGTAAAGGCAGGGGAAAATTCTTTTCCACAATATGAAGAAAAGTCAATTTGGTTGCTTCAACATGGAATACAAGAAAATAAATATGGACCTCACAATTTTCCTTGATGGGATATGATGAATGCCAGCTGGATTTCCTGTAGAATTATGCATTTACTTTTCTGATTCAATCTGTCAAAAAAAAACAAAACGTTCTTTCTGCCTTTTATTTGGCTTGTGAAAAGAATGGGTGGAACTGGGCTTAAGCATATGAAAAGCTGAAAAAGGAAGCTATATTTGTGCATTATCTTATCCCTTATCCCATCATCACCAATATCCTAGTGGTGATGTAATGCAACTTTGTTCTCTTGCATTCAATTCTATTTGATTTGCACCAACCATCTAAAAAACCATCTTGTAATTCTTTCATCTGGTGCAGGTCTTCAACTGTTTTGGCCGTCAGTTCTGCTTGCACTTTGAGGCTTTCCTTCTAGGACTGGCACCCGTTTACATGGCCTTCCTGCGGTTCATGGGTGATGAAGATGAGGCAAAGGAATTTAGCTACAGTCTGGAAGTTGGCAGAAATGGCAGGAAACTTACATGGCAAGGTATACCAAGGAGTATCCGTGATAGCCATAAGAAAGTACGGGATAGTCAAGATGGATTAATCATTCAGAGAAACTTGGCACTCTTATTTTCTGGAGGTGATAAGCAGGAGTTGAAGCTAAAAATATCTGGTCGTATATGGAAGGAGCAATAAGATATTATAGAAACTGCTTTGGAAATGCTGTAGTGGGAAAATTGGAAGGTGCCAAATTTTTTTTTTTCACCCTGTAAATAGATAGATGTTGTATTTCTTATTGATTGAGATCACTTTTCATTTGTGTAGCAATCTAGGAGGGCATCTTTCCTTTTTTATATCAATGTTTTGGTCTTTCAAATTTACTTGGCATGCATAATTAAAACCTACTCACAATGTTATTGCAGTGTGAGGAATTAAGTATAATAAGGATAAATATGCTCTATAAGCTTTTCTTTTCACTTTATTAAACACAATTGAATTTAAAGAAACATGTCTAAGATGTATAACCAGAAACCAAAAACAAAAAGAAGAAAAGAACAAGAAATGTTCAAGCAGGGATTTGAAATTGGTATATTGGTTCATTTTTTTCCCCTGGTTTCTAACATTTTGTTAGATACATCCTTTAACATTGTTAGTGTTATATATTTCAGTTGACCCTCTTACAATCAAGCCTTATCTCTCCATTATTTCCTGTCAAGGGGCTTATATTTCCCATATTAATCATTGACTTAGCAAAATTGTCAAAGAATTCACTCTGACTATTAGCAAAACGGTTTACGATGTCAACTGTGTCAGCCCCAGTAGTTGAGAACAACTCCTGATCAGTTTGGAGAAGGCCTTGGTTGTTTTGAAGGTTTGTGAAGTAGTTATTATCAAAGCCATTAGGAGTAGAGGGATCAAGATTGGTTATGGCATTGCCATTCCCACCTTCCGGACATGTTTGGCGAAGTGTTCCCAAGTATGTTGTGTCTAGGCTAGGGTCTGGGTTTCCGGTGTTGCTGAAGTTGTAAAGCCTTTGACTGAAAACCCTACATTGTGCCCGCCCAAATGTATGTGCACCTGAAAAACAACCATGTCCATCAAGATTCAAAATGTTAGTCTTATGCATATAGTGAAAGGTAATGCTAACCACATGTGGCATCTAAGTAACAATTAGAACTCCTGATAATAACTTTATAAAATTCACATTGACCTAGTATAAGTATGTCATGGGATGCCTCTATAAAGCAAATCCACACAATTTTGGACATAGTAGTGACATGACCTTTCCCTGTAGGCAATGCTGAATGAGTGTGAAATTTGATAACGGGAATATATATATATATATATATATATATAAAGCTTCAATAATTTCACAATTTGGTAATTTTTGTGATTATTTTTGCTTACCAGATAAAGCAACTAGATCAGTGGAATCAAGTCCCACAGCAGTAAACTTGGCTGTGACGTTGCTAAGGCTTTCAAAAGGACTTGGAATGGAAGTATTAGCACCTGCTTGGTTGGCTGCCTTGCTATCTCTTCTTCCCAATTGAACTTCCCATGTTGGGCCTCCAGCCTGCAACAGTCAATTTATTGTTCATTGATGTTGGGGCAAAGAAATCCCTATCTACTATATATTACCATGCATTTTTATTCACTTGCATACTATTTAATTAAGTTGACTATTTAAATATATTTAGCAGTATAGAATTAAGTTATATTTGATAATAGTGTGTACGTATATGAGTCAATTATTCAAACCCTCAAATCATAATTTGTGTTGCAAAAACATCAATATTTTTTTCGAAGCTCAAATATGAGTTCCATAAATAACCTTATGGTTCATATTTTACAAACAGAAGTTCTTTGTACGGTGTTTTATAATTCTATTTATATCTTGATCGCCTCATATAGTCATACACTCATACCCATTTTATATCATAGTCTATGCTCATTGTTTGCTACAAATTAAAAAAGACAACGTTAGAAAAGAAATTAACAACATTATTTTAAAACTGTTTCAGATCATGATTTCTTCAGTAATAATAGTATTAAACCATCATGTGGAGCTTTAGAAAATATGTACTTAATTAGCCTGTTTTTTGTACGGGAAGTCTTGTAGATTTGAATTCTTTTTTTATCTTTGAAGTCCAGTAATTTGTCTTTCACCATAATTATTAATTACAAGAGGATCGATAGTATTTATAGAGTAGTTGGTTTGACCATTAGCTAACTTGTAACATCAACTTAGAATTAGCGTAACAATTAAACAAATTATAAGAAATTTTACATACGTAGTCCTTGAAGAATTTATAGTACATTCATACGTGTTCAAATGAATGAAGAAATGGCTATAATATTATATTATAAGAATATTTTTTAAGATATATATGGAGAATATATATATATATATATATATATATATATATATATAAAGTTTTGTCCAAACATGATATCATCAAGAACAGACTAAATTGTCATGTGTCTAGGTTTAATTTGTCGGTGTTTTTTTTTCCCATGTCCTCTTGGCTGGCCTGTTTAAGTTTTAAGTAATTTTGCTACAAAAGGATTTTGTGTATTAATCGTATAATTTGAATTTATTATTATTATTATTATTATTATTATTATTAAAAAAGTAATTAATTGAGTGCAAAACAAGATGGAAATTACTATATAGTATATATGTTAGCTATAATATACTAAAAATAATGAAAAACTAAAATGTTTTATAGGACGATATCATGATAGAATTAGTGAATTACCAAAGAAACCAATATCTGAGAGGAAATGGCTAAAATATCTGCACATGAAACTACTCCTGGGCAAACATTCTCTAATGCAGTTTTGATATCATCGACCACATCAAACCCAGCTGCTGAGTCGGCATTAGGAGCTGCATTTTTCTCACTCGCTATGCCATCTGCGTCATCTAGCAAAATTGAGCCATCACACCCCTACATGACCAGATGCGTATAGTGAAATATGTGTTAGCATTTGAAAATATAAAGTATATATAGAAGAAAATTTCATTGCAAAATCTCTTGGGTGCATGTGACACACTATTTGTTGTGTTCTAAAGCTCATACACGTGCATATAAGGGTGCAAACTACAAACAATGGGTTGAAAAGGGCCATTAATTAACTTAAAGCACAACTCTTCTTGACTTCATTGTGCACGCATATATATATATATATATATATATATGCTATTCTTCTTATAGGAGCCTCATACGCAAAAACATACACACACTTGCAGAAATTATGAATGATCAAAGAGAGAAAATTTACATCAACAAAGCAATCGTGGAAGTGAAGGCGGATGAGCTTGGCACCAATTCGTTCATCATTCTGTGCAGCCTGCTGCACCACACCACGTACAATGCTCGACACATTTGCACACGTGGTATCGTAAAACGTAGGGTTCAGTTGAGCAGTAGAACTTGAAAACAATAAAGTCGCAAAAAGAATCGTTACTTGAACTGAAAATGGAGACATAGTTTTATTTTTTCCTTTGTCTTGGGGATGTTGAAATGGAATTGAAACTTCAGAGATGGACTTGCATTGTGAGATGCCATATTGCACCCTTTATATAGGGAGAGTTAGTGGGGGATGAATAGGTGAAAGTGGAGCCAAGAGTTTGATTGTATGTTAAGCAAATGAGTAGAAAAGTCAATCTCTTACGTTTGATGAGAGTGAACAGAATAAAAAAAAAAAGTGGAATTTTCATATGTATGAATTATGATGTAGGATTTAAGAATCTTTTATTTCATAGAAAAATTCAATCGTCGGTTGACTGTTCTAAATTTCTAGGAAAAGTAGTTCATTACTTAACATATCTCCTGGCTAGCAATATTAGCTAGGAGATAGGGCATAACAGTAGACTACATGAGTAAGCTGTAAGCACAGTTTTACAAATTGTCTTAAAATAGTGGAACTTCCTATGTGACCAAAATTCTCTCTATCCTAAGTAAAAGCCACTGCCCTAGTCTTGGCCATATTACTAGGCCTAACCATATTACATCAACTGTAACCCTAGATTAATCAAGGGTTAGCATAATAAATTAATTTTGTTATAAATTCTGAGTGTTGTACAATTGTTTGACACAAATGATAATGCAATACTTACTCTTCTCTTTCAATATTGTGACCAATGAATGGAACCTTAGCTTAATTCACACAAATTCTGGATGTATTATTGCTCTTCAAAGAATTCACTACACAAGTGACAAGCATTTTCTCTCCCTTATTTCCCATGACTTTCCAATGCTCACTAAATTCTCCCCCTCATGAACACGGTGTAAATTAGCTGTACAATCTGTCAAATTTTAATTATGCTGACTTGTAGTTCTTATTAGTTACACCTAAAATGGAGACAATGGCTCATATATAATGCAAAGCAATGTAGTGGTTCAATCCACGCGATGAGATATTCTCTAAAATTGACTGTAGGAAAATGAAGACATAGTCTCAATTAATCTGACCAGCTAGCTAGCATGCCTTAAAAGAAAATTTCATCAACACTAAAATTCGTCATATGAACATAGATATATATTGCTTCAATAAAGGACAATCCTTCTTACGTATGGAAAAATGGTATTATCCAGAAATATATTGATATGGTCAAACTAGCTAGCAGGATGCTCGCTGGAACAGCCAGATCTTATACTAAAAATATATATATAATCAAACATTCTTTTACTACAAATACTTCAAAGCTGGACTTATTGATATTCTTTTCATTTTATGATTAAATTTTCTGAAGTGCAAGAAATACTATTATAATTGGATGGTCAAAATGGGCATTTGCCCATTTCGCTCAAAACAAGTAGCAAAATGCCTCTATTTTGAAACTATTTAGCCATATGTCCCTGTTTTAAAGTCGATTTTCTAAAAATCGAGTTTCAATGAAAAACTCGATTTTTAGAAAATCGAGTTATAGGCAAAAAACTTGAAAAAAAAAAATTACATGGAACTCAATCTCCATGTAACATTTTGCAAGTAACTCAATTTTCATTAAATTGAGTTTTTCATTGAAACTCGATTTTTTTAAAAACTGAGTTTCAAAACAGAAGCATTTTGCTAGATAGTTTCAGAACATAGACATTTTGCTACTTGTTTTGGGCGAAAAGGACAAATGTCCATTTTGGCCCTAATTGGACTACTATTCTAATTGATGGTAAATTGGACTACTATTCTAATTTTATTGGGTTTTTCAAGCTTGAAACTTCTTCCCGCGTATCCAATTCCAGAACAATTAGATTTGGTCAAATTTTCGTGTACAAAAGGTCTTGGTTTGTGAATTGGTTGCCCCACGTAAGAAAAGTTGTTAAGTGTTCCCATCAAATTAATAAGAACCGCGTTTACAGATAATAATTTTGGTAAGTTGTCTAAAACAATAAGAAAAGTCTAGGTTATTAATGACACCCATAATAATTTCGGTACCACCCGCCAAGCTTGAAAAATAAAACGTTAGGTTAAAATGGGTTCTTCGTCCTTAAAGTTTGAGGTCATTCTGATTTCTTGATTTTTAAAACTTGCAATTGACACCATCGACTTTCAAAATTTTCAATTTACCTAATTTACTTAGGTCTTGCTATTATAAAAGTCGAAGGTGTAAATTGTATCTATAAATAGTTGAATGACTGATTTTAAAGTGATGCCAAACATTTAAAGGTGTAAGATGTATTCTAACCAATAAGTTATCAATAGCTGAGATTTCATTATAAAAGTACTTCAAATGTATATGCAGCTAGCACTTGTAAGTTGTAATGCATATCCCTTATATGTTAATGATTCATTTGTTTGGCAAAGATGACCATGAGGCTTAGAGGGGAAAAAAACGTTTGAGGTATTAGACATAATAGGTATGAACGACAAAGTTTGACTCCAAAACTGGTTTGTAGTTATTTTTCTAACTCATAATTACTTGACGATTTATAAGATCATTCATGTGTATTATTTAAAAAAGTCACATAACTAAAACTACACATGAATGGTTTTTTCAATCATTACAACATAAGTTAAAACAAAAAAGTTCCTAACTATTTTAGAGCCAAACTTTTTTCTGATGTGCAATATAATCAAGGTAGTCTTGAGCTTGTTACAAGAAATTATAGATTATAATGTTCGAAAATTGAGAGAAAGCGTATTGTGTTTTTACTATTGTAGTATATGTAAATAGTTGTATAGGGTCTATATATAGGCCCTTCATATAGGTTTTTTTTTTTTTTTTTTTTTTTTTTTTTGTTTTAAAAGAATCCAGACCTTCATATAGTTATTAGGTGATAAAGAAGTACAAGTACAATATATACAATACAAGTGTTAATACAACAAGATATTGGGTCCAAGCTAGCGGACTGGAAGCAAAACTCTCTACCATAATCCTATGTTATTAGAAAAAATCAAAACCTTAAAATTACAAATTTATAATCAATAATAATATTTATAATAGTATGACAAATTTATGAAAACCCACATTTTTTTCAAATCGTTATTCTAATATATATTTTTTAAATTGACTTTCAATTCTGTAATATTCCTTTATAAAACCTTATATATTTACACACTTCATTAAAATTTTGTCATATAATATATATATTTTAAGTTAAAAAATATATATAGTTCCATGTACACAAAGTACAAACACAATCATAATAAATAATGGAGAAAAAAAATCCTATTAATAACTACTATAAATTTATAATTATCAAGTTTCATATTAATTTATTAAAAAAATAATATAATTTGTTAAATTTTCCTATGTATTGTATGGATTTTTGACTAGTATTTCCAAAATTTCAAGGACAGGCGTTGAACTTTCACCTGGTCGAAGCAGCAGAATTATTAAATTATTTGTCTCCCTTGTATGGACCTGATTTATATAATTACATTTGGAATTTTGAATCACACATATATTATTTTTGAGAGGTTCAAACAAAAACATCAATTCGTAGTAACAACATCAATTTTTTTTTTTTAATAAAAAAAGAAGAAGAAAAAAAGGTTCTTGGTATACAATTGATGGCTGATGAACTTTTTATTTGAAGTTTCAACAAGCCTCAAGTTGTAGGGAATCAAATGATTTCACACTATGAATGTTCACTCGCAGATGTAAGGAACATGTGATTGTACGTGTTCCAAATACGGAAGATTATGGGGAATCATTAATGCTTTTGTACCGACTCCTGTTGGCTATATTGAAGTCCTTTTCTATGACAATTATGCAGTTCTACTTTGATTTTTTCTAGAAACAAATTAATTAGTGTTTGCTTTGATTTTTATAGATCGTTCATATTTTTTTATCTTTTCAAGATTAATGATGGTCCAAATTCCTGTTAATATACATAATTCCAATAGCATTAGCATCAGTATGTATAAAATTTTCTATCTATTTTAGTATAAGAATTTTTTTTTAAAAAAAAATTTTACACAGTCACTAATACAAAACACAACTTTCTTTTATAAACCCATTTTTATTTAAATAATCGTTTTTATTCATTTATTATTATTATTTTTACCTTTACTTTTTTTTTTTTTTTTTGGTGAAAAAAGCTTCATTACAAACTAAGCAGCAACAATACAATCAGAATAGACCCTATTACAAAACAACCCATTAAGGTCATCCTCAAAAACATCTATTAGGTCCACAGGCGGACTATCAAAGGTAGATAAATCAACATCAAGACAAAAGCTCAATCTAGCAAGACTATCCGCACACTTATTCGCCTGACGGAAGCAATGCTTAATACAAAACTGCGGAAAGCGAGAAATCAATAGCTTGCAATCATCCAACAAAGGCGATATGACATTATTCACATAAGAAAGATTTCCTAAGGCATCCACAATAGACTTGGCATCAAGTTTAACTTCAAGAGCATTAATGTTAAGGTTGCTGCATAAAAGAAGACCCTCCCTTAAACCCCATAGTTTAGCGGCAAAACTGTTGGTCATGCCAATACTCCTACTAAAACCCATAACCCACCTACCTGCATCATCTCTAATCACCCCTCCACAACCCGCCAAACCTGTGTTACCACAATAAGAGCCATCTGTGTTGAGCTTCCGCCATCCTTGAATCGGCTTCTCCCATCTAATCCTCTTTAAAACTTTTCGGGTCAGCAGCCTTGGAGAAGAAAGGCAATGAAAAAATTCCACCGCTTGGTTTACAATCACCAAATCAAGCTTCCGGTCCTACTTTTGCCATTGAAGACCGCATTGTTTCTACTCTTCCAGACATTCCACACAGCAAAAGGAAAAACAACATTCCAAGGAGGTTGAGTAGCACCTAAACTGTGCTTAAATTTACTATTTAACATCAGCCAATCTTGAAGGTTGCTACTCCAAAAGGCTTGATTAGAGGGTAAAACCCCCAGCTGATTCCACAGGCCTCTTAAAAGAGGGCAATCTCTCAGGGCATGTAAAATGCTTTCAGCTCCTTCCTGGCATAAAGGGCAAGTAGTATCATGACTAACACCCCTCCTTTCAAGGCAAATCTTAACTCCAATGCTGTTATGGGCGCACTTCCAAAGAAAAGTTCTAATCCTTGGAAGAGTATTCACTTTCCAAATCCAACGAGCTGGGAAAGGATCTATCCCTTCATCCCCCATGGCAATCCTATAAGCACTCTTCAAGTCAAAAGTGCCTTTAGGAGACCCCGATCAAGCCAACTTATCAACACCTCTACTCAACAAAGTCACTGGGGTTGCTTGAATCAACCTTCTAACATCAACAGGAAGTTCAAAGGGAATCTTCCCCCAATCCCAAATGGTGTCTATCATAAAGTCTTTAACTTTTAGCTGGCTAGCCTCCCTCGTGATAGGACCCTGAATCAAACCTTTAAGAGAACGTCCATTAGTCCAATTGCTTTGCCACACATTAAGCCCACTATCCCTACCAACCATCCACCTGCTACCCTTATTGAAAGTGTCCATACATTTTTTCATCGCAGCCTAAATATGAGAACAAGGAAGCCTATTAGCATTGGTAGCAACTCTTCTTCTCGAATTACAATATTTCAGATTCAAAACTCTAGCCCAAGGGGCCTCCTTTTCAGTATGGGGCCTCCAATTAAGCTTAGAAAGGAGAGCTATATTCTTCCCCTTTGTAGATTGCAACCCAAGCCCCCCTTCCTCCTTAGACTTTATCACCTTATCCCAACCAACCCAATGAATCTTCTTGGCAGCCTCAGAAGAACCCCACAGGAAATTTTGATTCAATCTATCTAACCCATTCAAAATTCTACCAGGCAAAAAGTTACATTGCATAACATACGAAGGAACGGCAGCTAAAAAGGCTTGAAAGAGAACATTCCGCCCCGCCAAAGAGAGCATGTTAGCCTTCCAACCCGAAAGCTTTTGTTTAACTCTATCAAGGATGAAATTGTACTCCTGAGAAGAAGAGCTAGGATGCTTAAGTGGGAAGCCAAGATACTTCCCCAAGAAAGGAGTGGGAGCAAACCCAAGAATGTCACAAAGAGATTCCCTTGTGTCACGATCCACATTTGGAGAGAAATACACCCTCAACTTAGCTTCACTCACTGATTGCCTAGATAACTCACAAAAATCATCAAGAACATCTCTAATGGCGGCGCAATTAACCCAATCTGCCTTAGCAAAAAGGATGAGGTCATCCGCAAATAAGAGATGAGAGAATTCAGGACCACTTTGAGAGGCTTTAACTAGCTGCCATGTCTTCATATTGCACTTCTCTTCTATTAACTGACCAAGAAAATCCATGCAAATGATGAAAAGATACGGGGAGAGCGGGTCACCCTGCCTTATCCCTCTAGAAGGAAGAATCGGCTCCAAAACTTCCCCATTAAACAATATGGAAGTGGAGACCGTCGACACACAACTCATTATAACATCTATGAGCTGTGTGGGAAGGTTAATCTTAGTAAGCATGTTCCAAATAAATCCCCACTCAAGCTTGTCATAAGCCTTCTCCAAATCTATCTTTAAGGCCATGTACCCCGTCTTCCCTTTCTTTTTCCCAAGGGAATGAATTATCTCTTGGGTAATGATGACATTGTTAATACCTTTTTTACCCGGGACAAAAGCCGTCTGTAAGGGAGAAATAAGCTTATCCAAAAAAGGTCTCAGCCTTGCCACAATAATCTTGGTCACCACTTTATACACCGTATTACACAGACTAATAGGTCTGTAATTACCTAAAGTCTCAGGACCTTAGATTTTAGGAATCAAAGAAATAAGAGTCTTATTCAGATGCTCAGGCACTTTCCCATTCCTAAAAATTTGCTTAACTTCCTCAATCATAGAGTCCCCCACTATCGGCCAAAATTTTTGGAAGAAGCCCGCATGAATTCCATCCGGACCCGGGGCTTTAAATGGTTTTAAAGACCACAAGGCAGCCTTGATTTCTGTTTTATTAACCTCTCCACCGATGCTCTCCCTCTCCCCATCCGAAAGGCTAGCCTGACACTGGACAAAACTAGGCTCATCCCTTGAAACAGCCTCATGAGATGTTGCGTATATCCCATTAAAACCGCTTCTAATAAACTCTTTGATATCATTCTCCTCATGGATCCACTCCCTTACTAAATTTTTAATAGCCATGATTTGATTTGAAACATGGAAGAAAGCTGTATTACGATCCCCTTGAACCAACCAATTAACCCGAGACTTCAGAGCCCATAACTCCTCTTCTTGATTGAGAACAAGATCAAGATCCCTAAGGAGATCCACTTCCAACTTTAGAAGAAAACTAGAAGGTTTAACAGCAATAGCCTTCTGAATACCATTGATCCTAGCCATCAGAATTTTCTTCCTTGTAAAAATATTCCCAAACTGGTTTTTATTCCAATCCACAACATTTCTAGTGAAGCTATCAACGGCCTCAACAAGATTATTTGCACCTCCCCAAGCTTGAGAAACAATATCAGGGAAGGTAGGGTCAAGCAGCCAGCACGTTTGGAATCTAAGCGGCCTCTTCTTCCCCCTGCTTACACCTGGTAGCATCTCTAACAGAACAGGACAGTGATCAGAGTGGTACCTAGGAAGATGGGTGACTTTAGCATCTGGGTAGAGCAAACACCACTGAGGGTTCACAAAGAATCTGTCTATTCTCTCCTGAATTAAAGCTTGAATTTCCCTTCTATTAGTCCAAGTGTAACGAGGTCCCGCAAAGCCGATGTCTATCATATTACATTTATCTAAACACTCCTTAAACAAAAGAGAGCTGTTCATACTAACCGCTCTACCACCAAATTTATCATCATTAACCAAAGGTTCATTAAAGTCCCCTGCTAAAACCCAAGGCATATTGTGAAGGTCTGCTACTTTCATAAGGTTATTCCACAAAATGTGTCTTTCAGCACGTCTAGGACTAGCATACACAGCATATAAAAGCCAACTAACATTTGAAATACGTACCTTAACCGTAAAGTGAATTTCTTGTTCAGTACTGGCTAAATGAGCAACTTCAACTCTTTCAGATTTCCACAGCACCCATATTCCACCAGCAAACCCAACTGCATCAGAGCGAATAGCTCCATCAAAAGGGAGTCTCTCAGTGATTTCCCTTGCTCTGTTAACCCCAACACGAGTTTCCATTACCACCAAAATAGCCGGATTATACTTCTGCACCATCTCCCTAACACGCTTTTGAAAAGAGGGCTTTGAAGCACCTCTACAATTCCAAATAATGCTATTCATAAGGACATTAAAAGCTGAGACTTGACAAAACTCAATGGGAAGACCCATCATCACCTCTTCCTTCCAAAGCCATCAGATCTGCACCATGAGCTACACAGCCCCTACTCTCATCACTTAAGGAGCCATGATCAAATTGATCTGCTTGAAAACCCTCTCCATTGCCAGAACAATCACCAAGACAGCCCAGCACGTCGTTGTCAGCCAGCCCTCCATCCATGCCTTGATCTTCAAGAAGACCAAACCCATGTTCCCAGTTCATATTGCTCACCTCACGGCCACTCCGATCACCATGTTTTTCTCCGGAGCCACCTCTTCGAACCTGTCCCGTCTCGAACTCGTCAACAGCAACAAAATGGAACTCTCCATTAGCGAACTTATCCCGTCTCAGACTCATTGACAGCAGCGAAATGGAGCTCTTCGAACCTGTCCCGTCTCGAACTCCGATCACCATGTATTTCTCCGCCCTTGCGACGGCACCGGCTTGGCTCATCCTGCGTGCCGGCGATCGATCCCTTGATTTTTCTTCCCCAGCAGCACCGATCGCAATCTTGTGACTAGCCCTTACATGAGCCTCCGCCTTTATACCTTTGACTGATCCAGCCTTGCGAGCTTTAACACTTTTAAGAATAATAGCTTTCATTCCTGCATCATGGGCCGAACCATCTTGGGCTTCTTTCCCAATTCTATGAAGGACTTGCTCCACTTGGGCTTTCTCTAGAATCCTTAAAGGGGCCAGCTTCCTTTTAGTCTCCTTGTTAAGCCCGTTGGAGTCCTCAGTCTTCTCCACACCAACCCAATTCCTCCTATTAGCTATTTGATGACCGTTACTCCTCTGCTCCACAGCAAAACCGTGGCCAGGTAAGGACCCACCACTCCTCTGAAATTTTGTCTCTTTCTTTCTACGTGCCACGACCACCCAAGGTCCATACGATCCCTCATGCACATCCTCTTACACGGCATCGTCCTTTCCATGTGGTCCCAAATTTACCTCAACGTCAGCATCATGCACAACGTGTGTGCTTGCCCTTCTATCACCTGCACCTCCCTTCTCCACTTCCTCACACGGCGGCACCGACCTAATAACAAATGGACAAGCCTCTCTTTTATGACCCATTCTTCCACACTCAAAACATAAGTTATGGATACCCTCATAAGTAACGGTTTGCTGGAGTTTACCTATCATCACCGTAGTGATAAGCGGCTTATCCACATCAATTTGGATACACAACCTTGCAAACTTACCTCTTGATTCAGTTGCCGTAAAAGCATCAATCCTTAACACATTGCCAATAGCCTTCTTGATGTGTTGGAGAGCCTTAGCATTGTAGTATTCAATAGGTAACCCACTGAGTCGTATCCAAACTGCAATAGAAGACACCTTGGCTGACTCGGGCTTGAAATTTGGTTCCCATGGTCTAACCGAAAGGAAGTGGTCTCCTAAAAACCAAGGACCTTTCTTCAACACAGTCTCAACATCCTCTTTCAATGACAACCTTATGAGAAAGAAGCCATGTTCAAGGTCTACAACATCCATATGCCCTGCTGGCTTCCATAAAGATAATAATCTAGCTTGGAGAAAATTTAATCCAACAGCTCTACCGTATACTTTCACAATCAAAGCTCTCGCCCAAGGTTTTCGGATCTCTTGTTTAAGCTCCTTCGAGAACTTCACAGCTACCATACCTTGCCTAAGAGTTTCCACTTCGTCATCCGACTCGGCATCGTCATCCATAAACTCCTCAAAACAAAAAGCCTACGTGTATGCACCAGGTATTTCACCCATAAGTTTATCTCTGAATGAAGCATTTTGGCTGCCATGGCTCCCAGCGAAGCTAGGAGATGAAGACCCCGAGCTTTGGCCTTCACAAAAACCGCATGATTCACATTTTTGACTTTTTTATTGCTACGAGCAAGTTCCGCTTGTTCCTCGAGAGAGAGAGAGCGTTCCATTCAAGAAAAGAGTTTTTTACAGTTTGTTTATTTGTCTCATCTCTTAAACGTTCTCTTTCATCTCTCAGCTCTCGTCTCTTCTAACCACCACAAAACTTCCATGGCTGGACCTCCATGGTCATGGTTGAAGCTCATATGACCACCACAAAGACGAACCTCCATGGCCGGACCTCCATTTCCTTCATCTACTACTGTTGTTGCCACTACTTATTCTTCCGTTGTTGCTGTCATTGTTTTTTATTTTATTATTTTTTTTTCCTGGTATTGCTATAGTCGCTGCTTCTTCTTCTTCGTCTTGACCGCTTCTTCTTCTTCTTCTTCTTTGATGATTCACATATATTTGTATATGGGTTTGATGATATGGTTTTGTAAATGGGTTTGATGAGTTTGAGATTTGGATTTAAGAAAACCATTTGGGTTGATGAGTTAAGATCTAGATCTAGGATTTGTTTGATGATTTGTCTAGATTTGATGATTTGTATGGAAGAGATAGAGATGGAAGAGAGTCAGGTGGAGAAGAGAGATAAAAATTTTTGAAAAAATAAAATACAAAGCTACAATAACCGTGTATATATACACGGTTACTGTAGCAAGTTTGGATATTTACAAATCTTTGCAAGCTCTGATGCATGTCTATTTTTTGCTATATTGAGTAAATTTTTGCATTTTTTGTATTTTACACCCACGGATGCAATTGCTCTAATTTTCAAAATACCTCATATCATATAAAAATTTGGACAACGAATTGATTACTTATTTGGTACCTAAATATTAGGTTAACACAATTTTATGAAATATGAATATCTAAACTCCCCTCCCCTCCCCTCCCCACCCCCCCCCCCCCCAAAAAAAAACAAAAAATTTAATCATTCTTCACTATGTTATTTAATTTAGTCCTTATTAAGTCTAGCCCATGAAGGGATAAATTTAAATGTTCCTTTATTCATTTCAGAATTCTACATTGATGAGAAGTAAGGATATGTAGTAAAATATGGATGACCTAATTAGTTCCTATCCGCCATAGGTTAGCACTTGTTTTGAACCCACAAAAATTTTCAAGGTTTCGTTTAGAATTGGTCTTGCGATTTCTCATATTGAATTAGAGTTGGCCGCATGTATTTTTTTTGTCATTCAATTTTATCCAAAGTTATACTCTATCACATTTTAAACTAAATTTCAATTTATACAAATTTCTACTAATGTTATTTTTGATCTTCCTCTATCTTCTTTTTCGTCTAATTCACTTGATTTGAATCAACTTACTCTTCTCACCTAGTATTTTAATTTCTCTCCTTTGCACATGATGAGATCATTTCAAGTGAATATCCCTCATTTGTTTTATCAATATGGACTATGCTTATCTTTAACAAAATTTCCTTATTTCAAATTCTATATTTCCTTATTTTTATTTATCTATCTTAACAATAGGTTCCATAGAGCTTAGCTGATCTTATAGTAGTCTTAATAGATATTCCACTGCATCCATAGGACCATTACTCTTATCCAATGATTTACACCCTCTTTAATCTCATTATCTTTATGAATTGTTTATCACAATATCAGAAACTGTTTCACTTTGGTATCCTTTGACTATTAAGTCTTGTAACTCATTCATTTTTGTTTTTACTTTGACTAAACTTATATTCTATTTTCTATGTTTTTAGTCCTAAAACGGTTAGACTCTAAAGAAATTTTCCTATTTTCTAACTTGACTTTAAGTTTATGTCTAGTTTCATCCACTAAACTTAAAGCATCTACAAAAAGCAAATACCAAGGGGCATTATCTTGAATCAATTTAGTGATTCCATTCATCACAAATACAAAGGGATATGAATTTAATGTTGGTTCTTGATGTAATTCTATTGTTATAGGAAACTCACTTATGATTCCTTCACTTGTTCTCACACTGGTTATAGCTCTATTATACATATCCTTACTTAATATATTCTAGATGAATCCCTTTCTTTTCTAAAACTCACATATAATTTCTCCAAGTTTCCCATATCATAAACTTTCTCTAGGTTAATAAAAACCAGATGGAGATTTATATGGGCTTTTATATATTTTTCTATTAAATATCTAAGTAAGAAGATAACTTCCATCATTGATCACATACAGAGGCATAAATCCAGATTGATTCTCTGATATTGTTGTTTTGTGTCTTAATCTATGTTTAATCACTCACTCCCAAAGTTTTTATAGTATAATTCATGAGCTTAATTCCGTTGTAATTAGTATAATTGAATATCTCTACACACACACACACATATATATATATATATATATATTGGTGTTCAAACCACTATTCATGGTGAATCCACCACCACCTAGGGCATCCTCCAAATCCCGCTCATGACATTGGCATTGTAAAGGAGATAGAGAGTCATAAATTTTGCTTGGTGCATGCATGATGCATGATTGTCAATTGATGGGCTTCACAACCTTAGATTTGACTAAACTTGCCAATTGATGGCCTTTGACTATTTTGGGGATTTACTTTAGAAGGTAGTAGACTTTATTTTGGGGACTAACTGAATTATTTTATATATGTGAGGTTTATGAATGCGGTTGAATGTTATATGTAAGCATCGAATTAGCCAAACTACGTATATTCACACATCAACTTAAAAAAAAAAAAAAGATTTTACTGTTGGTGTGAATGCGATTTATCCTAATTTAAAATTTCAATGATATTTGGAATGGGAACTTTTGCTGCCATAAAAACTGAAGATGTGAGATGTTACAATTTCTCTGTATAGTTATTAAATGGAAAATCATTGGCTACTGGATTATAGACACCGGTTATAAATTGATTTTCAAGCCTTCATTCTATTTTGCATTACATATCCCAAATTATTTAAGATACATTTCGAACTATAGTAATGAAAAAAACAGCAATAAAACCACACTATAGAGAATTAAAACAAGGCCCAATGATACATGACTACACTGACCATATACCGAGTAGCAGACTTTAGTGTACACACACATACACATATGTGTATATATATATATATATATATATATATATTGTTTTTTCCTCCATTAAATCCTTCTTGTGTTCTGCACAGTTTATGAGTTCACAACCCTACAGTTCTTTCTGATCTCTCCATTGGACCCAGTAAGTGGACTTATATTTCCCATCTTGATCATGGAATTAAGAAAGTCAGCAAAGAAACGACTAGGATTAGTGCTGTAACTTTGTACCAAACTTTGGGTTGTGGTTTTGGCCTCGTCACTAGAGAATAAAATTTGGTCAGAACCAAGAAGGCCCTTTTGATTAAGCAAGTTCTGAAAGTAGTGGTTGTCAAACAAATCAGTTGAGTTTCGATCCAGGAATGTTGTCTTGTTTCCATCACCATTCACTGGGCATAAATTTTGCAAATCGGACAACATATTCGTATCCAAAGTACTGTCCGGAATGCCTGGTCCCGAGAAGTTATACAACCTATTGCTGAAGACGGCACACCTAGCTTGTCCAATCGTATGACCTCCTATACAATGCATCGATTGAAAAATATAAACATCTAAAAACGGTAAATGAATGTTAGAGGGATATGTATATGTGTGATTACAAATTATCAGTGGTTGGCCATATTAAAGAAGGGTCTGGTTAATAGATGTTTTTAAAGTTTTTATAAATAAATAATTTTAGGAAAATTTTGATATTATAATTTATAAGAGAGAGTAACATATAAAAATTTTGAAAATGAAAATAATAATTAAAGGTAGGGTAAACTGTATTTTTGCTCTCTTAATATGGACTTTGTTTGATTTTGGTCCATCATTTTAAAATATTTGATTTTGGTCTTCCAAACTTTAAAATGTAACCATTTTTTTTTAAAGAGTTACAACATATGATGTCCGCTTATTAGATCAAGGCATCAATTAATTTTTGGTGTAGACGGGAATTGAATTTTAGATTTCTAATTCAACCATAAAAAACTTTACCAGTTAAACTAACTGGAACCCACTAAAATGTAACCATTTTGTTTTGACCCCTTTGTCTATTTTTCATTTATTTATTGCTTTCCATTCATTTCTTATTTGCATTTTTGTTCGAATTTAGTCCTTTAAAGGTTGGTTTGGTTTTAGTTCCTTAAATATAGGGATCCCTTATTATGGGGGTGCTCTAACATTCCACTAGCCACCTAAATAGAAAAATGGGTGCAATGATTTAGGGGGTGTTTGGTTTGTATTTTCAAACAACAATTTTCAGTTTTTAAACAATATTACACGTATTTTTACACACTTTTTCATTCACACGTATTTTCATACATGTTTTCAAATAACAATTTTTAGTTTTTAAATACATGTACCAAACGAGCCCTTAATTGTTATATTTTAAAATTTTGAAAGATCAAAATTAAACATTTGAAAATTAAGAAACTAAAACCTAGCAATGCATACCCCATATTTGAGGGATAAATTAAAAAAAAAAAAATGACATTTTACCCTTATATTTATAAAGGCAATTTTAGTTTGGTGAATTTGAGAGAACTTTTGCTAAACATGCTTCAATGGCATGTTATGTTAGTTAAATTTATAGTGTAATTTATGCAAAATTTAAGTACCTGATAAGGACACCACGTCTGTGACATTGAGACCTACATTTGCAAACTTAAGAGTGATATTACCCAAGTTGTCAAATGGAGAAGGAAGCCCATTATTTGCTCCCGTTTGGTTTGCCACAAGTCCATCTCTTCTGCCCAACAGAACCTTCCATATTGGTCCTCCACTCTGCAAGCCATTAAAAAACATGATAAATGTTGAAAGATAATTTTGAACTAAGATTTCATAAGACTTGTTTTGTGTGGTAATTTAGTGTGTACTTGAAGTTCCTTCAACATTAAATATTCCCTAATGTTATTTTACTGATTCTAATTAGCTGTTTAGCATGTAAATGCAACTATATACAACGACAATGACAACTAAGTCTTAGTAATACAATTTTGGGGATGACAAGGGATACCTTAACAAAGTAATTAGAGTTGGCTATGTATGTTCTTAACTCTATAATTCTAAAAAAAAGGGTGAAACTTATAAATGACCTCTATTTCATTATCTTTAACCTAAAGTTGCTACCAAATATTAAATTGTATATATTATTCTACTAGTGAATAGTGATCATTTATACATGTCAACTAGAGAAAAAAAGGATGTAAACTTACTAAGAGTACAGAATCTCGGGCAGCTATAGCTAGTATATCAGCACATGATACAACACCAGGGCATGCACTCTCCACAGAGCTTTTGATATTATCCACAACTTCAAATCCTCTAACTGAGTTTAAGTTAGGTAGAGCAAACTTCTCACCATCGCTTCCATCCAATAGTATTGATCCATCGCAACCCTATGCATTAAGAGTAAAGAAAGTTTTCCTAATTATTTGTGATATAACAATGAGGCCCTTAATTTAAACACAAAAGCAAGTTAAAAATATGAAAGAGTGGCTTCATAGGCATATTCACTTCTAATGTATTAAAAGAAAGTACTTTAGGGATAAATAAGAGTAGCAAGGAATACTTTGAGTGTCCTTGTTGATATCCTTTTTAGAAATGAAAAACTCCTTAATTTGACAAGCATTAATCGAGAGGTTTCGCTGAATTCTTCAGCTTTTCATAGAATAAATTAGTCTCATTACTTAAAAATTATAAACCCTTTCATGACCTAGGGCTATCTTTCTCATGAAACAAGCAAAATATGGTAAAAACACCTTTAAAAGTCAAGAAATATAGTCTATATAGACAAATGACAGAACAAATTTGATGGCCATTAAGTGTAGACAAAAAAAAAAATTGATGCTTGAACTTACATTCACAAAGCAATCATGGAAGTGAAGCCGAAGCAAAGAGGCAGCCATACGCGTTTCAACCTTAATAGCATTTTGCACCTGTGTCCTCACAATAGTGAGAAGATTTGGACATGATGTGTTATAAAAATCTGTATTAAGTTGAGACCTTGCAGCAAGGAACAACATAAAGAAAGCCAGAATCAAAGAATAACCATAGAAGCTATTAGACTTCTTCATGGTTATTTTAATAGCTTCCACACAAGTAGTTAAGGGATGCAAAGAACTCAGAAAGATAATTTAATGTAAGTGTTAAGGCTTTGAGGCATGCAATATCTTTCAGGCTTAATTTATAGCCGAGAGAATGAGAGAATTAGCAATTTTATAATCTATTATAATAAAATTGATATGTTGTTACTTTATAAGTGCTGATGATGTATGGCTGCTGCAGATAATGTCTGCCTGAATTCAAGACTACGATGAAATTGATACTTAAATAAATCTAAAGAGATTAGTAGTTTTAATATTACCGACATGATAGTTAATTGAAAGAGTAGTGGGTTCATAGTTATCAGATTGCATAGAAAATGACCTTCTCATGCAAGTTCATGAATCAAAACACAGTCAGAAGCATTAGTGCTTGTGGAAGAGCTCAAGCTTTTTGCCACCACTTGGGTGCACGATTTAGATATGCGTGCATTAAGAATGTTTAAGATTTAAATTTTGTTGGTATTAGCATTCTGGGTTTTAGTAAAGATAATTTTATAGTGGTTTATTGTGCATTGGTTCAATATGCCAGACTTGGTTTAAATTAAGTTAATCTAGGGGCTGATTCTCAAAAAAAAAAAAAAAAAAAAAAAGTTAATCTAGGGGCTAACTCTAGACCTTATAGCTCTTATATCATATATACCATATTAGAGTTCTTTGTGTAATATACTTCATCACATAATATAGATGTAGTTATGTAAGGGTTTACACTGTGGATATAGGCCGACAGATGTTATATATATATACCATATTAGGGTTTTTTGTGTAATATACTTCATCACATAATAGAGATTTAGCTGTCTAAGGGTTTACACCATAGATATAGGCCGCCAAGTTAAACCACGTAATGACATAACCTTAATATTTTCTCTCTCTTTTGCATCTTTACTCCATTTTCTAGTTCATTCAATTTATTTAACCATTTTCATTTTGGCCCCTCATTTTTAATGCTTTAATTAACCATATCTTGTCTTATCTTATTTATGGAATTTATTAACCTTAGTTAGGATATTCCATAGTACCCAATTAGAGATGTTGATTTTAAAATTGTTATCTGTGGTTTGACATTTTGATTGAACAACTAACCATGATACAAAATGTTTACTTGGTTGTCCATATATGCGTCACACACCCAGTACGTACTAGTTAGGTTTTGACATTTAGATGAACCATCACCTAATAGCTGCCATGAGGCCCGTGACATACGAAATGAGAATGATGTAGATCATGGCTCTCTTGAACATTTATTTGAAATCATTGCATAACAAGGTACAGATATCCTCCTGAGTGAAGTGAAGGATATAAATAATGAATTACACGACAGATAGTGGGGGAGAAAGAGAAGTGGGATTCGAATCATAGAAGAATATTATTATCATTGGACTATCACTTGAATTCCCAATAAATAACCTAATTTAACACAGAAATCATCGAGACTAAATCTAAGGGGTTAAAATAAAATGATGTAGAGAGAGAATGAAAAAATAAGTGAATTAACATGGTTCGGCTTGATGACTTATATATAATAAATTACCCGATCTTTAAAATTCTTTACTTTAAAATTTAAAGAAGTGGATCAAATAAGTCGAAGTGGACCAAATTAACCAAAATAGACCAAAGTGGGTCGGTTGCACACCCCTCACATATTTGCCTTAGCAATTGTGGGTTGATGATGTGCTCTAACAACTTAGACTTAGATTTGATCCAACTTGCCCATCGACGGCCTTTGACTACCCAATTGATCACGAAAATCTCATTCATGCCTAATGCTAACCTCACGACCAACCCAATACCCATTGGTTTGACGACTGTTGTTGATCAATCAGCGTCAATAATCAATATCTTTGTACTCCACCAGGATATATTAATTCTCATTAAGAGTGTTAGTCCCACATTGGTATGAAACTAAGTATCCGTGGGGGCAGTCCCTATATATTTGTGTAACTTTTGTGTGTGGAAGAGACTGAAGAGTGAAGATAGCTTTTGTCTTGTGAATATTTTGGAGATTTGAGTTGATTTGTATTTGTGAGAACTTATGAATATGGTGTTTTTGAGATTTGGAACGCGGTTGATAGTAGATTTAAGTACTTAACATTAAAGCATAGAATTATCCGAACCACGTTATTGTAAAGCTAACCTTTTATTTTTTTTAAAATTTTTTAGGAAAAATAATTTTTTTTTTCTATAGATTTTATATTTCTCATAAAAGTGGTATTAAATTTTTTTTAAATGATTCATTAACAAATGCCTTAAATGCTGGATCAAGATTTTATTGTTTGTGTGCATGCAAATTGATTAATTTTAAATTTCAATAAATTGTATGAGAACTTTCACACTGCCATAAAAAAACTGATCGAAGATGTGAGCTTTCACAATTTCTCTATACGGTTATCAAATGGAAAATCATTCGCTACAGGATTCAAGAGAACTAGTTAGAAAAAAGCCAGCAATAAAACCACACCATAGAGACTTAAAATATGTCACTATGATACATGACTACACTGATCATACAACGAGAAGCATACTTTAGTACATATCTTCTTCTTTTTTCCCAAGTCAAATCCTTGTTAAGTTCAACACAATTTATGAGTTCACAACCCTACAGTTCTTTCTGATCTGTCCACTGGACCCAGTAAGTGGACTTATATTCCCCATCTTGATCATGGAATTAGCAAAGTCCGCAAAGAAAAGACCACTATTAGTGCTGTATCTTTGGACCAAACTTAGGGTTGTCGTTTTGGCCTCATCACTAGAGAATAAAATTTGGTCAGAACTAAGAAGACCCTTTCCATTGAGCAAGTTCTGAAAGTAGTGGTTGTCAAACAAATCATTTGAGTTTCGATCCAGGAATGTTGCCTTGTTTGCATCACCATTCACTGGGCATATATTTTGCAAATCGGACAACATATTCGTATCCAAAGTACTGTCTGGATTGCCTGTTCCGGCGAAGTTGAACAGCCTATTGCTGAAGAGAAGACACCTAGATAGTCCAATTGTATGACCTCCTATACAAATAATATACAATGCGTCAATTGAAAAATCTAATCCTCTAATAAGTGGTCTGTCATGTCATATTAAAGAATTGTATGAACCAAGAATTAGAGGCATCTCATGAATTCTGATGGCTAGCTATAATATTGTAACAGGGAGTAACTTATAAGAAATTGAACTTAGGGTAAACTGAATTTTTGGTACTTCAAGTATGGAGTTTGTTTGATTTTGGTCTTTCAAATTTTAAAATGTAACAATTTAGTTTGATCGTTCCCTTCATAATTTTTTCCATTTATTTATTGCTTTCCATCCATTTCTTATTTGCATTTTTGTTTAATTTTAGTTCGATAAATATGAGGTCCCTTTAATATGGGGTGTTCCAACATTTTGTAGTCACGTAAATAGTAGAATAGATGAATGAACTATATTTTAGAATTTTGAACGACTAGAGAGTTGAATGTTTAAAAATTAAAAAACCAAAATCAAACATGTTTGAGGGATCAAAAATGCATTTTACCCTTATAATTATGAAGGAAATATTTCTTTTATATGGAATTATGAAGGCAATTTTAGTTGGGTAAATTTGAGAGAACTTTTGCTTAACATTCTTCAATATTTGCATATTATGTTAGTTAAATTTATAGTGTAATTTATGTAACAAGTACCTGATAAGGATACCACATCTGTGAGATTGAGGCCTACATTTGCAAACTTAAGAGCGATACTACCCAGGCTGTCAAATGGAGAAGGAAGCCCAGTATTTGCTCCCGTTTGATTTGCCACTAGCGCATCTCTTCTGCCCAACGGAACCTTCCATGTAGGTCCTCCACTCTGCAAACCATTACAGAACATGATAAATGTTGACAGATAATTTTGAATTCAGATTTCATAAGACTTTTGTGTGTACTTGGAAGTTCCTTCAACGTCAAATATTTCTCTAATATTATTCTATTGATTCTAATGTGCTGTTTAGCATGTTGCTGCAATAATATACTACAACAATAGCAAATAAGTGCTACTCATAAAAATTTTAGGGTCGACAATATATATATCTACAAATTAATCAAGGTCAACCACATGTATTAATATTCTTAACACTATAATAATAGCAATTATAAATGACCATCATTTCATTCTTTTGAATTTGAAATTGATTCCAAAAACCAAATTGTATATTAGTCTATGTATAGTGGGGAGCAGTGAACTAGTGAATAGTGATCATATATATATATACATGTCAACTAGGAAAAAAAAAAGATTTAAACTTACTAAGAGCACTGAATCTCGGGCGGCTATGGCTACTATATCAGCACATGATACAACACCAGGACATGCACTCTCCACAGAGCTTTTGATATTATCCACAACGTCAAATCCTCTAACTGAATTTAAGTTGGGAAGGGCAAACTTCTCCCCATCGCTTGTATCCAATAGTATTGATGCATCGCAACCCTATGCATTAACAGCAGAGAAAATTTTACTAATTATTTATGATACAATGAGGCCATTAAGTTGCCCCCAAAAAGTTAAAGAGGAAAGGAGGTTAAAAATATGGTAAGTGGCTTGCTAGGCATATCCACTTCTGATATATTTAAAAGAGAAAGTACTTTTTGGATAAACAAGAATACCAACGAATACTTTGAGTGTCCTCTTGTTGATTCCCTTTTGGAAATGAGAAAGTCCTTAATTTTACAAGCATTGATCAAGGGGTTTTCATTGAGTTCTTCAGTTAATTCTTGGAATAATTAGTTTCAATACTTAAAAATTATAAACCCTTTCATGACCTAGGGGTGTCTTTCTCATGAAACAAGTATGCTAAAAACACCTATTAAGGTATTGAAATAGACAACTAACAGGATAATTTTGAAGGACATTAATGAATTGTTGATAAAGAAAATTTTATGCATAAACTTGCATTCACAAAGCAATCATGGAAATGAAGCCGAAGCAAAGAGGCAGCCATACGCATTTCAATCTTGATAGCATTTTGAACCTCTCTCCTCACAATAGAGATAAGATTTGGACACGATGCCTTATAAAAATCTGTAGTCAATTGAGACCTTGCAGCAAGGAATAACATAAAGAAAGCCAGAATCAAAGAATAACCGTAGAAGCTATCAGACTTCTTCATGATTATTTCAATAGTTTCGACAGAAGCAGTTGAGGGATTTTGCAAAGAAACTAAAAAATAATGTAATGCAAGCGTTAAGGCCTTGAAGCATGCAGCATCTTGCAGGCTTAATTTATAGCCGAGACAGTGTGTGCCTTAGCAAGTTTATATTCTGTTATAATATAATTGATATGTTGTTACTTTATAAGTGCTGATGATGTATGGCTGCTGTAGATGGTGTCTGCCAGAATTCAATACTGCTCTGAATTTGATACTTAAATGAACCTCACAGATTAGTAGTTTTAATATTACCGACGCTATAGTTTATTGAAAGAGTAGTGGATTCATTGTTATCAGATTGCATAGAAAATGATCTTCTCATGCAAGTTCATGAATCAAAACACAGTCAGAAGCATTAGTGCTTGTGGAAGAGCAAAGCTTTTTGTTACCACTTGGGCGCACGATTTAGTTATGCGTGCATTAAGAATGTTTAAGATTTAAATTTTGTCGGTATTAGCATTCTGGTAACGTAGATGGATGGCTGTGTTTTTGTTAAAGATAATTTTATTATAGTGGTTTATTGTGCATTTGGTCCAAGATGCCCAACTTAGTATAAATTAAGTCCGTCTCTTATATATACCATATTAGGATTCTCTGTGTAATTGTCTAAGGCTTTAAACCGTGAATATAGGCCACTAGACCGAACCACGTAATCTTAAGTGTTCTCTCTCTCTTTTCCATCTCTACTCTATTTTCTATTTCCTTCAATTTAATAGTTTTCATTTTGGTCTGTCATCATTAATGCTTTAATTAATTATATCTTGTCTTATCTTATTTGATGGAATTTATTAACCTTAGTTAGGATATTGCGTAGTAACCAATTAGAGTTGTTGATCTGATTATTGTTATATGGGGTATGACATTTTGATTGAACAACTGACCATGATACAAAATGTTTACATGGTAGTCCATGTGTCATGCATAACACACTTCCTGCAGTTGGCCTGCTAAAAGCACACCCAGTACATATTAGCTAGGTTTTAACATTTAGATGAACCATCAACTAAGTTGCCATGACATGCGAAATGAGAATGATATAGATCATGACTCTCTTTGTTAGGACATATGTGATTCACTTGTTAGGAACATATGTCACTATTTTATGTAATTGGCTAATCCTTTGACAAAACGTATTTTACTTGTATTTGGGTGGATCTAGGATGTGTTTAATATTTCAAGAAACTTTGTTTCGAGATCAAGTGTCGAAGCCATGCAAGTCTATCCAAGATTCAAGCTGAAAAGTGCAAGTTTATTAAAACTCGACAGCTAATATTTATCGAGCTTGAAGAGTTGTTCCAGCCCCGTGGCTTGACAGCTACTCCACAGATGGCTATCTGTCGAGGTTTAAGAAAAACAGATTTTCAGTTCTGTTTTGACTTTAATCTGTGATTATGTGTTTGGACTTTCTTTTCTCTTAACCCATGAAGGTGACACAAGTTGCACAAGTATTGAGCAAAGTTTGTTCAAGCAAATTGTGACCGGAGACAGAATTTGTCCTAGTTCATCGTTCTTGTGAATAAGTTCCTGTGTTTGTACATCGTAGGGTTTTGTGACCAAGTATCTTCTTGATCTTCATCGTTTGGATGAACTGAAGAATTTTGCAGTCAACAACCTTCTCTAGTTGGTGATTTAAGTCACGTACTGGGATCCACGCAATTAGTTAGTCACGTACTGGGAACCGTGCATCAAAATGAGAGTTTGTTACTACAAAACAAGTTCAATTGAGTATTGGGGTAAGGGTTCAACTATAGGTTGGTAAAAAGCACTGGGATTCCTTTACTTGTAACTGCTTGTTTTGATAATAGTGAATTCTAGGGAGTGGTGACCTTAAAACACCCAGTGAGGGTTTTGCCGTGTTGGTTTTCTCCATTCGTAAATAAATCACCGTGTCAATTTATTTTCTGCTGCACTTAATTTAATTGGTGATTTTTTTTGTGCTACCATGTGCTTTGCATGTTAATTTGATTAATTAATAAACTTGGCTAATTAATCAATTAATTTATCACAAGGGGTCAATTCATTTTTGGCCTATCATTCTTGAACATTTGATTGAAATCATTGCATAACAAGGTACGGATATACCTATCGAGTGAAGTGAATGTTCACTGGATATAAATAATGAATTGCATGATCTTGATAGATAGATAGTGGTGAGGATAGGGAGAAATGGGATTGAAACCAAAGAAAAATACTACTACCATTGAGCTATCACTTGAACCCCAATAAATGACTTAATTTAACACACAAATTCCCGAGACGAAATCTAAGGATTAAAATAAAATAATATAGAGAGGGAAAGAGAAAATAAGGGAATTAACATAGTTTGACTTGATTGCTTACATATACTAGATCACTAGATCTTCAGAATTCTTTTCTTTAAAGAAGTGGACTAAATTGGCTAAATTGGACTGAAGCATACTAAATTAGACCGACATGGACTGAAGTGGATCGAAGTATACCAAATGGATCTGATTAGACCAAAGTGACCAAATAGATAGAATTAGACCGAATGGGCTGAATTGGACTGGAATAGACTTAATTAGACCAAAATGGACCAACGTAAACCAAATGGACCAAATTAGACCAAAGTGGACTAAATGGACTGTATTAGACTAAAATGGACCAAATTAGACTAAAATGGACTAAATCATCGGCCATGTCACAGTTGTTTTTAATTGATTTGTTCCTCTATTTTTTTTGATAATATTAAATATATTAACTGATTGACTTCACACATTCATCTTGAATGTTTTTTATTTTCCTAATAATATATTAGATGGTTTTAATTTTATATGTACTTTTCCTTTACAAATTCATCTATTTTAGTTAAGAAATAACTATTTTTCACACTTTTCTTTTTCTTCATTGCTCTTACTTCAATTCATTACTCTTAATTTTTTTTAATATTATCAAAAAATTAGAGGAACTAATGAATAAAAAAAATAGTGACATGACCGGCCGATGATGTGACTCAATAGAAGTGTAATAACATTAAAAACCATGCTTCGATTTTTAGCTATTACAAGCTCATGCTTGTAAGAATAAGACTCAATTTAAACATATATTATTATATAGTTATAATTATGCTATAAATATATAATAATATATTTATATAGCCCTTGAATTATATAGATTATGTAGATTTGTAAATTAGCTCACAAAATACCAAATATTTATTTGCAATTTACAGATAATATAAATAGTTCATTTTGTAGTAAAAAGTATTAAATTTTTAAGAATACATGGTTGGTGAATAAACTTTTTATAAATTCACAAACAAAAATAATTAAATGTAATTAATCCAAATAAAATAATTTCAAAATAATTTAGTTAGTATTAATTATTAGCATAGATTTGAAAAGAGCCATGTAGCTCAACGGACTCTTTTTGATGTCCCTAATTTGGTGAATTTCTCTCCTGCGTCTTCGCTAGAGCAAAGCATTTAGTCCTTTTGTTTAAAGAATTCTTGAGAAATCTCTAGCTCGTACTTTCAATAGAAATGTCCATGGTTTAAATCTCTCTTCTTCCAACTATCGAATTATAAAATTAAGAAGGAAAAAAAAAAAAAAAAAACACTATTAGCATATTTTAGTGAATGCTTAAAAAATATTAGTTATAGTGTTTACTATGTATGAAAAAAGAACAAGTTTATCAAGTTACTTTTGAAAAAGCATATACTTGTGTTTAGACATATAATGTTAGTTTTAACAAGTTAGTATTTATGATATTTATTGACTTTCATTTTAACACTAAATTTAGGGTCTTCATTTTAAAGATATCACTCTAATAATCTCGCTTCATGGGGTAGCAGACAGCATGTAGTTCATAGTTATTGTATTATCAATTATCAAAGATAAGAAGAGTTTAGTACTTTGTGGGTGTCGTGTACAAGCCAACGACAAACCCAAACAACTGCCTGCAGTTACAACAAGAATGGCTTCATAGTTTCCATCTCTAGCTGTTGATTTCAATAAGGACTGCAGAAGGATTGAAAATATGATTACCTTTATTCCTTTCATACGCATAACAACACCCTATAAATACTGGCCTTTCTCTATCAAACCCAAATCACCTCATTGCACCACATAATAAACTATCATCGAAGTACCATATTAGTTTTTTCCTATATACCTCTAGTTTCTCTCTTCCATGGCCTCCAAAACTTTCACCATGAAATTCTTCTCACTTCAAATTTCTTCATTTGCCATCATCCAAATGGCAATGACTGGAGACCCAAACATCCTCACTGATTTTATAGTCCTCCCAAATGTCACCAACGTTGATGGGAATTTCTTCACATTCACTGGCTTGCGTGACCTTTTCAAGGGAGGCCCTTCCACAACCCTCAAAGTCTCGAAAGAAGCTTGGCTGAGTTCTCTGCTCTCAATGGACAGAGTGTTTCTTATGCTGTCCTTGGATACCCGGCTGGCACGACTAGCCCACCCTACGTTCATCCTCGCGCTTCTGAGCTTCTTTTCGTGGTTGAAGGTACCCTTCAAGTCGGGTTTGTTGATACAACCAACAAGCTCTTTACTTAGACACTACAAACGGGTGATATCTTTGTGTTCCCAAAGGGACTTGTGCACTTCCAGTACAATGCTGATGCACAAATACCTGTTGTAGCGATTGCAGCATTTGGGAGTGCGAATGCTGGAACCGTTTCAATTCCCAACACTTTGTTCACTTGGCTAAATCCTTCAAGACCAATACTACCACCATAGAAGCTCTTAAGACTGGTCTTGCTCCTCCCATGCCTTGAGGATAGCATTCATTAAGAGTACAACATTACAATATCTCCTTGTTCTTTGGTGTTTTGTGCTTTTTTTTTTTTTTTTTTTTTTTGGAATAATTTTCCTTATTGTTTGAAAGGGTATGACTATGTATCATCAAGTTTATTAACATTAAATGTTGTTCTCTTATCTATCATCAAAGATATATTAATTTTTATGCTTTTCGACATTGTTGGATAGCAATTTGCATCCAATTTTTCTTTTTAAATTCGCGTCTCTTTAAAATAGATGAAGTTATACGAGCTTGAAGGCACCACTATATGTTATACAATGAGCCGGCTTAACGTCTTCTCCCTCTTCGACCATCCTTTCTCCAATTCCAATGGAGGGGGACTTGAGTCTGGAGACATCACATCCCAATGGAAAGAGATAAAGTAAGGTTCAAAAGAACATTCATACTATTGAAGAACACATCATTGAATTTGATGATTCAAGGGTCCAAAAAGTATCTTAATCCCTATATCTCATTAAAATTATACTTCAAGTCTTGGCCAAATCTCTCTCTATCTCTCTCTCTCAAGCACTTTGACGACTGTTGTTGATCAATCAGCGTCAATAATCAATATCTTTGTCCTCCACCAGGATATATTAATTCTCATTAAGAGTGTTAGTCCCACATTGGTATGAAACTAAGTATCCTTGTGGGCAGTCCCTATATATTTGTGTAACTTTTGTGTGTGGAAGAGACTGAAGAGTGAAGAATGAAAATAGCTTTTGTCCTGTGAATATTTTGGGGATTTGACTAGATTTGTACTTGTGAGAATCTATGAATATGGTGTTTTTGAGATTTGGAACGCGGTTGATAGTAGATTTAAGTATTTGACATTAAAGCATAGAGTTAATTGAACCACTTTATTGTAATGCCGACCTTTTATTTTTTTAAATTTTTTAGGAAACATTTTTTTTTCCATAAATTTTATATTTTCTATAAAAGTAATATTAAAATTTTCTTAAAATAATCCATTAATAAATGCCCTAAGTGCGAGACCAAGATTTTATTGTTTGTGTGCATGCGAATCGATTAATTTTAAATTTCAATAAATTGTATGAAAACTTTCACACTGCCATTAAAAAAAAAAAAACTGATCGAAGATTTGAGCTTTCACAATTTCTCTATGCGGTTATCAAATGGAAAATCATTGGCTACAGGATTCTGGAGAACCAGTTAGAAAAAAGCCAGCAATAAAACCACACTATAGAGACTTAAAATATGTCACTATGATACATGACTACGCTGACCATACTATCAAGATCAAGAACAGAGCAAGCAATTGAAGCAGAAGAAACACGGATCAACTTGTATAGCAAAAGTTCAAGAAGTCATATCTGAAGCTCTTGTCGTTTAGTAGTTGTATTAGTTTACATTAGCAATATACGACTTGTAGCTTAGTGTTTATTTTCATTCATTTGTAATCACACGTGAGTAGGTTAGTTACTTACACGTGAGAGAGGTTGTTAGGATCTGTTAGCACAGTATTAGCTCAGTGCTCTGTTTCTCGTTCTTAGCTGGATTTGGGATGTATATAAACTCACAAAGTAAATTAATCAAAGTAATTAGTTTTTCCCAATTCATTCTTTTCTCATATGGTATCAGAGCTCCTAGAAAGCCTGAAATTCTAGGGTTTTACAGATTTGGGAATTTCTCTTTCATCGTCCACCATTGTTGCTCTTCTCAAGCTTTCTCAAAGCTTTCTTAAAATCTTCTCAAGCTTTTTTTCTTCTCAAGCTTTTTCTTTGCCTTAATGGCTGCCACAACAGTTAACACTTCTACCACTGAGTCTTCATCTTCTTCACAAGACTCATATAATCCCAATGATCCTCTGTTCTTACATCCAGGAGAAAATCCAGGGGCTGTTCTCACTTCTCAGCCTCTGATTGGAGAAGAAAATTATTCTGCTTAGGCAAGATCAGTGAGAAAGTCTTTGATTGGTAAAAACAAGCTTCGTTTTATAGATGGTTCTATAACCATTTCTTCTCCACTCGTGAATTCACCAACTGCTGTTCAAGCATGGATTCGTGCTGATAATATAGTTGGTACTTGGATCATCAATTCAGTATCACCAAAACTTCAGGATAGTATCATTTACAGAGATACTGCTTTTGAGATTTGGACTAAGCTTCGAGACACATTCAGTCAAGGAAATGGAACCAAGGTTTTCAACATCCAGAAGCAAATTGCTGAGTTCCATCAGGGAGAACAATCACTCACTGATTACTTCACTCAGCTTAAGGTCTTGTGGGATCAGCTTCAGAATCTTAGTCCATTCCCTCAATGCACCTGTGGTAAATGCGTGTGCAATATTAATCAGAGGTTGAAGGATCTTCAAATCAAAGAAGCAACAATGAAGTTCCTCATGGGAGTCAATGATGTGTTTTCTCAAGTCAGAACACAAATTTTACTCATGGATCCATTGCCTTCTGCTAATAAGGCTCATTCCTTGTTTATCCAAGAGGAAATGCAAAGATCAGTTACTAATTCTGTTAGAGTTGAATCTAAAGTTTTGGCTGCCAAAAGCTCAAGCACAAATCAAAGAGGAAAAGAAAGGCCATTGTGCACTCACTGTGGAAAGTTGGGACACACTGTGGAGAAATGTTATAAACTCCATGGTTTTCCACCTGGCTACAAATTCAAGAACAGAAATATGATGGCTCATCAGGTTTCAGCTGTTGCAAATCAGTTCCAGGGCCATCACTTAGCCTCTAATACTGATCATAATCCTATTACAAATCAGTTTCAAGGGAATGGCTTGGCTCCAACTACTGAGTATAATCATTTTGTCACTGCTCAAGCACCTGCATTCACCCCTGATCAGTATCACCAGCTTCTGTTCATTGATTGGAGCTCACCAAACTTCAACAGTTCAAGAGCCTCACAAAGTTAATGCTGTGTCATTGCCATCCAATACAGTTGCAGGTATTGTTCCTTGTTCACCACATTCAGTATTTTCTGCTAAGGTTGTGAATAGAAAGGCCTTTGGTGTTGAAACTTGGGTTATAGATACTGGTGCTACAGATCACATAGTTTGTTCAATGCATTTATTGACTTCTTTTACTGCAATTTCACATTCTGTGGTTGAATTACCCAATGGGGAGGCTGCACTTGTGACTCATGTTGGTACAATTAAGCTTTCCTCTCACATTACCCTAACAAATGTCCTTTGTGTGCCTTCATTTTCTTTCAACTTGATATCTGTTAGTGCTTTGACTCAATCTCAACCTTTTTGTCTTGTATTTCTGTCCAACTATTGTTTTATACAGGCCCTTACCTGTTGGAACACGATTGGAATAGGCAGAATGCATGATGGACTCTATCTGTTACAAGCTTCTAGCCTTTCTCAAGCTTCCAAGTCTCTTGATGATTTTCTTCTCAAGAATAAGTCTAGTTCTTTCACTGCTTTTTCTTCTTCTGTTTCTCATGCCAGCTTGTATTCTCTATGGCATTCTAGGCTAGGACATCCATCTGACATGAAAGTTCATGCTTTGAGTCATCTTTTCCCTTTCTTGCAAAATTGTTGTACTAAAGACTGCATTGTATGCCCTTTGGCAAAGCAAAAGAGACTACCCTTTCCCTTTGAAAATAAAAGAGCTACTCATTCATTTGATCTTGTTCACATGGATGTTTGGGGACCCTTTTCCATTCCTACTACTGCTGGACATAAATACTTTCTTACAATTGTAGATGATGCATCAAGAGCCACTTGGGTTTTCCTCATGAAAAACAAATCTGAAGTTAGGCCTTTGATTGCTTCATTCTACAAAATGATCCATACTCAATTTCAAACCCCTATTAGGTCCATTAGAACTGATAATGCTCTAGAGTTTAACATGTTTGATTTTTACAACTCTAATGGCATTATTCATCAACAAAGCTGTGTCTACACTCCACAACAGAATTCAGTTGTGGAGAGGAAACATCAGCACATTCTTGCAACTGCTAGGGCCTTGCAAATTCAGTCCAACATTCCTCTTGTTTTCTGGGGAGATTGCATCCTTACAGCTGTCTATTTGATCAATAGACTTCCTACTCCTTTCCTGCAAAATAAGTCTCCTTATGAGGTCCTTTTCAATCAAATCCCTTCTTACTCTCACCTCAGGACCTTTGGCTGCCTTTGTTTTGCTACTAATGTCAATCCCCATAAACACAAGTTCACCCCTAGAGCTAGGAAGTCTGTCTTCTTAGGATACCCGTTCAATATCAAGGGTTACAAGCTGCTTGATCTTCAATCTCACTCTATTTTCATCTCTAGGGATGTCATCTTTCATGAAAAGGTGTTTCCTTTTACTTCACACACTCCTCTTCCTCCATCTGCCTTCATTCCTTTGCCTAGCATTCCTTCCATTCCTCATGCCTTACTTGATCCTATCCCAGCTGTTAATGTTGATTCCTTTGTTCAGATTCATCATGATCTTGATTCAGATGATCAAGCATTTCCTGATGTTTTTGATCATGTTGCTACTGATGTTCTTGATCATGATGTTTCTGTTACTCCAGCTGTGCTTCCTGATGCTCCTAGAAGGTCTACTAGGGTGCCTAAACCTCCATCCTACCTTAAGGCTTATCATTGCAACCAAATTTCATCAACCATCATCTCCAATCAATCCAAGTCAGGCACTTCCCATCCTCTTTCTTCCTATCTTTCTTATGCCTCTTTATCTCCCACCTACAAATCCTTTTGTTGCTCAATTTGTACCAACACAGAACCTAAGTTTTTTTCACAAGCTGCAGCTGATCCTAAGTGGCAAGATGCCATGGATGCTGAGATTGCTGCCTTGGAAGCCAATAATACTTGGACTATCACTCCTTTGCCTCATGGTAAACATCCTATAGGATGCAAATGGGTTTATAGGATTAAGTACAAGGCTGATGGGGCTATTGAAAGGTACAAAGCAAGGTTGGTTGCAAAGGGGTTTACTCAAAATGAGGGCTTAGATTACCTTGAGACCTTCAGCCCTGTTGCCAAGATGGTTTCTGTGAAGTGTATCCTTGCAGTGGCTGCTGTGAAGGGCTGGTTCCTTAGCCAACTTGATGTAAATAATGCCTTTCTTCATGGTGACTTGCATGAAGAAGTCTACATGGCTCTTCCACCTGGTTTTCACAGCAAGGGGGAGCATGGAGACCAGCATGGAGACCAGCTTGTATGCAGATTAAATAAGTCACTTTATGGACTTAAACAGGCCTCCAGACAATGGTTTTCCAAGTTCTCCAACACATTGATTCAACTTGGTTTTACTCAATCTAAAGCTGACTACTCACTCTTCACTAGGCAACAAGGAGATTCATTCATTGCTTTGTTAGTTTATGTTAATGACATTCTCATAGCAAGCAATGATAAGGGGCAAGTTGATCAATTTAAGGTGATGTTGAATCAGAAATTCCAGCTGAAGGATTTGGGTGCTTTGAGATTTTTCCTTGGTTTGGAAGTAGCTAGGACAGACAAAGGCATTTCCCTATGTCAAAGGAAGTATGCTCTTGAGATTCTGGAGGATGCAGGGCTTCTTGGGTGCAAACCTGTAAAAGTTCCTATGGATCAAAGTTTGAGACTCAGCAAACATGATGGTTTGTTACTTGATGATCCAGGGCAATACAGAAGACTGGTGGGAAGGTTGCTGTACCTAAGCATCACTAGACCTGACCTCACCTTTGCAGTCCACAAATTAAGCCAATTTATGGCTAAACCAAGAAAACCACACCTTGAGGCAGCACTTAAGGTTTTGCAGTACTTAAAGAATGAACCGGGTAAAGGCATTTTCTTCTCAGCAAATTCAGAGTTGCATGTAAAAGGTTTTACAGATTCTGACTGGGCTTCATGTCCAGATACCAGAAGGTCTGTTACTGGATATTGTATATTCATTGGAGACTCATTAGTTTCCTGGAAATCAAAGAAATAATCCACTGTTTCCAGATCATCAGCAGAGGCAGAATATCGGGCTATGGCTATTTCAACTTGTGAGATAGTCTGGATTCTTTATTTGCTAAAGGATCTTCAGGTTCATCACAGCAGAGAAGCCTTGTTATTCTATGACAGTCAGGCAGCACTCCACATAGGTTCTAATCCTGTTTTCTATGAACGAACGAAACACATAGAAATTGACTGCCATGTTGTAAGGAATAAAGTGTTGGAGAGAGTTATCAAACTTATCCATGTTAGAACTCAATCCCAATTAGCAGATTTGCTCACTAAGGCTTTGAGCCATAAACAGTTTTCAGAGCTTTTATTCAAGATGGGACTCATCAACATTTATCAACCTACAGTCCATCTTGAGGGGGAGTATCAAGATCAAGAACAGAGCAAGCAATTGGAGCAGAAGAAACACAGATCAACTTGTATAGCAGAAGTTCAAGAAGTCATATCTGAAGCTCTTGTCGTTTAGTAGTTGTATTAGTTTACATTAGCAATATACGACTTGTAGCTTAGTGTTTATTTTCATTCATTTGTAATCACACGTGAGTAGGTTAGTTACTTACACGTGAGAGAGGTTGTTAGGATCTGTTAGCACAGTATTAGCTCAGTGCTCTGTTTCTCGTTCTTAGCTGGATTTGGGATGTATATAAACCCACAAAGTAAATTAATCAAAGTAATTAGTTTTTCCCAATTCATTCTTTTCTCATACATACAACGAGTAGCAGACTTTAGTACAAATCTTTTTTTTCCCATCCAATCCTTGTTATCTTCAGCACAATTTATGAGTTCACAACCCTACAGTTCTTTCTGATCTGTCCACTAGACCCAGTAAGTGGACTTATATTCCCCATCTTGATCATGGAATTAGCAAAGTCCGCAAAGAAAAGATCAGAGTTAGTGCTGTAACTTTGGACCAAACTTTGGGTTGTCGTTTTGGCCTCATCACTAGAGAATAAAATTTGGTCAGAACTAAGAAGACCCTTTCCATTGAGCAAGTTCTGAAAGTAGTGATTGTCAAACAAATCATTTGAGTTTCGATCCAGGAATGTTGTCTTGTTTGCATCACCATTCACTGGGCATATCTTTTGCAAATCGGACAACATATTTGTATCCAAAGTACTGTCTGGAGTGCCTGTTCCGGTGAAGCTGAACAACCTATTGCTGAAGAGAAGACACCTAGATAGTCCAATTGTATGACCTCCTATACAATGCATCAATCAAAGAATCTAATCATTTAATTAGTGGTTTGTCATATATTAAAGAATTGTATGAACCAAGAATTAATTAGTGCCATCTCATGAATTCTGATGGCTAGCTATAATATTGTAACAGGGACTAACATATAAGAATTTTAATTAATCTTAAGGTAAACTGAATTTTTGGTCCTTCAAGTATGGAGTTTGTTTGATTTTGGTCCCTTATTTTAAAATGTTTGATTTTGTTCTTTCACATTTTAAAATGTAACAATTTAGTTTGACCGATCCCTTTATAATTTTTTCCATTTATTTATTGCTTTCCATCCATTTTTGTTTAATTTTAGTTCCTTTAAATATGGGGTCCTTTAATATGAGTGCTCTTACATTCTGTAGTCACGCAAATAGAAAAATAGATGGATGGACTATATTTTAAAATTTTGAAGCACTAGAATTGAATGTTTAAAAATTGAAAAATCAAAATCAAACATTACTACCCTTATGATTATGAAGGAAATATATATTTTTTTGATGGAATTATGAAGGCTATTTTAGTTGGGTAAATTTGAGAGAACTTTTGCTTAACATTCTTCAATATTTGCATATTATGTTAGTTAAATTTATAGTGTAATTTATGAAACAAGTACCTGATAAGGACACCACATCTTTGAGATTGAGGCCTACATTTGCAAACTTAAGAATGATATTACCCAGGTTGTCAAATGGAGAAGGAAGCCCAGTATTTGCTCCCGATTGATTTGCCACTAGCGCATCTCTTCTGCCCAACAGAACCTTCCATGTTGGTCCTCCACTCTGCAAACCATTACAAAACATGATGATAAATGTTGAAAGATAATTTTGAACTCAGATTTCATAAGACTTTTGCGTGTACTTGGAAGTTCCTCCGACATTAAATATTTCTCTAATATTATTCTACTGATTCTAATGTGCTGTTTAGCATATTGCTGCAATAATATATATACCAAAAATAATAACAACTAATTGTATCGGTCATAAAAATTTTAGGGTCGACAATACATATATATCTGAACAAATTAATCAAGGCAGACCACATTTATCCTTTAATACTATAATAATAGCAATTATAAATGACCATCATTTAATTTTTCTGAACCTGAAGTTGATATGTATACTGGTGAGTAGTGAACTAGTGAATAGTGATCATATATATATATATATATATATGTCAACCAGGAAAAAAAATTTTAAACTTACTAAGAGCACTGAATCTCTTGCAGCTATGGCTACTATATCAGCACATGATACAACACCAGGACATGCACTCTCCACGGAGGTTTTGATATTATCTACAACATCGAATCCTCTAACTGAATTTAAGTTGGGACCGGCAAACTTCTCACCATCGCTTACATCCAATAGTATTGATGCATCACAACCCTATACATTAAAGGCAGAGAAAATGTTACTAATTATTTATGATACAATGAGGCCATTAAGTTGCCCCAAAAAGTTAAAAGAGAAAAGGAAGTTAAAAATGTGGTAAGTGGCTTCATATGCATATCCACTTCTGATATATTTAAAAGAGAAAGTACTTTTCGGATAAACAAGAATTCCAACAAATACTTTGAGTGTCCTTGTTGAACTCCCTTTTGGAAATGAGAAACTCCTTAATTTGACAAGCATTAATCAAGGGGTTTCTTTGAGTTCTTCAAATAACTCTCGGAATAATTAGTTTCGATACCTAAAAATTATAAACCCCTTCATGACCTAGGGGTATCTTTGTCATGAGTCATGAAACAAGTATGCTGAAAACACCTATTAAGGTATTGAAATAGACAACTAACAGGATAGTTTTGATGGACATTAAAGAAATGTTGATAAAGGAAATTTGACGCATAAACTTACATTCACAAAGCAGTCATGGAAGTGAAGCCGAAGCAAAGAGGCAGCCATTCGCATTTCAATCTTGATAGCATTTTGAACCTCTCTCCTCACAATAGCCATGATATTTGGACATGAGGTCTTATAAAAATCTGTAATCAGTTGAGACCTTGCAGCAAGGAATAACATAAAGAAAGCCAAAATCAAAGAATAACCATAGAAGCTATCAGACTTCTTCATGATTGTTTCAATAGCTTCCACACAAGTAGTCGAGGGATGCAAAGATACTCAAAAAAATAATGTAATTTGAGTGTTAAGGCCCTGATGCATGCAACATCTTGCAAGCTTAATTTATAGCCGAGACAATGTGTGCCTTAGCAAGTTTATAATCTGTTATAATATAATGGATATGTTGTTACTTTGTAAGTGCTGATGATGTATGGCTGCTGCAGATAGTGTCTGCCTGAATTCAATACTGCTCTGAATTTGATACTTAAATAAACCCCACATATTAGTAGTTTTAATATTTCCGACACTATATTAATTTTATTGAAAGAGTAGTGGATTCATTGTTATCTGAATGCATAGAAAATGACCTTCTCGTGCAAGTTCATGAATCAGAACACACTCAGAAGCATTAGTGCTTGTGGAAGGGCTAAAGCTTTTTGCTGCCACTTGGGCGCACGATTTAGTTATGCGTGCATTAAGAATGTTTAAGATTTAAATTTTGTCAGTATTAGCATTCTGGTAACTTAGATGGATGGCTGTGTTTTGTTAAAGATAATATTATTATAGTGGTTTATTATGCATTGGTTCAAGTTGCCCAACTTAGTGTAGATTAAGTCTATTTAGGGCTAACCCTAGACCCTATAGCTCTTATACATACCATATATATTAAAGTTTCTTTGTGTAACTGTTTAAGATTTTACACCATAGACATAGGCCACTAGGCCGAACCAGGTAATCCTAGTGTCCTCCCTCTCTCTTTTACATTTCTACTCTATTTTCTATTTCCTTCAATTTATTGAATATTTTGGCCCGTCATTTTTAATGCTCTAATTAATTTTACTTGTCTCATCTTAGTTAGCATATTCCGTAGTATCCAATTAGAGTTGTTGATTTGATTGTTGTTATATGGGGTTTGACATTTTGATTGAACAACTGACCAAGCTACAAAATGTTTACATGGTAGTCCATGTGTCACACATAACACACTCACTGCATTTGACCTGCTAAAAGCACACTCAGTACGTACTAGCTAGGTTTTAACATATAGATGAACCATCATCTAAGTTGCCATGACATGTGAAATGAGAATGATATAGATCATGACTCTCTTGAACATTTGATTGAAATCATTGCATAACAAGGTACGGATATACCTACTGAGCGAAGTGAATGTTCACTGGATATAAATAATGAATTGCGTGATCTTGATAGATAGATAGTGGCGGGGAGAGGAAGAAGTGGGATTCGAATCAAAGAAAAATACTATTACCGTTGAATTATCACTTGAACCCCAATAAATGATCTAATCTAAGATGCAAATCACTGAGACTAAATCTAAGGGTTAAAATAAAATGATGTAGAGATGGAAAGAGAAAATAAGAGAATTAACATAGCTTGATTTGATTGCTTACATATTCTAGAATATTGGATCTTCAAAATTCTTTACTTGGCTGAATTGGACTAAAATAGATTGAAATAGACTAAATTAGACCGACATGGATTGAAGTGGACCAAAGTATACTAAATGGACCTAATTGGACTAAATTGAACCAAATGGATAGAATTAGACCGAATGGGCTAAATTGGACCGAAATAGACTTAATTAGACTAAAATGGACCGACATGAACCAAATGGACTGAATTAGACCGAAGTGGATAGAATGGATTGCATTAGACTAAAATGGACCAAATAGAACAAATTAGACCGAATGGACTGAATCATCGGCCACATCACAGTTTTTTTTTTAATTGATTTGCTCCTCTAGTTTTTTGATAATATTAAATATATTAACTGATTGACTTCACACATTTATCTTGGACGTTTGTTTTTTTCCTAATAATATATTGGAAGGTTTTAACTTTATATATACTTTTCCTTTACAACTTCATCTATTTTAATTTAGAGATAACTCTTTCCACACTTTTCTTTTTCTTCATTCCTCTTACTTCAATTCATTACTCTTTTTTTTTTTTTAATATTAGCAAAAAAATTAGAGGAACAAATCAATAAAAAATAGTGACGTAGCTAATAATGTGACTCAATAAGAGTGTAGTAATATTAAATATTATGCTTTGACTTTTAGCTATGACAAGCTCATGAAGGCTCAATTTAAATATATATTATTATATATTTATAGGTATGCTATAAATATATTTAATATACTTATATAGCCCTGGAATTATATAGATTATGTAGATTTGTAAATTAGCTCACAAAATATCAAATATTTATTTGTAATTTATTGATAATATAAATAGTTCATTTTGTAGTAAAAAGTATTAAATTTTTAACAATACATGGTTGGTGAATAAACTTTTTATAAGTTCACGAGCAAAAATAATTAAATATAATTAATCCAAATAAAATAATTTCAATATAATTTAGTTAGTGTTAATTATTAGCATAGATTTGTAAAGAGCCATGTAGCTTAATTGATTCTTTTTTATGTCCCTAATTTGGTGAATTTCTCTCGTGCATCTTCACTAGAGCAAAGCCCTCATTCCTTAGCTTGACTAATTCTTTTTTATGTTCCTAATTTGGTGAATTTCTCTTGTGCATCTTTGCTAGAGCAAAGCGCTCATTCCTTTTGTTTAAAGACTTTTTGGGAAATCTCTAGCTTGTACTTTCAACATAAACGTCCATGATTTAAATCTCCCCTTTCAGAACTATAGAATTATAAAATTAAAAAGAAAAAAAAAACACTATTAGCATATTTTAGTGAACGCTTAAAAAATATTAGTTATAGCGTTTATTGTATATGAAAAAAAATAAGTTTATCAAGTTGCTTTTGAAAAAGCATATGCTTATTCAACAAGAAAATGATCAATGCTTGAACAATTTAGTATTTATGATATTTATTGACTTTCATTTTAACACTAAATTTAGGGCCTTCATTTTAAAGATATCACCCTAATAATATCGCTTCAAGGGGTAGCAGAGAGCATGTAGTTCATAGTTATTGTATTATCAATTATCAAAGATGAGAAAAGTTTAGTATTTTGTGGGTGTCGTGTACGAGCCAACGACAAACCCAGACTACTGCCTGCAGCTACAACAAGAATGGCTTCATAGTTTCCATCTCTAGCTGTTGATTTCAATAAGGACTGCAGAAGGATTGAAAATACGCATAACAACACCCTATAAAATACTGGCCCTTCTATCAAATCCAAATAACCTCATTGCACCACATAATAAACTATCATCAAAGTATTATATTAGTTTTTTCCTATATACCTCAAGTTTCTCTCTTCCATGGCCTCTAAAACTTTCACCATGAAATTCTTCTCACTACTAATTTCTTCATTTGCCATCATCCAACTGGCAATGGCTGGAGACCCAGACATCTTCACTGATTTTATAGTCCCCCCAAATGTCACCAACGTTGATGAGAATTTCTTCACATTCACTGGCTTGCGTGACCTTTTTAAGGGAGGCCCTTCCACAACCCTCAAAGTCTCGAAAGTAAGCTTGGCTGAGTTCTCTGCTCTCAATGGGCAGAGTGTTTCTTAAGCTGTCCTTGAATACCCAGCTGGCACAACTAACCCACCCCACATTCACCTTCGTGCTTCTGAGCTTCTTTTCGTAGTTGGAGGTACCCTTCAAGTCGGGTTTGTCGATACAACCAATAAGCTCTTTACTCAGACACTACCAACGGGTGATATCTTTGTGTTCCCAAAGGGACTTGTGCACTTCCATACAATGCTGATGCACAAATACCTGTTGCAGCAATTGCAGCATTTGGGAGTGCAAATGCTGGAACCATTTCAATTCCCAACACTTTGTTCACTACTGGCATTGACGATGTTGTCTTGGCTAAATCCTTCAAGACCAATACTACCACCATTGAAGCTCTTAAGGCTGGTCTAGCTCCTCCCACGCCTTGAGGATGACATTCATTAAGAGTACTACATTACCATATCTCCTTGTTCTTTGGTGTTTTGTGCTTTATTTTTTTGTTTGGAATAATTTTTCTTCTTGTTTAAAAGGGTATGACCATGTATCATCAAGTTTGTCAACATTAAATGTTGTTCTCTTATCTATCATCAAAGATATATTAATTTTTATGCTTTTCGACATTTTTGGATAGCAATCTGCATCCTTTTGTTTTTTATATTAAATTCACGTCACCTTTAAAATAGATGAAGTTATATGAGCTTGAAGGCACAACTATATGTTATACAATGAGCCGTCTTAATGTCTTCTCCCTCTTTGACCATCCTTTCTCCAATTCCAATGGAGGGGGACTTAAGTCTGGAGACATCACATCCTAATGGAAAGAGATAAAGTAAGGATCAAAAGACCATTCATACTATTGAAGAACGCATCATTGAATTTGATGATTCAAGGGTCCAAAAAGTATCTTAGTCCCTATATCAATGAACAGAATTTATACTTCAAGTCATGGCCATATAAATCTCATAGTTATAAAATTAGTACAAGCTTCATACATACATTAATGTACTCTCTCTCTCTCTCTCTCTCTCTCTCTCTCTCTCTCTCTCTCAAACACAAACAGAATGCAATGCATCAATTCTACTTTATGGGAGTGAAAAAGCCGCACCTCCAAATCTCAACTATTGGGGCTATGATGGTATAGCACAACAAATAGTATTAAAGATGTCTTTAGAATAGTTACTCTCAACCCGAACCTATCTTTTCTCATTTTTAATTACCGAATGGACCAAAATAGACCGTAATGGATCAAAGTGGACAAAACTGAACCAAATAGACAGAATTGGACCGAATGGACCAAGCTGAACCCAATAGAACCAAATAGACAGAACTGGACCGAATAGACCGAACTGAACCAAATAGACAGAATGGACCAAACTGGACCAAATAGACCGAATGGATCAATATGGACCAAACTGTACCGAACTGGACCGAAATGACTGAACTGGGCCGTATTAGACTGCAATCAATAGTAAAAAATAGTGACATGACTAATGATGTGGTTCAACATTAAATGTTAGGCTTTGACTTTTAGATAGGATATAGATGACATAAAACTATATTATATAACTCATGTTTTGACCATGAGATTATATGGGCATAAGATCTAAAGGTATTGCTACCTTGAAACTAACTTTCCATTGATTCAATTTAGAATATCTTACCAATAATCAAAATCTTATGAAATGCTTTTGTTGTTTACAAAAGTAGATATTTGAAGTTATAATTAAAGGGATGACTTTGGATCACAATTATAATTAAGTTTTAACAATAGCATGGTTACTCCACATATCTTACATTTGTTCCCATTAAAACCAATGGAGAACTTTATACTTTACATTGTACATGTCCCAAACTTATTTCTAGTAATGCAAACAACAGAACCAAAACCACACAATAGAAACTTAAAACAAGTCATAATGATATACATGACGGCACTGACCATAGATTGAGAAGCAGATTTTAGTACATATCTTATTCTCATTTTCATCAAATCCTGGATAAGTTCAGCACAGTTGATCATCAATTCACTCTCCTGCAGTTCTTGCGTATCTGTCCACGGGACCCAGGAGGTGGACTTATATTCCCCATCTTGACCATGGACTTGGCAAAGTCATCAAAGAAACGATCCGTGCTAATGCTATAATCTTGAATCAAACGTTTAGTTTCATAACTATTCAACAAAACTTGATCGGAGCTAAGTAGGGCCTTTCTATTGAGCAAGTTCTGAAAGTAATGGTTGTCAAAATCATTAGTTGGGAAACCTATTGTGAGTCTCGATCTAGGGGTGTTGTAAAGTTTCCAATCTTCGAGTCTAAGTCAGCACTATAGCTACTAACGTTTGGGCACAAAAGTTGCAACTGGAACAGCATATGTACATCCATAGAACTGTCTGGACGACCCGTTTGTTCGAAGTTGAACAACCTATTGTTGAAGGCAGCACACCTAGCTAGTCCAATTGTATGAGAACCTATACAAAAACCAAAACGCTCAAAGCATCAATTGAAAAAATAAATTTAATCATATAATGTGGCTCATGAATACTAGAGAGGATGTGTGATTACAAATTAAAACAAGTGAAATAACCTTAAATATCATAGACTATTAATTTAAGGTCATCAAGGTGATTTTAGTTGTGAGAACATGTTAATACATTACGTATTATGTTAGCAAATTTTTAGAATACTTTATGCGAAACTTAAGTACCTGATAAGGATACCACATCGGTTACATCGAGTCCTACTTTTTTGAACTTGGCAATGATATTATACAGTGAGTCAAATGCAGAAGGAATTGAAATATTTGCTGCAGCTTTGCTTGACACAAATCCATCTCTTCTGCCCAACAGAACATTCCACGTTGGTCCTCCAGTCTGCAGACCATCACAGAACATACATGCTAATTAAATTAGTTTGTACTTAAAAAAGTTCAGTCAATATAATATATTCTGTGGGTAATATTAGGGACACAATGTTTTTATCATTGTTTAAATGGTTTATCGTTATTAGAGCAATATCACTTTCACTTGAGTCTATCATAGGCACCACTTTAACTATGCTATGTCAACTATTTTGTGTCACTAGACTTTTTGCATATTCTATACTAGAAGTTTTGTGGTTCAGTTTGCAGTGGGCATATCAGTTTGCGGCAGCAAGTAACTTTCAAGGTCTAAGGCAACAGTGGCGGGCCAGAATTTAACTTTAGGAAGGGCAATATTTTATAATTAATGTGTATCTCCATACATATGGAAGCATAGAAAGACAAATCTTATAATACTTAAGAGCAATTTTAACGATAATACACTACTTATGTAAATACTAAGCTGCGTTTTAATGTTAGAAAATCCATAAAAAGATAGCATATCCATTATATTATATTATTTTTTAGTTATATATACTAATAAGCCATGTTTTCATTTTTCTATAATCAAAATTCCACTTATATATAATTCTCATGCACTAATTTTTAGTAATTAGAGTAATTCCAAGTACAACTTATATGGGGTTTTGTTAAACTCATAAAATAATTAAATTATTACATTTTAAAACCATATTATAAACATTTGTGCATATACTTTAGAGTGTAACTTAAAAATGATATTAAATTATAGAGTTTATTATATAATTGTGTCCAAATTGTATTATTAATTTACATATATATTTTTATGAAAAAAAGAATAATACATAAAGAATTTGAGATGTTAACCTGCAGGGGAGTTTTGGGTGGACTTGTTGAGTTGGTCCTAATCCTAAAGCATTCTGATTTGGGTTTTCACTTCGTGAACCTATTTTTGTGTGTGCGCATTTGTGGTGTATATTCTTTATATTGTTGAATGTGTTTATCAATATTGAGCATTAATGTGCTTTGAATATTGATTAATTAACTACCCAGTTAAGAATTGAATAATTAAGTTAATTTGGTAATTAAGCCGTATAGGGTTTAAACCTAACTCTCATCCCATATGGATAATCTTTTTTTACTACATTAAATAGAAGGATGTAGCCTAAAGAATTGAACCTGAGCCCTCCCCATAGGCCATGGAAAGGCCAAAAGTGCTACTAATTAAGCTGAGAAGCTCTTGGCCCCTATGCAGTGAGAACTGCGATTCGAATGGCTGTTTTGCATGTAAATGCAACAATATAATCATAATAAATAAATAAATAAATAAACCTTATAAATAACTAGTTCATCCTTCTCAAGTTGCCTCCAAATCAAATATCAAATTGTATATTATTCTACTAGTGATCAAATATATGTAATAATAATAATAAAGAAAAAAACTTACTATGACAACGGAATCTCGAGCAGCTATGGCTAATATATCGGCACAAGATACAACACCACTACATTCGTATTCCACAGCTCTTTTAATATCATCTACAACTTCAAATCCTCTAACTGAGTTTAAATTGGAAAAGGAAACCTTCTCACCATCACTTACATCCAATAGTATTGATCCATCACAACCCTAGAAAGGGCAAAGAAAATATTATTATTATTTTTATTATACAAAGAGGCCATGACTTTTGCCTCATAAGAGTTTAAAGGCAAAAATAATTAAGTTAAGAGACTTTGAGAGGGCCTTCATAAGCCTTCCCACTTCTCACATATTCAAAAAAGTACCTTTAAAAATAAACAAATGTACCAAGGAATATTTTGAGGATCCTAATTGAAAATCCCTTTTGTAAATGAAAAATCTCTCCTTAATTTGACAAGCATTAATTGAGATGCGAAGTCCTCAGCTGATTCTTGGGATAATTAGTTTCATTAATTAAACTTATCAGCCCTTTTATGACCAAGTAGCATTTTTCTCATGATCAAAAGTAAATTTACGAGAAATTCTTTGTTCACAACAAGAGTAAAACACCAATTAAAAGTTATGAAAGAGACAAATAACAGAATAATTTTGATGGACATAATGAAATGTTGGCAAAAAATTGATGCTCAAACTCACATTTACAAAGCAATCATGAAAGTGAAGCCGAAGCAAAGAGGCAGCCATACGAATTTCCTTGAAGAAAGCTTTTTCCACCTCATACCTCACAATATTGAGAAGATTTGGACAAGTTCTCTCATAAAAATATGGGGTCAGCTGAGACCTTGCACCCAGGAACAACATAAAGAAAGCCATAATCAAAGAATAACCATAAAAGCTGTTAGACTTCTTCATGGTTACTTCAATGGCTCCCACACAACTGATAATGTGATTTATAAGGTCTTGATGGACAGTTAAGTGTTAGGTGATGTCTGACATGGCAGTCATACGGCATTAAATTAATATTTTATTTTGGCTGTTAGTTACGTTAGTATTTTTTATTTTTCACTTAACGGCAGAAATCATTTTGACATAATACCAAAATAATGTTAAGAACTTAATTGACACAGAAGACACAACATAAAAAGTTAAGAAGTAAATACGTAATTTATCCCTTAATTTTTAACCAAGATCACGAGAGAATTGACAATTGTATAATTTATTAAAAAATAATTTAAGCGATAGTGATGTATGGCAGCTGCAACCAGTGTTTGCCTGAGTTCAAAAAAATGCACTTCACTTGATAGTTAAGTAAACCTAACAGATTATTCGTTTAAATATTAGCAAAGTTGTAGTTAATTGAAAGAATACTATGGTGGATTGAACAGGTATTATTGATAGAATGTGAGCTTCTGTTGCAAGTTTTTCAATCAAATCAAAACACACTCAGAAGCATTAGTGCTTGTGGAAAATATAAAGCTTTTTACGTACAACCACTTTGGCGCACAATTTAGTAAGGCGTGCATTAAGAATGTTCACTAAAAAATTTAATTGGTATTAATATTATGGTAATTGATAGCTACATATGTCAATTTATTTGTAAGTCTTGTATTTTCATTCTCTCTTTCCCCAACCTCTATGTCTTCTGTCTATATTATAACAAAAAAAAAAAAAAAAATTGTCAATTTGGTACATATCTTATCTCATCTTATTTAAAGGAAGTCAACCAATTTAGTTAGTCGTGCATAAAGAATGTTCATTAAATTTTTTGTTGGTATTAGTATTATGGCTTTTTTTTTTTTTTTTATAGGAAGTATTATGGTAATTGATAGCTACATAGGTCGATTTTGAATTTTGATGCTTTAACCATATCTTATCTCTCATCTTAAAGGAAGTCACCCAACTTAGGATATTCCTTGGTACTTATTAAGTTGAGGGATTCTGACTCGAACTTCACCCCCACATATATCTCCGAAAGAGCATTATAGAAGTGAAGAGAAAAATCTCCTCATTGTGACTTGATTGACCTTACAATTCAGATTAACTAGTAGCAAAATTAATTTAGTGTATTTCTCCACTTGATGCAGTAAGAGGACTTATACTTCTTTCCCATCTTAATCAACGAATTAGCGAAGTCATAGAAAAAAATGACTAAGCTTCCAATATAGCTTTCAACAAGACTTCTGGTGATTGATTTAGCCTAAGTGACTAGAATATAACATGTTCTTTAATAGTGTTAAAGTTGCCGTGTGATTGAGTGATGAGCGGAAGCATGAAAAAAAGAGCAAGTGATTGAGTGATGATTGGAAACATGAAAAAGAGAGTGAACAAAATGTTTTATATGGATCAACTTAACGGCCTATGTCCATGGTAAAAAGCCATTGATGGCTACATGTTTGATATTAAACACTTCAATTACAATGAACCCAATTAGGGTTTATATATATGCTAGAGAACCCTGGATTAATCCAAGACTAATCATAGACTAACTCAATATTATTTAATACATGAGTTTACAATTGATTTATGAGTCACATGGGCTATAATATGTTTAATAAACAACAAAAAATGAGGTAGATTATGAAGATAAGATTAATAAATATTAGGGGGTAAAGTGCAACTTTTTAAATCTCACCTAAAAAAGGTGTAAACACGCTATACTACGAGTGAGTAATTTGTAATTACCATTTTAATTTTTTTACAACTATTAAATTTTGACAAAATATATATATATATATATATATATATATATATATGTGTGTGTGTTAAAAAATTAGCTTGTACCTAGCTAAATAAAGTTGATCAATGTTCATAAGGGCACCCAAATGACTAATTAAATAAAAAATCTATAATGATCCATGATGAGCTCCACATGTGACGTTTAAGGCATTACTCATTAACTGTGCTTCCAGCAGGTTAATAAAAAAAGAAAGGCAGAAAATGCAATTCGTACGCCATTTTCTTGAGCAAATTCGTTGTTCATGGCCACTAATTTTATCATATTACAAATTTACCAACTATATATATAGTGGATGTACATATATAATTAAGTGTATGTTTGGGAACAGCTCTTATTTAGTTGAAATTGAAAACTTTTTACTGAAAATACTGTAGATAAAGTTAAAAGGTAATTGAAATAGTATAATGGAGCCTATAAATAGTATCAAAAAGTACAATGAGACTCGTGAATAGTAACAAAAATAAGCTAAATAGTAAAAAAAAACTGGTTTTTTAAACAATGCCAAATGCACACTAAATAAGACAATTTGAGAGAGATAAAACAAACAGGCAGCATAATGTCTTAAATTAAATTAAACAATTAAAAATAATAATATTACTTTTTGTCATCTTAAACAGAAATTGATCAAAGTGGACAAAATTGACCAAATAAACCTAAGTGGATTGAAATAGACTGAAGTGGACCAAAATGGACCAGAAGAACTTGCGTGGACAGAATGGACCGAAGTGGATCTAAATGGATTGACATGGACCCAAATAGATAGAATGGACTGAATGAACCAAAGTGGACCGAATTTGAAGGCATGTATCAGTAACAATATTCCTAGACATTAATTTAGTTACAAGCATATTTACATGTGCACAAACTTTTTTTTTTTTTTTTGGGAAGTAAGTGATAGAAATTTATTGATGTATTGTAAAAAGGATTGAAAATACGTCATTTTAAAGATTTTTTTTTTCTTTTTTAAGAATTTGGTATGTAATTTTTCATATTTGTTTAGTAGTCATTACAAAGCATTGAAAGTACTACAATATTTTCCCTTTAAAGCTTTGTCTTGCATGCAAAATTATTTTGCTGGTTGTATGTCAACAGCTTCATGTCCGAGTTATAAATTCTGGTAAAATGGAGTTGTGTGGGTTCATATATCAGCGTAATTTGAGCACCCCATATAGCCCAAGTAACCATTTATAGCCTATATTTTATTCTCCTATCTATGAAAGGGAAAGGCAATGAATTGAGTAAGAGTAATGAAGAAAAAGAAAAGTGTGGAAAGAGTTCTTTCTAAATTAAAGTAGATAAATGTGTAAAGGAAAAGTATATATAAAGTAGTTAAAATCGTCCAAGATATTACTAGAAAAAGAAATTTTCCAAGTTGAATTTGTAAGGTTAGTAGGTTAATATATTTAATATTAACAAAAAATTAGAGCAACAAATCAATAAATAAATATAAAAAAATTGTGACGTAGATGATGATATGACTCAACATAAGTGTAACAATATTAAATGCTACGTTTTGAATTTTAAAGATTATATAAAAGTTATTCTTTTTGACATTTATAGCAAAAGGAATAGAGAATATAGAGAATATTTTTATAAATGATTTTGTATCATTAGTACTTTCTTTTCCGTTTTTTTTTTGTTTTTTTTTTAATCTCTCTATGTTTTCAATCTTTTATGGTGTATGCTGAAGTTTCCCCTTTTTTCCCCTTCAATATTCATTTGAAGAAATGTTCGTAAAAAAATCCTATAAATAAATATTAAATTAAATATTTTTTATACAAAGACAATTTATAATGAAGAAAAATGTGCCCTATATATCAAATTGACCATGCATTGCACTAGATACACAAATAGAAATATAGAATACTGCATGCCTGGATCCTATTGTAACTAGTGAGAAATAAGATTATATATCCGATTAATCCAATCAATTAGTGTTCCAAAAACTTCATTTACTACAAGTCCCAACCTTTTAATCTTCGAAAGCCTCATAATATACAAATATTTTGACAAAGTTGGAATTTGGAAAGATTGTCCAAAGATAAATACTTTCTGAAACTTTCTTTTACTTATCAGCACTGGAGCTGTGAGCTCCCTTGATTGATATGTATAGTTATCCAATTGAAAATCATTGAGTAATCCATTATAGAGAGCCTTTCTGAATTTGATTTTGAGATGTTATCAGAATATCTTACACATAAACGACCCTGACAAAGTTTGTCTGCTCGCTAGCTAATACCACCTGTATCATTTTGCTTTGACCAGGCATAAGATATAAACGTATTGCTACCTTGAAACTAACCTTCCATGGATTCAAATTTTAGAATATCTTACCAATAATCAAAATATATGAAATGCTTTGGTGGTTTGCAAAAGTAGATATTTGAACTGATAATTAAAGGGACCGACTTTGAATCACAATGATAATTAAGTTTTAACTAAAGCATGGTTACTCCAAAGATCTGACATTTGTTCCCATAAAACAAAGAATTCCATATATTATACTTCACATTACAAATCCCTCAAACTTTTTTTTTTTTGAGAAAGACAAATCCCTCAAACTAATTTCTAGTAATGCAAACAACAAAAACAAAACCACACCAAATAGAAACTTAAAATAAGTGATAATGAACATGACAACAGTGACCATATATAGATTGAGAAGCAGTTCAGCACAGTTGATCATCAATTCACTCTCCTGCAGTTCTTGCGTATCTCTCCACGGGACCCAGTAAGTGGACTTGTATTCCCCATCTTGACCATGGACTTGGCAAAGTCCACAAAGAAACGATTCATACTAATGCTATACTTTTGAACCAAACGATTAGTTTCATCACTATTCAATAAAACTTGGTCGGAACTAAGTAGGGCCTTTCCATTGAGCAAGTTCTAAAAGTAATGGTTACAAAATCATTAGTTGAGTCTCGATCTAGGGGTGTTGTAGAGTTTCCCAAGTTTGGGTCAGCACTATAGCCATGGCTACTAGCGTTTCCGCACAGTGCTTGCAACTGTAACAGCATATTTGTATCCATAGAACTGTCTGGAAGGCCAGTTGCTGAGAAGTTGAACAACCTATTGTTAAAGACAGCACACCTAGCTAGTCCTAATGTATGAGAACCTATACACAAATCCCAATTCTCAATGCATCAATTGGAAAAATTAATCATATAATGGCTCATGAATACAAGAGGGGATATGTGTGATTACAAATTACAACAAGATCAGAAATAACCTTAATATATCAGAGACTATTAATTTAAGGTCATCAAGGTGATATTAGTTGTGAGAACATGTTAATACATTATATTATGCTAGCATATTTTTACAATATTTTATGCGAAACTTAAGTACCTGATAAGGACACCACATCGGTTACATCGAGGCCTACATTTTTGAACTTGGAAGTGATATTATACAGTGAGTCAAATGCAGAAGGAAGTGATTGATCTGTTCCATTTATGCTTATTGACACAAATCCATCTCGTCTGCCCTACAAAACACTCCATGTCGGTCCTCCACTCTGCAAACCATTACAGAACGTATATGGTGAATTAGTGTGAACTTGAATATCGATATTCTCCACCAACTATTTTTTGTTTCAATCTTTCTTATCTTTTCTTATTACATTAAATAGAGGGACGTAGCCCTAATCATAGAACTTGAGCCCTCCCCCATGAAAAGGGCCAAAAGTGCCATTTGAAAATGACTATTTTGTTTTGCACGTAAATGCAACAACATAATAATCAAATAAATAACCTTGTAAATGCTCGTCATTTCATTCATCTGAAGTTGATTTCAAATATCATATTATATTTTATTCTTATAGTTATCATATATATATATGTCAATATAAGAAGAAGAAAAAAAAAAAAAAATAAAAAAAAAAAATAAGAGAAGGATTTGAACTAACTATGCAAGTACTATATTGATCAAGATGTGAATTCTTCAGCTAATTCTTGGAATTATTAGTTTCATTAATTAAATTATCAACCCTTTAATGACGTTGGAGTATTTTTCTCTTGAAACAGTAGTAAACTTTCTAGACTTCTTTGTTCACAGCAATAGATACTAAAAACACCATATAATTTAAAAGGAATGAAATAGAAAAATAATAGAATAATTTGATGCTCAAACTCACATTTACAAAGCAATCATGAAAGTGAAGCCGAAGCAAAGAGGCAGCCAAACGAATTTCCTTTGCACCTCATTCCTCACAATACTGAGAAGTTTTGGGCATGTTCTCTCATAAAAATTTGGGGTCAGTTGAGACCTTGCACCAAGGAACAACACAAAGAATGTAATAATCAAAGAATAACCATAAAAGCTCATAGACTTCGCCATGGTTACTTCAATAGCTACCATGCACGCACAACTGATCAAAGTATAAAAAGACCCAAAATGATAATGCGGTGTCCTAAGAGCAATTATTAACAAATTATTTTAAGAAAATTTTGATACCACTTTTATGGGATATAAAAAAGGTAAAAACATTTCCCCCCCCCCATAAAAACTCTCTTAAAATAGTTTATTAACAAATACCCTTAGGATATCTGTTAACATTTTCCTTTAATATTACCAAAGTTGTTAGTTGAAAGAGTACTATGGTGGATTGCAAGGATGGACCCAGGTGGGGGCCCAAGGGGGCTAGGGCCCCCCGGTCCAATTTTTTTCTTTTTTAAATATAGTTGCCCTACTTTCAAAACTTTAAACTCCCTCCAACTAGCCGTTGTCAAATCCAAAAACTTAACTAAAAAAAGACATTCACAATTGTGATTATATTTTAGTAAAAAAATTATTTTACCACAAAAAAAACCAAAAAACCATATGTTATTGGAGAAGCTAAAGCTAAAGCTAAATATATACCAATTGACTATGGCAAGTTATTAAAAATAAAATACAATATTTTATTAAGACTATCTCTCTACTTTCAATTAAAAAACTCAAATTTTCTCTCTTCCTTTATTATTTTAATGAATTGTTTATATTATTTTAAATGAAGTGATGAAAAATAGAACATTTGATGTTGAGTGTATTGCAAAGTGAAACAGTAAAGTAGATGAATTAGCTTTTTGAGATGTTAAAAGATAAATTTTTTAACATCACTACTGTGAATGCTCTAACTTCAAAAAAAATAAAAAATAAAAAAATTGTATTTTTTTTTTCTCTTTGTTGGAAAATGATTACATCTTAATGTATTAAGAAACAACGATTTTATGTATTTATAATTTGTTAATACTATATGAATGCCTTTTTGGAGTTTTTTTTTTTCTTATACTCCAACCTCCTCTAACTTGAAATCCTAGTTACATATGGATTGAACAGTTATTAGATTGCATAGGAAGAGCTTCTCACGCAAGTTTTTGAATCAAGTCAAAAGACACTCAGAATAATTAGTGCTTTTGGAAAAGCTAAAGCTTTTTACAACCACTTTGCGCACAATTTAGTTGGCGTGCATTAAGAATGTTCAATAACAAAAATTGTTGGTATTAGTATTATGGTAATTGATGGCTACATAGTTCTAGTTTCATGCTTTAACCATATCTTATCTCATCTTATTTAAAGGAAGTCACTGGACTTAGGATATTCCTTGGTGCTTTTTAAGGGCCAAAATGGTCAAATATCATTATTGGCCAAAATATTTGACGATCTATCACTATTTTGAAAATATATAGAGATATATCACTTATTTGAAACTTGAGTTTGTGAAACTCAAGTTTGCCATATAACTCGAGTTCTTTGAAAAAATAGTCTTCAAGTTTGTCATGCTATTTTTCATGAAACTCGAGTTACACGGCAAACTCGAGTTTCAAAAAAGTGGTAGACTCTTAATTATTTCGCAAACAGTATTAGATCGCCAAATATTTCTGCCTAAGATGGTATTTGGCCATTTTGGCCGCTTTTTAAGTTGAGGGAGTCTGATAAAGCATTTTATAGAAGTGAAGAGAAAAATCTCCTCAAACACGACTTGATTGACCTTACAATTCAGATTAATTAGTACTAAAATTTAGTGTATCTCTACACGTGATGCAGTAAGAGGACTTATAATTCTTTCCCATCTTGATCACCGCATTAACAAAGTCAGAAAAAAGGGTCTACGCTTCCACTATAGGCTCTAACTTTCAACAAGACTTCTGGTGATTGATTTGGGCTTATGAATAGAATATAGTACTTTCTTTTTCTTTTCAATTTTTGAGAAGAAATTAATAGTGTTGAAGTTTTTGTGCGAATGAGTAACAAGTGGAAGTATGAAACAGAGGGCAAGTAATTGAGTTATGAGTGGAAGCATGAAACAGAGAATGTACAAGAAGGTTTAAATAGTTTAGTCCAATAGCCTACATCTAACATGAAAAGCCGTTAACAGCTAATTATTTGATATTAAATGTGTGTTTGGCATGATATTTTTGCCAACTTATTTTACTATTCAGTTTATTTTTGCTACTATTCATAGGTCTCACTGCACTTTTTAGTACTATTTATAAGTCTCATTGTACTATTTCAACTAATTTTTACCTTTATTTATAGTACTTTCAGCAAAAAGTTTTCAGTTTCAGCAAATTAAGGGAATCCCAAACAAACCCTAAATACTAAAATTACAATGAACCCAATCAAGGTTTATATACTATAGAACTCTAGACTAACTTTAGGCTAACCGTAAACCAACTTGAGATTAATTTACCTGTTCTAGAAACATATGAGCTTTTACAATTGGATTGGACTAAATAGGTCATTATATGTCTAACAAAGACAAAGTAGGTTATAGAGAACCTTTCTGAATTTGATTTTGAGCTGTTATCAGAAAATGGTGACCTGATTACACATAAACGACCTTTGAACATTGATCATGTGACTATTTAGCATGAGATCTTAAAGTATTGCTACCTTGAATTGAAACTTACTTTCCATGGATTCAAATTTTAGAATATCTAACCAATAATCAAAATATATGAAATGCTTTGGTGGTTTGCAAAAGTAGATATTTGAACTGATAATTACAAGGACTGACTTTGAATCACAATGATAACTAAGTTTTAACAAAATTAAAGCATGGTTACTCAACAGATCTGACATTTGTTCCCATAAAACCAATGGAAAATTCCTTGTCTCCAAATATTATACTTTACAAGTCGCAAACTTATTTCTACTAATGCAAACAGAAGCAAAGCCACACTAATAACACTATATAGAAACTTAAAATAAGCCATAATGATTCATGAGAACGCTGACCATACATAGAGAAACAGATTATAGTGTATATATTGTCATCAAACTTTACTAAGTTGAGCACAATTTATCAATTCACTCTCCTGCAGTTCTTCCGAATCTGTCCCCGCAAACCCCTTGGCGGACTTATGTTCCCCATCCTAATTATGGCATCAGCAAAGTTGTCAAAGAAAAGATCATTATCATCGTTATAAATTTGGACCCAGTAACTAGTTTTAGAACTAGATAATAAAACTTGGTCGGAACTAAGAACGCTCTTTCCATTGAGCAAGTTCTGAAAGTAATGGTTGCCAAAAATATTAATGTAACCCCCTCCTTCGGTGTATTGATCGAGGAGTGTTGTCTGGTTTTGGTCACCATCCTTGCACAATTTTTGCAACTGAGACAACAGATTTCTATCCATAGTGCTGTCTGGAAGGCCAGTTCCTGAGTAGTTGAACAACCTATTGCTGAAGGCAGCACACCTAGCTAGTCCAATTGTATGAGAACCTATACAAATAAAACCCCAATACTCAATGCATCATATATGGCTGGATCATGAATACTACGGGGGATATGTCATATGTGTGATTACAAATTACAAGAAGAGAAATCTAAAAGCATTTTTGGAAAAATAAATAAATAAATAAGAATGTATCGGTGACTTTCAATTAAGGTTATGAAGCAATTTTAGTTGGGACTTGTGAGCACATGTTAAAAGTACCTGATAAGGACACCACATCTTTTTCATCGAGGCCTACTCTTTTGAACTTGGAAATGATTTTATCCAATGTGTCAAATGCAGAAGGAAGTGCGGCATCTGTTCCATTTAGGCTTATTGACACAAATCCATCTCTTCTGCCCAACAAAACAGTCCATGATGGCCCTCTAGTCTGCAAACCATTACCGAACATATATGCATGGTGAATTAGTGTGTACTTGAATTTCCGTCAAGATAAGATACTTTCTATCAAGAACTTTGTGATTCAATGACATACTTATCCAATCTTTCTCATCTTTTCTTATTACATTTAATAGAGGGACGTAGCCCTTATCATCAAACTTGAGCCTTATGGAGAACTTCGGTTTAAATTCCTTTTTTGTTTTGCACGTAAATGCAACTATATAATTTATTATGAAAAAAAAAATTATAAATGCTTGTCATTTCATTCTTCTGAAGTTGCTTTCAAATATCAAATTGTATATCATTCTTCTAGTGATCATATATATGTCAATAGAAATAGAAGGAAGCATAAAGAGGAGGATTTGAACTTACAATGACCACGGAATCTCGAGCAACTAGAGCTAGTAAATCAGCACAAGATACAACACCAGGACATGCACTCTCCACAGTTCTTTTGATACGATCTACAACTTCAAATCCTCTAACTGAGTTTAAGTTGGAAAGGGCAAATTTCTCCCCACCACTTACATCTAACAATACTGATCCATCACAGCCCTAGAAAGGGCAAAGAATCCCCACAACGTTAAAAGAAAAAAGAAGTTAGAGACTTTGAGAGTGGTTTCATAAGAATTCTCACTTCTCACCTTACATTTTTAAAAGAAGGATAAATATTCTTTTACATTGATTTTATACATTCTTTTACACTATATCTACATTGTATATGCATTGATGTACACATTTTAAAAAGTGAAAATGTGATCTTTACATTTATAACATAAAAAATAAATGTGAAATAATGAGTATGGGAGAATCATTATCATTAAAAGAAAGAACTTTTCAAATATTAATCAATATGCAAATTCTTCAGCTAATTCTTGGAATTATTAATTTCATTAATTAAAATTATCAACACTTTTATGACCTAGGAATATCTTTCTCTTAAAACAATAGTAAAATTACGAGACTTCTTTGTTCATAACAAGAGATACTAAAAACACCATTTAAAAGTTATGAAATAGACAAAATAACAGTATTATTTGATACTCAAACTCACATTTACAAAGCAGTCATGAAAGTGAAGCCGAAGCAAAGAGGCAGCCATACGATTTTCCTTGTTGAAAGCTTTTTGCACCTCATTTCTCACAATATTTTGAAGCTTAGGACATGTTTTATCATAAAAATTTGGGGTCAGTTGAGGCCGCGCATGAAGTAACTGCATAAAGAAAGTCATAATCAAAGAGTAACCATAAAAGCTGTTAGACATTGTCATGGTTACTTCAATAGCTTCCACACAACTGATCAAAGGATAAAAAGACCCGAAATGATAATGCAATTTCAGTGTGAACTGTTAAGGCCTCGATGCACATGAAAAATCTTGCAGGCTAAAATTATAACTAAGATCCTGAGAGCATTAGCAATTTTATAATCACAAGCACTATATTGTTAGTGCTGGTGATGCATGGCAGTCATATTCTACTCTAACTTAATCTAAGTGTATATGTGTGTAAAGCTCTCTCCTCCTGGAGACTTAAACCTCAGCCCTTACCTCCTACACTCCACAAATACTTATACCCCACAATTACTCATACTTATAAATTGACCATCACGCTAAATGTGTGTAGTGGTTTTAATATTACTAAAGTTGTAGTTAATTTTGAAAGAGCACTATGGTGGATTGAACAGTTATCAGATTACATAGAAAATGAGCTTTTCGTGGAAGTTTTGAATCAAATCAAAACACAGTAAGCATTGGTGCTTGTCGAATGGCCAAAGCAGCAAAGCTTTTTACTACCACGTTGGCGCACCATTTTTTGTTGGGCGTGCATTTAGAATATTCAATAATAATAAAAAATTGTTGGGCGTGCATTTATGGCAATTGATAGCTACATAGGTTGATTTTAATGCTTTAACCATATCTTATCTAATCTAATTTAATGGAAGTCACTGAACTTAGTCAGGATATTAATCCTTCAATGACCTTACAACTCAGATTAATTAAACAAACAGGTGCCTTTGGATTCATTTCTGCATTTGGATTTTGATCGCTAAATAATTCTCTAGTACCTAGCTAAATAAAGTGCTTGATCAATGGAATCACAGAGAGAACATTGTGAAGCTTGTGAAATGATTTCTTATCTTGATAAATATCTACCTCTGTTCTTTATATAAGAGAAACAGAGGAGCGGGAAACCACATAACAGAATAACCAACTATCTAGCCAATCTAAACATGACAAGTGGCACTACTATGTAACTAACTATCAACTACTCTATGTACAAACGACATGCCGTTCTGTACACTAATATAATACCAGTAACTAAACTGTAAGTAGCTTAAGCAGTAGTAAAATTGAAACTATCCACTTGCATTGCTCCATCAATCTTACTTCAATCTAATTTCAGTTTCTAACAACAAGGGCCAACCTTCTAATTAAATCAAATTATCTATAATGATCTGTTAAACTTGAAGAAGTGGATAATAGTAGCAAGTGCAAGGTGAAGAAAGAGATAAAGGCAGTACACGTGTCAAGGAAAGAAGAGAGAAGAAATCAGTGACAGTTAAGCACTGAAGAAAACAAGTGTCAAATTCTGATTGGTTGTATTGTTGAAAGGTTGTCAGTTAGTTATTTAGGCGGAAGCTTATTAGTCCCTGTTTTAGTGTGTATATATAGAGTAGGTTTTAATTATTTTGTAACCACTTTTACCAGAAGTTAGTGATAATAAGAGTTTTTCCTATTCTCTTCAATTTTCTCTCTGTTTTACATGATCCATGATAAGCTTCACATGTGACGTCTGATAATGCAATAAGACAATTTGAAGAGACAAACATAATGTCTTACACCTGGACGACTCGGTGTCAAAGGGTCAATTTCTCTCTCAATGAGTCAATATCAAAGAAAAAGTATTCTAGGTGGACTAAGTACTAACAATCTACTAACCAAGCTTAATTACTAAATTAAAGAATACAGGCAGAAAATGAAAGTAAGCCATCTTTCTAAACTATAATCTTAAACATCCTTATTGCAAGGCCAACTAAAGTGTGCAACGAGTGGTAGCTAGGAAAATTGCTTTAGATGTTGTTCAAGCACTAATGCATTTAAGTGTGTTGCAGTTCATCAAGTTGCGTGGAAAATTCATATTTTGTTCAATTCCTCAAAAATGAACCCACCAACCTATTTAGACTAGTTATATCTTTAGCGAATATAACCAGTCCAAATATCTCTAATAACCTATGATTAATAGGTTATTTTTTTAGATTTAAATATTTTTTTGTATAAATTTAGTGTGGCTATTGAAAAAATTTCTTAGTTTTACCACTGCATCCTGCTAAGGGTTCATGACGGTATTGGTAATTTGTGCTATGTCATGTAGATCAATTTTAGGTATTTCAAGTGAAATGATTAGTGACTCAAAACAATGTTCAGAAACCATGAATCCTAAGAGGAAAGTGTTTGAACAGTGATGACAATTCTGGAGGGCGTAACTACTAAGGGAATTGTTGGTAATAGTAGCTGAGCCAGGAATTTGTCTTTAGGGGGCCAAGTTTAAAATGAGATCATAAATTTCTAATCTATATATGCTATATTTATATTATGTACAATGAAAAGTGCTATATTCACAATAAATTTTATGTGGCAGGTTGTTATTGGTTTCACCATTAAAATTATTTTTTTACCCACCAACAACAACAAATAACGATCCACCACCAAAAATTTATTGTGAAAATATAGTTAAAATGTTGTAGACATGGCATTTTTCTATGTACAATAGTCTAAAATAGAATTATAAATGAAATTCTATGTCATTGAATGCATAAAAAAATAAATAAAAAATAAAAAAACATATAATCAAATAAGTGAATAACCAATCATATATTTTGGTCTTTTTTTTTTTTTTTGAGAGAGTTCCAACCTATGGCGTCCGCTCTTAATAATAATTCTTTATTATCAAACCAAAACACTAATCAGTTTTTGGTATAGGCAGGGATTTAACCCTAGATCTCTTAAACAACAATTAGAGGCTTTACTAACTAAGCTAACTAAAACCCACATATTTTGGTCAAATTTATAATAGTATATTATATTTATATGCTATATAATATGGTATAGGGGTGGACCTACATGTATGAGTGGAAAATTTTAAAAATATTTTAATACTATATATAAATATTTAACATTTTAATTATTAGCCTACAAAAATGGAACTCGGCCCCCCAAATATTTGAGCTAGTCCAATGATGCTCTAAAAAAAATTGTCCAATTTATCTAGTAGTTATAGATAATGTTTTTTTTTTCACATTTTTTTTTATTGTAAAATGTGTTGTTATGTTTGTTAAAGTTTTGGATCATTCATATTTTTTAATACTTCATTAGCTCAATTGAAATTTTTTTTACTCACTTTGGTAGACAATTTGGTAATTTACATTAAAAATGAAAACTTTAAAGATTTCCTATGAAAGATACTAAAGTATATGTGTGTGTAAATGTATGTGTTTATGCATATTTCTGAAAGTTTGTATAAACTAATAAATTAGTATCATAAGTTGGTCTCCCCAAACAAAAATTTCTAACTACGCCCCTGATATAGTATATTTATCATTCTCCATTTTAATTAAAAAAAAATGTTATATCCATAATATTTTCACAACATTTTCACCATAAATCTTAAGTGACGAGTTATTATTAGTTGTTACTAATGAACAAATAATTAATTTTAATTGTGAATTTAAATTAGAACTAATAAAAAAATTAAAACCAATATCAACTTACTAACTATAATTTATTATGAAAATATTGTCCCCTAGCACTTCTAAAAAAATTAAAGAATAATAGAACAAGAGAATGAAAGCCAATAAGCCATGTACCATCCTGAGAGTAACTGAGATCACCTTTTTCTTCCCAAGTGTATAGTTTTAAAACCATACACATGTGGTCCTCTTGGGATTAGAGCAAATAATAAAGTATTTTTGGACTTAGAAATCTGTGAAGCACTAAAAGGCTTTAGAAAACAAGCCCGTCATAAAAGAAGAAATAGTTTCCTACTCCTAACATTTTCCCAAGACACAAATTTGAGACAAGAAACTGTCAAGCTCATAAGTTACATTCTTATATATCCGCCGTGGCCCCTTCATCCATAACGTGGCTCTGCCATTGGTTGGTAAAAGGAAAATGTTTTTTTATTTTTTTTTAAAGAGAAGGGGAAAAGAATTCTTAAAACACCCACTTTAATAAAATGTCAAAAATGTCTAGGATTGAGGGAGACAAAGAAGAAAAACATAAACATAAAGTGAAAGTATACGAAAATTAACGTAGTTTGACATCACAAGTCACAACCTACGTTCACAGCAGAAAACCCTAATCCTTGTTCCTTTTTTCTTCCACATTTTTCACAATTGGTTTGACATCCTATATTTCCTTTTTATTCCATTTCATTTGGGCCAAATCCCTTCCATCAAAAATGGACTTACTTTCTTTTTACTTTATGTACTGACAACACTAGAAGATAGGCCCTGGCCCATCAAAGGTTTTGCATTGCCAAAAGCCCAAGAAGTATCTTTCCTCTCACTGGCGCCAAGAATCGGAAAGGTGAAGGATAACACTCGGCCAGGGTTCCACGTGTCTGACCCAGAACTGTCCACGTAAGCTTTAACACTGTTAAGATAATCCAACGGTTTTAACTATACCACAAAGCTAGAGCTTACTTGCTTAGCTCTCCTTAGCAAAAATAAACACAAACTCACTTTCTTCTTCTTCTTGTGCAATGTTTCTCAAAGTCTATACCACAAATCTTGGATTTCAATCCAACCCAGTTCCCACATTCTCACCAATATTCAATCCAAGAACTCTCCCTTACAAAACTCCCAAGCTCTTTGAGTCTTCAAGTAGCCATAGAAATGTTTTTGTTTATAGGTCTAATGTTGTGGACAAGCAGCAACTAGTGTCATTCAATGAGCCTGAAAACCAGCTCATTGAAGCCCTTATCGGGATACAAGGCCGAGGCCGCTCTGCTTCTCCTCAGCAACTCAGTGTATAGTGCTTCTTTACACAATTCCAATCACTTTTGTCCTTTGTTTATTTGAACTGCATTTAAGATAGTTACTGTGGTTACCAACTTTTGATTTTAATTTTTGATGATATGAGAGATTTTTGCAGGATGTTACGCGCGCCGTGCAAGTTCTAGAAGGTTTAGAAGGTGTGCCGGATCCGGTGAGTGGTCATTGTTCTGTTTTGTGGTACTAAATTGAAAGTGTCATTTCTGTTTTGTTTGTAGCACAATTGAGTTTGGAACAGTTAAAAGTGAGTTTTTCTTTTTTCTTTTTTCTTTTTTTCTAGTGTTGCATTGTACAGGGATTCTTCATGTACTAAAGTTGGAAAACCAATAAATGCTACTACAATAGTACTGATCAATTTGCATAGGAACTTGAGTTAGAAGTTGAAAATTTCCCAATGATCTCTCTATTGCTTTGAAATTTCTACCATATGCTCTAAAAACAGGCTGAAGCATTATTTTCTATCACTCAAGTTTATGAGGTGTGGAAAATAGTTAATCTTCTACTACTACATGTTTATTCCTTAGAATTGACTGTGCCTTGAACATCTGCAGACAAACTCTAGTTTGATTGAAGGTCGATGGCAGTTAATGTTTACAACTAGACCTGGAACAGCATCTCCAATTCAGGTTCTTGCATTTTAGGTTTTTATGTTAGTTGTATCTAATTGTTCAGAATACGTTTCCAGTCCAACATAAAGTGTTCATGAAAAAACCAATAGATTTGCAAGATTAAGTGCCCTATATTTTACTAGAGAGCAGAAGAGACTGGTTTTTGCTTATGAAAGGAACATAATTCAAAAACATCTGAAGTTCTGAACAATCTCTTTTCTTATGAGTCATTCTTCTCAAGTACTAACTACTAATTAGAGGGTTAAAATGTGAGAATCACCAATATGAAATCAATATTTGTGCTCACTGCTCATGCTTTCTTTGTTATTGTAGAGAACATTTGTGGGGGTTGACTTCTTTAGTGTGTTTCAAGAGGTTTACCTTCGGACAAATGATCCACGTGTATCCAATATTGTAAGATTCTCTGATGCAATAGGTGAGCTAAAGGTGGAGGTATGACTTTAATTTTTTAACTGTCATATTTATTTATCTTGGTGAATTATATATGGCAAGGGTTCCTAGCCTTGCCTTTTCAGAAAAAATATGGCAATGTTATATTGTAGCTAGTCATGGGGAAAAAAATTGCAGTTTTGCAGTTTTTTTTACTCATTCTCAACAGTGATATGGATTATGTTCTCAAAACTCAATTGCATTCCCCTGCAATCATTTAAATTCAAAATATTGTCATTTTCCTTTGTACATAACTTGGCTTTCCTCTCTCTTACATCATGAATTATCTTCTGTTACGTGCAGGCAGCAGCATCAATTAAGGATGGTAAACGAATACTTTTCCAGTTTGATCGAGCAGCCTTTTCTTTTAAATTTTTACCATTTAAAGTGCCATATCCAGTGCCATTTAGACTATTAGGAGATGAAGCAAAGGGTTGGTTAGACACGACATACTTGTCTCCTTCTGGAGACCTCCGTATCTCAAGAGGAAATAAGGTAAATGAGCACTTTATTAGTTCCTATATCTCCTTCAGCACTAGTGCTGTTGTTGGCTTTACACTCCATAATCATAAAAATTTCTAAAACCTCCTTTCTATTTGATCTGCTAAGGATATCCAGCAATATCTCTGTAGTGCAGGGCACCACATTTGTGCTGCAAAAGAAAACTGAACCGAGGCAAAGATTACTGTCAACCATTTCCACCGGTAAAGGAGTTAGAGAGGTAAAATTGCCAATTCAACTTTTACATTACATGTCATTAAAAATGTTGCTTTGTTGCTGATTTGGTTTCATTTTGCCAACATTGCATTGCGTTTGCTATAACTTTGGCAGGCAATTGATAAGTTTATCTCCTCAAACCAGAATCTAACTGGAGGTGAAACAGAACTCCAAGAGGGTGAATGGCAAATGATTTGGAGTTCACAGGTAGTTTTCTAAAGATAACAGCATTTATAGCATATATTTAGTGACTGAACTAGAATGATATAAAAAAAATTATCTAAAGTAGTCTATACAATAAACAAAGTAGTCTATACAATGTTGATCATTTCACTAGAATGTGATCGTAACTTAGATACTGGATTGAAATTCTGGCAAGAGGTAAGAATAGTAATTGAGAGAAGACGTGGGGCAAATTTTAGGCTATAATTAAAAGTGAAGTGGCTATAAGACTTTGCTTGAACTAGTGAAGAAATTAATACAATTAGTCATCAAAATATGGTTCTAGATAAGAGTAACATCATCAAGAAATCATATCGCACACTCCAAATAGTTCAATAGGAATTTGTTGACGTTGGTTTGGGTGATTAAAAATCATGAATTGGTATAGACATGCTTGAAAATCATTATGTTTTTTTCTCAAAAGTTTCACTCTGGGGTACCTTATTTGTCATCATTTCTATCATGCAAATAGACCATCATCACACTATTCTGAGTTTGCTTTCCAGATAATTTATTTTGTGACACTCATTTAATTGATGCTTGCAAATCGATCCACTAACTCTGTGGTCATTACCCCTCCATTATATGAATCCATAACTTATATAGCAAACACCTTCTTTAATACTACCATAACTCAAACATCAACATAATTAAGCATCTTACCAAATTATCAGTGGGAGTGCGGTACTACTCATGGACACATAAAACCTTCATCCATGGGAGAATTATGACTTGGAAAACCTTAAGACTAGAACAACTAATTGCAAATACCATATATTTTCATTGGTAATTGATGCACTAACTTAAGTTATTTTTACTAGTTTTCATTTCACCTTGTTTGTGCTGTCTATAAGGTACGCTCTCAGGCATTGCCTTTGAGATGACATAGGTAGAAACAATTGGCCATTGGGAGTGGTAACTAATGTTCTACTTCATCTAATTATTGTTGACTGAGAGACTAGTAGACGGACTTGATGGGTCCCTCTCTCTAACCAACTGCTACTACCTCCACCACCATGTTTGCACTCGTATGCAATGCATATATACAAATTGTCAGTTATGTAGCAGTACAAGATCACGACAAGTCGATTTATTGGAGTGCAGTGTCTTGACTCCAAAATGAATCATGTTTATGGTATTTCAATAAGATACCAAGAAGAATAATGGTATTTCACTACAAGTCTTCTTGGTGAACTCATTTGCTGTCAGGAGCAGGCCTGTTGCCTTTAAACTGAAATCATTTTCATGCTATTTTTCCCCCCCTTTCTTTCACTGAGCTGAACTCGACCCCTTGTAGGTAGAGACAGATAGTTGGCTGGAGAATGCTGGCAATGGTCTCATGGGCATACAGGTGAGTACTGGAAGAGAGCTGTCCTGTCCGTCAATTTACAAGTTATGCAATAGGATTTTCTTAAATTACTTCCTCAATCTTAACCAGATTATCAAGAAGAATGGACAAATAAAGTTTTTGGTTGACATCTTGCTTGGGATCAAATTCTCCATGACTGGTAGATTTGTGTAAGCTTCTCACTGCTTCAATTCGGCTTTTATATTGATTGGCATGGGATAGGAAATTAGGTCAGATGAGAAACTCCACTGCTGAATTATTTGTTACTAGCTTAGTCGCACATAAGATTGAAAACTGATCTTAATACTAAATTATAACTAAAATGTTTTGACTAATAACCTTTAGATTATAGATATACAACCGGATTAGCAATAGTTCATGCTATGTTCAAACTGAAATACTAAATGTAACTACAACTTGTTAATTGCTGTCAAAAAAAGGTTTAAAATGGATCGATGCCTCTGAGGTATGTTTTCTAGGCTCGGGATCCTCTCCATTTGCCTTGAAATGGAAATGGTCTATTTCATGGTGAGGATTTTGTTTCCATGCATCTAAAGGTATACATAGAGTCTTGTCATTAAAAATCTCATAACACCAAACAAGGAATGATAACTGATCTTAATAACATGACATTATGTTCATCTTTAAATTTATGAACCATCTTGAATGGTTTTGACTTTTGAGTTAATATGTTCATGCTGTCTCACATTGCAGGAAATCTGGCAACAGCAACAGCACATATGAAATCACAATGGATGATGCAGCAATAATCGGCGGTCAATTTGGATATCCTGTAGAGATGGAAAGCAAGTTTAACCTGGAGCTTCTGTAAGGCCATTCATTCAACTGCCTTTTCTTTTTAGAGTAATTTATAAATTGCTGACTAACAAGAAGCTGAACTGAACTGAATTTCTGTTGCAGATATAGTGACGACAAGATCAGGATTACCCGGGGATACAACAATATTGTTTTTGTGCATTTAAGGATGGATGGATTGAAAAAGAAATAAAATATATGTTGAATTATTAACCAAAAGAAAATTTGTCTACAGTCTCGTTCACAAGTATTTCTACAGCTCTTCCTAAAAGTGGGGTGTCTTGGTTGTGAAGTTAGAAACAGGATGAACATGTTTGTTCTTGCTTCCTATGTCTAATCTAGGAGAAGAATTGTAACATATATATATATATATATATGCACACAAGAGAAACCCACATACATGTATTTTTATACATCTATGTATGATTTGGTGACCCTTTTACAGGTCTGAATTTCTTAGTGAAAATATTGTAGCCGTTGCCCAAACTAGTGGACAACTACGGAGGAAGGTTGTAAGGGGCAGAGTATGGTTTGCTCACAAAGTAATCTCCAATCTCCATCACTTTTTCTTTCTTTTTTCACACCATCCTTTCCACGCAGAAAACAATAATTGAATAAATGCATTTGGTTATTCTCACACTTCATTCTTTGTCACTTTATGTTGAACAAATGGTATTTTGCAAGTTATTGTCAGTATCGAGAATTGGGAATCTTTGGAGCCTCGTGAAAGAAGAAACAAGAACTGATAAACAATTTGCTTGTCTTTCCCGCGGGATACTAAAATTAGAATTTGCCATTTGAAAGTTTATAGATTATAAATTTTGTTATAAGCTACATCGTCCAGAAAGATCATTTAAGCTATAAACCTGACACAGTGGTACAGGAGAGTTTGGGTCAATAGGTCATTAGATTTGGATTTGAAAGTTTCGCATGAGTATTCTTTAAAAATTTTACTGTCATTTCGAATTTTTTACTTAATTTTGAATTTAATTTTTAAAATTCAAGGCCCTAAATCTCATTTGGATATACCATCCAAAAAAAAAAAATCTTATTTGGATAAGACACACCAAACAAGGTGTCAATAAGCAAAAAAATAAATAAAATAAAAAGTGTCGGTAAAACGAAGCTAGAAATAGATAACTCAAAAGAGTGACAAACTGACAATTAAGTCGAGCAGTATATTTATAACCTCTTCTAAGAAGAGTAATGAACCACAAGCGATACAAGGATTTTACACACTCGTAATTCCAGGAAGGTGTGGAAAGTGAAAATTTTTAAATAAATAAATAAATAATAAAAATAAAAAAGATTGGAGAAAAATAAAATTAACTGTCTCATCCCCGCTTGCAGGACACAAAAATTGACCTGAATTCTTTAGCCTGAATGCAGCTTGAAGAATTTATCTTCTATTGATTTTCCTAGTCTCCCACCTTTTCCAGAGTCAAGGGGTAGTAGTGCCTTGTGAGATCAGGTAACAAGCTTCCATCTACTTCTAGCTCCAAAATTTCAGGCATCCACACATGAGGATTTTTTTCTTTTGACTAGTATCAACACATGAGGATGTTAAAGAATGATTCAACTCCTGAATCCAGAGACCAAAATGAAACAAAGTTTAAGAAGTATGTACTCATATTATTAGAGACCAATAATTACTAAAAACTCAGGTGTATACCCAAGATACAACAACATAACCCGACTCCTAATATAGAAGTCAGGACAAAAGCCTGTTAATGATCTAAAACAAAGATCCTAAATTCGTAATATTAAGTAGAGGCAGCCATGGGAGAAAGTATTCAAAGTAGCCAACAATACGACCTAAAGAGACAGGCAACAGCAACATATGAGGTTTAAACTTTAAAGCATGTTCTTTCAACAGTTGCAATTACCAGTTCTAGTAGGTTCATCATGAAAGGAAAAATACAATTTTCTATAGACTAAAATTAGAAAAGAAAAGAAAAGAAAAGGCAATTAAGGAAGCATTATGTGTATTAAAAAAAGAAGGGAGCTGCACACCAGCTGGTCTAAGAAGCATCTGTTAAGAGACTTATAAGAAGCAGTATTACATGACAATGTGGAAATTCATTCTCACTGAACTAGCAAGCGTACCAGGACAAAAGGATATATTTTCACCTACACTCTTTTTAACATCAACTCAATACATAATTCCACATTAGACAGTAAATAAATTTAAACAAAAAAAGAAGCAAAACCAATATTTTTATCTGCTGCTTTTCATACCAAAAATATTTCTAGTACATTCAACTGAAGGAACAAACAAAAACAAAACAAAAGAATTAATAGCACAAAAGACCTGTACTCTGCTCAATTGGCTGCATGTATTTTTCATGAACTCAACAATCCTCACTGATCCTTAGCAAGGCCTTACCATCTGTTCCACAGTGCCATGCAACTCATTACTGGTAATGTTCCGAGATTAGTAACTAAATTTGATAGTGTAATGATGATTAATGTTCACATACTTCCTTTTTTATAAACATGTAATAATGCTTGCACACTGCTGTAATTGATAGATAGAAGAGCAGAAAGATGAAAGCAGACAGTCTCAAATCCACTATGAGCAATTTATATTTATTGATATGTACTCAAAAGAGGCACTAACTGCAGGGAAGGAGGAATTTGGTATAATCATTTTCAACATGAATCCTAAGTTGAGATTTGAGAACATACCATTAACCATATACTTGGAATTTGAGAAACCATCTAAACTGACTCGCCTCCTCATCATCATGCCATGCACCTTAAATAAGTTAAGGCACTAACCAATTTGAAAACTAATAAAAGTAAACCAACTATATTCTCATATAGATATGTTACTTTAGATGAAAAGTCATCACACTATCATGGTCTCAACTAACATTATACTTCACATTTCACCCACCAAAACTCAAACTTAGTGCAAGAAATGCAAGGTTTGGTTGGTAACAACACTTGGAAACATTAGCATTTAAGCAGTTTAGTACACCAAACACTAAGTATAAAAGTAAGACAGTAAAAATGATCTCTAGATCTCACATCCTTTACATCAACTCAAACTTTGAAGAGACAAAAATGAAAGAGCAAGTGTATATAAATTTATGAAGAAAAAAAAAATGGGGAAGATTCCTCATACAGCAACCTGCTTCAACCACAAACAACAATGATCCAATGAGTTAATGTTTCACAGCACTCCCTATGTTAGGAAGAACTTGTAACACTCCCTGAGTTAGGGAGAACTTGTAACCATATCAAGTCTCTCCACCTGCACCAAACCTCAAACTCAGAGAGAAAAAGATTCAGGATTTTTTTTTTTTCTGAAATGTAATAAAAGGATTAAATAATACTTTCTCTGTCCCAAATTTGTTTGTCCTATTTAGAAAATCTAACTTTTTTTTTTTTTTGATAAGTACAAAATATAACTTTTTCACAGAGCATCATTTAATACATTTTCTTTTAATTAGAACGAACAAGTTTACAAAACTACCCTCATTAATTTAAAGTCTAGAAAAATAATGGTATTGACTTAAAATAAACCAAAGGGTAAGTTAGGAATTTTATTTACTGACTTTCAAAGAGGACTACAATTTGGGATATCCCAAAATGAAACAGAGGACCAACAAATTGGGACAGAGTCTATAGCGGGAGTAATTTAACAAGATTAACTTACTATCTCTTTGCTAGTTAACCATTCATCCTTGATAGATATATTCAGTTCAAAAAACTAAAAGCAAAGGTGTTGATTGGACCACACCAAGGATTTCATCTAACAAAGTTGTATTCATGTATGATTTTGTACTTGTTTCTGTCTTTTTTCTTTCATTAAAAATAGAAAACCAGGCGGAGTAGTCCCTGTGCATAAAAGTATACAAAGAGAAACCAATGGAAATTGCCTCCGTGTGCCTCTAGATGTCTCTTCATGTGAGGCTTCACTATAACTGTATAGTGTTCACTGTACAGTGTAAAAAAATTAAATTAAAGAATTCAATACTAATTGTTCAATAGTTGTAGCAAACAGTGAGTTATCAGCATTATAAATAAATTATATCAACCATAGGTAACAACACACTATTACATAACATTTTCATCAATAATAAAATATGTGGAAGGCCTTGGACTCTATTGCTTATCAGCAAATTCAAATAAACTCACATTATGAGCCAATAGGACAGGCGATCATATCAACTTCTTGCAAAATCCTGCACAAAGACAATAATAATCAAAATGACATGTAAAAACAGAAAATGACCAAGAACTCCAAAACATCTGAAGCTGGTCCTGTGTCTTTTAATCTGAAATTGAGTTCCTCAACCTATCCCTCAAAAATAGAAAAACTACAGTTAATGATCCACTTCTTTCACAAATAATTTAAGTTTACCAACTAGCAAACCCACTCCCACCAGCCAACCATATCCTTTGGCAAAATTTACTAAAGGGCCAGTACTAATACAGTACTTAACTTTCAAGTACAATCTTCAGCTTTTAACTGGTTATAATTGCCAGGAATGCCAAGATGTTGGACAGCAAAGTTCCTCATGCTTCGACCACCAACCAGGCTAGACAACCTTTCAAGGAATAACAGTAAGATCCTCCCTTAACAGATAGTAGGCAGCAATTTGATTGGGCACACTTATAAAAGTAATCAAATAGAAGAAATAACAATACAGAAAACCAAATACAGCAGCCTGCACCATGGATATTTATAGTAAAACAAGTAGCAAATATACTAAAAAGGTCAAGTACATAATAGCCATTAGATTTACCATACAAATTCACAGGTTCTTTCCAAAATCAAAGGTAACAAAATGCAATACAGATATATGCCTTGCACCTAAGGAAAAACAAAAACAAACTAAGAAAGCTAGAACCTAAGCAACCCTACAGATATTATTGTTTCAAATGATTGCAGCATGTAGAGAACAATGCCAGTCTCTTTTTGTCAGGCCAACAAAACATATGAGGATAGACCAATAACTACACCTACTTAGATCTCATGTATCCATATGTTGCCAAAACGACGACAAGTGATATGAAATGTTCCCGAGAAATATCTGTTCAGAGAAGCTACTTACATTAACGCGGGACAGATCAGTCACCGTCGCCAATGCTTTTCTCTGAGCACACATTCCCCAGTTCCTCATTCATAGACACGTCCTTCCCTGCAATCCCACCATCTTGTACAAACTCTTTCCTTTCTGTGATCTCATCTTCCCTTGCCGCATTCACTTCATTTGTTACAAATTCGCTCCTTCCTTCTTCATTCTTGGCCTCAGTCCTCATTTCCTCATCCATTACCACATTGTCCTTCACGATTTCTTCACCCTTGGACTCATTTTTCTCTGCAATCACTTCTTTTACTACAAGTCCATCTCTTTCCTCTCCAACCTTTTCTTCCCGTAAAAACTCCCCCATACAAACATCTCCAACACACTCATTATCAGAAGCACCATCGTTCTCATCAACATTCCTTCTCCCTCTACTCCCCGACCCATATTCCCCATTATTCTCGCAACCCAGCATAGCCGTGGCCGGGGCATCCAACCCGCCTTCACTATCATTCTCAGACCCATTCTCCACCACTTCCTCATTCACATCCTCTGCCACCACATGGCTCTGCCTCTCCAGAAACTGCAACCTCCTCCTTAAGTCCCCCATCTCCCTCTCCATCAAAAACAACCTCTCCTTCAACGTCAAATTCTCCTCCTCCAACTGCGCAATATGCGAATCCTGATCATCCACCCTATTCTCCAACACATTATTATACTCAACCCCACTGTAATTCGGGTAAATCATCTCAAACCGGCTCAAATCATGGTCCAACCTCCTCTCCACCTCCACATGCTCCTCCACATCACTCTCACTCGACCCACCATTCTCATCTTCCTCCTCCTCCACCAACTCATGCTCGTGACCTGGCGAACGCAGCCTAATCAACCCTTTCATCGACCCATAACCATCCACACCCCACTCCTCCTTCGCCATATCCCCCAAAATCTCCCTCGAAGGCGAGAATATCGGCGTCGGCAGAACCGCCGGAGTAACCGGACACGGCGACACCAAATCAGCTATCCCACCAGCCTTCTTAGCCCTAATTATAAACGAAGTGGTGTTCCTCGGCGCATAAGGCGCAAACCTATTGTTCTTACCAATATTGCCATTGTTATTATTATTAGTGTTATTGAATTTCTTCTTCTGGTAAAATTTTCGAGCTTTTAACCTATTCTGAGACTGCAATTCGTGAAGAGCCGGTGGCTTATAACCTCCGGCTCCGACTATTCCACCACCAATATTACTGGGACCACCACTCACCGCTGGTTTAAAGTCTTTGCGCTTATCGCCGTTGACGTTCTTTCCCTTCCAATTGCTCCGTCCGAGCTTCGATGACGGTTTCAACGAGTTCGCCGCTGTAGCGTAGTTCACCTTCGAAACTTGTTGCTGCTGAGACCACACCTTGTTGCTATTGCCGATGTTGAAACTACGGTTCAGGTTCGGGTTCAGCATCGGAAGTGGCTGTTGTGGATTCGGCTGGCTCTTCATCATCATCATCTGCGACTGGCTCAACGCCTGTGACTGAGCGATCAACGGCGGCTGGCTGAGAATCTGCGGCGGAGGCGGAGGCTGTTGAGCCATCATCGGAATCTGCGGAGGCTTTTGACTCATCATTTTAGCCTGATCGTTCATCGTTTATTTAAAAACCCTAAAAGAGAAAAAACGAAACCCTAGAAATTCCGTGTTTCTCTATCAATCGGAGATCGGAAAGTATCAGATCGAGAATTTTTTTTTTTCTTGGAAGTTAATTTTCTGGTTCAATCGGAAATGGAGACAAACCGAACAGAGATCGAAACTGTTAGTAATTTCAGATTCTGATCTTTTAAGAACTCGCCGAAGCGTGTGTTTAGGTGTTTGTTTTCAAAGAAAATTTTTTTAATTTCCTCAGAAAATTATAGTTTCTCTCTTTCTCTCTCTAACTTTTTTTTTTCTCTCTCTCTCTCTAGAAATCTTGAGAAGAAAAATCTTTTCTTTTTAGTTGATCGTTGATTTTCTTTGACGGACGGTTTTCTGAGTGCGCGTGAGAACGATAATGCTGTATTTATAGGTAGGGAAGGGGTGAGATGGACAGTTGGTTCGGGAGATTAGGAATGGACGGCTGTGATGGAAGATTCGTGTCGGCCATGTGTCATTGAAAACTTGAATGTCAAGATTTGGAATAAGTCTTTATTTGGGGGAGGAAGAAGAAATTAGCTTGGAAGTTTACAACTTGGCCCCTTTATGTTTTGCTAATTCTTCAAATCCCCCCTCTTCTTTTTGAAATTATTTTTTGCCCCTCGAGTTGTTTACCATCGATGCCCTTTGATGAAATAGTATGTCATGTAATGATTAGGTTATAATAGTTTTAGATTTAAAACTATAGTAATATTATCGTTACAAACTATTTTATAACATTTTTACAAATTATTAATGTGATCAATTTTTATTGGTTCTCATCTGAACCCATAATAAACATCACTTTTTTGCTTACCAATAACTATTTACTACATCATCATTTTATAAAAAAATTGTAAAATAGTTTGTATTTCTAACATTTTTTTAAAACCTATAATACCCTTCTAAAATAAGGGGGGAAAAACTAACGCTAGCTTTATTATGACACTATTTACCATTAAACTAAAACAATAATTTGTTTTCTTTTTTATATGAACTAATGTCCTTTATTTGATGAAAAGATTTTATCAATTAAGTTAACTAGCTAATATCCCATGCGATACGCGGTGCATTTTCAAAAATTTTGTGAGAAATTATCTTTAACTAATTGGGTTCATCAATACTATTATTTTTAGTTACTATGGTCACAAGTAATCAACGAAGTTTGCTAGTAAAACTAAATGTAAACTAAACCATAGTCTCTAGTCATATTTTCAATTCCAAAACTAGGTATGCTTTGTTATATTGTGTAAGAAGGGGATGGAGACAAATACATTTACAATGTTTGAGAAATTATAGACATCAACATAAAATAAAAGAAGTACCACCATCCATGATGTTTATTAATTAGAAATAATATATTTCTATTCATTACAATTCAACCCATTACACATGATGTTTGCAATGAATAAATAAATACATCAAATCTCCTCTTTTTCATTTTTTACATAGTTACATTCAGTTATCTTAAAAATGTAAGATGTAAACAAATTGAAGGGATAAAACACAATTACAAAATAAAATTTGTAAAACATGAAATGAAGAATATGCCTAGCAATTGAAAAATTGAAACTTGTAGAGATTTAAAAATGCCAAACACCCTTTCTCATCACAGGTAAACCAAATCCTAACCAACCCACCAAAAATATATTAGTCACAAACCATCAACATTGACATGGAATAGTTGAAGAATAATGTAAAAATGAAAGAAATAAATGGAAAAATTGGCATCTCAAAGGGAAATTTCCTGATACAATGGTGATTTTTGCAAAGGAAAGGAGAGAGAACAATTGGATATGCTTGGATTCCTTGCCATTGCCCTTGTCATTGCTTGTGATTAGTCATGCAAAGCTAGAAATCATATTGACAAATTTAAAATTAAAAAAAAAAAAAAAAAAACACATAAAAAGGATAAACTTAAAAAAAATAAAAAAATAAAAAGAAAGAAAGAAAGAAATAGTTGTTGAGGGCCATTTGTAGAGGCCCAGGCAAACAGAAAAGCCCAATAATGAGGGCTATAAAGAATTGACAAAATAGATAGCAAAAAACCCATTAGGCCCAAGCGGCAGGAATAATGGATCACAGGCCCAACAAATAAATAAATGGGTCTTGAAAAGGCAAGCGGGCTTAAAGAAGCCAGGAAAGAAAGAAATAGCATCCCATGAGCAGTGTATGAGGTAGAAAAGTGAGAAATGGCCACCGCAAGCCCAAGGCAATGCAAACTAAGAGAGTATGGGGTTTATGGCAGGCCCATAAACCCTAAAGATAAGAATAAGGTTATTGGGCCGGGAAAACCCAATGAAGTTAGTAAAAAGCTCATGGGAGTGTGGAATTAGCAAACGGGCCAAAGAAACCCAAAGAAAGCAATCGGGCCGTGGATGCCCAAGGGAAAGCCCAAAGGGACATAGGAGCCCAGGAGTAAAAGCAAAACAGTGCCTATGACAGGCCATTGAGAAAAGGGATAAACAGCTGGCCCAAAAAGAGGTACAGCAGGATTAACTTATTACGGCAGAAATAACAATTCAACGTTGCAGGAAATAAAGAAAATCAAGAATGGGTCAAAGAAATGTAAGGCCCATCATCATACAAAGCCCAGCTCCTGAATGGAGCGGGAAACCAAAGAAAAGCCCACATGAAAGGCCAGAAAACACAGACAGAAAGTCTCCAGATCACGGCAAACGCATGAGCGGCAGGCAGACTCTTGGACATATCTGAAAGGGAAGCACGCGCAAGATCCAGGCACCACCAGCCTGTACCCAGCCAATATAGGACATGATGGGGCCATGGGCCAGAGGTAAGAGGTAAAGGGGGTATGGTTTGGTGGTGGGGAGAGGGGAAAAGATCTATTTTGCGACTCCTACCCAAGCCCTTTTGGGAGGTATGTCCTGCTGGGATGATAGACCACCCAAAAGAGGCAAGTTTGAGGGGGAACCGTTGGGTGCATGCCTTGAAAGTAGAGAGAGAAAGCATTTATACCATGACAAGAAGAAGTGTTACAGTGTACAGAGGAACGAAACAAACCTACCTCTGTCTAGTAAGGGGTGGATGTCGCACAAACCTGGTGGTCAGCAAGTACGCCCAGACCAAACAAAGGCTGTTAAGGGGCAAAATGGTAAAAGATTGGTCACGGCAGGCACTATAAAAGAGCCCTTGCCGTGCCCTGAAGGAAGGATCGAAAAACAGAGCATTTTTACGGAGTAGAAAAAAAAACAGAGTAAAAAGAAGAGAAAAAAGATAAGAAAGAAAACAAAGAAGAAAAGAGAGAAAATTAAGGAAGAAGGAGAGGTAATACAGTAGGCATGCACCGGTAGATCGATTTCCCTCTCTCCCCCTTCAAATCTTACTTTCTTCCAAAACGTAAAGAAAGACTCTTTCTTTTTGGGCAATAACCATTCAGGTCCGACTCTCTCAAAGTCATTAATCCCCACGGCAGAATCTTTTTCCTGAGAGATTATTTGCATTGAGAAGAGGCGTTCTCCCCTCTTTGGCTTTGCTTCGGCAGACTAAGCTTAAAACTTAATTTATGCCCATTTTGATTAGCTCGTATTATTTTCTTCACTTTCTCTGTGATTGACATTACCATGACTGTAATCATGCTTTATTAGTAGGGATTACATAGTCATTTATTTAAATAGTCAGAATACTCTGTTTTGGTTATTATTATTATATTTGTCTGCCATAACTGATCTGTAACAATTCTGCTTGTCGTAAGTTTACTCCTGGCAGACAAGGCATAAGTTTGTACACAAACCAGCCCAAGTTGAGTTACAATTGGACCGGCCCCAACTCCCTTACTCAGAAATATTCGAACCTATTACCGCAGAAGGCAGCCTAGCACAATACACCATACACAAAAAAGGCCCCTACAATAGTAAATGGCCATTACAATAAGCTTTAGCAATGTTAGCAATACAATCAAATGCATCCTTAAACTTAATGGAAGGACTATCTAGAAATAGTGCAGCCTTGTTAGCTAACCGGTGTGCAGCCTTGTTAACTTGAGCTTGACGTGATTAGATTTCCATGCTTGTAAATCTGATACAGCAAGCTTTGCATCCTCTTTGAAATGGCTGATCCTTTGATGTATTTTCTGCTTGATTGGTGAGTGCATTTATACTAATAAAGAGTCACTTCGAAAATTGTGAGCATTTATAATAGTGATTTAGTCTAGGCTGGAAGAATGCTTAGATATAGTTGTGTAAAGAAGAAAAAAAAGGAAATTGAAAGGAGCGGGCAAAGGGTCTGAAATTCTGACTAGCCAATTGAATTGATGGGAGGCAATTGAAGGGTCTAAAATTCTGAATAGCTAATTGAATTTATGAGGAAAGTGGAAGAGAGAGAGAGAGAGAGAGAGAGAGAGAGAGTTAAACGATAAGGTGTAACTATTATAAAAAAAAGATGGCTAAGTTATCAAAGAAAGGCGCCACTTGGCATGACCTTATACTCTCTTGCAGAAGGTCTTTGCTTTTATATATAATATTCATATTAATGATTAATTGATTGGAGAGAGAGAGAGAGAGATTTATCATGTATCCAATGTATGTATCATCCCTCTTTGGACCCCACACTTATGGAGTCCATCTCATGTGAGATGGAAGATACAATGCACTAGATGCCTATAATACGAGAGAGAGAGAGAGAGAGAGAGAGAGAGAGAGAGAGAGAGAGAGAGAGAGAGAGAGAGAGAGAGAGAGAGAGAGAGAGAGAGAGAGAGAGAGAGAGAGAGGAACACTACATATGAGTAGGGGTGACAATTCGTGTTCGTGTGTGGAGTTCATGTCGTGTTAACTCATGAGTATTCGATTATATGAATCAACACTAACCCGACATGTTTATTAAACGAGTCAAGATTTCTCAATCCTAACACGACTCATTTATTAAATAGGTCAGTCATATCGACCTGTTTATCAAATTTTATCAAAATGAAAAAAAAAAAAATTAATGAAAAAACAAATAAATAAATATTTTTAATATAAAATCCAGAACTAACGAGTAATTGTATCACAAATAATCATTCAAAACTAAAACATATTTCAATATCACAATATGTTAAAGAAAATAAACCACAACAACTAATAAGTTTATGTATATATGCTTTGAATGGTATATTATTAAAATGTCATTTAATTAAATGGGTCAAACAGGTTTCATGGGTTGAACACTAACCCAGTCCGTTTATTAAACGGATCAGTCATGTCAATCCGAGTATGATACGAACTCATTAAGCCGCAACTCATAACCTACTAATTTCATATCGTGTTTGTGGATCGTGTCCAATTTTGTCACCTCTACATATGAGCATTGCGTAAGATATTTACAATTGTTATACACTCGATCATTTATCAATTCACTAATACATGTATATTTTCTTTTTTGTGATAAGTATATTATATACTTGCATAGGGTGTTAAGTTGGGGAGGTTTTTACACCTCATCATCCTCTTCGGTTTTTTAAAAATTAGAACAAGCAACATCGTTTGGAGGGAGGAGGAGTAGAGCACTGAGGTCATCTTTTTTGGTTCAATGTGGTTGGTTTTTTCGGCCCCTATGCAAACATAACCATTGACTAATCCACAATATATCTAAACAAGCAGCTGGGGGGGAAAACTCACAAATGAAATGGAGAGAGACGTCGACAAAGGAAAGCAAAACAGAATGGCAACAAATGAGATCTGCATGAGAGAGTTGTTGAGGTCGTCAAGGAAGGAAAACAACTTTATAATATTTGCACCAAAATTTGTTGACCACTAAGCACGTTGGAGGAAGAATGGGGGATTGGGATGGGATTGACGCAAAAGCAAAGAAAAGTGTTGGTCAACTAATTTATTGTGAAGGGTGGTTTTTCTAAACTTAAGTGCCCGTTTGGCATTAACTATTATTTTAACTATTCAACTTATTTTAACTATTATTTATGAGTCCCATTACATTTTTTGGTGCTATTCATTGGTCTCATTGTACTATTTCAACTACCTTTTAGTTTTATCTATAGTACTCTTAGCAAAAAATTTTCAGTTTCAGCTAAATAAGTTGTTTCCAAACAAATACTAAGTCAACCACCACACTAACCAATGTCAATTTGGAGGGAAAAGTCACAAAGGGGGCATTTGGTTCACTCTGATGTATCCTTGATATGATACACATGACGATAATATGACATTAAGATTTTCGGTTTATTTTATTTTTTTTCTAATATTACTATAATTTAAAATTATAAAATATATCACATCATCTTAATTTCATCACCTCCCTAAACAATGTAATATTGTATTATTATATTGAGATTATATTAATGTAAGATTACAATAACGTAATATTACAGCGTAATGTAACATTACGGCAAAATAAACGCCCCTAAGTGTTGAGCACATCGATGGGTGCCTAAAGTAAATAGGGCATATTAGTGATTCATTTCTTATCGTTAACTTGTAAACCCTTATAAAATATTATGCTTATAATTTTTCTTTAGAAAGAAGAATGGTAAATAATATATGATGGAGGGTGAAATATAATCCTAAAAAAAAAAAACATTGCCTTTATAAAAACAAAATAATAACATAGTGATATATAGATAAACGGATATTTAAAGAGTAAAACAAAACAAAAACAAAAACAAAGATAATTATTATGTCTAAGATTTTGAACAAGAAAGATTAGTGTCTTGTATTCCCATGCCACATTGATAATGATAGTGAAACAAAATAGTGAAATACACTCTTAAAATAGTGTCCTGTCCTGCATTCCTATGCTCCATTGATTATCAAAGTACACAAACTGCAAATTACACTCTTACATGTTTCAAATGCTGGAATCAAAAGATGTATCCAACAAACCAACATCTTATAGAGCAAGTTTCGATGTTTCAAATGTTGGGATCAAAAGATTTATCCAACAAACCAACATCTTAAAGAGTAAGGTAAGGGGATCAATATTTTTTTCATAAAAAATTGGTGGGTATTTGCCAAATAATGGGATAAAAGCTGTGGATAGGAAACAAGGTACCCTTAAAGTATATTCTATTTTATTTCTTTTTCTTTGGTGGGAATTATTCCCTTGAACAGACCCACTAAAGACGGTGATTGGAAATTGGATTAGACCAAGTTCACTGTTCACCTATGTATCAAAATATTTCAGTTTTTTATTGGCCTTTTTTTTGGGAGTTAAACAAGCATATAATATTTACTATTTTTTGTATAAAAAAAACATATAATATTAACTAGAAACAACCATTTTATTAGAAAACCACTAAATTTTATAAAAAAAACTAACACACTTTCCACCACAAGCGGTGGATCATACAAAATGAGGTAATAAGTACTTTGCATAGCTCCTATTTTAATTTTTAGCTAAGCTATCCGCTCATTTATTAACTTCCTTATATACATGCGACACAAAGCAATTAGTGAAAATTCTCATCAAGTTCATACAATCAGTTAAGAGTAGTTCTAACATAAAATTTTTGAATGATGGGTTAGAAAGCATATATGAAAGCATATCAGCATCTACTTTTATTGGTTAGAACTTAGAACCTAATTCTTGTACTTACCTTAAAAAAAAAAGAACCTAATTCTCATTCTCTCTATTTTTTATTGTTTTGGGCAGGCTATAATTATGGTGGAACAATAGTAAAAAAGACAAAATCCACAAAAGGGCATGAATAATGAATAGTGTTTAAGATTGAGAACGATATAATATTTCATGGTTGGTAGATTTCTAATTTCTCAAGCAAATTGAGTGGAGTGCGAAACATATAAAGCAAAAGGTAAACAAAAGAAAAAGAATATTTCTTAAGAAAAACTTTATACCATGCAATTACGCATTGCCAGGGCGAAAGAGAAACCATTCAATTCAAGCAATTATATAGGAGAGGGACATGAAAATGAAATTACCAATTTCTTCTTTTGAATGTCTCCATCATCATTTTGGATTTTATGTTTTAATAATCCAGGTGTCAACCTCTTATTTAAGGTTGTTTTAGTGTACCTTTCAAGGAAAATGAAAAAAAAGAAAAAAGAAAATGCTGATCCATTTTTATGTGAACTTTCTTTTCTTCCCCCCTGGAAAAAGAGTAATAATGTTTAGCTTAATAAATTTTAATATTTAAAAAATAAGTATCATATAGTATATAATAAAAATATGATCTTTTAAGTCATGGTGGCACCAAATAACTATTTTTTGCATTATGATTCTCAAAAAAAAAAAAAAAAAAAAAACTATTTTCTCTTTATAACAAGTGACTACACTTTTTATTGTTGTTTTTTTTTTTTTTTTTTGAAGGTTACTAAGATAGTTTAATTTAAATGAAACTCTATCACCAAAAAATCAAATGATTAATTAATTTCATGATAATTTATTATAGGTAAAAATTCTATTGCCTGAAATTCAAATAAATTAAAATTTGATATATATTTTAAAACTATTATAGGTAAAATTCTATTACTTGAATTTCAAAAGATTTAAAATTTGATTTTTTTTAGATAGTTACAATATATTGCTAATTCTGCGGTTCGAACTCTTTCCCCTCTAAACTTTTAAGCACTCAGGACACTGGGAGGTGTCAATTCAATTACATGTCCCTTGGCAATTCTTTTTTCTTTTTTAATACAAGACAGAAATTCTACTCTATCATAATCTAAGTGTATATGTATGTGGAACTCATTTCTGGATACTTGAACCCCGACCCTTACCCCCCACACTCCACAAACACTTATACTTGTGGAGTAACTATTGCGCCAAAAGTGTGTGGTGATGTCCCTTGGCAATTTTAGATTGTGGAATTGTACAACCTTAGATTTTAATTTCATTAACTAATTTAATTGCTTTAAACTATCATTAATTACTAGAATCAAAGTGGGATTACAACCCCATTAACTTGAAATAAATATATTAAATGTTGACTTCCTACCATACATGATTTGAAAGTCAATACGCGAGTAAAAAAAAGGTATATAATGATTAAAAAAAGTCGCAATTATTTATCTTAATTACACATTTTTCATGTTATTTGCGTATAGTGGATATTAATTTGGTTAATTATTATTGCACATAGTTAGTTACACACAACCTGTAAAATCGTGTTTTGATAGTTGTAATTGTGAAGTAGTGAAAGGGCCTGTTTGGTATACATGTTCAAACACATGTTTTCAATTTTTAAACAATATTACACATATTTCCATACACTTGTTCACCCACACGTATTTCTAAAAAAAAACTGAAAACTGTCGTTTAAATACACATACCAAACAGACTCATATTTTGAAAACATGATTTCACAATTTTTAATTTAAAATCGTGTTTTCAAAATATAATTTCAGCATTTATGTACATACATATTGTGTATGATAACAATTATAGTAGTGATTTATATTCTCAAAAAATTATTACTTGTCAATTAATTTCATTGCAAAATTTATCTATTTGCTTAAGCATATGCAAATTTTGTGTGGATAAGAATCAAAGTTTCCCTCGTGTGGATGTGGAATTAATAAGAACATTATTACTTCTATTTATGTCATTTCATTGCTTATCTCTATTATGTGGTGGTTATCATTCTTCAAATGCGTCCACGATTTGACACTCCCCAGCTCTTGTGAGCTTGAACACATGTCAAGAAATGGTTGGTTACATTTGATCTAGCAATTGGCACTATTAAATTAACTAATGGGATTCTGAAACGTAACCTCTATCCCTACACTAGCATACACCTGATCATAATTGATTTGTACTGACAATGATAAATCGGCGTCGTTTCAGTGAACACTAGAGGGTGCAAATCATACGATGCCGTTTGGTTCCCCAGTATCGTAGTTCTGGGAAAAGGACAAACATTTGCGTGGCATTAGTTTTAAGAAAGTCTTGCATGTGAATATTAGTACCTAACTTCTGATATACGTTTTCTAGAGAGAGATTTTTTTTTTTTTTTAGTGTGTGTGGCTCACACTCTTGTGGTGTGGCTTGCTTTTAATGCAAAATGCCTTCTGAGCCAACAAGGTTTGGCAAACCTAATTTTTGTTAGCGTTAAAATTTAAAAGGCAGTATCTTTTCACAAAAATAATCATTTAACTAGTGTCTTTTAGTTGATTAAAAATTTATCTACATATATTCTAATTAGCTCAATTAATAAAATTTATAATTGTTGAATATGGATTTGTGTTCGAATCACACTTAAATAAGACAGAAATTAATTGATTTTTTTAACATGAAAGTCAAACATAATTGGTTTCCTATTAGTAAATGAATGTCATATATTTAAATTCTATCATTTTCAAATATTATTTTGATTTCATCGTTGATGTCACAATTCACAAACATTGCTTGACATGAATGACTCACAAGATTAAAAGACCTTATGCGTGTCTGAAGTTTAAAAATGCCCATCTCATTTAAATTGACAAGTACAAAGTAAAGGGAATATAAAAAGGTAAAGGTATTGAAACTTCATCATTTATTGATAGACTTGACAAAATTGGACCTAAACGCATTAACTCGACCAGTAGAAAAAAACAAGTTAACCTGTACCTAGCCCATTGAAATGTCGAGTTGGGTATGGTCACCCCGTACCCAATCAGTTCTTTAAACAAGAGATTTTTTTAATTAAAAAAATGTTTATTTATTTATTTAAAGGTAATATGTAAAGTTAGATGTTCTCTTTTGGTGGAAAGAGTAAAATCCATTTTTTGAACTCTTTATTATGGCATGCAATCTCTTAAGTATTTCTATAATCAAAGTTGTTTTTAAACCAATCTTTAATACTGATTCACAATATTTAGTTTTTTTTTTTTTTTTTTTGAGATAAACATTTAGTGTTTATGGTAAACTTAAGTATGTGTGTATGTGTGTATATAGAGAGAGAGAGAGTATTTTTTTTGTTCGTTTTATGGTGATGATATCATTCGTGAGCTATGAATTTTGTAAACTTAAGATATATATGTTATTTAAATTTAACAAAGACAATATAATTATATTATTTATTTTTTCTTGCAACCTGTTAAAGATAACCTATTTATGAGCCAAACCCGATCTGACTCGTAACTTGATCAACCCAACCTGATTGTGACCTGTTTGACACGTCTATTCGTTGATCTACAACGCACAGATCGAGATGCAAGGGAAAGCATTCCTTGAGCAACTTCCGGCGGTATATGTCCAACTCACCAAGTTCACGCAAAAGAAAGACTTTCTTTTGGTTGTGAATTGTGAATTTGTGTTGCTACACGTTACCTTTGTCCAAAAGAATGTTTGACTTTTGATTTTTCAATGAAACCGTTTTCTTTTTCCTCACAAAGAAAAATATTGTATCAGTCCCTAATGTCGTTGAAGTACATTTCCTTTTTAATCAACTTAACTGCTACGTTGATGACAAAAAAAAAAAAATAATAAAGAAAATAAAGAAGAAAACAGACACTTCAAAAATAGGGAGGTTCGCCCCTCTAAAAACATTATTGCATATAAAAAAGTGATAATTTAAAGAGTTACATCTTCTTAATATAAGATAAGAATGGCAGTGGAGATTTACTATGATTTTAAGCTAAAACAGCCCTGTAGCAGAATTGAACTATAGTTTCTGATGAGACAAGAACTTATTTAAATCAAAATTCGTCCAAAGACAACAGATTCTCTCTTTTTAAAAAAAAAAAAAATTATTATTTATTATTGATTTAATTTTTTTTTTTTTTTTTAATTTTAGAGAAAGGACTCAAATAGATTAAACTGCACATTACAAACCAAAATATTCATTGTCCTCTAGTAGTCTTGTTTATTTCAAAATTCCATTTAACTAAAATATTCTACTTCACCTTGCTAGATTTGCTTGATTTAAACATACTTGGATTAGTTTCCATTCAGTTTCATTCTTGGTTGAAGTTTCATTCTTGGTTGAATCAAAATCAGTTTCATTCTTGGTTGAATCAAAATCAGTTTCATTTTGGAGTTCAGTCATCACACAATACCCCGAGCTTGTCTGATTGGCGAGAAAAATATAACTCTTCCATCATTTTAGAAAGTTATGTTATCATCAAGAAAAAAGGTTTAGACACCACTATCAACCATTTTCCATGAGAGAAATAGTTTCCAACAAATTTTAATTACTATTTTAATAGGACTATGAGTAAAACATTGAGATCAATTCCTTGCAAAAAATTGTGGTAAACAACATTGAGATTAGTTTTTTAACCGCTTCACTTCTCTATAACTCCACAGGATTTTGTTAACAACCAAATGGAACATTAAACGTTTTAGATATAGCCACCGAACGTGAACATTCACCAAAACAGGTAAATATCAGCAATATCATGCAGGCACAGTGCAAACTGTGCACTCTTGAATGACCAAAATGATGTGACATATATTACCATTAAGAAAAATACTGCTATTCAAATGCCTCTACACAAGCTATACCAAATACATGCACATTAGGGTTTGCTACATCAAAAAATTTTGACAAGGAACTTTGAGACAGAATTTCCCCCCTTTTACAATTATAATATATGTACAGGATCAGAGTTGGTCATCATAACTCGGTGTTGGGGTTGTTTCCAGCAAGGATAAGAGAGATTTCCAACCCACGGCTGAAAGCCTGGTTAAACATGAGGCGGGTTTGGAATGTTGATACAAACGGAAACCATGAAGAGAAAGCAACAGGAATGAATATCAGCATCCCCATCCCCGCATCATATAAACGTGCAAGTGAACGAATTGATTTCCATAATCCCACCTTTTTCACAATTGGCTTCCAAGCTGCAGCAATCTGCAAATCATAGTATAATTCCATGTTAACGTGTGTAAAAAAAACTGGTGGCACTAATATTATCTAATGTAAAATAGAAAACAATTACAAGTCTCCAAACAAATGATGGAAGCTTAGAAATTGGTGGCAAATTGCAAGGGCCAGATTTGTGTAGAAATGAGTCTGGAGTCACAAAAACCCAAAAAAATTTGAAGATAATCCTTATAATTGGGAAAATTAACAATATTACAAATGCATTAGGTGACCAGCATTACACACTGTCTGATTTAAGTAAACCACGGGAACAGTCTTTCCTCGTGGTCTGTTGTGCAAATGATTCATATAGTTGCTTCTATACAGGAAGAATATAAAACATTCAAACATAGTTTTGGAATTCTGATTCTGCCCAAAACATTGATTTTTCTTACCAGAGAGAGAGAGAGAGAGAGAGATTTAGATAAATGGAAATAACAAAGATAACTTAAACTTACAGAAAGGATTCCCCATCCAGTGGGAACAAATGCTAAGATGCATGCAAATATGTCAGGGATTGACAAATTTGTTAAAGCAACTGCGACAGCTAAACCAGCAATTGCCAACAAGAAGGAGAGGCCTTGGATGAAGCGCAACAAAAGCTGGAAATTGACTGAGATCTTTTGGCTGAATGTGAAAACCTGTAAAACCAAAGATGAACTGAAGAGTTCAAATCACAGATAACATAAATTTGGAAGTAGGGAGTCCAGCACTCAAGTTATAAGTTTTATTCCAAACCTTGAAAAGAATTATGAGCACAGCTAGCACGATCCATGACAGGCCATACACCTACAGATATGCACGAACAAAGACATATGAACTGTTAAATGTCTCAATTATGTCCAAATTCTAAATTTTAAAGGTGTATCAAATATTAAACAGTATGGGAAACGTAGAACAGTTAGTTGACAAATGACAAAAGATTTACAAATTGCATTTTACAATAAAATTAACTGGCAAAAGTAGGTTCATAAGATGCCAGCGAATGAGAGAAGCAGTGAAAACTATATCAACTAATGAAGAGAGCCGTTACCGTCAATGATGTATCTGATCCTTGCAGATGCAGCTTGTATACAATGCCATACTGGAAGATAAAAAATCTTAGACTCAGAATAGTTTCAGCTATTCTTCCTCCCAATGTCCGAATATGTATCTGTAGATTCAATATATTTGGATCAACTAAAGGGGGGAAAAAAGTTGTGGTGGCAAAATAACGATGACACATAATAAAAAAGCATATGAGTTCAGTGGTCAAGAAGGCACAACATGGATGAGCCTGAGTAGCATCATAGTGACTGGTGCTCAAACAGGACGAATGCCCCACTGAAATGTTCACAACAGGTGTAGTCGACCAAAAGAAGTTAATACAAACCAAAATAAATAAATAAATAAAACTTTGTTTAAGAATTTACTACCTGAAGATCTTTTACCGGAAATCCTATTATTTAGTTAACTTTTAGTGTCCAGCTTATTTGATTAGCTTTTAGCTTTATGCACAATTTTTTAAAACCTCATTTTTTTCTCACTTTTTTGAAGTACAAGTATATTTTAACACTCTTTCAACAAAAAGCTAAATAAGCTGATGCCAATCGTACACTCAATACATAAGTTAGTAATGACAATCCAGCACGTTCCTTTCCTAGAAAAAATTTTTAAGCTTAACCTTATAACAAATATTTAAGCTACTGCAAGCTCTCTTTACCCACAAGCGTATAGCTTATGTTTGGTGTTAGTGTGTTTGTGATTGATATAAATTGCCTTAAAGGATTAAGTTTTTGGGAGAAACAGAGTACAAGAGTATTAAATTTAAAGGTCCAAAAAGGAACTCTTACTTTTCTTCTATCTCTTCATTTTTTATCCCTCCCATCTAATCACAATAAGATTATTTATTAATTTTATCTGTAAGTTAGACAATCACCCAATGGGTCTTGCATGACCTAACCCTCTACCAACCTCTTACAAGTGGAAGAGGTGCCATTTCAGCTAAAGTTCATTGGCTCATCAAATCACTCTATAATAATTCATCCAATCCAATCAATGCATAATGAGAATACTAAAATCTTGCTAGACTTACTCTAGTTATTTTTATATTAGATTGTTATAATTTAACAATAGCATAGGGGTATTCTTGTAATCTAGGCATATCACTTTAATATAAATATGTGCTGAGGTGAAAGAATGATTGATTAAGCCATAAACCCATTCTGTCTCTCTATCTCTCTATTTTCCTCTTCCTTTTTCTTCTCTCTTAACCATAATCCTTCATACTTTACAACTCAACTTGATATCAGGGCATCCTGATCCAACCCTAAAAATGCATTAAAGCAATCTAGAGATCCTCGTCAGATGACAGCGGTGTGCTTATATCAGTTTCAACACAATCACCAAAATCTGACAACCATATAATCTGAGTCGCTGGACTCCCAAAAGTTTTCAATGATTTTTCCCAAATTTTTTTGAAGCTATTTGATGTGTGTTTGTGTTAATTACACAGATATATGGGTAGTGTTAATTACACACCATTTCCCACACACATCCTGTACACAGGTGAATTTGAACTGAAATCATGAGTTGAAGACACTTTTGGGTCATTTGAGCTAGAGCTTATTGGCATTAGAGAGACATTACTACCAATGAAAAAAGAAAAGTAAATCCAAGCTTCCCAGCTTGGATATCAAATACAAAATAAATCCAAGAACAGATACAATACCAGCTCTTCATCCCACCAAGCTTCCCAGCTTTCTTCTCCCTTCACTCCAATTCCACCTCTGTAAAGAAGCCAATTTGTCCAATCTTTGAAATCCTCTACAACTCTAAAAGAACAACATATATTTTAGTCAATGAAGTGGAGTAGACTTCAATTTCAGAAAAGATGAAAAAAAAAATACTTACTTCTGCCACTCAAACCCAGACGGGTTGAACAAATAGGGAGCAAAAAGCCACGAAAGAGCCATAAACCAACTGCTAATTGAAAGAAGAATGTACCCAATTGCACCACCATCATTATATCCATATGCTAGGTACACTATCAACAAAAGCACAACTTCAAATCTGAAGACAAGAGGATGAACATCATTGGACATTCCAATTTGAGTATGCACACTTTGTAGAAAAAATGGAAAAAATAGAAATTGCATAAATTCCAACATAGTTATGGTTTCTAAAAAATAAAATTGAAGCCAAAATACAACATCAACAACAAAGCCTTAGCCCTAGAATTTTTTGGTCAATTATGGATCCTCAAAAGTCTAATTGGAGTCAGCCACATGTATACCTCTCCATCATTCTATACCATAAAAAATTATACTTCCTGTTGGATCCTGAATTAGCATTTCCTTCTTACTCTTCTACTCATGTTATGGTCTTCCTCCACCTCTTTTAGTAAGTCTTTCCCTATTACTAAGGAGAAATGTTGGCATATTATTGACAAAAATCCATGCTCAAAAATATAATTACTACATAAAATTTAAAAATCTCCCAAGTTTCTTGGATAGAACCGCTAGTATATGACAATGCACTGCCACAAAACAGATAAACACACACACACAGAGACAGAGCCACACCCTTTAACAAAATGACTGCGGGAGTAAAGCCTGTAGTTCTCGGCAAATTTGATATGGCGGACGACAAATCCCCTACCAGTTGCTTTGTACTGTTGAGAAATAAAAGTTAATTTAACTATTAAATTCACCATGAAAAATTAACTGAAAATTAAAAGAGTGCAGGAACAAACCCCAGCACCACCATGAAGAATAGTCCGACCAAAGTAATGAGTTCTCGTGCCCAGAGAGAATGTAAAGAATATGGTACAAAGCTGAAACTGCATTGTGACAAAACTGACAATGGCCTGCAGCAGTGATGGTAAAATTGCAAAATAAAAAAGGAAAAAAATATTAATCCAACTAAGAGTAGAAAAACAAAACACTCAGCAGAAGGTTAAGTCTGTCTTCAAACAGAATGTCCACTTAATAAACATACATTTTTTTTTGGGCAATCTAAACATAACACAACATTATTCAGGCTACACTTTATCTGTATTAGCGACAATCATCTAAACAGTGACAGTTCAGTAAGACATTATTTTATTTATTTATTTGTTCAAATTAATTTTGTTATTGATTATTCATTAGATACATTTATTTTAGACTACTTTAAAAAAAAAAAATAATAATATTATTCATTAAATTTCACTCAGAATCAAAATAAATCAAAACAAGGAAATTTAATAAGATTGCAACTGCATTCCTTATAACCTACATTTATTTGATATTTTATACACACCAAATTGGAAAGATAATCAAATTCAATACTATTCTAATGTTAAGACCTATGCTTGAAGACTGCTCTGCTTTCCAACATACAGCTCTCCAAAAACCTATAGAATACATTGATTATCAAGATTTTGAAGATACACAATCAGACCATTTTTCTGGAGCTCAGATGAGACAGAGCAACTAATAGTGACACGATTCATCTATTATTCAAACTCACTCTACCTAATTACAAAGTATTTGTTGGACAATATGGACATAAAACTCAGAAATACAGCCCCAGTAGAAATAGATCCAACAATTAGATTTTATTTTCCTCACTTCCTTTCCATGTAAGTGTATACAAGATCACATGATGCCAAGACCATGCAAATATCAGGGGCATAAACAAAGTTTCTAGCCTATGGTAGGGATATAGTTCAAAATCACAATTATAAGATATAAAAGATTAATTTCAGCACAAAAACACAAAAATCTTGCACTTACAGCTCCGTTGCATGATGCAGAAAACAGCTGAGAATCTTTCGTAATATAATGAAATATAATTGTAAATATATAGGAATGATATATGAAAACATACACACGTTGCAGTACAAGTTGTTAAAAGGACAAATAAATACATGTAGGATAAGCACTTACCTTTAAGAAACCCTGCTCCAAGATGAAACCCAAAATCATTGGCACGGCAGTGAAAATACCAATTTGAAAGAGGAACTGTGTGTTTAAAGCAGCACTCAGGGCAGTGTTCTGCAATATCTGAGCTCTCTCTTCAATGGCTTCACCAACTCCAGATAGTGCCTGCAACACAATCATATCACAGTTACCTAAAACCTAATTGAGAATAAAAATCAACCACAAAATCTATTTGAGAGAGAGAGAGAGAGAGCGAGAGAGAGATTGAGCAAGTAGTACCACCCCACCCAACCCCTTAGTAATTTGTGCCAAGGTCCAGATGGTACATAATGCTTCAACATCAGAATGTGCTATAAATATGTATTAAAAGAAGCAATATATTCACCATATAAGATTGAAACAGGAATCCTTTAAGCATGCATATCCTTCTAGCATTGGCATATAAAATATTTTCTTAGTAGACTGGAAAAGCCACAATACAACAAAGTATATTTTCATTAAATATTTATGTATACCAAGCATTGTTCTTATGCCAACAACAAGTAGCCTATGTGATAGAATTATTATCATCACTTCCTAAATTGTGTATTGGATTGGGAATTGTGGTCACTAGTATTTTGTTTGTTTGGTGTCTTGTGAGTAATGTCTAGTTCAATGATAGATATGTTATCTTGTTGGAAAGGACAATTTGTCAAGAGAATCAATGAGGAAACTTGGGAAGCTATTTCATTGTGCTTAATGTGGTGTTTTTGGACAGAAAGGAATACTGTTTTGAGGGAACAAGTCACATTCAATGAAGTTGAATCTCTTATATTTGAAGACTATATATGTGTGGACTTCAGCCTTCATTGTGTTTTCTACCTCAAACTTGCTAGAGTTCTTGGATAACTTGGATTTTCTGTAACTTACCTTTTCTTTTTTGCTATTCCTGTTGGATACCTGCCAAGGGCAGGGGTTTTGAGGTTCATAGTTAATTATCACTCCCTATCCGCTTCTAATGGCACGTTTTTCCTGTGAAAATTGGCGTGGCATTCAAAGTTCCCAACTAGGGTGGCCTTTTTTTTCTTGGGCTGCTTCTCTAGGGAAGATTTTATCCACTGACAATCTCTGAAAAAGAGGTATTATTGAATTGGATTGGTGATGCATGTGTAAAAGGTGTGGGGAGTCTATGGACCACCTTCTTCTTCATTGTCCAATAGCTTACGAGCTTTGGACAATGGTGTTTTGTTTATTTGGGCTCCAATGGGTTATACCAAAGAGTGTTATCAATTTGTTCGTAGCTCGTCAGGGATCTTTTGGAAGGTTGTGCCACATTGCATCATAAGGTGCCTTTGGTGAGAAAGGAATGATAGAAGTTCTGAGAGTTGTGAACGATCCTTTACGTTAAAGCCTTCTTCCTCCGTACCTTGTTAGATTGGAGTGTTGCTTTTCATCCTTCTTGTTTTTCTCTTTTAGAATTGGTTGAGCATTTTAGATTGAGAGCTCTTTGTAATTCTCCCTGAGTACACCCCCAGTGTACTTAGTTTTGTTTTTATTAATATAATTATTCGTTACTTATAAAATTTAAATTTAAAAAAAAAAAAAAAAAAAAAAAACCATCTACAAGGGTTGTGCATCTTTTTGCACTTTTTTAATGATGTTACTACTTTAAATGAAAATTGTAGCAATCGAACACACAGGTCATACAGACAGAAGCATGGCATAATTTTAGAGAAAATACAGCACAATACAGTTGTCACAAGAGATGAATAAAATCCAGCATACCAAATATGCCCTCCCATAAAGGAAAGCGTATACAGTCAGCACCGTTAGCTGCACAAACAAAAAAAATGGACTTTATCAGAGATTAGTAAAAGTACCCTACATATGATATAAGTATCATGGAACTTTCAATTCATTGTCTGAATGCAGCTATCTTGCTTTGAGGCAAATGCCTCTTTTGCTTACTTTTTTTTTTATTTAATTTTTACACTTGAGTATGAAGCAATGGGCAATAAGAACATCAAATCTTCATTGTATAATGTCAAAGTATTTCTAAATATTTTGTGCATAACAAAATATCCCTTTCATAAATGAAAAAGATAGCACATGGTACAAAAATTATAAACAGGCTCAACTTGACCGGATATCTTTACTCAACTCAACTGAACCATAACCGTCTCTAATAAATTAGCATTGCTATAGATCCTCATGAACTAATAGGGATAAGACACTCATATATTTTTCCTGCTAGTCAATCCTAAATCTTTCAGATTGAGAAGCAATGCTCTAAAGTTTCAATTTGGAGTAACCTGTGCTCTAGTCCCATCAACTAACACAATATCATTTGCAAAAATCCAAAAGCCATACACGTGATCTCATCCTAAAGCGATCTAGAAAAACTCTAATGCAATGAGATAAGGACTTGATCTTTAATGTAACCTATTATGATTCCAGCCCCCCCCAAAAAAGAAAATGTAACCCATTATGATAAGAAACCTGCTTGTAATACCTTAACTAGTTCTTGTACTATCACACTAATGTACTACAGACAACTTCCCCTCTTATCCAAATTCCACCACATTGCTTCTCTAAAGAAAAAAAAAAAAATCAAAAACAAAAAAAGAAATGAAATATGAATGAAAGGTGCACATTACGAAACAAAACCACATAAGGATCCTAATTTCAATAAGAAAAAAAAAAAAAAAAGAAAGCAAAAACTGAAAATCATAATGCTAAAGGAAATAAAGTATTTGTGAAAACAAGTTAGTTAACCAAAAAAAAAAAAAAAAAATTTAAAATAGGAGTTCTAAGAAACTATGGAGCTCAAGTTGCGTTTAAAAATCACATTAACCATTTTAAACTTCAATCCGCCCAACCAACACTAATTACAACAATAATAAGCCATGGTTGACATAAGGCACAAATAGCATACCATAGTACAAACGTAGTATCCAACGGTGGTATAGTAAAATGACATCATCCTAAAGAAATCAAGGAGCTGCCCAAGCCTGTATACATCACGACTAAGAACTTGTTCGCCATTACCACCAGCAACCTTCCCTTCAAATAGAGCAATCTGATTGAGCCCAACATCTCTTCCTTTTCCAACCTGTAAAATTGTATTAGAAAATTACATGCCATTTATGCATCAAGTGAGGAAATCAGCATATCTACCTGGATATACTCATGATGAGTAATATTTCCTTGGCGTAAAGTTGAATTGAATCCTGCATTTTAACACCATAACTGAATAAATCAAAGCCTATCGGGGTGCTAGGAAGATAAATATCAAAGAAATTTGAGCTCAACTCAGCATAATTCTGTTATAACAGTGATTATATAAATTACTGCAAGAAGTGTAGTAGTAGAGTGGTTATAAGGTCCATAGAGCAGGAGAAACACCAAATAGTATGCATTGACAAGAATAAAACATCCAAAAGATGAGAGCTTCATATAAGAGAGAGAACAGTGAATACAATATCCTAAAATTTCCATGAGGAGAACCAAAACCCTTTCACATCTTCATTCATAGAAAGACATAACACCTGATTGGTTGGAAAACAAATAACTATTCACTTTGGAGGCCAAAGACTAAGGGCTCCATGACTATGAAAAAAAAAACAAAGAGATATCTACTCCAGAAGCAGTGATGTACGTGTGGAGGTCTATGGGAACCATTGATCAAATTGCTTTCATGACTGAATCTTGGTTGCACAGGTACAAAGGGTTTGAATGATTGATAAGGGGTTCTAGAGAATCTCCAGTTGTGCAACAGTTGCCAGCAAGTTCACGCAAGTTCACAGGTGGCTTGAGTTGGGATTTTTTTAAGTGTTTGGGTTGCTTTGGTTTCAGTTTGGAATTTTTTATAAACCGATGAACCTGAACCAACACAGCTTTTTACATATATGTGTATTGCTTTTATTGGTGCTCTCGTTACACTTTATACCAAGGTCTTAAATTTTGTTCCGGCGGCCGTTCCAGATTGGTTACTGGAATGGAATATTTTGGTATCGATGTATACTAGCGCACTGTTTCAGGATTCTGCACCAGATATATATATATATATATATAATCTTATTTTATTTAGTTATTTATGAGTATATGTATATCACTTTTACTATATACTATATTTTGTGTTTCTTTTTCCTTTTTTTACCTTATGCCAACCATCACATCAAAGTCAAATTAAATTTTGACTTGTCTTACCACTCTCTACGCATGTTCACACGACTCCACCCACACTTGTCCTTTCAACTTTTTCTTCCTCACCCTTTAATGTATTTACTTCTTTCTTTTTCTTTTTTCCCTTACCACTAGTGCACTACTCTCCAGACTTTCCAACACTTTCTTCTTCCTTCGTATCAGTTCAAACTTCAAAGTTTCAGTTTATTTGTTTCAGCTTCTCCTATCTTCGGCCAACATCAACCACTTAAAGCTTTCATTTTTTTTTTTTGGTAGCAGATCTGGTTCTTAGCTTCAATTTGTGAAATGTTTCTTCATTATTTTCTCTTCACCTTTTTTTCCAAAATTTCACTCACTGAAAAGCTGAAACATTTGTTTTCAAGTTCTTTCAAGTTCCAGTCCAGTGCACCCATTTCACCCGAAACACCAAAATCTCGCCTGGAATGCTGGTGTAGGCTGGAATATAGGGCAAGACGGAACAGGTGGGTCACTTGCACTAGTCTACCTACAGGAACAAAAAATTCCGTCCGGAACAGAACGGAATTCAAAACCCTGCTCTATACATCACAACCCATCCAAAAATTTGAAACCTAAACTGACTCAAACCCTATAATATATGAAGATATCTAATTCTAATCTCGGCATTTTCTCATTTTCAATCTTTAGTCTCTACCACCATCAATCCTCTCTCTCTCTCTATATATATGTATGTATGTATGTGTGGGTATATATATATATATATACATATATATAATTTTTAAGGCTGTTATTTCTACTTTGTTAGCTTAATGTCTTAGATATTTCATATTTGGGTGAAAACTTAATCCTTGTTAGTTTGATGCATTTTTATTCTTTTGTTTTCCATTCTCTTTTCAATTTTATCAATAATGGGTTGGTTTGGGGTGGTAATTTCCCAATCTGATGATGTTGGTTTGGATTGAAAATGCCCCCAAAACAAACCAACCCAACTTGTTCACTGTTCTACTAGCAAGATTTCCTGGCCTATGTTAGATACTATGGTTTCCAGCAGATTGGACATGAGAAGTAATCCCCACGCATTTAGCGGGTGTGGAGTGGGATTTTAGTGAGAAAAACAGTAACTACTGAGCTGGACAATCTATCTACAGCAGATGATGTGGCTAAGGCGAGTTTTATGAATGGGCTTAAGTTAAATGGGGCTATCAACTCATTATTGAAATAAACCCTAACACAACTTAAACACGGAGGCAAGAAAGTTTGTTCAAAAGGATGCAAGAACTGCCAATAAGCTCAAGTATCACGAATTAAGCAAGATTAATGGAAAAAATATGTGGTGAATCCCACAATCAATGCTGTGGAGGAAGGGATTGGGAAGTGGGCTGCAAGCCTATTGGCTAAGTTCTAGACAAGCCGGGTGGTTGCCTCCCCTTCAGAAGTGTCCTCAACAATGCGGCGGTTGTTTGGTTGCTGCCATTATTCTTGGTCAAGAGGTCAGTTGAGATTCTATGGAGCCAATCAAGCAGGGTACTAGTCTTCTCCATGGAGAATGGCGTGTACTTATTCACATTCGCTGATACTCAAACCAGAGTTTTCGTCTTAGAAGCAAAAATTTGGAACATTGCCAATAAGCCTCTCATCATATGCAAGTGGTAGCCATGTATGCAACTCTTGAAATTGTCCTTATCTAAAGTCCCTACTTGGATTAAGATAGTTCCATCTCCCTGTCAAATATTGGAACTTGCTTGAGTGATGTGGCTAGTGCTAGGTTGCAGGGACACTGACGCAAGTGCGGGTACGATACGGGTATGAGGGTACAAAAATTCTTGAAAAAAAGGGGTATGAAGCGTCAGGGGTACGGTAATTAAACAATTAATTAATTAATATATTTAGGTATATTTTTAAATATTTTTAGACAATATATGTTTATTTTAGGACTTAAATTAAGTAACAACAGCAAATAAGTACAATAACATGAGAAAAATGTTGTCTAAAATATAAGTTTTGTTCCATTACTAAACCCATAAGACAAATAAAACCAAACAAAAAAAAAATACTAAACCCAATACAAGCATAAGGAGATAAACATAAAACCCAAAAAATAAAAAATAAAAAATAAACCTATAAAATATGTAAATAATGCGTGTAAATAAGTAAACCCAATACATGCATAAAGAGATAGGACAAGACTTAGGTATTATTCTTTAGGTTCCTCTCCTAAAATTCTGTCATGGCTTTTTTTTCATGAGATGGAGTTTATTTTTTAGTTAAGTGGTCATATGGCAGAATCTTAAGAAAGAAACCTAAGGAACAGCACTGAAAGTACTCTACATAAATTTTTTCCTAAGGAGATAAACATAACAAGCATATAAGTAAAGCCAAACTAAAAAGAGAGAGAGAGAGAGAGAGAGAGAGAGAGAGAGAGTTGAAAGACCAAAAGACAAAGAACTCAAAACCTGTAGAGAGAGAAACGGCAGAGGGAGAGAGAAGGAGGTTTGGGGTCGCTAAAGGCTGGGGTTCTTGTGTCGTTACTCCAAGAAGGCACACAGCACAGATCAGATCAGATCAGAGAGAGAAATGGCGGAGGGAGAGAAAAGGAGCTTTGGGGTCGCCGGAGGGGGTTTGGTTGTGGCTAAGAAGGCACATCGCACAGATCAGATCAAAGAACTGAGGGAAAGAGAGAGGCATTGGTCCAAATCCTGTTCTTTTTTTTGTTCTTTTTTCTTTTTTTGAAGTTTTGTTGTGTCTGGGGCCGGAAAGTTCTGGAGTGTCGCGACCGTGTCTGCAATGTACCCATATTTTTTCAAAAAAAAAAAAGAGGATACTCCTCGGGTACGGATTTTAGGTGTGTCTTACCAGTACCCATGTGTTTGTGTCGGACATGGGTACTTGGCCAAAATCACCGTGTCCATGCAACATAAGGCTAGTGGGGTTGATAAGCCTATATTTGCTGATTTTATTACTACGGCCCAACAAAGTTTAGGCCATACCTATGTGATAGAATTATGGTTAAACGATTAAATTCACCATTTCCTAACTCTTTAAGCTTTTGGGAGAATCTATAATTTATCATGATATTAGTGCCAAGTGATCCTAAATTTGATCCTTGTCTCCATTATACCTTTCGTTTAAAATGTTAAAAATATCAAGTCTAGTTCAACTTGAAGTCGTCTTTTCCCCCTTTTCTAGAAGGGTTAAAATCAAGAAGTGCGAAGGGGCCAGTTCTGGCACAAGTGAATAGAGGAGCTCACCATAAGTATCCATAGGCAGATTTCTAAATCTGTCCAATGTCATGGCAATTACCAAAAGAATGATAAGTGATTTAACTAATGTAGCATCCAGCAAAATGCAATCTGAAATAGAAGTGCTTCAGCCTATGCAATGGAAGCTCAACACAATCAAGGTTTGAATGTCCGACATAATGAGAAGGCTTAGCAGACCAAATGTCCCCCATACAACAGTTAAGCGACCATTTCACCCTTAAAATAGTTGATAACATCCTTCAAATGATTGATTTTACTCATCACTAGTGTTAAATGAGAAACATCACAATGACAAAATAAATGGAACTAAACAAGTACAACAGCTTCTTTGTAAAAGAAGAGAGTAATACCTGCAAAGATATCTTCACTAATATTGATAACACGAGAGGCCTTGCTAATACCACCCCTCGTTATGTGGAAAACTCTGTCAAAAACATCCGGATGGCCATAATGCATACGAATCCTGAATAATAATTATGATGTTAATACCAAAAAAATGAAAATATACAGGGAGCCAATTAAATTGCCAGCATAATTCAAATGAACTTACTTTAATGGATTTGCCAAAACACGTTGACCCATAGTCACAAAACTACCTTCCTGATTTGACATGAATGAAGCTAGAGAAGAGACACTGTACGTTGATAAAAATAATTAAAAGAAAGAAAATATGAAGAAAAAGAAATGCTACCAAGAAATTTAAAACAAACAAGGATTTAATGAAAATCTACCTTCCAGTAAATACATGTTCCCTGACACCAAGAATAGTAGGAGGACGAATACCATGATCAGAACTAAATTCTTCAAGAAGATTTCTCATCTTCAAGGCTTCCTCAAAATAATTATCCTAAAGTAAAAATATTAAGTAACATTACAACCAATCAGAGCCGGTTAAATAAATATATTACATAGACACAAACGCGAACTAATGCAGATAGAGCTTCATAATAAGCATGACAGATGAGGAATATGGCAAAATCATAAACTGCTTATAGTAAACCAAAATTAACAGAAACAGATACTTATTATGAAGTCACATAAAATGTGGAACACTGTGTAACAAGGAATGTGTGCAACTTTTGAATGTGAAATGATGAGGTACACTAGGAGTACACTTTTTTCACTGGAAATTAAAATGAGATAAAATGTTCATAATTTTAATTTAATTTTTTCCAAAAACTTAGTGATACATATAAGATATTAAACTAGGGGTAAAGCTACCTACCAACCACTGCTCCCAAATCCTGTAGAAGTGGGGATGCTTGTGAACTATGTATGCTGTTTTTTTTTTTTTTTTTTTTTTTTGATAAGTAACGTAAGAAATTTTATTTTAAAAAACCAACCAAGTACGCTAGAAGTGTACTACAGTGGCACAAATCAAGAACCCATATTACAACAATCAATAAGATCGGGGAGAGAAAAACAAGAATAGGAAGGCAAAACTAAACTCCACTCAAGGAGAGTACAGAAAAAAAAAAAAACTTAGAGTACGTTGGTACACTGAATGGAGATTACGATAGGAATTGTAATCTTTGTTACTAGTAATAAAATGTGTTGTAATTCAATAACTAAACCTATTCATTAGTTTGGTTGTGAATTATAACATTAGAATGAAACTTAACATTTATTTTAGGAAACATCTACTTATACAATTATATTTTCTAAAAATTTTTTTATTTTTAAATTTAAAAGAGATGTGTTATTTTTTATGATTTTTTATTTTTATAATTGTTAGATGTATATGGAAAGTTTGTTTATTTGGAAATATATTAAGTTTTGAAATTATTGCATTTACTAAGGAATAGCTAATACAACCTTTTAAAAAGAAATAGTTATTCTTCATTTTAAAGAATAGTTATTCATAAGGAATGACTATTCCTTATAATAAAAACATAATCAAACTAAAGAATAACTAAATTCTAAGAATAACTATTACATTACAGCATCTATTACAGTCTACCAAACATGCCCTCAATGTCAAGAATAGACCATTCACAATCCTCAAAGCATCTAGCATTCCACTCCTGCCACAAGCACCAAAACAAGCAATGTGGCACAAACCTCCATAAACCTATATTTCAATGTCTACCAAACTTCCCCTGTCAAAAAGCTAACAACTCACTAACTTAGTGATACATATAAGATATTAAACTGGAGGTAAAGCTACCTACCAACCACCGCTCCCAAATCCTGTAGAAGTGGGGATGCTTGTGAACTATGTATGCTGTTTTTATTTATTTATTTATTTTTTTGATAAGTAACGTAAGAAATTTTATTTTAAAAAACCAACCAAGTACGCTAGAAGTGTACTACAGTGGCACAAATCAAGAACCCATATTACAACAATCAATAAGATCGGGGAGAGAAAAACAAGAATAGGAAGGCAAAACTAAACTCCACTCAAGGAGAGTACGGAAAAAGAAAAACTTAATGTCAAGAATAGACCATTCACAATCCTCAAAGCATCTAGCATTCCACTCCCGCCACAAGCACCAAAACAAGCAATGTGGCACAAACCTCCATAAACCTATATTTCGATGTCTACCAAACTTCCCCTGTCAAGAAGCTAACAACTCACTAACTTTATCAGGCATAGCCCAATGTATACCGAAAAAACCATAGACCACAACTCATATGCTATAGGACAATGAAGAAGAAGATGATCCACCGATTCCCCACACCTTTCACACATAAAACACCACTCTAGCACTGCAAGATGCCTCTTCCAAAGATTACCCGTAGTTAAGATTCCTTTGTTCATTACTGTGAACTCTTTGTGCTTCTCTTGTTTTTCTTTTTTAATAATATTCTCTTCTTACTTATCCAAAAAAAAAAAAGATTTTACCTAAGGCAACAGTCCAAGAAAAGAATGGTACTCTAGGAGGAACCTTTGATTGCCACACCATTTTCCAAGGAAAATCAATGACTAAAGAAGGAGATAAAGTGATAGAAGCCTCAAACCTCAAAACCTCTCGTCATTGCTGGCTTCCAGCAAAGTTTGTCATCACCAACACCCCTCACATTCGTGGAATAAAGCACCACCCAAAAAAGATCAAATGATTCTGACTCCCAATCTTGTGGTGGACGACGAAACTAAATGTCCCAATGAAGCCTCCCATTAGAGAAACGCATAAACTCCGACACAAAAAACTCCCTTGTCTGACTAATACTATACAATTTTGGAAATGCTTCCTTAAGAGAACAATCCCTACACCATACATCCTCCCAGAACTTTATCCTAGTACCATCACCCACATCAAACCGAAGAAATTTAGAAAAGTCTAGCCAACCACTTCTAATGGATTTCCGCACACTAACACCATAGGTCCCTAACATTGGTTTGGTACACCAACCACCCACTTCATCCCCATCTTTAGCCTCAATGACCTTCCTCCAAAGGGCAACTCTCTCTGTTCCATATCTCCACAACCATTTGCCTAATAAAGCAGAATTAAATCTTCTTAGCCATCAAATCCCTAAACCACCGTTCTGCACCGGCATGCAAACCTTAGCCCATTCCACCAAAGGAACCTTAGGAGCATCAATACCACTCCAAAGAAAGTCTCTCTGTATTCTTTGTTTTTAATTTTAGTTTGAGTTTTATGCAAAACAATGTAATATAAGCTATTAAATCATTTTAGTTTGATTTTTGTCCAAAAACAATGTAATATAAGATATTAAACTCCAACTATCGTCTTTTAAAAGCATAGACAAAGGATTAAAAGGACCTAAATATTTGAACCAACGAAATTATTGCATTGGAACCAAGTTGTGCCATTAATGAAGCCGTGGAAGATTAATATGCTATTACTTTGCAAATTTGCCTATTCAAGAATTATTTTATTGGGTCCTCTTGCGAAGTCCAATTGAAGTGAAAGTTGTGTCATTTTAATGGTCTAAGTATTGAGTCTTTTAGGGTTAAAATATTTTTTAATTTTGGTTTTTATTTTATTAGTTATGGTCAATTTTATATTTAGGGGCAAATCTGTAATTTCCTCAATTCCTGTGAATTAAGGGTATTTTGGTAATTTAGTTGAGTCTAGGATCTTCTAGAGTATTCTAAGCATCTTAGGTTTATTTTCTTTGGGTGCAAGTTAGTATGAATTAGGTTTCATTTCACCAATCAAACTAGTAGTCCTAGTACTACTAGGAGTCTTATCACTACTAGTACAATTAAGAGTCTTTATACATATTGTGCTCAATGTATTCAAAGGAAGTAAAATGAGTAGATTAATAAAACTATGTGTTTTGAGCAAGAGGGACGTTGGCCTTTGTTGACTTTTTCTCCTTCTCTGTTATATTTATTTCCCTCATTTTTTCCCCTAAAGTTACTGTTCACGGATACTGTTCACACAGCCCCTGAACAACCCTTATTTCTCTCTAATTCTTCTTCTTTCCTCACCCTAAACCCACCACAACTAATAGTAGACAAATCCCTAATTTGTCCTACATGAGCCTCATTTCAGATCAAGTGTTTCAGAAAACAGTTCCTTAAGGTATTGGTAGTATAGTCAGATAACTATCTGTGAAAACTTCAAAACAGTATTTGTGTTTTATATCTCTGCTAAAATCTGGATGCACATGGCATATAATACACTCAACACAAAATCAACAAGTGAGCTCATTCCAATTTGTGCAAGAGAGATTTTTTTTTTTTTTTTTTGATAAGTAAGAAAGATATATATTAAAAGCTACCTCATGAAAACACAAGGCAGAACAGAGAATACAGAGAAGGAAACAAACAAAAAGAGAGGAGAAAAAGAAAAAAAAAAAAAAAAAAAAAAAAGAAAACAAACGGAGACAACAAATAGCAAATTAATTACAGAGAAGAGAACTAAGGAACATAGGGATAGAATCACTAGAGGTGAGTCCCCAAGCCCTAGACCAATCAAAAAGAGAGCCACTAAAGTAAGCGAGCAACTGGTCATCAAACTTGTCCCTATCCTCGAAAGTACGCCAATTACGCTCCCTCCAAATACACCACATTAGGCACAACGGAGCTAGATTCTAAACGCCAGAAGAGTGCTTTTCAAACCAATTCCACCAACCGAAAAGCATATCTACAACCGATCTTGGCAAAACCCAAGAAATCCCAAAGGATCTAAAAACCATGCTCCACAACAGATAAGCTTTGTCACAATGGAGAAGCAAATGATTCACCGACTCCCCATTACAACGGCACAAAATGCACCAATCAACAAAATCGAATCCTCTATACCGCAAAATATCCCCTGTAAGAATCTTCTCCCAAGCCGCAGTCCAAACAAATAAGGAGACGTGAGTAGGAGCCTTAGCCTTCCAAATACCTTTCCAAGGAAAGGTAATAGGCAGGGAGCTTCGGAGCCTATTGTAGAACGAGCGGATGTCAAAAAACCCCTTTCTTCGTCAATTTCCAAACCATGCAGTCTCCTTGCTCAGATTGAGGTAAGTTTGAACCCATGGTTTGAAGGAAATCATCCACCACACCCGTCTCCCAATCATTTGGATTTCTAAGTAAAAGAACCTTCCAACTTCTCCGAGCCTCGGTCCCCAAACGTTCAAGAGACGAGGCCACCGAAGCCTCTCTATTAGAAGCAATCCCGTACACTACCGGGAAAGAAAGATGGAGTGGCGAGTCCCCACACCACTGGTCCGTCCAAAGCTTCACTCTATCCCCCACCCCTACCTCAAACCGGATGTGTTTGCTAAACACCTCCCATCCTTTTCGGATACTTCTCCATAAACCACACCCATGAACACCCCTGCCCAGTTTGGAAGACCAACCCCCCCACTCTTCCCCAAACTTCAGAGCCACCACCCTCCTCCAAAGACGAGTCTCCTCAACCCCAAACCGCCATAGCCATTTTCCTAGTAAAGCTTTGTTAAACGTAGTTAACTTCCTTATACCCAAACCCCCATTAACCTTAGGAGCACACACCTTATCCCATCCCACCAAATGAAGCTTGGAATCCCCCCACAAGAAGTCCCTCTGAATCTTCTCAATCTTATTAGCCACATGCGAAGGGATGGTAAAAAGGGATAAATAGTAAGTAGGAAGGTTGGAAAGCGTACTCTTAATCAACGTCAATCTACCACCTTTTGACAAATACAACTTCTTCCACCCGGCCAACGTCCGACTAATTTTTTCCAAAATAGGATTCCAAATAGAAGGGGACTTATGGGCAGCCCCCAACGGCATACCAAGGTAGGTCATAGGCAAAGACCCAATCCGGCAACCCAGGATCTCTGCCAAGGCATGAATATTGTTAACCTCCCCTACAGGAACCAACTCTCTCTTTAAGACATTAACCTTCAAACCTATGACAGCCTGGAAACAAAGGAGAAGCATACGCACATGAAGGATCTGCTCCACATCCGCATCACAGAAAAGAATAGTATCATCCGCAAACAAAAGATGCGAGACACACTCCCCTACACCTCGTCTGCCTATAGCCTGAAAACCCCTGATCAAGCCAGCACCTTCAACTCTTTTCATCATCCTACTTAAGACCTCCATCATAACTAAAAACAACATAGGAGATAGCGGATCCCCTTGTCTTAGGCCCCTCGTGCTCCCAAAAAAGTCAGCTGGTGCCCCATTAATCAAAATAGAGAACTGGACAGTTGAAATACAAGTGCGAATCCAACTACACCACTTCTCCCCAAAGCCCATTCTCTTTAAAAGATCCAGAAGAGCCTCCCAATTCACATGATCGTAAGCTTTCTCAATGTCTAGCTTACAAATAACCCCCGGGATCTTACTCTTCACACGACTATCAACACACTCATTAGCAATAAGAACTGAGTCAAGAATCTGTCTGCCTCCCACAAAACTATTCTGAGACTCAGAGATTAATTGATCTAAGACCCGTTTCATTCGATTTGCCAAAACCTTAGACAAGATCTTATACAAGCTCCCCACCAGGCTGATAGGTCGGAAATCTCTAATAATAGAAGCATCGATTTTCTTGGGAATAAAAGCTATAAAGGTAGCGTTCAAAGATCTCTCAAACTAACTGTGCTGATAAAATTCCTCAAAAACAGCTAGAACATCCCTTTCCACCACTCTCCAGCAATGGTGGAAAAAAGCCATAGAGAAGCCATCAGGACCTGGAGCTTTATCTCCAGCCAGCTCATGAACAGCTAGAAGGATCTCCTCCTGCTCAAACCTCCTTTCAAGCCAACCCCTCTCCAACCCATCAAGCTGATAAAACTCCAAACCTTCCACAAAAGGCCTCCACTCCTCTGACTCCTGGTACAAATTTTTATAAAAATTTACTACCTGAGCAGCCACCTCGGATTCCTCCTCATAAATCACCCCGTCCACCTCCACAAAACTCAGATGATTAAACCTTCTACGGGAATTAGCCACCTTATGGAAGAACTTAGTATTATTATCTCCTTCCTTAAGCCATAGTATCCTTGATTTCTGTCTCCAAGAGATTTCTTCCATAGAGAGAAGATTTTCCACTTCCGATCTCATCACAGCTCTCTCACAAATCTCTACCTCTGAGAGGCCAATCTCCCCTTCCTTGACATCTAACAATTTCAAAGTCTCTAATAAATGAGTCTTTTTGCGACCAACATGACCAAACTCCAATCGGTTCCACTGAACGATGTCCTCTTTCAAAGCCTTCAACTTTTTGGCAAAAACAAAACTAGGAGTGCCAGAGAAAGAATGCCGACTCCACCAAGACTGAACTCTATCGGTAAACCCATCCGTCTTAAGCCACATATTCTCAAACCTAAACAGACTTTTCCCCCTCGCCATTCCCCCTACCTCCACTAGAATTGGAAAATGGTCAGAAGCAGGACGAGGGAGAATCCGTTGGGTCACATCCGGATATTGCTCCTCCCAATCATGAGACACCAAAACTCTGTCAATCCTGGACATCGAAGGCCTCTCTGACCCGCTAAGACCAAGTAAAGCTCCCTCCCTCCAAAGGCAAATCTATCAAATTAAGATCCTCAATGAACTCCGAAAAAAGTTCCATAGCCGGAGTAAGACGGGAATTACCCAACCGTTCACTAGGGAAGCGGACAATATTGAAATCCCCAATGCAACACCAAGGGACATTCCAATAATGCTGAACACCTGCCAACTCGTCCCACATTAACCCCCTCGCATTGTTATCTATTGGGCCATAAACCCCCGAACACGCCCAACTGAAACCGTCCCCCACCCCTCGCCACCGAATAGACACAGAGAAAGAGCCCACCAAAACCTCCGACCTCTCTAAAACCCTTCTATCCCACATCATCACAACCCCTCCGGCCGTTTGGACAGCATCCAAGGCCACCCAATCCACATAAGGACAGCTCCACAAATTACCTACCATCTGTCTATCCATACCAGAAAGTTTAGTTTCTTGAAGGCATATTACATCACACTTCCACTCACGCAAACAATTCTTCACAATCAAACGTTTCCGACAGTCATTCAGCCCCCTAACATTCCAAGAGAGAATTTTTAAATGCATAAAGACATGGAGTCCCCGGCCAAAAAGAATCTCAGCAACCAACCACTACCTACCATCGTAGTTAATCGAAGACTGCAAGTTCCTCAGCTCTCTCTTTCCCTTGTCCTTATAGATAACCACTTTTCTAGATTCTGTAACTTTCCTGTTTAGCACTTTGGCAGCCTCCGTCTCCCTCTCAATCTTCTGTAACAAAGCAATGCATAACTTTTCATGACGGCACAAAGGCAGCCCCACCAATTTACTAAAAGCAAGGAGCCTTTTCTTCACCCATCTAGAAGTATCCTGAGTATCCACACACTCCACTGCCTGGTTATCACGGTTCAGCTCATCTAACAGAGGTAACCCACCGGGAGTGATAGCCAACAGAGGAATAGGTGAACTAACTTCACCACCCAAACCCATATCAGAAAAATTCACCCCTTCCTCCACCAAAGAACACACCCCAAGGACAACACTCAATGCCATCGTGGGTAACTCCGCTGATCTGGGTTGCTCAAATTCAAGGGCCGCTTTCGGCGGGACAGCACTATTGTCCAAGCCACCTTCATCCCCCTCATAGTCACCCAGAACCAAAAGACCAGCCCGCGATAAGCTCAGAAGAAAAACAGATAAAAAACCTTCAACCGGTGACCTCGGAATCAAGTTATCTGACTTACCCAGTGTCGACATGGACTCATCGGAGCTAGTTCCGACAAGGAAGGAGTCGTCGGCCTTGCCCATTAAAAACGAAGGCAGGACAGGGCTGATTCCGGCGGAGAAAGGGCCATCGGCCTTTACCTGAGCCACCGCGAGCTCGTCGGAGCATGTGCCGGCGCAGGAAGGACCGTCGTCCTTACCCTGTAATGGCGTGGGCTCGCCGAAACTGGTACCGGTGAAGCCATCGGCCTCACCAGATGCAAGCAAGGGCACGACGGAGGACGACGTGCACCGGTCCGATACCCCTAACTCTAAATCTACTTCCAACGGGACCTGGGCTAAAGCTCCTTCACCAGCCCAATAGCTCTCTCCCACTTCAACAAGTCTTGGGCCTAAAAAAAGACCCTCACTAGTGTCGGTCAACTCTGGGCTTGTTCCAAGGCCCACAAAAGGCTTAACTACAGCCTGATTAGAGCTCCGTTGAATCCATTTAAAAGCCTTAGAAGTCTCTCTACCAGATTCACGTGAATCCCCTCTGCACTTCGTATCTCCCCCTTTCTTTCTATCCCAGAAAACCCGTCTCCTCCCCATCACATCAACCTCCACGACAAGACCTCTCCCAGACCAGCAAGATCTCCTAGCATCAGTCTTCTTCCCCATAACAAAATCTTTTGAATTCAAATAAATACTAGGGAAACGTAGCCTAGTGTCTGCCAGGTTTTGCTCACCAATCTCTGCCACCTCATAAGAGCAAAGCTCCCTCCTAGCTCCTCCCACCACCTCCATACTGTTAGATTTCACCACCGGTAAATCCCCCTCTTTAACACCAAAGATTCTCAGATTCACTCCCATCTTCTCCTCCCCTATCTGTGGTAACTTCCTTTTGGCAATGGCTCCTAGTTGCTTTGGTTGCTTCCTTTCCTCTGTTCTTCCATGTAAACCTTGCACAACTTCAGCAAAAGTTCTAGAACCTACAGCCTCCAAGTTATACCTACGCACCTAAGGAATAAATTTAGGAAATCCATTTCCTCCCACTGCATATTGAGAAGGGTTCAGCAGTTTTCTAAGTTCAAGGCCAAAAGCCCTCCAACCATGACTCTCTTTGCCTTCCGGAATGATAATCGACCTCCTAGACCCACCAGCTTTGAGCTCAGTCAACAGCAAGAACTGACCAGCAGAGTTGTAACTCCATTGGAGAGTAAAAGCTGTGTCGCCTTCTCTAAAATTAAAAAACTGTTTGGAACTCACCCCAATAACAAGGTGTTCTATGCTAGACATCAGCCATTGTGCTGCATTCCTGCCCATAAAGACAGATCTCATAAAGAATTTGCCCCTCTCAAAAATCCTTAACATGAAATAACGACACCCTTCCTCTAAAACTAAATGAAAAAACTTTGACTCAATGAAGAATTTACGAACTCCCCCCATGTAGTCAGCTCTAATGATCCTGTATTTTCAATTTAGAGAGATTTATGGTACACCATGAACACACTTGCCGGTGTATGAATAAATAAAAGTTAGATGTAACATCTGTGGTTGCATCCCTCAAAAAAGTAAAGGTCACAGATGTAACAAATATATCCCTTTGGACCCCACTTGTAGTTATATCAACATAACTCTGGATTAACTATATATCTTTGCAATTAATCTATTACGACAGTAATACTATTCTGTAGAAGAGTTGAAAGTGGAGTAAAAGTGCGAGGTGTGTTGACCATAATCTCAAAAATGTGCAAGATAGAACTCTTAGCAGGCCCTGCAAGTCATGAGCCCTGCTTAGCATGGTATATTTAACATAAAAGTGATAACAACTTCAAAGCATCATAAATCTTCCAAGAGAAACAAAATAGAGGAAAGTTCTCCACTAGCTGACTGCTGACCTTAGTGGCACAACAGCTCTTCTCTCAAATATGAGTAATATACATATAGGGATGTGCATGGGTCGGGTATAGGGGTTTTTTTTTTCAACCCAACCGAACCCTAAGTGAAAATCAAAAGACAGGATGAAGCATGTTAGAAAATCAAAGGCAGCCATATATACAATTATTTATTAAAACTAGCATAGTTAACCATGTCAGTTATCTACCTGCACTTTCATTTTCAGGTATGTATTGAGAAACAAATAAAACTCATCTTTTCAATCCACTTGTAACATGAGACTCCTACAATAAACTTTTTCCATATTCCTACTTAATTTAATTGACCAAATTTTAAAGGGATACAACCAATTAATCACCTGATTCATGTCAATTGTCTGAACTGCATTTCCACGAGTAAATATGATTGCATGGTTTTGGTTCTCCGGTTTTCCTTCACCAAGTTTTGGATTTCCAGGCAATTTTATGGAGTATATCTCCTACAAAATGAGAAAAGCAAACATAAAAAAGGGTCATCAGAAAAATAAAGTAACATCAACAAGAGGACAAACAGGTAGGTCACTTTAAAACTTTAAATTTATTCAAGACTAGGAAAAAGATAAACTCATAAAAGCATAACTTAGGTACTTCAACAATATTACATCTTTGACAAGAGTTTTGGTAAACATAGTGGGGGTGGAAATGTTACACTAAAATTTCAAGAGAACATATGCACCCAATACTCTGAGGTATCAGAAAAATTGACAAAAACGTCTTAAATGGATGGGTAATTCAGATCATCAATCAACAAAGGAATTGCAAGTCGACCCAAAGCCATCCTACCCAAGGGGGAGACTGGAAAAAAAAAAAAAAAAAAAAAAAAAGGAGTGGGGAGGGGAGTAATTACAAAAAAAAATTGAGGTAAAAAGATCAAAAAAAATTTTTTTAATCATACAACAACAACCAAACCTCAATCCCAAAATTTTGAGATCAACTATGAATCCTAAACAAACTAGTTAGAAGCAACCAAATGTATTATTATCCATCCTATCCTATCCAAAGTTCTGCTCTCTATTACCACCTTAATTGGCATGGCCTTTTTTACTAATTCTACTAATGTTATTTTGGTTTTCCTCCTTTCTTTTTAATAGGTAAAAAAAAGTAGGAAAAACTAAAATAACATTAGTAGAGTAGAGTAATTATAAAGGTCATACCAATTTTTGTAGTTTTTCCTCTACCTTTGTTTGTTTCCTCAACTTGAATCAATTCATTCTTCCTCACTAGAACATTGATTGCACTCCTCTACTTTTGACCGGACCATCTCAAGTGACTCTCCCTTATCTTTTCATCAATAAAGGTCATCCCTATCTTTATGCAAATTTCATCATTTTGAATCCAATCTTTCCTAGTATATCCACATATCCATCATAACATTCTCATTTCACCTACACTCTCTTCATGAGTATGTTCCCTTCTAACAGCCCAACATTCAATACCATAGAGTTTAACTAGTCTTATAAAATTTTCCTATTAACTTAATAGGTATTCTATGATCGCAACACTCCTTATGCACTTTTTCACTGCATCCACCATGCTCTTATACTATGATTAATATTCTCTTCAATTTCTCCATATTTATGAATTATCTTTGTTTCTACTTTTACCAAACTAACATTCCATGTACTTTGTTTTAGTCCTACTTAAATGCTAAAAAACAAGACATGGTACAAGACAACAATTCTTGAAAAATTAGGACACAAAACAGTGGAGATACTACAATTAATTGATATATATCTTTAGGTATATTTTAGGTTTTCAAAATAAATAACTAATTATAAAAATATATAAAAACATGGATAAAATCAAAGATTTTTACATTTAATAAAATAAAATAAAATAAATTACTCTTAGAACACAATGACGACACGCATGCAGGAGTGTCCACATCTAGTTTTATCTACTAAAAGCCCATCAGTAAACAATAACAGAAACCAGATATGGCTAATGGCTAATAGCCAGCGCAAACATTAATGGAAAAAAGAACAGGTGACTGAACCTTATCTTGCCCATTGATATCAGCCTTCACAAGCTTTGAGTAGAATTCTGTGTATGCTTTTCCATCTTTTGAAGTTTCAACAACATCGATAAAAGCAACTCGAAGAGCTTCATTCCTAACATACAAAAGAAAAAATGAAATTAGATATCTAGAGAGTAATTATCTAAAGCATTTTCCTGCAGATAAAACTATTATAATCAAGATTTTGAAGACTAACATATCAAAAACAAATTCAAGAGAATCCAGGTTTCTTTTCTTTGCATAAGGAAAAAGTCACCTTTGCATAAGCAATGCAATATCAGCAGCCTCAGGTTTTTGTTCCTCTTTCTGTTTTCCATATATTTGACATGTAACAACATATGTAAACTTAAGATCTGCCTGAGCCCGTGCTTCAGGAGATAGCTCAAAACCTTGAGTTTCAGTTGCATCATTATTAGAAACTGCAGCCTCCAAATCTGATATTGCCAATACATGATGACTATTGATGAGATAACTGAGCGTGCAGGATAGAACAGAACAAGAAAGAAGAAAATAGATATTAGCCTCTAACCTTCAGTAGTTGTCCTTTCTAAATAAGTCTGTAGCATAAGAGCTTTTCTATAGTACATCATCCCACGAACTGCAAAACACAAATCATTTAAAAATTTAGTAGAAAGCTATCAATGGATTGGGAAAAACATGCATACATATATTGGAGTAAAAGGTACAAGAATCCAACACTCATTTTGATAATTTATAGAAACCAAGAAATGTCCTGAAAATATCAAACAAACGAACTACTAACATTTCTTTAGGCAGCTCAGAGCATTCAAATGCTTGCCCCAATCAATTACGACATAATACATTATTTGCATTTTTTTAATATATATAAAAAGGCTTCATGCAACAAATATCCATGAAGAAATTGTTCTCTCCACCAAAATGATACTTGTCCCAGAATTCAACATAAGAAATTAATATGAAACAAACATATAATATGGCAGGTAGACAATTTTCAAGATTCAACAAAAGAATATTGCACAGAGAGAGAGAGAGAGAACCGGGGGGAAAAAAAGAATCATTTACCAGTTCTGGCCAATGTTTGTCCCCTGTAGGAGGCCCAAAATCGAAGTTCAAGGGTCTCATTAGGACTATCCCAAATAACAGAGTCCGGCGTATTTTCATCCCAACCAATTCGAGCAAGAAAGTTCCTCCATTCATCTGTATCAAAATATGATTACTATTAATATTTAAGCTAGAGGATCAAAACAGTGCAATAAAAAAAAAATTTTAAGGGCCATAAGGAATTAATTCCATATACTAGATAGCACCCCAAGTTACAACACACAGAATTTAAATAAAAAACAACTAACTCCATATTTAGCAGACAGGAAATAAGGTTGCAGTACTACGAAAATTTCTAATAGGTGCAGTACAACAACTAACTCCATTCCCAAATGAGTTCCTTCTTTGACAAAGGCACAGTTTTCAAAAAGCATGAACTGTTTTACTAGTGCTTAAGTTGTATGATAAGTAGTTCCTTTTACTTGTAACATAAAGTTAGTTAGTTGATAAGATTGTTAGTTGATAAGTGCAATAGCCTATCAATTAGTTAGAGAAGTTTGTTAGGATTAGGCCAATCACATGGCAGCCACATGGTAGGTTCTTGTAACTAACTCAGCAGCTTGCTTCTGTAACTATAAATAAGCAAGGCTGCTCTTCTTATAACTAGTCAAATTTGAATCCAAGAAATCTCTACCTATGAGGTATTATTCTAAGAGTGTGTCTCTTGAAGAGCTAGTTCATTCTTTATTTTCTTGAGTGCATGATTAGGCCATTCAACACCTTCGAAGGGTTTAATATCCTCTTTCAAATCTTTATATGCCTTTGATGATAAAACTTTCCTCCTTGTCAACAATAAAAAAACTAGATCTTCTTCAGCATGGACAAAGAGAAGCCAAAGAGTAAACAGAAACGATCATAAGTCCATTTCCAAGGAACAGTGCAACAGAAGATGATCAACACTCTCATTACTCTTACCCATGCAAAACCAATCAACAATCCTAAGAGAGCTTTACAAAGATTATACACTGTCAGAATTTACCCAAAGATGCTGTACAAACAAAGAAAGGTTTCCTATGAGGTACCATTACACACCAAATATGGAAAGTGAACTCCTGTATGTCCTCTGAGATGTTCATAGAAAGAATGCACCTTGAACTTTACACTCTTTGATAATCTCCATGAAAAAAAGTCTTTACCTTGGCCTTGAAGGAGGAAAGTGTAGCCAAAAAAAAAAAAATTAAAAAAAAAACTATCCACTGCTTCCAACTCCAAATCTTGGAAAGGCTTCCAAAAGTGAGGATTCTAACCACATCCTCCAGTCAAGAGACAACCATGAAAACTTGACAGTATATGTTTCAAGGGTTGAAAGTGCCTTTATAACTGCTAATGAAAGAGATGAAGAAATTCTTGCCATCTATTTACTGCAACTCTAGAAGGTAGAACTATCCTGTCCCACCCTTGAGATCAAAAGGCATGGTTTTTTTAACATACTATTGACACCAACAAAACTCTCATAAGTCAGGACTCAATATTTAACTTTAATCACAAGAGTCACCATTCGCTTTTCTTTTTCTTTTCTATTTTTTATAAACATCCAGAGCCTTCCAACTCTCAATGCCAATATAATAGCTTAACAAGTATACACAAAAGACATTAATAACTAAGTCCTAGAAAGTTCCTTGATAATATATTTCCAGACTAATCCCCATGACTTCACAGGAATACAGCATATATTATGGAAGATGAGATCATCAATAGAACAAGTACATCCTACCAAAACATGAACAAGTTAATAAAATTGGGAAAGATAAATTTTGCACTTTTTCTTGCCAAGTATCCTCTTTTTTTTTTGATAAGTAAGAATGTTATATATACGAATGGCTGCTCTATGCATAAAAAACATAGAGCAAACCCAAAAAGTACAAGGAGGAAACAACGAAAAAGCAAAAAAGAAAACCAAATCACAAATTAATTACAAAGAGAGAGAGAGATAATGAAAGAAGGGAGAGAATCACTAGTCGTGAGTCCCCAAGCCCGAGACCAATCAAAAAGAGTCCCACTGAAAGAAGCCAGCATCTGATCACCGGAGCTAATCAAATCCTCAAAAGTCCGCCGATTCCGTTCCTTCCAAATACACCAAAAGATGCACAACGGAACTAAATTCCATATCTGAGACGAGTGTTTCCCCAACCAATTCCACCAGCCAAAAAGCAAGTCTGGGATCGAACTAGGTACAACCCAATACAAGCCAAAAGTTATAAAGACAAAACTCCATAACCGATAAGCCATCTCACAATGAAGAAGTAAATGATCTACCGACTCTCCACAATGTCTACACATAATGCACCAATCCACAAAATACACCAGTCTCCTCAATCTTAGGTTATCACCCGTTAGGATCTTATTCCAAGCTACACACCAAACAAAAAAGGAGACTCGCCTAGGGGCCTTTACTTTCCAAATAGCTTTCCACGGAAAGACTATTGAAGGAGAATTCCTTAATTTGTTATAATATGACCGGATATCAAAATCCCCATTAACCTTCAACTTCCACCTCATCCGGTCTCCCACATCCATAGGAGGAGTATTAGCTCCCAACATACAAAGAAAATGTAGCCCTTCCTCCATCTCCCAATCATTAAATTCTCGAGTAAAACGAACCTCCCAAGTTCGTCTATCCTCCTCCCCTTGCCTTGACAAGGAGGCTTCAACAGATATCTCCTTATCAATAGCAATACCATACAACCTTGGGAAGGCCAAGTAAAAAGGTTGACCCCCACACCACCCATCCTGCCAAAACCTCACTCTATTCCCCAACCCAACAACAAATTGACAATTCTTACTAAAATCCTCCCAACCCATGCGAATGCCTCTCCACAAACCACACCCATGAACTCCCCTACCCAGTTTTGAGGTCCACCCCCCCCACTCTTCCCCATATTTTGAAGCCACCACCCTCCTCCATAGCCGATCCTCTTCCTTCCCAAACCGCCACAACCATTTCCCCAATAAGGCCTTATTGAAAGTAGTAAGTTTCCTTATCCCCAAACCACCATTAGCTATAGGCGCACAAACTTTGTCCCATCCTACCAGATGAATTCTGCTATCACCCCAAAGAAAATCCCTTTGTAGTTTTTCAATTCTATTAGCCACATGAGTAGGAATTGTGAATAGCGATAGAAAATAGGTAGGAAGACTAGATAGTGTGCTCTTAAGTAGCATCAATCGACCCCCCTTAGACAAATATAGCTTCTTCCACCCGGCTAATCTCCGCTCAAATTTTTCCAGAATAGGATTCCAAATTGAAGGGGAATTATGTGAAGCCCCTAAAGGCATGCCAAGATAAGTCATAGGTAACTTTCCGACTTTACAACCCAAAATTTCAGCAAGGGCATGCACATCATCAACCACCCCTATTGGAACCATTTCACTCTTATGCACATTAACCTTCAAGTATCCTCTTAATACTTGATTTTCCCTATCATACCACAACTCCTTGGCGTACAAGTTGCCAAATACATGGTTGTTAAAAATAAACTGGTAATGTACATGGACATTCTATATTCAACAAATTAATGAAAATATATATGGTCAGAAAATAATAATGACAGATTTGCAATTTTGATAAGTAAAATAACTTTACTAGCAAAAAAGGTATCAGTCTGAATACAACAAATGTATACTAAACTGCACCTGAAGGATTACAATCTCAAGTGCAAATATCAATAATGAAATATATAAGCAAAATAAATTCATAATTAGAAAAAGTATTTCACACCAAATGGAAATATAAAAATCTATTACTCTCGAGCACATGCATGTCTTAAATGTTCTAATAAACATACCTCAAAACCAAAAAATATTAATTATTCCCCTCAAGCACACGCATGATGCTATTATATGCCGTATCATGCAAACCCAAGATACAGATAATACACTTAATTAGAAAATAATAATGACAATAATCTGTTTTCTTCTTTTATTGGTCTAACAAAAAAGTTATTTCAGATTCCCAAACTTGATACTAACTAGGTTCCAAAGAAAGAACAATAGAAAATGAGGAATCAAATAAAGCACAAACACTAAGCAGAGTTAAGAAGGAAGTACCTGGATATATTTTCTGGAGATAAAATAAAACCGATATCCCATCCTCATTTTTCTTTTGGAGTTCAGTCACACTATAAAGCACAGTCTCAGAATAATATGGAGTGAACACACTGCAAATACATGTGGAAAATGATGAGGATGCTAGATTCATCAAGCAAAAGTATTGGTAACTATAAAAGTAAAAGAGATCAATGAAAGAAATGGTATGACCTGAATGGTAACGTCTTACGCACTGGCTTAGGTTTTGGCATCTCCATGAAAAGGGAATTTGTAAAGAACTCCAGCCTACGCCTGGCCTCAAGATTTTTTGGAATATTTGCAGCCGAATCTTTGATAGTCAACAATGAATGCAATCTTTTAACTAATGCTCTCTGCATATCCCAAAATTAATCAATCTCATCCAGAAGTGAGAGCAGACGCTCATTTAGAAAAGAAAATTGGGGGCTAAAAAAGAAAGAAGATAAATCTCCCTGAACATACCAACTCCGCATCTTTGGGCCACTTCAATTTTGCAAAAAGACGACCTTCAGTCCTTGCTTTTGACAATATATTCCAGGTTTCATAGTGATCCCTAAAATATTCATTTGCTAAATTATATATTCAAGAAAAAGAAAAATAAATGAGTCAGACACATAAGCCTACACCATCAAATTTAACATACCTCATGTCAATAGAAAGGACATCATGCCGCACAACATCATACAGATCTTGAACAGCCTTAACGGCACCTTTTTCCATCTCTGGTGTTTCTGCCCCTTTCTGTGCATTTCAAAAAACAAGGGTGATATCCAGTGTCAAGGCAATTCCCAGCCAAAAGTTTGATCATAGAAAAAAGGTCTGGAAAAGCAATACATATTAATATCAAGTACCCAAATAAAGAAAATCCGAAGAAAACATATTTGATTGTGTCAGAAGAATATTACTAGTGTTTTTTTATTAGTAAGCTACACAGGGTTTTAAACACACAGCATCACCCTCTACCCAATTTGAGAAAAAGCCTAGGGCTTAAGAGAGATTACTTTCAAACAAAGGGAGTTTAATCTTGCACATGATCATCCCAATTTAAAACCTTTTCAATCAAATCATACTAAGAGGGTTAGAAGAAGAAAACTCCACAACACAAATTCTAAATGTAGTTGCTTAAGAAACACTAAGGTTGCGTTTGGCATTGGCTGAAAAAGCCAACTTTTTTTTACTATTTAGTTTATTTTTACTACTATTCATGGGTCTCATTGCACTTTTTGATACTATTCATAGGTCTCACTATACTATTTCAGCTAGTTTTTAACTTTATCTACAGTACTTTCAACAAAAAGCTTTCAGTTTCAGTTAAATAAGCTGTTCCCAAACGGACACTAAATAAGAAGAAAAATCATGTCTAGTATATCAGCAATTTCAAGCCTCTTGTCATTTCTTTACATCCCCCTCTATGGGAAATACTTCACCAAATGGGACCCATAGTAGAATCAGACTCATCACTACATTACCAAACAAAATCTGTCCATAAATATCTTACCCCACCCAGCATAATAAATGGTACACCAACAATGAAAACGCATTTATCTCATGTAAAGCGGAATCCTTGTCTTTTTCAGGAAAAAAAAAAAGACTAACAATATTTATCATTGCTTCATGCTAACTGTTGATTATTCGAATTCACATTAAAAGACAACAACAATGGCAAACAGATTTTTTTACAAGTTACAATAACAAACAGATACATATTCAATTAGAACTTTAAAGATCCAAATTAACTCAAAAAGTTTGCATCACTTACCAGGGCACCTTAATTCATAATTCACTCAAAATACAAATGAATTGTACCACAAACCCCTATTTGACTTTAAGAATGAATAACATGAAAGCCATATGACCCATATCAAACTAAACCAGAACATTAGCATAAGTGTCCAAGAGAGGCAACAATATTCCCCAGAAAGGGAAAGAAAATATATAGCAAATACCTTTAAAGGTCAACAGTTGTTTGCCTTAGAATTTGCACCAATTAAATCAAACAATATAGATAATATCATTAATACGAACCAAAATTCCCGTTAGTGCAGTGACTCTGGAAATCACAAGCGGCAGCTTACTGAGATGAAAGTTAACATGAATTTTCCTGTCTTCAATACTTCTTTGAATATCTTCAAATACTCTTTCAACCCTGAAACAAAATGAGATAGTTACAAAACAAAGCCTTCGATTCCAACCTTCATTCATGAGTCATGTTTCAGATCAAATAATAATATTATAATCTACAGAGAATTTTTATAAAAACTAACCACATCCTGCCTTCACCATCCAATATTTCAGTCAAGATAAGCTTAATCGTGTGATAGCACTCCTGAACAGCATACTTCATATAGTCATCCCTTGAGATCCTTTCCCAGAGCTCATCTTGTGAAGAATCTCTAGTCTCCACCGCAGTATCTTTAGCCAGAAACATCTACATAATTATATTACAGCAATATCTTTATACAGAAATATCTACAAAATTATATTGAATCAAACTCAATTACATTAAAGTATTTGTAGATGAACTGCAGTTGAAGATACTCATAACAAGAATCAGATTAAGAAAAAATAAAGAAAATTTTCAAACCAGCTAAATGACCTTGCTAGCAAGAAGAAAAAGGGGCATCTGAACCATGGGCAGATCTCCAGAATTTTTTGGCATAAGAAGCAACTCCATTTCGCTAACCAAAAAAGCGAAACAACAGGCATCAGAAAAGAGCAACAAGTAGATGGCACACACAGGTATTTAAATAAAAACTAAAAGAATTGTGAGCTATCTAAGCAATAACAAATTGAGTAAATTTTTAGTACTCACAAGTTAGTAATATAATCTTCGTCCCTTAGATTTTTTATGATCTCATTCCAAAAGGGAGCAAATCGAGCAGCATCAACCTTGTTCTTCTCCACATCCTTCAAATACAAAGCATTATTAGTTTGCCAGAAATTATATTCTCAAACATGATCCAATAACGCTAAATCATATACACCCTATAGTCGCAAAAACAATTTCGTCACTTGCAGGACAGATCCTACCACAATAGTTCTGAGTTCCAATTTATGAAAAATGAACATTCTTGTCAGCATTAATTATTCTCTCGCACTCCACCGAAGGAAAAGGTAATTATTCTATAACATTAAAGTCAATGACCATCCTTTAGGGCCTGCAAATATACAGGACCAGAACCGAGATGCCACATGATCTCCCTATTACAATTTATATGTCAGCCCCACCCTAACCAATTCCACCAACTCTACCTAGCAGTTATGAGCTCCACCACTTACCGCCACCCAGGCTTTTCTTTTAGAAACCTAAACTCAACCACATCCCTCACATTTCCCAACATACACCCTTTGTTGCAAGTGTAAACACGGTGACAAGACTGTGGACCATGTATTGTTGCATCGTAATGTCACATATGAATTGTGGACTTCTATCTTGTCATTGTTTGGAGTTCATTAGCTAATGCCTAAGAGAATTCTTGGTCCATTTTATTGATGGAGGAACTGATTGGGAAAACATCCATCCAATTTATGTATGCAGTGGACTCCATGGAAAGAGAGGAATTACTACACATTTGAAGAAGTGGAAGCTTGGTTGTTCAAGTGAAGTCAGCATTCACAATTTGTTGATGCAGGAGCATTTAAGCCTAAAGCTAAGAAGGCCAAGTAGCGGAACGGAGTAGATGGAGGTAGAGGAGCCACCTCCCCTCTCCTCGCCCCCCATCCAAACAAAGGGTTAATTTTCTATGCTGCTAGTTGCTAACCTTTGCAATGCACAGGAAAGTTTGACAACAAATATTTATATATGATATATGCTTAATTAAAAAGTAATAACAAATAAAATTTCAATTAGAGAATTTGTACCAAAAAAATAAATTTCCTAATTTAATTGGATTTTGTATAGAGAAGATCAAACCTAATTTAATAAAAAAAAAATTATTGTTGAGTTGCATCATGCGAAAAGATGATGAGTTGTAGTTAGATTAATATAGTTTTAACACTATTAGTAACTCTAAAAGCAAATTAAACATTTTTACTATGATGATGAAGTGAAAATATGAGAACTTTCAGAAGCTTAGGTTCAACATTAGAAGTCAACAAAGAGTCAAAAGCTTCCATTTTATATATATTACAAGTCAGTAACATGCAATGCACAGGAAAGTTTAGCAAAAAATAATATTTTTGCTCTTTTATTTTTTTTTAAATACAAAATTCAATAATTATGGCAATTATTGATAGGCATTTATTATGATTGTATTTGTATATAGAACTATCTATTCTATCATTTAAAGAAAAAATGACTTAGTAAGAATCTAAGAGCCTTTTAAAATAAATTAAAATCTACATCAAAATACTGATTTGTAAAATTGTGAGGCTTCAAAAGTTTAATTGGCAATATATTTTGAGGTCAAACAAAATTCAAACATCTTTAGTTTTAAATATATTTATAGACGAATCACTAATCCATGCAGTATATAGGAAAATTAGACCCCCCCCAAAAAAAAACATTTATATACGATTCCTGTTTAATTAGTAAGTATTAATAAATAAAAAGAAAAATTAGAGAATTTGTAAAACAGTAAAAAAGAATTTAACTAATTTAATTAGAAATTGTTTAGAGAAGATCAAACCTGATTTAATTAAAATTTGCTTAGTGTTTGGTTGCTTTATGAAAAAAAAAATAGTTTCAATTAGTTTAAACTAACATAATTTAACACTATTTATAATTCTAAGTACCAAATTATAAAAAATATAAATATAATGATAATATAGGAAAAATGTGAGCTTCTTAAACGTTTATACAGAAACATTAGAATAAATCAACAAAAATTGAAAAAGCATCTTTTTTTTTTCTCTTTTTCAAAAGTATTAATGCTCTTTGAAAATAAAGAGCATGAACAAGAACCCCAAGTTCAAAGGCAGTGAACTAAGGATACAACAAAGAGTCAATCAAAACTACATAAATCTATAAAATACAATTTTATCTCCACAAATGAACTCCAGCCCCATCAAAATTACGGAGGTTTCTCTTTCCAAATGGTCCACATAACACAATAAGGCATGGCCCCCCATATATCATCAATATAGTACTGTCTTCCATAACCCCCTTCCCAATTCCCTCCACATCATGACCCATTGTATGCCAAACAACACCATGGACCATAAATCATACACATAGTCACAATGAATTAACAAATGGTCGGTGGTCCCTCCACTATGATTGCATGTACAGCACCAATCAACAATGCACATATCATATGTATTATAGATGTTAATGTCTTTTTATGCCGTAAGTATTATAAAAAGTAATGTGACGAGCATTTGAATTTTAATAATGTTGGATGGTTCATATCTAATTGTTATATATAACACAAACGGTTATGATTCAAGATTTACTAAAGGTTCTAATAAATAACATCTTTTGAATCATTGTAGGCAGCCTTTTCTTATATATCATTGAAATTTAATATTTGAATATTTCTTGAGCTCTTCGAGATTGGAGATGGATGTGTTTAGTGTTCCAACTTCAAACCTATTTTCTTAATTGGAAAATTGTATATTTTGACTCAACTGGCAATGGAACGTAAATGGTCATAGGGCCGTGTATATATATATATATTAAGACCTCAAGGGATGGAGTGTCATTTATGAAATAAGAAGGTTTCTAATATTTCTCCAAACCTCAAGGGCAGTCAGTGTAAATTATCCTTTATTCTTTGTAATTCGTTAGGACTACATCAGATATACATCCCATGTACATGAGGTAGTGCCTTCTTTTTCAATCAAATGTATTACCTTATAAAAAGAAAAAGTTAATAATTCTATAATATAAATTTATACAATTTCTACCCTGAAGACTATTGACAAAAGCATTTTTGGAGGGAACAGGATAATTTTGATGGATGGCTCACCTGGCTGGAAGAAGAGTGACGAGTCCTGCAAAAGACACGTTGTATTCAGATACAAAACAAAACAAAGCAACAGAAACACACACACACACATATTGGTCCACAGAGAACTGTATCAACATTTATTGAGGGGAAACAAACAAATAACAAATAAACTCAACCTGTTGGGTAGAGGAACGTGAAGATTGTTCATAAAAGCTCCGGGAAATTGCTCAAAAAGTTTGTGAAGGGCTTCCAGTGACCTAATCTGAAGATCATGACAGAAAACGGTTGACATTTAAAGCACTTAATCAGAGGTGTACATCATGGCAAAAGGTATGCTTTTTTTGGGGGTGGGTTTTAAGAAATGTTTTTTTAGCAGTCACATCAGGGAGGGATATAGAGAAAGCAACTATGTGCAGTGGATAGTGATATTTGCAATTTGAAACTTCAGAAACATTCTCCTCCCCCCCACCCCCCCACAGGCGCCCCCCTTGATTGTAACTGATAGTTGCAGGGAACCACCATCAAAGGAAGTTTTACATTTTCATCAGAATTTGGTTTCACCTATCCTTCATTTAAATATTTCATCATGCTTCATAGTTATAGTAATAGTTCCGTTGCAAGCATGGCACTAAGTAAGAGTTTCATAAAAATAGTACAGATTGATGGTAGAAAGTCAACATGTGAAGGAATGCCAAAAAGATTTTACCTGTCTATCCTTCACTTAAATATTTCATCACACTTCGTTCTATTTTTTCCTCTCATTCATCTAGGGGTAATTAAAGAAAAAAGGAAACAATACAGAGCTTCATCTCAAGCAAAACACTAACAGGGAGAGTTCCATAACATTATGGTACAGAATACAGATTGATGGTAAATAGATAACATGTACACGTGAAGAAAAACCATAAGGCATTTAGCTTCTACGTGCATAAGACATTATTAAAAAGAATCCAATGAGATCTGACAAATATTACATACCTCGCCAAGACGATCTCTCGCCCCTAGCAAGAATCCCCAAACAGCAGATACAATAGTGTAAAACAAATAGATGTCTAAGAGATAGATCTGTACCAAGAAAAATAAAAATAATAAGATCAAAAAATGAGTTCATGCAGACATGTGCATGTGTGTGCGTGTGAGTGAGAGGGAGAGTGTAAAAAATAAAAAGCATCACTCAGTAACAGAAATAAAAAATTGAGATCAACTGCAACAATTGAGCATCTAAAAATCATAACTCTCCACTTGAGATATTTTATCCAAACCCTAGAGAGGGTGGGACATCATTATGTGTGTGCTCCTTACCTAAGGATATTATTTTATGTCAGTTAATTTTTCATTTTTGCAAGGTACTTATCTGTGGTTTGTTATGTCATACATCCTATTAACTTACCGATTGTCCCAAAAGTTTAAAACTATTGGGATATAGTAAATTTAATCATTTAACCACACAATTCTAACACCCCCCCCCCCCCCCAACGTTTGGGCCCAAATTCCTCTTAATAGGTGAGGTCCAACAAGTGGGAATTTAAATGAGAGATAAAGTGGAGGAGACAAGAATCGAATTTAGGACCTCTTGCTCCAAATAACATGTTAAATTACCAATTGTCCCAAAAGTTTAAACTATTGGGATATGGTAAATTTAATCATTTAGCCACATAATTCTAAAACATCTCACAAAATTTCTTGGATTAGACAATTAGTACCTTCCCACTATCCAAAGATATGTGGGAGTTATTAGCACTTTTAAATTATATAAATTCTAAAGTATTCAATTAAGGGTAAAAAAAAAAAAAAAAACCAGACTCTTCTGCAACAAACCACTTAGTAGCAGAATCGAGCTCTCAAAAATGGACAAATTCATGGCAAAATGGCTTTAAGATGATTTACAAGGGAGGTAACTCTGGAGCTCCAATTCTCCCTTCCCCAACCCATCCCAAATACTATTCAAACTAAATAGTTAAACATAGTCCTATATCAAAATCAATTCACCAATTTTCTTCTCTCTAATTGACTAACCCACCAACAAAGGCTTTTAAAGTAAGTACAAGGCTGATCCCAGGCTTTCTATTTAAGATACAAGTGTTCCCCTTGAAAATAAGCATTAAAAAACAATTTAATAGCGTAACAAGTATCCTCCAATAAGGATATGACATCTTTCTACCAGTATCCATGCAGCTCCAATGATCACATGGTGTTTTTCACTTAAGGTGGAAGACTTTTGGAATCAAATTGTTTCATAAAAATAAATTGAATCACATAAAAAAAAAATAAATAAATAAATAAAAAAAAAAGGAGGGAAAAGAAAACCATATCAAATCACGCAACCCATATTAGATTACTTTAGTGGAAAGAACTAAAAAATTATATTAAACAAATATTGTAGCATTTGCAGAATCCAAGAAAAACATGAATCACAACTTACAGCAACCACTGGACCCCATAAGCTAGCAACTGCCAATGCGTTATGGTTATCTGCATCAAAAGAAAGCAGCATAAAGAGCCAGAAGCGTCATTGAGGAAAATTAAACAAATATCCATATAAGGTCAATCTGCACAGAGCACACACAAAATGGCAGATGGCAGAGAGAACTATATCACATAACACAACTCAAAGATATGACAAGACCACAAGACAATCAAACCTTCAGTCAAAAGCCAAGTAACCGGTTAAAAGAAAGCCTTGCATGATGTGACAATCAATTAAAGCCAATATCAGAACTTCCTTTTTTCTTCCCTTTTTTTCAATTGACCAAAATGAAGTCATCACGTTTAGAAACTCGAGTCTACCAACAATACAGATCCACTTTATCTCATGTATTATTTTTGTAACCAGGCTTATTCAGCTTTTAAATAAAATATCATTACTTAATTAAAATGATAGGCAGTCCACCATCACACTATGGAAACATATAAGAGTATCGCTTATTTATTCAATCAAACAACTGAAGCAGAAAGTTTTGGGGGTGGAAAGAAAAATACAGGAGGCATCTACAAACATAGCACTAACAAAGTCCATCATATATGGTACCCAAAAAAAAAAAAAAAAAGAGGGAAAAGAGCTTAGATTTGTTCATGAGGAAGCCAAAAGACATTCAAACAAAAGAAAAAGTTAATACAAAAAATTAAGAAAAAATATAGCCCCGCCCAGAGCAAAATCTATGAATCTTAAATTCGTGAAGGGGGCTTACTCTTAGATACAAAATCATGCCAAGAATATGATATATCATTCATATCTACTATGGCCCTTGTGGGTTTCACCAATGGCTGGATCTGCAGCAGCCAACAAAACAAAAAATTCAGGCCTAAAAAAGATGAAATTCAATCCAAAAAACAAACAAAATACTATATGTCACTAACCTGGAGAAAGTAGGCAAACGAAAACTTTCCACACAAAACAACAAGCCAAAAGAACATATACCTGTAAAATTAACAACGTAAGTTATTAAACAATCTCATATTTTACAAAATTAATTAAAAAAGCTACCAGTATATGTATTGGTGGACCAGAGGAATCTAATATGGACAGTTATTTTTTCAATTTTTAATGGCCTAAGTTATTGTTTTCCAGTTTTTTCACTATTTGTAAGAATAGGATTAATATATCTTTCCAAAATCAAGAAGAAATTTCTAAGCAATTTCAATGGTTCTTTTACTTTATCTTTTATAGGAATTCTCTTCTTTTTTACTTTTACTAATCCCCCAAAGAAGAAACGCCAAAACAGTTACAATAAACTATAATTTCTTTTCTCTTATTAAGTTTCTTCCTTGCTTTTTAACTTCATTCTCAATACTTGAATATGTTTTCACCAGACTAAGAGAAAGGGACGGACAAACAAACTAGCAGCCCAAAGAGAAGAAAGCAATTTGCAATTCTTCTTAATGAGTTTTATATAGGGATAATTTCTTTGGTGTAGTACATTAGGTTCTTCAATTAAATTCAAACACATAAAGCTACATTGAATCTAATTGCCCTTGGAAAATATAACACTATTTATGCATCATTTATCAATGCAACCATGTGTTTGAATTTAAAATGGGGAATCTAATGAACAGCACCAATAGAACATAACCTAAGTTTTGCCCTTATATATATATATATATATATAGAGAGAGAGAGAGAGAGAGAGAGAGAGAGAGAAGTGGGGCAGTTAGGATTAGGGATTACTTGATAAAATCAGTAGGCCTCTCAAACATGCCTCGTCCAACATAATACCGTTCCTTTGATGAACAAAAACAATAAGCAAATGAATATAAAGAAAGCAAATGGAAACCACAAATCCAGGAGTCAAGAGTATCAATAAATTACAAGAGAAGAGAAATAAAACCTGACGCATCCACTTCACAAAGCGTATTAAAGGCCAGCGATCACATTGATTAGTTAGAAGGTGGAAGGTAGGTATTCGCAAGAGGAAACTAATGAAAAACTGGATGCCAGCATAGATGCCGATTACAATAGAATACAGTCTGAAAATAACTGAATCTGCATTGGGTTTACTCTCTTCCTGGAGAGCTTTCCTGTACAAGAGCACAAAGAACCAGAGAGGTTACCAAATGACCAACAAAGAAATTAGTTGAGAAACAAAACCACCAAGCGATGTTATGGAAGAAAAACTTACACATAAAGGAGACATATGAAGACTGAAGCAACACCAAACCATATAAAACGGAGAAAAATTCGAGAAACAGCCATGCGTCGCGATGTAGAATATGCACCATACATCATAAGAATGTCCAAAACACCTAAATGAACAAGTGGAACTCTAGAATTTAATAGTAGTTTTAAGGTGGCAAACAATAAGGAAATAACGTACATTAGTTTGGTACAATGTTGGTAAAAGCTTGCTTAAACCGCCAAGCCTTAAGCTCTGTTTTCTCCTAAAGCAAAGCACCTTCAGAAAAGCACACTTTTTATTTTTTATTTTAAGAAAAAAATCACTTACTAAAGTTATCAATTTTGATGCTGTTAATATGGTCCCATAAATTGGTATACAAAGACCATTCTTATGGTGTGTATAATACACATAACCCACCTTCCAATCCTTGAGTAAAAATTTTAGAAGAAAACCAAAAAAAAAAAAACCCTAAGGGACCACACAATCACACAAACAAAGTAGTTTTGAGCTAGACCTACTTGAGTTGAAAGAAAGATTCAACATGAGATCAAGAGCGAGGTAACTGGGAAGAGCAACCGGTTCAGGTTCCAGTTCACAACATACTCCCAATGAGGAGAGACTATTAATTTAGATAAGGAAGATGATAAGGGTTACAAATCTGGTAACGACAATAATGATGAAAACATTTCTTGCTTATGTTGGCATAGAAGTGTTTTTTGGCATAAGATTCAGCACCTAGGGTTCGTTGGAGTCAACAGCATGACATAGGGAAATTTTCAAGGAAATTTTTATTTATCATCAAAACAATCCTTCTCCAAAGGACTACAATATTGTGCTTACATAGACTTATTAGAACTAAACCCTAATTCTAATTGACATACGAAAACCCTAATTTTAATTGACTTAGGAAACCTAATCTAAATGACTAGATAAATCTCAATAATTAAATTACAAAAATAACCTTAATTTTAGGAATTTAATAAAATACTAATAGCCCAAAGTTCATTGAAGTCAGCACTAGGCCATAGAATTTCAAGAGAAATTTTCATTCCTCATCAAAATAGTACCTCTCCATAGGAGTACAATATTGTGCTTATATAGGTTTAGTAGGACTAAACCCTAATACTAATTGACATAGGAAAACCCTAATTCAAATTCTAATTCTAATTGACTTAGGAAACCTAATCTAAACAACTAGGGAAATCCCAATTATTGAATTACAAAAATAAACAATTCTCTAGGAATTCAACAAAATACTAATAACCTATATAAAATACTAAGACCAAAAATACAACATGGACTTAAGATTTAAAACAAATATTACTTTACACTTCCCGTATCAATATTTTGATTCAACAAAGTAATTCATTTTGATTGCAGTTGTGTATATTTTCTAAAGCACAATTAAACTATATACAAAAACTGTTAAATTTGAATTTATATCATTAGTTGATTACTTAATTGTCATATCGTCCATTAACTACTATCTTTAAATTCATTACATTATTTCTTATAAATGTAAGCTTTATTTCAATCAAATGGGTGCTTGTACTTTGCTCTTTGCACTCTGCACCTTGTACCCAGGAGGCCTTTCCGATTAAGTGCACTTGTCACTTTCACCAACACTTGTTATGTACAACTTAAGAGGACTAACAAAACAAATCACCCACAACATATTTTGCATAAAGAGAAACTTACTCTCAAAGAACTTCATCACCACAAATGTTGGACCAACACTAAGAACTTCCCGTAACATTTTGGCATTAAAATGTCGATCATTGAATGCAAGGATTGTGAGAGCCTGAAATATAAATAAATATATATAAAGGAAAACATGTTAAAGAAAACAGTCTGTGCATTGTCATAAATAACAATTGGTTTTAACCAAACTATATCAATAGATAAAAGAAGAAAATCAAAATTCAAAATGTTGTTGAATAAGAAAAAGACCAGGATGAGGAATCGGTAACAATAAGAAAATAAAAATGTGAGAGGAAGAATATTTTGAATTACAAGTAATATACGCCCAAATATTTCCTAGTGAGTAGGAAACAATGTAAGGGGTGGTAGAGAATTTTATAGAAAACAAAAACAAAAATTAAAAAACAATGGGGATTTGAAAATTAAACGCAAGAGTTTGCAGGGTATTGATTGCAATCTCAGCAAGTTAACAAATGTTTCAGTTCACAAAAGAGAGATTATGTATTTAAATTGAGTATTCAATATGGACATGCAAACCTGAAACATCATAGCAAGAAAGATCCAGAGACGGTGAAAACTATGATAAAGATGAAGAAATGTCCGGTGCTCAACAAATGAAGTTTTCCCTCGACGCAGACTTCCCCCACATGCAAGCATGTTCTGTAACAAAAGGAGCATAAAAATTATGCAAAGAAATTCACAAGGCACAATAAGATACTAAAAATTTAAATCCTAAGGGTTCAACTTGTATTGAGACTAAAATTCAAAGTCCAAAAGCAAAATTACCGAAAACAAGATAGAATTAACTTCTACTAATTTGTGGGCACAAGCATGTGTTCCTCCCTCTCTTCACTAAAACCACATCAGAAAACCTTCTTTTTTTTTTGTATAAATGATTTTATTCAATAAAAATTACCTCTTGAACAACAGAAAACACAAGATATCCTAAGAATTGCAATCAAAGAATTACAAACAAATGAAAGCAATTCATCAAACTCTATAATAGTAACACTGTCATTAAGACTGAAGATAGTCAACAAATCCCTTAACTATTATTGTGACATTCCCCCTCACATGTCATAAAAATAGCCAAACAATTCCCAACCATTAAAACATTTAGATCAGCTAACCTTTGATCTCCGTTGTGGCTTTTGGAAAAATGACAAATTACGCCATGGCCAACTAAGTTCAAAGCAATTAAGTGACCTGACCAGAAATTTATAAATAAATAAATAAAATTTTCTTTAAAAAAATGGAATTAAGATCAGCTATAAAAAAAATTTATGTAACAAAAATGTTTCAAAAATCACACCAGAAGTACTCGTTAAAATCATCATAGTTTCTCCAGGAAGAATGAGGTGCTCGTCCATTATCATTGTTAGCAGCTTCCTGTGCAAATTTGCGCATAAGTCAACAACAAAACACTGAAATTGGAGAAAATATCCATGACAAGACAAGTTCACCCACTAAAGACATATATTCTTGAAGTACCAAGATTTCAAACAACAATCACCAGCCTACATAACAAAAGCTTTCAACAGATTAAGTTGAGGCAAAATGAACATCAGGAATCTGTTTTTAACTCCTTGGAAACAATTAAATAAATATCGATTGATATATAGGTCAAAATCTTAAAATCATGCATGACACTACAAATCTTATTACATCACTAAGGGAACAAACTCTGATAGCTCAATGGAAGCCACAAACACCTTAAAACAGTCAATCTCACCTTTATCCCATTCCAAGATCTTAAACTAACCCACTCAATCATAAACCCTAAAGCTTAAAGGTTTTAGCCCAATGATATTTATCAAAGAAAGATCTAATCAAGCATAAAGCATTGTCCAGCATCATCATCCCTCAAGCATATGCAGTCCCTCCGTCCCACACACACCAGGTTACTAAATGCATAGTAAACAACGTAATATCAAATTTTTATGTTAACTAAAAGAACAGAAAGATACATACCGCAGAGACAACCTCATACAAAGGAGAGATGACTTGATCAAGAAATGACACACCATTTTCAGAATTGCAACTCATAGCTGGCTGTGCAATCTCCTGCCTCAAAATCTCATCCATTTCCCTTGCCATCTGGATATGAAATTCAAGAGTAAAAGAATGAGTGAAGTGAGGTGAAAAAGGTAGGTAGAAATTACAAGAAAAGTGAAAAGGCATGTGTCACAAATTTCAAATAACATAATCTATAAAATGGTAAACCACAGGCTAGTTTGGATAACAAGAAGAAGCAAAAGAAGGGTTAAAAAAGAGAAAAAAGCAACTCAAGATACAAACTTAGAACCAAGTAATTGATATTTCACAGCAGAGATGCATGGAAAAACCATAAGACACTGAATTTAATTTATCTTAAAACCCCCACCCCCAAAACAACAGAAATAAGCAGCCCTATAAAAATTCAATACCAGTGACTGCCTACACAAGTGACTGCACTAAATTTAAGTTCCTGCACAAGCACTAGAGGATTGGACCAACTTTTAAAGAGGAAAAAAGAGAAAATTCAGACAATTATTTACATGAAGTTCAGCAAATATACAAAACATTAAAATAATAATAAAATTAAAAAAAAAAATCAATGCTTAAATTGCATAAAATTAGTTGCTCTGAAACCGTGGAAGAAACACTAGAAATCAGGACCAATTTTCGTGTGTGTGTGTTGGGTTTTTTTTTTTTTTTTTTTTGGCGAGGGGGAAAGGAAAACTCCCTCAAAAGAAAACAATCAGCAAGCTAGGCTAAAATATTAAAAACAAGAGCTTAATACTAAGTCCAACAAGAAATTTTGTGTTGGGGTTTTGGGGAGGAAGAAAAACTCCAAAAGAAAGCAATCAACAAGCAAGGTTAGAATATTAATACTAAGTCCAACAAGATATTTAATGAATCAATCACTCCTGGATTAACTTACATGATGAAATATGTAGCACAAGCATTCTGGAAGAAATCTAATGTTGGCTGCTTCGCCCCATATCAGAAAGTACAAAGAAACAAATAGTAATTTCTTTTCCTTGTTAACAGCTTCCAAGCTGCAAAAAAACCATATTCATTCCGTAACTCTCAATCACCAAATATCATTAATAAGAATTAATTCATTTAACAGCCACAAGGAGTAACAAATATATTTTAAGAATCCATACCTGCTCCAAACTGGCTGGATGCACAAGTAGTTACACCATTTAATGTAATTGTCAAGGGACTTAAGAAATACCTCCTGCACAGCAGCCTCATCCAATATCTGAAGCAATAACAAGGAAAATATCATGATTTTATGGATTAAAATGTCTATAAAGATAATAATAAATAAACAATTCGACCAACCAACAAATAAAGAAAAATACCAAACTGTAATACATGCCATCTATTCAACATACATAGAAACTCCACAATTTACAATTATGTTACAAGATGGTAAAACTTCAGAATACTGCTTTAAGGCCTTAAGACAAAAGGGGGTCAACTTGCCTTAAGGACCTCAAGTTATAATAAAAAATCGTAGGAGAACCATTTACCAACACTTAGAACCAAACTGTCATAATACACATATGAATCCAATTGCAAGTTTCCTTATTCATATCACTCTTCATTGTCAAGTTTTCCCTCTTCCACTTCTTAACCTTCTTGCAATTTTGCAAACAAATTTTTAAGAATACAGTTTTATTTTTCCCATTGTGTATTCTTTTGGGGTTTCCTCTAGTGTGCTTACCATATACTTCAGTGCATGCACTTACATTTTTTCAGAACTATCGCTAATACTAAAAAATAAAAAAGTAAGTACATTCTCAATTTCCAAACAGTCATAGAAAGATCCAAGGAAGCTATATGTCTCCTCTAGGTAATTAATGAACATCTAATACAGAATCCCTAATCAATGCAATTATTTGACAAGAAAGATTTGAGATTTACCGGTTCAGATTCTTCAGGAATACCAAGCCGAGATTGCCCATTTGCAAGGAGATGAATTATATGTTCCCGCTGGTTAGAAACATTGTCCTTCTGATAACCATAAACTTTAAGCATTAGATGCAAGAACAACTTATAAGAGTACAAAACCAAAATATATTAATATAACAAACAAAGACAAGGAGAATTTCCAAACCCAAGATATGGACATAAGAGGAAGAAGACCATGAAAAGGGGGGAAGATTCCCTAACGGTATAACATGATACACCTAACAGCCAAAACTCTACAACAACAACAGCAATAACAATAATAATAAATATATAAATAATACACTTTCTTTTTTTGACAAGTATGAATAATACACTTTCCAAAAACCATTATTTGGCAGACTCTAACTGAAACATCAAACTCAAGCTTTGAACTCTAAATGTGCCCATTCACAAGGAAAAGACTAACATTCTGAGCAACCAGCATTCAGAACCAAAAGAATTCACACGCAAAAGGAAACTCAAAAATCCAGTAATAACCAAGAGCCTCCAATCCACAAGAACACTGCTGACTTGTACATATGAATCACCATTGGAGGCTGATAATTCGCCTCAAGGCATGGATTCCAAAAGTCACTTGAACCGCCTTTCCAGACAGAAAGGCTTCTACTCCCAAAAAAGTAACCCAGATTAAGAACTGATTTGACACTAAACTCATTTTGATATAACATTGAAACTTTTCAGGATTCAACTCCATCCAATGTCACAAAACCCCCAGATGATTAAAAAAACAAATCACATCAAAAACAGCAGCAAGACCCCTAATCCATGTATGCATCACATAGAAAAGCCCCACCAACATAACCAGCCCAAAGGCTTGGTCCATGAGGCAAAGACACTAATTACTATACAAACATTTCAACCAAGTACAGACCTGAAATCCAAATATATAGTGCAGAAAATCAAGCATATCAGAATTCCTTGTTGCAGGAATAGGAAAATCCACAGGCAATTTTGCTAGACCCCTGTGATACTTTAAAGCTGACACTGCTGCTTGCACCTGGAATAAGTTCCTCATGTTAATAAATGGCAGAAGTCACCAAATATGAACTTGAGACTTACACATAAGGCAAAAAACTAACCTCGGGCATATTCACAATGGCATTTGTTAAGGTACGGCCATCCAATGGGATAATGTTATAAGCAATTAAATCTTCTGTCATTTCTGCATCAGCTTCCATCAACCGTTTAAGCTGCAGAGGAAAGCAATCATATATAAAGGCACATAAAAATCAACCCAAAGGGTACCACCGTTGGCCAGGAACCACAAATCATGAAGTGGAGATCACTAATTCAAATCCCCGATTCCTCCTCCCCTTGGGGTCAAAAACTCATATCTCAAAAAAAAAAAAAAAAAAAAAAAAAATTCACATTAAAATCAGATAAGATAATTATGTTATATGCATATCAACATATTTATAGTGATTTTTACGAACATAAAGGATGTAACAAATACCAAAGAAAAATAAGAATCACAAAGTAGAAGTCAAAGCAATAACAAAAATTGTATCTAAAGGAGTCCCACCTGTTAGTATGTTATACAACAACAATACAACATGTTATCAAATGATATTACACAAGGAACCCCCTGCTAGATAAGATAATTATCAGATCATATTAAGATAATTATATTATTGACATATCAGCATACTTCTAGTGATTTTTACGAACATAGAGGATGCAACAAACACCACAGAAAAATAACAATCACAAAGTAGAAGTCAAAGCAAGAACAATAATTGTATCTAACAGGAGTCCCACCTGTTAGTTTGTTACACAACAACAATACAACATGCTACCAAATGATCTTACACAAGGGACCCCCCTGGTCAACCTCAATTTATTACGATTTGTTCTCATTAACACCTCAAAAAACAAGAGTCTAGTCTTATCCCCATCAACATAAAGAAAGGAAGAAACCCTCCAAGAAACCAACATTACTGTCCATCAAATCTGCACTTCTTCTTTCTAGAGGAGTTCACAGGTCAGTTGGGCTCAAGTAAACCGCCACTTGACCAATCCGGTCAGGACCGTCAGGTGAAGGTTGCCTTCACCCACTGCCGACCGACAACTCCAGTGCAACCACTTGTTAACTATCAGATGGATGGTCAGGTGTTGGTCGAGTCTTAGATTGTAGAGAATATGATATTTTCTCTCGTTTTCTACCTTTTTTTTCACAATCCAAACAGATTAAGGATAAAAAATTTACCAAAAGGTTCAAATTGAAATTTATCAAAAATAAAAAGAAGTTCAGACAACCAAGATAACAAAGACAAACATAAAATTGGAGAATTAAGCAACAATACTAGAAGACTTAGATCATTTGGTTGCCTAGAAAATGAAAAAAATTGCAAGAAAGAAAGTCAACTAACACATTACAATTTACAAAACATAGGCCATATCTACACATGTGATTCAATGGGTAGAATCTATATCGATGTTTCTGGGGCCACCACAACGCAGATTTATGGCAATAGACAACTGAGAAGATGTCTAACCTCTTCAGGAATTTCCTTAGTCAACTGTCCCAACACTTTCCCTAAAACTTTCAAAGTTGCAAATATTCTTTTCCTTTTAACTGTCTTCCGTTCCAACCTGAAATTGAGAATTAGTTAGTCACAAGAACAATATGGAAAACAGAGGAAGGAAAAACGTGATTTTCAGCATTATAGAACCAGCTGCAAAACAAGCATCTATGGATATAAACTAAAAGAATCAATATATATTAAAGATGGGCCTTGGAGTCAGAGAAATGGGTTATGAGTAGCAAACAAGGAAATGAAAAGTGGGGGGATGGGACTTTTTGGCATATCATCCTGTATCAGCCAATTCACAATAGACATGTTAAAAACTGAGTACAACAAAGAACAAACAATCATATACTTAACTCTAAACACCCAACATAATACTGCTTGTGCAGCTTCACAAGTAATCAAATTCATTGAAGTGCAAAAGAGGTGCAACTAGGGGTGAGCAATGAATACCGGAGCTGACGACACCGTCCCGACACCAGCGCTGACCAAATGAGCCGAGGCCGGCGTTCGAAGGGCGAAGCCCGTTCCAACACTGGTGCGGTGCAGTAACCAGATCAAAGAAGGCGAAACCGATCCACACCAATACCGAACCGATACCAAACCCAATATTCGTTTCTCCCTATAGTTTGGATACAATGTCGTTCACAAGTTCTGATTTTAATTTTTTTTAATGAAACGACGTCGTATGGGTGTTATTAAAAACAAAAGCAAAAGCAAAACAGTGTGTTTTATGCTAGGTTTTCAAATTCTCAAGGCCATATAAATTCATTCTTTTGTCCTGAATCTCTTGATATCCTTTAACTCTCTCTCTCGCTCTCGCCTCTTAGTCTCGCCTGACGCAGCGACGCTTGCCTGAGCTCTCGCCGTCGCTCACCAGGCACGGCAAACCAACGATAAGCATGAATGATTCTTAATCTCATGTACTTCGTAGTTTTTTGGGGTTGTAAAATATAGTACAATGGGTTTTAGGCTTGTAAGAGAAGTGAAGTTTATGATTTTGATTTATTGGTGAGAGCTTGTGTTTGTGTTTGTGTCTGTATTTGTCTTTGTGTTTGCGAGTGATTGAGAGTGTTTTGTATTTGGTGAGGTTTTAAGTGTCGTGTGTACTGTGTATCATAGGCATAAATAAATGACTTTGTGTTTGTGTTTGACTTTAGTCCCACTTAGGCACTTACTTTAATATCTCTTTGTATTTCTGAGTGTAGTATGTATTTGTCTTTGTGTTTGCGAGTAATTTAATGTCCTTGGATCATTACTATTTGGGTGAATAGATTTGTTGAACAAATTTTTTTATGTGAACAGCCAACAAATTTTTTTTGGTTAATGTTTCAAATCAAACCGACCAAACCGATTAGACCAAGCCGATCAAACCGCACCGCCATAGGTCGGAAAACTGACCCTAATCGGTATACATTGGTTTTAATTATTACAAAACCGATCCCTATCGGTTCGGTAACAAATTTGAAAACATACCGAGCAAACCAAACCGCGCACACCCCTAGGTGCAACCCTAGTACATGGGAAGCATACAAAGGATCTGCCAAAAGAAAATTACAAAATAAATTATCTAAGATTCTTAAGATCCAAGAACCCAAATAAGTTAGACGTAGAGAAAGACTAATTCTACAGCTTCTACAAGAGCTAAGGGAAAAAACCTATGGTTCACATTCATCGAACCAGAAGATGGGTTTTCAGAATGACTTTTTGTTCATTTCCATTTTTTCTCCGTTTCTCTTTTTTCGAAGAGGGGTTTGTATATAACAATATATGTTGACAAGAAGAATAATTTGTTAAGAAGCTGTGAACAATGCAAGGGAGGAGTTTTCTAGTTAACTACAGTAGTTCCTCATGGTTGTTCTTCATAGTATTCAAACCGTTTCAAATACTTATTTATAACAAACAGAATTCAATACTACCATTTACAAGGAAGCAGTAGACGTAGATAATAGACATAAACATACATATATAAACGAACACACACATATATGCCTATGTGTATTTTCATTTTTCACAAGGACTTTCTGTTCATTTTCATTTTTCTCCTCTTTTAATTTTTTTTTTTTTTTTTTTTTTTTTTTTGAAGAGCAAGGTTATTCAGGTTTGTATATATGTTAATTGGTTAAGAATCTTTTTTTATATATTAGTAAGAAAAATTATATTAAGAGAAAACAGCTACATTAAAGAAATGAAGTAAGCAAAGAAAATATGTACACGCAACAAAAAAGAAAACAGAAAATTATGTACAAGAAGAAAGGGAATCCAAAAACAGCAGAATGGATTCCCCAGAGGAAAATCCCCATGCATGAGACCAATCAAACAAGGTTCCTACAAATAAAGCTAGGAGCTTATCCCTAGTAAGCACCAAATCTTCAAATATGCGATTATTTCACTCCCTCCAAATAATCCACATCACATGGCATTTACCAATGTTTTCAACAAAGATATCCAAAATTCAAACCCCCCCTCCCCCACTAAAAATCTATCAAAAATTTGTTTCAAATGCAAAGATTCAGGACAGATATATTTACATTCAAAGAGAAGTAGGAAAAAGAATAGTTCAAGAGCATAGCTTAATTTTATATGATCAATATGTTTATTTGCTAGTTCAGAAACATACTCGCCAAGGTTTCCACTGAAAGCACCAGACTCCCTCAACTTCATTTCTTCCTCTCGTAGCTCGTCTACACTATTCTTCTCTCTATACATTTTGTAGAACTCTTGCAAGAGCTCAATGTCTCGACTCCTATCTATGGTTCCAACCTCCTTCTTGGCCAGTTTTTGCTGAAAAATTGCCCAAAGAGACAAAATATTGCACAGTACATTAAAATTAATATACAAGTCCCACAATAACAGAATTGCAGTTAAAGTTCCAAATTTAAGAATAAAGAAAAAACCTAACATCTTCAAAATCTGCTAAGAACAATGGAATTTGCAATCTCTAATGCCCTCTATACATTTGTACAATGAACAGATACAAGCATAATATGCATGTGTGCGTCCATAAATTAATGATTTACACATGGATCCTCCATCAAATTCCAAAAGAAAGATGAACAAATATAAAGTGTCCAAACTCAGTCAAAATTTTGAATATCTAACATCATTTTTTTCTCTAAGTAATATCTAAGAAAATTTATTCAATATGTTAATCACTGATATGCAAAAGGTGTGATATAGGACTAGTGCTATTGACACATGCACAAACATACAAGTCCACCCACAAAATTTACAGTTTCTTGCCCATAATGCAAAAAGTTAGTTGTCAAAATCAAAATTTACCATTGCAAACTAAATGCATACCTTGATGACTGACATCAGTCCAGTCTTGAATTGTAAGACACCTCTTCCTTCACTATTAGGATCCAGATTTTGAGCAAGTGAATAAGCATGCTCACATACTGCGGATAACCAACAGAAACTTAGCCACTTCATACATATCTAAAGATTTCCATGAACATTATAGAATATATTTAATACACAAAACAATGAGCCAGATAAAATAGGTAGTCCACAGAAAAAACAAATAAAATATTTGCTGTTTGATTGCACAAACAAAGGCAGAATAGCTGCTTCACAAGAGATTCCATCCAATCTAGGGCTCCAAGTTTGTACCCCATTTTTCCCATCAAAATGTCAGCATTAACAAAAACCAACCCCTTTTCCCTTCAGGCCCTCACCATCACTGCATCGCCACCAGCCCCAGCCACAACCAGATCTGGAATCAAGAGTTAAGATAGAGGTGGTCAAATGTCCACAATGGTTTTGGGCTTGCACATCCAAGGACCAGTGGAAACTTGGACCGATGCCGGTATTTAACTTATTTGGTTGGCATTGCAAACAGAGAGATCAGTTTTGCATAAGGAGAAAGTGATGGTAGCAGAGTTACATTATATGGGATTAGGAATCTGGGTGGTGATGTGCAGTTCAAGGATGAGGTCATGGTGCATGGTAAAAGCGATCAAGGTTGATAACCCTAGTGATAGGCAGCACTGTGGTAACAATGATGGTGAGGAACAGGATTTGATGGTTATTCTCTTTGTTCTAATAAGTGATATCACATGAAGGTCCAAATAACCCTGTACATGAAGACAGTGGCGGAGCCAGGATTTCAAGTCAGGAGGGGCAAGATTTAAAGACAAGATTGAAGGTAAAATTAATCTAAGAAATATTAATCGATACTAATAACAAAATAAATAAACAACTATATGCCAAAGTCATTGTCATACATAATCTAATATAAAATTTTACTTTAATTCATTTTTTTTTCATTTCTAGTTAAATTTACTCAATTGCAAAATCTACTTCGACACAAGCTCGTTTAGAATTTGACCTGGACATATTACTATGAAGTATATATATGTTCCTCAATGCCATAAATGCTTTTAAAATCTTATGTAGACATTTGAGTTTATAGCAAAAACTCAGGTTTTTTTTTTTTTTTTTTAGATCAGCAAAAACCTCAGGTTGAGACTGAAAATGGTTGTTTACAAGAGAAAAAAAATTGTAAATAAGAGGCTGACTGGTGAGGTTCTACAGTTTGGTATCACTATATTTTTTTTCCCAGTCCTATTCAATGAAGTTGTGTGCAAAACCAATGTACTTGTACGCAGGACCTATTATTTAATAAAAATGCTGCTTCAGTGCTTTGTGGATGTAAAATTGTCTTCTTGTTGACTAAAAAGTTGCTTCTGTCAGGAGGGGCAAATAACCTTTTACTATGTTTACTAATAGTATACTACCAATACATAGAAAATTTTTGAGAAGGTCAGGGGGGGCAGCTGCCCCCCCTCGACCCCCCTCTCTCCGCCCCTACATGAAGAAGTCTTTCACAATAAAATCTCTTATCCAAAAAAAAATTTGTGATAATGTCACGAACAAGCATGCTTGAAGGCCAAAACTATTCATAATTAGGGTCTGAAAGTGATGTTGGGCCTACTTTGAACCTTATAAAGTTTTCAGTCTAGTTAACACAGGTCCTACTTCAATGTTTCTTCACTTTAATTATGTTGTTGGTTTATATAATTTCAATTTTCTTTAATTTGAGGAGTAATTTTACCTACACTTCACGCACAATGTGAGATGTGAGAAGTGCTCAGAAAAACAAGCTTGGAGGCCAAAGTTACTTAAGATTATGGTCTAAATCTAGAGCCCACTTTTTTTTTAATAAGTCTAAATCTGGAGCCCAATTGGAATCTAAAGAAATGTTAGTCTAGTCGGTATAAGTCCTATTTTATCTTTCCATACTTTAAGTGCATTGCTCGTTTATAAAAGTTTTGGAACAACTGTGCTCTTTCTTGAGAATTGTGTGAGTCAACCAAAACTCAACATGTTATGCCAAGGAAAGCCTGTGCAATGCTCAGCAGATCTAGGTGTGAGCCTAGCATCAATCCTTCTACTAATTCTTGCCTTCTTATTTTCTGCAAGTAATCCACTTTTTTATCAATTATGAACAACTTTATTTTTTTTATATAAAAAAAGGGCTAAAAATACAGGCTATCCTCCGGGTACACAGGCAGTGTACTGAGTGAGGCTAGATAATCAACAACAAGAACATAAATCTAAGAGCTCAATAAGAGAAGAGAAGACAAGTAATCCACATTTTAAACCAGCAAGCAGACTTGGTTTTCACCTTTCAAATCCTAACTCAATCTACCATTAGCTAATAACCAAAACCTCAATCCTCAATATTTTTCCACACAATTAACAACCCTAAAATTATAAATTCTTCAAGCAACTTAAATCCCATCAAGATTCAAATAGCCTGGTTGTAGGAACACTGAATCTAAATTATTTTTTTTCCCAATATTTAACACCGGACTCATCTTAAGAAGCTCTTTCCAGCTACCCCATGTTGGTTTGGTACCATTTTCAGCAATAGAATGTCTGCCCATTGTCAATGCTTAAAGGTTGGAAGCAACTCTAATTGTCTAAGGGAGGTAGACTCACTTTGATTTAAAATAAGAATCCAATTTACCAACATATTTCTTGTCTTTTGTTTCCTATTCCTGCAAATGTACCTAATTGTATGGAAAAGCTAAAACGATTTTTTTTTTTTTTTTTTTTTTTTTTTGGAGAGGTGGGGAGAGGGGGTGGTGTTAGAGGAGAACTCTAAATTTCTTAATTTGGACAAAATTTGCGAACCCTACTAAAGTGGGCTGGCTGTTAAGAGCTTGAGACCGTTTGGTAAGGCCTTATTGAGGAAGTGGCTATGGCAGTTTGGTAGGGAGAGAGAGGCTTTATGGAGGCAAGGTCAGTTGCCCGTAAGTTTTACTCGCTAAAGGCAAGTCCAACAAGCTCTTCTTTAGAAGGGTCACCTACGTTATCTCTTTTTTTTTAGGTAAGGTTACCTATGATATCAAAAAATATAATAATATAATAAGGAAGCCTACCTATCTGATCTTCTCCTCCCCAACAAAGGAGGCTAAAAAAAATTGCACTATCTCCAACCAGTGTTGTTAAACATGCTGAGCACACTTAAGTGCAAAGGCCTACTGGAGCCTAGGCACAAAGCGCAGGCACACGCCTGATCGATGTGAAGCGCACATTTAAAAAAATAAATTTAATAAATTTTAAAAAAATTATTAATGGTCAATACAACAATCAAGTGATCAATTAATATATTTTTTTTATAGGTAATAGATATTTTCATTAAAAAAAGTACGTCATGTTCACGATGATGAACAAAATGTACTAGAAACAAATCAAACAGAAATAGAATGCACGACTTCAAAAATGGAAATACATTGTGTAAAACCCCAAATATGAGATCACCCAAACAATGTCCCAACTAGAAAAGACTTCAAAAAATCAACAGATTTCTTAACATCCTCAAAAGTGCGGGTATTTCATTCCCTCCAAATTAGCCACATCAAACAGGCTAGAACCGAAGAAGAGTGTAACCCCAAATAATTCTACCATACAAAAAGAAGAGAAACAACCGTCCTTGGCATCACCCACTACAAACCAAACATCAAAAACACTTCACTCCATAAGGCATGTGCGAACTTGCAATGAAGTAAAAGATGATCCACTGTTTCTCCATCGCAACGGCACAAGCAACACCAATTAACCAAAGACAAGTTCCTTTTTACAAAGTTGTCAATAGTAAGAATACTATCTCGAGTTGCAGTCCATAGAAAGAAAGACACTCTTTTAGGTACCTTATTACTCCAAATAAATTTCCACAGGAAAGGAAAGGTAGAAGCAGATAAGAAATTATAGAAAGAGAGCACATCAAAAACACCATTCGGGTTAACTTCCAAAACAACTATCAGTCCCCTAACCCTAGGCATTTTGGAATAAATTAGCTCGTAAGAAGCAAACACTCTCTCCTCCTCCCAATCATCAAGAGCCCTGTGGAATTGAATATTCCAACTCCTACTACCACCATCTGGTGAAATACTAATCAACTCAGAAATCCAAGCTTCTTTACCTATAGCACGAGAGAAAAGATCAGGGTAAACATCCTTTAAGGGAATGTGCCCACACCAAAGATCATACCATAATCGAATACGAAGACCCTCTTCCGCCACATACAACACATGATCAAAGAAACTCTCAGCACCTTTCCTAATATTCTTCCACATTCCACATCCCTGAGCACCTCTATTAACTCTAGTGCACCAACCTCCACTAGACTCCCCATACTTGGTAGCTATAACCTGAAGCCATAAATGATTGGTTTCACTTCCTAAACGCCATAACCATTTTCTAAGCAGGGCCTGATTAAATAAACCAAACCTCCTTATCCCCAAACCTCTTGTTTCAACTGGCCAACACACCTTATTCCAGGCAACAAGTGGATATTTGAAAGCTTCCTTAGAACTCCCACACAAGAAATTTCTCTGGATCCTTTCTAATCTATCCGCCACAGCTGGAGGGATAGTAAACAAGGATAAGAAATAGGTGGCAAAGCTTGAAAGGGTACTTTTCAATAAAGTTAATCTACCCCCTTTCAACAAATATAAACGTTTCCAACCAGAAAACTTCTTCTCCATTTTTTCTATAATAGGATTCCAAATTGATGGATCCTTAAAATGAGCTCCAAGAGGCATACCCAAGTAAATCATAGGCAACCTACCAAAACTGCAACCTAATACACCAGCCAGAGTATCCAAACTCCCTACCACCCCCACTGGAACAATCTCACTCTTACCAATATTAACTTTCAAGCCTGTGATAGCCTCAAAGAAAATCATCACCATCTGAATATATAAAAGTTGTTCCCTAGTTGCATCACACAAAAGGATAGTGTCATCAGCAAAAAGAAGATGAGAAATATGCAAACCTCCTTGTGAATGGGAATTCACTTGAAAACCCCTAAGAAAGCCTCCCTCTTCTGTTCTTTTCAACAGCCTACTCAAAATTTCCACCACCAACAGACCAACAGGAAAAGAAGAGGAGACAAAGAGTCCTCTTGGCAAAGGCCCCGAGTACCACCAAAAAAACCCACTGGAGAGCTATTAACAAGAACTGAAAATTGGATTGTAGAAACACAACACTACATCCACCTCCCCACTTCTCTCCAAAACCCATCCTCTCCATGAGATAAAACAAAACATCTCAATTCACATGATCATAAGCCTTCTCAATATCCAACTTTACAATCACACCTGGAATTCCACTCTTCATTCTACTATCCAAACATTCATTAGCAATGAGAATGGAATCAAGAATCTGTCTCCCTCCAACAAAGGAATTCTAAAAATTAGAAATAAGTTTATCCAAAACACAACGAAGCCTATGTGCCAACACTTTTTTTTTTTTTTTTGATAAGTAACGTAAGAAATTTTATTTAAAAATAAAAATAAATAAAAAAACCAAGCAAGTACACTAGAAGTGTACTACAATGGCACAAATCAAGAACCCAGATGACAACGATCAATAAGATCGGGGAGAGAAACAAGAATAGGAAGGCAAAACTAAACTCCACTCAAGGAGAGTACAGAAAAAGGAAAACTTAATGTCAAGAATAGACCGTTCACAATCCTCAAAGCATCTAGCATTCCACTCCCACCATAAGCACCAAAACAAACAATGTGGCACAAAGCTCAATAAACATATATTTCGATGTCTACCAAACTTCCCTTGCCAAGAAGCTAACAACTCACTAACTTTATACGACATAACCCAATGTATACCAAACAAACAAAAAACCATGGACCACAACTCATATGCTATAGGACAATGGAGAAGAAGATGATCCACCGATTCCCCACACCTTTTACACATAAAGCACCACTCTAACACTGCAATATGCCTCTTTCAAAGATTATCCATAGTTAAGATCTTACCTAAGGCAGCAATCCAAGAAAAGAATGCTACTCTAGGAGGAACTTTGATTGCCACACCATTTTCCAAGGAAAATCAATAATAGAAGAAGGAGATAAAGAGTGATAGAAGACTCGAACCTCAAAACCTCTCCTCATTGCTGGCTTCTAGCAAAGTTTGTCATCACCAACACCCCGCACATTCGTGGAATAAAGCACCATCCAAAAAAGATCAAACGATTCTAACTCCCAATCTTGTGGTGGACAACGGAATCGAATGTCCCAATGAAGCCTCCCATTAGAGAAACATATAACCTCCAACACAAAAAACTCCCTTGATAGTAGCTTATACAAACTACCCACAAGGCTAATAGAACGAAAGTCCATAATGTTAATAGCATTGGTCTTCTTAGGAATTAGACATAAGAAAGTGGCATTAAGAGATTTTTCAAAGATGCAAATTCTATGAAAATCCACAAAAAAAGCCATAACATCTTCTTTTACCACACTCCAACACTTTTGGAAACATTTTATATAATTTATATAACATTTATATAATTCTCTTGTGCTTTACAAAATATATGCAAACATGATATTTGATGGCGATGATTACAAAAAATCGTAGAATCAAAACAAAAGTATAGAACTAGAAAGGCAAAAGCTAAAAAGTACTAGCAGGTTAAGTAATGTTATCTTTGCCTAACAAAATTTCTTTGCCTAAAAAAATCAATGCAAATATGCAATGCAATCCTAACCTACATAATCATCATCCTCATTAAGCAAGGGACCATCATAATTTTCTGACTTGAGTGTTTGTTTGTGTGGTCGTGGTCCAAAAGGTCTAAAATATCTAAAGAGGTAGGCTTAGGTTTATGGTAGCACACTACACTATTAGTTTTTATATATTAAATCAATGGCATATCTCAAACATATTTAGATCTAATGGCTAAAAATCAAATCAGGATTTTTTTTTTTTTATATAATTACAAAAGGCTCAAAAAAGCGCACTTTGCGCTTAATAAAAAAGCTCTAAAAAAGCACGCCTAAGGCACACTTTTGTGAGGCTGCCTCGCTTTAGAGGGAAAAAGCCCCAAGGCCTATGCGCTCTACGCTTAAGCGCACTTTTAACAACACTGTCTCCAACTCCTAATCCTGAAATGGCCTAATGAATGTGGCATCCCATAACATAGTGCCATTAACCCCCTGCCACAGCCACTTGATTCCATGCAACATGAAATAGATCAGTAATACCTTTGCCCTGGGTGATGCCAAGGAAGGTTATAGATTTACTTGCTTGTTAGCAAGACCGATTTGGGAGACACCACAATAGTGAGATTTGGAAAGGTTATAGATTTACTTGCTTTCTTATATATATATATATATATATATATATATATATATAAAAGAATAATTCTATTGGAGAGACAACACTTCATGTAAATACGACACAAAGAAGCTCAAAGAATTACAATGGAAAGAATCATCTACAAAGATAATGGCTCTATGAATGACTCAATGGAATTGCTATCCATAAAGCCCAACGCATAAGACCACTCATTTAAGGAACTAAAAGAATTATCTACAAAGATAATGACTCTATGAATGACTCAATAGCATTGCTATCCATAAAGCCCAATGCATAAGACCACTCGTATAAGGAACTAGTGAAGATGGCTAGCAATTGACTTCTAAATCCCCAACGCTCCACTAGACATAAAAGTACACATTGTATCTCATCCAACCAAATGATGTTTGAACTCCTCACCCAAACCACCCCACAAGAAATTCCTTTGCAACCTCTAATTCCTATTGGTCACACAAGCGGTAATGGTGAGCAACAACAAGTAATAAGTAGGTAGGCTCGAAAGTGTACTCTTCAATAACTTCAGCCTCCCCTTTTTGAAAAGTAAAGCCTCTTCCAATCAACTAATCGACGTTCAAATTTCGCCAAAGAGGATTCCAAATTGTCTTTTATACTTGATGCATTTTTTCTTAATAGAACTTATTACTTACCAAAATAAATTAGGACGAAAACAAAGCACATGGAATGTATGTTTAGTAAAAGTAGAAATAGAGATAAAGGGACAATAAGACTCGATGGTTAAGATACAAGCTAGAACTTCTTTTTTGTAAGTGGTAAAGTTTTATTCAAGTAAAAGATTACTTCATGTTCACGATGATGAAAACAAAGTATCTTAAAAATAAAAAATAAAAAATGAACAAAGTGAGTCTAGGAACTCAAAAATGGAATTACAATGAGTAAAACCCCATGTACAGGACTAATCAAACAAGGACGAATCATAAAGGATTTCAATTAATCAAGAGGTCTCTCAATGTCCTCAAAAGTATGGTCATTCCATTCCTACCATACTATCCACATAAAGCATAACAGACTAAGATTCCAAACATTTGAATACTGCTTCCCAAACCAATTCCTACAACCAAATAATAACTCTGCTACTGTCAATGGATCATCCATTGAAACCTAAGCTCCTTAAAATTTTCACTCCACAAAACATAAACAACATCACAATGGAGAAACAAATGCTTTCCAAACCAATTTTTACATTCTTACCCAAAGTTGTTGTCCACAAAAAAAAGACACCCTCTTTAGGGCCTTGACACACCATATTCTACTTTCTTTATTTTTTTTTTAAATGACACCATATACTCTTCCAGAAGAATGAATTAAAAATGGTACCACAAATAGCCTTGTAATAAGAGTGAACATCAAACTTCTTTTTTTGATAGGTAATAAGAGTGAACATCAAACTTAACACTCCAATCAAACTCCATCTCACCCTACCACCCCCCTAGACAACAGTGAGTTAATAAGGTCTAGAAAGGAATTCACTGACTCCGACTCCCAATGATGAAAGTATAGAGGGACAGTGAGGTCATGTGTCACATGGTGTAACAGTGCAGCTCACATATCAACTTGTTACAATAATTTATCAAAGTAGAACTCCTCTCCTTATTATAGTTACATGTCTTTTCTACTAGAGCACACAAATAAAGTAGCAAAATTTGCATCTTCAATGTTGCGCATGCATAAAATATGGTCCATCGTTCCTCATTGCTTAATGTGGTGTCTTTGGAGGTAGAGAAATAGTAGATGTTTTGAAGATATTTAGAGATCTATTCCGGACCTCAAGCTATTCTTTTTTAGAACTTTATTGGATTGGTTGTTTGCTTTGCAAAAAAAACCATTCCCTTCTTTTATTGATTTCCTAGATTCTTGCAATTTTTGTATTTGATTTGTTGACCCCTTGTACACTCCCTGCGTACTAGGGTGTTCCTTTTTTATATCAATAAAACTTATTACTTATCAAAAAAAAAAAAAATTCAGGCCATAAAAAGTTTCAGAATATATTAAAGCCACTAAACATTTGTAATCTAGAAATGCACCTGGCAACAGAAGACCCAAGTGTATGCAAAAATATTTTAAATAAAAGGATGAGAAAACCAAAGAAAAAAATAAACGATGATCTTTCAAGAAATAAAAATATAAAAATTTCATACAGATTCTAGAAACATTGGGATCTTCATCTTGAATTTCATCTGCAGCTCTCAGAATCTCATCAATATCTCTATTGTTTGCTAATGAAGATGGAACATATCCAGCAATTCCAGTAACAGGATGCCCAAATGCATCTGTCCCTGTCCTTTCCCTCCTTAAGGCAGCACGGACTAACCGCTCCCACAGTTCCTCAGCTCGAGACATTTTCTATAAAACATACATCACCCAAAAAAATTAATAAATAATCAAAACAACCATGCCACAAGTTTTCTCAACAAATCATTAGTGCTGAAATATACAAACCCCAATAATCACCGAGAGAGATTCCATTCAAGCAAAACTACCATCAAAATTTTTCTTGCCAAAGAGCTCTAGGTCAAATGACACGAGCAAAAAGATAACGGATGCCCTAAGGGCACTGGTTTGGGAAATATTTTTAGAAACTTTTTATGGGAAAAGGAAAAGGCAATTGATTTTTTTTTGACATTTTTTTATAATTCTCATGAAAGTGGTATCAAAACTTTCCTAAAATGGTCCATTAACAAATGCCCTAGGGGCACCCCGTTAATATATAAAACATACATCACCCGAAAAATTAAGAAATAATCAAAACAACCATGCCACAAGTTTTCTCAACAAATCGTTAGTGCTGAAATATACATACACCAATAATCACCGAGAGAGATTCCATTCAAGCAAAACTACAATCAAAATTTTTCTTGCCAAAGAGCTCTAGGTCAAATGACACAAGGTGGAGGGTGAGGTTGTTGGGTTCAAGACCCACCAGTTAGTTACGTGTGCATCTTTTCCCTATTTATATGGAAAAAGTTAACAGATGCCCTAAGAGTATTGGTTTGAGAAATATTTTTAGAAACTTTTTATGAGAAAAGGAGAATGCAACTGAATTTTTTTTCAGCATTTAATATTTCCCATGAAAGTGGTATCAAAACTTTCCTAAAATGACCCATTAACAAATGCCCTAAGGGCACCCGTTAAATAGCAACTCTTTTCTTCTCAACACAACAATATATATATATATATATACCCACACATACATAAATACATAAACTTTCAAGCTAGACTTAAACAGTAACTATTTTCTTCTCAACGCAGCAAGTTGTTTTGAATCAACTATAATATATAACTTCTAAGCTCAACTTAAATAGTTAGCTCTTTATTTTTGTCAACAAAACAAGTCATATTGAATCAGTTAGCACAGTTTTAAACATTAAAGAAGCTCCCTATACAAATTCCTTAAAACAATTCTCATAAAATTTGAAACAAACCAAAAAAATGAAAACGAAAAATAGTATAATCTGAATCCTAAACCACGTAAATTATTCAAAAAAACAACAAACAGAGCCTCCGATACCGCAATAAATTCAAGCAAAAACACTACATTCCACATTTAGACATTCAAAACCCTAAGGATCTCAAAAAACCTGCATATATTTTTTTCTCGGGAACCAAACGGGAGATCAAGTAAAATGGAAGTGCGTACCTGATTTGGAAGAAGAAGAGCCTAGAGAAAAGAGAGACCAAGCTGAATCGGAATCGGAATCCGAATCGGTCTCCGACTCGGATCAGAGCTGAAAAGGTGTTTTTAGCTGTGAAAACTGAAAAGAAAGCTGGGAGATATGAAATGAAAATGAAATAAAAGAAAAGGAAAGAAAGAAAGAAAGAGCGCACGAATCTAGTGCTCTTCAAAGATACCGGAATTACCGGTTACAGCCGGTAGAACACGGCAATTTTTTTTTCCTTTTTTTTTTTTTTTTTGTTGTTGTTTAGTTTGGGTTTTTGGTCTCCTTGACGCGGAGAAGAAACCCCTTTGTACACGAAAACCGGCGCGACTTTTTTTTTATTTTGAAAGGAACCGGCGCGACTATTTGTTTAACTTAATTAGGACTGGCTTTTGATAAATTTAATTATAATTTTTATAGATCTAAAAGTTACGTAAAAATATTCCCAAAAAAAAAATACATAAAATATAAATATAACCCTTTTGAATTTTTGTTTGCTTAAGTACTAAGTTTTTTCTTTTTCTTCTTTAAAAAAAACCTACTAAGGTTTTTTATCAACCAAAAAACAAAAAAAATGGTATCCTAAGCTATATTTAATACATTTTTTTTCTATCTTTGCTTGCTTTCCCTTTCCTACTAGGATAGAGATTCAAAAAGAAAGAACTCATCTACTAATAACTAGTCGCATCTCCATGCTTATCTTATCTCTCTTGAGCTCTCTCCCTCTATCAAAAACTAAAAACAGATAGAAAATAACCAAATGCATAAGCAGAGCGAGGGGGGTAGGGGGGCCATGGTCCTTCTTGGATTTTCCAAAAATGCACCCTCTCCCTGTATTTAATGTTAAAAGTTTAAAATATAAACAAAGTTTGGTTGCAAAATTTATTGTAACCTTAAATTACAACCTTACTTAATATATTTTTATCAGAAGTGATTTTTGACAAACCCACCATTGAATTACATCTTCTTCTTATATCCTATATACTTGCAAAATTTCTAGAAAATTAAAAATCAATAGCTATGTCATCAATAAATTGTTTAAATTGCAAGTTTTGTAATTTAAAATTATGCATAAAATATAAACTTATAGATCATATAGCAAATAATATCTGATTAACACAAAATTTAACATGTGTATTAAGAGCGTAAAGAACATGCAATTCAACGATTAGATTTTTAAAATATGTAGTAATGTTTATTTTATTGAGTAAAATTGTAGTCTTAGGTTACAACCAATTTTATAGCTAAGCATTATCCTAAAGATATTGAGTAAATTTTAGGTGATGGTCCCCTTTCATTTAGAAAAAAAAAAGTATAAATGCTCTTTAATTTATTATTTTCTCCTTTATTTTCCTTTTAATATTAATTTTTTGTCATATATAAGTCATTCATTTTAGGAGCATATTAAGTATAAGTTAATAAAAAAAATATAACTAAAGCTCCGTTTGGGTAGTGAGCGTTTGTGTCTGTGTTTAGAGTAGTTGCGTTTGTTTTTTTTTTTTTTTTTAAGTCCAGCTCCCGTTGCACTATTCATAGGACATGAATAGTGCAATAAGGACAATGAACAGTAAATTCATTAATGAACAGTAACTAACATTTTTTTTTTTTTTCATTTTTCAATTTTCAGCAAAATAAGCGGTATCCAAACGCACACTAAATCTCTTTAGCATAAGATTTTTGTTGTTTTCCAAAAATAAAGTTATATGCATTTATATAGAGATTTAAAGCTAATAGAATACAATAATACATTTGGCTTGGCCCCCCTTGAGAAAATTTTCTGGCTCCACCATTGACCATATGAAAATTGTTGAAGGGAGAGGAAGAGTGAGGGTTGCCCCTATCTTGCTAGATGCATAATTTCTAAAAAAAGGCAGTTGAGTACTCGAATTGGTTCTTATGTCCCTATGCCCAAAAGGTTGGGCGAGTCCAGTGCAAGTGTTCATTGATTAGGAGCACCTATATGCTCCAGGAGTGAGACAAAGTGTAGCGCAATTTGGTTAGTGCATCTATTTTCTTATTGTTGAACAAAAAATCTAGAATTCAAACCCTACTTATGCCAAAACTCAATTGGTATCTTAACCGAATGAGAGAGCAATCACCATAAAGTTGAAACTCTATCAATTCTAACAAAAATAACTCTTTTCTAATATATATTAGTTCCTTTTATTGCAAAAATAAATAAAAATCATAACATTTTTCTTTGTTTCATTAATGTATTTCTTGTTTAACATTAGTTACTTTTCTCCTTTAATCTTTTATTAAGTAAAATTATATTTTTTTTTTAAGCGATGTAAAATGAGATTTTAAACTTTATTATATCATGTAAAATTATAATTACTAAAAAATCAAAAACTTAACCACGTAATCCCTTATTTTGGTTAACATTTACGAGGTAAGTAGTTGGCCTCATATTGTCTCCACCCACCAATGAAGTGACTCGCAAATAATTTGCTCATCTTAGCAAAGGATAGGCTTTCAACACATTGAACCATATTTTTGTTGAACCTTTTAGTTTAGTCAAGAAAGCTCTACTCTACACATGATTTTTGTTTGAAAATAGCACGTAGATGGACTAGTGTCTTATATATTTCCAAGTGGTCAAAAGCGTTACTTATGTCAGGAATGAAATGTATATATGTTTTTGTACCAAGTCTCCACAACTGCAAGAGTCTTCCCTTTTCATGGCTTGTCTAACTTGGCATCAACTTTTTTTTTCTTAAATTGCACGTCAAGTATGCAAACATCTCTAGCTCATTGGCCTACTTATGCAATTAATTTTCCGATAGACATACCATTTTATGTGATCAATTCTTTGTTTGGCTCTTGGCTTTATCATGAAGGTTTTTTAATGGCTCATCATTCTTTTACGATGTATCATGCTCTCCTTTGTTGATGTTATGCGAAAATGGACCGTCATGAGGGAGAAATCTTTGAATTGAGCATCACTTTTGTTGTACTAGTTGATGTACATTTTGTGTCATGTCTCTCACTTGTTGTTCCAATGTAACTACTCTCGATGGATCATTTTGGTTGCTTTCCGTGATAATGTTTTGACGAGCGTCCATTAATTGAGACTTGAGTTTGACCCATACAACAATTTTTTCATGAGAAAATTATCCTTGCTCCTACAAAAGATGTTAAGCGATGAATAATATGGTTGCATGATTAACATGGATAATGGATACCTATAACAAGAGTCAACCAAAGGGCACTAGTGTTGTACCAACCACCCATGATTTGATGCTTAAATTAAAGTTCGTGCTTTTATTTGTAAAGGGGAAAAAAATAATTTGAGAATATTTGCACGTGCATGCCTTTTCAAAAATTTTATGAAGCTATTTTAAGCGATTACTAACAAAGATTTAAGAGCACTCACAGCAGTGGTGCTACATAGGTATAATGCTATTTTTTAACTCCAAATATCAAAAAACCTTCACGCAACAGAGGAGCTAAATCTAAAAAATTTAGCTCCTCAGCTATAGTGCACATCTATCTTTAGATGTGCACTGTAGCTCAAAGCTAAAAAAAGCTAAAAAAAAAAAATTTATTACACTTCTCTCTCCTCTCTCATTAAAATATTTCTTTCTTTTTCTCTCTCTCTCTCTCTCTCTCTCTCTCTCTCTCTCTCTCTCTCTCTCTCTCTCTACGGCTTCTCTTCTTTCTTCTTTCTTCCTCAATTTTTTTTTCTCTCTAGCTCATCGATCTCTCATCTCCCTCATCCCTCAACTCGCTGGTCTCTCTAGCTTGCCGGCCTCCCTCATCCCTCAGCTCGCCGGTCAAAATTTTTTTTTTTCTCTCTAGCTCACCGGCCTTCCTCATCTCTCTCATCCCTCATCTCTCTAGCTCGACTGCCCAGCGCCGACTGAAGCCCAGCCCAGCGCCGACCACTCCTCACACTTTGTTTCTGCCCAGCGTCGACCACTCTTTGCGTTCTCCACCTCAAAGGCCGAACCTCCGAGCTCCACCCTCTCTCTGCTATATCATGTGTTTTTCGATCTGTTGTGGGCAAGTGGGCTTGTGCTCGTTGTGGTTTTTTTTTTTTTTTGGTTGTGGACTACTGGTAGTGGTGGTGGTGGTGTTGGTGTTTTCCGATCTGTTGTGGGCAAGTGGGCTTGTGCTCGTTGTGGGTTTTTTTTTTTTTTTTTTTTTGCTGTGGACTGCCGGTAGTGGTGGTGGTGGTGGTGGTGGTGGTGGTGGTAGTTGTGCTTGTGGTTGATGGTAGAGGTGGTTGAGGTTGGTGGTGTAATATTTTTTTGGTAGTGGAATATATTATTTTATTGTAGTGGTTATAATATTTTATTGTGATGTTTATATTATTTTATTATGTTGAAAGCTAAAATAGATCCACTGCTGCAGCATGTTTGTAAGTAAAATAGATAAAGTAACTTTTGGTGAAGCTAAATTACAAAAAATTTAGCTAAATTACTATTTGGAGAACTGTTTTTTTGAATTTTGTTGTCACGGTTGTAACCATCTAGGTTTAATTTATAGATATTGATTTACTGTGGTTTGATCGACTTTTTGCGTAGAGGGGTCATGATAGTCTTAATTGTGCAACCCTGAGTAAGTCACTTGATGAGCATGTCTTGATTGGCCAAGTCATGTAGTTGGATACTAAGCACATCAATATCATTGCATACCCCTTTTTATTTTTTTTGTTTATGAAAAACATTATTTAAAATCAAGTGATAGAATTGTTCTTCTCAACCAAAAAAAAAGTGATAGAATTGTTGTTATTTTTTCACCCCAACTTCGGATCCTCACGCCAATGTTGTTTTGTTTTGTCTTAAAACTTTTTTTTTTTTTTAGCCCATTCTCTGACACCATCATCTCCAACAAGCCCATCATTCTGTCATTGTCTTAGGTAAGCAATGCCTACAAGACTAACATCATCATTTGAAGCAGACGTTGCAGCATCCCAGATAATCAGAGCGATTGGCGATATGGGCCATTACATAAGATTATTGTCTAGGGAAATTGTGGTACCGTACCGTAATGGTAAACCTGGTTTCTCAACTTGAGATAACATCAGTGGTCATTGTTTGCAATAGGAGTAAACTCCTCTTTGAAAGCTATCCTGTTCAATATGGAGTGAGGGTGCCCGGAGATTCAATGAGGAGCTGAGTGAGCATGATTCTCTCAATTTGGAAACCCCATTTGAAACCAAACCAGATTAGCTTGACAATGACCAATGAATACAATGCTAGAATATATGCAAACTAGTTTCCTCCAATCAACAGAGAAGATGGCCAATATTTTCAGCTTGCCTCGTTACTACCAGCCTGCTTCATTTTGGTAGGGCTCCTCCAGCCACTACCCAGAAAAAAAAAGACAAAAAGAAAAGCCCCTTGAACTTTTATGCTTCATAGTTTATCCCAAAACTCATTAATACCCTTAAATATACGATATCCCATTCCTCCTTGAGCTTATAAAAGACAAGCCTCATATAGAAAAATTGTTGTTCAAACACAATAGGAATCTCTAAATTGATCCTTCTAGTACTATTCTAGTACATTATATGAGAGTGAGGCAAGTAATCCTTTTAATAAAACAATGTTTTAAAAGTAAAGTTTATTAAAGTAATTACTAATGTTTGCCTGTTTCGGACACATGTAGACAAGTCTAACATCCCTTTTACAAGGAGTGGGTTCCATGCTTGTCCACCCCAAGTGAGAGGTTACATTTTTTTGCAGGAGGAAACGAAAAAGGTTCCCCATTGTTCAGATCACTTGTAAAATCAGTTGCGTGTTTTCTATCTATCAGAAAAGTCATTCCAAGTTATATAACCCAATTATCATAATTAGTAAAATGCTTTTTGATGGGACACAGAAGAGCTGGCAGAACCTGAGTCAAATAGAATACACAAAAATGCACTAACGCAGCCCTATTAGCACCATAATTAGTTAATTACAACAACAGCTTATAATAGATATAAACAGTAAATAAGTCTGCCTGAGTGTAATAAGAATTGTGGGATTAGCATAAACATAGCCCCTGCTGCAGTCAGTAAAATTACTCCTTGTTGCGTGATGAACGATCCTTTCGCTGGCCACCACCAAGAATACGAGAAATCTGTAGACCTCTGCTGAATGCTTGGTTAAAGAGCATACGAGTTTGGAATTCTGAAACGAAAGGAAACCAGGCCAGGAATGCAACTGGAGTGAACAGTAGCAAACCCATTACAATCTCATAACCACGAGCAAGTGTCCGAACTGAACCCCAAAACCCCGCCCGCTGAACAACAGGCTTGCAGGCTTGCGCAATCTGGTGCAATTAAGGAGAAAAAAACCATGTGATTAAGCATACAAAACAAAGAAACACAAACACGTGATGCAATTATTTTTTTGTTGTTGATAGGTAAATGGCAGAGGGCCAGGTGGGGTTTGAACCCCAGTGCCCAAGCACCATAAAAGGTGTTGGAACCATTGGGATATCCCTTGAACCCCGCACATGATGCAATTCTCACATCATTATCCTTGCAGTGTAGTACAATATGCCCATTTATACTGGACATGAACCTTATAAGGTGGGAGAACAATAAAGCTAAGATGAATCACAACATTAGGTCAAATCACCTTTAAAGATATGATTTTCAAAAAGCAAAAAAGCAAAGTAAATTATTTTAAGCAAATTTTCTTTTATAAATAGCATGACTGCATGAGAGAGAGAGAGGGAGTGAATCACCAAGATTTTAGGCAATCACATCACCCAACCAGAGCAGGTATCTTGTGGGATTAAAAAACACATATTTCAAGTTTGACACTCATGCAAATACCCATATTTCAAGTTTGACACTCATACATACACCCCATATTTCAAGTCCGTTTCAACATACTGCAGTTGGAAAACAAAAGTATAGGAGACAATAGAAATATTAACTTACCAGAATGAGCCCCCAACCAGTTGGCATAAAGGCCAGAATGCAAACAATGATGTCTTGGACTGTCATGTGAGGGAGGGCAATCAGAGTGACCAGAATGGAGACAAAAGTTAGGAAAATCATTCCTTTGATTAGCCGGAACACGAGTTGAAAATTGGCACTGAACCTTCGCCGCCCAACAGAGACAGTCTACCACCACAAAAAAAAAAAAGTAACTCTTCAGCAGTGCCAATTCATAAAAAAATATTGAAACATACAACAGAACTTTTGAAAGGAATAGACTCAGAGAGACATAACAGTATTCTTAAACTGTGATAAGGTGAAAACAAACAGAGCAATGGAAAAAATGCATTGTCTTAAACGAAAGCTGCAGACAGACATTAAAAACAAACCAAAAAAGTCCTCAAATTTGAAACATGCAACAGAACTTTTGAAAGGAATTGACTCATAGAGAGACATAACAGTATTCTTAAACTGCGATAAGGTGAAAACAAACAGAGCAATGGAAAAGATGCTTCATCTTACAAGAAAGCTGCAGACTGACATTAAAAACAAACAAAAAAATGTCCTCTAATTTGCATCAGGCAGTCAGTATTTGAACATTTAATCAGCTTGATTGAGTCAAATATATTAATTTACCAAGGCAAACTTGACCCGTCCTCCCTCTTTCTCCATAAAAAAAGGGACTAGTGTGTGTACAATATATTAACTAGCTCAATTCTCTAACCATTTAAACCAATTTACAGAAGACATAATTGAATTCAAAATTAGTAAACCCCTGAACTGCAGTAACAAAAAAGGCGTAATGCTAGCCCCTGATTAGATTACTTAAAAAGAAGAAAGTGAATTGTTGTATGGAGAAAGAAATTCTTTATGCTGTGCATAATGTAACATGTGACAGGGAAATACATGAAGAAGTTGGTAGTTACCTTCATAACAAACAATATTAGCAAGATCACCAGCCAAGATATTCCATAGACCTGTGACCAAGCGAAAAGATAAGATATGATTTCAGTGTTGAAATTCTACTAAAATTTGATAAAATACTAGGATACAATCCTTACCAGAAAACTTTTAGTGTTTTTTGTAATGTTCAAATGATATACAAGTCCATATTGATATATAAAGAATCGTAAGGATAACAATATTTCAGCCATGACACCACGCTTTCCAGAATGACGAAGATGCTCTTGTTCCTCTTCCCACCATGATTCCCAACTTTTTTCTGGTGGCACACCTATACCTCCTCGGTTGCTTATCCACTTATTCCAATCAGTCCAATCGTCTACAATCTTTTGCCACTCGAAACCAGAAGGGTTGAAAAGAAAGGGAGCAAAAAGCCATGTACCCACCATAAACCACATAGATATAGTGATCAAGACATAGGCAACAGCACTTCTATAAGTATGACCAAAGATTTGGTACACAAGAAGCAAGATCATGAGCTCAATTCCCTTGACAAAGTGACTACGGGAGTACAGTCTATAATTGTCAGCAAACTTGGCATGGAACACCACAAACCCTCGACCTGTGGGCCTATATTTTGCACCCCCATGAAGCAATGTCCTTCCATAGTAGTGGGTCTTTGTCCCAAGAGAGAATGTGAAAAATACAGGGGCCAGTTGCAATTGCATCAATATAAATTCACTTAATGCAGTTCGGAAACCCCTTTCCAACCCTATTTCCATCAACATAGGCAAGGCCATCAAAAATCCAATTTGAACAAAAGATTGGGAAGCAAGAGCCACTTGAAGAGGCTTATTATCTCGAATTGCTGGTTGAGTACTCAGGCCTTCTTCAAGCCCACTCAGGACAAGATAAAGGCGACCATAAAGGAACACATACACAGTGAGCACAGTGATCTGCCAGAAGAAAATAAGATTCAAAGTCTTCAGTTAAATACATAATATTTCAAAAAGCAGAAAAATCGTTAATTGTTCAAATTGAACATACCAGAGTACTGAAGTAGAAACCAATTGTGGTGAAATAACATGATAACATTCGGAAAAAGTCAAAACGGTGTCCAAGCCGGTATATATCTCGACTCAATGTCTGTTCTCCATTGCCATTAGCTACCTTTGCCTCAAACATAGAAATCTGGTTCAGGCCCACATCCCTCCCCTTCCCGACTTGTATGTACTCATGATGGGTAACATTGCCTTCACGAAGAGTAGAATTGAAGCCTGTGTGTGCAGTCATAATATAAGTTGGATAAAGCCAAAATCATGCACATAGACCAACAAAATTAAATGAGAAAGCATTCGATATCAGCATACCAGCAAAAATGTCTTCACTCAAATTAATAACCTTGGAAGCTTTACTGACACCCCCTCTAGTAAGGTGAAAGATCCTATCAAACACATCAGGATGACCATAGTGGAATCGGACCCTAGATGTAGAGAAACAAGAGCAGAAGTTAAGTGCAATAAACATGTATCTGGATACACAAGCACACGCGCATGAAAACACAAGATGGTATAAGTGCCCTTGCAGATCCACATATGGACAATGAAAATGACTGTACATCTCTCTCAACCCCCCAAATTTCTTATTATTATTATTTTTTTTTAGTAAGACTTGCAATAGTTTATTGAAAAAACGGGTGACTCCAAGTAGCTCTATTTCTGAGCATTCACAATATTATGTATCAACCTTTTTGCAAGGGTCGTCAATCCAGTTCCCAGAGAGGTTGGAACAAAAAGTTTCAGGCTGGGTAAAAAAAAAAATGTGCTAAGTTTGAACTTTAAGTAGCAGTAAAACAACCCGTATCACATCTTATAAATTCATTACTCATTGAAGAAACACACATTTCAAGACAAACATTATGGGGAAAAATGAAAGAAAGAAAGAACATACTCATTGTGCCATGCTGACATGGAGTTTATCTGAAAGACTAAACCCTCACACTCAACTGCATTTCTGCAGAAACCATGGTAATTTCCTAGATGCCCTTAAAATTTGCATTTGCACAATACACCAAATTTTCAAAGAACTTCCTCTTTTTCAAAATTTTAGTAAACTGAAGTTAAAATATCAACCTAGAACTACAGCTGTGCAGGACTTGGTTTCTCTCATACTTTGATGAGTTGATCAAGTATATCTAAGAATTGACAACTGGATTTACAAGTAATGACACACCCACTCCCCCTGTGGGGGTGCAGGCAGGCAAAGGAAAAAGGCATTAGACTCCAAATATCATCAAACGATCAGAATTGAGTCGTCACCACAGTTCAAAATTTTGGGACTAAGGCTTAATATTGTTGTAGTTGTAGACGTAAATTAGGGGATTCGAACCCCAAACCTAACAGTCTGTTTGGTTGGGGTGAAATTAGGAACGAAAATGGGGGAAGGAAAGTGATGAGAAGATTGATATTTTTCTCTGTTTGGTATGAAGGAAATTCAGGATAGAAAATGGGGAAGGGTGACGTTCACCGCCAGGGACCACAAATTCTAATCTGTCTGAAATGGTGATAAATGAGAAGTGAAAATATGGGCTGAGAAAAAAATTACTAATTCGCCCTTTGACTGCTCACTTTCATTCTTTTCCTTCGCTTTCTTGGTTACCAAACACAACTCAAAAAATTTCAGGAAAAAAAAAAATTAGAATGGATTTGAGATGCAACCGCAAACAGAGGCTTTGAGATGCAACTGCAAACAGAGGCCATACTGTTGTTCTTAGAATAGTTAGGTCATCCCCTCCCCTCGCCTTCATCTCTGTCAAGCCCCCAGAAGCTTTGAAGGCAAAAGTTGCAGAGGCCACTTTTTGGGTGTGTCAATTTCTGCACCACAGCATTCACCTCTTGAGTGCTGCACTGCTGTACTCTTTTGTCCTTACAGTATATAAGAAGGCAACGTTTTGTGGGCTGTAATTTTTGTGCTGAAAAACTAATTACAAATGGGATAGTACAAACGCAGAGAAAGGTGAATGTAGACCTCTTCCTCATATACACGCTGTATGTATACACTTGGCAGCAAATGGAAAAGCCCCATTCTTCTAAGATTATTTTTATTTTATATTTCCTTCTTTCCTTTTTCATTTATCTTTTATTCTTAGGGTAATTACACTCCCCTCCCTTGAGGTTTGGGGGAATGACACTACACCCCAAACCTGAAGGGAGAAAACACTTGCCTCCCTTAAGGTTTGAAGAAATTAACACTCCCCCTTCTGTTTATATTAATAACAGAATATTCTAAATTTCTATAAGAATCTCTTTACAAAAGTTTTTCCATGGTTAGTAAATACATAATTGATAAATTTAGAATAAAAATGCCAAGTTTATCAAGCACCAAAAAACTTGCAATGGCAAATCTCTCCACAAATCGTTGAAAAAAGAAAGAAAAATATAAGCAAAAGCAATACTTAATATTTTAAAATACACTTTAATTAAATATTCAAAACAATGGATTTTAAATGGAGGGCAGTTTTGGAAACCTAACCTTGAACAAAGAACAAGTTAGTACACAACATTTCTAAACTTCACATTTTTAATTAAAGTGTATTTTGGTCAAATGGATGTCAAGTGTTTTTTTTCCTTCAGGTTTTGGATGGAGTGTCATCCCCCCAAACCTCAAGGGAGGAGAGTGTAATTACCCCTTTATTTTTTTTTTTTGTATTAATTCTTTGTTTTGTTTTCAATTATTTTTGTGACATAACAATATGAATCTTGGAGCTATTCTTTTTGTTTATAAAATTGTAGTTTTTTTTATTATATTTTTTATGTTTCATTATTTTCAATTACACACACACATATTGATAGGTAATAGGACTTTTATTGAAAAAGATTGAACGTCATAATGAACACTCTGAACATGAAACAAATATATATAACTCAAGAACTTAAGCTAACATATTGAAGAAAATCAGAAATAGAAAGACATTGCAAAAAACCCCAAATATGACCCCACTGACTCAAAGTACCTAATATATATATATATATATATATATTCTTTGATAAGTAAAAGAAGGATAAGGACCAACTTTTTATATATGTTGTAGTAAATTCATTTCCTATGTAATACTATATTAGGAGAAATGCTATGTCCACAACACCTTCACAATAAATCCTAGGTTGTTGCTGACACTTACTGATAGGCAAAAAAGTAATTTCAATGGTAGGCTCAAATTAGAACTAGTAACAACCTACAACTTAAGATTTGTTGCGAAACTGGTGTGAAAATGTTGTGTGGACGTAGCAGTTCTCATGTAACAGAGACATAACAGCAAATTCATAAAAACTACTTTTCCCTTTTGTTTTTCTTCAACCAAACAAAGCAAATTTATATTTATTTTCCATCATTCCACTTTTCCATCCACTGTACCGAAGACATATGGGGAAAAACTAAAACTTTTCTATACTCCTAGTTTTCTATCCACCCAACCAAACAGAGCTTAAACCCCACAAGTAGAGGGCAAATGCCACTGGTGGCACCCTGAATTTTTATTTCTATGTCATGTTTGAAGAAATTCGGTGCAATGATGACTTACTTCAGAGGGTTGGCCAATAGTCTCTGCCCAATTGTCACAAAACTGGTTTCTTGATTTGACATGAACCAAGCAAGAGAAGAAACACTGCAACAAAAAGTGATAGAATAGTTAGTGATACATAATATCATATAATTAATTCCAAAGACAAACGGCTCATCTGATAACATCAAGGTACCAACCTTCCAGTAAATATATGTTCCCTAAGCCCAAGAATTGTAGGGTGCCTCACACCATCATGCTTTTTAAGAAATTCTTGAAGCAAATTCCTCATTTTTAATGCTTCCTCCATGTAGTTATCCTAAGAAATAGGCACTTTAACCAACTGATATATGTTAAGAGAGAAGGTAGGATGTTTATTTAGATTTAACAATAAATATACCTGGTTCATATCTATTGTTTGCAAGCCTTCACCACGTGTAAATATAATGGCATGGTTCTGATTTTCTGGCTTTCCCTCACCTAAGATTGCTGGTCCAGGAAGTTTTATTTTATAAATAATCTGCAGGGACATTGAGACAATCAAGTCGAATATATTTTAATTTGGGAGATTGATAAAGACTAAAGAGTGTTTGTGAAGCTGCACTCACACACACACAAATTGACATTAAATTAATAAAAGTGTAAATGAGTTTGAAATTTTTTAGAGAGAGTGAAAAGAAAATGAATTTATAAAAAAGAGTTATCTGCACAAAAGTCAACTGCTTCTCCCAACCACTCACTCAACATTTTATCTCCACACATTTGGCTGTCACAAGGACTACTGCATACACATAAGATGGTTGTTCATTTTTTTTGGTAAGCAACAATAATTCATTCTTCTGGGGAGCAAAAATTTTCACACCATTTACTCCCATCCCTAAAACTGTGCTAGTGAGCAAGTGAGAGAGGGCCACAACCTGCTATGTTATACATATAAATGGATCTACTGGAGTCAACATAGACACCTTTAATGGTGTTGGCTTATTTTCGTAGCTTAGGTCATCTCACTTGTGTAATCAACTACTTCCATTTAAATTGCCAAAAGTAACATCGACAAAGAGGGCAAGGGGATTACTGACCAGGCAAAAGCATTTGCAAAAGTCATATTTATTTTTATGTTTTTTTTATAAGTAATGAAAATGCATTTGCAAAAGTCCTTAACACTTCCAAGTGCACTACGTCAAACTTGAGGCATGCTATTTTATGAGTAAAATAAGTTTTAGATGGCATGCATTATGTGATAAATCCCCAAATCTTTAGTATGCAACAGATCAAATGAGCTTTTACCTGGTCCAAATTCTGCACAGGATCCGAAGAATTAGAATTTGGCAAAGCAGCCTTCACTAGACAAGAATAATAAGCCTTCTCATTGACCTTTTTGAAATTGTCTTTGTTGGGTTCCTCTAGCTCATCAATGTATGCCACACGAAGTGATGGGTAGCTGCCAAATGGAAATATATCCATCAATAGAAAGTTAAGACAATTAGGAGTTCGAAATATAAAGTTGGGACAAATACGTTGTCATGAGCCTCAAGATGTCCTGTGCACGAGGATCACCAGATCGCTTGTGAATTCCATATTGCTGGCATGATACCACATAAGTGAATTTCATATCAGACACAGCTTGGCATTGTGCCCAGAGAGACCTTTCCCCCTTCGAGTGGTCCTCTAAATTTAATTCTACAGCTTTATAGCCTTCCATTAAATCTGAAGATACAACAGTCAAACCAAGAAAAGAAAAGTCACTTAGTATCAAGACATCAATAACTTGAAAGTATATCTTTTCTTGTATAAAAATTTAAAAACAAGTATAAAATATCACAAAATAGAACAATCAATTGTAACATGATCACTAAAATGTATATGTACCTTCATCTTTCGCCATATCAAGGAAGGCCTGAAGCTCCAAAGCTTTCCGGTAGTACATCATACCTCTTACTGGCACATGTAAAAATATTTTTGTCAAAATTCAAAGACAATTTAGAGTGGAAAAGATAAATTTCCCAGCATGGAGCGCATATGTGCAGACACACGAGTGTCAGAAGTACGGTTAAGTGACACAAAAGAGAGTGTTTGCTTGTGCTTTTTGGAGTGAAGTTTTTCTGATATTTGGGATTCAGTGGGTGCTGCCAAAGGCAGTTGATTCTCTTCTCTTTGCATGGAGGAATTGTTTGGGGAAATGTTATTCAAATGTTTGGAATATGGGACCATCTTGTCCAATGTGGTTAATTTGGAGGGAACACAATACCTGTGCATTTGAAGATTTTGAGATACCTGTAGATCTTTTGAAATCTTTGCTAGTTGGGACTTTATTTGAGTGGTCGCATGTTTGAGGTTTTATGCATTGTATTACCATTTCTGATTTCTTACTTCTGTTAGTTCTGCTCTTTGATTTGTTTGTTTTTATTTCAAGTACAATGGGTTCCCCATCGTGAACAGGATGTATTTTTTATTCAATAAAACTTATATTACTTATAAGAAAAAACACACACAAGAGACTGTTAAGTATGATTAAGTTAAATTCACCATTTCCAGTTTAAACTTTTGGAACAATTGGAAATCTGTCATGGTATCAAAGCAAGAGATTCTAAGTTTGCTCCCTGTATCGACTCTACCTCCCATTTAAAATGTTTAAATCCTACATGTTGTGTCCCACTTGATATGGGGGAGTTTGGGCCCACATATGAGAGAGAGTGTTAGAAATATGGTTAAGTGATTGAATTCATTATTTCCTAGCTTAAGCTTTTGGGAAAATTGGTAATTTATAAACACATAGAGAGAGAGAGAGAGTACCTGTTCTTGTCAAAGTTTGGCCTCTAAAAGATGCCCAAAGGCGAAGTTGTTCTTCTAACTCAGCAGATCTTTTAAGTTCTTCTAACTCAGATCTTTTAAGTTCTTCTGACTCATCAGATCTTTTAAGTTCTTCTGGATGCACGACCTTCATCAGATTGTCTTCATTATCCATATTCACCCGCTCAAGAAAGTTGTTCCATTCATCTGTATATTCATATTTGCGTATTAGTATGAACCCTAGACCAATTAGTAGAGACAGAAACAACACAAAAATTTAACATCTCATTGCAAGGCCATTAATAGGAGCATTAAATAAACCTGGAAAAATTTTTTGCAAGTAGAAGAGTATTGAAACACCATCTTCATTTGGCTCTTCCAAATCACGCAAGGAGAAGAGAACTTCCTCAGTGTAGTATGGTGTTAAAACTCTACAGGAAAATTATTAAATCAGAAGCATATATTACAACAAATCAACAACTACTACTTATAATACTATGTTCCAAACTAGTTAATGATATTATATTCCAATTTAGAGATAATGTACTTGTAATTGTTACCAAGGGTAGGGTTTTTTGTATACAATCTGTATACCTATGTCACTATGTTTTTTCATCAATAAGATTTATTTATTTTGGTAAGTTACACACACACTCAGTGGGTCTTGAACCCACAAGCATACCCTCAACTTTTATTATTATAAGACAAGGAGTATTATAAGACAAGGAGTGCAATTGGACCTAGAGCTTATTAGCAATAAAATTATCTGTACCTATTATAGAAGGTAATTAACAGAGAATTGGAAAGTTAAATTGTAAACTGGCAAAGAAAGGCTTTTGAAACATTAAGATTTGTCAACAGGAACAATGCAATACACAAGCAACTATCAAAATTAATCAGGAAAAAAACTTACGAGAAAGAGAGCATATTGCGAACTTTGGGGGCCAAAGGCATATCCATAAACAATGAATTTGAGAAGAATGACATACGCCGTCTCGCCTCTAAGTTGGATGGCACATCCATGGCAGATTCCTTTGTAGTAAGCAGTAAATAAAGCCGTTTGAACTGCAAATAAAATAAGTGAAGAGGTTTATAAGTGTACATATAAGATTTATATGAAACTTTTCATTTATAACATATTGGTAACAATTACACACTTTCTCCTTCCAAGCTTCTGTTTCCTTAATTGGGAAATTGATAGCGCCTTCAGATGCAAATAACTGATATTTAGTTTCAAGGTTGTTCATCCCCTCATGCTCAGGTCCCATGTGGATTGACTCTGTCAAACTATTCAAGAAAAAAAAATTGAGAACTATTCAAGAAAAATTGAAAATGCTGAAGTTACATATTTAAACATAGATGTATTTTAGAGCAGACATTCAAATAAAGATGCAGCACCTGGATATTTGGTCCTGGTCCTGGTCCTCCATCATTATGTCTCTTGTCACAACTTCCAGCATGTCCTGGAAAAGAATCACAACTTGATCCCTGTCTTCCGGCTTATTATCCAACTGCAAAAATCAGGCTGACTTGGTTAGGACTCCCTATCAATCCTAGAGTTATCGACTGAAAAGATCATACCAAACAATATTTCGAATATTACCAAATATTTGATAAGCTTAACAAAGAGGTCATAGAGGGTGGGGAGAGCACTCATTTTGAGCTCGCGTATTATCGTACCATCTTCTATATGGGGATCAACCTCAGAAAATATCTTATCTATGATCCTGAAAAGACCCAATCAAGAGAAACACCAAGAATATGTTAGGATACTGTATCTGCAGTCACCCTACCAAATCTGTCAAAGGATAGTAGAGGAAACCGAACTCCTTGCTCATCAGTATTCTTTCTTCTAGTTACATTGCAGAGAAACTTACCTATTCTCGCGTTGCCCTTGAACCAACAACTTGATAATGTTCTTAAATGACGCATAGGACTCACGAACAGCACAAGACATGTAATTGTCATTTTCAATTCTCTTCTTTAGCTCCCAATCCTTACCATTGCTGTCCTTAGCCATATCTAATGCTATGGGGATCTAGAGAGCAGACACAGAGAGAGATTCATAAACATATCAACATGAATATTTCAAAATTTTCAATGGAAAGGTGGTGAAACAAACCTTGCTAGCAAGTAAAAATGGAGGCCATTGTATAAGGTCCAGATCACGGTCAGCCCAATAAGGAACCAGCAAAAGATCCATTTCCCTGAAAATTAGAACAAGGTCAGTACACTACTGCAAACAGAATTAAAGTAAGAGCAGACATCCAAGACAAAGAAAATACTGTCAAAGAAACCAATAGGCTTGAGAAGAACAAGATAAAGAATAACTACAGAAAAACACTCCAGATACCTATTACTTATAAGATCTTCCTCCCTAAAACTAGTGATTATCTTGTTCCACAACTGAGCAAATCTTGCTGCCTCTTTCCCTTTGTTAGATATCTGTAGTAGTAGCCTGATAAGCAAAACTCAAGGGAAGGGCAATATTTTTAAGTTACAAGAGGTACAAAAATTGTGAGATGAAATTATAAATAGTTCACCGAAACAAAATTGCGAGACAAAGACAAAACGGCTTTCAGTCCTTTCTTCTTTGGCTCAGTCTTTTCCTCTGGAATCAAAATGGCATTGAAAGCAGCAGGCAGTGATTGAAAACGAGATCGAAGCATTCCTAGTGTCCGAATCTGGCAGCAAAAGTATCCGTCAAAGTAAACAACAGATCACTCAGATACTGAACAAATGTGATAGTTCTTCTTATGTCAATCTAAAAGGATTTTGTATTCAAAGCCAAAGAAATGAAAATAATAGATTTCAATTTTTTTTTTCTAGTAAAAAATTTAATTCAAAATAAAATTAAACAAGAAAAAATATGAACAAAATTACTATCAAACGCACAACAAACAATAACAAAACAAAAGCAAACAACCAAAACTACTTACAAGCACGATAATGTGATTTAAGAGAGATTTTTGCAACAAGAACTAAGAAATCCAATCACAGGTCATATTTCTAACACCACCAAAAGTATTGAAATTTTTTCTACATGATTAGGGAGAGGGTCAAGAGTTGATGCATGATAAGTGATACTTTTAATGAATAAGTCCCTGCTCTTCCATGTTGGGAATATCATGACACGTTTGGAAAGCAGAAATGTCAGTCTACAAGAACATGCAACTAGCATCTTCCAATTAATGCAAACTCTAAGATGAAGCAAACTTATAGAACTTCAAATATGATTTTTTAGGAAATATAAATAGTTCAAATGTTAATTTCATGACAAGGAATAAAATTACAGAGTAGGTTAAGGTTTTAAAAATATTTCTTCATTTCCAGGTGGAACAGATTAGTGAAATTTTATGAAAAGAGAATCCTTCTTCTTTCACAACTACCACATCATCAGAATGAAAGCTTTGTATTTTTGGCATCAAGCCTATTTCAAGCTTGATGACCATGCCCAGCACAAAGATTAAGACCAAAAAGTTTATAGAATTATTTTTTAGAGTTAGGAAATGATCCACTAACCTCTCCAAGGCGACGAAACGCACCATAAATACCTCCAAATAATGTAGAGAATATCGCATACCAAATCTGGGTATCCATAAAATAGACCTAGAAAATATAGGTGCCCCAGAAGTTACATTAGGCTGTGACAAACAACAAACCTATATATATATAGAGAGAGAGAGAGAGTGAGTGGAAAACAAATGACAGAACCCATACAAGAATAATTGGAGCCCAGAGTGCAATCACAACTCCAATATTGTTCTTTGCTGCAAAGCAAATGAGCACATCACAAACTATTTTTTTTATGAAACAGATATTTAACTACAAGCCACATATCCATGTGTATTACCACGGGGAAAAAACTCATGCCACTGAAAATTTGTTATTCGAACCTCCATAATAGCTTTTGTTGGAGCCACTAGAGGCTTTATCTGTAACAAAACATGGACCATGAGAACATGAATAGTGACTAAATCATTGCCTATTAACAAACAAAAAGAAGGCTTTACACAAATTACAGCTTTGTCACATCCCCAATCTATTGTTCTGGTCTTTGCATTAAGTTTGTTCATGCCATTATTTTTTTGTAGTTTATATTAATTTACTCAGTATTGGCACATAAAAGCAACTAGAGTTTCCACATGTAAAAAGTACCTCTATATAGTAACTAAATGCCAACTTAGTCACTATAAGAAGAACCCAAAACATTGTGTACCTGCAAGTTTTAAAAAAGATATATCAGATATCAGATATAGTGAATCACTAAAACATTTAAAGTAACAATTCCACCCATCCAATGAACACTTATTTCTTACTTGAAAAGAGAAAATGTGCTCTCATGCATTCCCCTCCCAACATAGAGCCGAGGCTGCAAACATACAAGGCATACATACAAATGAACCATCATATATACAAGCAGACAAACAAAAAGTCAGAACTACTTTTGTTTCAGTTTGTACACCTCCAAAAAAGGGCTTGATCATACCAAATAATAATAATAATAATAAATAGAAGAAGAAGAAGGAAAGGGCAATGCTGCACACCTGTGACCACCACATCATGAGCATCACAATCTTATAGTTTGACCTCTCAAGGAACCGACGAATGAAGGGGAAGAGAAACAATATTGCAGCCAGCATATTCGGTGACAGATACATAATGACAGCCAAAATAAACAACGAGGGTGAACTTGAATTATTTCCGAACCAACTTTTGATAGTTTGAGCAAATCCAGGAGGATTCTCCCAAGTGTAAGCATATGTAACTGGCAGAACTATCACCCAGGCAGCAGCTGAAACCACTTTGAAGATGTATCTTAGTTTAACATGGAATGACATACTCCGCTGAGCTTTCCAACCAAGAATTACATCAAGGACAGCTGCACAAGCCAAAAGTGAAATGATGAAGCAACAGTTACAACTTGGTACAAGGAACAGGAGCATTTCTGAAAGTAATAATATTCTGGCCACATGCTGCAGAAATTAGATTTCTTTCAACATCTTAAAACATAAAAAATTTAGCCAACAACTCAATATCCATGAGTAAAAGATTCTAATTGCATATTTTATAATAGCTTAATAGACATCCTCCAGCCACAGTTACCGAACTGGATGTATGACAGCAGTTGAACCTTCCATCCTGACTTGCAATGTAGAATGTATACTCTGGACATTCCCAACAAAAGTAACTAAACACGAGGATAGTTTCTCTGTCTATCCCTGATTAAAGAGAACAAAATCCAAAAGTATTCTTCACTAGTTGGAAATCACATTCTGTGAACAAATAGTTGAATCCCTAAACTTTGAGCTAGAGCTCACTGGCCTTGCTTATCTTAGGGATAAGTCTCTACTCATTTTGTCTCAGGCAAAGCTTTAGCTTGATTGTCTTAGTTTTTTTTTTTTTTGATAAGTAAAAAGATTATATAAATCACAAAAAAGAATCACCCAAGTATACAGGTGCACAGGAACCCCCTTTGTTGGCCAGTGCCGCACCCTGTCTCAAATTGGTTCAGTGATTTACCAACTACAAGATAGAATTGAATGGACTCAATATTCTTACAATTCCAAATGAGCCACCAAAAAACCAGATCCAAATATGTGTAGTTTGGTTTGTACTACTTTCTGATTGAGAGCTCAAAATATTTACTAGCAAAAGAAATCTGCTGATTACTTGACTGTTAATCCTTCAACTTTTTACTTGCAAACAGATATTGAGTATTGGAAAATGTTAAAGCCACAAACTATTTTACAAACTACTGATGTGGTAAATGATTATTAGTAAGTAAAAAGTAATGTTAGTGGTGGGCCCAGATGAGAACCGGTAAGAATTTGTCACATCAATAATGTTGTAAAATAGTTCATGGCTATAGCAACTCTTAAGTATTTAACTTCATACCTCTTGACCAGCCCCTTTATAGCTTAATGATTGAAAATTACAACCAACAGGCATACCATAAGTCACCATAAATCATATTAATGGTCAATAGCTATCACGGGCAAAAATGAATGTACTTTGATAGAAAGAGGATGAAAAACAGAAGATGTTGAAGTTTTACATAATTTTGTATTTAATTGAAGTTTTACATAATTTTGTATTTGAATGCTTTGACCATGTAAATCTAGCTTAAACTGTTTGGAACTGGGAGTTACCCACCTTGCCCTAGCTTCAAAATTGCGGCAGTTATAAAGACACTCAATACTTTCTTGAATACATCAGAACCAAAGATTGCAGTTGGTTCCCCCGTGCCATTCCAAGCAACAATGATCATAGCCTGATAAAAATGGGCCAACTTCAACACTATTTCATATAATTAAAGATATAAAAGAATAATTTGACAGATAAAAGTACTGAGATGCAAAAATTGGTACCTGTAAGCATAGAATGAAAAAGCTCCACATACGGTCGAAGCTTCTGAAAATATGCCAAAATGACCTTATCTCAACAAAATTAACTTTTCCCACCCATCTATCTCTACTAGCTTGCTTGCTTTCCTGGTTTACGCTCTGCTGAGGAAGTAAATATCATTCTAGTCAAACAGCAGTATGCAGTGTATAGAAGACAAATATTTACTTTCTCATAGATAAGACAATCAGGAGCTATGATCACAAATATACTCGGTGCAGAAAATTCCCACATTTACGGGCTTTGCAAGAGGTGATTGATAGGCAGCCTTACCTCTAAATATTTTTGGAGAGGTCAGACTCAAACCTATGCTGTATTGCTTTTGGTGGAAGGCACTTGCCATCCCACAAAGGCCCAAAATCGCTCTATAAAAATTCTACACTCACAGAGGTTGGCATTTATGCAAAAGAAATCGATATTATCCCATAAATCATCATTATTACTTATCAAAAAATAATGAATGTGATACACATTGCATAAACACTAGCTTGTATGATTCAAAAAGATTTAAGTGTTGGTTTTTGTAATTTTATTTTTAAAATCGTACCAGCCAGAGGAATATTGAAAATTAGAAAACGTAGGCTTTTTTTTTTCCTTTTCACTGAGGGGCGGGGGAAGATAACAACTGTCTGCTAATAATCAATATTGGGATATCCAAACAAGCTCCAAGTTGCAAAAATTCTCCCAGATAAATTTAGTAATTTTACATTATATCAACTAGATATATAGAAATAAGACCATACCCAATAAACATATTTTATTTTATTTTATTTCTCTTGGAATGGTCAGAGCCTTGGAAGACAACAATAGCCAAACTTTAAAAAAAGAATGGAAAAAAAAAAGTAAAAGAAGAAAAGAAAATAAATATCACTGCTTACCCCATTGTTCTGGCGAATCTCTTCTGTGGACAAACAAAAAAAATCAGCATCTGCACGCATCGGCCAGCCCAACCGGAAACAATCAACAGACCTATGGTTATATAAGACAGTTAGTCATGATATAATATAGGTAACAAAGAAATAAATCGTAACAAGTAAATAGAAATTACCAGAAGTATTCATTTACGTCATCGTAGTTCCTCCATTGTGAATGTTTTGATCTCCCCTTTTTACTTGTTTCAGCTTCCTGTAAAGCAAAGAAATCACAAAAGATGACGAGATATAACCAAAATGAAAAACACTCAAATTTATTGGACTCCCAGAAGGGAAACAAGTCTCACTACACCTTAGCAATCACTTTATATATTGGAGTTACAACTTTTGTCAGAAACGCCTCTTTTTCACCTCCGTAGGCTGGCTTTACATTCTCTCCTGTCATGGGACTGACATTCCCAGCTAGCATACCATACAATTCAAAAGCCATCTAAAAATAGCAAAACAAATAAGTACCAATTAGATCATTAAGGCAGATTATGTCCATGAAAGCATAGAGTTGGTTTTGTCTAACTAATTGTAAGAGGCCAAAATCATCGAAACTAAATCATAGCTACACATATGTTTCACATTATTGTATTTTTGTTCAATAAAAGAAAAGGAACAACACAACAAAAAGCTGCAGTAAGTGGCTAAAAGTTTCCATGTTACAACTCATAAATGATGAAAAGATGCCAATTTAGAACAAAAGTTTTACTGTCTTAACACAATAAGCACTACACAACTCATCGGCACAGAGTTAACTGATAAAGCTCAATCTTTAAATTTCAACAAGCTGCTTGGGGACGGGATTTTTTTTTATGATTAAGCTTTATTAATAAGGAGAATTCCTTCATGTTCACAATGATGAACACAGAGACAAACAAATCAAAATGTTAAAACTTCATGGGGATGGAATTGGTGGGTGTGTGTGTTTTTTTTGTTGGGAGGGGGGGGGGGGGGGGGGGGGGCGCACAATAGTAGGTAGTCAAGAATTAACCATCTGAAACATACATGATGATAAATATAGCAAAGGCATTCTGGCATGAATCTTAAATTTGCAGCTTCCCCCCATATTAGCAGATAGAGACCCATGTACAGTAGTTTACGCTGTTGCACTTCTTGCTGTATTGTTGGTAACCTGCAATTTTAGAACATTTAAAGCAATAAATATGATAAAAATTGAAACTGAAGCTTATTACTTTACTTGAATCCTGCCCAACCAAAAAAGAGTATAAAATACTACACAAGCTGCAGAACAAGCACTTCTTGAGATACAAACTAGCATATAAGGTACAAACATGTATATGAATTTAGAACATAAGCCGCCACGTTTTTTCTTTTTCTGGATAAGTCTCATCCATCAGTAAGTGAACAGCTACTATCGTAGACGATGATATCAATATGAGAAGGCTTACCAAAGGCTACTTTTGCGACCCAAGTACTTGCACCATTTTTTGTAGTTCTTGAAAAGTTTCTTCATTACTTCTGTCAATGCACGCTCATCCAACTAAATAAAAAATATGCACAAGTATGTTATGAGCAAATAAAAGAGGAACTTCTAAATCTAGAATATTATTTTTATACTTTTCACCTGTGCAGACTGAAGATACTGTTCCTATTTTTAACAACTTGGTGTCAGCATATTTCAAGAATAGAATCGTATATATAAGTTTCCTAATAATAATAAGTCATCATTCTCAGGAAAATGTAAAAGTACTTCTGCAAGGTGCATAACTTTTTTTTTAATAGCTACTGTCTGTACAAAACAGGAAGAGAGAGGTGGGGGGCAAATGTAGTGGCATCGTAAATGCTGGAACACCTAAAGGATTGGTGCAGTGTCCTGAGCCTGGTGTCAATAAGCTGTAGCAAAGAAGCTCATTGGTAATGCTTGTAATCGGTCCTGGAAAACCTAAATGATTGGTGCAGCATCCCCAACTTGGTACCATCAATGCTGAAAGTAGGAGTGGTGGAGGCTGTGGTAAAGAAGGTTATTGGTAATATTCACAAGGGGCTGCTTTGGTGCAATGATAATGGACATGGTGCAGGTGGAATTGCTCCTATGTAAACATAACCAAAAGTGAACAAGTCCACCCAAAAGTACAATCCAGTAACTTCGCATTAAATGTTGAGTAGTACAAATCATTGTTCTGTAGCGGATAGAAAATAAGAAACAGAAGTAGGTGAAAGCAAATTAAGAAACAAAACTGTATCCACTGAGACTAAATCTTTGATTGAGAACAAACCTTGGGTTGTTGATCAGGCTTTGGAAACTGTCGTATGTGCACATTTGCAAGCAATAAGACCAGGTGCTCCCTTTGATTTGAAACATTATGCTTCTGCATATTTATTAACATAATCCATGAACATGAAAATATGGGTTAAGATTATAAATACAGTTGGCATTTAATCATTTAAAGAAGCTTATTTCTAAAATATATCATGACCAACCCAACTGCGCTGGAAAAATAATGATACAGTTCCAGTTACTTCTATCACCTGAAACCCAAACATTTGCTGAAGCCAATCCAGAATGTCTTCGTCTTTCTTCTTCTGGTAGTCCTTCGGCCAAGGTAGGCCTCTAGTGTTACGTAGAGCCAAAACAGCAGCTTGGATCTGCAAATCAAGATGATGAAAGCAATATTTCATAGTACAGAAAAAATTCATTGTACTGAAGGATACCAAAAAGTATGAAAATTGCAAAAGTACCTCAGGATATCTCATAATTGCCTGATTTGCACTATCAGGATCAAGAGGGAGAATATTGTAAGGAACATAATACTCTGTCTTTTCAGCAACTTTATCTTGAACGTCCAAAATCTTATCAAATGTCAATCATAATAATATCAGGCATATGTGCAACATCCACCATAAAACAACAGCTTTATATATCACAGTTCAAGAAGTGTAACATAGTTTTACCTCACGATCAAGTTCCATAGATTGTGTCGTATTCACAGCCTTCAAAACTTCAAAGAGAACATTAGCAGTTTGGTATGCCTTTGTAAGCTGTGCACTGGATAAAAACAGAAAGTTGGCAATCAAGGACAGTGTTGACAGAAGCAATTTCCAAGCATATCACCTAAAGATCGAATATCTTCCATAGAACTCACCGATCAGCTTTATCAGCAGCATTTTGCAAAGCCTGGATGTATTTTTTATAGTAATGCTGATAAAAACTCTGCATTTCACGTGCATCACTTTTTTTTACCCTTCCCATTAACGTTGGATCATTCTCCTGAAAGAGTTAGAAAACGATTAAGAAATAGACAAAGCTTACATGGTTTAAGCTAACCAGAAACCCCCCCCCCCCCCACACACACAACAAAATAGATAAAAGCAGCCATAAATCTTACTGAAGGCTGTTATAGAATCCAACAAAAGAATCAAATAGCAAGGTCTATCTGAGCCTACTATAAGCTAATTCTGGTACAGTTGTATTGCCTTCTAGTCATAAATGTGTTGTCACCGTTTCGGATCAAAATGAAAAGCCACTTCACAACCCACACCCCCCCCCCTTCTCCGTAGGAAACCCTCAAACAGGTTATCATATATATATATATATATATATAGTTTCTTTAATTACGATAGCTGCAAAGCATTCAGAAGGTCTAGATAAAAGCTTGTACTTGATTTAAATCTCTAACATATTTTTAAAAGGGCACCAAAATCCATACAAGCATTACTGTCTTACTTCTACAAATGAGTGCTTAATTCTCATTCTATGCACCCCAAAAACAAATCTTGGCATGCATTTGATAAGAACATAATAATGCTTACCCTTTCAAGACGTTGAAGGAGAGCAGTTTTAAATTGGCGAACACCACGTCCGCTAGAAGTGGGATCCAACCTATGAGCTTTCTCAAAGGCATAAAATCGGCCTACATCAAAGCCATAACAGATGAGCTAAATGTCAGGCTCCTGGAATGCATAATGAAAATTGAAAAAGAAATATGGCTCAAGAAAGTAAAAATAATAATGATGATGATGATGACAACTACATCTCAAACAAGATTAGCAAACATGTCAAAAACAATAATGATGAAAAAATAATAACAGCAACAATAATTATTATTTTTAAATAAATAATACTTTGATTGAGAAAATATGCACTTATTATAATGATTACTACTATTTTGATAACTAATACAGGTACATAAATAAAACATTTATGCACATAGGGTGCGCATACACAAAATTATTCTAGAGAATAGTTCAAAGAATTTATCATTTAAGATAAGAGAATCTATAAAATCTACAAGCGAATGCATTACCATTATTTCCCATGCAACAAGACCACTCAAACAAAGATCCCCCACAAACAAATATTTCATCTCTAACTGAATTCTTCATCACGTAACTAAAAGTGCAATTATTCCTCTCACTCCAAAGTGTCCACATTAAACATAAGGGGCAATATCCACACAAGATAATTACCATGATTTCCAAACTAGATTTTCGAAGAACAACTCTGCCATGGTCTTTGGCATCACCTAATGGACCTCAAAAATAGTCTAAAATCAAGAACAGAACTCCCTAGCTACATTAGGATGCCCAAAATAAAGGTGAACTACATTCTCACCATTAAACATACACGCACAACACCAGTCCACCAATGCAAATTTGAAATTAAACTAGCATCCATTGTTCAAATTTTGAAATTTCCAATTCCCGAGTAAAATAGAATTATAAAAAATAAAAATTTAAAAACTTAAAATAAAATTTTTTTATTACATTTTGATTTTAAAATAATTTTGGCGAAAAGCACATTTTAGTCCCTACATTTTATTTTTACCGCTTTTAGTCCCTATCCTAAAAAACGCTTCCCGTTTTGGTCCCTGCTGTTACTCATTTAACAGAAATATCCTACGTGGCAAACGGTCCAATAGTAAATGCTGACGTATCTATTAAAATAATATTAAAAAAAATATTTGCATTTTTAAAAATGCCACGTTAGCAATTTAATTTTTTAAAAAAGCCACATCAGATAAAAATAATATAAAAATTCTAACCTAATTATTTATAAAAAAAAAGAAAAGAAATTAATTAAATTAACTTTTTTTCCTTTTTTTTGGAAGAACATGAAGAACTCAGAACTATGTGTTCTTCATTTTTGGAAGAACATCATCATGTTCTTTGTGTTCTTCCCCAAAAGATTGACTCATATTCTTAGCAAATTAATCCTTATTTTCTTCCCTTTTCTTTGTCTTCCTTTTCTTTTTTTCATGTATCTACTTGGCATCCAAACCCAAAAAATTCTCATTCACAAACCCAAAAAATTTTCACACACTCAAAAAAAAACCTTCGAACCCCAACACTACCTTATCAAACCGGTTCCCCTCACTTCTAAATCTCAAACCTTCCTCTCTCTTCCAAAACTCTCACAACTCTTTCAAACTCCATGGCCGGCCTCCTCTACTCATCGCCACTACCGCCACCACCACAACTAGCGGTGGTTCTCTTCTTTTCTTTCTCTAAACGACCTACACTCTGTCTCACGATTCTCTCAAACTCAGACCCAAATAGCTCAAACTCTCTCTAACTCACAGATCGTAGTCTCTCTATCCCAAATCTGTAAGTCTCTCTCTTTCATCTCTCCATCTCTCAGCTCAGTGGTGTAGATCGTGGTGGAAATATGTATTCCGATGGTGGGTTTGTGGGTTGACTTTTGTTGATCTGGGTTTGTGGTGTATGTTGTATTCGGATGTTGATTTTTGGGTTTGTGGTGTATGTTGTATTCCGATGTTGATTTTCTGGGTTTGTGGTGTATGTTGATTTATGGGTTTGTGGTGTATGTTGTCTGAATCCAAATCGACTACTCATTTGGAGAAGATTTCGAATCCAGAGTGGAATCAGGTGTACGCTTTCTCTAAAGATCTTATTCAGGCTTCGCTGGGTTTGGTTGTGCATGGAGGCCAAAAATCTGGGTTTGAGTTTTGTGTTTGGTTTCAAAGCATAAGAAAATCTTGTTTAATGTTTGTGTTTTGTAAATTTTTATGCGCATATCTTTTTATTTTGTAAATTTGAGTGATTTTAAGGTTTTGGTTGCTAAGAAAATGCAAGAAAAGAAAAGTAAATTTTTAATTTTTAATTTTTTGGGCAAGCTTCGTTGGGGAAGAAAAATGAAGAACACATAGTTTGAGTTCTTCATGTTCTTCCAAAAAAAAGGAAAAAAAATTAATTTAACTAATTTCTTTTCTTTTTTAAAAAAATAATTAGGTTAGAAATTTTTATATTATTTTTATCTGATGTGGCTTTTTTTTTAAATTAAATTGCTGATGTGGCATTTTTAAAAATGCAAATATTTTTTTTAATATTATTTTAATAGACACATTAGCATTTACTGTTGGACCGTTTGCCACGTAGGATATCTCTGTTAAATGAGTAACAGTAGAGACCAAAACGGGAAGCATTTTTCAGGATAGGGACAAAAAGCAGTAAAAATAAAATGTAGGGAATAAAATGGGAATCACCTGAAAATGTAGGGACTAAAATGTGCTTTTTGCCAATAATTTTTTATTAGAATGATATCACATGCACTTCAAGTGATGGATGCAAATCTATCAAAGGGACCAATTTGGTCATTTATCTAAGTTTTTAGGGATTAAAGATTTCAAATTAGAATAACAAAGGGTTAGTTTGATTTTGGCCCAACGTTCAAGGGGATATTATAGCATTTTACCCAAATTTTATCCCACACAAATGTCCACACAAAAAATTTTACTTCCCAGGAGCTTTATTTAACCAGTTAAAATAGAGAAGGAAAAAAAAAAACACACACACACACAAATGATGTAGAAAGAAAAATCTAGAGAGAGCAAAAGTGAAAGTAAGAAAATTAATGTGGTTCAACCTAATGGCCAAGGTCCGCAGTGGAAAGCCTAAGCCATTACATCTTTACTATATTGAATTTTCTATTACAATATAGATACACACACGTTAGACTTAATATGATAACCCTAAAACCACAATAGCCCACAGCAATGGTATTCTACCAAACCATGGTCTACTTATTTATGTGAATGTATATATTCTAACACCTCCCCAAACACAAGGCAAAGGCTTGATAAAAACTTGAATTTGGAAGGATAGTATTCAATGCCCATCAAATGATCTAGGTATAAGAAAGAAATGCCTAAAAAATCATTGTTGAAGAGGAGGAAGTCTGTGAAGCACATGATGCACAGAGAGACTACATAGCCAAGGTTGTGCAAAAACGATCTCAAAGAGCATTGGTATGCTGCTTAGGCAAAGAAAAACACTGAGAAGATGCATGAATGCAAAGACTCGATATGACAACGGAATGAGCTCTATCACAAGAGCACAAGTAGGCATGTCTCGAACACGTAAATTGTAGGGAACAAGGACCTATAGTAGGTAAGGCGCACTAGCTTGTGAGGACTCTAAGCAAAGATAAGATACATGGATGGTGTATTTAAAAAAAGAATCAGTGCATGAAGCTACAAGGAATTGCAGGATTGAGACTGAGAAGGTGATCAAGGGCATGTGCAACACTGAAATAACAATTCCGGGAGGATAATATACATATGTAACTAGCCTAGGCATCGATGAAATCCCTATGGATCAAGATCTTGGTTGTAGGCTCTAAAGTTGACAGAGACTACAGAGGCTAATGAGGAACGGAAATTGAAATTCTAATACCAAGTTGATATAGAAAGAAGATAAACTAATGTGGTGAGAGAAAGCTAGAGAGCATAAGAAAACAAACTAACGCGGCTTCACCTGAAAGTCAACAACAAGCTAAAGGAAGCGTAAGCCAGCTAAATCTTTGCTTTATCAGATGTTCTATTACAAGGAACCCAATATTGGGTATATATATTAAGCCTAGTATGACAACCCTAAAACCTTTAAACCACAGTAGCCCATGGTATTCTCCAAAATTATGGTCTACTTATTTATGGGCATATCCTAATATATTCTAACAAAATTAAACATTCTTCCAAGGAAAACACACTCCAATAGAGCCTCTTGGAACCTCATAACAAGAACAAACAAGGTAGTCAAAGGTGATCTTAGGGCGCAAAGGCCTTGTATCACCTAAGATGTAAGGCAACAAAAAGGTGCTAGCCCAATTAAAGTAAGGTGTCAAATTCATATATATATATATATATATATATATAATGTATTGAACTATTATAATAAAGTGTTTTTGACATGTTTTTTATAAAGAAATTAGGTCTATTAACTGATTTTAAAATAGGCTTAAAACAAATAAGGCTCTATTAATTATTCTAACAATAGGTTTCATAACAATCTTATTATTAATTAATTAATCTAACAATAGGTTTTAAACAAGCTCCTATAAATTAATTAATTTAACAATAGGTTTTATAACAAACTTCTGTAAATTAATAATTTAACAATTCATTTACAACAAGCTTAACAAAATACACACTGAGTGGCTCGCCTTAGTGTATTTTTCATGTTTTTAGGCAGTCACCTTAGAGCCTTAGAGGCACCTTAGTGGCGCCTTGCCTCGCCTTGCCTGGGCGCCTAGGTGAGCACTCGACTCACCTTTGACTACCATAGAACAAACTTCCAATTGACCATTGTTGGTCAACCTACAACTCAAACAATTTGGACCCTCTACCCTTGGAATACAAAGTATCAACTAATTATTCCATTGATTTCAATTCCTAATCACTTAAAGCCCATGCGAAGCAAATATTCCAAGATCGTGTCCCCATCATTCAACGTCTCCACATTGGAACAAATAGAAGCATCTTTGTTTACTGCGATTGAGAAAAATCCAGGAAATGCAACTTTTATAGGTTGATTCCCACACCCAATGTATGCCAAAACCTCACCACAAAATGAATGCAGCTAACAAGCCCCTCACTGTCTCCCACCCCACCCAAATGCTTCATTAAATATTACAGCCATATATCTTTTTTTATAAGTAATAATATTTTATTAGAATAGAAAATTATTTCATGTTCACAATGTTGAACACAAACTATTTAAAAAAAAAAATCATACCAAAATAAATTAAATAAAAGGCGAGTCTTGGAACTCAAAAAATGGAATACAATGTGTAAAACCCCAAGGGCAAGACCAATCAAAACAAGGTACGAATCAACAAGGAGTTGAGCTGATCAAGAGATCTCTCGATCCTCAAAAATACAGCTATTCCATCCTTTTCACACTATCAACATCAAACATAACAGAGTAAAATTCCAAACTTCTGAATGGTACTCCCAAACCAATTCCTCCATCCAAATAATAGGTCTTCTACAACCAATGGCACCACCCATAGCCATATGATCTTACAATCCTCTTTGACTATTGACTTCAATCTTCCCTGTATTTCAACCAACGGCCCATTTCCAAAGATGATCTCCTTCCATGCCATACATCCATTAATCCATAGCCTTTTACCCAACAGAACTAAATTAAAAGTGGCCATTTTCCAAAACCCCAAGCCCCCATTTATAATTATAGACTAATGACTTGTCACTGCCAAAAAGTGGAAATTATTTGCTTTTGTGTGATAAATTTCTAGAAACATCAACTTAGTGGAGAAGTCATTCATGTTATTAGAGACACCCATCTACAGAGATTTTTTAATTTCAAATCTAGATGTCTTCTCCCTCATTTGTAGGGCCTAACTTTTAGCTTGTTAACAATCACTTTGGAATTTGGTAGCTATACAAACTCCATCCAAGTTCATTGTAACCGCGTCTATATATTCAGATCAATGTACCAATCTCTACACAGAGAAAACAATTCAACACGTGTTCAACCAATACACCTTAATTCATCAACAACATGTTAAAGTTTCACAAATTAAAAAAAGCAATGGCATATTCGATTAGATAGCATAACAAAATATTGGGGAAAACAAGCATCTTCAATTTGACACCAAAATTTCTCCAATATAACAACAAACTCTGAAGATGAGTTAGTAATCGGTAGGCCTTTCCTTTAAACGCATTTTCACATTTAGAGAAAAACCCTCACTAGTTGAACTTTAAATTGTTTCACATCTATTGTACTTATGGCTTAAGATAGTGCACAATTTAGATACACACACACACACACACACATAAATTTAGATGCACAGAAAACTCAAACTTTTAAGTTTTAACTCAACCACACTTGTCAATTTATTAGGAAGAAAGTATTATTTACTATATTGTCTACTTTGAATAAGATAGTATGGTATAGCCACTAATGGCTTAAGCTCTAGCTCAAATTCATTACACAATACAACATGCAGAGCAAGTACCACAAGGTTCACAACCACTCAACACAGAATATTATACTGTGAACAAAGACCGTAGCTTTTTTACTATTCTAAGAGCAATGGAGCTTGTAACTTACAGAGATAAGCAACTCTAGGGTTGCTCTTTTCGACTTCATTGGCAACACGAAGAATCGGAGCGATTTCTTGAAGCGAAGACGGCACAACCTCACTGTCGAAGATCGTTTCCCCAAGGTTTCCGGCAGTCTGCGTCCGCATAATCCTCCTCTGCTGCGGCTGCGAAGGTTGATCGGAGCCTCCTCCGGCTCTCGCCGAAGTCGACGCCGACGACGACGACGCCATGTTCTCTGGCCAAATCCGACCAGACTCTCAGAATCCAAACACCTTTTACACAAAAGCACAAATCTAAAACAGTGAAGCTTCAATCAAAGCAAACAAAAACAGTGCGAAGAGAAACTGCTTCTCTGCTTACCAGATGGTTGAGAGAGAAAGAGAGAGCGATGGCTAAGCTTCCGAATCTGACATCTGCAACAGCACAAAGAGAATCGGCGAAAAGGTGATGAAGCTGAGAAAGCCAAACAACAATGTAGAAAAAAATGCTTGAAGAAAGAAGAGCTTACAGATGAGTGGTTGAAGAAGAAACCCTAGAGAGAGAGAGAGAGAGCGCTGCAAGTTTAAGCAACTTAGTGAGGAAGGAAAAGCTTAATAAGCAGCAGAGAGAGTGAGATAGAAGGCTTTTGGGAAAGTCTTACTATTATTGTTGGTATTTTGAGTGTAGCGTGAAACTAGTGTGAGTGAGGTAGAGAGAATGAGATACTGTTGTTCAATTTTAGTGGGGTCTCTTCTGCGTGTGTGCTGGAGTGGCGCCGTATATAAAAGAGGCTGAATGTTCTTGGAAATCACAAGACTGCCACGGGACTCTGTAACTAGTCAAATGCGTAAAACCTTTATTTTAATTTTTTAATAGATGCATAGAAATTAAATTATTCAATTTGCATTTATTGGTGCATGAATTTTGGGTATGTGTGTAGTTTTTAGATATAAAAAACCAACCTAAGAATTTACTATAAAAGATAACATTCTATTTGTCCATTAGTGAATAACTCAATATATTCATGTAGTTTAAGAAACTTGTATATAAAGTTTACAATAATAATTATTCTCAGATTTGCTGACTAATGAAATGAATATGAATTATATTTGCATATGTCCACTTTTTCAAAAAAAAAAAAAAAAAAAAAAGTTTCCTTAGAGTAATTGTTAATAAATTATATCATGAAAGTTTTTAACATCATTTTCATGAAAGATATAAAAAGATGTCAGAAAAATTAATTATTTTATCATTTTTTTCATAAAAATGTTTCTAAAAATAGTTTCTAAACCAATATTTTTAAAACATTTATTAACATTTCTCAAAATAAATATAATTTTGAGTCTTTTGTTTTTAAGAAAAACAAGATTATCATTCACAACAAATGAACATTTACATCAAAGTACTAAACCTCTAAAGTAGAGAAGGAAAATCTTCAAACAAATTACATCATTAGGAATAAACTTGGGAAACTTAACTAATGAATATGCCTCCAAATTTTTCATTTGCCTTAACACATGAGAAAGAAGCATTGCCCTGGTACATATTCAAAAGTTCATAATCCTAATTAATTCCTAATCATTGTTGTATAAATAAAAATAGTTTGAGTAATTTTAGACTTTAAGTCATGGGATAAGAATAATAAGCCTGTCAAATCAGGTCCCATTAGCACGCATTCCAAAATAATAATAATTAAAAAAAATCCCTTCAGTTTGTAACGCATATAAATGGTAATATTGTAAAAACCAACCAATCCAAGGGCATCGAGGGCAGGCGGTTCGAATTTGAAAAAAGGGTAAAGATTCATAAAGATACAAAGCTAAAAAATTGGGAAAAAAGAGCCGTTTTTCCAAAAAACCAAATAGACGATTTTAACCTCATCAAAACACCCAAATTACCACCTCTCCAACTCACTACCAAACACCCGCAAGGACAATATAGTAAAAACAACCTGAGTGCGGTAACTCCGAACGGCTGCTTTTATTAAAGTTTTTACTACTATTACTGCTCTTTTACCGAGATAGCACAGGACAGTTTGGTAATTCCAAGAAAAGGTAAGGGGTAGTTTAGACCAAAGGAGTTTACGATTATCCTAGGGAGAAGCGATAAATGTCGGTTTGTTTTGTCCTAAAGCCCACTTTTTTGGGTATAGACGTGGGGGTGGGGTGCGTGGAGCCCACTCGGATTGGGTAATCGCTACTGACATGTTATCAGAACATGAGTCCACTTTCTGCATAGGATGTCTAACGACGAATGAGGACGTGGGAGGACTGGACTTTTTCTCTCTGATGAGTTGGAAATACCTCATTTTCAAGCAAAAGTGAAACCTATGAAGCAAACTGATCATGGGAGTGATTTGAGACAATTGACCGTATAGGATAAGGGTGATCAATTTTAGAATCACAAATTATTTTACAATTATTTTATTATAATTTTAATGTGATAGATTATGAGTGATTAATTATTACTTACACAATTATAACAAGAAATTATAAAAAATATTGTAGTCCTAACTTTTTCTAAACATATGCCAAATTGTTTGGGTTAAGCTTTATTATTATTATTATTATTATTATATTTTTATTATGAACAAAAAAAAATGCTCATACAGTGCAATATCATTGCCCTGTCTCGCTTAATCTCGAATTTTATGGCATGAGACCACTGAAATTACTTGGGGCTATCCATGTGGGTATAACATTTTAAACTAAAGTATCATGACTCGAATCACAACCCTTAAACATGCAAAAATTATGATTCAAATAATTCCTACTATCAAGCTGCCACCGTCGGCGGTGGGTTAAGCTTTATTATTCTTATAAAGGTATTGATAACCATAACAATGATAACAATAGCTTTATTATTGTTATCAGTTATCCTACAACACTTTTTTTTTTCCCATTATTTAAAGATATATCTAGATCTAAAGGTGTTAAAAATATTATTCCATTTTCTACTTTCCGAATGTATTTTCAAGGAATGGTCTTTTTGAGTTTTTAACTTTACCTATTCTGTATGCCCACGGGCCACAACTTGGACCCATCACAACTCACAAGTCCAATTGGTCCATCTCCACCATTACTCCCTAGGATAGATATTGCTTTACTTCAAACACGGAAAACTATTAGACAATTGGGAGCAATGCTCTCTTTTCTCACATGAGAGGTGGGCTCTACCCCTCATGTGAGAGAAGGAAACAATTCTCCTAGAGTATGAAGTGTTACCCAATAAACACACTTAGACTTTGGTTGAGATGAAAAATCTAGATCTTAGGTTAAATTTTGCAGAGATATCAAAACACACACAAATACAAAACAATAAAGGTAGGATCACCATAAAAATTCACAACATTCCTTAATTTGCCTACCAGGAAAAAAAATTGCAGAATTTGGTGGCTCAGGTGTGTGTGTGGTTAGTAGGCAAATTAGAGGTGTTATAAAATTATTGTGAATTTTTATTGTAAACCTGATTTTATAATATACTTTTTTTATGAATAAAAAATACTTTATTGACGAAAAAAGAAAACAACACAAAAGGGTCACTCTCATTTACAATCACATCTTCAACATTAGAGCAGCGACTAGGACAAAAACTACCAAAATGGCGACTAGACCATTTTGTTGTAACCTTGATTTTATTGTATACAAAAGCGAAGAAATAAAGACGAAAACAATACAAAACCCCAGAGTCAAAAAAGAAAAGAAAAAAATATTTCCTCCTTCCTTCGTAGAAGGACGACCAGAAACACATGAAAAGTAAGCAAATGTAGGAATAAAAATAGACGGAAAGAAAGCAACATATCCCACAAGGGCCACAACTACAAGCATAAACCATACCTACAGTAATCTGTAATCTCATCAAACACCTGGCCTTGCATGCGGGCCCAAATGCATTACAAGCAGCTTTGTCCCATTGTGTCCTCAAAAGTCAAATGAATGTTTATTAAATTGGATCCCGCTTCTGTCCAGTGGACATGTTAGATTGCGGACTTGTCCAAAATTAGACACGTGTCCACTAGCCACTGGCCACTTGACATAAACTGAACCATATTAAATTTACAAAACGACCTAAGAGCATCCACAGCAGATGTGGCAAAAATTATGCCATTTTGCAACATAAAATACCTACTTTATTATTTTATCACATCATTTTATAACATCCCATTTATCAGATGTTTTATCATACAATTCTATACATTAAAATAATATTTCCTACACATTAAAATAATATTTCCTACGCATTAAACACAATCTACAGCCACTGCAAACAACCAACAACCACCACTATACAACCACCACATCCTCCACAACCCAAAACACAACTCAAAACAAACCCACCACAGTCGTTAATCTTTGCCATTATTGAAAAATTTTAAGGTTTTGGATGTTTTTCTTGCTCTATTTTGGTTTGGAGGTAGAGAGAGATCTTTGATTGATCAACACCCAGCCACAACCACGGCCCCACGCCGCCACTGCACCACCACGACCCAAACAATCAACGACACAAACCCATTACAAAATCACCCCAAACAACCACGGCCCCATGCCGGACCCCATTACAAATCACCCCAACAATCAACGACACCAACCCAGGCACGATTGCCGCCTTGGCCCTGTCGGTCCACCCGATCGTGTTGAAAGCGAGCGCGAAGAAGAAAGCGAGCGCGATGAACTGGGCGAAGAAAAAAGCGAGAGCGATGAGCCACGGGATCGGATCTCCAAAGGCGGAGAACGCGGCGGCGAAAGTCAGCATCTTGGTGAGCACGAAGGCGCCGAGGTCGAGCAGGGCGACGGCGCTGAGAGAAACAGGGAGTTCGACAGAGAGACAGAGTGAGGTTTGAGAGAAGAGGATTGGGGTTTGAGGGAGAAGAGAGGGAACCGGAGAGTGAGAGAGAAGAGAAAAGAAAAAAAGAAGGAAGAGGAGAGAGAAAACAAATATAAAACAATAAAAAATTTTACCACATTAGTCCGTACCGTTGCAAATTTGCAACGGTACTGTAGCTATGTTGTATAATTTTTGAGATTTGGCACATCTCATAAAGTATCATTTTTGTGTTTGGTGTGGTAAATGTGCCAATATTTGGCATTTGGCACATTTACCACACCTGCTGTGGGTGCTCAAGAAAACACATAGAGCCACCTTACATAGAGCCCCTTCAGTATCTTTTCTTCACAGTTCATGGCAAAAAACCCACTTTTGCATGTGGGTATATGAACCTTCTACCTCCAGTCCATGTGGGTATATTGTGGGTGTTCAGAGTTTACAGCAACTGGAGTCAGCGCTGGGTTTTTCTAATTATTTTATTTATTTTCTTAATTTGGGTCCTTAAATTCACTTTTACATTGGGGTTTAAGTACTAACCCAAGTAGGCCAATGATCTTCTAAAAAAATAGTAGTAGCCCAATGATGGATTGTGATCATTTGCACCATGTAATACCTTTTTAATGGTTGTGATCAAAAGTTAAGAAGGTTACTTTTAATATCAATCATTAGATAAAAGAATTTAAAAGTTATAAGAGGTAAAAGATGAAGAAAGCTGAATTTTTTTTGTGAATGATTTAGGGGGTATTGCACAATGTAATAGCCCTAATTATTCCATTGGATCCAAATCTCCCAATGATCATTTCAAAAAAAAAAAAAAAAAAAAAGAGTAGTAGCCCAATGATATTGATACTAGGAGCTGTTTGATTTCTAAAGTTGGAATCTCACCTTTGCCTTTCAAGGCTTCATGAGATTTATGAGTTACTTGGTTCAAAGAAAAAGTCTATGGACAACAAATCTCACACCTTAGCTTATTGGGGGAAATGTAGTGAGGTTTTGTTGTTATAATAGAAAAGCTTAAGTTTCAAACTCTTTACCTGATATTGGGGCCACCAGCTCCAAGAGCGCTAGACAAAAAAATTTAAAAAACAAACAAAACAATGGATTTATTTATATCATTAAATAATTTTAATGGTTAAGTCCCAAAAATGGGTATTTATAGTTTTATACTATGTTACTAATATTTAATTAGTGGCATAGAAAGTTTCAAAAAAAAAAAATAGTGGCATATAGAAAGAATGATATGTGTGACTTTTTTTTTTTTTTTTTTTTTTTTTTTTTTTTTTTATATATAGAAAATTTCAACTTATGGCTTCCGCTCTTGATAATAGCTTTTTATCATCAGACCAAGACACTAATCAATTTTTAGTGTAGACAGAAATTGGATCACAGATCTCTTATTCAACCATCAAAGACTTTGCATGTTAAGCTAACTATAACCCACAATGACACATGTGACTTGGTAACAATAACATGTGTTGGTGTAGTGGCTATGCCATGTGGAATACACTTGTGCATCATACGAGAAGATTGGAACACTAGTGCATCTTCTTGTGGGCAATTTAGTGATCTTTAATTTGTATTCAAATGATCCTCAATTAGTTTCAAGCTTTTATTGAGATTGTGCTCTTTGATTTAGTTCAAGTAGATTTAAGCAAGTTCCTAGTTGTTAATATTTCTTCCTTACTTATGCATGTTATTACTTTCGTGTTTATTAAAATCTCTCCATCACTAAAAGTATTTTTAATTGATGCATTGTAACAAATCCACACAAAGTTGGATGCTTACAAAAATAAATTAATTATACAATAATTTATTTTTGTCATATAGGATCACTAAAAGTATTTTTAATTGATGCATTGTAACAAACCCACACAAAGATGGATGCTTACGAAAATTAATTAATCATACAATAATTTATTTTTGTCATATAGGATTTCAAAAGTGAATGGAAATTCCAACTCAGTATTTATCTATGGAGAGAATCGAACAATATAATTGAATCGGAAAACTCTAGACTTAATTGAATTGTGTGTTATGTTATATATATATATATAAAACGAGAATTGAAATATTCTCATCACAATTTTCCATGTCATTATGTTCTCTCCTTAAGTAATAATTAAAATATTATCACTATTTCTCTTTCTTTTTTTCTTTTTTTCCCTGATGTAGTTAATAATGGAAAAAGCTTACCTCTAAATCAATTTGGAGGAAAATTTCTTCAATTCATTACATAATGATAAATAAAACTATCCATGTGTATTTCACTATTTTAAGTCACATAACATATTTACTGAGTCATATGACTTATTTAAATAATATGTAGATGTTTTTATGAACCACCACGTCACATATATATATACACACACACAAAATCACCACATAATAGGTTGGAGGAAATATTTATTTCTTAATAATTTAGTTTTAAAGGCATTAATTACATTTCTTGTGTTAGACTTCAACTTCCCTCAATTTTTTGTTACACTTAGCATTCTATCACTACAACAAAGGTTTCGTCGCCAAAAGTTTTTTATTTTTTAAATTAGTTGGACCTTTTGGTGATGAAAATTTTCGTTGCTAGGAATTCTAGTGACGAGGTATACGCAACGAAACCAGTTTTGTCAACAAAAAACAAATTTCATCGCCAAAAGAAATAGGCGATGAAAATTAGGACTTTTGGTGACAAAAATTTTCGTCACCAAAAATATATTTTGTTGAAGTGTATTATATTTATGGTTGAAATTGCCCTAGACTCACGCACGTGTGTGTGTGTGAAGGAAAATGAAATACTCTTCATTTAGCTCTCCACCTTAGCAAAACTTCGTATTTATGTCATTGTATTATTTATTGCAAGATAAATGCATTTATTTTCATGTATTAATTACATATAGGTAATGTAATAATTATTTGTTTAAAAGAATTTTATGTTGATGTATTAATTTATTGTGGGGGTAAATGCATTTGTTTCCATGCATTAATAATATATATGTAACGTACTAAGAATTTAGGGTAAATTGCAAATTACACCTCCAAAGTTTGGGGTGTTTGGATTTTACACCCTGGAGTCTTAGAATTTGAATTTTACCCCATGAAGTTTGAGGGTGTTTGGATTTTATATCCTGATATTTCAAAATTTGAATTTTACCCTCTAAATTTTAAGGGTGTTTAGATTTTACTCCCTAAAATTTGGCAGTGCTTGGATTTTACACTTTGAAGTTTCAAAATTTAGGGGTGTAAAATTCAAACACCCCTAAACTTTAGGGTGTGTTGATGCTCAAAAAGCCCAGTAGCGGGAAGAAGACCAACAATATGAGTAGAAAAAAGTTAGTAAATTGGGAGAAAAACTATTAAGCCCGAACGGTAGGAATAATTGATCATGAGCCTAGAAAATAATAAATGGGCCTTGAAGGAAGCAAGTGGGCGTAAAGGAGCCCAGGGAAAGGAGTAGTAAACCCATGAGCAATATGAAAGCAAGAATGGGCCGAAACAGGCCCAAAGTAATAAAGTAAGTAAGTAAGGGGTTGATGGAAAGTCCATAAACCCCAAAGGTAAAGGATATAGTAATTGGGCCGGAGAAGCCCAAAAGAGTTAGCCAAAGGCCATGGGAATGCAAAGTTGGAATGGGCCAAGGATGTCCAGGGAAAGAAAGTGGGTCGAGGATGCCCAAGGAGGAAGAAATGGGCCAAGGAAGCCCGTAAGCAAGGGAATGGATCAAAAAGGCCTGAAGAAGCATGAATGTAAGCCTAATAACAATACTGGGTCATTGTAATTGAGTGAAAGAAAAGCATACAACAAGCCCAAAAGAGGCCCAACAAGCACGAGTCAAATAACACCATTGCAAGAATAACAGAATGGCATGGCAGGAGTGCTAGCAAGTTTACGAAAGGAGCAAAGAGTGGGTTAATGAGAGAAAAGCCTACAATCGAGCAAGGCCCAGCCCTCAAAGGAAGCAAGCCATAAAGGATGAAGGATCAGGAAACTAGTTCACGTCACAAGAAGTCAAGAATGAGCAGCAGAACACACAAACAAGCCTCCAGGCCATGACAAATGCATGAGCAGCAGACAAGTTTTGAACATACATGGAAGTGGAGCACGCACAAGGCTCAAGCACCACCAACCTGTACCAAGCCAATACAGGAGTGGTGGGTCATGGGTCAGAAGTAAGAGAAGCTATGGTCTGGCGGTGGGGAGAAAAGGGAGCCTATTCTGGAGTTCTCGCTTAAACTCTTTTGGAGGAAGTGTCCTGTTGGGATGACATACCACCCAAAAGAGGGAAAGATGAGTTAGAATCACTAGGTGCATGCCATAAGGGGTAGTGAGAGAGAATGCCCACCTTGTTCTGGATGGGAATGCCACGGTGAACAAGTAAACAAAATAGATTTCTTTGTCTGGTAATGGGATGTGGCATGGCTAGCACAGGTAAGTGGTGGTGGCTGGGCAGCTGACAGACCAGTATGTGGTCTGGAAGGACACTCACACCCAGACAAAAATGGTTAAGGGGTAAAATGGTAAAAAACAGTCGTGGCAGGCAGTATATAAAGAGCCTATGTCGTGCATAGTAGGATCATCAACATAGCAACAATCATAACGAGAGATTCACAACATTACAGCAACAACAATCACCACTATAACACACGAGTAAGAACTATAAGGAAAAGAGGGGAAAAAAGCAGAGTAACAAAACAAAGAGAAAGAAAAATAGAGAGTAGGCAAGAGTGTGATAGCAAGCATGCACCAATAGATTAACCCCTTCTCTCTCTCTAAAAGCCTACCCTCTGTAAAGAATTAAGGATTTTTTAGGCATAAGTCATTTAAGCCCATTCTCTTAAAGTGGGTAATTTTTACAACAGGATATTCCTGTGAGGTTATTCACATTGAGGGAGTGGTTCCCTCCTTGGTCTTAGTTCCGTAATGCAACTAAGCACGATAGACTAACCATTCACTCTTTGCTTTTATTGATCAAGTACCAGTATTATTTCTCTTTTGCTGTTGCCATTTCATTTATAATGCCTTTTCTTGTTGTTGTGTTGTTCTTGTCCTTATTTTAATTGAAAATCTTTTACTTATTCTGTCTAACAGCAAGTATATTTTTCTTTATTGTTGTTATATTATGTTTGTTTGTCATAACTCTTTTGTAACAGTCTCATCTGCCATGGGCATGCGACCAAAGTTTCAACAAAGAGGTTTTAGTTTGCACACAAGCCAGTTTGAGGTGAGTTGTAATTGGACTGGTCTTGACTCTTCTACCCAAAACCTTTGGGTTGTAGTGTGGCAGGAGGTAGCCCAGCTCACAATCTTAGAAAGGCCCACCACAGGGTGTAAAATTCAAATTATAAAATTTCAGAGTATAAAATTCAAACACTCCTAAATTACAGAGGTAAAATCCAAATTCTGAATTTTATGGTGTAAAATCAAAACACCCTCAAACTTTAGGGATGTAATTTGCAATTTACTCACAAATTTATAAGAAAAAATTCAATTGGAATATGACATTCTTCCTTAGGTTTAGTTGCTTTAACAAAATTAAAAAAAAAAAAAAAAAAGGAAAAGATAAAAGCAAATTTAGTAATACACTAATCAATAATATAACAGAAACAAAAAATTGTGTGCTTTAAGTTTTTCTAAATAATCAAATATTTGTAGAATTAATCAAGCAATGCATTAAAATGTTTTATTATACTAATCTTAATAATTTACATTTTCTCTCTTTTTAATGCATGTAATGTAATTAAAATTAATTCCCCAAATATTTTTATCATATAATGAGCATTATGCATAAACCATAAATAAATATATATATATATATATATATATATATATATTAATAAAATATTTCAAAATAAAATTATAGCATATTTTAATCTCCCCCTTATTTGAAAAGCATTACATTTGATTGATTGGTAACATACAAATTGTCATATGTCGTTACAAAATTTCACTAAGCTCATAAATTTTATATATTAAAAATTTGTGCCATATATAATGTCATGATCGAGAAAGCACTAGTAGTTTCTACATTATATCAAAAAATGACTAGGCAAGTTACAATTAAACTTATTTTAATTATTTATCCAATATCTGTCTAGAGAGACTTGATGTGTGACTTTGTACATATTTATACAACACACACCCCTACAATCCAATCCAATCCAATTGAGTCCATAAACTTAGAGTACCATATCTACAAAATTTAATGTATACTCCATGAAAAGTTACACAAATTAAAAAGGAGGACAAAAAACCCTTCCTCTCTTTCTCATTGCATATAGGTTATGCGATGTACATGTATGTAGCCAATGAAGGCATTTTTATTTTGGGGGGAGGGGGATGTTGATGGGTTTGGCTAGTAGAGGTAAATGTAGTGGTGCTTGTTGAGGTTCCTAAGGAAGAAAAACTTGACAAAGACATTGTTGAAACAACTTAGTTTGGAGGGTCATAAGTTAGGTCGCTGAGGGTGGTGAGCTCTTTGGTTGGTGGATTAGTGATTGGGGTTTAAGAGATTAATGGTTGGTCTGGGTTTGGATCCATGTTTTAGGGAGGGTAGTTGAAAATGAAGCTAAATTAGGGGTGGCCGATTAGATTAGTAGTAAATTTAGGATTCAAATCCTTTAGAATCTTTAGAATACTCTACTATATAGAGTTATTTAAATCCCTCACTCTCATTTTTATAATAAAATGTCAAAATCGTGCCATATCATTATTCTATTGACTTATCAATAAAATAATGCTTAAAAAAATCATTGAGAAGAAAAAAAAAAAAAAAATCCCCAAAGTCCTCGTTTTCTCAAATACATAAAGAATTAAAAAGCCATGTCTATCGGGCTCAAAAAAAAAAAAAGCCATGTCTATCGATATTTTGTTAAGAACATTGAGGCCCTGTTTGGATTAGTCCTGTTTTAAGTCATATGACTCAGTTCTCATCACTCAAACTGAGAATTGCGTGGGACCCACTGAGAACTGAGTGTTTGGCTTGATTTCCTCTTCCTATTTTCATCACTCAAACTCAGTTTGGGATGAGTGAGAGTGATGAAAACTGGAAACAAGAAAATGTTGTTTTCTGTTTCTCAAACTCAAACTCTGTGGCAATTCCGTAAAATGGAAGACCTCGTGGAGCCCACAGCTTCTATATTGTCCCATCACTACTTGATCTCTCTCCAACCCGTTCTTCTCTGTCACTTCTCCTTCTTCAATTTTTTTTTTCTTTTACCCAGAGCTCTCTCTTCTCACTGACCCAGAGCTCTCCTTCTCTTTTTTGTGTGGCATCAGAGAGAGAGCAAGACTAGAGATCAAAAGCTTCGCCGACCTCGAGACACGCAGACCTCGAGATCGGACTGAGCCTTGGCCGGATCTTTTACTTCTTTCTTTTTCTTTCCTTTTTTCTCTTTTGTTTCTTTTCTTCTTCAAGGTGGGTTTTTGCTCTTAGTTTCTTCTCTCATTTCTTTTTTCTTTTCTTTTCTTTCTTTGTTCTTCACTTTGGTTTCTTCTCTTAGTTGCTTTTTTTTTTTTTTTTTTATTATTCAAGCGGTGATGGTAGAGATGGCTGAGTTTGGGTCTCCGATCTAAGGATTTGGGTTTGGATTTTTTTGTTGTGGTTGTGGTGGTTTAAGGCTTGGATTTTTTGGTGGAGGTTGTGGTTTTGGTTGAGGGTTGTTGGTGGGTTTGGATTTTTGATTCATTCGGATTTTTTGGTGGAGGTTGTGGTTGTGGTTGTGTTGAGGGCTGTTGGTGGTGGTGGTTGTGGTTGTGGATTTCTGGGTTTGCCATTGGTGGTGGTGGAGCTGGGTTTCAGTGAAGCTGAGTTTGAAGAGCAGAAAAGAAAAGGGACGCGGGTAGCAACCGTATTCTTTTATGCAGTGTCAATGGGTGAGTCCATCATTTTGGCAAAAAGTGAAGTTAAAAACTGAGATACATGACTGAGTTTTGTGACCAAACAAAAGTGTTGGATTTTTTGAGTGATAATGGAGATTGAGTTATGAGTTATGGGTTTTGAGTTTGAGTTATGAAAACTGAGTACTGAGTTATAAAAACTGAGACACCTCTAAACCAAACGGGCCCTGAAGCAAACACTTTTGGATTCTGCTTCGCACTTCTATGCACTTCTCTGAATATTTTCTTTCTTTGTGGAACTTTGAGTATTTTCCTTACGATTAAAAATGACTAACTTCTTTTGATTTACCACCATTATAACATCACCATTCCTTGTGAGAGACATTGGAATCAAGGATTCTAATGATTCTGAGATGACAAATAATTTAGACCAAAATTTCTTTACCACATATTCTCTTATCGTTACCATTAGACTCTTCCAAGGAAAAGGCAATGGCTAAATCGAGCTTGGGAGGACCAATGATTAGGAGGTAAGACTAAGAGATAGAGAGAAATGAAAATGGAAAAGTGTTCTGGGAGATTGCCATAGGAGGAAGAGAAAATAGAGCCCGTTTGGTTTGTCAACTGAAAACACAGTGTTTAGTGTTTAAACACTGAACACTAGTGTCCAAAATTTGAAACAATATGTTTGGTGACAGAGTTTAAAATAGGGCTGTTTGGAAATGGTTGCTCAAAAACCCCTGTTTGAAATATATTTTTTGAAACATGCTCGGCTCACATTTTAAACAATGAACAGACGTTTCTGATGGCACAACGATAATAAAAATTGAATTCAGTTTTCACTGTGCCCGGACCCACTGATCAGCTTTTTTCTAATGTTTGTCTCCTCTCCTCTCTACTCTCATATCTTCAGTCTTCACGCCCCAAAGAATATCATCAGTCTTCACACCATCAGTCTTCACGCCCCAAAGAATATCATCTCATCTCTCCTCTCCTCTCTACTCTCATCTCTACAAAGAATATCACAGTCCGAACTCCATTACTCCTCTCACCCACCTCCATTACTGCTCTGACCCAGCGGCATTCCACCTCACCCCTCACGGATCCGGCGCCATTACTCCTAACAGTAGCTTCATAAACGCGTCAAAATCCCACACATACATCATTTGGAAGAAACCCCTATGAATCACAGTAATCCCTTTCTCCCAATTAATTCCTCACCAAGGACGCTCTGTTGCTAAGGAAAAGGCAAACTCACACAGTCTGAAGGGGTCGGTCAGGTAAGGTTTTTAATTTTGTTAATTACTTGTTTCAGCTTTCTTTCACATCCCAATCAAGTTCAGATCATTTCACATTAATTCATGTTAGGGCTTCTTTTAGTGGTACAAATTCTTTCAGATGGACGCCTCACTCCCTTCCTCATCCACCTCTCTCGTGCATTACAGAGCATCTGCTTCCTCCTCTGCTTCCTCTTCTGACCGTGTTCCCTTACTGGTACGTCTATGTAATATATAGTGAATCATGCTTCTAAGTTCTGTTTTAATCTTGTACGTAGCTGATTGAAAAAATCTCTTCATTTTGTGGCTTGCTGATGTATGCTTGTTCTGTGTTATGGTTTAATGTTTTCGTTGAAGTAGAAAGGGAGTATGTATAAACGGTCGTGTGAGAGAGAGACTTCAACTATTATATAGGGTTCCCATCCCCTGCAAATGTCTCCAAACATTTTAAAATCCAGTACATGAAAATAACTTATACAATACACTGTTGGTCTATTTAGTTGCCAAAAAGTGGAAGGAGGGGAAAGAAAGTTTGGGTTCCTAAAACTACCATTTTAATCCCAGATAGCTACAAGCTCCCTCAGGAAATAAATGAAGCAAAAGTCAAATGTGGGTAATCACAAACTGTGAAAAAAACCTGCATATACAAAAAATTAAGTGAGAACTTCTTAAATGGCAGTTCTATTCTTAAATTAAGTTATTATCAAATTTTTCTTTTCTTGAAATGATAAGTGCATGAAAAAATGAATGTGGTAATTCACAACTAAGATTTCTGTTGGCCTGCTTGAACTTGGTGTTGCTAATGCTGTTAACCTCTTTGGAGGTTCTTGTTGTTTTGAGTGTACTATTATCCTGATTGTGTGTTGACTCTCTTGTTGTTTTGAGTCTGGCCTCTTGGCTGGACTGTGTGTTGTTGTTGATGGTAGTTCCAACTTCTCAGATTTACATACAATCTTTGAAGCTTCACTTCTGTGTATGATAATTGAAAAATAGTATTGTGCATTCCTTGAAAAGATTCAAAGTAGTATAATTGCTTCTTTATGTCATGAACCAAAAAGGCTTCAGCTTTGGTTTGATACATTCAACATATATTCAACTATAAATTTATAATATGCTCCTATGCCTTCATAAATATACAATGCCACTACAAGTTGAGCTAAAACTGATGTGTATAGAATGTGTATCTTTGTATTTTTCCTTTATATAGGGTGAATTTTCTCTTATATGCCTGCTGCTTGGGTCTAGTAGTAAGTTAAAGATTTTAAATCCATATCATAGAAGACCATTTTACGAGTCTATGTAAGTATACCAACATGTATTTAGATGGATGATGCCGAGGATAAGAAGTGGCCTGAAGCAGTTGAGAGACATTTTATTGATATCTTGTTAGAAGAGGATGCTAAAGGGAATATGCCCCAAGGCCAGTTCAAGTCTGGAACTTGGACAACAGTTGTCAATGAGTTTAACAAGCGTGCGTCTAAAAGTTACACCAAGGCACAACTTACACAAAAATATCAACGACTGAAACAGAGACACCGCACATTCTCCCAGCTCATCGCACGTACAGGAATGGGATGGGACCCCATTTCAAATACGGTGACGGCCAGTGACGATGCTTGGGCTGCTGCATTTGCGGTAAGTCCTTAAATCTGACTTAAATATAAAAAATATTAGGTTTATTGGCTTATGAGTGTATTAATAATAGTGGCTTTAAATAGTTGTTTTGTAGCATTTTCCCATGATGATATTTTTAGGAATGGAATAAAATCTGACTTATATATGGGGTTTACTGTGGGTTTAATGGGGTTTTATGTGACTTATAAATTCTGACTTATATCTTTGACTTATATTATTTTATTTATATTATTCATCTGTGAAATTACTCAATGTCTACAATTTCCTAAAAAACCTTTTTGGCTTTCTGAAATTTGGAATAAAGAGTGTTGTTATACAGTTATTATAAATTAGCCATCTACTTTGTATTGGGTTTTATATCAATAAAACATCTAACCCAATATATATGGTTGTTAATAGGTCAATCATAGATTCAAGGAGTTCAAGAGAAAGGGGATGAGACACTATGAGCTGTTGGGCACTCTTTTCAATTCAAACACAGCCACAGGTTTCCTCCAAATGTCATATGCCCAACCAACTCCCAATAGTGATGAAGAGAGAGAACTCGATGCAGCCTTTCTATCTGAGGGGGGTACATGTCAATGTCAGCATCGATGGTTTGGATGACGTGGATGAGCTGCCCACACCGAGTGAAGCCCAAAGTCGGAGGCAAGCTGAAAAGCGGCCAACTGAACCGTCTCATTCAAGTGGAAAAAGGAAGAAAGGGCACTCTCTTGAATCCATGACTGAGGCAATATGGGGTTTTACTGACATGAGGAACCATCGGGGGAAAAAGTCCATCGACACTGGAGACTCTGTTGTGGGGGCTGCCAATGAGTCAATTACAGCAGCTGTAACTCTTCTGAACCAGCACACCGATGTCGATCATGTCACGTATTGCAAGGTCGTGCAGGAGCTTCATAACGCCAAGAGTAGAGCCGCTTTTTTTGCCATGACGGTTGATAGAAGAAGGGCCTGGATTGAGTTTATTGGGGGTGGATTGCAGTAGTGGTGGTTGTGGTTGACAGTCTAGGAAGTTAACTGATGATGTGCGCCGTGTAGACAGCCTAGGAAGTTAATTAGTACTCTTAGTTTGGTTTAATGTGAATACGCAAAGTTTGTATTATGTTAATACTATGAACAATGTTTGCATTATGCCTTCCTTTATTATGTTAACCTCCTTGGGACATGTATGGTATTTATGTAAGAAATATGTTTTGTGGTTGTCGTGTCTTTTATGAATTTCTAACTTTGGTGACATATATATATATATATATATATATTTAAAAAGTAAGCTGCTGCATTCCATTTTGTAAATTTCTTTTTTGTGTCACATATCTGCTTCAGACGTTGTCAGCTATTTTAAGAATGTAGTATTTTATTGAGCATACAAGTGACATTGGCTGGAATGAGTATTTGGCTTATCCTTTCTCTTTTGTTAGTTATTTGTAGTTTTGGTGGAATTAGTTTGAAAGCAGCACATGAATTGTCTGCAAATTTTGTATACAACTTTGGCTAATAAAAGGATTGTAATTTCTATGAAATCTGCAGGTATGAGAGAGTCACGTCTGTTATAATTGATCCAGGTCTATATAGCTTGCATAAATCAGGTGCATTTTGGGTCTCAGAGCAAATGAGTGTACCATCTGCATATACAGTATTTACAGGTGAGGATTTTTGTTTATTGCCTCTTCTTACTAAATCTTCATGCCTCCACAACCAACTTTAGCTTTCAGGTATTCCTTTTTATAAATCTTTGTTTTATTCTTTGTTAATTATGATTTGATTTTGCTGGAAGTATCAGTTTCTTCGTTGAAAAATTTTAGCTTAAGTCTCCCTTTTTCTGCTTTATGTAAGCTTTATTAATTTTGTTTCTTGTTGCTGGTTTTTTGTTTGTGTTGCAAAAATATCAACTTCTTAATTAGAGGTTAGAGTGTGTTCTTTCTCTTCTTCACTAATAATAATGGGACTACTATGGAAGTGGGGTTGGGTTTGGATCCTTCCAGCCTGTCCTTATTGATCTTATAAAACCAAGAAAAGATAGATGCATTTGCTTGCATTCACTTCTATTATTTTGTGAACATTGTAACAAGTTAAAAAATTGAGCTAACATTGTCTCTGGGTGTGTATTTGAGCTTTGACCTGCTTTTGTAGGCTTTGAAAGGCTCTGTCTTTTTTTTTTTATTAATTTTTTTTCCTATTTGGGTTTAGATCAAATGTCTTTTCTTAGAATATTTAAACATGTTAAATAGTATATCTGATGTACTTTTACTCCAATAATAATTGAACAGGAACAAGTAGAGTATATAATTGCAGTTTTTCCTTCTCTTAACTAGAGCTTTTGAACTCATTTTGGAGGGCTTTTTTTTCCTCAGAAATCAAAAACTGCATAATTTGTGGAAATCTACAAGGAGAGGTACTATATGTAGCCTTAGCTCTTGTTTACTGCTCTAGGGCACTTCAATTCATAGGAAATGATTTATTTTTTAGTAATTAGAAGGATGTACTGAAGTTTGCTTTCAGACCACTGTTCAAAGATGTTCACTAATTTCTTATTCTTTTCCTTTCTTCTGCTTTGCATGCATTTCTGGGTGAATAAAGTATATCAACCTGACTGTCATACGTTCTAGGAATCTGTTTTGTTAATGAGTTTGCTGTCAGGATTGGGATACTCACTACTGTACTTATATATATTCTCATTTTTTTAGGTACAATTTGATCAGCCTTTGACAAATAATCCGGAGAACAGTCAAGTGCCCAGAAGCCAATTGTTGCCTCTAAGAAGAAAAAAAGTAAATAAACTTTCAGCACTTTACATTACTTCAATGAAATTACTACATTTATATCTTGAAGTCAAAAGTTTAACATTGGGCAACCTCTCAAGATTTAAAGAATGGATATATTATCATAGATTCACCTTCTCTTCTTTGATTGCCTGAATTGAGTATTATTAACAAGTATGTGCGTAGGTGATGCTTGAATGTAAACATGCATGAATATAATCATGATTGTATCATTTTATATGTGTGTATAACACACGCTTATGATAGGAAATAAGTTAATATTGATGCCAAGAATATGGGAAACAGGTCAAAATAAGTTGATATTGAATTATTGATGCCAATAATAAGCTAGTGTTTTAATTTCTTTGCTTACATCCATGATCCATCCCTTACTTTTGATAGGAAATAAACTCTGTTATACTATATATTAAATAGCTTTAGAATGGGTATTTTTAGTCTCGTGTCTGAATTAGTTGGATGTGCGTCGGAGGGCATGCAGTTTATCTTTTGCCTCTATTTTTTGGTGTTTTTTACATCAAAATTATGCCTTTGTGTATTTGCAGCTTTCCCACGGCATTACTTTAAACACAGGGTTGAGTTTAATTGTTGTTGTTGTTTTTAAATTATCAGGGAGGACCTCTAGTCAAATCTAACTTACCATGGTCAGCTAGAAGGGGAAATCTCTCTGAATACGATCGTGTCTTGAAAACAGCAGCAAATAGGTAATATATTAAAATATCATAGTTGTGATGCTTCTGCAAGATTTATGATTCTTGCCTCATGTGTTGTTTAGTGCTCGGATTTTCGTTTGTTATATGAAGTTATGAATAGATCATTAGTTAACATGGATTGTTGACTCTGAGCTTTGTTAGCCTATTATTAAGTTTTAACAATCCAAATCTTGAAATTTTAAGACGCTATCAAAAAAATGCTCTATGTTCCTGAGACTAAAAACATTCTTTTGTAACAAGGTAAATGCGTAAATTGAAATGATTAGTGAATACTTGTAATGCTTGTTCTGCACAGACTTTTTAAAGTGCAAAATTGTTGTGAAAAACAGGGGGGGAAAGAAGGAAAAGGCAACAAATAGAAGGTTCAAAGCTAATTTCCTCACTAAACAAAATTACGTCTTCCAACTCTCGCACACACAATAAAGGCAATAGCTTCCATTTGATTTGAATCTGTCTTTAATTTTTTGTAGTTATTTCAATTTCTTCTTTTTGTTCTTCCTTTTTCTATTTGATAAATTTTTCTGGTTAGTTTCTCATCAACAAAATAATAATAATACTAATTGTGGTCTGTCATAATGTCATTCTGAGGAATTAATCAGAGTTATAAAATTATGAACTCTAATATGTCTATTATCTTGTGAGTATATTTGTCATGCCTTACCCATGAGGTTGTTGGTCTTGTTTAAAATTGACCACTGCATGCCAGTTCACTTCACGGAAGCTTTACTCCATCACAGTCCAATGATTCTACACAAAAACCACTTGTCATAATCAATAGCATCCCACCCAACCTCTCCCAACTGTCTCAACAGCAGAGACCAGACCAGGAATAGGATCCAGTTAGCCTTTTGACAATGAAAGGTTGATTTCTGCACAAATCCCAGCCATGCTTTGCTTCGTAAGATGAAAGGTCTATTACAACATTTCCTTACTCGGAAAGAAATGCTAGAAGGCCTGTAATAAAATCCACACAGACAGTATTTATGGTATTTTCAATATTTATGGTATTTTCAATATTTATGGTATTTTAAAACTTATTTAAGAAGAAAAAAGAGCCATGTATATTGTAGTCAACCATTTATGTTGTAATCACTAATGAGGTAGTGACAATATATATACATCATGTCCATCTCCCATGTAGTACATTGATTTCAACATTAATTCTTTGCAACTTAGTAGATTCATCATCTGGTTCCATCAGATTACCAATTCGGCCTACTTGGTCCATTTCGGTCCATTTGGTACATTTCAGTCCACTTTAGTCTATTCAGTCCACTGGTTACACTTCGGTCTATTACGGTCCATTTCAGTTTATTCAGTCCATTAGGCATAATTCAGTCCAATGGGTATGTTTCAGTCCATTTTCAATACCACGAAGCTACATGCTCTAAAAGCAGTTTAATGATATTTTCCACGCACTCTCACAATCGGCTTTTCTTCTTGAGTTTTTGGAAAGGAATTAATGAATGTGAGTCAAATTATGAGCAATAATGAAGATACGTAATTATTTTTAGGAATATGAAAGTTAGTAATGAATGAGAATTGAATTGATGGCATAGGACAGGGTAAATGCCAACATCGTGGGTAAAAGCTAGTGAACATACCATAGGACAGGGTACCTTACTTGGCTGCACGTGCATGATTGGTCCGAAAACTTCAAAATGTACATTAATGACCACTTGGCAAATAAAACCCTACAAATAAAAAAGAGAGTGGCAGCAATTCAATATGAGTGAAAGTCATAGCTAAATATTAGATTGGTATATTTTCAGCTCATATTGATCCATTCAATATTTCACTTTGACATTCTTTCACCCATGTAAAACGCAAGGGCAATGCAGTAGCTGATAAATTAACTAAATTAGCAAAGATCTTTCTCGAACCTTCAATTTTGGTTAGAAGACATCCATTGTGATGCTGCCAATCTTGTAATGTTTGATAGAAGTTTCTATTAATTCAATAAAGGACTAGTCTTATTTCTCAACAAAAAAAAAAAAAAAAAAAATCCATTTAGAGATTTTTTTTTTTTGGAAAAAAAAATTATTACAAAAAATCATTACATTTTATGCTTTTTAATAGGTTAAGGAGGAAGTCAGGTGAACTCATACTTAATATTGTCTATAGTAACTTGTCAATTGTATCCATAGAGTATTCCATGTATAGTAGTCAATTACTGCGGAGGCTCCTTCAACTAATTAAGCCATAACAAACTAATGGAATCCATTTACTTTTTTGAAAAGGTAATACTATTTTGTTCATATGTTGTATTTGAGTATAAGCCAATAATAATAATAATAATAATAATAATAATAATATCATTTTGAAGAAAATATATTAAATGAAATCATTTTAAGTTTTCGAAATTTTTAAAAAAACTAAACCAAAGATAATATGTAAAATTATCAATGTCATAATAATCTCTTACAAATATTTCTTTGCTATTCCTTAAATTAGGTCTTCTTGTGTTTGACAAACCATATTTGTCTTGAAGTTGTAAAGGTTTAATATTGTTTGGATTATATGGTGAGATGAATTTATCAAACACTTGCCTCCAAGGTTGGCCACATATCCACTTGATGGACTTACATATTTTTGCCATTAGAAAGGGGTTAACTCACAATTTTTATTTTATTAAAATATTAACATCATTAAAAGAAAAGGAAAAAAAAAAAATCATAGTATACTCTACGAAGTAAAGCAATTTGTTCAATGTTTAGTAAGTCCAGAATGTAGAATTAGCGAAGGCGCCTACATTTTTTTAGGCTGCAAGGTTCATGTGATTGTAGGATCTATCATAAAAAATCCCTTGAGAAGCAGGTTTCTATACATAGAGCAATATAGATATATATACATAAAGCGATATATATATATATATATATATGTACTTTTTTATAGTGGCTGATGTGAACTTAATGGCTGCCCACAGGTGTGATTCAGTTATGGCCGACACTGATTCAGATCGTGATTCAGGCATGGCTGAGTCCGATTCAGATCGTGATTCAGGCATGGCTGAGTCCGATTCAGATGAGTACGATAGTGAGGTGGAGCTCGAGATTGCCATAGCCTACGTTCAGCTGTGTATAGAGTACGTGCAAAAGTACTACATGAAGCGACCTATGTGCACTAGTATCCTGAGTGGGAGGTCATATGTGATTGAAGTACTAGAAGGAAATCCGCAAGTGTGTTATGACATATTCCGCATGGACAAGACCATTTTTAGACACTTGTGTAATGAGTTGAAGCGGTTGCACCTATTAGAGGAGGACACTGGTTGGGTTTCAGTTGAGGAGTCCGTTGGGACAGTTATATTTATCGTCGGACACAACGCTGACTACCGGGTAGCTACCAACCGCTTCCAACATTCTCTCGAGACCATTCAAAGGCGGTTCCGGCGTACCTTGCATGCTATCCATGCTTTGGGATGTATCATCATTCGACTCGACGTTGATGCAGTTGAGCTCCCTCAATCACTTCGAGGGAATGGGAAATATTATCCATGGTTTGAGGTATGCTTTGATTTTTCTTTTTTTGGTGCTATCCATGCTTACTTATTCACACTATATTGCACATAACTGTAATTTATTAATTACAGCTACCTATTTTTTTTACAGAAATGTGTGGGGGCTATCGATGGGACGCACATAAGTGCTTTTGCCCCATCCGGTAGGAACACCGCATTTAGAGATAGACGGAGTGATATCACCCAAAACGTGATGTGTGCATGCAACTTTGACATACGGTTTACGTATGTGCATTCGGGATGGGAAGGGAGTGCAAATGATTCACGAGTCATGCAGGACGCACTTGGACATGCCGAGTATGAGTTCCCTTGGCCGCCTAGAGGTAAAAAAAAAAAAATTTACCGCATTTGGTTTTCGATTTGGTCATTATTGCATTTGACTTCGCATTTCCAAAATATTTTGTAGCATATTACAGATGTGAAAAACTATTCAAAATGGGATTATGGAGTAGCAGGATGAAATTCTTGTCTATGATAATTCTCAAAAAGGGTGTGAATTTTTGTGGGTTGTGTGGTTTATATGTCATATTTTTTTAAATCTCATGTCACATATTTTATTCATGAATGTCTTTTAATGGGTTTGTTTAAATTTGGATATTTACGTTAGATCACTTAGAAATCCAAACTGAGGTCAATGAGTTTGTAACTACTTTATATTTTGTCCTTTCTGTAAAAAAAAAAAAAAAAAAAAAAAAAAAAAGAAAAAAAAAGAAAAAGAAAAAAAAGCTTCTATACACTGCACTTGATTGGTAGCTAGGTAATTTCATTACATCTAAACTAATTCACTCAATACATGAACTGTGTGATTCATATTTAGCACTCTATATCATGGATAAAAGGCCGTGTAAAAGTTTGTCATCTCACTAGGGAAAGTTGCTTTTATGGAGTAGTAAGTTAAAGTCAGTCACTGCATGATCACTCATTGTTTAAACTGACATCAAAAAACTGTAGTGCATGCTTCGTATACATACATGTATAGATACACTTTGGTAGTAAGGAACTAGCAAGAATAGTTGTGTTGGGTAACATTAATTGGCAATGGTTATCACTCGTATTGCAGGATCGTACTACCTCGTTGACTCGGGGTACGCAATAGGCAGTGCATTCCTCCCCCCACACAAGTCCACACGCTACCATGCCCAAGAGTTTCGGGGTGCAAACCGACAGCCTAGTACCCCACAAGAGTTGTTCAATTATAGGTATTCCTCATTGCGGATGGTGATTGAACGATGCTTTGGCGTCTTGAAGGCGAGGTTCCCGATCTTGACTGGAATGCACTCCTTCTCTATCTCTAGACAACGGGTGATTGTGACTGCTTGCTGTGCACTGCACAACTTTATTCACATGTATAATCGGGCGGATGAAATGTTCCATGTGTGGGAAGGATCATTTGTGCGTAACAGCGACGCAAACCTAGCAGGAGCTGCATGCGTAGGCAGTGGGGGCACTGAAGAAACTTTTAATTCTCGGGCACAACGAGCAATGTCGGAGTATCGTGATGTGATAACTGCTGCTATGTGGGCAGATTACATTGTTCAATGATTGAGCTTTTTGGGCATTATTTTATTAAAATGTGGATGACATGGAACTTTGTATAAGTCTAGATGAAGATTACTGTGTTTTGTTGTTGTTATAGGTTTGTATAACGGGGTAGTGAGCCTCTTTAATTTGGACTGCAGCGGCTCTTACTGTTGTTTTTGGTGAACTTAATGGCTGCCCATGAAGCTGGATTGTCAACATATATTAGTCACTTTTTGAATGGCTTTCACACAATTACACTACTCTCCCTCTTTTTGAAAAGCTAGATTCTATTTTGTCTCAAATACATATATCCTTTATAGGATTTTAGTGATAATACTTGTTACATTTGTTTATGTTCAAAGAAAATTTACAAAAAAAAAAAAAAAAAATCCTACTTAATTATGATCAATATTTTTGTCACAAAAACATTGAGTACATTATTATCAATTAAAAAAATTGTTTGCAAAAAATTAATTAGTTATTTTGCATCATCACCAAAAGTAAGAAGAATGATTTTCAAATGAAAAGATAAAATATCAAATAATAGAAACTTAAAAAAATATATTATTTAATTGATATTTAAACATAAGAAATACCTCACTTATATTAATTGACTTAGGCGAATATTGAGCCAGTTTTGCTAATAAGAGGGGAGGGCTGCTTAATTGGTTTGCCGAGGGTTGCAAAGGGACTGGTGTGTTCTGTGTGTGTATGTGAAAATGTATTATACCTGACCCCAGTGGTAAAGAATTGTAACTGAATATATGCTTTGTGTTTATGACATCTTTTTCGTTTTTCTCCTTTTTGGAGGTATCACTACTCCATGAATCAAAGTTAATGCTTTGTTGGCTCTCTTTTCTGGTTACTATAAAAATATGATTAGCTATTGTCAACGTGGTTGGAGAGAGGATGGGTAGCCTTGGATCAACAGATAATAATGGATTATTATTATTAATAAGAACTTCTTGGGTTATTTCCCAGCCTCATGATTGATGATTATGTAATGTATTGTTCTTTAATTTCTATGAATTAAACTTATTTATTATACTAAAGAATATATTGCGGGCTTAGTTACATTTTTTTCATTCCTTCGGATATCTCAGCATCATCATTTGCGGGTACGACAGAGAAGCTAAGCGTAAGTGGATATAGAGGCAATATCCTGACAATGAACGGCCTATATTCAAGTATATATACTTACTATCATCAATAATAACTTTGTCAAATAATTACTATCATCAATAGAAGAGAATTGTAACTTACAATTCTCCTATGTTCCAATAAATTATCAGTACTATAAAAGTACCATTAAGCCAATAACATACTATTGTAAGAATCAAGAGTCAGCCCGATACATATTGTATACACTAGCAAAATGGATGACTCAAGATTGTCTAAAAATATTACACAGTGCATCAAGTTCAAAAGGAGTTAGTAGTACATAATAAGATAATATGATTACATAGTAGGAATTAACACATCATCATAACAGTTTGGTTTACAACATCATCATAGTTAGCAGTAGTGCAAGCGCGGTGAAAAACAAACACCAAGCAATGAATCTAATCTTCACCATTTTTTTTGGTTGGTTTGAGGGGTGGACCATGTCATGTATGACCCTCAATTCCTCTCGCAATACACATAGCTCTTCTTGTAGTTGCTGGAAATCCTCCGCATATGACAATGGCGTTTTCAAGGGAATACACCATTGAAAAAACCGACATGTGTCCTTTGGGCAACATTGGAAAAGCCTGTACCGGTTCTCATTTCGCTTATCCGAAATCTTCACACTTGCTTTCAAGCCACAAAAACAGTTGCAATTTCGGAACCGAAGGCCATCGTCAATATCGTCATGCATTGTGTCTGACATCTGCAAGAAGAAGCCACAAGCCTACTCACTTACACATTACAAAACGTAATCAACACTATTAAACAACCATTTGAACATGCTATCCATTCGTGCAACAAACACTATAGTAACATATCCAAGCAACCCAATTGAGGAATCCATGTCGTTACTACTGATTAGCCCGATTTTTTTTTGTTACTTAATAAACATTGTAGCTAAGACCTAATTGAACCCATTCTACATTTTAGCACCTTTTATATATATATATATAGACAACGCAATCACAGGAAGGTTAATTTTTTTTTTCCCTAATCAACAACATTATCATTCAACAAGCGAAACAAAGGCTGTCAGCTTTACAAGCATCAGCAATCACTGCTAGGATACAATACATATTGAAACAACATGCTCCACAACATCTAAATGCAAACTTTGCAGCCACATGGGCAGCAGTATTGCAACATCTCCTAACACAACTAAACTTACAATTCAGAAATAGTTTACGCAGATCAAGTATATTACTAATAGTAGTAGCAATGGACCAATCAGGCTGCATTGCCTGTTTGGTTAGGGAATGAAAACAGTACTTAGCATCAGCTCACAGGAAGGTTATTCAAAGAGATTCCCTTATTATACACACCCGACTCGGGAATGTGGGGGCAACTAAGAATTAAGATGGATATAATTACTCTAATACTTTGGTAAACAGAAGCTATTATGGCTACAAACTTTCAAAATTTTTTCTAGCACAACCACTGTTCACAGAACCCAAACAGAGAAAACCGACAATACTGAAATCTACAAATCAGCCTCAGAGAGACATCATATCAAGTTGAACGTGTATACTATATTAAGTGAAAAACCAAAAACAGTAGATTTTGTGCATTATTCATTTATTCTATATGCAGGTATTAGCCAAACATTGAGAGTACCAATTACCAACAATAAAAAGCTACAATCTTGATACATTATAATGAGGAAATCAACATTGGCAATAAATAAAAACAGGTTGTTTTGTATATGACAAAGTAAGGAGAAACAAATCATGAGGTAAAATCCGTGCGAAAAGTAGATGTTGTGCATCTTTGTATGTGCAGCCATCGCTAAGCAGTATTCTATATGCTGAGCATTAGCTAAACAAAAGAACACTAGATGCTGAGCATTATTCTATATGCAGCAAGCAGCCAAACAAGGAGTCCTAACTATAAAAAGCTACAGTTAACATGAAGTTTTGAATACAGCATATGACATAAAGAATCAAAACAATTAACACAGAGAGAGCTATAAAGGAAAACCAACCAAACGGGCTCCAAACCTCACAAAACCTTTGTTTTGCTCACTATAATTGAGGAACACATTATATCCATCATATCCAAATTGAATTCAACATAATTTAGTAAAACCTGTCACAAATTCATGAGTAATTAAACTACACCCAATCAACTAAAACTAACAGTACAAATTCACAAATGAAACTAATAATCAGTTACGGAGAATTTCATATTAGCTTAAAAATCACACTCAAAAGACCCTCAAATTTCAAACAGCAAGCAAGTAACATTGGAGTTTGGTTGCTGTGAAGCCCTATGAAAAACCACAACAAATTATTAATATATAGAGTTCTCAGATTTGTTAGAATTTTTTTTTTTTTGTTTAATCTTTCGACGCTTTCTCGGCAACCAAACAGAGTGTTAAGAAAAATGGAAAATCGACTGGGTTGTAAATCAAAAATTGTTTCAACAGCAAAAGATTTTGAGAAAACCCTTCTACATTTCGAGAATGTATGGCGTGTATATTTGGATTGTAAATCAACTATTCTCTCAACAGCAAACAAAGAACTGGAAAAATGGGTTTTCCCGATTGGTGAGGAAAAACAAGAAAAAAAAACAAAAAACAAAAAACACAAACAAGTGGAGACATCTGAGTGAAGAAGGAAATGTTCAATCTTTACACAAAAACCCATTGACAAGCAAGGTGAAAGTGAGATTCGAACCTGGATCTTCGAGTGATGGGTCGGCGGCGACAAAAGCTCGATCTCGGGCTCGATCTTCGAATGTTGACGGTGGAGATGAGATACGACGACCGTGAAGCCCAGCCGTGGATCTTCTTTGGCATCAATGGAGATGAGGACGACGTGGGTTTGGCTTTTTGGTGGAGATGAGATACGACAACCGTGAAGCCCAGCCGTGGATCTTCTTTAGCGTCAATGGAGATGAGGACGGCGTGGGTTTGGCTTTTTGGTGGAGATAAGATATGACGACCGTGAAGCCCAGCCATGGATCTTCTTTGGCGTCAATGGAGATGAGGACGGCGTGGGTTTGGCTTTTTGGTTTTCTGCTCTGAGGGAAGACTGAAGAGAAAGGGATAAAGATGGAAAGAAATGGGATAAAGAAGGGATAAAAAAGGGATTACAAATTTGTTATTTAATACGGGTCAGCTTTTTTTATCAAACAAAACATACATACCAAACACATATTTTACATTTTTTGAACACTGAAAAATATTGTTTAAACTATGATACCAAACACATTTTTTTGTTTTATTCACACTAAAAACACGTTGTTCAACAACACTTTTTAAACCATAATTTTCACATCTTTTTAAACAACAATTTTTGAAAACTATAACCAAACGGGCCCTTAGTAAATTACAGTTTCTTTTTTACCTTGGATTAATTATTATTATTTTTTAACTAGCATTGGCGGCTCTATATAGAGTCCAGGGTGGTCACAAGACCACCCTGGCTTGGAAAAAATAATAATTATTATGTATAAGTTTTAAAAATTTATGAATTTTTTTATTCTTAAAAAAACTTTGTGAGCACCCTCAATATTTTTTTAGGCCCAACGTATTTAAACTTTGGATAAATTTTGGTAACAAACTTAGTTGTAAGCTAAGGGTACAATTCCATTTAATATTTTTTTTATTGGATATGAATTTTGACAAATCCACCATTTAGTTACATTTTCTTCTTATATCCTCCATACTTGCAAAATTTCAAGAAGATCAAAGATCAATAGCTATGCCATCAATGAAATATTTAAATTTCAAGTTTTTGTAGTCTAACTATACACAAAAAATAAGTTTATGGATTAAATAGTAAATAATATCCAATTGACATGAAATTTGATATATGTTTTAAGAACATAGAGAGAATTTGCAATTCAACTGTTAGATTTTCAAAATATGTAATTATGGGGCCCGGCCCAAAATAATGGGCTAGTCAAACTACGGGCCCGTCCGAGAAGCATCCTGTCCGAGGAGAAGTCACAGCCAAAACCTTATTCAAGCCCAATTGCGGTAAAAGAAACCTGTCTGAGGAGTAACTCCTCCTCGGACATTACGAAGTTCGGACGAAGAGCTCGCCCCAACCATTGCTGTTCATCCTCCAAGCATATAAAAAAGAATAAAACCCAAAATATCTCATGGAAAGCTGCCACCACCACATTAAATGTGTCACAACCACCCTCTTGGCCGCATTAATGAGGAAAAGACCCCTGAACAGTACTACCTTGGCCACTGTAACTCACAAGGGAGTGATAAGGGTGTCTGATAGGACATGTACTTAAGTGGGGGCTTAGATGATCAACAAGTGTAAGGTTCAGATAAGAATAAGAGAGCTATATAATGTAGTGGAGTCCCTTAAAGAGGGGGACGAAAAAAGGTATTCGGCACTCAGGAAATAGAATCTTCTGTTAGATATCCATTCTTGTGTTTTTATTCCTGCAATAATATTGTCCATGCATCAGACCGACTAAGCTCACTGAGGTTAAGTTCTTTGACCCATCCTCTACAAATATTTATTGTGTGTTGCGCCACGGGCCAAGGCCTGATCAATAGGGTTTGGACCAGGAAAATCGTGCAACTACAGTAATAATGTTAATTTTTTTAGTGAGAGTTGTAGCCTTGTATTACAACTTAGTTTATAGTCAAACTTTGTTCTTAAACTTTAGTCCCCTTAACATATTAGGTCCATACTAGAAAAAAAAAAGTCAATTTGATTTAGATAAATTTTTTGAAAGATATATAGCTTGCAACATTGACGATGAAACTATCCTGTAATAATTTCAAAATAAGAAAATTTATAGAAGGAAATTGTAAGACTTTTAAGTGTTTGCATGTGTGTGTGTGTGTTTGTCATCAATATATGAAGATTTTTTTATTAGATTTTTTATAGTTTAAGTTTCTTAATGAGCACCCTCAAATAAATTTTTGGAGCCGTCACTATTAACTAGATCAATTATTTTGGTTCAATGATTATTTTTAGGCATTATTTTATTTGTAAGTGAGTGGAAGGATGATGTGACATAATCTTGACTTTTTATTGGTAAGGGAGGGTGAAGATTTAAAGAACTGTAAATGGTAGAATACTCTAAGAACTTTAAAAGATCTTGATCGGTAAATTTATGAATAAAGGTGGCTTTGTGTATTTTGAATTTGGAGTTTGGTGATGACAACTTTGGTTGTCATTGGCTTTTGTGGTGGTGATTGATTTTCACCGGTTACCTCATAAACATGGATATTTTCATCGTCAACACCTTAAAATGAGTCTTTATTTTTACTGCCACTTTGATTTATTGTAATAATTATAGTGCTATTCAAATCACACACAACAATGTCTTCCATGAATGTGCAAAGCATATTGAGATTAATTGTCACTTTATTGAACAAAGTTTCTCTCCAAACTCCTCATATATCTCTATATTAAGTGTGAATTTTGAAAATCTAACCGTTAGATTGTATGTTCTTATTATATTCTTCATGCATGTAAAATTTCAAGAAGATCAAAGATCAATTGCTATCTCATCAAACAAATGTTAAAATTTCAAATTTTTATGATCTAAAATTGTGTATAAAAAATAAGTTTATTGATTGAATAGTAAATAATATCCAATTTGAACGAAATTTGATATATATGTTAAGAACATAAGGAATATGAAATTCAACGGTTAGATTTTCAAAATTCACACAAAAAAGGAGATAAATGAGAAGTTGAAAAGTTTCTCTCCGAACTTTGTTCCACTTTATTCGTCATCATCTCCTTCACGACCTTCTCCCACTTCAACCTATTTCCAATATCTTCACTATGTCCCTTTCTCTTCGTCGCTTCTAAATGCTTTTCTCCAAACTCAAGGTAGTCTTAGATTTGCTACATTGAATTTGAGTGAGATGTTAGATCTATTAGGGTCCAAGTTTATAGCAATATATCAATGAAGTTTGCTCTATTTTTACACCTCAACCATACAATCATCTGAAATTCATAATACATACATACATATATATATATATATATATATATATATATATGCCGAGGCGGTGCATTTGCTGGGCCAATAGCCCCACAAAGCTTAACATTCGACTAAACCTTGAAGTTCAATTTTGCCTTTTCAACTAGCTGGACTTTCATTAACAGTGAACTGGTGAAGTAACCTTAACAAATGATTAAAAAAAGAAAAATACGGTGCTGAGACATCAGCCACAGTAAATTGGCTGAGTTATCACCCTGTTTAAATGAAAATTCAGCCACTTCAAAAAATGAACAATTCCATTGACCCCATTCAAATTACTTAAGCAGATAGATTGGGCTTAGGCCCCCATATTCTCAAAACTATTCCACTATTTATTTGTTTATTAAACCTTTTTTTTTTACAAATAAAGGTGTCCAGATTTCTTCAAGTATTTGACTATTCTTTCAAGTATATGCAATCTCCTATCCCATACGTACCGAATTATTATAGAGAGGAATCCTATGAAGTGACCCAAGATGCTGACAAGAGGGATAATGTGGTCTATAAAATTTGAGACCTTCGAGTTTAAAAGGACATGCATTTGAAACCTTCAAGTTTAGTACATGTCCTTTTAAGTCTATTAAACTCACCACCCATTCCAAATGTCATAGAATACTTATAAATAGCTAGGAATAGTGGAATACTGCAAGAGTTTGAATGGTAGTAGAAAAATATGACAGTGACACCCTCACTACTAAATCTTTTTCAAAGACCCACCAGAGACTCGAGAGGGAGAGAGAGAAAGGACGGCAGTTGAAACAGTTACGTTTAGAAACACCAAAGAGCCTTTTTGAAGTGCAAAAATAAAAACAAAAACACGTACACAAGCAAAAACAATTGGACATTGAAACAGTCAGAAAAAACACACACACCAAACCTCCATTTCTTCAAAACACACTGTTTTCATTTGTCAACTTTCGTTTGTCTCCCTCCATAATAAGCTACTGTCACTCGCCATGTTGCCCTATTGCTACAATTCTCCACCTCCATCACTTTCTCCTCCACTTGTTTTTGTCTTTTATCTTGCTTTGCAGTCCTTTTATATACTTCTCTCATGTCTTTTCCTCACCAGCATCTCCAACATTACATTCTTCTTTTTTTTTCTCTTCTCCCAAGATTCCTCCATATTCCTTGTTTCTTCTCTAAGAAACATCGATCAAATCCACAGCTGTGAAAAAAAAAAATACCCAGTCTCAGTTTTTGAGGTTTTTGTAGTGGAAACTTCATTGAGTAGGGATATTCCTACAAAAAAAAAAAAAAAAAAAGGCCTTGGCTAGCATTTGAAGAATTGGGTTTTGCATGAACTTTTGTGGTCTCTGCAGTGCTTTATAAAAAGGAGCTAAAAAGGTATGCAAGTGACATTTTTTTGGCATGGTGTGTGTTGTATATTTGTATAGTTTTCTATGCTAATGATTTAGTGGATCTGTGTTGAAAGAAATTACTGGATGTTAATGAATAGTAGTTGAATTCTGTGGTCCTTACTGTTGTTAAAAGAAGCTCAAAATGGTAGAAAAGAAAAATGTTCACAAAGTGGACTTTTAGCCTCTCTATAACTCCTTTTCTCTTCTTTTATTTTTTCTCTGTTTTTTTTTTTTTTTGGGGTTCTATATTGATGAATCAAAGAGAATATGGTATTATTTGAGTTCAATAGGTTCAATTATAGGCTTCTAAATATGTTCAAGTTATTTTGGTTTTGAATTGTAACTTGGAACTAATAAAGTAGGGAGAATTGGATTATGCAGTAGACTCTAACTTCATTATTTTCCTCCAATTTTCATGATATTATGCAAATTCTAAAGTAATTTTAAGGTACAGGATTCAGAGAACTTTGCTTCATATTACATGAATGATATTATAGTAGGTTATATGGCAACTTCAAAGTAAATTTAGCATTTGATGGATTAAACCTTCATTGCAACAAATCTGCTTGTAGTTAGTCTTAAATGAGTAATTTCAAGATGATATTTTTCTTCCTTACTTTTGGTAGCAAAATTTGACCCTGTCTGGATTTTCTTGGTTAATAAACATTCTTTCATCTAAAGAAGAGATTTAATATCAACTCATGAGTGTATGCATGTATTTTTTACAATACTATTCATTCATCTTTCCTTGTGGATCCGGTGTAGAGGACGAGGTTCTAATATCAGTGGAAATGGCATCATCTTTGGAGGAGCTTCTTGCAGAGGAAGGGTTTAAAAGAAGATCAATGAATAGGTCAAGTTCATCCTCCAAAGCAGTTGGTGCACGTATGTCATTCTACACTTCCCGAGATTCAGTAAAGAGTGATTCAACATTGGGTCACAGGAGTAGGACAGGCAGCGCAAGGTCTGATGTAGCTCGATACAGTCCAAGAGGGGAATCATCATCAAGTGATGATGTTAGGGATCCAAGACCTAGGGATAGTCCAGTTAGAAAAGAGAAAAATGATGAAAAATTGAAGAAAGAAACTAGGGAGAGACTTTTTAGAGATATAAAGGAAGGTAAGGGAATTAGCGCTAATTTATCAAAAGATATGTCACGAACTGAAATAGATGAGGTTGGTAAGCATAATACTGAGAGATTTAGGGATATATATTCAAATAAAATGTATAGGTCAGATGTAGGGAAAGATAAGCATTCTATTGGAGCCAGGGAAAAGGAAGTACACAAAGAGAGGTTAGGCATGCAGACAAAAGGTGACAAGAGGCATGACTACAATTTGAGAATACAGCTGCTTGGACATACGAGTTTTATTGCTAACAAGAAGAAAAGCATTAAAAAGCCCACCACAACCTCTTATAACACATCTAATAGGGGTTCAGAGAATAGTAAAAGCTTTGAAGATAATCAGACTCAAAATCGTGATAATTTTGTACAACTAATTTCTGAACCTGCTCTTGATGAAGTTGCTATCCAAGCCATAGTTTCCATCCTAAATGGATATATCAAACGCTTTCTAAATGATGAAGATTTTTGGACAATGCTCCGTCACAACTGCTTCTCTTCCCTTATTAATTTTGAACAAGGGCAAAGTACTGAGAGCAATGTCACGGCCAGCCTTGAGAAAGCAATTGAAACAGTAGAAAAAGCTGCTGAGGACACTTCAAGTGCTAAGGACTTGAAAAAGGCTTCGTTTCAGCTGAGGGAGATTACGGGGTTAAATTCAAATAATTTGAAGGATGGGTTCACATCTGAAATTCCTACTGCAAAGTTGTCAGCTTGTGCTCATCTCTACCTGAGTGTGATATATAAGTTACAGAAGAAAGACAGGTTTTCAGCACAGCATCTTTTGCAAGTATTTTGTAGTTCACCTTTTCAGGCCCGAACAATGTTGTTGCCTGAACTATGGGACTATCTATTTCTTCCACATCTTTCACATTTGAAGGATTGGTACAACAAAGAAGCTGATTCTGTAGCAGATACACTAAGAAGGACAAGGAAACTGAAGCTTCTTGAAAAAGTGTATAATGAAATTCTGGATTTTGGTACTTATCAGTTTGCAGTTTACTACAAGGATTGGCTCACAGAAGGGGTTGAAGCTCCTTCTGTTCCTTCCATTGACATCCCATCAGTCACTCTTTGGGGAGCTCGGCAGGGAAGTTCATTTAGTCATTCTTCAGAGTTGTCTAGTTCAAGCGGTCCATTCTCTCCTCAGCCTATGGTCAGCAAAAGACTGTATGATGCTGTGTTTAGGTCTTCTACTAAAGCAGGAGTTAATGAAGCTGAGGATAGTGGGGAGGCAGAGAATATTGATGATTGTACAAGAAGTATTGGTGATTCTGATCTTGTTAAAGAAACATTAACGTACTCTTCTGAAGCAGTTAAATATTCAGATCGTGATCTTGAAGAAGATTCATACAAGAGTGTGCTGGATGATGCATTCCTTTCTGTGAGTGGCTTTTTTTAACATTATTGTCTTTAATTCTTTTTCTTTACATTATTTCTGTTTTAGCTAATAAGAAATTATGACTGGATCCTTTCAACAAGCACATAAAACAACATTTAAGGAGTATCTCGTTTTCCTACTTTAAAATGTGAGTATCTTTTTGTTTTTTTGGTGAAAAAATTATCACTTTTTCTTTAACAGCTTTCGGAGTATTTAGCATTGCTACCTTTTATTTTCTCTTGTACTATAATCTGCTTCATGAGATGCATACTTACCTGCCATTATGCCACAAATAATCTAAAGGAACTGCAGGAATTTTGTATTAGTGAAAGATTTTATTAAATCTGGTTTGCCCATCAGAAAAGTTTTTTGCTAGTTTCTGGCCATTTTTAGCTTGATTTCTGTTGTCAGCTGCTTGGCTATTGCAGTTTTCCCCTAAATGTCATGATGGTACATAATAAATCATTTTGCATGTTATTCTATGATTGATAGATGTCAGCATCCTTGGTTCTCTGTCTACTAACTGCTGGATTGGCAGAAATGAGAAAATATTTTTTCTTCAACAAATAATGATCCTCTCATCAAATTTCACTTCTCTTTTTACATGCAAGAAAGGTCTTTCTCTCTCTGTCTCTCTCACACATACAAAGACAGAGTAAGTTAATGCTCACAAGAAGCTTAACATTTTTGTAGGAAACTGAATTCTCATCGGTAGCTGATGAAGGATGGATGTTGCATGGGTTGAGTGCTTCACCCAAAAGTAATCTTGATAATGAATTTGGTGACTCTACTATATGGCAAGAAACTACAGGCAATAGCAAAATGCCTCATGCAGAAGCACATACAAAAGAAATAGATGAGCTTACACTCAAAAGCCTCGCGAAATCTATTTTTGAACTGCAACAAAGTGAATGTTCTGTTGATCTTGGTGCTTCTTCTTTTTCCAATTCCAGTGAGGCATCAACTTCCTGCTCAGTTGTAAATGCACTGAATTCTCAACCGTTTCTATTTCATAATTATGTTCTCATTGTTCTGTAATTAGTTTCTGATAGTTACTTCATTAACTTATTGTCTTTTAAGTGTAGCCAATCAGAATAAGTTCCTCTCTTCAGGGTGAGTTAAAATGTACTCTTTTTTAGGAAAGATTCTCCTTTTAAACTAAAAATTTTAATCAATTGCTAACTTTTACATTTTCTTGGCACAGAGTTACAAGAAAGTCATGAATACTTTGATGAACTTTCTTTTTTCTCGAGCATTCATCAAGACTTCATTTGCCCACTTACTGGACAGTTGTTTGAAGATCCAGTGACCCTAGAGACAGGTCAAACCTTTGAACGAGTGGCTGCCAAGGCATGGTTTGATAAGGGAAACAGAACATGTCCAGTAACAGGAACAACTTTAGAATATGTTGCTGTGCCACTTACCAATTTTGTTCTGAAGCGTGTAATTGACAATTGGAGATTGGAATATTGTAGGGATCTCTTGGATTTTTCCTCTCAAGTAATGGAAAACTCAGGAGAACATGGTCTTAGACACTTGGATGAAACTATTATTGTCATATTAGAGCAGCTTCTCACAGCTTTCAGTGAAGAGGGGAAAAGAACAAATGCCAAACATCTTATATCACTTGGTGGCTTGCATTTTCTTCTTCAAAGGTTCGAATTGGGAAAGATGGAGGAGAAAGCACATGCAGTAGCACTATTGTCCTATTGTATAGAAGCAGATGCAAGTTGCAGAAATCAGATAGCAAGAAATATTAACAAACGGTGTCTTCTGGAGCTACTTCAGAGCAAGCAGGTTAAGATGATAATGAATGCAGTGTCATTGTTAACTGAACTGGTTTGCCTGGAAAGGTGTGTAATTTTTAATTGTTGGTAGTCAGTTTTGCCAGAGCCTTTTTGGTTGCTTCTTCATCATCTTGCTTCTTATTGGTTATGTAAATGTCCACTTCTTGTTTTATGATTTGCACTGCCATTCTATCATGTCAAAGATTATTGTGCTCCTGTAATGACAAGAAACATCAATGGGGATTTAGTAAAGACACATTTGAAAGGGAAGTTCTAAACATGGACTAATGACTGAATTAGATTTCTTAGTATGCATTTAATATGGAAATTAAGGATCATATAATCTAAAATCGATCAGTTGTCCTGGTTTCAAAGTTTCTATTAAGTTTTAACAAATTTGTAGAATTGTTGGAAAGAAAAGTTGAAATGGATAACAAGGTAGGGAAACATTTACCTAGAAATGTTCTTGAGAAAAAACAAACATAGAACTACATGACCTTAATTGGTTTTAAATTACATACACATAGTCCAGAAGAATTTTCCGGAAGTTAAAAACCTTTTGACAATAGTAAAAAAAATTTTTGATGAAACAAATTTCAGTTGAAATATTTATTGATACAAGGCATCGCATACTTTGACCTGGTATATTATTAGGTCTCTTCTTTAGGGCTCTGCCAGTGTGCTAATTAATTGCGTGTCAAGTTCGAAGTGGTTGTTGAAGCATGTGGTCTTTGTCATTGCAGGAGGAAAGATGTTAATTTATTTCTGAGTGGCTTGCTGAATGAAGGGATAGTGAATACCCTGCATGTTCTACTCTTTTATCTTCAGAGTTCTCCAAAGGAGCACAGACCTCTGGTTGCTGTACTTCTGTTACACTTGGATCTTCTGGTATGCTTTTATAGTTCACAGAGGTTTTATTTATTTATTTATTTCCTAGTTTAATCTTTGTTCTCTGCAATTTTTTTCTTATTTCCATGTCAATTTCTTTGATTCTGACCTGAAAACTTCGGCCCAGTTAATATGAACCTGAAAACACTCTCTATATATAGTTGGACTGTGATGACATCCTTCCATGCTTAAAAATACATAGAAAAGTTAACTGTAGAAATTCCTACTTCAATATCTCTGTATTCATGGATGTAGGCAATGTTGAAAGGACTTAAGGCCAGGTTCATCAAGGGGAAACTAATGTATAATCTTATACAGAAAATGAGTTTGATTGTTGCATATTTGACAGAAAGCATGACAAAACATGGTTATTTATCATAATTCTTGTCTTTGCACTAAGCATTTGAAGGGTGCTTTTGACAATTGAAGGTTAGAGAAGTAGTCCCTGGCACTCATGTCTCTGCTAATCAGTGGATATTTTCTGTGTCTGAGGGCTTAAAAAAATGTTGGCTGAGACAACCGGGTGGTTGCAGGTAGAACCTCAGAAACAAAGCATATATATAGAGGAGGCAATTGATGCCATTGCAGTGGCTCTTGAAGATAGCTTAGTAAATAAGAAAGTTCGGGAAAAGTGTTGCAGAGCACTTCATATCTTAGGAGGGCGTTTTTCATTCTCTGGGAAGTTATTGACAGAGAGTTGGATCCTAAAGCAAACAGGATTTGAAGATAGCTGTGAAGTGAATTCTCTTGAAAATGAAGACGAGAATTTATTAGTCGATGACACTATTTCATGGGTATAGTTTGATCTCTGTCTCTCACATTTTTTCTTTAATTGCTAATGATACTTGTCCAGGTTTTCTTATTATCTGTTTTCTCATATATTCTTTACAGTTGAAGGTAATTTTTACCAGAAGAAAAAATACAGTTTCCTAAATCTTGACTCCTATGTAAGGTTAAGCTGGATTTAAATTGTTAACTCATTCTCTCATCTCAAACTGGTCATGAAGTGCATGCTATAATGCATATCAAAATCAACCTTTAAAGATTCTTCCAATTTAATGAAACATAGACTTTGTAATCCACCATGTGTTGGGGTGGGGGAGGAGAGAACTCTTGTATATATTGGAAAAATGAATTTGAAGGCAATAGAGCTGATTTGGCATTCCTTTCAGCATGGTATCTCTTATACATGTCTCCACCTGCACAAAATTGTTTTGACAGTAATCCACCATGTGTTGGGGTGGGGGGGGGGGGGGGGGGGGAGGAGAGAACTCTTGTCTATAATGGAAAAATGAATTTGAAGGCAATAGAGCTGATTTGGCATTCCTTTCAGCATGGTATCTCTTATACATGTCTCCACCTGCACAAAATTGTTTTGACAGTCTATTATTAAACTGTATCTGATGTAGAAATTTGAAAGAATTTTTAATCTTAAAATTTAATTAGAAGTCAACTTTTATAGTAAACTTGAGTCTTAACTTGTGAATTACATATTTAAATGGCAATAAACTTATAAACTTGCAATCTTTTAAATGGTCACTTATATTTGAATGACTGAAAGTATTCTTTTGTATTCTGATTCAAATACAGGATGATGAAGAGCAGGAGAATGAAGAGTGGTTGAGGAACTTGTCAGTAGCACTGCTTAGTAATGGGAAAAAGTCACTCTTAGACACCATTTCTAAATGTTTAGCCTCTGGAAATTTGGACATGGTAAGGGTCTGCCTAACCACCGTGGCATGGTTGAGCTGTGCACTTTCTTCACTACCTGATGCTGAGTTCCAGCTATCTGCCTTCTCAGCTCTCATCTCTGGGCTGAAAGAAAGCCTAGAGAAAGGTGAGAAGATTGAGCATAAGATCCTTGCCTCAATGTGTCTGCTCAATTTCAGCAAAATCTCAGGTTAGCCCCTTATAATCACAAATAATTTTTATAATTGAACTTACATCTGAAATAGAAAAAGAATCTCTTCATACACAATTTATTGTAATGATGCTAGTGTCCAAGTGCACAAAAGTTTCTTCTAGGAATCCTTCTATTTATTTTGAGAGGTACTTCTTAGGATCCATTATTAGGAAAGAAACTATTGATCACCTTGTCCTTTCTTTTACAGTCATATAGTTGGTCAGTGGGTCCTAATATTTTAGGATCTTGTTGTATGATGTTTTTATTTTTATCTTACAGGCATAACATTATTTTTTCTCCTGTGTATTTAGGTGTTAAATTCATATTCATATATGTGTGTTTCCATCCATATCAATGCGTATTCTTGTGGTGCATTAACCTGTGCCTGATCCAAACTGGATGGGCACACTTGGGGATTCTAAATCCAGAATGGTTGATCTGGATCAGTAATTTACCCACTCCAACTTATAGAAAACTTTTTGCCTTCTCCCAACTAGCTTACAATCATTTTTATCATATTATTTTTCACGGCTTATCTCTCCTAGGTGGTGGCTAGTGAGGTCCCAAGTTTCTAGCTGAGAAGAACACACGGCATATTTGGACCTTTTTAGAATAATGATTAAACAATTAAATTCACCATTTCCTAATAGCTTAAACTTTGAAGATAAGTGATAATTCTTCATGGTATTAGAGCATGTGATTCTAAGTTTGAACCATGAGAGAATTTATCAGACTTATTTGCAGCATGTAGTGCAGCTTTAGTCAATGCATAAAACTTTTGGTCTGTTGCTGAAGTGAAGACACTCGCTTTCTGTTGCAGAATGCAGAGTTCTTTTGATGACAATTGCAGATGAAATTGCAGCTCCTCTAAGAAGCCTAGCCGAAGTAACATGGACTGCGAAGCAGCTATATGCCAATATATCTGGAGAAGATCTGTAATCTGATAGGAAAGATGATTTACTTTTTGGCAAATACCAGCAATTTCTGAGGTTTCCAGCATTCTTGGAATCCTGGCCTTGGGTGATGATCTTAGCATTATATATCACCCTTCACAAAAGTTGCATTTCTTGAAACATATATATATATATATATATATATATATATAAAATGCTGCTTAGAATCTCCTCATTTTTGCATTAGAGTGAATTTTTTGGAGGAAAGAGTCACACCCCGGAAGGTCATTGATATATAAGAACATAAGAGTGACATTTCAGGGTCCCTCAAAAAAAAAAGGGTTATTTTGTTTTGTTTGTTTGTTTGTTTGTTTTTTTTTAAAGACTTTACAGCTTTGTAAGTTTTATTTGGGTTCAACAGGGATTGGTGATCGATGTAGTAGTTAGAAATATGAGTCCAGCTGATCGAAGCTGATTGTATTATCCTTGTCCTATTTGTATGGTAGTATTAACTTTAGGCCTGCTTTAGGATTAGCAAAGGGTTAGTATTCTATGAATAAATTTAAATGAGTAAATTGTAATATAGTGAGTTCAATGGTTATTATGTAGTCGTTTGAGGCTTTCCGTTGTGGATGTAAACAATTAATCCTTGGTGTTCTGTCTCTCTTTCATCTCCTTTTTTATTTTATTTTAATATTTTAACATGCTTACTATTAGAGTTACTTTTCTGTGGCTTCTATTAACATACTATTAGAAACTGCAAGTAATGATTTAACTGAATTTAGTTTATAAATAGGAGCAAAAGTATCCACAAAGTCAAAACCATATTCTTGAGTAAAGTCCTTGGCAACCGAGTGAGTTTCGTAGCGTTTCACTGATCCATCTACTTGAGTTTTGATTTTATAGACCCAATTGCTGACATACCATGAGGCAAATCCATCATGTCTCAACTCTCAACTCTCAACCTCTTTTTTTAGAATATTAAATATTTTAACGCACGCACTAAGTATTAGTACAAGTCTTATGAAGAGTGACATGGGAAACATATATCTTTTATATATATATATATATATATATATATATATATTTTTATTAGCGTTGTTTTCCATGTCACTCTACATATTATAAAATATGTAGAGCATTGAATCCCCTTATTTATAGCTTTTTTTTGAGAGGACCCTTATTTATAGTTAGAAAAAGAAATTTCATGATTGTTAAGAAAAAACACGACAGTCGCTATTTAATTGCAATGCCCTTCTGAAAGAAAAAAAAAAAAAAAAAAAAAAACTGTATCCTCTCTTTTCATCTTAAAATCAGGTAAATTGGCTCAAGATGGCATTGGGCTTTTTTTTGGTTGATTTTTCCTTTTTAGTAAATGAAGATATAACTAATAATGGTTAATGCCGCCAATTTTATTAATTAATCATACTTATTCTATTTTTTTTTTTCTCTTTTGGACTTTTCTATAACATAGTTATGGAAGTTCATTTTCATGCCAATTCACTCATAATCAACAATCTTTTCTTCTTATAATATTCTTATAAATTGAATCTCCTTATTTTTACTAAGGGTTTGTTTGGATATCGCTTATTACTGAAAACTGAAAACACTGTAGCAAAATAATTTTTAAATATGTGAATAGTGCCGTGTGACCCAATTTTAAAGTTGTTTTTGCTGAAAAAGTACTTGCGAATCCTGTGAACAATGCATGAGACTCACACAAAAATACCAAACGCTAGCCATGGCCTATCACAGACGCTATCCAAATGAAGGCTAAGAAAATGAAATGTTCATGATTGCGAAGAAACAACACAATGGTCACCACTTAATTACAATGCATTTTTCATACTTCAAAAAAAAAAAAAAAAAAAAAATTCTTTCCTCCTTTTATTTTTAAAAGATGGCATTGATTTTTCCTCCTTTTTATAAAGATATAATTAATGATAGTTAACACCGCCAATTTTATTAATTAATTATACTTATTCTCTTTGTTTTCTTCTTTCAGACTTTTTGAAGACGTGGTTATGGAAGTTCATTTTCGCGCCAATTATACTTATGTTCAATAATCTCTTTCTTAACACAAAAAAAAAAAAAAAATCTCTTCCCCGGCTCCCTCCCCTTGTAATATGCTTGTAAGATCAAATCCCCTTATTTATAAATAGAAAAATAAATGTTCATGTTTGTGAAGAAACAACAAAATAGTCACTAATTAATTACAATGACTAATATATATATGATTTTCTTTGTTTTCTTCTTCTTATTTTATTTTATTTTATTTTATATTTATTTTTTTATAATGATATAAATAATGGTCGTTAGCGCCATCAATCTTATTAACTAATCATATTTATTTATTTATTTTCTCTCTCTCTTTTTAATGAAGATATAACTAATGGTTGTTAGCGCTGCCATTTTTATTAATTAATCATATTTATTCTCTTTTATTTTTCTCTTTTGAACTTTTCCATGGCATGGTTATGGAAGTTTATTTTTGCGCCAATTCTACTCATGTTCACCTACCTTTTCTTCTTATGATATGCTTAGAAGAGCATCGGATCCTCTTATTAACACTTTTAGAAAAAAAAAATGTTCATAATTATCAAGAAAAACACAGTAGTTAAATTTATAACACAATTCAAATCATACACACAAATATATATTTTTTCCAAGAAAGTTAAAAGATGTTCTGTTAAATTCTCTAGAGTTCATGACTTTAGCACATCATAAATTTCAAATAGCTGAACACCAAGAACAGCTCTAATGCATAAATAAAAAGTTCCAAACAGGCAAACACTAAGAACAACTCTAATGCATAAATAAAATAAAGTTCTAGATAGGCAAACACCAAGAACAACTCTAATACATCAATGAGTTAATCCCTTAGCTCCAAAGGCTCATCCTTTACAACAGCAATTATGGCCTTCTTGTCTGGTAATGCTGGAAGTGCAGCCTGTTCTTGCATCTCAGCCTTGTCTTTCTCTTCAACCTCCTTAGAAGCCATTGTTGCATCTTTCTCTTCATCCTCCACGGAATCCACTTTTGCATCCTCATCTTCAACCTCCTCGGAATCCTTTTTTGCTTTCTTAGACACATTCTTTTGCTTGGGACGATTTTTCTTTGGTGGTAAATCGAGGGACACAGGCACTACAGTAAGTGCATCACCTACCTGGACAAGACGTAGATTTTTCTTCCTGTATTTGGCTATTTGTCTTCTTCTCTTCTCAGCCCTACTTTCATCCTTGTAATGAGTTCCCACATGAGCTGCAAATAGTTGTGATGTATTGAACACAGACTTGCATTTTGGGCATGTGTATGGACCATATTTCTTGCAAGGGAGGCTATGAATGCGGCCGTCATCTTCAGTTTCATTATCATCACCATCATCAGAATCATCAGAAGCAGCATTTGTTGTATCAACTGACTGGTTTTGCGAAATTGTATGATTTGGTGGTTGGTTTTCCTTAGGATCTTGATCCATTGTGTTCGGCACATATGAATTCAGTGGTTCAGCATCAAGAACCTCTTTGATTTTGCCCTTATGATCAGAATGTTCATCTTCTTCAATAAGCTGGAGTGTAGCTTTCCTTGGTTGGTTTTGAAAATTATAACTAGGGATATAGAATTGGTTTTGCACATTGCTACCAAAAACTAGTTGGTTTTGCATAAGGCTAGGATTATTGAAGCTAGGGTTTTGGTATTGGTTAAATTTCTGACTATGACTTTGATAATAACTAGGGTGTTGGTATTGAAAAGGGTTTCGAAAATGATTACCCTGAGGGTCCCTCTCAGTGATCAATGGATGATTCACCTGCTGCTGGTTGGACATAGGCAAACGATTCAGGCTTTGGAAGCTGTTAGGTTGTTGACCTTGGATGTGGATTTGATCATTTGGATTTGGAGGGCTGAAAAAACGATCCCTAGTTGAGTTTGCAGTGAGAAGTTGAGTTGTCCTATACTCAGTGATACTCATCTCAGATTGATGAACAACAGGAGCTTGGTTTTGGACTGGAAAATAGTCAACAACACTATGGACTTGTACCCTTTGTGGTGTCACATAGGTTCTTCTCACTTCAGTCACTGTTGGACACAGACCAAGTTGGCCAAATCCCAATTGGCCTAGACCATTAGTACTTGGCTGATTCACATGAGAAATCATCTCATGTTGACCCAGACCAAGTTGGCCATGACCCAGTTGGCCTATGCAATTAGTACTAGGCCGATTCACATGGGGAACCATTTCATTTTGACCCAGACCAAGTTGGCCTAGACCAGGAGCACTCGGCTGGTTCACATAGGAAGTGAACTCACGGTTTTGGTGAAGCCCAATGGAGGGGTTATTAGCATTATTGGTACCACCCATTAGTTGATGAGAGCTAAAGAGTCCACCACCTTGCTGCACACGGTTATTGAGGCCAAAATTCGATTGTTGTGAAAACATTTGGCCATGATCAATGGAATTGTTTTGAAAGCCTAAACCAATTTGGTTAGATTGGGAAGAATTGAAGTGCATCGACATGGTTGGAAGTGAGAGAGAGAAGGAAAGGAAATTCAGGGTTGGCAAGGATGGTGAAAAGGGCTAGCTAGTTGTGATGTACATTGGGTTAATGGACTCCCTTTTATAAAGAGGAGTGATACCTTTTTGAGGGATAGAAGTTTCACTAGGCCTTGCCATGTTAGTAAGACCACGTTAAAATGTGCATATTTGACTAGCAAAAAATGTTCATTGCTTCTTCAATGAGCGTATCTGGCCTTTTGAGAATAGATGGCAAGTAGTAATTGCACATTTCGAATGCCTAGCTTTTAACGCCCATGCATGGGTTGGCATTGGCTTTTGCATTGTGAGATTTAATGAGTGTATCCTCAAAGAGGTGAAAAAGTAATTAATTTTATTAATGAGTACCATGTAAATTAAAGGACTAAGGGTATAAGTAAAGATGCATTTAATATGTTAAAAAATAAAATTTTAATTTTTTTTTTCATAAAATAGAGTCAATTTATATAGTACTCTTATTAAAAAAAAAAAAAAATTGATATGCTTGCTTTGAATTTGTTTGCATAAAGTGCGAACAAATCGTTCACAAATATATGCCAATAGTTTTGTAGTGTAATGGTATAGTTTGCATTTTTTATTAGAAGAATTAAGGTTTGAATTTACCATCTTTTAGTATTGTAACTATCAAAATATTAAAAAAAATTGTTGAAATATATATTTGAAGAATATTTAATGTAATTCATAATTAAACATTTAATATTCCTTAACAAGGATACTTGTTAACAAGGCTCCATAATTAAATGCTTTAATTGCATTTAATTGTAGCATAATGTTTGGCACTAAACCTCATTTATAAGAGCTCTAATGTGATTCTACTAAAAGAAAAAAAGAGCTCTAAATTTGTACCACCTTAATATATTGTCACCTGATCTACTGGCGTTGAGGTAATTGTGCAATTATTAGTAGGACAAAGTTTAGCTCCAAACTAATTTGAAACTCTCTTCCAACCCATTATGTAGCGGTTTATAAGACTATATATATATTGTAGGGATAAAGGCCCAGGATAATACGTTGGGCCTTGGGCTTTTATCCGAGGACGTTGAATGGTTTGAGGAGGGGTAAATAGTCATTTATGGTCTCAATTTAAAGTCTCATGAGTAAGGAAGGAATGAAAGGTAATCCGAGGAGGAATTACTCCTCGAATGTGGCGTGTGCAGCTCAAATATGTATATTCCAGCAAGTAGAATAACCTTCTAAGAAGCTGCAATGATAGAAACATGCTTTATGAACATATAAGAAGGCAGGAAGCCCAAAAATATTTAGGAGAAAGTTGCTGTCACCACATTAAATGCATGACAGCTACTTTTCTACTTGCATTTATGTGGAGAAGATCTCTGAACAGTGTTATCTTGGCTATCACAACTCACAGAAAGCCAGAGAGGGTGTCTGATGGGATAGGTACTCAAGTGGAGGCACAGATGATTAACAAGTGTAGAATCAAGATATTCCAGAAGGAGCTATATAATGTGAGAGACCCTCCCTGAGAAAGGGGGAGAGAAAAAGAGAGAAACAAGACTGTAGCAATCTAAATTGTCTTTGTATTCAATTGTGATCAATATATATACAAGTGTGATCTCCTCGGACTGAAAGTCTATTGATATCAGAATCTCTTATTTAGTGTTTGATTGCCATTTAATTCAGTACTAGTCGTTGTTCAACTTATTAAGGCTCAGTTCTTCAACTCACTCTCTACAAATTTATTGTATTGAGCTCATTGGACCAATATCCCATACGTTTTGGGCTTGGACTGTAAATTGAGACCCTACATATATTATTTTTAAAAGTTACATATTCATTTAAAAACTCATATAACTAAAACTACACATGGACGGTCTTTTCAACCGTCACGTAATAGGTTTGAGGAAGATAACTTTAAATTGGTTTAGAGTTAAACTTTCTCATTATCAGTTATCAGTAGGTCTAGAGTCAATATTTTATGACCTGTATTGGTGCTTTTTGTACAGAGGCGTTGTAGGCTTTATAAAAATACAAGTTTTACTAATTAACCTTTCTTTGGGCATGAGGATTAGTTGTTTTGGACTTTTCAGTTATCAATTTACCCTATACAAATTAAATTGTTTATAATATATAGAGCAATCCTAGCATGCAATTTCACTTGGTTTTAGGCCAGCATTTTGCAGAGTTACCATGGTAAGTGCTGGGATAGCTGGTACACTTCCATCAAAGATGACCACGATTCAACTATAGAAAGCTTGAATGACTAACTCTAAGGCTAGTTAGTCTAAAGTCTAAACTAATAACTGAGTAGAAACTTAACAAAAGGATGAGTAAGTTAATCCATTTGTATCAAATGTTTCAAATTAAATTTTAATCTCAATCTAATTTTATGTTTAACGTCCTCAAATTTGAAATTATTTACAACCCATTTGAAACTAATGTAAATTTGCTTAGAACTTTAATGAAAATTTTAGGACAAATTAAATATAAACCTATAGTTTAGAGGTAGTTTCAAATTGAACCCCACACTTTTTAAAGTTTCAAGTTAAACCCTACACTTTAGAAAACATTTAAATTCAAATTATTCACCTATTTACAGTGACAACGTTAATGGAAATTGTTTAAACAAACAATTCTATATGATTATTTCACATATGTACATTATTTATGGACATTATTTCAATCCAACCAACATGACATCATTTTGTTTAAGCATGAAAAAAAGGATTTATGATTTGGATTGAAATGTTTTCGAAAATGTAGGATTTAATTGAAACTTTTGAAAGTACAAGGTTTAATTTGAAACTACTCTTAAATTAATTATGAGATTTAAATCGTAATTTACTCAAAAATTTATTGTAATACTATGTGGGGTTTCAACCTATGGTGTCTGCTCTTGATAATAACTCTTTATCATCAGACTAAGACACTAATTGGTTTTTCGTGTAGGCGGGGATTGAACTCCAGATCTCTTATTCAACTATAGAGACTTTACCAGTTAAATTAACTAAAACCTACGAATGTTTCAAAAAACTAATTGTGCCTTTTATAGGTTTTCATAATGATATAACTTTTAATAATTTCTTTGGAAAATGTAATCGCCATTTAAAAATTTATTATGTAATAATAACAAAAATTACGTTAAGAATTAGTAAGTATATAAATAGGTCAATAAACCATCTTATTTTTCTTACTAAAATGAAATCCAATTTTGCATAGTCTACCAAATAATATCCTATGCATTTTTTTTTTCAAAAAATGACAAATATTAAACAAAGAAAATCCATATAGTGTTAAATTTAGTATAAATATTTCGTATTAGGATGATTATACTAGACCTACATCTTTATTATAATATATGAAAATATAATACATCAATGAGTGGCAACAGATGTGTTTGTTTTATACCTCAAAATTAAATGATATGTACGTATATTTTAAATTCTTTATCCTAATAATTGTAGATATTTAAAAAAGTCTAATCTATAATCTCTAATCTCTAATTCTAAATTACTATAGTCATGTAAAATTTTGCAATTATGCAATGCGTTTTCTAGGATAACAACTGAATAATTCTTAATTGTTGTTTTAAAAAATAATGCTATAGCCTATAGACAACAAATTTAGCAGGTTTTTTTTTTTTTTTTTCACCACTCATAAATCATTACGTGACAAATTATAACAAAAGTTATGAATTTTTTTGTATCCCTAAGATTTTCATTATAGTTAATACAATGTCACTTTTATTTACACTAATCACAGTTTACCATTTTAATAGTTGTAAAATTTGTTGTGTATTTAAATTTATTGTGTTATTAAATGCACTGTGTGTGTTTGCGTGCACAAATTCAAATTAAATTAGGCTTTCTATTATTTAATGACTTATTAAATGTACTTTAAAATAATTTATTTGTTCACTGATTAACTCAGTGATCATGTAATTATAGCCTTATAGGCCCTATGACAATAAATGTAGCCATCTATGGAAACTTTGCTACTGTTACAATTGCACTTGCAATATATGGAGCCTTGTTATATATGGTAAGTAATCAAGAGGCACATAAAAGAATTTATAGAAATATATTGATGCCATATTCCAATGGAATTGAGGCTCTGGTTATAGGTTTTCATCTTTCATGAGATAAGAACCATTTCATTTTGGTAGATCTTTTATTATTCTTATTACTTTTTGAGGTCAAAACGATATTTTGGTAAGTCTTTTATGAAAGCATTAATCATGTGCCATTAATTTTTTTTAATGTTTCATGTGCCATTATTAATATTTCATAAAACATATTCAGTATCTTTTTTTTTTTTTTTTGAAAGACATATTTGATATCTTTGCCTGCATTAGTTATATGGAAAACCAATTTATATTATAACTTGGAAATTCCCTCTTTGTATTAAATGAGAAGTGTCTCATGCATCAAGATATGCATCTCCCATTTATAGTATGTGGGTCATACTAAATTGTGGGGAACACCAATTATAAAAAGGAGGGTTTGAAAATTGACATACTATAAAAAGGAGGATGCGATGTTAAATGTCGATAATTATTGGTATTAAATGTATCATAGCCTCATGAGTCATGCCCATTGTTACGAATTAAAAATTGTTTAATATTGAATCATTGATACCAGGTCATGCATCTTGTTTCATTTCTTCAAACTTCTCTACAAAAAGATACTTTTAGGGAAAGCTTTATTAGGTGGATAGTACTAAAATTAACATCTTTTCGTTTTCAAAATTCTCATCTCTTTCTTTTTTTTTTTTTTTTTTTTTTTTGTGTGGATAATTCAATATATATACATACAACAATATCTAGGAGAGAAGAAATTTGAATATGATTTTCCTCATAGAGGAGAGCAGGCAATATGATTGAATTATAAGGATAATCTCTTATTCTTATTTTCAAAAGTTGATGGAAATTAATCCTATTCCACAAAAAAATATGATTAGCATCCACATTGGAACATGGATTAACCAACACACCATATCCAAATATACTTAAGTTCTTTTTTTAACCTGAGATATTTGTCCTTTTTTATTTAATACTAAACCATGCATGATAGCACTTTGTCAAGAAAACATTTGCATTAATTGTTTCATTGATTTAGTTTGCTCACAGATGTTAGCACGGCATAAATATTATATAGGTCCAATATTGCACCTTTTGGAAATTGGAACCCTTTTGGATATATTAAAGTAATTACTTTAATAATTCAGTAAATTACCTTCTTTTAACAATGTTAAAGTAGTTATTTTTTGTGTATTGGTGGGTGATAGATTAGACTCGTTTCCTATTAGGTGTAGTCAAATTTAAACTCAGAAGTCAGAACCAGCTTCGTCTAGCATGAGAAAGAGCACATTCAAATTTAATACAATTTCATTGTTAACAATAAAAAAAATAAAAATTTACCAATTGATTCTCAAAAAAAAAAAAAAAAAAAAAAAAAAAATTTAAGTTATTAGAATGAATTTAATTATTTAACTAATATTTAAGGGTAAAATACTATTTTGGTTTCTAAACTTTACCAAAAATTTGTTTTTCATCCCTAAACTTTAAGAAATTTATTTTTCGTCCCTAAACTATTGAAAAGTTCATATTTTGTCCTTAAACTATTGAAAATGTTTTATTTATGTCCTTAAAATTTATTAAAAATTTGTTTTTCATCCTTAAACTATTGAATTTTTTTTTTTCATCCTTATTTTTGTCTCTATACTATTCAAAAAACTCATTACAAAGTTTAGGGATGAAAAAATAATTTTTTAAAGTTTAAGGACGAAAAACAAATTTTTAGTAAAATTTAGGTATCAAAATAGTATTTTACCCAATATTTAACAATACAAACATTGAAATACTCACTTTTTATTTTACCAAATAAAAAAAAGAAAAAGAAATACTCACTTTTTAAAACATGTACTACAACAACAAAAGCAAGAAAAACAGTGTGTAGATTCATTTTTTTTTTTTTTTTTTTTTTCTATCACAACATTCACTTAAAGCACTAGCATTGGGGGTGTAAATACCCCCAGTTGTGATTTTACAACCAAAACTTCAAAAAACACCCCACGTCTGGGTATGTGTTTCTAAGACTTTTTGCAACCTATGAACAGTAGAACCAACTGTTCATTTGGATGCAAAATAAATATTAGTATTATAATTGAAATATCTGACATTCTCTCTTTTCAATTCAGCTACATGCAAGCTCCTTCTCTCTAATTTCAATTTAGCTACACGCAAGCTCCTTCTCATTTCAATAAATATTAGTATTATTTAAATGATTATTTAAATGAGATGGAATAAATATAGAAACTGGGATGTTGAGTGTATTGTAAAGTGAGTTGGTATAATAAATAAAGTAACTTTTGAGGTGTTAAAATGGAATATTTTTAGCCACCTGGATGCTAGTGCTCTTACACGTTAACATTATTTAAGAAGCTCCATTTACTATGGCTGCGTTTGAATCGACTTCAAACGCATTCCGGAAATGATTTTCCGGAAAATAGGTGTGTTTGGTTGGTCCGGAAAATTCTATTTTCCGGAAATTGAAATCCGTTGACCGAAAAAAAAGGCCTTTGACCACGGAAATCAATTACCGGCTCTATTTTCACTTCAAAGGATTTCCGGAAAAGAGAGAGAGAGAGAGAGAGCGCGCGCGCGCGAGGGAGAAGACCAGTGCGCGCGAGGGAGAAGACCAGTCCGCGCCGATCTCCAGTCCTAAGACCAGTCCGACGACGGCGATCGACGCTTCGCGAGATCGCGCCGTCGATCGCGATCTCGCCTTCGCGAGATCGCGTCAGATCGAGATCGCGATCTCGCCTTCGCGAGATCGTGCCAGATCGAGATCGCGATCGACGACGCGATCTCGCGAACGCGAGATCGCGCCGTCGCGAGATCGCGACGTTGATCGCGATCTCGCCTTAGCGAGATCGCGCCGGCGAGATCGCGATCTCGCGAACGCGATTGCGCCGGCGAGATCGCTTTCGATTTGTGTTTTCTGGGTTTTCTGGATGTGAAGGCGAGATCGCGATCTCGCGAACGCGATCGCGCCGGCGAGATCGCCTTCGATTTGTGTTTTCTGGGTTTTCTAGATGTGTTTTCTGGGTTGTGTTTTCTGATTTGTGTTTTCCTTTCTTCTTTTCCAAACACTAGAAAATATTTTCCGGAAAATTTTTTGAAATACAACCAAACACACAGAAATATTTTCCTTTTCCAGAAATTAGCATTTCCGGAAAATATGTATTTTCCGGAAAACGTTTTACGGCAACCAAACACAGCCTATAGGTTGACATCATTTCCTGATAGTTCATAAGAATGTAGATTACCAACGTTAAATTTTATTTTATTTATTTTTATATTTTGTATATGTGTGTGAAAGACTAAACTCAGAACCAATTTTGTTTAGCAATGAGAAAAGACAATCCATGTGTATTATACATGAATGATCTATTCAATTGTCACATAATAGATTGGACTAAGGTAGTTCTAAACATGTTTAAAACTAAACTTTTTTGGTCTTATAGAGAGTTGGAGTAGATAACTCAAAACCGGTTTAGAGCTAGACATTGTCGTTTGAAGAATGTAATTGTACTTTTGTTCGGGATAAAGTAACCGGTTATGAGGAATCTTCTCCAATCCATCATGTGACGATTCATAAAACCATCAATATTGTATACTATTTTTACAAGTCACATGACTCAATATATATATATATATATATATATATATATATAGGTCAAGTGACTAAAAGTATAGGTTGATTTTATCAATTGTCATATAGTGGGTCGGAGGAATTTTTCTCCATAATCAATTTGGAGGTAAACTATTTTTTTTTGAGAGAGAGAGAGAGAGAGAGAGAGAGTTGCATCATATAATGTTCCACAAGAAGTTAGTGCAATTAATGGAAAGTTTACTTTGAAGAATTTCGATAGATAATGTTTCGGAAATATATTGAATGTATAGTTGTGAAAATGATGACTTCAAATACTTTTGATTTATGAAGGCTTTAAAAAAAATTGTGTTAAGTTTTGACATAATGTCAAAATTAAAGTAAATTGTGTAGCTTTGAAAGTGTTATTCAAAGTTCTTCATAAATTTTTTTGGTCATTGAATAGTAAAATTAACTATTGACATTGTTTTGTGGGTTCCAATTAACTTAATTGGTAAAGTCACTGATGGTTGAATAAGAGATCTGGGGTTTAACTTTAATCTCCGCTTATACCAGAAACCGATTGATGTCTTAGTTTGATGATAAAGAACTATCATCAAAAGTGAAAGCCATAAGTTGACACTCTTTTTTTAAAAAAAAACTATTGACATTGTCAACGCTCTTTTAAGTTGTTTTCAATTATTTAACTAATCAACACTGTCAATTACAGAATTGTGAAGATTTTAAAAATGATTTAACTAATCAGATTGCTTCACAGGTCTTTGTGGATATCATCCCCTCCATCAACGTCTCTGTCATGTTTTTGTCCCCTCAACCACCAAGGTCAAGCAACCTAGATTGGTTCAGATCGATGTGCTCTGTAGTTTTGTTTTGTTCTAGTTTTATGTGAGTAGAGATTTTGTTTCAGTTTTATTTAAGCAAAGGATTGCGTTTTATGTGTCTCCCTCTTGAGCAAGGTGTGGATTGATGAGAAAGACACTGAAAGAGAGGAGGAGGAGAGCTAAACATTTAAATTCTCAATTGTTCAATTTTATAGTGCCAAAATAATTAGTATTTGGTTATTACAACACTTTATTTGTCTTAAATTATTATAACAAATTTTCTTAATATAATAAGATATTAAGAACTCTATTGCAACAAAAATACATATGTTATTGCAAATTATATTACTATTGATGTAATAACTTACCACTTTTTAAGTTATTAATGCAACGACTTTTAGCTTGTAGATTCAATTTTGTGTCTAATACCATTATATATAATTTTACTACATTAGAATTTGATGTAATAGACTTATTTTAAAGTAGTCTCATTTTGTGTTTTAGTTAGGTTAATGCTCACTCCACTCCTAAACAAATTAAGGAAGTATATATTGATGTTATAGAGTCACATAGTGGGAGTCATGTATTTTGCAATTTAGTTAGCTTAATGCTCACTCAGGAATTAAGCAAGTGTTATTTGCAAAAAAAAACACAAGAAAAGAAAAAGAAAATAATTAAGCAAGTGTGTTTAATTTATGAAATTAAGAAAGCAAATTAATAAAGAGAATCCATTCAAAATTATGAAAATGTGAATTGAGGGAATTAATTAAGAAAGTCAATTAATAAACAGAATTCACTCAAAATCATGAAAGTGTGAATTTAGAAAATTTAGAAAGTAAATTAAAAAAAATCAATTAGTAAGGAGAATTGCACAGAGTTGAAGAGGGTGACAATTTTTAAAGAATTTAAAACTAGAATTTCATGAGCCCAAGTTATGGTTAGGGCCTTAGGGGTGTCCATGGGTTGGGTCTAGTCAAATTTCCTCTAAACCTGCACTTGACCTGATTGGATCGGGTCTGAGAAACACTCACCTATTTCCAACTAGAGGAATATGGGTTACGAACCAATAAAAAAACCCGATTGATCGGTCAAATCTGATATTTTGCTAGATTCGGCAAAGATCTCATTAAATTTAGTAGATTTTTGCCGAATTTGGTGATGTTCTTCACGGATCTAATGAAGATGAAAACTTTAACGGAGAAGAGCAATGGAGAGTGGGGGAGGACAACAAACAACAACCATGAATAGCTTGTGACAGTTGGATCGGGTCTTTGCATGAAGAATCTGCGTGCTACTCGAATTAATAAAATCAATTTTTGCAAATCAACACCTGCCGTCAACTACACCATTGCTTGGATTGGACGAATTTTAGGTCAGATGGCTTTGAGTCTAGTAGGTTTATTAGGTCTGGTTGGATGTTGGACAACCCTAGTATGGCTACAAATTAGTTACCAATTTTTTTTTCATCCCTTTTAAATTCAACACATTTGAATAAGGCCAACGAAACCTACTTCTACCTATGGTAAAAATTATATGAAGCCATTAAAACACCAAATAACGGCAGAATTGCCATTGGCGTGTTGCTACCTTGAATGTGCATATATATGTTAGCATTGATGTGGTTCTCATCCACAACTCTTCTCCCCTTTCTCTCCTTGGTATATATAGCTCCCCTTTACCCATAAGAGGCAGAAGAGTTTTTCTCCCTCTAATGGACATTGATCTACAACAATATAGTGATGAATGGTTCGATATCATCAATGTTCCTATAGGAAAAGAATTTGAGCTCCCAAATATATCAAACACCATGAACCACCAATTGATCTATACCATCAACAAGCTACCAGAAGATAACTTTGAAAATCCAATCAGTGAAACCGAATTGGATGTTTCATGCAGTACTGAAATTCATCTTGCATCCACACCTACAATTAGGTCGGTTGTCAATGTCAAGATGAAAAACAAGCAAGTATGTGAACCAAATCCTCCTCTTCAAACACCAAAAGGTACTGAACTCTATATTTCAGGTAAAAATCAAGAACTTGTGTACCATTTCTAATACCATTTCTTTGAATTTCTCTACTGCAGGTATCAACTTCCCCATGACAAACCAGCAACCCAACTTTCGTACCACCTTCAACTCATCTCGGGTTTGTCCAAACAAATCAAAGCATATGACAAATCAAACAGTCCATTTTCAAGGCCTTAGAAAGCCCCCCTTGCCTTGCTTAAAGGTTGGCCTTGTGACTAAACAAGAAAATCCAAATAGCTCCACACATAGGGTTAATCAGTTCTCAATCATGTCAAATGTTGGTCCTCAATCATCATCTAGCACCAATGGAAGCCTCACTAACAGCCAATTCAATTTCCCATTGTTAGACCCCAAACGAGAACCCCGAGTTCTACCTGAAAATAATTCACCCCCATTGTTAGTTCCCAAACGAGAACCCCTAGTTCTTCCTCAAAATGATTCACCCCCAATGTTAGTCCCAAAACAAGAACCCCAAGTTTTTCCAGAAAATGATTCACACAAAATGTTAGTTCCAAAACAAGTACCCCAAGTTCTTCTAGAAAATAATTCACCCCCAATGTTAGTCCCAAAACAAGAACCTCAAGTTCTTCCTGAAAATCATCCACCCCCAGTGTTAGTCCCAACGCAAGAACCCCAAGTTCTTCTTGAAAATGATCTACCCCCAGTGTTAGTCCCAAAACAAGAACCCCAAATTCTTCCAGAAAATGATCCACCCCCAGTGTTAGTCCCAAAACAAGAACCCCAAATTCTTCCTGAAAATGATCTACCCCCAGTGTTAGTCCCAAAACAAGAACCCCAATTTTTTCCTAAAAATGATCCACCCCCAATGTTAGTTCCAAAACATGAACCCCAAGTTCTTCCAGAAAATGATTCACACCCAATGTTAATCCCAAAACAAGAACTCCAAGTTCTTCCAGAAAATAATTCACCCCCACTCTTAGTCCCAAAACAAGAGCCCCAAGTTCATCCAGAAAATAATTCACCCCAGGTTGATATGGATAGTCAAAATCATTCTAGCCGTGTTCTTGGCTCAACCATGAAGCCAAACAGCTCTAAATCAGGTGAGCCGAAGCCGAAAAAAATCAAACGAAAAAATCCTATTGCCAAGAAAACCAATGAAACTCAAACTAAACCCCCACATCCAGTTGAGCACAAATGCTTTCAGTGTCACAAGTTATTTCAAAGTGGAAATGCCTTGGGAGGGCACATGAGTTCCCATGCAAAGAGAAGGAAAATGGAAGCAATGCGATATATTTCCAAACAATTCGCCTTAGGCAACTCATTTTTTGACTTTATTGACAGTCTTGGGTTCGAAGATCTTTCAAGTCCTTGTGCCAACCATTACGGCCGCCGTTACAAAGTACTCCATGGCAGCACCAGCCAATGTGCGTGAAGATCAAAGGATATGAATGTTGCAAGGGAGGGGTTAGAATTTAGGTGTGATATCAACAAATCTGAGAAAACAGATAATATTTTGTATTAATCTTTGTAATTCTGCATAATCTGCGGATGCTAGCTATCTTTCTGTTTCCCAATTAATGCATAATTTGATTAGCCATGTTTTTGTTGTTGATTTAATTTGTGTTTTTGCATTGGCTGTGGTTAGTCTTTGAGCGTTTGTGTGTGCCTTGATCATTGCGAGTGTGCATGGTCTTCTTGAAAAAGTACAAATTCAGGCAGTGCATGTTATGCTAATTAAGATGTAGTTCAACAAATTTTTAGTCTCCTTTCTTTTTATGTTAAGAATTACCATAATGTGATTTTAATTTATTTGAAAAATGTATTTTATTATTATTATTTTTTTTTTGTGGTGAAAAGATGAATATATTTATTGAAACTTATGTGCTAATACATCTATCTGTCCGGAAGCATACATTACAAATTAATGTATGCTTTTGGATTCTTAGTTTTCTCTATACTTTGTTAAAATTTATTTACTATTTTATTTTTGCTAAACAAGTTTCTACAATACATTACATCTTTTGATACTTGAAGTAGAAAATATCTATATGTCAAAGAAATGGAAGAATGCTTTTATGAATTCTAAAGGTAATTTGAGAGACATGCATTTCAAAAAGAGAGATTTGGCTTGATGGATATATTTGAGAACTTGTGTTTCTGTTTCCTCAATTAAAAAGTGAACTCAATTTTGAACTCTCTTTTTTTTGGCATTTAATGGTGTATTAATTTGGTTGTGACCACCAATTTATTGTTATAAAACTTTAGTTTAATTGCCTTTAATTAGTCATGGAGTAATAATAATATCTTTCATTGGCAATTAATCAACAACAGAAAGTGTCCAAATTTTTATTTGGGAAACATACTTAAGATTCCAACCCTCATAATGAAGTTATCTGCTCATAGAAACTATGATATGTATTGATTAATGATTATACGATAAACACTTAAAAAATTTGTAAAGTGTTTCGATAAGTGATCATGTAGGTTGAAACTGAAGTCTAAACTTGGATAATTAACCTTAAATAACATTAATCTGACAAATGTATGTTCAGTAAAATCTTAGTTTTTCCTTTTCTTCTTCTTCTTCTTCTTTTTATTTTTTTATTTTTTATTTTTTTAAGTTTCCACAATATATTTCATCTGTTGATTCTTGAAGTAGAAAATGTCTATATGACAAAAAATCAAGCATGTTCTTAATTATGATTTCCAAGGTAATTTGAGAGTCATGCATTTTCAAAAGGACTTCTTCATTTCTTGGCTAGATGGATATATTCTGAAACCTGAATTGAAAAGTTGCGAAGTATATTGATTTCCTCTTTTTATTATTTTTAATTTGGCATTTTTGGTGGATTTAAATGGTTCCTACCAAAAGTATATCATTATTAATATTTAGTTCAATTATTGCTTTTATTAGTCATGCAGTAATAAGAATAGCTTTCACTGGCAATTAATTAACAACAGAAAGCCTCCAAATTTTTATTTTTCCAACCTTCATAATGAAGTTATGAACTCATAGAAAGTATGTTATTAATTAATGATTAATTACATGATAGCCACTTTTAACAAAAATGTAAAGAATACATTTGGTATACTAAATAGAGATTATAAAAATGTAAAGAATACATTTGGTATACTAATAAATAGTGATTATGATAATAAGGGTAATTTTTTTTTTTTTTAAATGTGAATAGTAATTTTTATTATTGGGAATTAAAAATGTTGTGATAGAATAAATTTTGGGAATAAACTCATTTTGGTATATTTATTTGACTGGATCCACAAATTTATTATGATCATACATATTAAGTTCAATTACTTTAATTATTTATGAGTAATAAATAATAATAATAATAATAATAGCTAGCTTTTTCTGGCAATTAATTAGGAGTAATGCTAATTAATTAGAAGTAATATTACAGATACAAACTATTTTACAACATTTTTACAGGAGCAATACTACAGCCATAAATTATTTTACAACATTTTTACAAACGATTGATGTGACAAATTTTTATTACTTCTAATATGGGTTCACTACTAACATCACATTTATGTTTACCAATAATTATTTGAAAATTACTAAAACTACATCAGCAATTTGTAAAATAATTTGTATCTGTAGCATTACTCTTGTAAAATAGCTAGCAATACTCCTGTAAAGTAACATTATTATTATCATTAATAATAATAATAATAGCTAGCTTTTGTTGGAAATTAATTAGGAGTAATGCTAATTAATTAGGAGTAATACTACAGACACAAATTATTTTACAACATTTTTACAGGAGTAATGTTACAGCCACAAACTATTTTACAATATTTTTACAAACTATTGATATGACAAATTTTTATTAGTTCTAATATAAGTTCACTACTAACATCACATTTATATTTATCAATAATTATTTGAAAATTACAAAAGTCACGGCAGCAGTTTGTAAAAATGTTGTATAATAATTTGTGTCTGTAGCATCACTCTTTTTACAAGTGTGGTTTTAGCATTTTCCAAATAGTTATTGTAAGTAAAAATGTGATATTAGTGATTGGCCAATATTAGAACTTGTAGGAGAACAATTTGGTAGCCCAATCCTTGTTGCTCAAGTCTTGGTCCAAAAGGTCCCACACAATGAATTTTTGTAGAGTATGGGTTGAAGAACTCGGTTTCAGTTGGTTTAAACGGTTTGATGCATAGGTTCAGGGAATACCTAAACAAGAACAAAAATGCCAACTTGATTAATAGATACTGATCAATGCAGTTTGGCTTCTCTACAGTATTCTCTCCCTCTTTTTTTCACCGTCCCCTCCCTTGGGGGACTTTTACATATTATATAGGCTCTTTCATATCATCTGGGATTTACACTTATTGATCATCCAAACCCCCACTTGAGCACCTGTCCCATCAGACACCCCTCTCAATTCTTTGTGAGTTGCGGTAGCCAAGGTAGCAATATTCAGGGGTCTTCTCCTCATTAATGCAGCCAGGATAGTAGTTGTAATGCATTTAATGTGGTGGTGACAGCCTTTGCTGAAATATTTTGGGTTTCCTTCCATTTTATGTATTGGGAAGATTAACTATGGTGGCTAGGATGTACTTTTGCTCCGGAATTTGCAGTATCCGAGGAGAAATTACTCCTCGGACATATTCTCTTTGCCCCAGTGGGCCTGAATAAGGATTGCTTGGGCCACGCTGACTCCTCGGACGGGCCTAGGGCCCAGCCAGCCTGTTATTTTGGGCCGGTTCCCACAGAACTAATAAGAATTTGTCATATCAGCAGTTTGTAAAAATGTTATAAAATAATTTGTATTTGTAGCATTACTCATTAATTAATCAACAACAAAATGTGAAACTTTTTTGTTTGGCAACATACTTATGTGTTCCAATCTTCATGATAATAAATGTTTCAAACTTTCAATGAGTCATGCATGTAGTTTGAATCTGGCTTGGGATGAAACATATACTAATTACCTGTTCATTAAAAAAAGACATATACTAATTACCTCAAATAACAATCTCTGAAAAAAAATGCATATTTATCGCAGTTTAGTTTTTCTTTTTCTTTTTTTTTTTCTAAATAAGTTTATAAAATATATTTCATCTTTTGATTCTTGAAGTACAAAATATTTATATGTCGAAGAAACAAACAAACATGCTTTTTTACTTGGCTTGATGGATATATTTGAGAGGGTGATTTTCTAATCTGAATTAAAAAGTGAAGTTTGTTTTGATTTCCTTTTTGGTTGTTGTGTGGTAGGCATTTTTGATATATCCTATTGGTTGTGTCCACAAATTTATTTATTTATTTATTTTTTTGATAGGACACAAATTTATTATTATAAATATTTAGTTCAATTGCTTTATTTAGTCTTTTATTATTGTAAAGGCACGATTCGTAACAAACCGTAACAGTGTTTGGCTCGCGCGTAAAAAGGCCCAAACAATATCATTTGTAGAGCGTGGGTTTGAAAGGCTAGGCCTCAGTCACCAGACGGCGGGTTTCTCGTGGTGTTCATACATAATTACGTCGTTTTCGCCTTAGGAGTCTTTCTCCTGGAGGCGGGCTGGGAGGCTCTGGGTTTTGGCCATTTTTCCCAGCCCCCTCTTGGTGCACTAACCTTTACATTATATAGTCCTTCTTAGTTGATCTTAGCCCTCTACTTGTTGGTCAGGCAGGTGCTTACTTCCGTACCTGTCCCATTAGCTGTCCCCTCTTATTTTCTGTTAGTTGCGAGGATCGAAGTTACACCGTCCAAGCGTCTTTTCTCATTAACATGATCAGGATGCTGGCCGGCGCATTTAATGCGGAGGGGACGTATTTTCCTGGAACCTATTTTGCACCGTACCTCCACGTGGGCCCTATTCCACTCACATCCCCTTCAGGGGACTATTTGGGGATATCATTCACTAAGACGTTGCTCTTCTCATCGAAGTCTTGGAGTGCCGAGGATAGGGTCGTTCTTAGCTGTTCCCCTTAACCCCTCGGCCTTTGATCACTCGTCCTCGGCACACTACCTCCTCGACACAGGCCCTGAGCCCGGATAGAGCGTGGGTCGGATCATAAGCTCCTCGGCCCTACAATAGCCCCTCAAAATCCTGCTATCCGACTCCTCGGACGGATAGGAGGGTTTTGATGACATCATACCTCTGCCAATGCTTGTCCATCCTTGTCACCTATCGGTTCCCGAGATTTTTTATCTGCCCGAGACACGTTCCTAGAGCCCTTGGAAGGCGAAACGTGGCCTCATTAAATACGGGCGGCTTTGTGTTTCCCACGTTCTACGGCATGATGAAGATCGAACGGTCGTGATCCCTTGGTCTTTATGGGCGGGAAAATTTGCGCAGTTACCCTAGAAAGTATAAGAGATTTTTTGGAACAGATTTGTCTCTTCAGTTTTGCACTTAAGAGTTCTAGCGCGTATATTCTGGGTTCATCTGAATTTTCGTCCAAATTCAAGTCTATCTCCAGCACAAAAAGCCTATCCGAAGCGCCTTTCCTCTTTTATGTAAGTTCCCTACCTCCATTAACTCGTGCTTTTTCTTTTATGAGTTTATTTTTCGTTGATTCCCTTTCTTCTCCCGTCGCGGGTTGGGTTTGTTTAGTAAATCATAGAGATGGCTAAATTGAGACTGAGGAAATTAGTCGATATTGAAGAGGCGATGAATAAGTTCATTGTCGATTATAGGATTCCTCCCAACGTAAGTCTGAGGCATTGTTAGATGGGGGAGTGGCATTATAAGAGGGAAACGGGCGCAGTAGTAATTCCCGTTCTCGCCTTTGTAGAGGGGGGTATGAGAATTCCTATGGGGCCAATAACGAGAGGTTATCTCAGGCACTTCCGATTAGCCCCCACCCAATGCGCCGACAACGTTTTTAGGATTCTGGGTTGCGTGGACGCTTTAAACGAGAAGATGGGGTTAAGGCTGACCCACCATGATGTGAACTGGTGCTATAATCTCCGAAAATTGAAGGGGAAAACCTTCTACATGAAAACGAGGGACGAAAGGGTTCGATTAATCCAGTGCCTCCCTGACTCCAACAAGGGATTAAACAAGGATTTCCTCATCGTCTCTGGTGAATGGCACGATGGCGATCCATGCCCCATAGTAGAAGGACAACCAGGTGGGGTACTGGGAATGGAAGGGCGATAAACCTTTACACCATTCTAATCTGATGTTGTTCGGTAACTAACCATGCATACGTGTTTTTCTTTTTGTAGATCCACACGCCTACCAACGGCATTTTCACTTAGTCAACCGGGCGGACTTGGAGACTGTCTTACAAGCGACAGTTTTTGTAAATGACGGAGATGGTCAAGTCCGAGCAGCTCACAAAATACTAGGGTACCCTCCTGTTCAGAATTCATTTACGGACGCAAGGCACGTGATCAGTGCTAGCCGTCCTTGGCTTCCAAAAATTACCGTGGTCGAGACAGGATTTTTTATCTCCCAGGAACCATCTATCCCCGTGAACATCCCACTGGTGGGCCCCTCCTCGTCTCATCAAGTAGCAGAGGACGAAAGCGAGCTAGATCGGCCCGAGGAAGGTTTTGAGGTATTTGACCTAGCCCACCAATCCGAGGATCCGTCTGGTAATATAGGTGACCCAGCCTTGTCCGAGGCGGAATTGTCGTCAATAGTCACCTCTTCTCAAGCCGAGATGGGACTCAAGAGGAAGCCCCCGACCCCCCTACTCGAACTCCTCGAGGGCCAACCTGGGAAGGATACGCAGGGAACGCCACAACCCAATGCTCTTTCCCCACCACCTCAGCCCCAGATTGTCCAGACCAGGTCATCTTCCACTAAGACCCAGCCACAATCCCCCCGCCCCAAACTTCCTGCTTCCTCCCAACCAGCTCCGCCTCCTCGGCCGAAAGGCACTGATTCAAAGAGAAAGAGGAGCCCTAAGGGCAAGGAAATCATGGACGGAGGAAAATCCCAACCTTTTAAGGAGAAGGAGGAGGCTCCGCGCACTAAACAACTGAAGATCGGACACCAGAGCAAGGGTAAAGAAACTGAGGTCCAATCCTCTCAAGGCAAGGGAAAGGAGATGGAGGCCCAGTCCTCGCCGAGCGCCTGGCTTCCTGCCCCAATGCTTCACGGGGGTCCACTGCTGGAAACTGCATCCAAGAGGGACCTTGGAGGTGGCGAGGGTGGCTACGTAGCAGACGCACTAGGGAGAACCATGCTACTTCCTATTGACATGGATGGTCTGAGGAAAATGAGGATGCAGGAGGTCTTCCTTAGTACTAAGAGGTACTTGGGCATGGTGAGGCTTCTTGAAACCTACAACTTTATTAACTCTTGCTCCTGGTTTGTCATTAACCATGCATTTATCTCCCTTGCCAGGCTCTCTAGGCCACCTATAGGATGGAGGAAGAGGTGAACAATAAGAGTAAGGCGGCCGAGAATGAACGCACCAAGCGCCTAACGGCTGCGAAGACTCTCCAAGCCTCTGAGGATGAACTCACCAAGGCCAAGGCTGACCTAACAGTTGCTATCCGTGAAAGGGATAGCACCTCGGCGGGCCTAGCTAGCGCCCAAAAACAGGCCGAGGACCAAACAAAACGTCTACTTGAAGCCGAGGATCAGTTGCAAATAGCTAAGGAGTAGATCAAGGATTTAAGTAAGAAATTGGCCGCAGCAGAGCACGACAAAGGTGTGGCGGAGTATGCCCGTGACGAAGCTATAAGGGCCAAGCAGGAGGCCGAGTTTGCCAGAAATGAGGCTGAGGTTGCCAAGGAAACGGCCGAGGATGATGGTTATAATGCGAGGGTAGCTGAAACCCAAGCCATCCTTAAAGCCCAGATTCCTGGGGTGCAGGCTTTATTACTCCCAGGTTTGGGAAGAGGCACTGAAGCGAACTGGGGTGAATGCTTCATCCGACTTGTGGAAAGCGGAGAACATATTTTACCCTGCAGCCATCCGCGAGACCACCTCCTCCAGCTCCGCGGCTATGAACGACCAACCCGAGGAAGGGGTCACCCAATCGGAAAACTTACAAGTCGGCGGCTCTCCTAGCAAGACGCTCAAAGAGGGAGAACCTCAGGATGTGACAGAAATATCTCAGCATACGGATCCTGAGGTACCCAAAGAGGTTACTGAGCCCGTGATTGGCATTCAGACGCATAATGCTGAGGAGCGAGCCATACTTGCCCAGCCCCCACAGGCAATTCCCCTTGTTGCGGTCCCCAAGAGTACCGATACTGACTCTGTTCTGCCTCCCCCAGAAGGGACTATCCTCCAGGGCGTCGAAGCTGATCCCGTTCCGCCTTCCCAGAACGTGGCCGATGCAAAACTAAAAAAGTAGAAATCCTGGCTAGGCTTTGTATTTGTTTTTAGTTTAACGATTTAACTTGTTTCTTTTCATTTCGAAAACTTTCTAATCTGTTAGTAGTTTGAACCTATTGAACATGTATATATGAAATCTTTTTCTTCCTTTTTCCTTTTGGCTGCTTGTTAGTTGCCCTTGTCAATACTTACTATTGTTTATGAATTCTGAACTGATTTATCTTAACACGTACAAATATTTGTGCATGTGATACATTTAACATCGTGTTTCAAAACCCTAGCTTACCTGCTCCCGCAGAGCCTTGGACTCATTTCTAACCCTCATTCGACGAAGATATAGGCATCGTTTTAGATGTCATGTGTAGTCGCTAAGTCCTGCTTAGTGCCCAGGTTTCTTTAAACAGTTGGTTTTCCCATAGGTTTGAGTCTGAGGACCATCCAATACCTTGGTTCTGTCCAAAACTCAGTTTTCTCATCTAAGTAGTTGGTTTCCCCATAGGTTTGAGTCCGAGGACCGTACAATACCTTGGTTCTGTCCAAAACTCAGTTTTCTCATCTAAGTAGTTGGTTTCCCCATAGGTTTGAGTCCGAGGACCGTACAATACCTTGGTTCTGTCCAAAACTCAGTTTTCTCATCTAAGTAGTTGGTTTCCCCATAGGCTTGAGTCCGAGGACCATGCAATACCTTGGTTCTGTCCAAAACTCAGTTTTCTCATCTAAGTAGTTGGTTTCCCCATAGGCTTGAGTCCGAGGACCATACAATACCTTGGTTCTGTCCAAAACTCAGTTTTCTCATCTAAGTAGTTGGTTTCCCCATAGGTTTGAGTCCGAGGAGCATCCAATACCTTGGTTCTGTCCAAAACTCAGTTTTCTCATCTAAGTAGTTGGTTTTCCCATAGGTTTGAGTCCGAGGACCATGCAATACCTTGGTTCTGTTCAAAACTCAGTTTTCTCATCTAAGTAGTTGGTTTCCCCATAGGTTTGAGTCTGGGGACCATGCAATACCTTGGTTCTATCGAAAACTCAGTTTTCTCATCTAAGTAGTTGGTTTCCCCATAGGTTTGAGTCCGAGGACCATACAATATCTTGGTTCTGTCCAAAACTCAGTTTTCTCATCTAAGTAGTTGGTTTTCCCATAGGTTTGAGTCCGAGGACCATACAATACCTTGGTTCTATCCAAAACTCAGTTTTCTCATCTAAGTAGTTGGTTTCCCCATAGGTTTGAGTCCGAGGACCATACAATACCTTGGTTCTGTCCAAAACTCAGTTTTCTCATCTAAGTAGTCGGGGGAAATAACCCCTCAGCTATGGCATAGGACCCTGGTTTTAGGGGGATTGGCTCCTCGACCAAGCCCTTAGAACCATCCATGCGATTGACGCTACAAAGTGTAGCCCCTAGTCAAGAATCATAGCCCCTAGTGGAATTCTACGTTAGAACACTATAACCGGCTGTTAGAAATGACAAGGGGACTTCCTCGACCTACCGTCTATGCCAACACACAAGCCTTTCCCACAGACGGCACCAATTGTAAGGGCACGATTCGTAACGAACCGTAACAGTGTTGGGCTCGCGCGTAAAAAAGGCTCAAACAATATCATTTGTAGAGCGTGGGTTTGAAAGGCTAGGCCTCAGTCACCAGACGGCGGGTTTCTCGTGGTGTTCATACATAATTACGTCGTTTTCGCCTTAGGAGTCTTTCTCCTGGAGGCGGGCTAGGAGGCTCTGGTTTTTGGCCATTTTTCCCAGCCCCCTCTTGGTGCACTAACCTTTACATTATATAGTCCTTCTTGGTTGATCTTAGCCCTCCACTTGTTGGTCAGGCAGGTGCTTACTTCCGTACCTGTCCCATCAGCTGTCCCCTCTTACTTTCTGTTAGTTGCGAGGATCGAAGTTACACCGTCCAAGCGTCTTTTCTCATTAACATGATCAGGATGCTGGCCGGCGCATTTAATGCGGAGGGGACGTATTTTCCTGGAACCTATTTTGCACCGTACCTCCACGTGGGCCCTATTCCACTCACATCCCCTTCAGGGGACTATTTGGGGATATCCTTCACTAAGACGTTGCTCTTCTCATCGAAGTCTTGGAGTGCCGAGGATAGGGTCGTTCTCAGCTGTTCCCCTTAACCCCTCGGCCTTTGATCACTCGTCCTCGACACACTACCTCCTTGGCACGGGCCCTGAGCCCGGACAGAGCGTGGGCCGGATCATAAGCTCCCCGGCCCTACAATTATTATTATTATTATTCTCATCTAAATAATAACTTTTTCTTGCAATTAATCAACAACAAAAAGTGTCCAATCTTTTATATGGAAACACATTTAAGAGTTCCAACCTTCATAAGAAAATATCTTATTAATTATGGTAAAATAGCCTCTTCTTTAAATAAAAAAATGTAAAAGGTTTTGATAATCCGTGAATAAGTTGAAACTAAAGAATGTGCAACATATACTATCCTTAAACAATTTCTTTAGTGGGTTTCAGTTAACTTAATTGGCAAAAATTTTTATTATTGAATAAAAAATTTACACACTTATTAGGATGTGTTTGGGACGCGCTTCCCACGTCAGCGTCTACTTTTCTTTCCTTTTTTTTTTTTTTTTTTTTTTTTAAGACCAGTGCCTGGTGCACTGTTCATGTCCCACGAACAGTGCACCAAGGCATATGAACTGTAAAAAAAGAGTGAATAGTAAATTTATTATTATTTTTTTATTGTTTTCAATTTTTAGCAAAATAAGCTGTATCCAAACGGACCCTTAAATGTCCGTTTGGGAGTTGATGAAACTTTCAGCTTATTTTAAAATTTTAGCTTCTTTTTTGTACTATTTATGAGATTCATTGTACTATTCAGTTAGCTTTTAATTATTTTTTTCTAGACTTTTAGTAAAAAGTTTTCAGTTTCAGCTAAATAAGTTATTTTCAAATAGACCATAAAAAATTAATTAATATCTTAACTTGATGATAAAAAGTAATCATCTTGAGCAATGTCCTAGATTAAAATACATGACATGGATGGAAAGACATTTGGAATATTCTTTCATTAAACTAATCGCTAACCCATGCGATACACGAGAAAGTTTTTAGTAACTATAAGACTTTAGCAAATCAAATGCCTTAAAATTTGAAAATCTTAAAGAACTTACATTAGCACTCATCAATTTGTTTACAAAGCCAATGCTAAATAGATCTACGAATTGCATTCTCATATCCTCTGTCATTTGCAAGGTGAAAGGACTCTTCTGATTACGGTTTGCATCCTTCTATCCTTCAAAAGCTTTAAGAAGTGCCATGTGGTCACTGCATAAGAATGTGTATAAGGTTATACAAAATTTTGTCATTATAATCAACATCCTAAAGCTAATATCCAATCCAAAAATGTGTAACCAATGTTACATATTATAACAAAAACTCAAAGAGACAACAAAAACAGTTGTAGGTATATAAGGGAGAGAATCAAATGTATTTCTATCTTTGCTTACTTTGAGATTGAATTTCAAGACTAAAACTTAAAATCTAGAATTCCAACAAAAGCACTGAAAAACCTCTCTATCTAACAGATCAAAAAACTCTACAGAAAAGTACCAACTTTGCTTTGAAAGAAGATCACAAAGACATCACAATAAAGAATGAGATGGAATTACTCCTTCAGTCTACCATGCTTCCAATCAGCAAGTCTTCTTTTCCACTCTCCCAACCACAAATCCAATGCTAACTTTGCATTCAGAGGAACTTATAATAATAATAATAATAATAAAGCAAACAACCAAATGAAACTATTCATCATTTTCATCTAATATGTAACTTGATAGATGGTCTTAGGCACTTTTTGCACATAGATTCTTTAAATTGTATATCAAATTAGAAGAAAGAAATTACATGTAATATATATATATATATATATATATATATATATATATATTGTAGCAATAATCATTGTGGGAGCAAGATTTCTAAATATGTATATATATATATATATATATATATATATATATAATTTGCTCATGCGAGTTCTAGCTTTAAAACATTCAAGTTAAGTCTGTAAAAATCAAACTCCAGAAGATACAACAATGCAATTGTTTATAGGTAAAGCACACATATAATCAACATGATCATTAAAACAGAGTAAAATTCAACCAACCTTCATGACTCTTTTACAATTTTATTTGGATTGTGTGTCTCAACAACATACCAATGCAATTATTAATTACTTAAAATTCAAAAAAAAAATTATTTATACATGATAAGTTACAATTCAAATTGAGTTTCATGAGTTATTTAAATGTAAACAGAACACTACAACATTTAGAAATTAGATGTACATAGACAAATAGTTAACCCTATACTAAAAAAAAAAAATCAGAAGTTTAGTACAGAGGCAAACGAATACCATACCTTTAACCTTGATTCGAATGGAGGAAAAGACTGAAGAGAAAGCCAATAAAAAAGCAGAAATTAATCAGGAATATTAAATCTAAATAAAAGTGAATGGAAAAGCAAAAATTAAGAATGAAACCTACTTTAAAATGGCAAATGAATGTACAAAGAATTAAATCTGTTACTGTTTGGTATTCATTGAAATTTGCTATTTTAAATCTGTTGCAGAGAAGGAACAACACAAATGTACAAAGAATTATAAACTGAACAGTCGTGAATTGGTTTGGTGCGCAGAAAATATATATAATATTAAAAAAAAAGAATAAACATTATCGCAAAAACTATTTATAAGATAATGGTTATAGAGTCCTAATTAAATTTGTTTATAGTTACATATTTCTAAACAAATTTGATTAAAAAAGACATGAACTTGTACAGAAGAGGTAGAAGGTTTGAAAAAAAAAAGGGGGACTGAAGAAGGCCGACGTTTTAGGTGTCCAAATAATTATTCAATTAAACAAATGATTAAGCTAAGCTAAATCAGATGTGCTAAAAAACCTAGATAGCAAAATAAAGCAAAACTTGAAGGTAAAGCAAAACCTGTAGGATTGTTGTCAGATTTTGAAGGTTGGGAGGCTCTTCAATACATCTCCACTTTCTTACAAAACCTGTAGAATTTGAATTTCTATGAGTGTTTCCCTGACTTCAACAAAAAAGAATAGAGAGAAAAAGTGGTTAGGAATTGAAATCCCTAAATTGACAAAAAAAACCTAATTAAAGACGAAATCCTTAAATTGGCAAAAAAACCTAATTAAAGACAATAGGAAAAGAGTTTATTCATAGATTAATTGAGAGATACCGAGAGAGAATGCTCTGATATGGAGGCTGGGTCGGAGATTGAAAACGTTGGTTCCCATAGTCGTGCCCTTGCAAGCTTTCTTTGAAATAGCTTGGATCTGCGTTTAAGAGAGTGTATAGGTTCTGCGTTTGGTGAGTAATGTCGAAAGGAGGGGTGTTGGGTTTAGTTTTGTCGAGAGGAGAGGTTCTGCCTTGCGTGTTTTGGTTTCAAAATTATATCGGGGAAGTGTATTTGGTTTGTGAAAGGAGAGTATATATATTTATTAAAAAAGAAATAAATCAGATTTAAAAATTAAAAATTTATGACTTTTTTTTTTTTTGGTTTTGGTTTTATTTTTTTTGTTTTATTATTATTTTTTTAATATTGTGCTGATGTGGAAAATTATGGGAGTTTCAAAAGTTTCGGTTTTATATATATATATATAGATTAAGGGCAATCACTATAATTCACACCACCCAACAACATAAAAGGAGGCTCGATTGGGGAGCTCTAGTTACTATTATGGTTAGCACGCAAAGAAGCAAAAAAGTCCCTATAGAACCAACCCACGTTGCTACCCCAAATTACGGAAGTATATTCCTTTAAGGAAGAGCATTCAGATTATTAGGCTATTAGCCTATGACTACTGAGCTATTATAAAGTCTTCTCAAACCACAAAAGTAAAAAGTTTATCTATTAATGCAAGAGAGTAAAGGGTTGTTTGGTAGGGTGTCTTGAGCAATAATTTCAGTGTTTAAACAACATTACACGTATTTTCACATTTTTTTACCCACACGTATTTTTAAAAAATACAAATAACGTTACTAGAACAACATTACTAAACGGCCCCTAAGTAGTTTATTTTGTGAAAGAACAAAGCTCCTTTAGGATGGATTATGATGTACAATTGCGAGAATTCTTGAAATCCCTCACAAATTAGGTGTTTACTTGGTTTACTAACATCTCATCAGGCAAGTTCGACCCCACATAATTTGAGGCTTTTTATATGTTAATATTAAGTAAATAGAATTATTTAATACAAATTAAATTAAGACTTGTGGGAGGGGAAAGCTCAAAGAGAGAGGATCATTGAGCGAAATCAACCTGAGGGGCAACTGGGCCCAACTATTCATCAGATCAGGCCCAGTCTAGTCAGGATAACCCAGTTAGGGAAACCAAGAAGGGTGGCCCACTTGAGAAGTAGATAGTCCTCAGGAGATTGGAGACAAACCACCAAGGCCATAAGGTTGAAGGCCAAGGAAGAAAGTAGTGTCGTGCAAGCAAGGGAGGAGGAGGCTTCCAAGTAAAGCATGTTAGGGATATTATACAAAGTAATAATGGAAGAACAAGATTAACACAAAAGACAAATAGAAAATAAATATCTTGGAGGCACAATATCGTTTTCCTTAGACAATATTTGTCTCTCACACTATTGTTGTTAAAGAGTTATTGCAAATTTGTCTGCAAGATATAACCAAGATGTTGCGTTCTACAGATAGCAATTCTGGAGAATAACCACAGAATTTCTTATGTTTCTCTCTAACTTACTATTTTATAGAGTGAACATAAGCCTCTATTTATACCCATAAGGTTATATTTCATCAAAAAGGCACGTATTGAGAGTTAAAATGTTTCATAAAACTGTTCACAAGGCTTGAAACCTCTTCAACCTTTCCGAACAGTCACCAAAAAATCTTTCAATCGATCGAATGCTCTTTTCGATTGATCGAATAGGAATCGACTAGCGATTAAACCAAGCAGAAGCTCCAGGATTTTTTCCATACCATTTTGGTCGATCGAGCCAAAGTTTTGACCAATCAAAAATGTTTAATCCAGAATTTTCACTTAGAAAATTCAAGTTCAGAACCTGAATTTTCACTTTATGAAATAATATTTTCTAAATTCAAACAATATTATTACAAACTATCCTTGTATATACCTATATATACAACAAAGCATCCATCATCTCCACATTTAATGCACTATACCAACTCAGCCTGCCGCATTATTGGCAGAATGACCCCTAAATAGTGCCCCCACAGTTGTAACCTACTCTACCACCACCAGCAAGGCAATGATGGGACAAGTATCTAAGGAGAGATCAATGGCCATCCAAGTGGAAGACTGGAATGCAATCCAAGCAACCATATATAGGAAGGAGGATCCTCCTGGAATGGGATTGGAAAAAGTTTAGAGAGGGAGAGATTAAGAAATAGAGAGAGAAAGTGATCATTGTATAACCGAGAACTATGTATCAAAAGAACCATCCATCCTGGGCCAACCCGAGGAAGAACTTAAATAAGAATCTCTCTTTCCTTGCTATAATTCTCTACTAAAACGGTAGTCCTTGGCAATCTTCTTTCTTTAAACTACTAAACCCAGGCTACCAAGGCTTAAAAGGTTGACATTGACCATCCACCTCTACAAATTAGTTGTATTGGACCTCTTTCCTCACCCAATCTCATTCCAATCTTGGGCTAGGCCGTAAGTTTTGCCCCCCTACAAGACTAATTTGATGTATTAAATACAAAAATTGATGAATAATACTAACTAAACTAAGGTTAATTTCATATAGAGGATTAAATGCATAGTTGAAGAAACTTACTTTAACTTGGATACATGACTATGCATAGTTAATTAAAGTTGTAATCTAAATTTTAATTTTATATCTTTTTTTTTAAGAGGAAGGGATAGATAGATATTTAGTATTTGGTATGTGGCTTTGTAGGTGATTAGTTTACAAAAATTAAAGTTTCAAACTATAGTATTAGGGGAGATTAGTCATCATTGATGATCTAACACACTTGCAACATTTTTTTTTTGGAAACATTTTACGATTCAGTTGGGTTAAATTTATATTGGTCTCCTATTTTGGAAGCCTTGTTATATATGAAAAAGAAAAGCAATAAATATACTACAAAATGTTCACAATATAAGATGATAATAACTATGGTTAATGAACTTCAAAAATCTAATTAATGAGTGTTTGAATTGCTTTTTTAGGTAACTGGTGACATGTCAGTTTGTAAGCTTGTAGTAAAATTAGTGGTATTGCTTTAGCATCATTCATTAAAAAAAAAAGTGTTCAATCATTTTAAATTTTTTATATTTTTATAAAATTTTGGGCTTTTACAATGGGGGATGGGGTCTTTTTTTCCTAGGGAACTTTTTGTTGTTGTTTTGGGGGCCTTAGGCCTAGGCCTTGGGTTGGCCCTGTGACCCTATCGTCAAGGTCAATAAGGACCTAGCTAGGGGATGGTCTTCAAGTTCTATGCCAAGTTCTTTGTGAAAGAGGAAAGGTTCCACATTGTAGATCTAGCAGGAGAAAGGTAAAAGAAGCATGAAGACGCAATGGATTGCAAAGAAAGCTATCCAGAAGAGGAATTCCTTCGTTTATTCCACCCCAAGAAGTCCATATCCTCCCTAACTTGAAGTTTCTAGCCAAGATGGATGTAGAAGCATGGCCTTGTTTAGCTTGGGAGCACCCCTAAAATAATGATGATCATTTAGGTAGTGATTGAAGTCTTCTTTGTTATCGGGCTAGGACCTTAATTATTGCTCGGAACATAATGGGTGTCTACAGCCATCTAATCTAGTCTCTAGGGAAACCCTAGTGCTTATGCTCAAGACTCTAGTATAACATAGTACTCATATACTGAAACTATATATCTTATATAGTACGGTAATTTTATTTTATTTTAAAAAAAAAAAAAAACCATGAAGGGAATTTTCTTTCCCGTTTTCATTGATATCATATTAGTGTCACCATAAAATTCAATTCCTAATGTCTAGAAAAAATTACACAAAGATAATCGTATCTGGTAAAATAGTCCCGAATGAATTACACAGTTTTTAGTGGGGAGGGCCGGGGTGGGGATTCAATTTATGGGATAAAAAAACACAGGGATAGTAAACAACTTAATCCCTCCCTGATGTGAGTGAGATTCAATCCTACATTTATAGTGAAAAGGAAAAAGAAAAAGAAAAAGACTAGCACTTATAAATTAATCAAACTACAAGCCCTAAAACCCTAAGGGGTTGGCTTAGTGGTTCCTAAATCCTCACGATATTCATGACATCCTACGTTTGAAACCTCTTACCAGTATCTTGGGGCCAGTGCCGGCTCAATAGTATAAGCAATTGATGCAGTCGCCTAAAGCTCCAACTAAAAAAAAGGCTCCCAAATTTTAACCAATAGTGCTATTTCTATCATTGTAATAGTATTAATTAAGTCCAAATATTAGTTAATAAATAAAATAATATTTTTTTATCAAATGAAATACAAAAAAAAAAATGTTACGTCCATAACATTTTACTACAAATCCTAAGTAGTAAGTTGTTATTGATGGCAAAAAAAAAATTTAGTGGTCGTGGGTTCAAATTTGAACCAGTAACAACTTAACATCTTGAATTTGTTACGAAAAATATTATGAATGCAACACTTCTAGAAAAAAAAAAAAAAGTAATACACAAAAAAATTCACAACATTTTTCACAATAGTTAAGTTGGCAAATTTTTACTAGTTTTCATTTAGGTTCACCGCTAAATCACTCTTTTACTTATTGCTATTAATCTATCACATCAATAGATGTAAAAAATTTTGTCAAATTTTTTGTACTTATAGATTTCAAAAAAAAAAATTTCTACATGGTTCATGTTAATTAATAGTACTTTTGCATCTAAAACAAAATAATCAGTTTTCGCCTTAGGCCTCCAAATGTTTCAAGCTATCCTGCTCAGAGCCTATTCCCATGGGATTCCTCATTATAATAACCTGGTGTGTGTATGATAAGGAGACTACATATACCTAAGGGCTGAAATAGTTAAATACTTGAAGAGGTCTAGACAGTCTCACTTGTCAAAAAAATAAAAAACTACAAGCCTTTAGAAATGGAAGAATGTGACTGGGAAGGTAGCATCTTCTGGATTTTTAGTAGTGTAGATCTTCATATGTCGGGCAAAGTGGTATGTTGGGCCTCATAGTAGAGTTAAGCAGGAGGGTTAAGAAAGTTCCAATTTAATCCCGAGTTCTAGAGCAACCCATATAATTAATTGGATTACAGGTTTTAAGTTTGTATAGTAAAGCCCATAGTAAAGTGAGCTTCAATGATAAAGTTTATAATCCTATCCGAGAACCCTTCACACTTGTGACAAAGTGAGGTCCAAACCAAAATCAATTGCCCTTCTATTCTAGTACTCCCCACCCCAAAAGAAAATCTATATATATATAAAACTATTTGGTTAGGTAAAATTTCTGCAACTATTGTATAATTTAACAAAATATAGAAAGTCTAATGTTTAGTCAACTGCCTAAAATGGGTTGATACCTCAATTTGTTGTTTCCTATAACAACAGTAGTCTTATGCTTAGCCCAACTACTCTACCACCCAATCCATAATGACCAATTCAATACAATTAGAACAATAATCTAATATGAAACTGGGGAGACAATAGGCAGAATACAAGATAGTCCAAAAATTTATTGGTGTTTATTATTGGACAAACGCTATAGGTGGAAATCTATCTTATTTATAAATAATAATAATTTATAAATAATAATAAGTTTAAGAGATTAAGAATTGGTCCTGCAATAATATTATTACAACACATAAATACTCACATTTTACCACAATTGTTTTAGGGCAATTGTAGCAAAGTGTGTTTGTTTGCACGTGGTAGTAGCATTATTGTAAATTAAAAGTAGACTCAATTATGTAATCAAATGTTGTTTTGACCATGTTGACAGAGAACTATCATTCCATTCCATTTATTTATGAACTCCCAAATGAAGACTTAGAGAAATCTCAAGAACTAAACATTATTGTTTAAAGTTTAAACAGAACTTATACCAAAACAAAACACAATTCATGCTTGGGAAGGTGCATTACATGTCCTTACAAGTTACAACACTAGCATACTTTTCTTTCTTTCTTCTTCTTTTCATCATAATTATTACTATTTTTATTAGCACACTACAGATTCTCCACTAATAATAATATTTTCTTTAGCAGCCGGTATCACAGCTTGTTCTGGTACCAGAAAACGCCTTTGTTAGAGGCACCCTCATCCGGCTCAACATAAATACACTGTTTAGCCTCTCTCCACATTGCTTTGTAAATTGGAGTGCCATCAAACTGGTAGTACTCACCAAGTATTGGCTTGATTGCTTTGGTAGCCTCCATCGCATGGTAATGAGGCATTGTAGAGAAGAGATGGTGAGCCACATGAGTGTCTGTAATATTATGGAAAACCTTATTTAGCACCCCATAATCTCTGTCCATGGTTGACAATGCTCCTCTCAGCCAATCCCATTCCGATGAGTCATAGTGTGGCAATGCAGGGTGAGTATGCTGCAAGTATGTGATCGTCACAAGGAAGCCATTCACTACAAGCAATGGCATGCCATAAACACATACAAGCCAAGCCAGCCCTTTTGCTATTGCAACTCGGTAGAGCACAAAAGTTGTAGCAAAGATACCAGTATCCGAGATAAATATTTGAAGCCTTTCACGATCAGAATAAATGGGGCCATAGGGATCATAGTGGCATGCAAAACGGTCATAGGGGCGGCCTGAAACATTGAAGGCCAAGTACAAGGGCCATCCTAGAGTGAGTGTGACCAAAAGAGTTAAGGCCCTACCTGGTGGATTGTTTAAGTACTTGGAATACCATTTCATTTTGGATTTAGGCTTGGGGACAAACACCTCATCTCGATCAAGGGAACCCGTGTTGGAGTGATGGCGGCGGTGACTAATTTTCCACGAGAAATATGGCACCATAAGAGCAGAATGGAGGATGAGGCCAACTGTGTCATCAAGCCATTGATAGTCACTGAAGGCATGGTGACCGCACTCATGTGCAATGACCCAAACACCAGTGAGAATGCAGCCTTGGAAAGCCCAATAGATTGGCCATGCAAAGTAGGAAAGGGGATATGGGAGGATTTGGAAGTAAGAGGTAGCAATGTAGTAGAAGAGGAAGGCTAAGGAGAGGTCGTAAACGACATAGGAGAACGAGCGAATGAGGGAGCGTTGGAAGCAATGGGGTGGTATGGCTTTCTTGATTTGGCTAAGTGTGAATGGGGGCTTCGTGTGTGGTACTCGTTGGAGGGTATTCTTCTGCTCTCCATTCTTCTTGGGGGAAGACATTCGGCCCCCAGCTCCCATTGTTCTTCAAGGCTTATGTGCGATCCTGAAAAAAGGTCAATATGTGTAAATTGCTAGACATCCTAATCAAAAGTTTCAATGAAATGTCAAATACTTTCTTTAGAATAAGAAAGAACTATTTCCCTAATTTAACACCTAGATGAAAAAGCTCAAAGATATCGTTGCCTTAAACACAAGTTCAGGTTATCTATAAATTCACTGAAAATGTAAACAAACCTAACCAGGAATTTCCAAACAGTGTTACAAGGTGTGTTATGTACTATGGCATTGTTCTTTAAAATAGCGTACGCTCAACAAGCTAGCGGGAAATCAGCATGGTGAACACTAAACAGAATATTATGGATTGGGAAACGCTAAAGCTTCACAACTGAAGTTAATTAAACCCAAAATTCTTTCTGACATTATCTCAGTTTACACAAGGTTAACCCACTCATGACTCATCCAAACACAATTTAACCCTCACAAAGTTAACCCAGAAAGCAATTTCTTGCTCTGGCTCTATTCCAATACACAAACACATCTTTAGTACTTAGCAGCATTTAGAAGTGTACTGGACATGAACAAAGTTTCTCTCCAAACTAGTTTGGAGAGATACTCTTCAAGCTTCTCATATATTTCTTTTTTGGGTGTGAATTTTGAAAATCTAACTGTTGAATTTCATGTTCCTTATGTCTTTAACATGCATATCAAATTTCGTTCAAATAGGATATTATTTACTATTTGATTAATTAACTTATTTTTTTATATACAATTTTAGATTACAAAAACTTGATATCATAACATTTATTTGATGACACAGCAATTGATTTTTGATTTTTTTGAAATTTCGTAAGCATTAAGGATGTAATAAGAACATGCAATCTAACGGTTAGATTTTCAAAATTCACACTCAATATAAAGATATATGATAAGATTGTAGGGTTTCTCTCTAAACTAGTTTGGAGAGAAACTTTGTTCACTTGACATGCACATGAAACTATATTAATCTCTCACTCGTTCCTCCCCCTTTTGTTGATTAAATTATCTTTAGTTAAACATGATCATATGACTTCCCGTGTAGGAAAGTAGATTACTACAACATATAAATGCATACAAGATTTGCATTTCACTTAGTGTTTGGGATATTTTAAATTCATTGGTTTATTATGCTTAAAATTTAAAAATGATAAACTCAAACGAATGGGTCCTCAAAAGTATATTATAAAGCTATTCAAAAATCACCCAACCATTTATCACACCAATGGTGACCTCATCATTGGTTTCTTCTTTTGGAGAAAAGGAAGAAACCAATGTAACAACGATTTTAGTGAGGTGCAAAAACACCTCCAAAAGGGGCCAACCACATCAATGAATACCCCTACTTTATAAGGCGTACAACTTAGGGGGTCCACTGAAATTCAAATGGCACATGGTGAGACTAAAATAAATTATGCAAGCAGTTGCTAGGTCATTCCTTTCAGTACTTGAAGTTAGTATGTTGTGCAGCAATTGTACATGTAATGTGCAAAGTTGTACGAAAAAGTTAAAAGCTGAACAAAAGAAGTTGAAGGCAAACAGACATTAATGTTCCTTAACTTTCTTTCATATAATAGTGAATCTTATACCTAGAGAGTCAACATCTATATTAAAGGGAGGTTGTGTACCACGTTATGAGTTACAACTTTCAGATCCATGGGATCCGCCATATGAACTCCAAATCAACAAATTGATGTCATCCAAATCGTGGATAGGAACATCCAACACTCAACATATCTCATCAATGTTTTCTTGTCTCTATTATGGGGTATTTGAGACAGTTATACATCAGAGGAAGGAAATTTCAAAAATCAATTTCATTTTTCAATCAATCTTTTCTTGTTATTTTTCAATCAAAGTACATTGCATTTTCTTTGGCTATTTAATTCACTGCTGGACTTGAATTAGTTTGATTTGAAACGGATGGTAGGTGAAGCACCAATAATGACAAAAGCCTAGTTTATTCTATTAATAATACAAATCCTATCTCAAATTTTGTGTTTTACTTTATATTATACTAACCACAACTTTCATGTATTCTAATTTATTTATTTATTTAATAAAATAATCAAAGTTTAAAATGGAAGACAATCAAACACATGGCATATCACATATTCAAATTCTATCACACTTTATGTATTCAACTTTGTACTCCACCAATTATAATAGACCATGTATTAGATTTTTTTTTTTTTTTTTTTCCATTTTAAACTTTGATTATTTTATTAGGAAAGTAAAAAAAGAAAAAAAGAAAAAAAAAGATACTCATATATACATAGCAAGTTGTAGTTGGTGGAATATAAGGTAGAACACAAAAATTGGGAAAATATATATGTGTTAAGACTAATCCAGTAGACTTTTACCTAAATATGAAATACATTAAAATGGTATCTACTTTTCATGGCAATATGATACAATACTTTTTTTTTTGAAACCACTCTAGGATAAAATATATACTTGACAAGAGTGTATTTCATTATTGTTGAAAACTTTGTAGTTTAATTAGTTCGCACCTCTTAGTTTTTTTTTAAAAAAATATTCAACTCAAATCCCTTTTCTTGGACTATTGAATTATTAAAAAAAAAAAAAAATACTTCACCATTGATAATATCGACCAGAATGTAACCTATACCACATATGGAAATACCAACCATAGCAGGATTCTAGTTGTCAATAGACTTAACTCAGAGAAGAAAAAAAAACAAGTTGTCATAGACTTATTATTGGTCCTAAAACGTGCATAATCAAACTCCTCACTTGTCATCATCTCCATGACAAGGGATTAGGATTCTCAAGTTTTAGGAAACCTCTACTTTGTATTAGAATCCTATTCAGTAGATTAGAGAAATTATTGGTGTCGTGTGAAATTTTGTTTCACCTATTTTACACCGAATACATAGGATAGGGTTTTAAGAATTCTAAGTTACATAACATCTTTATTCATTAAATCCATCAAAAAAGAAAAAAAAAGAAAAAAAAACTTTCCCAACTTTTTAGAGATAGAGATCCTATTTTTTTTATACAAAATTCATTGTTTTATAAAACTGGTTTTTTTTTAAAAAAAAAAGAAAATAATACAGTAATTATACGAATATTCTGTAAGGCGTTGTTTCCAAGAAGAAAAATTTGGTAATTACAAATCTAAACGGCACTGCATTGTATCCGGAGAAAATATAAAAGGAAAAAAATAATAATAACAGCAAACTATAAAATTGCAGAGAAATAAGTATATTAATAAAGAAAGAGTCATATATGCTAGAGAGATTTAACCAAAATACTCTGCATAAAAAATTATATGACTACAGATTGTGAGTGGTAGAGAAAAAGTAACAAATCTATATATAATAGTAACAGACAAATAGTTGTAATCTACCGAGTAAGATAGTTGTGACCAAAATTATGACTTTTATGTAAATCTAAAATTACTCAAATTTTATTATTTGTCCTTAAAATTATTGTAAAAAATAAAAAGTCAGAGAAGCAAAGCAATACTTTACTGTCAAGACTTGGAACAACCCAGGATAACTTCTATTTTTAATTCAAAATAGACGGCGGCATGCAATTGCAATGCATGGCCATGAAATTTAACGAGTCAACCAAAAACAAAAAATTAAGGAACGCTTATTTGATTCACCCAAAAAAAAAAAAAAAAAAAAATCATCATCAATCATCACCATCAGAAATAACAAAAATAAAGAGCAATAATTGCCAATTGGATCTTATGGTTGAAAGTTGAAACTCGAAAATTGAGAAAAAGTAAATCTTTTGCATTAATGGAATAAAAGAAAATTCTCAACCCCATCAGAACAAGAAGTCTCTATATATAATCTCCTTTAGAAAAGCTTAACACAAACATCTCTGATTGCACCCACAAGCCACATATAAAGAAAAAACTAATAAAAAAGCATTATATATAATCCATGCATGTCAAACACAAAGAGAAAGAGTATATTATATAGAGACATACCTGAAAACAAAGAAATAGAGAAGCCCTTTTAATTTCCCGGAAAGCTCTCTCTCTCTCTCTCTCAAACACAGTATCAGAGGCTGAGTTTGTTCTCTGCAATCTGCATTGGCTTTGTGCTTGTGTTGCGTTTCACAAAAGAGAGGGTCGCTATTTATTTATGAACTTTCTTTCGGACTATATTAGACAATGGGTCCCACAACAAGATCCTTAAATACTTAACCTACCCTACCTTATTTTATTTTATACGTGTAGAATTAATTAATGGCCTTGATCTTTCAATGTTTTGTTTCTCCTAGTTGTAGACGAATTAAAATTGCGTTTTAATCACGTACGAAACTACCACAGTTTCTGTTCAGAATTGTACTACTACTATTCCGTTACGCATGGATTGCAATCACATATTCACATGTCTATTTAAGCATGCACTATTGATTGGGTACATTTGCTGATTATTTAAAAAAATAAATAAAAACTTTCTTCTTATCTTCTCGTCATCAAATACCGTAAATTTTTTCCCTTTAGTAAATTAACAACCTACTTTTTCTATTAATCACTTTCCATTTTCACTAACATCATATTTCTTTTATATATAAATATATAAAAAGAAGAGTATTGTATAACAGAATCCTAAAATAGGAAACAGGTCGGGGATTCTGATGTGAGTTTTTTAGGTGATTCTTGGTTTTATTTACTTATATTGAACCCTTACCTTAAAATAGGAAAGTTGCTACTATTACTCTTGAGCAATAGAATAACTTTTTACAAAGAAAAAAATGTTATAAAATAAGAAAAATGCTATGTTTATAATATTTTCACAACAAATCATAAGTTGCAGGTTGTTATGAGTTGTTATTAGTAGACAAAAAATCATTTTAGTGGTAGATTTAAATTATAACCAATAATAACAATTTACCACATCTGATTTGTTGTAAATATGTTGTAAACGTAGTACTTCTCATAAAATAAAAGAGAAGAAATATAAACATTAATAAACATCCGTAGTGTGTTAAATATTTTAATTTTTTACTTTATCAATGACCTCTTTTCTATTGGACATATGAAATGAAGTGTGCGTGTGGGAAGTGCAAATGAAATGAAGTGTGCGTGTGAGAAGCGTGTTTTGCGCTTCCCACGTCCCGTTTTGCATTTTTTTTTTCTTCAAGATGTGATTGTTGACTTTTCTCTCGTAAACAATGCACATATACACTGTTCACGGGACCCACAAATTTTACTTTTTAGCAATTTTTTCATTAAAAATGAATCTTACGGTACTATTCACACATTTAAAAATTATTTTGCTATAATGTTTTTAGTTTTCAGTTTTCAGCTGTATCCAAACGGACTCAAAATATGTATTCCTCGTTAACCATCCTAAATCTTTAAAAATAATATTACAATTTGATTGGTTCTGGGCATGACAGAGAAATTTTTTCATCCCTAACATTTATAAGTGTCACATATTATACCATTTTTTCATCCCTAACATTTATAAGCGTCACATATTATATTTTTACATGCTATTAGATGGATAAATAAAAGCAAAAATCAAGAGACTTTTAAAAAAATCCTTTTGGGTCCTTAAGGAAATTGAGAAAATTAGGAATTGACTTTTGATTTATTGTGGTCGTACGGTCGTAGTTATTTTGTTTTAATAATTCCATTGGTCCATATCCAAGACCAAGAGAGAGAGGAGAGCAATAACAGAGATAGTATCTCATGTGCACATGAGACTTATGTCTCACGCAACCCTAAATTCGGCATGTACCTTATAAAGTTAGGTAAACTTGCACAATTGCACTTACCCAACATAAATGGAATAAGCTTGGGTACAAATTATAATTCATAATAAGTTCTGATATTTAGTGAGATGAATGAACACAACAAATGTTCATCAAAGAAGAATGAACACAACATATCATATTATATACTTACTATATAATAAAAATTGGCTTAAAAGTTGTATTTGTACCAAGTGGCTATTCTCTTTAATTGCCAAGTGGTTGCACCAAACTGTAGCTATTTTTTTTAATAGAAATAACAACTTAATTGTTCTTATTAACATGTATTGTTTTAAAATTTTAATTTAATGTGAACTTTTTTTTTCTTATCTATTACTTAATTGTTCTTATCACGTATTTGTTAAATGTTTTTATCAATTTTTATCTTTTTTTGAGGGGGATCAATTTTTATCTTAGACTCAATTTTTTTCCACTTAGTTATTGTTTTTTAAATAAATTATATATTCTATAAGTTTATGGCTAAAACTGTAAAACTGGATTGAGCTTATTTTTACTGAAACTGAAAACTGAAACTGAAAACACTGTAGCAAAATAATTTTTAAATGTGTAAATAGTATCGTGAAACCCATTTTTAATGAAAAAGTTACTGAAAAGTGAAATTTGTGGATCCGTGAACAGTACACAGATGCACTGTTCATGCACTGAAAGTCAACAAAACCGGCTTTAAAAAAGAAATAATAATAAAAAAGGGGCTAAAACGCAGACGCAGTGTGTTTCAGCCCAATCCAAACGCTACTGTAAATGTAATAGCCCTATGCGGTATTTATGAAAAATCTCCTGATACTAATGGAGTGGATAAAAAATTTCAGCAACGTACGGTTGTGATCTACTTACGGACAAACTGTGAATAGACCAGAGGGGCCATCATCATCTAAGGTGTTATTTATTTTTAAAAAGTATGTATAAATTTATAATTTTTTTAATTAAAATTTAGGTGAAAAATTATACCTACCCTCTCAAAAACTGACAACTAGTCAAAAAATGAAAGAACATATAAACAAATGGACACACAACCCATTCCTATGATTGGCGATCCCTCCCAAAGCAAAACACCCTCGTTTACCTAACAAATTCTTGCATATTGGGATCGATTTGTTTAATTAAAAAAAAAAAATGATTATGTATTTATTTATTTATTTAGAAATTCAAGTGATTATATATTCGATACTTTTTGGATATCCTTTTGGATATGAAGTTAAAAGTTTGGAACATTAAGATTGAGATTTAGATGTTATCACAATAATATTTGGGTCTACACACCTAAACAACTTGTTTGAGTGTGTTCTACTTGACAACACCAAGGGCGTAGTTAGAAATTTTTACTTAGGGGGCCAAATTGCAATATTGATGAAATAATCATAATTTATAAATACAAAATTATCAACTTTGATATATTGTCATATTTTTAAACATTAATGAAAATACAAAAAAGGGTCTAGTTAACTATATACATATACAAAAATTTGCAAACTATTATTTTAAGCACCATCAACCCATCATTATCCATAATATTGAAATTTCCTTTTTTTTTTAATAAATTATTCAGCACCTAATTTCAAATTTAAAAAATGATGATATGGAGAGAGAATATAATATATTATCATATAGCAATACAAAAAATTGAACAACATATTCTTAGTACACGAACCATATTCATAAAACTATATGACCATTATCATATACGTAGCAAAGCATAAATCTAAATGGCCATATGGTGTTGAAGAAAAAAACAAACTTGAAATGCTGAGACATAATTACTTTCTTGAAGGCTAAAACAAAAAATTAAACAAATTAGCAAGGAGAAGCTAGAACTGGAAGCAAATATGGACAGTTTTTTTAATAGAAAAAATGAGTTTATTTGGTTCCTACCCTTGTTGAGAAGAGAGTTTTAAGTGTTAGAGCAATAACCAATGAGAGGAAAGAAAATCAGCAGGGAGAAAATATAGCAGTGGTAGCTTCTTTTTTTCTTTGAGAATCCCATTGGTGGCTTCTTGAGATTGAGAAGGATGGGAAAAAGTAATTTTTTTTGTTTGAAAATGGGTGGTAAAAGATGCTATTTTAAGAGTGTGGGTTATTGTCTATTGGATTGACAATAAGTCATTTAGACAATTGGGAGAGCTAGCTAGTATTTTATTTGAGGACTTTGGGTTGTTGTTATCTATTGGACTAAGTAGAGATCCTAGAAAGAATTGGGGGGGCTGGTCATATTTTTCTAAGGGGGCCATAGTCTTTTACTTTTTCTGTTGCTATCAGACACATAGCCTAACAGTAGAAGAAAATTAAAATTTTGGAGGGCCATGACATAGCTCCGCCCCTGGACAACACATTAGAAGAATATTGGACATATTATAGAACCTAATGCTTAGTGGCTGAAGTTGAGTATAGTTTTGAGCATAGTTAGTAAAATACGGTACGTGTATCATACGACAAGTATATGAACGGGTATAATTCGAATTCTTTTAAGAAAAATATGTTTCAAAAATTTGGAAATGGAAAAGGAATAGTATATGTTTAGTATGAGTATATTACGTTTATATTTTAAATTTTTGTAACAAAAATACGTAAATATTTACTATATATTGTTTAAGGTATAAACACAATAATTTAACATATTATAGTCATATAGAAAATTTTGAACAATTTAACTTGAAATAATTTTCTTAATAAAGAAAATTATTTTAGTATCATGAATAAATAACGATAACACTAACAAATAAACGCGAATATATCTGTAGCTTTGAAAACTAAATGGGAAACACCCGTTCCTCTCAACCTTATCCTTATGTTCGTACGTGTATCTTATGGGTATCTTGTGCATAGTTACATTGTCAAAACTATTATACTAAGTATCCGTTTGGATTGGGTTGATTTTCCTATGTGTCTTGTGTTTGGCGTTTTCAGCACTGATTAGTGGGTCTCGTGCACTGTTCACGGGACCCACAAGTTGTCTAATTCAGTAAATTTTTCTTCAAAACTGGGTCCCATCTTGTGCATAATTACATTGTCAAAACTATTATACTAAATATCCATTTGAATTGGGTTGATTTTCCTATGTGTCTTGTGTTTGGCGTTTTCAGCACTGATCAGTGGGTCTCGTGCACTGTTCACGGGACCCACAAGTTGTCTAATTCAGTAAATTTTTCTTCAAAACTGGGTCCCATCTTGTGCATAATTACATTGTCAAAACTATTATACTAAATATCCATTTGAATTGGGTTGATTTTCCTATGCGTCTTGTGTTTGGCGTTTTTAGCACTGATTAGTGGGTCCCGTGTACTATTCACGGGACCCACAAGTTGTCTAATTCAGCAAATTTTTTTTCAAAACTGGGTCCCATGGTACTTTTCACACATTTAAAAATTATTTTGCTACAGTATTTTCAGCTTTTAGCAATAAGCGGTATCCAAACAGACCCTAATTAGTAAATAATTTAAAACGCTAAATTAACTAAAGTTATATATATATATATATATATATATATATATATATAACACTTAACGTAATGACAATATGTAGAGATAAAAAAAAAATGTAGCATACTAATTTCAATATATTAGAATACAAGATTATAATAGATGATTACAATAAGTTTAACAATAAATTTCGTATCTGTTTGAATTGCTAAGTTATTAATGATAAATAATAAAATAGGAAAGATTCTTTGGTACTTTCAGACTCTACCATGAATTTAATGAGTGGAACACATTATTAATATGAGAGGAGTAAGCACAGTTCTTCATGTTCCAAAAAAAAACCTAAGAATTACTCACAAAAGATTATCAAAAAAAGAATTACTCATAAAATAGTCCTATACAAGACTAACTTAGCAAATTACGAAATTTTTTACGAAATAAAAAAAAAAATTGCTGAATAAGTTGCTAAAATTATTTCTGTATATATAGCATTTCCCTTAAAATATTCACCTGACTCTACTCGAGGCGACTCTCTATTTGTTTAATATATACTATATAGCATTTCCCTCAAAATATTCACTTGACTCGACTCGAGGCGACTCTCACTTGACTGTTTCCACTTCCGTGGCCAACTTGGAATATCTCCTTTCCTAATGGAGGATCTTCTCTAGGTTTTATCGCCTCAACAAAAGGGCTTTTTGGTTCCAAAGATTTTTTTTTTTCTAAAATAATATTCTATTTCTAGACACCTCGAATATTTGAGGAGAGTAGAAAATGGATCTTCTTGTGATATTTTTAAGCATATAGCCAGGTTATTCCATTTCTTTTTTTAATTTTTTATTTATAATCACCAGGTTGTTCCATTTCAAATTTTCAATAGTTTGCAACTTTCAATGAAACAAAAAAGTTATATATGGATGTTTTAGAAAGTCAAACTTACAACATTGCTGCATTGCATGACACGAAAGAAAGATTGTTTCTTGGATCATGACATGTTTTTTAAGTAAGATCGTGACATATTTAGTTGGGAAGAAAGTAATTAATTAATTAATATGACAAATTATAAAAGATTTTATTACTACTATACTATTACTTAAATTCTAAACTAAAATATACTGTTGATCTTTAAAATTTGGAGTTTTTTTTTTTTTTTTGGTACCTTTATATTTTAAAATTTTCATTTTAAGTTGTTTGATTTCGTTTTCATATTTGTATTGCTGTCATTTTTTGTCCCCACCTCCACTTATCGTAAGGAGGAAAAAAGTGCCAACAAATTCTACGACTACGATTAGAATTTAGGAGTAGACATGGCAAAACGAGTCAGAATTTTATGACCCAATTCGACCCAATCCAAAAAATACCAGACCCGAACTTGATTTTTTTGACTTGAAACAAAAATGGGTTGACTTGTGACCTGACCCGTGTTTTTTGCAAGTCAACTTGACTCGACTTGCGACCTGAACCATTTTTTAAAACGTTTTTTTTTTGTAAAAATAATAATAAAATTAAGACAATATTGGTTTATTTGTTTATTGTGAGTTTTAGGGAAACAATTGAGATATTTATATAACTGCATGCAAATAAATTGAAAGATGAATGGTTGAACATTCTATAATGAGTAAAGATTTTTAGATATCAAATAGCAAAGTATATGCTAAGATAATCTGATTACAGTAGAGTTAAAAACATTCAAAATAAATTGTAGACATGTATGAGAAACATTCATAATTGTGAAAATAGTGAAGCAAAAGTACCAAATTAGTATAAATTATGAATGCTTAGACTTATTTTTTAACAATTTATGTCCAAAATAAACGGCTTTTCAAAATAAATTATGATATTTCTTAGAGTGTGTGTTGTTTAACAATGATATGATATTCATAAAAGAGACCATGTATAAATAAGTAAACAATCAAACTTTAATGTATATTCTCAAATTAAAATAGAGTGTCAACCAAAGTTGATAATAGATTATAAAATTAATTTTCAAAATTGTAAATTTCTTATATGTGTTTATTCTTTGTCAAATGAGTTATCCAATAAGTCATTTGTAATTTTGTTTTATATTTTGGGATGTTGATATTGTGTAGAAATAAAATTTGTGTATTTATTTTACTTATCTTTGTCTTATTTTGTTTTAGTTAGCAATGTTGGGATTTATATAATTTTAAAATTATTGAATAAGTATTAATAAGTTTAACTGAGTTCATTCTTGATATAAGTGGTAAATTCAAAGTAATACATTTTACATCAAGTAATTTGTTGCATAACTTTCCAAATGACAAATACATGTTGTTTTTTTTATTTAAAAGAGAATTCATGTGAAAAATATGGGTCAACCCGACACGCAACCCGATTGACCCGAATCTATTTTTAACTTGCTTAAAATGACCCATTTTGACCTGCAACCCGTTTGACCCACAACTCGATTGACCTGACCTAACCCGTCCATTTGCCATGTCTATTTAGGAGGGAGAATTCAGTGACTATCTATTGTACAAGATATTTGATGGATTCTTTATAACGACCATTGATCATAGATGTATATCCAATTATGTGCCTCATATTTCGATAGCTACAAGCATACGTATGATACAAAACTTTTTACACACGATACGATACGTATCGCATATCATATGATACTGATAACTATGACTACAAAGATGTAATTATAATTAATTGATTCTACAACAAACTTTAAGCATATGCACACACAAAATTTAAAATATTTTCACTTTAATACTTTTTTAATAATTCGATAATTATAGATGTGGGGCCAGAGAATTTGTGGCCCCGGCCCACTTTACATTAGGGTCCAAAGCCTGAGCCGAGGAAAACTATTGCCGAGGACGCATAATGAAAGTCCAAAAAAGGGCTAAAGATATGGCCGAGGACGATCTTATGCTCGATACCCCATAAAGCCCCCAAAGGAAAGGACGAGCCCAGTGCAAGAACAGACCAAGTGAAAAAGCTGCCAATAATGCAATAAAGAACTCTGCATATGATAGGTCCATGCTCTTCACCATACTATTCAACTTTTACAACCACCCCCAACCACTCTAGGTACGGGCTGATAGGACAAGTTTCAACCCCAGAAAGTAGAGCTTACACGTAGACACTGGAGGGAGGGTAAATGTTAGTATAAAAGGGAAAAAGAACCAAGGGAAAAGGGGTGGTCTCCCGGACCATGAAGTCTTAAAGAAGGAGAATAATAAGAGCACTAAGCTCCTTGGACAAGGTCTAAAGATCGGAACCACTCATGTCGCGTCAGAAGAAGGTCTTGTTAGACACATCAGGAAGGTCTTGTTAGACATGTCAGGTTCATCTTCATGTAAATTTCCATAGAAACCACGACTAACCGTTGTTCGGTGATCCAGGCCTAGCCTTTCAAGCCCACGCTCTACAAATGATATTGTTTGGGCCCTCAAACATACGAACTCAATATCATTTTGGGATCGCTACTAATTGTGTCCTTACAATAGATATCTCATTTAAAAACATTAGGATACGGTAACTGGTTGAGCTACAAAGTTTCCTCAATTTTCACCTTAATTTTGTTTTACATCTATGTTGCCTTAAGGTGAAATAACTAAAAAATTCTGCATGAATTATGATGTGAGCTAAATTTAAGCTCACTGGCCCATTAAGAAGAGAAAGAAAAAAAAAAAAAATAAATCTGCAATTCTTTCCAGTTCGGGCTCTCGAGAACTAGAAAAAATAATAATCCTCGTTCCACCTAAAAATCTAGAAATTCGTTGATATTTGAATGGATTCTTAGACCAAAGCAACTACTTTGTTTTGAATTTAGAACATATTATATGACATTTTCCTATTCGTTCTACGTCGTATACGGTTGAAATGAATATATATATAATAAAATAAAAACTTACTCTTGATGTTTTCTCACATTTTCAATAAAATATAATCGTATTTCAACAAGGTTTTTTGTGTTAGAAGTTAGTTTTCAACAAGAAATTAAAAATAACATGTGGAAAACAAAAGAACCAGTTGACATTAAAGAACTCTAGCAAAAACATTACAATAAAGTAAATAGAGATTAAATTTTATAAAGATTTGGCGTAAACACTTTGATTTACACCGGTCAATAAGGACATATTACATCATTATATTACTAAGATATAAATACATTTGATAATAATATCATTTCAATAAACATTATATTTCAAGTTTTAAATAAAAAACTGACATTTTGTTATTACTTATTAGAGCATTCGCATCCGGGATGGCAAAAAAGTTTTATTATCCAGCCTTAAAACCTATTTTATCTATTTTACCATCTCATTTTACAACTCACTCTACATTCTAATTTCTAATTTTACATACAACTCATTAAAATAATATACAACACCATTAAATAATAATATAATATTAACAACTTTCTTTCTCTCTTCCCTTCTTTCTCTTTATCAAACCTACAGCCAACAATCACCACCACCACCACTAGCAACCCTACCAACACCAGCAACACCTACCGCTAAAACTCAGCCCAACTACCAAAAGCTAGCCATCGCCACTATTGAAATACCACAAAATCGGAAAAACAAAAAACCACCACCACCAACCACAACAACCCACAATCACCGGCCACCACCACCATAGCATTACTACACCACAAACCCTAAAAAATAAAAAATAAAAATTTTCCATACCCATCTAACCGTAACCAACCACAGAGATCCATAACCATCGCCACTACCAAACCCACCAAGATCTATACCCACCGCCAATCAAACACCACCATAAATAGCAAAAACCCACTAAACATCCAACATAACTTTTAGTTATGAGATGAGAACAAAAAGGAGGGTAATGGGTAGTGAGCTTGGCTGGGTTTGGTTGACTAAGAAAGAGAAAATCTGGGTTTGAGAGAGAGAGAGAGAGAGAGAGAGAGAGAGAGATTAGATGGCTTGGTTAGCGGCGACAACAACAAAAGTAGTGTCGGCGGAAGCAGGGAGGCAGCAGCAGTAGAAACAACAGCGGGGGCAGTAGCAGAAGCAGAAGTAGCATCAGCGACGGCAGTGGTAGCAAAACTTGCAATGGCGAGAGGTTAAGAGACTTAGCTAAGATGGGAGAGAGGAGAGCAATGAGGGATAGGAGAAACGTTGGTGACTGGTGAGTGCTGAGAGGCACGGACAAGAGAGAGAGAGAAAGATAAGAGTGAATATTTTTTTATTAAAAGAGTGTGGTGGGCCTTTTGTGATTTTGGGTTGGACTGCCTCCTGCTGTACTAGGCCAAAGTGTTCTGGATAAGAGAGTCGGGACCAGTCTAGTTGCAATTCACCCTGGTTCGGCTTTTGCACAAACTATACCCCGTTTGTCGAAACTTTTAGTCACATGCCCATGGCAGGCGAAGTTATTACAGAAAAGTTATGGCAGATAAATAAAACAATGATAAAAGAAATATGTTTCTTGTTAGGCAAAACAAGTAAGGGATCCTTAGTTAAAATAGGGAAAAAGAACACATTACATGTGATATTGCAAAGACAAGATAAGAAACAATAGCAAGAAGTAATAAAATCAAAGAATGAAAGATCAGTTTGCCATGTTCAATTGTATTATGGGGCTGAGGCCAAAGAGAGAACCATTTCCTCAACGTGGATAACCTCACAGGATAATCTTGCTGTAAAAATTATTCACTTTGAGGGAATGGGCCTGAATGACTTGTGCCCAAACGAGTTCTTTATCCTTAACGGAGGGTAGGCTTTTAGAAGGAGAGAAGAGATTAGCCTATTGGTGTATGCCTGCCATTCTACACTTTGTTTCTTTTCTCTTTTCTCTTCGTTTTGTTACTTTGATTCTTTCCCACTCTTTTCTTTTCTTTCTTAATGCTTGCTCATGTGTTGTTATAGTGATGGTGGTGTTGTAATTCTCTCATAATGGTTGCTATCGTTCTAGTGATGATACTGTGCACAATGAGGGCCCTTTATATATTACCTGTCGTGACTGATTTTACCATTTTAACTTTTAACCACTTTTGTCTAGTTTAGGGTGTTCCTCCCGACCATCCACTAGTTTATCAGCTGTTCAGCCACCACCACTTACCTATGCTGATTGTGCCACTCCCCATTACTAGACAAACAAGACTATTTTGTTTGTTTGCTCACCATGGCATTCTCTCCTGCTATTCCTCATGGCATGCATCTAGTGGTTCCAACTCATCTTTCCTTCTTTTAGATGGTAAGTCATCCCAGCAGGACATCACCCCCAAAAGAATATGAGCAGAAACCCTAGAATAGGCTTTCCCTTCTCCCCTCTGCCAGACCATACCTTCTCTTACCTCTAACCCATGACCCACCACTCCTGTATTGGCTGGGTACAGGCTGGTGGTGCCTAGGCCTTGTGTGTGCTCCACTTCCCATGTACACCAAAAGCTTGTTTGTTGCTCATGCGCCTACCGTGGTCTGGAGGCTCGTCTGTGCATTCTGCCGCTCATCCTTGACCTCTTATGGCATGAACTATTTTCTTATTTTCTATTCTTTATTAGCTTGTTCCTTTCAAGGGTTGGGCCTTGCTTGATTGTGGGTTTTCCCCCTTTCAGCCCATTCTTTGCTCCTTCCGCAATCTTGTTGCCATTCTTGCCATACCATTCTGCTATTCTTACCGTGATGTCATTTGACCCGTGCTTGCTAGGCCTCTTTAGGCCTGCTGTTTATTCTTCTCTCAATGACGTAATATGGTCATTGGACTTATAATTATGCTACTTTGGGCTTTTCTTGACCTATTATATTGCTTGTGGGCTCCTTTGTCCCATTTCTTTCTTCTTGGGCATCCTTGGCCCATTTTCTAATTTTGTATACCCATAGGCTTTTACTAACTCTTTTGGGCTTTCCTGACCTAATTACCTTATCCTTCATCCTGGGGGTTTATGGGCTTTCCATCAACTCCTTACTTTCTTACTTTATTACTTCGGGCCTGCTGCGGTCCATTCTCACTTTTCTACATTACATAACGCCCATGGGTTTACTATTTCTCTCTTCGGGTTTTTTTTAGGCCCGTTTGCTTTCCTCAAGGCCCATTTATGTACTTTATGGGCCTATGAACCATTGGTCCTGGCATTCGAGCTTAATATTTTTTCTAACAATCCACTAACTCTTCTTTGCCCACATTGCCGGGCTTCTTCCTGCTACTAGGCCTCAAAATGAGTATCAACAAAGAGACAAGAGAAATAACTTTTGAGAATAAACAATTATATAAATGTTTAACAACTCGGCTACTATAACAAGTTGCAAAATTTTTTTAAGTTTCCATACTTGGTTAAAGCTCCTTTTTGTGGGTTTAGTGTGTAAAATAGCAACTGGGACCCAATGCTAATGCTCTTAGGTGTTATTAGACCAACGTGGTTTCAAGATTTTTTTTCCCATCCTCGTAGTATTAATTACTTGAGGACAGCCCTAAACTTTCAATAAATATAGGTGGAGGGTGGGGGGGAGCTCCAAGTTGTAGGCCAGCCTAAAGGTGGTACAATTTTCTTAGGAGTTAGGACCACAAAAATGTTTAAGACCATAAAATTGTTCACCCACTTCTTGCCATAATTATAACACGGTAGTGTGATTGGCGAAAAAAAAAGGTGGGTCCATGTGATATAAGTGATGGTTAATTACGAGGAGTGGGATAACAATACAACATTACATTGTTTAGGAAGGTGATGAGATTAAGAATTTTTTTTTTTTTTTTTTAAGAGTTTCAACCTATGGCGTTCGCTTCTGATAATGGTTCTTTATTATCAGAACAAGACACCAATTGAATTTTTGTGTAAGTGGGAATTGAATAAAATAAACCAAAAATTTTAATGTCACATAATCGTAATGTGCATCATATCAAGAGCACATCATGGAAGCCACAAACACCTTCACCAAATTCCTTTACCACAAATATGTCAATGGGGTTTAACTTCAGTACTTCACTAGCCTTTAAGTTCATTTTGGCCTCGTCAGCTATGTTCATTATGAGGAGTGAGTGCAAAATTCAGGATTCAAAAGTGGTTTGTAAATTTGTATATCTCGAAGCAATGGTCTGTGCTTCTTGTGATATTTGTATTGTTTAATAGGCTCTGTAATAATGACCCAGTACTAAATAGTAATGATATAAACTCTATGCCCCATTTCAGAGCCCAACCTTCCCCTTCTTGGGCCGAACACTAAAAATCACCTTTACACCAGAGCCCAGAAGTCCCACACCTGATGGGTTATTGTATTTCTTCATAAAAAAAATACTATCACACGTAATATTGGTTGATAGCTCCAGATATTTATAAATATGAAATATATATAAATTATAATTAGTAAAATAAGCGTACTCTATGTACTTATTGTCCATTGTACATAGTTTTTTTTTTTTTTTTTTTTTTTTAATGAACAAAGTTTAACTACAAAATTAGTTGTAGTTTTATGCTACAATCTTACTCAATATTTTTTTATTTGAGGTAAATTTTGACAAATCCACTATTGGATTACATCTTTTTTTCTTATATCTTCCATACTTGAAAATTTTCTAGAAAATTAAAAATCAATAACTATGTTATCAATAAATTGTTTAAATTGCAAGTTTTTGTAGATTAAAATTATGCATAAAATATAAGCTTATAGATCATATAGTAAATAATATCTGATTGACACAAAATTTGACATGAATATTAAAAGCGTAAAGAACATACAATTCAACGATTATATTTTTAAAATATATAGTAATGTTTATTTTATTAAGTAAGGTTGTATCTTTATACTACAACCAATTTTGTAGTTATAATTTTTTTTAATTAAAAAACAAAAAGAAAGACTAGGTTTACTCATCTTCTTTTAAGATTCATGTTATCTCCTCTATTCCCTCTTGGGTTTTCTCTCAAGACTAAGATGGATTGGAACCCATTCTCTATTTATTTTTTCTCTAATATATCATCATTATTCGAAAGAAAAAAAAAAGATATTTTTTAATTATTAAAAATAAAAAAAATAAATAAATAATAACTAGGTCCACTCCCATTCTTTTAAGATTAAGAATTTGAAGGTATCCATTCTAACCAATGTCAAATAGCCACATATGGAATTTATTACTCTTTTTCTTTTTTAAGAACAAGGGTTTTCAAGGTTATTTGAGCACCTGACTATTCCCTCAAGTTTATGCAATACTTCCGTCTCATACACACTACGTATAACAATGTGAAATCCCTAAGAGTAGCTTCAAGTTGCTTGCTAGAGGTTTTGAATCTAGATTCTCATGGATATTGAGAAGCCTTAAGAACCACTAAGACAACCTTTTATTAGAGTTTGAAATTTATTACTCCGAATGGGACAATTATCTTTATTTTATTAGCTTTCATTAATTAATATTTAATAATAATTAAAGCAATTATTTTTTCTTAATTAGGAAGATTTTCTTGTCATGGAGAAATTATTAAAATTAATTGTCTCCCTAGTGCAACTCCCCTATCCTTTCGGGCAGGCGGCAGCCTCTCCAATGGGTTCACATAGGGTCGGCGCCTTCCTATGAGAGGCGAAAACAGTTTGTTCTATGGACTTTTTCTTTGTTTGAAAATCATTCGGTGGAGTATTCTTGCCAAATTAGGAGCATATTGTATTTTTTATTAGTCTAAAAAGAATTCATTATATACTGAGTGCTAGCAAGTCATCATTCATAGTTCTACTTAGACTACTTTGTTTTATTTAATCATGTGATTATAAGTCATGGACATTTGTTAAACATGTTAATAAGTCAATTTTCCTTTTCGTCCAATTTCATAATTTCACTTTATATTTATAAAGAGAAGTGTTACATTCACATCAATTTTAGAATAAACCCTATATGATAAAATTGTTACTGGTTCTAATTTGAATTTACTATTAAAATTATTTTTTTACCAATGAATAATAACTTGCCACTTAGAATTTGTTATGAAAGTATTGTGAATATAACATTTCTCATTTATAATAAAATGTTTTAAATTTATATATATATATATATAGAGAGAGAGAGAGAGAGAGAGAGAGAGAGAGAGAGAGAGAGAGAGAGAGAGAGAGAGAGAGAGAGAGAGAGAGAGAGAGAGAGAGAGACGAAAACTTGAACAGCCACTTATCATATAAATTATAATTTTTGTAAGGACCTGATTTAGGCTCCTAGCCCAACGGGTATATGGACTTAAGCCCAAAATAATAAATTTGTAGAGAATGAGTTAGAAAACGGAGTTCTAATGAATCAGATAATAGAACAATAGATTTTGATGACAAAGAGAGGAAGATAACAGAAGTTTACTAAGGAAAAGCGTCCTCGGATTAGTCCGAGGAGACTGATTCTTAAATATTGCTTAAGGCTTTGTTACAGGTCTTGTCCCTCTGTTGCTATGGTGTTTTTCTCTTTTCTTCTTCCATCCTCCACTATCAGGGTTTCTCCTCTATTTTATACTATCCTCTTTCTTTTATTTCCACCGTCCACGTGTAGATTTAGATTGATAGTGCTGATACTTGTCCCATCAGCCCCTTCCTAAAGTCTTTGGGAGTAGCTGTAAGGCTAAAAGGCACAGTTCAGTTAGCTATAGAGCATTCAATGCGATGGTAACAATTTTTTCTTAAATATTTCAAGGCCTTCCTTTGTCCTATTCCTTCTTAATACTTATCATTTTCCATGGAATGGTCCGGAATGTTACTCTTGATGACAGACCATACCCTCTCTCCTCGGCCTTGCCCAGCCAAGGAGGGATTCTTTCTCAGACCACCCCCGGGGTGGCTCTAATCGGAGTTCATTTCTTCACTTACTAACATAGACCCTTCTGAGAGTGTTTATCCGTCCTCGAATTGGGCCCCTAGCCCAATATATACATAGTTATGGGCTCCCTGGCCTTTCACCCCCACAATTTCCATGTAATCATGTATATCCTTGCCTTCTCAACATAATTACTTCAGTCACAACATGGGGTTGACCACGTACTATACCACATTCCAAATCAGACAAATACTACCTATTACAAGGTTGCCAAACAAGAAAATATGTGATCAATTACTAAGGAGCTTATAACTCAAAAACTTAGGCGTTATACATTTCAATGAATTCTTATCCATTAAATTGATTTTATGATTCTAATACCCCTAAGAGCGTGGATTAGAATTTAAATTTTTGCACTTTGAAAGCATTGTGCGACTGTATACTAAGTCTTAAATTAGATCCACTCTAAGTTGATTTGAACTTTATAAGATACTACTCATATTATTATTAGTCATTTTAGATATAGTATTGATGTGACTATTACTTTCTTGGATCATAGCAAATGAACTTGAAATAAATATTTAAAGATTTAAGTGAGGGAAATTGTAATATCCAAACTATGTAGATTAGTGTAAATTTAGGACTAATGGAGTCACACATTAAACATACACTAGATCGATGTAAGCCATATGAGCAATAATTACATTTCATATTTTATAATACGAATCAAATTTTAGAAAAAAGAATGAATTGCTGTTGGACAATCCTGATCAAATATTTTCAATCTATCAAATGGTAATCCAGTTTATCACATATTATTTTCAATTTTGTATAATTTCTTTGGTAGTATATAGTATATAACATTAATATAATAATAATAATTATTATTATTATTATTATTATTATTATTTATTTTTGATTTTAGACCTTCCATATAAAGATTCTTGCCTAACCCCTATAAAATTTGGACCTCTCATTTTCATTTAGGTCATACCATCACAAGTGTGAGACTATTGACATTGCTAGCAAGAAAATACCATAGTTGGTTCTCTCTCTCTCTCTCTCTCTCTCTCTCTCTCTCTCGTCCGTGTGATTCTGCCAGTATATATAATATTTGTATCTGCATGTGGTGGTGAATAATGTTGTTTATAGCACACTGGTGTTGATCTATCATCCATAGATCAACATCTGTATTACCGATTTTGATTCCCTCTGTTATAGGGAGCTCAATTGGTCATGCTTTCAGTCTTCTTTAGACTGCTTGCATGAACTCTGACGAACTTTATATATAAACGTTCTCATTTCTCCATGTTTTTGTGCGTGTTTTATTATTATTTTTGAGAGAGAAGTGTATGTTATGTAGTAAACTTATCTATCTATTATACAATTTTTTTATTAGTATATAATATACTTTTTTCCTCCGATTCTTATTCATGGCTCTACATGTTCACGTTTATCATGTATATAGGAACTAGATCTCTCTCTCTCTCTCTCTCTCTCTCTCTCTCTCTCTCTAAAGGAATTTTGAAATGAGTCTGGACCATTGATCTACCAAAGCTGGATCGATGAATGGATTATTGGTCTTCATCGAAAACCCAAATTACCATATGTGTTCAAGTCTCTATCTCCCTCTCAATGATGATTTTTTGTTAGTTACCTCATGAAAGTGTTGTCCATTTGTAATTTGTGTCAGCCTTCCAGGTCATATTGTGTTTTCATAAAGTGTTTCGGTTTCATTCTCTCATACAAGCCAAATCCTGATCTTCAATCTCTCTCTCTCGTGTGTGTATGTGTGAAGGGCGGGTTGGTGGGTGTAGTACTAATTTCCTTAATGACCAAATTCTTTCTCTAACATTGTTTTTCTTTTCTTATTTTTTTTGATGATTTGCATGGACACAGGTCGATCTCTTTAATTTGCTCTCAAAGCTTGACTAGGATCTTGTTCTTAGCAATCAAGCAATGGCTCCCCAATCATTCAATCAGGCATATGCAGTGAATAGAAATGTTGGATATTCCAACCCATCAAGAAACCAGCAGGTGGACCTCACTCTCAGGCTTGGATCATTCCAATTTGCTAATCCTATTCCCATGAACCCTCAATATGCCCAACCCAATTACTTCACTGGCCCTCACACTCAGGTTCTCCTATACTTTGTTCTTGCTACAAATTAGATTTAGGTAGCTTATTTTGGTGATTGCTTCTAGGGCTAATGCTTAATAAGCCATGATCGGCCCGGTATTAATTGTTAAACCTTGTTTGTTTTGTTAATTATGTCATGATGATAATTGATAAATGGGTTTTCATGTGAATAGGAATATATTTTGAGAATTTAATTATGAACCTGAAATTATTTTAAAGAAAAAATTCAATTTTTGTTGGAATTTTTATATCAAGGTGTGTGTCTATATATATATAATTATTTTCATGTTTATAAGTCACTTCCTATAAGCAACAAGACCAAAATGATCTCATTCTTTGATTTTTATGAAAAACTCTAAATTTTCTTAAGATTATCATCACGATTGTCTTCATAATCATGACCTTCATTAATTATAATCAAATTTTTTTTTTCATTCTCATCATCATCTAAATTGTATTGTTACTTGTGTGCATCCACATTTTTTGCTTGAAGACATTCTTTTAAATATGGGTTTTTTTTTTTAAATAAAAAAATTCTATACCATTGGTTTTTATTTTTGTGTCCCCTCAAGTATGAAGCTATGGAATGACAAAGATTGGTTATCATTATTATTACTATTACAAATACAGTATTCTAAAAAAAAATTGAATATGTTTTTAAAGTAACTAGATGTAATTTTTTTGAATAGTAATGGAAGCAGCAAAAATAGCTCTGGAACCAACCATACCTTTGGTATCGTCAATATGGTTTTATTGTTGCAAAAATAAATTAATATTCTATTTTTTCACCTAATTAAGATTAACATCGTCTAAAGTTCTTAAAATAATTATACTGCAGATTATTAAAATTCTATTAAATTTTGTCATGTCACTAGCTAACATGTAACATAGAAACAAATCGGTTAAACTAGCCAAACAACAACACTATGCCTCAGGTCAATTCATAGAAGGTGTGGACTAGGGATATGCCTTGATTTTAATTTATTTATTTGGGAATTGTATATCGTATAATCCTATAGCAAATAAAAAATTAAAGTGGGCTCTAGTTAGTTCAATTAGTAAAATCTTTTATAGTAGAATAAGAAATCCGAGGTTTAATCTCCGCTTACACTAAAAACTAATTGATGTCTTAGTCTAATGATAAAGAAATAAAAAAATTATTATTAGGAGTGAACGTCATAAATATGAATGAAGTGTATTAATTACACTTTTTAATAGTAAACAATTGATAATCAATCCTTAACCATTATAGTATTTTTTTTTTTTCCCTTGGGCTTATTGTGAACATGATCATTATTATCAATACCATTTTAATTACCATCAGTCTACTTTTTAAAGGCACTTACAAATTATATACCACTAAATTATTTTCAAAATTTTTTATTATGTTCTTAGATAAAAAATAACAATAAAATCATATGATGTTTCAAATTCGTTAATTAAGTTGAACTAATAATTTTATTTAACAAGCATAGGTAGTTTTTTTTTTTTTTTTTTTTTTTTTTTTTTTTTTTTGAGAAACCAAACTATTTTATTAACTCAATAAAGGAAAATTAAGGTACTTTTTTTTTTTTTTTGAGAAGGAGAAGATTAAGGTACATGAAAATCAAGCATAGGTAGTAAATATGCATACTATATGATATATTGTAAAAAGTTTTTTTTTTTTTTAATTACAACACATATTAAATGTTTTCCGTATTATATCTGTACCAAAAATATATTTCAATTTCGTTATTCTTTCCGATACTAATATTATTTATTTCACCAAGATTTGTTTTTATATATGACAATAAAATTCTTAAAATCAATATTTCATAGTTTCATACTTTACAATATATCTATATTAAACATCAAAATTCTTATATCTTTATTATGATTTTGATTTTTTTTTTTCTTTGTCATATAAAGGAATTTTTTTTTTTTTTTTTATAATAATTTGGGTGATCATAATGTCCTATATATTATATAATATGTATTTTTTATATTAGATTCTAAATTAGCAAAAGACATATCATTTTAAATTATTTTAATATGAGACATTAAATAACTTTATTTTCTATTTTACTTGAAAAAAAACCAAAAAATGAAAAATATAAACTATATATATATTAAGTGTGGGGCCCAATGATTTATGGGCCCGGCCCGCTTGCTCATGGGGAGTCCACAGGCCCAAGCCGAAGAAGGCCATGGCCCAAGCTCAAAAGTGAGAAGCACAAAAGGGCCCGGAGATATGGCCAAGGACAGCTTAGTCCTCGGCAGACCCAAAGTCTCACTGATGAAAGTAGTATACTAGCAAACTTTAAAGATCAAAAAATATCTCAGGGAAGTTGTCCTTAATACCCTTCATTGATAAGACTCTGCACCTAACAAAACTGGATTCTTAGGCTTTATTAATCATCCCCAACAATTCCAGGATTAGACTGACGGGACAAATATCAGTCCTGGAAAAATTGACCCTACACGTGGACGAGGGACAGCGAACGTAGGCTAGTATAAAAGAAAAGGTAAACTAATCAGAAAAAAAACCCCCATCTCACTTCCTGGGAAAGACTCCAGGGATGAGAATGCCCGGACCATATATGTACATCACCACGAAAAACCTACCGCCGGGTAACCGAAGAAAGGCATTAGTGCTCCTCAGACATGATCCGAGGAGTCCAATCCCTCAAGTTACAAAGTTGTAGGGCTTGGATATCCAGGCTGAAGCCTTTTTCTTATCTGAGTTTCCCCAAAGTCCGGTTTGGATCAACGCCCCGTGACCAAACGCTAGCCTTTCAAGCCCACTCTCTACAAATCTTATTGTGAGGGATCCTTCACGTGCGAGCCCAACGTCATTATTGGGCCGTTTGAGAATCGTGTCCCTACATTAAGTTTCTTCCTGCATATACTTGAACCCTGGACTTGGGTACGTGGTAGTTATATTAAATTTAACTAGTTGGTTTTTGATATCTTATGAAAATTATCCTAAGATAACATTAATCATGCTTCAAAATTGGAATATAATAAATTAATTAATTATTTTCATTTTTATGCTGAACTTTAAAACATTTTTTAAAATCTTGAACTAAATGAAAGGCATATTTATATCTATTTCTTATAGCATATATTATTTTTTATATATTACTACCTATGCTAACAACTGATAATTAGCCCTTGATCAATTTGAGAATCACCTTATCTTCCTTGTACACTACCCAAAAAAAAATTCAACTATATATTACTTTCGTGTTTGTATGTTCTAATAAAGTATTACTTGTTTCCTTAACAAAAAAAAATTTACAATCTTAGTATTCCATATGGATTAAGTGTAAACTTAATTATATGTTTATAAGCTTTTGAGCACCCTCTCATTACAAGCTGATTTTTAAGGGTGAGTTTTACTCATAAGTTCCTAACATTCATCATATGCCCATCTTACCATTTCATTTCAACTCTTAATAGACGTTGATAACAATAATAGCACAAGTTAAAAAATAAAATATAAATTCTTAAAAAGACTTCCAACTAAAATGGAATTTAAATGGCTAGTATGCTCTTTACATCTTTCTCAAAATTTATTAATAAGACTTATTGGTGGCTCCAAGATTTTTTTTAGGGGAGTCAGTAAGAAGATACATCTTAGGAACATATTAATTATTATTATTAAGTGAATTTTAATTATTATTGCTTAAATTACTTTTATCTATTAGTTTATGACGATTATATGTTTACATTGTATTATCAATGTAAGATTTACATTGTAAACAATTATATTGTACATATTTGCCTAGAATCAATGTAGGATTTACATTATAGATAAGATAATTATACTATACACAATTGCCAAAAAAATATACAATATTGTACATATTTATTTAGAAACAATGTAAATATTATATTGATAGTACAATGTAAACTATGAGTTTTCCATAAGTTTATTTCAAATTTGTTAAGAGCTAAATGAGTTTTTTTTTTTAGATTTAAGATGAAAAAAAAAATACTTTTGTTGTTGGGCTTACTATTTCCCCCAGATTTTAAATAAAATTGGTTTGTTGTTGGTCTTTTTTTTTTTTTTTGTGTTTGTTTAAAAAAACAAAAATATTGTTACGAAAATTATATTTAAGCTTATTTCAAGTGGGTTAAAAAAAAATTAAGATCAAAGTGTTCAAAATTTTGTTTTAAGAGAGTAAAAAAAAAAAAAAAAAAAAAGTGTATATATATAATTGCCAGCTCAGGGGGTTCATTTGAACCCCCTGAACTGTACATGTCGCCGCATTATAGTTCAAATTTAATTAAGGTAATGATCCCATAAAGCATGCATATGTCCCCCTTTATTAGATTATTATTATTTTTCTGTAAAAGAGGGAGACGGGAATTGACGGATACTTCTTAAATAATGTTGAATATATAGTTGTACACTTAAAGAAACTTTTTGTTTTGTTTTTTTATTTTATTTTATAAGAATTAATCTTGTTTCTTAATGTGAAATTCATTTTTAGTTTCCCAGAAATCAGCCACAATTTGTCTCAACTCTTACATTATTGTAAATCATCCCAATGTGAAATGCATCCAACTTCTACATTGTCCTATGGATTCAAAATGGGCATTCTTGTTTTACACTTAATTAAAACAGGCACAATATCACAATGGCATGGTTTATGGGGGAAGCAACACTCGAGGACAAGCCTCCAACACTCCCCGTGTTCCATACTCGACACAAGCGAGGATCATGGGAAACCATTTCATGAAAAATTCAAATGGGCAAAGTCAGATTGCTGTTGCTGTTGGGGGAGTTCATCATCACATCTACAACTTCATCCCTCCAATGCAGCAAATGAATGAGTACACACTGCTCAATCCCTCTTCTAGGAGAAGCAATGGCAGCTCGTCTTCACGTAAGAGGAGCTCACGCAAACGTGAGGTGAATTACAATGACCTGAATAAGAGGTGTACAAACTATAACTGCGGCGTCAATAATACCCCAATGTGGCGCAAAGGTCCTCTTGGTCCTAAGGTATGTTCTCTTATTTGATGATAAAATATTTTACCAATCTAACTAATTAAAACATACAACTACAAGCATGCATATATTTTATCTTTGGTGAAACATGATGATTATTCCTATTTAATATTACCCCATAATCAACCACATCCCATCAAAATTTTCCCTCAGCCCACCATCAGTCATCCAATGGTCTAATGTTAAATATAAAATCCAATTCTTTTTCTTTAACACCACCGTATCCAACACCACCATGAGCCACCACCTCTTACACAACCCTAACATTTACCTCCACTACACATAATCCCTTCACCTATCAACCAAAAAAATCCATGACCAAAGCCGATCTCCTCCATAACACCATCGGCATATTATCGCAATGAAAACACTCACATGTCAAATCCATGCAATATCACTTCGAAATTGTATACTCAAATCATCTTTTTCCCTTATAATAACCTAGAAAGGGTAGGAAGCGACAAATAGGTCTGCAAAATAAAAAATGTAAACCATATGAAAACACCAAACACATTTTCATAAAGGAAAACCCAAGCAAGTAGAAAAACCTTTCTATGGTATCACCTCTCAAATCTCCATTAATGAATAGTTGTAATATACGGCTACAACAAATAACCAGTAAGTCTAAGTTACCTAGTATGCGTTTGGGAAGCGCGAAACACACGGGTTGCGTTTCAACAGTTTTTTTTTTTTTTTTTTAGCCGAAATGTTTGACTTTTCCCTTGAACAGTGTACATCGTGCACTGTTCACGGACCTACAAATTTCATTTTTCAACAATTTTTTCATTAAAAATGGGTCCTACGGTACTATTCACATATTTAAAAATTATTTTACTACAGTATTTTTCAGTTTTAAGTTTCAGTTGCTTCTAGAATCTATGAATTGAGTGACCAATGGTAAGTCACCAAATATCCTTGGATTTAAGGTTTGCTTCAATGGTTTCCACACCAATCAACTCTCTAACACTCAAATATGGTGAAGAGTGTGATGGTTAAAATCTCTTCTCTAAGATATGCCACCAATGAGAGGGAAGAAGAAGAGAGAATGGTAGAGATTTACTCTAAGCCCATGGCTTCTCTCTCACAAAGGAATGAGCAAGAAATTGCTCTCTTAAGGCACTACAAGATGGTTTTCTTATGTTTCTCACGTTCTACATGTAGAATATGTGAGCTTTGACTTATATGACTGAGTTGTCCAGTGGATCAAAATGTTGTGTTGGACATCCGTCTTTAAGCCAGTCATGAGCAAGTTGCAAGTTGCATACTACAAAGATTCCTCCTTTATCTACCACATGTCTATATTGTGGTCTAGGTATGTCGCGAGTAGGTCGCAAGTTCTTCTTCCAGCAACTTTGACTGTCTTTGACCAGGGCCCAATACATTTTATCCAATTACATTGCAATTCTCCCAAAACATTAAATAAAGCAAAATTATAAGTAAATTTGATACGGAATTAAGTCAACACAAAATATGAACTTAATATTTTTCAACCTTGCAAAACCCATAGGTTTGTTTGGGTCTGTTAAGCTAAGTTGTTTTTTTTTTTTTTTTTTTTTAAATATTCTTCAGAAAAGGGATATTAATATAATGTGTCAACATTTAATATCGTTTGACCTAAAAAGAGGATAAAGGGGTGGAATGTCAATTAGATTGCTAATTTGGGTACAATGTCATTTCTGAAATCATTATACTAAGTCTAGTTTTAGTTTTAGTGTTTTACTAGTAGTACTAATGTAATTTCCCAAAAAAAAATCAAATCATCTTTTGCTTCTTCTTCTTCTTCTTCTTCTTCTTCTTCTTTTTTGTATATATTTTCAATATTGATGCAATTTGCTAAAACTCTTTTCTTTAACTTTTTATTTTCAGAGCCTTTGCAATGCTTGTGGGATCCGGTATAGAAAGGAAGAAGAGAAAAAGAAAGCTGCTAAGGCGGCTGTCGAAGACCCTTGCCCAATCCCTGATCAGGAGTGAAAGAGTTCACAAACAAGTCTCATGCTTGTAGCCTGGTTCCATAACAAACAGGTTTTGAAATTAATAATGGAAACATATGAGACACTACCATAGCTTTTCCTTTCCTAATTACCTATCAAACTATTAGGTGGCTTTCCGTTATCAACTTATAATTTCTATTTAATGGACTATGTTTTATTGTGACAATGGGTTATATCTCAGTTTTTCCCTTTCAGTGGGAGTCTGAGAAATTTTCTGGTATTTTTTTTTTACTGAATAGGATAGAAGTATGTTAATATGGGAGAAAGATTACATGTCGGGTCGTCTAAGAAAACAGCCCAACCCGTGGCATATGTAATTTACACCCTCTATGAAAACCTCTATCGTTCATTACTAGCGGGTAAAACTTTAAAGAATGAAATGGTTCTTAGTCATAGGAGAATGCTTGAAATGTTATACATTTTAATAGAGGTGTGTATGAGTCGGGTTGGGTCCGGTTTCTTAAATCCAACCTATCATAGTCGGATTGAAAAAAAAAAAAAAAAAAAAAACTTAATCCAACCCAACCCATCACAGAAGTCAAATCCAACCCAACCCAACTCACATGGATCAGGTTGGACCCATAGGTTGGACATTAAAAAAAAAAGGATTAGAATAATAAATTTATAAAATTTCCAACACAAATAACAACAAATTTACTAATCAAACCCAAGCATAGCACCAAACCAACACAAACTAATTAGTAAGTACATCAAACCAACACAAATAAAAAAAGATTTATAGATTATAAATATGTTAGTAGTTCATCAAACCAAAAGAGTAAATAATAAAATCCAACCCAACCCGACTTGCTGACCCGCACCCAATCCAACCCACTGTAAAAAGTAGTTGGAAATCCAACCCAACCCAACCTACCAACCCCTAAAAATCGACCCAATCCAGTGGGTTGGATTAAATTAGATTGATTTTAACAAATCAGTAAGCTGAATGCATATCCCTATAGTTTACCATAAATCAGTTACACATTTGTGTGTTGACTAACCATAAACTCTCTTCTGCCAATTTGGTGCACCAATTATGCATCACATATTACACAGCACCACTATAAATTGTCACACCAATTTTTTTTTTTTTTTTTTTTTTGAAGAGATAAATTTATTGAAGAAACACTCGCAAAACAAAGAAACACAGGAAGAAAACATGCTTAACAATCTTTGCTCTGCCTTTTTTTTTTTTTTTTTTTTTGAGAGGATCATCTTTGCTCTACCTAAAACAACAAATTGCAAACAGAAACCAGTAAAGACAACACCTTTGGAGTAGAAGTTTAGAACCAACAGACATGAGTGTAATAAACAAACAAAACTAACTCAGGGAAGACTAATAAACCTCACTCAAGCTTTCTTTGTTAAGATTGAAAATTTGAAATTGTAACTCCCCGGCCCTACACAAGCTCTGTTCAACACAGAGTTCTTGAAACTGTAAAGTGCTTCAATTCTTGTTCTTACATCCCATTTGGTGGCTTGCACTCTCATTTTTCACCATTCCTCCACGAATTCTGGAATTCCTCTGACCACAAATGATAGACCGATACACCCCAAGCTAGCTCACCTAACAGGTTACTCCACTTAGTGTCAGGGCATCTAACTAGACACCAATTCATAACTTCTTTTCACATCCTCCTTGAGAAACTACATTTGTTATGACCAAGAATACCGTACTAGTAACAAAAGTTTAGGGAGTCTCTTATTTGAAAGAGACCCAAACAAATTGGGATCTCCTATCTGTACACATTTGCCCTGTTAAAGAGGGATTGTAACATCCAGTTCTCACCCTGAACCCCAGCCTATTTCGTCCTCCAGCACATTTATCACTTCCGATTTTCCCTGGGAAGCACCAAACTCTACAACCTCGGCTGTCATCCCATTCAATGGGAGGTTGTGTAATTGAATCAAATAGGAAGCTTCTGTGACCTGCATTTCTAATAGTTGAGTTGTCCCATCAAACTCCTGTAACAAAACTAAACCATTATCAGAAGAACACGGACTATTATCAAGGTTACACGGTTACCCCATTTCTTTTTTTAATTGGAAATAAATTTTGACAAATACAAAATTTCATTTTCTTCTTATCTCTACCATATTTGTAAGATAATATGATTTAGATCAATAACTATCTTATTTATAAAATGTTTAGATTTCAAGTTTTTGTAATGTAAAATTATGCGTAAAAAATGAGTTCATAAATCGATTACTAGTATATAATTATATATTTGATTGGCACGAAATTTGACTTGTATTAACTATTAAGAACAAAAAGAGCATATAATCTAATAATAGTTTTTTCATAATATATTTTTATATAAGAATATAGTGGAGGAGGAGAAGTCGGGTTCAAACCACAAACATAGAACACTGAAACTATCAATTAAATCTCAAAATTTTCAAAACATTATCTCAATACAAAGTGTTTTTATGTGATGTAAAATTATTTAAAACTACACAACATGTAACTTTATCGTAACATAATGCGTGTAATTCATGTATGCATATAACAATGCGTATTAAGCCCAAAAGTATGATGCTTTACATTTTCTTTTCTTTTCTTTTTTTTGGTACAGACTGAAACATTAATACAATAAAGAATCTCCAATGCAACCCAATATTTTATCATGTTACAAAGAAAGTATTAGTACTGATTTAAGAAGCAAAACAATAGGCTTGTGTTTTGGGGATTGATTATAAACTAAAATCTAACTTTAAACTTTTTAAAATTAGCTGTTTATCTCATATTATGCAATTAAGCCACTGAAAATAGGTAATTCTCAAATGAATTCTCAAAGGAACATGCATACCAACCAAAATTAACAACTATATATACACAAGTGGTCATACCCATCTTCGGCTAGATCATTCCTAGCCCATATACCAATTGCGTGATGAATTAGACCCAGAACCTCCGAGTTTACATCACATCCCCAAACCAACCAAGGGAGGGAATCGACAATTAAAAAGCAAAAAATAAGGAAAACCTCTGAGTTTACATCACATCCCCAAACCAAGGGAGGGAATTGACAATTATAAAGCAAAAATAAGGAAAGAGAGAGTTATAAAGCAAAAAAATGGAAAAATGTAGGGCCTCAAAAGATGACACAAATGCACCGACCGAAGCCCATCCGTTGTGGCTGAATACTACCTGCAAACAAGCCAGGTGTCTGTGATTGGAGCTTGAGGCTTCTTATACATGTTACAGACGATGGGAAATTAAAAACACTACACCAAGATTCCGGTCATGTTAACCACGAGAGGAGTAAATCTGTCAATATAATAATATTCCAAAATATCATAAACCTAGCAAATCAGAAACAAAAAATAGAACATGAAACGAAACAAAACAAAACAAAATCTATTACAAGTGTTCGTCCTAACGACGATAGCAAGGAAACAAAGATGAGAGGTCGTCAAAGAAATGGGAGTCACATCCCTGTCTTGCGCAATTCCTCAACTCCATGTGCAAAGTGGCACCTCTCTCCAAAAGTGCAGGACCCTTTAGTGAAATTCTCACAGAGCTTGGTCTTGAAGTTGTTTGCCGGAGCCGAGGCCGTCGTCGCATGGTTCCTCATGGGAGGTCCAGAGGTTGCACGAACATTTGCAATGAGCTCTTGTACCATGGCACTGGCTTGATCGATCTGATCGAGAGTACCCTCAAGCTCAATGTTCCTCCTGGTGGGATCTGAATCATGCTCTTTTATGGAAAGCTTTGCTCCTGTCACACGGCAAATATGCTTTGAGTTCACACCATTCTTCCCAATGATGGCTCCAGTAAGTGAAGCATCTACAAGTATCTTAGCAGTGGCGGAGGTTCCGAAGCTAGCCATAGCCCGATGACTGGATTGATGATGATTGGATGGGTGAGATTCAACCCGGCCACCCATCCTGCCTGGCATAGGTCCCATTGCCCGAGGATCTTCATAGGATGGAGCAGTTGGCTTGCCAAGTTCCCACTCACCATGAGCAAAATGGCATTTATCTCCAAACTTGCATCCTTCGGCTGACTTAAACTTGTTGCACAAACGGGTCTTGACAGCTGGAGGAGATGAACCATCTGGAAATGATGGTGGAGCAGCCGAATTTCTAGCAGGTTGTGGAAGAGTTGGGTTGCCAGCAACATTCATCATCTGAGACACAACTTTGATGCCACCAGGAACATAGTGCAAGAAGTGACACGCCTCACCAAATGGGCACCCAGAAGTGCTGCATTGCAAAAGAAAATTGAATGTCATCTGTCAAAAACTAAGTACAATATATACACGCTCAGAGGATACTGTAACTACAAGCACACATTGATCAGAAAGCAAAAATTGTTAGCACAGACACAGAATGAACAAAACAATTTAAGGATACCCAACATTGAAAAAATACTGTAATTTTGCATAGGTTTAGAATGTCTAGAAATTTTATAAAATTTGATGTAACCCAATTTAGTTGGGATTATAGCTAAGTTGTGTTGCATACAGAGAGCTAAAATATCTGGCAAAGTATCAACAGAGACACCCATCACACACAGAAGCTACAGCACTTTTGTTGCCCCCAAGTTCAAGAGCATTACAAAGAAAACAGTTGACAAAGCTTGCAGAATAGACACTTTAAAGGCAAATCTATGGGCCAACTTTAGGCACCAAATGCCAACCATTTCCCACTGGACAGCAAAGCAAACAGATGCCTGCCTTGTTGCATTCCCAACAGCAATGAGGCCCTAGTGGAAATATAATTTCGATTTCATTCACATGAATGGTAAGGGGTAGAATGCTATTAAAATCTTAATATTACATTCAGCAAAACATACAATACTACATATCCATTTTCATCAAATACAAGATAGCAAGTACAAACATGCATAAAATTCAAAACCATAATTATTTATTAACAATAGGCTCTTGAAAATTAGAATGAAGAGTAAATGTTATCTATTTAATATTATATGCTTTAAACTAGTATAATCTTTTACATCAATAGCTTTCTAGATCCTCATGCATCACATGCGAAATAATACAGCATGCAGGAAGCAAACACCAGGTAACAGGAACCTAAGTCAACATCAACCAAGCAGCATAGCCAGCAGCCCAAGCTTACCTAGGAATTTAATTTAAAATCAACTTTTAAATCTTAGTATAGATGAGGATCACATCCATTTGCACAAGCACATCGCATTATGGGATAAGATTAAGTGTTTTACTTTAAGAGCTTACTGACTAAAGTAACAGGACAGTGTAAGTTTCTCAAACAGTCTACAAGCTTATTTCCTATCCAAATAATGTTCTCATTTGCCCCTAATGGATACAAGTCTTTCAAAAACATTAGTCAATTTCTCTTAAGGAAGCATGGAAACAAGGCAAAACACAATATGAACACAGAAAAAAAGCTAATCTAAAACATTTAAGACACAGACGTGATGAGAACATGACAAAGATAATTATAAAAGAAAATTTGTTTATTAAAAATAGATACACATAAATATCTTAATCAATCATCTATTACTGTCTCTTAAACACATGCATTTTCCTAATCTATTCAACAATGACAACAACAACAAAGCCTTAGTCCCAAATTTCTGGGGTCAAACTCAAGTATAACAAACATGCCATCAACTTCATAATAGAGCAATGAACTACCTATGAAATAATATAAAATTATCTCAACGCATTTAATCAATCAGCAACAGTAAGCAGACATAATCATAGGAATAAAGAAAAAAAAAGATATGCCTTAACCAAAGCATTTAATCAATGCCATATATTGTCAAGGTTGTGAAAAGTTGAACTTTAAGCACAGTAAATAGGAACTTCCAAGCGTTGAACAATATAGATTGTAATGAGAATTTATTCAAGCCCAACAGAGTAAATTTATTCAAGCCCAACAGAGTAAATTTATTCAAGCCCAACAGAGTAAAATCATAACATAATATACAGACAAGCCGCTTTAGGAATAGCATGCTTAGGAATCAAAAGTAAAATTCTACAAAATCTGAGGATTAAGACAAAACAGAAGTGAATAATTCCTTCATCAAACCATAGCTCCTGCATTACTCTTTCACAAATTTTTATTTTTTTAAAATCCAAACAAATTGTTTATAATCCTAACAACAGTATTTTATAATAAAAAAAATAAGCCATACTTCCAAGCAATGAAAACACCATTACAGCTTTGACCACTTTACAGTGTACATATTGGTATGGGATCCCTGAAAGTGTAGTAGAGAAATAAACAAGACTTAAATGTAGACTGTTTAAATGACATTCTAACAACCGAAACATCTCACCCCACTAAAATTTTGAATTCAAAACTTAGCATCTATCCTATATTGCTACATTATTGGAATCCATATGATTTTGTAAACATAAGTTTTTGAATCCACAGACTCGCTGTCTACCTTGAATTACAAGGGGAAGTAGTGTCATTTGAGCTAGAACTCATTGACATTTTGTGAAAAATGTTAAATAGAAAACCAATGCAGGACATGAGGAATAAAAAAGTCACTCCAAAAGAGGAAAATTACATGATAATTTATATAGGAAAAAGTTTGGCTACAAAATTAGTTGTAGCCTTAAGCTACAACCTTCCTTAATATCTTTTTATTGGAGGTGAATTTTGACAAATCCACCATTGGATTATATCTCCTTCTTATATCCTCCATGCTTGCAAAATTTCTAAAAAATTAAAGATCAATAGCTATGTCATCAATAAATTGTTTAAATTACAAATTTTTGAAGTTTAAAATTATGCATAAAATATAAGCTTATAGATCATAAAATAAATAATATACAATTGAAACAAAATTTGACATGTGTATTAAGAGTGTAAAGAATATGCAATTCACGGTTAGAATTTCAAAATATGTAGTAATTTTTATTTTATTGTCTTACGACCAATTTTGTAGCGAAACTTTGTCCATTTATATATTTGCCATTTTAAAAAGTATTAATTTTTAGAAAGAACCAATTCATAGAGACCAAGAGAACAATGTACTGAGCAGAATTCAAGGGCTGAAAAGGCAGCAAATCTAAAGAAAAATTCTTGAGAATCAGTCAAAATTTTTATATAATGGAGTTGACATCAACACAGCTTGGAAAACGAAATTTACATGAGAACTTTGTATATGATGATATGGCCCACTACTTCAAAGCATAAACATGTTATACACAACAGAGATGTACTACAAACAATGTGGGAAGGAAGTACAAAGCAACTCCTACTAATGATGAGCCAAGACAACATTGAAGAAAGGGGGGAAACGGCAAGCTGAAGGAGCAGCAAAATTTGAAGAAAAAAAAAGTCAATTCTTCTATTTTCTTATACTCCAGGAGAATCTGACAAAACTTTCATATGATCAGTACTAAAAAGGTGCAATAAGAGTCAACATCCAGAGAGGGGAGGGGGGAGGGGGGAGGGGGGGAGGCTGATTCATAATCATCATGCTGTGGACAAGATTAGTGTTCCAACACATTCTTCACAAATCAATTTGTGCATCGCAAATCAATTCAGTAATTTTCTTAGATAATCAGAACAAATACGGTAACCTGTACCACTGCTTTAGGTTCCAATTCACTGGTCTGCATCACACAGCTTTTACTTGTAAACATTGTATAACAAATTATATATAACAATATTATGGAGGATGACTTATGCATCCAAGATCCAACAACGGCTTTCAATTTACATATAGTCCAGCAAGTAGTTAATCGAACTGTAAGCTTGTGACCCAACTGTTTCTGTTCATAAGTCTTTCTTAACATGATTAGAACAAAGAGTACAACCTGTATCACAACTTTAACTGCCCAATTCATTAGTCCAGATAACACCAATTTTACTAGCAAAAATTGTGTAATAATGTTTGTTATAACTTATAAAGATTAGCAGTAGATGAAATTGTATTTAGAATATTTATTTTAGATAGGTTAAGATTAGAACCTGAAAAACTTTGTGCAAGGCTTCGATTTGCTTCCTATACCAGTTGGAAAGGACTCCATTTCTGTTGAAGAACATTAATTCATTTCCCTCAGTTAAAATTTCAGTGAGTTATTAAATCTTTGAAGTTTAGGCAATATGTAATATCATATACCATATAGCATTTTTTATCACCATGGAGAATACGCTGTTTCATAAGTAAAAGGATTGTGTTTATTTGATACATGATAATAATAGTACCAATCCCATTGAAAAGTTTAGATAGTGGAAGAAAAATCCAACAGAGGAAGACATCTGTCCTACTTTTTTTTTTTTTTAGTAAGACCTCCATCTCTCACCAAACTACATTTTTGGTTAAAACGGACCAGAAAAGAAAAGGATACTTAAACCTTTTGTTTTACAATCTATTGGTTCCCAAGAAAACCGGATAATAGTCAACAACTAAATCTTTAAGAGCAGCTTGTTGAAGCAAAGTTGAATTTCCTTTTCTCCTAGGAACTAAATTGTAGATAATTTAAGATTTAAGATTTATTTTCCTTTGGTTTTCATCTTTCTCAGTGGATAACACATTAATTGTCACTGGTTTGCAAAACTCAACCAAACCTATGAAAGATGATTTTAAGAAAAAAGAACTGTTACATACAAGCAGAAAATAATCGCTTGGATAGAGGCGAGAATAGCTAACATCGGCATGTGTAACATCCAATCAAACTTTTGGAAACTGAATTATCAAACTATGTACATACATATAAATAAAAATGAATGTTGAACAAAATACTAATCAAACTGCAGACTAAAGCAGCCAGCAAAAAATCTTCCTTTTCAAATATATTGCTTTACAAGGAACACCCACTGAGGAAATACACCACCATCAGTCAGGTTACCATAGACTAATCACTGCTATTGATAAATAATCAAGTATCTACATTAGCACGTTAAAGAAGCAATACGTAACATTAGGAAAACACACCATCCAGTTGACAGCCAAGGAGAGTCAATTGAAATTACCAACACAACCTAAAACAAGACACATAAAATCTCAACCAGCATAGTCAAAGACGAGCTGGAAACTTGCCTAGGCGCTCAGGCAAGCCAAGGAGGCGAGATGCCTTTGAAGCCTTGAGATGAAGCAATCTTTAGTATGGCGTTCATGGTTCACCTAGACTTTAAAGGCGAACGCCTTGAACAGAGTATTAGGCACTTGAGGCGAAAGCCTCAATGAAATTCAGCCCAAAAAATGCAGTTTTGTAATTTGGCAAAAATAAAATCACTCTTTACATAAATTCAAGTTAAGGGTGTCTCTTTGTCTTGCTTTCTTCTCTCTCTCACCTCTCTTTCTTTATGCATCAATTTAGAAATAGTCCTTTTAAATTTCAATCATAAGATTTTTTAGCTTTGACGATTATGCTCATTTTTGTTTTTTGAAAAATTTTGATAAAATTGTTGTAAAGAGCCTCCTACCAGTCTAGAAAATTCAAATCGTGTCCAATATGCATTGGATACATATGATTTGAGTTTATAGAACCATATTTAGAATTCAGCACCTCACTTTACTCAGGCAAGCAACTATTTGGTGCCACAGGCCTCAGGTGATGCAAAGACTAGGAACCTCAAGGCCACCACTAAGCTCAAGAACAGAGAAAGCATAATCAGTGGGCTTCACAAACACAATCCATTATGAACACAAACATTCCCAGCCAATACTTCACTTTAATGCCATAAACACATACATAAAACACCAAAGACACAAGAACCCCCAAATCTTGAAGTAACCTTGTACTTGTAAACAAAATACCCCCGAAAACATTCATCAATTGCACCAAAATGCTACACAAATTGCTTGCAATCAAAGCAGAGTAAAAATTTCTATTCTAATGTTTCCAGTTATTTATATTCCAACTGATAACTGAAATTCTATTTCCAAAGACACAAAATACTGAAAACACAAATTTGATTCTCTCAAAAAAAAAAAAAAAAAGCAGGAAAGCAATACTATAAAAGAAGCCGTTTCACTTCCAATCAAGCTTACAACATATGATTCGTTCTTTAAATTTTCTTTGGTTCCAATTCAAGTAATAAAAACCCTATGAATCGTATTTCTCAGCAACCAAACGGAGCTTAAGATTCAAAACTTTACTATTCATATAATTTTTTTTCAAATTCAACCACACTCACTCGCTATCCAAATCAAGCACAACCATAGCAGTAACACAAAACAAAAAAAAAAACCCTAACTTTGAGCACACAGAAATAAAGGCAGAACTATTTCTATTGTCTATACGTAATAGAGTAGAAGAAAAATGTGTTTGCGAGTGTAAGTAGAAGAGCAATGTGAAGGCATACCTGGCTTAGATTTCTTGAAGCCGCCATTGCCATTCAAAGCAGCTTCGGGCCTAAATCTTTTACGACCACCGCCATACTCCATCGCACACCGAGATCCCTGCTTTTTTTTTCCCCCCCCCAAAGAACCACGCGCCGGAGAATGAATACGAGCGAGAGAAACGAAGACGCGAGAAAGTGCGAGAAAATCCGAAGAGAGCAAACCCTAAGAGAGAGAAAACTAGGGCTCGAGCGAGGAGAGAGAGAGAGAAAAAAAAACGAAAAGGCGGGGTTTCGATTCGAGACAGACAGAGAGAGATATCGTAAATGAAGAGGCGGAATTGAAAATAAGGTTTAAATGTGGTTGATAATTTTTGCAAAAACAAAATCGGAGCGGCGAGACTATCACGTGACCTAGCCCACATATCCAAATGATGTCAGCTCAGGTTTTTTTTTTTTTTTTTTTTTAGAATACTGAACACATATCTAAAACTGGACGTATGTTTGAATCTTATCTTGTCTGATGCAAAAGACACTCTATATAAGTTTCAAACCTCTATTTTTTTAAGTGAACTACTATTCTTATTTTATTTTGTTTTTATGTTAAATATATTGTCAATTTTTGTTAATAATTTAACCATTAATCGTATCTATCTTGTGACATACTACTTCTAGTCTTCTAATATGTAAAGAAATCTTAAAGAGGTGTTTGGTAAGGTATTTTAAAAAATGATTTTCAGTATTTAAATAATATTACACGTATTTTCAAAAGACACTAACAACGTTACTAAAATAATATTACCAAATGCCCAATATCATTGTAGTAAATTGAAAAATATTGTGTGAATTATCAAATTACTAATGGAAATGAACAATAGTACCAATATGAAAAAGCATGAATAGAGAAGATGAAAATTTTAGAGCGTAAATAATTTAAATGAAAACAATCTTAAACTTTTATGGACAAGTAGTGCACTTTAGCCTTCTTTATTAAAATAAATAAAAATAAAAAATAAAAAAACCTTCCTCAATAGTTTTTCAAAGCCTCCCAATTCAAAAACCAATTCCACCTATTAATTCATTGTGATACCACTATTGCAATTGGTTGGTTATGTAGTAGTCATTATCACAAAAAATCCAAACTCATTCGAATAAAATACAATATTGTGAGACCTTATTTGAATAAAAGCATCATTGATATGGTTTGTGTTAAGTCTTGTGATGACCTTACAAATCCATTAACAAAGGCCTTAATAAGAGAAAGAATTTGGAATGCATTGAAGGGGATGGAATTGAAACCCATACAATTATGAGCCATGTATAAGGATACTCAACTTAGGAACTAAGTATCCTGACAACTAAGTTCAATTGGAAAAACAAATCATGTGTAGACAGTATAAAATATATATTCAATTATAATCATTTTATATTTTTAAATGAATTTTTATCCATCTCGATGATGTAAGTGCATTTATCCAGTATTATTTGAAGGTTGAGTTTTAAAAATTCCCAACAAAATTTCTATGACTCTTATGAATGGGGTGTCAAAGATACAAGCATACTATTAATAAATTTCACCTATGTGAGCATGGGAGTGGGTTGATTTCTATGAGAATTGGACTTACTCTCTAACATGCTTGTGAAAATTGAGATTAGCATAAGGCTGTAATGTGCTAACAAATAAAGCTCATGTCTAAATTGGATTATTATGTGTAAGCAATGACACTTTAATTTCCCCTAAGCAATCGATCATAGTTTAAGCCTGAGACTACTACTAACTCTAGAGTCTAGAGTAAGTATTGTAGTTTTGTTATGTGAAGGTTCAATGCATATTGCAAGGTACACTTTCATGATACATAATGATCTATATTTCCCAGCAATCTTTCTCTCTCTTTTTTTTTTTTTTTCTTTTTTTTTTCTAATTTTAAAATTAAAACTAACATGTAAATCTCTGCAAACGCATAGTTACAATTACATTCAAAATTTTTACATAGAAGTATAAGACAATTTTAAGGGGAAATTACACTTTACCACCTTAAACTATGCCCCAGATTACACTTTGCACCCTAAACTATTTGAATGCACAATTTGCACCCTAAACTTTGATCCTTGTTACACTTTGCACCCCGATGTTAGTTTTTCAGTTAAGTTTGATGGAAATATGAATCATGTGACTTTCACATGTGCATTATTTAAGTGGCACAAATTTAAAAGACCAAAAACCCCTTCTTCCTAATCAATTAAAAACAAAACATTTTTTTTTTTCAGGTTTCTCATGTGCATGTGCGTATCAGCCCCTCTCCCCCAAATCAAAATCCTTGCAACCCTAAATCTCCAAATCAAAATCATCTTTGACACCACTACCACTCCACTACCGTTATTCCTAGAAGCATCAGTCTCTGGACTTCATGTTTTAGATAACCTTCTGGAAAAAAATAACGATCTAGATTTCCATGCTCATTGTAGCTTAGTATTTTTTTGCTATTCATATTTATATAGTTGGTAGTGTGCTTCAAGGATGGGAAGTGTGTAGATATGGATGACATTTGACATTCTTCGATCCTGATGCCTAGGGAAGGACAAGAAAATACTATTATGCAATATTAATAATTGGATTATGTACAAAGCTTTCAACTGAATTTTTCTATCGTCATTTGTTGTTCTTTGTTGTTTGTGCACATATTTAGTCTTTTACAGCAATCCAGGAAACTAGAATGGAGGGTTATTCTGAAAACCATTACTCATTGCTCCACCATAACATCTTTTCCTTCAAAACCATTTAGGAATTTTCACTTGCTATGTTGCAAAATCATCGGCTTATCTGAAAGTTGATAAATAAAATGTGTTGCTCCACAATTAAGAGTGGTGTCACGGTGGTGGAGCAATGGGGTAGTGCCGAAGATGATTTTGATTTAGGGATTTTATGACTGCAGGGATTTTTGATTTGGGGAAAGGGGCTGGTATGCATGAGAGAGCTGGGGAAAAAAATTTAATTGATTGAGAAGATGGGGGGTTTTTGGTCTTTTTAAGTTTGTGTCACTTAAGTAATTCACATGTGCAAGTCACATGTTTTATATTTCTATCAAACTTAACCGTAAAACTAACGTTGGGGTGCAAAGTGTAACAATGGTTATAGTTTAGGGTGTAAACTGTGCATTCGAATAGTTTAGGGTGCAAAGTGTAATTTGGGGTATAGTTTAGGGTGGTAAAGTGTAATTTCCCCCAATTTTAATTGAGTGTTTTTATATTTTTTTAAGTTATGATTTACATGTAAAGACACTTGCCACGTAATTATTGATAGAATAACACCTGGCACAGTTGAAGTCTATTTAAAATCAGAAGATAATTGGCATTAAATTAGTGACACTTTGCGCAAAATTGTAATGCAATTAGAATCACTTTTTTTTAAGATAAGATAAATTTTCAAATTAATGGGGTATGCTCCATGATGATTATTTTTTATCATTAATCCAAGACATTTATTGGTTTTTGATATAAGCGGGGTTTGAATCTTAAATCTTTATTCAACAATAAAAAATATTACCAACTAAGCTAACCAGATTCTAATTTGATTATATAATGAATTTTCTCTCAGGTTTTACTTTATTATACTTTAATGTAACATACATGATACGATGATTGGAGGATAGTTCGTGCATTTTAACATTAAATTAAGTTAAAATATGATTTTAATTAAATGAAACTTAATAGAAGGGAATAGTTAATAACTTGCATGTATATTATACCTAATTAAGTTAGCTCCTACGTAGGTAACGAGAAGTGAGAGTGAAGCAGAAAAATACAAAAGAAGAAGGGTTCTTCTCTGCTTTGGTCTACTTTGGTAGTTATAGGTCTTAATGGAGGATTGGAGTGATTATGTGAGACCCACCACTTTAGATTTCCCAACTCGAATGCATTTTGGGCATAACATGTGGCGCTGGGAAAGACCTTGGAAAACCAATTCTGCAAATTTTTTTGCTGAAAGATTTTGTTCTTTTACTGTTATACATATTGCAAGTTAACAGAGTAGGTAAGACCAGGTGCACTGAGCTTTAACAAAAGTTTCGATTGCTGTGGAATAATTCCATTGAAAATATAATCTGGGAACTAAAAAAAAATATGAATTGCTGGGAATTCTGAGTTATGCGAGTCAGTGAGTGATTTTTTTTTAAAGGGTGTACATGATAGAGGATGAAGATGAGAAAGACATGCCCTGAATCTCCATCAATGAATTGCTCAATTTCTTTAAAAATTCTTTTTCTTCTTGTTATTCTTTTTTTTTTCTTTTTTTTTTTTTTTTTTTTTTTTTTGGTGATGCACTGAAAAATTCCTTTGTTTGGTCAAATATGACAATTACTTTTCATTACAATCTTATCCTTTGAAGTTCTTGAATTTCATTCCCTCTTTCATCGATTTGATACATGTTAATTATCATTTTCTTGTTAACAGGCCAAAGAAGATGATTGTAACTTTGGAGATGCAGAATCTATGACCCAAAACTGCAATAAAAAAAGTAAAGAAGGTAAGTAGTAAGAGGGGCACCTCGAACAAACTTAGAGGGAAGTGAGAAGAAGAGATTGGGTGGAGTGGAGAAAAGGAAAGGGAGAGAGAGAGAGATAGAAAGTCTTAGGCTGCGTTTGTTTCGGTAATAAATAGTTTCCAGAAAATATTTTACACCACTGGGCGTGTTTGGATTGTCCTGGAAAATTCAATCAAACGGAAAATGATTTCTGTTGACTGTAAATCATGCCCCATAACCTTGTAAAATATTTTACACTTTTATTTTCCCTACAATTGATTTCCATCCCTGAAAAATACAAGAGAGAGAGAAACAGCAAAACCGGTGAGAGCTCTGATCACCACTTCCAAGCACCGGTGAGAGCTCAATCGCACATCCAAGCACCGGCGAGATCGTCACACCCCAGCATCGGCGAGATCGTCGCACCCCAGCACTGCCTAGATCGTCACCACCCAAGACCGATCCACCCAAAACTGATCTCGTTCTCGACCCAAAGCTCACCTGCGCTGCCATTCTCTCCATCATTCTCAACCGCCATCATTCTCAACCGCTGATCTATCTCTCTTTCCCTCGACCGCCGGATTTGATGAATTTTTTTTTTTGTTGGGTTTTGTTTCTTTTGTGTTTATCTACTGATGAATTTTTTTTTTGTTGGGTTTTGTTTCTCAATCTCGACCACCGATCTATTGAGAAAATTTGGTATTATATATTTGTTTGGAAACTGAGAAAATGTGAGTAACAAGTAAAAAATGTATTTTCTATAGTATTTTCAAGAATACAACCAAACACCAGAAAATATTTTTCAAAACATTTTTTGAAATGCAACCAAACACTTGAAAATATTTTCATTTCCCGAAAATATTTTACACCCAAAAAATATTTTACACTAAAACAAACGTAGCCTTAGTGGAAGTGAGAATAAATTTTACTTTTCTTTTAGGTAGATGTTGTAATTTTTTTTATTATAAATAATTGTGACGTGACATATTTTAATTGGACGGAGATTAAATGGAATCAAATTAATGGTGGTTTCATGAATTTTTTACAAGGTGGTCATTAAAAAATAAACACACGCAAATATATAAAGTACACATTTTCTTATTTTAAAACCATTGCATAATCGGGTTCATTATCAATGCTACATGATACATATCTTTCAAAATTTTAGTTAAATAAAATTTTTCTTGGAGTTTTTCTTTTTGTTTGTAAGGACCTAAAATATTGTTAAGGGGACTAAAATTTAAAAACAAATTTTGGCTACAAATTTCTCACTAAACAAATTAACATGGCTACTGTAAGGACTCAATTTGTAACGACCCAAAATGATCTGGGTTCGCACGTAAAAAAGGCCCAAACAATATCATTTGTAGAGCGTGGGTTTGAAAGGCTAGGCCTTGGTCACCGGACGGTGGTTAGTCGTGGTATTCATACAGAATTAAACCGTGTTCGCTCGAGGAGTCTTTCTCCTTGAGGCGGTCTGGGAGGCTCTGGTTCTTGGCCTTTTTTCCCAGCCCCCTTTCTCCGGATTGCTTGCTTCTCCTTTTATATTAGTCTGTATCCTTTATCCTACGTCCACGTGTAGGATCGATTTTCCAGGACTGATACTTGTCCTATCTGCCCATACCCAAAGTGGTTGGGGATGGTTGTAAAAGCTGAAGAGCATAGCTCTGTCAGGTGCAGAGTATTCAATGGCAGTAATGGCAGTTTTCCCTTTATTTTTAGTCGTTATACTATCCAGCGCCCCATTCTCTATTGACATATATATTTTAGGTTTTTCCCAAAACTGTTCCTATACCGTTCTTGCCCTTTCTTTCAGGGGGACCTCGGATATGTCGAGGACAGGATTATCCTCGGCTATGTCTCAAGACTACTTGGACTTTTATTACACGTCCTCGGCTATACCCCTCCTCGGCTCGGGCCTTGGGCCCTAATGTAAAAATGGGCCAGGACCACAAATTCTTGGGCCCCACAGCTACATATTTTGAAAATCTAACCGTTGAATTGTATGCATATTTTTCAAACCAATCGGATGATATTTACTATTTAATCCATAAACTTATTTTTTATGTATAATTTTAGACTACAAAGACTCAAAATTCAAACATTTGATTAATGATATAGCAATTAATCTTTGATCTTCTTGAAATTTTGCAAGTATAGAGAATATAAGAAAAAAAATGTAATCCAATAATGGATTTGTCAAAATTCACATTCAATAAAAATATATTGAGTGGAGTTGTAGTAGTTTAATTATGTTGGGCTTAAAAAAATGTAGAGTGTTCACAAGTTTTTCGAAGGATAAAAAATCATAAATTTTTTAAAATTTATATATAATATTTTTTTTCCAAGTCAGGGTGGTCCTGTGACCAGCCTGGACTCAATGTGGAGCCGTCCTTGACTCAAAACAATGTAATTTTATTGTGTTAAAACTACTCCATATTAAAACTAAATTATTTTGAGTTTGGTTAGCACTTAACATCCAACTCATTAGTGAATAGAATAGTCATTTTCCAAACGATAGGTAATGTTAGGGGTGTGGATCAAAATTTTAAAACTTTAGGTATCCCAAACATTAAGGGTATAAATTACAATTTAGTCGAATAAAGAATAAATGAAAGATACTTTTGGGTTGAGAGAAAACAAAGAACGACTCAAAGAGAGTGTTTTGGAATTTGGATTGCGATGGATTCAAATTTGAAGGGAAATGATATTATTTATAAAAAGAGAATATGTTCTTTAAAATATGGTGGTTGGAGAATTATAATTGTTGCAAAATAGGAGGGCGTTGGAAAACAAATCCAAATAGTTTATCAAAAAAAGGAAATCAAATCCAAATATAATAAGGGCAATTCCCAACTAAAGTTAACAAAATTATGATCCAAATCATGGGATTGCACAATCCTACGATTATACATACCCAAAACGATTAGGGTCATTAACATTTGAGAATAAGTTGGATTGTACAATCCTAACAAGCCCACACAATCCCAGTTTTAAACCATTTTATTTAGGCTGATGAAAGCCCAATTGTGCCAAAAAACAAAAAACAAATAGGCCCAATTTTTTTGTCTTCTTTGAGTTTATGAGAAGAAAGAGACAGACATAAAACCAAAAATCACAAGAAGAGAGTGAGAGAGAGGGAGAGAGAGAGATAAAACAGAGGAGGAGAAAGAGACTTAGGTCTGTTTTGATATAACTTATTTTGTTGAAAATTAAAAATACTGTAACAAAATAATTTTTAAATGTGTGAATAATACTGTGTGATCTATTTTTAAAATGATCATGGGTCCTATGAAAACAGTGCTGTTACAATACATGAACAGTGATAATTGTCCCTAAACCAAAATGCGTAAAAAAAAAAAACAAAAAACGCAAAACGCAAACACAGATAATCTGAATCCCAACGCTACCTTAAAGCTAAAAAGTAAAAAGGAATAAGAACAGAGAATTAGAAGGTGAGGATCGGTGGAATATTAAATGGAAACTTTTTAATAAAGAAGTGCCACGTTTCGATTTTTGCTTGTTGACTATCTCTTTTTGTTTATCCCCCTGTTAATTACTTTATTTTATAATTTATAAAGGCTGCCACATGAAAGTTACTGTTGGAAGTAGTAAATATAATAATTATAAAAAATAAGAAGTAGTAAAATATAGTACTTGGTCTTTATACGTTAAAAAAAAAAAAAGCATGGCCATCGAATTGAATATTAATTTTCCAAAAAAAATTAAATATTAATTTTATACTTAATAATAAAAATAATAGTAGGTTGTACCTTGTATATTAAGTTCCTATTTTTGTAGGGTTTTAGAAAGCTAACGGCATATTTCCAAGTTTTTTTTTTTTTTTTTTTTGAAAAGGCACTAAGACTTAACCTCTCAATAATAATAATAATAATAGAACACATTAATTAAAAAAATTATTTTATTTAATATTTTAAGGTTATGTGTGTGTCTATGTAAATATATTTATTTATGTATTTATGATATTTGAACTTTGACGTATGAGATATATCGTTCAACTCTCATATATTGGTAATTTGGTATTTCTAATTAATTTGTAGTTCTTGGAGTTATATCTTATGTCAAATTTACTTGTTTTCTTTAATGATTTTAATATTTTTAACATATATCATTGTTATTAGTGATTTTTCACCTTATTGGTATCTAACAATTGTTGAACTTTTTGAATAAATTATTTTGAAAATTAAGTGTTTGATTGTGTGTGTATATATATATATATAAGTAGCGATGTGTGATATACAAAATTAAATTATATTGATGCAACACTTTGTTTTTTTTTTTTTTTTTTTTTTTTTTTTTTCTTGTCCCTTTTATGGATAAGTTCATAATTTTAGTGATTAGTCAACACCAACGTCTTTTTTGCTTTTAAGGATATTATAATTCACGATCTAATCCAACCCGTACAATCTTATTTAAGATTCGATTAACAACATTTAAGAACTCGTTTTTAACAACATTGACCCCAACAATTGACACATAATGACACTCCAAAAAAGAAAAAAGAAAGATGTCAATTGTAAAAAAAAAAAGAAAAAAAAGGACCTCAGTTTAAAATTTTGGTCACCTCATGGTGTCAATTTGAAGGAATAATGTTGCATGGATTTCCTTTTTTTTTTTTTTTTTATACAGTTAAATCTCAGATTATATACCAATAAAGTGCATGAAATTTGTTAAGATTTTAATAGTTCAAGACATTCAAGATTGAAATTCCTCTTCTCCCAAGGTAACTTTCAAATTATCAAAATAATAATAATAATGCATGAACTTTAAGATGTCAACATATAGCGGATTTTGTGTCTCTTAATTACTTTCACCTAAATTCACCATGCATAGTACATGCATGCTTCTAGCTCCAAAGACTAGATGATGGGCTGTAGATATTTCTCCATTGACGACAATACCCAAGAGACATCATCCATACTTCACATGGCACTTTGTACCAATAATTCTCTTCAAATCTCCATCAATCTAATTGCAGCTTAAAAGAATTAGAAAAAAGAAGAAGAAAAATCATTAGTAGGAGACAACATATATATCAGTCTTTTATGTATTATCAACTCATCAACTGGCTGCCACTCTATATATATTCCCTCAAAGTGTGGGTGACACACGATTAATAATGATTACAACTTAGAAACTATTACTGAAAACCTCTACTGCTTGCAGATTCTGATGCATAATAAGGCATATATGCAATATCAATCTTAATCTGGGGAAGGTTGAAACTGGTTATAGTGCCCCGGCCGGCCGGCCGTATGTCCTTTCTTCCGGCCAGCTATATGTCTCATTATACAAACAAACAAGAAACAATGATAGCACACAAATTTGAGTTGAACCAATATATGGTCGTAATTAGCATGAAGGCTAGACTAGACACCATTTGATAAGCATATATTTATTCATGATAATATATATGATCATGTTTACTTTTTTTTTTCTTTATTATATATGTTTACTTATAAATAGGACAAAGTGAGAAGTAGGTGGCCTATAAATTTATAACCTCATGCTCTCTACAAGGACTACACTGAACCTATAATTCAAACATTATTTATGTCATTTTTCATGAAAGTACTGCTAAGATATTACAATTTGTTAAAGATATATTAGCCCATTAGCATAAGCCCAAGTCTAAGCCTAATTCTACTTTGTGTGCAAGCCAAGTCTCCTACTTGTACTAGAAGTCTATTAGTTTAGGGTTTAGTCTACTATATATACACATGTTATAATTCATTGTAACATAAGGATTTATACTACACTCTAATATATTATTAATGTAGCCCTTTAGGATTTCCTCAGTGGATGTAGGCCGTTAGGCTGAACCACGTAACTCTCATGTGTTACTATATTTTATACTTTATGCTTTCGCTTCCGCATCTATACTAGCATATTCAACATGGTGCATCAATGCTAATATTTAACACAATTTTTTTATAATTCTGTTTTTAAACAATCATTTGTTATAACCATGCCAAATCTAATATATTAATTCTATCTTGCACACCCAATTTACGGGTTAGTGAATATGATATATATGATTTAAAGAATACACAGTCATATATCAATTTATACTAATTGTTTTAATTAGTAAATTTTGAGAAAGCCAAAACGTACATTTCCTTTTAATTTCTTTGGCTAGCTAGCTTCATTAAGCAAAAACATTGGAGTTTCTCCCAAACTACAAACATGCTGGCCTTGTAGTGTTTTATGTTGGTTTATAAATGCTTGCCTAGCAAGTCAAAGAGAAAACGATAGAAACTTATGTTTAAACTTGATTTTAGTTGGTAGGTCTTTTAGAAATTTGGCTCGATCGATTTGGTGAGAGGCAACAGCAATGACAGAGAGCGATTGTGGCCAAAAAGGTCACCGGAGGTTTGCAGTTTGCACTGCAACTCAAGTGGAAGAATACATGCATTCTTACAATGTTAATATTACCCACTCGGTTTTGCATGCAACTATATATAATATATGTACGTGCGTTAACTTTTGCTAAGCACGTTTGATACAGGTCTGGTCCATTAGCTAACACTATTATTAAGTCTATTAGCAACATTTAGATTGAAACAAAGTTCGGCTCTAAATATGTTTAAAACTATCTTTTCCAATCCATATATTACAAGATAGATTATAAGATTATTCATGTGTATTATTTAAATAAATTACATAACTCATAAAAAGAAATTCATGTGACTAAAATTACATTGAATGGTTTTTTCAACTGCCACGTAGTGTTGAAGCAACATAAGTTACACAACTTTAAACATGATTGGCTTTTCCTTTGGATGTTCACCCAAATTTCTTGTTAAGATTAACGTGGCTACGTTCACACCACCAATGAAAAAAATTTAGTACTATCTCTAATGATGAATCTTGTCATGCGCACACTTTATATGTAGATATAAAGGTATGAAAAATTCTTAGTTTATGTTGTACCAACAATGTAAATTTATATTCTACATTTTTGTGTGTCTATAATGTCTTTTTAGAGATAATTACAATATGCTGTCAACCCTATAACTCGAACCTTTCCCTTAAACTCCCAAGTATTTTGTATATGAAGAGGTGTCAATTCAACTATAAGGCTTTTGACTTGTGTGTCTACAATATAAATTTACATTGCTGGTATAATGTAAACCTAAAAAAATCCTAAATGTATATCTAAGGTTCGTTTGGATAGAACATATTTTGCTGAAATTGAAAACACTGTAGCAAAATAATTTTTAAATGTGTGAATAGTATCGTGAGACTCATTTTTAATGAAAAAGTTATTGAAAGTTGGAGTTTGTGGGACCCGTGAACAGTGCACAGGTGCACTGTTCACTACTGAAAAGTCAAAACATGCGGCTAGGAAAAAAAAAAGGGGAAAAGAAACGCAAACGTGGATCCGCAAACGCGAAACCAAACGAATACCTAATGTCATGTCTTTTTTAATTTAAATAATATTACACCATATACATTATATTAAATATAAAAAATTATAAAAATAAAATTTTAAGTGTAAAATACTCTCTTCATTTATTTGATATTAAAAGGATCTCATTATGTTTTGTTAGGTGTTTGTGAGTATCCCTTTTACCATATATATGTATGTTTACTTCAAGAGTAATACTACAACTATAAACTATTTTACAACATTTTTACAAATGGTTGATGTGGTCAGCTTCTTATTAGTTTTCATTTTGACCCATTATCAACATCGCCTTTTTCATTTATGAATAACCATTTACCACATCAGCAATTTGTAAATTTATTTGTAAAAAAAATTTGTAACCTCTAACATTATTCTTACTTCAAACTACAAACTACAAAGCAAAGAAATATGCTATTTTTTCACTTAAATTTCATATTGATATTGTTCTTCATTTGTTTTCTTGTGTGAGGGATTTCACAATTCGCTTCAATACCAATAGGCTTGGTATGCAATCGAATGCTATAAAAGATTTGAGCCCTCTCATCCTTCACCAATTAGTCATTGGATGGATCAGTAAGGCACACGGTCTAACAAGTGGTATCAGAGCCCGGTCATAGGTTCGAGTCGTTGGAGCCGCATTGTGAGGGACGATTGTGAGGGATTTCACAATTCGCTCCAATACCAATGGGCTTGGTCTGTGATCGAATGCTATAAAATATTTGTGCCCCCTCATCCTTCACCAATTGGTCGTTGAATGGATCGGTAAGGCACCCGGTCCGACATCTTAGTTGGTCAAACATAATGCATATTCCTTTTCATCCTTAATCCCTTTCCTTGATGATGTTTCATCCATTTTGATTAAACCAAATCAGCATTTCGATTCTTTAACTTCTATTCTTGTCCGAAGCACTTAAAAACCTTAGAGGGAGAGCCATGTATGGTGGGAGTCTTTGTCGAGATACCATAGGCCACAAATAATTAACTGGTTCGAGTACAATATTTATGTCATTCCACCAATTTGATATGTAAAACTCAAATTTGACACTTAATTATTAGGTGAAGAAAGATGCAAAAATGGAGAGCAATAATGACCAAGTTGAGCTATTTTCATGGTTCTAACAGGCCTAAAAGGACCTAACAACTCGTGGGGTCCTTATCCTCTTTGTGATACTGAAAGGGCCCAAAATATAATAAATCCAAGTAACAAGATTGCACAATTATAAGATAAAACTCTTACTAGTGTGATCAAAACAGTAACTATGTATAATTTTGATTCTCCCTCTTTTTTTCTTTTTCTTTTTTTGTTGAAAGATTTTGTTGAAAGATTTATGTCATTCCACCAATTTGATATGTAAAACTCAAATTTGACACTTAATTATTAGGTGAAGAAAGATGCAAAAATGGAGAGCAATAATGACCAAGTTGAGCTATTTTCATGGTTCTAACAGGCCTAAAAGGACCTAACAACTCGTGGGGTCCTTATCCTCTTTGTGATACTGAAAGGGCCCAAAATATAATAAATCCAAGTAACAAGACTGCACAATTATAAGATAAAACTCTTATATACTAGTGTGATCAAAACAGTAACTATGTATAATTTTGATTCTCCCTCTTTTTTTCTTTTTCTTTTTTTGTTGAAAGATTTTGATGAATACCTTCTTCTTTTACAAAGTTTTGAGGATGAGTAATGACTTGGCCACTACGATTTCTAGCTACCCTTAATATGATCATCTCAACTAGATGAATACTACAATGGTGATTTTCTAAACCAAACCACTATATTCTGATTTTTAGACCAAATGATTTTCCACAATCTTTTCTAGTTAAAGTTTAGTCAAGGAGAGAATGCATCTTCTAGAAAATTTGAAACGTTTTTTTTGAGCGTGAAGAGGACCATACATATATTTTCAAAATGACTTTGGTTCTATTATTGACAAGTTGTCTCATTATAATCGCTAACTAAGCAATCCCTGAGTAGTGAGTGGGATGACCATTACTTGTAGAAAATAAAATTTCCCTGGATTTCACGGCAACCTAAACACAATGATCTTGGCTCTTTTATAGACAAGTCACAAGTTGTCTCATTATTGCTAAGTAAGCACTCCCAAAGCGAATGATTGGGATGGCCATTAATTGTGGCAAGTTCAACAGAAAATAAAATTTTCCTAGATTTCATATAGCAACCTAACCAAACCAACAAAACAAGATAAATGTTGCATTCATAATATTTTCACAACAAAAGAAAGAAGAATAAACAAAATTCTAAACTTCATAAATTTGATCATCGACATTTCAAGTGAAATGTCATAATCAAAATTTTTATCTGGTGTATTTCAAAAAAAAAAAAAAAAAAATTATCTGGTGCATATAGCAATGTAAACGCACCATACAATTTAAAATATCATCTAAATTATCTCATAGATTCTCTAATGATATTTGTTTTTTCAGTGGGAAGTTATCTAATCAATCCTCATTGATTTATCATTACAATTTCAATAAGTTTACAAATATAACTTTTTTATAGTTGTTTATTACGATTATTGATGTGATAGATTTTAAGTAGTGTTAGATTATGTGGATTTATATAAAAATCAATAACAACTCAATGTTTTACTAAGCTGTGAAAAAAAAATTATATATATAGCATTATTCTTACAATTTGGTTAAAAATTGTATATGAAAAATAATGTAATTAATAAGTTTCTATTGGTGTATCGATTAATATGGACCCCAAATGGAGTTGCATAAACCAATTTTCACATCATTTTAAATACCAATACTTAAACACTGCTAATCCTCATTGATTTATCATTACAATTTCAATAACTTTACAAATATAACTTTTTTATAGTTGTTTTTTACAATTATTGATGTGATAGATTGTTTTTTTTTTTTTGAGTAAACAGTAATACTTATTAGAACACACACGAAAATAATAATAGTATTTTAAACCGAGTTTATGATACATTATATAACCAAAATACAACTACAAAAGGGCCAAACCTTTGTAATTATAAACTGAGATGTGATAGATTGTTAGTAGTGTTAGATTATGTGGATTTATATAAATATCAATAACAACTCAATATTCTAGTAAAATGTGAAAAAAAATTATATATATGGCATTATTCTTACAATTTGGTTAAAAATTGTATATGAAAAATAACGTAATTAATGAGTTTTTATTGGTGTATCGATTAATATGAACCACAAATGGAGTTACATAAACTAGTTTTCACATAATTTTGTACACCAATATTTAAACATTACTACCAACAATGACAGTTCTAGGAATTTTTCTCAGGGTATTTCTTAAGAAGTATAAATTATACAATCTAATAAAAAGATAAATTCATATATTAACAACAATAACGATAAAAAAAAAAACGCAAATATATAAAGTTTACAATTGCCTTTTACGAGTTTTCATATTTTAAAATCGTTGCATGATAGTCTCATTATCAATGCTACAAGTTACATCTCTTTTAATGTACACAACAAAACAATCATTTATCCACTGAATATAGAACAAATTATGGAGCAAAATTTAATTTTATTGGTATAAAAAAAAATTGAAGTGTTCCCAAATTCTTTTTAAAGGATAGACAAATAAATTTTTTTAAATTATTATATATAAAAATAATTTCAGGTTAGGGTGGTCTTAGGACCACTCTGGCCTTAAGGTGGCGCCGCCCCTAGCTACCAAACATGATATAGACTGCAAATGGAGTAGCGTAAACCAATTTTCATATCATTTTGAATACCAATACTTAAACATTGCTGCGAAGCATAATATGAACAGTAAATAGAGTTGCGTGAACCAATTTTCACATTATTTTAAACACCCCAATCAAAATATGACACACACACAGGCCCTTAACTGTCCATTTCCCACGAAATCAATCGATAAGGTTCCGACATGATGTGAAAACCCATGAAAGTAGCTAGTGGTTGCCAAAATATAACACACACACATCGAGTGAACAACTTGTACGTGCCTTTTGCTGGTTGTACGTATGGTTGGTTGACTCCTTGATCGAATTGTTAACTTTAGGAACACAAGCAAATTGAGGCCAACAAAATTTTAGGTAAATCAGCCTCAGCCATTTCCTTTCATATCGGGGAAGTGAAAACAGGTCCCTGATCCATGTGTCATTTCTTTGTGACATTAGGCTAAGGCCTCACTTCTCAAGAAGAGACAATTTTTTTAACTCTCTCTTACTTTTTATGTATAACAATCCATTTTATGTTTTAATGATCTGTTTTTGTAACAAAATTATTAGTATATAATTATATATGTTTGAATGAAGTTTATTTTACTTGAAAAATAAATTGTGTAAAAGTTCAGTTATATCTAAAAATATGAGGCTTTTAAAAGTTTTACATTAATTGAAGTAAGGATAAACTTGCAATTTAGGTTTATTTTTTAAAAATTATAAATTCAACAATTATAATGAAAAGAAGGAATTTGAATTATAGATATTTCTATTAAAATTAAACACCAGTAAATGTAAGTTGAACTACAAAATTATTGAAAATTTGCACCCTAAGTTAAAACAACCATTTTGCTTGTAATTTTTCAAACTATCATAAGGACTTCTCAATCATTTTTGTACAAAAAATCCGAATTTGCTCCTTTTCTTTTGTGGTTAAGTGTAAAGTAGGCTATTCATCAACCCCTAGCATTAATCCTTACAAGAATGGGGCAAGTGTCATTGAACCATAAGTTCATTGGCCAAATGTTGCTTTGTTGTTTAACAATCATTTATATAAAAAAATATAGTGGGATTTTAGTATTTTACTCCTTAACCTGGGGTTTTTGCGAGTGAAGTAGGTTGAGATGATTTTAACTTATCGGAAATATATTTAATTCAACATAAGATTAATTATGACAATCGAATAAAGCAAATGGCCTTGGCTCAATAATTAAACAAAAACGAAAAGAAAAGGGAAATTTTCAATAGTATTTTTTTTCAAATATATATATACATACATATATATATATATATATATATATATATATATATGAAAATCTTATTATCATTGCAACACACCCTAGATTCTCACAAAAATTAATAATAATAAAAACCACCCTAATTAAGTTGGGTGGTTTAATGACTTGGGGCCACATGACATTTTAGTTACCTTTTTTTTTTTTTTTTTTTTTTTTTTTTTTTGAGAAACATTTTAGGTATTGATAGCTAACTTCGTCAATAATCCAATAGTATTACTTTTTTTTCTTCTTCCAAAGGAATTTAATTGTATTACTCACTTTTGTTTATAGGGAGAATTTGACTATAAATATCTCATCTCACTTAGGGAGTGCTTGATTTGCTGTGATGTACCATTGATGTAATACATATTACGATGATATAACATTAAATTTTTTGGTTTATTTTATTTTTTTTAACATTATTGTAATTTAAAATTACAAAATATATTACACCACTTTAATCTTATTAGCTTCCTAAACAATATGATGTTATATTCTTATATTGAGATTACATTAATGTAAGATTATAATAATGTAATATTACAGTGTAACGTAATATCACGGTAAACCAAATGCTCCTTTAGTGTAACTGAATAAATAGAGTGTATTGAAAAGTGAAAGGTAATTGAAAAAGAGATGTTCATTTTTTTTTACATTTACAATATATGGGACACCATTGATAAAACCATAAAATTCAAAATCACACATGACATTACCTAATGTGGTCAACCTTATCTCAATGAAATCCTACCATAATAAATAAGAAAGCAATCATCCCTTGTAACAACCCTTTTTTTTCATCAAATGTCACCGACAAAGATCATGCTTCCTTCTTGTGAAAATGTCCATTCTAAAAGTCACGAGAGAACCAATAGACCTCGAAATAACATTTAAAAAAGAAAAAAAGAAAAAAGCATTTGACTGATAAGTAAGAGAAAAAGTCTAAACTTTGTTGAGCAATTCATGTCCCGGTCCTTCCTTTTGAATTTCCTTCTCACTGTCCTCAAGGTTGATGCCTTTATACCACTTAGCCAAAAACAAGTAAATCACAAAGTCAAAAGCCGTGAGAACTGCAATAAGAAAGTAAAACCTGTCCATGTGGCCTGTGTTCAAGTTATTTGGTATCCAACCAGGGTTGTTGCCTTTTGTAGTGATTTTCATGACCATGTTAACCAACATGCTACTAACATAGTTTCCAAGAGAAATTGAAGCCATGCAAAGCGAGCTGCCAAAGCTTTTGATACCATCTGGAGCTTGTTCATTAAAGAATTCCAATTGACCAACATACATAAACACTTCAGAAGCACCAACAAGAACATACTGTGGAATTTGCCAAAATATGCTTAAGGAGCTACTCTTCTCACCAGGGATCACATATTTAAGTCTTTGGATCTCAGTGGCACCAGCTGCAAGCATTGCCAACATTCCAATAATGAGTCCAACACCCATTCTTTGAAGCCCCGTTAAGCCCCTGGGATTACCACTTAGTTTTCCAACAAAGGGAACAAGGATTTGGCTATAAAGTCCTGTGCAAATAAGTACACTGCAGATATCAAAGGCAGACATACTAGCCGCTGGGAGGTGAAACTCTCCAAATTTTGTTTTCATCACATCGCCTTGCTCAACAAAGAGGGAAGCCATTTGAGTGAATACGACTGAGTAGATTATTGTGCATAGCCAAATGGGTAGCATTTTCATAACACATTTTGCTTCTTCAACTTGAGTCACAGTGCAAAGCCTCCATGGATTTTTTGGACCATTAACATCATTCTGTGTTACTGTTGCTGCCTTGTCCAAAAATCTGAAAAATTTCAAGAAATAGATAAGTATGTTACAGACCAAAATTAATAAATCAATTAGTAATTTAAATTAACTACAGGATAGACATATAGGCCATGCAATAATCAAGTTGGCATTCACTAAGCAAAATGGTATTAACAAAACAAACAAATTAATACTAGCCTAGATACATGGTCACGATGGATACGCAAAAACAAGGAAAAAGTCATTTTCAATATATATACTTACTCAAACTCACTGCTATGAAGAATCTTTCTACTCCCTTTAATTGCAGACTCTGGTCCTTCCAATTCATATAGATCATTTGGACTGGCTGGAACAATGTTCCATTTCTTAGTTGCAGCCACAAATACCTGAGCAACACGTGGCAAAGGGTTGCCAGATGGTTGTACATATCGGTATTTAGGGGTTCCGATAAAAAATGACAATAAGCCAACGATAGCTGAACCTAAGGATACCAAAAAGCCAAGTGTCCACATCCCATTGTCCTCATAGTAGACCAAAATGGTGTTTGAGAAAAGAGACCCTACATTGAGTGCAAAGTAAAAACAGGCAAAGAAAGCTGCTTTCGATTTCTTTTGTTTAGGGTTTGCCTCATCAAATTGGTCTGCTCCAAATGTTGCTAGGGTTGGTTGATGACCTCCATATCCTAAGGCTACTAAATATATAGATAAGTAAAAAATGTCTATGCCCATTGGAGATGTGGGCATGCAATCCATTTTTCCATCACCACAACCATTCGGTTTGATCAAGAAAAGCCAAGAAGTGAGGGATAATAGCACCAAACCCTAATGATAGATAAAATAAATTTTTGTTTAGCACAAATTTTTTTAATAATGCACTAATAAAAGTTTAAAAAATATAATTGAAGATGATATATTAATTACCAAAACAAGAATGATCTGAAAAATTGCACAGGTTAAGTAACGGCCCCAATATGAATCACTGAGGAATGCTCCCACAAGAGAGAACAAATATACAGTTCCAGTCCATTTGCTAACATTGTTGGCGGCAGTGGCATTTTCTTGATCAAGAACTCTAGTTAAGAACAAAACCAAGTTCACTCCAACACCAAAGAAAGCTAGTGTTGCTAAACCTTGATTTGCTATTCCATATTAACCAAGTAGAAGAAAAAAAAAAAAAAAATCAATACCACGTTATGAACATTAAAAAAAAAAAAAATGGGGTGGAGAATATAATAAATATTAATAATTAATAGTTAATAGAACCTATATAGGTGATTCATTGATACCTAGCAAGATGCATGTGTATTTCCACCCTCCTGTGCTAGTCACCTTTTCTTCTTTCTGATTGAAGTTTTTGGCCACAACTTCTGCATCTCCAAAGTTACAATTATCGTCTCTATCCTGTTAGAATAAAAATGATAAAATATATCAAATTGGCAACTTGATAAATAAGGGAAGTGAAAATTTAGGATTTCAAAGGATAAGATTGTAATTAAAAAGAAATTATCATATTTGACCGAACAAAAGAAAATTTCCAGAGGATCACAAGAATATGATATTGCTTGACACATAATATCAATATCTAAATAATACAAAATGTCATTTACTTTATCGAGTAGGGACAACTAAAGTAAGAAAATATGGAATCAAAATAATTGCATGGCCAAAGCTAATCAGACCACAAGAAAAGGAGCCCAAGTAATTGATTGGCGGCATATTAAAGATTACCATATTTTGTTTGTCATGGATTAAATATTACGTCATATTTGATAGTTAAATCACATTTTTTCATGAATTAAATATTATATCATATTTAATAGTCAAATCATAAGTAGTGCCATGGTCGTAGGCCAATGTATACAACGCCCTCAACTCACTCCCTAGCTAGACCAAAGTGTGCATATCCATTCAATTTCAAATACAGACCATTTAGACCATAGCTCCAACCACTTGACTTTTGAAAAATTTTCCATTGAACCTAGAAAAATATTTTCTATTTGTGAAACTTTCACTTGAATAGTAGTTTCCTAACCTTTAGCGCAGTTTCATTGGTGAAGTTAAGTGAACCCATGGCTGCCCTTCAGGGTTTCTTCTGCAACACATCAAAATATTAATTAGACATGGATAGAATCATAATAACTTTGTGACTATAACTACTGAATTTCTTAAAGCGAACTTAAAAGGTACCCAAGATTTCAACATGATTTCAACACCTTACTAAGCAAGAAATACAACAAAAGACTTTTAAAATGTTATACGTGCCTAATTTATTACTATTATAAAAGAACAAAGAGAGAAGAAGAAAAACAAAAACATGAACAAGAGGAGTTATTAAACATTTAAAGTAGTTATTAAATACAATTTGGGGTGGAAAAAGATGAGGCTCTTGCAAATTATATTTCCAACTCAATGAAGTTTAACAAAATATAATGCATGCTCAGGTAATAGAACTTACCAAAGAGTATATAGAAGATAAATTTGAATTTGAAGATGAAGAAGTTGATGAAGAAGAAGAAGAAGAAGAAGAAGAAGAAGATTGCAAAGCACAGTATTTGTTAAGGAGATGGTTGCTAAAAATGGAGGGTGAATGTGTTCAATATATAGGAAATGAGAAAGTGTGAAAGTATGTACAGGAAGGGCAAGTCATTTTCAAACTAACTATATCCTAGCTATTTACTCACCAGCACAGTTTTATTTATTTCGTTTTTATTCAAAGATATAAATTAAATGGAAAAAAGTATTTGTGGAACAAAATGAAAGAAAGGTCAATCGGAAGAGCCTAAGCCACAAACTAGGTCATTTCTTCCATGAATTTTTTTGATAGTGGGATTTTATTTCCACGTGACACTGACATCATCTCTCTCGCTCTGATCTATCTCTCTATTTTTCCCAAGTTTTTGGTTTTCACTCAAACTGATAATTGCTCCTTTCCCACTTATTGATTTACATGGGAATTGATCTTATCCGTGAAAAAGAAAAAAAATTTCATCAATAAGCATTAGGAGCAGTTAATGAATAGTTTTTTTTAGGTATGTCCAAGAAAAATGTCTTTATCCCATCAATTCAACGTTTGCAGTGAGAAGAAATTACTTTCAGCAGTCAGCTGTAATTGCTCTTTTTATAAAGTAATTAGTTATGAGCCCCCAAATTAAATTCATTTTTCCATGGTTTTAAATTTTCGTGTTATATATAAATATTTTATGTTTCAATTCGGGGCTAGGAAAATACCAACATTAATGTGGACAAATCATTGTTACAAATATCTATTATCTTTAGTCAATACAATTCATCTGGACAAATCTAGAGATTGAAATATGAAGCTTAATGCAACTTTCCTATCTCAGGCATGTTGTTAAGCATCATTATCATCAAATCAAGCAACCCAAAAAAAAAAACTATATGTATAAACACACACATAAAACGTTTGTTTATGGATTCTATAAAAAATAACATTTTATTAGGATGCAATTTTATTAATAAGAAGAATGAAAACTTATGATCCAATAGCAGAATTAAAAAAAAAAATTAATCTAATAAAATTTTATTGGGTGGTGTAACATCAAAAAAGAATTATTACACCAAATATAACTTGATTGAATGATACAAATCAATACCTAAATTTGTTTATGGATTCTATAATAAATACCATTTTTTGAGCATGAAAGTTGTTAAGAAAAATGAGAACCTATGATCCAATCACAATTTTTTTTTTTTTTTAATTTAATCCAATAAAATTTTATTGAGTGGTGTAACATGAATTACTACACCAAATATAACTTGATTGAATGATACAAATCAATACCTAAATCACAAAAGGTTAAACATTTGGATACTTTCATTAGCAAATAATGTATAAATATACAAATTAAGCAACAAATTGAAACAAAAGATGTTCTATATTTTGTTCTTCCCGATGTATCTTTAAATTTTGATTATCAATAAAGCCTTTCCGGCATGATTCTAAAAAATAAAAAATAAAACTTACATATGTGAATATAATAAGCCAAAAGCAAATAGAGATAAGGATGTGATTCAATGGCTCATGCTATAAATTTGGCAAACTTGTAAACCTAGACCTTACTAGAAAAGATCATAAGAAAGCAAAGGCTTCTACCCAAATTTTTTTTTTCTTTCTTTTTTCTAATTAATGAAGATGACTACTATAATGTGAAGGCTCGCTTTGTTCTAAAGCATACTCTACCATACTCAAGGAAATAGTGTGGTCCTTCCCCATAATTTGATATTGACAACTGATCTAGAGTCCCAATTTAACATCAAAATTTTATTTTCCTCCTCTCAATAATCCTGATTTTAACGTACTGACACTCATCATCGAAGCACTTATGATTATAACACTGTTCAAATAAAAAAATTTGCATCACTGGGCAACAAAATGAAAATACTAAAGAACAAAATAAAATAAAATGAATTAAGCTAGAATGAAAGTTTTATGCTAGACCCACACATTACTTTATTGATCTGTTTTTTAAATAGGAAAAGAAATTTTTTAAAAGAAAAAAAAAAATCAAATTAAGATATGAAGTGCATGGTTATGGTTTGTATTATTATATGTAGACATCAGATATACCGAAACATAATTCTAATTCCACCAAAAGGTCAAATTAATTAGTTATTAATCAACAACAAATATAATGTGAAATATCATAGGTGAAAGCAATCTAAAGAAAACAAAAACAATTAGCTAGAAAGCAATCTAAAGTCTAGGTCTAGGGGAAAAATAGTATGCAGTAATTGCTATTAATAAAAAATTAAAAATAGTATTAGTAATGTTGCTCCCATAACAACTTATCACACGGCAATAATGAAAAAAAAAAATTAAAATTTTATATCCTTAGCATTAATCAAATTCTAGATATCACCAACCTTTTACGGAATTTAACCAAGGCCAAAGTAACTTGTTCCGGAATTGTACCGAATTCCGGTGATGGTGAAGAACTTGTGTCGCCAATTACAATTGGCAATGCAGCCTGTGAAATCACTCGCTTTCCTTGAAAACTAGAAAACCCGTTGAATCCTTTTGTCATTTATGGTGGAAAAGTAAACCTGTTAAACTGATCAGCAAAGCAATTCTCTCAAACTCACAATCCCTACAAACAATTAATGTCTTTTGCAAACCCTTCTCTCACTTCTTGACTTGTAGCTCATACGTATAATTAAGCATAATAATCTATGGACTTGAGAGAGAGAAGGGAAGAGAGAGAAAAAAACATGTATGTCACACTGTAACAATGGAACACTTATATAATCAAAGTGAGTATCACTCACATATTAATTAGTCAGCGTTCTGTTCCATAACTTACTCCTAATTAAGCTCCTTCAATTTTTCTAGGACCAAACTAGTTTACAATTCCTAATCTTAAGCTGCGAGGAATACAAAGCTGTGGTTTATTTGTACTACACTACCCTCTGCTCTAAGTGCGATTAAGAAGTAGAATTTTGATTCGTATCAAATATTTGTGGAGGGTCTGATAATAATAAAAAAAAAAAATTGTGGAGGGTCATTACTCATTAGTCATCGCAATCTAGAGCTTGTACCATTTTATTGGGTATATATGATTTGTAATCAGATTTTTCTCTCCCCCTACTATTTCTCAACGGAGAATAGGTCTTTGAGATTTAAAAATTGGGGCACGTGTCCGCGGATAGTTTCTATATGGTAAAACTATCATCAATTATTATTGTACTAAATATATATATAAATCATCTTATTAATTTCTCTAAGATTTTATTGGTCCATGTTAATATTAAAATAATTAGATGAATTAATTTAATTATTATTTATTTAATTAAATGATAAGAAGTAAGAGTTTTATATGATTCGGGAGTCTTAAGTGATGAGTTAGTATTATACTAGTATTATTATAGTAAAAATCTGGAATAAGCTATAAACTCGGATGTTCTTTACACTTTGTTGTGTATGTATATGTTTGAACATTAATTCCATACATCTTTCTGTATTTTAATTGGAAGATTCGATCATTAAAAGTTTTGGAAAGAAAATTGAACTCTTGCATTAAGTGAAGGGCAATAATGATTCTCAAAAAAAAGTGAAGGGCAATAATAATGATGATGATGATTAAATGATTATATTGTATTAAGTATATCATTTAATACTTATACTTTTAAGAGAGATGCTACGTCTACAACATTTTTATAACAAATCACAGGTGGTTAGTTGTTATTGGTTCAAATTTGAAACTAACACTAATATTACTTTTTTGCCTTAACAATAACAACCTGCCACTTAGGATTTGTTGTAAAAATGTTGTAGAAATATTGTAGACATATCATTTCTCTACTTTTAATTGTTTCTCCAAAAAATAATGCTTATACTTTAATTAAACATGTTCTTTGATAAGTAATCCATTTGATGACTGATCGAAAAAGAGGCTAATTCTTATCAAAAAAGAAAGAGGCAAATTACCATATTTATGAACGAGTATTTTAAGGTTTGCTTTTGTACAATCAAGCCATATAAAAATTTTATAAATAAATTAATATATATATATATATATATTATAGATATAAGGAAATTATAATCATATGTCGATGATTCCTAAACTATTGACAGGAAAAAGAAAAAAAAAGAGAGGTTCATTTGCAATGTTGGTTGCTTTGAAACCTAGAATATTTGAATAGATGGACAAGAAAAAAGATGAAAATGGAAAGAGTGATAAAAGAAATATTGTGTAATCCCAGTTTCCCACCTTAATGGCCTGTTTGGAAGTTAAAAAAAGGAGGGGAAGTAGAGTAAAGGGAGGGAGAGTAATTCAATTACCTTATTTGGAAGTTTTTTATGGAAGGAGGAGGAGGGGTTTGGAGGGGTTTCAACTACCTCTAACCCCTCATTTTTAATTCCCCCAAATTGGAGAAATTTGGAGAGAGAGTAGAGTAGATAAATTATTAACCAAATGAATTCCCTAATTTACCCTTTCTAAATTAACAAAATTACAAACTGATTATATAAATAATCTTTGTTTGTTTCCTGAGAAAATTTAAGGTGAATGAAAAAAAAAAATAGAAATAAAAATAAATTCACAACTTACTAAAAGGAAAGTCCATTCCCAAATTTCAGAGTCACCCTTCAACCCATCTGCCTCTCTCTCTAAAAATTGAAGCTTTGAGAAACATATATAGTCACACAAATTGATCAAACCCTAGATTTTCTCACCAACCAAACACCCTACTTTCCCGAGAGAAAAAAAATCATAACAACTCTATTTCCCCTCAAATTGAGCTCTGAGATCACGATCCTTGTGCCGCGGCAAAAAAAAAAAAAAAAAAGGGATAGGTTTTTAGGGAAAACCCTAATTTGAGGTTGATATTTCTGTGTTGTGAGTCCACGTTGGCGAATTCGTCTTCGTCTTCTTCATCTTGAGGTACTCACTCTCGAAAGGCATGGGGATCAGAAAGTACGTGGCATCTGTTACTTTCGTCGTCGGCACCGGAACTCTGCACAAAAACCGGCTATTGATCGGGGGCACAAGATAGCGGCGTCGATGCTGTGGCGGACATAATGTTAGGGTTTTCGTTTGATTGGTTCAAGTCGTGGTTGCTTCCTATGTGAAGCTTCTTGAAAATTTTCCATAAATAAAGAAATTTTTTTTTATTATAATTTTTTTGAGGTAATAAAAATTATTTTATAATAGTTAATAGTAGTTTTATACTTTTATTAATGGTACTTGATGGAATGAGAATGTTGATTAATAATTATTTAATCTAACAAATTAATCATAGACCAATGTTGCAAGTCCATTTTCAAATATGGGTAAATTTATCTATTTAAATCATTTCCTCTTATTTCTATCATAAATTTTAAAACATTCAAACAAGAGGAATGGCTAGTTACTCTTGTAAAGACATAGCTTGAGTCCCCGATCCAAAAGATATATGGATCTTGGCCCAAAAAGCCTCAAAACAATGAATTTGTAGAGAATGAGTTGGAAATCTAAGTTCTAATGAGTTGGATAGTTATATCGTAGATTCAAATGACAATAAAGTAAGAATAGGCAGCTTATATTTAAAGAAGGTCGCCCTCGGCCTGGTTCGAGGAGATTAGTTTTTACTTGTCTTCCGGATTAGGTTACCAGTCCGGTCCATATTGCTGCTGTCCTTTTCTTTCTCCATTTTTTGGATCCTTTACTATCAAGGTCTTTCCTTTATTTTATACTATCCTCTTCCTCCTTTTTCCACCTTCCATGTGTAGATTTAGATTGGCAACTCTGATACTTGTCCCATCAGCCCCTCCCTAAAGTCTTTGGGAGTAACTGTAAGGCTGAAAAGTATGGTTTAGTCAGCTGCAGAGCATTCAAAGTCGTGGTAGCAGCCTTATCTTAGATATTTTATAGCTCTCCTTTGTCCTGTCCCACCTTAATACTCACCCACTTCCCTGAAATGGTTCAGAATGTTGCTCTTAATGGCAAACTATGCCCTCTGTCCTCGGCCTTGCCCAATCAAGGAGGGATTCTTCCTCGTTTTCCTCCCGGGTGGCTCTGATCGGATTCCACTTCTTCTCTCATTAGCATAGACCCCTTTGAAAGTGTTTAACGTCCTCGGATTGGGCCCCTAGCCCAACATATATATAAATATGGGCTCTCTGGCCTTTCACCCCTACAACTCTCTTCCCCCTTACTAATTTTAAAAACATCCAAACAAGGGGAAGGATAATCATTCCCCTCTACTCTCCTCCCCTCTACTCCCCCTCTACTCTCCTCCCTCTCTAAACGTTCAAACAGGCCATAAGGGATATGTTGCATATCATAACATCAAGTAACTAGAGTCTTGGTGCAGTGCAACCTATTTCAATTATTTGTTTGATAAAATTTTTTGTTCAAATAATTGGTTTAATTTCAATTTTTTGTTAGTCACCTCCCATCAAACCAATTTTATGAATGTCCATTATCTTTTATCACACACTTAGTGTTTTATTTTATGCTCCATCAAGTATAGCATGTCACTGTAAACACAAATTTTTTTCTCAATTGTAGAAAATCAAACAATTGAAAAGAAATAGGTTTGCAAATATAAATTTGTATTGATGTATAATGAGTACAATCTCTATTTCAATTCTTTTACAAAAGAATACTCTTTGATTCTATCTTCATTGAATTTGACTCGAACAAGAATCTTCTTGACTTTGGTTGGAAGATGGATTGGATGGTCTTCACAATAAATCTCTAGCTTTGAGCTTATCAGAGATTTATTGTTCTTCAAGTCTTCGAATGTGAAGGCTCTAGGGTTGAAGTTTCTCGGGGCTTTAGAGGCTTGATCCGTTGAGCTTCAAAGATTTGGGTTTGTTGAGGTTTATGGAGGTTTTTTAGCTTAATTCCAATAGAACTTCAAAGAACTCGAACAAGAGATCTTCTTGACTTTGGTTGGAAGATGGAGTGAACGGCCTTCACAACAAATCTCTAACTTTGAGCTTATTAGAGATTTATTGTTCTTCAAGTTCTTCAAGCCCTTTGAATGTTCTATTCTTCAAGTTCTTCAAGCCCTTTGAATGTTCTATTCTTCAAGTTCTTCAAAGATTCTTGAGACAGAATTTCTCCAGAGCTTGGACCTTTTGAAAACTTGGTTGGTGAAAATGAGAGGGGATGTCCTCTATTTATAGTGATTTCAGAGGATAAGCTCCACTATGAATTGATATGCTTGAAAGTATGTAGCAGACTTTTGATTGGCCCAAATCTTCTTAGAGACAATTATCTTTATTTATCTATTTTGATAGAGATCATATTTTGATAAAGATAATAATCAACAAAAATAAATAATTATCTCAATTTAATTTATTTAATAAAGATAATTATCTACCAATTTTGAATAGAAAATTTATCTTTATTTTATTTATTTATTTATTTTAATAAAGATAATTACCCATAAATTTTGAATAGGAAATTTATCTTTATCTTGTGGGCCAAATGACACGTGGCAAATTTTGATTTGCCAAATGTAATGCCAATTTGGATGACACATGTCATTATCTAATTTAATTAATTTAATGACATTAATTTAGAATTTGCCACTAAACTTTGATGTGGCATTTTATAATTGGCTTAAAATTTTGCCTCTTACAGTCACATGTTCGATTTTTTTTTTTTTTTTTTTTTTTCATTTTAAACTTTGACTATTTTACACACACACACACACACACACACACACACACACACACACACACACACATATATATATATATATATGCTAGTTGAATACCTATGCGATGCATAGATTAATAAAAAAAATAAAATGTGAAAAAAAATATATATTAATTAACTATCTTAATGATCAATGAGATACTTGAAAGTTTAATAGTTCCACCTAAAAGTAAAATAATTATCTTAATAATTAATAAATCATGTTACAAAAACAAATTAATTTTACAAATTGAACCACTTGGGGCAAGCATATAGTGTGTAAGTTTTACCATAGTCAAAAACAAAATTATGACTAAATTTTATTTTAAATTACTTTTAGCTTTTGGTTAATAGAATTTAAAATTTCTTAAATTTCAGTTAATAGAGTTCTACCTATAATAAACTATCCTAACAATTATGTATAAGGTTCAATGTTTCTTTCTCCCAATTATTGAATTATAAAAAATTAAAAATTAAAGCTGTAAACTTGACAATTAGGTAGGGTGTCCGTATAATATATGAGATAAAAGGATTTCTATTCTCCCAGCATTTTTCTAATAAAAATCCATTATCATCAGTATAAAATTGGGACCCTTATTTGTATTATATATGTATAAGTATAGAGTCTAAATATGGTAAGGATAATGTATAGTACCCATGTTTTACACCATTCAATAAGAGATTATCACATCAGTTTTTCACTTAAAACTCAATATATCCGACCACACCTAATAATATCTCAATAAACTCCCAATTGAGTTGGATTTTCATATGGGTATTAGAATTGATTGGGTGTGATTGTGCTTGTTCTTTAATATGTGATTGATGATGTGGCATATTGAGATTGGAGGGTGTAAAACTTCTGTTTTATATTATATCCTTATAGAATTTAATCTGATAGGTATAGCCCAGTAGTAAAGAACCTTTAATTAATGTGACGTTTTGTATATGAATTTGTAAAGAACATTATGAGAAACTGGCAATTAATATGGTGAACGATAATGGTGGACAAAACCCAATTGAGTAACACTATACAGACTCACAGACTGTACAAATAGTTGGTGAAATGACCTTAAAATGTTCCTTAGTACATCTTATCACACCTAATTAAGTTGGATTTTCATATTATTATTAAAATTGATTGGGTATAGTTCTTCCTATTTTTTAATATGTAATATGATAATATGGCATGTTGAAATTGGAAGGTGTAAAACTTAGGTTTTACACCACATTCATATAACATTCAATCTCATAAGTATAAACGAGTAGTAAAGAACCTTCTATTTTTGTGACATGGTGTACATGATTTTGTAAAGAACATTATGACAAACTGGCAATTAATATGGTGAACGATAATGGCGGACAAGACCCAATTGAGTAGCATTATAAAGACACACGGACTCACAGACTGTACAGCCAGTTGGTGAAATGACCTTTGAACGTTCCTCAGTTAGGAAGTAAAAGTAGTAGAGAAATTAGCGCCAATATTAACTCAAGTTTACCTAATTTAGGTTAGGTAGTTTATTTTATTTTATTTTAGTTTTGATAAATAGCCGAAAAGGTTAGGTAGTTGTGGATATATAGCATTTCTCTTTAGTTAAACCATATAATTTGAACAACAAGATACTTGAGTCCAAAATTTTAAAATAATTTTTTTAAACGAAAGATGGATAAAAAGTATAACAATTTTGTCATATGTAATTGTTACTAAACAATTTTTCGGAACCACCCAACAATTAAGATTTTAGTTTGATTGTATTCAACACTGTGTATTTGGAAAAGCCAACACGTGAAGTAACCAATAACATGTTACAGCTCAACACATTTTTTGTTTATTTTGACTGGTTTGGTGCTTGTTGGATAAGTGTCTTAGGATGATTCAGTACAGGCCAAATTGTAATAGAATTCATGGTTAAAGTCAACATGGTTTAGGCTCTGTCCATCAATCCCCGACCAAAAAAAGGAATTCAGTTGTGTTCAGTTTTTTGAGTTCACCCATAAGCACTTATTTGAAGCGGGGAGCCAGGAACCGTAGTTGTTGATAGGATGCAAACATATCCAAAAATACAAAGAAACCTGCATACACCTGAATTGAATATACATGTAACAAAATGGGGTTAACTTCGTTTTAAAAATTTAATCAACTTTTGCCTATATTAAGACAAGGCCACTTCATGAATATTGTTCCAACTATTTTGGAATTACATTTTACACGTATAAGAATATTTCGTTTACTCTAGAATGTGATATATGGTTTTTAACTCGGTTGTCATACCTGATTTTAGTTTTAATCTTTAACATTTTCCACCTTCCAAATACAGAACCTGCCATGTTGATGCAACAGAACACCTTTCATTACCAGATTTTCTTCTCCTTTAATTTCTCCCAGAAACATTCTGATTTGTCCTCAAATCCTTCTCATACCCCCTCAGCCTTAAAATCCCACCTTGCTTCTCTTCCGGTTCCATTAGATTTTCTTGTCTCATATTTCTTTTCTGTTTGCCTTTATTTAGCATTCAAATTTCTTCTACATTCTACAATGGAAGAAGATGCTTCAAGCATGATTTCAAGTGCCAATAAAATGAATGCAACAGCAGAAACTTCAGATTCAAACAACACTTACTACACTTTGCTTGGATGCAAGCGCATGAGACACGAAAACAATAATAATGCCTCCTCCTTAGCGAAATTCAAAGGGGTTGTTCCTCAGCAGAATGGACATTGGGGTGCACAGATATATGCCAATCACCAGAGAATTTGGCTTGGGACATTTAAATCTGAAAAGGAGGCAGCTATGGCTTATGATAGCGCGGCAATCAAGCTTCGTAGTGGGGATTCACATAGAAATTTTCCATGGACTGAAAGGACAGCTCAGGAGCCTGAATTTCAAAAACATTATAGCACAGAAGCAGTGCTAAATATGATCAGGGATGGTTCTTATCCATCCAAATTTGCTGCTTTTTTACGTACTCAATCTCAAAGCAAAGATATGGGATTTAGTCTCAAGCAAGCAAAGGTGCATGGTGATGGACAATTTTCATGTAGCCAACTTTTTCAAAAGGAATTGACACCAAGCGATGTAGGTAAGCTTAATAGACTTGTTATTCCAAAAAAATATGCTGTGAGATACTTTCCTTACATTTGTGAAAGTATGGAAGATAATGCTGCTGCTGCTGCTGCTGATGGTAATGGTGTCGATGACATTGAGTTAGTATTTTATGACAAGTTAATGAAGTCATGGAAATTTCGATATTGTTATTGGAGGAGTAGCCAAAGTTTTGTGTTCACAAGAGGTTGGAATAGATTTGTGAAGGAGAAAAAATTGAAGGCAAATGATATAATCACATTTTATAGTTGTGAACGTGGTGAAAAGGCAAAAGAGGGTGAAACATTTTGTTTAATTGATGTAATCTATAATGGGGGAGAGAGCAAGAATTGTTTGGTTGAGGGGGTGAATGAAGTTCAGCTGGAATTGGATTTAAATTTGGGGAAAATGTTCACCTATAAAATGGATGAGGATGACAAAAAATTCAAGGAAGAGAAGATTTTGAGTGTACTGGATCCAATTCAAAAAGTGGATGACAAAGGTTTTAGGCTCTTTGGTGTAAATATCAACTGACAATTAATGGAGATGGTTCATTTTACGGGTTAATTCTTTAAATTAGAGTTTTATACTCACAGTGCTCATACATGAGACTGCAATAGTTGAAGCTTTGATTTCTTAGGTTCATTAGGTTTGTGGAAATTAATCTCTTTTTTTTCTTTTTTCTTTTTGTGAAATTGTAATCTTGTTTGAAAAAATCAACCAAAAACCGTAAATACTATGCAGGAAGATGTTCCTTAATTTTGTTTTTCTTCCTTTTCTTCTTTTTTCTTGGTCTAAGTACTTCAATTGGTAAATGAACTTTGTAATTCTCTGGTAAGTGATAGGTGCAATTAGGTAAATCTGAATGTTAATTATGTAAGAGCAAAAGAGAGAGGGTAGAAGCCAAATAGGCTACTAATTTATTGGAAAGTTCTTACAGTTCTCTCCAAAAAAAAAAAAAAAAAAAAAAAAAAAAGAAGGAAACATACTAAAATGGAGGGAACTAGAAGTCAAATAGGCTCCTAATCAATTGAAAACAAATTAGGCGAAACTTAGGTACACTACCTTAAGTTCATTAGGTTTGTGGAAATTAATCTCTTTTTTTTTTCTTTCTTTTTTTTGTGTGAATTTGTAACCTTGTTTGGAAAAATCAACCAAAAATCATTAATACTATGCAGGAAGATGTTTCTTAATCTTTCTTGGTCTAAGTACTTCAATGGGTAAGTGAACTTTGTAATTCTCCAGTAAGTGATAGGTGCAGTTAGGTAAATCTAAATGTTAATTATATAAGAGCAAAAGAGAGAGGGTAGAAGCCAAATAGGCTACTAATTTATTGGAAAGTTCTTATAGTTCTCTCCAAAAAAAAATAAAAATAAAAATGGAAACATACTAAAATGGAGAGAACTAGAAGTCAGATAGGCCCCTAATCAATTGGAAACAAATTAGGCAAAACTTAGGGACACTACCTTAGCTTTATTAGGTTTGTGGAAATAAATCTCTTTTTTTTTTTTTTTCTTTCTTTTTTCTTTTTTGTGAAATTGTATCCTTGTTTGGAAAAATCAACCAAAAACCATTAATACTATGCGGGAAGATGTTTCTTAATTTTGTTTTTCTTCTTCTTCTTCTTTTTCCTTGGTCTAAGTATTTCAATTGGTAAGTGAACTTTGTAATATTCCGGTAAGTGATAGATGCAATTAGGTAAATCTAAATGTTAATTATATAAGAGCAAAAGAGAGAGGGTAGAAGCCAAATAGGCTACTAATTTATTGGAAAGTTCTTTTAGTTCTCACCAAAAAAAAAAAAAAAAATACTAAAATGGAGGGAACTAGAAGTCAAATAGGCTCCTAATCTATTGGAAACAAATTAGGCGAAATTTAGGTACACTATCTTCGGTGTACTATACCTAAAATACTCTATCTAAGTTTTATCCAAACTATGTTAAGTGCCCGTTTGATTTGGCTTTTTGAGAGTAAAAAGTGTGTTAGCCAACCCAAAACTAAAAAAGCGGGTTTAGTACAAATTTCTAAAAGTGCGTTATTAGGCTAGAAACATGGAAACCTACATTTCAGTGTGGCAACCTCTGAGCTACAATTGCAAAACGCAACAAATGTGTTTTCTCTTCTTTCTTTCTATTTTTTTGGTTAAAAGGATAAGATAATGCATTAGATAATAGAGTTAACCCAAACCAAGCAGGTGGTACAAACAGAAGTGCAATTTGAGTTAGATAAGGTCCGTTTGGTACGTGTGTTTAAACAACAGTTTTCAGTTTTTTTAGAAATACATGTGAGTGAAAAAATGTGTAAAAATACGTGTAATATTATTTAAAAACTGAAAACATGTGTTTAAACTCACGTACCAAACAGGGCCTAACTATTACATCATTAGGGGGATAAAAATAAGTCAAAAAGGGAGTAGCTTGGTGGCAGCCAACTTTAGTAAGAAGATCTACAGCTTTGTTAGCCTCCCGAAAACAATGTTGAATCTTGATTTCCTGGAAAGCCCAAAGAGAACTCCTATAATCATTCGAAATCAGGTTAAACAGCCTATTAGAATATGAGTTGCTAGAGAGAAGCTTTACAGCTTCAGTGGCATCACATTCAATAATAAGTTTGGTGATTCCAGCAAATTTAGTAAGGTTGATTCTATTAGGACATATGTGATTTGATGTTAGGAACATATGTCAACATTTTATGTAACTGGCTAATCTTTTGACAAAACGCACTTTACTTGTAATTGGGTAGATCTAGGATGTGTTTAATGCTTCAAGAAACAAAGTTTCAAGTTCAATTGTTAAAACCATGCAAGTCTGTCCAAGAATCAAGTGAGAAAGTGCTGGATTTTAAAACTCGACAGTTAGCATCTATAGAGGTTCAAAAGCTGTTGAAACCCGTGACTCAACAGCTAGCTCGATAGATGGCTATCTATTGAGGTTTATGAAATTCGATTTTCAGAGCTGATTTCAATCTAATCCATAGGTATATGTTTGGGCTTTCTTTTCTCATAACCCTAAACATATATAAGAATTATTTTGAGGGCCGTAAAAGGTTACATAAGTTGCACAAAAGTACAATTCCACAAGTGTGAAGAAAAGTGTGACCAAAAACCTAGTTTGGCTTAGTTCATCTTTCTCTTGAAGAAGCTGCTGTGTTTGTATACCGTAGGGTTTTGTGACCAAACAATTTCGTGATCTTCATCGTGTGATGAACTGAAAAATTTTGCAGCCAACATCCTTCTCAAGTTAGTGATTAAGTCGCGTACTGGGATCCGCTCAATTAGTTAGTCACGTACTAGGAGCCGTACATTGAAAATAAGAGATTGTCACTACAGAACAAGTCCAATTAGGTATTGAGATAAGGGTTCAACTGTAAGTTGGTATAAGGTACTGGGATTCCTTTACTTGTAACCGCTTGTTTTGATAATAGTAGATTCTCGGGAGTGATGACCTTAAAATCATCCGGTGGGGTTTTTGCCATGTAGGTTTTCCCCATTCGTAAATAAATCACTGTGTCAATTTAATTTCCATTGCATACTTAGTTTAATTGGTAATTTGTTTGTGCTGCCACGTACATTGCATGTTAATTTGATTAATTAATAAACTTGGCTAATTAATCAAGGCGTAAATGCATTTTTAGTCCCTACATTTTGTGTCAATTTCTATTTTGGTCCCTACATTTTCATTTTACCGTTTTTAATCCCTAAAATGAAAAACTCGTACCATTTTAGTCCTTGTCGTTACTCACTTAACGGAAATTGCTAATGTGGCAAACGAAATGTACTATTAGCCAGTAAATGATGATGTGGATATTAAAATAATATTAAAAAAATTTATTTGTTATTTAATAAATGCCACATCAGATCCATGTCAGCTTAGAATTTTAAATTTTAATTGATCAATTAAAAAAAAGAATTAAAATAAAAAACACATGAATTTAGATCTAACACCTCTTCATTAAGAACACAAAAGAGCACAACCCAGAAAAAATCGTACAAACCCAGAAGATCAAACACAAAAACACAAGAAAATCACACTCAAAAAAATCATAAATGAATATTGTACAAAACAAAATCAATCCACATATATACATAAACCAAATTTATAAAAAAATAAATAAATAAATAAAATAAATAAATAAAAACTTGAATTTAGATCTGGTAATTCATTGGTTTCTCTCTCTTCATCTCTCTCTCTCTCTCAAACACAGAAAAGAAACAAAACAAATCTTAAGTTAGGCTTTGAATCTAATGCTAAGTCCAAAAAAATTGCATTTTGTAATTGCATTCAAAATCAAATGGATATAGATGAAAGGAATCAATTAACTTTGTTCATTGAGAAAATTTATCAAACACCATAAAGGCTAACAGCAACCCATAAATACAACAATTACAACCAAATCTGAACAAGGTGAAAACCTAGATCAACAAAATCATAACCCACAATTACATAGACAAAATTTCAGAACCCAAACTCAAAACTCAACCTAGTTTTTTTTCACCAATTACGTAGAGACAAAACTCAAACCCAAACTTTTTGGCCCCAAACACAAAACTCAATACAGATTTTCTTATGCTTTCTAAGAAACCAAACACAAAACTCAAATCCCAAATCGATGAAAAAAACCCAAGATCCGAAACTACAAATAGCCACGGCTTTAGAGAGAGAAAGAGAGAGAGTTGGGTTTTTGGCCATGGGCTTAGAGAGAGAGAGTCGGGTATTCAGCCAAGGTTGAGAGAGAGAGGGCAGGGTTTTTAGTCTGAGAGAGTTGGGTTTTGGCCAAGGTTTAGAGAGAGAGAATTTTGGGTTTTCGGCCATGAATTTAGAGAGAGAGAGAGAGAGAGTTGGGATTTTGGCCATGGATTTAGAGAGAGAGAGCTCACCTTCAACGGAAACCAACTTCAGTCACCTCCAATCCACCTTCACTTGAAACCACCATCAGCCACCTCCACTTTCACCTTGAGAGAGCACTTGAGATTTTCATCAAGAGAAAAGACAGCTTGGAGATTAGAAATTGATAAATTAGAAATTCTTTATTTTTAAAATTTTATATTAAAATGTTGAAGTGGCATGTTTTAAATACTAAATGATTTTTTAATATTATTTTAATGTTCACGTCAGTATTTACTTTGCCAACCATGCATTCCGTTTGCCACATCAGCAATTTTCATCAAGTGAGTAATAGCAAGCACCAAAATGGAACGCGTTTTTCATTTTAGGGACTAAAAGCAATAAAATGAAAATGTAGGGACCAAAATAGAAATTGACCCAAAATGTAGAGACTAAAAGTGCATTTACGCCATTAATTAATTAATTCATCACAAGGGGTCAATACGTTTTTGGCCTATCAAGTGGTATCAGAGTAGGCACACTCTGATTATGTTTTAATCTTTGTGTGTGATCCATTGACCCTTGTTTGTCATGGATAGAGGACAGTCTCTTATTATACCTCCTTTATTTGATGGCATTGACTATGCATATTGGAAAGTACGCATGAGAACTTTTTTGTAGTCATTAGATGAAAATGTGTGGCAAGCTGTGGAGATAGGCTGGACTAAGCCTACGGAAGCGTCGACCGACTGGGATGATGCAAAGATCAAGGCAGCAAACTTCAACAGTAGAGCATTGAATGCTTTATTCAGTGCAGTCACGAATGAGGAGTTCAAGAAGATATGCTCTACTGAAACGGCTAAAGAAGCATGGACTATTCTCCAAACAACCTATGAGGGAACCCAAGGCTGTCAAGAATTCAAAACTTCAGAGGCTCATTACAAGTTTTGAAGAGATCAAGATGGAGGATGATGAGTCGTTCGATAAGTTTTATGTCAAGCTCAAAGACATAGTGAACTCAGCCTTTAATCTTGGGGAAACCATTCCTAAACCCAAGATTGAGAGAAAAGTGCTCAGATCTCTAGCCGAAAGATTCATGCCAAGATCACCGCTCTTGAGGAATCAAAAGATATCAACAAAATTCCTTTGACAGAGTTGGTTGGCAATTTGCAGACCTATGAGTTAGGTTTGACAAGGACCAGGAAATCAAGCAAGAGCAAGAGCATGGCATTAAAGGCCAAAAGCAGTGATACTGATGAGTCTTCAGATGATAAAGATTCTAAAATGAAGTCCTACATTACAAGGCAATTCAAGAAGTTCATGAAGAATGCCAATGGGAAGGGCTTCGACAAAGACCGTAGGCAATCCAGTTCCTCACAATTCAAGAGCCAAGATAAAGGGAAAAAGGATGCTAGGGATGGCGGTCAGTACACTATTCCCTCAGGACCAAAGTGTTTTGGGTGTTAGGGGTTCGGTCATATGAAACAAGAGTGCCCTATTTATCTCAAGACCATCGGAAAAAGTAAGGCACTTGCTGCTACCTTGAGCGACACTAAGCCTAAGGATAACTCTGATAATGAGGACGATGGAATCCTAAATGCTTTCACTACCACTGTAAATCCTACTGAGGGGATTGTTAAAGATGTGGATGAAGAAGAAGAATTGGTGAAGTCTAAGTTTAAGAAGATGGATGAACAAAATGACATCCACACAGCCTATGCAAAGTTATACAAGGTTTCAAAAAAGTATGAGAACTTGTATAGGTTGGCCACCAAGAAGCTTAGTGATGTGGAACTTGAGCGAGAAGAAATCTCTACAAAGTTTGATGAAGCCAATCAGTCTATTAGAGCACTGAGATTTGAGAATAATTTCTTGGCTGAGAAGACCAAGAAACTTGAGGCAGAACTGTTCCAAGTCAGAGCTCAGCTGGAAAGGACTTCAAGCGCTAAGCTCGATGAAATGCTCAATCTTTAGAAATCTGCTTCCGATCGAACCGGTTTAGGGTATGATTTCTTTTCTCCTAGTATTGCTTTTACTAGTACTACTGTTTTTGTTCCTCTTGCTAATTATATTGAACCTGAGAATAATGATGTTAAAAATGAATTAGCTAGTGAGAACATAGACAATGGTAAATCTATCTTAGGAGTACCCCCTAAGCAGGATAAGAAAGAAGTTAAAGAACCTTAGGGATAAGAAGGCTAACTCTCCAAAGCCTAAATAGAAGAAGCAGCATCTCTGTCATCACTGTGGAGCAACCGATCATACTTGACCTAATTGCTATAAGTGGTTAGCCACTCAACAGAGCAACGGCATAATAGCATCGGGAAACTGGAATCAGTTTCCATCCTCTTTTGCTCCTCTTGGAGATCTTCTCAAAACCCTCATGTTCCTTTCGAACTTGAACGGTTTCAATTTTTCTCCCTTACCGCCGGATCAAGGGTTTGCTAGACAGAAAGGTTCGTCCAAGGTGTGGAAAGAAAAGTACTCCAAGTGATTCTATCACTGTTTCTCTCTCTCCTTTCTCTCTCTCTAAGTTCTGGATTTTAAAACTCGACAACTAGTATCTATCGAGGTTTCAAAGCTGCTGAAACCCGTGGCTCGACAGCTAGCTCAATAGATGGCTATCTATCGAGGTTTATGAAATTTAGTTTTTTAGAGCTAATTTCAATCTAATCCGTGGGTACATGTTTGAGCTTTCTTTTCTCATAACCCTAAACATATATAAGGATTATTTTGAGGGCCGTAAAAGGTTACACAAGTTGCACAAAAACGCATTTTCACAAGTGTGAAGAAATGTGTGACCGGAAACCTAATTTGCCCTAGTTCATCTTTCTCTTGAAGAAACTACTGTGTTTGTACACTATAGGGTTTTATGACCAAGCAACTTCATGATCTTCATTGTGTGATGAACTGAAAAACTTTGCAGCCAACATTCTTCTCAAGTTGGTGATTAATTCGTGTATTGAGATCCGCGCAATTGGTTAGTCACGTACTGAGAGCTGTGCATTGAAAATGAGAGATTGTCACTATAGAACAAGTCCAATTGGGTATTGGGTAAGGGTTCAACTGTAGGTTGGTATAAGGTACTGGGATTCCTTTACTTGTAATCGTTTGTTTTGATAATAGTGGATTTTCGAAAGTGATAACCTTAAAATAACCCGATGAGGTTTTTGCCGTATAGGTTTTTCCCATTCGTAAACAAATCGCCATGTCAATTTAATTTCCACTGCATACTTAGTTTAATTGGTGATTTGTTTATGCTGCCACATACATTGCATGTTAATTTGATTAATTAATAAACTTGACTAATTAATCAATTAATTCATCACAAGGGGTCAATACATTTTTGGCCTATCAGATTCCATCAAATAAGGTCCATAACTTAGCCTCCAAACAAATGCGTTTTCTCAAAACATAAGGACATGTTTGGTTTTGTTGTTTAAACAACATAACACGTATTTCCACAACAATTTTTTACTCATACGTTTTTCCATAGTACTTAAACAACGTTACTAGAACAACATTACCAAATGGACCATAAGTATTTATATTGTGAGGTACATCATTTTTAAGTAACTTGCTTCATTATTTGGGAAATGACAATTAGTCACTATCAGTTTTTCATCAACTAGCTCACAAGATAATTTAGGTAAATGTATTGCAACTCTTCCAGAAATATTATGATCAATCTAATTTTCTTACTAGCTTCTGTCAAAGCAACTTTTCCTTTAGTAATCTGTCTAATGTCTCATAATTTTAAACTATTTTCTTACTAGTTGCCTTTATTTTTTTTAACAATATTGTGTAGTACAATTTAAACTTGGATTATTAGTAGTATTTTATAATCTTTTTGCATTATCATTTTCTACTCCATGATGATGAAATTTTTTGAGATTTAATTAATATTAATAAGAAGTCATTAATAGGAATAACACGTGTTTATGACACTAAAAAACCTAATACAAATATTATTATAATAATAACAGTAATATATTATTATTATTATTAAGAAGTTGATACTAAATGAAATAACCTCCCTTATATATACATTTTGTCATTTTCAACTCAAACGCCACTTTTATAAGTGCTAACCAAGCACTCAACTTTTTCTAAAAGCATTTTGTCACAGTTTTAACCAAACGCTCTGCTTTTTAAAAAACTCAATTTCATACCACACTTTTTTAAAACTACCACTTTTTCAAAAAGCATAGTTTTAAAAAAGCTGAACCAAACTCACATTAGATCCTTTATCATGAAGTCTTCCCTTCTTCTTTTTCTCATAACCCACAAGGTTACATTTGAATCCACTATTTCTTCCCAACTTATATCTTATTCTCCTAAAGTTGACAACTTTTTTTTTTGGGTAATCATACTCTCTTCCCTTGAGATTTGGGGAAATAACATATCACTCCAAACTTGAAGGGAAAAACACTCGCCCCCCCCCCCCCCCCCTTTCCCTTGATATCTAATTGACCAAACTTTGTTAAATTAATATTAAAAATGTTGTATGCTAACTTGCTCTTTGCTTGGATAAGGATAAAAAATTATTCTCCATTTCAGAATTAAAATTCATTGTTTTAAATTTTTAATTAAAGTGTATTTCAAATATTAAATTTGAATTTTGCTTATTATTTTTATTTTCTTTTTTCAATGGGTCATGGAGAGATTTGCCATTACAAGTGTTTTGGTGGTTGAAAATTTTTACATTTCTATTATAAATTTATCAGTTATTTTTTACAAACCATGTTTAAACTTTTGTAAAGAGATTCTTATAGAAATTTAAAATATTTCATTTTTAATATAAACAGAATTGGGGAAATGTTAATTTAACCTCAAGGGAGATGAGTGATTTTTTTTTTTTTTTTTTCTTTTTAAGAGTTTGGAGTGAAGTGTCATTTTCCCAAAACGCAAACAAGAGGAGTGTAATTACCCATTTTTTTAAAGAGAATCAACAACCTTTTTTGGATAGGTTAGTATTTATCTATTTATCTATATCGCTTAACTTCATAAATAAAGAAGGTAAATATACAAATCCTTAATAATTAATCCTTACATCCACAAATAAAGACCTTTTACTAACTAGCCTTTAGAGATATATGATTTCACTCTTTTGATGCAACATATAGAAGCCCTTTTTCTTGTAACAAGTTCATCCCCCTTGTGTTATTGCTTATATTTTTAGGATGATTGCTCTTCTTTTGTTCCTTAGTTTTCTTTCTTAATGGAAATTTCAGTTTATCATAAAGAACATGAAATTGTGACCCAAACTAAGATGATTTAGATGCATGCGTTTCAATTAACTCAATTAATAAAGTCTCTTGTCCTTAAATAAAGAATCTAAAATCAAATCTCATCTACACACACGAGTGCGCACACGCACACACAAAAAACTTATTAATGTCTTTGCTTAATGATAAAATAATGGTAAAAAGAAACTGTACACCAAACACCATAGATTTCAAATCCTATAATATCTTAAAAAATTAAAGATATAAAAAACTGTGGTTTTGTTTACCAAAACAAAGTAATTTTTTGTTGAAGATTTCCTTTGTGAGCCAAATTGAATAGTACAACGTAAACATTCTCATTTCACATTAACATGACTTTCACTTTTTTTTTTTCTAATTCTATTTTTGCAAGGAAAATTATCAGTAAAAGCCAAAAGATCAGGAACATGGTCAACTTATGCATTTTTGTCGATTATTCCAAAATTTTCATTATAGACAAGTAAACCACTACATATATCTATGATTTTTCCCATAGAAAATGAAATTTCCAAGTCATATATAAGTGGAACCTATTTTCAAGCCAAAAGAAAAGGATATGTGATAAGGATAGGTCCATATTACACTGTGCAACACTGACTTATCAAATCAAACACGTTACACAAAAGTGTCCCATTCAAAATGTCCTATCAGTTAGATAAGCACTCTTCCACTCAAACTTTACTCTATTTGTTAATTTTGTTTAGTCATTGTCCATAGTAAAATAAAACTGTCCACCACCCTCTGTCTCTTCTTAACTCCACCAGTCTTCTTGCTTCTGTGCTCGATTGCGTAGGTCGGTCATCCTAATCAGCTTCCTTGTCACATTACATAGGGCCTGCACTTTGTTTTTAACAAAGTCTGTAACATTGATGATTTTTATGTTTAATCTTGTTGCTATTGTGAGAAAATTTAGGATCAGAATTTTTTTTTGTTTGCCACAATTTTAATGTGTCAATGTATGATTTGTGAAGAAAAAGTAATGAGTTTATACAAAAATTTATAAATATAGAATCACAATTTTCCACATTAGAGTTGTGACAAAGTTGTAATTCTAGAAAAACTCTGCTATTTTTGAAATCTACAAAAATTAGGTCAAATGTTTGTTCAATGAATCACTAACAAACAAACGCGGCAAGAGATTTTAAATAATAATAATAATAATTTTGTTAATGTTTTTAAAAAGAAAAAACCTCCAAAATTATTTGGAAGAATCTTTCTTCCATCCAATAGGTGACTGTTGACTGTCGATGAACTATCTTACCTTGATAATTAGTTTGTTTATATGTATTATGGGACTCATCGAGATGTAATCAGTTAGCAAGTATTGTGTTGAATTTGAAGAGTATCAATGAATTACTAACAAACAAACACAACAAAAGATTTTAAATAATAATTTTGTGAATGTTTTTAAAAGGAAAAAACCTCCAAAATTATTTGGAAGAATTTTTCTTCCATCCACTACGTAACTGTTGATGAACTATTTTACCTTGATAATTAGTATTTTTATTTTTTATGTGCCTTGATAATTTATTTAAGAACAAACTAATTAATCAAAAAGTTTAAAAGAGTCGTGAATGCTTTAAAGTTCTTATATTGCTCCAATTAAACACGAGAAGAGAATGTTTAAGACATTATGATTTAGTCCCACCATCTGACCATATTTTCAAAAGAAAAGAAAAAAAGATTTGACTCATTCATTTCGTACCAGTGGAAAACATCCTGATTGTGGGTGGCAAAACCCAAAAAGAAATAAACAAGGACAAGTAATTAGGTAAGAGAAATTATAGAAATATCAAATATCAAAACTAATACTAAGAAAATTCATAGATACCGTGGACTTTGTCCATTAATTTGATATGTGCGTCTGGGGTTCTGAATTCTTGGACCTACTGAGAGTCTGAGACTACTGGTTTTGAACTTTTGATGCCAATTTGAATTGTACACCATGCTGATTGTAACATTGCTGGATACCACCACTATATATATAGCGGCACCCTCAACTGCTCCCGAACAAGACTTCATTTTTATAAAATTTAGGGATGCTACCATTTTACTAGTGGAGAAAAGATTCAAACTCATGATCAAAGGGTTCGATAATCGTTTATAAGATAGACCGTCATTTTGTTAGTGGAGAAAAGATTCGAACCCATAACCTAAGACTTAGGTAATATTTTTGCTAATGGTCTCTAAAAAATAAATACTACTTATGCAAGGTGAATTTTTGTCATAATTAAGATAGGACTCGACCCCAGTGTGGCCGATGGCAAATTTAACCTGTTTGTGCATGACAGATTAGTGTCTTTTTTTTCCTTTTTATTTAATAAAAGGTTAGAAGAAAAATTAGAGTCTTGATCAGTATGACGTATGTGCAATAGTCCAAATGTCAGGCGAACACGGTGGCCATGACAAAGACCATGAGAATGCCATCATATATAATATTGTCCTCAATTTCTCACAAGAATGTTAAGGTATATACCACATACAAATACTCTGTTCTTAAAATCTGGTAAAATACATTTTAAAACCTGTATTTTAGGGGTGATTTCAACTTAAACCTTATGGTAATTTTAAAAGATTTGAAATTGAATTAAACCTTCAACTTTAAAACTGTAACAGATTAAACCTCATACTAAAAGTATCAATCTAAACACTAAATATTTTGGATTTGATTTAGCGGTTTTATATATTATCAAGTTTCACAGGCCTTTCAAACTTTAAATTTTCAAAATTTTAAAATTCAAAACTATAAAGCTTAATTTATATTCACAGCTTTAAACTTCAAGAGTTAATTTAAAACTCTAAAACCATTAGCTTCTATTTGAAACCATCTTAAAATATAGGATTTTAATAATAAAAAATTAATAAATATAATAGAATTTTAACCTATAGTGTTACTTTAAGATAATTACTCTTTATTATCATATCAAAACACTTATAAATTTTTGGTATAAATGATGTTCGAACTCTAAATATTTTGTTCCACAACAACAAATTTTACTGAAACTCATGAATTTCATCTTTTTTTTATGAAAAGAAAAAAAATCAACGCTAACAACTTATGCGCGGACAAATGTTGAAGCATAATATCTTTTTATCTTTTACTTGTGCATGACATGGATTCCTCTTTCTCCTCCTCATCTGTTTTTTTTTTTTTTTTTTTTTTTTTTTTTTTTTAAATTATTATTTGTTGAAAATACAAAGAGCCTATCAAATCTCAATTGCTTTGCTTGCATGACGACAGGAGGTTATAATCACGTGCTCATGTTCATCATTGACCACCAAGATCTTGTTAGGTGCCTATCAAACGGTGGGTCATGTCCCAAAAAGTATTAAGGTCATGATTTATTTAGATAGAAACCAGCATAGATGTATCTGGGGAAGAACTTATGTGGCGTTTGGTATGGAATAATATTTTAAAATTTTTAGGAATGTTTAAAAATTCTTATATTTTGTTGCAAATCACGCTAGAGAATCAGATGTTAGAGGAATCTAAATTCTCCCTTTAAACCCCTCTCAGTAGGAATGTAAATTCCCTTTAAAACAGGTAGGTATCCAAATTTTTAAGTTTAAAGGAAATTATATTTTTTATAAATTGACAATTTTAACCATTTTTTCTTATCATTTAAGCAATTAAGATAAAATATAAAGCAAATCATCAATATCTTTTCCCGCCAAAATAACATAAACAAGATAGAAAACTATGTTGATAAATTTTTTAACAAAGTTTTATTTAGGTTTCACATGTGGAAAAAAAAAACATTTGAAGGGAACCCTCCATTATTGCCAAGTATTCACTTTTGTTGTTGTTTGTGTTGCTTAAAAAATTATTAATAGTTTATATTTTGTTTTTCATTATTTATTTAGAGGAAGATTTGACTTGGTAGTTCACATTCAAATTTAAGGATAGAATGTGAAAAATAAATAATTCACTATTTAGATACATTCCTAGGCATAGCTACATTCCCTGTTAAGAGATTCCCAATGAAACCAAACGTAGGAATAACTACATTTCTAGGCATCCAAATTGCAAGGAATCACATTCCTAGGAATCTAGATGCCAGAAATAATATGGATTCCCCCGAACCAAACGCCACATTAATTTGCACCAAAGATGAATTCTATGTGACTATGTTAAAAAATAAATAAATAAATAAAAAAGGAAAGGGATAATTTAATAGTGTAAAAACAAGAAGTTGGAAAAACTATAATTGGAAATCAAGAATCAAGGTAATGGGCTTAGTTGCTTTCAAAAAAAAAAAAAAAAAGGTAATGGGCTTAGTTCTTTTTTACTTTTTTGGTGTTATCCACTGTTTAGATATGAGGACACATCAGAAACAAGAAAAATGAAAAAAAGATAGATATGAGAAGGTCACAATGGAATTAAAATCACTATGAGTGATCATGAATAATTGATGATGTTGATTGTCACCACCGAAAAGATGCATGTAAGTTCCAAATTTACAAAGTTTATGATTTTTTTTTTTTTTTTGAGAGAGTTTCAACTCATGACATCCGTTCCTGATAATAGCTCTTTATCATCAAACTAAAATACTAATCAATTTTTTATGTAAGTGGGATTGAATCTCAAATCTCTTATCCAACCATCAGAAACTTTATCGGTTTATGAATATATTTAGTTGGAGGTTGAAGATGATGATGTAAGTTTAAAAATGATAAAATTTGACTATAAACTTTGCTGTAGAAAATGACTGCAATTTTAACTAAAAAAATTAACATGGTTATAGATTTTGAAAACCTAATAGTTGAAAACCTAATATATTAACATGAATATATTTACTATTTGATTCATAAACTTATTTTTTATAAACATTTAATTGATCTCATAGTTATTGATTTTTTATCTTTTAAAAATTTTGCAAGCCATGGAAAATATTTAAAAAAAATGTTATCCAATAGGAATTTATCAAAGTTTACATTTGATGAAAAAAATATTGAATAGAGTTATAGTCAAACTTTGTCCGTTTAAATATATGCCGCTTCAATCATGTGATGCATGGGCTTGTTTGTTTGTTTGTTTGTTTGTTTTTTTTTTTTTTTTTTTTTTTAACTAGCTCTGACTCTGTTGAATGGAACATTATCCTTGTTGTGCTTGGCACCATTGGAAGCTTAGTTAGGTATTTAGAGGAAAGTAATATCCTATACCCCTTTACTTTGTTCTTCTCTCCTTTATGCTACTGCTATGAACAATGAAGGCCAAAGTGTATGATCCTAAGTGTTCTAACTTCCAAGCAAAATATCACCAACCTTACCTTTGTCGATGACTTTATGATCTTTGTTGGGTCAAATTTAAAATCAATTATAGCTGTCAAACAGATTCTCATTGAATATAACTCTTTTTGGGTTGTCATCTAATCCTCTCAAGAATGAGGTGTTTTTTGCTGTTACCAATCATAGGCTTAACGACCAAATCCTCTCAGTTTTAAAATTTAAGGTAATCTTCCTGTGAGATACTTTCGGGTGCCTTTCACCTCAGGGAAGCTTTCTTGGCATGAATGTAAGTGCTTCATTAACAAAATTGGGCACAGTTTGTATTCAGTGTAAAAATGCACTACACACATTGAAATTCTGACACGTGTCCAATGCGCTAATGCATTAGATACAAACTCCACCCAACAAAATTAGTGACAGAATTAATTCTTGGAGTGCAAAATTTATCGTTTAATTTGTCGGTAAACCTCAACTCATTAAGGATCTGTTGTTCAGTGTACTAGTCTGGCCTCTATATTTTTCCTTAAAAAGTTAAAAATGGTGGAACAAAAGCTGAGTGCTTACTTGTGGCAAAGATTTCAAGGGAAGGCTATTGGTGATTTAAATAGCATGGGAGGCTTTAAAAATTCAAAATTTTGAAGGTAGTATGGGCTTGAGAAAATTTTGGGATTGGAATAAGGTTACCGTGATAAGGTTTATTTGACTTCTTAGTTTTGTAGTGATTCCTTCTGGGTGGCCTGAACGCATGCTACTTATGAAAAGGAAGAAGCTTGGAGAATTCATATTCCAAATGATTGCCACTAAGATCCAAGTTTGGTTATAGAATAGCATATAACTATGTAATTCACTTCTCTGCAAAGCGACCAATGTTACTATTAATGGTGATTGGTTTTGGCTTGCTACACATCTAATGATCTATTCAGAGTGGAAGGCTAGTTTGGATGAAGTGCTGGTGGGTGGTGAAAGATAAAGTGATCTGTTGAACATAATTTCAGTTGTCCTTGGCTAGTTTGGATGAAGTGCTGGTGGGTGGTGAAAGACAAAGTGATCTGTTGAACATGATTTCAGTTGTCCTTTAGCTTGGGAGCAGATAAGGCCATAAGGGAAGGTTGCCTAAGGTTGAATGGTGGAAACTCAATTGGATTTGAAACTATGTTCATAAAGCACGCTTACAACTAGAGATAAGACTTATCAAATGGGGCTATAAAGCAAAACTGTTGTCAAAGGATCACCCTTTTCTTTTGTTTTGGAAAATGCTAAAGTAAGGTACTATTTTATAAATTGATAATGTGATGAGTGGCTATTAGTAAGTAAAAATGTGATATTAATGAAAGACTCGTATGAGAACTAATAAGAATTTGTCACATCAATAATTTGTAAAAATGTTGTAAATAGTTTGTAATGGTAGCATTTCTTTCTTTATTTTTTAATCAAAAGCTCATTTAATCAAAAGCTCATTTTCTCATCTACCACCACAAATTATTTTACAACATTTTTATAAACTGTTGATATAAACAATTCTTACAGTTCTCATCTAACCCCACCACTAATAACACTTTTTCACTTGCTAATAAATACTTATCACACCAACATTTGATAAAAAAAATATTGTAAAATAATTTGTATCTTTACGGGTGAATTGGCTCTTATGACAAGAAAGTGTCTTAGGCATTTAAGAATTTAAGAGGCTATTTGGATTGCCAATTTTGGTAACTCAATTCTCAGTTTCCATAACTCATATCTCAAAAATGATGGGACCCATAATTCAATATCCGTTTGGCAAACGATAACTCTATTTCCATCACTCAATTCTCTGATTTTTGAGTTATGAGTTATGGAAACTGAAAATACATTTTGGCTGTTTTCAATTTTCATAACTCATAACTCAATGGCATTTTCGTAAATATACACACAAGGAGAGACCCACAGCAGCAGCTTTTGACCATTTTTTTTCCCTTTCTTCTCCACTTTTCTTTCTTCTTTCAGTACTGGTCTCCGTTGGCTTTCTTCTTTCTTTCTTTTTCTTTTTTTTTTTCTTCTTCTTTCACATTGGCGGGGTTCTTTTTTTCTTCTTCTTTCACGTTGGCTAGGTTCTTTTTTTCTTTTCTTTTTTCTTCTTCTTTCACTGGTCTCCGTTGGCTGTGTTTTTTATTGTTTTTTTTTTTTTTTTTTCACTAGGTTCAGTTCTTTCTTTTTTTTTCTTTTTTTTTTCACTGGGTTCGGTTTTTTTTTTTTTTTTTTTTTCTCTTTTGGGTTCAGTTGTTCTTTCACTAGTTTCGGTTTCTGGGTTTAGTTCTTTATTTTCTTTTTATTCTTTTTTTTAATGGATTCGGTGAGTTTGGGTATTGAAAAAAAAACAAAAAACAAAAAACTGACAAAGTGACAGGTGTGGGGCCCATAAATAGTGTGAAAAATATTGAGTGATGGAAATTGGGTGATGATGCCAAATGGGTATGAAAAATTTGAGTGATGAGTGATAAGTTATGAGTGATGAGTGATGGAAATTGAGTGATGAAATTTTTTTGTCCAAACAGACTCCTAAGGGCAGTTTTGAAGTCTTTCTTTAATATGAAAAGTTGCATGGCAAAAAGCTATTTATAATTTATCATAATTGGTTGGAAAGGAATGGAAAAGTTCACGGATGCAGAGTTAGAAATGAAGTTGATCTCTTAAAAAAATCATAGTTAAATGTACATGGAAAGTTGTGGTGGATGCATTTAAAATCAATTCAACATTTTTTGTATGTGCGGGACAGCAAAAAGGCTTTGGTAATGATAGAAAATATGAATTAGAGGCCCTTAAAAAATCTAAAACGTGGACTATCAAATAGTTTCCAATGTGATTCTAATCCATTTGAAGCGAATGGACCAAGGCAAAAGTGGGTTAAACTATTCAAATTGTACAAACTTGGGCTACACTCTTAAAGGTGAAAGAGCCCACCACCTTCCATTGCTTCCCAAAACAAGACAGGCTTTTGCTCATGGGGACACTTACCTAACTATAGGATACCTTTTTTTTTTCATTTTAAGTTCCTAATTATTTGATTCCTTTGCCATTCTACCAACACCTTTTGTTTTCTATAATGCTATTTGCAATTGTGTATCTTCTAGTTTCTGCCTTTTTACTTTGGGGGGGGGGTTGAAATCTACTTGATTTCCATTTGAGTAAAAATAAGGGCAAATTACAACTTATCCACCTGTGATTTGATTGAAATTTAAGTTACCTACGTGTGGTTTAAAATTTGACACTTTACCCACTTAAGGTTTGACTAAAATTTAAGTTACCTATCTGTGGTTTGAAATTTCATGATGCAAGTGTTCCAATGGATAGTTTTTTTTTTATCTTATTTGATTTTGTGTTTTTGGAGGAGAGAGACATAAAAGTTGAGCAAAATTACATATTTAGTTTTGATTTTTTAACAAGGATGGGTTATAGAAATCTAACCGAGCTAATTTCAGGTGGGTAAAATGTTAAATTTCAAACCACAGATAGGCAATTTAAATTTTAGTCAAACCACATGTGGGTAAATTGTAATGCCCTAAAAATAATCTCTTAGTGCTCTTGGGCTTTGGGCATCAATGGGAGCTTGCTATCTTTTACAAAGCCTGCTAGACCATGAGTTTTAGGCCTTGAACATGGGTTTGGACTCCTAGCTTTTTGTCCCTGATTGTCTGGGTTTCATTCATATTTATTGGGGCTTTATCCCTTCAAAATGTACAAACCTGAGCCACAATAATATGGGCCACTGACCTTTTAGCAGCAAAAATTGACTGTGGTTCGCCTCACAGTTAGTCTATGTTGGGCTTAAGCCTAAAGCAGCTAGGCCCATTAAGGATTGAGCCCAAAATTTTTTTGCAAAACAAACTCATTCTCCTCCGTTGGGCAATTTGTATGGAAATGGGGAGGTTGAAAGCAGGAAAATATGCAAATTGCAACATTTTTTGCTTCTACAGTTTTACTTATCTAGCTCATTTGCAAACACCTTCTCAAAAAAAAAAAAAAAAAAAAAGCTCATTTGCAAACATTTGTGTTAACCCGCTTGTAATAGCCTAATAGGATCCTCATATACACGGTAAAAGGCCATATTTTGTATCTAAATATCCATTTGATACTTTTTATAAAAAATAAAAAATAAAAAAAATCTCATTGTCCATATAGCTTTTTTATTTTTTTTTTAATGGAATTCAAAGTTAAGAACATAGAAAAATATTGATTATAAAGGAAACTTGCAATTGTATGATTAAATTTATTTGGAAAACTTAAGATGTATCGATTAAGGAATTGGACCTAAATTTAGCTCATCTATAAACTATTGTGATAATTATATTTTAAACTCTATATTTTAAGGGTGTAGCAAGTTAAAAAAAAAAAAAAAAAAAAAAAAAAAAAAAAAAAAAAAAAAAAAAAAAAAAAAAAAAATTCAAAAATAACAAATTAAACCATATAATTTTAAAATAAACCAAAAAATCCAAGATATTTCAAAAGGTAACAAATTTTAAACCATCAATTCATATTGAACCCCCAACACGATATCATTCCGCTTAATGGGATGAAGTTTAATTTGTTACTGTGGGGCTAGTGAATTCGCGGCCCAGTCCCACTCTACATGGGGGCCCAGGCCCTACGGCCCAAGCCGAGGAGAGCCATTGCCGAGGACGACCTCTTGCTCGGCACCTCATGAAATGCCTGAAGAAAGGGAGAAACTGAGTTCAGGGTCAGGGTAAGGGAAAAAGCTGCCAACGTCATAATATCAAACCCTGTATCTGACAAGTCCATCCTTTAAACCATACCCTTTAACTTCCCCAACGACCCCAAACCATACTAGGTATGGGTTGACAGGACAAGTTTGTACCCCAGAAAAGTGAAACTTACACGTGGACTCTAAATAGGAAAAGAAACATGGGTATAAAAGAAAGAAGACCCCCAGAAGAAGAGAGAGGACTCTTCCCCCCCGGTAAAAGGGGAGAGAGGAAGGACACAAGGATCCTTGGACAGCATCCGAGGACAAAAGTCCTACAACCCGTTCCAATGGAGGGCTTAGCTAGTCAAGCCAGGCCCGCCCGTACAAGAATTTCCATGGACGCCACGATCAAACCGTCCACCTGTGCCCAAGGTCATGCCATTCAAGCCCACTCTCTACAAATCATATTGTTGGGGCCCATTGCATACGAGCCCAACGTTACTCTTGGGCCGTTAAACAAATCGTGTCCCTACAATTGGCGCCGTCTGTGGGAATGGCTTGCGCGTTGGCTCAGGTGGCGGCGGAGTTAAGCCTTTGTCAAGCAAGGGTCTATGAGGGTGCCTTCATGACCAACGACATATTGTTGTTGTTCCAACATAAGTTCCCACTAGGGGCTATGCCTGGCAGTGCCAAGGGCACAGGCAATTCTAAGGGCTTCCAACATCAAGTTAACCCCTCCCCACTTGGGTCAAGGGGCTAACCTTTGGAAATTAAATCAATAGATAAGTAAAAGAAAAAATACAAGTTTTGGACAGAACCAAGGCCTTGCATGGTCCTCGGACTCAAGCCTCTGGGGAAACCAACTACTTAAAAGAGAAAATACAAGTTTTGGACAGAACCAAGGCCTTGCATGGTCCTAGGACTCAAGCCTCTGGGGAAACCAACTACTTAAAAGAAAAAATACAAGTTTTGGACAGAACAAAGGCCTTGCATGGTCCTCGGACTCAAGCCTCTGGGGAAACTAACTACTTAAAAGAGAAAATACAAGTTTTGGACAGAACTAAGGCCTTGCATGGTCCTCGGCTCAAGCCTCTGGGGAAACCAACTACTTAAAAGAGAAAATACAAGTTTTGGACAGAACCAAGGCCTTGCATGATCCTCGGACTCAAGCCCCTGGGGAAACCAAATACTCAAAAGAAAAACTACGTTACATGAACCTTAACATCTGTCCGGAGAGAGCTCTTCATTAACAATTGGGTTAATCCCTAAACTGCATGGGTTCCCAAGTCTGCTCTCGGATCCTCAGTACCAAAGGGATTGATGCAATATAGAGCAATATGTTACCAAAAACACAATCGAAGTCCCTCAATGCTCGGCCATTTCTCGGATGGTCTCCTCGCATTTATTACGGAATATTCAGCTGTTATCTCGGTTAGTTTCCTGAGTTTAATTTACTGTGAATTATCGTTATTATGCCTGGTAATGTCGGTAAATTAGAATTAGTCGGATTATGTTTCAAGGTTTCCTGCTCTAAGTATCATTGAAGAAAAACACACCCAGAGCACACCCATTCACAAAGTAGTTGTTGCAAAAAAAAAAAAAAAAAAAGAAAGATATCCAAAACAAGTAAATAAATTCCACTTTTATTAACACAAAGAAATAGTACAGCGTACAATGAAAAGCTGGAATAAGCTTATACTGGAGCTAACTACATAAGCGAAAAGGAAAATACAAGAAAATAAAAAGGAAGCCGAGGAAGTAACACAGAGGAAAGGTTGGCTGCTGTTGTTCAAGGAAAACCATTCCTCAACACTTCTACATGCCCATAACTCAGGCAGCCAAAGAACCCAACGTGGGGCCTGCACCGTTGAAGAAAAGGCGTAGAGAGCCTAACTCCGGGCTAGCGGAGCTGAAGAAAAGGTGCAGAGAACCCAACTTGCGGCCAGCACCGTTGAAGAAAAGGTGCAGGGAGCCGGAAGTTGATGGGCCTTCACGTAACCACGTCTGCGATAAAGCAGACGGCGCTGAAAGCGAAAAACTCTACTTCTGATGCACCAAGAATCTGGTGCGACCAGTACCTGCTTCGGATTTTGACTAAAAGAAGGAGAAACACCATTTCCCCTTTGTCAAGATGGAATATTTTCTTGAATCTGTGCCTCCCTTGCCCAGACCTCACTACTTTGAGTCTCAGAAGGACCCGGCGCCTCTGTGGCGGATGGAGTTCCTTCACCCCAACCCGCGCCTCAAGCATATTACACTAAGGGTGGATAACACCGGATACGGAAGCTGTGATTATGGCTTAAGGGTTATGGTTTGGGAGGAAACTGAAGGATTTATGTGTAAGTAGAGCAACCTCCTATCCTATTTATTTAAAAGACCAGGAAGTGGCATTTAATTTACGCAGAGTTCCAAGGAACGCTACAGACAAAATGGTTTTGGCTCAATTTCCAAAGCCACCTGCAACCATAAGGTTAAAGGATTCTCGTGAAGGCGCGTCTCGAACACTGGAACGTCAAAGGGCATCGCGTGACTGAAGACTAAAGAAATGCCTCTTAATCCGGTGCATCTCCTATGCAAATAAAAAAGCCCAAACATCAAAAAGTACATAATCAGAATGAGTCGTGATGTGGGCCCAGTATTATCAAAATCCTCATCCCCAACTAAAAGTCGGGCAGCAGGATTTTGAGGGGCTATTGTGGGGCTAATGAATTCGCGGCCCAGTCCCACTCTACATGGGGGCCCAGGCCCTACGGCCCAAGCCAAGAAGAGCCATTGCCGAGGACAACCTCTTGCTCGGCACCTCATGAAATGCCTGAAGAAAGGGAGAAACTGAGTTCAGGGGCAGGGTAAGGGAAAAAGCTGCCAACGTCATAATACCAAACCCTGTATCTGACAAGTCCATCCTTTAAACCATACCCTTTAACTTCCCCAACGACCCCAAACCATACTAGGTATGGGTTGACAGGACAGGTTTGCACCTCAGAAAAGTGAAACTTACACGTGGACTCTAAATAGGAAAAGAAACATGGGTATAAAAGAAAGAAGACCCCCAGAAGAAGAGAGAGGACTCTTCCCCCCCGGTAAAAGGGGAGAGAGGGAAGGACACAAGGATCCTTGGACAGCGTCCGAGGACAAAAGTCCTACAACCCGTTCCAATGGAGGGCTTAGCTAGTCAAGCCAGGCCCGCCTGTACAAGAATTTCCATGGACGCCACGATCAAACCGTCCACCTGTGCCCAAGGTCATGCCATTCAAGCCCACTCTCTACAAATCATATTGTTGGGGCCCATTGCATACGAGCCCAACGTTACTCTTGGGCCGTTAAACAAATCGTGTCCCTACAGTTACTCTTGAAATTCTAGGGTTTAATTTGTTATAATAGTGTTTAATTAGAGATGGCAATTCATGTTAGAGTGGTTTTGTTCATGTTGTGGCAAGAATATTCGAATACATAACTCAATCTTAACCCAACCCATTTAATAATCATATAAAAACCCCCCTCAACTCTAATACAACTTGTTTATTAAGTGAATTGACACAATATGGACAATTTCCAAATTTTAACCTATTTAATATGCGATCTAATAAAATAAAATGAAAATAGACTTTTTTTTTTCTTTGTATTGGGTAAATGATTAGGGGAGTTTCAATGAAAAATTTATCAATATAATCATTAAAAAAATTTAATATTTAGAATACAAATTTATGGTAGATAAAAATAAGATTTATTTATATGAAACAAGTCATTTATGATTGAAAAAATGGAAGCTAAGCAAATCAATATGGAATTGATCAATTTACTCTTTTACACAAAATACCATTCACAAAACTTGTATGTATTTGTGTTGTGTTGTGTGTGTGTGTGTGTTTTTTTTTTTTTTAATAGAGTTTCAACTTATGGTATTTATTTCTAATAATTAGGTTTTTTTTATCATCAAAGTAAGACATTAATAAGTTTTTGGCATATACAAGAATTGAACTCTAGATCTCTTATTCAATTATCAGAAACTTTACCCATTATGTTAATTGTAGCCCAATTTTATGTAGCGTTTGTTAATCGTGTCAAATATAATCACTGTTTATAATATAATTATTTTCATAAGTTTGAACACATACTAGTGCATGACGTCATGAATCAAAATCCAACAACTAAGTACAAGTAGCCCCTCAAAAAAAAAAACAACTAAGTACAAGTAAAGGCATGTGTTTCAAAAAAGAAAAAAAAAAAAAAAAAAAAAGGTGCAAGTAAAGACATTATCTTAAGAGTGATACTAAAGATTATAATTTTTTGTTACAAATTACTCACATGGTAAGTTATGAACGGTAGAACAAATGAACGATAGACTCCTCACTTTTAGTTATGAGCGGTGAAACAGTAGATCCCACTTTTACTCCATCGCCCACGATTTTGCCACAAATTGGTACAAAAATTGTGGCAAAAGTCGTGTGATGGCATTTTCCTTATAGTAAAGTAACAAAAAATTTTCGATCTGCTTTGCTTTGCTTTCGACATTTCCGAAGCGCCTCTCTTTAGTCTTTTAGCTCCCAGTCCCAACCAAACCAACATCTACTTCTCTCTCATCGTTCTCTTCACCATTTTGCTCTCCGCATTGCTGCCTTCTCTCACACAAAGGTCAATCTCTCTCTCTCTCTCTCTCTCTCTCTCTCTCTCTCTCTCTCTCTCTCTCTCTCTCTGTATGTATGTATGTATTTATGTTGTTATTGAAATTGTTAGATGTTTGAGGTTGAAGTCCCCACATTTTACTTGATCCCTGCTTGTGTGTTTCTGGGTTCTACTTAAATTTTTTATTTTTTATTATTTATGGATTTATTTTTAGATTTTCCACTACAGTGTAAGTGTGTTTTGGTTTTTTTTTTTTTTTTGGCTGATTGATGGGTTTTAATTTTTGGGTTTCTTTTAGGATTTTTACTTCTGTGTACCAAACTATGAGTTATTACTTTCATTAGCATGGTGTAATAAATCAGGATTTTGTGAACGATAGTTTCACTAATTTGAAAGAAATAGAAATTTAAAAGAAGGAAATTTCAGGGCAACATCCCCTCAACTCACTGTAGCAAAAAAAAAAAAAAGAATGAAATTTAGATTAGCAATCATTGATTTTTAACCATAAATAATAAGAATTGTAGTGAATAAAAAAGCTAAACTATTGCTTTTGTACCTAAAGTTTGCAATTTTGATTTTTGTTCCTACCAGGGGCGGCCCTAGACATTTTGGGGCCTAAGGCGAGAATTAGAAATATATGTGTATGTGTATGTGTATTTATGTATGTGTATGTGTATGAGTGTGTATGTGTATGTGTATGTGTATGTTTATGTGTGTGTATGTGTATGTTTATGTTTATGTTTATGTGTATGTGTGTTTATGTTTATATTCATTTATATTTATGTATGTTTATATATGTGTGTATGTTTATGTATGTGTATGTGTATGAGTGTGTATATACGTGTGTATGTTTATGTATGTGTGCATGTTTATATATATTTATATTTATAAACATAAACACATATTTACATAAACATACATGAACACAAACAAACATACACAAAAACAAACAAATATAAACACACATACACATAAACACGCATAAACAAACATAAACAAAAACAAACAAATATAAACACACATACACATAAACACACACACATAAACATAAACATACATAGACATAAACACACATACAGACTGAAAAAAATTAAACCTTCATATAGACTAGAAAAAATTGCAAACTAACACCAATCCTCAAACAATTTCATTAGTTACTTTAGTGTGCTAAATCGAGCCTTTATGTGTGTTTATGTTTATATTTAAGTTTATGTGTGTGTATGTTTACGTTTATTTGAGTTTATACGTGTTTTTGTGTATGTGTGTTTATGTTTATGTATATGTATATTTATGTGTGTATATGTTTATGTGTATTTGTATGTGTATGTATATGTGTATGTGTATGTTTATGTATGTGTGTGTATGTGTGCTTATGTATGTGTATGTGTATGTGTTTATGCGTGCTTATATTTATGTATGTTTATGTGTATGTGTATGTGTTTATGCGTGCTTATGTATGTGTATGTGTATGTGTATGTGTATTTGTATGTGTATGTGTATTTGTAGATCTCTTTGTCTTTTTCAGATTCAGGTACAATACCCTGATGCAATTATAATTAATGGCTGAGATTAAAAGTTGAAAAAACAACTTTCAATCTCAACCATTAAATAAAATATATTAAAGGAGAGTTAAAAAGTTTTTTTAAAAAAAAAAGTAAAAAATGTATAAAAAAATACCTGCGATGCACCTGATCTCAGTTCGTCTTTCTTCTCTCACTATTTTTCTTTTCTTCTTTTTTATGTGGTGTTTTGTTCTTCTTCCTTTTATTTCTCTTTATACGTCGCCTAGGCTGACAGGAGAGAAGCGAGCGAAAGCCACGTCAAGAAAGGAAATCGAAGATTGTGCTGCCAAGCCAAAAACTATGAAAATCTCTTCCTCTCAACTCAGACGATCCATTTAGGTGAAATTGTGGCTCACGAGACTTCACCAGATTATGGTGTGTGATTTTTGTTTATTTATTTATTTGTTTGATTAATTTGGATTTAAAATTAGTTCAACAAGATGATTCTTCTTCTAAAATATAATAACAAAACCAATATATGTTTTTTTAATAGTGGGTTCACTTTCAGTGTTTTCATTTTGTGATTTTGGTTGTTTTGTGGGTTTTGTGTTTTGATTTCGGTGGGTGTGATTTGATTTGTGATTTGGTGGGCTTCTGGGTTTTTGTTGCGATTTGATTTTGGCTGGGTTTTGGCCGTGGTGGTGGTCGTGATTTGATTTTGGCTAGGTTTCAGTAGTGATGCATGATTAGAGGTGATGAGCTTAAAAAGCTCTGGCCATGGAGGTTTAGAAGGAGAGCTTGGTGATCAGCCATGGAGCACGGTGTGACGTGGGTTGAGGCAGAGAGAGGATGAGAGGGAAATAGGGGTGGCCCTAGACATTTTGGGTCCTAAGGTGAGAATTAAAAATTTGGCATTTTTTTATACTTATATGTTAATTAAATTAATGTTTATTTAATATTTTTATATTATATTTTTCATAATTATTTTCATTTTCTTCTAAATTATTTTGAAGTTCATTATCAAGATTTGTTGTATTGCAAAATTGAACATCATCTTCTTCTAAATTATTTTGGTGAATTTTTTGCTCATTTGTGATATTTTCATCTAAATTTTGTGTTATATTTTGTTTATTATTAATAACAAATTTATCCATTGATCCTTTTTGAGACTCAATTAATTTTTCTTCTTTTTTTAAGTTTTTCATATCCAAATATATATTTTCTAGTAGACATTTCTAATCAAACAATATATTTATAAAGACTAAAATAAAAAAATAACTTTCAAGTGTAGAGCAAATGAGAAATAGAACTTGATTTATATAAAAAGTATTGTTGTAGTTTCACTGAACAATAACAAGTTTTTAGCAATCTCAAGCTACATAAATTGAAAAAAAAAATAAGCACAAGCATAACACAAATTTAAGCACAGCCATAACACTGACACAAGACTTATTAATAAGGCCCACCCACCAAAAAAATAAAAAATAAAAAATAAACAAACAAACAAAAAACAAATCCTATCCATAACTAAAAAAAAAAAAAAAAAATGCAGGCTTTAAAAAATAATAATAATATAAAAAAATAACAAAAAAAAAAAAAAAACCTTGAAGGCCCAAACTTAACGCCCAGTCCAGGGAGGGTCCAGGCAGCCATAATGATAAACTGATAAGTGACAAACAAAGTTACAAAATCAGCCAGGGAGGGCCCAAACAAACAAAGTTATCTTAAGTTCTTAACAAATAAAATGCAGTGCCCTGTGCCCAAATATTTATAATTTTATACCTGATTCCTGAGGTGAGGTGAGCAGTTGAGACTTGAGAGAGGCGGAGAGCAGAGAATCAGAGAGAGGCTGAGGCGGTTCAGCTGGAGACTGAACAGTGGAGACTGGAGACTAGAGAGAGGCGGAGAGCAGAGAGTAGAGAGAAAGGTAAAATTTTTAGGGTTTTGAGTGGATTTATTTGTTTTGATTTGTGATTGTTTTGTGGTTAATCTCTTAGATCGGATTTGTAGTTTATCTGGTTGATTTTTGGTCAATGATTTTGTTTAGAACCAATGTTTAATAGGATTTACCAAAATTTTTGTTTTTTTTTGGTTAAAAGGATGTGCCAGATTATTTTTGTAATTCATTTGAAACTAAATATGTATATATATTTTTTCCTCTACTACCCGGTTGGTTCTTTTCTAAAATTTTGGGGCCCCCTTCCACTTGGGGGCCTTAGGCAATTGCCTAACTCGCCTAAGGGAAGGGCCGGCCCTGGTTCCTACACTTTAATAAGCTCTTTCTTTTTGTTCCTAAACTATTGAGAACTACACTTTTTGATCTTAAACTTTAAAATGATCTTTTTTCATACTTAAAACTATTGGGGAAAAAAATCCTTTTTTTGGGTGCCTATTTTCACCCCTAAACCATTACATGGTGAGTCATATGTTCATCCTTGTGTTTCTTAATCACATGAACTATTTAAGTCATTGATTTAAGGCGCATGACATTTAAATAATTCATATGATTAAAAGCACACGTGGATAGAAAATTGGAGTAATTTTCCTCCAAACTGGTTGGAAAGAAAATTCTGTCCATTGTTATCTTCTTGTGTAATTTTGGATTGTTGAGTAAAATGAGCTGTTTCTAGATTTTTATTTTTATTTGATGCAAGCCCTGGCAGGAGTTGGGCATGCAAGAATTGACAATTTTTTTTTATGCTTTGAAATTTAATGGAAGAGGAATACCGTACGCTAATATATCTTATTAGAAGTATTAAGTTATAAATATATACATAGTAATATAAAGAATTGTCCTTTTTTTTTTCAATTGATAAATCACACACACATGCATGGCGGATCTTGAATCTACGGCCTCTCCCATTCTAGCTAGAGCTTATTGACATTTACTTTATGAGATCTACTATACATTTTTTTTTTAATATATATTAATACGAGTGCCCTTGCTTCCAATAGATCTCTTTTCTCTAGTGTGAGATATCATTTACTGGAGATGGCAACAACAGCCGCTTCCAGCCTGCAAATTGCAACAGCAAGACCCTGCATTTCTTCTTCTCGCAGACTTTTCAAGGCAGGTGCTGCAATTCTTGGTGGCAATTCCAAGGCGGTATCATGGAATAAGCTTACAAGTGCATGCCATATATCATCTGTACAACCTTTCCAGCGGAGTTTTACATCATCGTCTATTAAATTTGATAAGGTTGTTACAAAAGCAATGTCTGAAGCTACTGAAAACAAGCCTATCTCAGGGTTGCCAATTGATTTGAGAGGTCAGTTTTCTTTTGCTTTTGCTTTTTGTACGTATGAAATTCCTTCTAAGAGTTTCAAAGTTCTTGTGTTTATGGTGCTTTGATGTCCTTCTATTTCTTGTTATGGGATAGCTTGTAACAGTTATGATTTGTCTTATAATTTTCATTGACCTATCAATTTGTGGCTTGTGATTGTTCAAAATTGTTGGTGGAAACTGTCACATTTAAAGGAACAACCTCTGTAACATCTTTGTTTCTCAATGTCCACTTTTTCTTGGCTGTATTTCCTTGTGAAAGCTGGTCTTGTATCTGTAGCCAATATATTACTCTAAAGACAGCACTTTACCAAACCTCTTTTGGTTGCTAATTTTGTGGTGATATCGTCTTTCCACTTCTGCAATAATTCTCCTGGAACTGTTACCTTTACTGAATCTGCTAAGTTGATACTTACAACAAGTATCCCTATTTAAAAAAATTTAAATAAAAAAATACCACTAAAAACTAAAACGAGTTGCACTATGTGTAGGTAAGAGGGCATTTATTGCTGGTGTTGCTGATGACAACGGATATGGTTGGGCAATAGCTAAATCCCTTGCTGCTGCAGGGGCTGAGATTCTCTTAGGCACATGGGTGCCTGTAAGTAAATCATCCTAATCTTTAGGGTTGTGCATTTGAGATTTCCTATAATAGAATTCCCAAGACTCATGAAATGGATAACTACTAACCAGGAAGCTGCTCTTGCAGGCTTTGAACATTTTTGAATCCAGCCTGCGACGTGGAAAATTTGACGAATCACGTGTGTAAGTTTTTAATTAGGGAAACTGGGTATTACTTGTAAGTGGCCGGTACTAACAAAAGGTTTGATGTTTCAGGTTGCCAGATGGCTCTTTAATGGAGATTACTAAAGTATATCCTTTGGATGCAGTCTTTGACAACCTTGAGGATGTACCTGAAGATGTAATGGAGAGATTTATAGTCTTACAAAGTATAAAATGGGTCAAATCTGTTCTTGACTAACATGTGGTGTTGTTAATTCTTGCAGATAAAAGCAAATAAACGCTATGCAGGATCCAGTAATTGGACTGTTCAGGTATAACATCATATTATTTCACTTTGCCTATTTCTGTTTGAATTTTCTGTTGAGGAACATTTAGAGCCTAAATTGGAGTTTGAGAAAAGGTTTGAAGTCATTTATTGACAGCCTACTTGAATTTGAATGAGATATTAATGCCAAAATTCACATAAGACATGGCACTTTTCATAGTCTGCACTTGAACAAAACAAACCTAGATGTAGGGCCAATGACATTTTTAAACTGAAATCCAAGATACAAGCAGCACCACGTTAGGCTTGTCTTTTATCTTTCTTAATTTTTTTTACCTTGCTTCTTAAGACACATGATTCATGTGAGTAATTGAATTTTTGGGTTGGTCTGCTAAAGTTAGACGTTAATTTTAATTTTGTTTTGTAACTTTAAGGTGTCATGTTTCAAGCTCTAGAGTCTTGAACAAGCTACACAAGTTTCTGGGTTACTTAGTGACAGAGAAGGGATAGTCAATGCTTTAAAATTTTGTAAAACTGCATATGTAAGCTGACATATATGAGGGGTGGGTTTCGTGCCCTCATAATTTGGTAGTGCTATGGTCTTTTCAAATGTAAAGGTTTATAAGAGGTGGCAAAGCCTGCTATATTGTTCATCTTAGTTGACTAGCGTGCATTCTGTACCTATTACATGTGACTTGTATCTAATCTGAAGACTAAACTGTTAGCTGTAATCTGTTCTCTTTCTGTCGTGTCACTATTTGAGTTTGCAATCAGTTCATTTGTTAGAAGGGTTTTCCTTTTGTTTTTGTGCTTGCCTTGCCAAGCCTAGGAATTATAAAAACTTTGTTGTCACTTATCATACAGCTATGCTTTGACCAGAAGATTAAGCCAATATGTAATTTGATTTATTTAAAGCTTTTATTAACCTTCAGTTGCTAGAGGCATTTTTCTTCTTACTGGTTTTGAGATTTCATTAAAACATTGACCTATATGCTAAGACATGCAGACCCACCAACATTATCAAATATGACATGCTCTCTAATGTTCTACTCATTTTTAAATTGTCTTGCAGGAAGTTGCTGAATCTGTGAAGAATGATTTTGGCAGCATCGACATTCTTGTTCACTCACTTGCAAATGGGCCAGAGGTACTTTTTTTTTAATTGTGGAATATCTATGTGTTATTAATCTTAAAGTTAACAAGCAATCACCTCTTTAATAGGTCACTAAACCTCTGTTGGAGACATCCAGGAATGGATATCTTGCAGCTATATCTGCATCAAGTTACTCCTATGTTTCTTTACTCAAACATTTCATTCCAATAATGAATCCAGGCAATCTCCTATGCTTAATTATCCAAAATACTTTATTTTCTTCTTGTCCTCGGTTCTTTGCTTTTTTCATTGTACTAGATTTACTGCATCAAGGCAAATGTGGAACTCATATATATGGCTGTTGTTGTTACAGGTGGTTCTTCAATTTCTCTTACATATATTGCTTCTGAAAGGATAATTCCTGGGTATGTATGTCATGCACTGTTTGCTTCGCTGTTCAGTTTAAAGAGTTGTCATTTATCATTGGGTGATGGAGCTCTTGATATATATTACTCAGGTATGGTGGAGGTATGAGTTCAGCAAAGGCTGCTCTGGAGAGTGACACACGAGTAAGTTTGCATTTCTTTCTACCTATCCATTTCTAGTTATCAGCACCACATTTTTTTAACCTCATTTTGATATGTTTTTGGCATATATATTCATATGTTGATTCATTCAGGTGCTTGCTTTTGAAGCGGGTAGAAAACACAAAGTCAGAGTCAACACAATATCTGCTGGTAACTTGGCCCTTTCTTTTTTAAAATTCAATTTAAAGTGTTTCCTATCTCAGATTTTATGCATCCATGTCATGGTCCACAAGAATTGTTTTAAATCATAGCTATTGTTGCCAATGCTCAACATGTGTTTTAATGCTACTTTTCTCAGAGATAAGGTTTTGTTGGGTTTTCAAAAATATCTTTGATACTTTAATCCTAGTGATAGTGTTTTTTTTGTGTGTGTGTGTGTATTAGGATGTACTTATTAGAATCTATATGTTTTCTATATTCGGATTGGTTGGTAATTCTTGAGACCACTAGCCTTGCCTCAACCCATTTACCCATCTTGCTCCATCTTAAACGAGCCTCATTGCCCTAGCCAGAGGCGGTTTAGTCGGTTCATTTTCTTCTTCAAATCCTGATCTTTAGGGATTAGGATGCTAGTTTGTAGGGGTAATTCTACTATAGAGTTCCTAAATTCCTATCTGCCCATTTTAAAATGAGTGGATATGATTTTTTAAAAATAAATAAATACTATTATCATTTTGGAATCTACTTAAATTATTGTCGATGTGTCCAAATTCAATCCACTAATTTCAAAATGAATGGATAGAATTTTAGGAACTCTATGGTGGAGTTACCTAAAAAGTCTAGAGTATCTTAATCAGATCTTAAGCTCCTGAATTTCATGAAAGCTTGCTTTTACAATGACCGGCTTTAACTAACAACGACTTAATAATTCTCAGCTCAGCTAACATAATCCAACTAAATTGATTTTTGAGGCCTTAATAGTTCTATACATTGTATATTTGTTGCCACTTTCAGGATTTTTATTGTTTTAAATCTTGGGTCCAGGGTCTGTTTGACCTCTTTGGATCTAGTTTGATACTTAGGCTTCATAAAGATGTCAAGTAGTTGCTGGTATTACCACTGCCTCAGTTTTCCTGGTTGATTGAAGTATCTTTGATCCTCAGGTCCACTAAGGAGCCGTGCTGCAAAAGCAATTGGATTTATTGACATGATGATTGACTATTCAATAGTCAATGCACCTTTGCAAAAAGAACTATCCGCAGGTGACTTTCCAGATTTTTCTTTGTCCTTCAATTTTACCTGCTTTATTCCTATTTCCACTATTTTATCACATTTTACTGAGTTCATAAGCTGATTAAACAGATGAAGTGGGGAACACAGCTGCCTTTCTAGCATCACCTTTGGCTTCTGCCATCACCGGTGCTGTTATATATGTTGACAATGGCCTGAACGCAATGGGTGTCGGAGTTGACAGTCCAATATTCAAGGATCTTGACATTCCAACAGATAAGCACTAGGACAACCACAAATTGGTTTATAGTAAGCCAGACTCCGAACTTCAAGTTTAGCTTTAATGCTGCTAGTTTTCTGCTCCTTTTTTTCCCAATCGGCTTCAACCTAGGATGGTTTGGCTAGTGGCCCCATTTTGTTGTGAGAATTTTTCTTTGCCTTTCTTAGGGACATTTTCTTGGGGGCAGGTGTTGCAAAGGCCCCATGTGGAAGTCCTGGACCTTTGAAACACTAATAAGATTCATGTTTCTTAGACTCTTCAATTTTTCTTTTTTAATTAATAAGTAAAGTGTTGAACCTACGTCTATAAGCTCCATTCCATTCTGTAGGAGAAGAGGTGTCATATGAACTTGAAGTCAATTGTACTGTTCCTTTTTCAAAAAGAAATAATGCCTTTTTATGGTTATGTTTTGTTAAGTCACACACAACGCGTCAAGTTTTTTTTTTTTTTTTTTTTTAATTAATTTAATGGCATCAAGTATTTGAGAGTAATTGATTAGCATATTAATTTTTAAGTCATGCTCGCACATGAATTCATGAAACCAATACTGTTAAAAATTTGCTACTTATTAAAAACAATCAAATCCAATTTTGTCCTGCTACACTTAAATCAATTTGGTAACGAAAATTCAAGCCAACCACAATTGATTTGTTTGTAATTGAATAGAGCCATAGGAGCAATTGGATACATTGGTATGATCCGTACTCATTGGTTAACTAGTTCAACGTTCTGGGGATCATATATAAGTAACGCGGATCCACATTAACGTTTTGTTTTTTTCGTTTGTTTTTTTTTTTCCAACAGCATGTTTTGACTTTTCAGCAATGAACAATGCACCCGTGTACTATGTACAGGTTCCACAAACTTCACTTTTCAATAACTTTTTCATTAAAAATGAGTCTCATGGTATTATTCACACATTTAAAAATTATTTTGCTACAGTGTTTTCAGTCTTTAATTTTCAATTTCAACAAAAGAAGTTCTATCTAAATGAACCTTAAATATATAGGAGCAAGCACTTCAGCTTGGAATTTAATTATCAGTAATAATTACTACAAATTTAGTATAGAATCTATACCGTCAAAGAGCCATTCTTAAGTCTAGAAGTCTAATGATACAAAATCTTATAACTTTGTTTACGGTTATTGAAATGACATCATTAGAACATTCATATTGGAAATGGCATATGCCATATATTGGTTCAATTTAGCATAAAAGCCCAAAACAACCTTTGCGTCCAAACTTGTAAAAAGCTACTATTGCAAAAAAAATTGTAATTGTGCTACAATGCGATTCTAAATGTAAAATCGCACTGTAGCTTAATTGTAAAACAAAATATAATATTTTATTCTAAATATCAGTTTTCTCTCTCATTCACACGACGCAGTCTCTCATCTCTCTCTCTCCATCATTGAGCTTCACCAAGCCTCTCTCTCTTCTCTCTCAAGTTCACACAATCTCTCACTCTCGCCATCGCTAAGCTTCACCAAGCCGATTTACTCATCCCATAAACCCAACACTCTAGATAGTTCTACCCATTTAACTCTTCACTTTATCACTCTCTTCAAATTGAGATTCTCAAGAGTTTTTGGGTTTGGGTTAAGATTTTGTTTGCAAATTCTCAAAACGAAGCTCCATCGGTGATGGGTTTGGATAGGTGGGTCAGGTGATGGGTTTGGAAAGGTGGATCGATGTATCATGGGTCAGGTGGTGGCGTGGGTTTGGATCAGTTGTGGCCGGTGGGTGTGGATTGGAGTTGGGTTTTGGATTTTGGATTTGAGATCGGCGTGGATCAAAGAAGATCAGAGATTGTGGTGATTTTTTTTTTTTTTGGCTTGGTTTGATGGTGGCTTTGATGGTGGGGTTTTGGCTTGGTTTGAACTGATGCTTTGATGGGTTTTTTTTTTTAATGTGGTTTTGGTTTTGGTTTGATGGTCCAGTGGATGGTGTTGGGATATATAAGGGTGACTATGTGTTGGTGGTGGCATGGTGGCTATGGGGGTGACTGCAGGTTGAACTGTTTTGGTTTTATCTATTATAGCCAGTGCTAGAGGTTGAGGGAGAAATAGTAAAAAAAAAAAAAAAAAAAGGAATAAAAAAGAATATTTAAATAAAATAGGAAAAAAATAGAGTTTTGAGATGTTAGATGTGTTGTAAAATGGTATAGTATAATTAATAAAACAGCTTTTTGAGATGGTAAAATAAGATAAGATGCAATTTTCGAATGTGAATGTTCTTAAAATGTACAATAAAAATAAGATCAACTGCGAGACCATCTAAAAATTATTATACACCAATCACATCAAATCACCTCAACAAGTAAAGTTTGACACTAGTATGCCTCTGCCTCTTACTCTCTAGTCTCCTCTCAACTCTCAAATATGAAATACCTCCTCTTAGTTCTCTCTCATCCAAACACAATCACTCACATAGTTTTCCTCTCATCTCTCTCTCATTTCATCCATTCACACAAATCACCTTCTCTCTTTCTCTTAAGAATTTCCCTCATATTCTCTCTCCTTTGAGCTCTCTCTCACATAGAACCACAACCTCCACATCTCTATTCCTCACCGGATCGCCGATTCCTCTTTGAAACTAACATTCAAGGCAACAACACTGGCAACAGCATACTTGGCAACAGTGATGATTTGGGTTTGAGTTATGACTTTTTCATTGAAGGTTTAATTTTGGGTTTTCCATTTATAGGTTTGTGTTGATTTTTAATTTGATTTTCCATTGATTTTGGATTTGATTTTCCTTTGATTTTGGGTTGATTTTGTGATTTGATTATCATGTTATATAATGGGTTGTGATGGTGGTTGGGCGGTGTGGGTGGATTTGTAGAAAAGTTCTCTATTGTTTAGACAAAGAAGAGTGATAGAGAAAGAAGAGAGAGATGACGGGAAGAGAGACACAGAAGAGAGACGAGAAAATTAATAAAATATTAGATACAAAAACTACAGTAACCATATATATATATATATATATATATATATATACACACAGTTACCATAAAAACTGTGTAAATTTACATAGTTTTAGCCTAACTTACACTGAATATATCCCCCCAAAAACAGTGGCATAGTTGAACCAACCCAAAAGAGACAAAAAAGGTACCATAATGTTGAAGGTACCTAGCCAAATACATGGAACCTAACTACCAAGAGAGAGAAAAGGTACCGCAATGTTGAAGGTACCTAGCGAAATAGTTGGAATCTAGCTACGCAACAAGAAAAGTTAATGAACATACCTATAATATACATTGTAGGACACAATAAATATGCAGCAAGCAACTGGACAAAAAGAGGGAAACCTCTGCATGTTGCTATTGTTTTTGGGGATAAATCCACAAATTTCTACTAATACCTTCAATTAAGCTTACGTTTACACCTACGACTTGCATTGGCCCTTGTAGGATCGCTATCATTATCACTATCAGATGATTCTTGTTGAATGGATTGTTCCTGCACAACCCGGCCACGGTTCCTGGACAGTTTCCTAATTGGTGTTGTGGGCAATGTTGCTTGGGAACTGTTCACTGCTGGCTCTGCCTGGGTAGCAGCTGATGAGTTTGAGCTGTTCCTGTGTGGCATCAGCTCCTCTTCATTTGGCATAACATCCATCATTAACTGCAAAAATGCAATCAGAAGTTGTTTATCAAGGTAAAAAATCAAACAAATTAAATGGATACCTGACATAAAACCATTTATGCTATCAAGAGAGACATGCACTAACAGGACCTCACAAAAACCGTACTTTTGGCTTTGCAGACAAAAAGAACTACTTTTTTTTTGGGTTCCCAATTGCAGGGTAAAGGTAAATTTACTGTTCCTTGTAGCTTAACTTCACACTAATTCTGAAAGTTCGTTTAAACGAACAAAAATTATACAATACAGATTCAATGCAACTGATCATTACATAGTTTTTAGCAACCAATTGCCACTAGACAGATACCATGTGCCCATGAAGAGGATAAGACAAATCAGGCTTCACGAGTGACTCAAATACAAGGCACGCACAAAAATGTCATTCATGAAAGCAGAGGAGATAACTTAAACACTCAAGGCACACAAATATACCTTCCAATCCTTGAAATCGAATCTGAACACAAAGTGACCATAAGCAACCTCGCCTGACATAACAGAGTTGGCAGCAGGAGCATTCCTTGGTGCTGAGAAGGAAAACAAGTAACAAATAAGCCAACAGAACAAAAGCCAGAAGGCCTAAGACATGTCAGTGGAAGCAGAAATTCTGTTTATATTTTTTGACCAAATGCACTTACAAACATGATGAGAGCCATTTTCATCAACATTTATTTCAGCTCGCCCATCTTTAACTAGGAATGACAGAGCAAATAAATTCTCCACAGTCTGTGCAAAGGACTTTCTATTCAATATCAAACTCTCAAGTCTAACACGCTTCATCCTCCTTAATATCCCAAACATTGTTGCCATATTCTTGTCAGTATCTGTTTTTTCTTCTTCCCCAGCACCATCTAGCTGTGACACACATAATAGATCCAGGTTAATGCTCACATTGCTAAAGCAAGGTAGAAGTATCAATTTAATAATTCAAGAAAAGAAGAAAAAAAAAAATTACATCAAAGTTGCTCTTGGATCATAAACCTTGGCATTATCATGAAAGACCAGACCACAGATACACAACAGAGAACATTTTAAAAATAGGACACAAAAAAAGTGGCTTGTGTGAAGTGTGAACAAGCTTTAAGAAAATCCCATAAAAAGAATTTGCAGTAACAAGAAAGCTAAGAAACATAAAATCTAAAATCAAATCATTCAACAACATACTTCTAGTTTTAACCTTTCTTCTAAAATAGGAAAAATATATATATGGATTTAAAACCTTTATTTTTTTCCAGATCTAGCAGGGAAAGCACCTTTTAACAACATGAATTCAAGCATAACAACCTTAAAGCCACAATCAATATAACTTTTATACTTGTTAACAAAGCAGCATTTGATCAACCTGCTGTTTATAAAACCTCTTATCTACAATCCTAACTACCCATATCCTCTATCCTTCCATTAGAGACAAATCTTACACACAAAGCACATGGCAAAGTTAGTCCCAATTACATAAACAGCAAGGCTGGGACAGAAAGCAATGTCACCTCTTCAGGATGAGCACTTTCAGCTGGCTTTGTGCGTCTTCTCTGAACCACAGTCTTTCGAGGCTTCAACTCGGTATTCATAGGTCCAAGCCTGAAGAAATTGACAAAAGTAAAATGGGTGACAAAACCATTAGTCAGCACGTGTTAAGACAACAAGAAATGCATATGGTTTTGAGCAGCGAGCACATTAAGACAAAAAGTAAAAAAAGAAACTCACATGGTACAACATCCATGAGCCTTACTGAAAATCGGTGCAACAGCAAGACCAATATCTTTCCAACAGACCATAATCTGAGCATCCCCTTGGGTGGCAACCCCCCTACTGGGTCCCCCATATTGTTTGAGCAAACAGCTAACGAATTCTGCAGGTGTGATACCCTCATTGGAATGGGATTTCACGGAGCTCGCCAAGGTATTAGCAATGTCCAAGAGGGCCTCCGCATCAGCAACTTGCTCCCTTGGCTTCTGAACTGGAAACCCCAATTTAGGTAAACACACAATTTAAATACCCACTTTCATTAAAGCAAATCAAGAAAATTCAAATAAGGACATGTAGCAAACCCAGCCTTTTCAAATTATACAAGCTCCTTTTACAATAAATTACCACTTATACCAAAAGAACAAGCAATTAAAAAAATTATGAATTTAATCATTTTAACCATTATTCTAACACTCATCACGAACCTAAATTCAAAAAATATTCTACCTAAGCAATCCCAATACAACTTTATTGAACTAGCAAGTACAATATTTATCTAATTTTATACGGAGCTATAAAAATATTGATTACATAATTCTTTCCACTGCATTTATCAGAAGGTTACTCAATTTTTTTATTTTTTAATCATGAAAACTCATTTTCCTTACTTTTTCAATTTTCTCAGCAACCAAACAAGATTTAAGAAGAAAAAAAAAATACCCAATTCATGCAATCTCTCCACTTCACCAATGATAACGCTGAACTTTTCCGATTCTGCCTTCGTTAAATCGTCTCTTTCATCTGCAACAACCAAATTACATAAATCAAATAAAATTCTTTTTTATTTAATAAAAAAAAAATCAGAACGGAAAATATCATTTACTCCGTACCTTTAATCATATTCATGACGGCGAGGTACTTAGACCGGAGAACCCGCCGATCCAAGCGACTCTCCCGGGTCGACTCATCGTCACCCGCCGCGTCAACTCGGTCTTCGCCGCCGCCGCCACTCGCCTTCTCGCGCTTCACGGCCCTTAACGCTTCTTCGTTGTCAACAACTCTGCTTCTTGTCTTCCGCATAGTCCCAAACTTTTAAAGAGAGGGAGAGAAATTAAATTGCAATTGGTAATTAGGGTTTTGAATTTGAAAAAGAGTAAAAAATGAGTGAGGACTGAGGAGAGGAAGTGGAATTTTAAAATCTTGCTTAAAACAGTGGGGTTTTTATGGCAAGGCTTTATTAGGTTGTGTTTTTTTTTTTTTTTTTCGTACTACTTCTGTGACTGACACAGTTCGTGTGGTTTTTTAAAAGATTTGGGATTTGAAATTCGGTTTTTTTTAAAGGGAGGTCGTATTTCCCGCTGATGTGAAAATTTAGCGTGTTTTGAAAGTTTTGGCTGTGGCGGTGTGGCTTGGCCTGAACGCCTGGGTAAGAATTATCAAATATTTGTAGAATGGGCTGGACCAATTTTGAACGTTGAGGACTAGCCTCGGCTGGGCCTAACAACATATATATATATATATATATATATTTTTTTTTTTTTTTCTTGAGAAACAGCCTAACAACATATATACCAACTCATTCTTTGAGGGGTTTCAATTGCAAGGTGGGATGGAATTTAGAATATGGTGTTAAAAATTGGAACGGTCGAAGAATTGAAATTGGGTCCAGTATTTGGTCTTTTCTAGTTAAACCACCGGTTTTTGGTCCAATTTGGTTTTAAAACCATTTATTTAGAGAGTTGAAGAAAAATTAATGATGTGTATACAACATTTTCACAATAAAACCTAAGAAGTAAGTTGTTATTGCTTCTAATCTACAAAAGAGTTGAAGCAAAATGATTCGGCGATAAATACAAACAATAGAGTATTTTTAAAGGTATAAGACATTGTTTTATACAGGAGTTGTCTGAAGAGTAGGGGATTTTAAATCAATACATGTATAGGACATAGGTGGTTATTGGATAGTTTTAATAGCGATGAGTTAATCACAATGTCCACAATGAATGAATTTATAAGTGTAGAGAAACGATGTTGGGAGATGACATGTTGGATGAACCTCCCTATGAAGCTTTTTTTTTTTTTTGCTGGGTGAGAATCAACCTCCCTCATGAAGCTAAGTACGTTAATTGAATTTCTCTTAGTGCAAATGTGGCTAATGATGTTCTTATGTGTCCTCAAAACCTAAATGGCATCTTTTTCATTCAAAGTGTATATCTTGTGCTAATGGATGAATTACAATCCACAACAAATGTTCCCACTTGTTCAACATATTTGATGTAGGGCACAATTTACTATTTTATTATAGTAATTTATTATTTTTTGTTATTTTAGGTTTAGGACATTTATTTCCTTGTTTTTAGCTATTTTTAATGATTTTTAAGTCAAATTTGGTTCCTGGTATAGTTAGGTATTAATTATGAATTATTTTAAAATATATTTTATTCTCTGTTAAGTTTTATGAAGCCCTTAAATAGGCCTCCAAATTTGTAAACATTTTTCCAGTATTATTGATATTAATAAAAATTCAAACTTTTGTTTATTGTTTCTCTAATGGATTCTATACCCTTTTCTCTTTGTGAATTCAAGAACCTAGCGGCGGAGCCACTTGAGGACCGAGGGGGGCCTTGGCCTCCCTAAAATTTTTGAAAAAAATTAAAAAAAATCTGTTTGAAATATCCTAAATAATTTGAAATTTTTTTTTTTTTAGAGTCCTCTTGTGGACCATGTCACTTGTCCACCATTTCACTAAAAAACTTCCACCTATTTAAAATTGTTAGTTAGAAAAAAATTTTAAACATAAATTAATTACTAACTCAGCAATTTTAAACAAGTGGAAGTTTTTTAGTGAAATGGTGGACAAGTGACATGATTCACCAGAGGACTCTATAATTTCTCTCATACTTGATAATATATATATATATATATATCTTTTTAAGAAAGTCTAAAAATAAACATAATTATAATTTAAATAAAATACAATCCATAAATTCATATGTCAACAAATTACAATAATCATCTTTCAAATGAATACATAGGTATTTTAACAATCATCTCAACAAATAAAAGGGAAAAAAAATTCTAATTTTCATTCCAACACATCTAGGGCATACTTGTACCACAGCACTAGAAAAATTGAAAAAGTCAAAAGTTTTGTTGATGTGCCGCACCACCAAGTCCCCCAGACAGTTGCAAAAACATTTTGCCTTACACAACTCTCTCTCTCTCTCTCTCTCTCTCTCGTTATCCTTGTATCCATTGGCAACTTTCGTAGGCCCCCCATCTCCTAATTGTGCAATGCTCTGTGCCCCTAGCTGACTAGCTGACCCCTTGTTTTTAACTCTCTCCAAGGTACTTTGCATTTGCTTTCTTTTGATTTTTTTACTTTATTTTTATTGGATTTCTTTTTTATATTCCTTATAATATATTCTTTATTATTATAATAATCAATATATTATGTACTGAATGGGATTATAAATTATAAATGTACTTGTGGGGACCCAAGGACCGAAGAAGGATACAACAAGCTATAACTATCATTATAAAAGCATTCTAATCCCGAGGAGGGGATTCACCTAAGGATAGAAGGAGAAAGGACAAAATACTTCCTAGAAATCCGAATGGAGAGGATGGTGTTCAAAGAGAGAGTTAAGGTAGGTGAAGGAAGTTTCCAATGAAAGCTTACCTACTACCTTCACATTAAATGACTGACAACAACTTTATCAGCTGCATTGATGAGAAAGTGACTTGAACAGTATAATTCATAGCTAAGTAGCTCCTTCTACCACCTTCAACAGAAGTTTAAAGGGACAAGTGTCCTAAGAAGAGTTTGGAGATTTGTAGATGAAGGGCTAGGATGCAATAAGTTTAGGAGTATATAAAGAAAGAGGACTTACAAATGAAAAGGGGGAGAAAAAATAAAAGGAAGAAGAGATTAGAACAAGAACAACGATAGAGAAAAAGAGAGAGAATAGTGTATATCCTTGTGTAAGAATATCGTCCTCGGGTGAGCTTGTAAAGAACCTTTTATATACTTAATTTTTGACTTTAGCTTATTCCTTCTCTGTCTGAATCCTCAAGCTATGCCCAACTTGTTTTTATCCCACTCTCTTTATAAATATCTATTGATTTGGGCCTGACTGGGTAGTACCAATTTCACAATTCTAAATGGGTTTGGGCCGCTTGATTTTCGTGTCCTTACAGTACTTATAAATTATAAATGTACTTGATTCGTTGATTAAAATAAATAGTATATGCTACTATATTAACATGTATTTAGTTGTTGTTTATTTTATTTTTTTATGCGTTGACAGTTGAATGATTGTTTGTCTTTTATTTAGCAATTTTTTGGCTATTAGTATTTTTTTAGTATATATTTTTTAAATCTCACAATCATTTTATTTAGTGAGTGATAATTTAATTTGATAAATATAGGTTCATGGGTAAGTTTAGGACTATTGACTCATTCTTCAAAAATAAAAATGAAAATGGTAATTCAAAAAATAATACACTTTTGGGTTCTAATGTTGAAGTGTCAACTTCCAATGAACGTCCTTCCAAATCTCCGATGATTGATCTCAAAAAAAATCCTTCTAGACCATCAGTGGTGGAAGTGGAACTTGAAAAAATTCATTTAAATATGAGTTATGAAATATTGTACATTACTATTTTACATTTCATACAAACAAATAGATATATGTGTGTGTGTGTGTGTGTGTGTGCCCCTTCCAAAGATAAATTTATGGCTCTGCTTGTGGATTCAAGGAATTCTCGTGGATTCGAGATTATTTTTAGAAGCAAACATATTTTGTTTATTGTGTTCTACTTCTTGATGCTTCTACATCCCACATCAATATCATAGAATTCAAAAATTATGGAAAGGGATTTAGGACTAAGAGATTTACATATCGAATCAATTGAAACACTTTTTTATTTTATTTTTCAGTTACAGTTGGGAAGAGAGATTTAAATCTTAAACGTTTTTGTTGAAAACACAAAAAAGTTACAGTTGAGCTACAATACTAGCATTTGTCAATCAGGTGAAACAATTCTTACGGGGGACTTATAAATTGTAACGAGACATTACCTAATATCTTAACCTACTGAAGACAGTGAAGAGGCAGGTAACTGCGGATCCAATCATCCAGTGTGAAATGTGCAGTGACAATGTCAAAGATAGCCTTCACGCGTTGTGGAATTGTGATCATATACAGTTAGTATGGGACAAAACTTTGGTCTTCTTGGAGTTCAGATGCGTTAGAGGAGCAAATATGTTACATGGCTTACTTGATAAATCTTGTATTATTGAGAACTAAAACACATGAAGTGGCTCTGTTTGCAATGGTTACATGGATATAGAATATGGAAGCTAAGAAACAAATTGAGAGAAAACCAGTCCTGGGTGGGCGTGAGCGCGCAACTGATGACAGAAGCTCGAGAGAGTGGTTGAATGAATTCCTATAATGCATAAAGCCAAACCTAAGACCACAATACCACAACAGGTTACTTGTTGGAATCCACCTCAAGCTAGCAGCATTGTATAAAGCGAATTCAATGGTGATCAGATATAGGAATGGTGAGGTAATAGCAACTCTCTAAGTCAAAAGATAATACTTCCGCGAGGCACAGATCTGAGAAGAGAGGCATGGCTTGCTTGCTAATTTTAAATCTTGGATGCGGTGCTGGCGGCTCGGGGGGTTATTGACGGCGACGAGGCGGTGATGGTATCAGTTGGATGAGAACTGTGGGGTCCAGATTTGCAGACATCAATTGGAAATTATGATTTTTTTATCTTATAGTATAAAATAGATAATTTGTCGCAGAGTGTTTTAAAAAATATGTATTTAAAAAATGCGAATGCTTTATGTATTAAGGGAATGCTTTATGCATTAAAAATTGATGCAAATGCTTTATAATATATTCTTAATTTTTCCTCCTAAAAGATGTCACATCACATGCCTGTCAATAAATAACAATAAGGGAATTTTCACTTTAAAGTATTAAACTCTATAATTTATGAATAATCCAAATTAAACCCTATAGTTTTTAAAGTAGCAAAATAAATCTTGACCTTTCAAAAGGTAATAAATAAAATGATGTGGTCAAAATTGGTGTAACATTGTTTACTTAAAAGTTAATTATGAAAAGAAAAAACTGAGCCCAACAAAAAAAGTGAAGAGAGAGAGAGAGAGAGCCATGTCCAGGGTCTATTCGAGAGCATTATCTATAAGCCTGTTCAGTCATATATACTAAAGGTTCATGTAGCTGAAAACCAGAAATCCAAATTGGTCGATTGTGATCTGAAATCCAAAAGTGGTAGGAGCCTGCAGCCCATCTTTTTCTTAATTTGGGTTGTTGCACATATCCAAAGTGGGTGTGGAATGACTACTAGAGAAAGCCACGTATAATTGAAGTAGACTATGTACTTGTAAAACTTACACAATTTCACTTGTAGTTCTTGAGGGGATATTACAAATTTCCATTTATATATGCTAACACAAATCAAAACCAAAATATTTAAATAAAAAGTTTAAACATAATAGCCAAAATAAATATAACCAATTTGAGAAAAAAAAAAGTACACAAGTTATCAATTGGTTCGATGTCATTCCCAATTATTATTTGTACATTTACCTAAAAATATACTTATATATACTTGAGAATGGATTCTATAAATATGTCCATATAATACCAAATTATTATTTGTAATTTATTGATAATGTAAATAGTCTAATCATAGTTAAATTTCATGAATTTGTGAAAAGGTAAACAAATTTAGTCAGGATTTTACTATATATAGGAAAATAATAAGCTAATCAAGTAACTCAAAAATAAACTCAAGCTTGTTCGACAAAAAAAATTAACCAAGTTTGAATATGTAATCATGTTTGGTTATAAGCTTGAATTCAACTTGTGTTTGAAATAAAATTAAATAAGCAAGTCTAAATATTGAGTACTCTACTTGATTCAACTCATTTACTGCCCTAACCACAAGTGGTGGTTAAAAATACAAAAGAAAATTATAAATTTGTTGTGCATCCATATTAGCTAATGAAACAACAGGTTCCTACAATATTAAAATTAAATAATAATAAGCTATTAACAAAAAAATAATAATAATAAGCTCCATCAGCATATTATAACAAAAGTCTCCACTAAGAGATTAACCATGATCTTTACATCTTGCTCAACATGGTTTATAGCACCGTAATCTAAAGCTAAAAAGAGCACATTTCGCAAGGCCCACAATTTAGTGCGTGTTTTTTTTTTTTTTTTAAGAAACAAACACTTACATACACAAACAAGGGGTAAATGAGTTAGAACATAAAAGGCACGCTACAAACTTATAATTTATGCTTATTAGTGAGTTTTGTCAAAGTTTTGAAACTTGGAACAAGTTGACAGCCAAGCATCTTCTTATATTATTATTATTTTATATATGATAAGTTTTGAATTCATGATGTCCGCTCGGATTATTATTCTTTATTATAATGTCAAGACAAAAATAGACTTCTTTTTAGTATAGATTATATTTGATCATATATTTTTTATTTAACAATAATAGACTTTATCAATTGAATATATTATAACATACTCATATTATTATCATCATTATTTTTATTGTTACTATACCTTTTAAAAAAATAATTTTTTTTCAATAATTTTTTTTTGAGATGTAGAGTTTCAACCTATTTTCAATGTGATAAATCAGTCAGAAGCATTTCTAGAGAATCATTATAACTATTTTTGGAGATAAGCCTAAAAGGATATGCTACTAATTCAATAATTGTTGTATATTTGGCGTAAAAGAAATGAACCACGACTAGGAAGTAGGAACCAACAATTAAAAAAAAAAAAAAGAACCACAGCCAAAAAGGCCACTAGAAAACGAAATATGATCATTCGACGACTTTACCAGATCTAAACAGTCGAATCATATTCTCATTGTTTATGAATTATGAGAGACTATTGATGCTGCAGTACCTCAATATCAACCGTACAATTTATAAAAATAGTATGAGATGGTCAAATAATCAAACAGTTCATAAAACACTTCAACTAATATCTCGTATTCACTCACAAAAAGTTATATCCCGGTCTATCTTTTTAAAATAATAATAATGTTGCACTTGCACTGCTTCTTTATTTTATTAGTATTTTTCAAATTTTCACAACTAGATTACACAATTGTTTTTGGTTCTTAAAACCAATAATAATGCTACACATTTCTTGCCAACAATCTATTATTTATTATTCAACTCGATAATGCAAAAAATCTTTTGTGAGTTAGTGTGCGTTTGAGAAGTAATGAAAATTATAAATTATTTCATTATTTAGCTTATTTTTGTTACTATTTATGGACCCCACTGCACTTTTGTATTATTCATAGGCTCCACTGTACTATTTCAGCTAACTTTTACCTTTACCTACAGTATTTTCCGAATAAGTTTTCAGTTTCAACAAAATAAGCGATATCCAAACAGACTTTTACTCGTCCAAACACAGTACATAATGCATAGAAAGGTTAAAAGACTCATATGAAGGAAATTTTATTAGAAGACACTGACGTGGGTAAGCTAGTCAAAATGCTTATTGTACCTATGCGAATGGAGTCATGCTACCCTTAGTTATGCGATGTGAGTGACCATTGGCTTCATAACTACCCATTCCATAACAGGAATGTGGTTAATATGTTGATTGTAGCGGCCGCGTAATCATTAGGGTATTTGACTGTTGGGTAACGGTCATAAACATACTAGCATATTTAATGCACTTCTGATGCTCGTGCATTCTTTTACTGGCCTATCTGTCTTGTCCATGTGAGTGGATGAGTGTGGGGTGGAGATTTATGACGACATTGACGATGGCATAATCCATCAAGATATATATTTTTTCATAGTTTGCATGTAATATAACGCAATTTTGTAAATAAATAATTAAATAAATAACCTTCAAATAAAACGTTTCTTATGTGAACTAATTTTTTATTTATAAATTTACATAATGTATAATTTGAATCCAAACTCATATCTATATGAGAGTGAGTTGGAAGAAGTGAATAAATTTAATTATAAACTTAAAAAGGTACTTGTTTAGATATCTCACATAAATCATGCACTAATTATTATTGAGTCCCTCCTAAATAAACACACACACACACATATATATATATATATATATAATATTCACAAATAGCCTATCACCTCATATGTAGGTCATTAACAAAATTTAAATTGTAAATAGTGATAGGTCCATGTGTGAGGTGATAAGCAAATTTTGGAATGTTGTTTAATTGGTGTGAATTTTTGTTGTGTCTTTGGCTTTATTGCAATTGAGTTGGGGTTTCAAACCTACTACTAACTATACAACATTGGAACAGTTGGAGTAAGAATTCTCCAAGTGAGCATATTTTGTGGGATCATCAAGTGCTTATTGCTTGTTGAAGCCTCACTCTGAAAGAGTATGAATAGATAGAGAGGGAATCCATCAATAATAAGGGAAAATCTTTGATTTTTAACTTAGGATTACCTTTGAAAGTTAGAACACAAAGATCGATTTGTTGCCAAAAAAGTAAAACAATGATAATTTTGGTAAGTAAAAATAAAAATACTATAAAGTGGTTTTATCAGCCAGAGTGACTGCATATTCATAAAAAGAGAATGTGAAGTTTGAATTAAATTTCTAAACCTACTACTATTTTTGCACCCTTTTTCCCATAAAATGAGTTTAACGATGATAAATTTGATAATCACAACAAAAAATAGGTACTTGAATTGTTTGTGCCGACCTCGATAGCTCATCACTCTTATTTAATAAAAAACAGGGACAATAGTGGTTCTTATAATCCTACTTTATATTTTACGTTTGCATAAAGATAACTTAACATTTGAGTTAGAGCTATATATCTACTATTATTTTACAACTCATTCACTAAAAATAATTACGATATCACTGTGACGATTGTGATAGTTTATCACCATTGATTCAATTGTAAAAATAAAGTGACAATAAGTCCGATGAGTTAAAACAGGGGAGGTGTCAGTTAAGTTAGAATTCAAAACCTACTAGTACTATTTCTACAACATTTCAAACATTTTGTTTCAAAAAAAAAAAAAAAACTAAGGGGCTGTTTGGCATGTGATTTTGAGTAACAATTTTCAGTTTTTAAATAATATTACACATATTTTCACACACTTTTACACTCATACATATTTTTAAAAAATACAAACAATATTACTAGAACAATGTTACTAAATGGGCTCTAAAACATGATTTATCAAACTTTGCTAATAAGAAACACTCCCTAGAGTGGCTGTGACGGCCGTGATAGTTGCTAACCCTTGATAACAGGTGCGGTGGGACCCACGTCGAGCCACGATATGTGGAGAAGAACACTCAGTCTGTGACGGAGAGGGTATAATTTCGAAAGGGGACATTTTCGTAAAATTACAAGTCACAAATAGAAGAGAAGAGAAAGAAACTTCATAACTTTTGCCAAGGTGGTGCGAGCTGGAAATCAAAGCCCAAAACACTCTTTTGTTTATACCCATTTCTTCCGAACCGCGAAGAAAGCAAAAAATCGAAAAGCAGAACCACAACACAACACACACACTCACACATATAAATACAAATCTAAAAGGCCGCAGACGAAAACGAACACATAAAAAAAAAAAAAAGCACAATACTAATAGTTGTAGTAATAGAAAGAGAGATAGATAATAATATACTCCATTTCCATATATCACATAACAAAACAAAAAAAAACGTACAAACCCAACCCCTCCTCTTCTCCGTCCCTCCCCATCGAAACGCAAAAACCCTAAAACAATTTGAATATGAGGAAATGAGAGGAGCATGGGTAGGGAGCACGGAACGAGCGTTCAACCTTGGGGCACGTTAGAGGACCTCCTGTTAGCGTGCGCCGTTATCCGTCACGGCACAGCCAGCTGGGACTCCATCGCCATGGAACTTCAGAACCGGAGCTCCTCCTCCTCCTCCTCCGCCGCTACAGCCGCCACCGCCACCGCCATGCTCGGTATCACTCCTCTGTACTGTAAGGACAAGTTCGACGACCTTAAACGACGGTTCATGGCTCGAAACGACGACGAATCGGGTCGCATCGCGGAGGAGCTGCGTCGGATTCGGGTCGAGGAGCTTAAGCGCGAGGTCCGACGACGCGACGACTCGATCGTGTAATTCGGCTGATCGGATTATCTGTGTTCATTTCTCGTTGGAGATCTGTTGGTTTAAGATCTGAGTTTGTTGTTGTTGTTGTTGTTATGTCTACAGGTCGTTGGAGTTGAAGCTTAAGAGGTTGAAGGAGGAGAGAGACCGGAGTTTGAAAGAGGAGGCGGAGAACGTCGATCTGAAGAAAGATCTCGAAGGTGACGCCGGAGAAACAACTCCGTTGCCAGAGAATCTCGCCGTGTCCGGCGATATGTCCGACGATAAAGAGAATCGCTCGTTCAACGAGTCAAATTCGACGACTCAAAAAGGCGAGGGTCAAGCCCGAAACGACGCCGCAAAAGTCCAAATTAGACCCGAACCGGAGAGAAACGAACCGGATCCGGGTCGAACCGAGTCGAGCCCGGTCTTGAACGGTAAGGTGGACGCAAATGAAAATGAAATACAAGACGACGATGACGACGCAGGTGAGAAGAGAAAACTTGTAGGAGGGATTATGATTAAGCCGAGTCGGGCGGGTCGACTCAGCGAGTCGAACGAGGGATTGGAATCGGTCGGTGAGTCGAAGCGGGAAAAGGAAACGGCTTCTAAGCAAAGCAGTGACGTACAAAGCTCAGCGAGCTTGTCAAGAAAGAAACGGCGTCGTAAGGTCAGTTCAAGTGGTGGTGGAAGTAGCAGCGGCGAGGAGCCCGAGGTTGATGAGGTGTCTCCCGCCACAAAACGTGTCTCAGCCGTCAAATCTGAGCCCTTGATCAAGCTCCTTGGAATCATTCGGTCGCATCGGCTCGGCTCGGTTTTCGAGCGCCGGCTTCGGAGCCAGGTATCCTTTATACTCTTAACAAAACATATATTCTTCTTTATATTTTTTTTCAAAAAATTTAAAAAAAAAAAAAAAAAACAGAGAGAGGATCAATATTACATCGTAAGTCATAAAATGAACGGACGTGATGCTTTCTCAAATGTCAGGTTGATCTGTTGTGGACCAATCGGATAGTGCCATACATAGCGTATAGGCATTGTTAGGGGCGTTTTGGTAATTATACTGTACAGAAAACTGTGATGGGACACGTGAGCATTGGGTTAAAACTTAAAAGACAAAAAAAAAAAATTTAAAAATAAACGGGAACTACAATGATGCTTATGAAGGGTGTGGGTGCATGTTATATTTTTTAGGTGGGGTCCAGTTATATACATTTGAAACTACGTCGTATAGTGCATAATGAAACATAAGACTCTTTTTAAGTTACACACACCTGACCTGGGCCTTGCCGACTTGGCTCGTAGCGTGCTCAGATTTTAATATTTTAGATAATAAATAATCAGCGTAAAATGCTAAGGACACGAAGGCAAAAAAGTTCAAAACAGTAAATAGATTACAGCGTACGAATAGTCTTTGCCGTTTGAGTGGGTTTTATTACTTGTTACTTCTTTTAGTAATTTTAAAATAAGATATCAATCGACAATCGTACATTTTTAGTTCTTCTTAAACACTTCTTCTTTTTTCTTAAAAGAAACAAAATGTTTTTTTTTTTTTTTTTTTCCCAAATAGAATTTATATGTTCGGTCTTTTTTTTGAAAGCATATGTTCGGTCTTTTGTCTTCTATTGATCAGTTAAAATGGATTTAATTTAATTTTATCTTTTATCTATCAGTATATCATGATACCATGTTTAGCCAGACAACTAAGATTTACAACATATACTGTTTACACATGCATCCTAGTAAAAGGGACTGTCACCTTTGTCGTGGCATTTGAATTTGATTGGATTGTTACCCATTTCCTAAATGGGTAGCAATATGGGTCCAGTAAAACCAAAAAGGTTTTTATTTTTGGGACGAAAATTTAGAACCAAAAGGCCTTTTAATTTTAATCCGATTAAAACATAAAACGCTCTATTGTGAGGCTACTGTTTTTATTTTGTCTGTATCTATCATCATCATCATAGATAGATACTAGTTTTTAACTTTTTAAAATTTTTTTTGCTAGTTCAAATTTTGGCTGGAGTTTGGTCCTTTAGTAGGTAGGGAAAATTATATTTTGTATTGGGTGTATACACCATCACAGTAGGTGGGTCCCACACAAACACTTGAAATAGAGGATATTGGTATGCTAGTTTAAATATATGTTTTCAATTTTTAAACAATATTACATTTATTTTTATATTTTTTCACCTACACGTATTTTCAAAAAAATTGAAAATTGTTATTTAACTACACGTACCAAATAAGAATTTCTTTAGATAGGTGCACTGCAATATATCACGTTCTACACTCTCATGGGGAGAAATTATTAGGTCCACTAGGAGGACTACTGACATGGTCTTCTCTGACCTCCCAACCAATAAAATGTTGTTATTTAAGCAAATATGACATTACCTGGTAATTTTTATTTTCTATTTTTTGTGCTGATTAAGAAGCTCACTTACACATTTGCATAGATGGTTTTGTTTCATTCGATAGGAGAAGGGCCAAATCATCAGTCCTTCTCGTGGACCTAATAATTTCTCCCTCGTGGGATGAGGTAACAGGGAAAAATCTCCTATGGTGGTTGCATGGTTAAGACGGTCACAAATGTGGCCAATAAAAATTGGGCTACCTAGGCGGGGTACCTATTTATGCCATATTTCTGGCATGTGTCGCTTGGAGTTGTTAAGGTGGCGAGCCTATACGGATATATGTAGTAGTCCTCGAGTCATGCCCTTATGTGGCCCTGGTCGATTCGTAATAGAAGATAAAAGGAGTAAACGACGGTCCATTTGTTTGGGCTGTCTCAGGAAAAAAAACGTTGTCCTTTTCATGTTGCTGCAACGTGTCAATTCAAACCCCTCCTCACAATTCTTACTGGCCTCCCATTCTGATTCAAGTGAAAAGTATTTCTTCTTCGTCTAGGGGTTCAAGAGACCGAGTGAAAGCTACAATTCGTTTTGTTATTCTTTAAGTCCGACAAATTTTTTCCCGTATTTTAGCCTGAGAAGGCTTTTTTTTTTTTTTTTATAATTTATAATTTTTAAATTTTATTTTTAAAGATACTAAGTATTTTTAACACTAAGAGAAAGCCGGGTGAAAGTCTTAGAAGCCCTGAGTTCTAACTATTTAGCTAAAACATGTGGATATTATTCTTTATGCTACGTCGTTTGAATCCTTGGGAGCGATTGGTTTCTATGTTGCATGTAACGTATACTCGTTATACAAGCCACGTGTTGATTGTAGATCACCCGTTTGTTTTTTTATCCCTTGATCCAGGTCGTGCTGCAATCTAGCCCACTTAGCTGACTCTCTTTGGCCAGTTGGGGACCATAATTTTTTGCCTTTTATTTTTATTTTTATTTTTAAATTTAAACTTAAAATTTTAAAGACGGGGAGTTGCTTGCTTGCATAACCCACCAATAAATAACAAAAAGTCTCTACACACACTTAGCCATAACCAATACACATGTTAAACGTTAATTTGATTACTTTTCACATGTAGTAGTGGTGGTTTCCATATGTAAGTGTTAAAATCTAGATAAACTACATATTTAGTCTTTATTATTTACATCATATTTCAATTAGGTCTCTAATCTTTTAATTGTGTCAATGTAGTCCTTAACCTTTCAGGATTGTGTTAATTTCGTTCATGTTGTTATATTTTGGATGGAAATTGTTGACGTGGCAAATGACCAAAAATAAAAAATTAGTTTTTGTTAATGTGGCAATAAACTAATTTTTTATTTTGGTTGTTTGCAATGTCAGCAATTTCTATCTAAGATATAAAGGCATGACTAAATTGACACGACTTTAAAAAATTAAGGACCAATTTGACATAATTGAAAGATTATGGACCAAATTAAAATATAATGTAAATGATATGGAGCAAAACCTAGTTTACCCTAAAATCTACTACAAATGCGGCACAATGTTCAAACTTTTTTTTTCGCTCTTTATGACATCATTGTTTGCGTGCATTTTTTTTTTTCCTTTTACAGCTAAAACTTTCCTTTTTATACTGAAAGGGCTTCTTTATTGACCCGCACTTACGCATTCCCTCTTTCATACGCTAACATTTTGATCAAGTGTGTAAATTTATTAATTGGGCTGTATTTTTCTATAGTTTTAATTTTGATCTTTTCTTTTCTATTTAATTTTTTTTCAAATGTCAAAAGTTATGATTTAAAATAATATTATTTTCAACAGCTGTATTATTGATAGATGATTCCAATTTATTAAGATCAATCATAATATTCATAACATACCCTCTTAGGAGTCACAAAAATTATGAAAATCTTTTGTTCTTAAGATTTGTTGTAGTTTTAAAAATCACAACTTTACAATTAATCCCCATTAAATTTAAAATTATAGGGTCCTAGTGGTAAAATACTTTCCGTGTCCCTACGGCTCTCTATTATATTATTGTTGCGTCAGCTAAGTTAAGGACCGATGCAACTAACGTATGACTTTATTTGGAATGACCATTCTGCCCCCACCAAAAAAAATATTGTAAAAAAGATTAAAAAGGAATTAACAAAAGTGATGATCATGCACGTACAGAAAGGAATCGCAGAAAATTAAAATGAAGAAAAGTCTAATGGGAATCAACAATTGTTGTACTTTCTGATCTCAAGGCAAAGATGTGGAATAGCATTAGCATCCATATTCTATTCCAATATTCTTTGTTTAATAGGAACCAATATACTGTTGTTTCAGGAATCCGAAAGGTACAAAAACTTGATTCGGCAACACATGGATCTCGGAACGGTTCAATCCAGGCTTGACAGAGGTGTGTACGCGGATAACATACACAAGTTCTTTCGTGATCTCCTGCTCATATTCAACAATGGTGTCATGTTTTTCCGTAAAAGTTCGCCCCAGCACGTTGCAGCCCAAGATCTCCGAGCTCTAGTACGCAGGGAGCTGAGAAATAAGCTCCGAAAACCCCAACCCCAACCCCGGAAGACAGTGAAACTTGAACCCAAACATGAACCGGACTCACTTTCGAAACCCAATAATAAGCCCTCTACCGCTACCTTGGTGGCATGCGGGAAACGCAGTTCTATGAAAGTACTAACCGAAGGTGCTAGTAGAAAAGAAGATAAAAGAGAGAAAGTGGTGGTTGGGGAGAAACCAAATGTTGTTATTAATCAGAAGAAGAATGAAGGTACTTTTATTAAGGTTAGTGGGGAGGAGAAGCAGGGTATAAGGAGGAAAAGGACTAGAGAAAGACAGGGTCGGAGAAGCAGGAGAACAAACAATAATAAAGGTGGTGGTGAAATAAAACATGAATTCGGTGGGAATGTGCTCAGCTCTCATGACGCTTTGGAGTTGATTAAGTTAGAGAAGAAGAAGGAAAGCGCGGTGAAGAAGAAGAAGCAAGGCGCGGCGAGCTTCTTGAAAAGAATGAAGCAGAATTCGCCAAGTGATCAAGTGACGGAGGATACTGATGATGTTTCCGAAGATGATAGCATTGAGAGTAAAGGTGAGAAGGAGGAGGAGGAGGAGGAGAAGAAGAGGAGGGGTAGGAAGAATGAAGGGAGGGGGGAGAGGGTTACGCGGAGTTCTACAGGTGGGAGAGGGACGAAAGAGGAGAATGCAAAGGCGAAAAGAGGGGTTGGGAGGCCGCCAAAGAGGCCGGAGACAGTGACCGTGGCGGCAGCTTCGGGGAAGAGGGGGAGAGATAATAGTGAGTCGGAGGTGGTGGGAAGTGCAAGCAGCAGGTCAAGGAAACGTCCAAGAAGATGATGGTGGTTGTTGTATAATGTACATTACATAGTGCATGTGTGTTAATTGGCCTTTTGTTTTGTTGCCAAAGTTGTGTTTTTATAGCATACCCGAAAGAAAGGGAAAGAGTCAACAGAGAGATAGGGAGAGAGAGAGAGAGAGATTGTGAACTTGTAGAATGTTTGTGGCAGCCATTGCATATACACAGGCACGTAGAGGTGGTAGCAATCATGCGTCTTTTCTAATTTGGTTCAGTGTTTCAGTCTAAAATAAATTAGGACCTGGTAATTGTTTAGAAAAGATGAGAAGAAATAGTAACATTTGCCAATCTGACTAATATAAGCACGCTTACTATCCTTTCAAATATAAGCCAACCCTCTCTCAAAAAATAAATAAATAGAAAAATAAAACAAAAAAAATCTACCAATATCGTATTACATTTAAAATAAATTCACAATTTTAATTAACAAGCTCACAAACACGACACTTTGACACTTTTTTCCTATTTTAATATTTGGTAATTGGTTAGATGAAATGTGTTCCTATTTTGATATTTGGTAATTGTTTTTTTTTTTTTGGGAGATATTTGGTAATTGTTTAGGTAAAATAGGAAGGATGAAAATGGTGAGTTGTGAAGTTCTCTAAAAAAAATTACACATTAAGGTTTGTGACAAAAATGAGGCTTTTATATTTGTTTTTTTTTTAGGGTTTTTGTGATATTCCCTATGATGATGTATTACTATATTTTCTATATTCCTTAAGCTGACGTATTGCTATATTGCTATATTGCTTGTTAAAAAAGATATAATAGTTATTAGATACTTCTTGAATATAGTTGACGCGATACTCTACACTAATAAATACAAGTCACCTAATAAAGAATTAACCTTTCGATATTATTTTTTGAATCTATGTCATATTTCTATATTAAATAACTTATGTTTATTGGTTTAAAATACCACATCAATCTATTCCAAGCTTTGAACTTAAAAAGAATGAACAATTTTGAGTAGCACACGATGAGATTGCCACCATATTGAGAGGGTATAACACATGATTGTTAACAATTTCTGCAATTGGAATCTCTAGCACACTCCAAGGCACCTCAAGATTTCCCTAGCGGTTTTTTGTTTGTTTGTTTGTTTTTTTTTTTTTTGGGTGGGGTGGGGTGGGGGCTAGAGTTAACTCATTGGAAAAATAGTCTTCGAGGTTTCAAACTCTCAAGCACTTTGGATCACAAGTATAGATGGTAAACTAACATAGTTTTTTCATTGTAATGCAAAACTCAAGGTTGGTGAGTTTGGTAAGGTTCACAAGGTCATTGCTAATAGGACCTGAAAGATGATTGAAAGGACGAGAGTTCTCTCACTCCTGCTGCACTATACATTTCAAGTGGAAGCAATCCTGATAGAGAGTTACCGAGTTAGAACCTGCGCGGAAAACCTGTAGTTTGGAACATCCTCTTAGTCCACTGAATTTGACCATTATGATTATTAGAAGAAAAGTCAAGAAGCATGACAAAAGGAGAATTGATGCAAGGAAGAGAAGGAATAGGGCCTATGAAACTATTGTTGCTGACATTGAGCTTTGTCAAATTCCGTGCTAGTTGAAAGAATGAAGCTTGTATCATCCCATTGGAGTCATTGCTAGATATGTCAACTATTTGACTGGAGTTAGGCCAGCCATTAGATGAAAATAGCAACTTTTTTATATTACTTTTTGAATCTATCATATTTTTATATTAAATAGATTATATTCCAAGCTTAGAACTTAAAAAAAATGAACATTTTGAATGGCACACACTGAGATTGCAACCATATTGAGTCAAATTCCGTGCTAGTTGAAAGAATGAAGCTTGTATCATCCCATTGGAGTCATTGCTAGATATGTCAACTATTTGACTGGAGTTAGGCCAGCCATTAGATGAAAATAGCAACTTTTTTATATTACTTTTTGAATCTATCATATTTTTATATTAAATAGATTATATTCCAAGCTTAGAACTTAAAAAAAATGAACATTTTGAATGGCACACACTGAGATTGCAACCATATTGAGTCAAATTCCGTGCTAGTTGAAAGAATGAAGCTTGTATCATCCCATTGGAGTCATTGCTAGATATGTCAACTATTTGACTGGAGTTAGGCCAGCCATTAGATGAAAATAGCAACTTTTTTATATTACTTTTTGAATCTATCATATTTTTATATTAAATAGATTATATTCCAAGCTTAGAACTTAAAAAAAATGAACATTTTGAATGGCACACACTGAGATTGCAACCATATTGAGTCAAATTCCGTGCTAGTTGAAAGAATGAAGCTTGTATCATCCCATTGGAGTCATTGCTAGATATGTCAACTATTTGACTGGAGTTAGGCCAGCCATTAGATGAAAATAGCAACTTTTTTATATTACTTTTTGAATCTATCATATTTTTATATTAAATAGATTATATTCCAAGCTTAGAACTTAAAAAAAATGAACATTTTGAATGGCACACACTGAGATTGCAACCATATTGAGTGGATAGAACACATGACGGTTAACAATTACTGCCTTTGGAATCTCTAGCACACTCCAAGGCATTGGAAAAACAGTCTTCGAGGTTTCGAACTCTCAAGCACCTTGGATCTCAAGTATAGATGGTAAACTAACATCGTTTTTTCATTGTAATGCAACTCAAGGTTGGTGAGTTTGGTAAGGTTCACAATGTCATTGACAATAGGACCTGAAAGATGATTGGAAGGACATGAGAGTTCTCTTAAATCTTAATCCTGCTGCACTATACATATCAAATGGAAGCAATCCTGATAGAGCTAGAGTTACCAAGTTAGAACAATCCTGGAAAACCTCTAGTTTGGAACATCCTCTTAGTCCACTAGGAATTTGACTACTATGATTATTAGAAGAAAAGTCAAGGAGTCTGACAAAGGGAGAATTGATGCAAAGAAAGAAAAGAAGGAATAGGGCCTGTGAAACTATTGTTGCTGACATATTGAGCTTTGTCAAACCCCGTGCTAGTTGAAAGAATGAAGTGCCATCCCATTGAAGTCATTGCTAGATATGACGACTATTTGAATGGAGGTAGGCCAGCCATTAGTTAGATGATAATAGCAACGACATATGTCCACCAAGATAATTGCAACAATCAATGGAAGACCAATTTAAAGCAGGAAAATATGGGTAAGGACACGAGAGAGTTTTGGTTTATTTGGTTGCATGCATGATTTGCAGCAAAGAAAAAGGCAAGAAGAAACAAGGTGAAGGTAAGTCATGAGGGATCATAATTGGTACATGTCTGATTAGGTGAGACAGAAAGAACCAAGAAGCAGGGTTATGTACTATACCTTCTTTTGGATCAAAGAAATAAAATGCAAAATCCTAGAAGATGCAAGAGAAAAATGAAATTCATCATTCAAATTTCTCTTTGAGCATACCTAAATTGCAACTATTTACTCTCACTTTCGAGAAGTTGACTACAAATATATATAATCATGCTATTATGCCCAACTAGCATATTATTATGCTTCTCTCTCTCTCTCTCTCTTTGTGGAATTAACAATATATATATATTAAATGTCTATTTGGCAAAAATTATTTTTTGCCAACTTATTTTATTATTCAGCTTATTTTTGCTACTATTCATAGGTTCTACTATACTTTTTGGTACTATTCATGGGTCACACTGTACTATTTCAGCTAACTTTTACTTTTATTTACAGTACTTTCAACAAAATAAGCGGATTCACAACGTTGTGGGGTTCATTTACTTATTTCTTTATCTCATAATTGAGGGTTTAAATATTTCTTCAGAACAATCGTAATTATTTTTTCACGTTCTATATTCACTAAAAAAAAAAAAAAAAAAAAAAAAAAACTACAGATGAAACATAAGACCATGTGTGGCATGAATTATGATAGGCTAATTAGAAAATAGTAATACAAAGTTTAAGGCTGGTGATGAATTTTCACAAGGTTGACTTTTGGGGATGAGTTCCAGCACAATACTTTTGCCTGGAATCTTGCATATTAATTATTGTTTTGATGAATGGTTTTCAGAAATTGAGCTGCATATTCTCTTCAAGGAATCAAGGTGGAGTGAAAATTTAGAGCAAATGATCTCTGCATACTTCCTCCACCACCCCCCTCTCAAATGAATTAGAAAGGCTTAGTTTTTAGCTTGTTATTGTAGAGGTCCTTTCCCAACAACCTTAAGCCCTTGAGCCCAAATCCCCAATTTACTTGTACCTTGAGTTGGGCTTATCTTATAATGTAAGGTCCAAGAAATGACTTTAAAGGTTACTGAGGGAGTTAAATTGTTGTTCTTGGTCCTAAATTCCCTTGATCCTGGATCAGCCGAGAGGATAATTATATAGTCAGGCCCCTACCCTAAAATCCAAATAGGATACCTTAATCCTTGAGTTATTTCTTTTCTTACTACTCTTGTATTTCACTTCCCAAAATTTTCTAGCCCCTTTATTCTCCTTCTCCCTTATTTATATTCTTCCCTTAATGGAGTTGTCATGATAAGGGGATTTTCCCCATGTCAGTGGATCCCTCCGTATCACATCGCTGACCAGAAGGGATCTACTTCTTACTGCTGGCATGACTTTCTTGTAACTTGCGTTTGACATTGGTTATTGCTCAGCAAGCGGATTCCCCCAAGGCATTATCTTTTATTCATGGCATCTCTAGGAGTGCCCAACTTGAATGTTCGGCCAAGTCCATATCAGCTCAGCCACTTGGGCTGAGAACATTCGACGAATGGGCCTATAGCTCGGAGCTAGGTTGACATACTCGGTCTGTATAGCTATTAACTTCTAGAACTAAATAGTAAACACATAATTAAAAGAAACATTACTAAACATATAACTTAGAGTGTGTATACACAATTTTTCACAACTTTTTGAGGTGGTAAGTTGTTATTTGAGCAACATAATTTTTACATAGATTTATCATTTATACAATTTTTATTATGCACCAATCATAACAGATCACGCAAAATAATTATAAAAAAAATTGCCACTAGATTTATTGTTTTGTTTGTTTGCTTCTTGAATTTGAATCAATCTAGGTAAATCAAAGATAAGCTTTTATAGGTTGCTATGTTTTGCATACTTATTTAAAGCCAAGACATAAGTTCAAAGTGAGACCTAAAGGCTAAAACCAAAATCAGATGTTAATGCATTAGGAAAAGTTTGCTAAGGATCTTTGGAGAAAATTGATGAAATCTTGGGCAGTTTGTAAATGAGAGAGAACCAAGGAATATCCACCATTTGCATGAACAGAATCTAAATTGGCTACTGCTTTGCCCTTTGATGATAACTTTAGATCTTGAGAAGAATCAAGCTTTTTAAATGGTCATCATTAGGCACGTGAGAAGACCTCTTTGGTCTTTAGTATTTACCAATTTTGCTTTGAGGCTTGAGCCATTTGATGAGGTTAAAGTCCTCTAGTTTATTAAAAAAAAAAAAAGGTTAAAAGTCCTCTTTTTGAAAGTGGCTGTGAATCGAAGAAAAATACTGGAAGATAAATAATACGACGAACTGTGATGTCGGGGATCGGGGTTTTTCAACTCCTTATTTATTTTTACTAATTAATTTGTCTTGATAATGCTTATCCTAAGATGCTAACCTTAACTTTTTGTCAACATGTCAATGATTTCATTGATTATGGCTCTAATGCAAAGGAACTTGCACATGTAGTTTTGTTAGGTACAGATTAGAAGCACACACGTTTCATTGATTATAGCTTTGTTTCTTCAGTGTATTCAAGCCTTTTGGGCCCATGAATAACCATGTTTACTTTAACATTTTAAATCAACTTATATGAATGTTGTTTACATTGAAAAGAACAAAGCTACCCTTCACATTCACATAGTCCAATTCAAACCTTCTCTCAAATGGTTGGGAAATAGTACCAGGACTCCAGGAGATTTCAAAACCATTGTTTTAATATATAACTACTAATTGCACTAAAAAAAAAAAAAAAAAACTAATAATGATAGTTTAGGCCTTTCCTTCAAGAGAAATGATATGTCCACAACATTTTTACAACAAATCCTAAGTGGCTGGTTGTTATTGGTTGTTATTGTTGGGGCAAAAAGTAATCTTAGTGTTAGTTTCAAATTTGAACCAATAACAACTAACCACTTGTAATTTGTTGTAAAAATATTGTAGACGTAACATTTCTCTTCCTTGAAAATAGTTTAGATAACAACAATTTTTTACCATTGGAAAGATAAAAGAAGGTTAAAAGGAAAATCTTAAAAGAATGGAAAATAGTATACACCAAAGCAATTGTTTTACAAGAAAAGATAAATCACACTCAAGTTTGTATTCTAAAAATAATTAAATTTATGAGGAAGATGATATCATGGATTAATCCTATTTTCTCCTAGCAAACGCAAACAAAAATGAATATTTAATGGTCTAAAATTTCAAGTGATGAGTACTAAAATCACAGGCTTGTCATACAGTTGATGAGTATTCAAATAATAAGCTCGTCCATACAGATGACGACCATACAATTCATAAGGTCGTCCTCTCATTCTTGTCATACAAGTTGACGAGAATTCACTCTATAGGCTTGTCTATACAGACGACGAGCATATAATCCACAGGGTCGTCAATGAGATGACGTCCATACAAGATTTATGGTGCATTCATTAATGATTTCGTCATCGACAAACTCCAATGGTCAAAAAGGCTAACCATGAGTCAGTTAAGCCTTATTTAAGCTTAGACATACGTTACAAAAGACAGCCAAGAAAGCCATTAAGAGGCTGCCATCAGTTACACTTATAATGAGCCTCCCAACAGTTATACTAAGGCTATAAATAAACCCCCAAGCACTAGGAGAAAGGTACACAAATTCAAACCTACAAAATTACATTCTTATTCTCTGTGAGATATTGAGAACTCTACTGACTTCATCATCAGAGAACTGTTGGCTAATGCCACTCTGGTGTCTTTCTCTTTTATCTTTGCAGCGAACTTTATCTCGTCATAAGTTTTGATAAGGCTATTGACTGACGACTATTTTTAGCTTCATCATTAAGGATTTCAATTTTGGGCTTTGGGATACAGTTTCTCTTATCTGTTTTAGTTGAACATAACATTTTTTAGTCGATTGTAAGTCCGTAACATTGATTAGCTTGTTTTAGTTGAACATAACATTTTTTAGTCGATTGTAAGTCCGTAACATTGATTAGCTTGTAATTCGCATTATATATTGTTACTCTTTTATTAGTAAGGTAAAGCTTTCTTTTTACCATTTTTTTTTTTAAAAAGGAGAAAAATTAAATTTCCTTAAAATTTGAACATTATAAATGTGTATCCGATAGTTTAATTTTCTTTTCTTCTTATCTTGGTGATTATCATCTTCAATGGTTTTCTATATATTACAAACATCACTTCATTTTTTTTTTCCTTTCTTTTGTATCATTTTTTTTTATGGAAGAGAGAGAGAGAGAGAGAGAGAGAGAGATTTTTAGCATGCATACAACACGTGTAATGCTTATTATACATATATATTAGAAAGAAAAATTATTACAAAAGATTTCAAAATAAAATTATAGTGCACTGGTACAAATATATGTATCACTTATCTCCTATATCAAATACATGTATGTATTGTTCTCTATAATAAATAGGCTGGGCTTATACATGGGCTAATTGTAGTTGATATGCTCGAATAATTGTTGGAGAACTGGGCTTGTTATATATAAATATATGGGCTTAATTAAACGAAGCTCGGCCGGTCGCGCCACTTTTTCTTTCTCATTTTTTTCAAATTTCTGTTTCACTCAGACTCTCTCTTTGGATCCTATCTTTCTCTGCGATCGTAGCTTCAACTTGATTGTGCTTCTTCAACATGTACCGTCTCTCTCTCTCTCTCTCTCTCTCTCTCTCTGTTTTTGTGTATATATGTGTGTAGGTTTTGATTGAAGTCTTCTATGGCAGTTTGGGGATGAGAGAGACTGTAACTGTATTGCATCGAATATTTGAATAGCTTTGGCTTTCGACTTTAGACGCTACACTGTGTAAATACAAATCTGGAAAATTTAGGATCACGTGAAATTGAGCCTCAAAATTCTCTTTCTACTTTACTCTACTGATTGATGCGTATGGAATTTGATACTACAATTTTTAGTACCTCATTCATTACTTCAATATCTTTCTGCATTTCATTTCCTTTGATTTTTTTTTTTAATTTTAATTTTAAATATCAATTTGTTGAATTTATGGAAATTGATTTTTAGATACCTGAAGATAATGAAACTTGCTTGTTTAGACAAATCTGATATGTATCTCAAAATTAAAAAAAAAATTGTGCATAATTGTAGTACCTCTTTCTCTTAACTTATCACTGGATATTGCTTTATATAATTCTGAATTATTTATTTATGTTTATGTGAATATCGGATCACGAGCTTGTAAATTTCAAGTAAGTTGAAACTGTTTCCGGCTTTCATGCAATACAAATGGAAGGCAGTAAGGGGAAAATAGAACAAGCTATTGATCATGAAAGGTTTTAGCATGGTAAATCTTTAGTACTTGGAAGAATTTGAATAAATTCATCCACATTGATGCCACTTTAAAATATTGGAAAATGTTTTTTTTTTTTTAAACTAAAAATATTAAAAATACTATCAATTGTACCACATAAAATTTTTATAAATTGACATGATAAATTGATAATGAATGTGATTAGTGTCACATCAACAACATAATAAACTAAATTACTTAATTATTATTATTATTATTATTTTTTTTTTTTGTTGTTTAGAAATTAGAAGTCGACACATCAATTTGTAATATCCCTAATAGCACTCTAAAATATTTTCGGATAGTGAATTTTCATCTAACAAGTGAAGATTAGATAGGTAGAGTGGTAAATGTGACGTCTATTGATTACCTGATAAGTTGCAATTATTCATGATGGGTAACTCTGATATCCGTAGGGAGGACCAGATCATTAGTACAATCGTATGTCGTGGGAAAGATGACTTATACCAGTGTTTGTAAATTGATATTTGTTAATGTTGTGTAATCAAATATGATATACTTTATGCATGATCATGATTGAACATCTTTATATGACTAAAAAATGCATTATGAGGTAAAACTTTGAATAGCCAACATCTAGCATAGTCATAGGTTCTGGATAGTTGAAATGAAGATGTTAAAGTGATGAGACAGGAGTACCTCTAGGAAGACTAAAGTAAAGGATGGTTAAATGTGATTTTTTGGGCACATGCAACAAACTATGCACGAAGTGAAGGTAGCGATATTGCAGAACAAGCAAGCATAAAGTAATCAAGTTTAAGTCATTGACCTTAGTAAAATGGCATCTGCAATTAATCATGCATCTGATCTGAGATATATACTGATGATGGTGTAATTTAACAAGCAATTGTCACAAAGCATAATTTGATATTGTAATCAAGTCTAAGGAAATGATGACCATCGGTAGCCAATGCTCTTAGATATTTGCAAACATCTTACACTCAATGCAGAGGCAAATTTTATGTATCTGTTAGATTTTTAAATTACCAAACTCAGGTACTTTTGATGTTCACAGATTCCTCTTCTTGTGGATTGCTGTATTTACTTTTAACAATTTGCTGTATGTTACAGCTATATGAGTTGTTAAGAATAAGATAATCAGCTAAGAAGTTCTTAATATGAGGACAGCAACAGCACAAGGTATTGCATGTGGTTCACCTGAACTAGAAGTTGGTGTCAGATCTGCTGTATGTAACCAAAGAGAGATGGATTTCCGTACTCTGAGGTTGCACTATCTTGCTTTCAAGGATTCAGTAATAGGTATGAATATTCATTCTTTGCTATCTTCTACAGTAGATAAATTGTTTGTTCTGATTTTACTCTTGAACAATTTAAAAATGTTGGTGTATGGTGCAGGAAAAAATCAAGCAGAAAGGGATGAATTTGATGATTTTTCATCTATTATTAGCAATGTAGAGAAATTGCATCAGCAAGGTAATTTAATTTCCCTCACTCCCCTGCTATAAATCATATTTGTAATGCTTTTACTAATAGTGCTCAAATACACTCATTTTCCATTATTCACAGTTCAGAAACCTCGAGAACAAGTTTCTGATGCAGAAATTCTTCTGGACCTTACAAGGACCTTATTTTCATCTCTCAAATCCTCTCAGAACCCCAATAGTATCTCAAAGTTCATTGGAGGTTTGATGCAGCAATATGCACAGAAAAGTTTGCCAGAGAGAACTTGCAATTCTATTTCCTGGAGGAAATTGGGCCTGGATACATCTCATATATTTGGAAAGGCACCAGGATTGGCAACTATGTAAACATTTTTTTGTTGTTGTACTTTCTGGTTTTTGACAGGTTATTATATACGGTTCCTCCTATTCATGATCCTAGTCTAATATAGGCTTGGACCAATGGACACTAAACCAACCAAGAGAATGTCTATGATTCAAAGGAAACGTCAGAGAGCGGTGAAGGTTGTTTGTCCTGATGAGGTTGCATTCTATGTCACTCTTCTTTGTGCTTGGCAAATTGTTATATCCTGGAAAAAATAACATCTCATGCCACTTTTATGACATGGAATTGCTTCCACATTGTGACTTGTGTTGTAGGTTGAAGAGCCAGCTGTTGATAGCAATACTGACACTGAGAAGAATGTTATCACAATGTTTGAAACTTTGAAAAAGCGGAAGTGCATCCCATTGGAGAAGTTGGTGCTAAACAGATCATCATTCTCTCAGACTGTGGAAAACATCTTTGCTCTTTCATTTCTTGTCAAAGATGGAAGATCTGAAATTACAGTAGACGATGAAGGGAACCATCTCATTGGTGAGCTAATTTAAAGAAGGAAAAGCTATTTTTTCCCCTATTCATTTGCAATGTCTGTTATTGGAAATCTTTTCTAACCATTCTCAGTGTTGCAATTATAAAACAAAATTGCCTGGTGCTTCCTTGTGCTTAAAATCAGCCCCAAGGAATGGTCCTAAAGCTTTGGCCATAGAAAACGGGAAGGTCTCTTATCATCACTTTGTTCTCAGGTTCGACTTTAAGGACTGGCAGGTAAGTAATGAAAACTCTTCTTTGAGTTGATGTGAAACCTCTGCATTTATAACCATTACTTTGCTTTGAAGATTTCATGACATATTAATTCTAAAGGCTTATCTGGCTAGTTTTTAAATCTTCATGCGACTATTGGCATCTGCAGTTGATGATTGACAGTGTTCAGGAAGGTGATGAAGTGATGCCTCAAAGGAGAAGTGTATGTACTGCATGATCCAAAAGTGAACATTGGTGAATCACCAATGGTGATCCTCCGAGGAAATTGTGATAAATACTGGTGAATACTAGATTGTCTCAAATAACTGACCAACATTTTGTTTTACCGTTGAGCATAATACAAGAAAAAGAAAAAAAAAAAAGTTTACAGATTTTCCTTGTAATTTGATTAATCTTGTTAGTGATCTGATTCCATGAATTTCCTTCATAAAGTTGATTCTTCCTTTACCAAATAATAAGGCGGGTTTGCTTGTAGTGAAACACAGTTTTCCTCTTCATTTTCTTTTCAGTAGGGGAAACCGAGCTTCACCGAAAGATTTTGTTCGGTATCTTTCCTTATGTTTCTCATATTTCTTGATAAATGGCGAGATCTTTTATCCACATCTATATAGCCAATTAATCTATTGATCACATGCCTCTTGATAGTCTATACATTTTTATGGTTAGAAAAGTTTATGCTTATTTAGAGCTTGAGCTACAAATGTCAGATCTGAAGAGAGATGTCAGATGGGGTCTTAAAGAGTTATTACTCGTAACATTGTAATTTGACATTAGGCAGTAGATTGCAGCTGGCAGTTCAGGATTCTATACTTTTGTTTAAGCTACAACTCCGTCTAGCAATTCTAAAATTGAGAGTTCAACAAAGTGATACAAACATCTTCAGTCAGATTCATAACCAATATTAAAACAAAAATAATGTGTTAAAATCAAGTAGTAAGATAGAGAGAAAAGTGAATTTGGAGAGGGAGAACATTGATTCATTTAGTGCTTGCCAAAATAGTTAAGTTGTACTTCTCTCCTTTCTCTTGTTGGAAGTATGTTGAATTCTACTAGATATGTTTGTGGTAACCATGGAATTGAAACTGGTCTTGCTAGAAGAATAAGCAATGTTCTTTCATAGGGGCTAGTTAACAAAGATGAAGTTAATGAAAATGGTGATGAGAATGATATATCTAAGAGAGAAGTAACAGCTGGAAATTGGTTTATAACTGATACCCTTTTCATCTCTTTGTTAAAAGTACAATAAATTTTTCGTGGTTAAGTAATTTTGGTAATAATGAGAGTGAAGAAGTTCCAATGAAAGTCGTAGAAATATGGTCTTATCCTCAAGGAAAACTGCTCATACTGGATAGGGTGGCTTAGGCTACTGTGCATTTTGATGTCTAGTAGGTCTAAGACGCTCCAGGAGATTTTGTTTATTAATGTCTAGTTTCACTGTTGGAAACATAGTAGTTAATTTAGCCAAGATTTATGCTGAAGAAAGTGAGGGAATGACTATGAATTGAACTGCAATAAACCATTGAAAATTATTTTAGAGAGCTAAAATTGTATTGTGATTTAAGAGAGGCATGCACATTTAGTTAAATTGTGGGTCTCATTCCTTTGAAGCATGGAGCTAAGCATATATGTTTTAAGGTAAACAAGTGTCACGTTAGCTATTTTTCGAAGGCTAAAACATATTACACACATTTTATTCCACACAATCCTATACACACATGTTAACACACATTTTGCACTAAAGTCATGATTTCAATACAAAATGTGTGTATGAAATAAAGTGTGTGTAATAAACACCACATTTTGAATCTCTACCTACCAATTACCAAACCACTACCCCTCTTACTTGAGTTTTAAGTGTTGTGGGCTTGAGCTACATGAATGGGCCTTTTGTTTGTTGTAAGGATCAAAAGAGGGCCCAATATATACAGTTGGGCATTTGTGACCTTGGAGGACCGTGTAGTGCAGTCTTGTCCATTAAATTGGTTGGGATTGGGGTCCATTCATAGTGTAACCAAAAATAGAGTCCTCTCAACAAACGTATATTTATACTACAAAATAATCGTTATCTTTTGGCTCATATGTGCAAAAAAATTCACTACACAAACATAATAATTAATATATATATATAATTTGTTGTCATTTATTCAAGATAATTTTAAAAATGGGCTATTGTCATATTTTTATAGACTTGTTTTAACAGTTTAAAACTATAAATAATTATTATTGTGTATAAAAAATGGAATTGGCCTGTTATAGAGCAGTGTCCAACCATGATTTCTTCATTTTCTATATTATTCAATTTTATACAAATATGTAAAATTATCTTAATTCTTGTAAGTGACAGCTAAAGTAACCCTAAAAATTGAATGTTATACATACTAAAAATATGGGGGGATGCTAGTTATAAGGATAAAGTAGGAAAAATTATCTTATGAGATTGTTTTATAAGAAATCCATCCCACAACATATGTGAGTTTCATAGATGTGAGTTTCACATGTTGTGAGAGAGATATCTCATGAGAGTGCTTCATGAGATACATTTTCGTAAGATAAGAATGACAACAATTTGGGGTGGGACATGGCAGGGCATAATAAAGCGAGGCGAAAACATTTTTACTATCTCCAATTATCCAATGAAATGATGGTTGATGAAAGCAAGAGAGATGAGAGACAAGGGAAATGCACAACAATATGAGATTGAGATAAGAGAGAGAATGTGTGCTAAGGGATAGGGGATTTGGCTTCCCTCCATATGATATGTATTAAAATAATTTAATTACAAGTAAATTAATTTATTTGAAAAAAAATTACAAAAAAATAATAATTAAAACTTAGCCAAACTAACACTTCAGCAAATAGAAAATATTAAAATATTATCAATGCGATGGCTGTGGGCAAACCAAGCACCATTTTACATTTATTCCTCTCATTCAGAAAAACCAGCCCAATACAACTTCCACGACCCATGTCTTTATCACTTCTTCTGTTGCTGTCCAACCATTACCAACATTTTAATTACTCTCTCTCTCTCTCTCTCTCTCTCTCTCACATACACATCAAAAAAGCCATTTCCTCTAATTCCACTAACCTGTCTTTTGTCTCTGCATCTGCAAGATGTCAAACTGTACTGTAGAGTCCAGCAAGGTGGAAACCAGCGATGGAGTGAAGCTCCACACAAGGCTGTTCAAACCCAAAGAAGAACTCAAGGACAACCTGGTGGTTGTTCTTGTCCACCCGTACTCAATTTTGGGTGGTTGTCAAGGCCTTTTGAAAGGAATAGCAGCTGGGTTGGCTGACAAAGGTTACAGAGCTATCACCTTTGACATGAGAGGCGCTGGGAAGTCAAGTGGGAGGGCTTCTATCACTGGCTTTGCAGAAATCAAGGATGTTATTGCTATCTGCAACTGGGTCTGTCAAAATCTCTCTTCTGACAGGATTTTGCTGGTGGGCTCTTCTGCAGGTATGATTCTTTTCCTTTTCGCTTGGTTTGTTCTGCAACAAATTTTCATGGATCAAGTTATGAATTATCTATTTTGGGGTAGAAAAATCTTAAAAAGGTTTCGTTTTTATTTTTTTTTTAAATCTTTGGTAGTGTCTCGATTGCTTGTCTGGTTGATTTGGTCTAGATTGCTTGTTTGGATTTTAGATCTATAGTATGGGTTATTAGGTTGTATTAGCTATATTTTTCTTTTATCTGGAGGAAGATACAGCATTTGATTGAAGATTGATTGGTTTAAGTGGGTCTGATTTAACTGGCTAGATCAATTTTACTTAATTTGCTGTGTCATATAGTGAATTTTCAAGTTTGATGGAGTGGATATCTCTAACTTCTGTTTGTTATTGATATAAATTTTCTTTTTTGATCTGTGATTTGCTTTGTTTTAGAAAGCAGAAAATCAGACCTGTTGGGGTATTGATGATCTATACTAATTGATGGTATTAAAAAGTGAAACAAGGGAGCTATCATATCTGAGGTTTCTTGCAACCTATTTATAGATTCTGTCCTCCGTGTTGATTGATAGTCATAGGTATTGAATTTTGCAAAAATATTAAATTGTCTATATGTTAGTGTTACAAATCTAAAGGTGTATAATGCTTTCAACTGTTATATATTTGTTACTGGCTGGTTTTGTGTATTATGGTAATACACCTTTTGGATTAGAGGCTGGCATATAGCTTTATTCATCACAAATCTGTGTCAGTAAGCATGGGAGCACGGGATTCTTTTTGAACCTTAAAGATTTTCGTTTTAGAAGAACCACTCTGTGTTTGTATGTTTTCTACAATAGTTTTGCTTTTGATCAGATTGCTCCATCAAATTCTAGAAGAACTACTCTTTATTTTCCAGCAATCCTTGAAGTCTATCCAAATCCAATGTAAATGTGAGCCACATAGGTGACTACGTGAAGTAAAATCTATCACAAGGGAAAGGTGAATAGGTTTTGTGGATTAAGTTACGGAATTAAGGTTGGTTTTGAGGCTTACATGCAGAAATTTATTGATTGGGGGAACAAATTATTGTGCTTTGAGTGATTACGTGGCTTGGATGATTCCATTGCACATATTTATTTACATATCTGTGATCATTCTGAGAGAAAATCTTGTGGATATTAGTATAGTGGGAGACAGATGTATTGAAATGAGGAACAAATTGTGCAAGTGTAAAATTATATGCTACGTGCCTTAGAGTTTAGAAAGCATTAATTGCATTAGGATGTTAATAGACATGCTTTTATCTGTTTAAATGAGAGTTTTACTCATTACACATATTGGATAACTCGTAACCTGTTAACTTGAATATAATAAAAACAGCCTTGTTCTTATAAGCAAAATTAATCACTGTTTACTATATTCTCATGTTTCTTTGACCCTTTGTGAATTATGGAATTTCTTTTCAACCTTTTTATTTGTGGGTTAATGCTTGATGCTGCAGTCAGATCACATGCCACAATCATCCTTGGTTTTAGAGCATGGTATAGAATTTAGATTCTCTAAGGTTAATTACACTTTTCCTACTTTGAGTTGAACTCAATTTGTCAACTTGTGGTTTTAAAAATTTGTATTTTATCAACCTACGGTTTAATTGTATTTGCCTTTGTTTCATGAATTTAATTTATTTAGATTGTAATGGTTTTCTTTCTTTCAATAATTATTTTCTTCACTTACATTTCAAAAACACGATTTAAACATGTGACTTTTTAGTGATTTTGGACTGATTATTACTTAAAATGTATCTCGGGTTGATATTTCTTAAGGATTGACTGAAAATTGCAATTTTTTAAATCACAGGTTGGCAAATCAAATTAAACCCATGCAACATGTGGATAGAGTTCAATTATCACTAAATTTTGTCTAATGCAAAACGTAACCTATATATCGGCATGCACAGTTTCATTAGAAAAATAGATGGAGTCTAAAGGCATTCCTCTATTGTTATTATGATATCATTCTTCATCAAAGGATGTAATAGTGCATGAAATCCTCATTGAATTTATGAGTTTTCTGTCACAGGTGCACCAATTGCAGGATCTGCTGTTGATCAGATAGAACAAGTTGTGGGCTATGTGAGTCTAGGGTACCCTTTTGGCATGATTGCCTCAATCCTTTTTGGGAGGCACCACAAAAACATCCTACAGTTCCCTAAGCCTAAACTCTTTGTTATGGGAACTAGGGATGGATTTACTAGTGTGAAGCAGCTGAACAACAAGTTGAGCTCTGCGGCAGGACGTGTTGAGACGCATTTGATAGAAGGGGCAGGCCATTTCCAAATGGAAGGGCCTGATTATGATGCTCAGATGGTGAATCTTATCATTGAGTTTATTGCTTCATTGCAGTAATATTATCCAGTTCGCTGAGTTATGATTGGGATTTATCTCTTCATTGTATGTATATGCTGATTTTTCACCTTTGTTTATTGCAGGGTTATAGATTATTCTTTTGGATTCTCTGTGCCATCACAGTGAAAAATTCCCCTACTGTCCAAAGAACTTGGCCTGTTAAAGTACCATAATCAAATAATATAAACAAGAGAGAGAGAGAGGGAACCATGAGAATAGCATGCACTATCTAAATAATTTTTACATGGACAAGTATATTTTTTACATCAACATTTTCCCAGCTTAGTCAAACTTACAATAAAACCAAGCCTAATTTTTTAAGTAAGAGACCATAGGCCAAGTTAACTTACACTTAGTTGGTCGTAAATTAGAACACAAAATAATACAGGCACACACGCACAAGCCACAACTTAAATCATATGCCATTGCCTACATCTGGTGGATCATCGGATGCAACTCCAGCCTCTCTGACCATTTTACCCCCAGTTAAACCCTCAACTACTCTACCTTCACCCATTTCATCATATTGCTGTTTCCTCCATCCTTGTTCCTGGTCCATTAATTGCCCCTGTGAAAATGGATGTTCTCGATCTGCTTGGAAACAAAGGAGAAAGGAAAAAAGAAAGTATTGTATTCATCATTAACACAACTATTAAAACCTTTTGTTGCTTTCCCAGAAACATAAATGCACTATAATTGGCATTGACAATTGTAGGGCATACCGGTTTAGAGATTTATAAGGTCATAATAGATGAGGCACGATTTTGTGCCATATTGGGCCCCAATAAGTCAGGAGATGATAACCAACTAACTATGAACTCTTTATGTACAACACCAGGCACTCAGTTTGGTCCCAGTTTTTTAGACTCAAACTCAATTAGTGGGGGATAAAAAAAGATTGACAATTAATTTAAAGATCATACACAACTGGTTCCGGTCAAATTCAAATATACAAAGAAAAAAAAAAAAAAAAAACTAAAATAACTAGATACAACAGAAGGCAGCACTACTTTATTTAACTTCATATATTATATAACATGGTTATTTGTTATTTAGTTATTTATTACCACTTTCACCGTCAGATGCATCTTCCAGCCTTGCAATTGCATCAACCAGTGCTTGTTCATGGTCCTGCATAAAGTACACATTACAAGTGTTGCAATGAAAGACCATGCAAGACCATCCATGGTTGACCCAAAAAAAAAAAAATGAAAGACCATGCAAGATAAATAGCAGAAGAAGATGCTTGGCTCTTACTTTCAGCGCTTTTTTAGCTTTCTCTATTTCCATTGGATCAGGATGACTAGCATCAAAAACTTTTTCCACCTGGTTAAATTGCAAGGCAATTAGGGAAAAGCAAGTCACTACATTGGCATTTAATTATAATAATCAATTGCGAAGCTCAAAGAACAAAATTGATAATTAATTGCCTTCCTACCTCCTTGATTAGAGTATCTGTGTGAACTATTTCAATATCACCTACTGCCTTCTTCCCAATTCCATTTTGTGATAATGGGAAATCTTTCTTCGACTGACCCTTTGGTGTTCCTCTACCTCTTCCAGCACCAATAACTGCACCACCACGTGCCATGGTTTTCTTACCCCCTCGGCCTGGGCCTGGTCCAGGGCGGCCACTCTTACGAGATACTCCAGAATCCTCACCATCCCACCTGATATCTTCAGGAGATATCTAGCATTCAAAGATTAAATAGTTATAAGTAAATGAGAGATTCCTCTAATCCTGAAGTGATGTTTAAATGATATGTTTGTATTAGCTCAAGAAGAGAACAGGATAAAGGAAAGACTAAGCAAAGGCATAAGAAACTGTACTACTGGAAATCAAGTAATTGTCTCTGGTTTGAAAATAACACAAACAAAGTTTATTCACAGATAGTAACCTAAGAATCAGCCTAGAAAGGTTATAAAAGCCTTTAGGAACTAGGAAGTGAATGAATCATTCCTTGAGACTCTATGAACATGGAAAATGTTTACCTCTTTGAGATTGACCCACTCCCAAGTTTCATCTGTTGTATTAATATCATACACCAGAGCATGTAGGCCCTACAAAATGTACAGAGTATAGTAAGATAAATGGAGGCCCATGGATTACTTTAATATTGGGTAGTCAACATTAAAACGGACCTCCACACGGTTGTAGTCAGTTATAACTGCTGCATAGAAGTGGTTGTCGTCAGGCCACCTTGTCCATACTTTTCTACCAATTAGTGGATCCTGGGTTGCAGCCTCAGCAGGTTCCTTTGTCGCAAAGAGACCTGAAGAACCCCAATTAGACACTGGGGCCCTTCCTGTAAGACCTGCAGAAGGGTACTGCAAAAGATGCAGCAGGGGATGTACTCCTTTAAAAGAAAATAGAGAACAATGACATCCAAAATGGAAGTAGTGATTTCATCGTTCAATTCTCCAAAACTATATTACTTACCGATTTTGGCTTTTTGCTTCTTGATCCTGGAGAAGGACCTTGTCTCAAGGCTGATGAAGATGGTTGCACAGATGGATGCAATGCAGGAGATGGTGCTCCTAGGGACAAGGAAGCTACAGATTGTGATGTTTTCTGTTTCTTGCGTGACGCTGAAACTGTAGGACTAGGTATGGGATCATGAACAGCCTGAGAAGCACTGTGCATGCCAGGTTGGAGCCCCCTTGCCTTCCTCCATTCCCTAACAGCATAATTGATAACACTTCCCATTAGAATACAAACCTGACTAAAAGTCAGTAAATACTATATGAAAGTAACTCAGAAGAATATGTCCAACGTAATCAGACCTTATCCTCCGGATGATGTCATCGGCATTAACCCTGGATAGAAGCTCTCTATGTTCCTCATCTGAAACTCTTAACTCCTTTCTAAGTTCTGTAATTAAACTTTCCTTGTCCTAAATTACACATAGCACAAAGGTGTTCTTACCCAATAAATACAATGTTCATTAAACAAATGAGTACAGAAGAAATGAATAGATACCCAGGTGATTGCATCAGATTGAGCTTTGAAGGCCCGAAGAACTGAACTATATGCTTCTTGCTCAATGAGGTGGATCTGGGTTTCCATATCGCCATGCATCCTAGGTAATGGAGCAGAACCTACAACTGCAGATCTTCCATTTCCAGAAGCACGGCCTGATCTTTGAAATCTATTTTGATGTGAAGGAGGAAGGTCATCATCTGTTCCTGCAGTTGTTTCAGATTAAAAGGAGTTATTAAAAGAGCAAGTTTCTGGGATTTAGGTGCCAAATATTCTCAGAAATTTCAAAAGAAATAAAATTAAAACCCTTGCACTGGGTTTATAATATATCACCAATAATCAAAAAACTCGCACATGATTTGGCTTCTGATGCAATAACAACGATGTCATCACATTCACTTGAGAACAAAATAATCAATTAATGCACGTTTTAACAGCAGGCTACTTACTGTTTCTGTACATCATGAAACAGGCATAGCAGTGTGGAACATATATATCAACATAAAATAACTTCTTATTCATTTTTCAATTGGGTCAGACAAAAATTGCTGATGCATCATCTCATTGAAACAGAGAATAACATTGTTGGCTAGATAATCCAATAGAAATAAGAGGCAAAAATATGCACGCAAAACATAGCATAAAACTTGGGTCTACCATTCTTTACCAGTATTAATGTCACACACAAAGATAGAATTATCATTTTTTTTGATAGGTAAACACACATAGATATCATTGTTCCAAAATTAAAACTTTCCAACTTCACTAGAAAATTTTACTTTCTCCCACAACTTTCATACCATCCAAAGGAAATGTTTGTTGCATGTGCACATCATGACAAAGACAAGTACATAGTAAAGTACATGATAAGCAAACTAGGTTTGCATCTTAAGTATTTCTCTACTTCATCAATCTTGAAGAAGATGAGTATTATGATATAATAAGGGTTCAAGATACCCAGTGGTTCTAGCACCTCTTGTGGTGCCTGGGTACTAGGGTTCCAACCCTACCAACCCTCCCCCAATTTACCTAGCAAAATAAAGTATTATGATATAAAAAAATTAGTAGCTATTGTAATATTCAGTACATGAAAGGATTCTTATTCTACAACCCCAATATCGTAAAAAAACAAAGTTAGTTTCATATAAATCTGCTTACAAAAACATTAGGGAATGGGAATTAGTACTTTTTATTTTTGATTTGTCCAGATGCTTCCCCCAACTAAAGAAGAGATCTTGGTGGAATTGCCACATGTGAAATTGAATACAACAATTTGTAAAAAAAAAAAAAAAAAAAAAAAAAAAAAAAAAAAAAAATTATCCTATCTCTAGTCACCAACCTCTCCAAAGTGAAAACCATAAGCTAAATCAAACTCATAAAAAGCCTAACTGAAACCTTGAGAGTGAACTTGTAAAAACCCTTGAAAACCACCAAAAACTTATACTTAGGCAGTCCCAAAGTAAAAATTAGCAAGTTTTTTATCCATCACATTTATTTAAATATATCATAAACCCCAAAATCCACTTTCAAAAGACTCAGAAACAGCAGATTATCATTGATTTCTTCATATACACAATTTACAGTCACCTCAAACAACTGAAAAAAAGGAACTGGTTCATAATCTACCATTCAAAATTTAACATAAACATAGTTCCAAAAGATCCACAAACTAAATTTAGACATCGAAAACGGATATTCCCAATAAATTACTAAACAAGCAACTTCAATTCATCAAAAACACTACTCCAACTAAATTTTTAAGTCCAAACAGAGAAACCCCATAGAAAAATTAACCTCATTTGTAATTAAGAAGTGTGAAAAACCGAAAATTTTTTCGAGAACACGAGCCACAGCACCAGAATCCAATCAAAATTTTCAATAATTCAAGCATATTGCATCAAATTTCAACCAGAAATCAAGTACATAAGTTCAAAAACCCTAAGTCAGTAATTCCTTCTCTATGATTTAAAACTACAATTTCCAAACCTATCAAAAACACTAACTGCAAAGCCAACATGAACAGTGTCAAACTTCGACCAAAATCCACAAACAACAAACTTCAATTTTCACGAAATTCAAGCTAATTAAAACCCAAGAAAACAAATTGAACAAAAAAAACACAATCTTTGAACTAGAGCTCACCACTGCTATCTGCAAACACGAAATCCATGACTCCACCGAATCAAAATTTTCGCCCAAAACGAAGACTGCGTCGAAAATTCGAAATCCTTTGAGAATTCGATCAAATCATTGGAGAACACGAGGTAATACTGGCCGATACAGATCGTACGGACCGAAACGATATCGATTGGCCGAAATTCGGTCCGATTTCGAAGCGTAATTCGGTGAGAAAAGCTCCAAAGAAGTTGAATTTGTGGTTCAGAGAATGATAGAACCGCGATCGAATTGTTTAACTGGGTTTGTGGCTTGGTTTCGTAATTTTCTTAGACTTTTGGGGCTAAAATGTAATATAAAATAAATTTTGGGTTTGAAATTTGAGACTCAGAGAAATAAAAAAGCGGGTCTGACCACGGGCTGAGCAGAAACCCGACCCGCCCGATAAAAAAAAAAAACATTCTCGTTCTCTTTCTCAGTCTCAAACTCTGTCTGTCTCAATGAACTCACTCTAGCTGCTAAAGCAAAACTCACCTCCTTAATCTGATCAAAAAACCAGCTCTTTACACAGTTTCCTTCTTCCAGGTTAGACCCTCTGTCTCTCTCTATCTCTCTTTGCTTCAATATTATGTGTGGAATTCTTTTGGGGTTCTTGTAAATGCTATGATTTTTTTTTGTTTTTTTTTTTGTTTGAGTGTGATTTTTGTTGCTACTGATCTAAATAGGGTGTTCTCTGTTCTTATTTTGTAGCAACCTGAAATGGTTAAAACCCAATTCCCGAATTTTAATTCAGTATAATGTCTGGTACTAATTTTTGAAATTGGTTTACACTAATTGGTGTTTGGTTTGATTTGTGACAGTTTTAATGGTTCTTTCTTGTTGGGGTTTGTCTTTAGTTTCTCTTTTTTGAATCATAGATGTGCATAACAAAATTTTGAGTAATCATAATTGGCTTTAGTATTGTTCTTAGTAATTATGTGGTAGTACATTGGAATGGTTACTGATAATGTTAGTGTTACTTAGGTGGTTAAGGATGGGGTGGGATTGAGGTATGACTCAGGTTCAGATTTTACCTAGGGAAGAAAAGATGACAATAAGTGCTTGATTGGTATAGTTCAATTTTTTACTATTTGAAAATGGGTTGTTTGAAAAAGTTATGTTTCATATTGCCTGAACAAATGGCTACTGTGGAAGGAGCAAAATAGCTGTATTTTTGAAGATACAAACTGATTAAAGACTCTGTTGGAATCATTGTTGGTTAGAACTTTGTTTGATTGGTCTCTTGCCTGGGGTGCTTACAAATAGCAACCCCCTTCTAGATTTCACATAATCACTTAGCTTTGTGCATAATTCCTTTAGGTTATGGTGTGCTTATCATCATGAACATGAAGTAACCTATTCTATTAATAAATTACCATTATTTATCATAAGACAAATGGACCCTAGAAAAACAGTATTGTTGTTCTTGCAGCTTAAGAACTTGACTAGTGGATTTCTTGTTAGTATCTTAGATGAGATTCCAAAACCAAGGTGAACAACATAGTCATTTTCATATTATATCATAATATGATAATCCAGATTTATAAAAAAAAAAAAAATTATTAATATATGAAAGTATAGTTTATATAACGATTTTCCATTTCTGCGATAGGTGTGGACATTGAACTTCATGTTGATATCGTTTCTTGATTTCATTTCTTGTAGAATTTCTATTTGCTGCAAACAGTATGAGTCTGTTAATTTGACAATATTGCTGCTTTCATTAGAGTTAAAGCCATGACATGAATTTCATGATTTCCATTTTGTGAAGTTTCTTATATTAATCTATGCACTGACATTGAAAATAGAGACTAAAGTGCACATCAAAGTTTGTAACTTTTGTGCTCATTTGTTAAATAAGTGTAGAAGATTAGAAGAAGAGAGGAGCTTGACCTCTGCTTCGGTGATGGTGGAAGTGTGGTGGTCCCTATTCGGGGCTGCTATCCCAGCAGTTATAGCAGGGCAAGCTTTTAGAATGAAGAAAAAGAATGCTGAAGAGCAGAGGCTAAAGAGTGCCAGGGGGAGGGAGAAGAGCTCTGATGACATTTTTGTTTGCGAAAGGGTATGTACATCAAAGAGAATGTTGAAAAAGGTTGGTTCATTCTCAAAGGACCCAATTCGTGATACCTGTGTTACTGTCTGTGGTGTATCTGAGCTCGATGCATGTGCTGATGCCTGTGCTCGCACTGTTTGCGTTAACCAACATCAAGTGCCTAATTGGAATGACGTTTGCTTAAGGAGATGCCAGAGTGAATGTCTGAAACTCTCTGATTCCCGTTCTTAGTGCAATTGTTTTTTGTCCCCTCATTTAGAAACCTGACCTGGTATCATAGTGATGGTTGATTCAATTTCTGAAATGTAGAGGGTGTTTGGTACATGCACTTAAAAACATGTGTTTTGTTGTTTGAAAACATGTGTGGAAATACGTGTGAGTGAAAAAATGTGTGAAAATAAATGTAATGTTGTTTAAAAACTGAAAACATGTGTTTGAGTTGCCATACCAAATGTGGCTGTAATATCTGACTCTGAATGTTTTAGTTTATAAACAATTTTAAGCTTCATGAGCTGCAAGAAAGACAATACTGTTTTTCTAGGGTCCAATTTTCTCTGTAAGTGAGATGACAGGAAGTTTAAAATTATGAGGACCAAAATGAAGTTATAAAAATTTGAGGACCAAATTGAAAACATATCCTAAATATAGGGACCAAAAATGTATTTTTGCCTAGATTATTACACAAGATATTAAAGAAAAAAAAAAGAAAAAGAGAAAAATATAGGATGCTGCATCTAGATCTTTACCATTTACTTCCCTTTTTCATTTTAATGTTTATCAAGCCTTCACTTTTTAATCAAAATCAAGAGTAACAAACTTCCATTAGATTATTAGATCATATCATATAAAATAAAACCATGTAATTGATCATTCTAAAATTTTCCTCATTCATCAAAGTGAACATACAATCAACTAAAAACTTACCATATGCAAGCAAGTCAACTAATGGTAGTCTTCCTACACTCTTCTAAATCTCCTCACACGTCCCAAAAATTGTCGTCCACCCTAAAAGTGGATGAGGACAATAGACAAAGAACTCATAAGTTGGAAAGAACATGATTTGCAGGCATGAGAGCAAGATCCTCACCCTGTTCATCCATAATGGCCAAACATGTGCATGAATCCCGAAATTCTTGCCCATGATTGAAGCCATTACATCCTCCACGCCCTCCTTATGTAAAATGGAGCAAATTGTAGAGTTGATGACCATATCAGACAGCTATATAAACACTAGGCCACAGGTATGAGAGGAAAACTCCAAAACACTTTGTTAAACATTTGATATTCTGGATTGTGAGTCTGACTTAAGTAGTGGAGTAATTTTATTCGGCACCACCCTTGATGAGGACATAAATAAATATGATCGTCCATTGCATTGATGAATGAAGAAGCATTTAATGACATATGGCCTGACTTTCACAGGTCGTAATGTAAGACGAGCCAACTATACATAGGCGTAACGGATGGACCAACGGACAAATATCATTAAGATTGTCATTTATTGCCAACAGAACTAAAAACAATAAAAACGCATTAATCCCCGAAAATGGAGGATGAAGCCTATAAAAGGAAGATAGAGAGAAAGAAAAAGGTACACACAATTTTTAGCTTTACAACTACCAAGTGAATACTCTTCGATTTGAGTAATTGAATAACTCTCTAGTTTGATGTAATTTAATCATCAGAGGGTTTTTGGCCGACATCACACCAGTGTCCCACTTTGTTTTAAGTTCTTTCTTGGAGGTTGCTTTCCGTATCGACGAAAGCATGACTGTCGAATTTTCAGCTTCATCATTACTAGTGCTACTTCAATTGAGTATTCCCTATTCACTGTGTATTGCAGACCTTCCATTGCTTTGCTTGGACAAGTGGCTCATGAAGATCTTGTGCATCATCAACATCAATCATGCACTATTTGGCCAAGTCAAGGTGAAGCATCCTAATCAAAGATGATAAGGCATGGATCAAACAACTTAGAGCCAAGTATGTTATAAAGATTTTAAGAACATTCCATCTAAAGCTAATGGCTCTTGGGTTTTAAAGTCCATTTTAAACGGTAGGAAATTAATCACTAATGGCTCTTGCTGGAAAGTTGAGTCAGGGTATTAGGCGAATATATTGCAGTCCCTTTGAATCCCTTCAACATTTTAAGCAATATAATATATTAATATGCATATGTTGAGAATGTGAATCTAGGAGGTATATTAGGTGTCAGAGCTAATCATGCAAAATTTTAGGAGATTAGACAGAGAGAATATTATTATTATTTTTTTTTAACTTTTTTAAAAAAGACTTTAGTAGCTGAAATTATTGAAATCAAATAGGACTTCAATCTTTCATGATGAGACAAGCCATTGATAAATTTCTTTTTGGTCTGTCCAATTAGAAGCTGAAGTTACATTGTTGGCACTAAATTTGGCAAGCAGAGCTGGCGTAAGGGTTGTGACTCTATTACAAGTGACTCTTGGTTATGAATTGATGCTTTGAAGGCTCCAAAGGAAAGGATCCCTTGGAGAATGGTTAACTTTGTTTTTAAACCTCTTCAATCTGTTTGTCCTTTTGATTATGGCTTGCCCATGAAGTAGCAGGGTGGTCTTTGAGGAATTCTATATATGGTTTCTCTGGTTTGTGGCTTTTGGTCATCTTAGTTTTGTTGAAGTTATATTTTCTCAAAGGTTCGAGCTTAGTTTGTATTTAGTTGATAATAGGAACCAAATAAACGGTAAGTTTGAAAATAATATAGATCAAATTAATTACAAGTTAAAAATATAAAAATTAAAATTATATAAATTTCAGTCTGAACAGGACTCGATGTACATCACATAACTTGTGCTAATTATAGAATCCACATAGTTGGGTCTTTGTCTAATTTCTAGGTTTGTGGTTGTGATTTAGTCTTGTAATGTACATTCGTGTGTACACTGTACAGGCCGTTACAAACTTCAATAGTCACGTATGATTTTTCCACCCGTTCAGAGTCAGACCAAGTACACACTACACACACTCAACATAACAACAACTATGATATAGTTTTTAGTCAACATTTCAAAATAAAAAGAAAAAAAAAAAATGCTGCTTTCACATATCTCGCAGCTTAAGCCATTTTCACTGTCTTCACTCTCTCCTCCTTTTCCTATTTCTTCTATACCCTTCTTCTCTTCTTCATCTCTATCCTTCACCGCCTTTCGCGTCCCTTCTTCTTCTTCAAAACCCCTTTTCCGTTTTTACCCTTTTCATTCCCTAAAATCTCGACCTTGCCATCCTCCTCCTCCACAAACTTCCGCCTTTTCCTTTGCATGCCACGTCAGTACTAGGGGTTTTCCGATGGACTCGCCGCCGTCACCGGACCTCGCCGAGTCCGCCGTCGACTCCGTGGCTCGTGATTTGAAGAATCAGAGCCTTGATGATGATAAGGTAGAAGAAGAGGGACCTACTTTGTTGAACAGCAACGATAAGAAGAAGAAGAAGAAGAGTCTGGAAGATCTGTGTTGGGACCATTCCTTCGTCACTGCATTGCCTGGTGATCGCAGAACCGATACTATTCCCCGAGAGGTCAACTCTAGCTCTATTTATTTTTTACAAGTATCTTGCGTTAGGCTTTGTTCGGTTGCTGAGAAAAGAAAAGAAAAAGAGAAGAAAATCATGAAAGTTTTTCGTATTATGCTTTTTTTAAAACTGGATTTTCTTATGCTTTATGCAGCTAGCTCATGTAGAATAATAATTAGTATATATGTAATTTGAAATGAAATGATTTCTAGTAAATTATAATAATAAAAATAAAAGAAAGAAAGAAGGAATGATTGAGTAATTGAAAATCATGGAATTTTTATATTATGCTTGTAAGGCAAAATTTATGTTTATATTTTCCTTTATATGTATTTTTGTTGTTGTTGCTGCTAAGAGACTTGTAGCTCAACTGGTTGGCACCTCCTGATGTTACCAATGAAGATATCTAGGGTTCAAATCCAGCTAACCCTAGCTATCTAATTATCAAAAATTAAAGAAAGACTGGATTTTGTCTTGTTTTTTCCTTTTATACAAACACTGAATGAAGAGCAGTGATTTAGGGTTTGTAAATTTCTAAATTGAAGTGAAATGAGGTGGTTTATAGTGATTTTTGGATTAAGAAAAGATTTGAGTATTTAGAATCTGAATTTGTGCTATAGTGATTTAGTATTTTTGTATTATAGTGCTATCGAATAAAGAACAATATGTTAAGATTTTGAACTAAGAAATGACCTAATTGCTAGTGTTTTATTTTATTTTTAAATTTAGGAATGAATGAGGGAAGAGCAGGTAATAGGAGTTTGTAATCTTGGGCCAGAGATTGGTGCTATGTTTTGTGCATATTGATCTGATGGCTGTGATTCAATGAACTTGTTGATTCAATGGTTGTGTGCTTTTGTTTTTTAGGTTTTGCACGCTTGTTATACGAAAGTGTTGCCATCGGCTGAAGTGGAGAACCCTCAGCTTGTTGCATGGTCAGAATCGGTTGCAGAGTTGCTTGAGTTGGATCCTCAAGAGTGAGTTTTCTTGTTTCTTTTGTGCCCTGGCATGTCGGAGCGTTTGTTGATGTGTTCTTGAGACTATTTATAATTGAATCTAAGAATGTATTTGGAAGAAATTTTTTAGGAAGACTGGCTTATATGGCCATTTCAAAGTTAATGAGTTATGTTTATTTTTAAAATGACCATTTCATGCATATAGAGAATGGTACTTTGGGTAAAGTTATCGGTTATCACCATTAAGTGTACTTTAAAGTCATATGGTAAACACGGTGTTGTTAGTTCTACTTTGTGATGCGATACAGATTATCCTAGGTTTTGATTATTGCCTGTGGATGCCTTTGTGGGTAGCTATTAGAATGTCTGATGCATCCATGTGGGCTTTAGCAGCTTGCCATATGAGCTTTAATTTGCTACAATCCATCCTTTATTAAGTCAATGAGTTCTAGCTCAAATGGAATTCCTTCGTTCCATGGTAATGGGATGAAGGGTGGGGTTGTGGGTTCAAGTCTTATGGGGTGTGTGTGTAACTTACCAACTAAAGAAAAAAAAAAAATCCTTGATCATTTATCAATTTCATGTGTTCTTTTCACCATTTTCATGGATTATGCCGAGGTCTACGTCTTTGCTGTCTGCAGTAGCTATATCATAATCCATTTGGACTAACAATGGAATCTTGTTCTGGAATTTCAGATTTGAAAGGCCAGATTTCCCTCTTTTATTTTCTGGGGCAGAACCTTTGGCAGGAGCGTAAGTGTTTTCACTTAAGTTTTTGTTACAAGAATCATAATCTAGCTCTTGATAACTTTTCATCCAACCCTGATTGATCTTCATCTGTACAGCTTGCCCTATGCTCAGTGCTATGGCGGGCATCAGTTTGGGATGTGGGCTGGACAGTTGGGTGATGGTCGGGCAATAACTCTTGGAGAGATAATTAATTCTAAGTCTGAAAGGTGGGAACTGCAGCTTAAAGGTGCTGGGAAGACTCCTTACAGCCGGTTTGCAGATGGCCTTGCTGTGCTCCGTAGTAGCATCCGAGAGTTCCTTTGCAGTGAAGCAATGCATAGTCTGGGAATTCCAACAACTCGTGCACTTTGTCTTGTCACAACAGGAAAAAATGTGTCTCGAGACATGTTTTATGAGTAAGTTCATAGAATTTTATTTATGATGAATACCTTCATCTGGCTCATGTATACCTTCATCTGTTTCACACCTTGTTCCCGTATTCCTGTTTCTTGTATTTTAATGCATGATTCTCTTTAGGGATAGACTGGGACATAGAATTCTTTTGCCATGTGAGATCTTAAGGATTCAGAATTTAAACGAGTAACTTATTTACTGAAACAAATGAGTAAGTTCAAGTTTTTGAGTAGAATAAAAATTCTGCTCTCTTTTTTTTTTTTCCCTTTGTTCCTTTTATTTTCTTTGGATTTTCAGAATTTCAGTACTTTTAGTTTGGACCTGCACTACATTTAACTAGTTCTAGTTAATCCTCTGGGATAGGCAAATTCTAGGGTTTATTATAAAATTTACCTGGATTACGATTTAAAGCGGTAGCACTTAGTCTTGTATTAGTTACTCTTGGTTATACTACATAGACATGGTTAATCACGTGGATACTAATTTACGTTTTCATTTGAAGTGGCAATCCAAAGGACGAGCCTGGTGCAATTGTTTGTAGAGTTTCCCAATCCTTCCTGCGGTTTGGATCATACCAAATACATGCCTTTAGAGGGAAAGAGGACTTTGGAATTGTTCGTGCTTTGGCAGACTATGCCATCAGGCACCACTTTCCTCATATAGAGAACATGAGTAGAAGTGAGAGTTTATCTTTTGACACAGGCAATGAAGATCATTCGGTTGTGGATCTAACTTCAAACAAATATGCAGGTACTGAATTTTCATTTTGAGAATAATGTTATTGTTGCAAGTGGCATAGATGATAAATTTAGCGCACATGAGAACTGCAGGGTTTGCAAATCATAATTTTCTGATTTATTGAACTCCTGTGGCCTTATCTGACAGCTATAAAAGCATGAGTTGACTTGACCATGTGCTACGACATTGATGTTGTTTTGTTTTTGATTTGGATACTTGTTTGGGACACTTGGTTGATGGTGTTGGAGAATGCTACAGGGTACTCAGCTGGGACCAGCTTAGTTGGCCCTACGAATAGCATTGCGGTATTGTAGCTTTATAAATTGTGCTTGGAAAATTCACCATTGCATTTGCACATATAGCACCAATTTGTAATCCTTATCTTTCTCTTCCTTAAGTTGTCAATTGTCAAAATTTTACCCAAAGCTGCAATCCATACAAAGAAGGCAACTCTCAGAGGGGCCTTTGATCTATTCTGACTTTTCTTTTCCTTGTGTAGTTGATGGTATGTACATTCACAGTTGAAGGAAGAAAAATTAAATTATCATGGACAATGATTCTAACTATTTGTTTCCCTTTTTGTGTCCAATGGTGGTTTTAATCAGCTTGGATAGTGGAAATTGCTGAGCGTACTGCTTCCTTGGTTGCACGCTGGCAGGGTGTTGGGTTTACTCACGGTGTGCTGAATACCGACAATATGAGCATTTTGGGTCTCACCATTGATTATGGTCCTTTTGGATTTCTGGATGCTTTTGATCCAAGTTACACACCCAATACAACTGATCTTCCTGGGAGAAGATACTGTTTTGCAAATCAGCCTGATATTGGCTTATGGAATATTGCTCAGTTCACGTCAACTCTATCTTCGGCTGAGTTGATAAATGAGAAAGAGGCAAACTATGCCATGGAAAGGTAGTTTTTATCCCTTAAACTTCTTCTAAAAGAAATTAAAATGTATATGGTGGTTTATGGAAGATTTTGTGTATTGACTTGTTACAGATATGGAACCAAATTTATGGATGAGTATCAAGCTATAATGACCAAGAAACTCGGGCTTCCAAAGTATAATAAACAGTTGATCAGTAAACTTCTAAATAATTTGGCTGTTGACAAAGTAGATTACACAAATTTCTTTCGGTTGCTTTCAAATATCAAAGCAGATCCCAGCATTCCCGAAGAGGAGTTGTTGGTCCCACTGAAGGCTGTTTTGTTAGATATTGGCAAGGAGCGCAAGGAAGCATGGATCACCTGGGTTAAAGTCTACATAGAGGAGGTATGATGATTTTTTTGACACATCAAACCCCACCTTCTCAAAAAAGATGATTTTTTTTTGGGTGGTCTGAATATCCATTTTCCATAAAATTGCATTCATTTCCTTAGTTCTGTGTGGTACACGCATACACATGTGCCCTGTTCTTGGGCTCTTTTTTTCATTTCTGCGACTGTATATGTCATTTTCTTTTGTGATTTAGCATGATGACACAGCAGTCAGTTGGAGATCTCAAAATATGTATGCCTCCCAATGTTACCTCTAGAATTCTAATTGCAATTAAAATTTCAGCACTAGATCAGCTTAACAGGTTGTTGTTGAGGAGGGCAGACCATTGTGGAGCTTAGGTTCTCCTCATAAAGTTTTTTTGACCTAAGGCTTAAGGGCCGTTATCTAGTCCTTGTCCTGCCAAGAGAGCTTGAATGAAGCAGCTGGTATTCTCATTATCAAACATGCACACTTATGCCTGACAAGCTGCACCATACAATACCCCCTATTAACCTATGAAGCACGGGTGCGTTTTGGGACTCGGGTGCGGGTGCGGGACTCGGTAATTTTTGAAAAAGTAGGGTGCGGGTGCGGGTGCGGGTGCGGCGGGACTCGGCGATTAAAAAATTATTAAAAATATTTTTATTTATATTTTCTATATATTTTTACTATTAAAATATTCTTAAAAAACACATTAATATACTTGATTCACAAAACAAAGAAAGAATAAGGCAAGAAACACATCTGAGGCCAGAATTTCGGCCTCTCCGGCGATTTTCACGGCCGATTCTGGCCTGTTTCGGCCGTATCCGTCGCCGGCCGATATGGCCGATACGGACCGATTCGGCCGCGTCGGTGCCGATTTTGCCCGCGTCGGCCCGAGTCGGATCCGCCACGTGGCGCGACGCGGCACGACGCGGGACGGACGCGCGGTCTGCGGCGTCCCTCCCGCGTCGCCGCGTCCCGCCGCGTCGGACGCGGGTGCGCCGGCCTGGGAGCCGCGTCCGTGCATCCTTGCTATTAACGTAGTTTCCTGGACTGCCTGGTCTGAACCACCAAAATAGGTGTTTGACTTCCTAAAGTATAAATAATTTCTAAGAGATAGTGGTTAAGTTCCTCTACATTGAGAACTTTCACACAATTAGGTTGTTCTTCCGATGAAGTTTGACTCAAATGGAACTTCACTCTCTCATATGAATAGGTGGAGGATTAGGTCATGAGTTTAAAACTCACCATGTGTATGAGTAATTTATCATTAAAAAGTTTTGGATGAATTGATTCAAGGGATACCAAATGGGAAAAGATTTTTAGCAAATGAGACCTAAATGGTCATGTTGAAAAAGATAGTGGGGGTTTTAAAAAGTTCATGGAGGCCAGGGGAAGTAAGGATCGAATCAGGAGATGCTATTTTAGACTTTGTAACAATGTGTAATTTGATATTAACAAACACTTGGTTTAAGAAGATGGAGGACAAACTTTTCAAAAAGAAACATTAGTCAAATAGATTTTACTTGAAAAGTCGATAGTCGATGTAAAGATTGTAAGGTGATACTATGAGTGAGTATAACCACTCAACAGAGGCTGGTACTACTAGATAGTAGTATTAGAAGATGAAAAATTAGAGATATTAGATAGACAAACCCAAGAATTAGGTGATGGGGTTTGAAGGGAGAGAAACAAAACGTGTTTAAAGATTAAATGAATAAAGAAGGCAAGTGGCATCTTGATGAAGATGTTGATTGGATGTGGAATGAAATGGCAGTATTAAAAGATTGGCTAAAGACGTGCTTGGATAATCTAAGAGATGCGAGTGGCCAACTAAGGGGACTTGGCAGTGGAATAAAGGAAGTTCAAGCAACAATTAGATTAAAGAGAGAGCTATAGAAGCCTAACTAGATGTAGAGACAACGCTGCATATGAAAATTATAAAGTGGCGAAGAGGCAAGTAAAGAAGTTTGTCGAATAAGCAATGTAGGGCTTATGGTAAAATATATAGCAAGTTGGGGACAAATGATGCAGAAGAGAATATTTACAAATTTGCTAAGACAATGGAAATGAAAAGAAGAGACCTGAATGGTGTTAACTGCATTAAAGATGATCAAAGAGTACTAACAAAAGAAGGGGAGATTAAAGAGAGGTTTAACGAGAAGCCCTCTTCGAGTCTTGAATCTCTCTCTCTCTCTCTCATGCATGCATGCCATGTCTTTTCCATTTTTTTTTTTTTTTTTTTTTTTTTTTTACAATTTCTCATTTCTTTTGACATTTCTTGTGGACATTATCACGACCTGCTCGTGATGTCATTCATCACTTATAAGTATGTGCCCCATTGAAAACACAATGTAAGACGATAATTAGCAGTGCTTGAAGTATTTGGTTTGAAATGTTTGGTTAACTCCAGTGGACCAGTATCAATGATTTACCAAGATGAACAAAAGCATGATCTTTGTAACTGTAGGGTTAGCCATGAAGGTGAAAGAACATGCTACTATCATAACCATTCCAATTTCAATCATTACCTCCATATTCTTGGAAAACACAATTAGAATTATAATTTACATAAAAAGGGTGTAGGTTTTAGGAAACTAGCTTGCCATGCACTACCCATTACCTCAGTCACGTTAATAATTTTGTAATCAATCCTAGCAATTTAAATCTTTATCTCGTATTCCTATATAGTAGTCCTGTCAAAACAGCATGGACAGGGAAGTGTAATATATAGAGCTATATATACTAGTTATTTTTTTCACTGAACTCTTCTATTTTCGCAGCTGGCTGCTAGTGGAATCTCAGATGAGGAACGAAAGGTCTCAATGGATGCAGTGAACCCTAAATATGTACTCAGGAACTACCTATGTCAGAGTGCCATCGACGTAGCTGAATCTGGTGATTTTGGAGAAGTCCGAAGGCTGCTTAAATTGATGGAACGACCATATGACGAGCAACCGGGAATGGAAAAATATGCTCGCTTGCCCCCTGCTTGGGCCTATAGGCCTGGTGTTTGCATGCTTTCTTGTTCGTCATGAGTCAGGCTGTTTGATCATAATATTATACAGATATCAGAGAGAGGAGTGCAACCAGTATTTTTTCTACTTTCCTTGTCTTTTTGGCTATCAATAACTTGTTGTATGTAAATATATTTATATAGTCAAATTCAGTTTTTGTTTTCCACAATAAAGCGAGGAAGTGGCATACCTGATACCCTTGTTTTTTCATATATTTTTTTTTTAATGCAGTTTTATTAATTTTATTGGGGTAATTATACTAAACTCACCTGTGATTTGACCCGAAATCACTTTGCCTACTTGTGGTTTAAAAAGTGTCACTTTACCCACTTGAGGTATGTTCTGTTTGTTTTCCGTAACCCACCTTTGTTAAAATCAGGAGTAAATAGATATTTTTGCTTAAATTTTATGTCTCTCTTTTTTCAAAACAAAAAATAGCACAAAAATGCAAGAGAAACAAGATCAAAAAGTGGTGTTGGTCTCTCTCTCAATTCACATAAAACTTGAATGTGAAGAACATGCCCAAAAAAATAAAACCCAGATCATCCTACCCAAATAACCGAACAATACAAGATTGCCCTTCAATCAACCAAACAATACACTATGACCTGACTCAATCAAATATGTTATATATACATGATTTTCTCATCTCATTTGTGGGTTTAGTGCAACTTAGATCGCTGAAGGAGATCTTGTACAGAAAATGATGTTGATGAAATTCATAAATCAAATGGAAAGCTGTGCTGAGCTCTACTGAACGAAGAAGTGCAGGAAGTGATAAATATGTGTAATCGTTTTGAGGACCATGCGTTGCATGAACTAACAATATACAAATACACAGTGCTCCATAAGGCCATTTACTCAAAACAAGCTAACCTGGTGCTAAAAATAGCTTTTGTTTCTGCAAGAAGAAGATGGAGGTTGTTCTTTGTGGGGACATGTCTGTGAAGGGAGAGGTGAAAACAAAGGGGGTCTTTAGAATATAGGGTCCAAAGATAAGAGTTTTGAATGCAGGGAGAGGTGAAATTAGGATTTTTGAATATAGGGTCCAAATATTAATTTTCACAAAACTCTCCCTTTTGATCTTGTTTCTCTTGCATTTCTGTGCTATTTTTTGTTTTGGGAAGAGAGAGACATAAAATTTGAGTAAAAATACCTATTTACCCCTAATTTTAATAGAGATGGGTTACGGAAAACAAACAGAACATATCTCAGGTAAGTAAATTGACACTTTTTAAATCACGGGTAAACAAAGTGATTTCGGGCCAAATCACAGGTGGGTTTAGTGTAATTACCCCAATTTTATATGACAGGAGACATTATTTGTTTTTTGGTATTAACGTTTTGATCAGCCCTTGATTGGCAGCATGGAAGAGTGCAAAAAATTTTAACCATATCAATTCCCAAGATTTTGGGATTAAGATTTGGTTGATGTAACCTGTAATGATATCTAATCTAGATTAAAATATGTGGGGAAAATGACTAAAATATGTGGGGGGAAAATGACTATTTAGCTATTGAACATTTTTTTTTTTTTTCCTAAACAGCCATTTTTGAAAATTTTAATTTATGACGTCAATTCTATAATGATTATTATTTATTACAAGTCTATGATAGCAATCGGTTTTAAGGTGTAGTCAAAGTTTGAGTCACAAATCTCTTATTTTAAAATAAAAAGTTTTACCAGTTGAGTTAATTACATAGTTATAACAAAAGCTAACTTGTACATTTGCATAGCTAAAGGACAATCCATTTAATAAACAAGAGTACCCCAAAAAAAAAAAAAGCATATTCGTCAATTATTTTTTTGAAAGATAGTCCATTTAACAAATAAGAGTACCAGTGGGTTCCAGTTAGCTCAACTGGTAAAGTCTCTGATGGTTGTATAAGAGATTTAGGATTCAATCCCTGCTTACACCAAAAACTGATTGGTGTCTTGGTCTGATGATAAAGAGTCATCATAAGAAGCGGACGTAATAGATTGAGGCTCTCTCTCAAAAAGGAAAAAAAAAAAAAAGAAGAAGAGCATATTCCTTAGTTTTTTTTTTTTTTTTTTGTGAAAGGTAGTTTCAACCTATGACGTTCTCTTATAATGATTGCTCTTTATCATTAGACCAAGACACTATTTGATTTTTGATATAGGCGGAGATCAAATTCCAAATTTCTTATTGGTTATTTTGGTACTAATATTTCACATGTTTTGAATTATACCCTGTAGTTAATATTAATATCTCTATGTCACCCCATTGTAACAAAAGTTAATTTTTATATTTAAATAGAAATAGTCGTAGATCCACATGATGCATTAAAATAAATAATTATTTTATAATTATAATATAATATATAATTTGTTCTCTAAAATTTGTTGAAGTTAATTTTTTCTTCCTAAAAATTAAACAATTGCTATTCGGTCCAATTAGGTCTACTTCAATTCACTTTGGTCCCATTTAGTCCAATTTGATCCACTCAGTCAATTTCAGTCCCTTCAGTCCATTTTGGATTAATTAGGCCTTAAATTGATTCTTTTTGTGAGTTGCTTTTTCAAGTTTAACTCAAAAAATTCATTTTTTTTCTTAATTTTTGGTTGAAAAGTATGAAATTTTATTATATTTGGCTAAACTTTAGTTTTGAGTTTAAAAAAAAAAAATAGACATTATAAATTAGAAATATGAGCCCTAAAAATGATAAATATTCAAAATTTCTATTCGGTCCACTTTGGTTATATTTGGTCCACTTTGGTCACATTGGTCCTATTCTATCCACCTCAGTTCTATTCGGTCCACATTGGTCCTATTCTGTCCATTCTGTCCACTTCAGTCCTATTCAGTCTAATATGGTCTAATTTAGTCCTATTCGGTTCAATTTGTTCTATTTAGTCCATTATGTTCACTTTGGTCCTAATCTGTCAATTCGTTCTTATTCGGTCCACTTCGGTCCCCTTCAATCTTATTCAGTCCACTATTCTATTCAGTCCATTTCGGTCCACCTTGTTCTCATTTGGTCATATTCTACCCATTCGGTCCATTTGTATCTACTTCAGTTCATTTTTTTGCACTTACATATAGGGAAAAGACATGCTTGGGTTGAGAATGACTATTCTAAATTCAAATTTATTAAAATATATATATATATATCTAAATTTCAAAATCGTGATATCTAAAATCATAAGTATGGTACTTATTAATGCTACACTTTTGTTGAGCCACATTAATGTAGTATTTCAATCCACTTTGGTCATGCTAAATTTAAGTGAAAGAATTTATAAACCTAACACTCCGTTTGGATTGAGGGGGAGGGAGGGGGAGTAGAGTAAAGTAGAGTAGAATGTGCCTAAAATTAGCCAACTCTACTCTATTCTCCTTCACTCCCCCTCCCTCCCCTCTAATTCAAATGGGCCCTAAGGTTATGAATATACAAATCTAAACTTTAGGGCAGTTACTCATTTGTTTTAATATCATTACTTTTAAATGAATTGCATGAGGTTGATTATACTTTCAAGCAAAATAAATAAATAAATATGTGTGTGTGATTTTTATTTAAATAAATTATTCATTCTCTTAAAAGAGATTATTATGATAATCAAAACTCATAAAAAACTTATGTTGAATATGTATAATTTATTATCTAAAATTTTATTGTAGATAATTTGTTCTCCCTAAAAATGAAACAATTTCAAAAAGTAATTTCCATCACTCTAAGTTTACAAATATATAATTTTATCATTTTTGATGTTTTTGATTGATATTATTCTTTTATGAAATGGTCTATGTAGGGACACAATTTTTAACGACCCAAGAATGACGTTGGGCTCGTATGTAAAAGGCCCGAACAATATAATTCATAGAGGGTGGGATAGAAAGGCTGGACCTTGGTCGTTGGACGGCGGTTTAGTCATGATTTTCATGGAAGCTCATACGAAGGTAGGTTTGACCTGTATAGCTAAGCCTTACATCGATTTAATTTGAAAGGTTTGACTCCTCGGACTTAGTCCGAGGAGCATCGCATTCTCACCGTTCTTCCCCCTTTTTTTGTAGGATCCTCCCCCCCTTTTTTGTCTCAGCTCTCTTTCCCTTTTATACTAGTATTTACTTCCTGTTCTTCATCTACGTGTCAGTTTTTCCTTTTTTGGGGTAAGTACTCGTCCTATGAATCCATACGTCAGAGTGGTTGGGGGTGGTTGGGGAAAGTTGAATAGCAGGGTCTGGAGTATGGGCTTGCCAGGTGCTGGGCTCCACATTACGGTGTGGGCAGCTTTCTCCCTTGTAATGCTCTTGTACTGAGTTTGTCCTTTACTTCAGGCGTTTTGTGAGGTGTTGAGCGTGAGATCGTCCTCGGCCACATCCTTGGGCCTTTAAGGGACTTTCATCATACGTCCTTGGTAGTAGGGCTCCTCGGCCTGGGTTTCGGGCCCTTAATACAAGGTGGGCTGGGACCGCAGATTTTGGGCCCCACAGTCTACATTCTTGTAACTATTTTTATTATGCATTATACTTTTCTAATTTCTTTTGGTACAATAAAATTTTTTAAGTTTCAAAGTTATTATTCAAATTCTCATTCTCTTTAGGAGATTATTATGATAACCAAAACTTATCATATAATTACAATTGATATTACTCAAATAATTAATAGTACTCTCAACTTAAACTTGTATTTTGCCATTCTTAAGTAGGTACACCAAATTGGACTGAAGTGAACTGAAATGGACCAAACGAACCGAATAGACTGAAGTGGACTGAATAAACCAAATTGGACTGAATAGACCTAAGTGAACTGAATAGACCAAATTAGATCAAATAGATCTAAGTGGACTCTATGGACTAAATTGGACCGAATAGATTGAAGTGGATTGAATGGACCAAACCCCCAAATTTCTTATTCATTATTTTGGTACTAATATTTGACATGTTCTGAATATTAATATCTCAATGTCACCCCATTGTAACAAAAGTTAATTTTTATGTTTAAATAGAATTTGATGACATGACAAATAGTTTGTTTGTAGCCAATAGAACATAGTGTGGCATGCAGGTATAGAAGGGGCTGATTGAGATTTGTATATGGACCTAAGGGGTGGTCCACAAATTGTACCACACTACCACCGCAGGTGATAGTAGGAATTTTGCAGATCAGTGGGCAGTAATTTATGTATTTTTATATCAATAACAATAAGTATATATGACCAATTATGTATTTTTATACCACAAAGTATGACCACGATCAGTAGTGGGCATGGCATGAATTTTAATGATTTTTGAAGTTGAAATTACCTAGATCTTTCGCCAACATCCCACGTGAATCAGTGATGATGCTAGTTTATGAAAATTCAGAAAGTAGAATATAACAGGCTGTGTGAACCCAAGGAAAAGATGCAAAATGTCCAATGGTTCCCCAATCTCCATTTATATTTGGAAGAACATAATAGTATCAATCATGGTTGCTTACTTGCTTATACAATGCCTTGTTTATTAGACAGACCATAAATGCCACCCTACTGTCCTAAAGCACTTGCTCCCATCCCAAGTGATGAAGACGCTCTTGCATTCCAGCTTAATTCGGTGGATGAATGAATACAACTTCTGTAACAGTCGTGTGAAACTAAAGATAGATTCTTTAACAATATAAGAAAAGTTGGGACAGTATGAATTTCAAGTTGATCGAGCTGTTAATTAACTAAGCTTTCATAGCATTACTTCAATTTGAAGCTTTCATTTCATACCATTCTTTAAGTTTAAGCTTTAAGCTTTCATTTCATAGCATATATACTTTACCCAATAACAACCCGTCTCTCTCAATAGCGTTCATCTACCATTCAGAAATAGATAATGTAATGTTTTGTCTTTTATGAAACTGTGAATATGTGAATTGATCTCATCCACTATAAATACCCTTCAATCCCTCATTTTCTTTTTATCTCAGAAAGTAGAGACTTGAAAGTTGGCCTCCTTGGATGTTGAATGACTTCTCTCATTTTTGGCAGAACGATATGAGAGAAATCATTCACATCCAAGGAGGTCAACTTGGGAACCAAATCGGTGCCAAGTTCTGAAAAAGGGTTTCCACCGAGCATACTCTCCACTTCAAGCTGAGAGTGTGGACGTGTACTGGATGAAGCAAACTGTGGAAGACTTGTGCCTCTGCCAATTTTGATGGAATTGAAGCCCGGGACTATGGATAGCGTCAAGTCTGGTCCATATGGCACGATCTTCGGCCAGACAGACAACTTGATCTTTGGAATATTGTGAATGCCTACAAGTACACAAGGTATACGTTATTTAATTTGAAATATGAAATATGGATATGATCAGTAAATTCCATCTATACGACCATGTTTAAGAGGAAGGTTTTTTTTTTTTTTGCAGTGGTATATACTGAGGAAGGGATGGATGAGATGGAGTTTTACTGAGGCAGAGAGCAACATGAATGATCTGGTTGCAGAGTATCAGCAGTATGAAGATGCAACTTCTGTCTATTGCTAGAAAACACGGGCACGGACACGGGTATTACATAGCAACATCAGCAGTTTTTGAAAACTGGCCTAAGATCAAGTTGTCTGTCTGGCCTGAAGATAGTGCCATATGGACCAGACTTGACACTATCCATGGTCCCTGGCTAAGTCCATCAAAATTGGCACGAGACACAAGTCTTCCACAATTTGCTACACCTAGCACACGTCCACACCGCTTGAAGTGGAGAGTATGCTCGGTGGAAACCAGTTCCCAGAATTTGGCACCGATTTGGTTCCCATGTTGACCCCCTTGGATGTTGAATGATTTCTCTCATTTTTGGCAGAACAGGTACGACACTTTGAATGAAGTGTTAGCGCATCCTAAGTTTGCTGGTAAGGAGGGAAAAAATGAAGATGAGAAGGAAGAGTAGTAATGAAGTTTTAACGCCTGATCAAATGGGTTATTGAGGAACTTGCTATATCACATATTAGCAAAGTCTTTGACGAAGGACAAATAATTATATATTATGTTCTGCTGTACGCACGCATAATTATTTCTGATAATTTTTGTATGAACGCTATGTTTCTGTGGGTTGTTCTGCTGTTTGAATGAATCTGATCCTTTGTTGTTGTTGTTGTTGTTGTTGTTGTTGTTTTTTTTTTTTTTTTTTTTTTGAGAGGAAAACTCAAATTTCATTAACTGAAACTTAAATTGAAATACAACAGAGGATAGAAGGAACATAAAAGACATAACAGATTATTAACATTTAGCCCTATCAATAAGGGGGAGACGTTGCAGCATTGGTGGGTCTATTCCTTCCCAGGTCTGAGTAGCCCCATCAGCTTTTGCTATCTGTGCTAATTCATGTGCAACCCTGTTGTATTCCCTTTTCAGATGCTTCATTTTCCAGCTTCCAAAAGCCCTTAGCAAGCCTGTGATTCCTTGAATAATTGATCCCAGTTCTCCAATGTTTGAGCTTGTATTGACAGCGTGAACTACTGAGAGAGTCCGACTTGATGATAACTTGATTAAGTTCTCTTTCACGGGCTAGGAGGACACCTTCTTCGACTGCAATAGCTTCAGTAGTTTCTGCCTCATACATTCCATTCATCACCTTGCTCCTCGCTGCCACTACCATGCCTCTGCAGTCACGGATTACCACACCTACACTGGCCAGACTTCTACTCCCATCGGTTGCTTCATCAACATTTATCTTGTAAAAACCTGGAGGTGGTGCTTAAACTCCTTTGTAGTCATTTTGGATCACTTGATTTCTGTTATACCAGATGGACCAAGCCGTGGCAAAGAGTGTTCAAGATCATGATGGGTGCCTGCATCCAAAATCTGCAATGCAACATCCACAAAGTTTTTTTTTCTCTGCCAATAGGGCTTATCGGGCAAGCATGCCAATTCCACCAAACATCCCAAAGTCTATCACAGTATAGAAGGGCATGACTAGTGCTTTCTAATGCTTTCTCACATAATGGGCATTTCGCTTCAGTGTTTATCCCTCTCTTGTTCAGATTCAATCTCGTCGGCAGAATCTGATCCTTTGTTGACCAAACATTAAAAAAAAAAAACTTTAATAATAAGTTTTAGTAGTACATGATTTGCTTTCATTAATAACCTTTGGAATTTAACCGGGCTTAAACTCATTTACTCTCCCAATATCAGGGTTAAATGAAACTGTTTTCAGATTTTAAGGTTTAAGAAAAAGAAGGGAGAGAAGGTGCAAAGAAGTGTTAAACAAAAAGGAAAAAAGAAAAAATGGCAGGCCAGATCATGGTCAAAACCTACTTTAGAACACTGATTGCGTGCTTTGCTTTTTCTGTAACTTTCTTTTTCAATTAATGAAGTATTATTTATTTATAAAAAAAGATCACAAACCAACGACTAGGGAACTAGGGAAGTTTTAAATAGTTTGGTTGGTGAAATAGAAAATATCACATTTGTTGATACGAATAGCCTAGGTGATAACAAATTCACTCGGTTATTTTGGGTGAATAGCCTAGGTGATAACATAGTCCCCCGATTATTTTATGAAAAGAAAAATAAAATGGTTCTTAAACAAGTTGAATATAATTAGTTAATTACACGGTTTATGAAAACATAAAGATCCACAATTTTATATTAAAAAGAAAAAGAAAAAGAAAAATGTAATGAACTTTTGTCAATAGAAGAATAACTATGGCCTAAAACATTAGTTGGCCCCTCCAAAATATATTGGGTGGCCCCCCAAAATAATCTTTTGACAATTATGGACTTAAATTGTAACATTAGTTTTTTTTTTTTTAGGGGGAAATTGTAACATAAGTTAACTTGTACATTTGCGTCGCTAAAAGACCATCCATAACGAAAAAAAAAAAAAAAAAAATCGTTATTTTTTTTTGGAAAGATATTTTTAACTTATGATTATCTCTTGATAATTGTTTTTTATCATTAAATCAAGACACTAATTAGTTGTTGGTGAAGGCGGAAATTGTAATATAAGTTAACTTGTACATTTGCGTCGCTAAAAGACCGTCCATAACGAAAAAAAAAAAAATCGTTATTTTTTTTTGGAAAGATATTTTTTAACTTATGAATATCTCTTGATAATTGTTTTTTATCATTAAATCAAGACACTAATTAGTTGTTGGTGTAGGCGGAAATTGTAACATAAGTTAACTTGTACATTTGCGTCGCTAAAAGACCATCCATAACGAAAAAAAAAAAAAAAAAAATCATTATTTTTTTTTTTGGAAAGATATTTTTAACTTATGACTATCTCTTGATAATTGTTTTTTATCATTAAATCAAGACACTAATTAGTTGTTGGTGTAGACGGGAATCAAGCTTTAAATCTCTTATATTTTAATTTGGTACTAATAACATGTTTTGAATTATATCCCATAGTTAATATTAATATCTCAATGTCGTCCCATTATAACAAAAGTTAACTTTTATATTTAAATAGAATTTGATGACATGACAATAGTTTGTTTGTAGCCCTATAGAACATGGCATGCAGGTATAGAAGGGGCTGATTGTGATTGAGATTTGGATATGGACCTAAGGGCTGGTCCACAAATTGTACAACCTCAGGTGATAGTAGGAATTTTGCAGATCAATGGGCAGTAATTTATGTATTTTTATATAAGTATGAGCATGATGAGTAATTCGTGAATTTAAACGAGGAAATGAAGATGAACAAGGGTTGTTGAAGTTGAAATTAGCTAGATAGATATTTCACCCACATCCCATGACTTCAAAACAAAGTAAGGAATCTCCATTTCTCCTACAGAAGCCAAATTAAAGTTAAATTAGTAGGCCACCATATCCCACAACATGGGCTAAAGGCCACTACTTTTTTCTTTTCTTTGGTAATCAAATCAGTAATCACTAAAGGCCATTACACAGTAATCAGTAATCATACATTCAAACAATCATATTCATACCCAACAATGTTCTCATACACTGTCCGAAAAGAGGCCTACTGTGAACACGTACAAGTACAAGGTATGAGTTTTTTGATTTTTAGATGTGAACTTTGTAAATTAAGAATGTTCTCTCATTTAATTATCTGTAATATTTTATAATTTTGAAATATTTAGACTAATGATTATAGTTGTTAAAACTATATTAGCTTTTTATTATTGATTGGTTTCATTAAATTTTTGTGTTTGTTTATGTGAACTCATTAAATTTTAGCTACAGGTAAACTCTTTTTTTGAATCATGATGCTGAGAGAGAAGAGGGATATAAAGCTTATGTTTTTGGAAGTTTGGGGTGACCACTCTTCCTTTAGCAGCATTTCTTTTACTCTCACCTTTGAACCAGCAGGATCCGCCTCTCCATTTAAGATTTTCTTATTGTAATATTTTCTGGTCTTGATTTGAACTCTATGTTTTGATTGGCTTACTCAGTTACTTGTTATTTGAGCTATGATTTGTAATTATTTTTTTCTTAACTCTGATCTGCAGAAACTTGCTATGAATCTCATCTCACCATGAAAAAGTGAAGACAAGGAAACGGAATGCTTGCTATGAATCTCATTCCATTTCCTTGTCTTCATTTTTTCATAGTGAGATAAGATTCAGAGCAAGTTTCCGCAAATCGGAGTTGAGCTAGCTTGAGAACCTAAGGCAGCTTGTTGTAGGGAATTAACCCGAATTCCCAACCTGTGAGAAACAAAAAATAGAGAAAACACACTCCAAAGAAAAACAATAACATGTACAAGACAATATTTACGTGGTTCGGTAGTTTACCAATGTCTATGGAGTTGCAGGGATTACACTATTATCAGGGAAAAATACAAAAGTGCGGCTACAGTTTTTCCTCTCTCTCAAAAAACACGGCGACAACACAACAAAACCCTAATCACAAAATTGCGTTTTCTACACAAAACGGGCCAAAAATATTTTCTCGATCCACTCTATGGATTAAGCCTAAAAAAATATCTCATTAAGAACCATGCAACATTATTCGAGTCAGGTCATCAAACCGGATCAAACAAAATTAGACTCCACAAAGCCCAACACTTGTAACTCTAGACATGGTTGTAGATATAATATGATTCGAATCACCAACTGTTAGGACAAAAATAAAAGGGAATTGGTCATAGTAGAGAAATTTCATTGAAAAGTAACTTATTCTAAGAGTTCAAAAGCAAAATCAGTTTGGTATTTAATTAAAAAATATATATGTTAAATCTTAAAAGTTGGTTTTCCCTCGAAGATCATGCAAAACTGATTAAGCAGGGGAAGTATTAAAATAACGAAGACAATGATAATCATTAACTTTGAAATGGAAGGAGAAGGTGACAGTCAAGATTAGATATGGCTCTCACTTTTCCCATTTCATTTCAAAGCAAAATGAGCATCAATCACTTACATCACTAGACACCAATAACTAATCCTAAAAATACTCCAACCACTAAAGCTTTCACTTCCTTTGTCTGAAAATCTCTCTCTCTCTCTCTCTCTCTCTCCCGGCTGTTATTTCCTAAAAGAATTTGGTATTGATTGGTAAGTTAATTTAATCCTATGTTTTTTATTATTCTGGGATTCTGTGTGATAATGCTTTTCAGTTTCAAGCACAAATTAATGGGTTTCTATATTGTTTGGAGCAATCTGTGATATGGGTTTTTCTCAGTTATGTTAAATCTGTGAACAATGTGGAGAATTTACATGTTATTTATTTGCTTTAATTTAATTATAGACATTTGCTCTCTTTTTTTCACCATAATGTTGATTTTTTTTTCATGGGTTATGCCTTTTGGTGTTATAAAGGATTGTTTGGGTAAAGGGCTGAAAGATTCGTTCACCTACTCTAATTTGCTCCACGTTTAGTGTTTGTAAGATGGGTTTGTTCTTTTGTTGGTTTTATTCTATTTAAGCCTTGTTGGATCACTTTATTAATTTTTGTTTTGATAATGTTACATGCTATATCATGCATGTGATGTGTATGCCTCAGCACTAAATTGAAGTTGCTTGTGCTTGGGTGTTATTTGATTATTGACTAGTACCTATGACATGCTATATATTATTTGATTATTGACCGGTAACTATGATGTTCTATATATTGTATTGATAAATTTTGCTTATTGATAAATTATGATCGTTTATATGGTCCTAAAATTATAATGAACCCTGCCTGGACTGTTCGTTTAACTAGTACTTGCTGCTATAATTCCATGTTTTATAAAAAAAATTGGTGTGCTGAGCTAGTGTAGATTAATTTTGAAAGGCAAAGATGGTAGAATGAAAGCCAACATCTACAGCTTATTTTCATGTAAATGCATTACTTTAGAGATAGAATGGTAATTGTCCCTTTGGGACCCTAAATCTGTTATGGGGGAATTTTAACTAGTTATTCTGTTTTTGAATGGAAGCATGTTGAAATATCTTCGTGTTTGGTTCAAGATCTTTTACTTTATAAAATTTATACCTGGTGCTTTTAATGTCAAGAATACAATTATATGTATTTCTTTTCTATCTAGCATTTTGTCTTCGTTCCCTATTCAAAATGTTAAGCCACTTAAATTGCAATTTCTTGGAGCTATTGCTCTCCTGACAGCCACATACTAGTCAGACTGTTGGAGAGTGAGATTGATTGGTTTGGAATGTGTTGATTTAGTATGTACATATGTATTTGGTCTCTTATTCTCATTAGGGATGAGTGTGTCTTATGAAACAAGATGGTCATATAAAACAGAACAATACATGAAAACTTTGTGGAGTACCTGTAATTAAGTGTTGAAATTGAAAATGTTTTCCAATCTTCCAAATCTAGTAGCTTTCCATATTATATTGTTCTAGGGAATTGCTGAATTAATTTAGTCAATGTACATGCTTGGGTGGCTGGAAACTTAGTACCGGTTATGGAAGAATAATTGCTTTGGTAGTAGAATGGTGCTTGATGCTTACATTGTTAAATAAGTGACTTCCTAGTGTTAGAGGAGAGTGTCTTGATCTTTATGATTCTCATTGACTGTCTGTCGTTATTCCTACAATGATTTATACGATGTCCTGGTTTTTTTTTTCCTTGTATGTAATGAATTTGGCTTGTCCTGATTCCAAAATTTCCTCTGTTATATTCGTTTGGTACCTTGGATTTTTGGCACTTCTTATTAGTATATATCCAGTTCAGTATGTGTCCTATGCTGAGAAAGACAGGAAGTGGTTATGTTGGCCAATATTAAATTAATAATTGAGCAAGCTTATGACTTGGGTGAGATATTGGGTTTATTTGAATCCAGTTCAGTATGTGTAAGATCTTCTACCTTGCTTAGATGAGATCTAGTCTAGTGATTTACATCACAGATTTGATCCAGTTCATGTCTTTTTCTTCCTTAAATTTTCTTTTCTCATTCTTGAACTGCAAGTCAGATGCTGGTAGGTTGTATTATAGGCTTATAGCTATCCCTGGATGGTGGTAAATATCTAATAACATTAAAGGTCTCTTCTTTCCCCCTCTTTTTTTAGGACCACAACCGGCAGTGAAGGAAAGAGCTAGCGCACTAGGTGCGGTTGCCTCAAAGTCTCAAACCGGACAACATGAAATCCGTATGTGATGTGATGGAAACTAGAGGTGCTTAAGCAATAAAAGCATCTCCAGCAGTTTCAGCAAATTTTTGTACTGTTTGGAGAATGAACGGTGACATTTAGCTTTTACCTACTCACTTTTTTAAATACACTTCCAACAGATTCTCTATCCCATTCTCTATCTCATTTAAATATTATTTCTTCATTCATTGTTTATTCTTTTTTTAACAACTATATTTTTCAATGAGAAGTATTATGTTCACAACATTTTACGTAATAGTTTTACAACAAAATTTATGTGGAAAGTTGTTACTAGTTCTAATTTGAACCCACCACTGAAATTATTTTTTTACTTGCCAATATTAATTAATAACAATCTGTTACTTAAAATTTATTATGAAAATATTGTAAAACTATTGTGGTAATATTTTTCAATTAGGATTTTTTTATTTTTTTTATTATTTTTCTTCCAACCATTTCATTTTCATCCACATTTCCTTTCATTTTTTTCTTTTTTCTTTTTCTTGTTTTTCTCCTCCACACAAGTGTCCAGCCCCCTTCTTTTTATTTTCTTTTTCACCTCATCAAGAACATTCCAGCATCTCTTTGCTTCACATCAGAGAAAAGAGAGAGAGAGAGATCGGCTTGTCGTCCTCCAACCGCTCCAGCCGCTGCTCCAACGCCGCTCCAGCATCTCCACCGCCACTGGGTCAAATCGGCTTGTTCTTTCTTTTCTTTTTTTTTTCTTTTCATATTTGCTTGTTCTTATTCAACTTTATTTTAAGAATTGGATTTTGTTTTGTGTTTGGATTAATTCTTTTGCTTATGAACAGGTCTCTCTCTTTTTTTTTTTTTCTTTTCTTTTTCTGATTTCATTTGGTTTATGAGAAAAAAAGAAGCAACAGCAACAGAGTGAATGACAGGAAAAAAAAAAAAAAAAGCAACGGAGAGAATGAGAGAGAAAAAGAAATATGGAGGAGAGAGAAAGAATTAATATAATAAGTAGTTGTTCTAATATTTTATTCAAGAAATTTCTGATGGGCCACTGTTCATTAAAAAAAAATTTTGAAGAATAGAGAAGCTGCTGGAGCATAGCATAAACAGTAGAGATTTGGAGCAAATATTCTTTATATTTTGGCTAGCATTGATTGTTGGAGATGCTCTAAGCAGTCCATATTTGGCTTATCTTGATGTATTTATTTGCAAACAAGTCAGCTTTTCAAATTTTTCTCTAGTACTATTCATTTACAATTCTGGCTTCTGTAGCTTTACAAGCCTTGGGATGTGCCACACGTGTATTTGGCTATGAATCTATGATAGAGACCAGATTTTTTTTCTATCCTTTAACTATTGCTTTAATCTTATCAAATTGTATCTACGTACTTGTTACTTTTGTGGCCCAGTTGTAGCTTTTATCTTATCAAATTGTATTTACTTATATGGGCTCCTTATCTTATCAAATTGTTTTTACTTATCACCCCAATCTTTTTGTCTTGGATTTGGTACACTTCACTTTTTGTTTATGATTTTTCATCAGCTGAGTACATGTTTGAGTACATTTTTCTTTAAATCATTTTTGAGATAATGTCATATACTTATATGCAGCAGCAACAATTTTGTACCCATTAAAATTAACATTCAAACTTAGGAGCAATGGTAGAAACCTGACTAGAATTCCAAAAATTTTAAATTTTAAATCTTAAATTTTAAAATTAAAGTTATTATTTAAAAAAAAAAAAAACCAAAAATCGGGTTCAATTTAGGACTAGGTATCTATGGGTAAAAAATCCAGGTAACAATCAATTATGGGTGCTAATTGGGTTTTTCACCAATGGTGGTGTTAGTGCAAGCATAAGCTCTGCCACAAGAGGGCTTGAGAGAATAAGAAAACAGAGAGACCCTTGAGATAGAAGATGGTCACACCGGCAAGCACTGCCGATAGTGGTGGTTGTGCGAGACTTGGTGGCTGCTTGCTGTAGCCATGGAGATTCGACCATGGATATCCCACAGAAAGGTTTGGTGAAAGAGAGACTTTGTAAATTGGCGAAGGTGAAGCTAAAGAGAAGAGAAGAGAAGAGAAGAGAAAATGGAGAAGGTGAAGAGAGAGAGAGAGAGGTTTTGGAATTTGCAGCACATTAAACGCCATTTACATCTCAAATTTGAGCTGCCTATTCCCAAATTTTGAATTTCATTTCACGAATTAACAAATGTTAGAAACTGATGATGCTGGAAATAAGACCACCAGTGAGTCACACGTTCCTCGTACGATCGCAAATGGCACCTGCACAACAAAAAGAAATAATCTAGCGGGGGGTACCGGTGTGGTACCGGCCAAACACCCTCCGAAGGTCAAGTTAGAATTATTCTCACTGCTCTAGAGTGCTAGAGAGGGTAAATTATGCGTACCGTGGTTTGTGAGGGCGCTTGGGTTTTTATAGTAGCGAGGGCTGCCCCTCTTTTCCTTGGAGTAGAAGTCTTTTCCTTATAGGAGTCTTCTTGGGCGTATTTTACGGGATTCTTTCCATATAGGAGTCCTTAGGTTTCATGAAACGTGGGGAGCAAGTTATTTACTTGTACACGTAAACGTGCAGAACAATGCTCCATAGACTGATGCCGTCAGTTGATGTTACCCCGTCAGTCTACGCTTATCCCGTCAACATTAGGACGTTCAGCCCTATGTGTAGTTCTTTTACTTCACGTCACCGTCAGCCTTGGAGGAATGCTGACGGCAAAACCATCTCGTCACTCTTGTCAAGTCTGTTCCGTCACCTTGGTCAAGTACGTTCCGTCACCCTTGTCAGGTCCGTTCCGTCACCATTGTCAGCATAATTTTATCCTCATCACTTGCCCCCTACTCCATACCTCCGTCAAACTCTGTACTGACGGGTTATGGAGTTTGTTTTCAAAAAAGAAGCAAAAATATCATTTACGTGGATCTGTGCATTTAATGCCTTGGACAGGTGGCTCGTTCCCATTGGCTTCACTTCTGACGAGACGTCGCTTCGTCTTCTGCGCCATTTTTTCCATATATAAACAGCGTTTCCAGTCATTTTTCACTATTTCAATCTTGCTGAACTTGTGGAGAGACAGACCGTCGCTCACCTTTCGTCAGCTTTACTTCCGTCAGTTTATCCGTTGCTGTCTCTAGAGCCGTCCAGAAGGCTTCCATACCGGTAAGTTTTCATCCTCTCTTCTTCCTTCTTTTTCTTTTTATTTTTGCCTCATTAGTGAGGCCGTCAGCCTAGGTACTTAGTTTGAACCCGTCACTTGTAGGTAGTCAGATGTCGAGTGACGCGTCTTGTGACGAGTCGTCAGTCCGCGAAGGAGCGGGCTACGACGAGACCTTTGGTTCTGGAAACGAGTCAGACTTCTCCCTCCCGTCAGAGAGAGAGTCGTCAGCCCAATCTCCTGACGGCGATGAGAGTTTTGCTGAGGGAGATGAGGATGAGGGAAGAGGGGATGAAAATGACGGGGGTGGAATGGATGTTGACGGAGAGGATAGTGACGGGGAGGAGAGATCCAGTGAAGGAACCTCGGAGGGTACCGTAGATAACCGTCCCTTCATTCTTCCTGAGGATTGGGCCATCAACAGATTTTTGCCTGGGATGAGTGGTAAAGTTTTTAGGGAGTTACGTGTTCGTTATCAAATCCCAGACCACATCCCCCTCCGTCTCCCTAGAGAGGGTGAGAGGTGTTACTCCGGGCGGACAGCGGACGTCGGCATGTATGACGCCATGTTTGCTGCGGGCCTGAGGTTACCGTTGACGGCTCTGCCCCGTCAACTAGCTGACTTCCTTGGAATATCCGTCACCCAGGTTGCCCCAAACGCCTGGAGGACTTTTATAGGAGCTGAAATCCTGTGGGGCAGCTTTAGTGGAGGGCACCGTCAGCTTACACTAGGAGAATTTTTTTATTGTTATAGGCCTCATCACATTGCCTCGTCTAAGGGGACTTATCATTTTAATGCTCGAGAGAAAGGGCTACGGTTAGTGTCAGATATGCCTGATTCAAATAGGAACTGGAAGAGTAGGTATTTTTTCGTTGAAGGGACGGACTGGGTCTGCCGTCAGGATGAGTGGGCGACGATGCCCCATGGTTACTTTGACAATACCTGGGCCTTTGTCAAGGATTCAGGTTAATCCCGTCACCCATGAGGCTCGTGCATTTTTGAGGCGACGGTACTAACACTTGTTATTCTTTTTCAGCTTATAGCCGTCCGCATATAACTGACGAGCAGGAGGAGTTCATCCAACGGATTCTAGAGATCCCTTTGGAAGACCGTAAGTGCAGGGATTTGATCACCCTTGACACCCTCCATTTATACTGTGGGGGCCCAGATCCGTCAGCGAAGCTTGTAGGTTGGAAGAGTTTGCGCGACGACGTGAGTAGACTTTTATTTTGCCGTCAGTTTTATTCTTTCCGTCACTTTTCCTAAAGTGTTTTCTTTGTGTTATAGAGATGGAATCTGCGAAGCAAAGGATACGGGCTACCGCAGCTCGTCAGAAGGAGGAGAGGAAGGCCAAGGAAGCAGGGGGGGAAGCCTCGTCAACCCCCACGGCCGTCGCTAAAGTGGCGAAGAGGAAACCTGACGGGAGTGACTGCCGTCCATCAAAAAAGACTGCCGTCACTCCGTCAGACGAACCATTGAAGGAGAAGTCCCCTCCGTTGTCTGGCCATGGCGCGGGAAAGGGGGTGATGACTTCCACTGGTCCCGTCAGCGAGGGTCTGTGCCGTCTCCTAACCCATAAGGATTACGCCGTCGGGGAGGTTGAATCTCTGATAAAACCGACGGACATGGAGCCCTGTGATCAAGTGGGGACGGAGGATTTAGGGGCGTCGGCCCTCTTTGATCTCTCCAGGGTAAGTTTTTCACATTTTTGGGTTGAACATGCCGTATCTTGTTTTGGTGTACTTTTTATCTGACGGATACGCTCTTTTAGGCCTTGGTTCGTGTCAAAGCCCTCCGTGACCGTTGTGTGGCGAAGGAGGGGGTTGTCAGTCGAGTTCGCAGCCACAACAAGAACCTGTTGAATCAGCAGGCTCAGTATAAGGAAGTCGTCCGTATCCTTAACCAGGAGCTGCAGGAGGTTAAGGATAAACTGACGGCGGTCAGTGGCGAGAACGTCAAGCTCCAAGGAGAGGTGACGGCTCTGGAGGAGAAGTTACAGACGGCGGGGGCTGACGCGATTAGAGACTTCAAAACGTCGCAGTCTTTTATCGACTCATGTGGTCAGTATTACGGCACTGGGTTCGATGACTGCCTTCGACAGGTTGCGTCGGCCTTCCCGAAGCTGGACTTGTCTGGGATTTCAATGGATGATGGAGACGATGTCTCTCTTCAGCCTGAACCTACTCCGGAGCATGACGGCTCTGTAGTCCTGGCTCAGCTTGCTGCTAATCCTACAGCTTCAGATTCTCCAACCATTATCGTGGATGTCGAAGACCATCATGCTGACGGCAACCCTGCTGACGTTCCTGCTGCTTAATTATAGCTATGTAAAATTTTTTTTGGAAATAGTTGTAATCTTTAGACGGTTTTTTGGAGAACAGTTGTAATTTTTAAACAGTTGTAGTTTTAAACAGTTGTAATGTTTAAGTGCCTTTGTCGTTTATGTACGTATTTCATTTCCGTCGTTTTTATCTTTTTATTTTAGACGAAATTGTTGGAAATTCCCGTCTGCTTGGGATACGTCAGCTCTTTAAACTGTTGAAAACCCCGTCAGTTTTATGACCGTCGGTTTACAGCTTTTGGTCGGTCGCACCTTTCTTAAATCGTCAACCTCTTCTGACCGTCGGTTTATTTTGACCGTCGGTTTACAAGTGTTGTCTTTTGACTTCTTTGTTGGTCCGTCAGTTTTGAGGATCTTGTCCCTATGATGGTCACTCCATCTCATTGGACCGTCAGCCCTTTAGCTTTTAGCCTTTTTGGGCCGTCAGTTTTTAGGCCTTGGCCTTGGATATAATTTGACATCGTTTTAGGCCGTCAGTTTTTTAGGCGTTGATGTCTTTTGACATCTTTGTCGATCCGTCGATTTTGAGGATCTCGTCCCTATGATGGTTACTCCATCTTATTGGACCGTCAGCCCTTTGGCTTTTAGCTTTTTTGGGCCGTCAGTTTTTGGCCTTGGCCTTGGATGTCTTTTGACATCGTTTTAGCCCGTCAATTTTTTAGACGTTGATGTCTTGACATCTTTGTCGATCCGTCGGTTTTGAGGATCTTGTGTTGTGGACTTAGTCGTCCTAGAATATGAAATTAGTGAACCATAGAAAGAATAAATCCTCCAGTAATTTCTGAATAAAACTCCTCTTATTGGCATGCATTTAAATAAAGGTAATTAAAACCGAATCCTGCCCTTCGGGCTAAAAAGTATTTGTTGCAAGAAAAGAAAAAACTGAAGTAAATGATAAATCCGAGGAGTAAAATTAAAGTTTGCTGGAGTAACAAAAATAGGTCGGTCTTCAGGCTACCGCTCCTATTGGTAATACTTCCGTAGGTGTTCGGCGTTCCATAGGTGTGGTAGCTTCTGTCCTTCCAATGTCTCTAGGTGGTAAGTACCTTTTCTCTGCCACGATGTAACTCGGTAAGGTCCCTCCCAGTTGGGGCCGAGTTTCCCTTGAGTAGGGTCCCTAGCGGCACCCATGACCTTTCTAAGAACAAGGTCTCCAACTTGGAAGTCTCTATGTCGGACTCGAGAGTTGTAGTGTTTGGCCATGCGGTCCTGGTACCTGGCGAGCCTTTGTTCTGCTGCTGCTCTGATTTCGTCCACCAGGTCGAGCTGTAGTCGCATAGCCTTGTCGTTTTTGTTCTCATCATGGTTGTGCACCCTGTAGCTTGTGAGTCCAACTTCGGCTGGGATAACTGCTTCGCCATCGTATGTCAGTCGGAACGGTGTCTCTCCTGTGGGCGTCCTTGCCGTTGTCCTGTATGCCCATAGTATACTTGGCAATTCTTCGGGCCATATACCCTTTACCCCCTCGAGCCGAGTCTTGATGATCTTGAGCAAGAATCGGTTCGTGACTTCGACCTGTCCGTTAGCTTGGGGGTGGGCGGGGGAGGAGTAGTGGTTTTTTATCCCCAATTGCGAGCAAAAATCCCGAAAGGGGTCGTTGTCGAACTGTCTCCCGTTGTCCGAGACAAAGACTCTAGGAATGCCAAACCTGCATATGATACATCTCCAGACAAAGCTCCGCACGTTCTTTTCTGTAATCGTTGCCAAAGTTTCAGCTTCCACCCACTTCGTGAAATAGTCGATACCTACTACCAGGAATTTCAGCTGTCGCACGGCTGTAGGGAATGGTCCCATAATATCTAATCCCCATTGTGCGAACGGCCATGGGGCTGTCATTGGGGTCAGCTCTTCGGTTGGTTGTCTAATAATATTGCTGAACCTTTGGCATTTGTCGCAGGCCCTGACATAGGCTTCGGCATCCTTCTGCATGGTGGGCCAATAATACCCTGCTCGTACAAGCTTGTGTACCAACGATCTGGACCCCGAGTGGTTTCCGCAGATTCCTTCATGTACTTCTCTCATGACGTAGTCTGCCTCTTCCGTACCCAAGCACCTCAGATACGGTCAGGAGAAACCTCTCTTGTACAGGACGTCTTTTATCAAGACGAACCTCGCCGCCTGGACTTTAAGTTTCCTTGCAGCTTCCTTCTCGTCTGGTAAGACCCCATTTTTTAAGTACGAAACTAACGGCGCTGCCCAGCTGCTGTCGGAGCTTATTTCCTGCATGTTGCTGAGATCTATTAGCGGGGAAAGCTGTACAAAAGAGAGTACATTACCAGGGATGACCATTTTCTCAGCTGAAGCGGCCTTCGCGAGACGGTCGGCTCTCTCGTTCTCTTCTCTGGGAATCTGGACGACTTTGGCTTCTAGGTCTCCCACCCTTGTCTTTACTTCGTCAAGGTACCTTTTCATCTTTTCGCCCTTGCAATCGTAGTCTCCGTTTATTTGGTTAGTGATGACCACTGAATCGCAGTAGATGACTACCCTTGTGGCTCCTGCTGCTTTGGCAAGGTCAAGCCCTGCTATTAGAGCCTCATACTCCGATTCATTGTTGGTGGCAGGGAAGTCGAGACGGACCATACATTCGATGGTGTCTCCTTCGGGCGATAGTAGCACGATGCCGGCCCCTGCGGCTTGCCTGTTGGACGATCCATCCGTATATATGCTCCATTGAGGGGACTCTGCTGCCCCCTTGTCTTCCCCATGAGTGAACTCAGCTATGAAGTCGGCGACGATCTGTCCCTTGATGGCGGTTCGCGGGCGGTACTGAATGTCAAATTCGCTCAGCTCTATGGCCCACAGCGCCAATCGTCCCGCGGCCTCAGGGCTGCTCATCGCCCGTCGCAAGGGCTTGTCAGTTAGGATGTTTATAGTATGAGCTTGGAAGTATGGTTTGAGCTTACGGGCTGCCGTGACTAATACGAAGGCAAGTTTCTCCATGGGGGGGTATCTTTCTTCGGCACCGTGAAGCGCTCGGCTTGCGTAGTACACGGGTTTTTGCACCTTCTCTTCTTCTCTGACCAGGGCCGCGCTAACGGCTGCGGGGGAGACAGCTAGATAGAGGAAAAGTTCTTCTCCTGGCTGTGACGGGCTTAGCAATGGCGGGGAGGAGAGGTAAGCCTTCAATCTTTCGAATGCTTGTTGACATTCGTCAGTCCACTCGAAGGATTTCTTCAATGTTCGGAAGAAGGGCAAGCATTTGTCCGTCGCCCTTGACACGAACCTATTCAGCGCCGCTATCTTTCCATTGAGGCTTTGCACCTCCTTCACATTTCTTGGTGGTGCCATATCCATAATGGCCCGGATCTTGTCCGGGTTTGCCTCGATTCCCCTTTGAGACACCATGAATCCCAAGAATTTTCCTGCCGTTACTCCAAAGGCACATTTCCCCGGATTGAGCTTCATGTTGTAGGAGCGAAGAGTGTCGAATGTTTCTTTGAGATCTCCTAGATGATCTTCCTCCCTTCGGCTTTTGACTAGCATGTCGTCTACGTAGACCTGGACATTCCTCCCAATCTGTTGCGCGAACATTTTGTTCATGAGCCTTTGGTACGTTGCGCCCGCGTTCTTCAGGCCGAAGGGCATGACCTTGTAGCAGAATAGGCCTTGGCTGGTCACGAACGACGTTTTTTCCTGGTCGGCTTCGTGCATCCGGATTTGGTTGTATCCCGAGAATGCGTCCATGAAGCTCAGCAACTGGTGTCGGGCCGTAGAGTCTACTAGGACATCAACCCTGGGGAGGGGGTAGCTATCCTTGGGGCAGGCCTTGTTAAGGTCGGTGAAGTCCACACACATCCGCCATTTCCCGCTCGCTTTCTTCACCATTACTACATTTGCTAACCAATCGGGATAGTACACTTCCCTAATGAAGCTCGCTTCCCGTAGCTTTCTGACTTCCTCTGCTATGGCTCGGTCTCGCTCGGGGGCAAACACCCTCTTCTTTTGTCTGACGGGTGAAAAGGCGGGCGACACATTCAACTTGTGCACCATGACTGAAGGATCTATTCCTGGCATATCTTCATGACCCCATGCGAATACGTCTCGATTGCGTCTAAGGAAGGTTATGAGCTCCTGACGGACGGTGGGGTTAGCGAGCGTCCCGATTTTGGTTGTTCGGCCAGAATCAGAACTGTCAAGGGGTATCTCTTCTAACTTCTCAACCGGCTCCGTTACCGTCCGGTGCTCTTCTATATTTAAAGCCTGAACCTGATCCTCCATCTCCATCATGGCTACGTAGCATTCGCGCGCGGCCATCTGACTCCCGCGCAGCTTCCCTACTCCGTAGTCAGTTGGGAACTTTATCATCAGGTGGTAGGTGGAGGTCACTGCCTTCCATGAGTTGAGTGTGGGTCGCCCGAGGATAGCGTTGTAGGCTGATGAGCAATCAACAACCAAGAATGTCACGTCTCTGGCTATCTGTTGGGGGTAATCACCCACAACTACGGGTAAGGTGACCGCGCCCAGTGGGAATACTCGACTCCCGCCGAAGCCAACAAGCGGGGCATTTGTTGGGATCAGTCGCCCCCTGTCGATCCTCATTTGCTGGAACACGGTGTAGTATAAGATATCTGCTGAACTGCCATTGTCGACCAGGACCCGATGCATATTGTAATCTCCTACACGTAAGCTGACGACGAGTGCGTCGTCATGTGGATGGTGAAGGCGTCGTGCGTCTTCTTCCGAGAATCCGATTACGGGACCTCCTCTTCGTGTTATCTTCGGCACGGCTCCCGTCAGTTGAACATTTTGTATCATCCGAAGATAGGTCTTGCGGGCCTTCTTGGATGACCCTGCGGCGGTCATCCCTCCTACGATCATCCTTATATCCCCAATTGGGGGCCTTGGTCGCTCATTATCCCGTCGGGGGTGCTGGTCTTGCGCGGGGGGATCCGCTCTCTCCTTGCTAACGAATCTCTGCAGCTTTCCTTGTCTGATAAGGGCTTCAATCTGCTGCTTGAGGTCATAGCAATCAGCTGTGTCGTGGCCGTGGTCGCGGTGGAATCGGCAGTACTTATCTCGGGAACGTTTGTTGGGGTCACTCTTCAGCTTTCCTGGGAATGTCAGCGATTCCTCGTCCTTGATCTGCATAAGGACTTGATCTATCGGGGCTGTTAGCGAAGTGAAGCTCGTGAACCTTCCCCCTAGGGGCTTAGGGCGTCTTTCGTCCCTTCGGTCCGCGGTTCTTGCCTTCTTTCTGCTTTGGTCCTGCCGACTGTCTTCCTACCGTTCTCTTTTTCTAGGCCTCTCTTCCCGAGCTAACAGTGCATCTTCAGCGTTCATATACTTTGTGGCCCGATAAAGTACTTCTGACATGGTTTTTGGGTCATTTTTGTATATGGAAAACAGAAACTTGCCCTTCTTCAAACCATTTGTAAATGCCGCGACAAGTATCTTGTCGTCAGCTTCGTCGATCGAGAGCGCCTCTTTGTTGAAGCGGGAGATGTAGGCTCTTAGAGTTTCGTCTTCTCTTTGCTTCATACTCATCAAGCAAGCCGTAGACTTCTTGTACCGATGGCCTCCAATGAAGTGTGCGGTAAACTGAGCGCTGAGTTCTTTGAAGGTGCTGATGGAGTTTGGTGCCAGTCGACTGAACCAAATTCTTGCCGCGCCCTTCAGCGTTGTAGGGAAGGCCCTACACATGATGGCGTCCGCTACTCCTTGAAGGTGCATTAGGGTTTTAAAGGTCTCCAGGTGGTCCAGTGGGTCCTTGACCCCGTCATAACTGTCTATCTGCGGCATGCGGAACTTACTTGGTAAGGGGTAGGAGTTGACGGCGGCGGTGAACGGGGAGTCCGTTCGGTTGACAAGGTCGTCAAGGTCGCTTGATACTCGTCCCTTGAGAGCATTCATCATAACCTCCATTTGTTCCTTCATGGCTTGCATCTCCGCGAGAACGAGTGGCGGAGTGGTTTCCGCGAGGGAGGGGATGCTCGTGTTCTGTCGTTCAGGTTTGCTCGGGGCGTTGCTGGCCTGGGGTCCTTCCTGGTTTCTCCTGTCAGCGCTGGTTCCTTCTTGCTCTACTCCTTGGTTGTTGGGAGTTGCATTCTTCTGTCTCAGTTGCTCTTCTAGGTCGTGATTTTGTTTTGTGAGGCGCTCCACGGCGGCGGCGAGCGTCCTCACCTGTCTTTCAAGCGCAGTTGTAGGAGTTTCTTCTTCTTGAATGTCGTTGGTGGTCGCCATTGAGCGAGTGAGTACCATGTAACTCTTTTGTCTTGGAAGCGAGAACGTGTTAAAACGGTTCCCACAGACGGCGCCAACTGATGATGCTGGAAATAAGACCACCAGTTAGTCACACGTTCCTCGTACGATCGCAAATGGCACCTGCACAACAAAAAGAAATAACCTAGCGGGGGGTACCGGTGTGGTACCGGCCAAACACCCTCCGAAGGTTAAGTTAGAATTATTCTCACTGCTCTAGAGTGCTAGAGAGGGTAAATTATGCGTACCGTGGTTTGTGAGGGCGCTTGGGTTTTTATAGTAGCGAGGGCTGCCCCTCTTTTCCTTGGAGTAGAAGTCTTTTCCTTATAGGAGTCTTCTTGGGCGTATTTTACGGGATTCTTTCCATATAGGAGTCCTTAGGTTTCATGAAACGTGGGGAGCAAGTTATTTACTTGTACACGTAAACGTGCAGAACAATGCTCCATAGACTGACGCCGTCAGTTGATGTTACCCCGTCAGTCTACGCTTATCCCGTCAACATTAGGACGTTCAGCCCTATGTGTAGTTCTTTTACTTCACGTCACCGTCAGCCTTGGAGGAATGCTGACGGCAAAACCATCTCGTCACTCTTGTCAAGTCTGTTCCGTCACCTTGGTCAAGTACGTTCCGTCACCCTTGTTAGGTCCGTTCCGTCACCATTGTCAGCATAATTTTATCCTCATCAGAAACAGTCATAGTGGTAGGAAAGCTGATGTAATGCATTTCAAAACCCATGGCACCCTCTCATTGGTTGGGGACTACTAAGAATTTATCGTTGGAGTATTTGGAGAGAAATGAATGCCCGTATTTTGAAGGAGATGAGAGATCAATTTATAACTTGAAGCAACTATTTTTCCAAACTCTTTTTGAGTGGACAAATTTGAGTATTTTTACTTTTGATTCTTTAGTTGATTTGATTGGTTTGTTATTATTTTTATGCGCCGTAGTTTTCATTGTAGTGTCCTTATAGAACACTGCTGGCGTGCTTTGGTTTTTGTGTTACTTTCTTTTTTAATTAAAGAAGAATTACTTATTTATCAAAAAAGATCTCAAACCAATGACTAATTACTTATTTAAAATAGCTTGGTTGATGAAGTAGAAAATTTCACACTTGTTGGTAAAGTTTCTCGGTTATTTTGAGTGAACAACCTAGGTAATAACAAGAATCTCCCCAAAAAAAAAAAAAAAAATCCTAGGTAATAACAGAGTCTCCCAATTATTTTATGAAATAAAATATATAATGGTTCTTAAATAAGTTGACTATAATTACACAATTTGTGAAAACACCCATAACTTTCTATTTAATAAAAGAAAAACATAGTAGACCTTTGTCAACAAAGAAAATGTACTTATTACATAACTATTTAGCTACAACTTTTTTTTTTTTTTTTTGAGAAGATATCCATATCACTTTATGTACAACCTTTTATTTTATTCTATCATAAAAACTAGAAACACACGTATATGTATAATGAATCCACTTCCCATTGTTGTTGTGCGAACCCAAAATATGGCCAATGGGCTTGACTTATACTTAGACTCACAACTTATTTGTATTGTGGGATTTGGGTTTCTTACCATGGTTAGTTCTTTGCCCGGAGACCCAGTTACACTCACTCTTGTCTTTACGAATTTCTCTCTTCCTCTCACAAGGTCGCTCCTTTCACTCTTGATGTGGCTCCCTCCTTTTCTCTCTTTTTCTCTCCAACCTCCCCCCTTATTTCTCACTCTATTCCCCTATTTATAGCTCAAGATGAATGGAGGTGTTATGATTATTCCTGGTTATTAGTGGGAATGGGGGTCCAATTTCATCGTTTCTAAGTGGATGTTCCATTGTGAGTGGTGGTAATGGCATTGGAACTGGTTCCCACCTCCAAAAGGCTGTTTGGCAGCGATATTCTTTAAGGCAATACCAGGCAGCCAAGACATGGTCATTCTGAGCAATCACATTCCCGTCCAAGTTGCAGTTGATCGGGAGAGGCCGGATTGGGCCTCAAAGTGTGTTCGGGTCAAGATTACAGGTCCAATGGGCATTGGGTTAGGCATCGTGGCACGAGACTAGGGCCCATGGCCTAGTGGGCCTAGGACCCTGCCTTGTACAAGGGGTTGGGGTTATGGACCGTACCACAGGGCTGGGGCTCAAGGCCCAAAGGGCTTGGGGACCTAGTACCGTACAGTTGTAATTAAAAAAAAAAAAGTTAGTATGTCATAAAAATTTAAGATATTCTTAAGAAATATAATAATTATTAAAAAAATTTGTTTCTTTTTTAAAGAAACAATAATACCTATTAGAACACACACGAAAATAATAATAGTATTTTAAACAGGATTTATAATATACTAGTTGCTAACCCGTATAATGCATGGGAAATGTATTAAGTATTCCTACAATATATAATTTAATCTTGGTTTATTTATTAACAATTTTATATTATAAAAGGAAGAAAAAAAATTCTCATACATGATTAAACCTGAATGGGATGTGTTGTTTGGTAATAAATTTCTTCTGGGAAAACCTTGAAAAAGCTTTTTCAATCAAAGTAGTTTTGTTTTAAAAAAAATGATAATAATAAATTTGAGTTTAAATTGGACTTGTTAGAGAGATAGAGCTTCACTTCTTGTTAAGTTTGGACTAAACAAAAATAACTTTATTTAAATAAAATGATAATTTAATTTAAATATTGTGGTCTGAATATTATTTACTAATATAATACATGAAAGTTTCTTAAAAAAATATATATGTATATATATATATATATATATAATACGTGAAAAAAAAAACTTAAATAAAAAGAGTAGGGGTTTATATTTGTTGAAATTTTTGTTATAGAATTTTAGTTGAAATAGAATTTTCAAGTTCTTGAAATATATATCTAATAGAGTTTTACTTAAACTAAATTATTGTAACATTTGATAAGATAATTACATGTTGAAAAAAAAATAATAAATACAAGCCTCTGAGCACACGCTCTTTTATTTTTTGGGTAAAGATTAATAATTTACATTTATTATAATTTGTGATTTCTACTTTTTTTCAATCACACTTTCTCAAAAAAATAAATTTTTCAATCACACAAAAAAAAAAAAAAAAAAACCTAAGGTTGTAATGAATTTTATTTAAAAAGAAAAAACAATTGAAGGAGTTTTGTAAATTGAAGGAGTTTTAAAACTAGCAAAAGAGTAATCTTATTTTGTAGGGAGTTAGCGAGTAGAAGTAGGAATTTAAAGAGAGATGCTACATCCACAACATTTTTACAACATTTTCACAATAAATCATAGGTGGTTAGTTGTTATTGGTTCAAATTTGAACCTAACACTAAAATTAATTTTTTGCCCCAACAATAATAACCAATAACAACTTGTCACTTATGATTTGTTGTAAAAATGTTGTGAAAATGTTGTAGACATATCATTTCTCGGAATTTAAATTAACGTAAAAGTATGAGTTTATTAGAAGCAGAAAAGCATTTCAATGCAAAAGTAGGAATTTATTATTTTTGTCAATTTACTATTTTAATTCCATTTTTAAGTTTTAGATAGGTGTATTTTTTATAGTAAATAAAGCAATAATCAACTTTCTTTTTCTAATTTATTATTTTAATCCCATTTTTAAGTTGTTGGTTAGTTAATTTAGGGGTATTTTGATGGAAAAAATAATAATAACTAACTTTCTGAATTTTCTTAATATATACAAATTTTAAGTTGTTGGTTAATTAATTTAAAGATATTTTTGACAGGAAATAAAATAATAATTAACTTTCTAAATATTTTTAATATATATAAATATAATATATAAAATTTAAAATAAAAAGAAAAAAAAAATAATGGTGACTTGAAAAATTAGGAGAGTTCTAAAGGGTATGAATACAAAAGGACAGAGGTTTTGAGCAAAATAACCTCCTTCAGCCTTTCTATTTTGTAAGTTAGACAACGTTTGAAACAATTTTGGAAAATAGCATCTCGAGTTTCAAAAAATCGAGATCCACATAAAAAACTCGACCTTCAAAGACTCGCGTTCTGAGTGGGAAAATACCACATAGATCTCGAGTCTTTAAGACTCGAGTTTTATGCAAAAAATTTCACCTATAGTGGCGTTTTTAAGCCTTACTGTGACGTTTTAAATCCCTATAGCGGCGTTTTTCTGCAAAAATTTTTTGTAAGTACCAGGTTTAGGGTACCCTATAGTGGCGTTTTTAATCCCTATAGTGACGTTTTAAAGCCATATAGCGGCGTTTTTTGCAATTTATGGAAATCGAGTCTCTAAAACTCGATTTTCAGCGCAATTTTTTTTCTCCAAATCGAGACTTAAAAACTCGAGTTCCATCTGGAACTCGAGTTTTAGATACTCGAGATGTTATTTTTCAAAATTGTTTTGAAATATAACAATTAACTAAATTGTTTAATATTTATTGTTATTTTAAAAAAAAATTCCAAAAGGACATCATCTTTGTAGTTGTAGACTGTGGATAGACACTAGACACACAACCACGTATAAACAATTTGTTGAACACTCTAAACTTTTACGAATTAGTGCCCCAAGACTGCGCGTTTGGTGAGAATTCATTGTAGTAATAACCGTAATCTGTAAGAAGTACAGATACGGCGCCGTTTAATAACAACCTAGAAATCCATGAGCTCTGGTAGTGGTTTCACTGCTTCTTCAGCCTTCTCTCTCTCTCTCTCTCTCTCTCTCTCTTCGTAACTGAGGCCTGAGATTTTCGTGGTTTTAGGTATGCTGTCGTTCTTTAAGATTAATACCAGTTCTTAAATCAGTATTGTTAATGACGATAGTTTGTTTTTGAGTGCCCATTAATTGTTTGATGAAATGCCTCTGTGACCTGTTTGCAAATACTTATTGCACGACTTCTTACTCTGATATTTTGATCCATGTTTTCAAAAACAGTGGTATTCTTAATCATGGGTTTGTAAAAAAATGCTTAATGTTCAAATTTATTTACACTTTCCTATGGTGAAAATTCATTTTATTTGGCATTGATTCTAAAGCTTTGACATTTGAGATTTAGACCCATATGTAAAACTAATAGATACATGTGGGGTTCACTTTTGCTTTCTTCTAGTTTTGGGGTCAATCAGATTGATATATGCTACTAGTGTTCATTACACAATAGTTGAAATTTCACTATTTGATGATAGCACAAGGATACATAAGTTTAGTGTTTTATGATCTGCAGGGAATGAGAATTCTGCGAAGCCTTGAGGTCTGGAAAATGGGCACTGTTAACTATTTGGATGCACTTAAGCTCCAGGAAAAGCTCGTGGCCGATAGAAAAACTCGTAAAATTGCAGATACTGTCTTGTCCTTGCAACACCCGCCTACATATACCCTTGGCAAACGACGGACTGATCACAATTTGTTGATCCCCGAGTCTGAACTTAAAATGATAGGAGCTGAACTTTGCTACACACAAAGAGGAGGGGACATTACATTTCATGGTCCACATCAAGCAATTTTGTACCCCATTATTTCTCTCCGGGATATTGGAATTGGTGCTCGAAATTATGTGGAGAAACTTGAGTTAACTATGATTGAATTGGCCTCTCTGTATGGTGTGAGAGCTTGTGCTGGACAAAAGGGTGAGACGGGGGTTTGGGTTGGAGAGAGAAAGATTGGTGCTATTGGGGTTAGTATATCATATGGAATCACTTCTCATGGGTTAGCATTCAACGTTGATCCTGATCTGAGCTATTTTAAGCATATTGTGCCTTGTGGGATTGCCGATAAAGAAGTTACTTCTTTGAGAAAGGAGACGGATTCTGTGCTTCCAACTGAAGAAGTAATTCAAGAACAGTTAATTTCTTGTTTTGCAAGACTATTTGGTTATAGCAATCTTATTTGGAAAGAGAAGGGTTCGATTTTGTCAGATAATGGGGAAAACTGATGAGATGGCTATTATGTGCCAAACAATTTGTCTCTGTAAGCTTTGTACCTTATCATCAATTTATTCATTGAATTACAAATGATAACAATTTTTGTATTTTGTATTTTGTTTTGATACATAATGTTCAAAATTGTTGTTGCTGTTGTTGTTGTTGTTTTTTTTTTTTTAAAGCAGTTGTGAAAGTTGTTTCCAGTTTAGGGGTCTATATATATTGGAAAAACTAAAGAAAACTGGCTATTCCTAGATTCTATAATATCTGGGGAAATTTTATTGCTTTTTAAATATGGACTTAGTGATGTTATTGCTACTTATTCAAAAATAAATAGCTGTTAAAACTGTCAATATAGTGTTATAAACTTTAAAAGAGAGTTTTTATTTTTATTTTTTAAATTCAATGGTTACAATAAGGGAGAGGGATTTGAACCTTAAATGTCTCCATTGGAAATACCAGAAGGCGCTAGTTGAGTTACAAGACTCTTGGAAAAAAATATAGTCAATAGAGCTTTAAACCCAAAAAAGAACACGTTTGGCTGATCATTAAAGAAAAAAGTCAGTTTAGCATGGAGTTTTCAAGGACTTAGTGACTAAAATTCTGTTGTTCTGCCTTCCTATATTTAATCATAATCTGAAGGTTTTTTTATTTTATTTATATATATATATATTCTTTTGCAAGATTTGAGAGCAATAACTATTGAAAGCTGGTTTCTTGAAGCTGCTTTTCAATCTTAGAGCTTTTTGAAGTGATTCCAATAGAACTATATTAATATTTCTATCAGAGAAAAAAGTGTCCTTACTGGATGATTTTTATAACATCTCATCTAATTGGCATGTTTGACTGGAAAAACGAAGTCATTTTCACTATTGTGTAGTGCTGTTTGATCATTCATTTAAAGGGTAAGAAAGTCAGCACAATGTCTTCTATGATAGTCATGCTGACATAGATCACATGTTTTTTCACTATGGACAGAATCTTTCAGTCCACATGCACGTTTGAAATAAAACTCATTAAAAATCTTCATTCAATTTACAACTTCAGGAATTCCCTTGACCAGATCTTGTATCCTTCAACCTTCATGACTGATTTCCTTCCATTAAAGGAGATGGGTTCTTTTTATATACATAAAGAAGAAATTCCAATTCCTAGTGAATAAAAAAAGAGCTGACTATATTATTGATTTGCACATTGTTGAATGGAGAAAATCCTATTATTTTGAGAATGTATCATTTATATATTCTTGAAAGATTGCTGATGCGGCTTGGGCAAGTGGATAAATCTTTTAATTGCTTTATTTATTTATATATTTGCTGAAATCCATGTTCTACATTGAATACATCTTTGAATCTTCAAAAACAAGCGGCTCCATGGGAAGAAAACCTTGCTATAATGGAAGTTTCAACTGGAAGGCCTTTCTTTCAATTAGATGAGCCTAATGTGCTTAGTGGAGTTAAATACTTTGCCATTTTAAACATGGAACAAAATCTTTGAACCTTGTTTCAGCTGAAAGAACTGCCGACATCCCACACTATGCTGTTCACATAAGCTAGGTTCTAACACCCCCCCCCCCCCCCCCAAAAAAAAAAAAAAAAAAAAGAAAAAGAAAAGGAAAAGGAAAGTCCTAGATCTAAATTAGAATAACTCAACTTGAATAGGAGGAGATTGTGAACACTGAACAGTACAAGGTGAAAGAGGAGCAGTCAGTTTCCTTGAAGATGATAAGTGTTTGTGTTATAAAAAGCAGGCTTACCCAGCTAACTTTAGCTGTGTTTGTGACACTTATTAGATATACAAAATTAGTTAGTTATTTAATAAAACATGGAAGGACAGAAAATGATGTAACTGATTTGGTTTCATGTGATAAGTCACATGAGACATCTTGTAAAATATTGAATGTTTGCAGAGAAGTCAGAAAAATATATACTCAAATTCAGAATCACATGATAAGCTGCTTCCAAGCTCTATCCTACTAGAAAACAAAGGAGGAAATTCTTCAGGAATCAGTAAACTCAAGTGAAAGATGTTACCAAGGCCTAAGCAGGTCAAATTAGGGTCCAAACAACTTCGAATGTTCAATCAAGTATATGCAGTAGACCTCACAATCATTTGTCTTTTTTACACACCTGATTGGCCTAGTTTAATCTTGTTACCTACCACTTAATTGTTCTGTCTTAGCCAGTCTTCTAGATGAATATCTGGCAGTTTTCTTACTCTGCTTACTTGTGAGCTGACTGAAACAGGGTTTATACTTTAACCCCAGACAGAATAAGTCAAATAATGATACTAAATTCTCTGCCAATTACCTTGGTTAGTTATCTGCAATACTTGACATGAACCCAAACACCTGATACCCTTTAATGTGTAAGAGTATTTAAGTACCATGCAGGCTCTCAAAAGAAAATATAGTTACTGTTAAGTAACATGTGTACTTTCTCACTCTTAGGCTTAAGCACAGCCTGTATGAAAGAAGCATGAACCACCATCTATCTTGAAAAGAGATCTGCAAATTCTTAGCAGCAAATTTCATCTGTCTACCATGTCTATTTCATTTTCTTTCCAACCAAATACCAACATGAGAAGCAGCAAGAGAGCTTTGTTTAATCTCTTTGCCTTATTTTGCTTGCTTATTCTCATGTGTTCTTTACTGTCACTCCAGTATGATTTGAAAATTTGTCCGAGAGACAGAAATCAGCCAAGGAGACTGCTAGTTTTAGTCAGCTCCTTTTCTGCAAAATCAAACAAGTTGGATGAAGCCATGGAAGATGCCAAGAAATCTGTTGAGACAAGCCTACGAAAGGCGCCGCCAAGCAAATCCAATCCTATCCAGAACAAGTAACCTTGATAGAATTTGTGTGGAGATCTCAACTAGAAAGAGAAATTAATTTACATTCTCTTTCCACATTTTTGCAGTTTTTTACTTGTACTATTCAATAGGTAGGAGAAATGGTTCTCTATCACTTTTTTTTTTTTTTTTTTGGGGACACTTACTCTGGTTTTAGATCTCTGCTTTTACAAATATGCAATTCTTTGAATTAGTACTATATTTAGGAGGAGATGAGGGAGAAGTGTATTTACAGAATTTTAAAAGAAAATGTCATAGAATGTATTATTTTGTTTCAGGAGATTGCCAGCTTCTTGTTGGCTATTGATGCTGAATATGGTTTTGTTTTAGATTAATCATTATGCTAGTGTTTATAGTGATATATTGATTTTTAGGTTCTCCTTATAACCTTATGTCTATATATTATTATTTTCCTTTTTTTAATTTTCAATATATACAGAAAAATGTAAAGATGTTGAAATGCTACTGTGGCTCATTTTGTCATTATGTTTCCTAGTATTTCTACATGTAGCCACATGTAATGAGCAGTGTAGGAATGATTGTTAATTTCTTTGGCTAGTTTAGGGTAGCCTGTGCCATGAGGAGATGAAAGGAAGTTCCACAAGTTGATTCTCACAAGAAGAATAATTCCTGAATTTTGACCTCCTTTTAGGTAGAAGAGAACCTTTTCTCCCACAAAAGGTATAATGGTTCCCTCACTCTCACAATTTTTTTGAGGCATCATCTTCTTCCCTTGTGCTCCTAAAAATCGCATGTTTCAGATATATCACGCATGAATTTCTGAGTTTTCTCCCCTACACAACACGAGGAGCCCATGTCATCCTGGCCACATTTTTGGCCCTAGTCCAGCTTCTTATTCTTTCAATGCAGAAGCATTGCAAGACTACTAGAGATGGCAAAATGGGAAATATATGGTTAATGCTTGCAAGTTTCATATACTAGGCAGGATTGGTGAATTTTCATCCCTTTCTCTACACACCAATTTTTGAATTAAGGATTATGCACCTCAATGAATGGACATCATAACAAATCTAACCTTATACTGCATGATAGTGCAGGATGGGTTTAAGGTATGTTCTTATGCTTTGGCCAAAAGAAAATAAAAGAAAAAAGAACTTACACAGTAAAAATATTCTATGTAATATGTGCCCAATTTGATACTTCTAATGACTGAATTTACTGTCATTTAAAAGTACTGTGTTTATTCTGGATTTAATTTATGAGTCTCATATTAAAGGCCCTTTTCTGATGAACTACAGTATTTTTGAAGGCCACTCCATCTCATTGAAGAATGATTAAGTTTTCTAATGTGAGACAAAACTTCTATAAAAGAAGCTTTTTCCAATGTTACCAGTTTTCTCCATTCGGATCTTAATTGATTAATACAATAGATGGTTAGGAGGTTGCATGCTCATAAAACCTTACTTTATGCATCAGATCACATCTATAACCATTGATCAGAAACTTTTAACATTAACAGTTGGAAAACATTGGACTTCGCTGAATGCTTTGTACACTCATGTAATTCATCAATAGGCAACACGTTTAGTTCTCTAAATATCGTATATCCTCATCTCATGAGAAAATTTACTACTACAAGGGGCTCTGGCCAAATATTGGACTAAAACTTCCCAGTTGCCAGATAGTATATGAGATCTACAAGTTGCACCTTTATGGAAGTACAATATTGGCTATGACATTTTGAGTGTTCTGAATAGTGTTTTAAATTGGGATAACAGATAAGATTTTTTAATCCACTTTACACAGTTTCTAAGAAAACAAACAAAAAACAGAAATTTCCATAAGCGAGCGACATATTGATGCAAACAAGTTCAAATACAATGTAATGTAGAATCTTAAATTCATGAGAAGAATCCTGAACTTTGTATGGTTGGTTGGTACTTGGTACTAATAATCCTTGTAAAGTGCAGTTCAAAATTTAAGTACTGAAAACCAAATTATGCAGAGATTACTTGAAATTGGGATTGATTTATCATAAAATGGAAAGTACGTATAAAAAAAATTATGCAGGACAATCTTGAAGAAACTCTATGCTTTCGTAAAATACTGATTATATTCAGTACAAGATTGAGCACATTGCCGGCCCAAATTGGCTGCCAAAAACTTTTGTTATACACCATTTACAATATGTATTAATAGCATTAGCATGCTGATATTTCATATATATCTTTCTTGGAGGTGAAAGAATTGCCTCAGATGATTAAATTGGTAAAGCAGAGAATATAACTAAAATTTGATGCTTTGCAACTGCTCCAAATTGCATGGTGGTCTACTTGGACCAAATTTTCCAGTCAGTAATGTGTTTTGCACGCCCATGGGACAGTCTATTGTTGCTATAGAGTTAAGGTATGTTTTCTATAACATTAGAACCTTTTTGGGATTCTTTCATTGCTTCAATAATCATCTGAACTTTCTGTAATTGTATATGTCCTTCTTGGTAGAATATTTATGCATATATGTCAAATATCTTATTAAATTTCATCTCTTAAATGTTTTACTTATTCTGTTTAAAAAATGATAGATACGAGGCAGGACAATATGACTACAATGTGCTTATTTCATTTTAAGTTTATGTTACCTATTTATTATAATTGCTTGTCCATTGCTAGTATGCTGCTTGTGCTTTGTCCCTACACAATCAATGTCCTACTTATGCACGTATGGTAATTTAACCTAAAATTTTTAGTTTTATAATGCCAAGTGAGTAATAGAATAAACTTCAATTGAAAATATCGTTCTGAGTGAGGTATGAACTTCAAGTTTCAAACTGTTGATTATTTAATTTAACACTAAAAAGAGATTGCTGTAAGGGTAACAATAAGATCAATCTCTCCTATGCTTTTGCACTGCAGATAGTCTCATGCACAATGCCAGTTGTGGCAATTATCTGTCCGTGTTTACTTTATGCAACATGGTACAAAATGAAAATAGTTTGGTACCACGCGTGCGCTCAATGCAATTGATGCGCCACGTAATTAATAATAAAGCTCCACGTTACAGCAGTCTCTCATCCTCAGATGACTCAATTACTTTAAATTGCTCTTCCTTGTATCACTCACCAGCATCCCTCTACAAACTTCAGAATCTTATCCCTAAATTTTCACCTTTTTTTCCTTTCTAAATACTATCATTTTCCAAAATATGAGAATTAGAAATAGACGGCCTTCCTTTCCTCCTCCTCCTCAATATGCACCTATAACTGGGCCGGCACGTCTCCTTTCACAAGGTTCACGAGGCAGGCATTTCTTGGTAGGAAAAGAGAGGAGGCGCATTAAATGGTCATGTTCTCCATTGGAAAAACCTATAGCTCAAGAATCAAGAAAGAACCAACATGGTAATATGGAACCAACAATCACTAGGGGATTGAATTCTTTGAATTGTGTCAGGGAGGAGAAAGATATGGACAGCTGCATGCAGAACAATTCAAGTCCAGTAATTGATGTCATTTTCTTCCTTCCTTTTCTTTTAAGAAATTTTAGTATATCAAGTTCTAAATGTCCCAAATTATTTATTCATTTTCTTTTTTTGTCAACATCTTGAATTCCTCTTTACTCAAAAAAGAAAAAGAAAAAACATCTTGAGTTCCTCACTACAGCTTGTTCAACCACCACCTAGCTCTGTTCAATTCTGATAAAAATTCATTTGATCTTCTACAAGTTATAATTTTGAACCTATATCCAATATAGATCTCACAAGGACAACAAGGGAAGACAGATGAAACAAAAGAAATGCCTTTATGTGCCACACCGGGGTAAATATGTATCTTTTTTATTTATGTATTTTATCATTATTTACCTAAATTTGAATGCAGATTATTCAATCTAGTTTGGGAAATATAAACACATTTCCCCATTTGCCATTGTGATGCTATTAAAATCCATAAATTAAATGATATGATACATTTATTCCAGTGCTTCACTTGTGATAAATTAAGTTTCTCAATATCTTTGATTCATAAATATATAAGCAATCTTTGTTTCTTATTGACAATGTTGTGGTTCTCAATATATTCCGGTTCTTTTTTCACAATATATTTGGTGGTGTATCAGTTCTTTGCTTTTGGATTACAGAATTCAATCTACCACATGAAATCTGTTAACTTAAAGAGACTTTTCCCTGTCACAGTTATGGGGAGAGCTCTTGTGTTGCTGTTACAGTTGACATTGCCCTGCCTTCAGCTTCCTCTGAAATAGGTAAAATGTATGTTCATTTTTAAGTAGTGGTGCCACAAGATCATCTTGAATCATGTGGAATGCGATTTTCTCAATTCATCTCAAACCTGAAAGTTGTTCTGCACTTCTCTAAATCTATCTCATATTAGGAGTATCTATTGTATGAGAAATGTAATTTCTGCATAGCTCATTTTCACCAGTTTGCACATTTCGGTTGAAAAGAATATACTTCATCCAAAAATGTAGGATTCATTACGTATTGTATGGCACAGTGGATAAAGTATAAATGAGCAATCATTATATCACGGGATTCTTCTTGCTTTTTCTCTAGTTGATAAAAATCCTACTGTGTGGCTGAACAACTAAGAGTTTCATCCAAAACACTGATTTGGGGTGGGGTGTGTTCTTTGCACAAGAAAATCATCTTTACTAATTTAAATCTGTTGAGGCCCAAAAGAATTTCCGGGCTCAATGACAGTAGTGAGCATTTAGATTGAGAAGGGTCAAGAGCTTTGTGGTCTTCAAACTCAAACTTACAGTTCCCGACCTAAAAAAGGAAAGAAAGACTTACAGCAAGAGCCATCTTGCCAATGTTTTTAACTAGATAAAATTAAGGAATTTAATGTCAGTCAACTTGTGATATTGATCGATATCTATAAGTTTTTCATAGATATACATGGATGATAGAAATATCATTAAGAAATATTTAGACAGTTTAATTCAAGATTGAAAGAAGAATGATTATACAAGGCCACCACCACCAAAAGGCTGCCTAGTTTGAAGTTAAATTCATACAAATACATTTTGATATCATTTCTTATTAGCTCCAAGTTTTTTATTGTTTCTTGGCAACAATACAGCATAGTGTCCTGTGTCTATATTTTACTCCTTGAGAGGTGTTCTGAATCAGGAGAGAAGCTACCATTAAAGAAGAGCAAACTGTACCATCAGTGGGAGGCCAAAGCAGAAGATAAAAATATAGCAGTGGAAGAGAAAAATATAACTGTGCAAGTGGCAATGGAAAATGAAACACCAGAGGTTGCAGAGGAAAATGCAATAGATGTAAATGATAAAGATGGAATAGTAGAAGTAAAGATGGCAGCAACAGAAATGCTTGATGTTGATTGGCAGGGAAACAATATCATTAATTGCGTTGTAAACTATGAATCAGTTCCTCCTTCACCTCCATTTTGTAGCCCGCAGAGGCAAGAAAAACAAGAACAGATCACCTTTGATGAGAAATTTGTTGAGCCACTGGAGAAGCTGAGAAGGGGAAGGAAAAGGAAGCAGGGAAATTATCAGTCAGCTGATGACAACAGGCCTGTTCAGTAAGTACTCTCACCCAAACATACACAAGCTTTTTTATGCCTTCTAGTGCCCATAATGATTTTTACTACTACGAGTAACTTTTGATGTTACAAGTTCATTGATAGAAAGTGAGAGCATGTTATAATTTACTTTAGGGCTTTGTATTTGAGGATTCCATCTTGATCTTCATTTGAATGTTAACACATAAATGACAACATTTTGAGAGAGAGAGAGAGAGAGAGAGAGAATACATGGAATAAACTATTTCCATGAGATGCTATAATGATTATATACATATATATATATATATATATATATGTTGGATAATTCCCACCATTTGTGATTCTTTCCATATGTATGTGCACATGGACTAGTAATAAAGAATAAAATCTCAACCATGAAGGTACAAACAAAATCAGAAGCCGAAGAGAGGAAGATCGAAGAGGTGGCAAGACGATTATTTCTATTGGACTGATTGGTATTCTCTCTCTCTCTCTCTCTTGTATGCAAAGTGTGCTTGTGCATTTTCTCACATGTATATTTGTGTGTATCCTTCTCATGTACACGTAGTTAGTCAATAAATTACAATTTTAACAATGAAGGTATGTGGAGAAGCAAAAGTGACAAAGAGTTCAGCCAAGAAAGGTGACAGATCAGTCACTAAAAGAGAACAACTGGTACATTCTTTGTGTATGCTCACAGACTTGTGCAATTATGTGCATGAGTTGATGTGTCTTTGTTTGTCATGCTTCTTATGGATTTATATTCATAACAAATAGATCAATTGTGCAGGAATGAAGAGAAGCCAAAAGAGGGCAAGGCCAAAGAAGAATAAAGATTACTCAATCAGTAAATCTGATTCAGATCATTCTAAAAAAATTTGCAAATTTTGTAGTGTGATAACTATACATCTGTTATATATGAAGTGTCATCTTTCATTTCATTTTCCCCCCTTAGCAGTAACGTTTGTATAAGCAGTAACTGGATAGAAACATACAAACCTCAGTTTGCTCCTATGTGGTCTGAATTTGGTGCCCTGACATTGGATTGTTGGCATAAAATTTGGTCTGGTTTGGCACTCCAAAAAAGTCCACTGATTTTGCAGTTTTGGCCATAGAAATTTAATTTATTACTTTAAATATCTAATTTCGTTCTTCAACCATTGGGTAAAGTTCAATTTGGTCCATCCTTGAAGTTTCAAAATCAAGGTTTATTCTTTGATCTCGAATTTATTTAAAATTTAACGGAATTTACTGATGAGGCAAATAAAATAGACATTAAAATATTATTATAAAAAATGTTAAAATTTGAAATCAAGTCACTTTCAATTATTAATTGGGTTAAAATTCAAATAGAGAGGACCTAATGATGAAATTGACTTGATTTTAAAAGTTAAGGGACTAAATTGACCAAATTAATAATTGAGAGAGTAAATTGAAGTTTGCCCATTTAACTACCAAATTAACCTCTCTTTTTTTCATTACTTAAAGAAAATCACTTTGAATTCTTATTTGCAGTGGGCTGAAATAGGTACACACAAAATCAGACAAGCTGACAAAAAGTGCACTCTGAAATTGTGGTTAGCAGTATGAACTCAGTTGACAAGGTGACCAAAAGCGCACTCTGAAATTGTGGTTAGCACTATAAACTTAGTTGACAAGTAGAGGAAGATATCTCAAAAAGCCTTGCCACATATGGCATTGTAAGATAAAGTCAAGTTTCAGTAGATAAGGTTACACTACAAACTAATTAAATGCCAAGGTTTGGCAAGATAAATCAGTCGACTTCTCAGCTGGTTGGTAGATTAATTAGAGAACTATTCATTATATTTTCCCAAATCTCAAATCTCTTCTTTGTTGGGGAGATTATATATGACCAAGCTACTGGTGGTTGGTAGTGTACTTCTTTGAGAGTATATTCCAAGCATTCTTTTTTCTTTTTCTTTTTTTGGTTGCAAAGAAAAAAAGTTAGAGAACTAATACTTTGGCGACTTTCCTGGGATGGAATTAGGTGCTCTACTGAAATGAGTAGTAAAGAATAATATTTGGTTAATTAGAAAGAAGTCCTTATACTGTCACTGAACTAGTGGGGTGCAAAACTGTATACATTGCCCTGTTTTATTCTTGTTGTTGTCATCTTTTCTCTTAGCTTCGTACAATCGTCACTGAACTAGTGGGCGCAAAACTGTATACATTGCCTTGTTTTATTCTTGTTATTATCATCTCTTCCCTTAGCTTCGTACGGTGTTACTTGACAGCAGATATGAAATTAGCGGACACTTATTCAGGTTGATGGAGTTTGAATATGGGGTGTTGTCAATTTAGTTTGTTAATGGTCTGATGATCTCTTCTCAGTATGTCTGTGTCCTTTTTAGAGCCATTTGTGTATTTGTGGCTTCGGCTTGTCTCACAGTCAGATGCTATTAAATATAACAAATTTTTTAGGAATGTGTGCCCCAACAAACGTGGAGTGCACTGTCAGTAATTCCCATTATTTCCAGAGGCTGCATTATCAAATTAGTTTTAAAGCAGTGACTTTATGAAAAATTCTTGTTAATTTGTTCCTGAAGCTCCCAAATCTGAACCCAGACTCATAAATATTTGCAAGAATTGTCCTATAGGGTTTTTAGGTAGCTTCCTCCAACATTTTTTGTATGTTAGATTATCAATGAGAACCAATCAAATGAATCTGAAAACGTACCTCCTAGTGTGTGCTCAATGGATTATGCATTACCCAAGAACATCTAAAATAGGTGATCTTCTCTGCCTCTGTTGCCCAAAACGAAGAACTGAAAATAAAAACTAAATTCTGCCTCATCTGACTGCGTTGTATAATTTGAATGCCAATCCATAAGGCATAGAAATATCAGACTCTGTGATAACCCTTTTCTTTTTTGAGTGGCAGGGAATCAAAGGTTGGATAACTCAATCTAAAATCTAAGCCATTTGTTAATATATCCACGTATATGCAAATGCAATTCACCTTCTTGGGTACCCGTGAAATGAAATAAAGCAGAATAGAATGCAAAGTATACGCCACAAGTAGACAAAAGGATCATTGAAGGAAAAGGAAAAAGTCCATGCCCAAAAAATATGAAGAAAATTATTTTCAAAAAGTTAAAATTGGCAGAGCAATTTCTACAGAAACAAAAAAGATAAGAGAGAGAGAGAGAGAGAGAGAGAGAGACCCTTTTCATCAACAATATTCTTTTCTTCCTTTCCTTTTTCTTCTCTCCCTCTACTTCTCATCTAACTACAAAAATTTAAAAAAAAAAAAAAAAAAAAAAAAAATTCAATTTTCCCTGCCTGCTTCTGTATTCATCTGAATTTCTTATTCTGAATCACTATCCATACTTCCCATTGCCTTCAATCCTCTGGGTCTCTGCATTACATTTTAGCCAAATCACATACCCTCTTAACAACTGTATGAGTGTTATCTATATACCCTACATTTGGTTGCTCAGAAAACACAGGTAAAAGTAAAAGAAAATTCATGAGTCAAAGTTCAGGTTGAGTGGTTAGAGCTTTTACAAATCCTGAGTATCCAATATTGAATTTTTAATTTAATTTTCTTCACTTCTCCTGAATTTTCTTAGCAACCAAGACTGCATTAAGAAAAGCATTAAACAACCACAACAAGAGAGATATAGAGTAAGTTGTACCTTCTTTGCAGCCTTTTTTTCCCTCACTTCATACCTCTCTTGGCACAGATCCGATAGCCATGCACCTGGACTGACCAACTGCAAGAAAATACAGGAAAAGATAAAAACATAAACACAACCAAGTCACAAAGTTTGTTCCCTGCCTAATTTTCATAACAAAAAAAATGAAGATTTCGCACAGGTATGAGTATGACTAAGACACTTACAAGTAAGCTTCTTTGTATCAACTTAGCCCTCTTCTTGGGTCTCTGAGGAGGCTTACACCCTTTCATAGCCATAAAATCCTCCTCCTTTTCTTTGCTAGACAGTGTGATAAACAGCTTTGGCCAAACAACCCCTCTATCCTCCTTTACAGGATCCAACAACACCTTCCCATTATCATCCAATCCCAACGAACCCCTTGTTGTGTAATATCGATCTTCCTTCTCTGGCGATGTCACCAACACTTTCCGGTTATTCATTGGCAAGTCAGAGTTCCTAAGAACCAAAAAGGAACAAGAAGTTCAGCACTTTACTTCTCCAAATGATTAAATCTGGTTTTGTGAAAAAAAATCACATAACATTACAGTAAAGAATACTTTCATATGACAGTACAATAACAAGAACTCCAACAACAACTGCAATATGATTCCTATTGTTGTATGTTTCTTTTCTTACCTTTTCTAAGCAATCAATCAGAGTATAAATCAAATTACACTTCCTTTTTCTTTCATTTACTTTCTTAAGCAATCAATTAAGCTAACATAATGAAATCAATCAAACCTTATAATGATGATAATAGCCAATGTAAGAAAGGGCATTAATCAAATGATCTTCATGGATCTAACCCAATAGCACAGCCACTCCAACATTTTTCCTCTATTTCCCTTTCTCTAAGCCTCCTAAAGCTTGAAACTTTCTCTACCACCCATTTAGTTCCCAAGAAATCAAAGTAAAAGATATAAACTTTGCATTCAAGTTCTCACATTTCCTTAGAGAAATTAAGAATTTTCCTTTCAAATTTCATCTGGGTTTTTGTTTATCTTACTTATTGATTCGATGGGGCTGTGGAGAAACTGATTCTTTCTCGGCAGCGCTAACCACTCGGCGATCAACACGAGAAGTAATTTTCTTCTTCCCCAAACAATCTGATTTGTTGGCTAAGCTTTGGTCTTTGACTTTCACACATCTAAGCCTCTTTCTATTACCCCACTGCAACCCAAAGTCTGTCTCAGTAGCTCTATTGTTGTTGTTATTGTTGCCGTTGTTGTTGTTGTTATTCGCTCTATGACTTTTTGCTTCCTTTTCCATTTCTGTACAACAAGACCAAAACTTTCTACAAATTAGCCAATACCCATTTGGGTTTTCTCTCTGAAACTCATAGGAATACTGAGAAATTGAAAATTTTTGTGAGAACAAATTGTAGCAATCTGTGAAAGAAAAAGTGTCACTGACCTCAAGATCTAAAGGATAACACAAATGGGGTCTCTGAAACCTGTCTCAAATCATCAAAATCAGCCTGCATTTTCAAAGATAAAAAGCAATAACCCCATCAATGAAATCCTAAAGCATTTACAGAAGAAAAAACCAGAACAAAGCAACAGAGTAAACAACTCCATTTGGTTGCTGTGAGAAAATAAGAATATAGAATGTTGAAATCCAATCAGAACTGCCAATTTTTTTGCTTCTCATCTTTTTTCTCTAGGCAACCAAACAATCCATAACTGCACAAAGATTGAGAGAGAAAGAGAAAGAGATAGAAGGATTACAAGGATGAGACTTCTTCATTCACATATGGCAGAAAGAGAGAGAGTTGGAAAGAAGGACTTTTTGTATTTTCTCAGAGGAAATTTACACAAAGATCAAAGTTGTAACATTTCTGGGTATGTGTTAGTTTGAGCTTTGAGAGGTATAGAAATTAAAAAACCAGCGCTTATTGTGTAATCAATTCTACACACAAACCTCTCCCCCTCTCTCTCTCTCTGTTTTTCTCTGTTCTGTTTCTCTTCCTTTCACCCTACTTTGGTTTTTCTTCCTTACTTCTTTACAATGTGTTTTTTTAACTCTCCATTTTGTATGGGAAATAGGTTGGAATTGATCATGACCGTAGGATGAAAAATGGACGGTCAGATGAGTTTCCCTCCAACTGTTTGGCATTGCCTATTGGCCATTGGTGCTTGGAAGGAGTTGGAGTTGGAGTTGGATTTGGGAGGCTTTTTTGGATTGGGGTATTTTCTTTTCTATCTTTCACTTTGTTGTGTTGTGTCTATATAAGCGCACGTGACAATGACTTAGAGCACGTGGCTTTGACAATATATATATATATATATATATATATATATTTTGGTAAAAATATATTTGTACAAGTTGATTAATATAACTGCTATATACTAATCCAGAAAAAAAAATAAAAAGTGCTAACTGCTAAATGATACAAACCCTAATCTCTGAATTCAAAGTTGCAAAAGATAAAAAAAGCTTATGTGGTGGGGTTCACCCAAAGAGGACCTTGTAATGCCACTATGATTCCAAGTCAAGAATTCAGAATTTAATGATATCATGGCGGTGTTGTTCTGTTTTGTTTAAAGTGATAAGATAATGAAGTCACCATTTTTTTTATTTTTTATTTTATTTATGTAAGATGTAATTATATTACTATGGTAATATCAACTATAAAATAATTACCTATAAAAAGCAATTATCCTTGAACGCGGACATCATTCCGTTTAAATTCTATTGTATCTATTAAAAGCTAAGGTAAATTATATATTTGGTCTTTAATTTTTGTAATGAATGTCTTTTTGGTTCATAATATTTTAGAGGTGTTAGTTTAGTCCTTAACCTTTTGGTATTGTGTCAAAATAATCCTTACAGTTAAGTGACGGATGAAAAATACCAACAAGACTAACAGACATATTAAAATATTATTATTTTTACCAAATAAGTTGTCACATGTCCAACTAAAAAAAAAGAAAAAAGAAAGCCAATTGATTTGGGAACATAATCCACTGTGAAAGGAGAGTCTGAAAGTGCTCAATCTACGGCAACGGTGATGGCAACCCACCCATCCATGGCGAAGCTAATATAGCTAATGGAGAGGCCTGGCTGAGTGGAGATCGGCGACCCACTCATCACAAAGCTAGTGCAATGCTCTCCTCATCGCCGCCATCCTTGTCTTCTATGTTCATTAACTGCTTCAGCACAACACTCCTTTGTTCCATCACTCATCTCATCATCCGCATCGACAAACTCAATCAACTCATCAAGCGCCTAAAAAATCATTCAGTAATATATTACTAGATCATGTCTATGTGACTTTGTCCTCCATATAAGCCAACAATTGTTATGACTTTCGCAAAATTTCTATTTTATTAGATCGTGTTTTGATTTTGAATTTTATTTTATTTATTATTATTTTTTATATATAAAGTGGTATATCTAGTTGTATTCTTGTTTGAAATGTATCTTGAGGATTATTTATTTATTCGTTTAATTCTAATTTACAATAGTTTTCATTTGGATTGTTTGTTAATTCTATAATCGTTGTTATTATTGTTAAAATAAATTACGAAAATATAAAATGGATTTGGGACCTTTGTTTTAGTTTTTCGGGATTTTTCTGTGAAAAAAAATTTTGATTCCCAGTGGCTGTATTAGTTTTGTTGTAGACGGGTGGGTTGTTTGAGCACTCGTAAAGTCTCCAATCTCTCTTCCCCCTTCCCCTTCGTTCCTTTCTCACAATGGATTCAGTTCCCAAATTATTAGGCCAAGGGTTTTTTTTTTTATATTATTATTAATTAAAGGACACGTGGCAATTTACTTGGAAAAAATAATAATATTTTAATATGTCTGTTAGTCTTGTCAGTATTTTGCATCCACCACTTAACGGTAAGGACTATTTTAACATAATACCAAAATGTTAGGGATTAAACTGATACATCTGAAACGTTAGGGACTAAATTGACATTCACTGTAAAGGTTGGGAACCAAATATGTAGTTTACTCTAAAAGTTATATATGGTATCAACTTTTTATATATATATATATAAACATAACATGATACGGACTTAGTTTTATACTTTTATTTGTAAAGATTTTTTGAAAAAAAATTAAAAGGAATTTTTATTTATTTATGTAATATGTCCTTTTTTAAAAACGAGGAAGAAGAGTAATATGTCCTTAATATAGCAAAGGATCGTTTGAGTAATGACATCATACAAAAGTACATTATCAAAAATAAAAAGAAACTCAAGGTAAACATCTTTGGACCCTGGAAGATCCATTACCTTCAATGTTAGTTGGTTTGTATGTTTATTAGATAAAAATTAGATGCAATTTCTTAGCATTAGCACCTTACATCTTTCAATTATATTTACCAATATAGTATAGTGTTATCTCTCTTTAACGATGATTAAATTTAATTATGTGACACACAATAACGTTCTGTTTGTTTCAATAGAAAATATTGTATAAAGATAATTTTTCGTATTTTTCAGTGTTTGGTAGCATAAGAAAAAATGTGTCAAAAGAAAACTATTTTTAATCAACATAAAAAGTATAGTTTATTTTTAAAAATTGTTTTCTACTAATTTCATTTGGAAAAATAATTTTATTTCACAACAAGTTAAATAAGGGAAGTTATGAGATTGTTTTTTAATTCCTTTAAAGTTTCTACCAAATATAAAAAAAAAAAAATGAGATAATTTTATAGAAAATGCTTCTTGAAAAATAAATCAGTTTTTAGAAAAAAGAAGTTTTGCCCAAATTTCTTTAGCAGGCAATAAAAAGAGAGGTAGGGCAAATAGTAAAGTCTTTCTACAGTCAAATGGTATACCTAGAATTTAAGAAAAAAAATTCGGCCAAAATGGCCCATTAGCATGTTTTTTTGAACTATTTAGCAACAGAGCACTGTTTCGGAACTATATAGCAATATACCACTTTTTCTGGTACTCGAGCTTGGTGAGCTCGAGTACCATGTTTTTTACTGGTCAAACATCTTCTAAAAAAAAAAACGCCGCTATAGGGCCCAAAAACGTCACTATAGGGCTTAAAAACGCCACTATAGGGCACATTGAACCTATTATGGGGACCTATAAAAAAATTTTGCAGGAAAACGCCGCTATAGGGCCCAAAAACGTCACCATAGGGCTTAAAAACGCCACTATAGGGCCCCTTGAACCTGTTAAGGGAACTTATAAAAAAAAATTTGCAGGAAAACGCCGCTATAGGGCCCGAAAACGTCACTATAGGGCCCTTAACTTGGTATGGGGGTTTAAAAACGCCGCTATAGGGCCCGAAAACGTCACTATAGGACTTAAAAACGCCACTATAGGGCTCCTTGAATATGGGGCGACAGTGGATTAAAAAAACATGGTACTCGAGCTCACCAAGCTCGAGTACCAGAAAAAGTGGTATATTCCTATATAGTTCCGAAACAGTGCTCTGTTGCTAAATAGTTCAAAAAAACATGCTAATGGGCCATTTTGGCCTAAAAAATTCGGAGGACATTAGTTCTGAATTATAAATCCAGTTCACACTTCCAAATTCCAATGGACAGTCTCATCGCACTGGGCTGTCAATTGGGCAGTTGAATTACACCTAAGAGCAGCCCAAATTTGGCTCAAAGATGAAAAATGAGAGAAAATATGGGCCCAACCCATGCTCCTTCCTAACACTCCCTTTGGAGATCTAGCCCATTTGAGGTTTGAACTTTGAACCTCATTTGGGCCATCCTAAACTAAGTTTTCTAAAAAGTATGATTTGCACAGAAAATAGTTGCCTGTGATGGTTTATATGGTCGAGTGGGCTAAGTTCAAGCTCAGTCTGAGATTTATCTTGGGCAGAGTGGGCAAAGAAGCTAGTGCTGTCTGATTTATCATTCTTCTTCTGTTTTGATATGTCTAAAACTGCCATATTTTCTTTCATATGGTGCTTAAATGTTCATTTAACTAGTTAAAATGTTTGAGCAAAAGGTATATCTGATTATTTTTACCTTCTTTTGCTACCATCCACAAAGTTATGAGTTGTTACTTCCAAGTTACCATAGTCAAAGCAAAATTTCTAAATCCTGACTCATTTCTCTTTTTATTATGACTTGATACTCATAGGTTATAATTAGCTCATCATCATGGAACCAATACCATAATTTGAATTCATACATACAATAAGGTTATCAAGAAGTCTTCAAATGCCAACATCTTTCAAATAAGGCTATCAAGAAGTCTTCAAATGCCAACAACATCTCTCTAACATAGTGGGGTCAAGTATGACTTCTGTTCTGTCATAAACTCCTAATGCCACCCAATGTACGACTGAATGTGTTGGACCATAGCAGAAGTCTTCTTTGGTAAGCACACAGCTATTAGAAAGAAACTAGATCATCAAGCCTAGAAAAGGAAAGAATTTTTTTTGTCCCATACCATCATGATGATCTTTTCATTCAAGTGTCATATATTTTCCATTTGAGAATGATCTTGTTATCCAACAGAAAGAAAAAGCAAGAGTCAATTGTGAACACCTTGGTTCCATTTTGGTTAGGAATTTGGAATTGAAAGAAGCTGTAATGGGCTGTGGTTGGGCAATATTTTCCCCCCCCCAAAAGTTATACTTCATCATTATGAAGTTCTAGAAAAAATTTCTGTATCGAAGATCTGCATGTCCAAGAATCATCATATCTCACTTTCTTGCGTGCATATATGGCATAGGAATTGAGGCACTAAAATTTATTTCATGTACTAAAAAAAAAAAAAAAAAACTACTTTCTAGTTTTAGAATTAAAAAATAATTTTTAAAAAAAGCATTAAGAAGATATGGTTTTTCTAAAAAGTACCCATAGAGGAAATATTTTGGAATGTTAAGGCAAAAATGTCGTTTGAATAGATATTTGTCTAAAAAAAAAAAAAAAAATCCTCAAAAGGTTTTCAAAAAATCCAATTATTTCAGAAATTAGAATTAAAAATAAAATTAAAAAGAGTATTAAAGGCAATTTGTTTCTTTAGATTCGGGACCCAGAAGTATTGTTGTAACTAAATAGACTTTTATCATGTGAGTTTTTGCAACGATTATACCGCCCAGTAAACATGCATGTAAGGCCTGTCTTAAACTAGAAATTTTAGTTTTGAGTTCATAATTTATTGAATTGTCGTTGTCATCATCATCATCAATTTTTTTATGAAATGAATCTTGTGGATTGAAGTCTGGTTCTTGACCACCAAATGCAAACTGTACAGTGGATATATAAAATGTGGTCAAGAACGCAAACTGTACAGTGGCTAAATTTTTTAATCAGGCCACAACAAATTATTCAATTCCAAGCCTCACAGGCAATCGGAATATTTACAAGTTATTTCTGGGGTCCATTTCATATCATTTTCATTCTTTCTGTTCATTTATACTTTTTTGCTATGTTTTTTTTTAGGGAATTTTTTTTTAAGACTTGATATAATTAATCTTCTGTCAGTTTATCATATTATATCTTTTAAAGTTAAATTACAGGGCTTTTCCCCTCTCTCTCTTAAATTAAATGCAGCACATTTCTTCTGTAACTTTTGTTACTTCCATGAATATATATTTGTGATATGGCTAAATCAAACATTACCAACACCTATCACAAGCACAACATATTGATGTTGATGCATTCTCATGCCTCTCGAAAACCCAAAAAAGTATTTCTTGTAGGGTTATCAAACACAATTCTAAGAATGTCATGGGGAGCATTTAAGTGTATCTTCATGATTTCTAGTAATAAAAACGAAATTATTAAGACTATATTACCAATTTTACTACATAAGTCTCGTAAGAATGAATGTAATTAACAATATAATAAATAAATTCTGAGTTACTTTTATATTTTTTTAAAAGTTGATATATCAGTTCATAAGACTATATATTTTGTAATTTGCAGTCAATGTCACTATTCACTCCTAACAAAATGTTTCAATTTACAGAAAACCAACCAACTAATAACTTGGCTTTGTCACTTAAAATAGCAACCACCAAAACATATATAATACTCCTCTGCTTTCTTCATGGTGAAGTCTTTCGCTTTTGGAGTTTTTTTTAACTATTGTTAGACTTTTGAGATTGCAGGTGAGCTAATCGGTGACCTGATTTAAAGACATCTCTTTTGTCATGTCATCACCAAAGTAAACATATATGTATAGACAAAAGTAAAAATTTCAGGAGCTGAGAGTATGCCTTTTGTTTTTGTTGCTGATGTTGCTCTTTTTTATAGATCCTTTGGATCATTAACCTATATTTTTGTTTTCAAAATTGAAAGCCCAGGAGAATCCAACTTTATGGTTGTGGTACAATATATATATTTGTGGTTTTCTGACTCATTCAAATTCACAGTTCACAAACGGTCGGTGGGGTCTCTATAAAAGCAATAGACACCATTGGTTCAAATTAAGGCCCATATGCCCTCCTGAGTTGGTGCTAAAGATAAAAGGGTGGTCACGAGTCATGATCATAATTTTCATATATAGGAGAGAATCATTAATCACATATCATCTGGTACAATGTGAACTTGTCCATTGTCGAATTTAAGGTTTGATAACAACATATATATATATATATATATATATATATATACACACACATCTTTTGGTCACACTCTTATTTAGAATAAACAACAAATTTTGAGTTCAACAAAATATTAAAAGGAGTTTTAAGAACTTGGAGTTGGCTAGATGCAACATCTCAACTCTCATCCTTTCGAAAAATATAACCAAAACTAAAAATTCTGAAGGTTAAAGCTTTAATCTTGATTTGGGTTGTGAGTTATTGTTGGACTCCAATTTTGATCAGCTAGACCTTCATGGCAATAATGAATGACTAGTCGCATACCCGCACGTTGCGCGCGGTAATTTTTTTAGGATTGTCTCATTAAATATTTTATTAATACTATAATTTTAGTTATTAACCATTTGATTTTCATTAGTTTTTAAGTTAACAAAAACCTTAAATATACCTTTTTTTTTTTTTTTTTTTTTTTTTTTACCTTTACACACACACACACATATAGTGAATCTTTACACATACCTTTTAAAAAAAAACTCTATATATTCCACTTTTTTGGATGCGTAAAATTATAAACTACTACTCCATAATGATAGTGGCTAATTAATTTTATATTTTTTTTAGTGATCTCATTTGTAACGCTTCTTACCATTATCATATATTTACTAACTGATGATTTGCATAACAAAGACGATAAATGAGAGGTAGCATTGTTCATTAGATTTTCGAAAGTAATAGTGCATGAAAATTATATATATATATATATATATATATGTGGGGGTAAAGTTCGCCAGTCAACGTTGGGCCATAGTCCTTGTACTAGGCCCAACCACAATAACAAGCGAAGACACGGGCAGAGGACCCCCCAGCCCAATCATGTTGGGCCGGGCCTGCTTAGGAGCGTCCGAGGAGGAGTAGCTCCTCGGACGCACCAAATGGGAGCCTGATTCACACCCTTTATATGGCGAAAGGTCATCCAGTATCAAGGAAGAGTGCATGATGTTCGGGGAGGGGGGCAACCACAACTGCCGCATTAAATGCCAAGGAGCTACTTTTCCAGCCGCATTAATGTGGAAAGGACAGGAGAACAGAATTATCTTGGCCAGTGCAACTCACAGAAAAGAAGGAGGATGTCCTATAGGACAGGCACTCAAGTAGAGGCCCGGATGATTAACAAGTGTAGGGTCATTATCGTAGGAAGGATGCTATATAAGAGAAGAAAATCCCCATGGCCAGGGGATCGAGGGGGAGAGGGAAAAAAAGAGAGAAAGAAGAGAAAGGAGTTGGAGGAAAAAAAAAGCAGAAGATATAGCCCCACGGACTGTCATCCCAAGAAGCTTAGAGGAACATCCCCACGTCCAAATGGTTGCATGGCTTGTTCGTAACTATGTTCATGCTGTCAAGACCTAGTTCTGTAACCTACTCTCTACAAATTCATTGTTGAGGGACTTTTGGGCCAGAATCGCTTGCCAGTTGGGCCTGAGCCCCAAAAACCGCCTCTACAATTGGCGCCTACAATTGGCGCCGTCTGTGGGGAGAACTTATGTCTCGACAAGTAAAACAGTAAGGGATGGAAGGATTAGGTCCGCGCCAAATCGGACGTGTAGAATCTTAACGACAGGACAACTTTCTAAACCTCGAACGAGCGAGAGACCAAGATAATCAACGAGAGGGCAGTGTGAACACCTCTCACACGAGTAGAAGCCGCTCAAAAGGGAAGGATCAGGCGTCCCACCAGCACAACGAGCGGAAGGCTCTACAGCAAGAGATTGATGATTTGAAGAAGAAGCTGCGTCGAGCCCAGCGAAAACGTCCTTCACCCGTTTCGGACACTAGCAGTGGTGAGGACGGTGAATACAGACGGAGGTCGAGAACCCCTCCGAGCGAGACGTTTTCCTATGAGGAAGAACGGCCTCACAAACACGGTCGCAAAAGCCCGTCTTACCAAGGCCTGACCAATGACGCTATGAGCAAGGCCCTGGATCGAATCTCCCAGTCGCCATTCACCCGTAGAATAGAGAGGGCGATGCTCCCTCGGCAATTCAATCAGCCGACGTTTGTATTATATGATGGTCGAACTGACCCAGTGGAGCACGTGAGTCAATTCAACCAGAGGATGGCCGTCCACTCCAGGGACGAGGCGTTAATGTGTAAGGTGTTTCCATCCAGCTTGGGACCCCTGGCAATGAGATGGTTTGATGCCCTCCCGCCGAATTCCATAGATTCCTTTAAACAACTGACGCGGACTTTTGGTTCCCGTTTCATCACCAGCACTAGAGTCCCTCGGCCCCTTGATTCCCTCTTATCCTTATCCATGCGAGAAGGAGAAACGCTGAAGACCTACTCGGACAGGTATTGGGAAACATACAACGAGATAGAAGGAAACTACGACGACGTCGCCATAAGTACATTCAAAAGGGGCCTGCCGACAGAGCATGGCTTGAGAAAGTCTCTCACTGGGAAGCCAGTCACCAGCGTGCGACAACTCATGGACAAGATAGACAAGTACAAAAGGGTCGAGGAGGACCAACAGATTGGGAAGGGAAAGACGAAGGTTGTCCCTCAGGAGAGAAGGGACTTCAGGTCGGACCGCTACAGCAGCAGTAACAAGCCGAGGAGAGATTACATAGAACAGTCTGGACCTATTGGGGCTCAGGTAGTCCACGCTGTGTTCCGAGAACCATTGCACGAGATCCTGGAGAAAGTAAAGCGCGAACCCTTCTTTCAGTGGCCGAACAGGATGGCAGGCGACCCCTCAAAGCGCAATCAGAATCTATACTGTGCGTATCATCAAGAGCCCGGTCACACCACTGACGAATGCAGGAGCCTGAAAAACTATTTGGATCGGCTTGTCCGGGAAGGAAAGCTAAGGCATCTGTTGCACCGCCCTGAGCAGTCGAATGCCGAAACCAGACAAGGCGCATTGAGGCCACCCATAGGCACGATAAATGTCATTCTTGCCGCACCTGGGAGAACCGGTTCTGGCCCGTTCAGAGTGATGTCAGTAGGGAGGTTCCCGACAGGGCCAAGCGAAAGAGGATCCAAGAGAGCCAGAGCGAGGGCCCCGCCATTAATCGGATTCACGGAGGAGGATAAGGAAGGAACTATTCAACCCCATGAAGATGCCCTAGTCGTGATGCTCAGAATAGGAGGTTATGACGTGAAGAGGGTGTTAGTTGATCAGGGTAGTGCCGTGGAGATAATGTACCCAGACTTGTATAAATGGCTGAGCTTGAAGCAGGAAGACCTGTCGCCATACGATTCACTCCTGCTTAGTTTTGAGGGAAAAGTCGTCATCCCGAAAGGCATGATTAGGCTGCCTGTGCAAACAGACTCAGAAGTAGTGGAAGTGGACTTTATCGTGGTAGATGCATACTCCCCTTACACAGCTATTGTGGCACGGCCATGGCTTCATGCCCTAGGGGCTGTGTCGTCAACCCTGCACCAGAAAGTGAAATATCCGTCAGAAGGTCGAATCAAAGAGATAGTAGGGGACCAAGGAATGGCCAGACAATGCATGGTATCGGCAATTCTCGACGATCAAGCAGCGGACCTTCCACTTCAGCCGGGAATAGCTTATAACAATCAAGAACCCCGGTCCTAACTACGGGTAATGAAGGACCGGCCATGGAGGTGAGCTGTGAGGAGCTGGAGAAAGTGCTCGTCGGATCAGACCCCGAGAAGTTTTTCCAAATTGGCTCGGCATTACCAGCGCAGGAGAAGTCGGCGCTAATTAATTTTCTTCGACGAAATGAGGACGTATTCGCCTGGGATCCTTATGAAGCCCTCGGGGTTGACTCAGATTTCATACGCCATCACCTTAACGTTAATCCGGCTATTACACCGAAGAAGCAGCCTCTCCGGCGCCCGTCAAAGGAGCATGCGAACGCTGTGAGAGAGGAAGTCGCAAAATTGAAGAGAGCTGGGGCTATCAAGGAAGTATTCTACCCCGAATGGTTGGCGAACACAGTCGTGGTGAAGAAGAAGAGCGGGAAATGGCGGGTCTACGTGGACTTCACGGACTTAAACAAGGCCTGCCCGAAGGATCCTTTCCCGATGTCGCGGATCGACCGACTGGTAGATGCGACTGTCGGGCATCCCCGAATGAGTTTTTTGGACGCTTTTCAGGGCTACCATCAGATATCCTTGGCCACCGAAGACCAGGAAAAAACTGCTTTCGTCACCCCAGTTGGCAACTATCATTACAAGGTGATGCCCTTTGGTCTGAAGAATGCCGGGTCGACCTATCAAAGGATGATGACTAGGATGTTTGAGCAGCAGATGGGCAAAACCATCGAGGTGTATATAGACGACATGGTAGTAAAGAGTAAATTGGTGGCCGACCACATCAGAGACCTCGGCGAAGTGTTTCAAATACTGAGAAGGTACAAGCTGCGACTGAACGCATCCAAATGCTCATTTGGGGTGGGATCGGGGAAATTCTTGGGCTACATGGTAACCCACCGAGGAATCGAGGTTAACCCTGACCAAATAAGAGCCATTCATAGCATGCAGCCTCCTCGGAATCCCAAAGAGGTCCAGAAACTTACCGGCATGATAGCAGCTTTAAACCGTTTCATCTCCCGCTCAGCGGACAGATGCAGACCTTTTTTCCTCCTATTGCACAAGTGGAAAGGTTTCGAGTGGACTGAAGAGTGTGATTCAGCCTTCCAACAGCTCAAGGAATACCTCGCCCGACCACCAATCATGTCCAGTCCCGACGCCGATGAGGTGTTGTACACATACATCGTAGTCGCCGCTCATGCGGTGAGCCTAGTGCTAATCCGAGAGGACAACGGCACGCAGCGGCCCGTGTATTACGTAAGCAAATCGCTACGGGAGGCGGAGACCCGGTACCTCCCTCTCGAAAAGGCAATATTGGCCGTCGTGCAAGCTACAAAGAAGCTCCCCCACTATTTTCAGGCGTATACAGTAGTCGTGCTAACCCAACTTCCACTGAAATCAGTCCTCCGTAGCGCCGACTACACAGGAAGAATAGCTAAATGGGGAACCATCTTGAGTGCCTTCGACATTAGATACATGCCTCGCACCGCCATAAAGGGTCAGGTCCTCGCCGATCTGGTAGCTGAATTCGCGGAGCCCACCATAGAAGGGGTTGAAGTATTGGGATCACTGAGTGCCGATAGGAGATTGGTCGGCACGATCTCTCAGCAAGAACACGATAAGTGGAGAGCATACATCGATGGTGCAGCAAACCAAAGGGGCTCCGGGGTGGGACTTGTTTTAATCTCTCCTGAAGGTATAACCTTGGAAAAGTCATTGAGACTGGGATTCCCGGCAACGAATAACGAAGCCGAGTATGAGGCACTGTTGGAGGGGATGTCTATGATCCGAAAATTGGGTGGGAAATGCGCGAGCATATTCTCGGATTCGAGACTCATAGTGGGGCAAGTAAGTGGGGAATTGGAGGCGAAGGATGAAAGAATGCGAGGGTACCTTGCCCGAGCTAAATGCCTGCAGGCCCATCGACGACTTCCGTTTAACGCATATACCCAGAAGTGGGAATACCCATGCTGATTCTCTAGCAACACTGGCCACCTCCTCGGCTCAGCCCCTTCCGCGGGTTATTTTAGTTGAGGATCTCTGCCGCCCAACGGAAGAGGAGCCCAACGGTATTCGGGTACACAACATCGGGGAGGGACCAAGCTGGATGGACCCTCTTGTCCGATTCTTGAAGCACGACTCCTTACCGGACGATAAGGCTGAGGCTGACAAAATCAGGAGGAGAGCTCCTCGATTCTGGTTGTTCAAGGACTCCAAACTTTACAGACGCTCATTCTCAGGGCCATTTTTGCTGTGTGTGCACCCAGGGGCTACGGAACTCATCCTAGAGGAGTTGCATGAAGGGATTTGCAGAAGCCATACGGGGGGCCGGTCCCTCTCCCACAGGGCCATGACGCTGGGTTACTGGTGGCCGAGCATGCATAAGGAGGCTCTGGAATATGTGAAAAAAGTGTGACCAATGCCAAAGGTTTGCTCCGAATATACATCAGCCAGGCGGAGTACTTAACCTGCTGTCCAGCCTTTGGCCATTCGCACAATGGGGCCTGGACATACTAGGGCCGTTCCCCAAAGCAGCCGGAAACAAGAAGTTTCTTCTCGTCGGCACCGATTACTTCACGAAATGGGTCGAAGCTGAAGCGCTGGCAAACATTAGGGATGTCGATGTCAAGAAGTTTATCTGGAAAAATATTGTCACCAGATTCGGGACCCCACACACCCTAATCTCAGACAATGGCCTCCAATTTGACAGCAAAGCCTTTAGGGAATATTGCAATGAACTGGGGATTGTCAACCGATACTCCACACCAGCCTACCCGCAGAGCAATGGACAGGCGGAAGCCATCAACAAAACCATATTGAATGGACTGAAGAAGAGGTTGGACGACGCGAAAGGGAGGTGGGTAGAAGAGCTAGCCCATGTCTTGTGGACGTACCGCACCACGCCTCGCAGGTCCACGGGAGAAACCCCTTTTTCGTTGACCTACGGGGCCGAGGCCGTCATCCCATTAGAGATAAACTTTCCCTCGCAAAGGACTACTACATTCAACCCCATTGCTAACGACGAACTTCTGGGAAAAAGCCTGGACCTCCTCGAAGAGAGAAGGAAAAGCTCGATGGTGCACCTAGCTTATTATCAGCAGAAGCTCAAACAGGGCTATGACGCCAAGGTGAAGTCGAGACCCTTGACGCCCGGGGATCTAGTGCTGAGGAAAGTCCTGGGCAACCCTGCATGGGGAAAGCTTGGACCAAACTGGGAGGGCTCATACTGTATCACATCCGTGGCCGGCATTGGAGCGTACTTTTTGGAAGACTTGGACGAACGTGTAGTGCCACGTCCGTGGAATGTAAATAACCTGAAAATGTACTTTTATTAATGAAAGACACTATACTTGATGCCGTGTTACTGTACAACTATTTGGGATGAGTGTTAAACAGAACCCAAGTCCTGCATGGCTCCCTGAACCACAGACTTGGGGGAAATTAACCGTTATACGATTCTCAATAAGTATTAAACAGAACCCAAGTCCTGCATGGCTCCCCGGACCACAGACTTGGGGGAAATTAACCACACCACGATTCTCAATAAGTGTTAAATAGAACCCAAGTCCTGCATGGCTCCCCGGACCACAGACTTGGGGGAAATTAACCGCTATTCAATTCTCAATAAGTGTTAAACAGAACCCAAGTCCTGCATGGCTCCCCGGACCACAGACTTGGGGGAAATTAACCACACCACGATTCTCAATAAGTGTTAAACAGAACCCAAGTCCTGTATGGCTCCCCGGACCACAGACTTGGGGGAAATTAACCGTTATTCAATTCTCAATAAGTGTTAAACAGAACCCAAGTCCTGCATGGCTCCTCGGACCACAGACTTGGGGGAAATTAACCACACTTCAATTCTCATGAGTGTTAAACAGAACCCAAGTCCTGCATGGCTCCTCGGATCACAGACTTGGGGGAAATTAACCACACTTCAATTCTCATGAGTGTTAAACAGAACCCAAGTCCTGCATGGCTCCTCGGCCAAAGACTTGGGGGAAATTAACCACCCCACAATTCTCACTAAGTGTTAAATGGAGCCCAAGTCCTACACGGATTCTCGGCCATGGACTTGGGAGAAATCAGCTTCGCAACCGTTTGTGCCTAATTATGAATTATCGCTATTCTAACGTACTCATTCATTTATACTTAACTTTCAGCAGAAAATGACAAAACCAATACACATTCATTCATGATGAAAACAAAATAGAATAAAGCAACGATATCTGAAATGAAATAACTTTTGTCATTTAATCTTCAAAGTAGCTCAGTTCATAAACATTAGCAATGCTAAACAAAACGAAACACAAACACAAAAAGCAAAACAAATGAATTCCTACACTACGTTCCTAAGAGCCCTGAGTTGGAGCAGGCTGATCATCCGCTGCTGGGTTCTCCGGGGCAATCTCCTGGGCCTGTGCAAGGATCTCGCTGATGCGAAGACTGTCCTCGGGTGACTGGCCCTGCGTGGCTTGCTCCGTGCCCCCAGCCTCGGGAACAGAGGAGTCTGTTGGAAGAGGCTCAGTGAAGGCGACCTTGTCAGGAACCTCGCGTATGTCCTCCGGGAAGTAGATGTTCTCAGCTTTCCTAAGATCAAAATCTGCTGGGACGGCTGCCCGATCCAGGGCTATACCCCAGGACGTGGTGACGTATTCCCTGCAGACGGTGGCAACTTCCTCGGCCAATCTCTCCTCAGTATCGTGGACTCCACGTTCATATGAAGCCGCCACGACCTTCTCGGCAACTTCCCTGGACAAGCGAGCTTCCTCCTTAGTCCTTGCAAGCTCAGCCTTAAGCTCTGAAACCGCCTGTTGCTCCGCTGTCAGCTTCTCCTTAGAGTGGCGGAGCTGTTTGCGCAGCTCATCAGCTTGCTTTTCAGCATTTTTGAGGCCAGCTTCTGCACTCGCATTAGCCTTCTTCACTTCCTTTAGTTCATTACTCTGACGATCAAAATCTCATTTGAGATTGCCAGCGGCCCTCTCAGCTGCAGAACGGGACTGAGCCTCCCTATGCATGTCCTCACGGGCCTTCTTGGCCCACTCCTCAGCAACATAAATTTGTTAAGTGACCTGCGCTCGGACGGAAATGAAGACACTATCAAAACACGACAATAAGAGGGTACATAGTACAGAGACAAGATAGAAGATTCCACTTACCATGGCCATGTCCCTCTTTAGTGACATGAACAGTTCTGGCTGACGAGTCTTCCTGAGACCCTCCATGTCACGGGGCAAGAGAAGAGGCTGCTGCAGGGCCTCGGCCAAGAACGAGGCCTGCTCTCGCTGGGATTCCCATAGGGTCGCATCCCAGAGGATTGGAGCGCCATCTAACTCGATCCGAGGAGACCATGTTTGTTGTCCCCTAAGAATGGCCGCCTCATCTCGGCTCTCAGTGGACCTGGTCCTTTTCTCTCGGGGCTCTTTCGTTTCTTTGCCCTTCTTTTTAGGCCCGGCCTTCTCACGGGCAATCTCTCCCTCCTCCGTCTCTTCTACGGGCCTTTTTCGCCTTAAGTTAGGCATAGGCTGCAGCGCCGCATCCGACGAGGGAGGGAGAGGAGGAACGGGAGCTTTAGGGGTGGTCTGTCCCTTCGAGACGTCCTTGGAGGTCTGCCCCTTGGACCTGTTAGATAGAAGGCCCCTGAGGCCAGTCCTCGGCTGGAGATCCATTCCTTCTTCTTCTTCTGTGTCTTCGCTGATATCGGGTTGTGCGATGACTAAACCAGTACCAGGAGCCGCTGAGGCGCGGTCTAAATCAGCGTCAGAGTCGGAGAGCTCTACTACTCTGAACGACGCCTCCCCTTCCTCGGTAAATTGAAACTGGTCTATCTGATCCTCTAAAGATGAATGCGAAGAACCAGCCTCCTCCTTCGGGATAACTACTGGGGGAAAGGCGCGCTGGGGAGGTAACTGAATAGGAGGCAAGTCTGTTGCAGCGAGAAACCCTGGTACGGATACGTCAATGCGTGCCAACCTTGGACTGCCAGCCCTTATAGCTTGTCCGGCTTCCACCAGGGATCGAGTGAGTGGAGCGTAGTCCAAAATCAAAGGAGCCGACCGTAGTTATCCGTCCTCACTAACGAAAATCTCGGACCTCAGGAGGTAATTTAGAGCCTGGATGTTGACCAAGCTCAGCCGAGGGGATGTTCGCTCATTGTCTGCAAAGGCCGTTAAAAGGTTTATGTTAGTCCGAGGAGACATGCAACCAAACCAACAAGTTTAAAATAAAAGAAAAATGAGGGAAAGGAGCTCAAAACTAAGGTCCTCCCCACGAAATCTAGTTTTACGACACCCCACCTGGCGTTCCCGCCTTAGTCGGACAGTGAGGGCCATCATGCCATGGTCCGGAGACGATCAAATGGTCGTCCTTCAAGCCTTTGCTGGACTTCGGAAGGCAGGATATCAACCTCACTTCATCAGTCCTGGACTTTAGATAGTATGAGTCGCCGAGCTTATGGCATTCATAAAGATGAACCACGTCGTGCCATGAGAGGCCGAAGTTCATCTGATCGTTCAGGGCGTCGACACACCCCAGGATCCGGAACAGATTAGCGGTGCATTGATGGGGGGCCAATCTATGACCACGTAGGTAATCCCTAGTTATTCTCCCCATTGGAATAGTCATTCCTCCTTCCACGAAGGCTATCATTGGAATTGCGACTTCCCCTGTTTTCCGCTTGAACAAAATGTCCTCCTGATGGCAGTACTCTAAACCTACCTCCGGTGGAATACGATACTTCGCCCTGAAGCCCGCCATACCGGCCGGAGAATCTACCATTTTCTCAAGCCTACCCATCCCCTCTAATCCTAAAAACAACTTGAAGGCAGTATGATTAATGAAGAATAACGGAGAAGAAGCGCGCACTTACGGGTAAGAAGCTCGACGGAGTCTTCAAGAGAATGGCGGCGGAAGTGAGAACGGATTGAATGAGAAAGCTCTGAGACGTTCTGGATATTGGAGTGTTCGTCAAGAGTGAGGGACGAACGCCTTCAAAACCTTTTATACTTAGAAGAAGTTGAACAGACACTCTTACGTCTAGAGCAAGTGAAACGCTGTCCACCGTAGATCCGGTCTCCAACCGTTGGATTGGGTGAGTGTAAAACCTCAAAAGCTGCAGTTAATTTCCCCCGGGTCATTAAACGCCCTCAGCATTAATGAGGCACGTGAGGGCATACCCCCCCTACACGTGTGAAGCAGGAATTCACCACGAACTGTCCAGTGGGTATCAAATTCCCGCCTTTCCTCCTCGGACCCAGAAGAAAAGCCGGAATTTTGAGGGGCTATTGTGGGGGTAAAGTTCGCCAGTCAACGTTGGGCCATAGTCCTTGTACTAGGCCCAACCACAATAACAAGCGAAGACACGGGCAGAGGACCCCCCAGCCCAATCATGTTGGGCCGGGCCTGCTTAGGAGCGTCCGAGGAGGAGTACCTCCTCGGACGCACCAAATGGGAGCCCGATTCACACCCTTTACATGGCGAAAGGTCATCCAGTATCAAGGAAGAGTGCATGACGTTCGGGGAGGGGGGCAACCACAACTGCCGCATTAAATGCCAATGAGCTACTTTTCCAGCCGCATTAATGTGGAAAGGACAGGAGAACAGAATTATCTTGGCCAGTGCAACTCACAGAAAAGAAGGAGGATGTCCTATGGGACAGACACTCAAGTAGAGGCCCGGATGATTAACAAGTGTAGGGTCATTATCGTAGGAAGGATGCTATATAAGAGAAGAAAATCCCCATGGCCAGGGGATCGAGGGGGAGAGGGAAAAAAAGAGAGAAAGAAGAGAAAGGAGTTGGAGGAAAAAAAAGCAGAAGATACAGCCCCACGGACTGTCATCCCAAGAAGCTTAGAGGAACATCCCCACGTCCAAATGGTTGCATGGCTTGTTCGTAACTATGTTCATGCTGTCAAGACCTAGTTCTGTAACCTACTCTCTACAAATTCATTGTTGAGGGACTTTTGGGCCAAAATCGCTTGCCAGTTGGGCCTAAGCCCCAAAAACCGCCCCTACAATATATATATTATAAATAAGGTTAAATGAAATGTCAAAAAATGGATTTTTAAATTTTCTAACTTTATTTCTTATTCAATTTCTACTACTATCAGAGAACATCTCTTTTTTAGTTATGATTAATATGGTTTCCATAGTTAGAATTTGATTAGTTTTAAATTTAAATTTAGTACTATGATTGTATTTAATTATTGATTGTTGATTTAATTTTTTAAGTGAATTAAACGGTTTATGTTACTACACTGTAAAGTTTTTAATGTTCTCCACACGGTAATCTCTATTTTATTTTTTACTTCTCCTAACAACCTCTTTGTTTTCCAATCAACGATTACTAATTGACGTTTGGTTTTTTTTTTTTCTTTTATCTACTCTTTATTACTTTGTATTGGTTTTTTTTTTCTATACTCTCTCTCTCTCTCTCTCTCTCTCTCTCTCTCTCTCTCTCTCTCTCTCTCTCTCTCTCTCCATTGGCAACCTATTGTTTTCCAAAATTTGATGATGATTCTATAACATTAAATATGCATTATTAGTTTTTTTTTTTTTTTTTTAATTTAGTGTTTCTAACTTGATTTGTTTTGTATTTCATTCTTCCTTTGATGCATTGGGTGTGAGAATGAGTGTTTCCCTATCATTACTCCACTTAATGTGGACAATTTTATTTATTTAATTTAGGCAAAATATTATATTTAAAATTTTTAAAAATAAAAAAGGAGTGGAAATATAAATAATTTAATGATATATATGGGGGATGTGGTTGAATTTAAATGTTAAATAAAATGATATGAGAAAAAAAATAAAAATAAAATATATAACAATAAACACTAACTTATCCAAATAATTCTATGTAATATAATAATAGTACATTCTTATATACTATTTTTTAATTATTTATAATGAAATATGATAATATTTAACAATCAAAGACATAAAAAATAAATAAAAAAAAAACTTAAAACACAAAGCTAAATCCCATAAACCAAAATAGAGCTCTAAAGAATACAAAACTTTATCAGGCTAAAATAGAGATGCAAGAAAAATAAAAATAAAAATCTACCAAAAAATTGAGGGAGAAAGAGTGGGAAATAACCACTTTTCTGTGAGATAAAATTATGTAAAGAATAGAAGAGTGAATGATAAATTTATATTAAAAGGATGATAATATAAAAAAAAAAAAAAAAAAAACAAAATAAAGGAAGATAAAGGGAAAGAGGAAGAGTGATATCAAGGTAGAATTTTTGGGGAGATGAAAAGGTAAAGAGAATGAGAAAGGTTGAAGAAAGTGTAAATGTTAAAAAAAAAAATGAGTACAATTTGATGAGCACAATTTTCTTTTATTTGAATTTAAGTAAAATATTACATTTTTTATTTTTTAAAACAAAAAGAGAGAGAAAATATAAATAATTTAATGATAAGGAGGATGTGGTTGAATTTCAATATTGAGTAAAATGGAAGAGAAGAAAAAAATAAGAAAAATTAAAAGATATAACAATAAACACTAAATTATCCAAATTTTGCTATGTAATGGAATACTATTTTATTTTTATCTACTATCTTTAATTTTTTATAATGTAATCGGATAAAATTTAACAATCAAAGAGCAAAATAATAATAATAATAATAATAATAACTTAAAATACAAAACTAAATCATATCAACATAAATTAGAGTTCTTAAAAATACAAAATTTTATCAACCTAAAGCGGAGATGCAATAAAAAATAAAAATCCACCAAAATGTTGAGAGAGATAAAGATCCACCCAAACATTGAGAGAGAGAGAGAGAGAACCTTTTTGTGAGAGAAAACTATGCAAAGAATGAAAAAGAATGACAAATTTATAGGAAGAGGGAAGGGATAAGAAGAGACAAATAAAGGAAGATGAAGAGAAGGATGAATAGCAATATTAAAGTAGAGGGTAGTGAGGGAAGAAGAAAGGTTGAAGAAAATGTAAATATTTAAAAAAATAAGTGAATGTAAAAAAAAAATTATAGGAAAATTGGAAATAAAAAAGAAATATATATAGATGTTAAAATCGACAAAGATGAATATATAAAGTCAATAATCTATTTATATATATATATATTTGTAAAAAAATAGGAATAAATATTACTTATATATAGATGTTAAAACCGACAAAGATGAATATGTAAAGTCAATAATCTATTTATATATATATATATATATTTGTAAAAAAATAGGAATAAATATTAATTATATATAGATGTTAAAACCGACAAAGATGAATATGTAAAGTCAATAATTTATATATATATATATATATATATATATTTGTAAAAAAAATGGAATAAATATTAATTATGTGGCGAATGACGTGGTGATGAGGTGGCGCAACAGGAGCTCAGTAACTATAAATGCCACGCTTCAGCTTTTAGTAATATATTGATTGATTATATATATATATATATATATGTAAAAAAAATAGGAATAAATATTAATTATATATAGATGTTAAAACCGACAAAGATGAATATGTAAAGTCAATAATTTATATATATATATATATATATATATATATTTGTAAAAAAAATGGAATGAATATTAATTATGTGGCGAATGACGCGGTGATGAGGTGGCGCAACAGGAGCTCAACAGCTATAAATGCCACGCTTCAGCTTTTAGTAATAAACAATAAACACTAAATTATCCAAATTTTGCTATGTAATGGAATAATATTTTATTTTTATCTACTATCTTTAATTTTTTATAATGTAATCGGAGAAAATTTAACAATCAAAGAGCAAAATAATAATAATAATAATAATAATAATAATAACTTAAAATACAAAACTAAATCGTATCAACATAAATTAGAGTTCTTAAAAATACAAAATTTTATCAACCTAAAGCGGAAATGCAATAAAAAATAAAAATCCACCAAAATGTTGAGAGAGATAAAGATCCACCAAAACATTGAGAGAGAGAGAGAGAGAACCTTTTTGTGAGAGAAAATTATGCAAAGAATGAAAAAGAATGACAAATTTATAGTAAGAGGGAAGGGATAAGAAGAGACAAATAAAGGAAGATGAAGAGAAGGATGAATAGCAATATTAAAGTAGAGGGTAGTGGGGAGATGAAAAGGTGAGGGAAGAAGAAAGGTTGAAGAAAATGTAAATATTTAAAAAAATAAGTGAATGTAAAAAAAAATTATAGGAAAATTGGAAATAAAAAAGAAATATATATAGATGTTAAAATCGACAAAGATGAATATGTAAAGTCAATAATCTATTTATATATATATATATATTTGTAAAAAAAAATGGAATAAATATTAATTATGTGACGAATGACGTGGTGATGAGGTGGCGCAACAAGAGCTCAGCAGCTATAAATGCCACGCTTCAGCTTTTAGTAATATATTGATTTGTTAAAACATGCTATGCAAACCAGTATGATTTGCATTGTAATAAGCGGGAAAATAAGATAGTCCAACATAATTGCTGCTATTAGAATTGTTACTGAGATTGTGAGAGAGAGAGAGAAACAATCTACATCTACAACACAGTCCTTGAAAAGTTACATTTTTACTATTGAGCTAAGTAGAAAATATAGAGAGAAATACAAACCCAAGACTATCCATAGGCTTAGGTGTAGCAAAAACATTTATTGCAGCATAGTAAGACTACTACAATGACCCAGAAAAATATCTCAAACAGTTATAAAAATTAGGTTTTTTAAATTTTCTGCCATCCAAATCAAACAATTATGATTTCTTTTTCATTTTGATTTCAAGATTAAGATAAAGATTTCATTTTGAAATATATGACTAGAAGATGTCAATATAAAACTGTTCCTTAACTCCCATGACACGTTAGGAAATTGCCTTGGTCCTATTTATAATTATTATCATCTATTGAGGGAGGGCCAGGGGCCAATGCTTCATTAAAAAGCTCATTATGAACTGAAAGGCATGTTGACCTAACGGTTTAGCTTGGATTCCAAATTTCCAATTTTGAAAAGTCTTTTCTGAATGGCTTCAAAAACCAAGTTAATAAAAGATCTTCATTTTTTTTCTCCCTCCAAATTGCATTTTATGTTTTCTAGTCTTGATCCTTATATGCCAACCTCTAAATGAGATGAGATGTGTACACTGTAGACTAATTTTACCTTATCCTTTACTTGACTCAAGCGTGTTCAATCATCAAACCAATTAATATAGGGGAATTTCTTTATTTGATCTAGCAAAATAAGGGTGGATTTTGTACCATCAAACACTGTTACATACTATATAGTCATTTGCATATATTTAAACCGTTGATTGAATTAGGTTAAGTTTAGATCTAGTGCATGACACTATTTGACACATGTCCAAACCTAAAAACGTGTATCTGAATTGTGTCGAGTCAAGTGCACTGATGCGCTTGACCTAATCCGTGTCCGATTTAATTATAAGACTCTCTTTTTCCTTTTTTTTTTTTTTTAAGAAACCCAAACAAATTTCCATTCAATATATAGCTAAATCATAATTGTCTTACATCAGACTCTAGTAAGCTAAATAGAAAAGGTGGCAAAAGCATTGTGGCTCTCTTTCCTTAATTCTATTCATATGGCAGAGCATTTTTTTTTATCACCAATAATGTAGAGGTAAGAGATACAGTGATGATTTTTTTTATTCTTCAGTAAACTATGTTTTGCAAATCCATATATGCATAATCCCACCACTTACTATGTGTTAAACAGTTTCTCATATTCACTTGAATCCCTAAAAAACCTGCTCATCACCTCCCATTTTATTTTATGTCCACACCAAACAATAAAGTACAACCTTTCGTGGATGGTAACATAGTACTACTTTAAGTGACTTTGAACTAATTTCGATAGTCATAGAAACTTAAATTGAATTTCAGAAATTGGCTCTTGTTATTCTTTTTAGCTTGTTGGTTTCATCACTGAATACTTTTATTTACCCAAACATTTAATTAGAATCTTAAACTTTTAAATCTCTAACTGGTTACTACAGCCATAATAGATCCACAACCTTTTACAAAAGAAGAGATACAGCATATTTAATATAGAGCATGCATAAGACTACTCCTTCCATGCATAATCTTGATCCATAACATGTATATTCAAAGTGGTTCAATTAATGAAACTAACTGGCTAATAGTTGCGGGAGAAATGATCTAAGCTGCGGAGTTAACAGAATATTATGATTATTTCTAAAAAATTGGCTAATAACTTGTTTCTCTAAAAAAAAAAAAAAGGAACTAATAGCTTAGTTTGGCATTTAGGATTAGAAGAAGAAACAATCTAAATGCGGCATTTAGGATTAGAAGATGAAACAATCTAAGTGTTAGTATTTTCTTTAATGACTATGCAAGCAAATTACTCTAGGAGAAAACCATACTAACTCAAAAAAGTGTTGGTTTTGGACTGATTTGCCAAATTAGACATTGTTGATTGCAGCTAAACACAATATACTTCCCCCTTGTATGAACTAATCTCCACATATGGTCAGGCAAGAAAATTTTCTAAGATTAGGAATACAATATTTTTCATAACTCATTAAGGTGATAAATTATAATTGGAATAATAATTTTTTTCACATAAAATTATCGTTGACATCATTTTTATTATGCATTAATCAGAATAAACCATATCAATAATTGCGAAAATTATGTTCATAATTTTATTCAAAATTCGGTGATCACCAAAAAGTGAAAGAAAGTTTTGCCCAAAAAGCAAAAGTAACTAATGGAAATGATGGGGAAAATAACAAAGAAGGAGCCATGCTTTATTTCAAAATGTTACCACTTTCAATAAGAATTTACTTTTGAATCACTTTAGCAGCCTCCAAAGTTCCAAGTAATTTCTGGTAAGATTCAAGTTTCAAAACGGTCAAATAGATCTAGAAAGAACTAGACGCCATTTGTACAGATTAAGGCAGGCATGTCCTACTTGACTTGTAGATTCAAAAAAGGAGTCATGACTAATGGCTATGATTTTTTTTTTATTTTGGTTTACGTGTGCTTATTTTGGAAACTGAGATGCACTTTCATAAGACTTAAGTAAACATTTGGCTTTATGAATAATTTCGTTTTTCATATTGGCGTTGTGTTGTCGTTCATTTCTGTTAACTATCTAAAATGTCAAATAATTAGAACATATAATTTGTATAATGCAAATATCACCAGATTATTAAAGAAAATAGACCAATATTCTGTCTACAAGAATAAATACACTTTTTACTACTAACCCAAATGTGAACATATTCTTTTCTTTATTCCTTTTTTTGATGGGAAAATGTGAACATATTCTAGTTGCTGAAGTCATGAATGAGATGAGACTAGCTTATGTTAATCTATTAAATTTTAGGGCACGCTTTGAATATTTTTTTTGCTGGAGTTTATAATAACCTCTCAGCACTTTTAGCTGAATTGCTTATTTTTAATTGGGACATTTACAAAAATATCAAATTTATTGCCATAAAGCTTTTTGGGAGACTATTATATGTTTTATTATAACAATAGTTTATTTCAGTATCTTATACCATCTAAACTGTGTCAATGCAATATTTAGATTTTGAAAACAAAGAAACATAAACCGATTGATTAAAAGGTAGAAAATTTAACTTAAACCTTCAGTTTGCATCATTTCAAACCTTATAATCTCTTGGATAGGTCATTAATAATTGAAGATGGACTAAATTTAAAGTTTAAACCATCCTAAACAAAGGAAGGTTTTGAAGATTTGTGATTTCCAACTTGATGAAGACAATGCACCAACTTGTTTCTATCACAAATTAGGTACCTCTAGCCATTCATTCAGGCATTCAACAAGTACACACAAATACGCAAGTGTCAAACAGTGACAACTACATCTCAAATAGTTCGTTCATAATGTTCTTTTCTTTTTTTTTTATCAGCATAATGTTCTTAGTTTTACACTGAAACATAAATATGGCAGAAATCGAATAAGAACAACTTGTTATTATCATGCTTAACATATAGAACACATTCAAATCAATGGCCTTCAAAATCAAAATGGACAGTGAAAATTGCCCTGGCTTATATTATAGTTGAAAGCAAATAAACAGGATTGCTGTGCTGACTGTATTTACCAAAAAAGAAAGAAAGCAAATTAAAAGAAAAAATTATGTGAAAGGAAAAAGCATTTTTGCTCCTATGTCACCAATCACGCCACTAAGATTCTTGTATCTTTAGTAAATCATCTAGGTAGTAGATACAATACCTAATGTTAGTAAAATAATACAATCCAGTACATCTAAAGTATCAGGGCTTTGGTGGTTGGTCACTTTCTCAAGCATGGGCCACTCTTTTCTAATGAGCAAGGCATGTGATTAGCTCTTTTCTTAATCTCTTTGTAATGTCCCTATACATTTTAGGAGATAATAATAAAGAAGGCTTTACAATTTACATAATTTTGAGTCCATTATTCAATGAAAAAGAAAGAAGATGATTTTTGGATGATTCTAGATCTGCTTTTCAATATGTCTATGTTAACTTGTGTTTTATTTAGCCAAAAAAACAAAAACAAAAAAATGTTAACTGGTCTTTTTAAGCATACATTTTGTGGCAGCAATTTGTAATAAAGTATGTTAGGAACACAATATTTTTATAATAATTTTACAACAAACTTTTATGTGGCAAATTGTTAGTAATAGATAAAATGGTGATGTTAGTGATGAGTCTAAATGAGAACTAGTAACAAGATTACTACTTAAAATTTATTATAAAATTGTTATGAAAATATTATGAATATACTGATATAGCAATCATCATTAATTCATTTGCAAATCCAAGAAACTAATTTGAAAATGAAGGGTAGTTATATTATTCAACCTAAACTAAATTTAAAAATTGCCAATATTCACAAATTAAATCAAATGAGATTGAATTTCAAAATTCAAATCCAATCTTTTCATTTGAACTTTGAAATTATCGTAACAATAATAATACTGATAAAAGATTGTTATTTTTATAATTATAAATATTTGCCAATTATTTTAAAGATATAATTGATGAAGATACTCATGCCCCCATGTTCATTGTAGCACAATCAATTGGAACAAACCTAAAACAAAGCTTCAACATTCACAACCAACCAAGCTCCAACTTAGAAAGAAACCTAAACAACTCATCACTTCTCATTCGTTCCTACCAAACAAACAAAAAAAAATCAAAATCAATTCATTTCCACCCAATAGTGATTATTGACAAGATTAAGAGATTACAAAAAATTATAAAAAATAAATAAAAAGTGGGGAAATGAATAATGATCCACACAAAAAAGCCAAAACAGTAGTTAAAGAAAGACAGCAAAATATGAGGACCCCACAAAGCTTGACAGCTGTATGGCAACAATGACACAGCCACCCTGTACATTGTACCCCCAACGTTCATTCTCTCTCTCTCTCTCTCTCTCTGTGACTGGTTTATAAATAACACCAACTAAACCCTTTATTTTACACTGCATTTCTACCATTCCTCTTTTGCCAAAAGAAAACCCATTTCCAAGGAGGAATCGTAGTGGTTCAATCTCTCTCTAGAAGCTAAAAAAAAGCAATCTTTTCTTCTTTTTTTTCCTAACACAGCATTTTAGAGAAATGGAGGCAATGAAGTTGAAGTTCTTTGTGGCATTGATGGTGGTTTTGATGGCCATCTCTTCTGTGCAAAAGGCTGCTGCAGCTACTGAGGCTCCAGCTCCAAGCCCAACATCTGATGCTGCAATCTTTGTGCCCACTTTCTTTGCTTCTCTTGTTGCTTTGGCTTTTGGTTTGGTCTTCTGAGCTAGCTAGCTAGCTATAATGGGTCAATTCCAATGACCCACATAGAGAGACAGCATGATGATTTCATTTCAATCCCAACCCATTTTTCATTCTCTCTGAATTCACTTTTTGTGTTTAGAGTTTTTTCATGACTATATGAGAGAGTGAGAGAGGAGGCAAATGGGTTGGGATTTTTATTTCATTTTTTTTGGGAGGTTCAGGTTAAGTTAATTATTGTTGATTATGTTATGATGGGATTTCCTTGGTTGTGACTTGTGATTGATGTGTTTTTTGGTGGTATTGTAATATAGATTTTATTTAATTGTGTGATTTCTTCATCTTCCTCTCATTTGTATCTGTGATCCCATTTGATGTAATAAATTCTATTCTTGTATTATATTACACTTCTGAAAATTTCAGTTTTATTTTATTTTATTTTGTAGCATTAGTTTTGCATTGGACAAGGATTTGAGACTCACAAGTTACTATTCTCCTACCCCCAAAAAAAAATGTTAGCATTAATGTTAAGTCTGTTAGATAATATTTTTCAAAACTCAACAATCTTCTGACATCAATTTATTGACAATTCAATCCCTTAAAAACAGTTGGGAAAAAATTTATGAACATAAAATTATGTAGATTTATTGTAATCTTAGTGATGAGCCATGGCTTGGCAGTTTCTGAATGGATTTTGTGTGGCTGTGTTGATGAACGACAGTAATTGTGGGGTCTGAAATTGTTTTGCTATTATTAATGTCATAACCAGAGCCCAGAGAGGCATGTGAATTCAGAAAAGAGGGTGTTCCAACTTCCAAGTGGAGCCTAACTTTTTGAATAACAAAATACAAATAACATGAAGTATCACTGAAGCATTTACTATTATATTATTTAAGTAAAAAGAGGTCTCATTTTGTCAAGATACATGTGAAATTTGTGGAAGAAATTGGAAATTGGAAGCCATTCTATGGCTGTGTTTTTATTTTATTTTGCTAAAATGTAGCTTTCTAACATTCTTTAGAATACCTAACGAATCTCTTGGATGTGTAGTCTTCTGTCTTACTCTTACATATATGATATATCAAATAATAACAGTATTTTTTGTTGTTTTTGTTAACATATGTGTCCATTCTTAGAACAACCTACTTAATCTCTGATTCTTTATTCCCGCTTACACCAATATTCAATTAGTGTTTTAGTTTGAAGATAAATGACGATTATTTAGAGCAGACATTTTAGATTAAAACTCTCCCTAAAAACCTGACTTAGATGGGGGAATTTTTTATTGTTACTTAAAAGTTAAAACCCAAATAAGTTATATAATTTTTGTGTTCTAGAGTATGTTACTTAGATGGCCCAATGAAACCCAGTAATGAGCCAGGTCTCTAGTCTACACTGTGTCATATTTCTAGCACATTTGAGGAATTAACTAATGACTTAAATGACTTAAAAATTGTGGTTGTGAATTGTGATGAACCAGAATCATAATTCATGGTCACATGGGAAGATATTTCTTTGTGAAATCACTGAAATATGGACATGGGGGAGAATTGATTGAAATTCAGGTGATGGAGACTTCTGGATGGCCCAGATGAAACCCATTGTTGTCAGTGAAAGCTTTCTCCTCCTTTTTTCCAATGCAAGAAGAATAGGTTGCCTCAACCGTCATCTCGTACATTTTTTTTCCTTGTCTTCTAGTTAATTACACTTTTTTTTTCTTAGGTGTGATCTGGGTCGAGATTATTTAACATGTCAATATATTTTAACCAAAATAATAATAATAATAATAATAATAATAATAATAATAATAATAATAACATGTCAATATGCAATTTAAAATTTTGAATTTTATCTATTTGATAATTGATATCACGTTCTTTAAAAAAAAAAAAAAAAAACTCTTAACTCATTAATTCTTATTACCTTAGATGCCCTGAAAAAAAATGAAGTTTCAAAAAGCACTATAACAATTTATTAAAATATAAATATATTAAACTCATGCATATAGATATAAAGACAATTAAATCTTTGATGTATAAAGCATGACCTGTTTAAATTTCAAGTCTACAAAAAGTGATCAACATAGAAAAGGAGGGAAAAAAACATTTATTCTTTTATAGTAGAAGTTATAATAAAGCTCTCACTTATGTAAATAATATTTTTTTTTAAAGCTAAAATAGACAGTTGGTTCCCAAAGTTTACCGAATGAATGCTTTTCATCCATGAAACTTCAAATGAGCCTACTGATTTTTTAAACATAAGGACTAATAATGCTTATTTGAAACTTTGAGAATAAAAAATACTCACTTGGTAAATTTTAGATACTAATCATGTATTTTAGCTCTTCTTTATTTCTTTTCTCAAATGCGACACCTCCATTCTTACTTTCCTTCTTTTTCTTTTCTTTTATTTATTTTTTTAATTTTTCAGTATCCTATTTATTATTTATTAAAAATTTATCAAACATTATTAAAAAAAAGATAAATTTTTTTCTTTATATATATATATATATATATATATATCATTTGTTACTTTCAGAGTAGTTATATTATATTAATGAGGTGTGATCACTTCAATGCAAAAGGATTTTTTTTTTTTTTTTAGCTGAAAATGCAAAAGGATTGACCATTGAAGTTTGAAGCGCTTGGTAATGCTAAATTGCTAAGGTATCATACCAACTCTATGAAAAGAGAATATGGCCGAACATACTGTTGAAAACTATAAAGTAGTTGAAATGAAGGGATTGCATATGATATGATTGAGCTCATAATTTTCTCTCTTATAGGTTCCCTCCTACTATGCTAAAATATGCTGTATTGAAGGGAATTTTATTATAGAATTTCTCGTCACAGTCATATATAGACTCAATTTAAGTAATTGATTTAAAGAGATCTTAGGACAAAATATAGGGTATTGCATTACTATGATTTGCCAGTTTCTTAAGTATCAATCTGACATTCAAAAGTAAATATATGTAACGAATGAAGGGGAAAAAAAAAATCTTCTTGACTTTGAATTTGAGAGCAATTACTAATATTTCTTGATATTGTTAGAGTTATTTTTTCTTTATTTGTTCTATTAGCATATTAATAAGGTCAGGGGCGAGTGTTCGCATGAACACCCTGAGTTGGGGAAAAAAACTATATACCTTTAAAAAATAAATTATTTAAATTAATATAAGTTGTTGATCATCCTTAAAAAAAATACTTGAACACTCTAAATAAAAATTTGAACTCATGAGATTTTGCTCACCGTTGACATAGTTTGTATTTGTGAGAGGCTTTTAAAATAAATTCAAGAGTTGACATTGTATAGAACCGTGTGTTACATTACTACTGCTCTCTGCACACAGTATAAAAAAACACTCATTACCACACACTTTCATATTTCATTATATGTTAATAGTGGCATCAAGTCATGTGGGTTATATATAATTGAACAATACATAATGATACAAAATTTGGCAAGTTCACTCACACAAACATTTGTGATGTGATAGATTTGAAATGACATATTATAGCATTTTTTTAAGGATAAAAAAATGACATTTTATAGCTAATCATTTAAAATTCATGTATACATTTATTTTCATAGATATAATAGAATATAACTTATGACATTCACTTCATTATAATTGTTATTTATTATTAGGTCAAAACACCAATTGATTTTTGGCATAGGTAGTATTCAAGTTTAAGTCCCTGACTAACTTAGCTAACATGAACGCACTTTAAATTAGCATATTAATAAAGCTCAAATCTATCCAAAAAAATTCATCAATAGCAAAAAAAAATGTTAAGTTATATACCCTTATTGAAGTCATTTATACTAAAAATTGGAATCCAAATCATTCACTTTAAATCCATTTATCAAAACCAACCTTAAAGAAAATTGCAAGAAAAATAGAAGGCCAAAAGTAGTTGTGATGTGAACTTGTAAAGAGAGACCACATGCCTCTAGGGTCCAGGAAAGTTGGGGACCATGTGGAAAACTAGTATTCTCTCTCTCTCTCTCTCTAGAAAGCTCACTTATTGCCTTAATTCCAAAACCTTGGCCTAGTTTGATTTATCTTCTTCTTCTTCTTTTTATTATTTTCTTTTCATATATATAAATATAATGCAAATAATCCACCCACCACATGTACAAAATGAAGTAGATACTTCCCCATTCTAATTTGCTTTGTTGAAGCATAAAATTGATCGAACCAGAAAGACAGCATATGAGAAATATTTTAAATATGATACAAGGCAGATCATATCATATGTTATGCACATGGAGTCTAATTATATAAGATTTTAAGGCCGAAGAAAGAACAAACATATAACTACCCACAAGAGTGGTTTGATTTGATTGGGGTCAGCTTTGTTTATACGTCAACATGAATGGGGGGCACAAGAATTAGTGCCCACCATGTTACTTTTACTCCATTTCTTTTCTTTCACGAAACAAGTTCGATCTTTCCTTGCAACTTACTAGTGTCATCATTGCAAACATCAATATCATTTTTTTCAATTGTTCTTATCATAAAATACTTTATTTGGTGAGAAAAGTTGAAAGCCTCACCAAATTAGATAAAGTTGGCTACAGGAGTGAGGAGACTCAACATTAAGTTTCTTCTAATGGTATTACTAATTCAAGAAAATCATTTTCATAGTTCTTTTTACAATTCATTCACAATTGTATAAAATTGTGATTGTATAAAATTGTCAAATGAAAGAAAGGATTAAAAACGTAATAAATATATTACAATTTCAAAAGTGAGCTTGGATTTAGATTTACTCACCTCTTTTGTCATAAAGATAAAATTGTTAAAGAAATGACTTGAAAATAGAATAATTCTTAGGTACTTTCGGAATACGGAAAATAGTACTCCCTCCTTTCGTATTTATGATGAAGTTCACTTATTAAATTCATGGTAGAATCTATCACGAATGTAAGAAGAGAGAACATCATTTCTTTGAACTCCAAGAGTATTTAAGAATTTTTCTTGAAAATAACCTAGCCGTTCGGGTTGTGTACTTTCCCATGCAAAACTTTCTTTAAAAGAGGTTGATGATCAATTATTTTGAATTTTTGAGTACACTGAAAAATTCAACTCCTACCATACACTCGCACATGTTTTGCTACTAAAGCATACGGGTCATTTGATTCATTTCCATTGCTCGAAGATATGCTAAATAGATAGCATGTAGACTCTGACATAATAATTCCTTTCTGGCTTCTGATAAGCCCTTGGTAAAGAATTTAAGTTTTTCAGCGACAACTCATGAACAGTCCATTACTAGGTAAGAAGAAATCAATTATAGGTCTCTTTAATCTCATACTGAATATGAGAGAATTTTTATAAAAAAAAAAAATTATCATGAAGAATTACAGTCTGCAATTAGTCTTACAAACCATTCATAAAGAATTAGACGAATGAGTATCAAAAAGTACCACAAATTAACAAAGTACTAATTGAAATGTACAAATCACATTAACTAGCCGAAATATCAGCTGTCCTAGAACGTTCATATACATTCAAAATCTTCAGTCAAAAGCTACAACCGTTACACCTATCTTTTTTTTTGGGTGAGTAAGACCTAACTATTTCTACCCAGACTGTTAAATTGCTTTCTGAGAATTCAAAACTGTGGATCATTGGACTAAAACTACATATACAGATCACATGTTACAAATATTGTACATTGGAATAGAACACCAGGCCCACTATTAGTAACCTAAACACTAATTCAGGTACTCATCCTCCAATAGAATCCCCACTAATAAACCAGCCAAAGTCATTTTCAAGTTTCTATTGTAACCTACACTTGTGACTTCTCTGGCTGCCGAGAGAGCTCTTTATCAGCAAAATGAAGAAGCCTTCTGAGTCTTAAAACCATGTCACAGTGGAAAGGTAATGCAGTTCGTCGCTCTAAGTATGCAGGGCTAACAGTCATCCATGATAGCGCATGAAGCTCTGCTGCAACAGACTCAAGAACTAAATGGGTTTCAATTTCAAAATCTTTAGCCTCTGAGCTTAAATTCCTACCTTTGTGGACACCTCGAAAAATTTTGTCTTGCAAAATATTAGTGCCTCCATAATAATCAATAAGACTGACAGAAAGAACGGAAGGCCATTCTTCTTTCAAGTTGCTTCTATAGTCTTTCCTCATGGAAGGTACAGCTTTTGAAACCACAAAACCAGTGGAAAGTGGAATTGCAGAGCCCTTGCTGTGAAGGAGATGGGCCAGGGGAGGTGACTCAGCAGTGAGGCATGTTGGGAGCTGAAGAGGTGATGGAGGGAGAAAGCGCATGCTGGGTGATGGGATCAAAATGTATGAAGCAGATGTAGCACCGAGAGACTTTACAGGGGAAAACCCTTCATGATAGCCTGATGGCCCCATACTACTACCACCTTGAGTACCTCCTGCAAAATGTAACTACATGAATATTACCACAATTTTCTTCAGCATAAAGCCGAGCAAGTTTCCACAGTTAGTTACCTTTAATTGTACTTTACAACAGTATTCCCAATTATTATTATTATAATTTTACAAAAGAAGAAGAAAACGGGATCAAAAGTTCAAAACTTCGTACCACATGGCTTCAGTGTAACAACTTCCCACACTCCCCCCCCCCCCCCCCCCCCTTTTTCTCTTTTCTGTTCTTCCTTATTTTCTCTAAGCGGAGGCAGACAGGATTCACACTTTTAACACAAGCAAAGTAAAGCCAGTGTTTCACATGTGGACTAGACCATGAGTATGTATATAAAAGCTTGCTATGTTCAAATAAACTCTAAAAAGTCATACAACATCTATAATTTGTTTCTCAGTGTATCCCTAAATTTTCTGTACCAAAACCTTCTGAAAGTAGCCTCTTCAAATAAACTCTAAAAAGTCATATAACATCTATAATTTGTTTCTCAGTGTATCCCTAAATTTTCTGTACCAAAACCTTCTGAAAGTAGCCTCTTCATCAATAACAAAAAGGTTGTTAGCAAACCAAATCCATGTCTTTGAACATAAGATTGAACCCCCAAAAAAATGACATTATTTTTCTTGAGAGGAGAAAATTTGGTTGTGTAACACCCCCCCACCCCCCCCCCCCCCCCCCAAAAAAAAAAAAACCTTTAAAAAAAAAAAGATAAAATATAAACATATATCCCAACAATCAATGCCTGATCCGTCCATTAATCATGTGCACATGCATACAGATTCATCTTACATTTAAGAATTTACGGCCCCATCAATACTTAGCCAGGGTAGACAAAAACAGTATGCATCACAGGTACAGCATTAACCAATAACGTTCTCAGAACAGTAAGCAGAGGAAATTGTAATGCATATGCCCCAGTTCCAAGTTTTTAATGTTTCGCATGACTGATGCATATTACTTTTGATTTAAAGTGATATGGACAAATTCAAGGGAAATGACAAATAAAACTAAAGGAAGTGTGGCCACTTACCAGGGGATGACGAATCTGATTGAAAAACTAAATGTAAAGAATGGTCAATTGAAAGTGAAACAAAACTGATACTCTGCACCCACTGAAGCAAACCTCTAGAGCTGTCAACCACAGTATGGCCACCCATAAGCTGCTTTCTAGCTGCAGGTTGTCCTAAACCACCTTTTATAAATCCAGAAGCTTTGGTGTGAGGGCTATACAAAGGACTAGGTGAGGAAGGTAGGTTTCTCTCTTGAATCAAACTCATTTCCTGTTGCTGTAAGGATGCACCATTGCTGCTTGCAAGAATTCCATCACGCACAGATCGTCGCAGTTGAAGAGGCCATTTTTTCACCTCAGAACCCCCAACTGAGTTAATGGCTTTCTGCCACTCTTTTTAAAATCAAATGGAAAAAACTAAATAAAATCAATGTCAATGCTAAATGAGAAATGGATATAAAAGGATATGTTACAATTTACTACCATGTTTGAAAATACTTTCAACATATAGGCTAAATCAATTTAATTAGAAGTGGCTGTAAAATCAGTAATAGCAAAGAACAGTATATGCAAAAGAAAACAGCTAAATGATATGTGAATTCTTCATATCATGACAAAATTGTCTCCTATAAACCAAAATATGGCAACTTCTCCACACCAAACTACATGCCGGTGGTGGGAAGAATCCTGAGGATAAAAAATTAATCATTTTAAATAGACGTATACAATATTGTAGATTCATTCTACAATACACAGCTGTACGCCAGCTACTACTAACTATTTAACTACAAGGCAGAGCATATAAAACATATTAACAATTAATTGGTGGTAACTTTCCCAGCACTAAACAAACAAAATGTGGAGGACTAAAAATATAAGATGACGGAACAAACTCATATACCTAGGTATTCAAGTTCAAAGAAACTTCCAATGCGTGCAATCACAAAATCTCTAGGCTTGGCTACACCAATATCAGGAGAAGAGCAGGCCTGAAGTATCTGACAGCCTTGCTGCAGAACTTGAATGAAAAGGCATTGCAGACCCTTTGTGTCCTGCCTGCTGCTGATTCCACCAAAGGGGAATACATGGCTGTCAAGCAATTCTCCCCTTGAATCTGTCCAGATGCATACTAGCCAACGCCAATCCTCTGTCCATCCATAACAACAATGCAGGCTTGGAGGAGTCTTTTGATGGCTAGATCCAAAGCCATCAGGTTCAGTACCATCAAGTTGAGAGCTTGATCCAGCATCTGCACTTCCTGCCGAACTTGAACCCTGCATAAAGCCTGCACCACTATCATCAGGCTTTGAAGATTCTGATACTATGTTACCAAAAATTGCAGGTGAAACTCCATGCTCCACAGAACCAGGTTCTGCTAGAATAAAAAGAGGTTCAAACATGTAACGAATTTCATCTTGCAGGGAGTAATCTCCAGTTCTAATTGGCTCACAACTTAAACCCCCAGTCCTTGTTGTTTGCCAAGAATTTTCCCAAGCACCAGCCCTAAGGCTAGCATCGATTTCACCCTCTCTTGGAAGGGAATGCCCAGTAATTCGAGGACCTACACAGTCCTTCCACATCCCTGAAATAGGAGAAGACATTTGTGTCATGACTGAGGAAGATCTACTAGATAATGATGATGACTGGACCATATCATTAGAGGATCCTCGCGAAATTCTACGAGCTTTGTTGTAAACAGTGAAGGCTGTCTCTTTAAGAATGACAAGCTCATGAAGTGATGGACTAGTAACTCTAAAAATGGCATCAACTGTCACAATCTGCAGTACTATTTTAGGAATACTAAACCCCGAAAGTACTAGAACATTTGATATTGTTGCTTCATCCACGGCTGCTGAGCAGCTTAAAGCCTTCCCAACCTGACTGTGCGATATCAATCTTTTCTCTCTATCTGATTGGAGAATGACTGATCCAAGAGCAACAGAAGATTCAATAACAGTTTGTAGAACTGCAATAGGCTCAGGGAAAGGGCACACCACATATATTACCTGGATACAAAGCACCAGTGAATCAGGTAATCTCATATCTGTTTGTCCATGATAAAATATACTGCAACAGCAAGCACAATGCAAAAAGAAATTTTTTTACTTGTATATAGCTGGTGAGCTATTGCCTGTTGAAAATTATTAAAGTCAGAAACAGCATTCCCACTCCCCCCACCCCTTCTTCCCCCAGCAATCACAAAACCCTTCATCATTGACTGGGAAGCACTACATGCAATTAATTTCAGAATTGAAGCAATTCCAAGAAAATGTTTTTCCATGTTTCTATCAATTGAAAAAATGCAGTTGGCTCGGTTAAAATAGCCCAAAATGCATCCAAGGTCCTTTCTTGGGAACAGAAAATGACAACAAGGTGATCCTTCTTTCAGAAAGTCATGACGATTTTTTTTTTTTTTTTTTATAATGAAAGTCATGACGCTTGAGTCAAGAAATAAGATCTAGATCAAACACAACAACATAAAATATGAACTGAACAACTTTAGCTAAATCAGATAGTGGAACTTCAGCTACTAGACTCAAACTCTTAAGAAATATTAATGAACATATAGATGCTCCAGAATACTGAAAATGAATATAAATTCATAGATTCCACCTAAATTTTTGAGAAATAAGGCTAAGAGAGTATCCGAGTTCCAATATTAAAATGGTGTATCGTGCATGAATCTAATTAGGATTCACTGTGGTGGAGGAACTGCATCAGGAAAAGGAGGAATTCCACTAGTAAGATATCTAATGAAATCATTGCTGCAATTGAGATCTCATTCAAAGAGAGATATCAAATATTTGGAGTTTCTTTTTGTATTTTATATTGATGATCCGATCCGCATGGCCCATGGTTGGGATTTGTTTGAATAATTAGCATAATACATCATCAAAATCAATATGTCAATCCACAATAATCAGGAAAAAGGAAAATAAAAACATTTCAATTTACAACACGATGGCAAATGATACTTGCCACTTACCATACAAGGACCGCTGCTTCCTTCTTTTGGATTTGTGGACAAGCATGGACCAAGTTTCAAGCCTTTTAGAACCTTTGAAAGTGACTTGAGATAGCTCGTCAAGTCCCAACCATTTGAAAGGGAAAGAAAATAATCGCTTATTGAGCCCACAAGAGATGCATTACTGCTTTCTATCTTCATTGATTGAGGACAATCCAGTAGAACAAAACCAGAAGATGACCCTTTTCCAGAATCTATTTCCATTTGGTTTCCCAAACATTGTGGTGAATGACTACCCAGTTTACATGTCTCGTAGACTGTAGAGAACAAAAAATAAAACAAAGCAAGAATGAAGGAACAGTTCATTATTCAAACATTAGGGTGAATGACTGCCTAGTTTACATGTCTCATAGACTGTAGAGAATGGAAAACCAAAAAAAAAAAAAAAAACGCAGTAAGAATGAAGGAACAATTCATTATTCTCCTCTCTTTTGCAGAAAGAAAAAAAAAAAAAAAGATTAAAACCTCATCGATAAGAAGGGAATGGTAAAAGTATTCTGAATGAAAACATGTAAATTTGAAGCATAAAATTGGCATTTGGTAAAAGTAAAATTTCATGTGATGGAACTCAAAATCCCCAAATGCTTAGCCATTGTAACCGTAACCCAGATTCTAGATAGTGTAGATAGCAGAGGCCTTTTGTCTTGGAGCTGTATATATATTCAATTTCAATAAAATGGTGCAAAAGGGGGTACAACCTAGTATACAGGATATACAAGAGGAACCTTATGTCTAGGAGCTAACCCTATATCCTTTATAACTAATCAAGGAGAATGCTTGATTCCAATAGACCTAGCACTCAAAACAGTGGGTAGAAATATTTGATATCACTAATAATCCAAATCTGGTTTGCTTGTCAAAACTAGGATAAAACACGAAACACTCTTTCAGCAGTAAAACCCAAAAAAAAAAGGATAGAATCATATAATCAGCAAGGTTAAACTCTCAATGCATACGCATACGCATACACAAGCTAAACAAAAGCCAATTCATTCAGATTTAAAGCATAAAATACCACGCACTCACCAGTTCCTAGTTGTTGGAAAAAATCAGCAGCAGCAGTAGTAAGTGGATCAATGTCAGGACATATAACACTGTAAGTAATCTGCAACAATTAATGAACATCAAAGTTGCAGAATTATTGAAAATGGAAAGCAACTTCTCAAGGCCCAAGGAATATAGCAGAAATGTACGGTATGTAAATAGATTTGATTTTTAGCTTACAGGTTTCTGCAAAGCATATGGTTCAAGAGGAGCCTTCTCCCACACTTGTAGGGAGCTTGCAGACGTCTTAAGCCAATCATCCTGGTACCTATAACAAAAATCATGATTTGCACCATCTCCGTATATGATAACAGTCAAATTTACACTCTGAGAAGCAGCCTATGATAGTCTACCATCACCATAAAACACATAATGCACAAAGAAAAAGGTCATTATTTGAAGCACCCCAAGAAACCCAAATCCCCCACTAATATCTTGAGAAAAATAATTTTTTTTTTTTTTATAGGTAATAAAACTTTTATTGAATGAAATGAACATCATGTTCACGATGATGAACACTCTGAACATGAAACAATAACAAAAAGCTCAACATATATATATATATATATATAAAGCAAAAAGATGACTACAGCCATTGAGTAATATAGTTTTCTAACGATATTTCTACTAACTATGTAGAAATTTAAGGGAAAACTTCAAGGATGAAATGGATTTTATGGATCACTTAAAACATTCAAAATTGCTTCATTGCACAATCTTGCAGTTGCTGTAAAGAACACCAACTCATAAAATATGTTATATTTCATATGAAATAAGGCAATCATGTCTAAAACAAGATGTCCTGAATTCGTAGTTTCAGGTATGAATATCAAAAGGCATTAGGACTAGATGGATGCCCAACCTCAGAATTTTTTTATTGAAAATTAAATATATTCATACTAAAAAATAATATGCTAAAAACATTTTATGAAGGACAGTTCTAATACGGAAAAGCAGTCAGTGCATTATTCTAAGAAAAAAAGATGTAATAAGCCTCTAATTTGTTATGAATGAGTCCTGATCACACATCTTCAGACATTAATATTAACTCGGGAATAGATGTATTATGCACGCTCAATGGAAATAAGCTTTCCCATTTAAACAAATTGCTATTGACAAGTAATTTGATCCATCACATATGTAAAATTTATTTAAATAGGTACCATACCCAACAAGTATAGCAGGCAAAGGAAGCACGAAAAGTGTTGGTCTTAGCCGGGTGCATAGTTGCTGCTCTGAATCTGAATTACAGATTTCTTGGTTAGATCTCCTTTGGGATGACTCATCCACCTTAGCTCCATCCATGGCACTAGACACTGTGTCAATGGTCCAACTGTTTGTTACTAAAAAGTCATTAATCTCATCATTTCTATACAAGCATAATTATACCTTTAAGGCCAGATAATCCACCAGCAGAAGACTGGGATGGGCTTATTGGCTCTGCAACAGAATGTGTTACAGTACTCAAAGAATCTCTACATTCACTCATAGAAGAATCAGCAGAAAATCCATCACCTGCACTTCCAGCATCACCTGATTGATTGCGGCCTTTGCACCAATCAGTGACAGATAATGGCCCATCCAAAGTGTTAAAGGCGGATTTTAAGGCAGTCTTTATGTCTGACTGCAACAAACTAATTGCAGACGAAGCATGAACCTGGAAAAAAAAGATATCGGATGGATCATTACTTGACCAACTTCCACGTGTATCACACTGAAACATCTAATTAAGTTCATTTTTTTTTTTTGTCCACAACCACAAAGAAAACTACTAATATATAATTCATTTCAACTGATCAAAAGAAAACCATAAAATTGTACAAACAGCAATAGCATCTTAATCTCAATTCTAAAGTTCCCAAAGTCCAAGCAGAAGGTTGCTTTCTAGAGGAAAAATTATAAGCAAGGAAACAATACATATTATATACCTAAAATATCAGAAAAGTATCCTGCTGTGAATATATTGACCCTGTGCTATTCAATGTATAAGTATTCATCATGCAAAAATAAATTCTAACACAGCACAGCCAAATACCATGTATATTTATTTAGGGACAGAAGCGTGGAATTAGTGCAAATATTTTAACAGCAAATAACAGATCAGATGGTTAAGTCCCAAACTAGTAATCGAAAATCTTTAATAATATAGGGTATAGTTATCCATTTTCTAGTTGCATTGTAAGCAACAAATTATGTAGCATGACATCAAAATATAATCAAGATCAGCTCCAACCAATTTATTCTCACATAAAAAAACTATTTTCCATTAGAAGCTAGAATATGTGGGCTGACAGTGACATATATCTGAGATCAGCAGCAACTTTTTTCTTTATTGGAAACTTTCATAAGCATTTGATGGGTATTGATTCTTGAACCCACGATCTCACCCTCCACCTTGCTCTTATTACAAGGGATGGAGGTGCCATTTGAGCTAGAGCTCATTGGCTGAGATCAACAGCAACATTATCTCAGCAAAAGCAATAAATATTATAGTAAAAACCAACTCCTAGAGAAACACAAGGCATATCTAGTAATGTAAAAAGCATTTCGGTGGACATAAAAAATGAAGGCTTACATTAGTAGAAAGTGGATCCACTAACTCCACACCAGCAATGTCTAGGGAATGACATGAAGCCAGTGTCCCGCCACAACCTGCATGAACCATAAAAGGCCCACAAGAAAACCCCCGCCTCCACTGCTCTTGTAATGCAAGCCAACCATAAGGACCATCACCACAGTCTCCATCTAGGGCCAGATCAACAGAGGAAGTAGCTTGTTGGACAAGTAATGCCATTCCATCAAGAAGCTCCAGAAGCGGCTGCCTTTTCCCAAAAGAAAGGATACCTTCCTCATGGAATGAATTATGAGGCAAGGAAGCGCTAACTTCCATACTTGGAGAATTTGAGGTCTTTGAAACTTTAGGAACTCCAACAGAGCGCCAGACACCAACAGGTGCATTCAGGTGCCCATCCAGCACTCCCCCATCAAAATCACCAGCTATTCTAACTGGTATAGATTCTTTCTTTTTCACCTCATATTTGCCAGATATATCATCTGTCATGGTACCCTGGTCACCAGGCAGGTGATTCAAAACGGTACTTCCAGTTAATCTACTAAAACCAATAGGTGAAAGGCTACTGGAAGCTAATAGTGTGTGCCTAATCCTGCACATGGAGGCCTGGAACATAATGCATTCAACTTCTGTTGCAAGCACTGTCTTCATAGACAAAAGGAAATGTGCCACTTCAAGGGTGCCTTCAGTCACTTTCCTCAGGGAAGATTTAACAGCATTTGTAGAATTGAGATTAGAAAATGTAGAAGGTGCCGCCCCCTCAGATGTAAGAATACTATTATTACCTGAAAATGATCTTTTATCATGTTGCTCTTTCCCTGCATCAACATGAGTGTAATATTTTTTTGAGTCGCTAGGACATGGTTTTGAGTTCATGGCCATGCTAGTCTTCTCGTCAGATCCATCATAGCAAGGAGAATAGGGTGGTGTTGCACCATAAATGTAATTGTTAGGACTTGAATTTGAACTCTCAACTTTTCGAGATTTTGGAAAATATGGACTTCTGAAAATCGATGAGGACAACTCACTTGTGGGGGTCTCCACAGCTCCATATTCAGAAGCAAATGTCAACAGTGCTTCAGCTTTTATTATATGATCAAACTCACCTGTAGAAGATGCTGCAGTGTGGTTCACCAGACCTGACGACAGACTGTTATTTGCGACTTCATGATTTTTGCTGAGACTCTCCTCTTGGGCTACTGGAGGAGGTGGATCAAAATTCTCAAAGGATTGAAAATTCCCAGGCAATAGCATCTGATCAGAAACATCCATCATCCCAACTGGACTACTACCTACATCTCCGCAATCTGGTGCAGAAAAGATAAGCGCCTGTGATTCTGCAGTTCCTGGGGGCTTCGCAAAACAAAGGATCATCATGAGATTTAATGGAAGTTTAATCATGTTACCAGAAAGCATTTTAGCGGGGGAAGGGGGGAATCTGGGTGAGCAGTTTGCAATCAAAATTTCACTTGAGGGGGCAAAACTATTTCAACAGATAGTTTAACATCATTTAGCATTACTGATATATACACAAACAACTCATCCTCCAACTTAACTAAGGATATATACTTAGAAAAAGTAATAACCAAAAAATTTTATTACCAAAGTAAAAGGCATGCCTCAAACATGCAGCCACTGGCTTCTTGAGGGAAAAAAGTTTTTTTTTTTTTTTTTGGAGAAACCAGACTAGTAGCCTGAGGGAAAAAAGTTCAAACAAAATATATATATTTTTTTAATTCCTTAAAATTAATAGAGAGAGAGAGAGAGAGAGAAACTTAAATACAATTGAAAATATCAAAGAATTCCGATAAATGAATGATACATTATACCAAAAAGGAAAATTTTGAAGCTTTTTGAGGTGACTAATATTGGGTCAAAAAATTCTCTTTCAGAAAGGTTCATGTCCTTGAACCTTTTCCGTTTTCTTTTTTTGATAAGTAAAAAGATTTTATTGAGGAATAGGAAATATTTTATGCACATATGTTATGTACACAAAATACTCCGAAAATAAAATCATCAATCATTACATGAAAGAGAGTGTATCAATAAAAATCGATAAGAGAATTCGAATCATTTGTGCCTATGACTCGGGGCCACTTGAATAATGCTCTTAAGAAACCAGATTTCAGCTCTAGAATAGTTCTTTTTTCATTGATAGAGCAATTGTTCCTCTCCCTCCATAAAATCCACATTAAACAAAGAAAGCTGCATTCCACTCAAAACAGCTTAAGTTAATATACCCACTGCACTAACCAAATAAAACTCTATCCCTCTTTTAGGCATTACCACTGCATTACGAACATAGCAAACATGAAATTCAACAATTCAGTAGCAATTTTGAAATGAAGTAGCAATTGGTCCATTAGTGCAACATATACCCTTCCACAAAATCTTGTGCCATTAGAACCATGAAGAACTTCTTAGCAAGACTTCAAATCAAACTTACCCTCAACTTTTGGTCTCCATCTCAATCGATCTTGGGTACAGCTCCATGCAAAAAATTCAAATAAAGGATGCCAAAGAAAAATATGTCTAACTTTGATGCTCAATCATTTAAAACATGGACAGATCTGCTATTCTATAATGAAGTCCCTCCTCCTACCAATTGTTCCAATTAAGAAAATATTGTTGCATCTTCGCCTACTGCAATTGAGTACAAATCTAGATACAGCTCTTTCAGTGCGTGATCACCACACTGTCATGCCAAAATCTGATTCAAATTTTTTTTTCCCAACTGTTCTATTATGAACACTTGAGAAAGAGAATACCTGAGGACAATTATCCCAAAACTTTATGCAAATAAAACCATTGTTCTATTGAACTGATAGACAAATCTTTTATCTCAAAGTTCAACACACAAAAATGTTTTTTCAAAAGAAAATATATCAGATCAGGTGCTCCACTATTCTTGTAACAGTAGTCTTATCAACATAGATCAAAGAAGTTATGCAACAAGAAACTGCAATTCTTGTAAAGTATAAGAAAATACCTCCCCGAAAGGCAAAGTGTCATTTTCGAAGAAGTCGCCAAAATCTCCAAACTCAGAAAGCAGAGCTTGGATATCCATGGGCATACCTCTGTCATCATCATCCCAATCCCACTGCTCATTTGCAACTCCTGTTATGGCAGAATTGTTGACGTCCATGGAACTAAAATCAGACTTGCTTGCATCTTGCACAAGAGCATTTGTAGCTGCACCCATCCCAGTTCGAGGACGCTTCGAACCCTGCATTGACATTAAAGTTCACTTGATTCATGGAGATCACAAATTCAATTCAGAGAACAAGAATGAAATTAGGAACCCATTACTTAATTGTAGCATGAAGATATCAAGTGAAATCACATTCAACATCCACCGAAAGAATTCCTGATATATCCTCACTTAACTAGCACTTGATCACCCCCCACTATGTACTATGATCATGAATATTGAGAAAGATTAATTGACTTTCTATTTAAACAGGAATGCAGACAGATGAATAACAGGGTCATTTATACTCAAGGGTACATCCATACCACATATGTCCTACTTAGAAAGAAAGTTCAACACTCCCCCCAAAACCATATTATTATTTAAAATGGACTTCAAAACATTAAGGGCAAGTGCCACAAACAATAAGAACAAAGTACTAAATAGAAGAACAAACATAGAATTGCTTAATTTCAGTTAGCCAACACACAAAAGCCAATTATGCATTAGGAGCTCACAATTTGAATAAATAACAAAACTGAGCATCCACAAGAAGTTCCACACCTTAGTCCTTTGAAGACATTCCTAACACACTAGGGGGAAGACGGCCAATTTGAAAAAGACATGATACATCATAAATAATACTATAATTTCAATCAAATGTAACACTGATATTGTCTTAAAGAAACCACCCTACATTTTTTTAATAAGTAATAATGTTTTATTCAAAAAAATATTAAGGAATACAAAAAACGCAGTGCACAAAGGCAGTGTGCTTAGGACCCATCAAAAAGATAAAAACTATGATGCATAGAAAGTACAACCATCAAATAAATCAGACAAAGTAAAAACTTCCAAAGCAGTTGTCCACTCAACACAAATCTGGAGGAGAGAAACCTTCAATTCCTTATTCGATCTCTCATTCCCTTTAAAGGTCTGAGCATTCCTAAACAAAGTCACTAATGTCACCAATTAATTTAAAATTCCACCCTTCCCTTATTTACAGCATGGAAGTTTTAAGGTTGCACCTTCCAAAAGAAAGCCTAGTACTAGCTACATGGAGACAAAACTTATTATAAAACTGAAGATATAACCTAAACATTAACTCTTTTTTTTTTTTTTGATAAGTAGTAAAAATATATTAAAAAGAAGAGGGGTGTCACCTGAGTATACAGGAAATATACATCAAGGACAAAAACATACCAAGTGCATAAAGTACAAAAGTCCAAGAAACCATGGATTGAAGAAAAAGAACGAAAGCCTAACACTGTAACCTAATCCAGAAGAGTCTTAAGGAAGAAGAGTTTAACTGCATCGAGTATGACAAAGAAAACTCCTTTTTTAAATTGCATCTGCCACTACCAGCTATCCATCAATACTAAAACTAACCCAGATAGGAGGCATTTTTAACCACCATTCCTAATCATTGAAATAGATCATAACCAAAATTGAGTTTTGTCCCAACACCCAACTACAGCAGGATGACCACCCCTCCGAATTAATGAAACTTTAAAAGAGAAATATTGTTATTACAGGTTACAACACTCAAGGATCATTTTTAGTCATTGTAAGTTGGGCGCACCAGCTGAGTCTTGAAACCATGGCTCAACTCTCCATATCCTATTCTGCTACAGGTAAAAGGTGCTTTTTTTTTTCTTTTTTTTTTTTTTAGCAAGAGCTTAATGGTCAAGGATCAAATTTTGTTCTTAGATGGAACTAAATAATTATAAAAAAGCTGTGAAAAATTACATAATAGACAATACATCCACCATCACTGACTAGATATGAATGTACCTATGATATGTAGAAAATTGGCTTGTCAGACACCAATTAACACTAGTTTGGGAAATTACAGAAGACCTAAACCTTTACTTCAACAATGTAAAGAACTACATTGAACCTTTCTGCAAGAGAGATTATAACAACTATACACTTCTTCATTCTACTATATATTGGTTTTATATACACATTCAATAAATCTCATATACATCTAACCATAAGGACCACAAAATGTATTCACAAACATGCATACACGTAGCCATGCCCTTATTCTATAGACTGCGAAATTGCCATGTTCGAGAACCTATGTCCATCTGCAATTGTTTTTTTTTTTTTGACGCACAAGTCCGTGGCCATGGAACATTGGTGAATTCAAAGATATTAAAAACTATTTATTTTTAGGTAATGAAGTACCATTTTTGTGCAATCATTCTCCGACTGATCATTAGAAGATAAACCAGACTGTCTACATGTTAAAGAATCAGCATCTGCCTCAAGTTCTCTGGCTCCTGCGGTCATCTTGTGATCACTCTCACTGGAGCTGCTGCTTATGCTGCCAATACTGCTGGTGTTACTATTGCTACTACTATTATAACCATGCCTGGTGTGTATTCCATTGATTTCAGCCGTTGATCCTTCCATGAAGTCCATATTGCTAGCACTGCAAAAACCAGAACAATATTCAGAGAAAAAAGAGTGCAAATTCAGGTACCAATTTACAGTATTGGGATGGACACTTTGTGAGGACAGCTGCATGGGGGAAAAAGTTATGTGAATCTTATTAGAAGAGGTATCTTTTTGGTGGATTGGTGCGACAAGCATAGAAGTAGTGGTAAAAGGGTTAACACTTGTTTGTGCATTGCGATGTTGCAAAGGAGTGGTCCCTTGTTTTCCTATGTTCAAATCATTGAGTGATGCCAAAGACCATTTTGGAGTTGCTTTTTGGATGGAGGAATTGGTTTGAATTTTTGAATGTGGTTCCCTTATGTCTAATGCAGATAATTTGGAGAGACAGGAATAATCACACTTTTAAAGGGGTGGAGGCGTCAATTATTGAACTTCATTCATGAGAACTTTGTTTGAGCGATCTCGTATCATGGGAGGTAGTGAGACACAGTCATTTGTAGACTTTATTGTCTCTTTCATTTAGATTATGATTCTTTATTTGTACAATTCGTTAGGAGGTTTTTGTGTATAGTCCATGATTTGGATAAACTTATATCTAACTCTCAGAATTCTTTTGTTGGGGGGAGACAGATTCTTGATTCCATTCTCATTGCTAATAAATGTTTGGATAGCAGAATGAGTGATATTCCAGGTGTGATTGTCAAATTGGATATTGAGAAGGCCTATGATCATGTGAATTGGGATGCCTTGTTTTTTCTCATGGAGAGGATGGGTTTTGGAGAGAAGTGGGGGAGGTGGATGAAGTTTTGTGTTTCTACCATCCGATTTTCAGTTCTTGTTAATGGCTCTCCAGTGGGTTTTTTTGGTAGTACTCGGGGCCTTTGCCAAGGGAAATCTTTGTCTCCGCTTCTTTTCCTGTTGGTGATGGAAGTTTTGAGTAGGCTATTGAAAAGAACAGAAGAGGGAGGCTTTATTAGAGGTTTTCAAGCGAATTCCCGTTCACAAGGAGGTTTGCATATTTCTCATCTTCTTTTTGCTAATGACACTATCCTTTTTTGTGATGCAACTAGGGAATAACTTTTATATATTCGAATAGTGATGATTTTCTTTGAGGCTATCACTGGCTTGAAAGTTAATATTGGTAAGAGTGAGATTGTTCCAGTGGGGGTGGTAGTGAGTTTAGATACTCTGGCTGGTGTCTTAGGTTGCAATGTTGGTAGGCTGCCCATGATTTACTTGGGTATGCCTCTTGGAGCTCATTTTAAGGATCCATCAATTTGAAATCCTATTATAGAAAATATGGAGAAGAAGCTTTATGGTTGGAAACGTTTATATTTGTCGAAAGGGGTAGATTAACTTTATTGAAAAGTACCCTTTCAAGCCTTCCTACCTATTTCTTATCCCTGTTTACTATCCCTTAGCTATGGCAGATAGATTAGAAAGGATCCAGAGAAATTTCCTGCGGGGTAGTTATGAGAAAGCTTTCAAATATCCACTTGTTGCTTGGAATAAAGTGTGTTGGCCAATTGAAACGGGAGGTTTGGGGATAAGGAGGTTTGGGTTATTTAATCAAGCCCTGCTTGGAAAATGGTTGTGGCGTTTTGGAAGTAAAACCAATCATTTATGGCGTCAAGTTATAGCTACCAAGTATGGAGAGTCTAGTGGAGGTTGGTGCACTAGAGTTAGTAGAGGTGCTTAGGGATGTGGAATGTGGAAGAATATATGTATTTTTTTGATAAGTTGTGGAATGTGGAAGAATATTAAAGGTGCTGAGTGTTTCTTTGGTCATGTGTTTTACGTAGCAGAAGAGGGTCTTCATATTTGATTCTGGTAATGATCTTTGGTGTGGGCACATTTTCTTAAAGGATATTTACCCTAATCTTTTCTCTCATGCTATAGGTAAAGAAGCTTGGATTTCTGAGTTGATTAGTATTTCACCAAATGGTGGTAGTAGGAGTTGGAATATTCAATTCCACAGGACTCCTGATGATTGGGAGGAGGAGAGAGTGTTTGCTTTTTACGAGCTTATTTATTCCAAAATGCCTAGGGGTGAGGGGACTAATAGTTTCTTTTGGAAGTTAACCCCAAATGGTGTTTTTGATGTGCGCTCTTTCTATAATTCATTATCTGCTACTCCTACCTTTCCTTTCCTGTGGAAATGTATTTGGGGTAGTAAGGTACCTAAAAGAGTGTCTTTCTTTTTGAAAACTGCAACTCGAGATAGTATTCTTACTATTGACAACCTTGTAAAAAGGAACTTGTCTTTGGTTAATTGGTGTTGCTTAGGCAATTGCGATGGAGAAACAATAGATCATCTTTTACTTCATTGCAAGTTCGCCCATGCCTTATGGAGTGAAGTGTTTTTGATGTTTGGTTTGCAGTGAGTGATGCCAAGGAGGGCTGTTTCTCTTCTTTTTGCATAGGAGAATTATTTGGGGTTACACTCTTCTTCGGTCTAAATATGGTTCCAGCCTATTTGATGTGACTAATTTGGAGGGAACAGAATACCCGCACTTTTGAGGACATAGAGAAATCTGCGGATTTTTTGAAGTCTTTGTTAGTTGGGACATTGCTTGGGTGGTCTTGTACTTGGGATTTTACACAATGTATTTCCATTTTTGATTTCATGCATTCTATCTCTGTTTGATTTGTTTGTATTTGTTTCTAGTACATTTTGTTCATCATCGTGAACATGACGTACTTTTTTTAATGAAGATATCTATTACCTATCAAAAAAAAAAAAAAAAAAGTGTACAAAAATTTCTCCTATTTTTCAATAAAATTATTGTTTATTAAAAATAATCAAAATATCATTATATACAAGTAAAAATAAAAGTAAAATTAAGTTTGTAACCAAAATTAAAAAACATGAAGGATTAAAAATTTAAGCATCAAATTGCACATGCATTAAAGAAGATTACAATGAAAAACAGATTCAACATATAAGAGAAAACTAATTAATAAGTATAGGAATTAGTAAAATCCAATGAGCTCTAGCTCAAATGGCACTTCCTCCTTCTATAAGAATGGTTGGAGGGTAGCCAAGAGCCTTGTAGATCAGTGGCATTGCTTGGTCTTCTTTATGAGGAGAACTAAGGTTCAAATCCTCCTTCCCCCTTGTTGTAACAAATGAATTATCCAAAAGAAAAGGATGGGTGTAAGGTCATGGGATCCACTGGGTGCATTACTTACCCAAAAAAAAGAACTAGTACGTACATACATTAATTAGATCTAGGGCACAAGTTCAAATGCTTATTTGAGATACAGAGTATCATGAATTTATGTGTCTTTATCTTTTTTAGGACTAAAAGTAGCTGAAAAAAAACTTAGTCAGGAGTATAAACGTTTCATTATTAGTCTATTAGAACATAAACAACTCATAAAAACAGTACTAACCAGTGCATAAAGAAAGATGATCCAGGTAATGAAGGCCCTATCCAATTTTGTAGCCAAAATCTGCAAATAAACATAATCAGTTTTAAGTAACATATAACAACATTTAAGGATCTAAACACATAGAGGAAAATTAAACCTGTGTACGCACACGCACATGCACACCCCAAAGAAAAAAAAATGTGGAGAGAGGAAGGGAATTTTCCATTGAGGGTATCACTTAAGTAGATAGCAGAAACAATGTCAGTGTTATATCTTAAGACAGAATTCTCAACAAATATGTGTGGCTCCATCACAAAACTAGACAAAGTGGAACCACCTTACTGGCCAGATTCATTCACCCCCCACGCCCCTCTCCTCTTCCCCCAAGAAAAATGTTGAAACATAAACAAAATCTGTAGAACATTTAAAGAACCTTTTCAGAGAAGATCGGGCAAATGATGTATGCAAGACTGGGACAAGCACTGCCTCAGCTGGATATATGAATGTCTTCTCATATACTGGTAATTGATCCGGTGATCCCTTCTGATCACCTCTTCCAACAGCAGGAGATTCAGCAACATGATTCTTGGGCAAATTTCTCGTGGAAACGGTGTTTGATTGCAACGCATTGTCACTTCCAGATCTAGGGCAGCCAAGAGTAACTTCAACATAACAATTTTGGCCCCTCATCTGGCAACCAGAACCTTGAGAAACATGATGTGGTAGACCTATAAATCCATTTGAAGTCTTAAACCTGCCAGAACTATTTTGAAAAGAAGAAAATATCAATCAAGAGAAATTTATTTAACATCAGAAGACACATTATGTTTATAAAAATGAATAAATAAATTTTAAAAAAAAAACCTGAAAAACACTTGTTTGACAAGATCACTTGGACAACATCCAGTAAGCCTACCACGAATTCCATGAGGAGAAACAATCACTGCCATTTCATAAATATAATACAAAATCAGTTGAGATGGCAAGGAAGCAAAGATTACATAACAACAGTTTAAAATCAAGGCAACACAATGTGTACAGCCAGTACTTACAAAGAAAATTGGGAAAAAAATAGAGAGAAAAAAGGGGAGGTCAGAAGTCAACTTCATTATCTCCTGTAGTAATGGGATGCTATGGTAAAAATTCCTCCTACAAATGCATTTGAATGATTGAATCACACCAGATGAAGACTATGTATAGAAGGGACACAGAGATATCAAAACCGTCAACACTAATTTCTTCTTTCCCAGTTGATGTATTTTTTGGATAAAATAAGCACGAGTCAGGAATGACAAGATATCAAAATCAGAATGACCTGCTAAAGCACAGCTTAATTTGTGCAAGTCCAACACTGAACTTCAAATAATATCAGCAACATCATGATCCCAACTACTTGGGTTGACTACAAAATTCCTATTCACCATCCTTACAGCCATACCTACTAGAAAATAACAAAACATCACTTGCTGATTTAAATCAGGAACCAACATTTTATCTTTTGCTTTCCCCTTGCCCATATAGCAACTTCAGTCCATGCAATATTGCTCATTACCAGCAAGCATGAGTTACATGTGGCCAAGCGTCCCCAACAAACTTCTGCTTGAAATGTTCTCATCCTCAATTGGTGATACTTTAAACAGTTACAAATAATTTCTGATTCTATCCTTTATTGTTACCATTCCATGAATATCTACATACTCTACCACAACTCATGATAGGTCTCATAAAAAATGGTCGTACCCAATGCACAAAGCTCCCACTTTTGCGGGGCCTAGGAGAGGTCATGTTAAGCAGCCTTACCCAAACTTTTGTTTGGAGAGGCTAATTCCTAGACTTGAACCCGCAACCTTATGCTTTTGGTGGAAGGCACTTGCCATCACACCAAGGCACATGGCTATATCATAAACTTCCTTCAAATAATTAATATAAAGCAATCAAGCAATACCATCAAAGCATTTCTCAACTTCCATTGTACACCCTAATTCAATGGAGAAGAGTTTTCATTGACATGTTAATGATCCATCAAAGATGACAAAACTTCTGCAGACAATGTCTCAAAATGGATTATCAAACAAAGATGAACACTTTCAGATATCCGCTGACCATAATTTTATTTAAACACCTTGCCACTTTAGTATCCTTTTTCTTTTATGCCAAGTAAAATCTACCAAAAGGTGGAAGAAAGTGGCACAACCCAAGAAGGCTAGAACATGGAAAGTTCCTGCTACTTTAGTATCATTATATTGTTTGGTGAGCAGCAAGAATCATTCATTATGATGACGTTAAAAGTTAAAACACAAGCATGCATGTTTGTCTGGCCATCCAGAAAAGACACGATAAGCAGACCAACAGAGGCCCAGCATAGAAATTACATCAACCTGGAAGTCTGTAACCGGAATTATTGGACGAACGGTTTAATACTCTTTCAACTTCACCACTTGACAGTGCCCTGATATGCCTAGAAACAGATAGGAAAAAGAATACCAATTCAACATGAATGGAAATAAAAACTGTCAGCCCAACAGAAGAAGCACTACGATACTAGGAGCAATAAACAAAATGAGGTGTGAACTTAACATACTTTGCTGATACTAGAACATGTACAAAGACTGCCTCTTCTGTGGCAGCAAAGATGAACTCAACCGTAGGTTGCCCTTTCCTGCAGATACACTAATCACATATCAACAACAACAACCAAGCCTTAATCCTAAAATTTTGCAGTTGGCTATGGATCCTCAACAGACTAATCACACATCAGCCAAAAAAGAAGTCCAACCTGATACTACCAAAATGACATAATACGGCAACAAATACAGAGCACAAGCAAAGCTAATCCTCACACATGCACGTGAACACAAGAAGGAAAAAGAAAGAAAGAAAGAATTTCCGACACTACAACTCACACTACAACTCAGTTCTGCTTAGGTATTATTTTCATAAACAAAGAGTAGCATATAAAAACATTTCTATATGTGTGTATGCATGCATCTAGGTTCGAGGCAAAGCCCAATTGAACAGCAACTCAAGGCAATCAATGGATTTTAACACTTTAAGATCCCTAGCACAAACTGGTCACGCTTGTGCAATTCCCTCCTAATACCAGGTTAGCAAGTTCAATGCCTCATCAGTGCTCAAAGTAACCAAATAAATTTTCATAGATACAAAAACCACAGATACTATGATTTAATATTTTGCACGAATAAAACCAACTTATATAGCTTAGCCAAATTAATGCTCCAATGTGAGAAGGAATGCTACCAGCAACAAATGAAAAATAAATCAGACCAAAAAATGCATTTGCAATAGATTAAGACAAATATTATGAAATTTCCGGATTTCAAGACAACAAAATTTTAATATTTAGACATTTTCAAGCAGAAATTTGCTATGGCCAGCTTCCAAGGATAACCCCTATTTGTCTTGTGATTAAAAGCTTAAAGTATCAAGAGGTCTAAAACACCATATGGCATTTTTTTTTTTTTCTAAAAGAAAAGAAATTTAAAAAAAAAAAAGGAAAAAAGAAAAAGAATTACAGGTCATCAGTCTACTTGAGACTATAGTCTATACTAATACATTTGTATTATTATTTTTTTTTTTACTCACTTCTGAAAATGGGGCTTTGAGGTCCACTTATAAATACCCATTTGATAATTTTATCTGAAAAAGACACGAAAATGTTGTAGATGTTGGCATGAACCCTTCTTACCTACATTCATAAATCACTAGATAGGTTCACAATCTCCTTTCACTCATCACCATTACTTACTGGGGTTACAGTTGCATCTAGATAGAATCATGGAAATTAGTAAATCTCCAAGATGTCACTGAATAACCAGGCTTTTGCCCTTATTCATTAAAGTAAGACTAATATAAGCTATTGAAGGAATGTGACAAATTTTGTTATTTCTCAACGAAAATTCCAAGGAATATATTATCACCATATTTGAAAACTGAAACCCAAAAAATTAAAATAAAAACACCAACTGCATTGTAGCAAATGTAGGGAGAAACCAAGTCATGTAGCAGACCAAAAGTAGTTGGAATGAGTTCATTTGAGTAGCAACATCAACACTTAAAATCATATAAAATAGTGATATCGTTTCTATTATATACTTTATAGCGACCAACATCATTGCCAGCAATATTACAACTAGTATTATTTCTCCTTTTTTTATAACTAAATCCTCTCTACTACTATTACTAGCACTGCCACTACCACTATTAATTGACTAATGATTGTGACATACCTCAAAATTTCCTCGCTTTGAGATGGACAATACTTCGAAAATACATCTCCAAATCTCATGTAGGAAAGTCCAATCAGTGATCTGCCAATTCCAGTAAGATAAATGTCAAGTTATGAACATGACAAGCTTCATTGCTTGTAGTTTGGAAAATGGATAATTAGTGACCTTTCTATACGATTCCTTAAAGCCTGTGAAAGGGCAGCAGCAACCTCTTCGGAATCCCCAGGAGCCAACCAAATTCCAGATGCAACAACTTCAAATCAAATATTATTAGTATAATCATATGGCACAAAAAGGTAATGCTATATGAAAATAGTACAAAGAAAGTTAGAAATATAAATAACAATATAATAAAACCAAAATAAACATTCATAATTTAGACTTTAAAACACACAGACACCAAGCCTTTGTGCCAAATTTTGTGGTCAGTTAGGGATCCTCAACAAGCTAATTAGGGTCAGACACATGTATTTTTTTCTATCATTCTATTGTATTTGAAGTCATACTCTCTGTTACTTCCTTGATTGAATTTTTTATCTTCCCCTCCTTATAAGTGCTAGGTGGAGGGTGAAGTCATGGGCTCATTACCCATTGGGTGCATCCGTAACTTACTAATCAAAAAACAAATGTTATATTTGCTCTTCCTCTACTTAAATCAACTTATTATTTCTCAGCAATGCATTCATCGCTCTCATCTAAACATTATCAAAAGACTCTCCCTTAACTTTTCATCAATAGGGCCACCCCTATCTTTAAATGAATTTCCTTAATTCAAATTCCATCTTTCATTGTATTTCTACTTATCATTCAAAACATTCTAATTTCAACTACACTTAATTTCATGCATATGTTGCTTCTTAACAACCCAACATTTAATACCATGGAGCATAGTAGTCTTGTAATAAAAAATTAACAACAAATAACATTAATTGAAATAAAAATGTTTTTAAAAAGAGTAAAGCAAAAGGAAAAACTCGAGAGCACATGATACCTCTTAATCTGGAGACTGCACTTTGAGTGTTTTCAACAACAGATGAATGATGCCCAGGAAGAAAAAGCCATAGCTTGATTTTCTCATCTGTGCATGTTGTATCATGTATAAGTATGCAGCGGTTAGATGACCAAAGTTGGTAAGCTACAGTATAAATACTACATGACAACAGGATAGTGAAAAATAACTATTGTGGCGTATACTACCAGGATTGTGCAAACCCTGAGATGGATCCCAGGGCCCCACAAAGGAATTGGTCCAGGTGCTGAGAAATCCTTCCTTTTGTAACTGCAGATGCGATGAAAGCACCAACAACGTAGCGGTATCTTTTTGCTCTACTTTCACACTGTTCATTTTCAAAAAAAATAATAATAATCTTGATATCACACTGCTTATACTACGTAAATAACTTTCTGATTATCTAGATCAACTTGGAGTAAAATAAAACTTTAAAATAAAAAATAAAAAAAATTCCCAACCCTTTATCAGGTAGAGGGTTCAAATCTGCTTCATGAGGAAGAAACTGGAACCATGATATTTGATTAAGATTTCCCTACAGATATGGTCAATAAAGTGAAAATGATTAAACCATATATATCTCTTATAAATGATGAGGAATAGCTAGTTCAGAAGAAGTAACAATAATCAATATGGAAGAAGACAACACGTATAGGATATACAAAGGCCAGATGGACAGTGAGAACCAAGCCATAACAAAAATTTTAAGTTACCAAATTTTTTATTAACACAATAAACTCATTGATAAGAGAGCCGAATTACAAACTCAGCACCAACCTTAAACAGGACTTTAACTTTAAACAATTATATTATCAGATTTGTGTAATCAAACATAACAGAAATCTGATAGAACAAAATGATTTGATCTAATCGATCTTTTAAATACAGTCCAAAAAGAGCTTCTTCTTCTTCTTTTTTTAACTCACATTATCTATATAATTTCATACTGTCTGTTAGCTTTAGTGATTCACGTGGTGCTTTGACAATAGATTCCTCACAACTGGTCATCGAATTGATGAAATAATCACAAGTACACAAAAGAACACGAGTCAGATTCCACTTTACAATTTACATCTTTCATGAAGGCTTGGTGGTTATGTCAGCCAGCATGTGATGTATGGTAAAGGCATAGTAGTAGGTGGTGGATTTGAAATTGACTGCGTTGTTGGAGGTCCCACAGGTGAAATGATGGCCATGGCAAGTTGGCAACAATAGTTCTGGCATAACAGCTGAGTACAGGAAATACCAGCAGGAGTTGAAGGCAGAGCAAGGGAGAAGTAAACTAGCATAGCCTACTACCCTGCGACTTCCCTTGCCAGGGGAAGCAGCAACTTGTGGGTTCTTGTTGTTGCAGGGAAGGCATCATAGATGCAATGTGGTAAGAACTGAAAATACAGACCAAAAATTCTAGTGACTGTGTTGGGTTCCAACAAAATGTTTTAGGTGTACAGTCCAGTATGCATCTCCATTGTTTATCCTCCTATTTTCAGAATACCCTATAATTTCTAACTTTTTCTCCTTTTTGGACAAGTAACGAATATATTAAGCACCAAAGGGAGCACAACCCATATAGTACGGAAGTATGAATAAAATTACAAAAAAAAACACCTATAGGTTATTCAGATTAAGCATGAATTGAATTTTATTATGATTCAGAAAATATCTTAATTGCCAATGCACTCTCTATCCCAAATGACAACTCCAGTTGGAGGGTGAGATCATGGGGTTCAGAATATCCCAATCACCAATGAGCTCCAGTTCAAATGGCACCACCAGGTAGAGGGTGAGATCGTGGGGTTCAAACTATCCCAATCGCCAATGACCTCTCTAGCCCAAATGGCACAACCAGGTGGAGGGTGTGATCCTGGGGGGTTCAGAGTATCCCCATTGCCAATGAGCTCCCTCCTATGGCACCACCAGGTGGAGGGTGAGATTGTGGGGTTCAAACTATCCCCAATTGCCAGTGAGCTCTTTAGCTCAAATGGCACAATCAGGTGGAGGGTGCAATCATGGGGTTCAGACTTCAGAGTATCCACATTGCCAATGAGCTCTCTAGCTCAAATGGCACCACCAGACTCACTCAACGTGTGTGAAATTACCAAAAAAAAACAAAAAATCAGAATTTCACAATCAACAACCCATCCACACTCACAATTTCATTGCACCAACCAAAGCTTAAAAGTCTTTCAATAAGCAAATATTGCAGAAAACAACCATGCCACTAACATAACCTAATAAGAGGCACCAATATGTGTGTGTGGTAACTAAGTCCAATTCATGAACCAAAATAAAGCATGCAGAGCAAATATTTAAGAACAAAAAAAAAAGAAGTTAATATGTTATAATCCAATTTCAAATTCAAAAACACATACAATTTTGAAAACATTGGTCCACATGACTTCAATTTGCAGTGAAGCTCCCTCACTGAAAAAAAAAGCTTCTCAGCACTGCAACAACTACTCTAGGGCACGCATGGTATTTTTTTTCCCAGCCTGCAAACACAACGCTCGTACAAACCACGAAGATTCTTAGTTGTTTCTCTTTCAGTAAACGAAAATTTCAAAAAAAAAACAAGTATAAGCTAATTCTGAATTTGAAAGTTGAAACCCTAAAACTAACCGTTTGTCCCGCGGAGCAGTTGTACGGACAAAATCGAAGAAGTCGGAAACGAGTTCGAGAATTCGCTCTCCTTGTTAGTCGATTCCGAAGGTTTTTGTTTTTATTTTTTTTCTCGCGAAACAAACAGGTAGAGGGAGAGAGAGAGAGAGAGAGAGATTGGGTTGAGAAAGTAGAATTGGTTTTTGAGTGTAGTTGGAGAGAGTAAAAACAGTTCAACAGTTTTTATTGAATCCAAGGGTCGAGATTGAAAGAATCAAAAAATAGTAGTAATCAAAGAATGAAAGAGGTCGGGTTCATAGATTTGATTCCTTTTTATCTCATTTTCCCCATTTCCCAGTAATATCGGGGGAGCCTCTGCTTGTTCGTGTCAACGGATCTCGTCCCGATCCGACACATGGACCACTTGAGTCCGTTTCACTTTTATTCCAAATTACCCGGATCCGATCTTAATTTTTCTTCACAAATATTTACTTAAATTTAAGGCAAAAATAAAAAACTAAAACTCCAATTTTTAGTCATTTTTCATTTCAGTCCTCTAAGTTTTAATTTTGTCATTTCAATTCTCTAATTTTCAATTTTTATCAATTCGGTATTTAGTTAACCATCTATTAACTATCTCCATTAAATGAGCAAAACAATGTCGTTTTGGCTCTTTTTTTTTTTTTAAATCATAATTAAAATCAATTAAAAAACCTATTATTAAAATAAAATAAAAAACATTTAGGGGAACGACGTCATTCCCCTTACCTAAAATCAAAACACAAATTGTGAAAAGTTTCTCACAGCTCTAACGTTTCTCTCATCAAATTGGTTCTTCTTTATGGCAGCTTCAGCTAGAAAAGAAATTAAACCAAGAAATCCAAGGAAAAGAAAAGTGAACAGAAACTTCTTCATACACACCGAGAAAAAGAGAGAGAGAGTGCAAGAGAGAGGCTTCAGAGATCTCAGCTTGTTATCGGAAATGGTTACTTTCAAGTTCCACTAGTACCAAATTGTTGGGCGTGCTTTGCCCACTGAATCTAATGAGCACCCTAAGATTTACTGCATGAAGCTTTAGGCCACGAACGAGGTTCGCGCCAAGTCCAAGTTCTGGTATTTTTCTGAGGAAGCTGAAGAAGGTCAAGAAGAGCAATGGGCAAATGCTTGCTATTAATGAGGATTTTGAGAAGAACCCAACCAAGAAAAGTGAACAGAAATAAGACTCTAGCCATTTTCCTAGTCAAAAAAAGTAGTGTTTGTATGGATGAGACACTGAGGTGTAATGATTTGAGGTGTATATATGTATGTATAGAGGTAATGGTTGGATATCAGTTTGTTAAAGGAGAAAAGGTTGTGGATGATTAGGTAGGAATTGTGAAGATGTTGTACATCAAAGCTTGTAAGCAAGATACTGATAGAGATTTCATATGCCATTGACTAACATAGATGTTGAGATTTCTAAACCAAGAAGAAGATTTCAGAACTCAGTCTCTCTCTAAAACTTGGCCTAAATGGTTTTTTTTTTTTTTTTAATTTCTTTTAATTACAATTTTTTTTTTTAAAAAAAAGCTCATTTAATAGAAACAACTAACAAATGGTTAACAAAATACTGAATTGACAACAATTGAAAGTTAGAGGACTGAAATGAAAAACGCTGAAAGTTAGAGGGTCAGTTTTGGATTTTTGCCTAAATTTAATAACAAAGTCCCGAATTATATATCATATCATATGGTATACTATATCAAACTCCTTTGTTCTGCCATGTGGATATCAAACTTACCCCTTTGCCCAACTGATTCCCTCTCATTCTCCCGCATGGATATCAAACTTACCCTTTTGCCTGGCTAACAACCCTTTAAAAAAAAAAAAAAAAAAAAATTTGAAAACAAACTCTTTTGTATTAATGGAAAGTTTTGGCATCTTAGGAAAAGAAAAATAGAAAGGTCTATGAGCATGCATATAGTGCGTGCGATGAGACTACTATTATTTAAGAGAAATAAACCTAAGTCTTTTTGTAGTTGGAGACTTATTGAGTAAAGTGATCCTTCTACGTGGTACTAAAGATCTTTATTTAGGTAAAATGTAACCTAATTAGGAAAAGTCATACTTAGTAAGTGAAGCTCGTAACGGGAATGCATACAGCAAATATTCAACAAATGTGAAATGTCCTCTAAGCTTGACAAACAGGAAACATGCGGAAGAAACAATTAACAATAATCGCTAAAGCCTTGAGTATAAAAAAGAGGCTTGGTTCCAAGAGAAAGACACCACGAACAATTCAAATAACTTATTGAGATCATTGTAGTTTGGTTTTTGGGACTCACTAATTTTTTTTTTTGAGAAAGAGGACCCACTAAAATTAGTTGTACTTAAGTTTGATTTAAATAATTAATTGTTAGTCTCATTTTATTTGAATATATTTGCTTCCAATCAATTTCATGTTAATATAATAATCTAAGCTTTGATATGTTTATTGTGAACCATTCAAACATCAACATTTTAGATGAATTAGACCTCAAATTAATCTATTTGCAATCCAATGTCGTCATAAGATAATGTAGCATTCAATATTGATACTAGATAACTTAGAATCTTATTTACTTATTTTCATTTTTCATTATTACTTGCATTTTTTTTTAAATGAAAATCCTCTTAAGTGAGATATTTTTTAATCTCATCCCTAATCCATAAAGTCAAATAATCCATCTAACCATCACTTTCAAGCTTGAAATAAAGTCTCGCACCATATGCAATTCACATATACAATGATCATGCTTAGAAAAATTATTCTATGTTCAAACTATAGTTGTGACTAGTTTGCATCTCTAAAATATGCATCACGTTAGTGGGAAAAATGACATGTCGGTAATTTTAACTAATTGGTTGAAAATCTAGAGCTTACCTCCACAAGAATTTATACATGTAGAACGACTATTACAAGAACTAAACATATATTCTTCCATTTTATTTCTTCTACTTTTTGCGGAACAAAATGGCACCGTTTATACTTTGCCTCTCTCCCCCCCCCCCCCCCCCTTTTTTTTTTGAAAATAACACTAAAAGCCAAACTATTTTGTTAGTTAGCACAGTTTTGAAAAAAATTTGGCATCTAACAACTCGAGACTAAAGGACTCAATTTCGGTGTTCTAAATCGAGCACGACCGATTCGATTTCAACATAGAACTCGAGCCTATTGGACTCGATTTCATTGTTCAGTTCTTCCCTTCAACAAACTAAAGCAAAACTCAACTCCAGCAAAACGTAGGTCCGATCCGATCCGAGCAAAACCTAGGCGAGCTTCGGCAAGGAATGAGAGATATGGAACAAGACAAAGTGAGAGAGAACCACCGATCCGATCCAATCCTAGCAACTCCAGCAAAACCTGTGCAATCCGATCTGAGCAAAACTCCAGGTGGGTCTTGGGTTTGTTGATGTCGTTGTTTCTCTTTGGTTGTTGTGTTTGATTGTTGAAGAAGATGAGTTTTTGGAAATGAGTTGTGTTTGATTGTTTGAGAAGAAGATTGTTTGATTGTTTCTCTTTTCTCTTTGGTAGTGTTTCTCCTTCATTATTTTCGTTTTTGTTGCGAGTACTGAAATCGAGTCTAAATAGCTTGATTTCAATTTGATGGAAACGAGTTTGATGGACTCGGGCTTGGCCTTCCAAAATCGAGTATATTACTCTCAAGTTGTTAGTTTCTTAAATAATTTTAAAAATGTGCTAATTAATGAATTTGTTTAAATCAGTCATATTTTGAAAAAAAACAAAAAAAAAAAAACCCTCTCCCCCGTCAGTCATCAGTCACCACTATAAAACCCACCGAAATTTAAGCCACACGGTCCAGACCCCAACGAAAAGAAAAGGCGTGCTCAATTTTACTTCACCAGAAAGCGGAAAGCAGTGTCTGTAGTACAACCATAAGAATGCGAGCTCTGCAACTGAGCAAGAAAACTCTCTCTCGTACTCTCTTCCTCGCCACCTCCACTTCCTCTTCCTCATCACCGTACCGAACTATAACCACCGCCGCTCTACTATCCTCACCCGCCTGTCACAACCACATCCACCGCTGCTCCGACACGTGGCTCTCCGCCTCATCATCCGCCAACCTCCTCCGCTCTCCTTGGTCCCTCACTCAACACCGCGGGATCAGAGTCTCCGGTTCCGATGTAAGCTACGCTTTTCCTTTTTGTTTAGAAATTGAATATGTGTTTGTTTCGAAAATGTGATTATTCCTAATTAATTGTCACAGGTCAAAGTCGGAAACGTGATCGAGAAAAAAGGTTCGCTTTGCTAATTGCGAATAACACTAATTAATTCTAATTTAAATTAAACTAATTCCTTTTTTTTTCCTCTTTAAATTGTGTGTATATATGCTAATGAAAACGTAATTTTCGTGTTGTGATTTTCAGGACGTATTTACCAGGTGATTTGTTTTTCGTTATTTAATATATATAATTTCGATTATTATGATATTAGCTTGTAACGTGGTTAATATTACTTGATTTAGGTGGTTAAGACAGATCATTCACATGAAGGAAGAGGCAAGGCCACTATAAAGGTTAATTTTAGTATTGATTTTGATTGTAATTAATTGTGTCATTATTATTTTTCGTGATCGAGCTTTCGTTTTCCACTGGTGTGAAAATTAAGTTGATTTTTCGAAATGTAGGTGGAGCTTCGTGACATTGAAAGTGGAAACAAAGTGTCTCAACGATTGGGTACCGATGAGAGTGTTGAAAGTATGCATATTTTAACTTTGTAGCTCCTTGAAAAATCTAGTGTGTGTTAAAATTAGCTTTTGAGTAGTGTTTTGTGGCTTTGTTCAAAAATGGGTAAAAGTACAGTCGTACTTGGAAAAAGTGTGCTTTTAAAAAGCTGTGTATGTACTTTTAAAAGAATTCAGGATTGGAACGAGGATTTTATTTTTTGAAGGGACCAAAGCATGAACTAATTTTTTTTTGTTTTTGACAACTCTGAATTGATATTTGAAAAGATAAATTAGACTAGTATTTATTTAGTGTTAACAAAATATAAATAAAATAAAAGACACAATAGAAGATATATGCACAATAATAATTTTCAATTGTAAAGTCATCTTGCCCTTGTCTTTCAATATAAGGAGTATTCATATTTGGGACACCAATGTTGCATGCCTTACAAAATGATTTCATAATGTTAAGTAAAGCATACAATCCATTACCTTTAACTTTTTGGATTAGCATTCCTGTGATTGATGAAATAGGCTGTTTGGCATCAACTTTACTAAAAGATTTACGATAATTTCCCATATGATTTATAAAAGCACAATCTTTTCCACCCCTAACTTTCTTTTTATAATTCTTAAATCCATCAACAACGAATGCATTATGCCTAGGAATCTCAGATGGCTTATTAAAGAGAAATTATTGTAGATAGAAAGCCATATCATTATTAGGCAAATATTCAAGCCATGACGGATATAGCATGAGCCATCAAAGATTGAAAGTCATGTTTATTATCTTATTATATGTCAAATATTCTTTTAACCATGAAAGGTTGAAAGTCATATTTATTTTTTTAGTTCTTCAGACCATCTTTCAGTTTTGGAGGTTAGTTTTAAATATTTGGGAGGGGCTAGGTATACATTTTTTGGATAAAAAATTGCAACTCATATATATATTTATAGATAATAATAATTTTTTATTTTTAAAATTTTAGGGGGCCATGCTCCCCCCCCCCCCCCCCCCCCTCCTTAGTCTTAGAATAGTTTCGTCCCTGCTATTTAGTTTTTCTAATGCTGGGATTATCACCGGACTGGGTTTTGGCTGAGCACCTGAAAGTTGGGTGCGGTTGATTCCAGCTGATCCATCGTTCAGCTGTGGGTATAAGAACCATCCACCTGACATGATTGTGTTAAGTGATGGGCTTACCTCAACTTGAACTGATTGACCCGTGATCACCTGTAGCCTTAACTCAACTTTTTAGAAACTAATTACTTGAATTGAACTCATGACACATTGCTTGGGTAGATGGCAAGTGGTACTTGCCATAGCACCATAGCACCAAGGTTCAACATCTTGTAGACCCATTGATCAGTTTATAATTATAATTTCCATAATTATTTTACTTACACTATTATGAATTAGGTGTTTTAAATAATTAAGGGTAAATTGTATCAACCTCTCTTGAGGGTTATTGAAATGACACTCACTCAACAAATAACTCCATGCTCTCTAACACTTTTAATTTCCTATGAGAATATTCTATTTAAAAAAAAGATTTCTACTAATTTGTACAAATCTCAAAGGGGAATGTCATTTATACAAACCTCAAGGGAGCAGTGACATTTTTTCCGTAGTTTTGGTAGGAATTTTTGTTTGAAAAACTAAGTATTCTGTTAGGAAAGTTAGGCATGGATTTATGTGTCATTTATACAAATCTCAAAGGGGTAGTGTTATGTTGCCCACTCTTTAGAGAAGTGTCATTTAGTAAAATCTGATGAAAGATATAATTTACTCAATGACTAAAATGGCTGGACTGTGGAGAGGCTTTTAACTTTAGCTTGCTATCAAGTTTATTACTTATATATATATAAAAAAAATAAAAAATTTAACCCAAAATTTTACTATCCTTTTCAGTATGGTCATTCTCCATCCCTGGAAGTCATTTAATTTGAATTTTATTCTTTGATAAGAACTCCATTGTGAAATTTTATATGGCTGCTTGCAGGAGTATTTGTTCAAGAGAAAACTTACATGTATATGTGCACTGATCGCAATGGCACTATAGTCCTGATGGAGTGAGTTTGTTATCCCCCCCCCCCCCCCCCCCCCCCCAATTTTTATACCTGTTTTCTAGTAAATATGCAATTAAGGTCAAAGATTTTATGGAACTATTTTACTAAATATATATTCTCTTTTAATTCTTAACAGCGTTAAAACGTTTGATCAGCTGGAAGTGTCCCAGGAGTTGTTTGGCAAAGATGCGAAGTATTTACAAGGTGAATAAATATCTAGGACTGAGCATTATATAGTTCATGATATACACCATGATATGAATTGAAAAATTCTAGAGTTGGTCAGAATTTAATTGATTTGATAATAACTCTAGTATTCTATCCCAAAAATAACCTCTATGAAAGCAGGAAATGGGTGTAAAAATTCACTTTATATGAATTCATGAAAATTGGTTTATAGTTCTTATCTGCACTAGGCTCTTCATCTTATGTTCCCATGTAGCTCCACCATTGTATGTCACCGCATGACCAATAAGTCACTGCCAGTATCACGACTCTTGCATTACTGGTACTTGACTATTTCATAATCACTAGTCCCATTATTTGGCATCGTCAACCTGCTTAACTCACTTCAACACACTCACTTATATATTTCAGATTTATTTTGCACATGCTTATTGCTACTTATTTACTGGTTAATGATAGTATTAAATTGACTATTCCTTTTAATTTAATTATTTTTTGTCCGTGAATTTGGCCACCAAAAAGCATGCTGTAGTAGTTAGTTTCCATATGTTTTGATGCTTCAAGAACATGTGTTTTTCTATATCAATTCATCATTTCTTGAGTTTCGTGCTTCCAGCCAAATATAACCCAATGATATTCCTCAAGATTTTGTCTTCTCTTATTAGGAATAGCAATCATTTTAAAGTAATTGTTTATAATTTAGTAATGAGTAAACATTTTGTGAAGTTATAGTAGTTGATGATTTTCTATCATGTTAACTATTGTTCCTATAAAAATTCTTGGAAATGCATATTATGCTCCGTTTGTTTTGATGTAAAATGTTTTACGGAAAACATTGTTAGCATTTTACAATGTTTGTTTTGTTGTAAAATGTTGGTAAAAGCTGAAAACATTTACAGTTGACCGTAAAGCCCTTTGTAAAATTTTGTAAAACATTTTACCTAAAAAAACTTGGTAAAACATTTTACAAACTGACTAACTCGCACACCCGCCCCCATTTGAACATGTTGTGACACCCCCACCCCCCACCTATCTCCTCTCTTGCTCACAAAGGTGGTCGTCGGAGCCCTAAGTCACGGTGGTCATTGGAGCCTTGAATCATGGTGGTCACTAGAGCCTAGTTCACGGTGGTTTGTGGTTGGGTTTTGGTGAATAGTGGTAGCAAAGCTTCGATTTGTGGCTAGGAGGCTCCAAATGTGGCATGGGAAGTTGATGGTGGCTGGGAAGCACCGATCTAGTAGTTGAAGATGTTGATTTGGTGGCTGGGGCCATGGATCCCTTGAGGTTGTGCCAATCTAGTGGTTGGGGCCGGGTTTTGAGCTGATCTAGTGGTGGCAAGCTAGACGGGCACCGATTTGGTGGCTGGCTGGCTTGGATTGTGCCGATTTGCTGGGTGGTTGGGTTGGATTGGATTGTGCTAATCTTGTGGTGGCTGGTAGGTTTTGATATGAGATTTTTTTTTTCCTTTTCATTTTAACCTTTAGGTCACACCATACGCTTGAAAGTGTCTTCACTGGAAACATTTCACAATAAAACAAATGGAGCATTATTTTCAAGTTTATTTTCATTTTCTTCCCCCTCCCACTTCTTTGAGGCTTGTGTTGCTTACATAATCAATTATTCCAGTGGTCACTACATTCTCTTCCATCTAACATATGGCATTCATCAACAGGTGAGATGAGAGTTATTGTAAGGCTTTATGATGATATACCTTTATCTGCATCGGTTCCAAAACGCGTGACATGTATTGTCAAGGAAGCACAAGATCCTATGAAAGGGGTCCCAGCCCCACCTAAGTAAGTTTTATGATTTTGCAAATGTAACACCCACACCCCCCCCCCCCCCCCTTTTTCCCCTTTGCCAGGCAAAGCTATTGTGGAGTGAACTCTCTCATTGAACCACCACAAGGGTGGAGGTGCTATGAGACCGAAAGGCCATTAGCATTCTGCAAATGCTCTTTGTGTGTTAAGAAATGTTCACCTTTACTCATATCCTGTTACCTTTTCTTTCTCATTTTTTCTTGCATGCTTCTTGGAATATAAATTGAAATATATGAGTTACATGATCAAATATGTGAGTATTAACTTGTTCAGATTATGATAATAGCTGTAAGGGTCTACATTATTGCCAAAGATCTAGCTCCACTATTATGTGTGTTGTGCGTGGGCAATATTAATTTAGGTGTTAATGTCACAGAAATGCAACATAATTGTCAGAAGGTTCATGCCCAGGGTGGTTAATTTTATTGACTAAGCAATTTTTGGTTATTGACTTGGTGCAAATTTTTTATAATGTTACTTGTCATTTTATTTTTTAATTTTTTTAAGTTCCCCAAATTTCTGGATATTTTTTTGTTTGGTACAATGCGTAATACATTACCATAAAGTTGGATGATATTTCAATTTTTACAAGCTAATTATTGATGGCCATTATGTTCCAGCTTGCTTTCTTCGTCCATTGTGTATGTCTCTGCTATGGGTCAGAAACATCTGCCTATTTTACAGTATAGTGTGTGACCATGTTTGGTTCTGTGGTGTGGTCATGATTCTTATTTCAAACTTATTTTGGTATTATACATGGTGTTTTTCATTGTGCTAAAAGATTCCTGCTGTATGGGTTTGTGACATGCATATATGTGATGAACTTCGCTTATGGTTGGTGCATGTGGGACACACACAAGTAATTTTTTTCTTATTATGTGCATACGTTATGAATTTGGCTTATGGGCTGCATGCACACGAACAAAAGCAAGCATGTGTGCACACACCCAAGAAAGACATTCTTAAGAAGTTCTGTGTTTATAAGTAGGTTATCCTTTATGGCCTGATTTTGGAAATTTTTGATCTAGCTAATGTTATAAAAGAACAAGATTTTCTGATGAAACTTAATGTTGTTAATGCCTAAATTTTCTTTTTGCTGTACTTTTGCAATATGTGCCAGATACTTTATTTTTTATATTCATCCTTGAAATGTGGGTTTTCCATTGCATAATTTTTCAGCTGAAGAAACACAATCTTCTTATTCAACCAGCTAGCTGACCTTGTAATTGCTAAAGTTTGTTTATCAGAGGTGTTCACTAATTGTCTAACTGTGGACCATGCGTACACCTTGGCCTGTATGATGAGACTGGCATGTACTGTATTGTCTAATGAAGGCTGTCATGCTTGCAATTGAATGTGATTTTCTGTCCTATTGTCCCCTTTGACAATGCAAAATCAAAGTATTTCACCTTCTTGATCATTGTTCTGCTTTTGCTTGTATCAATGGAATCTTATCATAATAATTTCTTTCCATTCAGGGATAAAAAGGTTGTATTGGAAAATGGCCTGACTGTTGAGGTAAGTTAAATGTTATTTTTCCCTCTAATGTTTAGCTGCTAAATTAGTCACTTGTATAATTACTATATAAAGCAAAAGATGAACTCAGCAAAAAAAAAAAAAAAAAAAAAAGTGGCAGAAGGTAGTTGTGTAAATGGAATATCCGAATTTTTCATGGGATATTTTTTCTATTATATCATGCATGGAGGGTGCCAGGGACAAGACATAGTGTGGGTCCTACATAGAAGAAGGTGTGCTGTGAAGCTTCATGCTTGCCAAACCATTATATCCATCCTCCAAATTAGGCTTTTACTTTAGATACCTATAAAAAGAAATACAGTCCTGATCACAGATCGTACTCGATTAAAGTGATGAAACCAACAGCGATGATAAGCAACATGGAGAAAATATGATATGCGCATGTGTGTAGTGGGGATGGGTGAGGTTCTGGTACATGTACTATGAAATCTAAGTGGTGTATGTCTTATCAAATTTTCTAATTTTCCAGGTGCCAATGTTCGTCGTAGCCGGTGATGCTGTAGTTATTAATACTGAGACTGACTCTTATGTAGAGAGGTAAAGTTTGTATGTTGTATCTCTAAGATAAAGTTGAGGATTGTCTTGGGTATTTTGTGGCTGTCATGCTTGCAATTGAATGTGATTTTCTGTCCTATGAATAATAACTTGGATAAACTACAGACCCAGATTGGTTTCTTCCAAAAAAGAAAAGAAAAAGAATGGTGACCTACTCTATTTTGAGAGCAATGAAAAGATTGCATGTGACTAATCCTGACTAGATTGTTGAGAATCTATAGCCGACCCTAAAATTTTGGGACTAAGGCGTAGTTGTTGTTGTTGACCTGCTTGATATTGAAATCCAAAGTCCTAACCATTACCGTTTTGTGATATAATACTGTTTAAAAGCTACAGTTCAGTATGTTAGTCTCAAGAATATTAAACTATCATAGTACATGCTTGTCTGTATTGAGTTTATCGACCAGTGGTTGATAGGAAACTAAATTAACTCTGGCCTGTTTGCTATTTTTAAGATATCATGTTGATAAATTGACTTTTCATGATTTTAATTTTTACAAAATATTTTATTACTGTCAGCTACAACTTTTATCACCTAGTGGTTATTCTTTTTATTTTCATGGAGGTGGATGGTATCAGATGTGTTTAAAAATATTGTTTGTTCGTGATTCTGTTGCCTGGCTTTGCTAATAAAAACTGTGCCCCCCCCCCCCCCCCCCCCCCTTCTTTTTTTCAGGGCTAAGGCATAATCTTGTGTTGGCTTTATTCTGAAGGAGATATGGAATGTCAAATTGTGCACCATGCATATCTCTGGTTCCTACGGAAATCAATCTTTCAATTCATCGATTTTAGACAATTTGCTCGTACCTACACATGGTATTTAAACTTGAGGTATATGAGACCTACAGGATTTTTATTTTTATTTTTTAGATTCTAAAAAAGTGCGGTGAGGCAATGGGAGATGACACAATTTGTGAAACATGGAGAGCTTTATACATATTTTCTATGAATAAATTCATACTGTTTTGGTACTTATATATGAGTTTATGAGTAGGGGAAGAAGATGACTTAAAATTGCACATTGCTGCTCCTTTTTGTTTCCCTGTGGACATTCAATTAATATGAAGTTATTCAATACAATGCTCATGTAACTTCAGTCCTTTTATTTATTTTTCATTTATTATTGTTATTATTATTTAATTTTTAGAATGTGAATGTTGCCTTTTAAAGTTTTCATTGTAGGGAGAGGTTTGTGTCCAGTGGTGAATTCTACTGGATATGCTAGGATATGGGCACGTGTCCACCAGACATGCTAGGATACGGACACGTCCAAAACTAGACACGTATCCGCATTTCAATGTGTCTAGTGGAACTGACCACTGGACACAAGCCTAACTCTTCATTGTAAAACAATTATTTTGAAAATCACAACTCCATTTTGAGGGTTATTAAAACTTGACTGGGGTATGCATTCAAAAGTAGAGAGAGGGTGAAAAAAAATGGAAAAAAAGAATAAGAAAAAAAAGACATTAAATGGTGAACTGAATTTCACAAATTGATAGGATTTAATGTGTATAATACATTAATAACATGCATTAATTGCCTCTAAAAAGAATGAGAAAAGTTAACGCATGTCCAGATTAAGTGTATTGGTTTAGAAATTTTTTTTAGACATGTAGGATATGGACATGTTAGGATATGGACACGTGTCCACTGGACATGTTAGGATACAGACGCGTGTCCATTGGACACGCTAAGATAAGGACACATGTCCAAAACTGGACATGTGTCTACATCTCAATGTGTCCAGTGGAATTGGTCACTAGATACAAGCCCAACTCTTCATTATAAAACAATTATTTTGAAAATCACAACACCATTTTGAGGGGTATTAAAACTTGACTGGGGTATGGTTCAAAAGTAGAAAGAGGGTGAAAAAAATGGAAAAAAAGAAGAAGAAAAAAGATCTTTCTAGAGACCATTTTGAGGGGTATTAAAACTTGACTGGGGTATGGTTCAAAAGTAGAAAGAGGGTGAAAAAAATGGAAAAAAAGAAGAAGAAAAAAGATCTTTCTAGAGACATTGAATGGTGAATTGAATTTTACAAATTGATTGAATTTAATGTGTATAATACATTAATAACATGCATTAATTGCCTCTAAAAAGAATGAGAAAAGTTAACTGATGTCTTGATTAAAAGTATTGGTTTAGAAATTTTTTTTAGAATTTTTTTTAGAAAAAGGTATTAACATTTTTTATTATTTTTTATATTTCTTATTAAAGTAGTGTTAAAACTTTCTTAAAAGGTTTATTAAAAAAACTCTTGCATTCATTGGTAATGAGGATAGCAAAGGAAAAATTGTTACTTCTTCTCTCTCTTATTTTATACACTTTTTAGAGATAGAATCAAGAGTCATGTTAACGAGTGTCCTTAGAGCATTAGTTAACAATCCATTTAAAGAAAGTTTTTATGGGAAAAGAAAAAAAAATTTATGTTTTGACAACTTTTTTTATTTCCCATAAACGTTACGTCAAAACTTTCTTAAAATTGATTGTTAACTAATGACTTAAAGACGTTTGTTAACATTTCCCTAAAATCAAAGAATCATAGAATAAAAAAATATAATTCTATTTTTGAAAATCACAACCCCATTTTGATGGGTAATGAAACTGGACTGGGGAACGCATTCAAAGAGTCTTTTGGGTTAATATTGTAAAATTCAAAGTTAATTTGCGTTATACGAACTGTTCAAAGATAATTGGGAAATTGAGGAGAGAGACTGAATTTCGGCAATGGCATTGCCGAAATTCAGCCAAAAAGCAAGAGAGAGAATAAAAAGCAGGAGTGAGAATAAGGAAAAGGAAAAAGCAGGAGAGAGAATAAGGAGAGAGAAAATGTTGAATTTCGTCAATTCCATTGCCTAGTTTTCCTGCCTGAATGCTGTGTGTCCGAGTGTAGAGTGCTCTTAAAATAAAAAAAAAAGGCAATCGCGGCAATGTCATTGCCGAAATAGGGGAATAATTTTTTTTTTTTTTTTAGCAATTGTGATAATGGCATTGCCGAAAATGGAAAAAAAAGGTGGTTTTGAAATCTCTAGAAGAGTAAAAAACAGGTTTCATGTCCACAATATTTTCACAATAAATCACATATAATTAGTTATTATTAGTTAAAAAAATTTGTGACAACTAATTGTGGCAATGGCATTGCCGAAATAGGAAAAACAATTTGTGGCAATACCATTGCTGAAATAGGGAGAAAAATAAAAGTGATAAACTACTTGAGGCAATTGCATTGCTGAAATAGGGAGAAAAAAATTGGAAATACCATTGCCGAAATAGGGGAATAAAATTTTTTTTAGCAATTGTGACAATGGGATTGCCGAAAATGTGAGAAAAAAAGAGAGAGAAGGATTATGGCAATGGGATTTCCGAAATAGGAAAACAAATTTCGGCAATTCCATTGACGAAAATGTGGAAAAAAAAAAAAAGAGAAAGATTTGTGGGAATAAATTTTCCCCTATTTCGGCAAAATGTGAAAAAAAAAAAGGAGAAAAGAATTACGGCAACGAGATTGCCAAAATAGGGGGGAAATTGTTTCCCCCCTATTTCGGCAATACCATTGCCGTAAATGTAAAAAAAAAAAAAAAAAGAAAAAAAGAAAAAAAAAAGAAAAGGATTACGGCAACGGGATTGCCGAAATAGGGGGGAAACAAATTTCCCCCTATTTCGGCAATACCATTGCCGTAAATGAAAAAAAAAAAGAAAAAAAAAAAGAAAGAAAGATTTGTGGGAATCAAAATTTTTCCCCTATTTCGGCAAAATGTTAAAAAAAAAAAAAGAGAAAAGAATTACGGCAACGGGATTGCTGTAAATGTTAAAAAAAAAAAAAAAAAGAGAGAAAAGGATTAAGGCAACGGGATTGCCGAAATAGGGGGGAAACAAATTTCCCCCTATTTCGGCAATACCATTGCCGTAAATGAAAAAAAAAAAAAAAAAAAAAGATTACGGCAACGGGATTGTCGAAATTGGGGGGAAACAGATTTCCCCCTATTTCGGCAATACCATTGCCGTAAATGTAATAAAAAAAAAAAAAAAGAGGATTACGGCAACGGGATTGCCGAAATAGGAGGGAAACGAATTTCCCCCTATTTCGGCAATACCATTGCCATAAATGTGAAAAAAATAAATAAAATAAATAAATAAATAGGAGAAAAGAATTACGGCAACGGGATTGCCGAAATAGGGGGAAACAAGTTTCCCCATTTCGGCAATACCATTGCCGTAAATTAAAAATAAAAAAAAGAAAAAAAAAAAGAAAGGAGAAAAGGATTACGGCAATAGCGTTGCCGTAAATGTGAAAAAAAGAAAAAAGAAAAAGAGAAAAGTACAGAAGGATTAAAAAGAAAAAAAAAGAAAAAGAAAAAGGAGAGAAAACGGCAATTGGATTGCCGAAAATGTGGGAAAAAAAAAATTTCCCTATTTCAGCAGTGCCATTGTTGAAATTGTGGGGAAAAAAAAAGAAAAGAAAAATTGTGGTAATGGTATTGTCGAAATAGGGGGAAAAAAAATTTGTGACAAATTAATTGTGGCAATGGTATTGTCGAAATAGGAAAAAAAATGTTGTGACAATCTAATTGCCGAAAATGTGAGAAAAAAAGAATTGTGGCAATGGTATTGCCGAAATAGAAGAGAGAGATATAAAAAAAGTACGCATATTATTCTTTCAATATATTTTTGACTGAACCAGTTTGGTTTGTCATGTTCTTTTAGAAATAGATAAGGATAGATTCAAGTACATTGATACATTGAATCTTTTTCTAAAGTGCACGCTGTAAACAAAAACAAAAAAAAAGTACATAGATTCTTATAGAACGAAAAAATGACTGATGTGCACGCTGTAAACAAAAAAAACAAAGAAAGTATACGGATTCTTACCATAGAAAAGAAAAAATGATTGATGTGCACACTATAAACCAAAAAAAGTAAAGAAAGTACCTAGATTCTTACAATATAGAAGAAAAAAATTATTGATGTGTACACAGTAAACCAAAAAAGCAAAGAAAGTACATATATTCTTACACTACGGAAGAAAAAAATGATTGATGTGCACGCTTTAAACAAAAAAAACAAAGAAAGTACATAGATTCTTACATGTACATGTACGTTGTAAACAAAAAAAAGCAAAGAAAGTAAACCAAAAAAGACAAAGATTCAATCAACCAATCACCTCAACTCCTCATCTCATTTGATTTTTATTCTCTGCAGAAAATATATTTTGCCACACCTAAATCTTCAACGTGATTCTTTTTTGTCTACTCCTCATCTCATCTCATCTCACCTCATCTCCATTCTTTTTTGTCTGCTCCTCATCTCATCTGACTTATATTCTCTGCAGAAAATAAATTTTGCCACGCCTAAATCTTTCTTTTTTGTCTTTTTATTGTTCAATTGGTAATAAAAGAGAAGGGAAGTGCGAAGTAGAATTGCATCTCATCACAATTCCTCAGGTTGCAAAGTTATTCTTTTACTTTGTTTCAGTGTGCCACAACTAAGGATTGTAAGTTTTTTGTTAATGTAAGGTTTTTTGCTTTGCTTATTAACTTATAGCTCTAGAAATTAACAAATTTATTATTATTGTATAAACATGTGCTTTGTAAATATTAGAAGCTAATACATTGTAAAATATTATGTATTGTTGTAATTGTAATTAATATTATTTGTATGCCTATGATTATGATAATTGTTGGTGTTGTTGTTGTTGTTGTTGCTCTTGTTATTCAAAATTTAGATTAATGAATTATTTTTTATGGTTATCTGATTGTGTGTTTTTTTTTTTTTTTTTTTTTGCAAGTACCACTCTATAATTCTCACTCTTTTAGTTGGCATCACAATTGTGGTAAGCATCTCAATTATAGTTAATACTAATTATTGTGTGTATGATTATTTTTTCTAAAACTATTATTATTATTATTATTAAAAATTTTGCTTCATAAATCCTTTATTTGAGTTTCTTTCAATTTTGTTGTAGATATATTTGAAATGGAGCAACAACAATACCACATCTCTAATGATGCAATGGAAGGCAATGTACGTTGCAAGATCCAAATTTATTAATGTCCTAATAATATATACAATTATTCAATTTACATGAAAATAATTTAAACATTAGCAATATAACATTGTATATATATATATATTTTTTAAAAATTCAGGTTTCCACCTTACGAGTGCGGCCTCAATCGTTTGCACCCCTCCTGCAGTTAGGCGAGTGTATCGCCCCATATTTGCATCAATGTAGATTATACCGTGTTACCCGCCTACCACATATAGATATTGATTGGAGTCTTATCACTTCTTTGGTGGAGCGATGGCAATGTAGTACCCATACATTTCACCTACCTAATTGTGAAATGACTATAACTCTACAGGATATAGCAATCCTTACAGGATTGCCTATTGATGGCAATGCAGTGTGCGGGCCAATAAATTTGATTTGGAGTACAGAATGTCGTAATTTACTTGGGGTGACACCACCTGAAACAGCATTGAAATTTGGTGGTCTTAAAATAACATGGGTAAGGGATACATTCTCAAACCTACCAGAGGGTGCCAATGCTATAACAACCCAACAGCATGCTAGGGCATACATGTTTCAGGTTTTGACTTTACTATTTGGAAATAAGAGCCAAAGTAGATTGCATTGCTGCTTTCTCAAGCTGTTAGACGACTTTGGTGTAGCTGGGGAATATAGTTGGGGTAGTGCTACACTTGCTTACCTTTATAAAGAGCTATGTATTGCTGCTATTAAAAAAAGCACGGAGATTGCAGGTCCTGTTTTCATATTACAATTATGGGCATGGGAGCATCTTCCATATCTGACCCCAATTCCAATAAATCCAACAAATTTAAATGGCGACGACCCATACGGTTGCAGGTATAATATTTACTTTTTATTTCTATACAATTTTGTAATCCTTGATACTTCCAAACCCTAAATATTGTATGACAATCATTAATTGTGTATAGGTGGGATACCAAAAGAACATTCACTCATACACCAACGCATGTTTTGCGTTCATACCGTTCTAATCACGATACATATAATAATAAACAGGTAATATATCACAATGCATTAATGGTTAATTTACTAGTTATATTATTGTCTTGATTGATTATAACATAGTTATTGTAATTGGAATTGTAGGTTGTTTGGACACCATACGATAACTATATGCATCCATGGTGTCTTGCAGAAAGAAATATATGGACTACAACAGCGCCATTGCTGTGCTTCCAAATTGTAGAGTATTACCACCCAGAAAGAGTCATGCAACAGTTTGGGTTGTTGCAAAGATGTCCAAGGTGGCCTACAGACAATTTGGATAAATCTGTGCATTGTATAAAGTTGACAGGAAAGTCCACTGTCAATTGGAGAAGGCAGCATGACCAATACTACCAGCGTTGGAACATGCGAGCTGAACTTCTAGTTGGAGATGACCATTTTGATTCAAGTGTGGACTACGCAACATGGTACCAGCAAAATGGTCACCTATTCACAACACCAGAGGCGGCTGCCCATATATACCAGGTTATTATTTTAGCTTTTTCGATAATACTGCACTAATATTGATAACAAGTTATTTACACATCCAAATACTGCACTAATATTGATAACAAATTATTATTTTCACTTTTTCAATATTACTGCACTAATAAATGTTATTTTCCTTTTTCTGCGGCAACAAACTGAGGTCAATAAAATGTTAAATTTAGCTGTTGCAAATCAACAGAGGAATGATCTCACAGCACAACAAGTCCTTCCACCAATAGTAGAGGGCCTTACTTGACTGAAGTTATCAATGGAAGCAAATATTTCCTCAGTCCCTACTGAAAGGGTGACAAACTTCGGGCGACGACAAAGGCGCCAAGGAAGACAGCCGCAAACCTATACTGAAACCCACTCATCTACCTCTGCACAACGTGGACAATGCCGAAATGATGATGCCGGACCATCCACCTCCGCACAACACAATATGTACAGCTCTACCCAAGCTGGGCCATCAACATTTGCTGGTAATGAGCCAACCACCTTCAGTGAGTATAATCCAATTAATGTTAACGAGTATTGCATGAATTTATATCAACAGATTGGGTCATCCACTTCCATAGGACAAGGATTTGAGGGTTTGTTTAGCTATGACCATTATCCCCAACCTAATTCAACACCTCCCTCCTATCACCCATCGCCACCTCCATCTTATGCTGGGCAATACAATTATGGCCAAGATAGCCAGTACAACTATGATTTCTGCACGCCACAAAATACATTGGTATGTGCTCCAAACTCTGAAGAAGAGGCCTCCGTAACAGACTCTGAGGAAGATGTCTCAAATGAGGATAGTGGGGAAGATGCAGAAGATACCCAAGATATGGAGGTGTCTTCAGATAATGAAAATGACGACTATGGTAATTATCAAACAGAAGTTGATATTAGAACACAGCCGAGGCGCATGGGGAGAATTCTTGTGCAAGCACGAAGGTACCCACAACGAGAAAATAGGCATCCTCCATGTTGTGGAACACAACAAAAATTGAATGTACCTCATCGTCGCAATTACTAATCAATGTAAAATGACTGTTTATTAAAAATATATTAAAGTATTATCATTATTTATGCATCATTGTAGCAAAAAATATTATGCCTAGATAGTATACATAGCACATTATACTACTAACCGTAAGACCATTGTGAAAACAAGAAATGTGTACATTTTTCCTTTGGTAAATCTTTTTTCCTTTGCATGATGGCTACTGTGGTGTACATTTTTATTTTCATTCTCCACAGCCTCTCTTCCAAACTCTCGTAAAAGTGTCAAAGACAAAAAAAAAGTACATAGATTCTTATTCTCCACAGCCTCTCGTACATTGATTCTTATTCTAAAGTGCAGGCTGTAAACAAAAACAAAAAAAAAGTACATAGATTCTTATAGAAGAAAAAAATTGACTGATGTGCACGTTGTAAACAAAAAAAAAAAAAAATAAAGAAAATATACAGATTCTTACAATAGAAAAGAAAAAATGATTGATATGCACACTATAAACCAAAAAAAAGCAAAGAAAGTATATAGATTCTTACAATATAGAATAAAAAAATGATTGATGTGCATACTGTAAACAACAATAAAGTATATAGATTCTTACAATACCGAAGAAAAAAATGATTGATGTGTACACTGTAAACCCAAAAAAGCAAAGAAAGTACATAGATTTTTACAATATAGAAGAAAAAAATTGATTGATATGCACGCTATAAAAAAAAAAAAAAAGGTAAAGAAAGTACATAGATTCTTACGTGCACGCTGTGAACAAAAAAAGCAAAGAAAGTAAAAAAAATAAAACAAAAAGTCAATCAACCAATCACTTCAACTCCTTATCTCATCTGGTTTATGGCAATGGCATTGCCGAAATAGAGGAGAGAGATATAAAAAAAAAGTACGCATATAAAAAAAGTACCCTATAAGGATAGATTCAAGTACAATGACATTGCAAAGATTCTTTTCAGTATTTGTGGCATTGCAGAGATTCTTTCAATATATTTTTGTTGCCGAAATGGTGGAGAGAGATTGATAAAAAAGTACACATATAAAAAAAAGTACCCTATAAGGATAGATTCAAGTACAATGGCATTATAGTGGCATTGCAGAGATTCTTTCAGTATTTGTGACATTGCAGAGATTCTTTCAGAATTTTTTTGACCGAAGGAGTTTTGTTTGTCATGTTCTTTTATGGTAAAAGTACCCTATAATGTCACTGAATTTAACTGATATGAAACTTGCATCCTATTTAAACAGTACTAATGTCACTGAAATTTCCACCGTTCTTATTTTCTACTCTTTTTCCCCTATAAATTCTATCAACCTTCTTCTCCACTCTTGTTCCCCTCATAATTTTACCAACCATTTTCAAATCATGCGTGCCATATATTCTACAAACAACTATAAGTAACAACACTTGCAAATATCTATCCGTTCGTTATCTCTTAGAAGGTGAGTTATATTTCTTAAGTAGTTACTTTTCTTTTTATAATATTCATGTTGATATGTTTTAGGGGCATAGCTAAGCATGAAAATCTTTTTTTTGTTAAATTATTTGTTCATGCAAATCTTGTTTCTGTATTATGTGTTTTGCAACATGAACTGATTTGTATAATATGTTTTAAATTATTTATCCATGAATTCTTGCCTAAATTTCAAAATTGACGTATATTTCCTTAAAGAAATACTTAGTTTGTTAGCCTATAATATACACGTATGTTTAATACTATTATTATCAATGAATATTTTTAATGGATTACCTTCTTGTATTGCATTGTAATGGTTGTGTTGTGTTAATTTATTAATACTATTATTATGCTTTACTGTAGATGGCAGAAAAGTTGTTCATTTTTCTCATCCATTCCGGTGGAATAATTAAACATGGAGAAAATGGGGTTTATTACGAAGGGCCACCTCCTTCTATGCTTCCATTAAGCCGGGGTGTTACATTTGAAGATCTATGTGATAGAGTAGCATCCACGCTTCATATAAACAAAGAAGATTCAAAATTGACTATTTGGTATAGATTTCCATTTCAATGTCATCCACATCCTGTGACTTACCAGCAAGTTTTGGTAGCAGATGATAATGGTGTCAATGCAATATTCGATATGTTAGACCGCCAATATGGATTTGTAGGTGCAGAGTTATACGTGGGTGTAGAGCCTATAAGAAGCCACCGAGATGTTTTCCCCATTCGATATGCCAACGAAGGATCGAGTGCATTGTTTAGTTATTCACATGGCGGGCACTTCCATGATCCATATGCCACTCATATTGGTCATTAGTCTCAAGATGCGGCTCATTCTCCAATCAACATTGGCGGTGCTGACTATCATTCTCCATATACCCATGTTGCAACTGAGGACCAACATGTTCCTTCTCGGCCAATGAACAACAGTGATGCTGACTATGATAATCCAATTGAGCATGTCACACAAGAGACTACTTGTTTTGAGTTTGAAGCTCAGTATGACCAAACCGCCTCTCAGAGAGCTGCTAATGATCCTAATGATACACATCGCATAGCTGCTACTACTGAAAATGAAGTCCATACATTATCAGAAAGGATGCGGACTATGGATAATGATGACCAACTTGATGACGATGAGGTCCTTGATGATATTGGAGATGAATAGGAGCCTCCAAATGAAGGTAATCATGAAAGCAGTTCAACTATGGGAGTCCATCAACCTTCATCACTAAGCTTTTCACAGAACACGTGGGATAATATAATTGATCCAACCCCACCATTTGAAAAGCCCACTCAGAGTATTTGGGACCCTACCCAAGAGTTTTATGTGGGCTTGCTTTTTGCCGATAAGGATGAACTACAAGCTGTTGTTAAACGCTATCACATCAAGAGGAACCAAACATTTTGTGTAAGAGAGTCAAATCAAGAATGTTGGTTTGTAAGGTGCAAAAATTGTTCTTGGCGTCTTCGAGCATGCTTCCGGGCTACATATGGGTTGTTTGAGGTTAGGAAGTACAATGGTCCACACACATGTACAGAGTCTACGCTCACACAAGATCACGAGCAATTAGACACCCATGTTATTGAGAAAGAGTTGAGGGATGTTGTCAAAAATGATCCAACCATAAAGATTGCTTCACTTCAACAGACTCTTTACAATAAGTACCAATACAGACCTTCTTATTTCAAGGTGTGGGAGGCAAAAGAGAAAGCAATTGGTAGAGCGTTTGGTGATTGGGACAAATCTTACCAATTATTGCCAAAATGGTTGAAAGCTTTGACTGATTCAAACCCGGACAGCAGGGTTATTTGGAGAACAATACCTGCTACTATGCCAGGCTGTGCAATATTCGAGAGAGTGTTCTGGGTTTTTGGTCCATCAATTGAAAGTTTTCAACATTGTAGGCCAGTGATTAGTATAGATGGAACTTTCCTATATGGTAAGTATAAAGGTACGTTACTGATTGCATCAACTTGGGATGGTGACAACAGACTTTTTCCACTTGCCTTTGCCATTGTGGAGAAGGAAACTGATGATAGCTGGTATTGGTTTTTGCGTTGTATTCAGATTAATGTCACTAATCGAGAAGGGTTATGTGTCATATCTGATCGTCATCCTGGTATAATGGCAGCGATACGTGAAAGTTCAAAAACGTGTACAAAAACACTTTTGAACGTTTAGACCCCCAAAAACCAATTTAATCAACACACGCAATATGTTAAACAACTAGTGTGCGGAAACTTAACATATGCTATAATATGGAATTGATTAAACAACTATCTAAGCCACAACAAAATAAACCATAGCAGATAATGTAAAGGCAGAGATAGAGAGGAAGGAAGATGCAAACACAGAGATAACACCCGGATGTGTTATCGAAGAGGAAACCGAAGACCTCGGCGAAAAACCTCTCCGCCGCCCTCCAAGCGGTAATCAATCCACTAGAAAATACAGTTGGGATACAAGGACAGCAATAGACCCTCCAAGCCTAATCTACCCAATGCACCTAAGCCCTCCAAGCTTCTTGCTCCAACGAGGTTGCGCCGAACCTTTTTCTTTTCTAGCTTTCCGGATTCCGCTACTACACTGTAGCATCAACCAATGAAGATTGGCTCCTTCCTAACTGCTTCCCAGAACTCCAAACGACTGTCTCACAGAGATGATAATGGTGAGAACCAGGTTTGGTATAAAGCCTCTCAAGGATTTGACAATGGAGAGGAAGAGAGTGAGGGAATTTGATGAGACTCTAAGGTAGAGATTGTGGGTGAAACAATCTGGTTTTTCTTTAGGGTTTCTCTCTCAAAATTCTCTCTGGAAGCTCTCTTTCAATTGTGGGTTAAAAGGGTATTTATACTGGAGTGAAGAGGAATGCGAAACGTCAGGTTTTTCCAAAACAGGGGTGGCTCGCGGCTTGACCTCGCGGCTTGACCAAGTCGCGAGATCCAGTCGCGAGTTAACCGTATGGCCAGTTGTCCTGTTTTGTCCTGTAGTGCTCCAGCTAGCATGACTGTTCATCTTCCAGCATGCTTGGCACGTGTGCATCTTCTGGCGGGTTGAAGCCGCGAGTCCACCCGCGAGTCCCAGCCGCGACACTCTGTTTTCTTGCACACTCTTGAGCAATCTTCACACTATCTCACTCACTACCCTTACAACAATCCCACCTAAATACAGGGTTACTAAATGCTGAATTACAAGCAAATTTGGCACGGAATAAAGCCAATTAGATGGTTGAATAAATTCAACCTTACAATACGGACTATATGTCAATCGACACGTTGGTATCATCGTTTTTGCCTTCGCCATGTGGCTAGCAATTTCAATCAACAAATTGGGAATAAAAACTTGAAGGCTATGGTAATGTGGGCAGGCATGGAGAATCAGTTACGAAAGTATCAAATCACCAGGGATAGAATTACTCAATTAAGTGCAGATGGTGAGAAGTATTTAAGGGAAATGCCGGTGGAAAAGTGGACGTTAGCATACGATGGTGGACATCGTTATGGGGCAATGACCACAAACTTGTCTGAAAGCTTCAATGGAATTCTAAAGAGTGCTAGAAATCTGCCCATAACTGCATTAGTTGAACTTACATACTATCGTTGTGTCGCCTATTTTGCCGATCGGTATACTAAGGCATGTGCAGAGGTTACTGCCGGTGAACGCATTACGGCTTATGCAAAGAATAAATTCAATAAATGGGGAAAAAAGGCACCAAAGCATTCAGTTACCGTGTTCAGTCATGAAGATGGTCTGTTTGAAGTCAGAACACTAATAAACCCTAACTCTGCATATAGGGGTAATCATCGTCATGAGGTAAATTTGAGGCAGAACACTTGTAGTTGTCAAAAATGGCAGGTTTATAAGATTTCGTGCTCACATGTCATTGCCGTGTGTAAATATCAAGGCATCTCTGCAATGCGATATATCGACCGTTGCTACCATTTGGAAGAACAAGTTGCTTGTTATGCACCTAGATTTCGCATAGTTCCAGACAGTGTACATTGGAATGAGCCTAATTTCCCGGTCTTGTATCCTAATGTCAAGTTGCGTCGTGAAAAAGGTCGACCAAGAACAACTCGGCTTCGAAATGAAATGGACGAAGGGGCAGAGCATCAACCAAGGCCATTGTGCAGTCTCTGTAGGCAAGAAGGCCATAATAGAAGAACATGCCTCACTCGAACTGTGGCTAGCTCCACTAGTGGCTAAACTGAATGACCCAACATAAGTATTCAATCTACTTCAGTGGATTGGTTGGACTGTTGTTGTTTTTTTTTTTTTTTTTAATTATGTTTTTAGGTGTTGGACCATATTGTTAGTTTGTATTATTTGAAAGAACATGGTACTAATTCCATATGCTATGATGTTTTCTAGCATTGCAAGTTAGATTGGGGTGTACGTTTATTTATTTTGTGTCTGTGTGTCTATATATATATTGTGTATTATAGTTTAGGGCTTCAATAACACCTTATAGTGTGCACATCAATAATCATACACACATTATAGTGTGCACATCAATCATTTTTTCTTTTCTATGGTAAGAATCTGTATACTTTCTTTGTTTTTTTTGTTTACAGCGTGCACATCAGTCATTTTTTCGTTTTATAAGAATCTATGTACTTTTTTTTGTTTTTGTTTACAGCGTGCACTTTAGAAAAAGATTCAATGTACCAGTGTACTTGAATCTATCCTTATCTATTTCTAAAAGAACGTGACAAACCAAACTGGTTTAGTCAAAAATATATTGAAAGAATAATATGCGTACTTTTTTTATATCTCTCTCCTCTATTTCGGCAATACTATTGCCACAATTCTTTTTTTTCTCACATTTTCGGCAATTAGATTGTCACAAATTTTTTTTCCTATTTCGACAATACCATTGCCACAATTAATTTGTCACAAATTTTTTTTTCTCTATTTCGGCAATACCATTACCACAATTTTTTTTTTCCCACAATTTCAGCAATGGCACTGCCGAAATAGGGGAAATTTTTTTCCCACATTTTCGGCAATCCCATTGCCGTTTTCTCTCCTTTTTATTTTTTTTAATCCTTTTGTACTTTTTTTTTTTTTCACATTTATGGCAACGCTATTGCCGTAATCCTTTTCTCCTTTCTTTTTTTATTTTATTTTATTTTATTTTTAATTTATGGCAATGGTATTGCCGAAATAGGGGGAAATTTGTTTACCCCCTATTTCGGCAATCCCGTTGCTGTAATCCTTTTCTCCTCTTTTTTTCCTTTTTTTTTTTTCACATTTACGGCAATCCCGTTGCCGTAATCATTTTTTTTTTTTTTTTTTACCATTGCTGAAGTAGGGAAATCTGTTTCCCCCCTATTTCGGCAATCTCGTTGCTGTAATCCTCTTTTTTTTTTATTTATTATTTATTTTTTTATTTTACATTTACGGCAATGGTAATCTCTTTTTTTTTTTTTTTTTTTTTTTCATTTACGGCAATGGTATTGCCAAAATAGGGGGAAATTTGTTTCCCCCCTATTTCGGCAATCCCGTTGCCGTAATCCTTTTCTCTTTTTTATTTTTATTTTATAACATTTATGGCAATGGTATTGCCGAAATAGGGGGGAAACAATTTCCCCCCTATTTCGGCAATCCCGTTGCCGTAATTCTTTTCTCTTTTTTTTTTTTTTTTTTTTTTTTTTTCTTTTTTCACATTTTGCTGAAATAGGGGAAAAATTTTGATTCCCACAAATCTTTTTTTTTTTCCACATTTTCGTCAATGGAATTGCCGAAATTTGTTTTCCTATTTCGGAAATCCCATTGCCATAATCCTTCTCTCTTTTTTTTTCTCACATTTTCGGCAATCCCATTGTCACAATTGCTAAAATTTTTTTTATTCCCCTATTTCGGCAATGGTATTTCCAATTTTTTTTCTCCCTATTTCGGCAATGCAATTGCCTCAAATAGTTTATCACTTTTATTTTTCTCCCTATTTCGGCAATGGTATTGCCACAAATTTTTTTTTCCTATTTCGGCAATGCCATTGCCACAATTAGTTGTCACAAATTTTTTTAACTAATAATAACTAATTATATGTGATTTATTGTGAAAATATTGTGAACATGAAACCTGTTTTTTACTCTTCTAGAGATTTCGAAACCACTTTTTTTTTTTTCATTTTCGGCAATGCCATTATCACAATTGCTAAAAAAAAAAAAAATTTATTCCCCTATTTCGGCAATGACATTGCCGCGATTGCCTTTTTTTATTTATTTTAAAAGCACTCTACACTCGGGCACACAGCATTCGGGCAGGAAAACTGGGCAGTGGAATTTCAGCAATGGGATTGACGAAATTCAACATTTTCTCTCTCCTTATTCTCTCTCCTGCTTTTTCCTTTTCCTTATTCTCTCTCCTGCTTTTTGGCTGAATTTCGGCAATGCCATTGCCGAAATTCAGTCTCTCTCCTCAATTTCCAAATTATCTTTAAACAGTTCGTATAACGCAAATTAAATTTGAATTTTACAATATTAACCCAAAAGACTCCGCATTCAAAAGCAGGTAGAGGGAGGGGGATTTTTTTTTTTTTTTGAGAATGATAAAAAAAAAAATCTAAAGACATTGAATGGTGAACTGAGTTTGAGAATGGACATTTTTTTTTAATAAATTTTTTATTATTAAGAAACCAGACTCGAGGGTCAATTTTATTGCAAGATGAAACAACAGTTACAAAGAGTCATGAGAATGGACAAATTGATTGAATTTAGGATGTGTTTGGATATCACTTATTTTGCTGAAAACTGAAAACAATAAATAAATAATTTTCAGTTACCGTTCACACTCACAAAACACTGTTCATTTGCCTTAATGCACTATTCAACACTGTTCATTTGCCTTAATGCACTGTTCATGTCTCATGAACAGTGCAAAAGGTGTCGGTCAAAAAAAAAGAAAAAAGAAAGAGGAATGAAAACGCAAACACAACCATAAAACGCGTATCCAAACACTTACTTAATGTGTATTAATACATTACATTAATTGCCTCTAAAAGGAAAAACCATCCATTCAATGATGATGAGGATGGAAGGGAAAAAGTTGTTACTTTTTCTCTCTCCTATTTTATACACTTTTAGAAGATTGAATAAAAAAAAAAGATAATTTTATTTTTGAAAAGGGTCATGTTAATGATTACTTTTAGGGCATTGATTAACGATTTATTTTAGGAAAGTTTTGATACAACTTTTATGGGAAATAAAAAAAAACTGTCAAAACATTAATTGTTTTTTTTTCCCATAAAAACTTTCTTTAAATGAATTATTAATCAATACTCTAAGAGTATTCGTTAGCTTTTTACTTTTGAAAATCACAAGCTCACAAACCCCATTTTGATGGGTATTGAAACTTGACTGGGAATGCATCAAAAAACAGAGAGAGGGAGGAAAAAAAAAAAAAAAACTTTCTAAAGACATTGAATGGGGAACTGGTTTTGAGAATGGACAATTTGATTGAATTTAATGTGTATAATGCATTAATATCATGCATTAATTGCCTAAAAATAAGGGAAAAGTTAATTCATTGGTGATAAGGATAGAAAGGAAAAATTGTTACTTTTTTCCCTCATTTTATACACTTAGAGGAAATCTATTTCTATTTCTATTTCTATTTCTATTTCTATTAACTATAAAAAAAGTAGCTATGCCACTACAGTGACTTTTGGTTTAGTTAGTCACTTAACCCTTTTTTTTTTAATTTTTTTCCTTTTCGTTTGTACTTTTTTTATTTTATTATATATATATATATATATATTGTTATACTGGCATAATAAATTTCACAATATTCACAATTATTGAGGTATCAATTTCTTATAAGTCAAAATAAAATAATAAAATATGAAACTGTAATTATCCACAACTGGAAATAAATGTTTTGTGAAAATGTTGTGACACTTATTGGGTGAATATGTAAAAACTATAGTAATTTTGGTTTGTTCAATATATACTATTCATTATTTATTTATTTATTTATTTATTTTTCCAGTCCTCGATTTGTGCTCTTTTTTTCTATATATAAAAAGAGTGAATAGGCTCATGAATAGTGTTATGAACAATATTTTTGGTTTATTGACTTGCCTTTCCCCCCCCCCCCCCCTTTTTTTCCTTCAAGTTCACTAACTAGGTTTTAGTTTTGTATTTTTTTTTTTTTTTTTTTTAAATTTTATTATTTTTATTTATTTATTATTTTTAAGGATCCTTATATGTTTACTTTCTACTTGTAATGTAAGCTTACATTGTATACACACAAAAAGTAGCAAATATTATATACATTTGCAAAAAAAAAAAAAAAAAATTGTACAAATTTTGCAAATGTGTACAACATTTACCAATTTTTATGTGTTTACAATATAAATTTACATTGTAAGTGCAATGTATATTTCAATGTATATATATATATATATATATATATATTATATAAAAAGAGTGAATAGGAAAAGTTACAATAATTTCGTAACAGTAGTTTTGGTTTATTTAACTTTCACTGTTTTACTGGCCTTTTTTTTTTTTCTTCATGAATGCATAAAGATGTAGTATATTATTTTTGGTTTGTCCACAATAATTTTCACAACACTTTCATAACAAATCAAATATGGTAAATTGTTATTGGTTCTAATTTAAATTTACCAATGAAACTACTTTTTTGCCCACCAATAACAACTTGTAGTAACCTACTACTTATGATTTGTTGTGAAAATGTCATGGACATAACATTTTTTGTGTGTGAAAAATGTTAAGACATTTTGATGTTGTTACAATATTTTCAAAATTGCTGAGCTGTCAATTCTTTACAAGTTAAAATAAAATATAACAAAATTATAAAGGTATTATGAAAATGTTGCGTCATTCTGTTGTGTTTTTAGAAATTTTTTGTTGAGCCAAAATTCACTATTCCACATACAATTTTCTTGAGTTGACTTTTTGTATATTTTTTTCTTTACACACTATTTTAAGTAAAAACACATAGTTTTGCACACAAAAACAAAAACAAAAACTTAGGAAAAAAACAATTTTCATCCTTTATGTTTGGGGTAGTTTACAATTCTTCCTTAAACTTTAAAATCAAGCAATTTTTCCCTTAATATTTTGAAAAAGAGCAAATATGTCATATTGTTATTTTCTTAGTTAAACTCTAATGAAAGCTTATGATTCTTAAAATAATTTATTGTGTAATGTCTAAATTACTCATGCTAAATTTTAACATCTTAAAAATTTTCTTTACGTATTTTGAGTTTTAAATGATAAAAATTCTTGGAAAGTTAGAATGATGATATTCGATAACACATGCCTTTTGTTATCTTTTTTATTTTTATTTTTTTTTAAAATTTTAAATTTCTTAGCAAATCTCAGTTGTTTATTGTTGGAAGATGATGATATTCGTTATCATTTTTAGAAGTTTTTAGAGAATAGATATATTGTCTTTAGCAAGTAGGTACTAAAACACTATTATAGTTAAATAAATATTTATATGTTAAATAGCTATCCTAGCTTTGTGATTGATCAAAATTCTTAAATGAATGAGATTAACTTTTTACGACATAATTATCAAAATTCTTAAAATTAATGTCTCTTTTGATTAATGTAAATCTCTATATACTTTATGTAAGGACACGTTCTTGGCACCCAAGCCCAAAGTGTAGAGGGATGTCAGCCCAGTGAGCCCAATATAATAAATTTGCAGAGAGTGAGTCAAAGAACTAGGCCCTAGCGATATTGACAACTACTAAAATGGACTTAGAATATGATCAAGCAAGTACAAAGAATATAGAAATGAAGGAAATCCTTGTCCGAGGAGGTCAGTTATCATATAAACCAATTAAACATGTTGTAAGTGCAATTTTGATTGCTATAGTGTTTTTTCTCTATTTTTCCGATCCCTTTCCTCATGGAGGGTCTCTTGCATTATATAGCTTTTTCTGGGCCATCTTGACCCTACACTTGTTGATCATTTGATCCCTTACTTGAGTACTTGTCCCATTAGACACCCTCTCTAACTTTCTGTGAATTGTGGTAGCCAAGACAGTACTGTTCAGGGGTTTCTTTAACATAAATGCGGCAAAAAAAGTAGCTGCAGTGCATTCAATGTGGTGGTAATAGCTTTCCATTAGATATTTTTATGTTCCTATCATCCTTATACGTTTATGATACACGTCGTTGTCATTGAAGCTTCCTGGAAGGTCACCATGATAGCTGGAGTACACGTCTGAGCTATAATCATCATGTTCGAGGAGTCATTCCTCCTCGGACCACCCTCCCCTTCTGTATTTTGCTCATTAGATCCTAAGACTGAATTACTCATTGCCATTCGTTCATCCTCGGACTATCCACGCTCTTGGCCAAGCCCAAGGCCCAATATATGAGTTGGCCCTTTATCCCTACACTTTAAAAATAAAATGATTCATATATTTGTTTTGTAATACAAATAAAATCTAGAATTGACCTTAATTATTACAGTACTTTTTTTCCACGGGAAGCATGTTGTTATCCCAACACTTTAAAAATAAAATGATTCATATATTTGTTTTGTAATACAAATAAAATCTAGAATTGGCCTTAATTATTACAGTATTTTTTTTCCACGGGAAGCACGTGCCTTGCACATGCTACCCTAATTAGTAGAATAAAAAGAGAAAATCCATTTATTATTTATTAATGTCAAAATATGTCACAACCAGAAAAAGTAATTAAAGTAGGCGCTCTGGCACTTTCTCACAAAATGACAATAGTATAAAACCCATATTTTTTTGCAAAAAATATGTGAATGGATTTTTGCCTAAAAATTAATATAAATTATCATTAAATTAAACTTTTGAAAAACAATAATATAAATGGACACACCTGATTTCATAACTTAATGATTTGCATGACTTTGAGTGATGGATAATTTCTACTCACTATTAAACATCCTTCATTTTTGTTGACCACTCATAGTTATACAAGTCAGTAAATTATGAAATTGAATGCGAATATGAGTGTGTCAATAGTATTATTGTTCGAAAGCTAAGGAGAATCAGGAGATTGATGTTGAGTATTTAATTTCCATGTTTAAGTAATCTCCCAATATCTGATAGCATCATGCCCATGCATTCAAAGGTCTATGCAAGGAGATCACCTTCATTTTTTGTTGTTAACATGGATATCCAGAGATCTTTCAATACATGGCTACTTTTCGGGTTTGAATAATTCTCTCATCTCAACATATATTACATAATCATATGGAGGAATCTCTTGGGGGCAAGAGAGTCAATATTGTATCGGAGGCTATATTGGTTTGGCCAGTGGTACAATATATTTTGAATACCGGTGTACCGTTTCGGGTTTATCGCTATTTTTTATATTTATAAATATATATATATATATATATATATACATATGTATGTATGTGTGTGTGTGTGTATATATTATAATAAATATAAAAGTTTACCATAAAACATTTCCTTAATTCAGAACTAATTGGGGGTGCCAAGATGTAAGTTGAGAGTTGTGAACACAAGACCTCATGGATTTCATGAGACATTGGAAACTGCTAAACCAATCATTTGGGATCAAATCACCTTCATGTTGGTTGCACAAAAAAGTAGAATTGAAAATTTAGCAATAAGATAGGAAGCCAAAATGGGCTTTTATCCTTTTCTCACAAACTTTTTAGCAAAATGCCCCATGTTTGAAACTAATTAGGAATATGTAAAACTCGATTTTTGGAACATCGAGTTATAGCAAACGTGGACTTAGAAATTTTTTTTTGGAAATCGAGTTTCATGTAAAGTACTTGAGTTCATGGAACTCGAGTTCTACTTGAATTTTTTCAAGGAACTCTAGTTCTATGAACTCGAGTACTTCACATGGAACTTAAATTCCAGATTTTTTTTATAAAATTTTTAGTTCGCTATAACTCGATTGTCCAAAAATCGAGTTTTAAGTTAAAACTCATTTTTAGAAAATCGGGTTTCAAAACATGGGCATTTCTCTAAATAGTTTCATATATGAGACATTTTGCTGAAAAGTTTTGACGAAAGGGGCAAATGTCCATTTTTTCCAAGATAGGAAGGAGTAGATTCTCTTCTTAATTAGAACATGGTATAATCAGTGTTTTAAAAACCGGACCGGACCGGCCGATTCAATTGGGAATCGGACCTTAATCCGATCCGGTTATGATTAAAAACCGGAAATGAAGGAAAAAACGGAAAAACTGCCGGTTTAACCGAAAAACCGGAAACCGGTACGGTTAAACCGGTTTTAAGCTTGTTCACTAACACTTCAGCTACTGTGTTTCTGAGCAAAAAAATAAAAATAAATAAGAGATTTTGTTTCAGATTTAAGAAGAAGAGAGGTTTTGACTTTGAAAATGTTGTTAAGTTTAAAGCTGTGAAGCCTTATATGCCCACATTGACACCAAAAATATTAGATTTACTATTTATGACTTGAGTCACTTGACATAGTTGAAAAGAACTGAGGAAACCCAAACCAAAGAGATGCAGCCACGCAGGTACAGTTTGTCCACTTCAATTTAAGAGCTTTTCTTGCTGCTCTTGTATTTTTTTTTTTTGGCTGAATAAAAAGAATGAGAAAAATCTTGCTTCTGCTCTTGGAGACTTGCACATATATTGACCGAGAGAGAGTATTGAAGGCAAAGAGATGAGAAATTAGAAAAAGATAAAAGAAGAAACTAGTACAGAGCTTTTAGTTAACCAAGGTGGGGATGTAAGGTTTCAAAATATGTGGTGGGTGGAGTATCAACGTGTAAAGAACTAAAGGTAGGATATGTGGTGGAAAAGAAATGGGCAATGATATTGTCACTCATTGGTGACTTTTTGATATTTGAAAAATGAAAGAATAACTAAAATAATTTTTGTAGTGAGCTTAAGTTTGGTTGTCTAATATATAAATAAAGAAAGATGTTATATTTATAATGTTTTTACAATAAATTATAGGTGGTTAATTGTTATTAATTCAAATTTGAACTTAATACTAAGATTACTTTTTTGACAACAACAACTAGTAACAATTTGCCAATTAAAATTTGTTGTAAAAATATTGTGAAAATATTGTGAACATATCATTTCTTATAAATTAAAGTTAAGGTTTAATGTTTTACTGTTATTTAATTTAATTTTTTAGTTAAAATATTAGTCGTAAAATTATTTATTTATTTATTTATTTTTTATAATTATTAATTAATTATTTATGACAGCATCGGTCCGACCTCGGTCCGACCATAAAACCAAGAACCACTCTCTATTCCGGTTCTTTGACCGTACCGGTTTTTAAAACCATGAGTATAATAGCCCTTATTTACGTACACTCTCCATTAGTGTTAAACCTGGTCGCATTTTTTGCAAAGAAAAAAGAAAAAAGAGAGCGACTAATGCGTAAGTGTATAATAGAAATTTTAGGTAAGAGTTATGAACCTAGGTAATCATGGATCTAATGAGGCCCTATGGATCACAAAACCAACCCCTTGGGGGTAAGATCACCTTCATTTTGACTACACGATCGAATATGTAGAATAGAAATTTTAACACTAAGATAAGTATGAGTAGGTTCTCTTTTTGATAAGGACACGTTGTAAAAGCCCCTATTTACACACTCCATTAGTGTTGTACCATGATATGGGTTTTATATTTCGAATTATATTTAGGTAATAGGATATTTTTGTATTTATTTATATTTTTGATAATTAGTTGCAACAATGAGGAGAAGGCATTTGAACCTTGGATGTCTCCATCTACAACATTGAAAATGTTAGTTGATCTATGCAAGATTGTTGGCTATTAATAAAACTAGTCACTAACCCATGTGATATACGGGAATAGCTACTGGATGAGTTTTAGGAAAAGAAAAAACCATTATTTTTGAGTTGGAGTAGTAAGCAAAAATGCATTTAAAAAATGATATCGAAAGAAATAGCACATTGTTTTATTAGTTAGGTAGAAGAAAGTAATGTTATTTTATTTATTAGTGTTTTGTGAGAAGGAATAAGAGATAGAATCTCTAGTTTAGTTTGTGTCGTATATATAGATATATACAAGGTAAGTTGTAGTATATATAGCAATAGGTGCGTATTGAAAAGTCATAATATTTCAAATTAGATATACCAAAAAGTGCCTATTGAAATGTTATAACCTATTGGGTAAGGTCATAACCCTTCATATTGGATATATATGAAAGGTGTTTATTGAACGAAAATGTGTCTATTGACTGAAAATGTGCCTACTGAATCAAAACGTGCCTATTGACTGAAAATGTGTCTGTTGAATGAAAATGTGTCTACTAACAAAAAAGTGCATATTTAATGAAAATGTGCCTATTGAAGGTGGTCATAATCCTTTGGTTATAAATAGTGGTTCATATTCATTTGGTAATTTTTTCTCAATTTCTTTTCTTTCATCTTTCTTAAAAATACAAAAAATTTGTGGATTTTAGCTATTTGTAGAACCCAATAAACTTGATTTAATATGTGCTTGTTAATTTGAAGTAGTTCGTTCATTGCCATAGAAATTAATTATCCAATCATATTTTTGGCATTTCATTCAATTTTTCATAACTCGTTTCCTCTTAATTGTATGATCAGTTGATCAATAACTTCAATTTTGAAATAAAATAAAATAAATAATTATGGGTACCCTTGTAATTGTAGTCCGGAGTCAGAGTATATGGAGGAAATTGTTGAAACCATCCTGTCATATTGATGTTCTTGCTCAAGACTCTTCAACAATCATCCCGCAAAATGAAATGCTGCTTTAACTAGTCAAAATTCTATTTGCTGAGTGGACTCGCTTTCTTTCTTTTTTTAGTCCCAACTTTTTTACTGCCACTTCCCTTTTGTCCGCCACTTCAACATTTTTCTTTGTTCCGTAGTTGAAGCCAACGTTAAATTTTCTTTTACTTTTCTAATATGGGTCAGTGGAGTGCGTATCCTTGTTTTCTGTGTGGGTTTGTTTCCTTCACTCCTTGTTTTTCATTTCATTCATCTGTTTAGTTTGGGCAGTTTTTTTTTAGACGGTTTTTTCTTTTGTTAAAGAGTGAAAAGGTCTAAGAATCAAACCACACAACTATTCGGTGTTTTTAGATGTTTACATGGCAATAATTTCTGTAGTCACGTGGCGCAATGAAGAGTGGTCAACGAAAATTTAAACATTTCGACTATTAGTTATTATATAGATATAGATATATAGATTTTAATGAGAAGAGTAATTATACGAGTTTATTTATTTTCTTATATTATATTAGATAATTGAGTTTATTTATTTTTTAAATAAAGATAATAGAGTTTTAATGAGTATGTTTTTATTTTATTTTTTTTTTATTTTGAGAATTGAAAGTATTTTAACGCACACACGGGAGAAAGGAGAAGGTCTTAAAAAAATTGACAGTGGTGTATATAAAAAAATGCCTAACTCTTGGATACAACACACATATTTTAAACCTTTTTAATTTACACTTATTAATGAGTTTTATCTCAAGTGGATTATAAATTCTTGCCATAATTGAAATCTGAATGTATTGTATTGATAAATATAAGCATGGGCGAGGATATTCCATTCCGATATTGATCCCAAAAATCTCACTAATGAAAAAACATACTAGTTTGTTCTCGGCTAGGGCTTCTAAAAAACCCTAGACTGTAGTATCGCCGTTTCCTTTCTCCTTGAGAAAGAAGAGCGTTCCCTTTAGCGACTTGGGTTGCTAGAAGGGCTTTGTTCTATTCTTTGTGACGGGAAGTGTAGGCTTGATTGAGGGTATGGACGAAATTATTAGAAGGTGCGACGGGCTTTCTCTCTCGGCTAAGGAAGGTTCAAGGGTGAAGCTTTCTAGTGAGGTGGCGGCATTAGAACATGTGTTGGCTGCGAAGTTTCTTACGAAGAGAAGTTTGAATATGGATGCAGTGGCTCGCACTTTTCGTCCCCTCTGGAGGATGAAGGAGAGTTTTTAATTGACAAGTGTGGGGAATAACACGATGCTTTTCGAGTTTGGTTCAGATATTGACGCTGAAAAGGTTTTACAGGGTGAACCATGGACTTTTGATCGCCACTTGGTCATCTTTCAGCGTTTCGAAGGAAAATGGCCGATAAAAGAGTTGGAATTTAAATTTTGTGTGTTCTGGATCTAGATTCATGAACTCCCCTATAGGTTTATGACTCCGGAAACAGCTATACTCATAGGAGAATCCATTGGTTCTGTAATTCCAACTAATGACCATGGGGAGATGAAGGGAGGAACTTTTATGCGTGTGAGGGTTATGGTGGATGTATCCCAGCCTTTATGTCGTGGTAGGAAAGTTGTTTTTGATGAAACATCCGAAGGATGGGTGGCATTCTAGTACGAATGCCACCCTAATCTCTATTTCTGGTGTGGTATGTTGGATCATGATGATAAGGATTGTGAAGTGTGGTTGAAAAGCAAAGGCAGCCTGTCAGTGGAAGATCAGCAATATGGACATTGGTTAAGGGCGTCTCAATTCAGTTAGTTGAAACGGCAGTCCTTGGAAATTAAGGGTCATGATGGAGGGGTATCTGATCCTCGTCCTAAGTCTGGGCAAGCTTTGTTGGGTGAGTCACATCGGTCCATCTCTAGTAACCTCCCTCGGCAGTCTGTAGTGAAGTCAGCAAGGTCTGATGAGCCGGTGAATAGAGAAATGATGGTGGCGAGGGGAGAGCAGGCCCAGGACCATCAGAATTCGAAAATGGTAAGTTCCAGGATTATAGGAAATTTGAATTCCAATATGATGGGTGCAGATTTTGAGGGGATTTTGCAGGATATTAATAAGGCTATTTCAAAGGAAGAACGTACTCCCGATCCTGTAGTTGTGGAGATCATTCAGGATTTAGCGGAGAAAAATCTTAATGATAGCCGGATTCAAAGTAAGTCAGAGTTTTCGGAGCCAAGGGAATATATAAGGCAAATGAACCCACAAAGGGATGTTTTCGTGGATGGAGTGGGCTTAGGAGAATTAATCTGGGTTGGTTAGAACCTAAGGATAGAAATAAGGGGGGCAAGAAAACAAGAGCTAAGGGTCTGGAGGAAACTATTGGGGGCAAGGAGCTTGATGTGGGCCCTCATATTGCAAATGAGCCGAAAAGAGGTAGTTGGACCAGGTTGGCTAATTGAGCAGCTGTAGAGAAATACCATGAGATGCATGAATCAGAATTGGGCTCAAAATGGAAATTAAACTTAGATAAGGGTGGGGTTAAGTCTGAAGGGGAAAAGGAGAAGAAGTTGAGAGTGGATGAAGAAGCTAAAAGTTTGGGATTGCTATTTGGTACACATCTAGGAGTGGCGAGGGTTGCTAAGCAACCCTGCCGAGCCCAATGAGTCTGTTAAGCTAGAACTGTCGAGGACTTGGGAACCCTCAGACAATAAATGCCTTAAAGAAGGCAGTTAGGATAGAGAAGCCCAATTTTGTTTTTTTGATGGAAACTAAATCAAATGTTGATTGGATGAAGGTGATTAGGGATCGATGTGGTTTTAAGAAAGGTTTCTTTGTTCCTAGTGTTGGCTGTAGTGGAGGTTTAGCCTTATTTTGGGAATTGGATGTAGTGGTTCATGTTTTGGGCTCTTCACCATCCTACATTGATGCTATTATTAAGGGAGGTAGCAATTTCATTCGTTCGCATTTAACTGGGTTTTATGGGAATCCAGATACTTCGAAGAGAGTTGAGTCGTGGCGGCTCCTTAAGTCCATTTCTTCCACCTCACAACAGCCTTGGCTTATTATTGGGGATTTTAATGAGATTAGAAGAGCTGAAAAAAAAGAGGGAGGTGCAGCTAGACCGGTTCAACAGATGGTTCGTTTTAATAATTCTATTGACTATTGTTGGCTGAAGGAATTAGACTTTGTTGGGCCAGTTTTTACGTGGATTTATCAGAGAGGAGATGGCTATCAAATCCGAGAAATACTTGATTGTGCTCTAGTGTCATCGGACTGGGCTATGTTATTTCCAAAGGCTTGGTTGTTTCACAAGTCCATATCTGTTTCTGACCATTGCCCATTGGTTTTGAAATTTTTTGAAGAGCAGAAACGTGGTAGGCACAAAAAACTTTTCAGATTTGAGTCCATGTGGTTAAAGGACTCTAAATGTGAAGGGATTGTGACATCAGCATGGAATGAAGGGCTGTCCGATACCTCATACCATCCTATATAGGCTTGCTTAAATGCGTGTAGAACAAAACTGGAAGCATGGAATTGGACAGTGTTCGGTCATGTGGGAAAGGAAATAAATAGATTACAGAAGCATTTGGAGTGGCTCGAAGTTCAACCAACAGACCCGGGTATAATCCAAAAAATAAGGGAGACTAGAACCGAACTTAATTGTTGGCTTGAAAAGGAAAACTCCATGTGGAAGCAAAGATCTCGGTTGGATTGGTTTCGTGAGGGAGACCGTTATACTAGATTTTTTCATGCGAAGGCTTCATCAAGGTTCCAGAAAAACAATGTTGAGGGTATTTATGATGCACAAGACGTATGGCAGATTGATGAAAGTGCCATTGGAAAAGTCTTTGTGGACTACTACTTAGAGCTTTTCTCCTCTTCTTCACCTACGGATTTTACAGAAATCTTAGAAGCAGTTGAGCCCAAAGTTACCCTAAAGATGAACTCTTGGCTGATAAAAGAGTTCCACTCGGGTGAGGTCTTTTGAGCCCTGAAGCAGATGTACCCATTGAAAGCACCGGGTCCTGATGGTATGCCCCCTTTCTTTTTTCAACATTTCTGGCCTACAGTTGGTAATTTAGTCACTAAAACAGTGCTTGATTTCCTTAATTTTGGTATCTCTCCCCCAAAATTTAATGAAACTCATATTGTTTTAGTTCCTAAAATTAACAAACCAAAGAAAGTAACGGAATATAGACCCATTAGCTTGTGTAATGTGATTTATAAGTTGGCTGCTAAAACACTTGCTAATAGGTTGAAGAAAATTCTCCCTTCTATTATCAGTGATACTCAGAGTGCTTTTGTTAATGGTAGACTCATTACTGATAATGTTTTAGTTGCTTTTGAGACTATGCATCACATTAGCCAGAGAAGAATAGGTAAGAAGGGAGAAATGACATTGAAGCTGGATATGAGCAAAGCATATGATAGGGTAGAATGGAGCTGCTTGAATAAAATTATGGAAAAATTGGGCTTTCATCCTAGATGGTGTAGCTTGATGATGCAATGTATCTCTTCCGTTACCTACTCCATTAGAATCATTGGTAAACCCACGGGACACATTATTCCATCTAGGGGCCTTCACCAAGGCGATCCCCTCTCCCCTTACCTTTTTTTACTATGTGCGGAAGGTCTATCAGCCTTAATTAAAAAAGCAGTTGCAGATGGGCATATGGAGAGTATTTCTTTATGTAGGGGTGGTCCCCTATTATCTCACCTATTTTTTGCAGATGACAGCATTATTTTTTGTAAAGCTTCCATTGAGGATTGTGATGCTCTACAGCGGGTCTTGAAGGTTTATGAACTGGCTTCAAGGCAACAACTGAATAGAGCAAAAACATCTCTCTACTTTAGTAGTAACACTGCAAGAGAAGTACAGGAGGAGATAAAGGCTAGGTTTGGTGCTCAAGTGATCAAGCAACACGAGAAATACTTGGGTCTTCCTTCTCTAGTAGGGAGAAATAAGAAAAATACGTTCAAAGAGATAAAAGAGAAGTTGGCTAGAAAACTGGCAGGTTGGAAGGAAAAACGGCTTTCTAAGGCTGGAAAAGAAATTTTGATAAAGGCTGTGGCTCAAGCTATCCCTACCTACTCTATGAGTTGCTTCAAGATTTTGGATGCGCTTTGCGAGAAGATGACTAGCCTTATAAGGAACTTTTGGTGGGGCCAGAAAAATGAGGAGTGGAATATGGCTTGGATAAGTTGTGAGAAACTATCTCAAGGAAAAAAAAAAAAAAAAAAAAAAACCCTCTTCCTAGCCATCTTGCATGTATACACAAAACCATGCCTGTTGCTCATTTGTACCTACCATAATTAATGTGTAATTAATAATATCAATAAGATTTTAATTTATTTCACTTATAAAGTTTTTTGTCATTGAATAAAAGATTTGAATTTGAATCCAACATATAAAAAAAACTAATTATATTTTTAGTCAAATGAGTCAATTTTGTACTAGAGGCTGTTTTGTTTTGTTCATAGGAACAAAATATTTCGATACCAAATAATATTAGAGTACCATTTTAGAAAACATGCTATTTATATATTTCTATATATATATGTAAGGACCAAATTTGGAACCCAACCCAAGATCGAATGGAGTAAGGCTCAAAAAGCCCAGAACAATGAATTTATAGAGAGTGGTTTGTAAAACTGGGTCAGAGTGAATTGGATCGCAGGTAAAATAGGCTCAACTCACAAGAACTAAGAAGATGCTTGGATTGAGTTTAGAAAAACAGTCCTTGGCACAAGTTCGAGGAGGTTAGCTTTTATATATTCCTTACAAGTATGATTACAAGTTTCATTCTTAATTGCTATAGTATTTCTCTCTTGATTTTTTCCGTCCCCCTTCTATGGAGAATTTCTCTTATTATATAGTCCCCTTCAAACGATCTTGGCCTTCCACTCGTTGGCCATCCATTCCCTTACTTGAGTGCTTGTCCCATTGGACACCTCCTCAGGCTACCTTGTGCGTTGGGACGGCCAACATAGCCCTGTTCAGGAGTCTTCTCCACACTAATGTAGCCAGAAAGTTAGCTGCAGAGCCTTAAATACGATGGTAGTGGATTCCTTCTTAGATATTTTAGGGCTTCCATTTGTACTTTGTTTTTGCAATGCTTGTCCGTGCTCACAGAACTTTCTGGAATACCTTTCTGGATGGTAGACTACTTGTTCAGACCTCAGCATAATCAGTCCGAGGTGACATCTGTCCTCAGCCTACCCTCTTATGCCATTATGGCTAAAGCTAACCTCATCACCCATTAGCATGGGTCCCCTTGATGGTGTTCACCCCTCCTCGGATGGTCTTTAGTCCTCGGCTTGGGCCTTGGGCCCAAGACACACATAAACGACAGTCTCCAAGGCCCAATGCCCCTACAATATATATATATATACGTACATGCATGCTTGTATTTATTTTATGAAAGTATGAATTTATTAATTTTTATGTTTATTAACAAAAAATTTAAAGTCTAAATAATAGCCTAAGTACACTAATTAACCAATACATTAGCTTAAATAACATGTTTGTTTGTTTGTTTGGTTTTTTTTTTTTTTTTTTTTTTTTTTTTTTTTTTTTTTTTAAATTTCAAAATTTTAACATTTGTTTTTGCTCTTAATTATACCAGCCAATACATCCGAGTATGCTAGGTACAGGCCTAGGCCAGTGTAACCTAGTATTTTTTTGGGTACATTTTAAAGGAGTACCAGTACTGACTTAATGACCAGTATGATATATTTTTTTTCAGTATGGCTGGTACCAGTATAATATTGATTCCCTTGATTTTAGTTGGAAAATAAAATTATAGAGTTGTGGAGATAGGTGTGCTAACCGTAAAGATAGAGGAAAGAAAAGGAAATATTGACAAAGTTAGAACAAAATAATTAATGAACTATGAGGACTTTAAACTTACGAAATCTGTATGAGACGACTCTTGTTGTGGAAATCAATTATCTTTGTAATGACTCAATGGCCTTGCCTTTCATGCAATCTACTACTAATATTGAGTGAGATGCAATTTATTTTAAATATTTACTTATTTTTCCTTTACGTAACATGCTATCTTTTATTTTTAAAGATTTTTTTCATTTAGTTATCTAATTTAATTTTGTTATTATTTTATATGCAATAGGAATAAGTATACATGCGGAGGTTGATAACTTAATATTGTCCCTAGTAGCTAGTACTTTTTTAGTTTTTTAGTTCTTTTGAGGTGATGATAATATTAGTTGAGCTTGTAAACATAAAATATCATTTTTTTTAATTTCTAATTTTTTTTGAGTATTTGTTTTTGTTTTTGTATTTGTATTGAAAGAAAGACAAAGACAAACACACAATATAATCAATTTATTCATTTTTTTATTATTATATTATTTTTGCATATGAAAAATATGCATTGACCTGATATTGATCCAATCCTAAAATGTAACAAGAAAAAGGGTCATATATTTTACAAGTCGTTTAAAATGATTTGTTTTTTTTATATGAACTTGATTGACTCATCCATTTAATAGGTCTATCTTTCTTTTTTCTTTTTTTTTTTCCTTTTTCTTTTTTAACAAAAATAATGTGAATTCTATTAAGATATTAAATTCTATAAGGACATCATGTAAAACTTGTGTTTTACACCTTCAATCCCAACAAGCCACATTATTTTATCACATATTTAAGTAAAATGCTGATGTGACAATCATTTATTAGATGGTGTAAAACATGAGTTTTACACTCCATCTTTACCAAATTTGAACTCATAGTACTTTACCTCCATATGTATATCATGGAGCAATTATGGGCTAGACCTAGCAAATTGGTTGAGTTGATTGGGTTTTGGCTAGATCAAGTTTGAGCCCTAAAAGGGTAGTAACCTTATGACCCTTATCTAGTCCTTTGAGGGTTGGGTTAGTCCGTTGAGGGTCGGGTCACAATCTGATATGACCTATATTTTTTTTACATGCCAAAAATAAATAAATAAATTGATCATATTGTCTTTGTATTCCTTTCAATACAAATAAAAGAACAAATAAATATAGGTTTGATTTTCAATTTTTATTGGGCTGTGTCCCATTATTTATTTGGAGTTGCTTGTGTCCCATTTTGTCTACTTCGGTCCTATTCAGTCCACATTTCTCCTATTCGGTCTACTTTGGTCCTAATCTATCCATTCGTTCTTATTCGATCCACTTTAGTTCTATTCAGTCCACCTTGTTCCTATTCAATTGGTCTACTTCGTTCCATTTAGTCTAATTTGGTCCATTCGAGTCACTTTAGTCCATTTTGGTCTACTTCACTATATTTTTTGTTCATTTACATAATGAAAGAAGCCATGTTTGGGTTGAAAACACCTATTCTAAATCCAAATTTATTTTAAAAAAAATGAATCTCAAAACTCATAATATCTAAAATCTTGAACATAATATTTATTGTTGCTACGCTTTTATTGAGCCATATTAACGTAACATTTCAATCCATTTCAGTACAGTTAATTGTAAGTGAAAGTATTTCTAAAATAAAGGCTATGAACATACAAATGCAATATTTAGGGTAGTTATTTAAATGAATTACATGAGGTTGATTATACATTTAAGAAAAATAAATAAATATATGTATGTATAGTTTTAATTTAAATACATTGTTCAAATTATTCATTCTCTTAAAAGAGATTATCATGTTAATCAAAACTCATATCAAAGTTATACTGAATATGTATAATTTATTCTCTAAATTTTGTTGTAGAAAGAAAGAGATTACTTATGATGGGGAACTAAAAAATACAACACCAAAACGTATGATCCCAAAATAGAGTTTTAAAAATCACAATGATTTATAAATATAAAGTAGAAATAATAAAAAATCAAGAGATAAAGAGAGATAATAATCACTTTTTCAAAAGAGAATGTGAGTGAGAATAATATGAAATTTATAGAAAATAATATTAGAAGAAAAAATGTAAAAAAATAGTAATAAATACCAAATTATTCAAGTCATGTTATATAATAAAATAACGTTATATTCTTATATATTATATTTATAGTGCAATATGATAATATCCATGAAATTAAAGAGATTAAAAAAGGTAACAACTAAAAAAATACAAAACTTAATCACATCAATCCAAAGTAGAGTTCCAAACAATACAAAAATTCATCAACCTATAGTAGAGATGCAAGAAAAAAAAATCCAAAAAAAGGAAGAAGAAAAAATTTGAGAGAGAGAAGGAGAGAAATAACATTTTGTGTGTGAGAAAACCATATATAAAATGGGAAAGAGAATTGTAAATTTATAGTAAGAGTAGGAGAATAAGAAAAGCCAAAAATAAAGGAAGATAAATAGATAGAAAAAAAGTGATATTAAGGTAGATAGTAGATGAAATGATAAAACGTAGGGAAAATTTAGAGAAAATATAACAGTAAATTGTAAAATTAATAAGAAAAAAAATGAATTAAAAATTGAAAGCTCGAAAATACGTTAAAAACACAAGAGCTGTTTAGACCCCCAAATAAAAGATTATAGCTCGATTGATTTTACTTTAACTTATACAAAGTGCGAAAAAGAGTAAATACGAGTGGATAAACAAACAAACTACTCTAACCCATAATCATTATAACACAGTAGTAAAATGAATGGTAAAAGAGTAGGGAAGAAGAACGCAAACACAAGATAACATGCCGAAGTGTTATCGAAGAGGAAAGCGAAGTACTCGGCATAAAACCTCACTGCCGCCCTCCAAGCGGTAATCGATCCACTAGACAATCAGTTAAGATACGCGAATAGCAAAAGACTCTTTAAGCCTAGTCTACCCAATGCATCTAAGCCCTCCAAGCTCCTACTCCAACAAGGCTTCTCGGTACCGTGTCTTGTCTAGCATTCCAGATCCCGCAATACGCCTGATTGCATCCACCAAGCCTTCCCGGCTTCTTTTGGTAAATCCCCAAAGCTTCCCCATCTTCAAAACACTCTCTACACTTTGAATAGGTGTGGGTTATGTTTGGGTACAAATCTCCTCTCAAGGTATGACAATGGGAGAGGGAAGGAGAAGAGGCTACAATGATTTCTCACTAAGGATGGGTAGCTCTCTCTCTAAAAGATGGGTGTGTGTGTTGTAGAAAACCTATCTAGGGTTTTTCTCTCTGAATGGTCTCTTCACAATTTGTGGGTAATGAGGGTATATATAGTATGGGTGAAGGGTAAAAAAGTCACATTTAAAAATCTTTCAGGCAGAATGTTTCGTGACTACCTCGCGGGAAGGCTTTACTTGCGAGACACTTGCGAAACTGACAGTCTGGCATGACTCTTCAGCTTCCAGCATGTGCTTCTCACATGGCTATTTCGCGGGTTAGCTTCTTGTGAGTTTCTCACGAAATCCATTGATTCTTCACCAACTTAATACTAAACCCAATACAATAAAATCCTACAAAATACAAGGAAAAAAATAAAAGCAATTACAACATTTTTTGTCATGGAATAAAGCCAACGTAAAACATAGTTGTAAATTACAACTTTACAATCTCCCCCTTAAGCTATTCTGTGACAAAACACCCTATAACAGACTCTAGACCTAAACAAGAGTTTGGGAACAATGGAAAAACTCACTCATACCTAAATCTAGAAGCTGTGATGAACTTGGAACATATATACTTGTAACCTGAAACACTTGCACAAAACACATTAGACCTTCAAAGTAAATCAAGTGATAAAATGACAAGTATAATGTAACAAGTAAATTACGATCAAGTAAATATGATGTGAAACATGTGAGCAACTTGATCATACACCAAAACAGTCATATGGAAATGATTACAATGATCATATAGCAAAGCAAATGTTCATCCGAATATGCAATCAATAAAGCACAATAGCATAAGGATGTATGCATGTCCAACACATAAGCATGATGCGATGAGAGCACCAAAGCATAGATACTAAACATAACTCAAAGTACCATAAAACAACGAGAAAATAAGCATAATATAAAATAAAGACAAAACAAGGTTTTCTAAAAAAGGATGTCTTCTCCCCCTTGGTATATGCATCTCCTCAAAGGCTTTCTCCCCCTACAAATGTGCACGAGGTAGAATTTTCCCCCCTAAGAATGTGCACATGAGTCATATAGAAATGACGAAACACATCAATATACTCTCCGGTATACTCTCTCCCTTTTTGTCATGAATAGACAAATGAATCAAGAGGAAGGAGGGAAAGAAAATAAGATATGAACAAGGGTAAACGATGATGCATGAGAGGTGCAAGATGAATGAGAAAATCCTTGTCCGAGGAGGTCAGTTATCATATAAACCAATTAAACATGTTGTAAGTGCAATTTTGATTGCTATAGTGTTTTTTCTCTATTTTTTCGATCCCTTTCCTCATGGAGGGTCTCTTGCATTATATAGCTTTTTCTGGGCCATCTTGACCCTACACTTGTTGATCATTTGATCCCTTACTTGAGTACTTGTCCCATCAGACACCCTCTCTAACTTTCTGTGAATTGTGGTAGCCAAGACAGTACTGTTCAGGGGTTTCCTTAACATAAATGCGGCCAAAAAAGTAGCTGTAGTGCATTCAATGTGGTGGTAACAGCTTTCCATTAGATATTTTTATGTTCCGATCATCCTTATACGTTTATGATACACGTCCTTGTCACTGAAGCTTCCTGGAAGGTCACCATGATAGCTGGAGTACACGTCTGAGCTATAATCATCAATTTCGAGGAGTCATTCCTCCTCGGACCACCCTCCCCTTCTGTATTTTGCTCATTAGATCCTAAGACTGAACTACTCATTGCCATTCGTTCGTCCTCGGACTATCCATGCTCTCGGCCAAGCCCAAGGCCCAATATATGAGTTGGCCCCTTATCCGTACACTTTAAAAATAAAATGATTCATATATTTGTTTTGTAATACAAATAAAATCTAGAATTGACCTTAATTATTACAGTACTTTTTTTCCACGGGAAGCACGTTGTTATCCCAACACTTTAAAAATAAAATGATTCATATATTTGTTTTGTAATACAAATAAAATCTAGAATTGACCTTAATTATTACAGTATTTTTTTTCCACGGGAAGCACGTGCCTTGCACATGCCACCCTAATTAGTAGAATAAAAAGAGAAAATCCATTTATTATTTATTAATGTCAAAATATGTCACAACCAGAAAAAGTAATTAAAGTAGGCGCTCTGGCTCTTTCTCACAAAATGACAATAGTATAAAACCCATATTTTTTTGCAAAAAATATGTGAATGGATTTTTGCCTAAAAATTAATATAAATTATCATTAAATTAAACTTTTGAAAAACAATAATATAAATGGACACACCTGATTTCATAACTTATTGATTTGCATGACTTTGAGTGATGGATAATTTCTACTCACTATTAAACATCCTTCATTTTTTGTTGATCACTCATAGTTATACAAGTCAGTAAATTATGAAATTGAATGCGAATATGAGTGTGTCAATAGTATTATTGTTCGAAAGCTAAGGAGAATCAGGAGATTGATGTTGAGTATTTAATTTCCATGTTTAAGTAATCTCCCAATATCTGATAGCATCATGCCCATGCATTCAAAGGTCTATGCAAGGAGATCACCTTCATTTTTTGTTGTTAACATAGATATCCAGAGATCTTTCAATACATGGCTACTTTTCGGGTTTGAATAATTCTCTCATCTCAACATATATTACATAATCATGTGGAGGAATCTCTTGGGGGCAAGAGAGTCAATATTGTACCGGAGGCTATATTGGTTTGGCCAGTGGTACAATATATTTTGAATACCGGTGTACCGTTTTGGGTTTATCGCTATTTTTTATATTTATAAATATATATATATATATATACATATGTATGTATGTGTGTGTGTGTATATATTATAATAAATATAAAAGTTTACCATAAAACATTTCCTTAATTCAGAACTAATTGGGGGTGCCAAGATGTAAGTTGAGAGTTGTGAACACAAGACCTCATGGATTTCATGAGACATTGGAAACTGCTAAACCAATCATTTGGGATCAAATCACCTTCATGTTGATTGCACAAAAAAGTAGAATAGAAAATTTAGCAATAAGATAGGAAGCCAAAATGGGCTTTTATCCTTTTCTCACAAACTTTTTAGCAAAATGCCCCATGTTTGAAACTAATTAGGAATATGTAAAACTCGATTTTTGGAACATCGAGTTATAGCGAACGTGGACTTAGAAATTTTTTTTTGGAAATCGAGTTTCATGTAAAGTACTTGAGTTCATGGAACTCGAGTTCTACATGAATTTTTTCAAGGAACTCTAGTTCTATGAACTCGAGTACTTCACATGGAACTTAAATTCCAGTTTTTTTTTTAAATTTTTAGTTCGCTATAACTCGATTGTCCAAAAATCGAGTTTTAAGTTAAAACTCATTTTTAGAAAATCGAGTTTCAAAACATGGGCATTTCTCTAAATAGTTTCATATATGAGACATTTTGCTGAAAAGTTTTGACGAAAGGGGCAAATGTCCATTTTTTCCAAGATAGGAAGGAGTAGATTCTCTTCTTAATTAGGACATGGTATAATCAGTGTTTTAAAAACCGGACCGGACCGGCCGATTCAATTGGGAATCGGACCTTAATCCGATCCGGTTACGATTAAAAACCGGAAATGATGGAAAAAATGGAAAAACTGCCGGTTTAACCGAAAAACCGGAAACCGGTACGGTTAAACCGGTTTTAAGCTTGTTCACTAACACTTCAGCTACTGTGTTTCTGAGCAAAAAAATAAAAATAAATAAGAGATTTTGTTTCAGATTTAAGAAGAAGAGAGGTTTTGACTTTGAAAATGTTGTTAAGTCTAAAGCTGTGAAGCCTTATATGCCCACATTGACACCAAAAATATTAGATTTACTATTTATGACTTGAGTCACTTGACATAGTTGAAAAGAACTGAGGAAACCCAAACCAAAGAGATGCAGCCACGCAGGTACAGTTTATCCACTTCAATTTAAGAGCTTTTCTTGCTGCTCTTGTATTTTTTTTTTTGGCTGAATAAAAAGAATGAGAAAAATCTTGCTTCTGCTCTTGGAGACTTGCACATGCACTGATGCACATATATTGACTGAGAGAGAGTATTGAAGGCAAAGAGATGAGAAATTAGAAAAAGATAAAAGAAGAAACTAGTATAGAGCTTTTAGTTAACCAAGGTGGGGATGTAAGGTTTCAAAATATGTGGTGGGTGGAGTATCAACGTGTAAAGAACTAAAGGTAGGATATGTGGTGGAAAAGAAATGGGCAATGATATTGTCACTCATTGGTGACTTTTTGATATTTGAAAAATGAAAGAATAACTAAAATAATTTTTGTAGTGAGCTTAAGTTTGGTTGTCTAATATATAAATAAAGAAAGATGTTATATTTATAATGTTTTTACAATAACTTATAGGTGGTTAATTGTTATTAATTCAAATTTGAACTTAATACTAAGATTACTTTTTTGACAACAACAACTAGTAACAATTTGCCAATTAAAATTTGTTGTAAAAATATTGTGAAAATATTGTGAACATATCATTTCTTATAAATTAAAGTTAAGGTTTAATGTTTTACTGTTATTTAATTTAATTTTTTAGTTAAAATTTTAGTCATAAAATTATTTATTTATTTAATTATTTTTATAATTATTAATTAATTATTTATGACAGCATCGGTCCGACCTCGGTCCGACCATAAAACCAAGAACCACTCTCTATTCCGGTTCTTTGACCGTACCGGTTTTTAAAACCATGAGTATAATAGACCTTATTTACGTACACTCTCCATTAGTGTTAAACCTGGTCGCATTTTTTGCAAAGAAAAAAGAAAAAAGAGAGCGACTAATGCGTAAGTGTATAATAGAAATTTTAGGTAAGAGTTATGAACCTAGGTAATCATGGATCTAATGAGGCCCTATGGATCACAAAACCAACCCCTTGGGGGTAAGATCACCTTCATTTTGACTACACGATCGAATATGTAGAATAGAAATTTTAACACTAAGATAAGTATGAGTAGGTTCTCTTTTTGATAAGGACACGTTGTAAAAGCCCCTATTTACACACTCCATTAGTGTTGTACCATGATATGGGTTTTATATTTCGAATTATATTTAGGTAATAGGATATTTTTGTATTTATTTATATTTTTGATAATTAGTTGCAACAATGAGGAGAAGGCATTTGAACCTTGGATGTCTCCATTTACAACATTGAAAATGTTAGTTGATCTATGCAAGATTGTTGGCTATTAATAAAACTAGTCACTAACCCATGTGATATACGGGAATAGCTACTGGATGAGTTTTAGGAAAAGAAAAAACCATTATTTTTGAGTTGGAGTAGTAAGCAAAAATGCATTTAAAAAATGATATCGAAAGAAATAGCACATTGTTTTATTAGTTAGGTAGAAGAAAGTAATGTTATTTTATTTATTAGTGTTTTGTGAGAAGGAATAAGAGATAGAATCTCTAGTTTAGTTTGTGTCGTATATATAGATATATACAAGGTAAGTTGTAGTATATATAGCAATAGGTGCGTATTGAAAAGTCATAATATTTCAAATTAGATATACCAAAAAGTGCCTATTGAAATGTTATAACCTATTGGGTAAGGTCATAACCCTTCATATTGGATATATATGAAAGGTGTTTATTGAACGAAAATGTGTCTATTGACTGAAAATGTGCCTACTGAATCAAAACGTGCCTATTGACTGAAAATGTGTCTGTTGAATGAAAATGTGTCTACTAACAAAAAAGTGCATATTTAATGAAAATGTGCCTATTGAAGGTGGTCATAATCCTTTGGTTATAAATAGTGGTTCATATTCATTTGGTAATTTTTTCTCAATTTCTTTTCTTTCATCTTTCTTAAAAATACAAAAAATTTGTGGATTTTAGCTATTTGTAGAACCCAATAAACTTGATTTAATATGTGCTTGTTAATTTGAAGTAGTTCGTTCATTGCCATAGAAATTAATTATCCAATCATATTTTTGGCATTTCATTCAATTTTTCATAACTCGTTTCCTCTTAATTGTATGATCAGTTGATCAATAACTTCAATTTTGAAATAAAATAAAATAAATAATTATGGGTACCCTTGTAATTGTAGTCCGGAGTCAGAGTATATGGAGGAAATTGTTGAAACCATCCTGTCATATTGATGTTCTTGCTCAAGACTCTTCAACAATCATCCCGCAAAATGAAATGCTGCTTTAACTAGTCAAAATTCTATTTGCTGAGTGGACTCGCTTTCTTTCTTTTTTTAGTCCCAACTTTTTTACTGCCACTTCCCTTTTGTCCGCCACTTCAACATTTTTCTTTGTTCCGTAGTTGAAGCCAACGTTAAATTTTCTTTTACTTTTCTAATATGGGTCAGTGGAGTGCGTATCCTTGTTTTCTGTGTGGGTTTGTTTCCTTCACTCCTTGTTTTTCATTTCATTCATCTGTTTAGTTTGGGCAGTTTTTTTTTAGACGGTTTTTTCTTTTGTTAAAGAGTGAAAAGGTCTAAGAATCAAACCACACAACTATTCGGTGTTTTTAGATGTTTACATGGCAATAATTTCTGTAGTCACGTGGCGCAATGAAGAGTGGTCAACGAAAATTTAAACATTTCGACTATTAGTTATTATATAGATATAGATATATAGATTTTAATGAGAAGAGTAATTATACGAGTTTATTTATTTTCTTATATTATATTAGATAATTGAGTTTATTTATTTTTTAAATAAAGATAATAGAGTTTTAATGAGTATGTTTTTATTTTATTTTTCTTTATTTTGAGAATTGAAAGTATTTTAACGCACACACGGGAGAAAGGAGAAGGTTTTAAAAAAATTGACAGTGGTGTATATAAAAAAATGCCTAACTCTTGGATACAACACACATATTTTAAACCTTTTTAATTTACACTTATTAATGAGTTTTATCTCAAGTGGATTATAAATTCTTGCCATAATTGAAATCTGAATGTATTGTATTGATAAATATAAGCATGGGCGAGGATATTCCATTCCGATATTGATCCCAAAAATCTCACTAATGAAAAAACATACTAGTTTGTTCTCGGCTAGGGCTTCTAAAAAACCCTAGACTGTAGTATCGCCGTTTCCTTTCTCCTTGAGAAAGAAGAGCGTTCCCTTTAGCGACTTGGGTTGCTAGAAGGGCTTTGTTCTACTCTTTGTGACGGGAAGTGTAGGCTTGATTGAGGGTATGGACGAAATTATTAGAAGGTCCGACGGGCTTTCTCTCTCGGCTAAGGAAGGTTCAAGGGTGAAGCTTTCTAGTGAGGTGGCGGCATTAGAACATGTGTTGGCTACGAAGTTTCTTACGAAGAGAAGTTTGAATATGGATGCAGTGGCTCGCACTTTTCGTCCCCTCTGGAGGACGAAGGAGAGTTTTCAACTGACAAGTGTGGGGAATAACACGATGCTTTTCGAGTTTGGTTCAGATATTGACGCTGAAGAGGTTTTACAGGGTGAAATATAAAGTGATACACAAAAAGTGGTACAGAGGATTTGGACTCTATTTGAGTCCAAATCCTCTGTACCACTTTTTGTATACCACTCTATGTTCCACCAATCACTACTTGCCATGTTTTCATTTTACTTTCCTTATAGAATAACTGAAGTTTAAAATGGAAAGCAATCATACACATGGTAAGTAGTGATTGGTGGAATATAAAGTGATACACAAAAAGTGGTACAGAGGATTTGGACTCCATTTGAGTCCAAATCCTCTGTACCACTTTTTGTATACCACTCTATGTTCCACCAATCACTACTTGCCATGTTTTCATTTTACTTTCCTTATAGAATAACTGAAGTTTAAAATGGAAAGCAATCATACACATGATAAGTAGTGATTGGTGGAATATAAAGTGATACACAAAAAGTGGTACAGAGGATTTGGACTCTATTTGAGTCCAAATCCCCTGTACCACTTTTTGTATACCACTCTATGTTCCACCAATCACTACTTGCCGTGTTTTCATTTTACTTTCCTTATAGAATAACTGAAGTTTAAAATGGAAAGCAATCATACACATGGTAAGTAGTGATTGGTGGAATATAAAGTGATACACAAAAAGTGGTACAGAGGATTTGGACTCCATCTGAGTCCAAATCCTCTGTACCACTTTTTGTATACCACTCTATGTTCCACCAATCACTACTTGCCATGTTTTCATTTTACTTTCCTTATAGAATAACTGAAGTTTAAAATGGAAAGCAATCATACACATGGTAAGTAGTGATTGGTGGAATATAAAGTGATACACAAAAAGTGGTACAGAGGATTTGGACTCTATTTGAGTCCAAATCCTCTGTACCACTTTTTGTATACCACTCTATGTTCCACCAATCACTACTTGCCATGTTTTCATTTTACTTTCCTTATAGAATAACTGAAGTTTAAAATGGAAAGCAATCATACACATGATAAGTAGTGATTGGTGGAATATAAAGTGATACACAAAAAGTGGTACAGAGGATTTGGTTGTAGCTTGTAGAAAAGACGTAGCCATATATGGTTGACATTATATCGACCATGTCCTTATCTTTCTTCTTCAGTCAAGGGTCTGAATATGTTTTCATTTATGTAACCTTCTTATTTGCGCTTCTCTTTGCATTCATCTTCTTCTTTCTTTCAAAAATCTTCACTAAAAGCAAGCGACCCCTACTCCCTCCTGGCCCAAAACCATGGCCTATTGTGGGAAATCTCCCAGAGATGTGGAGGAAAAAACCTAGATATAGGTGGCTGCATAGCCTCATGAAAGAGTTGAACACAGAAATCGCTTGTGTACGTCTAGGAAGTGTGTATGTTGTGCCAGTAGCTTCCCCAGAGATTGCCATGGAGTTTTTGAGGCAACATGATGCAGTGATGGCATCAAGGCCTATCACAGTCACCACTAGTATGTTCAGTGATGGGTTCTTGACTGCAGTCGTTGCACCTTGGGGAAAGCAATGGAAGAAGATGAGGAAGGTGCTCACTCACGAGATATTGAACCCGACAAGACTCGAATGGCTACGTAGTAAGCGAAAGGAAGAAGCCGATAATCTTCTCCGAGTGGTTAACAATATATGCAAATCAGGCTCAGTTGTTGATGTAAGGTTAGTTTCCCAACACTTCACTGGAATTATTATGAGGAGAATGATGTTCAACAGAAGGTACTATAGGCAAGGAAGAGAGGATGGAGGGCCTTGTGTTGAAGAACAAGAGCATATTAAAGCACTATTTACTGTGCTTTTGTATGTGTATGCATTGTGTGTTTCTGATTACTTGCCAATCTTGAAGCCACTCGATTTAGATGGACATGAAAAGACTGTGAGGAATGCTTTGAATGTTATCAAAAAGTACGAGGATCCGATTATCAATGAGAGAGTAGAAATGTGGAAAGAGGGGAAGAGGACCGAGCCTGAAGACCTTCTTGATGTTTTCATTTCAGTTAAGGATGACAATGGGAAGCCATTGCTATCAGTGGCAGAGATCAAAGCACAAATCACGGTGATATACTTTGACATTTAATCGGTTTTTAAGAAATTATTCCCATATTCACGACTTTTATACTCCATTATCATTTTAATTAGATACCAAATAATTACTTTTTTTTTTTTTCACTATTGAAAACAAACCTAGGTTTGATAAGAAAAGAAGTATCCACTTAATCATTTTTAATTGATGGATCTTATTTGCATAGTATACGAAATTACAAATAACTTCTTGTTTAAACCATTGATTGGAATTCTTCTTTTTTTTATTTTTATTTTTTATTTTTTATTTTTTATCATTGATTCAAATTTATCAATTTTGAAATGAGTGAATTCATTTTTGCCAGTTAGTGTCATTTAAAGAAATATTAATTATTATTGTTTTGAATATTCACTCATATCTTTTGTAATAAATTTATGGATAAGATTTAAAGAACTCCATAAATAAGATTTGGTTTCTATTTATCTAAGAATTTTAGGGGATTCTACCATTACACATTCTTAGCGTGCCACAAGTTCTTGTAGGGTGAAGGGTAAGGGTTGGAGTTCAAGTTTTCAGGAGAAAGTTTTACGCATATATACATTTACGTTAGACTAGAATATAGTTTTTATCTCGAATAAAATATAAAATAAAAGAATTCTACAGGATCCTTTCAGTTTTCTCCCTACAGAAATGTCCATGTTATATATTTACAAAAATGTTTAGTTTTGTATACCTATTAATAGTCTTGTTGTTATTCATGCAGGAACTATTCCTTGCAACTGTGGATAATCCTTCCAATATAGTGGAGTGGGCTTTGGCAGAAATGCTAAACCAACCTGAGCAGCTACAAAAAGCAGTAGAGGAATTAGACAGGGTGGTTGGAAAGGAGAGACTTGTTGAAGAATCAGATATTCCTAACCTAAGCTATGTGGTGGCTTGTGCAAGGGAGTCTCTTAGGCTTCACCCAATTGCACCATTCAATCTCCCCCATGTCGCTAAAGAAGATCTTACTGTGGCTGGCTACTTCATCCCTAAAGGTAGTCAAGTCTTGCTAAGCCGATTAGGCCTCGGTCGAAACCCAAGAGTTTGGGAGGACCCCTTAAGGTTCAACCCTGAGCGACATTTCAAGGATAATTCACATGAGTTGGGGCTTGCAGAACCTGGCCTGAGGTTCATTTCCTTCACTAGAGGAAGGAGAGGGTGCATGGGTGGTACACTAGGGACACTCATTACTGTGATGCTATTTGCAAGACTTCTACAAGGTTTTACATGGAGAATTCCACCTGAGTTGGAGAAGATTGACCTTAAAGAGAACGACCGACTCTTCCTCGCCAAACCCTTGCATGTGTACGCAGAACCACGCTTGCCTGCTCATTTGTACCCAGCTTAATTGATAATTAAGTGGGATTCTAGTTTTATCTGCTAATATATTTGGTCATTGAATAATAGAATTTTATTTGAATTCTACTTAAACAGAAAATCAATTAAGACATGTTTTGTAGATTGTAATAAGAACTCTAATGTGATAACTATTTCGATGGTCTAACTATTTAGTAGTTGGACAATGTTTTTATTGCAAGAAATAATTGTTCTTTATGAATAGTTATTCTTTAAAATGGAAAATAATTATTAGGTGTAATAATTTCTAAAATTAATATATTTTTCAATAAATAAACTTTCCATATGCAAATAACAATCATAGAACTAAAAAATCATGAAAAATATCTCATCTCTCTCTCAGATTTAAAAAAGTATTATTTTTTAAAAATATAATTATTTGAGTAAAATATTTCTTAAAATAAATTTTAAGTTTTATTCTATTCTAACAACTCACAACCAAACTTATGAATAACTTTAATTATTCGGTTACAATATATTTCATAATTTTTATTCTCTGTAATTAAGATTACTATTTAGTATACCAAACATGCCCTTAATGTTTTGGTTAAATAATAAGAATAGTTATCATGGAGATAGAAAGAACATCATAATTTCAAATTTTATTGGATTTGAAAAAAAAAAAAAGAGTAAATAACATTACCGTGGTGTTGTTTGCAAGACTTCTACAAAGTTTACATGGAGCATTCCATGTGAGTTGAAGAAGATTGACCTTAAAGAGAACGACCAACTGGTAGATTTTTTTATGGTTGAATAAGAGATTTAGGGTTCAATTTTCACTTACATAAAAAACCAATTAGTATATTGGTCTGATGATAAAGAGTTATCATCAAAAGCAGATACTATAGGTTGAAACTATCTCACGGAAAAAAAAAAAAAAAAAAAAACCCCTCTTCCTAGCCATCTTGCATGTATACACAAAACCATGCCTGTTGCTCATTTGTACCTACCATAATTAATGTGTAATTAATAATATCAATAAGATTTTAATTTATTTCACTTATAAAGTTTTTTGTCATTGAATAAAAGATTTGAATTTGAATCCAACATATAAAAAAAACTAATTATATTTTTAGTCAAATGAGTCAAATTTGTACTAGAGGCTGTTTTGTTTTGTTCATAAGAACAAAATATTTCGATACCAAATAATATTAGAGTACCATTTTAGAAAACATGCTATTTATATATTTCTATATATATATATGTAAGGACCAAATTTGGAACCCAACCCAAGATCGAATGGAGTAAGGCTCAAAAAGCCCAGAACAATGAATTTATAGAGAGTGGTTTGTAAAACTGGGTCAGAGTGAATTGGATCGCAGGTAAAATAGGCTCAACTCACAAGAACTAAGAAGATGCTTGGATTGAGTTTAGAAAAACAGTCCTTGGCACAAGTTCGAGGAGGTTAGCTTTTATATATTCCTTACAAGTATGATTACAAGTTTGATTCTTAATTGCTACAGTATTTCTCTCTTGATTTTTTCCGTCCCCCTTCTATGGAGAATTTCTCTTATTATATAGTCCCCTTCAAACGATCTTGGCCTTCCACTCGTTGGCCATCCATTCCCTTACTTGAGTGCTTGTCCCATTGGACACCTCCTCAGGCTACCTTGTGCGTTGGGACGGCCAACATAGCCCTGTTCAGGAGTCTTCTCCACATTAATGTAGCCAGAAAGTTAGCTGCAGAGCCTTAAATACGATGGTAGTGGATTCCTTCTTAGATATTTTAGGGCTTCCATTTGTACTTTGTTTTTGCAATGCTTGTCCGTGCTCACAGAACTTTCTGGAATACCTTTCTGGATGGTAGACTACTTGTTCAGACCTCAGCATAATCAGTCCGAGGTGACATCTGTCCTCAGCCTACCCTCTTATGCCATTATGGCTAAAGCTGACCTCATCACCCATTAGCATGGGTCCCCTTGATGGTGTTCACCCCTCCTCGGATGGTCTTTAGTCCTCGGCTTGGGCCTTGGGCCCAAGACACACATAAACGACAGTCTCCAAGGCCCAATGCCCCTACAATATATATATATATATAAATATATATATATATACGTACATGCATGCTTGTATTTATTTTATGAAAGTATGAATTTATTAATTTTTATGTTTATTAACAAAAAATTTAAAGTCTAAATAATAGCCTAAGTACACTAATTAACCAATACATTAGCTTAAATAACATGTTTGTTTGTTTGTTTGGTTTTTTTTTTTTTTTTTTTTTAATTTCAAAATTTTAACATTTTTTTTTTGCTCTTAATTATACCAGCCAATACATTCGAGTATGCTAGGTACAGGCCTAGGCCGGTGTAACCTAGTATTTTTTTGGGTACATTTTAAAGGAGTACCAGTACTGACTTAATGACCAGTATGATATATTTTTTTCAGTATGGCTGGTACCAGTATAATATTGATTCCCTTGATTTTAGTTGGAAAATAAAATTATAGAGTTGTGGAGATAGGTGTGCTAACTGTAAAGATAGAGGAAAGAAAAGGAAATATTGACAAAGTTAGAACAAAATAATTAATGAACTATGAGGACTTTAAACTTACGAAATCTGTATGAGACGACTCTTGTTGTGGAAATCAATTATCTTTGTAACGACTCAATGGCCTTGACTTTCATGCAATCTACTACTAATATTGAGTGAGATGCAATTTATTTTAAATATTTACTTATTTTTCCTTTACGTAACATGCTATCTTTTATTTTTAAAGATTTTTTTTTATTTAGTTATCTAATTTAATTTTGTTATTATTTTATATGCAATAGGAATAAGTATACATTCGGAGGTTGATAACTTAATATTGTCCCTGGTAGCTAGTACTTTTTTAGTTTTTTAGTTCTTTTGAGGTGATGATAATATTAGTTGAGCTTGTAAACATAAAATATCATTTTTTTTTTAATTTTTAATTTTTTTGAGTATTTGTTTTTGTTTTTGTATTTGTATTGAAAGAAAGACAAAGACAAAGACACAATATAATCAATTTATTCATTTTTTTATTATTATATTATTTTTGCATATGAAAAATATGCATTGACCTGATATTGATCCAATCCTAAAATGTAACAAGAAAAAGGGTCATATATTTTACAAGTCGTTTAAAATGATTTGTTTTTTTTATATGAACTTGATTGACTCATCCATTTAATAGGTCTATCTTTCTTTTTTCTTTTTTTTTTTTCTTTTTTTTTTTCCTTTTTCTTTTTTAACAAAAATAATGTGAATTCTATTAAGATATTAAATTCTATAAGGACATCATGTAAAACTTGTGTTTTACACCTTCAATCCCAACATGCCACATTATCTTATCACATATTTAAGTAAAATGCTGATGTGACAATCATTTATTAGATGGTGTAAAACATGAGTTTTACACTCCATCTTTACCAAATTTGAACTCACAGTACTTTACCTCCATATGTATATCATGGAGCAATTATGGGCTAGACCTAGCAAATTGGTTGAGTTGATTGGGTTTTATCTAGATCAAGTTTGAGCCCTAAAAGGGTAGTAACCTTATGACCCTTATCTAGTCCTTTGAGGGTTGGGTTAGTCCGTTGAGGGTCGGGTCACAATCTGATATGACCTATATTTTTTTTACATGCCAAAAATAAATAAGAAAATTGATCATATTGTCTTTGTATTCCTTTCAATACAAATAAAAGAAAAAATAAATATAGGTTTGATTTTCAATTTTTATTGGGCTGTGTCCCATTATTTATTTGGAGTTGCTTGTGTCCCATTTTGTCTACTTCGGTCCTACTCAGTCCACATTTCTCCTATTCAGTCTACTTTGGTCCTAATCTATCCATTCGTTCTTATTCGATCCACTTTAGTTCTATTCAGTCCACCTTGTTCCTATTCAATTGGTCTACTTCGTTCCATTTAGTCTAATTTGGTCCATTCGAGCCACTTTAGTCCATTTTGGTCTACTTCACTATATTTTTTGTTCATTTACATAATGAAAGAAGCCATGTTTGGGTTGAAAACACCTATTCTAAATCCAAATTTATTTCAAAAAAATGAATCTCAAAACTCATAATATCTAGAATCTTAAACATAATATTTATTGTTGCTACGCTTTTATTGAGCCATATTAACGTAACATTTCAATCCATTTCAGTACAGTTAATTGTAAGTGAAAGTATTTCTAAAATAAAGGCTATGAACATACAAATGCAATATTTAGGGTAGTTATTTAAATGAATTACATGAGGTTGATTACACATTTAAGAAAAATAAATAAATATATGTATGTATAGTTTTAATTTAAATACATTTTTCAAATTATTCATTCTCTTAAAAGAGATTATCATGTTAATCAAAACTCATATCAAAGTTATACTGAATATGTATAATTTATTCTCTAAATTTTGTTGTAGAAAGAAAGAGATTACTTATGATGGGGAACTAAAAAATACAACACCAAAACGTATGATCCCAAAATAGAGTTTTAAAAATCACAATGATTTATAAATATAAAGTAGAAATAATAAAAAATCAAGAGATAAAGAGAGATAATAATCACTTTTTCGAAAGAGAATGTGAGTGAGAATAATATTAAATTTATAGAAAATAATATTAGAAGAAAAAAATGTAAAAAAATAGTAATAAATACCAAATTATTCAAGTCATGTTATATAATAAAATAACGTTATATTCTTATATATTATATTTATAGTGCAATATGATAACATCCTTGAAATTAAAGAGATTAAAAAAGGTAACAACTAAAAAAATACAAAACTTAATCACATCAATCCAAAGTAGAGTTCCAAACAATACAAAAATTCATCAACCTATAGTAGAGATGCAAGAAAAAAAAATTCCAAAAAAAGGAAGAAGAAAAAATTTGAGAGAGAGAAGGAGAGAAATAACATTTTGTGTGTGAGAAAACCATATATAAAATGGGAAAGAGAATTGTAAATTTATAGTGAGAGTAGGAGAATAAGAAAAGCCAAAAATAAAGGAAGATAAATAGATAGAAGAAAAGTGATATTAAGGTAGATAGTAGATGAAATGATAAAACGTAGGGAAAATTTAGAGAAAATATAACAGTAAATTGTAAAATTAATAAGAAAAAAAAAAGAATTAAAAATTGAAAGCTCGAAAATACGTTAAAAACACAAGAGCTGTTTAGACCCCCAAATAAAAGATTATAGCTCGATTGATTTTACTTTAACTTATACAAAGTACGAAAAAGAGTAAATACGAGTGGATAAACAAACAAACTAGTCTAACCCATAATCATTATAACACAGTAGTAAAATGAATGGTAAAAGAGTAGGGAAGAAGAACGCAAACACAAGATAACATGCCGAAGTGTTATCGAAGAGGAAACCGAAGTACTCGGCATAAAACCTCACCGCCGCCCTCCAAGCGGTAATCGATCCACTAGACAATCAGTTAAGATACGCGAATAGCAAAAGACCCACTAAGCCTAGTCTACCCAATGCATCTAAGCCCTCCAAGCTCCTACTCCAACAAGGCTTCTCGGAACTGTGTCTTGTCTAGCTTTCCAGATCCCGCAATACGCTTGATTGCATCCACCAAGCCTTCCCGGCTTCTTTTGGTAAATCCCCAAAGCTTCCCCATCTTCAAAACACTCTCTACACTTTGAATAGGTGTGGGTTATGTTTGGGTACAAATGTCCTCTCAAGGTATGACAATGGGAGAGGGAAGGAGAAGAGGCTACAATGATTTCTCACTAAGGATGGGTAGTTCTCTCTCTAAAAGATGGGTGTGTGTGTTGTAGAAAACCTATCTAGGGTTTTTCTCTCTGAATGGTCTCTTCACAATTTGTGGGTAATGAGGGTATATATAGTATGGGTGAAGGGTAAAAAAGTCACATTTAAAAATCTTTCAGGCAGAATGTTTCGTGACTACCTCGCGGGAAGGCTTTACTTGCGAGACACTTGCGAAACTGACAGTCTGGCACGACTCTTCAGCTTCCAGCATGTGCTTCTCACATGGCTCTTTCGTGGGTTAGCTTCTTGTGAGTTTCTCACGAAATCCATTGATTCTTCACCAACTTAATACTAAACCCAATACAATAAAATCCTACAAAATACAAGGGAAAAAATAAAAGCAATTACAACATTTTTTGTCATGGAATAAAGCCAACATAAAACATAGTTGTAAATTACAACTTTACAATCTCCCCCTTTAGCTATTCTGTGACAAAACACCCTATAACAGACTCTAGACCTAAACACGAGTTTGGGAACAATGGAAAAACTCACTCATACCTAAATCTAGAAGCTGTGATGAACTTGGAACATATATACCTGTAACCTGAAACACTTGCACAAAACACATTAGACCTTCAAGGTAAATCAAGTGATAAAATGACAAGTATAATGTAACAAGTAAATTACGATCAAGTAAATATGATGTGAAACATGTGAGCGACTTGATCATACACCAAAACAGTCATATGGAAATGATTACAATGATCATATAGCAAAGCAAATGATCATCCGAATATGCAATCAATAAAGCACAATAGCATAAGGATGTATGCATGTCCAACACATAAGCATGATGCGATGAGAGCAGCAAAGCATAGATACTAAACATAACTCAAAGTACCATAAAACAACGAGAAAATAAGCATAATATAAAATAAAGACAAAACAAGGTTTTCTAAAAAAGGATGTCTTCTCCCCCTTGGTATATGCATCTCCTCAAAGGCTTTCTCCCCCTACGAATGTGCACGAGGTAGAATTTTCCCCCCTAAGAATGTGCACATGAGTCATATAGAAATGACGAAACACATCAATATACTCTCCGGTATACTCTCTCCCTTTTTGTCATGAATAGACAAATGAATCAAGAGGAAGGAGGGAAAGAAAATAAGATATGAACAAGGGTAAACGATGATGCATGAGAGGTGCAAGATGAATGAGAAAATCCTTGTCCGAGGAGGTCAGTTATCATATAAACCAATTAAACATGTTGTAAGTGCAATTTTGATTGCTATAGTGTTTTTTCTCTATTTTTCCGATCCCTTTCCTCATGGAGGGTCTCTTGCATTATATAGCTTTTTTTGGGCCATCTTGACCCTACACTTGTTGATCATTTGATCCCTTACTTGAGTACTTGTCCCATCAGACATCCTCTCTAACTTTCTGTGAATTGTGGTAGCCAAGACAGTACTGTTAAGGGGTTTCCTTAACATAAATGCGGCCAAAAAAGTAGCTGCAGTGCATTCAATGTGGTGGTAACAGCTTTCCATTAGATATTTTTATGTTCCTATCATCCTTATACATTTATGATACACGTCCTTGTCACTGAAGCTTCCTGGAAGGTCACCATGATAGCTGGAGTACACGTCTGAGCTATAATCATCATGTTCGAGGAGTCATTCCTCCTCGGACCACCCTCCCCTTCTGTATTTGCTCATTAGATCCTAAGACTGAACTACTCATTGCCATTCGTTCGTCCTCGGACTATCCATGCTCTCGGCCAAGCCCAAGGCCCAATATATGAGTTGGCCCCTTATCCCTACACTTTGAAAATAAAATGATTCATATATTTGTTTTGTAATACAAATAAAATCTAGAATTGACCTTAATTATTACAGTATTTTTTTTCCACGGGAAGCACGTGCCTTGCACATGCTACCCTAATTAGTAGAATAAAAAGAGAAAATCCATTTATTATTTATTAATGTCAAAATATGTCACAACCAGAAAAAGTAATTAAAGTAGGCGCTCTGGCTCTTTCTCACAAAATGACAATAGTATAAAACCCATATTTTTTTGCAAAAATATGTGAATGGATTTTTGCCTAAAAATTAATATAAATTATCATTAAATTAAACTTTTGAAAAACAATAATATAAATGGACACACCTGATTTCATAACTTATTGATTTGCATGACTTTGAGTGATGGATAATTTCTACTCACTATTAAACATCCTTCATTTTTTGTTGATCACTCATAGTTATACAAGTCAGTAAATTATGAAATTGAATGCGAATATGAGTGTGTCAATAGTATTATTGTTCGAAAGCTAAGGAGAATCAGGAGATTGATGTTGAGTATTTAATTTCCATGTTTAAGTAATCTCCCAATATCTGATAGCATCATGCCCATGCATTCAAAGGTCTATGCAAGGAGATCACCTTCATTTTTTGTTGTTAACATGGATATCCAGAGATCTTTCAATACATGGCTACTTTTCGGGTTTGAATAATTCTCTCATCTCAACATATATTACATAATCATGTGGAGGAATCTCTTGGGGGCAAGAGAGTCAATATTGTACCGGAGGCTATATTGGTTTGGGCAGTGGTACAATATATTTTGAATACCGGTGTACCGTTTCGGGTTTATCGCTATTTTTTATATTTATAAATATATATATATATATATATATATACATATGTATGTATGTGTGTATGTGTGTATATTATAATAAATATAAAAGTTTACCATAAAACATTTCCTTAATTCTGAACTAATTGGGGGTGCCAAGATGTAAGTTGAGAGTTGTGAACACAAGACCTCATGGATTTCATGAGACATTGGAAACTGCTAAACCAATCATTTGGGATCAAATCACCTTCATGTTGATTGCACAAAAAAGTAGAATAGAAAATTTAGCAATAAGATAGGAAGCCAAAATGGGTTTTTATCCTTTTCTCACAAACTTTTTAGCAAAATGCCCCATGTTTGAAACTAATTAGGAATATGTAAAACTTGATTTTTGGAACATCGAGTTATAGCGAACGTGGACTTAGAAATTTTTTTTTGGAAATCGAGTTTCATGTAAAGTACTTGAGTTCATGGAACTCGAGTTCTACTTGAATTTTTTCAAGGAACTCTAGTTCTATGAACTCGAGTACTTCACATGGAACTTAAATTCCATATTTTTTTTTTTAAATTTTTAGTTCGCTATAACTCGATTGTCCAAAAATCGAGTTTTAAGTTAAAACTCATTTTTAGAAAATCGGGTTTCAAAACATGGGCATTTCTCTAAATAGTTTAATATATGAGACATTTTGTTGAAAAGTTTTGACGAAAGGGGCAAATGTCCATTTTTTCCAAGATAGGAAGGAGTAGATTCTCTTCTTAATTAGGACATGGTATAATCAGTGTTTTAAAAACCGGACCGGACCGGCCGATTCAATTGGGAATCGGACCTTAATCCGATCCGGTTATGATTAAAAACCGGAAATGAAGGAAAAAACGGAAAAATTGCCGGTTTAACCGAAAAACCGGAAACCGGTACGGTTAAACTGGTTTTAAGCTTGTTCACTTACACTTCAGCTACTGTGTTTCTGAGCAAAAAAATAAAAATAAATAAGAGATTTTGTTTCAGATTTAAGAAGAAGAGAGGTTTTGACTTTGAAAATGTTGTTAAGTCTAAAGCTGTGAAGCCTTATATGCCCACATTGACACCAAAAATATTAGATTTACTATTTATGACTTGAGTCACTTGACATAGTTGAAAAGAACTGAGGAAACCCAAACCAAAGAGATGCAGCCACGCAGGTACAGTTTGTCCACTTCAATTTAAGAGCTTTTCTTGCTGCTCTTGTATTTTTTTTTTTTTTTTTGGCTGAATAAAAAGAATGAGAAAAATCTTGCTTCTGCTCTTGGAGACTTGCACATGCACTGATGCACATATATTGACCGAGAGAGAGTATTGAAGGCAAAGAGATGAGAAATTAGAAAAAGATAAAAGAAGAAACTAGTACAGAGCTTTTAGTTAACCAAGGTGGGGATGTAAGGTTTCAAAATATGTGGTGGGTGGAGTATCAACGTGTAAAGAACTAAAGGTAGGATATGTGGTGGAAAAGAAATGGGCAATGATATTGTCACTCATTGGTGACTTTTTGATATTTGAAAAATGAAAGAATAACTAAAATAATTTTTGTAGTGAGCTTAAGTTTGGTTGTCTAATATATAAATAAAGAAAGATGTTATATTTATAATGTTTTTACAATAAATTATAGGTGGTTAATTGTTATTAATTCAAATTTGAACTTAATACTAAGATTACTTTTTTGACAACAACAACTAGTAACAATTTGCCAATTAAAATTTGTTGTAAAAATATTGTGAAAATATTGTGAACATATCATTTCTTATAAATTAAAGTTAAGGTTTAATGTTTTACTGTTATTTAATTTAATTTTTTAGTTAAAATTTTAGTCATAAAATTATTTATTTATTTATTTATTTTTATAATTATTAATTAATTATTTATGACAGCATCGGTCCGACCTCGGTCCGACCATAAAACCAAGAACCACTCTCTATTCCGGTTCTTTGACCGTACCGGTTTTTAAAACCATGAGTATAATAGCCCTTATTTACGTACACTCTCCATTAGTGTTAAACCTGGTCGCATTTTTTGCAAAGAAAAAAGAAAAAAGAGAGCGACTAATGCGTAAGTGTATAATAGAAATTTTAGGTAAGAGTTATGAACCTAGGTAATCATGGATCTAATGAGGCCCTATGGATCACAAAACCAACCCCTTGGGGGTAAGATCACCTTCATTTTGACTACACGATCGACTATGTAGAATAGAAATTTTAACACTAAGATAAGTATGAGTAGGTTCTCTTTTTGATAAGGACACGTTGTAAAAGCCCCTATTTACACACTCCATTAGTGTTGTACCATGATATGGGTTTTATATTTCGAATTATATTTAGGTAATAGGATATTTTTGTATTTATTTATATTTTTGATAATTAGTTGCAACAATGAGGAGAAGGCATTTGAACCTTGGATGTCTCCATTTACAACATTGAAAATGTTAGTTGATCTATGCAAGATTGTTGGCTATTAATAAAACTAGTCACTAACCCATGTGATATACGGGAATAGCTACTGGATGAGTTTTAGGAAAAGAAAAAACCATTATTTTTGAGTTGGAGTAGTAAGCAAAAATGCATTTAAAAAATGATATCGAAAGAAATAGCACATTGTTTTATTAGTTAGGTAGAAGAAAGTAATGTTATTTTATTTATTAGCGTTTTGTGAGAAGGAATAAGAGATAGAATCTCTAGTTTAGTTTGTGTCGTATATATAGATATATACAAGGTAAGTTGTAGTATATATAGCAATAGGTGCGTATTGAAAAGTCATAATATTTCAAATTAGATATACCAAAAAGTGCCTATTGAAATGTTATAACCTATTGGGTAAGGTCATAACCCTTCATATTGGATATATATGAAAGGTGCTTATTGAACGAAAATGTGTCTATTGACTGAAAATGTGCCTACTGAATCAAAACGTGCCTATTGACTGAAAATGTGTCTGTTGAATGAAAATGTGTCTACTAACAAAAAAGTGCATATTTAATGAAAATGTGCCTATTGAAGGTGGTCATAATCCTTTGGTTATAAATAGTGGTTCATATTCATTTGGTAATTTTTTCTCAATTTCTTTTCTTTCATCTTTCTTAAAAATACAAAAAATTTGTGGATTTTAGCTATTTGTAGAACCCAATAAACTTGATTTAATATGTGCTTGTTAATTTGAAGTAGTTCGTTCATTGCCATAGAAATTAATTATCCAATCATATTTTTGGCATTTCATTCAATTTTTCATAACTCGTTTCCTCTTAATTGTATGATCAGTTGATCAATAACTTCAATTTTGAAATAAAATAAAATAAATAATTATGGGTACCCTTGTAATTGTAGTCCGGAGTCAGAGTATATGGAGGAAATTGTTGAAACCATCCTGTCATATTGATGTTCTTGCTCAAGACTCTTCAACAATCATCCCGCAAAATGAAATGCTGCTTTAACTAGTCAAAATTCTATTTGCTGAGTGGACTCGCTTTCTTTCTTTTTTTAGTTCCAACTTTTTTACTGCCACTTCCCTTTTGTCCGCCACTTCAACATTTTTCTTTGTTCCGTAGTTGAAGCCAACGTTAAATTTTGTTTTACTTTTCTAATATGGGTCAGTGGAGTGCGTATCCTTGTTTTTTGTGTGGGTTTGTTTCTTTCACTCCTTGTTTTTCATTTCATTCATCTGTTTAGTTTGGGCAGTTTTTTTTTAGACGGTTTTTTCTTTTGTTAAAGAGTGAAAAGGTCTAAGAATCAAACCACACAACTATTTGGTGTTTTTAGATGTTTACATGGCAATAATTTCTGTAGTCACGTGGCGCAATGAAGAGTGGTCAACGAAAATTTAAACATTTCGACTATTAGTTATTATATAGATATAGATATATAGATTTTAATGAGAAGAGTAATTATACGAGTTTATTTATTTTCTTATATTATATTAGATAATTGAGTTTATTTATTTTTTAAATAAAGATAATAGAGTTTTAATGAGTATGTTTTTATTTTATTTTTTTTTTTTATTTTGAGAATTGAAAGTATTTTAACGCACACACGGGAGAAAGGAGAAGGTCTTAAAAAAATTGACAGTGGTGTATATAAAAAAATGCCTAACTCTTGGATACAACACACATATTTTAAACCTTTTTAATTTACACTTATTAATGAGTTTTATCTCAAGTGGATTATAAATTCTTGCCATAATTGAAATCTAAATGTATTGTATTGATAAATATAAGCATGGGCGAGGATATTCCATTCCGATATTGATCCCAAAAATCTCACTAATGAAAAAACATACTAGTTTGTTCTCGGCTAGGGCTTCTAAAAAATCCTAGACTGTAGTATTGCCGTTTCCTTTCTCCTTGAGAAAGAAGAGCGTTCCCTTTAGCGACTTGGGTTGCTAGAAGGGCTTTGTTCTATTCTTTGTGACGGGAAGTGTAGGCTTGATTGAGGGTATGGACGAAATTATTAGAAGGTGCGACGGGCTTTCTCTCTCGGCTAAGGAAGGTTCAAGGGTGAAGCTTTCTGGTGAGGTGGCGGCATTAGAACATGTGCTGGCTGCGAAGTTTCTTACGAAGAGAAGTTTGAATATGGATGCAGTGGCTCGCACTTTTCGTCCCCTCTGGAGGACGAAGGAGAGTTTTCAACTGACAACTGTGGGGAATAACACGATGCTTTTCGAGTTTGGTTCAGATATTGACGCTGAAAAGGTTTTACAGGGTGAAATATAAAGTGATACACAAAAAGTGGTACAGAGGATTTGGACTCTATTTGAGTCCAAATCCTCTGTACCACTTTTTGTATACCACTCTATGTTCCACCAATCACTACTTGCCATGTTTTCATTTTACTTTCCTTATAGAATAACTGAAGTTTAAAATGGAAAGCAATCATACACATGGTAAGTAGTGATTGGTGGAATATAAAGTGATACACAAAAAGTGGTACAGAGGATTTGGACTCCATTTGAGTCCAAATCCTCTGTACCACTTTTTGTATACCACTCTATGTTCCACCAATCACTACTTGCCGTGTTTTCATTTTACTTTCCTTATAGAATAACTGAAGTTTAAAATGGAAAGCAATCATACACATGGTAAGTAGTGATTGGTGGAATATAAAGTGATACACAAAAAGTGGTACAGAGGATTTGGACTCTATTTGAGTCCAAATCCTCTGTACCACTTTTTGTATACCACTCTATGTTCCACCAATCACTACTTGCCATGTTTTCATTTTACTTTCCTTATAGAATAACTGAAGTTTAAAATGGAAAGCAATCATACACATGATAAGTAGTGATTGGTGGAATATAAAGTGATACACAAAAAGTGGTACAGAGGATTTGGTTGTAGCTTGTAGAAAAGACGTAGCCATATATGGTTGACATTATATCGACCATGTCCTTATCTTTCTTCTTCAGTCAAGGGTCTGAATATGTTTTCATTTATGTAACCTTCTTATTTGCGCTTCTCTTTGCATTCATCTTCTTCTTTCTTTCAAAAATCTTCACCAAAAGCAAGCGACCCCTACTCCCTCCTGGCCCAAAACCATGGCCTATTGTGGGAAATCTCCCAGAGATGTGGAGGAAAAAACCTAGATATAGGTGGCTGCATAGCCTCATGAAAGAGTTGAACACAGAAATCGCTTGTGTACGTCTAGGAAGTGTGTATGTTGTGCCAGTAGCTTCCCCAGAGATTGCCATGGAGTTTTTGAGGCAACATGATGCAGTGATGGCATCAAGGCCTATCACAGTCACCACTAGTATGTTCAGTGATGGGTTCTTGACTGCAGTCGTTGCACCTTGGGGAAAGCAATGGAAGAAGATGAGGAAGGTGCTCACTCACGAGATATTGAACCCGACAAGACTCGAATGGCTACGTAGTAAGCGAAAGGAAGAAGCCGATAATCTTCTCCGAGTGGTTAACAATATATGCAAATCAGGCTCAGTTGTTGATGTAAGGTTAGTTTCCCAACACTTCACTGGAATTATTATGAGGAGAATGATGTTCAACAGAAGGTACTATAGGCAAGGAAGAGAGGATGGAGGGCCTTGTGTTGAAGAACAAGAGCATATTAAAGCACTATTTACTGTGCTTTTGTATGTGTATGCATTGTGTGTTTCTGATTACTTGCCAATCTTGAAGCCACTCGATTTAGATGGACATGAAAAGACTGTGAGGAATGCTTTGAATGTTATCAAAAAGTACGAGGATCCGATTATCAATGAGAGAGTAGAAATGTGGAAAGAGGGGAAGAGGACCGAGCCTGAAGACCTTCTTGATGTTTTCATTTCAGTTAAGGATGACAATGGGAAGCCATTGCTATCAGTGGCAGAGATCAAAGCACAAATCACGGTGATATACTTTGACATTTAATCGGTTTTTAAGAAATTATTCCCATATTCACGACTTTTATACTCCATTATCATTTTAATTAGATACCAAATAATTACTTTTTTTTTTTTTCACTATTGAAAACAAACCTAGGTTTGATAAGAAAAGAAGTATCCACTTAATCATTTTTAATTGATGGATCTTATTTGCATAGTATACGAAATTACAAATAACTTCTTGTTTAAACCATTGATTGGAATTCTTCTTTTTTTTATTTTTATTTTTTATTTTTTATTTTTTATCATTGATTCAAATTTATCAATTTTGAAATGAGTGAATTCATTTTTGCCAGTTAGTGTCATTTAAAGAAATATTAATTATTATTGTTTTGAATATTCACTCATATCTTTTGTAATAAATTTATGGATAAGATTTAAAGAACTCCATAAATAAGATTTGGTTTCTATTTATCTAAGAATTTTAGGGGATTCTACCATCACACATTCTTAGCGTGCCACAAGTTCTTGTAGGGTGAAGGGTAAGGGTTGGAGTTCAAGTTTTCAGGAGAAAGTTTTACGCATATATACATTTACGTTAGACTAGAATATAGTTTTTATCTCGAATAAAATATAAAATAAAAGAATTCTACAGGATCCTTTCAGTTTTCTCCCTACAGAAATGTCCATGTTATATATTTACAAAAATGTTTAGTTTTGTATACCTATTAATAGTCTTGTTGTTATTCATGCAGGAACTATTCCTTGCAACTGTGGATAATCCTTCCAATATAGTGGAGTGGGCTTTGGCAGAAATGCTAAACCAACCTGAGCAGCTACAAAAAGCAGTAGAGGAATTAGACAGGGTGGTTGGAAAGGAGAGACTTGTTGAAGAATCAGATATTCCTAACCTAAGCTATGTGGTGGCTTGTGCAAGGGAGTCTCTTAGGCTTCACCCAATTGCACCATTCAATCTCCCCCATGTCGCTAAAGAAGATCTTACTGTGGCTGGCTACTTCATCCCTAAAGGTAGTCAAGTCTTGCTAAGCCGATTAGGCCTCGGTCGAAACCCAAGAGTTTGGGAGGACCCCTTAAGGTTCAACCCTGAGCGACATTTCAAGGATAATTCACATGAGTTGGGGCTTGCAGAACCTGGCCTGAGGTTCATTTCCTTCACTAGAGGAAGGAGAGGGTGCATGGGTGGTACACTAGGGACACTCATTACTGTGATGCTATTTGCAAGACTTCTACAAGGTTTTACATGGAGAATTCCACCTGAGTTGGAGAAGATTGACCTTAAAGAGAACGACCGACTCTTCCTCGCCAAACCCTTGCATGTGTACGCAGAACCACGCTTGCCTGCTCATTTGTACCCAGCTTAATTGATAATTAAGTGGGATTCTAGTTTTATCTGCTAATATATTTGGTCATTGAATAATAGAATTTTATTTGAATTCTACTTAAACAGAAAATCAATTAAGACATGTTTTGTAGATTGTAATAAGAACTCTAATGTGATAACTATTTCGATGGTCTAACTATTTAGTAGTTGGACAATGTTTTTATTGCAAGAAATAATTGTTCTTTATGAATAGTTATTCTTTAAAATGGAAAATAATTATTAGGTGTAATAATTTCTAAAATTAATATATTTTTCAATAAATAAACTTTCCATATGCAAATAACAATCATAGAACTAAAAAATCATGAAAAATATCTCATCTCTCTCTCAGATTTAAAAAAGTATTATTTTTTAAAAATATAATTATTTGAGTAAAATATTTCTTAAAATAAATTTTAAGTTTTATTCTATTCTAACAACTCACAACCAAACTTATGAATAACTTTAATTATTCGGTTACAATATATTTCATAATTTTTATTCTCTGTAATTAAGATTACTATTTAGTATACCAAACATGCCCTTAATGTTTTGGTTAAATAATAAGAATAGTTATCATGGAGATAGAAAGAACATCATAATTTCAAATTTTATTGGATTTGAAAAAAAAAAAAGAGTAAATAACATTACCGTGGTGTTGTTTGCAAGACTTCTACAAAGTTTACATGGAGCATTCCATGTGAGTTGAAGAAGATTGACCTTAAAGGGAACGACCAACTGGTAGATTTTTTTATGGTTGAATAAGAGATTTAGGGTTCAATTTTCACTTACATAAAAAACCAATTAGTATATTGGTCTGATGATAAAGAGTTATCATCAAAAGCAGATACTATAGGTTGAAACTATCTCACGGAAAAAAAAAAAAAAAAAAAAAAAAAAAACCCCTCTTCCTAGCCATCTTGCATGTATACACAAAACCATGCCTGTTGCTCATTTGTACCTACCATAATTAATGTGTAATTAATAATATCAATAAGATTTTAATTTATTTCACTTATAAAGTTTTTGGTCATTGAATAAAAGATTTGAATTTGAATCCAACATATAAAAAAAACTAATTATATTTTTAGTCAAATGAGTCAAATTTGTACTAGAGGCTGTTTTGTTTTGTTCATAGGAACAAAATATTTCGATACCAAATAATATTAGAGTACCATTTTAGAAAACATGCTATTTATATATTTCTATATATATATGTAAGGACCAAATTTGGAACCCAACCCAAGATCGAATGGAGTAAGGCTCAAAAAGCCCAGAACAATGAATTTATAGAGAGTGGTTTGTAAAACTGGGACAGAGTGAATTGGATCGCAGGTAAAATAGGCTCAACTCACAAGAACTAAGAAGATGCTTGGATTGAGTTTAGAAAAACAATCCTTGGCACAAGTTCGAGGAGGTTAGCTTTTATATATTCCTTACAAGTATGATTACAAGTTTGATTCTTAATTGCTACAGTATTTCTCTCTTGATTTTTTCCGTCCCCCTTCTATGGAGAATTTCTCTTATTATATAGTCCCCTTCAAACGATCTTGGCCTTCCACTCGTTGGCCATCCATTCCCTTACTTGAGTGCTTGTCTCATTGGACACCTCCTCAGGCTACCTTGTGCGTTGGGACGGCCAACATAGCCCTGTTCAGGAGTCTTCTCCACACTAATGTAGCCAGAAAGTTAGCTGCAGAGCCTTAAATACGATGGTAGTGGATTCCTTCTTAGATATTTTAGGGCTTCCATTTGTACTTTGTTTTTGCAATGCTTGTCCGTGCTCACAGAACTTTCTGGAATACCTTTCTGGATGGTAGACTACTTGTTCAGACCTCAGCATAATCAGTCCGAGGTGACATCTGTCCTCAGCCTACCCTCTTATGCCATTATGGCTAAAGCTGACCTCATCACCCATTAGCATGGGTCCCCTTGATGGTGTTCACCCCTCCTCGGATGGTCTTTAGTCCTCGGCTTGGGCCTTGGGCCCAAGACACACATAAACGACAGTCTCCAATGCCCAATGCCCCTACAATATATATATATATATATACATACATACATGCATGCTTGTATTTATTTTATGAAAGTATGAATTTATTAATTTTTATGTTTATTAACAAAAAATTTAAAGTCTAAATAATAGCCTAAGTACACTAATTAACCAATTCATTAGCTTAAATAACATGTTTGTTTGTTTGTTTGGTTTTTTTTTTTTTTTTTTTTTTTTTTTTTTTAATTTCAAAATTTTAACATTTTTTTTTTGCTCTTAATTATACCAGCCAATACATCCGAGTATGCTAGGTACAGGCCTAGGCCGGTGTAACCTAGTATTTTTTTGGGTACATTTTAAAGGAGTACCAGTACTGACTTAATGACCAGTATGATATATTTTTTTCAGTATGGCTGGTACCAGTATAATATTGATTCCCTTGATTTTAGTTGGAAAATAAAATTATAGAGTTGTGGAGATAGGTGTGCTAACCGTAAAGATAGAGGAAAGAAAAGGAAATATTGACAAAGTTAGAACAAAATAATTAATGAACTATGAGGACTTTAAACTTACGAAATCTGTATGAGACGACTCTTGTTGTGGAAATCAATTATCTTTGTAACGACTCAATGGCCTTGACTTTCATGCAATCTACTACTAATATTGAGTGAGATGCAATTTATTTTAAATATTTACTTATTTTTCCTTTACGTAACATGCTATCTTTTATTTTTAAAGATTTTTTTTATTTAGTTATCTAATTTAATTTTGTTATTATTTTATATGCAATAGGAATAAGTATACATGCGGAGGTTGATAACTTAATATTGTCCCTGGTAGCTAGTACTTTTTTAGTTTTTTAGTTCTTTTGAGGTGATGATAATATTAGTTGAGCTTGTAAACATAAAATATCATTTTTTTTTTAATTTTTAATTTTTTTTGAGTATTTGTTTTTGTTTTTGTATTTGTATTGAAAGAAAGACAAAGACAAAGACACAATATAATCAATTTATTCATTTTTTTATTATTATATTATTTTTGCATATGAAAAATATGCATTGACTTGATATTGATCCAATCCTAAAATGTAACAAGAAAAAGGGTCATATATTTTACAAGTCGTTTAAAATGATTTGTTTTTTTTATATGAACTTGATTGACTCATCCATTTAATAGGTCTATCTTTCTTTTTTCTTTTTTTTTTCTTTTTTTTTTCCTTTTTCTTTTTTAACAAAAATAATGTGATATTAAGGTAGATAGTAGAAGAAATGATAAAACGTAGGGAAAATTTAGAGAAAATATAACAGTAAATTGTAAAATTAATAAGAAAAAAAAAAAGAATTAAAAATTGAAAGCTCGAAAATACGTTAAAAACACAAGAGCTGTTTAGACCCCCAAATAAAAGATTATAGCTCGATTGATTTTACTTTAACTTATACAAAGTGCGAAAAAGGGTAAATACGAGTGGATAAACAAACAAACTACTCTAACCCATAATCATTATAACACAGTAGTAAAATGAATGGTAAAAGAGTAGGGAAGAAGAACGCAAACACAAGATAACATGCCGAAGTGTTATCGAAGAGGAAACCGAAGTACTCGGCATAAAACCTCACCGCCGCCCTCCAAGCGGTAATCGATCCACTAGACAATCAGTTAAGATACGCGAATAGCAAAAGACCCACTAAGCCTAGTCTACCCAATGCATCTAAGCCCTCCAAGCTCCTACTCCAACAAGGCTTCTCGAAACTGTGTCTTGTCTCGCTTTCCAGATCCCGCAATACGCCTGATTGCATCCACCAAGCCTTCCTGGCTTCTTTTGGTAAATCCCTAAAGCTTCCCCATCTTCAAAACACTCTCTACACTTTGAATAGGTGTGGGTTATGTTTGGGTACAAATCTCCTCTCAAGGTATGACAATGGGAGAGGGAAGGAGAAGAGGCTACAATGATTTCTCACTAAGGATGGGTAGCTCTCTCTCTAAAAGATGGGTGTGTGTGTTGTAGAAAACCTATCTAGGGTTTTTCTCTCTGAATGGTCTCTTCACAATTTGTGGGTAATGAGGGTATATATAGTATGGGTGAAGGGTAAAAAAGTCACATTTAAAAATCTTTCAGGCAAAATGTTTCGTGACTACCTCGCGGGAAGGCTTTACTTGCGAGACACTTGCGAAACTGACAGTCTGGCACGACTCTTCAGCTTCCAGCATGTGCTTCTCACATGGCTCTTTCGCGGGTTAGCTTCTTGTGAGTTTCTCACGAAATCCATTGATTGTTCACCAACTTAATACTAAACCCAATACAATAAAATCCTACAAAATACAAGGAAAAAAATAAAAGCAATTACAACATTTTTTGTCATGGAATAAAGCCAACATAAAACATAGTTGTAAATTACAACTTTACAATCTCCCCCTTTAGCTATTCTGTGACAAAACACCCTATAACAGACTCTAGACCTAAACACGAGTTTGGGAACAATGGAAAAACTCACTCATACCTAAATCTAGAAGCTGTGATGAACTTGGAACATATATACCTGTAACCTAAAACACTTGCACAAAACACATTAGATCTTCAAGGTAAATCAAGTGATAAAATGACAAGTATAATGTAACAAGTAAATTACGATCAAGTAAATATGATGTGAAACATGTGAGCAACTTGATCATACACCAAAACAGTCATATGGAAATGATTACAATGATCATATAGCAAAGCAAATGATCATCCGAATATGCAATCAATAAAGCACAATAGCATAAGGATGTATGCATGTCCAACACATAAGCATGATGCGATGAGAGCAGCAAAGCATAGATACTAAACATAACTCAAAGTACCATAAAACAACGAGAAAATAAGCATAATATAAAATAAAGACAAAACAAGGTTTTCTAAAAAAGGATGTCTTCTCCCCCTTGGTATATGCATCTCCTCAAAGGCTTTCTCCCCCTACGAATGTGCACGAGGTAGAATTTTTCCCCCTAAGAATGTGCACATGAGTCATATAGAAATGACGAAACACATCAATATACTCTCCGGTATACTCTCTCCCTTTTTGTCATGAATAGACAAATGAATCAAGAGGAAGGAGGGAAAGAAAATAAGATATGAACAAGGGTAAACGATGATGCATGAGAGGTGCAAGATGAATGAGAAAATCCTTGTCTGAGGAGGTCAGTTATCATATAAACCAATTAAACATGTTGTAAGTGCAATTTTGATTGCTATAGTGTTTTTTCTCTATTTTTCCGATCCCTTTCCTCATGGAGGGTCTCTTGCATTATATAGCTTTTTCTAGGCCATCTTGACCCTACACTTGTTGATCATTTGATCCCTTACTTGAGTACTTGTCCCATCAGACATCCTCTCTAACTTTCTGTGAATCGTGGTAGCCAAGACAGTACTGTTAAGGGATTTCCTTAACATAAATGCGGCCAAAAAAGTAGCTGCAGTGCATTCAATGTGGTGGTAACAGCTTTCCATTAGATATTTTTATGTTCCTATCATCCTTATACGTTTATGATACACGTCCTTGTCACTGAAGCTTCCTGGAAGGTCACCATGATAGCTGGAGTACACGTCTGAGCTATAATCATCATGTTCGAGGAGTCATTCCTCCTCGGACCACCCTCCCCTTCTGTATTTGCTCATTAGATCCTAAGACTGAACTACTCATTGCCATTCGTTCGTCCTCGGACTATCCATGCTCTCGGCCAAGCCCAAGGCCCAATATATGAGTTGGCCCCTTATCCCTACACTTTAAAAATAAAATGATTCATATATTTGTTTTGTAATACAAATAAAATCTAGAATTGACCTTAATTATTACAGTACTTTTTTTTCCACGGGAAGCACGTTGTTATCCCAACACTTTAAAAATAAAATGATTCATATATTTGTTTTGTAATACAAATAAAATCTAGAATTGACCTTAATTATTACAGTATTTTTTTTCCACAGGAAGCACGTGCCTTGCCCATGCTACCCTAATTAGTAGAATAAAAAGAGAAAATCCATTTATTATTTATTAATGTCAAAATATGTCACAACCAGAAAAAGTAATTAAAGTAGGCGCTCTGGCTCTTTCTCACAAAATGACAATAGTATAAAACCCATATTTTTTTGCAAAAAATATGTGAATGGATTTTTGCCTAAAAATTAATATAAATTATCATTAAATTAAACTTTTGAAAAACAATAATATAAATGGACACACCTGATTTCATAACTTATTGATTTGCATGACTTTGAGTGATGGATAATTTCTACTCACTATTAAACATCCTTCATTTTTTGTTGATCACTCATAGTTATACAAGTCAGTAAATTATGAAATTGAATGCGAATATGAGTGTGTCAATAGTATTATTGTTCGAAAGCTAAGGAGAATCAGGAGATTGATGTTGAGTATTTAATTTCCATGTTTAAGTAATCTCCCAATATCTGATAGCATCATGCCCATGCATTCAAAGGTCTATGCAAAGAGATCACCTTCATTTTTTGTTGTTAACATGGATATCCAGAGATCTTTCAATACATGGCTACTTTTCGGGTTTGAATAATTCTCTCATCTCAACATATATTACATAATCATGTGGAGGAATCTCTTGGGGGCAAGAGAGTCAATATTGTACCGGAGGCTATATTGGTTTGGCCAGTGGTACAATATATTTTGAATACCGGTGTACCGTTTCGGGTTTATCGCTATTTTTTATATTTATAAATATATATATATATATATATATACATATGTATGTATGTGTGTGTGTGTGTGTATATTATAATAAATATAAAAGTTTACCATAAAACATTTCCTTAATTCAGAACTAATTGGGGGTGCCAAGATGTAAGTTGAGAGTTGTGAACACAAGACCTCATGGATTTCATGAGACATTGGAAACTGCTAAACCAATCATTTGGGATCAAATCACCTTCATGTTGATTGCACAAAAAAGTAGAATAGAAAATTTAGCAATAAGATAGGAAGCCAAAATGGGTTTTTATCCTTTTCTCACAAACTTTTTAGCAAAATGCCCCATGTTTGAAACTAATTAGGAATATGTAAAAATCGATTTTTGGAACATCGAGTTATAGCGAACGTGGACTTAGAAATTTTTTTTTGGAAATCGAGTTTCATGTAAAGTACTTGAGTTCATGGAACTCGAGTTCTACTTGAATTTTTTCAAGGAACTCTAGTTCTATGAACTCGAGTACTTCACATGGAACTTAAATTCCATATATTATTTTTTTAATTTTTAGTTCGCTATAACTCGATTGTCCAAAAATCGAGTTTTAAGTTAAAACTCATTTTTAGAAAATCGGGTTTCAAAACATGGGCATTTCTCTAAATAGTTTCATATATGAGACATTTTGTTGAAAAGTTTTGACGAAAGGGGCAAATGTCCATTTTTTCCAAGATAGGAAGGAGTAGATTCTCTTCTTAATTAGGACATGGTATAATCAGTGTTTTAAAAACCGGACCGGACCGGCCGATTCAATTGGGAATCGGACCTTAATCCGATCCGGTAATGATTAAAAACCGGAAATGAAGGAAAAAACGGAAAAAACTGCCGGTTTAACCGAAAAACCGGAAACCGGTACGGTTAAACTGGTTTTAAGCTTGTTCACTAACACTTCAGCTACTGTGTTTCTGAGCAAAAAAATAAATATAAATAAGAGATTTTGTTTCAGATTTAAGAAGAAGAGAGGTTTTGACTTTGAAAATGTTGTTAAGTCTAAAGCTGTGAAGCCTTATATGCCCACATTGACACCAAAAATATTAGATTTACTATTTATGACTTGAGTCACTTGACATAGTTGAAAAGAACTGAGGAAACCCAAACCAAAGAGATGCAGCCACGCAGGTACAGTTTGTCCACTTCAATTTAAGAGCTTTTCTTGCTGCTCTTGTATTTTTTTTTTTTTTTTGGCTGAATAAAAAGAATGAGAAAAATCTTGCTTCTGCTCTTGGAGACTTGCACATGCACTGATGCACATATATTTACCGAGAGAGAGTATTGAAGGCAAAGAGATGAGAAATTAGAAAAAGATAAAAGAAGAAACTAGTACAGAGCTTTTAGTTAACCAAGGTGGGGATGTAAGGTTTCAAAATATGTGGTGGGTGGAGTATCAACGTGTAAAGAACTAAAGGTAGGATATGTGGTGGAAAAGAAATGGGCAATGATATTGTCACTCATTGGTGACTTTTTGATATTTGAAAAATGAAAGAATAACTAAAATAATTTTTGTAGTGAGCTTAAGTTTGGTTGTCTAATATATAAATAAAGAAAGATGTTATATTTATAATGTTTTTACAATAAATTATAGGTGGTTAATTGTTATTAATTCAAATTTGAACTTAATACTAAGATTACTTTTTTGACAACAACAACTAGTAACAATTTGCCAATTAAAATTTGTTGTAAAAATATTGTGAAAATATTGTGAACATATCATTTCTTATAAATTAAAGTTAAGGTTTAATGTTTTACTGTTATTTAATTTAATTTTTTAGTTAAAATTTTAGTCATAAAATTATTTATTTATTTATTTATTTTTATAATTATTAATTAATTATTTATGACAGCATCGGTCCGACCATAAAACCAAGAACCACTCTCTATTCCGGTTCTTTGACCGTACCGGTTTTTAAAACCATGAGTATAATAGCCCTTATTTACGTACACTCTCCATTAGTGTTAAACCTGGTCGCATTTTTTGCAAAGAAAAAAGAAAAAAGAGAGCGACTAATGCGTAAGTGTATAATAGAAATTTTAGGTAAGAGTTATGAACCTAGGTAATCATGGATCTAATGAGGCCCTATGGATCACAAAACCAACCCCTTGGGGGTAAGATCACCTTCATTTTGACTACACGATCGAATATGTAGAATAGAAATTTTAACACTAAGATAAGTATGAGTAGGTTCTCTTTTTGATAAGGACACGTTGTAAAAGCCCCTATTTACACACTCCATTAGTGTTGTACCATGATATGGGTTTTATATTTCGAATTATATTTAGGTAATAGGATATTTTTGTATTTATTTATATTTTTGATAATTAGTTGCAACAATGAGGAGAAGGCATTTGAACCTTGGATGTCTCCATTTACAACATTGAAAATGTTAGTTGATCTATGCAAGATTGTTGGCTATTAATAAAACTAGTCACTAACCCATGTGATATACGGGAATAGCTACTGGATGAGTTTTAGGAAAAGAAAAAACCATTATTTTTGAGTTGGAGTAGTAAGCAAAAATGCATTTAAAAAATGATATCGAAAGAAATAGCACATTGTTTTATTAGTTAGGTAGAAGAAAGTAATGTTATTTTATTTATTAGTGTTTTTTGAGAAGGAATAAGAGATAGAATCTCTAGTTTAGTTTGTGTCGTATATATAGATATATACAAGGTAAGTTGTAGTATATATAGCAATAGGTGCGTATTGAAAAGTCATAATATTTCAAATTAGATATACCAAAAAGTGCCTATTGAAATGTTATAACCTATTGGGTAAGGTCATAACCCTTCATATTGGATATATATGAAAGGTGCTTATTGAACGAAAATGTGTCTATTGACTGAAAATGTGCCTACTGAATCAAAACGTGCCTATTGACTGAAAATGTGTCTGTTGAATGAAAATGTGTCTACTAACAAAAAAGTGCATATTTAATGAAAATGTGCCTATTGAAGGTGGTCATAATCCTTTGGTTATAAATAGTGGTTCATATTCATTTGGTAATTTTTTCTCAATTTCTTTTCTTTCATCTTTCTTAAAAATACAAAAAATTTGTGGATTTTAGCTATTTGTAGAACCCAATAAACTTGATTTAATATGTGCTTGTTAATTTGAAGTAGTTCGTTCATTGCCATAGAAATTAATTATCCAATCATATTTTTGGCATTTCATTCAATTTTTCATAACTCGTTTCCTCTTAATTGTATGATCAGTTGATCAATAACTTCAATTTTGAAATAAAATAAAATAAATAATTATGGGTACCCTTGTAATTGTAGTCCGGAGTCAGAGTATATGGAGGAAATTGTTGAAACCATCCTGTCATATTGATGTTCTTGCTCAAGACTCTTCAACAATCATCCCGCAAAATGAAATGCTGCTTTAACTAGTCAAAATTCTATTTGCTGAGTGGACTCGCTTTCTTTCTGTTTTTAGTTCCAACTTTTTTACTACCACTTCCCTTTTGTCCGCCACTTCAACATTTTTCTTTGTTCCGTAGTTGAAGCCAACGTTAAATTTTCTTTTACTTTTCTAATATGGGTCAGTGGAGTGCGTATCCTTGTTTTCTGTGTGGGTTTGTTTCCTTCACTCCTTGTTTTTCATTTCATTCATCTGTTTAGTTTGGGCAGTTTTTTTTTAGACGGTTTTTTCTTTTGTTAAAGAGTGAAAAGGTCTAAGAATCAAACCACACAACTATTCGGTGTTTTTAGATGTTTACATGGCAATAATTTCTGTAGTCACGTGGCGCAATGAAGAGTGGTCAACGAAAATTTAAACATTTCGACTATTAGTTATTATATAGATATAGATATATAGATTTTAATGAGAAGAGTAATTATACGAGTTTATTTATTTTCTTATATTATATTAGATAATTGAGTTTATTTATTTTTTAAATAAAGATAATAGAGTTTTAATGAGTATGTTTTTATTTTATTTTTTTTTTATTTTGAGAATTGAAAGTATTTTAACGCACACACGGGAGAAAGGAGAAGGTCTTAAAAAAATTGACAGTGGTGTATATAAAAAAATGCCTAACTCTTGGATAAAACACACATATTTTAAACCTTTTTAATTTACACTTATTAATGAGTTTTATCTCAAGTGGATTATAAATTCTTGCCATAATTGAAATCTGAATGTATTGTATTGATAAATATAAGCATGGGCGAGGATATTCCATTCCGATATTGATCCCAAAAATCTCACTAATGAAAAAACATACTAGTTTGTTCTCGGCTAGGGCTTCTAAAAAACCCTAGACTGTAGTATCGCCGTTTCCTTTCTCCTTGAGAAAGAAGAGCGTTCCCTTTAGCGACTTGGGTTGCTAGAAGGGCTTTGTTCTATTCTTTGTGACGGGAAGTGTAGGCTTGATTGAGGGTATGGACGAAATTATTAGAAGGTGCGACGGGCTTTCTCTCTCGGCTAAGGAAGGTTCAAGGGTGAAGCTTTCTAGTGAGGTGGCGGCATTAGAACATGTGTTGGCTGCGAAGTTTCTTACGAAGAGAAGTTTGAATATGGATGCAGTGGCTCGCACTTTTCGTCCCCTCTGGAGGACGAAGGAGAGTTTTCAACTGACAAGTGTGGGGAATAACACGATGCTTTTCGAGTTTGGTTCAGATATTGACGCTGAAAAGGTTTTACAGGGTGAAATATAAAGTGATACACAAAAAGTGGTACAGAGGATTTGGACTCTATTTGAGTCCAAATCCTCTGTACCACTTTTTGTATACCACTCTATGTTCCACCAATCACTACTTGCCATGTTTTCATTTTACTTTCCTTATAGAATAACTGAAGTTTAAAATGGAAAGCAATCATACACATGGTAAGTAGTGATTGGTGGAATATAAAGTGATACACAAAAAGTGGTACAGAGGATTTGGACTCTATTTGAGTCCAAATCCCCTGTACCACTTTTTGTATACCACTCTATGTTCCACCAATCACTACTTGCCGTGTTTTCATTTTACTTTCCTTATAGAATAACTGAAGTTTAAAATGGAAAGCAATCATACACATGGTAAGTAGTGATTGGTGGAATATAAAGTGATACACAAAAAGTGGTACAGAGGATTTGGACTCCATTTGAGTCCAAATCCTCTGTACCACTTTTTGTATACCACTCTATGTTCCACCAATCACTACTTGCCATGTTTTCATTTTACTTTCCTTATAGAATAACTGAAGTTTAAAATGGAAAGCAATCATACACATGGTAAGTAGTGATTGGTGGAATATAAAGTGATACACAAAAAGTGGTACAGAGGATTTGGACTCTATTTGAGTCCAAATCCTCTGTACCACTTTTTGTATATCACTCTATGTTCCACCAATCACTACTTGCCATGTTTTCATTTTACTTTCCTTATAGAATAACTGAAGTTTAAAATGGAAAGCAATCATACACATGATAAGTAGTGATTGGTGGAATATAAAGTGATACACAAAAAGTGGTACAGAGGATTTGGTTGTAGCTTGTAGAAAAGACGTAGCCATATATGGTTGACATTATATCGACCATGTCCTTATCTTTCTTCTTCAGTCAAGGGTCTGAATATGTTTTCATTTATGTAACCTTCTTATTTGCGCTTCTCTTTGCATTCATCTTCTTCTTTCTTTCAAAAATCTTCACTAAAAGCAAGCGACCCCTACTCCCTCCTGGCCCAAAACCATGGCCTATTGTGGGAAATCTCCCAGAGATGTGGAGGAAAAAACCTAGATATAGGTGGCTGCATAGCCTCATGAAAGAGTTGAACACAGAAATCGCTTGTGTACGTCTAGGAAGTGTGTATGTTGTGCCAGTAGCTTCCCCAGAGATTGCCATGGAGTTTTTGAGGCAACATGATGCAGTGATGGCATCAAGGCCTATCACAGTCACCACTAGTATGTTCAGTGATGGGTTCTTGACTGCAGTCGTTGCACCTTGGGGAAAGCAATGGAAGAAGATGAGGAAGGTGCTCACTCACGAGATATTGAACCCGACAAGACTCGAATGGCTACGTAGTAAGCGAAAGGAAGAAGCCGATAATCTTCTCCGAGTGGTTAACAATATATGCAAATCAGGCTCAGTTGTTGATGTAAGGTTAGTTTCCCAACACTTCACTGGAATTATTATGAGGAGAATGATGTTCAACAGAAGGTACTATAGGCAAGGAAGAGAGGATGGAGGGCCTTGTGTTGAAGAACAAGAGCATATTAAAGCACTATTTACTGTGCTTTTGTATGTGTATGCATTGTGTGTTTCTGATTACTTGCCAATCTTGAAGCCACTCGATTTAGATGGACATGAAAAGACTGTGAGGAATGCTTTGAATGTTATCAAAAAGTACGAGGATCCGATTATCAATGAGAGAGTAGAAATGTGGAAAGAGGGGAAGAGGACCGAGCCTGAAGACCTTCTTGATGTTTTCATTTCAGTTAAGGATGACAATGGGAAGCCATTGCTATCAGTGGCAGAGATCAAAGCACAAATCACGGTGATATACTTTGACATTTAATCGGTTTTTAAGAAATTATTCCCATATTCACGACTTTTATACTCCATTATCATTTTAATTAGATACCAAATAATTACTTTTTTTTTTTTTTTCACTATTGAAAACAAACCTAGGTTTGATAAGAAAAGAAGTATCCACTTAATCATTTTTAATTGATGGATCTTATTTGCATAGTATACGAAATTACAAATAACTTCTTGTTTAAACCATTGATTGGAATTCTTCTTTTTTTTATTTTTATTTTTTATTTTTTATTTTTTATCATTGATTCAAATTTATCAATTTTGAAATGAGTGAATTCATTTTTGCCAGTTAGTGTCATTTAAAGAAATATTAATTATTATTGTTTTGAATATTCACTCATATCTTTTGTAATAAATTTATGGATAAGATTTAAAGAACTCCATAAATAAGATTTGGTTTCTATTTATCTAAGAATTCTAGGGGATTCTACCATCACACATTCTTAGCGTGCCACAAGTTCTTGTAGGGTGAAGGGTAAGGGTTGGAGTTCAAGTTTTCAAGAGAAAGTTTTACGCATATATACATTTACGTTAGACTAGAATATAGTTTTTATCTCGAATAAAATATAAAATAAAAGAATTCTACAGGATCCTTTCAGTTTTCTCCCTACAGAAATGTCCATGTTATATATTTACAAAAATGTTTAGTTTTGTATACCTATTAATAGTCTTGTTGTTATTCATGCAGGAACTATTCCTTGCAACTGTGGATAATCCTTCCAATATAGTGGAGTGGGCTTTGGCAGAAATGCTAAACCAACCTGAGCAGCTACAAAAAGCAGTAGAGGAATTAGACAGGGTGGTTGGAAAGGAGAGACTTGTTGAAGAATCAGATATTCCTAACCTAAGCTATGTGGTGGCTTGTGCAAGGGAGTCTCTTAGGCTTCACCCAATTGCACCATTCAATCTCCCCCATGTCGCTAAAGAAGATCTTACTGTGGCTGGCTACTTCATCCCTAAAGGTAGTCAAGTCTTGCTAAGTCGATTAGGCCTCGGTCGAAACCCAAGAGTTTGGGAGGACCCCTTAAGGTTCAACCCTGAGCGACATTTCAAGGATAATTCACATGAGTTGGGGCTTGCAGAACCTGGCCTGAGGTTCATTTCCTTCACTAGAGGAAGGAGAGGGTGCATGGGTGGTACACTAGGGACACTCATTACTGTGATGCTATTTGCAAGACTTCTACAAGGTTTTACATGGAGAATTCCACCTGAGTTGGAGAAGATTGACCTTGAAGAGAACGACCGACTCTTCCTCGCCAAACCCTTGCATGTGTACGCAGAACCACGCTTGCCTGCTCATTTGTACCCAGCTTAATTGATAATTAAGTGGGATTCTAGTTTTATCTGCTAATATATTTGGTCATTGAATAATAGAATTTTATTTGAATTCTACTTAAACAGAAAATCAATTAAGACATGTTTTGTAGATTGTAATAAGAACTCTAATGTGATAACTATTTCGATGGTCTAACTATTTAGTAGTTGGACAATGTTTTTATTGCAAGAAATAATTGTTCTTTATGAATAGTTATTCTTTAAAATGGAAAATAATTATTAGGTGTAATAATTTCTAAAATTAATATATTTTTCAATAAATAAACTTTCCATATGCAAATAACAATCATAGAACTAAAAAATCATGAAAAATATCTCATCTCTCTCTCAGATTTAAAAAAGTATTATTTTTTAAAAATATAATTATTTGAGTAAAATATTTCTTAAAATAAATTTTAAGTTTTATTCTATTCTAACAACTCACAACCAAACTTATGAATAACTTTAATTATTCGGTTACAATATATTTCATAATTTTTATTCTCTGTAATTAAGATTACTATTTAGTATACCAAACATGCCCTTAATGTTTTGGTTAAATAATAAGAATAGTTATCATGGAGATAGAAAGAACATCATAATTTCAAATTTTATTGGATTTGAAAAAAAAAAAAGAGTAAATAACATTACCGTGGTGTTGTTTGCAAGACTTCTACAAAGTTTACATGGAGCATTCCATGTGAGTTGAAGAAGATTGACCTTAAAGAGAACGACCAACTGGTAGATTTTTTTATGGTTGAATAAGAGATTTAGGGTTCAATTTTCACTTACATAAAAAACCAATTAGTATATTGGTCTGATGATAAAGAGTTATCATCAAAAGCAGATACTATAGGTTGAAACTATCTCACGGAATAAAAAAAAAAAAAAAAAAAAAAAACCCCTCTTCCTAGCCATCTTGCATGTATACACAAAACCATGCCTGTTGCTCATTTGTACCTACCATAATTAATGTGTAATTAATAATATCAATAAGATTTTAATTTATTTCACTTATAAAGTTTTTGGTCATTGAATAAAAGATTTGAATTTGAATCCAACATATAAAAAAAACTAATTATATTTTTAGTCAAATGAGTCAAATTTGTACTAGAGGCTGTTTTGTTTTGTTCATAGGAACAAAATATTTCGATACCAAATAATATTAGAGTACCATTTTAGAAAACATGCTATTTATATATTTCTATATATATATGTAAGGACCAAATTTGGAACCCAACCCAAGATCGAATGGAGTAAGGCTCAAAAAGCCCAGAACAATGAATTTATAGAGAGTGGTTTGTAAAACTGGGTCAGAGTGAATTGGATCGCAGGTAAAATAGGCTCAACTCACAAGAACTAAGAAGATGCTTGGATTGAGTTTAGAAAAACAGTCCTTGGCACAAGTTCGAGGAGGTTAGCTTTTATATATTCCTTACAAGTATGATTACAAGTTTGATTCTTAATTGCTACAGTATTTCTCTCTTGATTTTTTCCGTCCCCCTTCTATGGAGAATTTCTCTTATTATATAGTCCCCTTCAAACGATCTTGGCCTTCCACTCGTTGGCCATCCATTCCCTTACTTGAGTGCTTGTCTCATTGGACACCTCCTCAGGCTACCTTGTGCGTTGGGACGGCCAACATAGCCCTGTTCAGGAGTCTTCTCCACACTAATGTAGCCAGAAAGTTAGCTGCAGAGCCTTAAATACGATGGTAGTGGATTCCTTCTTAGATATTTTAGGGCTTCCATTTGTACTTTGTTTTTGCAATGCTTGTCCGTGCTCACAGAACTTTCTGGAATACCTTTCTGGATGGTAGACTACTTGTTCAGACCTCAGCATAATCAGTCCGAGGTAACATCTGTCCTCAGCCTACCCTCTTATGCCATTATGGCTAAAGCTGACCTCATCACCCATTAGCATGGGTCCCCTTGATGGTGTTCACCCCTCCTCGGATGGTCTTTAGTCCTCGGCTTGGGCCTTGGGCCCAAGACACACATAAACGACAGTCTCCAAGGCCCAATGCCCCTACAATATATATATATATATATATATATATATATACATACATGCATGCTTGTATTTATTTTATGAAAGTATGAATTTATTAATTTTTATGTTTATTAACAAAAAATTTAAAGTCTAAATAATAGCCTAAGTACACTAATTAACCAATACATTAGCTGAAATAACATGTTTGTTTGTTTGTTTGGTTTTTTTTTTTTTTTTTTTTTTTTTTTTTTTTTTTTTAATTTCAAAATTTTAACATTTTTTTTTTGCTCTTAATTATACCAGCCAATACATCCGAGTATGCTAGGTACAGGCCTAGGCCGGTGTAACCTAGTATTTTTTTGGGTACATTTTAAAGGAGTACCAGTACTGACTTAATGACCAGTATGATATATTTTTTTCAGTATGGCTGGTACCAGTATAATATTGATTCCCTTGATTTTAGTTGGAAAATAAAATTATAGAGTTGTGGAGATAGGTGTGCTAACCGTAAAGATAGAGGAAAGAAAAGGAAATATTGACAAAGTTAGAACAAAATAATTAATGAACTATGAGGACTTTAAACTTACGAAATCTGTATGAGACGACTCTTGTTGTGGAAATCAATTATCTTTGTAACGACTCAATGGCCTTGACTTTCATGCAATCTACTACTAATATTGAGTGAGATGCAATTTATTTTAAATATTTACTTATTTTTCCTTTACGTAACATGCTATCTTTTATTTTTAAAGATTTTTTTTTATTTAGTTATCTAATTTAATTTTGTTATTATTTTATATGCAATAGGAATAAGTATACATGCGGAGGTTGATAACTTAATATTGTCCCTGGTAGCTAGTACTTTTTTAGTTTTTTAGTTCTTTTGAGGTGATGATAATATTAGTTGAGCTTGTAAACATAAAATATCATTTTTTTTTTTAATTTTTAATTTTTTTTGAGTATTTGTTTTTGTTTTTGTATTTGTATTGAAAGAAAGACAAAGACAAAGACACAATATAATCAATTTATTCATTTTTTTATTATTATATTATTTTTGCATATGAAAAATATGCATTGACCTGATATTGATCCAATCCTAAAATGTAACAAGAAAAAGGGTCATATATTTTACAAGTCGTTTAAAATGATTTGTTTTTTTTATATGAACTTGATTGACTCATCCATTTAATAGGTCTATCTTTCTTTTTTCTTTTTTTTTTCTTTTTTTTTCCTTTTTATTTTTTAACAAAAATAATGTGAATTCTATTAAGATATTAAATTCTATAAGGACATCATGTAAAACTTGTGTTTTACCCCTTCAATCCCAACATGCCACATTATCTTATCACATATTTAAGTAAAATGCTGATGTGACAATCATTTATTAGATGGTGTAAAAAATGAGTTTTACACTCCATCTTTACCAAATCTGAACTCATAGTACTTTACCTCCATATGTATATCATGGAGCAATTATGGGCTAGACCTAGCAAATTGGTTGAGTTGATTGGGTTTTGGCTAGATCAAGTTTGAGCCCTAAAAGGGTAGTAACCTTATGACCCTTATCTAGTCCTTTGAGGGTTGGGTTAGTCCGTTGAGGGTCGGGTCACAATCTGATATGACCTATATTTTTTTTACATGCCAAAAATAAATAAAAAAATTGATCATATTGTCTTTGTATTCCTTTCAATACAAATAAAAGAACAAATAAATATAGGTTTGATTTTCAATTTTTATTGGGCTGTGTCCCATTATTTATTTGGAGTTGCTTGTGTCCCATTTTGTCTACTTCGGTCCTATTCAGTCCACATTTCTCCTATTCGGTCTACTTTGGTCCTAATCTATCCATTCGTTCTTATTCGATCCACTTTAGTTCTATTCAGTCCACCTTGTTCCTATTCAATTGGTCTACTTCGTTCCATTTAGTCTAATTTGGTCCATTCGAGCCACTTTAGTCCATTTTGGTCTACTTCACTATATTTTTTGTTCATTTACATAATGAAAGAAGCCATGTTTGGGTTGAAAACACCTATTCTAAATCCAAATTTATTTTAAAAAAAATGAATCTCAAAACTCATAATATCTAAAATCTTAAACATAATATTTATTGTTGCTACGCTTTTATTGAGCCATATTAACGTAACATTTCAATCCATTTCAGTACAGTTAATTGTAAGTGAAAGTATTTCTAAAATAAAGGCTATGAACATACAAATGCAATATTTAGGGTAGTTATTTAAATGAATTACATGAGGTTGATTATACATTTAAGAAAAATAAATAAATATATGTATGTATAGTTTTAATTTAAATACATTGTTCAAATTATTCATTCTCTTAAAAGAGATTATCATGTTAATCAAAACTCATATCAAAGTTATACTGAATATGTATAATTTATTCTCTAAATTTTGTTGTAGAAAGAAAGAGATTACTTATGATGGGGAACTAAAAAATACAACACCCAAACGTATGATCCCAAAATAGAGTTTTAAAAATCACAATGATTTATAAATATAAAGTAGAAATAATAAAAAAATCAAGAGATAAAGAGAGATAATAATCACTTTTTCAAAAGAGAATGTGAGTGAGAATAATATGAAATTTATAGAAAATAATATTAGAAGAAAAAAATGTAAAAAAATAGTAATAAATACCAAATTATTCAAGTCATGTTATATAATAAAATAACGTTATATTCTTATATATTATATTTATAGTGCAATATGATAACATCCATGAAATTAAAGAGATTAAAAAAGGTAACAACTAAAAAAATACAAAACTTAATCACATCAATCCAAAGTAGAGTTCCAAACAGTACAAAAATTCATCAACCTATAGTAGAGATGCAAGAAAAAAAAAATCCAAAAAAAGGAAGAAGAAAAAATTTGAGAGAGAGAAGGAGAGAAATAACATTTTGTGTGTGAGAAAACCATATATAAAATGGGAAAGAGAATTGTAAATTTATAGTAAGAGTAGGAGAATAAGAAAAGCCAAAAATAAAGGAAGATAAATAGATAGAAGAAAAGTGATATTAAGGTAGATAGTAGAAGAAATGATAAAACGTAGGGAAAATTTAGAGAAAATATAACAGTAAATTGTAAAATTAATAAGAAAAAAAAAAGAATTAAAAATTGAAAGCTCGAAAATACGTTAAAAACACAAGAGCTGTTTAGACCCCCAAATAAAAGATTATAGCTCGATTGATTTTACTTTAACTTATACAAAGTGCGAAAAAGAGTAAATACGAGTGGATAAACAAACAAACTACTCTAACCCATAATCATTATAACACAGTAGTAAAATGAATGGTAAAAGAGTAGGGAAGAAGAACGCAAACACAAGATAACATGCCGAAGTGTTATCGAAGAGGAAACCGAAGTACTCGGCATAAAACCTCACCGCCGCCCTCCAAGCGGTAATCGATCCACTAGACAATCAGTTAAGATACGCGAATAGCAAAATACCCACTAAGCCTAGTCTACCCAATGCATCTAAGCCCTCCAAGCTCCTACTCCAACAAGGCTTCTCGAAACTGTGTCTTGTCTAGCTTTCCAGATCCCGCAATACGCCTGATTGCATCCACCAAGCCTTCCTGGCTTCTTTTGGTAAATCCCCAAAGCTTCCCCATCTTCAAAACACTCTCTACACTTTGAATAGGTGTGGGTTATGTTTGGGTACAAATCTCCTCTCAAGGTATGACAATGGGAGAGGGAAGGAGAAGAGGCTACAATGATTTCTCACTAAGGATGGGTAGCTCTCTCTCTAAAAGATGGGTGTGTGTGTTGTAGAAAACCTATCTAGGGTTTTTCTCTCTGAATGGTCTCTTCACAATTTGTGGGTAATGAGGGTATATATAGTATGGGTGAAGGGTAAAAAAGTCACATTTAAAAATCTTTCAGGCAAAATGTTTCGTGACTACCTCGCGGGAAGGCTTTACTTGCGAGACACTTGCGAAACTGACAGTCTGGCACGACTCTTCAGCTTCCAGCATGTGCTTCTCACATGGCTCTTTCGCGGGTTAGCTTCTTGTGAGTTTCTCACGAAATCCATTAATTTTTCACCAACTTAATACTAAACCCAATACAATAAAATCCTACAAAATACAAGGAAAAAAATAAAAGCAATTACAACATTTTTTGTCATGGAATAAAGCCAACATAAAACATAGTTGTAAATTACAACTTTACAATCTCCCCCTTTAGCTATTCTGTGACAAAACACCCTATAACAGACTCTAGACCTAAACACGAGTTTGGGAACAATGGAAAAACTCACTCATACCTAAATCTAGAAGCTGTGATGAACTTGGAACATATATACCTGTAACCTGAAACACTTGCACAAAACACATTAGATCTTCAAGGTAAATCAAGTGATAAAATGACAAGTATAATGTAAAAAGTAAATTACGATCAAGTAAATATGATGTGAAACATGTGAGCAACTTGATCATACACCAAAATAGTCATATGGAAATGATTACAATGATCATATAGCAAAGCAAATGATCATCCGAATATGCAATCAATAAAGCACAATAGCATAAGGATGTATGCATGTCCAACACATAAGCATGATGCGATGAGAGCAGCAAAGCATAGATACTAAACATAACTCAAAGTACCATAAAACAACGAGAAAATAAGCATAATATAAAATAAAGACAAAACAAGGTTTTCTAAAAAAGGATGTCTTCTCCCCCTTGGTATATGCATCTCCTCAAAGGCTTTCTCCCCCTACGAATGTGCACGAGGTAGAATTTTCCCACCTAAGAATGTGCACATGAGTCATATAGAAATGACGAAACACATCAATATACTCTCCGGTATACTCTCTCCCTTTTTGTCATGAATAGACAAATGAATCAAGAGGAAGGAGGGAAAGAAAATAAGATATGAACAAGGGTAAACGATGATGCATGAGAGGTGCAAGATGAATGAGAAAATCCTTGTCCGAGGAGGTCAGTTATCATATAAACCAATTAAACATGTTGTAAGTGCAATTTTGATTGCTATAGTGTTTTTTCTCTATTTTTCCGATCCCTTTCCTCATGGAGGGTCTCTTGCATTATATAGCTTTTTCTGGGCCATCTTGACCCTACACTTGTTGATCATTTGATCCCTTACTTGAGTACTTGTCCCATCAGACATCCTCTCTAACTTTCTGTGAATTGTGGTAGCCAAGACAGTACTGTTAAGGGGTTTCCTTAACATAAATGCGGCCAAAAAAGTAGCTGCAGTGCATTCAATGTGGTGGTAACAGCTTTCCATTAGATATTTTTATGTTCCTATCATCCTTATACGTTTATGATACACGTCCTTGTCACTGAAGCTTCCTGGAAGGTCACCATGATAGCTGGAGTACACGTCTGAGCTATAATCATCATGTTCGAGGAGTCATTCCTCCTCGGACCACCCTCCCCTTCTGTATTTGCTCATTAGATCCTAAGACTGAACTACTCATTGCCATTCGTTCGTCCTCGGACTAGCCATGCTCTCGGCCAAGCCCAAGGCCCAATATATGAGTTGGCCCCTTATCCCTACACTTTAAAAATAAAATGATTCATATATTTGTTTTGTAATACAAATAAAATCTAGAATTGACCTTAATTATTACAGTACTTTTTTTTCCACGGGAAGCACGTTGTTATCCCAACACTTTAAAAATAAAATGATTCATATATTTGTTTTGTAATACAAATAAAATCTAGAATTGACCTTAATTATTACAGTATTTTTTTTCCACGGGAAGCACGTGCCTTGCACATGCTACCCTAATTAGTAGAATAAAAAGAGAAAATCCATTTATTATTTATTAATGTCAAAATATGTCACAACCAGAAAAAGTAATTAAAGTAGGCGCTCTGGCTCTTTCTCACAAAATGACAATAGTATAAAACCCATATTTTTTTGCAAAAAATATGTGAATGGATTTTTGCCTAAAAATTAATATAAATTATCATTAAATTAAACTTTTGAAAAACAATAATATAAATGGACACACCTGATTTCATAACTTATTGATTTGCATGACTTTGAGTGATGGATAATTTCTACTCACTATTAAACATCCTTCATTTTTGTTGATCACTCATAGTTATACAAGTCAGTAAATTTTGAAATTGAATGCGAATATGAGTGTGTCAATAGTATTATTGTTCGAAAGCTAAGGAGAATCAGGAGATTGATGTTGAGTATTTAATTTCCATGTTTAAGTAATCTCCCAATATCTGATAGCATCATGCCCATGCATTCAAAGGTCTATGCAAGGAGATCACCTTCATTTTTTGTTGTTAACATGGATATCCAGAGATCTTTCAATACATGGCTACTTTTCGGGTTTGAATAATTCTCTCATCTCAACATATATTACATAATCATGTGGAGGAATCTCTTGGGGGCAAGAGAGTCAATATTGTACCGGAGGCTATATTGGTTGGGCCAGTGGTACAATATATTTTGAATACCGGTGTACCGTTTCGGGTTTATCGCTATTTTTTATATTTATAAATATATATATATATATATATATACATATGTATGTATGTGTGTGTGTGTGTATATTATAATAAATATAAAAGTTTACCATAAAACATTTCCTTAATTCAGAACTAATTGGGGGTGCCAAGATGTAAGTTGAGAGTTGTGAACACAAGACCTCATGGATTTCATGAGACATTGGAAATTGCTAAACCAATCATTTGGGATCAAATCACCTTCATGTTGATTGCACAAAAAAGTAGAATAGAAAATTTAGCAATAAGATAGGAAGCCAAAATGGGTTTTTATCCTTTTCTCACAAACTTTTTAGCAAAATGCCCCATGTTTGAAACTAATTAGGAATATGTAAAACTGATTTTTGGAACATCGAGTTATAGCGAACGTGGACTTAGAAATTTTTTTTTGGAAATCGAGTTTCATGTAAAGTACTTGAGTTCATGGAACTCGAGTTCTACTTGAATTTTTTCAAGGAACTCTAGTTCTATGAACTCGAGTACTTCACATGGAACTTAAATTCCATATTTTTTTTTTAAATTTTTAGTTCGCTATAACTCGATTGTCCAAAAATCGAGTTTTAAGTTAAAACTCATTTTTAGAAAATCGGGTTTCAAAACATGGGCATTTCTCTAAATAGTTTCATATATGAGACATTTTGTTGAAAAGTTTTGACGAAAGGGGCAAATGTCCATTTTTTCCAAGATAGGAAGGAGTAGATTCTCTTCTTAATTAGGACATGGTATAATCAGTGTTTTAAAAACCGGACCGGACCGGCCGATTCAATTGGGAATCGGACCTTAATCCGATCCGGTTATGATTAAAAACCGGAAATGAAGGAAAAAACGGAAAAACTGCCGGTTTAACCGAAAAACCGGAAACCGGTACGGTTAAACTGGTTTTAAGCTTGTTCACTAACACTTCAGCTACTGTGTTTCTGAGCAAAAAAATAAATATAAATAAGAGATTTTGTTTCAGATTTAAGAAGAAGAGAGGTTTTGACTTTGAAAATGTTGTTAAGTCTAAAGCTGTGAAGCCTTATATGCCCACATTGACACCAAAAATATTAGATTTACTATTTATGACTTGAGTCACTTGACATAGTTGAAAAGAACTGAGGAAACCCAAACCAAAGAGATGCAGCCACGCAGGTACAGTTTGTCCACTTCAATTTAAGAGCTTTTCTTGCTGCTCTTGTATTTTTTTTTTTTTTTTGGCTGAATAAAAAGAATGAGAAAAATCTTGCTTCTGCTCTTGGAGACTTGCACATGCACTGATGCACATATATTTACCGAGAGAGAGTATTGAAGGCAAAGAGATGAGAAATTAGAAAAAGATAAAAGAAGAAACTAGTACAGAGCTTTTAGTTAACCAAGGTGGGGATGTAAGGTTTCAAAATATGTGGTGGGTGGAGTATCAACGTGTAAAGAACTAAAGGTAGGATATGTGGTGGAAAAGAAATGGGCAATGATATTGTCACTCATTGGTGACTTTTTGATATTTGAAAAATGAAAGAATAACTAAAATAATTTTTGTAGTGAGCTTAAGTTTGGTTGTCTAATATATAAATAAAGAAAGATGTTATATTTATAATGTTTTTACAATAAATTATAGGTGGTTAATTGTTATTAATTCAAATTTGAACTTAATACTAAGATTACTTTTTTGACAACAACAACTAGTAACAATTTGCCAATTAAAATTTGTTGTAAAAATATTGTGAAAATATTGTGAACATATCATTTCTTATAAATTAAAGTTAAGGTTTAATGTTTTACTGTTATTTAATTTAATTTTTTAGTTAAAATTTTAGTCATAAAATTATTTATTTATTTATTTATTTTTATAATTATTAATTAATTATTTATGACAGCATCGGTCCGACCTCGGTCCGACCATAAAACCAAGAACCACTCTCTATTCCGGTTCTTTGACCGTACCGGTTTTTAAAACCATGAGTATAATAGCCCTTATTTACGTACACTCTCCATTAGTGTTAAACCTGGTCGCATTTTTTGCAAAGAAAAAAGAAAAAAGAGAGCGACTAATTCGTAAGTGTATAATAGAAATTTTAGGTAAGAGTTATGAACCTAGGTAATCATGGATCTAATGAGGCCCTATGGATCACAAAACCAACCCCTTGGGGGTAAGATCACCTTCATTTTGACTACACGATCGAATATGTAGAATAGAAATTTTAACACTAAGATAAGTATGAGTAGGTTCTCTTTTTGATAAGGACACGTTGTAAAAGCCCCTATTTACACACTCCATTAGTGTTGTACCATGATATGGGTTTTATATTTCGAATTATATTTAGGTAATAGGATATTTTTGTATTTATTTATATTTTTGATAATTAGTTGCAACAATGAGGAGAAGGCATTTGAACCTTGGATGTCTCCATTTACAACATTGAAAATGTTAGTTGATCTATGCAAGATTGTTGGCTATTAATAAAACTAGTCACTAACCCATGTGATATACGGGAATAGCTACTGGATGAGTTTTAGGAAAAGAAAAAACCATTATTTTTGAGTTGGAGTAGTAAGCAAAAATGCATTTAAAAAATGATATCGAAAGAAATAGCACATTGTTTTATTAGTTAGGTAGAAGAAAGTAATGTTATTTTATTTATTAGTGTTTTTTGAGAAGGAATAAGAGATAGAATCTCTAGTTTAGTTTGTGTCGTATATATAGATATATACAAGGTAAGTTGTAGTATATATAGCAATAGGTGCGTATTGAAAAGTCATAATATTTCAAATTAGATATACCAAAAAGTGCCTATTGAAATGTTATAACCTATTGGGTAAGGTCATAACCCTTCATATTGGATATATATGAAAGGTGCTTATTGAACGAAAATGTGTCTATTGACTGAAAATGTGCCTACTGAATCAAAACGTGCCTATTGACTGAAAATGTGTCTGTTGAATGAAAATGTGTCTACTAACAAAAAAGTGCATATTTAATGAAAATGTGCCTATTGAAGGTGGTCATAATCCTTTGGTTATAAATAGTGGTTCATATTCATTTGGTAATTTTTTCTCAATTTCTTTTCTTTCATCTTTCTTAAAAATACAAAAAATTTGTGGATTTTAGCTATTTGTAGAACCCAATAAACTTGATTTAATATGTGCTTGTTAATTTGAAGTAGTTCGTTCATTGCCATAGAAATTAATTATCCAATCATATTTTTGGCATTTCATTCAATTTTTCATAACTCGTTTCCTCTTAATTGTATGATCAGTTGATCAATAACTTCAATTTTGAAATAAAATAAAATAAATAATTATGGGTACCCTTGTAATTGTAGTCCGGACTCAGAGTATATGGAGGAAATTGTTGAAACCATCCTGTCATATTGATGTTCTTGCTCAAGACTCTTCAACAATCATCCCGCAAAATGAAATGCTGCTTTAACTAGTCAAAATTCTATTTGCTGAGTGGACTCGCTTTCTTTCTGTTTTTAGTTCCAACTTTTTTACTACCACTTCCCTTTTGTCCGCCACTTCAACATTTTTCTTTGTTCCGTAGTTGAAGCCAACGTTAAATTTTCTTTTACTTTTCTAATATGGGTCAGTGGAGTGCGTATCCTTGTTTTCTGTGTGGGTTTGTTTCCTTCACTCCTTGTTTTTCATTTCATTCATCTGTTTAGTTTGGGCAGTTTTTTTTTAGACGGTTTTTTCTTTTGTTAAAGAGTGAAAAGGTCTAAGAATCAAACCACACAACTATTCGGTGTTTTTAGATGTTTACATGGCAATAATTTCTGTAGTCACGTGGCGCAATGAAGAGTGGTCAACGAAAATTTAAACATTTCGACTATTAGTTATTATATAGATATAGATATATAGATTTTAATGAGAAGAGTAATTATACGAGTTTATTTATTTTCTTATATTATATTAGATAATTGAGTTTATTTATTTTTTAAATAAAGATAATAGAGTTTTAATGAGTATGTTTTTATTTTATTTTTTTTTTATTTTGAGAATTGAAAGTATTTTAACGCACACACGGGAGAAAGGAGAAGGTCTTAAAAAAATTGACAGTGGTGTATATAAAAAAATGCCTAACTCTTGGATAAAACACACATATTTTAAACCTTTTTAATTTACACTTATTAATGAGTTTTATCTCAAGTGGATTATAAATTCTTGCCATAATTGAAATCTGAATGTATTGTATTGATAAATATAAGCATGGGCGAGGATATTCCATTCCGATATTGATCCCAAAAATCTCACTAATGAAAAAACATACTAGTTTGTTCTCGGCTAGGGCTTCTAAAAAACCCTAGACTGTAGTATCGCCGTTTCCTTTCTCCTTGAGAAAGAAGAGCGTTCCCTTTAGCGACTTGGGTTGCTAGAAGGGCTTTGTTCTATTCTTTGTGACGGGAAGTGTAGGCTTGATTGAGGGTATGGACGAAATTATTAGAAGGTGCGACGGGCTTTCTCTCTCGGCTAAGGAAGGTTCAAGGGTGAAGCTTTCTAGTGAGGTGGCGGCATTAGAACATGTGTTGGCTGCGAAGTTTCTTACGAAGAGAAGTTTGAATATGGATGCAGTGGCTCGCACTTTTCGTCCCCTCTGGAGGACGAAGGAGAGTTTTCAACTGACAAGTGTGGGGAATAACACGATGCTTTTCGAGTTTGGTTCAGATATTGACGCTGAAAAGGTTTTACAGGGTGAAATATAAAGTGATACACAAAAAGTGGTACAGAGGATTTGGACTCTATTTGAGTCCAAATCCTCTGTACCACTTTTTGTATACCACTCTATGTTCCACCAATCACTACTTGCCATGTTTTCATTTTACTTTCCTTATAGAATAACTGAAGTTTAAAATGGAAAGCAATCATACACATGGTAAGTAGTGATTGGTGGAATATAAAGTGATACACAAAAAGTGGTACAGAGGATTTGGACTCTATTTGAGTCCAAATCCCCTGTACCACTTTTTGTATACCACTCTATGTTCCACCAATCACTACTTGCCGTGTTTTCATTTTACTTTCCTTATAGAATAACTGAAGTTTAAAATGGAAAGCAATCATACACATGGTAAGTAGTGATTGGTGGAATATAAAGTGATACACAAAAAGTGGTACAGAGGATTTGGACTCCATTTGAGTCCAAATCCTCTGTACCACTTTTTGTATACCACTCTATGTTCCACCAATCACTACTTGCCATGTTTTCATTTTACTTTCCTTATAGAATAACTGAAGTTTAAAATGGAAAGCAATCATACACATGGTAAGTAGTGATTGGTGGAATATAAAGTGATACACAAAAAGTGGTACAGAGGATTTGGACTCTATTTGAGTCCAAATCCTCTGTACCACTTTTTGTATATCACTCTATGTTCCACCAATCACTACTTGCCATGTTTTCATTTTACTTTCCTTATAGAATAACTGAAGTTTAAAATGGAAAGCAATCATACACATGATAAGTAGTGATTGGTGGAATATAAAGTGATACACAAAAAGTGGTACAGAGGATTTGGTTGTAGCTTGTAGAAAAGACGTAGCCATATATGGTTGACATTATATCGACCATGTCCTTATCTTTCTTCTTCAGTCAAGGGTCTGAATATGTTTTCATTTATGTAACCTTCTTATTTGCGCTTCTCTTTGCATTCATCTTCTTCTTTCTTTCAAAAATCTTCACTAAAAGCAAGCGACCCCTACTCCCTCCTGGCCCAAAACCATGGCCTATTGTGGGAAATCTCCCAGAGATGTGGAGGAAAAAACCTAGATATAGGTGGCTGCATAGCCTCATGAAAGAGTTGAACACAGAAATCGCTTGTGTACGTCTAGGAAGTGTGTATGTTGTGCCAGTAGCTTCCCCAGAGATTGCCATGGAGTTTTTGAGGCAACATGATGCAGTGATGGCATCAAGGCCTATCACAGTCACCACTAGTATGTTCAGTGATGGGTTCTTGACTGCAGTCGTTGCACCTTGGGGAAAGCAATGGAAGAAGATGAGGAAGGTGCTCACTCACGAGATATTGAACCCGACAAGACTCGAATGGCTACGTAGTAAGCGAAAGGAAGAAGCCGATAATCTTCTCCGAGTGGTTAACAATATATGCAAATCAGGCTCAGTTGTTGATGTAAGGTTAGTTTCCCAACACTTCACTGGAATTATTATGAGGAGAATGATGTTCAACAGAAGGTACTATAGGCAAGGAAGAGAGGATGGAGGGCCTTGTGTTGAAGAACAAGAGCATATTAAAGCACTATTTACTGTGCTTTTGTATGTGTATGCATTGTGTGTTTCTGATTACTTGCCAATCTTGAAGCCACTCGATTTAGATGGACATGAAAAGACTGTGAGGAATGCTTTGAATGTTATCAAAAAGTACGAGGATCCGATTATCAATGAGAGAGTAGAAATGTGGAAAGAGGGGAAGAGGACCGAGCCTGAAGACCTTCTTGATGTTTTCATTTCAGTTAAGGATGACAATGGGAAGCCATTGCTATCAGTGGCAGAGATCAAAGCACAAATCACGGTGATATACTTTGACATTTAATCGGTTTTTAAGAAATTATTCCCATATTCACGACTTTTATACTCCATTATCATTTTAATTAGATACCAAATAATTACTTTTTTTTTTTTTTTCACTATTGAAAACAAACCTAGGTTTGATAAGAAAAGAAGTATCCACTTAATCATTTTTAATTGATGGATCTTATTTGCATAGTATACGAAATTACAAATAACTTCTTGTTTAAACCATTGATTGGAATTCTTCTTTTTTTTATTTTTATTTTTTATTTTTTATTTTTTATCATTGATTCAAATTTATCAATTTTGAAATGAGTGAATTCATTTTTGCCAGTTAGTGTCATTTAAAGAAATATTAATTATTATTGTTTTGAATATTCACTCATATCTTTTGTAATAAATTTATGGATAAGATTTAAAGAACTCCATAAATAAGATTTGGTTTCTATTTATCTAAGAATTCTAGGGGATTCTACCATCACACATTCTTAGCGTGCCACAAGTTCTTGTAGGGTGAAGGGTAAGGGTTGGAGTTCAAGTTTTCAAGAGAAAGTTTTACGCATATATACATTTACGTTAGACTAGAATATAGTTTTTATCTCGAATAAAATATAAAATAAAAGAATTCTACAGGATCCTTTCAGTTTTCTCCCTACAGAAATGTCCATGTTATATATTTACAAAAATGTTTAGTTTTGTATACCTATTAATAGTCTTGTTGTTATTCATGCAGGAACTATTCCTTGCAACTGTGGATAATCCTTCCAATATAGTGGAGTGGGCTTTGGCAGAAATGCTAAACCAACCTGAGCAGCTACAAAAAGCAGTAGAGGAATTAGACAGGGTGGTTGGAAAGGAGAGACTTGTTGAAGAATCAGATATTCCTAACCTAAGCTATGTGGTGGCTTGTGCAAGGGAGTCTCTTAGGCTTCACCCAATTGCACCATTCAATCTCCCCCATGTCGCTAAAGAAGATCTTACTGTGGCTGGCTACTTCATCCCTAAAGGTAGTCAAGTCTTGCTAAGTCGATTAGGCCTCGGTCGAAACCCAAGAGTTTGGGAGGACCCCTTAAGGTTCAACCCTGAGCGACATTTCAAGGATAATTCACATGAGTTGGGGCTTGCAGAACCTGGCCTGAGGTTCATTTCCTTCACTAGAGGAAGGAGAGGGTGCATGGGTGGTACACTAGGGACACTCATTACTGTGATGCTATTTGCAAGACTTCTACAAGGTTTTACATGGAGAATTCCACCTGAGTTGGAGAAGATTGACCTTGAAGAGAACGACCGACTCTTCCTCGCCAAACCCTTGCATGTGTACGCAGAACCACGCTTGCCTGCTCATTTGTACCCAGCTTAATTGATAATTAAGTGGGATTCTAGTTTTATCTGCTAATATATTTGGTCATTGAATAATAGAATTTTATTTGAATTCTACTTAAACAGAAAATCAATTAAGACATGTTTTGTAGATTGTAATAAGAACTCTAATGTGATAACTATTTCGATGGTCTAACTATTTAGTAGTTGGACAATGTTTTTATTGCAAGAAATAATTGTTCTTTATGAATAGTTATTCTTTAAAATGGAAAATAATTATTAGGTGTAATAATTTCTAAAATTAATATATTTTTCAATAAATAAACTTTCCATATGCAAATAACAATCATAGAACTAAAAAATCATGAAAAATATCTCATCTCTCTCTCAGATTTAAAAAAGTATTATTTTTTAAAAATATAATTATTTGAGTAAAATATTTCTTAAAATAAATTTTAAGTTTTATTCTATTCTAACAACTCACAACCAAACTTATGAATAACTTTAATTATTCGGTTACAATATATTTCATAATTTTTATTCTCTGTAATTAAGATTACTATTTAGTATACCAAACATGCCCTTAATGTTTTGGTTAAATAATAAGAATAGTTATCATGGAGATAGAAAGAACATCATAATTTCAAATTTTATTGGATTTGAAAAAAAAAAAAGAGTAAATAACATTACCGTGGTGTTGTTTGCAAGACTTCTACAAAGTTTACATGGAGCATTCCATGTGAGTTGAAGAAGATTGACCTTAAAGAGAACGACCAACTGGTAGATTTTTTTATGGTTGAATAAGAGATTTAGGGTTCAATTTTCACTTACATAAAAAACCAATTAGTATATTGGTCTGATGATAAAGAGTTATCATCAAAAGCAGATACTATAGGTTGAAACTATCTCACGGAATAAAAAAAAAAAAAAAAAAAAAAACCCCTCTTCCTAGCCATCTTGCATGTATACACAAAACCATGCCTGTTGCTCATTTGTACCTACCATAATTAATGTGTAATTAATAATATCAATAAGATTTTAATTTATTTCACTTATAAAGTTTTTGGTCATTGAATAAAAGATTTGAATTTGAATCCAACATATAAAAAAAACTAATTATATTTTTAGTCAAATGAGTCAAATTTGTACTAGAGGCTGTTTTGTTTTGTTCATAGGAACAAAATATTTCGATACCAAATAATATTAGAGTACCATTTTAGAAAACATGCTATTTATATATTTCTATATATATATGTAAGGACCAAATTTGGAACCCAACCCAAGATCGAATGGAGTAAGGCTCAAAAAGCCCAGAACAATGAATTTATAGAGAGTGGTTTGTAAAACTGGGTCAGAGTGAATTGGATCGCAGGTAAAATAGGCTCAACTCACAAGAACTAAGAAGATGCTTGGATTGAGTTTAGAAAAACAGTCCTTGGCACAAGTTCGAGGAGGTTAGCTTTTATATATTCCTTACAAGTATGATTACAAGTTTGATTCTTAATTGCTACAGTATTTCTCTCTTGATTTTTTCCGTCCCCCTTCTATGGAGAATTTCTCTTATTATATAGTCCCCTTCAAACGATCTTGGCCTTCCACTCGTTGGCCATCCATTCCCTTACTTGAGTGCTTGTCTCATTGGACACCTCCTCAGGCTACCTTGTGCGTTGGGACGGCCAACATAGCCCTGTTCAGGAGTCTTCTCCACACTAATGTAGCCAGAAAGTTAGCTGCAGAGCCTTAAATACGATGGTAGTGGATTCCTTCTTAGATATTTTAGGGCTTCCATTTGTACTTTGTTTTTGCAATGCTTGTCCGTGCTCACAGAACTTTCTGGAATACCTTTCTGGATGGTAGACTACTTGTTCAGACCTCAGCATAATCAGTCCGAGGTAACATCTGTCCTCAGCCTACCCTCTTATGCCATTATGGCTAAAGCTGACCTCATCACCCATTAGCATGGGTCCCCTTGATGGTGTTCACCCCTCCTCGGATGGTCTTTAGTCCTCGGCTTGGGCCTTGGGCCCAAGACACACATAAACGACAGTCTCCAAGGCCCAATGCCCCTACAATATATATATATATATATATATATATATACATACATGCATGCTTGTATTTATTTTATGAAAGTATGAATTTATTAATTTTTATGTTTATTAACAAAAAATTTAAAGTCTAAATAATAGCCTAAGTACACTAATTAACCAATACATTAGCTGAAATAACATGTTTGTTTGTTTGTTTGGTTTTTTTTTTTTTTTTTTTTTTTTTTTTTTTTTTAATTTCAAAATTTTAACATTTTTTTTTTGCTCTTAATTATACCAGCCAATACATCCGAGTATGCTAGGTACAGGCCTAGGCCGGTGTAACCTAGTATTTTTTTGGGTACATTTTAAAGGAGTACCAGTACTGACTTAATGACCAGTATGATATATTTTTTTCAGTATGGCTGGTACCAGTATAATATTGATTCCCTTGATTTTAGTTGGAAAATAAAATTATAGAGTTGTGGAGATAGGTGTGCTAACCGTAAAGATAGAGGAAAGAAAAGGAAATATTGACAAAGTTAGAACAAAATAATTAATGAACTATGAGGACTTTAAACTTACGAAATCTGTATGAGACGACTCTTGTTGTGGAAATCAATTATCTTTGTAACGACTCAATGGCCTTGACTTTCATGCAATCTACTACTAATATTGAGTGAGATGCAATTTATTTTAAATATTTACTTATTTTTCCTTTACGTAACATGCTATCTTTTATTTTTAAAGATTTTTTTTTATTTAGTTATCTAATTTAATTTTGTTATTATTTTATATGCAATAGGAATAAGTATACATGCGGAGGTTGATAACTTAATATTGTCCCTGGTAGCTAGTACTTTTTTAGTTTTTTAGTTCTTTTGAGGTGATGATAATATTAGTTGAGCTTGTAAACATAAAATATCATTTTTTTTTTTAATTTTTAATTTTTTTTGAGTATTTGTTTTTGTTTTTGTATTTGTATTGAAAGAAAGACAAAGACAAAGACACAATATAATCAATTTATTCATTTTTTTATTATTATATTATTTTTGCATATGAAAAATATGCATTGACCTGATATTGATCCAATCCTAAAATGTAACAAGAAAAAGGGTCATATATTTTACAAGTCGTTTAAAATGATTTGTTTTTTTTATATGAACTTGATTGACTCATCCATTTAATAGGTCTATCTTTCTTTTTTCTTTTTTTTTTCTTTTTTTTTCCTTTTTCTTTTTTAACAAAAATAATGTGAATTCTATTAAGATATTAAATTCTATAAGGACATCATGTAAAACTTGTGTTTTACCCCTTCAATCCCAACATGCCACATTATCTTATCACATATTTAAGTAAAATGCTGATGTGACAATCATTTATTAGATGGTGTAAAAAATGAGTTTTACACTCCATCTTTACCAAATCTGAACTCATAGTACTTTACCTCCATATGTATATCATGGAGCAATTATGGGCTAGACCTAGCAAATTGGTTGAGTTGATTGGGTTTTGGCAAGATCAAGTTTGAGCCCTAAAAGGGTAGTAACCTTATGACCCTTATCTAGTCCTTTGAGGGTTGGGTTAGTCCGTTGAGGGTCGGGTCACAATCTGATATGACCTATATTTTTTTTACATGCCAAAAATAAATAAAAAAATTGATCATATTGTCTTTGTATTCCTTTCAATACAAATAAAAGAACAAATAAATATAGGTTTGATTTTCAATTTTTATTGGGCTGTGTCCCATTATTTATTTGGAGTTGCTTGTGTCCCATTTTGTCTACTTCGGTCCTATTCAGTCCACATTTCTCCTATTCGGTCTACTTTGGTCCTAATCTATCCATTCGTTCTTATTCGATCCACTTTAGTTCTATTCAGTCCACCTTGTTCCTATTCAATTGGTCTACTTCGTTCCATTTAGTCTAATTTGGTCCATTCGAGCCACTTTAGTCCATTTTGGTCTACTTCACTATATTTTTTGTTCATTTACATAATGAAAGAAGCGATGTTTGGGTTGAAAACACCTATTCTAAATCCAAATTTATTTTAAAAAAAATGAATCTCAAAACTCATAATATCTAAAATCTTAAACATAATATTTATTGTTGCTACGCTTTTATTGAGCCATATTAACGTAACATTTCAATCCATTTCAGTACAGTTAATTGTAAGTGAAAGTATTTCTAAAATAAAGGCTATGAACATACAAATGCAATATTTAGGGTAGTTATTTAAATGAATTACATGAGGTTGATTATACATTTAAGAAAAATAAATAAATATATGTATGTATAGTTTTAATTTAAATACATTGTTCAAATTATTCATTCTCTTAAAAGAGATTATCATGTTAATCAAAACTCATATCAAAGTTATACTGAATATGTATAATTTATTCTCTAAATTTTGTTGTAGAAAGAAAGAGATTACTTATGATGGGGAACTAAAAAATACAACACCCAAACGTATGATCCCAAAATAGAGTTTTAAAAATCACAATGATTTATAAATATAAAGTAGAAATAATAAAAAATCAAGAGATAAAGAGAGATAATAATCACTTTTTCAAAAGAGAATGTGAGTGAGAATAATATGAAATTTATAGAAAATAATATTAGAAGAAAAAAATGTAAAAAAATAGTAATAAATACCAAATTATTCAAGTCATGTTATATAATAAAATAACGTTATATTCTTATATATTATATTTATAGTGCAATATGATAACATCCATGAAATTAAAGAGATTAAAAAAGGTAACAACTAAAAAAATACAAAACTTAATCACATCAATCCAAAGTAGAGTTCCAAACAGTACAAAAATTCATCAACCTATAGTAGAGATGCAAGAAAAAAAAAATCCAAAAAAAGGAAGAAGAAAAAATTTGAGAGAGAGAAGGAGAGAAATAACATTTTGTGTGTGAGAAAACCATATATAAAATGGGAAAGAGAATTGTAAATTTATAGTAAGAGTAGGAGAATAAGAAAAGCCAAAAATAAAGGAAGATAAATAGATAGAAGAAAAGTGATATTAAGGTAGATAGTAGAAGAAATGATAAAACGTAGGGAAAATTTAGAGAAAATATAACAGTAAATTGTAAAATTAATAAGAAAAAAAAAAGAATTAAAAATTGAAAGCTCGAAAATACGTTAAAAACACAAGAGCTGTTTAGACCCCCAAATAAAAGATTATAGCTCGATTGATTTTACTTTAACTTATACAAAGTGCGAAAAAGAGTAAATACGAGTGGATAAACAAACAAACTACTCTAACCCATAATCATTATAACACAGTAGTAAAATGAATGGTAAAAGAGTAGGGAAGAAGAACGCAAACACAAGATAACATGCCAAAGTGTTATCGAAGAGGAAACCGAAGTACTCGGCATAAAACCTCACCGCCGCCCTCCAAGCGGTAATCGATCCACTAGACAATCAGTTAAGATACGCGAATAGCAAAAGACCCACTAAGCCTAGTCTACCCAATGCATCTAAGCCCTCCAAGCTCCTACTCCAACAAGGCTTCTCGAAACTGTGTCTTGTCTAGCTTTCCAGATCCCGCAATACGCCTGATTGCATCCACCAAGCCTTCCTGGCTTCTTTTGGTAAATCCCCAAAGCTTCCCCATCTTCAAAACACTCTCTACACTTTGAATAGGTGTGGGTTATGTTTGGGTACAAATCTCCTCTCAAGGTATGACAATGGGAGAGGGAAGGAGAAGAGGCTACAATGATTTCTCACTAAGGATGGGTAGCTCTCTCTCTAAAAGATGGGTGTGTGTGTTGTAGAAAACCTATCTAGGGTTTTTCTCTCTGAATGGTCTCTTCACAATTTGTGGGTAATGAGGGTATATATAGTATGGGTGAAGGGTAAAAAAGTCACATTTAAAAATCTTTCAGGCAAAATGTTTCGTGACTACCTCGCGGGAAGGCTTTACTTGCGAGACACTTGCGAAACTGACAGTCTGGCACGACTCTTCAGCTTCCAGCATGTGCTTCTCACATGGCTCTTTCGCGGGTTAGCTTCTTGTGAGTTTCTCACGAAATCCATTAATTTTTCACCAACTTAATACTAAACCCAATACAATAAAATCCTACAAAATACAAGGAAAAAAATAAAAGCAATTACAACATTTTTTGTCATGGAATAAAGCCAACATAAAACATAGTTGTAAATTACAACTTTACAATCTCCCCCTTTAGCTATTCTGTGACAAAACACCCTATAACAGACTCTAGACCTAAACACGAGTTTGGGAACAATGGAAAAACTCACTCATACCTAAATCTAGAAGCTGTGATGAACTTGGAACATATATACCTGTAACCTGAAACACTTGCACAAAACACATTAGATCTTCAAGGTAAATCAAGTGATAAAATGACAAGTATAATGTAAAAAGTAAATTACGATCAAGTAAATATGATGTGAAACATGTGAGCAACTTGATCATACACCAAAATAGTCATATGGAAATGATTACAATGATCATATAGCAAAGCAAATGATCATCCGAATATGCAATCAATAAAGCACAATAGCATAAGGATGTATGCATGTCCAACACATAAGCATGATGCGATGAGAGCAGCAAAGCATAGATACTAAACATAACTCAAAGTACCATAAAACAACGAGAAAATAAGCATAATATAAAATAAAGACAAAACAAGGTTTTCTAAAAAAGGATGTCTTCTCCCCCTTGGTATATGCATCTCCTCAAAGGCTTTCTCCCCCTACGAATGTGCACGAGGTAGAATTTTCCCCCCTAAGAATGTGCACATGAGTCATATAGAAATGACGAAACACATCAATATACTCTCCGGTATACTCTCTCCCTTTTTGTCATGAATAGACAAATGAATCAAGAGGAAGGAGGGAAAGAAAATAAGATATGAACAAGGGTAAACGATGATGCATGAGAGGTGCAAGATGAATGAGAAAATCCTTGTCCGAGGAGGTCAGTTATCATATAAACCAATTAAACATGTTGTAAGTGCAATTTTGATTGCTATAGTGTTTTTTCTCTATTTTTCCGATCCCTTTCCTCATGGAGGGTCTCTTGCATTATATAGCTTTTTCTGGGCCATCTTGACCCTACACTTGTTGATCATTTGATCCCTTACTTGAGTACTTGTCCCATCAGACATCCTCTCTAACTTTCTGTGAATTGTGGTAGCCAAGACAGTACTGTTAAGGGGTTTCCTTAACATAAATGCGGCCAAAAAAGTAGCTGCAGTGCATTCAATGTGGTGGTAACAGCTTTCCATTAGATATTTTTATGTTCCTATCATCCTTATACGTTTATGATACACGTCCTTGTCACTGAAGCTTCCTGGAAGGTCACCATGATAGCTGGAGTACACGTCTGAGCTATAATCATCATGTTCGAGGAGTCATTCCTCCTCGGACCACCCTCCCCTTCTGTATTTGCTCATTAGATCCTAAGACTGAACTACTCATTGCCATTCGTTCGTCCTCGGACTAGCCATGCTCTCGGCCAAGCCCAAGGCCCAATATATGAGTTGGCCCCTTATCCCTACACTTTAAAAATAAAATGATTCATATATTTGTTTTGTAATACAAATAAAATCTAGAATTGACCTTAATTATTACAGTACTTTTTTTTCCACGGGAAGCACGTTGTTATCCCAACACTTTAAAAATAAAATGATTCATATATTTGTTTTGTAATACAAATAAAATCTAGAATTGACCTTAATTATTACAGTATTTTTTTTCCACGGGAAGCACGTGCCTTGCACATGCTACCCTAATTAGTAGAATAAAAAGAGAAAATCCATTTATTATTTATTAATGTCAAAATATGTCACAACCAGAAAAAGTAATTAAAGTAGGCGCTCTGGCTCTTTCTCACAAAATGACAATAGTATAAAACCCATATTTTTTTGCAAAAAATATGTGAATGGATTTTTGCCTAAAAATTAATATAAATTATCATTAAATTAAACTTTTGAAAAACAATAATATAAATGGACACACCTGATTTCATAACTTATTGATTTGCATGACTTTGAGTGATGGATAATTTCTACTCACTATTAAACATCCTTCATTTTTGTTGATCACTCATAGTTATACAAGTCAGTAAATTATGAAATTGAATGCGAATATGAGTGTGTCAATAGTATTATTGTTCGAAAGCTAAGGAGAATCAGGAGATTGATGTTGAGTATTTAATTTCCATGTTTAAGTAATCTCCCAATATCTGATAGCATCATGCCCATGCATTCAAAGGTCTATGCAAGGAGATCACCTTCATTTTTTGTTGTTAACATGGATATCCAGAGATCTTTCAATACATGGCTACTTTTCGGGTTTGAATAATTCTCTCATCTCAACATATATTACATAATCATGTGGAGGAATCTCTTGGGGGCAAGAGAGTCAATATTGTACCGGAGGCTATATTGGTTGGGCCAGTGGTACAATATATTTTGAATACCGGTGTACCGTTTCGGGTTTATCGCTATTTTTTATATTTATAAATATATATATATATATATATATACATATGTATGTATGTGTGTGTGTGTGTATATTATAATAAATATAAAAGTTTACCATAAAACATTTCCTTAATTCAGAACTAATTGGGGGTGCCAAGATGTAAGTTGAGAGTTGTGAACACAAGACCTCATGGATTTCATGAGACATTGGAAATTGCTAAACCAATCATTTGGGATCAAATCACCTTCATGTTGATTGCACAAAAAAGTAGAATAGAAAATTTAGCAATAAGATAGGAAGCCAAAATGGGTTTTTATCCTTTTCTCACAAACTTTTTAGCAAAATGCCCCATGTTTGAAACTAATTAGGAATATGTAAAACTGATTTTTGGAACATCGAGTTATAGCGAACGTGGACTTAGAAATTTTTTTTTGGAAATCGAGTTTCATGTAAAGTACTTGAGTTCATGGAACTCGAGTTCTACTTGAATTTTTTCAAGGAACTCTAGTTCTATGAACTCGAGTACTTCACATGGAACTTAAATTCCATATTTTTTTTTTAAATTTTTAGTTCGCTATAACTCGATTGTCCAAAAATCGAGTTTTAAGTTAAAACTCATTTTTAGAAAATCGGGTTTCAAAACATGGGCATTTCTCTAAATAGTTTCATATATGAGACATTTTGTTGAAAAGTTTTGACGAAAGGGGCAAATGTCCATTTTTTCCAAGATAGGAAGGAGTAGATTCTCTTCTTAATTAGGACATGGTATAATCAGTGTTTTAAAAACCGGACCGGACCGGCCGATTCAATTGGGAATCGGACCTTAATCCGATCCGGTTATGATTAAAAACCGGAAATGAAGGAAAAAACGGAAAAACTGCCGGTTTAACCGAAAAACCGGAAACCGGTACGGTTAAACTGGTTTTAAGCTTGTTCACTAACACTTCAGCTACTGTGTTTCTGAGCAAAAAAATAAATATAAATAAGAGATTTTGTTTCAGATTTAAGAAGAAGAGAGGTTTTGACTTTGAAAATGTTGTTAAGTCTAAAGCTGTGAAGCCTTATATGCCCACATTGACACCAAAAATATTAGATTTACTATTTATGACTTGAGTCACTTGACATAGTTGAAAAGAACTGAGGAAACCCAAACCAAAGAGATGCAGCCACGCAGGTACAGTTTGTCCACTTCAATTTAAGAGCTTTTCTTGCTGCTCTTGTATTTTTTTTTTTTTTTTGGCTGAATAAAAAGAATGAGAAAAATCTTGCTTCTGCTCTTGGAGACTTGCACATGCACTGATGCACATATATTTACCGAGAGAGAGTATTGAAGGCAAAGAGATGAGAAATTAGAAAAAGATAAAAGAAGAAACTAGTACAGAGCTTTTAGTTAACCAAGGTGGGGATGTAAGGTTTCAAAATATGTGGTGGGTGGAGTATCAACGTGTAAAGAACTAAAGGTAGGATATGTGGTGGAAAAGAAATGGGCAATGATATTGTCACTCATTGGTGACTTTTTGATATTTGAAAAATGAAAGAATAACTAAAATAATTTTTGTAGTGAGCTTAAGTTTGGTTGTCTAATATATAAATAAAGAAAGATGTTATATTTATAATGTTTTTACAATAAATTATAGGTGGTTAATTGTTATTAATTCAAATTTGAACTTAATACTAAGATTACTTTTTTGACAACAACAACTAGTAACAATTTGCCAATTAAAATTTGTTGTAAAAATATTGTGAAAATATTGTGAACATATCATTTCTTATAAATTAAAGTTAAGGTTTAATGTTTTACTGTTATTTAATTTAATTTTTTAGTTAAAATTTTAGTCATAAAATTATTTATTTATTTATTTATTTTTATAATTATTAATTAATTATTTATGACAGCATCGGTCCGACCTCGGTCCGACCATAAAACCAAGAACCACTCTCTATTCCGGTTCTTTGACCGTACCGGTTTTTAAAACCATGAGTATAATAGCCCTTATTTACGTACACTCTCCATTAGTGTTAAACCTGGTCGCATTTTTTGCAAAGAAAAAAGAAAAAAGAGAGCGACTAATTCGTAAGTGTATAATAGAAATTTTAGGTAAGAGTTATGAACCTAGGTAATCATGGATCTAATGAGGCCCTATGGATCACAAAACCAACCCCTTGGGGGTAAGATCACCTTCATTTTGACTACACGATCGAATATGTAGAATAGAAATTTTAACACTAAGATAAGTATGAGTAGGTTCTCTTTTTGATAAGGACACGTTGTAAAAGCCCCTATTTACACACTCCATTAGTGTTGTACCATGATATGGGTTTTATATTTCGAATTATATTTAGGTAATAGGATATTTTTGTATTTATTTATATTTTTGATAATTAGTTGCAACAATGAGGAGAAGGCATTTGAACCTTGGATGTCTCCATTTACAACATTGAAAATGTTAGTTGATCTATGCAAGATTGTTGGCTATTAATAAAACTAGTCACTAACCCATGTGATATACGGGAATAGCTACTGGATGAGTTTTAGGAAAAGAAAAAACCATTATTTTTGAGTTGGAGTAGTAAGCAAAAATGCATTTAAAAAATGATATCGAAAGAAATAGCACATTGTTTTATTAGTTAGGTAGAAGAAAGTAATGTTATTTTATTTATTAGTGTTTTTTGAGAAGGAATAAGAGATAGAATCTCTAGTTTAGTTTGTGTCGTATATATAGATATATACAAGGTAAGTTGTAGTATATATAGCAATAGGTGCGTATTGAAAAGTCATAATATTTCAAATTAGATATACCAAAAAGTGCCTATTGAAATGTTATAACCTATTGGGTAAGGTCATAACCCTTCATATTGGATATATATGAAAGGTGCTTATTGAACGAAAATGTGTCTATTGACTGAAAATGTGCCTACTGAATCAAAACGTGCCTATTGACTGAAAATGTGTCTGTTGAATGAAAATGTGTCTACTAACAAAAAAGTGCATATTTAATGAAAATGTGCCTATTGAAGGTGGTCATAATCCTTTGGTTATAAATAGTGGTTCATATTCATTTGGTAATTTTTTCTCAATTTCTTTTCTTTCATCTTTCTTAAAAATACAAAAAATTTGTGGATTTTAGCTATTTGTAGAACCCAATAAACTTGATTTAATATGTGCTTGTTAATTTGAAGTAGTTCGTTCATTGCCATAGAAATTAATTATCCAATCATATTTTTGGCATTTCATTCAATTTTTCATAACTCGTTTCCTCTTAATTGTATGATCAGTTGATCAATAACTTCAATTTTGAAATAAAATAAAATAAATAATTATGGGTACCCTTGTAATTGTAGTCCGGAGTCAGAGTATATGGAGGAAATTGTTGAAACCATCCTGTCATATTGATATTCTTGCTCAAGACTCTTCAACAATCATCCCGCAAAATGAAATGCTGCTTTAACTAGTCAAAATTCTATTTGCTGAGTGGACTCGCTTTCTTTCTGTTTTTAGTTCCAACTTTTTTACTGCCACTTCCCTTTTGTCCGCCACCTCAACATTTTTCTTTGTTCCGTAGTTGAAGCCAACGTTAAATTTTCTTTTACTTTTCTAATATGGGTCAGTGGAGTGCGTATCCTTGTTTTCTGTGTGGGTTTGTTTCCTTCACTCCTTGTTTTTCATTTCATTCATCTGTTTAGTTTGGGCAGTTTTTTTTTAGACGGTTTTTTCTTTTGTTAAAGAGTGAAAAGGTCTAAGAATCAAACCACACAACTATTCGGTGTTTTTAGATGTTTACATGGCAATAATTTCTGTAGTCACGTGGCGCAATGAAGAGTGGTCAACGAAAATTTAAACATTTCGACTATTAGTTATTATATAGATATAGATATATAGATTTTAATGAGAAGAGTAATTATACGAGTTTATTTATTTTCTTATATTATATTAGATAATTGAGTTTATTTATTTTTTAAATAAAGATAATAGAGTTTTAATGAGTATGTTTTTATTTTATTTTGAGAATTGAAAGTATTTTAACGCACACACGGGAGAAAGGAGAAGGTCTTAAAAAAATTGACAGTGGTGTATATAAAAAAATGCCTAACTCTTGGATACAACACACATATTTTAAACCTTTTTAATTTACACTTATTAATGAGTTTTATCTCAAGTGGATTATAAATTCTTGCCATAATTGAAATCTGAATGTATTGTATTGATAAATATAAGCATGGGCGAGGATATTCCATTCCGATATTGATCCCAAAAATCTCACTAATGAAAAAACATACTAGTTTGTTCTCGGCTAGGGCTTCTAAAAAACCCTAGACTGTAGTATCGCCGTTTCCTTTCTCCTTGAGAAAGAAGAGCGTTCCCTTTAGCGACTTGGGTTGCTAGAAGGGCTTTGTTCTATTCTTTGTGACGGGAAGTGTAGGCTTGATTGAGGGTATGGACGAAATTATTAGAAGGTGCGACGGGCTTTCTCTCTCGGCTAAGGAAGGTTCAAGGGTGAAGCTTTCTAGTGAGGTGGCGGCATTAGAACATGTGTTGGCTGCGAAGTTTCTTACGAAGAGAAGTTTGAATATGGATGCAGTGGCTCGCACTTTTCGTCCCCTCTGGACGACGAAGGAGAGTTTTCAACTGACAAGTGTGGGGAATAACACGATGCTTTTCGAGTTTGGTTCAGATATTGACGCTGAAAAGGTTTTACAGGGTGAACCATGGACTTTTGATCGCCACTTGGTCATCTTTCAGCGTTTCGAAGGAAAATGGCCGATAAAAGAGTTGGAATTTAAATTTTGTGTGTTCTGGATCTAGATTCATGAACTCCCCTATAGGTTTATGACTCCGGAAACAACTATACTCATAGGAGAATCCATTGGTTCTGTAATTCCAACTAAAGACCATGGGGAGATGAAGGGAGGAACTTTTATGCGTGTGAGGGTTATGGTGGATGTATCCCAGCCTTTATGTCGTGGTAGGAAAGTTGTTTTTGACGAAACATCCGAAGGATGGGTGGCATTCCAGTACGAATGCCTCCCTAATCTCTATTTCTGGTGTGGTATGTTGGATCATGATGATAAGGATTGTGAAGTGTGGTTGAAAAGCAAAGGCAGCCTGTCAGTGGAAGATCAGCAATATGGACATTGGTTAAGGGCGTCTCAATTCAGTTAGTTGAAACGGCAGTCCTTGGAAGTTAAGGGTTATGATGGAGGGGTATCTGATCCTCGTCCTAAGTCTGGGCAAGCTTTGTTGGGTGAGTCACATCGGTCCATCTCTAGTAACCTCCCTCGGCAGTCTATAGTGAAGTCAGCAAGGTTTGATGAGCCGGAGAATGGAGAAATGATGGTGGCGAGGGGAGAGCAGGCCCAAGACCATCAGAATTCGAAAATGGTAAGTTCCGGGATTATAGGAAATTTGAATTCCAATATGATGGGTGCAGATTTTGAGGGGATTTTGCAGGATATTAATAAGGCTATTTCAAAGGAAGAACGTACTCCCGATCCTGTAGTTGTGGAGATCATTCAGGATTTAGCGGAGAAAAATCTTAATGATAGCCGGATTCAAAGTAAGTCAGAGTTTTCGGAGCCAAGGGAATTTAATATAAGGCAAATGAACCCACAAAGGGATGTTTCTGTGGATGGAGTGGGCTTAGGAGAATTAATCTGGGTTGGTTAGAACCTAAGGATAGAAATAAGGGGGGCAAGAAAACAAGAGCTAAGGGTCTAGAGGAAACTATTGGGGGCAAGGAGCTTGATGTGGGCCCTTATATTGCAAATGAGCCGAAAAGAGGTAGTTGGACCAGGTTGGCTAATTGAGCAGCTGTAGAGAAATACCATGAGATGCATGAATCAGAATTGGGCTCAAAATGGAAATTAAACTTAGATAAGGGTGGGGTTAAGTCAGAAGGGGAAAAGGAGAAGAAGTTGAGAGTGGATGAAGAAGCTAAAAGTTTGGGATTGCTTTGGTACACATCTAGGAGCGGCGAGGGTTGCTAAGCAACCCTGCCGAGCCCAATGAGTCTGTTAAGCTAGAACTGTCGAGAGCTTGGGAACCCTCAGACAATAAATGCCTTAAAGAAGGCAGTTAGGATAGAGAAGCCCAATTTTGTTTTTTTTATGGAAACTAAATCAAATGTTGATTGGATGAAGGTGATTAGGGATCGATGTGGTTTTAAGAAAGGTTTCTTTGTTCCTAGTGTTGGCTGTAGTGGAGGTTTAGCCTTATTTTGGGAATCGGATGTAGTGGTTCATGTTTTGGGCTCTTCACCATCCTACATTGATGCTATTATTAAGGGAGGTAGCAATTTCATTCATTGGCATTTAACTGGGTTTTATGGGAATCCGGATACTTCGAAGAGAGTTGAGTCGTGGCAGCTCCTTAAGTCCATTTCTTCCACCTCACAACAGCCTTGGCTTATTATTGGGGATTTTAATGAGATTAGAAGAGCTGAAAAAAAAGAGGGAGGTGCAGCTAGACCGGTTCAACAGATGGTTCGTTTTAATAATTCTATTAACTATTGTTGGCTGAAGGAATTAGACTTTGTTGGGCCAGTTTTTACGTGGATTTATCAGAGAGGAGATGGCTATCAAATCCGAGAAATACTTGATCGTGCCCTAGTGTCATCAGACTGGGCTATGTTATTTCCAAAGGCTTGGTTGTTTCACAAGTCCATATCTGTTTCTGACCATTGCCCATTGGTTTTGAAATTTTTTGAAGAGCAGAAACGTGGTAGGCACAAAAAACTTTTCAGATTTGAGTCCATGTGGTTAAAGGACTCTAAATGTGAAGGGATTGTGACATCAGCGTGGAATGAAGGGCTGTCCGATACCTCATACCATCCTATATAGGCTTGCTTAAATGCGTGTAGAACAAAACTGGAAGCATGGAATTGGACAGTGTTCGGTCATGTGGGAAAGGAAATAAATAGATTACAGAAGCATTTGGTGTGGTTCGAAGTTCAACCAACAGACCCGGGTATAATCCAAAAAATAAGGGAGACTAGAACCGAACTTAATTGTTGGCTTGAAAAGGAAAACTCCATGTGGAAGCAAAGATCTCGGTTGGATTGGTTTCGTGAGGGAGACCGTAATACTAGATTTTTTCATGCGAAGGCTTCATCAAGGTTCTAGAAAAACAATATTGAGGGTATTTATGATGCACAAGACGTATGGCAGATTGATGAAAGTGCCATTGGAAAAGTCTTTGTGGACTACTACTTAGAGCTTTTCTCCTCTTCTTCACCTACGGATTTTACAGAAATCTTAGAAGCAGTTCAGCCCAAAGTTACCCTAAAGATGAACTCTTGGCTGATAAAAGAGTTCCACTCGGGTGAGGTCTTTTGAGCCCTGAAGCAGATGTACCCATTGAAAGCACCGGGTCCTGATGGTATGCCCCCTTTCTTTTTTCAACATTTCTGGCCTACAGTTGGTAATTTAGTCACTAAAACAGTGCTTGATTTCCTTAATTTTGGTATCTCTCCCCCAAAATTTAATGAAACTCATATTGTTTTAGTTCCTAAAATTAACAAACCAAAGAAAGTAACGAAATATAGACCCATTAGCTTGTGTGATGTGATTTATAAGTTGGCTGCTAAAACACTTGCTAATAGGTTGAAGAAAATTCTCCCTTCTATTATCAGTGATACTCAGAGTGCTTTTGTTAATGGTAGACTCATTACTGATAATGTTTTAGTTGCTTTTGAGACTATGCATCACATTAGCCAGAGAAGAATAGGTAAGAAGGAAGAAATGACATTGAAGCTGGATATGAGCAAAGCATATGATAGGGTAGAATGGAGCTGCTTGAATAAAATTATGGAAAAATTGGGCTTTCATCCTAGATGGTGTAGCTTGATGATGCAATGTATCTCTTCCGTTACCTACTCCATTAGAATCATTGGTAAACCCACGGGACACATTATTCCATCTAGGGGCCTTCACCAAGGCGATCCCCTCTCCCCTTACCTTTTTTTACTATGTGCGGAAGGTCTATCAGCCTTAATTAAAAAAGCAGTTGCAGATGGGCATATGGAGAGTATTTCTTTATGTAGGGGTGGTCCCCTATTATCTCACCTATTTTTTGCAGATGACAGCATTATTTTTTGTAAAGCTTCCATTGAGGATTGTGATGCTCTACAGCGGGTCTTGAAGGTTTATGAACTGGCTTCAAGGCAACAACTGAATAGAGCAAAAACATCTCTCTACTTTAGTAGTAACACTGCAAGAGAAGTACAGGAGGAGATAAAGGCTAGGTTTGGTGCTCAAGTGATCAAGCAACACGAGAAATACTTGGGTCTTCCTTCTCTAGTAGGGAGAAATAAGAAAAATACGTTCAAAGAGATAAAAGAGAAGTTGGCTAGAAAACTGGCAGGTTGGAAGGAAAAACGGCTTTCTAAGGCTGGAAAAGAAATTTTGATAAAGGCTGTGGCTCAAGCTATCCCTACCTACTCTATGAGTTGCTTCAAGATTTTGGATGCTCTTTGCGAGGAGATGACTAGCCTTATAAGGAACTTTTGGTGGGGCCAGAAAAATGAGGAGTGGAATATGGCTTGGATAAGTTGTGAGAAACTTTGTCTCCTTAAGTCTCAAGGGGGAATGGGTTTCAAGTAACTTAAACAATTTAACTTAGTCTTTTGGCTAAGCAAGGGTGGAGGTTGCAAGTTGGAGGTGAGTCATTGATGTACAAGGTTTTCAAAGTCAAGATATTTCCCTACATGTGATTTTATTCAGGCCAAGATGGGGCGAAATTCCTCATTTGCTTGGCGTAGTATCATGGCAGCTCAAGCTATAGTACGTAAGGGGGTTAGGTGGCAGGTTGGCAATGGAAAGAGCATCCGGACTTGGTATGACAGATGGCTTCCAACATCCTCAACATATAAGGTGGTCTCGCCTCCTCCTTTGGAACTAGCTGAATCCCGGGTATGTGATTTGATTGATATATCCGCGAGATCCTGGAAGACTGAACTGATACAAAAAACCTTCATGCCACATGAAGCTGATGTGATTACAGGTATTGCGTTGAGTTCCCATATGCCTGAAGATAGACAAATCTGGGCTTTAACAGGAAATGGCAGGTTCACGGTCTGTAGTGCCTATAGCATGGCAATGGAGATGGTGGAGAACGGAGGGAAGGGAACGGTGTCTGATGAAGGTCCGTTAAGGAAATTCTGGAGATCTCTATGGCACCTCAATCTTCCTCATAAGATCCGTCATTTTGCATGGAGAGCATGCAAAGACATTATCCCTACCAAGGAGAATCTTATGAAAAGAAAGGTGCTGGTGGAAGGGAGTTGTGAAGCCTGCCATCAGGAGGTAGAATCTTCAGGTCATCTTTTTTGGAGGTGCGAATTGGCCAGAGAAGTTTGGTCCACTTCGAAGCTATTCCCATCGAGTTTGATGGTAAATTTCAACTCGTTCATGGATTTGATCTGGTATGGGTTGATGGAAGCTAAACGGGAGCGGGGGAGACTAGAAAAGATTATTACACTTGCATGGGCGATATGGTCAAACCAAAATAAGGTCAGAACTGGGGTGGGGGGGGGGGGGGGGGGGGTGAAAAAATCTAGCCAACAGTTGGTGCATGGAGCGCTTGATTATTTGTTTGAGTATCAGGAAGGTGTGGTTGAGGTATCAAAGCCTAGCCCGAGCTTGCCGGTCTGTTGGTGTCTTCCGCGTGACAGGTACAAAATCAACGTTGATAGTGCGGTTTTCGCTTCTCAGCAGTCTCTGGGTGTGGGGGTCCTTATCAGAGATTCTGAAGGCAGGGTCGTGGGTGCGTGTAGCAAGAAAATTCAGGCCCCACTAGGGGCAGTGGAGGTGGAGGCTAAGGTAGTTGAATTCGGACTGCAGTTCGCAAAAGACATGTTAATACAATACTTTATTCTTGAGGGTGATTCATTAATCCTGATGAATGCCTTGAATGAGATTTCTCCACCGCCTTCTTCAGTCGCTGCTGTGGTGTATGGATCTGTGTCTGCTTTTTATGGCTTTCGTCAAGTGGAGTTCTCTCATGTTAGCCAGCAAGGCAATAGACCAGCTCATTTTTTAGCTAAACATGCTCTAGACATTAGCGACTTTGCTGTTTGGATAGAAGAGAACCCTTATTTATTAGAAAAGCTCTTCTATATGATGCACTATCATTACCTTAGTTTTAATAAAAGTTTTGAAGTCTTTCTGATCAAAAAAAAAAATATATATATATATATATATATATTTATAGCATGGGCGAAGTCAAGGGGTTTGACACTGACCCATCCAAAAGATTGTAAAAGATTGAATATACACATTGAAATTACATGGTACGCTGGATGTAAATTTATATATACTAGTGGACTGGAGGGTGTAAAACTTTTACACCAAATCTTTATTGAATTTAACATCACCTGAATTATAGATTCTCAAAAAAAAAAAAAAAAAAATCTCACATGAATTAGATATCGTTGCAACTGAAATCTCATTATATTGTATATAAACATGGGTGATGCCAAGGGGGTCAACGCTGACCCATCCAAAAAATTATTTACCATTTATACTTATAAGATTGTTTAAAGGATTTCTTTCCAAAAACAAAAAAGATTTTTTAAAAGATTTTTTTTTTGAGAATGAATTTTTTAAAAGATTGTTTCTCAAAAAAGAAAAGTTTTTTTTTTTAAAGACTAAATGTACATATGGAAATTGCATGGTACACCATATCTAAATTTATAAAAGATTCTTCTAAATTTTTTTTTGTAAAAGATTAGATATACACATTGGAATTGTATGGTACAGGGGATGTAAATTCATTCTAGTGGACGGTGTAAAACTTTTACACTAGGTCTTTAATGAATTCAATCTCGCAATAATTATATATTCTTGCAATTGAAATCTCATTATATTGTGGCTTCAAAAAAAAAAAAAATCTCATTGTATTGTATATAAATATGGGTGAAGCCAAGGGGGTCAACGCTGACCCATCCAAAAAATTATTTACCATTTATACTTATAAGATTGTTTCTCAAAAAAGAAAAGATTGTTTAAAAGATTAAATGTGCATATATATGGAAATTGCATGGTATATATGGAAATTGCATGGTACCCCATATCTAAATTTGTAAAAGATTATATTAATGTACACATTGAAATTGCATGGTACACCAGATGTAAATTCATACTTGTGGAGGGTGTAAAACTTTTACACCAGGTCTTTAATGAATTTTATCTCACTTAAATTATGTATTCTTGCAATTGAAATCTAATTATATTGTACAGTATATAAACATGGGTGAAGCCAAGGGGGTTGTCGTTGACCCATCCAAAAAATTATTTACCATTTATACTCTAAAATTGTTTCTTAAAAAAAAATTGTTTAAGAGATTAAATATACATATGGAAATTACACGGTACACCAGATCTAAATCTTTATATCTTCTTAATAAAAAAAAGATCTAAATTTGTACCAATGGAAAGTGTAAATAAAAACTTTAGGTAAATTACAAATTGCACCCTTAAAATTTAGGAGTATTTGGATTTTACATCTTTGAATTTCAGAATTTAAATTTTATCCCCTAAGATTTGGAAGTGTTGGATTTTGTACCCTAACGTTTTAGAATTTAGATTTTATTTCCTAAATTTTAGGGTTGTTTAAATTTTACTCTCCTAAAGTTTGGGAGTGTTTGAATTTTACAGGGAGTGTAAAATCCAAACACTCCCAAACTTTAGGGGGATAAATTCCAAATTCTGATATGTCATGGTGTAAAATTCAAACACTCTTAAATTTCAAGGGGTAAAATCAAAATACCTTTAAACTTTAGGGTGTAATTTGCAATTTACCCAAAAAACTTTTATACTAGATCTTTAATGAATTTAATCTCACTTATTGGATTATTTAATCTCAATTAATTATTGGATTATATATTCTTGCCATAATTGAAATCTCGTCGTATTGTATATTTTATAAAGAAAATGTTCGAGTTACAAATTATTTTACAAAGCACTGTTGATGTGGTGAATAATTATTGCTAAGTGAAAAAGTGATGGCAGACCTAGATAAAAATCGATAATAATAATTGGTCACAGCACAACAAAATTTTGTAAAATAGTTTGTAACTATAACATTACTCTATAAACATGATAAAACCAAGCATGCATGGCCCCAACTCAATCAATATTAATTAACAGTAATTAATATTAATTAATAAATAGCTTTTGAAGCTTGTTATCCTAATCAGCTAAAATCATGGGGAATTCGTTATATATATAGCCATGGTATTATATTTTCAAAAGCATTCTACATATACTACTACCATCTTTGTAGCTTGTAGAAAAGACGTAGCCATATATGGTTGACATTATATCGACCATGTCCTTATCTTTCTTCTTCAGTCATGGGTCTGAATATGTTTTCATTTATGTAACTGATGATGCCGAAAAGAATACCACCAGTGAGTCACACGTTCCTCGTACGATCGCAAATGGCACCTGCACAACGAAAGGGAATAACCTAACAGAGAGTACCGGTGTGGTACCGGCCAAATACCCTCCGAAGGTCAAGTTAGAACTATTCTCACTGCTCTAGAGTGCTAGAGAGGGTAAAATTATGCGTCCCTTGGATCATGAGGGTGTTAAGGTTTTTATAGTAGCCAGGGTCATCCCTCTTTCCCTTGGAGTAGAAGTCTTTTCCTTATAGGAGTCCTTTTGGGCGTATTTTTCGGGATCCTTTCCTTATAGGGGTTTCTTGAATATTCTATAGCGTGGGAAACAAGTCAATTCCTTACTTGTAGCGTGGGGAACAAGTCAATTTATACTTGGTCCGTCAGCCTCAATTTATTTCCTTCAGCTTTTAGGGCGTCAACTATTGAGACCGTCACTCTTGGAGACCGTCTGCTATGGCTCCGTCTGCTTATGTATGGAAGGTCACACAGAACCGTCGGTCTGAGGCTAGACTCCTTTTATCCTTATCAGTAACCTTCTTATTTGCGCTTCTCTTTGCATTCATCTTCTTCTTTCTTTCAAAAATCTTCACCAAAAGCAAGCGACCCCTACTCCCTCCTGGCCCAAAACCATGGCCTATTGTGGGAAATCTCCCAGAGATGTGGAGGAAAAAACCTAGATATAGGTGGCTGCATAGCCTCATGAAAGAGTTGAACACAGAAATCGCTTGTGTACGTCTAGGAAGTGTGTATGTTGTGCCAGTAACTTCCCCAGAGATTGCCATGGAGTTTTTGAAGCAACATGATGCAGTGATGGCATCAAGGCCTATCACAGTCACCACTAGTATGTTCAGTGATGGGTTCTTGACTGCAGGCGTTGCACCTTGGGGAAAGCAATGGAAGAAGATGAGGAAGGTGCTCACTAACGAGATATTGAACCCGACAAGACTCGAATGGCTACGTAGTAAGCGAAAGGAAGAAGCCGATAATCTTCTCCGAGTGGTTAACAATATATGCAAATCAGGCTCGGTTGTTGATGTAAGGTTAGTTTCCCAACACTTCACTGGAAATATTATGAGGAGAATGATGTTCAACAGAAGGTACTATAGGCAAGGAAGAGAGGATGGAGGGCCTTGTGTTGAAGAACAAGAGCATATTAAAGCACTATTTACTATGCTTTTGTATGTGTATGCATTGTGTGTTTCTGATTACTTGCCAATCTTGAAGCCACTCGATTTAGATGGACATGAAAAGACTGTGAGGAATGCTTTGAATGTTATCAAAAAGTACGAGGATCCGATTATCAATGAGAGAGTAGAAATGTGGAAAGAGGGGAAGAGGACCGAGCCTGAAGACCTTCTTGATGTTTTCATTTCAGTTAAGGATGACAATGGGAAGCCATTGCTATCAGTGGCAGAGATCAAAGCACAAATCACGGTGATATACTTTAACATTTAATCGGTTTTTAAGAAATTATTCCCATATTCACGACTTTTATACTCCATTATCATTTTAATTAGATACCAAATAATTACTTTTTCTTTTTTTTTTCACTATTGAAAACAAACCTAGGTTTGATAAGAAAAGAAGTATCCACTTAATCATTTTTAATTGATGGATCTTATTTGCATAGTATACGAAATTACAAATAACTTCTTGTTTAAACCATTGATTGGAATTTTTTTTTTTTTTCATTGATTCAAATTTATCAATTTTGAAATGAGTGAATTTATTTTTGCCAGTTAGTGTCATTTAAAGAAATATTAATTATTATTGTTTTGAATATTCACTCATATCTTTTGTAATAAATTTATGGATAAGATTTAAAGAACTCCATAAATAAGATTTGGTTTCTATTTATCTAAGAATTCTAGGGGATTCTACCATCACACATTCTTAGCGTGTCACAAGTTCTTGTAGGGTGAGAGGTAAGGTTTGGAGTTCAAGTTTTCAGGAGAAAGTTTTACGCATATATACATTTACGTTAGACTAGAATATAATTTTTATCTCAAATAAAATATAAAATAAAAGAATTCTACAGGATCCTTTCAGTTTTCTCCCTACAGAAATGTCCATGTTATATATTTACAAAAATGTTTAGTTTTGTATACCTATTAATAGTCTTGTTGTTATTCATGCAGGAACTACTCCTTGCAACTCTGGATAATCCTTCCAATATAGCGGAGTGGGCTTTGGCAGAAATGCTAAACCAACCTGAGCAGCTACAAAAAGCAGTAGAGGAATTAGACAGGGTGGTTGGAAAGGAGAGACTTGTTGAAGAATCAGATATTCCTAACCTAAGCTATGTGGTGGCTTGTGCAAGGGAGTCTCTTAGGCTTCACCCAATTGCACCATTCAATCTCCCCCATGTCGCTAAAGAAGATCTTACTGTGGCTGGCTACTTCATCCCTAAAGGTAGTCAAGTCTTGCTAAGCCGATTAGGCCTCGGTCGAAACCCAAGAGTTTGGGAGGACCCCTTAAGGTTCAACCCTGAGCGACATTTCAAGGATAATTCACATGAGTTGGGGCTTGCAGAACCTGGCCTCAGGTTCATTTCCTTCACTAGAGGAAGGAGAGGGTGCATGGGTGGTACACTAGGGACACTCATTACTGTGATGCTATTTGCAAGACTTCTACAAGGTTTTACATGGAGAATTCCACCTGAGTTGGAGAAGATTGACCTTAAAGAGAACGACCGACTCTTCCTCGCCAAACCCTTGCATGTGTACGCAGAACCACGCTTGCCTGCTCATTTGTACCCAGCTTAATTAATAATTAAGTGGGATTCTAGTTTTATCTGCTAATATATTTGGTCATTGAATAATAGAATTTTATTTGAATTCTACTTAAACAGAAAATCAATTAAGACATGTTTTGTAGATTGTAATAAGAACTCTAATGTGATAACTATTTCGATGGTCTAACTATTTAGTAGTTGGACAATGTTTTTATTACAAGAAATAATTATTCTTTATAAATAGTTATTCTTTAAAATGGAAAATAATTATTAGGTGTAATAATTTCTAAAATTAATATATTTTTCAATAAATAAACTTTCCATATGCAAATAACAATCATAGAAATAAAAAATCATGAAAAATATCTCATCTCTCTCTGAGATTTAAAAAAGTATTATTTTTTAAAAATATAATTATTTGAGTAAAATATTTCTTAAAATAAATTTTAAGTTTTATTCTAATCTAACAACTCACAACTAAACTTATGAATAACTTTAATTATTCGGTTACAATATATTTCATAATTTTTATTCTCTGTAATTAAGATTACTATTTAGTATACCAAACATGCCCTTAATGTTTTGGTTAAATAATAAGAATAGTTATCATGGAGATAGAAAGAACATCATAATTTCAAATTTTATTGTATTTGAAAAAAAAAAAAAAAAAAGAGTAAATAACATTACTGTGGTGTTGTTTGCAAGACTTCTACAAAGTTTACATGGAGCATTCCATGTGAGTTGAAGAAGATTGACCTTAAAGAGAACGACCAACTGGTAGAATTTTTGATGGTTGAATAAAAGATTTAGGGTTCAATTTTCACTTACATAAAAAACCAATTAGTATATTGGTCTGATGATAAAGAGTTATCATCAAAAGCAGATACTATAGGTTGAAACTATCTCAAGGAAAAAAAAAAAAAAAAAAAAAACCCTCTTCCTAGCCATCTTGCATGTATACACAAAACCATGCCTGTTGCTCATTTGTACCTACCATAATTAATGTGTAATTAATAATATCAATAAGATTTTAATTTATTTCACTTATAAAGTTTTTTGTCATTGAATAAAAGATTTGAATTTGAATCCAACATATAAAAAAAACTAATTATATTTTTAGTCAAATGAGTCAATTTTGTACTAGAGGCTGTTTTGTTTTGTTCATAGGAACAAAATATTTCGATACCAAATAATATTAGAGTACCATTTTAGAAAACATGCTATTTATATATTTCTATATATATATGTAAGGACCAAATTTGGAACCCAACCCAAGATCGAATGGAGTAAGGCTCAAAAAGCCCAGAACAATGAATTTATAGAGAGTGGGTTGTAAAACTGGGTTAGAGTGAATTGGATCGCAGGTAAAATAGGCTCAACTCACAGGAACTAAGAAGATGCTTGGATTGAGTTTAGAAAAACAGTCCTTGGCACAAGTTCGAGGAGGGTAGCTCTTATATATTCCTTACAAGTATGATTACAAGTTTGATTCTTAATTGCTACAGTATTTCTCTCTTGATTTTTTCCGTCCCCCTTCTATGGAAAATTTCTCTTATTATATAGTCCCCTTCAAACGATCTTGGCCTTCCACTCGTTGGCCATCCATTCCCTTACTTGAGTGCTTGTCCCATTGGACACCTCCTCAGGCTACCTTGTGCGTTGGGACGGCCAACATAGCCCTGTTCAGGGGTCTTCTCCACACTAATGTAGCCAAAAAGTTAGCTGCAGAGCCTTAAATACGATGGTAGTGGATTCCTTCTTAGATATTTTAGGGCTTCCATTTGTACTTTGTTTTTGCAATGCTTGTCCGTGCTCACAGAACTTTCTGGAATACCTTTCTGGATGGTAGACTACTTGTTCAGACCTCAGCATAATCAGTCCGAGGTGACATCTGTCCTCAGCCTACCCTCTTATGCCATTATGGCTAAAGCTGACCTCATCACCCATTAGCATGGGTCCCCTTGATGGTGTTCACCCCTCCTCGGATGGTCTTTAGTCCTCGGCTTGGGCCTTGGGCCCAAGACACACATAAACGACAGTCTCCAAGGCCCAATGCCCCAACAATATATATATATATATATATATATATACATGCATGCATGCTTGTATTTATTTTATGAAAGTATGAATTTATTAATTTTTATGTTTATTAACAAAAAATTTAAAGTCTAAATATTAGCCTAAGTACACTAATTAACCAATACATTAGCTTAAATAACATGTTTGTTTGTTTGTTTGGTTTTTTTTTTTTTTTTTTTTTTTTTTTTTTTTTTTTTTAATTTCAAAATTTTAACATTTTTTTTTTTTTGCTCTTAATTATACCAGCCAATACATCCGAGTATGTTAGGTACAGGCCTAGGCCGGTGTAACCTAGCATTTTTTTGGGTACATTTTAAAGGAGTACCAATACTGGCTTAATGACCAGTATGATATTTTTTTTCAGTATGGCTGGTACCGGTATAATATTGATTTCCTTGATTTTAGTTGGAAAATAAAATTATAGAGTTGTGGAGATAGGTGTGCTAACTGTAAAGATAGAGGAAAGAAAAGGAAATATTGACAAAGTTAGAACAAAATAATTAATGAACTATGAGGACTTTAAACTTACGAAATTTGTATGAGACGACTCTTGTTGTGGAAATCAATTATCTTTGTAACGACTCAATGGCCTTGACTTTCATGCAATCTACTACTAATATTGAGTGAGATGCAATTTGTAGGGACACGATTTTTAACGACCCAAGGATGACGTTGGGCTTGTGTGTAAAGGGCCCGAATAATATGATTTGTAGAGAGTGGGTTTGGAAAGGCCTGCCTTTGGGCGCTGGGTTTCGGTTTGGTCCCGGTTTCATGAGCGATCATACAAAGATGGGTTTGGACTGTATAGCTAAGCTTTGCATCATTGTAGTTTGAAAGGTTCGACTCCTCGAAATTAGTCCGAGGAGCATTACATTCTCACCATTCCTCCTCCCTTTTTCTTCCTTCTTTCTCCGGGGCCTCTTTTTTAGCTCTCTTTTCCCTTTTATACTAGTATTCACTTCCCCTTCTTCATCTACGTGTCAGTTTCTCCTTATTTGGGGTAATTACTCGTCCTATCAATCTATACATCAGAGTGGTTGGGAAAAGCTTGATAGCATGGTATGGAGTATGGGCTTGTTAGGCGCTGGGCTCCACATTATGGTGTTGGCAGCTTTCTCATTTGTACTGCTCTTGTACTGAGTTTGTCCTTTTCCCACAGACGTTTTGTGAGGTGTTGAGCGTGAGATCGTCCTCGGCCACATTCTTGGGCCGTTAAGGGGCTTTCGTCATACGTCCTCAGCAATAGGCTCCTCGGCTTGGGCTTTGGGCCCTTAATGTGAAGTGGGCTGGGATTTCAAATTTCAGGCCCCACAAAATTTATTTTAAATATTTACTTATTTTTCCTTTACGTAACATGCTATCTTTTATTTTTAAAGATTTTTTTTTTATTTAGTTATCTAATTTAATTTAGTTATTATTTTATATGCAATAGGAATAAGTATACATGTGGAGGTTGATAACTTAATATTGTCCCTGGTAGCTAGTACTTTTTTAGTTTTTTAGTTCTTTTGAGGTGATGATAATATTAGTTGAGCTTGTAAACATAAAATATCATTTTTTTTTAAATTTTTAATTTTTTTTTAGTATTTGTTTTTGTTTTTGTTTTTGTATTTGTATTGAAAGAAAGACAAAGACAAAGACACAATATAATCAATTTATTCATTTTTTTATTATTATATTATTTTTGCATATGAAAAATATGCATTGACCTGATATTGATCCAATCCTAAAAAGTAACAAGAAAAAGGGTCATATATTTTACAAGTCGTTTAAAGTGATTTGTTTTTTTTATATGAACTTGATTGACTCATCCATCTAATAGGTCTATCTTTCTTTTTTCTTTTTCTTTTTTCCTTTTTCTTTTTTAACAAAAATAATGTGAATTCTATTAAGATATTAAATTCTATAAGGACATCATGTAAAACTTGTGTTTTACCCCTTCAATCCCAACATGCCACATTATCTTATCACATATTTAAGTAAAATGCTGATGTGACAATCATTTATTAGATGGTGTAAAACATGAATTTTACACTCCATCTTTACCAAATTTGAACTCATAGTACTTTACCTCCATATGTATATCATGGAGCAATTATGGGCTAGACCTAGCAAATTGGTTGAGTTGATTGGGTTTTGGCTAGATCAAGTTTGAGCCCTAAAAGGGTAGTAACCTTATGACCCTTATCTAGTCCTTTGAGGGTTGGGTTAGTCCGTTGAGGGTCGGGTCACAATCTGATATGACCTATATTTTTTTTACATGCCAAAAATAAATAAATAAATTGATCATATTGTCTTTGTATTCCTTTCAATACAAATAAAAGAACAAATAAATATAGGTTTGATTTTCAATTTTTATTGGGTTGTGTCCCATTATTTATTTGGAGTTGCTTGTGTCCCATTTTGTCTACTTCGGTCCTATTCAGTCCACATTTCTCCTATTCGGTCTACTTTGGTCCATTTTGTCCACTTTGGTCCTAATCTATCCATTCGTTCTTATTCGATCCACTTTAGTTCTATTCAGTCCACCTTGTTCCTATTCAATTGGTCTACTTCATTCCATTTAGTCTAATTTGGTCCATTCGAGCCACTTTAGTCCATTTTGTTCTACTTCACTATATTTTTTGTTCATTTACATAATGAAAGAAGCCATGTTTGGGTTGAAAACACCTATTCTAAATCCAAATTTATTTTAAAAAAATGAATCTCAAAACTCATAATATCTAAAATCTTAAACATAATATTTATTGTTGCTACGCTTTTATTGAGCCATATTAACGTAACATTTCAATCCATTTCAGTACAGTTAATTGTAAGTGAAAGTATTTCTAAAATAAAGGCTATGAACATACAAATGCAATATTTAGGGTAGTTATTTAGATGAATTACATGAGGTTGATTATACATTTAAGAAAAATAAATAAATATATGTATGTATAGTTTTAATTTAAATACATTGTTCAAATTATTCATTCTCTTAAAAGAGATTATCATGTTAATCAAAACTCATATCAAAGTTATACTGAATATGTATAATTTATTCTCTAAATTTTGTTGTAGAAAGAAAGAGATTACTTATGATGGGGAACTAAAAAATACAACACCAAAACATATGATCCCAAAATAGAGTTTTAAAAATCACAATGATTTATAAATATAAAGTAGAAATAATAAAAAATCAAGAGATAAAGAGAGATAATAATCACTTTTTCAAAAGAGAATGTGAGTGAGAATAATATGAAATTTATAGAAAATAATATTAGAAGAAAAAAAGGTAAAAAAATAGTAATAAATACCAAATTATTCAAGTCATGTTATATAATAAAATAACGTTATATTCTTATATATTATATTTATAGTGCAATATGATAACATCCATGAAATTAAAGAGATTAAAAAAGATAACAACTAAAAAAATACAAAACTTAATCACATCAATCCAAAGTAGAGTTCCAAATAATACAAAAATTCATCAACCTATAGTAGAGATGCAAGAAAAAAAATCCAAAAAAAGGAAGAAGAAAAAATTTGAGAGAGAGAAGGAGAGAAATAACATTTTGTGTGTGAGAAAACCATATATAAAATGGGAAAGAGAATTGTAAATTTATAGTAAGAGTAGGAGAATAAGAAAAGCCAAAAATAAAGGAAGATAAATAGATAGAAGAAAAGTGATATTAAGGTAGATAGTAGATGAAATGATAAAACAGAGGGAAAATTTAGAGAAAATATAACAGTAAATTGTAAAATTAATAAGAAAAAAAAAAGAATTAAAAATTGAAAGCTCAAAAATGTGTTAAAAACACAAGAGCTGTTTAGACCCCCAAATAAAAGATTATAGCTCGATTGATTTTACTTTAACTTATACAAAGTGCGAAAAAGAGTAAATACGAGTGGATAAACAAACAAACTACTCTAACCCATAATCATTATAACACAGTAGTAAAATGAATGGTAAAAGAGTAGGGAAGAAGAACGCAAACACAAGATAACATGCCGAAGTGTTATCGAAGAGGAAACCGAAGTACTCAGCATAAAACCTCACCGCCGCCCTCCAAGCGGTAATCGATCCACTAGACAATCAGTTAAGATACGCGAATAGCAAAAGACCCTCTAAGCCTAGTCTACCCAATGCACCTAAGCCCTCCAAGCTCCTACTCCAACAAGGCTTCTCGGAACCGTGTCTTGTCTAGCTTTCCAGATCCCGCAATACGCCTGATTGCATCCACCAAGCCTTCCCGGCTTCTTTTGGTAAATCCCCAAAGCTTCCCCATCTTCAAAACACTCTCTACACTTTGAATAGGTGTAGGTTATGTTTGGGTACAAATCTCCTCTCAAGGTATGACAATGGGAGAGGGAAGGAGAAGAGGCTACAATGATTTCTCACTAAGGATGGGTAGCTCTCTCTCTAAAAGATGGGTGTGTGTGTTGTAGAAAACCTATCTAGGGTTTTTCTCTCTGAATGGTCTCTTCACAATTTGTGGGTAATGAGGGTATATATAGTATGGGTGAAGGGTAAAAAAGTCACATTTAAAAATCTTTCAGGCAGAATGTTTCGTGACTACCTCGCGGGAAGGCTTTACTTGCGAGACACTTGCGAAACTGACAGTCTGGCACGACTCTTCAGCTTCCAGCATGTGCTTCTCACATGGCTCTTTCGCGGGTTAGCTTCTTGTGAGTTTCTCACGAAATCCATTGATTCTTCACCAACTTAATACTAAACCCAATACAATAAAATCCTACAAAATACAAGGAAAAAAATAAAAGCAATTACAACATTTTTTGTCATGGAATAAAGCCAACATAAAACATAGTTGTAAATTATAACTTTACAATCTCCCCCTTTAGCTATTCTGTGACAAAACACCCTATAACAGACTCTAGACCTAAACATGAGTTTGGGAACAATGGAAAAACTCACTCATACCTAAATCTAGAAGCTGTGATGAACTTGGAACATATATACCTGTAACCTGAAACACTTGCACAAAACACATTAGACCTTCAAGGTAAATCAAGTGATAAAATGACAAGTATAATGTAACAAGTAAATTACGATCAAGTAAATATGATGTGAAACATGTGAGCAACTTGATCATACAACAAAACAGTCATATGGAAATGATTACAATGATCATATAGCAAAGCAAATGATCATCCGAATATGCAATCAATAAAGCAAATAGCATAAGGATGTATGCATGTCCAACACATAAGCATGATGCGATGAGAGCAGCAAAGCATAGATACTAAACATAACTCAAAGTACCATAAAACAACGAGAAAATAAGCATAATATAAAATAAAGACAAAACAAGGTTTTCTAAAAAAGGATGTCTTCTCCCCCTTGGTATATGCATCTCCTCAAAGGCTTTCTCCCCCTACGAATGTGCATGAGGTAGAATTTTCCCCCCTAAGAATGTGCACATGAGTCATATAGAAATGACGAAACACATCAATATACTCTCCGGTATACTCTCTCCCTTTTTGTCATGAATAGACAAATGAATCAAGAGGAAGGAGGGAAAGAAAATAAGATATGAACAAGGGTAAACGATGATGCATGAGAGGTGCAAGATGAATGAGAAAATGAAGCTCAAATGAAAGACAAAAACATAAAAAAAAAAATTGCAATAAAGCATAGAGAAAACATGACATGTTAAGGATGATGGAACAGGATATAGACCTAGGCATGACATAGACACAAGAACATGTTATATGTGCTAAAAGGTCTAAAAAGACTTAAATAACATGAGTGAATGCAAAACATGTCAAGTGTTAGAGTGTGTGCAGCAAAGGTACATCTAGTGTGCATCTAATGTGCATGTAAGATGCGTGACCAATGCATGAATAAGCACTCACGGGGCAAAGTGTATAAAACACACCACCAATTATCAAAAAATGATAAACATGAATAATTATGGTGATCCCTAAAATTTGGTACTCATTGGAGTTCAAAACGAGAAAAATGACATTTAAGCATTTTATCAAACACTTGGAGTGCACACACTATACACGTATGTTAAACAATACATGAACATATGAAAATCTTGCCTAAATACATGTTATTTTTGCCACAAGGGGCCAACATCCAAAGCAAATCATCATTTAAAACAAAGCCCAATCAAAAAGATTGACAAAAATTAAGTTTTCCAACTCCCATTTGAAAAAATCATAACTATGAATATAAAACCTCCAAAAACATAATCTAAGGATAAAAAATAATGAAAAGAGTTAAAGATTACTTTAGAGATGTTAATGAAACGAAAAACAACTTAATTTAGTTGGGTTTTGATGTAGAAACATTAAAATAGGGGTTTGGGAGAGGATGTGAGAAGTTTAAAACAAATGACCCACAAAATGTCCTTTAAAAGCTGATCTGGAAATTTTCGCTGGTAATTTCGCTGGTTAGAATCCCATGAAATTTCGTTGGTAAGCCTTACTTGCGAAACAGTCGTGAAACCATCTGTCCAAAACTGAAAAACTTGAGAATTGGACCCTTTAACTCGTGACTGAACTTACGCATGAAATAAGTCACGGAAACATCCAGAAAACATGTTTTTCACACAAAAAAAAATGGGTGATACAAATCACCTCCAAAAGCAAACAAAGAGACCAAAAATCTTTTTGATTTGATCCACATATGGTTGAGCACACACACATCACATTTGAACATGTATAATCACTCAAATGAAATAGATATTCATTGAACATTAGACTTGTGTGTTGTGTGTGTGTATCAAATGTGGAATAGTTCTTAGTCTAGAGTGAAGTTTCAATGATCAATGCAATCAAGTCATATACAACTAGTACTAAGTCAAGTGGTCTATCTTAATTATAGAAATGAACATATATGACTTCCCATAAAAATGATTACAAAATCTTAGAAGCTTTTCTTTTGGCTTCTGCACAAATCATAACATTTGATCATTTATGAATAATACATCTCATTTTGAGATCGGTGTTTGAAATTTTTGATATTTCAATATTGAGAATGATCCTTCGGCTTTTTTAGCACCATACATTCCAATTTAAAATGTCACTTTTCCTTTTTCCTAGTCAAATACTAGTATGTGCGACGGCTTTTGCAGCTCATTATCTCTTTTCATTTTGAGATTTACATTTGTTGAGCTCTTTAAGCAAAAACATAAAAATAAAGGTGGGAAGAGATATATGCACAAGTCTATGCAAGTGTCAAGACCATCAAGACTATTGACCAATCATTCATGACAAGTTTAAAGATCTATTTACAACAATCACATATAGTTTTCAAGATTTCTCCCACAAAGATATATGTGCATACAAAACAAGCAAAGCTCGTAAATGCACTACGCCATTAGTACAAAGATACTAGGCCAAACTTACATGTGATATGAGCTCAAACATATACGATCAAACTTTTTAAAATTTTCACTTTTTATGTGGTTTAGGATTTTTACTCACACAAAACAAAAGCAATAAAGTAAGATCAAAAACAAAAACAAAACAGTGCATATAAAGAGATGCATGATGCACAAATGCATGACAATGAAGCATCTAATGCATGAAGGGTCCCACAGAGATCGAAAGAATTAGATCAAGGACCAAAAGAGCATAAGCTTAACCATAGGAACCCTTCCTCATCCAAATAGAACAATTGTTTGGAATGAGTGTCTCTTGAGAAGTGAGACGAGGGTTGGAAGAATGAGAACTAGAGATGCACATAGACAAGGAGGTAAGAACATCAAAAACTTTCTTCAACAACTTACCATTTTCTCTCAAAATCGGTTTAGCTTTCATAACACAACTTCCAAAAAACTTAAGTTTCTCTTTTCTTTTTATTCTTTTAAGAGCTTGAAACTTAGAGAGCAATGAGGTCTTAGATGACCAAGGAGACCACAATGGTGACAAACAATGGGTTTAGGTCCACTAGACTTTTTAGGAGGGGATCTAGCACTATGGTTTTATTATTTCTTCAACATAGGGCATTGAGGTCTTATGTGACCGATCACACCGCAATGGTGGCAAGTAGGAACAAAATTAAATCCACTCAATTCCCTAGGATGGGACCTAAACAGAGGCATAGGCTTAAGAGCCTTTCTTTCCACTTTTTGATTTCTTTTGTGTGGAGGAATGTACACCGATTTGTCATTTGAGGTAGAACACACAATAGGCACAAAATCGGGTACCATAACATGATTGCAACATAGCTTTTCTTCAATTTTAGCAATATGTTCTGAAAGTTCAAAAACGTGTACAAAAACACTTTTGAACGTTTAGACCCCCAAAAACCAATTTAATCAACACACGCAATATGTTAAACAATAGTGTGCGGAAACTTAACATATGCTATAACATGGTATTGATTAAACAACTATCTAAGCCACAACAAAATAAACCACAGCAGATAATGTAAAGGCAGAGATAGAGAGGAAGGAAGATGCAAACACAGCGATAACACCAGATATGTTATCAAAGAGGAAACCGAAGACCTCGGCGAAAAACCTCTCCGCCGCCCTCCAAGTGGTAATCAATCCACTAGAAAATACAGTTGGGATACAAGGACAGCAATAGACCCTCCAAGCCTAATCTACCCAATGCACCTAAGCCCTCCAAGCTTCTTGCTCCAACGAGGTTGCGCCGAACCTTTTTCTTTTCTAGCTTTCCGGATTCCGCTACTACACCGTAGCATCAACCAATGAACATTGGCTCCTTCCTAACTGCTTCCCAGAATTCCAAACGTCTGTCTCACAGAGATGATAATGGTGAGAACCAGGTTTGGTACAAAGGCCTCTCAAGGATTTGACAATGGAGAGGAAGAGAGTGAGGGATTTTGATGAGACTCTAAGGTAGAGATTGTGGGTAAAACAATCTGGTTTTTCTTTAGGGTTTCTCTCTCAAAATTCTCTCTGGAAGCTCTCTTTCAATCGTGGGTTAAAAGGGTATTTATACTGAAGAGGAGTGGAATGCGAAACGTCAGGTTTTTCCAAAACAGGGGTGGCTCGCGGCTTGACCTCGCGGCTTGACTAAGTCGCGAGTTCCAGTCGCGAGTTAACCGTATGGCCAGTTGTCCTGTTTTGTCCTGTAGTGCTCCAGCTAGCATGACTGTTCATCTTCCAGCATGCTTGGCACGTGTGCAGATTCTGGCGGGTTGAAGCCGCGAGTCCAGTCGCGAGTCCCAGCCGCGACTCTCTGTTTTCTTGCACACTCTTGAGCAATCTTCACACTATCTCACTCACTACCCTTACAACAATCCCACCTAAATACAGGGTTACTAAATGCTGAATTACAAGCAAATTTGGCACGGAATAAAGCCAATTAGATGGTTGAATAAATTCAACCTTACAATCTCCCCCTTTGGCTATTCCGTGACAAAACCCTAAAACAGACTCTAGACTTAACATGTGAGTTGGGAACAGTTGATCAAAACTCACTCACACCTAATTCTAGAAGCTGTGAAGCACTTGAATCATATGAACATAAACTCCTGAAACACAACAATACACCATGATCATTGTAAGCAGAAAATTATAAATGTATATGAAACAGGCAAAAAGAGATCAAGCATAAGATGGAGTTAATGAACAAACCATGGCTTGATCAACCAAGTGAACACCACAAGGTAGTGATCACAGTGTTCATTCACACTTGGAATGAACACAAGGACATACAAGTTAACAAGCACAAGGCAAGACACTTGTATGTACAACACTCAACCAATGCATAGCACACAAGACATATGCATCTAGGAACAATCCTACAAGGGCACAAGAGTGACAGTACATAAACCACAATGCAGAACATTTAGATTTAAAATACTGATTTCACATAGTATAAAGGCTGCACTTAAGCATGGTACATACCACAAGGCCTACAAACTATGCATAAACCATAAACCCTCAAAGCTTACAAAAGCATATGGGTACAAACTAACAAATACCTGAATAACATCATCAAACATATATAAAAGTTTATCCAAGATTATATGAGGAAAGTTAGAAACAGTTATACACCAAAACACAGTGTATCAAAACCAAAATAACCATTAGTTTAGAAGATGAGACGAAAACATAAATATGTGTGTGTGTGTACTCCCCCTATCACTATGCACACTTCCCTTTGAACTTTTTCTCCCCCTTACTGAATGCTCTCCCCCTTTTTGTCACGAATAGCTAAAGACTCTCATCCAACTTCCGTTGAATCTCATCTAGCTGAGTCTCCATAGTCTCGAGGCGCATTTGGACATGGTTGTTTGTGGAGTAGAGAAGTGCCACAAGCTCATCAACTCGTTTCTGAATATGCTCAAGAACACTGCCAACTCTGTCAGTATGAGAAGCAGTTTGTGCTTGCGGAATACCAGCCTGTGAAGCTTCAGGAACATCACGAGATGTAGATGTGGTATGTGCAGGTGTCTCTGAGTCAGGGGCAAATGAAGGACCCGGAGAGATGTGAGCATGTCTTGGTGATTTGGAGGAGTGACTTCTGCTTGCTTGAAGAGTGAACAAAGAAATGGGACGTTGACGAGTCAACATTTTACCATCTGCAGGAGGAGTAATGCCTGCATTAAGGATGAGCTTCATGACGAGACTGCAAAATGGAATGATTCCTCGAGCTGTAGATCGACAAGCGGTCTTCCTCAGGTTGTAGTAGATGTGAGCACATATATCAATGGGGGCTCCGGTAATGAGATCACACAGAAATATAGCTCTCCCAAGATTGATGAATGTAGTGTTGGACAGTGGGTAGAGGTTGGTGAACATGATCAACTTCAGTGTGGTCAACTCAGGTGCAAACTTTGCGGTGCTGATTGAAGTTCCTGCACTAGACACCTCATGATCGTGTCCTAGGATTTGTAGAATTTCCCCAACCTCTGGATTTCGTTCATCATAGGGAGTTAAATTCACATTCTGAGGTCTGGTGATGCTGAGAAGATCTGCGATGGAGTCTGGGGTAACACTAAACTCTGTTCCTCTGACCCAGAAAACGAGGACAGGTCCAAGATCAGAGGCATTGGAGAAGAATTCTTTGACCAGCTCATCCATTGGATCATCAAAGTTTCCGAACAAGTTTGCCCAGTCTCGTTTCTCAAAGATTCGAGGGATGAATGTAGTCCCTAAGGTGTTGAACTCTACTACCCGCTCCACTATAGTTGTTGACTTGTCAAACACATTTGAGTAGGCGTGTGAGTTCAGGGGAACTCTGAATCTATCCTCATTGGGATCTTGAGATGCTTGAGATGATAGACGAGTCCTTTTAGCAACTGGGGATGCTGATTCGTCAGCAACAATGTCTTTACCCCTGGAAGATCGACGAGACATCTGCAAGAGAACAGACCAACAGAAAAGAACCAAGCAACAATACCCCACAAAAGATTGTCAACAAGATTCAGTATAAACAATATTTCAATATAAAAACCCAGACTGAATATAGTGCAGACCCAAACCACAGAAGCACAAATCAATACGTGCATCAAACTTGGTGAAAGTGCACCAAGACAAAGAAAGACGCAACAACTGTCATTGAGACAGGTTAACATGACCATGATATGCAATAACAAACAGCATATGAACATTTAGAACAGATAACAAACATTACTCCAACAGAGACATGAACATGGGGAAAATATTTCAATCATGAAGAAACCTAACATCCACACATCAATATTCAGGCAAGAGTAATGAGTAAGTCACAAAAACACCAAACCCATTTCAGAAAAGATTCTCAGATTCAATAATCAGCAAAAATTCAGAACAATGAAAAACACATTGACTGCTCAGCATGAAAAACGGGTGAGAATAATATCAAAAACAAGATACTCCAAACCCATTACACATAGAGATAAGAATATCGAACACAATACCAGTCCAAACAGTAACAGAAATATGCAGGAAAAAGAAACTGAGATTAAAAAATCAAAACCCATACCTTTTCTTGATGATTTGGAGAAGAAATGAAGCACCAAAAGGGTTTGAAAAAAATGGATTCACGAAGAGGTTTGGGAGAAAACAGCAGTTTTAAGAGAAGGTGAACAGTTACAAAAGTTCGAGGGAAAACTGAAAGAGGTTTAAAAACTGCTCCTGTTTCTGCAAAACACGCGATTTTCGCGACTGGTTCAAGTCGCCACACAGTCGCCAGCTCAAGCCGCCAAAGCACTCAAGAGGAAAATTTTGAAAAATTTTTCTAAGTGTTTTTCGCGACTGGAAGGTCTACCCGCGAGTGAGTCGCGAGCTGAGCCGCGAAAATCTCTGAGTGAATCTCGCGACTGGACCTTCCACTCGCGAACAAGTCGCCAAAACTGACCAGCGAAGATGCGACTGAGGCTCGCTACTTGACACACCCGCGACTGAGCCGCCAAAACAGGGCAAAACTGTATTTTTGAAATTTTTCAGATTTTTCAGCAAAACACTTTCCAAAAACACCTAAAACACTCAAAAATCTTTTTGTGCTTGAATTAACAAAGATTGAGCATGTGAAAACACATTTTATCAAGTACAATCACACAAATGAATATGGCATTTATCAAACATAAACTTGTGTGTTGTGTGTGGATATCAACAATGAAATAGTCCTTTGTCTAATGTGAAGCTTCAATGATCAATTCAACCAAGGCATACACAATTAGCACTAGATCATGTGACCAATCTCAATTATAGAAATATGAATATATGACTTCCCACACAACTTGATAACATAACTTGGAGCCTTTCATTTGACTCCACTTTCAGCCATAACATTTGATCTTTTGAGGCAATCATCTCTCATTGTGAGAGGGATATATAACATTTTTCTTTGAAGAATAGGCCTTTGGCCTTTTTGAAAGAAATTTCACTTTTAATATAAAGTCGCTTACCCTTTTTCCTAGTCAAATACTAGAATGTGCGACAGGCTTTTGCAGCTCAATATCTCTTTTCATTTGGAGATTTACATTTAGTGAGCTCTTTTTAGCAAAAAAAAAAATAAAAAGGTGGGAAGAGATATAGACACAAGTCTATGCAAGTTTCAAGATCAACATAACCATTCACTAATCATTCATGACAAGTTTGAAGATCTATTTACAACAATCACATATATTTCAAGATTTTTCCCATAGTGATATGAGTGCATGAAAACAAGTAATGTTCGAAAATGCACAAAGCCATTAGCACAAAGGTACACGGCAAAACGAGTTTTAAGACAAAAACTCAACAAAGTCAATCAAGCCTTTTGATTTTCAAATTTTTTATGTAATTTTGGATTTTTGACTCAAGAAACAAAAAGATTGATAAAACACAATTAAGAAAAATTCACAAACAAACAAACAAAATCAAAAACAACAAGCATATCAAACAACCATAGTCACAAAGCATAGGAAGTATTAATGCATGGACATGTTGTAATGCTTATGCATGAGTACCCCTTTTCACCCACACGACACTTGCGTTTGGGGTGATTTCCTTAGAGGATTGGGTACGGGAGTTAGGGCTTTCAAACCTTCGTGAGAAGCTTTCCAAGCAGTTGGTGAATGCACCAATCATCTTCATCACGTCCATCATTCCGGGATCTCCATGTTGCTCTCTAGGTTGATCACCTGCCCAAGTTCTCCTATCAACTCTTGGTCCTCCTGACCTTTGAGGAGTAGCACTGTTCATTGCCCTCAGCTTTTGGCAATTTGGTCGAGTGTGCCCTTGAAGTCCGCAATAATGGCACACATACATTCCTCTAGGACCTCTTTGTGGTCGTGGACGTGACTTGGCACGAGACTCGGACCTGCCCATAGACTGATTTCGATGATTCAGCATCCGTTGTTCTACCACATTCTTCTTTTTCTCCACCTCGAGGTTCACACTCGTAGAGTCAGCTACAACTGGATCTTTGGACTTCACAAACTTCACTTCTTTGGTGACATTTCCAGTTGAGCTACTTCCTCCGGTATATCCCAGTCCGGATTTGTCTGAGAAGCTCTTTTGAGATGATATAACATCATCAAGCTTCTTGGTGGTGACCCTCTCTATTTTTGCATTTGCTTGAACAACCTCATTCTCAAGGAATCTCACTTTAGTGTAGGCTTCGGACAGCTCACCATTAAGAGTTTCAATCTCGCATTTGGCCTCCCTATACCGGATTAGGAGACTTTTGTAATCCTCCTCAGCCTTCTTCATCTTTCTCACAGCTGCCTTGGCTACCCTTGTGTATTCACCTGATTTCTCCAAAAGTGAGTTGTAATTTTCTTGAAGAGTTGCTGTGCTTTCTTCTTCTTCAGCTTCTGATTCTTCAGCAATTCCTAGTGAGTCATCCTCACTATGTTCTCCAAGGTCTTGAACAAGCAAATTCAATTCATCCGAAGGCTCAACATGAGCAATAGTCATGAAAGCTGAGTAGTTCCCTTCTCCATCACAACTCTCTTCAGATTCTGAGTCGGACGAGTCTGAATCACTCAAGGTTGTGGCATACACCTTGCCTTTTGATTTCAAATAGTTAGGACATTCCCTCTTGAAGTGTCCATGCCCGTTGCATTCAAAACAAGTAACACCTTGTGTGGATTGGGATTCTTTTCCATCTTTCCTTTGGAAATCCCTCTTCTCCCTTCCAGAATTTTGGAATTTTCTCTTATCATCAAATTTTCCATTGTTTTTGAATTTCAAAAACTTCTTGAAATTTTTAACAAGATAGGCTACATCCTTGTCCACCATATCTTCTCCCGAAGAGCCTTGATCTTCCACCTTCTCATTAACAGTCTTTAGAGCAATGGATTTACCCTTCCGTTGATTTGGCAGCGACATTTCATAGGTTTGTAGAGAACCAACCAGCTCCTGAACCTTGATGTCGTCAAGATCCTTGCTCTCTTCAATGGCTGTTACTTTGGCACGGAAGCTTTCCGGCAATGATCGAAGGATCTTCCTTACAATCTTAGAGTCCTCCATCTTCTCCCCCAAGTTAAACTTGCTGACAACCACTTCATTTAACTTCCCATAGAACGAGTCGAAAGACTCATCCTCACTCATCTTGAGCTCCTCAAACCGAGTGGTTAGCATTTGTAACTTGGTATCTTTCACCTTCTTCGTGCCTTCATAAGTTGTTTCCAGAATCTCCCATGCATCTTTGGCAATAGTAATGTGAGAAATCCTGTGAAATTCATCTGGAGACACACCACAGAAAATAGCATTTAGTGCTTTACTGTTAGCATTAGATGTAGCAAGTGCTGCCTTATCCCATGTGGATTTGGCTGCCTCAGGTTTGGCCCAACCAATCTCAACAGCATCCCACACGGATTCATCAATAGAGCATAAAAAGGCTCTCATACGAACCTTCCAAAATGCATAATTACTTCCATCAAAATATGGAGGTGCATTAAGGGATTGAGACCTATCCATCTCAAAAAGAAAGGGAGTCAAGGATCACACAATGGTAATGAAACCAAACAGATGTGTACCCGCTCTGATACCAATTGAAAGTTCAAAAACGTGTACAAAAACACTTTTGAACGTTTAGACCCCCAAAAACCAATTTAATCAACACACGCAATATGTTAAACAATAGTGTGCGGAAACTTAACATATGCTATAACATGGTATTGATTAAACAACTATCTAAGCCACAACAAAATAAACCACAGCAGATAATGTAAAGGCAGAGATAGAGAGGAAGGAAGATGCAAACACAGCGATAACACCAGATATGTTATCGAAGAGGAAACCGAAGACCTCGGCGAAAAACCTCTCCGCCGCCCTCCAAGCGGTAATCAATCCACTAGAAAATACAGTTGGGATACAAGGACAGCAATAGACCCTCCAAGCCTAATCTACCCAATGCACCTAAGCCCTCCAAGCTTCTTGCTCCAACGAGGTTGCGCCGAACCTTTTTCTTTTCTAGCTTTCCGGATTCCGCTACTACACCGTAGCATCAACCAATGAACATTGGCTCCTTCCTAACTGCTTCCCAGAATTCCAAACGTCTGTCTCACAGAGATGATAATGGTGAGAACCAGGTTTGGTATAAAGGCCTCTCAAGGATTTGACAATGGAGAGGAAGAGAGTGAGGGATTTTGATGAGACTCTAAGGTAGAGATTGTGGGTAAAACAATCTGGTTTTTCTTTAGGGTTTCTCTCTCAAAATTCTCTCTGGAAGCTCTCTTTCAATCGTGGGTTAAAAGGGTATTTATACTGAAGAGGAGTGGAATGCGAAACGTCAGGTTTTTCCAAAACAGGGGTGGCTCGCGGCTTGACCTCGCGGCTTGACTAAGTCGCGAGTTCCAGTCGCGAGTTAACCGTATGGCCAGTTGTCCTGTTTTGTCCTGTAGTGCTCCAGCTAGCATGACTGTTCATCTTCCAGCATGCTTGGTACGTGTGCAGATTCTGGCGGGTTGAAGCCGCGAGTCCAGTCGCGAGTCCCAGCCGCGACTCTCTGTTTTCTTGCACACTCTTGAGCAATCTTCACACTATCTCACTCACTACCCTTACAACAATCCCACCTAAATACAGGGTTACTAAATGCTGAATTACAAGCAAATTTGGCACGGAATAAAGCCAATTAGATGGTTGAATAAATTCAACCTTACATGTTCAGCAATCAAACACTTGGTATGCATCTTAAGAGATTCATTTTCACATTTAAGATCATCAACTAGTTTGTTAGACAAAACAAGTTTAGCATCCAAGTCTATATTCAAACATTCAAACTCTTTCATCTTTTCAAGACAATTTTCAGCAAGCTTCTTATATTTTTCAACCAATTTATTGGATTCATTGAGCTTAGCAATCAAATCATCATTTTCACCAGTGAACTTGCTCAAATTCTCATGAAACTTCCTAAACTTTTTCTTCAAGAGTCTGACATTTGGAATATCAACAACAACACCCATAGATTCATGTAACATGTTATCATAATTTTGAGGATTAACACTCATAGATGCATTTTCACAAACACATGGCATGTTACAATCAACAACATCCATAGAATCATACAAAGCATTATCCATGACAATACACACAAGGGGTCAAGGATCACACTTAGGTAATGAAACCAAAACAAGTGTACCCGCTCTGATACCAATTGAAAGCTCGAAAATGTGTTAAAAACACAAGAGCTGTTTAGACCCCTAAATAAAAGATTACGGCTCGATTGATTTTACTCTAACTTATACAAAGTGCGGAAAAGAGTAAATGCGAGTGGATAAACAAACAAACTACTCTAACCCATAATCATTATAACACAGCAGTAAAATGAAAGGTAAAAGAGTAGGGAAGAAGAATGCAAACACAAGATAACACGCCGATGTGTTATCAAAGAGGAAACCAAAGTACTCGGCGTAAAACCTTTTCGCCGATCTCTAAGCGGTAATTGATCCACTAGACAATCAGTTGGGATACGCGAATAGCAAAAGACCCTCCAAGCCTAGTCTACCCAATGCACCTAAGCCTTCCAAGCTCCTACTCCAACAAGGCTTCTCGGAACCGTGTCTTGTCTAATTTTCGGGATCCCGCAATACGCCAGATTGCATTCGCCAAGCCTCACCAGCTTCTTTTTGCAAATCCCCAAAGCTTCCTAAGCTCCAAAACACTCTCTACACTCTGAATATGTGTGGGTTGTGTTTGGGTACAAATCTCCTCTCAAGGTATGACAATGGGAGAGAGAAGGAGAAGAGGTTACAATGATTTCTCACTAAGGATGGGTAGCTCTCTCTCTAAAAGATAGGTGTGTGTGTTGTAGAAAACCTATCTAGGGTTTTTCTCTCTGAATGGCCTTTTCACAATTTGTAGGTAATGAGGGTATATATAGTATGGGTGAAGGGTAAGAAAGTCACACTTAAAAATCCTCCAAGCAGAATGTTTAGCGACTACCTCGCGGGAAGGCCTTACCCGCGAGATACTCTCGAAACTGACAGCCTGGCACGATTCTTCAGCTTCTAGCATGTGCTTCTCACATGACTCTTTCGCGGGTTAGCTTCTCGTGAGCTTCTCGCGAAATCCACTGATTCTTCATTTTGTACTGGATTTTTCACCAACTTAATACTAAACCTAATACAATAAAATCCCACAAAATACAAGGAATAAAATTAAAGCAATTATGACATTTTTTGTCATGGAATAAAACCAACATAAAACATAGTTGTAAATCATAACTTCACAAAAATGATAGAGAGTGTTAAAAATGGGTGAATGATGTGACTCAACAAGAACGTAGCAATAATAAATGCTATGCTTTAACTTTAAGATATATATAGAATATAGATTATAGTTTTTTAAAATAAGAAGGGGAGAGAGAGAGAGAGATTAGTGTCGGGACTAGGTATCCATTGGCAAGAAATTTGGGTAGGTATTAGGTACGAGTGGTAATTGGGTTTTGGAGTTTGGGTATCGACTGGTATAATTTTTAGGTCAGGCTTGGGTATACTGGACCCAAATTTGTTCCGTGGCCATTCCTAACTTGCCTCTTAGACTTAAATATGTAATTTTTGAAGCTGCCACTGAACCATAATGTCTACTACTTAAATGGGGGATGATGAACTTGAGTGAAAACTTCTTAAATACATGTTGAACTTGAAGTAACCCTTAAGTTGGTCTTGTTCCAAAACTTTTAGAGCACCCACAGTAGATGTGGGATATGTGCCAAATGCTAAATATTTGGCACATATCCCACACCAAACCTAGTTTAAGCCCATTTATCAGATGTTGTAAATGTTAAATTTTTTGCAACTTGCTACAGTAAAATCACAAATATACAACTGTACGGTACGCTGTGGTATATTGGTTTATTAATTTTTTATTTCTCTTTCAACCCTCATATCTCTTTCATTTCTCCTTTAGCTCACCGCCTCCATCTCCATCTCCACTCTCCCATTCTTTTTCTTCTTCCCTCTTCCCCGTTGCTCTATTGTCTTCCCGTTCACGAATATGAGCCACCATCAATTTCGTTTCTACCATCACTGATCTATATCCTTCACCAGTTTTTTTCCCCTTTTGTTCGCTCTGTCCTCTTTGTTCTATCGGTGTCGGGTCTGGTTTATTTGTCTCCGTTTTGGTTGTGATTTCCGATTGTGGGTCTGGTTTTATTTTCCGATTGTGATCGGCGTGGGCGTAGGCCTTTGGGTTATGGGTCTCTTCTCTCTGTTTTTTTTCCCTTTTGTTCGCTCTATCCTCTCTGTTCTATCGGCGTCGGTCTGGTTGTGGGTCTTCCCCGTTGCTCTATTGTCTTCCCGTTCATGAATATGAGCCACCATCAATTTCGTCTCTACCATCACTGATCTATATCCTTCACCGGTTTTTTTCCCCTTTTGTTCGCTCTGTCCTCTCTGTTCTATCGGTGTCGGGTCTGGTTTATTTGTCTCCGTTTTGGTTGTGATTTCCGATTGTGGGTCTGGTTTTATTTTCCGATTGTGATCGGCGTGGGCGTAGGCCTTTGGGTTATGGGTCTCTCCTCTCTGTTTTTTTCCCCTTTTGTTCGCTCTGTCCTCTTTGTTCTATCGGCGTCGGTCTGGTTGTGGGTCTTCCCCGTTGCTCTATTGTCTTCCCGTTCATGAATATGAGCCACCATCAATTTCGTCTCTACCATCACTGATCTATATCCTTCACCGGTTTTTTTCCCCTTTTGTTCGCTCTGTCCTCTCTGTTCTATCGGTGTCGGGTCTGGTTTATTTGTCTCCGTTTTGGTTGTGATTTCCGATTGTGGGTCTGGTTTTATTTTCCGATTGTGATCGGCGTGGGCGTAGGCCTTTGGGTTATGGGTCTCTCCTCTCTGTTTTTTTCCCTTTTGTTCGCTCTATCCTCTCTGTTCTATCGGTGTCGGTCTGGTTGTGGGTCTGGGTTATGGTTGTGATTTCCGATTGTGGGTCTAGTTTTATTTTCCGATTGTGATCGGCATGGGCATAGGCCTTTGGGTTGTGGGTCTCTTCTCTCTGTTCTATATCCTAGTGAACTGACCGAGCCCTTTCGTCTCATCAGAGAGTAGGCTCTTTGAATCAATTCTTGGCGAAAGAACTTTGTGAGTGGACTTCCGGTTTCGTGAAAGAGGCCCTGGTGAAATCTTCCATGGAATTTCTGCTATTGACTTATTATTATTAGTTTATGGTTTTTTGATTCTCAATTGGTAAGTTGTATAGGCAGTGAGGATGATGTCAATACCATCAAACTATGAAAGCTTTAAGGCTTGTAGATGTCATAAGAAATGATTTCTCTTTGATCCCTTTTTCTTAAACTCTATTTACTTTGAATAGTGTTTTATGTTTTGCATTTGATTTCTTCCTTGTGCTATTCCTAGACTGCATGTGTTATGACATGTTTACTAAGACTTTTTCCTTGATGCATCTGAAGTGTCTTGTATTGAATGTTGGTTTGATCATTTATATTACTAATGTGAGAGAAAAAAAATTATGTAATAGTAGTGCTATGGTGGTGGATTAACTTGCCATGCATAAGATATTTTCTCCTTGATGATTACTGTCAAAAGAAAATAGATTTTACACAAATTGGTGGTGGGTGTTGACAAATTACTTGGTATAGTTTTTTTATTACATGATCAACTAGTTCTATTCACATGTTAGGACACAATGCCACATGTATGCATTCTCTGAACCGTCTGCTTACTTGTAAATGAAATGATTGGAATTAGTGGTTGGACAATAGAGTTTGTGTTTACATAAGCTTGAGCTCTTTGAATTGTCTCCATGTACTCATATTCATAGCCTATTGGCTTTAAGCTGGAATTGTTTCACAGTGTTTGTATGAATTCCCTTTTTTTTTCCTACTCTTTATTTTTAAACATTCCTCTCCTCCAATACCAAAAATATGATCAACATTTGAATAAAACATTTTTCTCCCCTATTTATGTTGTCTTCTTTTTCGGTCCAAATTATTATAATTTTTCTCTAATTCACAAAAAGTAGGACTGCTTAATCTTTTTGTTTTTGTTTCTATCTCTCTCTCTCTCTCTCTCTTTCTCTCTCTCTCTCTCTCTCTCTATATATATATATATATATAGAGAGAGAGAGAGAGAGAGAGAGAGAGCTATATATAGAGAGAGAGAGAGAGAAAGAGAGAGAGCTTAATGAATATGTATATGAATGGCATGAATTGGGAGAAAAAAATTATCAAAATTAAAAGTTAAATGTCAGTTCTTTTCCCAATATTTATAAAGAAGTAAAAGATAGTTCAAGTAGTGACACATGTGATGACTTATGATCGATGATGATGTGTAGATTCTTTTTTCTTTCTTTTCTAGTGGTAGAATCTTTCATTATATGAAACAACCAACAATACAAGGTAGCTAATTACCAAACCAAGAGCTCTAACCACATAAATTGTTTGTAGGAGATATTGATTATCTTATCCTTTAGAGATAGCCAACTGATTACTGTCCATGCAGTACACTTCCTGTCCATTGAAAATGTTATGTGCTTATCCTTCTTTTATAAGATATTGCAATCAAACCTTCTTTTAAAGTTATTGATTTCATTTCATATTATGATAATGGCATCTATATTGATAATTGCTTTCTAATGTTTTCTTATAGTTTATCTCCATGGGTCATTCTTTTTTTCGTAAATTGCTTGATGATGACTTAGATGAAGATGAGATAATTATAAAACTTCTCACGGGTTCGACACAACAACGTAAGCATCGTCGGTATATCGAACGTAATCATTTGGCAGGCCATAGAAGGCTTTATGATAACTACTTTTCCGAAGAACCTGTATATCCTCCCAACTTATTTCGAAGGAGATTTCGAATGAGACATTCTCTTTTTCTCCGAATCTTATCTAGGGTAGAAGCTCATGAACCTTACTTTACCCAAAAAAGAAATGCTACCAAAAAGCTTGGTCTATCTCCCCTTCAAAAGATGACCGCTGCACTTAGGATGCTTGCTTATGGAGTAGCGGCTGATTTTATGGATGAATATGTGAGAATAGCAGAAACCACTGCAATAACTAGTTTGAAAAAAATTGTTGCAGCAGTGGTTGCTATTTTTTCAGAGGAATACTTGAGGTCACCAAACAATGAAGACATCGCTAGATTGTTAGCCCATGGCCAAAACCGTGGATTTCCAGGCATGCTGGAAAGTATTGATTGCATGCATTGGAAATGGAAAAATTTTCCAACTGCATGGAAAGGGATGTATTGTAGTCATATTCGTGAGCCAAGTATTATTTTGGAAGCAGTGGCTTCATATGATCTTTGGATATGGCACTCATTTTTTGGGTTACCTGGGTCAAACAATGATATTAATGTGTTGAAGTGGTCTCATGTATTTTCTGAGCTTGCACAAGGACGTGCTCCTGCAGTTAATTACTCAATTAATGGTGATAATTACACAATGGGATACTATCTTGCCGATGGCATATATCCACAATGGTCAACATTTGTGAAGACAATCCCAAGGCCACTAGGAGCAAAAAGAAAATTATTTGCAAAAGCTTAGGAGGCATATAGGAAGGATGTAGAGCGTGCATTTGGAGTGCTTCAAGCATGATTTGCTATTGTACGTGGACCTGCACAGTTTTTCTATCATGAAACACTACAAGACATTATGAAAGCGTGCATAATTCTTCATAACATGATTATTGAAGATGAGCGAGATGAAGCTGAAGCAGTGGACTTAGATTATGAAAAAATTGATGAGATTTCATGTACACCAATGTCACGTGAGCCAACAAATGAATTTATGGAATTCATTCAAGTTCATCAATGCATTAGGGATCGAGAAGTTCATTCTCAACTCCAAATGAATCTCGTTGAACATTTATGGCAATTACAAGGAGAGTCATGAAAACTTTTGGTTTTGTTTATTTGTCTCCTTTTCTTTATGGAGTTGTCATTAAAACTTTTGATTTGGTTTATTTGTTTCATTTTGTTTTTATGAAGCTACCATTAAAACTCATTGGCTATGTTGTTTTGTTGTGTTAAGTTTAGTATTAGCCAATTGTTTTGTTGTGTTAAATTTAAGTACTATTTGTCATCAAGGAAGTGGCAAGCTCAACTATGTTTAATTCAATGGGTTTTGTGTGAGTTAATGTTATTGGATATGAGTTATTTGTGTAAGTTTTTTGTGTGAGTTAATGTTATTAGATATGAGTTATTTGAGTTATTGGATATGACAGGTTCTAAGTATTTGAGTTAAAATGTTATTGGATATGAGTTATTTGAGTTATTGGATATGACAGGTTCTAAGTATTTGAGTTAAAAATATGATAGTTGAATTAAGAGTATTTTCAGTTTTCAGAATTTTGTCATGCATGTAATACTGTGGCTGATGCTCACAATAGGCCAAACTTTGTACAGGGCAGCAGGTGTGGCTGGATTACATCCCAGCTGACATTGCGCCTCTAGTTTCATTTGATGCCCATTGAGGTTCTTTCAATAAAGCCCAGGCTGGCTAGTTTCTCAAAAAAAAAAAAAAAAAAAAAAAAAAAATTAAGAGTATTGTTTGAAGCCCAGGCAGGTTGGCCGGTTTCTAAAAAAAAATAAATAAATAAGAGTATTGTTTGAAGCCCAGGCAGGCTGGCTGGTTTCTAAAAAAAAAAAAAAAAAATTAAGAGTATTGTTTGAAGCCCAGGCTGGCTGGTTTCTACCAAAAAAGAAAAAAAAAAAAGAATTAAGAGTATTGTTTGAAATGTTACCGTTGAGATTTGAAAGAAAATGGAAAATGTTAATGTTAGAACAAATAATAAAAAAAGGATAAAATAAGAATTAAAAAGAATTAAAAAATAATATTTAAATGAAGTGGTAAAAATATAGAATATCTGATAAATGAGATATTGTAAAATAATATGGTAAAATAATAAAGTAGACTTTTGATGTGGTAAAATGATATAATATTTACAACGGCTGTTACGGATGCTCTTAGACTTCCATTCCATTTTTGTGCTTATATACTTAACGTGAGCAGAACCACCTAAAGGCTAAAACTCATTAATTATTTTCAGCTTTTGTGCCTATACCTAACGTGAGAACTTCCATTCCAACTTTTGTGCCTAATAGCCTATACCTAACGTGAGAACCATTTGATACTCTTTAATTTTTTTGGGATTGAATGGACGCTTCCTGTCTAATCCCTTGTCATATAAATATATGATGAACATCTTATAACTTATGAACGCCGATTGTTTGTTCCTTACAAAAGCTATCACATGAAAAGAAAAGAAAAGAAAAGAAAGTACAAAAACAAAAAGATGATGAAGCTATAGAATTTATTCAACCATGCATGTCCAAAAACATTGACCACAACAAAATTGACACATTATCAGATAATGAGGCGCACTTTCAGCTAATAGAGGAGTGATTTGATGTGTATCAGAGCAGCTTACCACTTTGTCATCGTTGAATTGGAGTATCAATTATTATTATCAGAGCCACGCCCACGTTACATCAATTGGTATCATAGTCAAGCTACGCTCCATCTATAGTTCTTAAAACATCATACCAAGCATTACTAGAAAGGATCTGAAAAATATAAAAAATAAATAGATAAGTATTAATAAAAATAGGTAGATCACAATAGTAATATAAAATACTATTTCAAAATTAAGTAAAATGTTATGTGCACAACATTTTTACAACAAATATTATGTGGCAAGTTGTTATTGGTGAGCAAAAAAGTAATTTTAATTGTGAATTCAAATTAAAACTAGAGACATCTTACTACTTAAGATTTGTTATAAAAATATTGTGAACGTAGTAATTCTCCAAAATTAACCCAAATGCAAAATAAACTGAAAAACCTCTCTTTCAAATATAAGGAAGGCTATGACTTAAGGAAAGAGTAAAAAGAGAGCATAATCTAAATCAAATAGAAATAATTAATATTCCAAAATAAAGCCAGCCAAACCCAAGAAGGAATAAGAATTTAACACAAAGTGAAAGTTAATCAGGTGACTTCTTGAGGAGACCTCCCAAACCAAATAGCCGTACTAATGGCTTTGTTGTATGCGGCACTACTTATTCAAGCCACGCATCAAGAAGTTCATACCAAGGAAAATCATACCATAATATGTCAACTTCCTCAAATATGGACGAGAGAGTTGAGAGGATGAAGCAGGCTGCTCAACATGGAAATATTGATGCCTTTTACATCATAATTGAGGAGGATGTACAACTTTTGGAGTACATAGATAAGCTATCATTTGTTGATACTCCTTTACACATAGCTGCATATGCTGGGCACATCCCATTTGCCATGGAGCTGATGAGATTAAAGCCCTCATTTTCTAGGAAGCTTAATCCAAATGGGTTCAGCCCTATTCACCTTGCTCTAAAAAATGGGCATGGCGAGCTGGTGCGTCGGCTTCTAGAGGTAGATGGGGAACTTTTCCGTGTAAAAGGAAGGGAGGGTGTCACCCCCTTGCATTATGTAGCAGCAACAGATGATTACCTTGATCAATTGGAAAAATTTCTCGAGTTCTGTCCACATTCTATTGAAGATGTGACAATTCGAAATGAGAATGCTCTGCATATTGCCTTGAAGTACGACAAGTTGGATGCTTTTATACGCTTGGTGCGATGGCTCCGAAAGAATTGGTCTCGACATTCAATATTGTGGGAGAGTAAAGTCCTGAACTGGAAGGATGAGAAAGGCAACACGCCATTGCACATTGCAGTATACAAAAATCAACCCAAGGCAAGCCCTCTACATTCCTCAATTATTTACGAACTAAAGAAACATTGCAAAGTTTGTGTTGTGTACATCTATAAATAGTGATCAACTGTAGGATCATAATTAAGAGCTTAATGTCTAAAACTTATGCCAAAAAACCGTTATCTTTTTTTGATTCGATAGCTTTGCAAATTGCTACTAATTAGTACATCATGATTAATTATTTTTGGTGTATCACTACATTTTGCAGGCTGTGAAGAAGTTATTATTATATTCAGGTATTAATATATACGCTAAGAATTTAGAGGAGAAGACAGCAGGGGATATCTTGGTACAACAAAATCAAATAGAAAACCGTGAGATCAAGGTTATGCTACGGCGTGTTGGAGCTATTCGAGCTCCATCTCTTCCTGGAGTAACTTATTATGCACGTTACCTATGGTCCATGTTCTCACATGTTGAGAAAGCAAGAATGCATTGTCTTGGTGAATGGACTGAAATATCAGACGACAGGCGCAATATGCTTTTGGTGGTTGCTACACTTCTTATGACTGTCACCTATCAAGGAGTACTCAGCCCTCCTGGGGGACTTTGGCAAGATGACTACCATCCTGAACCCAATACCACATTACCGGCCACCAGAAAATTCAATTCAAGTGCTCCTATTCCAAACGAAGCAGGGACACCTGTTGATCTTCGATATTTTCCTTTCTGGGTGTTCTTGTCATTAAATTCTTTGACATTTATGCTCTCGTACTCAACAATTCTTCTTCTAATTCCAACCCAACGCATTTATCGAATAGTCCGCCTATCTCTTATTTCCCTATCTGTTTGCTATATAGTTTCCTTGACTGTCATAATCCCAACTAGATTTTGGGAAACTTTTTGGTATGTTTCTATTTGCCTGCTTCTTTGTATCTTCCTACTAAATACTTCTGCTACTTGTGTAGCATGGTCTTATAAGGCTTGTCTCTAATTTTTGGTCAACTCTATTCTCATCTACTCTCCCTTAATTTAAATGGACTATAAAAGACTGTAAGGTTCAATGCTAAGTCGTTTGCTGATTCGTTCATGGAGGAAGAATTGACAGGGAAATTCTTTTAATGTAAGTAAGCCATGCTTGGAGCTGTATGCATCTTAAATGTGTGTCAATTTTTACTGTTTCCTTTCCCACTAAGAAATTTTGAATGTAAAATTTAGCTAATGTTTCTAAGGCAAGTACTAAATGTCATCAGTGAATAAAATGAATTTTGCAATAAAGCAATCTAGTTGCCATTGCATTATTTATGTTTTGAATTTGTAAATCAAATTTGTAATCCAAACGATGTTGCTTATGTGGCTTTAATATGCGCAAAACAGTCTTTGCATGATGAAAATTTTAATTATTGCATACATTAATATTTATATATATATATATATATATATTTTTTTTTTAAATAATGGAAAGAAAATGAGGAAATGTTTGTTGATGTAACTCAATAGAAACATAGCAATGATAAATGTTATCTTTAAAATTTAGATATTATATAGATTTGTTCTCTTACTAAGAAATTTTGTGTATAAAATTTAGGTTATGGGGAGAGATCTTCCTCTTCCTCTTCCTCTTTTTGTATCTATTTTTTTTTTTTCTATTTTCCAAACAAGCAATATATCATTTCTTCTTTTTAAAATGATAACAATATATATTATCATCTATGTAAGGTTGAATTTATTCAACCATCTAATTGGCTTTATTCCGTGCCAAATTTGCTTGTAATTCAGCATTTAGTAACCCTGTATTTAGGTGGGTTTGTTGTAAGGGTAGTGAGTGAGATAGAGTGAAGATTGCTCAAGAGTGTGCAAGAAAACAGAGAGTCGCGGCTGGGACTCACGGGTGGACTCGTGGCTGCAAGCCGCCAGAAGCTGCACACGTGCCAAGCATGTTGGAAGATGAATAGTCATGCTAGCTGGAGCACTACAGGACAAAACAGGACAACTGGCCATACGGTTAACTCGCAACTGGATCTCGTGACTTAGTCAAGCCGCGAGGTCAAGCCGCGAGCCACCCCTGTTTTGTAAAACCTGACGTTTCACATTCCTCTCCCACTCCAGTATAAATACCCATTTTACCCACGATTGAAAGAGAGCTTCCAGAGAGAATTTTGAGAGAGAAACCCTAAAGAAAAACAAGATTGTTTCACACACAATCCCTACCTTAGAGTCTCTTCAAATTCCTCAACTCTCTTCCTCTCCATTGTCAAATCCTTGAGAGGCATTATACCAAACCTGGTTCTCACCATCATCATCACTGTGAGACAGTTGTTTGGAGTTCTGGGAAGCAGTTAGGAAGGAGCCAATCTTCATTGGTTGATGCTATGGTTTAGTAGCGGAATCCGGGAAGCTAGAAAAGAAAAAGGTTCGGCGCAACCTCGTTGGAGCAAGAAGCTTGGAGGGCTTAGGTGCACTGGGTAGATTAGGCTTGGAGGGTCTATTGCTGTCCTTGTATCCCAACTGTATTTTCTAGTGGATTGATTACCGCTTGGAGGGCGGCGGAGAGGTTTTACGCCGAGGACTTCGGTTTCCTCTTCGATAACACATCGTGTGTTGTCTTTGTGTTTGCATCTTCCTTCCTCTCTATCTTTGCCTTTACATTATCTGCTGTGGTTTTATTTTGTTATGGCTTAGATAGTATTTAACCAATTTCATATTATAGCATGTGTTAAGTTTCCGCACATTAGTTGTTTGACATATTGCTTGATTTGGTTAAGTTGTAATTTGGGGGTCTAAACGTTCAAAGGTGTTTTGTACACGTTTTTGAACTTTCAATTGGTATCAGAGCGGCTACACTGCTATTGGTTTCATTACCATTGTGTGATCCTTGACTCCCTTTTGAGATGGATAGGTCTCAATCCCTTAATGCACCTCCATATTTTGATGGTAGTAATTATGCTTTTTGGAAGGTTCGCATGAGAGCTTTTCTATGTTCTATTGATGAATTCGTTTGGGATGCTGTTGAGATTGGTTGGACCAAACCTGAGGCAGCCAAATCCACATGGGATAAGGCAGCACTTGCTGCATCTAATGCTAACAGTAAAGCACTCAATGCTAATTTCTGTGGTGTGTCTCCAGATGAATTTCACAGGATTTCTCATATTACCATTGCCAAAGAAGCATCGGAGATTTTGGAAACCACCTATGAAGGCACGAAGAAAGTGAAAGACACTAAGTTGCAAATGCTGACCACTCGGTTTGAGGAGCTCAAAATGAGTGAGGATGAGTCTTTTGACTCTTTCTATGGAAAGCTAAATGAGGTGGTTGTAAGTAAGTACAACTTGGGGGAGAAAACGGAGGACTCAAAGATTGTAAGAAAGATCCTTCGATCATTGCCGGAAAGTTTTCGTGCGAAAGTGACAGCAATTGAAGAGAGCAAGGACCTTGATGACATCAAAGTACAGGAGCTGGTTGGTTCTCTGCAGACTTATGAGATGTCGCTGCCAAATCAACGGAAGAGTAAATCTCTTGCTCTAAAGACCATTAATGAGAAGGTGGAAGATCAAGACTCATCGGGAGAAGATGTGGTTGACAAAGATGTAGCTTACCTTGTCAAAAATTTCAGGAAGTTCTTGAAATTCAAAAATAATGGCAAATTTGATGATAAACGAAAATTTCAAAGCTCTGGAAGGGAGAAGAGGGATTTCAAAAAGAAAGATGGAAAAGAATCCCAACCCACACAAGGTGTCACTTGTTTCGAATGTAACGGGCATGGACATTTTAAGAAGGAATGTCCGAATTATTTGAAATCGAAAGGTAAAGTGTATGCCACAACCTTGAGTGACTCGGACTCATCTGACTCAGAATCTGAAGAGAGCTGTGATGGAGAGGGGAACTATTCAGCTTTTATGACTATTGCTCATGTTGAGTCTTCGGATGAGTTGAATCTGCTTGTACGAGACCTTGGAGAACATAGTGATGATGAATCACTAGGAATTGTTGAAGAATCAGATGCTGAAGAAGATGAAAGCACAGCAAACCTTCAAGAGAATTATAACTCACTCTTGGAGAAGTCGGGTGAGTACACAAGGGTGGCCAAGGCTGCTGTGAGAAAAATGAAGAAGGCTGAGGAGGACTACAAAAGTCTCCTAATCCGATATAGGGAGGCAAAATGTGAGATTGAAACACTAAATGGTGAGTTTTCCGAAGCTTACACAAAAGTGAGATTTCTTGAGAATGAGGATGTGCAAGCAAATGCTAAAATAGAGAGGGTCACCACCAAGAAGCTAGATGATGTTATATCATCTCAAAAAAGCTTTTCAGACAAATCCGGATTGGGGTATACCGGAGGAAGTAGTTCATCTGGACATGTCACTAAAGAAGTGAAGTTTGTAAAGGCAAAAGATCCAGTGGTAGCTGAACTTACTGGTGAGAAGCTCGAGATGGAGGAGAAGAAGAATTTGGTGAATCAACGGATGCTGAATCCCCGTAATCAATCTGTGGGCAGGTCTGAATCTCGTGCCAAGTCACGTCCACGACCACAAAGAGGTCCTAGAGGAACTTATGTGTGCCATTATTGCGGACTTCAAGGACATACTCGACCAAATTGCCAAAAGCTGAGAGCAAAGAACAGTGCAACTCCTCAAAGGCCAGGAGGACCCAGAAATGATAGGAGAACTTGGGCAGGTGATCAATCTAGAGAGCAAAATGGAGATCCCGGAATGATGAACGTGATGAAAATGATTGGTGCATTCACCAACTGCTTGGAAAGCTTCTCACGAAGGTTTGAAAGTCCTAACTCCCGTACCAAATCCTATAAGGAAATCACCCCAAACGCAAGTGACGTGTGGGTGAAAAAGGGTACTCATGCATAAGCATTACAACATGTCCATGCATTAATACTTCCTATGCTTTGTGACAATGTTTGTTTGGTTTGCTTGCTGTTTTTTATGTTGGTTGTTTGCTTATCTTCTTGTGAATATTTTTTAATTTTGTTTTATTAATCTTTTTGTTTCGTGTGTCAAAAATCCAAAAATCACATAAAAATTAGAAAATCAAAAAGCTTGATTGACTTTGTTGAGTTTTGTCTCAAAACTTGTTTTACCTTGTACCTTTGTGCTAATGGCTTTGTGCATTTTCGAGCATTGCTTGTTTTCATGCACCTATATCACTGTGGGAAAAATCTTGAAATCTATGTGATTGTTGTAAATAGATCTTCAAACTTGTCATGAATGATTAGTGAATGGTTATGTTGATCTTGAGACATGCATAGACTTGTGTCTATATATCTTCCCACTCTTTATTTTTTTGTTTTGCTAAAAAAAGCTCACCAAATGTAAATCTCCAAATGAAAAGAGATATTGAGCTGTAAAAGCCTGTCGCACATTCTAGTATTCGACTAGGAAAAAGGGTAAGCGACCTTATATTAAAGAGAATGTTTATTCAAAAAGCCAAAGGCTTATTCATTCAGTTGAAATGTAAAATATCACTCTCACAATGAGATGTGATTGCTTCAAAAGATCAAAAAGATCAAATGTTTTGTTGAAAAGTGGAGTAAAATGATAAGCTCCAAGTTATGTTATCAAGTTGTGTGGGAGGTCATATATACATATTTCTATAATTGAGATGGGTCACATGATCTAGTGCTAATTGTGTATGTCTTGGTTGAATTGATCATTGAAGCTTCACATTAGATGAAGGACTATCTCATTGTTGATATCCACACACAACACACAAGTTTATGTTCTATAAATGCCTTATTCATTTGTGTGATTGTACTTGATGAAATACGTTTTCACATGCTCAATCTTTGTTAATTCTAGCACAAAAAGATTTTTGAGTGTTTTAGGTGTTTTTGGAAAGTATTTTGTTTGAAAAATCTGAAAATTTCAAAAATCCTGTTTTGCCTTATTTTGGCGGCTCAGTCGCGGGTGTGTCAAGTCGCGAGCCTCAGTCGCATCTTCGCTGGTCATTTTTGGCGACTTGTTCGCAAGTGGAAGGTCCAGTCGCGAGGTTCACTCAGAGATTTTCGCGGCTCAGCTCGCGACTCACTCGCGGGTAGACCTTCCAGTCGCGAAAAACACTTAGAAAAATTTTCAAATTTTTGGTCTTGAGTGCTTTGGCGGCTTGAGCTGGCAACTGTGTGGCGACTCAATCTAGTCGCGAAAATCGCGTGTTTGGCAGAAACAGGAGCAGTTTTTAAACCTTTTTCAGTTTTCCCTCGAACTTTTGTGACTATTCATCTTCTCTCTAAACTTTCTCCCTCCCAAACACTCCGTGCTCCCATTTCCAATCTCCATTGTTGCATTTTTAAAGCTCAAAATCTTCAAGAAACAGGTATGGGTTTTCAGTTTTGCACTCTTTTCAACTTGATTTTGTGCTTTTCCCTTTGATTTTTCGCATATGCTTGTGATTTAGAAATGGGTTTGGGTTTGGGTTTCGGTTTTTGCTCCTTGTTCATGCTTAGCTTGCGAATACTGCTGCTAGATTTTGATGTGATCTTAGTTGATTCCTTATTGCTCTTCATCCTGTGCTTAGCTTAGTGATTATTTTATGTTATCTGAACTTTGAGCTGTTGTGTTGTTTCAAAATGTTCCGTTGGATACTGTGAGTTTCACTGTGCTAAATATGCATGTTCTATTGTGTTAATCTGTTGGGAGCTTCTGTTAGTCTCTGAATACTGATTGTGTGTCATATCCATTTTTCCACTATATGTCTCAATGACATATATCTGCCTTTATGATAGTTTCTCCTTGTTTTTCCTATCTTAGGCTTGGTTTATCCATGTGATTGATCTAAGTAGCCTATTGTTTAAATGTTCATAGTTCATTTGTGTGGATGATATCTCTTTGTTAATCATGGTACTGACTAGTTCTGCTCATATATTGTTCTATGCTGTTGTGGCCTTTTCTGATTGTTCACAGATGGCTCCCTCACCTCAGAAGAAGAAATCTACTGCAAAGAAGGCTGACAAGAGGTTAAAAATGGATTCTAAACTGTTTAGGTCAGTCCATCACTTTGAGAGATACAAGGATAACTTCTTGCATGCAGGAATTATTCAAGAAAGATTTGTAGATTTGGAGGACTTAAGACAAACCTTTATTCCCAGCTGTTTTGAAGGAAGAGGATGGGAAAAGCTTTTGAGTGATTTCCCTTTGGTGTGTGAACCCCTGATTAGGGAATTTTACTCAAATGCTGTGATAAAGGAGAATGAGTTAAATTGCTGGGTTAGAGGTAAAGAATTCATTTTGGATGAACATGTCATAGATGATGTACTAGGGATTGAAGGTTTAGATGATGAAGAATTTATCAATTACAAAGATAGGAGTGTTTCTATTGAAACAGTTCAACAAAGGATAGGGGGGCAGAGAGAAGGAAAATGTTTGAATACCACTGCCTTTCTAGTGGACATGAGGTGTCTAACAATAATCATGATGTTTAACCTCTATCCCATTAAGAAATTGACTACAATCAATTGTGCTAGAGCAGTTTTTTTGATGGATCTCAAAGAAAAGAAGTTCATAGATATCAGTTCCCACATATTTGACATCATTGTGGATGAGACAAGAACAACCTCTAGGCCAAACTGATCTTTCCCAGTTTGCTAATGAGGATATTTAGAAGGAAGGGTGTTCCAATCCCTCAAGACATCAGCCACATGTCCACACCCTCTGCAATTAACAAGCTAACCTGCAAAAGGATAAGTGTTAGGCTTCCAGGAGAAGAAGATGAAGGTGATGAAGGAGAGGGTGTCCCAATGGAGACTGATGCAGAGGCAGCAGGGCATGCATCCACCTCAACACCCAGGAGGAGTGGCAAAAGGTCTAGAGCTTCAACTTCTTCAGATACACCTCCAGATGCTTTCCAAATCATTCTGGAAAGACTTGATGGGATCAGGGAAGTTCAGACTGAGCACTCTGAGCGGATGAGAGCCATGCAGGACCAGATCGATGTATTGTCTGCAAAACTTGACAACTTCACCACTCAGCATAACCAGTGACCCTTTGGCCATTCCGGTCAAAAAGGGGGAGAATATGTCATGATGATGAAAAGCAGAAAAGCAAATCTTAAGGGGGAGTAATGTGTTGAGGGGGAGTTGTCAAAGTTATCAAAATCTGAAAACTTTGTTTTTTTTATATGCTTATGTTTTAGGGTTTTTGGTGTATAGTTGTTTCTAACTCTTAACCTATACTCTTGGTTTAATCTTTAATATAATTTGATGATGTTATTCAGGATGTTTTGTGTTTGTACCCATTTGCTTTTGTAAGCTTTTAGGGTTATTGTTTTTTACATAGTTTGTAGGCTTTATGGTATGTACCTTGCTTTATGCAGCCTTTATGCTTTTGTTGAAATCAGTACTTTAATTTAAATGTTTCTGCATTTTGGTTTATGTACTGTCACTCTTGTGCCCTTGTAGGATTGTTCCTAGATGCATATGCCTTGTGTGGTATGCATTGGTTGAGTGCTGAGCATACAAGTGTCTTGCCTTGTGCTTGTTAACTTGTATGTCCTTGTGTTCATTCCAAGTGTGAATGAACACTGTGATCACTACCTTGTGGTGGTCACTTGGTTGATCAAGCCATGGTTTGTATCTTACTCCATCTTTGCTTGATCACATTCTGCCTGTTTCATATGCATGTGTAATTTTCTGTTTTCAATGATCATGGTGTATTGTTGTGTTTCAGGAGTATTATGTTCATATGATTCAAGTGCTTCACAGCTTCTAGAGTTAGGTGTGAGTGAGTTTTGTTCAACTGTTCCCAACTTACATGTTAAGTCTAGAGTCTGTTTTAGGGTTTTGTCACAGAATAGCCAAAGGGGGAGATTGTAAGGTTGAATTTATTCAACCATCTAATTGGCTTTATTCCGTGCCAAATTTGCTTGTAATTCAGCATTTAGTAACCCTGTATTTAGGTGGGTTTGTTGTAAGGGTAGTGAGTGAGATAGAGTAAAGATTGCTCAAGAATGTGCAAGAAAACAGAGAGTCGCGGGTGGACTCGCGGCTGCAAGACGCCAGAAGCTGCACACATGCCAAGCATGCTGGAAGATGAACAGTCATGCTAGCTGGAGCACTACAGGACAAAACAGGACAACTGGTCATACGGTTAACTCGCAACTGGATCTCGCGACTTAGTCAAGCCGCGAGGTCAAGCCGCGAGCCACCCCTGTTTTGTAAAACCTGACGTTTCACATTCCTCTCCCACTCCAGTATAAATACCCCTTTTACCCACGATTGAAAGAGAGCTTCCAGAGAGAATTTTGAGAGAGAAACCCTAAAGAAAAACAAGATTGTTTCACACACAATCCCTACCTTAGAGTCTCTTCAAATTCCTCAACTCTCTTCCTCTCCATTGTCAAATCCTTGAGAGGCATTATACCAAACCTGGTTCTCACCATCATCATCACTGTGAGACAGTTGTTTGGAGTTCTGGGAAGCAGTTAGGAAGGAGCCAATCTTCATTGGTTGATGCTATGGTTTAGTAGCGGAATCCGGGAAGCTAGAAAAGAAAAAGGTTCGGCGCAACCTCGTTGGAGCAAGAAGCTTGGAGGGCTTAGGTGCACTGGGTAGATTAGGCTTGGAGGGTCTATTGCTATCCTTGTATTCCAACTGTATTTTCTAGTGGATTGATTACCGCTTGGAGGGCGGCGGAGAGGTTTTACGTCGAGGACTTCGGTTTCCTCTTCGATAACACATCGCGTGTTGTCTTTGTGTTTGCATCTTCCTTCCTCTCTATCTTTGCCTTTACATTATCTGCTGTGGTTTTATTTTGTTATGGCTTAGATAGTATTTAACCAATTTCATATTATAGCATGTGTTAAGTTTTCGCACATTAGTTGTTTGACATATTGCTTGATTTGGTTAAGTTGTAATTTGGGGGTCTAAACGTTCAAAGGTGTTTTGTACACGTTTTTGAACTTTCAATCTAGATATTTCATGGTGCAATACTTGCGAAATAATACTAAATTGACTTTTTGTAATTAAGTTATCTGTGTCAAATTCTTATTCTTGTTACCATACACCCAAAAGATCGGCATCACGTTTACCAAACAAAATTGGCAATGCCATCATGGTAGTTCAAAACACTAGTATTCTAGTGGGTTTTAGTTCAACTGATAAAATTTCTTATTGTCAAATAAGAGATCTAAGATTCGAACCCACTTACACTCAAACTAATCGGTATCTTAGGCTAATAATAAAGAATAAAAATAATGAAGCTTGAACGTCATACGTTACAATAGTAACATATTTAATAATAAAGACACACAAAAAAAAAAAAAAAAAAAAAAAAAAACGCTAGTATCCTCTTGTAATCCTAAATTAACTTGCATTGACTCAAAAATTAAATTTATCATCTTTTAGCTAATATATAATTTTCAAAGTACTAGGGCATGCCTATATGGTGTTCCTTTGATTTCACGATGTATCATCAACATATACTTCTACCTCCATGAGTATCATATCATGATGCAACGTGGACCTAGAGCGAGCAACATGGTCAAGTTGATGGGGTTCGAGTTAGATCAAGTTTGAGTCCTAAACAGATTGCAACCCTATGACCCTTATCTAGTCTTTTGAGGGTCAGGTCAATCTAGTATGGCATATATTTTTTTACATGCCAAAATTAAAAAATAAAATTGATCATATTGGCTTTATATTCTTCTCAATACAAATAAGAGAACATATAAATATAGAATTTCCATTTTCATTGGGCTGTGTCCCATTAATAATTTGGAGTGGGCTGGAATGATTTCAGAATTGTATAAGAGGATCAATTAGATTTAAGTGTTGCAGTGACAACATGTTAAAGTTTTGAGTTTTTACATGATAATCGGATGCATCCAATAAAATTGAGTAAGTCTCAGTGATTATGCAGTATAAATATGTCATTTTATGTAAATAATATTCTTGGGGAGGCTAAGCAGCCTTAATTGTAGTCCTGTCAGTTGTTGCTCTTGCAACAAGAGAGAGAGAGAGAGAGAGAGAGAGATTATATTCGGGTCAGGTTTGGTTATCCATAGGCAAGAAATTTGGGTAGGTACGGGCATAATTTTTAGGCCATATTGGATTTGAGGTTCAGGTATCCACATGCATAATTTTTAGGCCTGGTTTGGGTAACCTAAACTTAGGAGAAGGTATTTGATATCAAATGATACCATGTCAGTGGTATCAAAATCAAATAAGTGTGAGATATATCAGAAAAAATAACCAACTCACTAACAATTGAAAGACATGTGTTAGTGGCTAGTTATATTTGCACAAATGTCTCTCGTTTATTGGGTTTTGATATGGATGATGTGGTATCATTTGATATAAAATACTTTTTCCAAACCTGGCCATCTAAGTCTTGTCTCTTAGCCTTAAATAAGTAATTTTGAAGCTGCCACTAAAGCATAAATGCTACTACTTATATGGGGGATGATGAACTTGAGTGAAAACTTCTTGAAACTTCTTATATACATGTCGAACTTGAAGTAATTCCCTTTTTGACTGAAAAGGTAGAGAAGTAATTCCCTTTAGTTGGTTTTGTTCCAAAACTTTTAGACTTCCACTCAAATTTTTGTGCCTATACTTAACGTGAGAAGAACCGAGTAAAACTCTTTAATTCTTTTTCAACTTTTGTGCCTATACCAAACGTGAGAACCATTTGATGCTCTTAATCTTTTTTTTTTTTGGATTAAATGGAAGCCTCCTGTCTAATCCCTTGTCATATAAATATGATGAACATCTTAGAACCTTTGAAATGCGGATTGTTTGTTTATTACAAAAGCTATCACATGAAAAGAAAAGAAAAGAAAAAAAGTACAACAACAAAAATGATGAAGCTTTTGAATTTTTCTCAACCATGCATATCCAAAACCATTGGCCACAACAAAATTCACACAATATTGTCAGATGATGTGGTGCGCTTTCAGCAAATGGAGGAGCGGTTTGATGTGTATCAGAGCAGCTCATCGCCTTAGTCACTGTCGATCAGTCTAAAAAGCGCAACCAAATCTACAAGGAAGAAGAGTATAGTCGTAAGGATAAGAAAAATGATTTAGAAGAAGAAAACTTGTTTCATAATATGTTTAGAACATGCATGCAGCACGAGCCAAATTGGGGTAACAATTGCTAAAATGAATCATCAGAGCTGCGCCCATATTACATCAATTGGTATCATAGTCACGCTACGCTCCATTGATAGTTCTTAAAACCTCATAACAAGCATTACTTGAAAGGATATGAAAAATATTTAAAATTAAAAAAAAAGTTAACTCTTACCAAAATATAGGTAGATCTCAATAGTAATACAAAATACCCTCTCAAAAGGAAGCTAAATTATACTACTTTAATCTAAATCAAAATTCCAAATTAAAGCCAGCCAAACCAGTGAAGGATAAGAATTTTACACAGTGAAAGTTAATTAGGTGACTTGTTGAGGAGAACTCCCAAACCAAATAGGACTATGCCGTACTATTGGCTTTTTTGTATGCAACACTACTTATTCAAGCCACACATCAAGTTCACACCAAGGAAAGCCATACCATAATATGTCAACTTCCTCAAATATGGATGAGGGAATTGAGAGGATGAATCAGGCTGCTCAACATGGAAATATTGATGCCTTTTACATCATAATTCAGAAGGATGTAAAACTTTTGAAGCACACGGATAAGCTACCATTTCTTAATACTCCTTTACACATAGCTGCATATGCTGGGCACATCCCATTTGCCATGGAGCTGATGATATTAAAGCCCTCATTCTCTAGGAAGCTTAATCCGGATGGGTTCAGCCCCATTCACCTTGCTCTACAAAATGGGCATGGCGAGCTGGTGTGTCGGCTTCTAGAAATTGATGGGGAACTTTTCCGTGTCAAAGGAAGGGAGGGTATCACCCCTTTGCATTATGTAGCAGCAACAGAATGTCACCTTGATCGATTGGAAAAATTTCTTGAATTCTGTCCCCATTCTATTGAGGCTGTGACAATTCGAAATGAGAACGCTCTGCATATTGCCCTGAAATACGACAAGTTGGAGGCTTTTAGACTCTTGGTGCGATGGCTCCAAAAGAATTGGTCTCAAAATTCCATATTGTGGAAGAGTAAAGTCCTGAACTGGCAGGATGAGAATGGCAACACGCCATTGCACATTGCTGTGTACAAAAATCAACCCAAGTGTGAAATCAGAAAATACAAAACAGAAATGCAAGAACTTGCTTTGAGAGAAAAGTAACTCTGTATTTGCTTATCAATCTGTTACAAGTTGTTAAATGAATAATTAGCTACATGCTCTGTATATATACGGGAAAACAGGGGCTAAACATATTGCCCAAAAGAATTAACTAACTGCTTAAGGGTTCAACCAATCAACTAATGACAGGTGGCAAAACTGTAACTAACTCCTACAGCTAATCCTTAAGTGAAACGATGAGTTTCTCTTTTCCTTTCTTCCTTGTCGTTTTATATTTACAACCTTTATTCCTACTGTCGTTTTGCTCATTATTGTTGCTGCTGTCGTTTAAGTCATCTTCAACACCAAGGCAAGCCCTCTCCATTCCTCAATTATTTAAGAACTAAAGAAACGTTGTAAAGTTTGCAAATTGCTACTAATTAATACATCATGATTATTTTTGGTGTATCACTACATTTTGCAGGCTGTGAGGAGGTTATTATTATATTCTGGTGTTAATACATTCGCTAAGAATTCAGAGGGTAAGACAGCAGGGGATATCTTGGCACAACAAAATCAAATAGAAAACCGTGAGATCAAGGTAATGCTACGGTGTGTTGGAGCTTTACGAGCTCCATCTCTTCCTAAAGTAACTTTTTATGCACGCAATCTATGGTCCATGTTCTCATCTCTTGAGAAAACAAGAATGCATTGTATTGGAGAATGGACTCAAATATCAGACGACAGACGCAATATGCTTTTGGTGGTTGCTACACTGCTTATGACTGTCACCTATCAAGGAGTACTCAGCCCTCCTGGGGGACTTTGGCAAGATGACTAACTTCCTAAACTCAATACCACATTACCGACCATCAGAAAATTCAATTCTAGTGCTCCTATTCCAAACGAAGCAGGGACACCTATTGATCTTTGAAATTTTCCTTTTTGGGTGTTCTTGTCATTAAATTCTTTGACATTTGTGCTTTCATACTCAACAATTCTTCTTCTCATTCCAAAACAATGCATTTATCGAATAGTCCGCCTATCTCTTATTTCCCTATCTGTTTGCTATATAGTTTCCTTGACCGTCATAATCCCAACTCTATTTTGGGACATTTTTTGGTATGTTTCTATTGGTCTGTTTCTTTGTACCTTCCTACTAAATACTTCTGCTACTTGTGTAGCATGGTCTTATAAGGTTTGTCTCTAATTTTCGGCCAACTTTACTCTCTTTTACTCCCCCTCAATTCAAACAGACCATAAAAAACTACAAGGTTCAATGCTAAGTTGTTTGTTGATTCATTCATGGAGGAAGAATTGATGGGGAAATTTTTATTATATAATTTTTTATTATTTATTTATTTATATAAATAAGCCAAGCTTGGAGCTGTATGCATCTTGAATGTGTGTCAATTGTATTGTTTCCTCTCCCATTAAGAAATTTTGAGTGTAAAATTTAGCTAATGTTTCTAAGGCAAGTATTGAATGTCATCAGTGAATATAATGTATTTTGCAATAAAGCAAAATAGTTGCCATTGCATTATTTAAGTTTTGAATTTGTAAATCAAATTTGTAATCCAAAAGATGTTGCTTCTATGGCTTTAATATGTACAAAGCAGTCTTGGCACGATGAAAATTTTAATTAAATTTAAAGCCAAAATACAAAAACTTCTATTTGGGTTTGGGTCAGTAGCGAAAACAATCCCGGTGTTTCAATTCTTCCTTTCAACTTCTTGATGTTTTCATATCCATCAAATTAACCCCTGACCCTGAGACTAATTTCTGTCACCTCTTATGGACAAAAACATCACTCGACAATAAAGATTCACCAACTAACTCATGCCACCATGATTGATGTAGAATAGACCGCCATGGCTTTTTTGGACTCTCATGTGCGTCTGAAATTATTGTGCAAGCTAAAAAAACACTAGTAGAAATCATGGGCCTCGGAGTTAGAATCGCATGAAATTTGGCAAGCTGAAGCGAAACGGCATTCTGAGCAATAGTTGTTGCTTTGCCATGAGGTACCCCTGAAAATGGCGAATTCCTTTATTTAGGCCCTGAAAATTGCAATTTTTCCATTTATAGTAATTTTTTGTTTCCTTAATAATTTTTTGCTCAAAAGTCAGAATAAAGTGTTAGGACATATGTGATTCACTTGTTAGGAACATATGTCACTATTTTATATAATTGACTAATCCTTTGACAAAACGCACTTTACTTGTATTTGGGTATATTTAGGATGTGTTTAATACTTCAAGAAACCTTGTTTCAAGATCAAGTGTTTAAGCCATGCAAGTCTGTCCAAGATTCAAGCTGAAAAGCGTCTGTCAATAAATCTCGACAGCTAGCATCTATCGAGACCTGTAGAGTTGTTCAAGCTCGTGGCTCGACAGCAGCTCGACAGATAGACATCTGTTGAGGTTTATGAAAAACAATTTTTCAGGACTGTTTTGACTCCAATTCGTGATTGTATATTTGAACTTTCTTTTCTCACAACCCTAGACATATAAAATGATTATTTTAAGGGCCGTCAAAGGTGGAACAAGTTGTGCAAGTGTTGAGCAAAGTTTGTTCAAGTAAATTGTGATCGGAGACAGAATTTGCCCTAGTTCATCTTTCTTGTGAAGAAGTTGCTGTGTTTGTGCACCATAGGGTTTTGTAATCAAGGAGCTTCTCGATCTTTATCGTTTGGATGAATTGAAGAACTTTGTAGCCAACAACCTTCTTTAGTTGGTGATTGAAGTCGCGTACTGGGATCCGCGCAATTGGTTAGTCACATACTGAGAGCCGTGCATTCAAAAGGAGAGATTGTCACTATAGAACAAGTCCAATTAGGTATTGGGGTAAGGGTTCAACTGTAGGTTGGTATAAAGTACTGGGATTCCTTTACTTATAACCGCTTGTTGTGATAATAGAGGATTCTCGGGAGTGGTGACCTTAAAATCACCAGATGGGATTTTTGTCATGTTGGTTTTCCCTATTCGTAAACAAATCACCGTGTCAATTTATTTTCAGCTGCATACTTAGTTTATTGGTGATTTGTTTGTGCTACCACGCATTTGCATGTTAATTTGATTAATTAATAAACTTGACTAATTAATCAATTAATTAATTACAAGAGGTCAATTCGTTTTTGGCCTATCATAAAGTCCTGCTTATTTTGAGACGACCCTTAAGGTTAGTAATTTATGATTTTGCATTTAACTCAATTTTGCCATTTTTGGTAAATTTCAGTTTTTGTCACCTAATTGCATAATTAGTGCGAATTAGGGTTTTAGACGTTTTCTTCAGTATTTTTATGTTTTGTAGCCGTCAGAGGCAAATAAGAATATTATCAATAAACAGAGACTTTTGTAAAATCCTTTCTTTGGTAGATTCTAGTTTATCTCCATGTGGATTCAGGGAAATCCCTTGTGGGTTCGAGGTTTACTATCAGAAGCTAATAGTTTAGTTTTTGTTCCATCAAGAGAGTACCATGTGTGCTTTCTTGGGGAGGCTAAGCAGTCTTACTTGCAGTCCTGTCGGTCGTTGCTCTTACAGCAAGAAATTAAGGTTTGAATGGAAAAGTTTCTAACTTAAAATTATAGTTCTCTCTCTCTCTCTCTCTCAGATTCGGGTCAAGTCTGGATATCCTTGGGCATGAAATATGGGTAGGTATCAGTTACGGGCATAATTTTTAGGCCAGATTGGGTTTTGAGGTTCGGGTATCCACAGACATAATTTTTAGGCCAGGTTCGGGTAACCCAAACCTGGCCCATGGTCATCTAAGTCTTGCTTCTTAGCCTCAAATATGTAATTTTGAAGCTGCCACTAAAGCATAATTGCTACTACTTAGATGGGGGATGATGTAATTGAGTGAAAACTTCTTAAATACATGTTAAAGTTGAAGTAATCCTTAAGTTGGTTTTGTTCCAAAACTTTTAGAATTCCATTCCAATTTTTGTCCCTATACTTAACGTGAGAAGAACCACCTAAACCTCTTTAATTCTTTTTCAACTTTTGTGCCTATACCTAACGCGAGAACTTCCATTCCCAACTTTTGTGCCTATACCTAACGTGAGAACCATTTGATACTCTTAAATTTTTTTTTTTTGGATTAAATGGAAGCCTCCTGTCTAATCCCTTGTCATATAAATATGATGAACATCTTATAACTTTTGAAATGCGGATTGTTTGTTCCTTACAAAAACTATCACATGAAAAGAAAAGAAAAGAAAAAAAGTACAACAACAAAAAGATGATGAAGCTTCTGAATTTTCTCAACCATGCATATCCAAAATCATTGGCCACAACAAAATTCACACATTATTTGATAATGAGGTGCACTTTCAATGAATAGAGGAGCGGTTTAATGTATATCAGAGCAGCTCACCACCTTAGTCATTGTCAACCAGCCTAAAAAACGCCAACAAATTGAAGTATTAATTATTATCATCAGAGCCATACCCACGTTACAACAATTGGTATCATAGTCACGCTACTCTCCGTCAATAGTTCTTAAACCTCATACCAAGCATTACTAGAAAGGATCTTAAAAATATTAAAAATAAATAAATAAGTCTAATAAAAAAATAGGTTGATCACAATAGTAATACACAATACCCTCTCAAAATCCAAATGGAAAATATTTTTGTATGTGGTGCCTAGTTTGTGTTTAATTCGAATTATATATATGATTCGACTTGATATAAAAATGTTACTTTTTTAACTAGAGATTTTTTGAGACTTAGTCTATGAAGCGGAAGCTTGGGCCCATTGTAAATATGTTGTGTGGGAGAAAAATCCTATTGTTTTTTATTAGAGTTGTTTTAGAAAGCAAAACTGTATTGCAACATTTTATATATTTTTCTTGAAAATAGTGAAATTACTGCAACTTCGTGAATGTGGGTAAATTACTGAACTGTGAAATTTTTTTTTTTTTTTTTTTTTTGTGTGATTGCCTTGTCTGTGTCATTTTTCTATCTGTATTTCATTTCTCACCGACTTAGAAATTCGTGTATATTCCCAACAAAATAAACCGAAAAACCTCTCTCTCTTTCTCTCATATAAGGGAGAGGCTATGACTTAAGGAAATAGTAAGAGATAAACTATACCACTATAACGTTGGCTGGCCTGACGTGGAGCACAATCTAAATCAAATAGAAATAATTAATATTCCAAATTAAAGCCAGCCAAACCAGTGAAGGAAAATAATAATTTAACACAGTGAAAGTTAATTAGGTGACTTGTTGAGGAGACCTCCCAAACCAAATAGGACTAAGCCGTACCATTGGCTTTGTTGTACGCGGCACTACTTATTCAAGCCACACATCAAGTAGTTCATACCAAGGAAAACCATACCATAATATGACAATTTTCTCAAATATGGATGAGAGAATTGAGAGGATGAGGCAGGTTGCTCAACAAGGAAATATTGATGCCTTTTACCTCATAATTCAGGAGGATGTAAAACTTTTGGAGCACATGGATAAGCTACCATTTGTTGATACTCCCTTACACATAGCTGCACAGGCTGGGCACATCCCATTTGCTATGGAGCTGATGAGGTTAAAGCCCTCATTTTCTAGCAAGCTTAATCCTGATGGGTATAGCCCTATTCACCTTGCTCTACAAAATGAGCATATCGAGCTGGTGCGTCGGCTTGTAGAGGTCGATGGGGACCTTGTCCGTGTCAAAGGAAGGGCGGGTATCACTTCTTTGCATTATGTAGCGGCAACAACAGAAACAGATGATCACCTTAATCTATTGTTAGATTTTCTCAAAGCCTGTCCCAATTCTATTGAAGATGTGACAGTTCGAAATGAGAGTGCTCTGCATATTGCCTTGAAATACGACAAGTTGGAGGCTTTTCTACACTTGGTGCGATGGATGAGAAGGAATTGGTCTCAAAATCCCATATTGTGGGAGAGTAAAGTACTCAACAGGAAGGACGAGCAGGGTAACACGGCATTGCACATTGCGGTATCCAAAAATCAACCCAAGGCAAGCCCTCTCCGTTCCTCAATGATTTACGTACAAAAGAAATATCATAAAGTTTGTGTTGTGAACATCTATATATAGTGTTATTGTCTAAACATGCCAAAAATTCATTGTCTTTAATGATTCACTAACTTAGCAAATTGCTAGTAATCATGATTTTTTTTCTTCTTCTTCAATCATAATTTAAAAAAGAAAAACAAAAGAATAAAAGCTCATGTATTTAGATTGACATTTTGCAGGCAGTGAAGCAGTTATTATATTCTGGTGTTGATGTAAACATTAAGAATTTAGAGGGTAAAAAAGCAGGGGATATCTTGGCACAACAAACTCAAGTAGAAAATAGTAAGATCAAGGTTATGCTACGGCGTGCTGGAGCTTTACCATCTTCATCTATTCCTCAAGTTTATTACTATGCACAATACCTATGGACTATATTCTCAAGGCTTGAGAAATCAAGATTACATTTTATTAGTGAATGGATCGAAATATCAGACGACAGGCGCAACGTGCTTTTGGTGGTTGCCACACTGCTTTTGACTGTCACCTATCAAGGAGTACTCAGCCCTCCCGGGGGACTTTGGCAAGATGACCAGAGTCCTGGAGCCAATCAAACCAATATCACATTACCGGTCATAAGAAAATTCAATTCAAGTGCTCCTCTTGAAAACGAAGCAGGGACACCCATTGGTCTTAGAAATTTTCCTTTTTGGGTGTTCTTGTCATTAAATTCTTTGACATTTATGCTCTCATACTCAACAATTCTTCTCCTCATTCCAACCCAGCACATTTATCGAATAGTCCGCCTATCTCTTATTTCCCTATCTATTTGCTACATAGTTTCATTAACCGTCATAATCCCAACTCGATTTTGGGAAATTTTTTGGTATGTTTCTACTGGCCTGTTTGTTTGTATCTTCCTACTAAATTCTTCTGCTACTTGTGTAGCATGGTCTTATAAGGCATTACTCTAAAAGACTGCAAGGTTCAATGCTAAGTCGTTTGCTGATTTGTTCATGGAGGAAGAATTTATGGGACAAAAATTATATAAATAAGCTAAACTTGGTGCTGTATGCATCTTAATTGGTGTGTCAATTTTTACTTTTGTTTCCTCTCCCACTAAGAAATTTTGAGTGTAAAATTTAGCTTATGTTTCTAAGGCAAGTACCCAATGCCAACAGTAAATATAATGTATTTTGCAATAAAGCAATCTAGTTGCCTTTGCATTATTTAAATTTTGAATTTGTGAATCAAATTTGAAATCCAAACGATGTTGCTTCTATAGTTCTATGGATTTAACATGTGCAAAGCAGCTTAAGGCCAAAATGCAAATCACTTGGTTTTTGGTTAAATGCAAAAACACTCCTGGATCTTCCTTACAACTCGTTGTTTTTATACCTATCAAATTGATCCTGATTTTGAGATTAACTTTTGTTACCTCTTATGGGTAGAAAAATAATGTGACAATGAAGATTTACCAACTCGTGCCACTGGTCACGTGATGGTCATATTCCCGATTTACATTACTACTATTATTTTGCTATATTGCTCATTGACCTATTCTTCTATTTTTTATGGTACTTTTGTTTTCTTCTTCTTCTATTTTTATTTTTATTTATGAACTATCATCAATATCATGATAGGTAAGTTATTATTAGTTTTGAAAATGAGTAAAGACATAATTCATTATTTAATATATTAATATTTATATACATATTTTTTGAAGAAACGATGAAAGAAAATGATGACATACCCGCTGATGTGGTTGAACAAAAGTGTAATAATAATAAATATTATACTTTAACTTTTAGATATTATATAGATTTGTTCTCTCACTAAGAAATTTTGTGTATAAAATTTAGCTTATGTTTGGAATGGCATAAATACCCAATGTTATCTTTGGATACAGTGACAAAGCCTGAATTTAGGTTTATGAGGGGAGATCTTCCTCTTCTCTTAGCCTCAAATATGCAATTTTTGAACTGCTACTAGGATAAATGGGGGATGATGAACTTGAGTGAACTTCTTGAAACTTCTTAAATACATTTCGCACTTGAAGTAATCATCCCTTAATTTGGTTTTGTTCCAAAACTTTTAGACTTCCATTCCAACTTTTGAGCCTATACCTAGGGGTGGACTTAAGATTTCAATTTAGGGGGCCGAAGCGTAAGAAAAAAAAAATTTCTAATAGGTATCCATATTGTAGTAACAAAATATCAACCAAGATAAATACACAAAATCATTGTTTCTTAATACATTAATATGTAATTATCTACCAACAAAGACAAAATAATACAAAATAATATTGTGTCTTAAGAGCATCAGCTGTTAAAAAAAAATTTATTTTTACAAACCAAAACTTATTTTTGCTACTTTAATATAGTATTTGAAATGTTTCGTACAATAGTGTTTTTGGTATTTGGTGTTCTAAATACTAAATATATATCATTTAAAACATCTGATGCTAATACTGTAATATTGGGCTAACTAAGATTTTTTTTTTTTTGGTTAAAATTTTGAGTTTGATAGTTGCTAATTGGGCTAGGCTAATTAAAATGGAGAGGTCTAAGTCTTTGAAAGAGGGAAGTGCAGCTCTAGAAAAAAAAAAAAAAAATATATATATATATATATATATAACCAATAAAAAAAATTTCTCTTTTTTTCTTTGGGCTGGGGCCCAAAATTTCTCTTTAATTTTTTTCAACTCTCTTTAATTTTTTTCAACTTTTGTGCCTATACCTAACGTGAGAACCATTTGATACTCTCTGTATTTTTGGGGGATTAAATGGAAGCCACCTGTCTAATCCCTTGTCATATAGATATGATGAACATCTAATTATTTTTGAAATGCGGATTGTTTGTTCCTTACAAAGAAACTTTCACATTAAAAAAACAAAAAAGAACAACAACAAAAAAATTATGAAGCTATCTAATCTTCTCTAGCATGCAAATCCAAAACCATTGGCCACAACAAAATTCACACATTGTCAGATAATGAGGCACACTTTTAGCGAACAGAGGAGCGGTTTGATGTGTATCAGTCTATCAGAATCAGAGCAGCTTGCCGCCTTAGTCATTGTCAACCAGCCTAAAAAGTGCCAACAAAATCTACAATTTGTAGAGGAGGAAGAGTATGGTCTTAGGGATGAGAAAAATGACATAGAAAAAGTGAACTCCTTCAAAATGCCAGACCTATACAGAACACGCAGCACGAGGCAAGTTGGAGTATCAATTGTTATCAAAGCCACGCCCACATTACATCAGTTGGTGTCATAGTCACGCTAAGCTGCATAGTAGTCCTTAAAACTTTATACCAAGCCTGACTATAAAGGATCTAACAAAAACTAGTAAAAAATAAATAAGTAGATCACAATAGTAATACATAATATTCTTGCAAAACCCAAATGCAAAATAAACCAAAAAGCCTCAGATCACTCGAAAATAAGGAAGGCTATGACATAAGGAAAGAATCAAGAGGGAGCTAAATTATACTACTCTAAAGTTGGCTTGCCTGAAGTGGAGCACAATCTAAAATAAAAAAGAAATAATTAATAATCCAAAGCCATTCAAACACGTGAAAGAATAAGAATTTAACCCAAAGTGAAAGTTAATTAGGTGACCTTTTGAAAAGATTTCCTAAACCAAATAGGATTAAGCTGTACTATTGGCTTTGTTGTATGCGACACTACTTATTCAAGCCACACATCAAGAAGTACATACCAAGGAAAATCATACCTTAATATGGCAACTTTCTCAAATATGGATAAGAGAATTGAGAAAATGAAGCAAGTTGCTCAACATGGAAATATTCATGCCTTTTACATCCTAATTATGGAGGATGTCAAACTTTTGGAGGACATCGATCAACTAGTAACAACTACCATTTGTTGATACTCCTTTACACATAGCTGCATCTGCTGGGCACATCCCATTGGCCATGGAGCTGATGAGATTAAAGCCCTCATTTGCCTGGAGGCCAAATCCAGATGGGTTCAATCCCATTCACCTTGCTTTACTAAATGGGCAAACCCAGATGGTGCTTCGGCTTCTAAAGGTCGATGGGAACCTTGTCCGTGTCCAAGGAAGGGAGGGTATGACTCCTTTGCATTATGCAGCAATAACAGAAGATCACCTTGATCTATTGGACGAATTTCTCAAAGTCTATCCCAAATCTATTAAAGATGTGACAATTCGAAATGAGAATGCTCTGCATATTGCCTTGAAATACGACAAGTTGGAGGCTTTTCTACACTTGATGCGATGGCTCAGAAAGAATTGGTCTCAAAATACAATATTGTGGGAGAGTGAAGTCCTGAACTGGAAGGATGAGGAAGGCAACACAGCATTGCACATTGCAGTATCCAAAAATCAACCCAAGGCAAGCCCTCTCCATTCCTCAATTATTTACAAACTAAAGAAACATTGTAAAGTTTGTGTTGTGAACATCAATATTGTCCCACTGTATGATCAAAATTAAGAGCTTAATGTCTAAAAATGATTCACTAGCTTTGCAAATTGCTACTAATGAATACATCATGGTTATTTTTGTTGTATCACTAAATTTTGCAGGCAGTGAGGAAGTTATAATATTCTAGTGTTGATATAAACGCTAAGAATTTAAACGGTAATACAGCAGGGGATATGTTGGGACAACAAAATCAAATAGAAAATCGCGAGATCAAGGTTATGCTACGGCGTGCTGGAGCTTTACCAGCTTCATCTCTTACTAAAGTAATTTATTATGCACGTGACCTATGGTCCTCATTCTCATATATTGAGAAAAAATAAGAATGCATTGTATTGGTGAATGGACCGAAATATCAGACGACAGGCGCAATATGCTTTTGGTGGTTGCTACACTTCTTATGACTGTCACGTATCAAGGAGTACTCAGCCCTCCTGGGGGACTTTGGCAAGATGACTACCATTCTGAAGCCAATAGCACATTACCGGCCATCAGAAAATTCAATTCAAGTGCTCCTATTCCAAACGAAGCAGGGACACCCATTGGTCTTAGAAAATTTCCTTTTTGGGTGTTCTTGTCATTAAATTCTTTGACATTTATGCTCTCATACTCAACAATTCTTCTCCTCATTCCATCCCAGGACATTTATCGAATAGTACGGCTATCCCTTATTTCACTATCTGTTTGTTGGGAAATTATTGTGTACTTCCGGAGTACCGTAAATGTGTACTCCCTCCTCTCACATGAATGTTCATAGTGGGACCCACCATTCATGTGAGAGGAGGGAGTACGCATTTATAGTATTCCGGAAGTACCTAATAATTTTCCCTATTGGCTATATGGTTTCATTGACGGTCATAATCCTAACTCGATTTTGGGAATCTTTCTGGTATGTATATATTTGCCTGCTTCTTTTTATCTTCCTACTAAATACTTCCGCCACTTGTGTAGCATGGTCTTATAAGGCTTGTCTTTAAAAGGGACAGCTGCATGGCTCAATGCTAAGTGTTTACTGATGGAGGAAGAATTGAAGGGGAAAAAATATATAAAATTAAATAAGCCAAGCTTGGAGCTATATGCATCTTAAATGTGCATGTTTGTCAATTTTTATTTTTGTTTCTTCTCCCACTAAGAATTTTCAAGTATAAAATTTAATTAGCTTATGTTTCTAAGGCAAGCACCCAATGTCATCTACTCAAAATTTGCAATCCAAACGTCATTGCTTCTATGCATTATAATGAGCAAAGTGGTCTTTGCGCCTAATTATATATTAGGCCAAAATAAGTCATCAGTCCCTAAAGTAAAATTTATATGAGAAGTTTGAAGAATTTCTCTCCAAACTAATTTGGAGAGAAACTTGTTCATTGGGTTAATCTTTTGGCATGTATCCACTCTCTCACATGGGGTTGATCCCACAAGTGTGGGGTTCACCCTTGTGAGAGAGGGTGGATATATGTAATACCATACCTCGTCATTTTGGCCCACTTGCATTGCCCACTACTCATGTCCCAAAGATGAACAATGGCTAATCTCTCTCAACATGGCCTTAATCATTAAAGAAATTTGGCTCCTCAAAAACCAAGCCTTTTATCAAGGAATTCACATCAACATCCAAGCTGCTATTTCTCACATCCATTTGAAAATGTCCAAACTCTCCTCCTTGTGGAATACCAATGAATCCACCCTACTTGAGCATGAACCTGTCCAACATTCATGGATTCCCCCTACATTGGGTTGGATAAAAATCAATACAGATGCAGCCATCTCTAACAATGTTTTTGCCTTTGCCGCTATAGCTCGCAATACCAAAGGAGAAGTCTTACAAGTGTGGACAAAGCTGCACATTTCCTGCTCCCCCTTACAAGCCGAAACTTCTGCTATTCTATGGGCTGTTCAGTTAGCATAAGCTCTCAACTGGAACCATATCATTTTTTAGGGTGATGCAAAGGATTGCTTCGACCCAATTTCATCACTAGATTTTTCCCCTGACTGGACTACCAGCAACTTGATCAGTAATGTGTTAAGTCTTGTTAAAAATATGTTAGACATACTAGCCTAATGTAATAGGCCCAAGCTCACTCTTACTTGTACTAGTAATTTAGGGTTATTATACTATACTCTTACATAATAAAGATGTAACCCTTAAGGGATTCCTCCATAAATGTAGGTCCTAACCATGTAGCCCAAATGTTCTCAGTGTTCCTATTCTATGCTTCTCCTTCTGCATCCACTCTAACATATACAATATGGTATAACACATCGCGTTGCTAATATATATAACAAGTCTCAAAGAGTCTTTTTCTAGTGTTTCTTCTCGCTGGGTTAATAGAGTTTGTAATCAAGCTACCCATAAAGCAGCTAGAATGTGTTTGCATTCCCTTAAGTCTTTTAGTTTAAAAAATCGCAGTTTGCCTGTGGACTTAGAGTCTATGTGTAGGAAAGATTGTTGTTTCTATTAGTTTTCTCAAGTCGATACTCCAGTTTGCTGTGTTGTGTTCTGGAAATAGCGTAGTAGTCCTTGCACCATGCATTTTTTGAAATAAAGTTGTTGCTAGCAGTCCAAATTGCTATTGCCCACAAGTGTACAGCTCTTTATCCAGGGACGGAGCAATAGTTGGACATGGGGCAATGTCCCCACCCCCCCCCCCCCCCACCCCCCCAAATATTTTTAAAAAAATACTATTATTTACATGTGTATTAGTTTTAGTAATTTGGTTTAACAAAATTAAATTTAGCCCTTTTAGCAATATTATTGATCTTTTTAAAAGCCATAAAAAAACAACCCTCACATGTGTGAAAAATTATAAGGTCCTCATGGTGAACCATGTCACTTGTCCACCATTCTACTAAGTCAGTTTAACTATTTTTTTTATTATAAGCTGACTTAGTAATTTTAAACAAAAAAGAGTCTTTAATGGAATTGTGGACAAGTGACGTAGTCTACTATGAGAACTATACAATTTTTCCACGTGCACGCTCAGAGGCTTTTTTTTTTTTTTTTTTTTTAATACAGGTTAATAGATTTCATTCATCATAAAATCTCTCTCATTTTTTGTTTCTCTCTCACATTTTTCTTTTTTGCACATGTTCAACTCTATCAAAAATAAATCCAAGTTGTTATAATTTATAAAAAAAAAAAAAAAAAAAAAAAAAAAAAAAAAAAAAATAGAAAGTGTAAGGAGAGGTGGAGCCTAATTTTATGGGATATGAAGAAATGAGGTTGAAAAAAACTTTTTTTTTTAATAAAAAAATTACCTAAAATTTAGGAGTTTTATTTAGAGTACATGGCTTAGAATCCATGACTTAGACGGCTTGGAAGCCCGTTAAATAGTAGTATAGATTATAGATCTAAAATTTAAGATAAACAAGTTCAAAAAAATTAGTCCAACAACAAAAATTACCAATAGCAAAATTAAGCCCAACTAACTACACAAAATAAAGACACGCAAGGCACCAAAAAAAAAAAAAAAAAACCATCCTGATCCCCTGCTCTAGTAGACCTAGGCCTAATGGGTAGGGTGTTACTATGGACACGCCTAGGTGGAAGACGCCAATTCAGGTCGCCCCCTATCCATTTTTTGTTCATAAAAAATAAAAACTTGTGAGAACTGAGAACACCACAATACGCAAGAACCCAAAAAAAAAGAAAAAAAAAAAACAGAAAACCTAAGTGGCTAATCGAGGGAAGAGAAGAGAGAGTGTCGAAGTGAGACTCTGAGACTTGAAGCAAAGAGAGGCAGACAACAACAAGAATAGTAGTAGCATAACTGGAAGTAAAACCATCAATCCACCACCCTAGATTTGGTATATATATATATCTCATATTCCAATCTCTAGTGCAAAAAATATTGAACTTTTGTTGGTTGATTTGATCATCTAAGAGCATCACTATCAGAGTTGTAAAACTCTCAATATACTAAATTTTAGCATCAAACTACTTTTGCATTACCCAGTATTGTAATTGTAAAAAAATCTACAATTGAGCTACAATACCATCCTAAATTTATGATGGTACTATAGCTCACTTGCAAAAATAAAATACTTTTTTTTTATTCATTCTCCTCAAAAGCATCTTCCCCCCCCCCCTCTCTCTCTCTCTCTCTCGTGTCCAAGTCTTTCTCATCTCTTCATAGCCACCCTTCCTTTCTCTCTCTTCCCACTCTCTCTATCTCTGCCTCTCTATCCTTCCTCACTCTCAGATTAGCATGGGGCGGCGTATGAGGTGGAACTCAATAAAACTAAAGACACCACTTCATGGGGATTAGTCTTTTTTTTTTTTTCCCTTCTTCTGGAGAACTAAACAAAAATCAGATCAGAGTGGAAAAGTGGGAAATACCTAGTTGAGGGGTATATAGGTAATTGTGAGATCTCTCTAGCAAGTAAAACGGGAAAGAAATCGGTGGCAATGGCAACTTTGATCATGACAAAGATTAGCATGGATTGATAGTGGTGGTTTGTTGGGGTTTGACGGCAGTGGCAACTTCAATCCCGACAAAGATCGGCGTGGATTGATGGGGGTGGTTTGTTGGGGGTTTTTCTCCAAATTTTTGTTTTGGGTTTTGGGATTGTTGTTGTATGTGGGTTTGTTGTGTGTTCAGATTTTTGCTGTGTTGTATGTGTTTTTGCTATAGGTGTTGATTGGATTTGGTGGTAGTGTTGATTGGGTTTGGTGGTGATAGTTCTGGGTTTGGGTTGGTGGTGTGTAGTTGTTCTGGGTTTAGGTTGGTTTAATGGCGGTGCTAATTGGGTTTGGTGGTGGGTGGTTGTTTTGGGTTTGGGTTGGTTGAGAAAGAGAAATGGAGAGATAGAAATTAGAGAGTGAAGAGAGATAGATTTTTTTATATATTATTTTATTGTGTAATTTATATTATTTTAATGTGTTGTATGCAAAAATAAAATTTGAGATGTTGGCTATGTTGTAAAATGCTATGGTATAATAGATAAAGTAGATTTTGAGATGGTAAAATGAGATAATTTTTAGAAACTAGATACTAAGAGCATTCACATTGGGAATGGCATATGCCATATGTTGGTAGTATTTAGCATCTAAGCCCTAAAACCCCCCAAGAGCTGGTCTTGCAGAATCTAACTATTGCAAAAAAAATTTGCAATTGTGCTACAGTGCGATTCTAAATGTAAAATCGCATTCTAGCACAATTGTAAAACTAAATAATATTTTTTTATTCACATATCTGACTCTCTTTCTCACTTTATTTTCTCTTCTTTGTTTCTCATCTCCTTTCTCTCTCCACAACAACCTCTCTTTCTCATCACATCTCTCTCTCACGGTGGGCTATTCTGGCGTGGATCATGGGTCCAACATAGGTCTGGCAGCGACGTGGATCTGGTGGTGTTGTGGTTCTAGTGGTTTCGCCGATGAAAACCCATTCGAACCTGACACCAAACCAGTACCATAGGCTCGGAAACTAAAGGGGAGCGCTTAGCTGAATCGGTGGTTGAGGGCTCGCATGATTCAATTTGGGCGAAAGCTGGACCGGCTGGACTAGCAGGTCCAAGTATTGGAAGCGAAGCGTCCTCTAGTTGAGGCAATAAAGAGCGAGGGTAACTCCGTTACGAAAATTGACGAAGACGATGACGTGGAGGTGAGACTGGGGAAGTCGATATGCATGAATTCTAATAGAACTAGATGGACGGCGGAGCATTCCGTTAACGCCGCGTTGGGCCAATTCGAACACTACTTGGTCGATTGTGGTTGTCCTATAAATACCCACTTGTTTTTTGGGGTAAATATATCTTTTTTACCTACTTGAATTAGATTTGGATTTGGTTAGTTTAGTTAGTTTTTGAAACTCATAGTAGTGCCAGTTAAATTATATTTTGGTGGGTTTTGTGTCAGGTTTACTGCCGATGATGGGTTTTGTGTGTGTTTTGCAGTGAGACATGGATTGATTTTTATCTTTTGGGTTCAAATGGGTTGGATGTGGCAGTGATCTGGTGGGTTTTCTTTTTTTTTTTTTTTTTTTTAATTTGGGTTTTTGGTTCCGGTGAGATTTTGGTGGGCAATGGGCAATGGTGGTGTGGTGGGCATGGTGGTGGTGGTGTGGTGATGATTGGGTTGTTTGGTTGTTGCGAGAGGGACAGAGACTCAGAGAGGCAAGGACAGAGATGAAGAGAGAGGAGTGATAGATAATTTGTTTATTATTTTATTGTATAATTTATATTATTTTAGTGTGTAGTATTGCAAAATAAAAGTTGGGATGTTGGAAGTATTGTAAAATGGTATTGTGTTAGGACATATGTGATTAAAGTGTTAGGAACATATGTCACTATTTTATGTAATTGGGTAATCCTTTGACAAAACGCACTTTACTTGTAATTGGGTAGATCTAGGATGTGTTTAATGCTTCAATAAACAAGATTTCAAGTTCAAGTGTTAAAGCCATGCAAGTCTGTCCAAGATTCAAATGTGAAAAGTGTTGTTCATTAAACCTCGACAGCTAGCATCTATCGAGACTTGAAGAGCTGTTTCAGCCCATGGCTCGACAGTAGCTCGACAGATAGGTATCTGTCGAGGTTTATGAAACTCAGTTTTTCAGGACTGTTTTTCATCCAATCCGTGAATGTATGTTTGGGCTTTCTTTTCTCACAACCCTAAACATATATAAGGATTATTTTAAGGGCCGTAAAAGGTGACACACAATAGCACAAGAGCAAATTTCACAAGAGTGAAGAATTGTGACCGGAAACCTAGTTTTGCCCTAGTTCTTGAAGAAGCTGCTGTGTTTGTACACCATAGGGTTTTATGACCAAGCAACTTCATAATCTGAAGAACTTTGTAGCCAACAACCTTCTCTAGTTGGTGATTGAAGTCGTGTACTGGGATCCGCGTAATTGGTTAGTCATGTACTGGAAGCCGTGCATTACAAGGAGAGATTGTCACTACAAAACAAGTCCAATTGGATATTGGGGTAAGGGTTCAATTTTAGGTTGGTATAAGGTACTAGGATTCCTTCACTTGTAACCGCTTGTTTTGATAATAATGGATTCTCGGGAGTAGTGACTTTAAAATTACTCGGTGGAGTTTTTGCCGTGTAGGTTTTTCCCATTGTAAACAAATCACCATGTCAATTAAATTTCCGTTGCATACTTTAATTAATTGGTGATTTGTTTGTGCTATCACGTACTTTGCATGTTAATTTGATTAATTAATAAACTTGACTAATTAATCAATTAATTTATCACAAGGGATCAATACGTTTTTGGCCTATCATATGGTATAATTGATAAAGTAACTTTTTGGGATGGTAAAATAGGATAGGATGACATTTCTGGATGGGAATGCTTTAATGCTCTAAGTTGTGACTTCTATATGAAGTTTTGACCTAACCACGAATATCAAATAAAAATAAAGTGAGGTAGGAACTCTCTCCACTCATCGAAAATAGAAGAGGCAGAGAGTGTGCTAAATTTTGTTTGCTAGTGAGGGGCTAATGGGAAAGTAGTAGGAAGAAACCAAAATTGAAATTGTATTGTATGTATGATTGGTCCTACCCACTGGTGAGTAAAAAATTGCAACTTTATTGTTTTTTGTAATAAATTGTAACTTTATTGATTTGTGTAGTGAATTATTAGCATCAATATGTTTTTTTCTAATTTTTGGTATGATAGATTTGTAAGATAGGGAAATAATGAAATAGCTTAAAATTTTAAATAATAATAGTAATAATAATAATAATAATAAAGAAATGAAAACTCAATAGAAAAATAATGGAATTAAAAATTAAAACATTCCCCTCAAAAAAATTTAAAAATTTAGTTTTTTTATATAATAAGTCAAGAAATTATTTGAATTGTTATGTTGTTGGTATCACAAAAAAGAACTGGTCAATAGAAAACTATCTTTAGTCAACGGAAAACACTAATAAAAATAAAGCTTATTTTCTATATGTTGTTTTCCAAAAAAAAAATGGAAAACAATCTCTCTCTCATGTGTTACATTTCTTATAAATATTATATTCATCTGTAGCTGTGAGAAACATAATGTTTTGGCACCTTCTCTCTCTCATAGTAAGCTCTCTCACTTTTTCTCTCTTCCTTTTACTTTTTCTCTCCTCAATCCTCACACCCTCACTGTCACTAACTCTGGTCTCTCCTCTTCCCATAGATCTTTCTCTCTCTCTCTCTCAATTTGTCTCTCGTCTCTCTTTTCTCCATGTTTCTCTTCTCCTCTTTAATACAATTCTCTGATTATATTTTTTTTCCCTTACTGATTGGTCAATAGCTCTAACTTGCAAAGGCAAACAAATTTGTAGCAATTATTATTTCATTCCTCTCTACCAAAATCCCAATTCTTTGCTTTAAATTTCAAGCTTGATTTTATTTTTTTCTCTAAGAAATTTTCAGTTTGATGGATTCCAAACAGAAGTTACTTCTTTTTTGCACATAAAAGTGCTAAAAAAAATAATTAAAAAGAAGAAGAAGAAGAAGAAGAATGAATGAATGAGTGAAGTAAAAGATGAAAATTTTAAATATAGTGCCTCTGTCACTCTGTGGCTCTAAATTGCTTTTACATAGGACAATATTTACTGTAAATTAATAATATTGTTATATAATAAATGATAATTGTTTAGGAGAATTGTATTTGTTGGCAGATGCATTATGCAATGATGATATATTATACAAATACATTACATAAATACATAATTTAGAGTAATATTGAAAACTTGTAGTTGACCATAGTAAACAATTACTGTACTAGTAAAAATAGTAGACAATTAAAAGTTATTGTTATTTGTACTTATTAAAGATGTATTCCCTTGTCAATTTATATATATATGTGTGTGTGTGTGTGTGTGTGTGTGTGTGTGTGTACATGTTTTAAATTATACAAGAAATATAAATAAAAAAAATTGCATACCAAACACCAAAAAAAATTCTCAAGCTCATTTGCAAAGTCGTTACCAAACACAAGAAAATGAGATAGTTTTTTAGAAAATGTTTTTCAGAAAATAAATCATTTTCTAGAAAACAATAAAAACAAACCGAGTTGTAAAATAAATCTCTATCACTAAAATGACTTTTATTTGATTGGTAGATCACGGAGAATTCAACTACAAGTCTATAGTATTTGATTTCTTCAAAGGAAAAAAAAAAAAAAAAAAAAAAAAGAAAGAAGAGAGATAATAAGCTAACATGTTCACAGCCTCTAACGTTGATGTCCTAATATCTAAAAGCCCTCAAACAAAACTTTGAAAAGTCACTACCAACAAAATTAGCATTTGTTCATTGTATTGTAATACAAGATTGTGTCCACAAATATGAATTGTCCACAAATGACACATATTCTTTTTTGAGAGGAACATGACACAACATTTAATTTGTTAGATATCAATCATTTTCGTGTCACCGGACCACAAATTAATCATCAAACAAGAAGAAATAATAATCTAGAGGTATGGAGTGGTACGTGTGGAGGATATTGAAAGAGAGCAAAAATCTAGATAGATATTCTTAGTGTTTTTTTTTTTTTTTTTTGGAGAAACAAACACACACACAAGGGAGAGAGAAAGGGTTCTAATTCTAACACAAAGGCATACCACAACTCTACTCAAAGGACAAAATGGGCTTTTGCCCTTTTCCACAAAACTAATTAGCCTTTTGCCCTTCTTCCCAAACTAAATAGGGAAATGCCCTTCTTTTGAAACTCGACTTTCTCAAAATCGAGTTAAAAAAAAAAAAATTCTAAAGCCCTATAGTGACGTTTTTAAGGACCTATAGTGACGTTTGAAGAACCTATAGTGACGTTTATAACTTGATATTCACAAAATCGAGTTATGGGCAATAAAATTGCCTATAACTCGATTTTATGGATATCAAGTTACGAAACGCTACTATAGGTCCTTAAAAACGTCACTATAGGTCCTTAAAAACGTCACTATAGGGTTTAACTCGATTTTGAAAGAGTCGAGTTTCAAAAGAAGGGCATTTCCCTATTTAGTTTGGGAAGAAGGGCAAAAGGCTAATTAATTTTGTGGAAAAGGGCAGAAGCCCATTTTGTCCCTACTCAAAAGTCATGGTAACTTTTAAGGGAGGGTTGGGCTAGATAGATATTCTTAGTATTGAATGTAAGATAGACTCGATAGAGGAGTAAATTAAAGAAAATTATGTTTGCTATATGGTTTCATTAATCTTTCTGATGAGTGCATCACCTGGACTTTTGGGGTTCCTTCTTAGAAGATTGGTGATTCCCTCCGAAACTGCTATTTGTTCTTTTGTTAAAAAAAAAAAAATGAAACTTATTGTGTTAGCCATTGTTCTTAAAAAGTTCTAGCATATGAAAAAACATTGCAATTGAACCTAATTTTACCCCTTCTGGCACATGATTAAAAATCCTCTTGTGCTGTTAAATTTAATCTATTTAAGATTAGTATGTCAATCTTATTATTAGGCATCTATATCTCATTGTGGATTTTCCTAGCAGGTGTGTAATTGATTCTGCTGCTAACTTTGGGCTTTAGTATTTTTGGACTTCAATGGACAGCTCAGATGGAACCTTGAAATCTGGATATAATCTTTTCATTTTTGATGTTTTAAACTGGCATGACTATTAATTTCAGAAATGCACTCGATCTGCTTATTTAAAGGGATTTCTAAATGCTTTACAGATTTATAACTTACCACCAACTACTTAATTTAAGAGTTTTAGATAATGTTCTTAATACTTGCATCACTGCATACCCTTGGTGCGATGGTCAGTTCACAAGTATAAGTGCTTGTGGGGTGTGGGGGGCAAGGGCCGGGATTCAAGTCTCCAAGAGGGAGATTCACACACATATACACTTAGATTAGGTTAGAGTATAAATTCTATCTTGTATTAAAAAAAAAAAAAAAAAATACTTGCAATTAGTTGTAGAAGCATGAACTGTGAAATAGTTTCTCGTGGCCATTAAAGAATCAATGCTCATCTATACTATTACTAACAAATACATTTGAGTTTTGCTTATGTTAGGCATATATATGGTTTGATTTTTTTTTTCTTCTATTAAGAATTAAATCCTTCACTAACCAATATTTCACTATGCAAATGGCTCAATTTTGCTAGATAAGATATTTGTGTGGGCTTTTATTGATGTTTTGTGTAGATAAGCATAGTGCATGTTCTTTTATTTTGTTTTTTATTTATTTATTTATTTATTTTGGTGTGTGTGTTTTTAATAGAAATGAAAAGAGAAAAAGAAGTGGTACAAATAGTGAGGGTTGAAGATAGATTTATAAGACAGGACAAAACATAGGTATAGTATCTTAGGTGCTGTTCTTTAGGTTCCTCTCTTCAGATTCAGTCATGTGGTTATTTAACTAAAAAATACACTCAACCCATGAGAAAAAATCCACATGGCAAAATTTTAAGAATAAAACATAAAGAACAGCACCTAAGTACTATACCTGAACTTGCTCTATAAGATATTGCCTAAGATTATTCCAATGTTCTTGGAAACTGTAAGCATATCCGTATGAGTTCTGAAAATTTTGGTTAAATTGGTTTTTGGCATTTTGTTGAGTATTTTAGTTAAATAGGTTTTGGGCTCCTATCAATGGCTTTTGTAAACAGAGAAAAATAAACATGAATTTGCTTTTCCTTTCCTTTTTTTAAGAGATAAGAATGGTAAAAGTCTTAGGTTTGAAACTTGAAAGACTCGAAATTATGGCCATGGAAATATTTCATATGTGGTGATTATATTGATTCAATCAATGTATTTTATTTTCATATCCTTATTGTTTTTTGTTTAAGTCCATATTATCATTGTTAAAATTTTCAGTTTATAACTTTATATAATTTTTTTTATTTGTATGTAATTCTTTAGGATATTTCATGCAAGATGGCATGAAGCAGTCTCTTATCAATAAAATTTTCTAACCTATAAAAAAAAAAAAAAATTAACACTAATAAAATTAGTGAATATGCACAAGTTTTGATCCTATCCATAAAAAGATGTTCATACTTCATACTTCATATATATCCTTAATTGCTATTTTGCTATTTTGATATTTCAAGTTATGTCGGAATCTCATATCTATGTGGAACTCTCGTTGTGGAAATAAGAGCTTTGTGATAACTAGACGTCCTTAACTTGCATCTCTCTAAAACCAAATTTTCATCTCCCAATAAGAAACCAATGCTAGTGCTTCCCTCTTAGATCATGACTCGACGACCTTGACTTACTAGTTTAATTTACCCTTAAAAATGTTTTTATTTAATTTAAGATTTTAATTTACCCTTGATGACTTTTCTACTCCTTCCAAGAGGGTACATTAGTGCGCTGTTCAAGATGGCTCTTGTCCAATTGTGGGTGTCCCACTATTTTTCATTGGGAGTCATATGCGAATCTGGGCCAGTTTTAGTTTACAGTCTTATTAGTACCGGGCTTTGTTTTGTTTTGGTCCTCTATGCTTTCTTTGGCAGACAATTCTGTGGCGTCAGAATAAAATCCCTGAATCTTCACTGGATCTTCTATATAGTTTATGCGTATGTAATGTGGAGGATCGTAATTTTGATCGTATATAATGCGTATATTTTATTTTCATATCCTTATTGTTTTTGTTCAAGTCCATATTATCATTGTTAAAATTTTCAGTTCATAACTTTAAGTAATTTTTTTTATTTGTATGTAATTCTTTAGGATATTTCATGCAAGACGGCATGAAGTAGTCTCTTATCAACAAAATTTTCTTACCTATAAAAAAAATGGTTAAAATTAGTGAATACGCACGGGTCTTGATTGCTAATTGGCTGTTTCGATATTTCAAGATAAGTCGGACCTGGCCTCATATCTCCCTATCGGTGATGACCCTCATATCGTGCGAGAGCATCGATGTGGAAATAAGAAACCAATGCTTGTGGTCTCTCTACTCCATTTTCTTCACTCCAGCTAGCTGCTATCAGCCTATAACCATTAATTACCACTATTTTAGGTCATATATAACACGGGAAAACCTGCCTTACAATGTCAGTCTACTCTATAATGGGTAAGAGAATTGTTAAGTTGAACGAGATTGCCCAACATGGAAATATTGAAGCCTTTTATAGTCTAATAATTCGGGAGGATGTAAGAATTTTGGAGGACATTGATGAGCTACCATTTGTTGATACTCCTTTACACATAGCTGCATCTGCTGGGAGCCCAGAACACGTCCAATTTGCTATGGAGATGATGAGATTAAAGCCCTCATTTGCCAGGAAGCTAAATCTAAAAGGGTATAGCCCCATTCACCTTGCTCTACAAGAAGGGCATACCCAGATGGCGTATCGGCTTCTACAGGTAGATGGAGACCTTGTCCGTGTAAAAGGAAAGGAGGGTAGAACTCCTTTGCATGTTGCTGCAGCAGCAGCAACAGCGCAGCAACTTGATTTATTATTCAAATTTCTGTCATACTGTCCCAATTCTATTGAAGATGTGACGATTCAAAACCAAACCGCTCTGCATATTGCCCTGGAAAACAACAACTTGGGTGCTTTTAAACTCTTAGTAGGATGGCTCCGAGAAAATAAGTCTGAAAATGCCATACTGAACTGGCAGGATGAGAATGGCAACACTATTTTGCACGTGGCAGTATACAATAACGAAACCCAGGCAAGCTCTCTCTCCATTCCTCAATTATCTACATACTAAAGAAACACAGTAAAGCATGTGTTGTGAATGTCTATCGTGCAAGTAATACATCATGATCTTTTTTTTTTTTTTTTTTTTTTTAAATTAACGAAGAAAAAAAAAAAAAAAGAGGAGCGACTCACCTCCAACTTTTATTTCTCCTGTTTCCTCCCGTGTTTAGATAGATGAATGACACCTGGAAATAAACTGATCCAGCGATTAAAAAAAAGAGGCCAACTTGGAAAAATACAACCGTGACCCAATTGTCTCTTCCTTTTCTCTCTGGCTCTCCTCTCACTCTGCAATTGTGCAGCATCACCACGCCAATCACTCTGCAACTATGCAGCATCACAACGCCAAACTGAAAATATAGAGCATAAACGGAAAGCCCAAAACTGACCATATTAGTCAAACTGAAATCCCAAACCATCTGTGAAAAGTTAAATCTTACCATTGACGACCCTATCGTGTGCTTGCAAGAAAATCAATTGTTTTCCATTTTCGATTTTCAAATCAAGTTCGAAACCAATGAGCTTTTTCGTCGTTGAGGTTTCAAATCTCAGATGATTTTCATTAAAAGCATACCCACAAAATTTTTCAGATTTTGCATCTCCCTCTCTGTCGAAATTTATCATCGTTGAAGTTTTTCAGATCTGCATGCTTTTTTCTTTTCTTTTTTTGCTTTTCAGATAGTGAAAATCGAATGATTTTTACTCTTCTTGTTGCGTTTATTTCTCTAATTTTAAAATGATGTTCAACTTGAGGAATTGAGAGATTTGTGAATTTTGAAAACCCCCTCAATCTTTAAATCTTCAACCCTGTAGGAGCATAAATAAAAATCTGAATAAAGATTTTAAAAAGAGAGAGAGAGAAGGGAGATTGAGGTGGGCGATAGCCCAGAAAGCTCCATAGAATGATGGGTAGTTCTAGAAAGAGATAGAAAAAGAAAAGAGAAAGCAACGCACAAATTTGAGAAAGACCGTGAGGGTGGGAGGTGAGCTGCTTCCAAAAATAAATCCTAATGTGTTTGTATCACCACAATATGCAGGCCGTGAGGGTGTCACTAAATTGTGGGGTTAATATAAGCGTTAGGAATTTAGACGGTCACACAGCACAGGACATGTTGCAAGAACAAACACACGTTGAGATCGGGGATATGCTAAGCCATACCGGAGCTTTACGGTGTTTATTTATTCCTACCAAACCCCCAAATTTAATACCTTAAAAAAATTGACCTTCCTCCAAAAATAATACTACCACAATAGAATTAAAAAGATGCAATAAAAAAGCAAAACACGAAGACCCTACCTCGTATTTGATATTGTGTTTCTCAGAATCCTTGAAAGGAACATGGTACTTGGCAAGACTGGAGAAAAATGTTATGAATTTGGAATAAGAAAAGGGAAGACGGACGACCTTACTCAAATAGGATCTATTATTCTATTGTCCATACGTCCATGTCCTCGATCTCCCAAAGAAAAGGGATGGCGGTGGAGACTGTTGAGCAATATTTTACATAAACGATGAGATTAGTGACAGTATTAATGTATCACTACATTATGCATGCAGGCTGTGCGTCACTTATTAGCTTGGGGTGGGACATCTTTCAATGTAAACGAGAAGAATTTAGAGGATAAAACAGCGTTGGACATCTTGGAAGGACAGTTTACACAAGGAGTAGACAACAGAGAGATGAGGGTTATACTAGACGGTGCTGGAGCTTTAACAGCTTCATCTCTTCTTACAGTTACTTCTCCTCATGCACATTACCTAAGTGAAGTCGCTACTCCTGAGACAGTAGTCAAAGAACCACTATCAGACGAAAAGCGCAATGCGTATCTAGTGGTGGCTGCACTGCTTATAACAGTGACCTATCAAGCCATACTCAGTCCACCTGGGGGACTTTGGCAAGACAATGATCTGTCCAAACCCAATACCACTACAGCTGCACTCAGCCCTCCTAGTCCTGCAGGGAGACTTTTTAATGAGTCCAATTCCAATATCACCGCACCACCTAGAGCAGGGTCAGCCATTGCTAACACAGAATCATCATTCGCTTTTAAGCTGTTCTTGATTTCTAATTCTGCTATATTTTTGTCCGCAATCGCAGCAACTTTTTTCCTCGTTGCACCAGTCGGACGCGGTGGTGCGATTTTAGCCACAGTCTCTGTCTCCCTCTATTACTGCTATTTTGATTCATTGCTACTCATAACCCATGTTTCAGACAGGTCCGTTAAGATTGTTTTTGTTTCACCAGCTATTTTGACTATTATCTACTATGTACAAGTCGCTTTAAAATATGCACTTAAAAGGATACGTTATTTGCGGAATCTTAGAAGGAACTAAAAAATATATATAACCGAGCTTGGAGCTGATGCATCTAGAATGTGTCAATTTGTATTTTTATTTACTAATAAATTTCGAGAATAAAATTTAGCTTATATAGGGATGGTTGGAAGTACCCAACGTCACCTATGAATGTAATGTATGCATGTATAATATTATATCAATAAAGCAGTCTGATTGCCATCGCCTTCTTTTTTTTTTTTTTTTTTTTGAGTTTGCAATCAAATTCCTCACACTGTCACTCACCTAAATGTAGACATGGCAAAACGGGCGGGTCGGGTCGGGTCAATCGGGTCACGGGTCAAAACGGGTCATTTTAAGCGGGTTGAAATCGGGTTCGGGTCAATCGGGTTGCGGGTCGGGTCGGGTTGGGTCGGGTTGACCCGTATTTTTCACATGAAATTTTTTATTTTTTATTTTTTTATAAAGAAAACAATATGCATTTGCCATTTGGATAGTTATGCAACATATTACTTGATGTAAAATGCATTATTTTGCATTCACTACTTATATCAAGAATAAACTCAGTTAAACTTATTAATATTTATTCAATAATTTTAAAATTATACAAATCCTAATATTGCTATCTAAAATAAAACAACACAAAGATAAGTAAAACAAATATACAAGTTTTATTTTTACACAATATCAACATTCAAAAAAAAAATTACAAATGACTTATTGGATAACTCATTTGATAAAGAATAAAAATATATAAGAAAGTTACAATTTTAAAAATTAATTTTATAATCTATTATCAATTGTGGTTGACACAATATTTCAATTTGAGATATACATTAAAGTTTGATTGCTTACTTATTTATACCTAGTCTCTTTTATGAAGATCATATCATTGTTAAGCAGCACACACTCTAGGAAATATCATAATTTATTTTGAAAAGCCGTTTATTTTGAACATAAATTGTTAAAAAATAGATCAAAGCATTCATAATTTATGCTAATTTGATACTTTGGCTTTACTATTTTCACACTCGTGAATGTGTCTCACACATATCTACAATTTTAAATCTGTTTTTAACTTTACTGTAATCAGATTATCTTGGCATATACTTTGCTATTTGATATCTAAAAATCTTTACTCATTACAGAATGCTCAACCATTTATTTTTCAATTAATTTGCATGCAGTTATGTAAATGTATCAATTGTTTCCTTAAAGCTTACAATAAACAATTAAACCAATATTGTCTTAATTTCACTATTTTTTTTACCAAAAAAAAAAGTTTTAAAAAAAATGGTTCGGGTTCGGGTCGGGTCGCGGGTCGGGTCGGGTCGGGTTGATCCGCACAAAACACGGGTCAGGTCACGGGTCAACCCGTTTTTGCTTCGGGTCAAAAAAAATCGGGTTCGGGTCGGGTATTTTTCGGGTCGGGTTAGAAAATTATGACCCGTTTTGCCATGTCTACCTAAATGGCAAAATCCACTTGCGTTGACTCAAAATTTATCATCTTTCTGCTAATATATAATTTTGTACAATTCCCATTAATTTTCCTGTAGTTAGGAGTTATTTGCTTAGTAAATTTCACATGTTAAGACAACTTTGTCAAAACACTAAAACTACTTAATAATTTATGTGTCTTCCAATTAAGTCCATTACATAAACACCCATGGATGAAATATAAAATAATTTTAGCTCTAGGTGCAAGATGTGACGACCTCCACCTTAAATGTACATTCTAAAAGGAAACCAATATTTTGTTATCACAGTGAGTACTGACTACATAGTAACCTTAATCAGACCATCTGGGTTTTGGCTAGGGGCTTTCACATTATATTTACAACAATTTCATAATACTTTCACAACAAATCATTGATGACAAGTTCTTAGTGGTTCTAATTTGAACCTGTAAAGTTGTGATTTACAACTATGTTTTTTATTGGCTTTAATTCCATGTTAAATTTGATTGTATTTTTGTTCAATCATTTCCCCGTATTTTTGTGGGATTTAATGTAAAAGTTGTGTGTGAGAGTTTGGTGAAGAATCGATGAAGAAGTGGTTTTCGCAACTTGATCGCGATTGCTGACCCGCGAAACAAACCACGTGAGAAACCACATGCTGGAAATTGAAGAGTCATTGGTAGGCTGGTTTTCGCGAGTGACTCGTGAATCACACCAAGTCGCGAGTGACTCGTGACTCACACCAAGTCGCGAGTGACCCGTGAAACCTAATGCCTGTTGCTTTTTGGAGTGTGACTTTTCCCATTCTTTACCAATACTATATAAACCCTGATTACTTACGAAATGTAAGAAGGAGTATTTTTTGAAGAAACTTTTGAAAGAGAAACCTTAGCCAAATACTTGAGAGTTAGAGATTGGCTTATCCACAATTTTCTACATCATTCCTCTAAAGTTTTCATCTACTCCCACCTCTCCATCTACACATCCTTGAGAGGTTCTTAGCCCAAACACTTACTTCACTCATTCTGAGTGTTGAGTGAAGTTTTGGTGCCTTTGGGAAGTATTGGAAGAAGCCATTGAGTACCAGATGCAATCGGGCGGAATTGTGGGATATGGATAACTGGTGAAGACAAGATTCCGAGAAGTCCGTTGATAGCAGAAGCTTGAATGGCTCAAGTATATTGGGTAGATTAGGCTTGGAGGATCTTTTTGATATTCGTGTACTCCAACTTATTCACAAGTGAATCGATTTCAGCTTGGAGGGCCGCAGAGAGATTTTTTGCCGAGTACTTCGGTTTCCTCTTTGATAACACATCTCGGTTATCTTGTGTTTGCATCTCTCTTCCCTACTCTTTAAGCTTTACATTTATTGCTTATTGTACTTGTTTATGGCTTAGAGTAGTAGTGTTCCGATTTATTGCGTGTGCTTTACTCTTGTTCAGTACTTAAATAAATTACACTAAAAACAATTAAGCCGTAATTTAAAATTGGGGATCTAAACAAGCATTAGTGTTTTCACACTAATTGAGCTTTCAGAACCTTTAAATTAAATTACTTTTTTACCCACCAATAAAAACCAATAACAATTTAACATTTAAAATTTGTAGTGAAAATATTATAAAAATGTTGTAGAATCACGGTTTGATTCCATTAAAGGAGTCAATTACGTTCTCAATCAATCAGTATTTTTCATGCCTGTTCTAGGCTAGTACAAAAGCACTTCAATTTCATGTTAGTTTAAAATTCCAGCTAAGCTATTCCAGAGTCGTTCTATCTTCACTTCAACCAAAAAATTTTAAATAAAAAAAAAACATATAAATTAACAAACAAACAATACTGGGGAAATATCAGATTTCGGCCCCAAAAAAAAAAAAAAAAAAAAAAAAAATTGGTCGATAAAATAATCTATCCAAAAAAAAAAGCCCACATCATCATGCTGTCACTTTTTTCAGATATATCATTACCTCTTCTAATTTTGTTACCCAAAACATCCTCACATCTGTTTCTTTTTTATTTTGCTAAATGTGTCTGTGCATGAAATTAAAATTGACAATCCGCCACTACACCCACGTGTTCAATTGGGTGCACAATTTGACTATTCATTTTTTTCTATTGCCAGATCTATATCAAAAATGAAAACAACATATCATCTAAGTATATAAATTTATTATTATTTGTGGGGCCCAATAGTTTATGGGCCCGGCCCGCTCGCTTATGGGGAGTCCACCGGCTCCAAACTGAAAGAGGCCAGGGCCCAAGCTCAAAAATAGGAAACATAAAGTGGCCCGAAGATACTGCCGAGGACAGTTTAATCCTCAGCAGACCCAAAGTCTCATGGATTAGAGTGGAACACGAGCAAGCTTGAAAGATCAGAAAATATCTTGGGGAAGTTGTCCTTAATACCCTTCACTGATATGACACTGCACCTAACAGAGCCGGATTCTTAGGCTTTATTGATCATCTCCAACAATTTCGGGATTAGACTGATGGGACAAATATCTGTCCTAGAAAGGTCGACCCTACACGTGGACGAGGGACAATGAACGTAGGCTAGTATAAAAGAAAACGCTAGATAACAAAGAGGAGGCGCCCATCTCACTTCCTGAGAAAAAACTTCAGGAAGGAGAATGCCCGGACAACATACGCGCGCCACCACGAAAAACCCACCGTCAGGTAACCGGAGAAGACATTAGTGCTCCTCGGACATGATCCAAGGAGCCAAATCCCTCAAGTTACAAAGATGTAAGGCCTGAATATCCAGACTAAAGCCTTTTCTTGTCTAGGCTCACCTAAAGTCCGACCTGAACTAACGCCCTGTGACCCAACGCTGGCCTTTCAAGCCCACTCTCTACAAATATTATTGTGAGGGATTTTCTATGTGCAAGCCCAACATCGTTGTTGGGCCGCTAAAGATTCGTGTCCCTACAATTGGCGCCGTCTGTGGGAAGGCTTGCGTGTTGGCGCAGGTGGCGTTTGAGTCAACTCTCTAGCAAGCAGAGGTTTGTGGGATTTCCTCCACCTCCGGTGACATGCAGTTGTTGCTCAGACACCAACTTCTGTTAGGGGCTACGCCCTGCAGTGTCGACAGAGTGGGCAGCTCTAGGGGCTTCCGGCCTCAAGCCAAATCTCCCCGCCATGGTCCAGGGGCTGACCTTCGAAAAACAAATAAACATAAAAGAAAAAAGTACAAAAAAGTTTTGGACAGAACCAAGGCCTTGCATGGTCCTCGGACTCAAGCCTATGGGGAAACCAAGTACAAAAAAGTTTTGGACAGAACCAAGGCCTTGCATGGTCCTCGGACTCAAGCCTATGGGGAAACCAAGTAAAAAAAAAAGTTTTGGACAGAACCAAGGCCTTGCATGGTCCTCGGACTCAAGCCTATGGGGAAACCAAGTACAAAAAAGTTTTGGACAGAACCAAGGCCTTGCATGGTCCTCGGACTCAAGCCTATGGGGAAGCCAAGTACAAAAAAGTTTTGGACAGAAGCAAGGCCTTGCATGGTCCTCGGACTCAAGCCTATGGGGAAGCCAAGTACAAAAAAGTTTTGGACAGAACCAAGGCCTTGCATGGTCCTCGGACTCAAGCCTATGGGGAAACCAAGTACAAAAAAGTTTTGGACAGAACCAAGGCCTTGCATGGTCCTCGGACTCAAGCCTATGGGGAAGCCAAGTACAAAAAAGTTTTGGACAGAACCAAGGCCTTGCATAGTCCTCGGACTAGAGCCTATGGGGAAACCAAGTACAAAAAAGTTTTGGACAGAACCAAGGCCTTGCATGGTCCTCGGACTCAAGCCTATGGGGAAACCAAGTACAAAAAAGTTTTGGACAGAACCAAGGCCTTGCATGGTCCTCGGACTCAAGCCTATGGGGAAACCAAGTACAAAAAAGTTTTGGACAGAACCAAGGCCTTGCATGGTCCTCGGACTCAAGCCTATGGGGAAACCAAGTACAAAAAAGTTTTGGACAGAACCAAGGCCTTGCATGGTCCTCGGACTAGAGCCTATGGGGAAACCAAGTACAAAAAAGTTTTGGACAGAACCAAGGCCTTGCATGGTCCTTGGACTCAAGCCTATAGGGAAACCAAGTACAAAAAAGTTTTGGACAGAACCAAGGTCTTGCATGGTCCTCGGACTCAAGCCTATGGGGAAACCAAGTACGTAAAAGAAAAAATACAAGTTTTGGACAAAACCAAGGCCTTGCATGGTCCTCGGACTCAAGCCTATGGGGAAACCAAGTACCCAAAAGAAAAACCAAATACACAAAAGCACGGTCGGAGTACCCTACTTCCCGTTCGACAGCTCGGATGGATTATTAGGAGGTCATCATTCTTGGGCGGTATTCGCGCGTTTATCACAGAATATTCGACTGCTACCCCGGTCAGTTTCCTAAGTTTGATTTATTACGAATTATCGATATAATGCCAGATAGCGCTGGTAAATTAGAATTAGTTAGATTATGCTTCAAGGTATCTTGCTCTAAATATTCTCGAAGCAACACATACATGGAGCATACTCATTCACAAAGTAATATTGCCCAAGAGATCAGTGCTTAAAACATGTAAATAAATTTCTATTTTTATTAAAACAAAGAAGTAGTACGGCATACAATGAAAAGCTGGAATCAGCCTACGTTAAAGCTCACTACACAAGCAAAAGAAAAAGATACAAGAAAGTTTGAGAAAGCCGAGGAGGTAGGTCAGAGGATAGGTTGGCTACAGCTCCAAGACCTTATTCTCCCTCAGTGCTTTTACATGCCCATGGCTCAAGCAGCAAAAGAAACCCAACTTGAACCTGACACCGTTGAAGGAAAGGTGCCGGGAATGGGAAGTTGAGGGGCTTTCTCTAAATATTCGCCTGCCACAAGGCAGAGGCGATAATGGCGGAGAACCTTTCTTCTGACACACCAAAATTCTGGCGTGAGCAGAACCTGCTTCGGATTTTGGCTAAAAGAGGGAGAGACACCCTTCCCCCTCGGTTGAAATGGAGTATTCTCCTGAACTTGTGCATCCTGTGCCCATACCTTACTATTCTGAGTCTCAGGAGGACACGGCGCTTCTGTGGTTGAGAGAGTTCTTTCCTCCCAACCCTCATCTCAAACATGTTATGCTAAGGGAGGATAGCACCAGATATGGGGGTTTATGATGTGGGAGAAAACTAAAGGATTGGTGCGTATATAAAGCAACTTTCCCTCCCTCCTATTTATTTGAAAAGACAAGATGATGGCAGTCAACTCACGCGGCGTCCCCAAGGGGCGCTACAGACAAAGTGGTTTTGGCTCAACTTCCAACGTCAACTGCAACCACAAGATTAAAGGAGCCTCGTAAAGGCGCACCTCGATCATTGGGGCGTCAGAGAGTACTGCGTGGCCAGAGATTGCAGAAATATCTCTTAATTCGTGGGCTAATTGAATTCGCGGCCCAGGCCCGCTTTGCGTGAGGGCCCAGAGACACCCTGTTCGGCGCCTCGGGAAATGCTTGATGAAAGGGAGAATCTGAACTCAAAGTCTTGGACAGAACCAAGGCCTTGCATGGTCCTCGGACTCAAGCCTAAGGGGAAACCAAGCGCTGAGAAAAACACAAGTCTTGGACAGAACCTAGGACTTGCATGGTCCTCGGACTCAAGCCTAAGGGGAAACCAAGTACTGAGAAAAACACAAGTCTTGGACAGAACCTAGGACTTGCATGGTCCTCGGACTCAAGTCTAAGGGGAAACCAAGTACGTAAAATAAAAAGTATAAGTCCTAAACAAAACCCAGGCTTTGCGAAGCCCTCGGACTCAGGCTTTTTGGGAAATCAACTGCTCGGATGGACAAGTTTCTCGACTCAAATACGGGAAAGGGTTAAGGCCAGTGTGTCCAGAAGATGGCGAAACGAACTGATAATCGTTAGCCTAAGGAAATTGTTCATTGGGATGGTGACCTGTCCTCGGATAATTATTTCTTACACCTTATCGAGCACTTAGTCCCCATCGCGATTAATTTTAAGGTAAGTCTCGTCCCTCACTGGTCCGATTGTTATGTCGAATAATAATTTTGTTAAAGTTATTGTGGCGTCTTTTTATTAGCGAGTATTTTGGCCTTAGTTATCATTGATTCAAATGCTATACTATTGTGCCGAGCAGTGCTTGCAAATTTGTTAAAACAAATAAACAAAACATACAAGATAGAATAACAATAACTTTTATTAACGTGAAAAATTATTACAACGTACAAGGAAGGGCTTAAACAAGCCTATACAAAAAATGAACTGCTAAAGCAGTAACAACATCCGTAATACAGATAAGTAAACAGTCAGGTGTCTTCTGAACTCGCCTTCAAAGTCTCTTTAAAATCTCTGCTTCAGTACTGCTCATATCAGGAGAAGAACCTTATATAGAAAAGATGAAGGAGAAGGAAGAAGAATTGGAACACATGGAAGCACTTCAGCAAGCTCTTGTTGCTGAGGAGCGCAAAAGAAAAAGAAGATGGAGGACATGAGCAAGAGAAGGAGGAGAAGAAGAGGGAAGAGATGAAAAGAAAGAGAAAGGAGCAAAAGAGGGAAAAAGAAAAACACCAGGATGGAGCTGGTGGTGGAAAGAAGAAGAAAGAAAAGTAAAGGATGGCGCCAGTGAACGAAGAGAGGAAGAAGCCGGGGCATTTAGTCCCTGCCTCAATCCTAACTCTTAGCACACTGGAGCCATATTAGGTATGCTCATGAGAGACCGGATGGAGATGACAAGGGAGGTTTTTGACTCAGTCACACCGGAAATGGGATGTGACGAGTCCCTGCTTCGGATTTTGGCTAAAAGAATGGGGAGGCAAATCTTGAGTCTCCGCCATCCTTGCCCCGACCGAGCCATCTCAAGTTTTGTTAGGACATGGCGTTTCTGGGAAAGGAAGGGTTTGTTCATGGCAGATTACTGTGGGGGATGTATTATTGAATAGGGAGTAACCGGATGGAGGAAGTGAATTCTGAGAAGGGCCTGAGGGATTCAGATATGAGAAAGTCACCTTCCGTCTTCTCTCTTTATATAGGGGACGAAGAAGAGGGTATATAACGCGTTCAGATCCCCAGGGAAATCCATAGAGAAGAATGCGCCGTTTCGTTCCCCCACGCCATCAGTAACCGTTAGATCTGGGAGGTCTCGTAAATGGAAGAATATTAAAGACACGCTGCAGATAACCACACGGCATAATGGCAACGTACGCAAATTCAGGAAAACGGCTCATAGACCAGTACATTCCTCGGGGAGGTGAAGAGTCGCCAGCGTTGATCAAGAGCTGAAGTAAGTGAACGGCAATGAAGGCTTGATATTATCAAAACCCACCTGTCCAACCATGATGTTGGACAGCAGGGTTTTGAGGGGCTAATGTGGGGCCCAATAGTTTATGGGCCCGGCCCGCTCTCTTATGGGGAGTCCACCGGCCCCAAACTGAAAGAGGCCAGGGCCCAAGCTCAAAAATAGGAAACATAAAGTGACCCGAAGATACTACCGAGGACGGTTTAATCCTCAGCAGACCCAAAGTCTCATGGATTAGAGTGGAACACGAGCAAGCTTGAAAGATCAGAAAATATCTTGGGGAAGTTGTCCTTAATACCCTTCACTGATATGACACTGCACCTAACAGAGCCGGATTCTTAGGCTTTATTGATCATCTCCAACAATTTCGGGATTAGACTGATGGGACAAATATCTGTCCTAGAAAGGTCGACCCTACACGTGGACGAGGGACAATGAACGTAGGCTAGTATAAAAGAAAACGCTAGATAACAAAGAGGAGGCGCCCATCTCACTTCCTGAGAAAAAACTTCAGGAAGGAGAATGCCCGGACAACATACGCGCGCCACCACGAAAAACCCACCGTCGGGTAACCGGAGAAGACATTAGTGCTCCTCGGACATGATCCGAGGAGCCAAATCCCTCAAGTTACAAAGATGTAAGGCCTGAATATCCAGACTAAAGCCTTTTCTTGTCTAGGCTCACCTAAAGTCCGGCCTAAACTAACGCCCTGTGACCCAACGCTGGCCTTTCAAGCCCACTCTCTACAAATATTATTGTGAGGGATTTTCTATGTGCGAGCCCAACATCGTTGTTGGGCCGCTAAAGATTCGTGTCCCTACATTATTAATGAGCTAATATTTTAGATAGAAATTAGCATATTAAGTGAGACATGGGCCAATAAATTTTAAATATTTTTACCCAATTATATGAATTTTAACCAAATAACATATATAAACATATATATATATATATATATAAGACATAAATAGAAATAGATAAATAGTTTTATTTTTTTATTATAAAATAAATAGTTGGTGTTAAAGTGGAATTGGCTTAGTAAGAGCATTCTCATCAGCTCTCTCATAAAAAATGTCATTTTGACACATCAAAAACCTACTTTATCATTTTAACACATCATTTTACAATCTACCATTTATCAGATGTTCTATACTTCAATTCTATACATTAAAATAATATTTACACCACATTAAAATAATATATTAACTCCACTCATCAACAACAGCAACAACGACACAGCCACCCATGCTGCAACAACGGCCACCAACAACCACCACGGCCACACCAACAACACCGACAGCCACCACAACCACCAAATTACAATACCACTGCCACAACTAACCCACAACCCGGCACATTCACAACCCTCAAAACCCATCCCAAATCAAACAAATCCAACCTCCAATCCCTCTAGATAAGCCTGAACCTCACAACCTACCGGCAACAACAAAAAAAGCCACCACCACAACCCATGAAAATCAACCAATAGTCACAGCAATAAAACCCACGGCAACTAAAAAAAAAACCCACCATCAGAAAACAAAAGATAAGAAATGTCTCACACTGTGAGAGATCGGCGGCGTGGGGGTGGATGGCACGACAAGCTCGGCGGTGTGGCGTGGCGTGGTGGATGGTACAGCAAGCTCAATGGTATGGGGCAAGCTCGACGGCGCGGTGTGGTGTGACATGGTGGATGGCACGAAGCTCGGCGGCGCGGCGTGGTGGTCACTGTGGTGAGATCGGCGTGGCTGTGAAATAGCAACAGAGAGGGCTAGACAGAGATGAGAGTTGAGAAAGAGAACCAGACGGAGAGAGAGATATGTCTGGGGAGGAGAGAGAAAAAGCATATAAAATAATAATAAAAATTTTGGCACATTTGTCTGTACCGTCTCAAATATGAGATGGTACTGTAGCCGTGTGTTAAAAATTTTGAGATTTGAGATATCTGATGGTGGTTGGTTTTTAGTGTTTGGTGTGTCAAATGCCAAATATTTGGCATTTGACACACCTGATGATAGTGTTCTAACTGTCTTACTTTATTTTATTGTTTTGGCTGATGGTTAGTGGTGCCTTTTAAAATGGAATTGGTTTAAAACTTTGAATGGTTTGTTACTAAAATTTTATAAAATCAGTTGATTTTTGTGTGAATTGTAGTGATAAGCTGTCTGCATAATATGTATTTTGTTTGAATTTGTCTCTTTTTGTTCGTTCAATTATTTGTTTATTTGTTCGTTCAATTATTTGTTTATTTGTTGATAGTATGAATTTAATAATCATTGATTTTTGAGATTTAAAAGAAGGTTGTGGTCTCTTATAATGTATTAAGAAACAATTATTTTGTTTTTTTTTTAATAGTTTCTGATGGGAGTGACGAGAATGCATTACCTTGATGAAGTCAACACTAATGACGAGATAATCCCTAGTGACGGGGAAATCAGTCATCACCGACGAAGGAAGGAAAATCATTCAATGAAGCCAGCCAGTAACCTGAGCAGTTACGAAACCAGCAAAACAGACCGTTGGGAGCCTATTAAAAGCTCCATTATTGGGCTGGAGGCATTACTAAGAAAGGCATTAACACTCCAACGGCTAGCAACCAAAATCACATATATAAAGCCCTTACATTGGCAGCAGAAGGTACAGATACTGACACTCTAAGAAAGTACCCATTACTATTCTAGTTCATTCATTTCCATTTGGCGAATTGCTTTTTTGTTCTAACTTTGGCATTGGAGGCGTTGTGGTAGGCACCACACCGGTGACCCTCTTAAAGGATACATTGGTGCTGACGGGGAGTTCCATCTGCCCATTTCGACTGACGAATTCACGCTTCATCAGTTTGGCGCTGTCTGTGGGAAACGACATTTTCAGATTCATATTTGAAAACGTAGTTTCCATCACCCCTCTGCATTCAAATGGAACCCAATCCAGATTCAGCAGCCTTGGCCCAGCAAGTTCAAGCCTTTGCAGCTACCATTGAAGAACTCACCAAGCAAAAACAGGAAATGAAGCTACGACTCCAGCAAGTCCAACAGGCTCAACAAGAAGAGAACCGGTCCAAGGGTAACCTGGAAGGAGAAGGGGATAGCCACAGGAGGGGTACCCCTCAGAGGCCAACTACTCCGGACGAGCAGAATTCAGATCTCCTTCGAGAGATGAGGAAAGAGATGGACGAACTGAGGAGCGCCATTAAGGAGAAGACGGATCGAAGTGTAGACAGCATGGTCAGGGCAACAGATTCGCCTTTCATCATGGCGGTAATTGAATGCCCCGTACCGTCAAAGTTTCGCTTACCTCAGCTTGAGCCATTTGACGGACTCAGGGACCCTCAAGATCATCTTAATACCTTCAAGACAACCCTAGGTCTTCAACAACCACTTGACAAGATATTGTGTCGTTCCTTTCCTACCACTCTCAAAGGGGCTGCAAGAGAATGGTTCATGAAGTTGCCAACCTCGTCCATAGACAACTTCGAGCAATTAAGTAATACCTTCTTGCGCCATTTCATAGGGGGGCAACGTCCAAAGAGGCCGGCAGACTACTTACTCACCATTAGACAGGGAGAAAAGGAAACCCTGAGGTCATATGTCAAACGCTTCACCCGGGAGACTTTGGAGGTGGACGAAGCCAATGACAAGGTGCAGCTGACGACCTTCAAAGCAGGACTGAGGTCCAGAGATCTTGTGGCCTCCCTCGCAAAGAATCCATCAAAGATGGCGGAAATGCTCTTGAAAGCACAGAAGTACATGAATGCTGAAGACGCTTTAGCGGCTATAAAGGATACAGAGAAGCCAGGAGACAAGGCAAAGAAAGAAGACGACCGTAGGGGGCAAAAGAGAGAGCGACCGGACCGTCGAAACAATGACGAGAATAGGAGGAAGGACAATAAAAGTCCTCGGACGGTAAGATTTACTCCTTTGGTTATGCCTGTTGACATTTCACGCAGATCAAGGACGAGCATTACCTCAAATGGCCTAGACCATTGCACTCATCCCCCAATGTCCGCGATAAGAACAAGTATTGCCGGTTCCACAAAGATCACGGCCACAACACGGAAGACTGTAGAGATCTAAAGGAGCAGATAGTTACAGAAATATGTGAAGAAGGGAGAATATAGTAAATTCAGGGATGATAATAAAGGCCAGCATGAATCCTTTTCCCAGGATGACGATCGTCTATCCCAACCTCCGCACAAAGTGATTGGGGAGATAAAGACGATTACAGGAGGGCCATTTTCGGGAGGATCGTTTAAATCACTCAAGAAGGCATACCAGAGGCAGGTAAACAGTGTCCACACCGTACCTCCGTCTAAGCACAGACAAACATACCAGGACATGTCCTTCAATGAAGGAGACGCCATGGGAGTGAAGCAACCCTACAACGATCCCTTGGTCATAATGCTGAATATAGAAGGGTTCAATACTAAGAGGATCCTCATAGACAACGGCAGCTCCACAGACATCATCTACCTCCCAGCTTTCCAGCAGCTGAGACTAGATCCGAGGAGACTGCGCCCTTTTGACTCTCCACTCGTCAGCTTCAGCGGAGACAGGGTATACCCCAAGGGCATAATGACATTGACAATGACGGCGGGGGCCTACCCGGTGCAGTTGACCCGTCAGATAGACTTCTTAGTGGTGGATTGCCCCTCATCCTACAATGTCATTGTTGGTAGGCCCACACTCAACAAGTGGAAAGCGGCGACGTCAACCTACTGTTTGAAGGTAAAATTCCCAACAGATAATGGCGTCGGTGAAGTGAAAGGAGATCAAGTCCTGGCAAGAGAATGCTATCAAGCCGTCCTGGCTGCAAAGGAGAACCACACATGGATGATTGAAGAAAAGGAAGAAGACAGAATGGAGGCCCTGGAAACGGTGGAATTGATAGAAGGAGAAGCGAACAAGATGACCAAGATAGGAACGACATTAAGCCCCGAGATGAGAACAAGACTCATAAGGTTCCTTAAAGAGAATCTAGATGTCTTCGCATGGAGCCACGAGGACATGCCGGGCATAGCTCTAGAAGTCATCCAGCATAAGTTGAATGTGAACCCGGAACGGAAACCCATCCAGCAAAGACGAAGAACCTTCGCCCCAGAACGAGATCAAGAAGTTGCGGAGGAAGTTACCAAACTCCTGACGGCAGGGTTCATCCGAGAGGTGTACTATCCTGAATGGCTCGCGAACGTCGTCCTAGTAAAGAAAGCAAATGGAAAATGGAGGATGTGTGTAGACTTCACCGACCTGAACAAGGCATGCCCAAAGGACAGCTTCCCTCTACCGAGAATAGACCAGCTCGTGGACTCTACAGCCGGGCACAAGTTACTGATGTTCATGGACGCCTTCTCAGGGTATAACCAGATAAAGATGGCTGAGGAAGACCAGGAGAAGACCGCTTTCATCACAAGTCAAGGACTCTACTGTTACAAGGTAATGCCTTTTGGATTGAAGAATGCTGGGGCTACGTATCAGAGGTTGGTGAACAAAATGTTCAATCAACAGATTGGCAGGAACATGGAAGTATACGTGGACGATATGCTCGTCAAGAGCAAGGAAGAGTTCACACATCTGGACGACCTGAAGGAGACGTTTGCAACCCTAAAAAAACACCAGATGAGGTTGACTCCAAGTAAGTGTGTTTTTGGGGTAGCTTCGGGAAATTTTCTGGGATTCATGGTGTCCCAAAGAGGAATAGAAGCAAACCCAGAGAAAGTGCGAACCATCATTGACATGACGTCACCTAGGACCATCAAGGAAGTTCAAAAACTCACAGGAAGGATAGCAGCTTTGAACAGGTTCATCTCCAGGGCTACAGACAAATGCCTCCCCTTTTTCAAGACCTTGAAGTAGGCTTTCGCCTGGACCGACGAATGCGAAGCAGCGTTTTAGGAACTAAAGCGTTACCTGAGCAGTTCACCCCTCTTAAGCCCGTCCAAAGAAGGGGAAGACCTATACTTATACTTGGCAGTGTCAGCCTCGGCAGTAAGTGCAGCCCTGATCAGAGAAAAGGGCACGAAGCAGCTCCCAGTTTACTACGTCAGCCAAGCCTTCCAAGGGGCTGAGTCCAGGTACCCAAGGATTGAAAAGATCGCGTTTGCGTTAATAGTAGCCTCGTGCAAGCTAAGGCAATACTTTTAGGCAAACCCCATCCTTGTAATGACGGACCAATCGATCAAGAAATCAATGAACAAGCCTGAGGCAACCGGAAGAATGGTCCAATGGGCGATTGAACTTAGTCAATTTGACATCGAGTACCATCCGAAAACGGTGATCAAGGCGCAAGCTCTGGCGTACTTCATCATAGAGTTCACCCTTCTGGACGAAGACAGATTTACCGACAAAGTAGATAAATGGACGATACAAACTGATGGTTCGTCAGCCCAGAGGAAGGGGGGAGTAGGGGTCGTCATAACCACCCCCGACGAAGAGGTGCTGAAATATGGGGTCCAACTTAAGTTTCCGGCTACCAACAACGAAACTGAATACGAGGGGATACTGACGGGATTGAGGCTTGGAAAGGCACTTGGAGCTAAGAACCTATTAATCCAAAATGATTCAAAACTAGTAATCGGGAAGATTAAAGGGGAGTACGAAGCGAAGGAAGAAAGGATGCAGAAGTACCTCAGGCTAACGAAACACCTAACTCGGGAATTCGATACCGTGGAGTTCGTGCAAATCCCAAGAAGCCAGAATATGGGGGCAGACGAAGTCTCGAAGCTAGCGTCAGCAGAAAAAGGGGAGATTAGCGTGGATTTGACGATGGAAATCCAGAAACACCCCAGCATTGAAGAGGTCTTGACATTTGCCATCCAGAGCGCCAACAACTTGATGACACCCATAATGTCCTTCCTCTAGGACGGGCACCTTCCTCAGAACACAGAAGAAGCTAAAAAGGTCAAGAAGAGGGCAGCCAGGTTCACGATTCTTAATGACGCCTTATACAAGAGAGGCTTCTCCATGCCTTATTTGAAGTGTGTCGATGAAGAAGAAGCTAGATACATACTGGAAGAAATCCATGGAGGAGTTTGCGGTGACCACACTGGCCCTAGATCTCTGGTGAACAAGGTAATACGGACAGGATATTTTTGGCCAACTATGCAGGTGGACGCTGTTGAGGTCGTCAAGAGGTGCGACAAGTGCCAGCGATACGGGAACGTACAACAGCTTCCAGCAGAGAAACTGACGACCATATCCTCCCCGTGGCCATTTGCACAATGGGGGATCGACATCATCGGCCCGCTACCCCAAGGTAAAGGTCAGGTAAAATTCCTACTTGTTGCTATTGATTACTTCACAAAATGGGTTGAAGCAAAGGCTCTAGCAACAATCACCGAGGCAAGAATACGGAGCTTTGTGTGGAAGAATATAATCTGCAGGTTCGGGATTCCCTTGACGATCATATCAGATAATGGGAGGTAGTTCGACAGCCAAGGGTTCAAAGACTTCTGTTCAAACCTCGGGATCAAGAATCAGTTCTCGTCCCCGGGGCATCCCCAGGCAAACGGACAGACCGAAATGACAAATCGAACGCTACTCAAGATTATCAAAACCAAGCTAGACGATGCGAAGGGTGCCTGACCAGAAGAATTACCTAATGTCCTGTGGGCTTACAGAACCACAGCAAGAACCCCAATAGGAGAGACCCCCAACAGGAGAGACCCCCTTCAGGCTTACCTATGGCACAGAAGCAGTAATTCCAGTCGAAGTGGGAGTAACAAGCGTCAGACGAGGGACGTTCAACTTAGGGTGCAATGACGATGAACTGTGACTCAACCTGGACTGTTTGGACGAAGTAAGAGACAATGCATCTAGCAAGATGACGAAGTACTAGCTAAAGATGGCCGAATACTACAATAAGAGGGTTAAACTCAAACGACTGGACATAGGAGACCTCGTCCGGCGCAAGACCACCACAGCAACTAAAGACCCTACCCAAGGAAAGCTGGGTCCCACATGGGAAGGGCCTTACCGAGTTACTCACTACTCAAGGCAAGGCAGTTACCACCTTGAAACCATGGACGGACAACGACTCCCTCGACCATGGAACATCGAGCATTTAAAAAAGTACCACAAGTAGATGTAACAAATAGGCATGTTCATTCTTGAAGTTAATAAAAGAATTATTCCTCTAATGTCTTTGTGTAAGCAGGTCTAGCCAATCGTACGGCATAAAAAAAAAATATATATATATATATATATATAAAAAAAAAGAGAGTTAAGTAACAAGATTCCGCCTTGACGGATGTAAGTTACTGACGATCCCCCCAACGGGTTCAAGGCATAAAAAAAAGGGTTAAGTAACAAGATTCCACCTTGACGGATGTAAGTTATTGACGATCCCTCCAACGGGTTTAAGACATAAAAAGTTAAGTAACAAGATTCCGTCTTGACGGATGTAAGTTACTGACGATCCCTCCAACGGGTATAAGGCATATAAAATCTAAGTGATAAAATTCCGCCAAGACGGATGTAAATCACTGACGAAGCCCAAGTGACAAGATTTCTTAAATGAATGTAAGTCACCAAGAAATGGCTAAGTGATAAGATTTCGCTTTGACGGATGTAAGTCACTAACACAAGCACAATCCTTTAGCAAGTGCAAACGACAAGATCCCACTTGACGAATTCAGGCCATTGACGAATCCACAAAAAATAAAGGAAGAGAGAAAAAAAAGAAAAAGAAAAGGGATAAGAACCTTGCAACAAATCAAAACAAAACTCAGGCTGTATCTAAGCCCTTCCAAAGGATCAAGAGTGACAAACAAATCATGGACGAACGGAGAAATCACAGTTAAGAAATTTATGCTAAGTACAAGGTATGGACGAACTCAAAACATCACAGGCATGTTAGTTACCAACAAAAGCATAGTCATACAGACAGGAAAATGCAAAATCATAAAGCCAATTAAAGCACAAAAACAGCGGGCAATTATCCTTGTTCTTCCTAAAGACCCATAAAACACTGGGCCAAGAAACATTGTTCTCAAAATAGATTGAAAAAAAAAATGCTATTAGGAAGCCCAAAACATAAAGGGCAAAATTACGCAAGTATCAGGTCTGGGCGTCAGTAGGAGCGTCAGCGGCAGGAGCATCACCAGATGGGAGGGAATCACCAGGGGTTTCACCTTCAGGGGCCGATGACTGAGCAGCCTCATTTGCAGCCATCTCTTGATCTACCACTTCCAGATCCAGGCTCGGCAGGTCAACCCCGGTAGGATGCTTGACGAGATACCTACGTAGAAGCTCGAAGCCCTTGAAGTACCAACTAAAGAGCACTGTGGAGTACTCCTCAGTTTGCTGGAAGGCTTCGACGGACCTAGTAGCGATCGTTTTAAGCTTTTCTTTGGCCGCCTGAAGCTGGTCGTCCTTCTCCAGGTTTAGCTGATGCTCAACCCTAAGATCGACATTCAGGGCCTTGACCTTTTCCTTCAAAGCAGCAGCCTTGTCCATTGACTCTATAAGATCCTTCTTCAACGTGGAGTTCTCCTTCTCCAAAGACTCCATCCTGGACGCCAAAGACGCCACCTTAGCCTCTTGAGTAAGACACTCAGAAGCAAGGTGAAGGCTCTCCCCCAACACCTGACAAAGCAAATTAAGTCCGTCAGTTATAAAAAAAAAAAAAAAAAAAAAAAAAAAAAAAAAAAAAAAGGGAAATTTATATGTAAGGAGAACAAGGAGAATGCAGAAGTGGTTTTACCTGGACGATCTTGTGTACATGCTGACTTGCAACTACGTTGAGAGGCACTCCAGAGAAGACCTTGAGGTCCTCAGCCTTTACGACGCCATGCGCCCGCTCCACGGCCACGCCCTCGTCATCCTAGACGGACGAATCCACTTTCTCCTTCTCCTTCTCCTTCTCCTTAGCCGACACTCGCTGCCTTTTGGAGGAAGGGGTGGGAATTTCCTCGACTGAGGTAGCCGGAGAAGCCACCCGCAAGCTCTCAACTCCAGAGACAATGGGAGTGGTATCTGCAGATGGAAGAACTGATGAACTCTTCCCCGTGATACAGACACCCTTCTTGCCAATATTCGCCAAAAGTTCGTCCTTCTTGGAGCTCATCTTAGCGTACATGTCTTTGTTGAACCTGGTTGACATCTCTAAAAAAAACTAAGAAATCCAAAGTACACACGTGAAGATCAATACTGACGAGGTAAACACTTACTCTTCTTCTCCTCAATATTAATGCTGCGCAAGACGTAAGGAGATGGGTCCGGGCCTAAGCAGTAGAAAGCAAGCGTCCGTGGGTCCACGAGGTCGTCCCAACTCTCAACCGACTTGGCGTATTCTCCTCAATCGCATCAATGGCTATCCTCGTTCCACCAGACGAAGTCGTTGGTGCGAATTTAGCAGTATTCTCTGTATACCTCTGTTTCGGCTATTTTAGTTCATTGATGATCATAACCCAGGCTTCAGACTGGTTTGCCAAAATAATTATTGGTTGTTCACCATTTTATGTCTTCATTGGAGGAGTCGCTTTAATCATTGCACCTATCAGGTTACGTTATTTGCTGAGGTTTCATGGGTTAGGTTATTTGCCGAAGTTACATGGAAGGAACAAAAAAAATATATAGCCGAGCTTGGAGCTATTGCATCTAGAATACGTGTCAATTTGTATTTTTGTTTACTAATAAATTTCGAGAATAAAATTTAGCTTATATAGGCACTGTTGGAAGTACCCAACGCCATCTATGAATATAATGTATGTATGTATAATATTATTGCAATAAAGCAGTGTTTGGATTATCATCGCCATTTTTTTTTTTTTTTTTTTTTTTTTTTTTGAGTTTGCAATGAAATTCCTCACACTCTGTCACACACCTAAATGGCAAAATCCACTTGCGTTCAAAATTTATCATCTTTATAATCCCCATTTTCCTCTAGTTAGGAGTTATTTGATTGGTAAATTTCACAAGTTAAGACGACTTTTGTTAAAACACAGACCACAAATCTTCACAAAAACTACTAATAATTTCGGTCTACCAATTAAGTCCATTCGAATTCAAAGTACAAACATTCTCAAAAAAAAAAAAAAAATCAATGTACAATTGCCCATTACATAAACACCCATGGATGAAATATTAAATAATTTTAGTTCTAGGTACAGGGTGTGACGTCGACCTCCACCTTAAATGTACACTCTAAAAAGAAAGCAAGATTTGGTTGGTTATCAGTTATCACAGTGGGTTTTGAGTAACCTTAATTAGACCAATTGGGTTTGGGCTAGGGGCTTACACGTTAGTACGTTACAACTGGGTGGACCTTCTTGCTTTCCCTCATCACGGCTTGATCCCATCAAAAGATTCAATTACATACTCTACCAACTAGTACTATTTTTCATGCCGGTACTTAGGCAAGTACAAAAACACTTCAATTTCATGTTTTTTTTTTTTTTAATGAATCAATTTCATGTTAGTTTAAAATACTAGCTAGCTATTCCGGAGTCATATCGGAGAAATTATCAAATTTTGGCCAAAAATTAAAAATTAATTGATAAAATAATTTAGATTGAAATGCAAATTTTATCTTCTAAATCAAACTAAAATTCATTTCAGTCTTCTAATTTTACTTTCGTTCAATTGTGTTTTCGAAGTTTCAAATTTAATAGCATTTTTTGATGAAATTGGACAAAATCAGGGATGGACCTACATAAAAAAATTAAGATTTTTCCTTATATATATATATATATATATATATTTGTCTCTCCTCCTCTAAAATATTTAGATATGGACCTACAAGAAAATAAATAAAAAAATAAAATTCATGCCCCTTTAACTACAATAACAAAATAAAAAAATAAATATGGACTAAACAAAAATCGCACACTTATTTCGTATGTTATACTTTGTTGATGTGCTTTATAATATGAAATATTTAAGAAATACTTATTTTGTATGTAGTATTTTGTTGAATATGAAATAGATGTTAATTTTTTTTTTCATAATTTTTTTTTTTTTTGGTTTTAAGCTTTGGCCCCCCAGGTATGAGTCCTGGTTCCGTCCCTGGTCACTCAATTGATTGACTCCATCACTCAGAATTCGCCAAACTCAATTGATCTCGGTGAGAAAGCACTTACTTTAACATACTCCATTATATATCATATGGCATTCAATAGAGATTATGAAGAAATGGAGGGAGGTAAGCTTAAAGAGCTCAATGAATAAGCCATGCAAATATTAGGCATGATTTCAACTGTAGACATTCTTCCATGGCTCAGGGGGATTGTGGATGCAATAATGGGACTTCCACGGCGGATTAAAAAATGTTATCATAGATTTGATTCATTATTCGAAAGGTTGCTTGATGAACAGCTTGATCTAGCCTAGCCGAAGTTAAAGCAAGAAGACATTGTTGATGTTATGCTAAAGATTTTAAAGGATGAAAACTCATTTCATTCGAACAAAAGAACACATCAAAGCAGTTCTCTTGGTAAGCCATGGGTCTTGTTTCCCTCTATTTTTTTTAAAGGAATACTATAATCAATTAAAAATTAGGATTAGGGCCACTTTAAATGTTTTTTAAATGGGTCATACTAACGAGTGCCCTTAGAACACTGGTTAAGAATCCAGTTAAAGAAAATTTTTATGGGAAAAAAAAAAAAAAAAACAATTAATGTTTTCACATCTTTTTTCATTTCCCATAAAAGTGATGTCAAAATTTTTTTTAATTAGATTCTTAACCAGTACCCTAAGGGCACTTGTTAGCATTTCCCTTTTTAAATTTCCATAATTGCTTTTTTTTTTTAAATGTATTGTTTCCATAAATTCATGGTGGGGTCTATTATGAATGTGAGAGGAGAGAGCATCATTTCACTATACTCCGAGACTACCTAAGAATTTTCTCCTAAATTAGGATAAGGCTAAGGTCTAGTGTCCAGTAGTACTGAACCCATTGAGATGATGACCTGTGTCTATTTTTAGACATGTGTCACCATCTGACTAGGTCCAATGCACTGAATCTAAACCAAATGCCTCAAACTAAGCCTTAGTTGTTATAAATAAGAGAGAGAGAGATAGAAAACTCTAGAATTAAGTATTTTGGTATACGGTAAAGCAATAAATGTGCAATAATACCATACATTTATTAGAATCTTTTATAGAGATAGGTTCAAGCCTAAGTCCACAAAATTACACTTTTTATAGACCATTAATTTTTATGAGATTTAATACTTAAAATTAGTCAACTACTGCATAGGAGAATTTCTTTAAGGGCATTTTTTTTCTCTCACCTTATTTACTACAACCGCTTTAAATGTTTATTTATTTTTTTGATAGATCTCTTTAAACGTTTAGAGAGAAAATATTACGCAATATTTATTTATTTTGATATATATCATGCAATATTTATTACTAACTTCTTAAATGTTTAGAGTGAGAAGAGAGAGAACATACGAGAGAAGATGAATTAGAATTACAAACAAATTCCATTTGGATAAAATTGTGATAGTTTCTATGGAAGAGGATTAAAAAAGGTAGAACGAGCCGAGCTTGGAGCTGTAAGCATCTAGATTGTGTGAGTCAATTATTGTATTTTTGTTTACTAAGAAATTTAGAGAATAAAATTTAGCTTATATAGGCATGGTTGGAAAGACTCTACGTCATCTATGAATATAATGTTTGTATGTATATATAATATTATTGCAATAAAGCAGTCTGATTGCCATCGCCTTCTTTATTGCAATATGTGTTGAAACAAACACTAATAAATTTAGGTAGACTTATTTCAAGGTCACTACTAACCCTCCAAAATAAATTAATGTGACCCTCCTTGTTCAACTTTTCCCGCACTTTCTTGTCGGTCTTCTTTGCACATCTGTAGTTTCATCTACGACGAAGAGCCAAAACGCCGCCACAGTACAGATGCTCTCGTCCGCTGTGAAGATCCTTTCACATTTCTCAGAAAACAAACATATCCTAACTCTGTCTGTTTGTTTACAGCTCCTCTCTCTCTAACTCTGTTTGTTTCCCGAGAAAAAAAAAAAAAAAAAAAAGGAGAATGCTGTGTTTTGATTTTTGTTTTGTGTATTGTGGTATCTAAGGTTTTGAATTCTTTAAAATTGATGCCTCTCAATTTATTATATGAGTTAGTATTGATGCTGACTTTGTGGATTTTGTGGTTTTGATCAGAGAGTTTGTTGATGATCTTGAAAATTCTATGTTTATGTTTAGCTAGTTTGATAATTAGTATATTACAACAAGCCTTTTGGTTAATTTCACCTGCAATTGGTGGTTCTTGGAATTGGAGTGAATAGAAATATATGTTTGTTTCTCTGTGCAGTGACTTAATATATTACTGGTTTTGTGAAAATGCAATTCAATTAGTCAAGTTGAAATTTAAGTTTCAGTTGAGTCAAAATTGTACTTAGAAGTTCTATTTAGATCCTCACCTCAAATTTCATATGGAGTCGGCATTGATCAGTTTTGTATACATACATATTACACATATTTGATGAGGTGTACAGTACATATATTTGTGTACAGACTTGTATCCATATTGTACTAAGGTTTTTGATGAAAAATAACCCCATATAACTTAGCTTAGCTTGAATTGTTATGGTTATTTTTGATGAAAAATAACCCCATATGACCTTTTCGTCAACTTCCAGTAAACTACCATTATGAGAATTACATTCACTATTAGACTTGTTTTTCCCCAAGGCTACAGTCTTTTTTTCTTTTCTTTTTTTCATATTTCCTATTATTTGTATTTGGTGGATTAAACTATGTATAACAGCTTCTCAAAATTTCATAAACATGGAAGCAGTTTCAATTCCATTGAATAGAAATAGAGTTCCTTTATATTTCTTTTTTACTTTTCCCTCTAGACTCTAGTCATGATCTTGAGTTCGTTTTTGTTTGAAGTTATTCCAAATTTGAACGTTAATTAATTGGAAGTTAAAGAAATAGCCTTCATGCTTGAATCACTGGTAGATGGACTTAAGGCATGGTTGTTTGTCCTCTTGGATGATTGGTTTGCTTTAAATGAACAGGAAAGTTAGGCTGCTATCTGATATGTGCATGATAAGAATTCTTGGCCCCAATTCAGGATCTGCCCAGCACAAAGCTTGCTGCTAAATTAATTTGAATCTTGTCAACTGGGTTCATTCCCTGTTTAATATATATGCATAAAACTCTTGCTTCTCTCACGTTCTCTTACTTTCAATCTCCCAAGCTCATTGCTACGGAAACAATCGGACTCCCTTCATTACATATATAGGTGAAATCGTACACAAATGCTATTGATTTATACAAATAGATTAACCCAGTAAACTAACTTGGGCATAAATAACCTTGTGTCAGATTGATGGAGCATATACTGATATACACAGGTGATAAGTCCCTAGAATGTCTTTAGTGTTAAGGACTTTGAAACATAAAAATAAGTTTTATGTCAATGTTGTATGTGTTTTAACTTAGCTTGAATGCTTGAACATAAAAAATTTGTGTGGTGTCATTTATTGGGCATTTAATATAATTATGAGTTGTTTTTTGATTAGTAGCTTTTATGTTTGCATTCATAAGCTTATTTTTTACTTCAATAACTTGTTGCATGTTTCTTAGTCATTTGATTCCTTAAGAGTATGTTACAGTAATTGGTTATGAACATTTTCTGAATGTATGTTTTCTAATTTAATGCAGTTTTGAAGTTTAGAGGAGTTCTAGGAAGAGTTTAAGGATATCAATCAAGAGGAGCAGATTTCAAGGTTGCATAAAATGTTGGGCCCCATTTTCTTAGAATTATAATTCTAAAACTCTTTCAATGTGATAATTACTTTCACTTGATTTAATTATTCAGATTCCTAACATTGCTTTGCCATGCGTATCACTATTAGCTTTGTCATATGAATCTCTAACTTGAACTCAACTCAACTTATCCAAGTCTTAATCCAAATTGATTGGGGACACTATATGAATCCTTATTCCAATTAGTTCTGGTTGGATTTTTAATCAATACTAAAACTCTGCCTATGTTGTTCTCAATATCTTCACTTCTTCGTCAATCGGTCCAATACTGCAAGAGAAGGATTTTGGTAGGTAGATTACCCACTTAAAACTTATTAATATCTTATAAGCCGGAATCCATTGTTACCACCTTAGATGAGAAGGTAGTTGACTAGCAGACCCCAACTCAAAGCAGAACAGAACGTTCCTTTTTGCAACAAGGAATAAACGAGCTTAGATTGAATAGCGAACACATAAATCTTATGTTACCTTTATACCAATGTTGGAGATTTTCCTGTTTTATTTCTATATTTCATCAAATCTTTGATGTGAAAAAATAAGTCTTTTGTTCTCCTCTTCTCATATAATGTTGTTCTGCAATTTGAAAGAGTATTAATAAGTACAAACTAATTTGTTTATAAGTGCTTTATTAATTTTTTTGAATGAATATGTATGTTAGTAACCATTGACATCAAAGAATATTTGCTGGTTATGTCAAATTTCGAGTACTTTAGGCATTGACATCAAAGAATATTTGCTGGTATTGTCCAATTTCGAGTACTTTAGGCATTGACACTAATTGCTAATTTGGGCCTTGGTTTGGAAGTGTGTTTTTTGTCCATTGGTTTGGAAGATGAATCTCAAGCAGAAGCCTATGCTAAACAAAAGTGATTATATGAGTCACTATCTAGAGTTTTTACTTTTTATGGTAGCCTTATATTACATTTTCTTCTAAATCATCAAGGACTATGACTTTGTCATGCAGGGTGGTTAGGATAAGTCGGATGGGTGAAGCAAATCTAGAAGCGGTTCTTCTTGCATTGTGCTCAAAGCAATTCAGCCAAGCATAAGTGCCTGTGTCTTGTTTGCAGCTTAATTTGGTTGCAAAGTAGAGTAAAAGACTGTGGATATTCTGATTATTTTTAAATTTCATCACCAATGAAACAAGCTCTAACACTTTTCTTTTGTTTTCTATGAATCAGGGGTTTTTGAGATAACCAGCAACTACTACAGAACATCTGCACCTGAGTTGAAAGAGGAAAGAGCAAAGCCATTGGAAGAGTGGCTGAACATGGAAAGCAGTTTTGGTGAGATTGATGATATTAGTATAGTCCAAGCAAAGCTGCCAAAAAGCTGAAAAAGAGGAGGCAGATGGTGTCCGAGATATAATTGTGTTCCATTACATTTTGTAAGCTTTCCTTGTTTGCCTGTGCTAACAAGTTTAAATTGGCAGATATGAGGAATACATTGATTACATGTTCCTAGAGGAAACTCAGACGACTAATCTTAGAATATTGGAAGCTGCATATAAGTGGAAGAAGCAAAAGATTTCTGATAAAGACTAGCATGGTAACATGCTTTTGTAGAATAGAAGCTTTTGGTGTAAATACATACTTTTTTAATGTTAATTGGGTGAAAATGAAGTAGTTTAGCTGCCAATCATATTTTTCTGGAATGGAAGATTGCACCACCAAAATCAGTTTTGAGGGAACTAAAGAGTTCTACAGAGTGTATAGATTAGACTCTGAGAATGTATTATCATTGTTATGAAATAGCATTTCCTTCAGGGCTGAAATTAATTTTATCATTTCCTGAAATACACTTTGAACTGATTGTTGGTTATAGATAGCGTTATGTAATATCCATTATGGATAAAATTTTCAGATGTTTTTGTAGCTTATGGCAAGTGACAAGCAATTTGGGAGAGCCATGTACAAGGATTTTAATAATCCAACATCACTTTTGTCCTCTTGAGCTTCTGAAGATTTTAGTTTTACCAGGATATGGATATCTTCTTGGGATAGTCAATTGTTTGGCTCTGCAGCTTTGGTCCTATGTCGTTTACATAGGCCACCATGTCCATATTATATCAAGAATGGAAAATCTGGATCTGAAGACTTAAAACTAAGGAGAAGAGAAAGTGTTGCAATAAGCATGATTTGCAACTAGGAAAGACTTGGCCCAGGGAAACAGGAAAAGGTATTGGACAAATGCTATCACTTCGCAATCCAAAATCAGGTATGTGCAACAAGATTTATTAACTCTTTTCTCTCTCTCCCTGCTCATATTATCAGTTTTTTAGTTAACAAATTTTTTTTAACATATTCTAGTCTTTGTCTGTATTAGGTATTGTTGATCTGTATTATGAGTTTTGTTTTGTTTTGGATTCTAGTCTCTAATCATCTTGAAACTTTTTATGACTGTAATTGATTTGGATTCTATTTGTTTGTCTTTCCAGTAATTTAAGCTATATATAACTTTTTTTTTTTGGCCCGGTATAGATGGCCGCCAATATACTGCAACTACAGTTGATCCTGATTTTATTTTTCTACCCATTTTTGAGGAAGCTGGAATGAAGGTACAATTAAAATTTATGGTGGTTTAGATCAGAAATAAAATTCCTGTTCTGATTTCTAACATTTTAATTGTTCAAAAATATCTATTTACTTTCAATCATGATATACCATTTGCATCTGAAAACTGGAGTAACAATTTAGTTACCTCACTGCTTTAACTATTACTCCATGTTTCCTAGTGAAAGATCTTGTCCATAGATTTGTTCCTAGCTATGAGATCTATATGTCTTTATCTTTTCCTAGTTCTGATTTGTTAATTGTTACAGTGTATTATCTTCTAGGTTTTGTATCGGCTTTTGAATGCCAAACTCTTTTTGTTTTAATTAGTTTGTTTTCTTTTAACCTTATTGGCAGCAATATTCATTTGAAATCAATGCAAAAGAGAGATATCCAAGGAAGTTCAAGCAATTGGATGAGATATTCTTCGTTAGCAACTATCCTGGATATCAACTTCTATTGTCTATCGCAAAGAATTCTAGTTAAAATATTAAGTTCCTTTAGGTTAATGTGAAAGTGTCTATGTAGACTTTAAGAATGAAAGATTTAATGATTCGGAAAGCTAATTGAATTTTGTTTTAATATTTGTGTTTTGGTATAATATAGATTTTGTAATATGTGGTTATATAAAATCTATGTGCATGGTTGTGTTTTAAAAAAAATTAAAATTAAAAAGAGAAAAACCTTAATGATCCCGGAAAAATGTTCTAATTTTGACTTCATGAATAAATAAATAAGGTGAGAGAAAAAGAAAACCCTTAAATAAATTTTGTTGATGCAGCAGTAAACTATTTTTAACTATTAGATATTGAATCCGTTTTTTATTTATAGGACTATATTAACGGATGCCCTTAGGATAATTATTAATAAACTATTTTAGAAACGTTTTGACACTTATTTCATGGGAAATATAAAAGCCATCAAAAAAATTAACTGTTTTATCATTTTCTCATAAAAGGTTTTTGCATTATCTTGATATTAAGATTTTATCCTTATTGTCCTACTACTAAAAGAGTTCCTAAAGAAAAAGAAAAAATCATTATCCTACTATTTAAAGAATTTTGTCAGGTTTGCATTGCAAAGGTTATATGCTAGTATATATATTGTTGCATAGAAATAGCTTCAATAACCCCTTGTTTTTTCCCCCCTTTTTAAAGATCATATTAGGTCCACTTTGGTCCAATTGGTCTAGATTTGGTCCAATTTGGTCTATTTGGTTCATTTTGGTTCACTCCAGCCTATTCGGTTCAATTTCATCCATTTTGGTCTACTTTGATCCATTCGGTCTATTTTGGATCACTTTGGTCCATTTTGATACACTTAATTACAAATGAGAAAATACAAGTTTGGGCTAAGAATACCAATCTAAATTTGAATTTATTAAAAATATAAATCTCAAACTCATTTATATTATTGTTGTCACACCTCATACTATTGCTAGTGTGGCATAACATAAGACTGTCTCTAAAATACGATAAGGTTCAGTGCCAAGTGGTTAACTGATTTGTTAATGGGTGAAAAATTGATGAAAAAAAATGAAGAAAGGAGGCCGAGCTTGGGCATTGTATGCGGCTGAAATGTGTGTCAAAATTTTTTTTCTTCCAATAAGAAATTGTAATTATATATAAACTTAATTAGTTATGATTCATTGGGCATAATTAAAGTACAGTGCATGAATCTATATAGATAATTAGAAGAGGTCATTTTGGTATTACTTTTTAACACTTCTAAAATATAATTCTATTATTTATTATTATTACTTTTACTTTTATGTCATTAATAAAATTAAAATTAACTCTATTAACTAATGAGCAAATAAAAAAATCAAAGTGATCAACATATTAAATTAAATTATTAAAAAACCTCATAAATAAAATTCATTGGTGTCCATTTTTTTATCTGGCAGTTCCATAAAAAATAATAATAATAATAATAATGATTTCTACAATAATGGCCCTATCCCTTTGTCATCCGTTGATTGGCACAAGAATTATAGCTACAAAATTGTGCCTTCATGGTACAGTTCATACAGAGCTTTGAGGCTTTATTTCAGTCTCCTCCTGATCTTGCACCAACACTTGCGTATGCTTTCTTTCGCTTTCTCTCTGGGCGAAATTCAATTCAAAACTAGGTTTTCTTTGGTTTATACTCTAATATTAATTCTGATGATGAAATTGTAAGTTTACTTTTTGGGGTTAGTTTGCTGTGAAGGTAGGATAGTGAATTTGAGACGTTATAGAGAAGGGTAGAAAAGAGGAGATATGTAATTATGTTTATGCCCGTGTTTTCTCCTATGTTTTCCCCCCAAATTAGGGGGTTTGATTTTTGGTAGGCTTAGGGAAAAAAACACCCAAGCCCCACCAAGATCCACTCCATTTTCTCCTCACAATCAAACAAACAAACAAATAAAAAATTATAATCTCCTAACTTTTGTCCCCATTTTCCATTCACCCAAAGAAAAAAATTGTAAAGTGAGAAGTTGAAAACATGCAATGCTAAAGATAGAGGAAAGAAAAGAAATGATAAAGTTTTTTATTATCATCTTTTAGAAAAACAAGAAAGGACAAAGTTAGAACAAATTATGACCTATGAGGATTTATTTTATTTTTTTATGAAGTCTATGTTGGACCCTCATTGTGGAAATAAGTAAAGCTTTGTCATGACTCAACGACTTTGACTTGCATCTCTCTAATCCTCGTCTCAAGTGGGTTGCATTCCTACAATCCTACTGTTTGGGGTTGTCGATCTTTGAATAGATTATGGGATCTTTGAATAGACTTGTCATGTGTAGATATATGGCTACTTTTTTTTTTTTTTTGAAGAGTCTGGATGATATATGGCTACTTTAGTGTGGAGTAGGTCATATATGTGACCAATAACTTTGCCTAATGGTTACTTTTGTTCACATTAAATATTTGGGAAAATTGACAACGTTAATCTATTAAATCTGATTAGAAGGCAAAAGGAAAAAAAAAATTTTAAAAAAAAAAATTGTAGGCTTTACTCAAGAGGTTTTGGGTTGGGCAAACTTGATTATAAGATATCTTTTAGGTTGGGCAAACTTGATTATAAGATATCTTAGATGTATTCTTTTTTTCTTTTGGTATTGGTATGTATATAGAAATTCCTTAACTTGGAATTTAAATAGAGCTTTCGTAGTAGGCGGATATCATAAGATATTAGTTAACCAAACAAGTGATAGTAAATAAAATTATCTAGATAGATCATAGATTGATGTAACTGGGTCATTGTTTTAGGCGGTATTTGTTTGTGGATCTTAGGCGAGAAGGTTAGGGATGAGAGGTGCGAATTTTGTAATCTCTTCTGCTTGATGTAGGTAACATTTTCTTGTCTTCTTATATTTTGCTTAAAATAACATGTTTTATCTATTAAGTTTTCCTTGGTCTTTCCTTACAAATCTTATTTAATTGGTTGAGCTACATTGATTCAGAGAAAATAACTAGATTTTCTCCCTCGTTGAACTTTTTTAATTTTATTTGTTTTAATTGGTTATTTAGAAAGTTCTATTCCCTTCAAAATTGGATCAAGCAAGTGTCAATTTTGTGAAGGCAACCTAGAATTTGAATGAAATGTAATTGTCTAAACAAAGTTTATAAAATATGATTTTGGATATGGAATGAAATGAAAATGGTAATTTATGTACAATTTTACTATGCTTTGTACTTAGTCGATGAGGGTTATACATTGGCACATAAATTAGTTTTTTTCATGCATATCACAGAGCTAGGTGATCTATGATTCTAGGCCTAGTGATTGGGACTTAGCGTGACCATAGTTATATAAAAATTGTTAAGAATACAAAATCTGATTGAATATGAAAAGGATCATGATTCTTTTGAAATTGGGTATAAAAGTTTTTTTTTTTTTTTTTTTTTCCTTTAGCTGAAGATAGGTACCGAGTGAAATGTTTGGAAAATATTGAAACTAAAAATTCCATACATTTATTTTACTGAAGTGAGCAATGAATAAAAATAAATTGTAGAGTGAGAAGCTAGTACAGGCAGGCGGCGTTGACTGTAAAGATAGAATGAATTAAAGAAAATAAAGAATACAGTTATCATCTGATGAACTGCAACTAGGATAAATGGGGGATGATGAACTTGAGTGAACTTCTTGAAACTACTTAAATACATGTCGCACTAGAAGTAATCATCCCTTAAGTTGGTTTTGTTCCAAAACTTTTAGACTTCCATTCAAACTTTTGAGCCTGTACCCAGGGGTGGACTTAAGATTTCAATTTAGGGGGCCGAAGCGTAATAAAAAAAAATTCTAATAGGTATCCATATAGTAGTAACAAAATATCAACCAAGATAAATACACAAAATCATTGTTTCTTAATACATTAATATGTAATTATCTACCAACAAAGACAAAATAATACAAAATAATATTGTTTCTTAAGAACATTAGTTGTTAAAAAAAACTTTATTTTTACAAACCAAAGCTTACTTTTGCTACTTTAATATAGTATTTGAAATGTTTCGTACAGTAGTGTTTTTGGTATTTGGTGTTTTAAATACTAAATATTTATCATTTAGAATATCTGATGCTAATACTGTAATATTGGGCTAACTAGGATTTTTTTTTTTTTTTTTGGGTTAAATTTTTGAGTTTGATAGTTGCTAATTGAGCTAGGTTAATTAAAAGGGAGAGTTCTAGGTCTTTGAAAGAGGGAACTGCAGCTCTAGAAATATATATATATATATATATATATATAACCAATAAAAAAAAATTCTCTTTTTTTCTTTGGGCTGGGCCCAAATTTTTTTTTTCCTTCTTTTTTTCTTTGGGCTAGGGGGCCCAAAATTTCTCTTTAATTTTTTTCAACTTTTGTGCCTATACCTAACGTGAGAACCATTTGTTACTCTCTGTATTTTTGGGGGATTAAATGGAAGCCACCAGGGCGGCTTAATGGTGGAGCAAGAAATGCGGTTGCCTAAGGTCCCAAGTAAAAAAAAGGCCCCTAAATTTTAACCAATAAGGTTATTTATAATCAATAAATAAAATTTTTTTTTTACCAGATGAAAATCAAATAAAAAAAAGAGAAAAATGCAACGTCCATAATATTTTTCACAACACTTTTACAACTAATACTAAGTAGCATGTTGTTACAGCCTATTATTGATGGCAAAAAAATAATTATAGTGATATTTTCAAATAGAAAACAAAAAGCAGTTTAAAATCTAGGATTTGTTGTAAAAAATATTGTGAATGTTGCACTTCTAAAAAAAATAATAATAATAATAATAAGAGTTTAGTTAGCAAACTTTTACTAGTTTTCATCTAAGTCTACTACTAACACCACTGTTTTACTTACCACTATCAATCTACCACATCAACAAGTATGAAAAATTTTGTCAAATTTTTTCTGTCTATAAAATTTCTAAAAAAAGAAAAAATTCTACATAGTTCATGTTAATTAGTAGTAATTTTGCATCTAAAATAAGATGATCAATTTTCGCCTTAAGCCCCCAAATGCATCAAGCCGCCCCTGGAAGCCACCTGTCTAATCCCTTGTCATATAGATATGATGAACATCTAATTACTTTTGAAATGCGGATTGTTTGTTCCTTACAAAGAAACTTTCACATTAAAAAAACAAAAAAGAACAACAAAAAAATTATGAAGCTATCTAATCTTCTCTAGCATGCAAATCCAAAACCAGTAGCCACAACAAAATTCACACATTGTCAGATAATGAGGTACACTTTTAGCGAACAGAGGAGTGGTTTGATGTGTATCAGTCTATCAGAATCAGAGCAGCTTGCCGCCTTAGTCATTGTCAACCAGCCTAAAAAGTGCCAACAAAATCTACAATTTGTAGGGAGGAAGAGTATGGTCTTAGGGATGAGAAAAATGACAGAAAAAGTGAACTTCAAAATGCCAGACCTATACAGAACATGCAGCACGAGGCAAGTTGGAGTATCAATTGTTATCAGAGCCACGCCCACATTACATCAGTTGGTGTCATAGTCACGCTAAGCTGCATAGTAGTCCTTAAAACCTTATACCAAGCCTGACTAGAAAGGATCTAACAAAAACTAGTAAAAAATAAATAAGTAGACACAATAGTAATACAAAATATTCTTGCAAAACCCAAATGCAAAATAAACCAAAAATCCTCAGATCACTCGAAAATAAGGAAGGCTATGACATAAGGAAAGAGTCAAGAGGAAGCTAAATTATACTACTCTAAAGTTGGCTTGCCTGACGTGGAGCACAATCTAAAATCAAAAAGAAATAATTAATAATCCAAAGCAATTCAAATACGTGAAAGAATAAGAATTTAACCCAAAGTGAAAGTTAATTAGGTGACTTTTTGAAAAGATCTCCTAAACCAAATAGGATTAAGCTGTACTATTGGCTTTGTTGTATGCGACACTACTTATTCAAGCCACACATCAAGAAGTACATACCAAGGAAAATCATACCTTAATATGGCAACTTTCTCAAATATGGATGAGAGAATTGAGAAAATGAAGCAAGTTGCTCAACATGGAAATATTGATGCCTTTTACATCCTAATTATGGAGGATGTCAAACTTTTGGAGGACATCGATCAGCTAGTAACAACTACCATTTGTCCATTTGTTGATAGTCCTTTACACATAGCTGCATCTGCTGGGCACATCCCATTGGCCATGGAGCTGATGAGATTAAAGCCCTCATTTGCCTGGAAGCCAAATCCAGATGGGTTCAATCCCATTCACCTTGCTTTACTAAATGGGCAAACCCAGATGGTGCTTCGGCTTCTAAAGGTTGATGGGAACCTTGTCCGTGTCCAAAGAAGGGAGGGTATGACTCCTTTGCATTATGCAGCAATAACAGAAGATCACCTTGATCTATTGGACGAATTTCTCAAAGTCTATCCCAAATCTATTAAACATGTGACAATTCGAAATGAGAATGCTCTGCATATTGCCTTGAAATACGACAAGTTGGAGGCTTTTCTACACTTGGTGCGATGGCTCAGAAAGAATTGGTCTCAAAATACAATATTGTGGGAGAGTGAAGTCCTGAACTGGAAGGATGAGGAAGGCAACACAGCATTGCACATTGCAGTATCCAAAAATCAACCCAAGGCAAGCCCTCTCCATTCCTCAATTATTTACAAACTAAAGAAACATTGTAAAGTTTGTGTTGTGAACATCAATATTGTCCCACTGTATGATCAACATTAAGAGCTTAATCTCTAAAAATGATTCACTAGCTTTGCAAATTGCTACTAATTAATACATCATGGTTATTTTTGTTGTATCACTAAATTTTGCAGGCTGTGAGGAAGTTATAATATTCTAGTGTTGATATAAACGCTATGAATTTAAACGGTAATACAGCAGGGGATATGTTGGGACAACAAAATCAAATAGAAAATCGCGAGATCAAGGTTATGCTACGGCGTGCTGGAGCTTTACCAGCTTCATCTCTTCCAAAAGTAATTTATTACGCACGTTACCTATGGTCCTTATTCTCATAAATTGAGAAAATAGGAATGCGTTGTTTTGGTGAATGGACCGAAATATCAGACGACAGGCGCAATATGCTTTTGGTGGTTGCTACACTGCTTATGACAGTCACCTATCAAGGAGTACTCAGCCCTCCTGGGGGACTCTGGCAAGATGACTACCATCCTGAAGCCAATACCACATTACCGGCCATCAGAAAATTCAATTCAAGTGCTCCTATTCCAAACGAAGCAGGGACACCCATTGATCTTAGAAAATTTCCTTTTTGGGTGTTCTTGTCATTAAATTCTTTGACATTTATGCTCTCATTCTCAACAGTTCTTCTCCTCATTCCATCCCAGGACATTTATCGAATAGTACGGCTATCCCTTATTTCACTATCTGTTTGCTATATGGTTTCATTGACTGTCATAATCTCGACTCGATTCTGGGAAACTTTTTGGTATGTATCTATTTGCCTGCTTCTTTGTATCTTCCTACTAAATACTTCCGCCATTTGTGTAGCATGGTCTTATGAGGCTAAAGGACAGCTGCATGGCTCAATGCAAAGCGTTTGCTGATGGAGGAAGAATTGAAGGGGAAAAAATATATAAAATTAAATAAGCCAAGCTTGGAGCTATATGCATCTTAAATGTGCATGTTTGTCAATTTTTATTTTTGTTTCATCTCCCACTAAGAATTTTTAAGTATAAAATTTAATTAGCTTATGTTTCTAAGGCAAGTACCCAATGTCATATACTCAAAAATTGCAATCCAAACGTTATTGCTTCTATGCATTATAATGAGCAAAGTGGTCTTTGCGCCTAATTATATATTAGGCCAAAATAAGTCATCAGTCCCTAAAGTAAAGTTTATATAGTGTTCTGTAGGGACACGATTTCTTTAACGGCCCAATAATGATGTTGGGCTCATACGTGAAAGATCCCTCACAATATGATTTGTAGAGAGTGGGCTTGAAAGGCTTGCCTTTGATCACGGGGCGATGGTCCGGTCTTGATTTAAGAGAAATTCATACAGAAAAAGGAGTTAGGTTTGAGCATTTAAACCTTATAGCGTCGTATCCTGCGGGGTTGGTCTCCTCGGACTTGATCCGAGGATCATTAAGGTCTTACCCCGGTTACCCAACGGTGGGTTTTTTCTGTCATGTGCATGAGTTGTTAAGATATTTTCATCCATGGAGTCTTTTTTCTCGAGGTGGGATGGGAGTCCCTCCTTTTTCTCCCCCCCTCTCCAGATTTACTTACTTCTTCTTTTATACTAGCCTGCGTTCGCTGTCCTTCGTCCACGTGTAGGGTCAACCTTTACAAGACTGATATTTGTCCCGTCAATCTAATCCCAGAATTGTTGGGGATGGTTGATAAAGCTGAAGAATACGGCTCTGTTAGGGGCAGAGTCTTATCTGGGAAGGGTAGTAAGGGTAACTTTCCCAAGATATTTTAGATCTCCTTACAGATTTGTTCTTATACCTCTTTTTTACCCCTCTTCTCAAGGGAGCTTTGGGTCTGCCGAGGACTAAACTGTCCTCGGCTGCACCTCGGGGCCATCTTTTGCCTTATATTTTTGAGCTTGGGCCATAACCTCTTTCGGCTTGGGCCTTTGGGCTTCCCATGTGCAAGTGGGCCTGGACCATAAACTATTGGGCCCCACAATAGCCCCTCAAAACCCTGCTGTCCAACATCATGGTTGGAGAGGGGGGTTTTGGTAATACCGAGCCTTCATTATGGCTCATTTAATTCAGCCCTTGACTGACGCCGGCGACTCTTCACCTGCCCAAGGAGTGTACCGGTCTACAAGATGTTCCCCTTAATTTGCGCACGATGCGTTTATGCCGTTTGGATATCCGAAGCGCGTCTTTAATATCTTCCCTTTACGAGACCTCCCAGATTCAACGGTTTTTGATGGCGTAGGGGAATGAAACGGACGTATTCTTGTTTGCAGATTTCCTTGGAGATCTGAACGCATTAAGTACTCTCCTTTTCGTCCCCTATATAAAGAGAAGAAACAAGAGTTGTTTCTCCCACAGATGAATCCCTTTAATCCCCCCAAAATTTGAAATCCTTAGATTCCTTCCGGAGTTTACTTTTACTCTCCGGCTATACCTTAGCCTGAAATACACTCACATTAGTAATAAGCAATGAAAAAACCATTCCCCTCCCAGAAACACCATGTTCTAACGAAGCTCGAAATGGCTCGGTCAGGGCAAGTATGGCGGAGACTCAAGATTTGTCTCGCCTTCCTTTTAGCCAAAATCCGAAGCAGGGACTCGTCACGTCACACTTTCGGCGTGACTGAGCCGAGGAAGCACATCATCAGTACCACCCGCTCTCTCACGAGCATATCTAACATGGCACCAGTGTGTTAGGAGTCAGGACTGGGGCAGGGACTAAGTGCCCCTGCTTCTTCCTCTCTTCGTTCACTGGCGCCTCCCTTTGCTTCTCTTTCTTCTTCTTTCCACCACCAGGTCTATCCTGGTGCTTTTCCTTCTCCCTCTTTTGCTCCTTTCTCTTTCTTTTCATCTCTTCCCTCTTCTTCTCCTCCTTCTTTTACTCATGTCCTCCATCTTCCTCATTCATCTCCTCCAGCTTCCTCATTCAACTCCTCCATCCTCTTCTTCCTTCTCCTTCATCTTCTTCTTCCTTCTCCTTCATTTTTTTCTAAAGCAGGTTCTTCTCTCAACATGAGCAATACTGAGGCAGAGATTGGATAGACTTTGAAGACGAGTTTAAAAGACACCTGACTGTTTACTTATTTGTATTGCGGATGTTATCACTGCTTCGGCAGTTCACCTTTTGTATAGGCTTGTTTAAGCCCATTTTTGTACGTTGTAATAATTTTTCATATTAATAAAAATTGTTGTTATCTTACTTCGCATGTTTTGTCTCTATGTTTTTACAAATTTGCAAACGCTGCTCGGCATAATAGTATAGCATTTGAATCAATGATAACTAAGGCCAAAATACTTGCTAACAAAAAGATATCATTATAACTTTAATAGAATGGTTTAACACAGCAATGCCTACCTGTGAATAGCGATACTTACCCAGAACAATGCCGAGATTAGAACTGGATGCTCTATGCGGTGTAGGAAGTAATCATCCGAAAACATATCACCCGCAAAAATGAACAGCCCCCTTAGGCTACCGAATAGTGGGGCGTCTTGCCATCATCCTAACACTTTTATTGGCCTTAACATTTTACAGTATTTGAGCCGAGGACTTTCCCCATCCGAGTAGTTGGCGTCCCAATAGGCTTGAGTCCGAAGACTTCGCAACACCTTGGCTCTGTCCAACACCTAGTTTTGTCATCCAAGTAGTTGGTTTCCCCATAGGCTTGAGTCCGAGGACCATGCAAAGCCTTGGTTCTGTCCAAAACTTTTTTGAGTTCTTGGTTTCCCCATAGGCTTGAGTACGAGGACCATGCAAGGCCTTGGTTCTGTCCAAAACTTTTTTGAGTGCTTGGTTTCCCCATAGGCTTGAGTCTGAGGACCATGCAAGGCCTTAGTTCTGTCCAAAACTTTTTGAGTGCTTGGCTTCCCCATAGGCTTGAGTCCGAGGACCATGCAAGGCCTTGGTTCTGTCCAAAACTTTTTTGAGTTCAGTTTCTTCCTTTCCTTAGGTATTTCACGAGGTGCCGAGCAGGAGGTTGTCCTCGGCAACGGCTATTCCTCGGCGTGGGCCATAGTCCCTGGGCCCCCATGTAGAACGGGTCTGGGCCGCGAATTCACTAGGCCCACAAATTAAGAGGTATTTCTGTAGTTTTTGGTCACGCGGTACTCTTTGGTGTCCCAGTGTTCGAGGTGCGCCTTCACGAGACTCCTTTAATCTCATGGTTGCAGGTGGCGTTGGAAATTGAGCCAGAGCCATTTTGTCTGTAGCGTTCCTTGGGACGCTGCGTGAATTAAATGCCACCACCTTATCTTTTTAAATAAATAGGAAAGAAAGTTGCTTTACCTACGCACAAATCCTGCAGTCTCCTCCCAAATCACAACTCCCATATCCGGTGCTATCCTCCCTTAGTATAACATGTTTGAGGCGAGGGTTGGGGAAAAGGAACTCTCTTCGCCACAGAGGCGCCGTGTCCTCCTGAGACTCAAAATAGTGAGGTACGGGCAAAGGAGGCATAAATTCAAGAGAATATTCCATTTCGACAGAGGGGAAAGGGTGTTTCTCCCCCTTTTAGTCAAAATCCGAAGCAGGTTCTGTTCATGCCAGAATTTTGGTGTGTCAGAAGAAAGATTCTCCGCCATCATCGCCTCTGCCTTGTTGCAGGCAAATTTTTGGTGAAGGCTCCTCAACTTCCGGCTCCCTGCACCTTTCCTTCAGCGGTGTGAGGCTCAAGTTGGGTTTCATGCACCTTTTCTTCAGCTACGCTAGCCTGAAGCTGGGCTCTCTCTGCACCTTTTCTTCGACGGTGTAGGCCCCAAGCTGGGTTCTTTTGCTGCCTGAGTTATGGGCATGTAAAAGCATTGAGGAAGAACAAGGTCTTGAAGCAGTAGCCAACCTATCCTCTGTGCCACCACCTCGGCTTTATCTTATTCTCTTGTATCTTTCCTTTTGATTATGTGGTTAGCTTTAGAAGCCAACCTCTCGTCTGCACTGCCTCCTCGGCTTTGCCTTATTCTCTTGTATCTTCCTTTTCAATTATGTAGTAAGCTTTGACATAAGCTGATTCCAGCTTTTCATTGTACGCTGTACTATTTCTTTGTTTTAGTAAAAAGGAGAATTTATTTACTTGTTTTGAATACTATTCTTTTTGCAACACTATTTTGTGAAAGGGTGTACTCTATGTGTGTGTTTCTTCAATGATACTTTAGAGTAGGAAACCTTGAAACATAATCCAACTAATTCTAATTTACCAACACTACCAGGCATTACGACGATAATTCATAGTAAGTTAAACTTAGGAAACTAACCGAGGTAACAACTGAATATTCTGTGATAAGTGCGAGAATACCGTCCGAGAATGATAATCTCTAAATAATCCATCCGAGGAGTTGACTGAGCAGTAGGGAACCCCGATCGTTTTTCAGGCGACATATTGCTCTATATTGCATCGATCCCTTTGGTGCTGAAGATTCGAAAGCAGACTTGAGAATCCTCGCAATTTAGGAACTACCCCAATTGTTAGTGGAGAGTTTTCCTAAGGTCCCCGTAATGTAGTTTTTCCTTATAAGTAGTTGGTTTCCCCATAGGCTTGAGTCCGAGGACCATGCAAGGCCTTGGTTCTATCCAAAACTTTTTGAGTACTTGGTTTCCCCATAGGCTTGAGTCCGAGGACCATGCAAGGCCTTGGTTCTGTCCAAAATTTTTTGAGTACTTGGTTTCCCCATAGGCTTGAGTCCGAGGACCATGCAAGGCCTTGGTTCTGTCCAAAACTTTTTGAGTACTTTTTTGTACTTATTTGCTTTTTCGCAGGTCAGCCCCTTGACCATGGCGGGGAGAGCTGACTTGGGGTCGGAAGCCCCTAGAGCTGCCCGTGCCGTTGGCGCTACAGGATGTAAACCCTGGCACAAGTTTATGTCGAAATAACAACTGCATGTCGTCGGAGATGGGGGAAAACCCGCGAATCTCTGCTTGCTAGAGAGTTGACTCGAACGCCACCCGTGCCAACGCGCAAGTCTCCCCACAGACGGCGCCAATTGTAGGGACACGATTTCTTTAACGGCCCAATAATGATGTTGGGCTCGTACGTGAAAGATCCCTCACAATATGATTTGTAGAGAGTGGGCTTGAAAGGCTTGTCTTTGATCACGGGGCGATGGTCCGGTCTTGATTTAAGAGAAATTCATACAGAAAAAGGAGTTAGGTTTGAGCATTTAAACCTTATAGCATCGTATCCTGCGGGGTTGGTCTCCTCGGACTTGGTCCGAGGATCATTAAGGTCTTACCCCGGTTACCCAACGGTGGGTTTTTTCTGTCATGTGCATGAGTTGTTAAGATATTTTCATCCATGGAGTCTTTTTTCTCGAGGTGGGATGGGAGTCCCTCCTTTTTCTCTCCCCCTCTCCAGATTTACTTACTTCTTCTTTTATACTAGCCTGCGTTCGCTGTCCTTCGTTCACGTGTAGGGTCAACCTTTACAAGACTGATATTTGTCCCGTCAATCTAATCCCAGAATTGTTGGGGATGGTTGATAAAGCTGAAGAATACGGCTCTGTTAGGTGCAGAGTCTTCTCTGGGAAGGGTAGTAAGGGTAACTTTCCCAAGATATTTTAGATCTCCTTACAGATTTGTTCCTATACCTCTTTTTTACCCCTCTTCTCAAGGGAGCTTTGGGTCTGCCGAGGACTAAACTGTCCTCGGCTGCACCTCGGGGCCATCTTTTGCCTTATATTTTTGAGCTTGGGCCATAACCTCTTTCGGCTTGGGCCTTTGGGCTTCCCATGAGCAAGTGGGCCTGGCCCATAAACTATTGGGCCCCACATGTTCATTTTTAAAATAATATTTTGAATACCTTTTTGGACCTTATGCCAACTTTGTCTGGAATGATACATATTGACATCGGCCTATTTAGGCATATCCACCCTCTCTCACATGGGATGGTCCCACCAGTGTGAGGTCTATCCTTGTGAGAGGGTAGATAAATGTAATACCAAACCAGTATACCACATCTTGTCGATGTGGCCCACTTGCTTGCATGAAAGTCTCAAAACTAAGTCGAGTTCATACTCCAGTTTTCTGTGCTGCGTTCTGGAAATAGCGTAGTAGTCCTCGCGCCGTGCATTTTTCATAATAAACTTGTTGCTAGCAGTCCAAATTGCTATTGCTCAAACCAACATTGGCCAAAATTACGCGTACAACTCTCTGATCTCTTTATCTTGACTAATTGGTAGCTTTCAAACTACTTTTTTTTTTCTTTTTTTGGCTGAATATTCAAACTACTATACATTGGGTACGATATTTTCACATGAATTGTCCACACATGGCACAACCTTCAAGTTGTTAGATATAAGTCATTTCCATGTCACTAGAATACAAAGTAATAATATATCAAAGATAAGGTACGGAGTGAAGCTTGTGGAGGATATTGACGAGAGGAAAAAAAAAAAAAAAAGATAAATTTTTAAAAAAAAATATTCAGGTGAAGGGAAAAAAATTTCTAAGGTGAGATGCTCATTTGGTGAAAAAAATAAGTTTAGAATATTTTTCTATTATCTTGTTTGCGAGTTTTAATAGAAAGAATAAAAAGTTCATTCATTTGCTTGAAAGTTTAAATAGGATTGAATAAAATGAGTATGAAAAAACACTCATTCATTTCTATTCCCTTAAAACCTCTAATTTTCATTCTCCCAAAAATTAAGAGAAATTGGAGGGAATGAAATTAGATTTAACAAGTTTTTTTATTAAAACTACCCAAATACTCATATATATTCAATCATTTATTTTAAAATATGGGTTAATAGTAATATTTTCATAAAATAATTTTATTTATTTCTCTCTATATTACTCCCAAATAATTTTATTTTATTTCTCTCTCAATTCCATTCTTTTCTATTTGTTTATGATCATTTCATTCCTATATGAACTCCTAAATGACGGCATAAGATAGAGGAGGAAAGAGAAGAAAAGAAGGAAGGTGAATCTTTTTTTTTACTTTAATCACTAATCTCTATGACGAGTGGATGACCTGGACTTTTGGGTTCCTTCTTAGAAGTTTGGTGGTTCCTTCAGTACTAGACCTGGAATGAGACATATTGGCATCGGCCTATTTAGGCATATCCACCCTCTCTCACATGGGATGGTCCCACCAGTGTGAGGTCTATCCCTGTGAGAGGGTAGATAAATGTAATACCATACCAGTATACCACATCTTGTCAATCTGGCCCACTTGCTTGCTTGAAAGTCTCAAAACTAAGTCGAGTTCATACTCCAGTTTTCTGTACTGCGTTCTGGAAATAGCGTAGTAGTCCTCGCGCCGTGCATTTTTCATAATAAACTTGTTGCTAGCAGTCCAAATTGCTATTGCTCAAACCAACATTGGCCAAAATTACGCGTACAACTCTCTGATCTCTTCATCTTGAGTAATTGGTAGCTTTCAAACTACTTTTCTTTTTCTTTTTTTGGCTGAATATTCAAACTACTATACATTGGGTACGATATTTTCACATTAATTTTCCACACATGGCACAACCTTCAAGTTGTTAGATATAAGTCATTTCCATGTCACTAGACTACAAAGTAATAATATATCAAAGATAAGGTACGGAGTGAAGCTTGTGGAGGTTATTGACGAGAGGAAAAAAAAAATATAAATTTAAAAAAAAGAATATTCAGGTGAAGGGAAAAAAATAAGTTTAGAATATTTTTCTATTATTTTGCTTGGAAGTTTTAATAGATAAAATGAAAAGTTCATTTATTTGCTTGAAAGTTTAAATAGGACTGAATGAAATGAGTAGGAGAAAACACTTATTCATTTCCATTCCCTTAAAACCTCTAATTTTCATTCTCCCAAATATTAAAAAGAATTGGAGGGAATGAAATTAGATTTAACAAATTTTTTTATTAAAACTACCCAAATACCCATATATATTCAATCATTTATTTTAAAATATGGATTAATAGTAATATTTTCATAAAATAATTTTATTTATTTCTCTCTATATTTCTCACAAATAAGTTTGCTTACCTTTCAATCTTTTCTATTCCTTTTCATTCCTTTATTTTAAAACATCCAAACAATATTACTTAATTACATTTAACTCATTTCTTTTCCATTCCTTTACTTTAATGCATTTAATTTCATTCCATTTTTTTCTATTTGTTTATGATCATTTTATTCCTATATGAACTCCTAAACGACGGCATAAGATAGAGGAGGAAAGAGAAGAAAAGAAGGAAGGTGAATCTTTTTTTTACTTAATCACTAATCTCTATGACGAGTGGATGACCTGGACTTTTGGGTTCCTTCTTAGAAGTTTGGTGGTTCCTTCTTATACTTAGATGATTACTCCATTAACTTCTTCACTGCAGCTATAAAAATAGACGCTTAACTTTCATACTTCATACCAAGGAAAAGCCTAAAATTAATAGCCTTCTCAAGAATGGATGAGAGAATTCAGAGGTTGAATGGGATTGCTCAACAGGGAGATATTGATGCCTTTTACAACATAATTCGGGAGGATGTAAAACTTTTGGAGCACATCGATGAGTTCCCATTTGTTGATACTCCTTTACACATATCTGCATCTGTTGGGCATTTCCCATTTTCCCGTGAGATGATGATACTAAAGCCCTCTTTTGTCAACAAGCGAAATCCAGATGGGTATACCCCCATTTACCTTGCTCTACTGAATGGTCATACAGAGATGCTGCGTCAACTTCTACAACACAATGAGAACCTTGTTCGTGTCAAAGGAAGGGAGTGTATCACTCCTTTGCATTACGCAGCAACAACAAATGATCACCTTGCTTTATTAGAAATTTTTTTATCAATTTGTCCTGATTCTATTACAGATGTGACGACACGAAATGAGACCGCTCTTCATATTGCTCTCAAATTTGACAAATTGGAGGCTTTTAAATTCTTGGTGGGATGGCTCCAAAGTAAGTGGCATTGTCCGAGGAAAATTTTGGGGCAAAAGGATGTGGAAGGCAATACTGTATTGCACATTGCAGTATTTAACAATCAAACACAGGCAAGCTCTCTCATTTCCTTAGTTATGATTTTTAATTCCAAACTATCATCTACTTCAAATAGAAAAAACCAACAAACATCTACTTATTATTAAAAATATATGAATAAATAAATAAAATACAAAATAACAATTTCTTATTACATTTCAACTCAACTTTTTGTTAAAAGTCTTGTAACTCAATTATTGGTTAACACCTTATTGTGTTTTCAAATTAGATATTTAGGATTGAAATTACCTCTCCCAACCATTGAAGAAAAACAAAACAAAACAAAACAAGAGCTCAATTTTCTATTACACTAAAATGCATAATAATTTCCTTCTTGTAAAAGATCAGAGTTTGAAAGAAAGAAAAAAAAAAAAAAAAAAAAAAAAAAAAAAAAAAAAAAAACTGTCATTTTATTGCGAAACCTGTTTTGACAACATTTATGGAATATTTTACAGGGATCTTCTACCATAAGAATTAGCTAGATGACCACTTTTTTTTTTTTTTTGGAATATTTTTGAGGCCAAGATTTTTTTTTTTCTTTTTCGAAATTTTAAATCTAAATTTGTATTTAATTTTTTTTAAAAAAAATTAGAGGGTCATGGCCTCCCTAACTAGTTCCCTTGGTCTATATATAATTCCGTCTCTAGGAACATATAAAAAAGTTATCTTATCTTTTAAAGAATTATTGGCTTTGCAAATTAGAAGTAATAAAACATGATTTAAGATAGAGGTCTTATGAATTTGGAATAAGAAAAGAGAAGACGGACGACCTTACTTAAACAGGATCTATTCTATGGTTCATACTTCATACGTCAATGTCCTTGATCTCAAAGAAAAGGGATGGCGGTTGAGACTGGTCATGAGTAATATTTTACATAGATGATGAGATTTGTGACAGTATTTTATCACTACATTATGCGTGCAGGCTGTGTCTCACTTACTAGATTGGGGTAGGAGATCTGTGAACATAAACGAGAAGAATTTAGAGGGTAAAACAGCGTTGGACATCTTGGAAGGACAACGAAGACAAGGAGTAGACAACCGCGAGATGAGGGTTATACTAGAGAGTGCTGGAGCTTTAACAGCTTCATCTCTTCCTACTGTTACTTCTTCTTATGCACATTATCTAAGGATGCCCGGAATTTGTCAGCTAGTAAAAATAAAATTTATTGGTAATCAAGTGTCGAAGAGCATATCAGACGAAAAGCGCAATGCGTTGCTGGTGGTTGCTGCACTGCTTGTAACAGTGACCTTTCAAGCGGCAATCACCCCTCCTGGGGGACTTTGGCAAGATGATCTGTTCAAACCCAATACGACAGATGTACCCCAACGTAGCGCAGATGATCTGTACAAATTGAATATCACAGCACCACATAGAGCAGGGTCAGCCATTACTTGGAACACATACCGTTTTACGATTTTCGTGTGGTGTAATTCTCTTATATTTTATTCCTCAATCGTGGCAATGGTTCTCCTGGTTCCACCAGGCGAACGCATTGGTAACATTTTAGCTGTAGTCTCTCTATTCCTCCATCTCAGCTATTCTTGTTCATTGGGGACCATAACCCTGGGTTCAGACCTGTACACAACAGTTTATTTTTTTTCACCAATTATTGCCTTCATAGTATTATTCGTTGTAATCATTGCAATTATACGGTCATATTATTATTTACTGAGTCTTATAAGTAAGGAAGTACTAAAAAAAAAATATAGCCGAGCTTAGAGCTATTGCATCTAGAATGTGTGTCAGTTTGTATTTTTGTTTACTAAGAAATTTGGAGAATAAAATTTAGTTTATATAGGCATGGTTGGAAGTACCCAACGCCATCTATGAATATAATGTATGTATGTATGTATAATATTATTGCAATAAAGCAGTCTGATTGGATTATCATCGCTTTTTGTTTTCTTTTCTTTTTTTGATTTTGCAATGAAATTCCTGACACTCTGTCACACACCCAAATGGCAAAATCCACTTGCATTCAAAATTTATCATCTTTCAGCTAATATAAAAAATTTTGTAATCCTTATTTTCCTCTAGTTAAGAGTTATTTGCTTTGTAAATTTCACAAATTTCACTAGTTAAAACGACTTTTATCAAAACAGAAAACACAGGTCACAAATCTTCACAAAAACTACCAATAATTTCGGTCTACCAATTAAGTCCATTCAAATTCAACGTACAAACATTCTCCACCAAAAAAAAAAAAAAAAAAAACCAACGTAAAATTGCCCATTACATAAACACTCATGGATGAAATATTAAAGAATTTTAGTTCTAGGTGCAAGGTGTGACGACCTCCACCTTAAATGTATACTCTAAAAAGAAAGCAAGATTTGGTTGGTTATCACAATGGATTTTGAGTAACCTTAATTAGACCAATTGGGCTTTGGCTAGGGGGCCGGGCTTACACGTTACAACTGGGTGGACCTTCTTGCTTTCCCTCATAAGGGTTTGATCCCATCAAAAGAGTCAATTACATACTCTACCAACCAGTTGCTGGTACTTAAATTAGTACAAAAACACTTCAATTTCGCCTTTTTTTCTTTTTTTTTTTTGTGAATTCAATATTCCATGTTAGTTTAAAATACTAGCTAGCTATTCAGGATGTCATATAGGAGAAAATATCAAATTTCGGCCAAAAAATAAAAATTCATTGATAAAATAATTTAGACTAAAATGCAAAATCTATCTTCTAAATCTGACTAAAATTCATTTTAGCCCTCTAATTTTATTTTTGTTCAATTGTGTCCTCTAAGTTTTAAATTTAATAGCATTTTTTGATGAAATCAGACAGAATGACTAAATTAATTAAATAAGAAACTTAGATGACTCAATTGAATGAAAGCAAAATTAGAGAATTAAAATAAATTTCAGTCAAACTTATAAAATGCAATTTGCATTTTAACCAATAATCTATCTAAAACAAATAGCTCATATCATCACTCACTTTTCTCTAATATTAACCACCATCTTCTAATTTTGTTGTCCAAAACATCCTCAAATCTATTCCTTTTTTATTTTGCTAAGTGTGCCCCTGCATGACAAATTGAAAATCCGCCACTACACCCACGTGTTCAATTGAGTGCACAATTTGTCTATTCAATTTTTTCTATTATTGCCATTTATCAAAGATAAAAAACAACATGTTGTGATTGTTATATCATCCAAGTATATCAATTTATTATTATTAATGAGCTAATATGTTAGATAGAAAATAGCATATTAAGTGAGATATGTGCTAATTAATTTTGAATATTTTTACCAAATTATATGAATTTTAACCAATAAACACACATACATATATAAGACATAAATAGAAATAGACAAATAGTTGTATTTTTTTAGGAAAATGCTAACGATTGCCCTTAGGGCATTGGTTAATAATCCATTTAAAGAAAATTTTTATGAAGAAAAAGAAGTAATTAATGTTTAGACAATTTTGACATCTTTTTTGACAACTTTCCTAAAATGAATTGTTAATCAATGTTCTAAAAACACTCGTTAGCATGACTCATTTTTTATTATAATATATATAGTTGGCTGTTAAAGTGGAATTGGTGTAGTAACTTACGGTAGTAGATTGTCTTACTTTATTTTATTGTTTTGGGTGACAGTACATGGTGCCTTTTAAAATGGAATTGGTTTGAACTTTGAATGGTTAGTTGCTAAAATTTCATAAAATCAGTTGATTGTAGTGTGAATTGTAGTGCTGAGGTGTCTACATAGTATGTATTTTGTCAGTATTTACCTGTTTTTGTTCGTTCAAGTATTTGTTTATTTGTTGATAATACAAATATAATAATTGATGATTTTCAAAATTTAAAAGAAGGTTGTGTTCTCTCTAATAAATAAATTGTATTGCAACGTATTAAGAAATAATTATTTTGTGCTTGTTTTATGGATTGCCAAAATATATATATATATATATATATATTTAAATACATTTACCAAACACACTTTTAATTTTTATGAAATCTAACAATTAAAAATAGTCAATGGCCGCACCATGAAAATTTAATTAAGGGCATTTTTTCTCTCACCTCATTTATTACAACCTCGTTAAACGTTATTTATTTTTTTGATAGATCTCTTTGAACGTTTAGAGAGAGAATATTATGCAATATTTATTTATTTTGATATATATATCATTCAATATTTATTACTAACTTCTTCTCTTTTTGTACTACTAACTTCCTAAACGTTTAGAGTGAGAAGAGAGAGAACAATCGAGAGAGAAGATGAATTTGCAGAGAAGGTGAATTAGAATTACAAAAAAATTATATTCGTATAAGGTTGTGATAGTTTCTATCTTATGCATAATCCATATACAATTTGATAAAGATTTGGTTTGATTTCCTTTTTCTTTTTTTTACAATAAAAGCAATAGCTAACATCCATTAACAGTAACCCTTCTTCACTCACAGAAATATATCCGCCATTAAGAGCATCCACATTACTACATACCACCCATTGATCATTTTCAGTTTTCACTTAACAACACCTAGCACAGTAGCCATACCCATCCGTTTATGAGTTTAAAACACATTTATTCTCTTGGATATTCCAACAAGCACCTCATCGGCACTATTTCAAATGATGGCACCAATCCCCTGCCTACCCCTTGTTTCAAATAAATCCCATTAACATCAATATATATGTACGTAAATGCAACACAAGTGAGGAAATGGAAGCACTGTGATGTTATGCCATAAGTCTCCATAGCAAGAAGGGTGAAATTAAATAATAATAAAAAATTCTACCAAAATGATCCAAGGAAATTTTTCTCATTTTGACTTAATGAATAAGTAAAGTGAGAGAAATCAATGGTTGAAATAAATAAGGTGAGAAAAAAAAAAAAACCTTAAATAAATTTTGCTAATGTCACCGTTGACTATTTTTAACTATTAAATCTCATTTAACCCATCTTTTATTTTTAAGAGTGGCTTTAGGGTAATTATTAATAAACTATTTTTAAAAAGTTTTGACACTACTCTCATGTGAAATATAAAAAATTGTTTTATCATTTTTCCACAAAATATTTCTAAAAATAGTTCATAAACTTATGCCCTTGAGCATTTGTTAACTTTTTCCTATTTTATATATGGAAATGTTAACAAATACGCTAAGAGCATTGGTTTAAGTACTTTTAGAAAAAAGGGTTTGTGTTGCACTACTCTTTTTTTCCTGACCTAGGTTTTCTCTCGAGAAACCCTAGTGCCGTGAAATTTTTTGCCTACCTTAGGTAGGCCACCTTTTTCTCCTACGGGTAGAATTTTCGTACAATTTTCTCTACACAACTATGGAGGACATCACTGGTAGGTGGGCCAACTTGTCTCTGAACAGCAAGGAGAGTCATACCGTGGACTTGGTAACCCCAGACACTGATAACACCAACAACAGGGTATTAGTGGCGAAGTTTTTTACCAAGAGAAGACCAAATATGGACGCCATAACTCGAACACTGAGGAGCATGTGGAGATCGGGAGGTAACTTTGAGATCAGGGACCTTGGGGCAAACACAGTTCTACTGCTATTTGATGATGAAACGGATGTTAACCGTATTCTAATGCAAGGACCTTGGACTTTTGACAAGTATTTAATAGGGCTTTTCAAGCCTGGGGAGGAGGCAAGCGTTGAAGATGCTAAATTTGACAGAGCCTCTTTTTGGGTTCAAATCCATGGATTACAACTGAGGTGTATGCGGAGGGAGAACGCTGAGGCTATAGGAAAGACGCTAGGGATAGTTGAAGCCGTTGATGTTTCTGCTACAGGGGACTGCAGGGGTAAGTGTATCCGTGTACGAATTAATATTGACATTACTCAACCACTGTGCAGAGGTAGGATGGTGAATATTGGAGGGCCTCAACCACAATGGGTTTCCTTTCAGTATGAGCGTATGCCGATTTTTTGCTATTGGTGTGGAGTGTTGAACCATGATGAAAAGGATTGTAAGCTTTGGCTCAACAGCAAGGGTAGCCTTCGTAGAGAGGAACAACAGTATGGGGTATGGATGCGTGCAACAATGGAAAGGTTTTACAAGTCTCAACCTGTGACTTACCATGGGGGAACTCAGAATGCTTCAGTTAATATTCCACCACAGAGGACTACGCAATCACTCCGGATTACAGAAGTGGTTGACTATGGGGCACATACGGCGGCGACTACATCGGGGACGGTGAATGACCCATGCAAGGAAAACCCGATAAATGTGGAGGAGATAATACAGCCCGGTCCTTCAAATACGGAAATTCTTAACAATCAAGATCTTTTCCAAACGCATCTTGAGGAGATTGATCGTGACTTGGGAACTTTGCCAACTCTTACGGGGGAGGTTTCAATAGAGACTATGCATGGGAAAGACGCTCTTCACACTGATACTAGTAGTTCACAGGTGGAAGAAACTGTTGTGACTAAAACTGCGGGGACAGTCCAAAACCGTAGTACTGTACACATACAAGAGGCGCCTGGAGTTAAAGGACAGGAGCATACCCTTGGTACGTGGAAAAGGGTAACGGACAAGGTTAGGCCAATGGACACCAGGGAGTCATCTAGTGCGAAGTCAGGGCCAAAGCGAAAAAGTGATCAACTGCAGGAGGAAGATGGGATGGATTTTGAGAAGAGGATGAAGATGGATGAAGAGACTCGGGCTCTAGGTCAGTTAATGGCACACAATTTTGGATCGGCGGTGGCTGCTGCGCAGCACCGCCGGGTCCAATGAGTACCCTTAGTTGGAACTGTCGGGGGCTTGGGAACCGGCCGACAGTCCTAGCTCTAAAACGAGCATTGCGTGTGGAAGCTCCCAGGTTTGTCTTTCTCATAGAGACAAAACTTTCTAGTGATAGTATGAATGCGTTGAAGAATGAACTGGGGTATAGTCAAGGGGTTGCAATCTCTAGTGTTGGTTCTAGTGGCGGTCTAGCTTTACTTTGGAAACCAGAATCAACAGTGGAGATTAAGGGTATTACGAGATGGTACATTGATGCTGTAGTTGACAGTGATAGCAATGGAGATGTCTGGAGGTTAACTGGTTTTTACGGTCACCCTGAAACGAGTAAGCGAGAAGAGACATGGCAACTATTGGAGTCACTCAGTCATGTTAGTGCACTTCCATGGCTATGCATAGGGGATTTCAATGAAATAACCAGTGCCACAGAGAAAGCAGGAGGTAATGTCAGACCGGCAAGGCAAATGACTCGGTTTCGCGATGTAATACACTACTGTGGTTTTCATGACCTTGGCTTTCATGGTGTACCGTACACTTGGTTTAAGAACCAACCTAACGAGGAGCGCCTGAGGATTCGGCTAGATAGAGCTCTAGCAAACCATGCATGGAAGTCAAAGTTTGTTGGAGCTGAAGTTCACCATGTTCCTATGTCTACTTCGGATCATTCATTGTTGACACTAAGGTTACCAAAAGAAGAGGAGGACAAAAATCGTAGAGGGCAGAGGATGTTCAGATTTGAGGCTATGTGGTTGCGTGATCCACAGTGTGACGAGGTAGTACAAGAAGCTTGGTATGAGGGATTATGTAAACCAGGTGGATTTCCCTTTACAAACTGTATCAACAATTGTAGGTCAAGGCTACAGGTGTGGAACAAAATGGAGTTTGGCCATGTTGGTAGAAAGATTGCCGGCTTAGAGAAGCAATTAAAGAGGCTAGAGCTTATGCATGGGTCAAAGGAGATTGATGATGAGATTATGGAGGTTCGGAAAGCTTTAAATATATGGCTTGATGCTGAGAGTACAATGTGGCAACAAAGATCCAGGAATTTATGGCTAACTAGTGGAGATCGAAACACTAGTTTTTTCCATGCTAAAGCATCCAATAGATTTCAACGGAACACCATCCGTGGGTTATGTGATGAAACGGGTACTTGGAAGGAGGATGACCGAAGTATAGAACAGACCACACTCAATTATTTTTCAATGATTTTTCAATCTAATGGGCCTACTGATCACAGCAAGGTAGTAGAGGCAATTCAACCAAGGATATCTACGGCTATGAATGAATCCTTATTGCATGTGTTCACGGCTGAGGAAGTGTCAAAGGCTCTAAAGCAAATGCATCCAAAGAAAGCACCAGGTCCTGATGGTATGCCTCCTCTCTTTTACCAACATTTTTGGCCTCTAGTGAGTAATTGTGTCATTAAAACTGTACTTGATTTCCTTAATCATGGTTTACTTCCGCCTAATTTTAATGACACTCATATTGTACTAATCCCAAAAGTTAAGAATCCAACTAAGATCAATCAGTATCGGCCTATTAGTCTTAGTAATGTTGCTTCTAGACTTGCTTCTAAGGTCTTGGCTAATAGGCTAAAGCGGTTATTTCCACAAATTATTAGTGAAAATCAGAGCGCTTTTATGTCTAACCGTCTCATTACAGATAATGTGTTGGTTGCTTTTGAGACAATGCATCACATAAGCCAAAAAAGAAGTGGTAAGGTGGGGGAGATGGCCTTAAAGCTAGACATGAGTAAGGCTTATGATAGGGTGGAATGGGGTTGTTTGGAAGGTATTATGAGGAAGATGGGCTTTGCTGAAGAATGGGTGACTATTATGATGAGGTGTGTTAGTACTGTAAAGTACTCCGTAAAAATTAATGGGAAACCCCGAGGTTGTATCACCCCTACCAGGGGTTTACGCCAAGGGGATCCTCTGTCTCCTTATCTCTTTTTGATTTGTACAGAAGGACTCTCAGCTTTACTTAAGCAATCTGTGGACCAAGGCTCTTTAAAAGGAATTGCAGCTTGTCAGGGTGCACCGGAGATTTCACACCTTCTCTTTGCAGATGACAGCCTTATCTTCTGCAGAGCCACTAGGGATGACTGTATGGCCTTGGAACAGGTGTTGGAGACATATGAGCATGCTTCTGGGCAACAATTGAATAGAGATAAAACCTCCCTTTTCTTTAGCCGCAACACTCCCCAAGACATTCAGGATGAGATCAAAAACAGGTTTGGTGCAGAAGTCATTCAACAGCATGAGAAATATTTGGGCCTCCCATCTTTGGTGGGAAAGAATAAACGTAACACATTCCGACAGCTCATTGAAAGACTAAACAATAAGCTCTCTGGATGGAAAGAAAAACTCCTCTCACAGGCTGGAAAGGAAATACTCATCAAGTACAATGAGTGTTTTCAAGTTACCAGACACTTTATGTGATGAGATGACTGCTATGGTTCGAAAGTTTTGGTGGGGTCAATCAAATGAAAGAAACAAGATGGCTTGGCTAAGCTGGGATAAGATGTGTCTTCCAAAAGGGGAGGGGGGTCTCGGCTTCAGGGATCTCAAGGCCTTTAATTTGGCACTGTTGGCAAAACAAGGTTGGCGATTGCAAACATGTCACAGTACTCTTCTGTATAAGGTGTACAAAGCTCGTTACTTCCCCCAGGGTGACTTCCTTACAGCTGAACTTGGGAATAATCCATCCTTTGCATGGCGAAGCATCTTCTCAGCTCAAAGTATTGTGCGTAAAGGGTATCGGTGGCAGGTTGGGAATGGAGCGTCAATTGATATCAGAAGGGATAAATGGCTGCCTAGCCCGGACACTTTCAAACTCATCAACCCTCCAGTGGCGCTACCAATGGGAATGACAGTTGACAACTTAATTGACCCACACCATGGCACTTGGCAGAGAGATTTGATTCAGCACACCTTTTCTCCAGATGATGCACGGTCAATTATGAGCATTCCATTGAGCTCTAGGCTACCCCCAGATCGGCTAATATGGGCATACACTTCCAAAGGCAATTTTACGGTTCGAAGTGCTTATAAGATAGCCTTGTCTTCTTCTTCGGATCAGAGAACTGACAGTTCCAGCAGTGGAAATCGTAGTAGCTTTTGGAAAAATCTCTGGCGATTAAATGTCCCAAATAAAGTTAAGTCATTTGCTTGGCGAGCGAGTCGTAATATTTTACCTACAAAGGACGATTTGTGTCATCGGAAAGTCCTTAATGATCCGATTTGCGAAGCATGTGGGTTAGGCGCTGAATCCGATGGTCACCTATTCTGGAGTTGTGACCGAGCTCAGGAAGTATGGAAGTTATCAGGAATTCCGTTTGATAATTGTGGGGTACACTTTCGAGACTTCATTGATCTCTTGTGGCATCTACAATTCTATCAGCGGGTGGGTAATGAATTGTTGGAACTTGTAATAACAGTTGCCTGGAGTATGTGGTTTAACAGGAATGCAGTCCGACAAGGAAAGGCACGACAAACGGCAGCAACGATTCTGCAGAAGGCACGACTGTTGCTTGAGGAGTTTCAGCTTGCCAACTTCCAACCTTCACAGACGGTGATGCATGTTAGGGAACAGTGGACCAACCCTTCTCCGCCATGGTACAAGGTCAACGTCGATGGAGCAGTTTTTGAGGCCCAACAGGCATCGGGTGTGGGGGTCATCATCAGAGACCATGGTGGCCTGGTAGCAGCAGCCTTGAGCAAGAAGGTGTTCTGTCCTTTGGGTCCTTTAGAAGCTGAGGCTAAAGCTCTGAAGGAAGCTGTGGACTTTGCTTGGGATGTTGGTATAAGGGATGTTCATTTTGAATGTGATTCAAAAATGATCGTAGATGCTATGCTCGGTGCTAGCTGTCCTCAAGCATCCATCTATAACATCATTATAGGCATTGGTCAGAAGGTACAGGCATTCAGGTCATTCCAGTTTTCACATGTTAAGCGAATAGGGAACCGGCCAGCTCACATATTGGTTCAACATGCCAAGAATATTGACAATTATGTAACTTGGATAGAGGAAAATCCAGACTTTATTGAGTCCGCCTTGGCTCAAGATATACTGCTTTTATCTTCTTCTTAATAAAGTTACTGTCTTTTCATCAAAAAAAAAAAAGTACTTTTAGAAAAATTTTATGGAAAAAAAAAATAATGGATTTTTTTGACAATTTTTTATATTTCTAATAAAAGTGATATTAAAATTTTCTTAAAATAATCTATTATAAAATGTCCAAAATGCCATTAGGAATCATTGTTGGATTCTAATAAATGTATGGTATTATTGCACATTTATTGCTTACTAAATTATTTAATTCTAGAGCATTTTTCTCTCTCTTATTCATTACAATTATCTAAGAAAGAAAAAAAAATTATGCAAAAAGAAAAGCCTTTAAAGAACCTAAACTTAAACAATAGTCCAACCATAGAAATAGTAGCTATTATATTCTCAAATCTCACACCATCTCCATCTAAATAGTCCCCCCTTGTTCAAGCCAACATGCAACCTCACATACTTGCGTAATTTTTTTAACACACAATAGTTTTTCCTACATCACCAAACAAAAAACATGAATCTGTTCTTTCTCTCATTACATTGGGTTCCAACCATCTTTCTTGTACTCATTCTCATCCTCTCTTTGTCATTTCTTTTGAAACAAAGGAAAGTGAAGAAAGCAGCCAACCTTCCCCCAGGCCCTTCAAAGCTTCCCATCATTGGCAACCTCTTCATCAAATTGGAAACGGCAATCACCATTCCCTATGGAATCTCTCTAAAAAATACGGACCTGCCATGCACTTACAACTAGGTCAAAACCAAGTTCTTATCGATTGTCATCTCATCCCCACAAATGGCCAAAGAGGTGTTAAAGAACCATGATGTTGAGTGTTGCACGAGCCTAAATTACACGCCCAAAAGAAGCTCACTTACAAAGATTCATGGAGACAAATGCGTAAACTTTTCATGATGGAGCTTTTCGCTAAAAGTCTAAAAGTAAGATGCAATCCTTTGAGTGCACAAGAAAAGTCAATGTCACTCGATTGACTCCATCGCTCAGAATTCGCCAAACTTAATTGATCTCAGTGAGAAGGCACTTACTTTAACATACTCCATCATATATCACATAGCATTCAGTAGAGAACTAGAGATTATGAAGAAATTGAGGGAGGTAAGCTTAAAGAGCTCAGTGAAGAAGCCATGCAAATATTAGGCACAATTTCGACTGTGGACATTCTTCCATGGCTCGGGGGGGATTGTAGATGCAATAATGGGACTTCCACGGCGGATTGAAATATGTTATCATAGATTTGATTCGTTATACGAAAGGTTGCTTGATGAACATCTTGATCCAGCCAGGCCAAAGTTAGAGCAAGAAGACATTGTTGATGTTATGCTAAAGATTTTAAAGGATGAAAAAACTCATTTCATTCCAACAAAAGAACACATCAAAGCAGTTCTCTTGGTTAGCCATGGGTCTTGTTTCCCTCTATTTTTTTAAAGGAATATTATAATCAATTAAAATTTAGGGTTAGGGCCACTTTAAATTTTTTTTTTTTAATTTCCATAATTGCTTTTTTTTAAATGTATCATACCAACTTAACATAGAGTATTATCTTTATATATATAAACTATCCATTCCTGTTTGATCTATCAATAAGAAAATCACTATTTATCATATAACAAATAAAGTTTGACAAATACTTAGCAATAATGACCTCCTTGTTAAATTTTTTGCTAAGATGCAAATTATATTCTTAATTGCCTAAAATTCAATTGAGTTCTCTAACTTTATTTTTTGTTCAAATCAGTCCTCTAACTTTTAAAATTATTTAATTTAGGTCTTCCTTTAAGTTCTGTCAAGTAGTTGGGGCTAGTTGCTATTAATTATAAATTTTGTCAATTTTTTAATTAAAAAAATAAAAAAACATATTTTAAGAGAGAGAGAGAGATCCCTATGCCTATGAACAGGGACAAAACCACATAAGAGCCATTACACACCCCCCACCCCCCCGAGGCTGGGGGTTTGAAAAAAAAAATCCTATATATTTTTGGGCTTAATTGAAGTTTGGGTTTAAGAAAATAGAATCTGGCCTCATTACCTCTAAAATCTTGGCGCCCCTTCCTTCAAAATCTTGACCCTTGTACCAAAATCTAGCCCAAATGACATCACAAATCAAACCCAACCCAAAAAAACTGAATGAGCCCAAACAACCACAAATCATAAGCCCACAAAATTTAATAAAACTTCACAAAAATAAGTTTGAAAATTTGACACCCACTGCGCACACAGGTCTACGCATTAGCCCATTTTATGTTGAGAAATTGACCCAAAAAAAAAACCCAGTAAAGACAAGAGAGTCTAAAACGAAGAAAACAAAGAGAGAGATATATGAAGAGAATTTTACAAATTGACCCATGAAGCCAAAAAAATAGAACTCCACATATTTGGTTGGAAGAGGGGATAGTGGAAGTAGAATAGAGTTGAACAAAAATTAGACCTCCATCAAAATTGGCCCTTACTAAATCATTGAGTTTCCTCACGTGACGAAAAGAAATGGAAGGATACGGTATATTTGATACCGTTTGTTGAGATGGTTAAGTTGACCAAAAGCTGAAATTTAGATAGGATATCTAAAGAATAGACTGATATATGATATTAGCTTTTTTGAACTTCTTTTTTGTAAAATATATATATATATATATATTTTATTAGTTTTCTGAATTTTTAATTAGAAAAAATTGAAAAATAAATAAATTAAAACTAACGACTACTACTTTGACAAAATTTAATAGAATATCTGAAATGAATAACTTTGAAAGTTAGAGAACATAATTGAACTAAAGTAAAATAATAAGAATTAATTGAATGAAATTTTCATTTTAACCTAATTTTTTCTATTCCCAACACTTTTTTTTCTATCTTGTCCATTGATATTAAAAAAAAAAATGTATACATGTATAAGTTGCATATGCCATGCAAATCTAATTCGGTAATTTGTGTTTTTGTGTGTGTGTATATATATAGGACATTCTTCTCGATGGAACAGACACAACTTATGTTGCTCAGTGCCAGCCCTAGGCTTAAGCCAATTAGGCCATTGCCTAGGGCCCCCTTACTAGAGAAGGCTCCAAATTTGGGGGCAAATTTTTTATTTTTTTATTTTTTATATATAAATATTTTTGGGAGATATTAAAACATTTAGTTTACATTTTTTTCACTATTAAAAAGGCTCAAAGAATTAAGTAATGCTAAAGATAGAAATAAGACAAATTTAAATAAATAGGTCTTACAAATAGATATGTCACTAATCACAAGTAATTCAAATAGAAAAATGTTAAAAATTCTATAAATTTTACTACATAACTTTTATTTATTTAATTATTTTTATACAAGATAAAAAATCTACTCTAACATAATCTAAGTGCATATGTGTATGAAACTCTCTTCTAGAGACTTAAATCTTAGTCATTGCCACCCATACCCCACAAGAACTTATACTTGTGAAGTGATCACTGCACTAAGGGTGCATGGTCGTTTTCATAACTTTTATAATTTGATGTGATAATGAATATGATAGGTAGATTTCAACAAACTATTTGTAGGGGTATTGGGCCCAGGAGCTCACTATCAATGTTTATATTGGACCTGAGGCCCAAGCCGAGGATAAGGGGTCATCCAAGGAAGGGTGAACAGCGTCAAAGGAGCTCGTGTTAGTAAATGAAGAAGTTAATTTTGATCATAATGGCCCAGGAGGTTGAGCCGAGGAAGAATGCCTCCTTGGCCAACCAAAGCCGAGATCCGTAAAGGTGGTCTGCTGTCTAGGGGAATGTTCTAAGAAGTTCCAATGGTATGGGTAAACATTGCAGAAACATGGGACAAGGGGGGAGTCCTAAAATATCTAAGGAAATAGATGCTATCACTGCATTGAATGCTCTGCAGATAACATTCTGGCTGCATTAATGTGGAGAAGACATATTGGCTACCCCAACGCACTAAAGACCTGAGAGGGTGGCTGATGGAACAAGCACTCAAGTAAAAACTTGGATAGTCAACAAGTGGAGGGCCAAGATCATCTAAAGAGAACTATATAATAGAAAAAACCTTTCATGAAAAATGGATTGAGAAATCAAAATAGAAACACTGTAGCAATCAAGAACCAAATTTGTAATCAAACTTAAGAGAAATATACAAAAAATCGATCTCCTTGGACTTTGCCAATGACAATTTTCTTCAATTTAAATCAATCTATCTTTCTGTTCTTGTCATTTGGACCCACTCTATCTGTCATCCAACTCATTCTAACCCAATTTTCCAACTCACTCTCTACAAATTTGTTGTTTTAGACTTTTTGAGTCTGAGTTCATCCATCACTTGGGCTAAAAACCAAATCTGATCCTTACGCTATTGAATGCATTTTTGAATGAATATTTGTGATTCATGATATATCTTTGTAATTCTCATATTATAAATTTTATAATATTTCTAGTATTTTTGTAAGTCTCATGTCTTTAATAACATTCATTACAACACCAATTTGTAGTAAAATTTGTTATAACTTTAGCATTTTCTCTATAAAAAATCATATTAAAATGTAAAGAGAATGGATTTTAAAAAAATTATTATATAAAATGCAAGTTAAATACTCCTTATTTAAGTGGTAACATAAAGTCCTCATTTGAAGATTTCGCCTAAGAACTCCAAAACGCTTGAGCCTCCAAAATGCTTGGGCCGGCCCTGATGTTGCTATTGTGTGGGCAAAGACACAGCTTGTTAAAAATCCAAGAGTGATGAAGAAAGTCCAAAAAGAAATTAGAAGTTGTGTTGGAAGGAAGCCAAACGTCAATGAAAGTTAGTTAGAAAAGCTTGGGTACTTGAAAATGGTGGTGAAGGAAACTCTACGATTGCACCCTCCAATTGGTTTACTTCCTTGTGACTTGTGAGGCAATGTCACATTTTAAGTTAGTTGATTATGACATCAACCCAAAAGCAAGAAACTTGATTAATGCTTGGGCTATTGGGAGAAATCCAAACAGTTGGAAGAATACAAATGGGCCAAAATGGCCCATTAGCATTAATTTTTGAAATATTTACCAACAGAGCACTGTTTTAAAAATAATTAGGGAAATACCACTTTTTCTGGTACTCGAGCTTGATGAGCTCGAGTACCATGTTTTTTTAATCCACCGTCGCCCCATATTCAAGGAGCCCTATAGTGGCGTTTTTAAGCCCTATAGTGACATTTTCGGGCCCTATAGCGGCGTTTTTAAGCCCCCATACCAGGTTAAGGGGCCCTATAGTGACGTTTTCGGGCCCTATAGCGGCGTTTTCCTGCAAAAATTTTTTTGTCCCCATAATAGGTTCAAGGGGCCCTATAGTGGCGTTTTTAAGCCCTATAGTGACGTTTTTGGGCCCTATAGCGGCGTTTTTTTTTTTGAGAAGATGTTTGACCAATGAAAAGATGGTACTCGAGCTCACCATGCTCGAGTATCAGAAAAAGTGGTATTTCCCTAATTATTTCTGAAACAGTGCTCTGTTGCTAAATATTTCAAAAATTAATGCTAATGGGCCATTTTGGCCATACAAATGAGTTTTATCCTGAGAGGTTTGCGGACAATGTCATCGACTTTATGGGTCACAATTTTGAACTCATACCATTTGGGTCTGGTAGGAGGATGTGTCCTGGAATTTCAATGGGATCTACTACTGTCATGGTTACATTGGCGAACCTTTTGTACCGTTTTGATTGGGAAGTGCCGAATGGGATGAAGAGGGAAGATATTAGCTTGGGAGAGAATGTTGGTATTCCAATTTCTAGGAAGTCACCTCTTTACCTTGTGCCTATTATTTATGATTTTAAAAAAGGTGAAAGTTCTAATGTGGGGTGAGTGTAAAAACACATTGCCAACAGAACTTTGAGTCTCAGATGGTTTGGATTGAGGAAACACCCAATGGCCTGGAATGTATTCTTGAGCAGGATGTATCTCATTAAGAATTAATTAAATTGGCAATCTTTTCTTTATATATATAAAATCAAATTTAAAAACTAAAAAAAATAAAAAAAAATCCGAAGAAACAATATTCTTGATTAATCATCAATTAGAAAAGGTTAAATAGTACAATGCAATATATGAATGTATTCCATTTCTCCCCATAAGTACTTGGTGCACTGTAAAATAGCTATAAACTTGTCTCAAGAAGTGACAACTTCATTCATATTTCAGTAAGATTTTGCAAATTGTCAAGTCATTAACATCAGAATTGACAACAATTTGAGCATAATTTGGTAGTCCTAAGGAATGTCCAGTATGGGTGTAAAATTTTTTTTTTTTTTTTTTTTTTTAGAAGGGGGTATAAAACTCCATCGTCTTAAATTGTATTTCTATTCACAACAAGAAGAAGAAGTCAAACAATAACAACAACATCAAACAAAAAACAAAAAAACCTGTACCTGTGGGTTTTGACTTACATTTTGTGTAGATGATGCAACATTAGGATAGTGAATACTTGGATTTTGTGATGGGACTCAAAGACACATCATTCTCAATCATAATATCGCAACAACTGACTTTGTTATATCCTTAATAATGGACCAATACTATGGTGATGGTTTAGATTTTTTTGTAGCCTGCCATTTACATGGAGGAACAGAGAACATTTTATTTAGAGTTCATTAAGGCTTGGATGGCCATGTTTATAAACATGTCCTATATAAGCAACGACTTTGCACCTGAACGTCTTGACAATAAACAATTTGCACCACCAATTCACCCTAGGTTTGAAATGTTCCACAGTAAAAAAAATGGCCCCAAGTTATTAATTTGCTATCTCAAAAAAAAAAAAAAAAAAACAAACAAACAAGAGCTAAGGGAGTAACAAGGACTCCGGACAAAGCCTGTTAAAATACAATTCATATAAGTCAAAATGAAAAACACCAGCCAACTGGGGTGGAGGAGCGCTAAAGGACACAAAATCAGTAATTTGGGAGGCTCCAATTTTTGCTAAGACATCAGCACAACAATTTGCCTCCCTGAAACATTGAGACGGTCTCCAACGGAAAATTTGAGAAACCAATAGCCTGCAATCATCAAGAAGAGAAGAGATAGGACCATTAGTGTCCTTCACACTATAAACAAAATCTACAACAGCTTTAGCATCCAATTCAATTTCTAACAGCTGAACTCTAAAGGTTTTTGCAAAGCAATAACTCATTTCAAAGAGCCCAGAACTTAGTGAGGAAGTTAGAAGTCAACCCAGTATTTGTAGAAAATCCTTGGATCCAGTTACCACATCATCTCTGATAACCCTGCCACTATAAACCAATCCAAGATAACCCAAGGCAGATTCATCAGTATTAAGCTAGAACCAGCCAACTGAAGGTCTATCCCATTAGTACTTCGAGGAGCCGAAACCCCTTTCATATAGGCACAATGCATAAACTCTATTGTCATTCTCCTCCAAAAAATGTAGCCAGGATTTTTACAGGACTCTAGGATTGGAGCTGGCCTGAGACTCAGATAAATGGACTATGGAAACAATTTTTGTTGCCCTGGGGTTTTGAACCCGCATTGCACCATACCATCTTTCTAATCAGACCAAAATCCCATGCATCATTAACAATAACCCTCAATGGCATTTTCCGCCACGTAGGTTCCTTCAACCTGCAATCTCACATATCATCTTATAGGAGGACTGGAGGTGCCACCTTCTAAAGCCATTCACTGCATTTTTCTGTTTATTGGTTTTACAGACAAGGTTTTATTTTGTAACATTATTATGCAAGTAATGGCCTGCAACTCAGGTGCATTCACATTTTGAAAGAGATGAATTTTGTGGCTGCTACTTATGGCTAATTTGGATGGAGGGAGAGTAAAGTAAAATTGGCCGAAAATTTGTCTAATTTCTGACCAGTCCTACTCTACTCTGCCTCCCTCTCCCTCCATCCAACTGGCCATTAAGCATATATATAATAACTAATCCTTCAATATATTGAACTTCCATAAGTTGTTTTTGTTCCAAAACTTTTTTACTTCCATTTCAACCTTTGTGCCTATACTGACTTAAAACTCTTTCTTTTAAAATTAAATGGAAGCCTCGTGTCCGTTCCAATCCAATCCCTTGTCATATAAATATGATGAACATCTTATTACAATTGAAACGCCCATTGTTTGTCCTTTGCAAAATCTATCACACATTAAAAAGAAAAAACAAGAAGTGACGAAGCTATTGAATATTATCTACAATATCCAAAACCAATGGCCATGACAATATCAATATTCACAAATTCTCAGATAATATTTTTTGCCCACAAATTTTCAAAATCTTATTTTGATCCAAAAATTTAGTAGACTTGTTGATAATTCTCTTAAAAACTCATGGCATAAAATGCTATGAAGGGTCCTGACAAAAATGACATAATAAATAAATAACACCAGCAATTACCAAAAAATAATCCGTCCCTACCAGAAGGATCCCCCAGCTCTTGCCATTCATTCATTTAATCATGTAAATGCTGTAATAAATAGATAAGAAAATGCAAAAAACAAAATTAGGGTTTTATCTACCACCATCACCATGTGCACTTTTATGGATCTTATTTATGCAATAATGAGCTTTCAACCACATCCACATGCCACCAAACCAAAGAGAAAAATGAAGAACAGAACGTAGAAATTCATATTCCATTCATCATCGCTTGGTTGTAAGAAAATTTTCTTAAGAACATATGGAAGCAAAATACAAAACTTGCCGCAAATAACTGTTCATAGAGTACAAAAACTCATTTTATTAAGACATTTCTCCTCAAGAATATTCGCATGAGAGACTCTCCAGGTTCAAAAGGGTAGTAATATCCTCTGTTTCAATCACACCCTAAAAATAACTAATACAACTTAGAAAATTGTAGATCCCTACTTCAACCGCAATGAAATTATCTGAATAAATGGTTTTACTTTGAGGGTGTGAATCTGTCAAATCAGCAAAAACTACAAGACAGTGAAAAATAACATTATTAAAGCTTCACCAGTACAGAGATCCCCATCCCTGCAGAGAAACTATAAACCAACACTTTTCTCCAGCTTTTGAATCTGGTTGAGGAAAATCCATGTCATCTGCATAAAAAAACAAACATCCAAAAATCAGAAAATACATGAAAAAAAATCCAAGAACAGTGGACAATCGAGGGAAAGTAAATTTTCAGCAAATGGTTCAGTAGCGTGCCAGTACCCAAAAAAAAACATCTGAGTATAAAACTCAACACCAATATGTAAATGCACACACATAGAGAGAAAAAGAGAGAGAGAGTACCATGACATGGGGGGCAATTCTAACACAATATACTGGAAATCCAGTGTAAAATTTAAAAGGTCCTCCACTTTTCAGGGTTTTGAGCGCACAATCTAAAGAGCCAGAGTAAGGAAGCTTCCCCTCAGCATCAGGTTGCATCTTCTGAATCTGGGTTTTGACATAATCAAATGGCAAACTGCAAGCTGCAGCAAAGAACCCTGAAATGGTACTAGCACCTGAGGAGAAAAAAAAATAAGACATTTATCAAAACAAAGACAAGATAAATATTTTCTGAGAATGAAAGCCAATGCCTTTTTTTCATAAGTAATGAACGCAAAATACTTGTTGAAATAGAGTTTGAATTGGACTAAATCAAGACTCCTATTTGCACACTCCTTAGTAGAAGACAGAGTAAATGATTTATTCTTTGCATACTTTTTACTACACACACACACACACAGCATCTAGAAGGCTCCTTGGATGCATATACATTTTCGCCTAGGAACCTCAAAAATCATAGGCTGAATACTCATAATACCCAACTGAATTTCACTGTGGTTTTTGCGTATTAAGAGGGACCAAAAAACAGGCACCGCTCTCGCCTTAGCGCCATTTACATGGTTTAAGGCAAGCTCCTCACTAAAGGCACCTTCAAAAGTGTTGCCTACCTTTGCCTACTATGTGTGACAGTCCCAAAAAATGAATGTCAATACTACCAATTAAATAAATATTTTATTTATTATTATGTCTTTAGTATTCTAAAAAGTCATGTGACTAGCATGTGGCCTTTAATGAAGTTGGATGCTTAGGATTTAATTGTTTTATGTAAGATGAAGGGCTAGGATTCTAGGGTTACTATTTGAATATTTCTAGAGCTCTTTGAGCTTAGAAATTGATATGTGATTGTTCCTAATTCAATCCTATTATCTTTTTCTTTGCCTTAAATGGTTGTTGTTGGAATTTCTTCTTAAACCCTTCTCCAACACTAGATCTAAGTTCTCACCACAACAACCCCGCCCCTGCCCTTTCCCCAGCTTTGACAAATTAAATAGCAACAAAACAACCTTATTCCATTAGTGCCCCCACACCTGCCCTCTAAAGACGTCCAAGATCTATTCCTACTTGGAAGAGAGGGTGAAATGGAAACAACTTGTCTTTGCTGCATGATAATAATCGTCTTTATTAGCCAAAAGGAAAATGGAAAGCCATTTAACAAGCAAATGCAACGCAATATAAGACATGCCCCCCCCCCCCCCCCCAAAAAAAAACTCTCACACAGGCCATTAGAGAGAGAATACAAACATATATCCAACATGAACTCCCATGGTTACATTTTAACTCAATCGAAAACATAAAATATATGTTCAAACCCAAGCCTTCATATACAAGAGCTCTCTATCAAAGAAGAATGCTAAATTAATGCAAAGAATAAATCTGCTTCAAAAATCTTTCCTAAGGTTAAACAAAACTCCTGCTAACATTTGAACCCGAAATCTTTTACAATGTCGTATATTTACCTCCTGAAGAAAAGGATTTGTTAAAATAAGCAGAGTCCATAATACTATTATAGACTAAATTTCAACTATAAAGTATTCTGCTGCCAAACTCACGCAAAATAGTAATACTAAACTTTTTAACCTGAACCAATATCTATACTTCTTGCAAAGAATCTTACCTATCACTGTAGCACCTTCACCAAAACCAAGATTATCCTTGAAAAGCTCCACACTTTGATCATAAGAGGCAAGCATTCCCATGTTCAGTGCCATTGCTCTCACTACAGTAGGTCCAGCACCTTTCCAGAGTGCCAAAACTCCCTCATCTTTAACAATACGAGAGAGTGCATGGAAGGCATTTTTGTAATGCCGTTTCTGGGCTTCTGGCAAAGTGGCATCAGCCTGCATACGGATAAGTGCTAGATCTGCTGGACTACCAACAGATGCTCCAATAGCACCAGCAGTAAGCCCACACAAAGCTTTCTGATAAAGAGGTAGCGGCTTTCCATCATTGGCTTCAATTGCTTTGTTCGTCAAAATCCTAAGGAAAACAAAGGCAACCATTTGGATACATAAAAATGGTAATAGTATATAATACAAAGTTTTTTGTTTTATTTTTAAGTATTACATCCACCCACTAGGAGCCTAGGGCTTGAGCCCATGACCTCACCCTCTACCTTGCTCTTGCAAGGGAAGGAGGTGTCATTTGAACTAGAGCTCACTGCCAAAATAAATAATTTAGGTGTGATTTCAAAAGTTGAACCCACTTGAAAAGATCTAGATTCACAAAACCAAATGTTCAAAAAAACCACGTACCCTAAGAATTTTTTTTATCTTTTAACAAGAACTAGGTAATACTTAAGTTGGTAAGATGTTTTCTAAGCTAAATAGACAATGCTGCCAAAAACTTACTTGAATGATCCAAGTCGTGCTGTGGTATATGTTGCTTGTCTGAGTAGTCCAGCAGATAGCCCCTGCTCAAAATAATGCAATTAGACCAACTAATGTGCTTTTGTGTGCGCAATGTGTGTGTTGCCAGACAGGGTAGGCAGGGACCAAATATCAAGACACAACACATAGGTACAATTTGAATCAAACAAATCACAATAATTACAGCCAAATTAAATTACACCATTAAGCATGTAACCCTTCATTAGCCTCTTATTCTGACATTTAAACAAGCACCCTCTACATAAATTCATACACCAAACTAAACAACAGGCAAATACTTAAGTAACTTAACACAATCCAAACCATATAGCTCATTTGAAAATAATGAGGATATCACCCTAATGTACACACTATATGATAAATTTAAATCCTCAACTAAATCATTGTAAAGATCCATTTTTTTAATACAGATCTCGAATAACAAAAACCAAGTTCAATAGGTACAATTTGAATCAAACAACACATAGGTACAATTTGAATCAAACAAATCACAATAATTACGGCCAAATTAAATTACACCATTAAGTATGTAACCCTTCATTAGCCTCTTATTCTGACATTTAAACAAGCACCCTCTACATAAATTCATACACCAAACTAAACAACGGGCAAATACTTAACACAATCCAAACCATATAGCTCATTTGAAAATAATGAGGATATCACCCTAATGTACACACTATATGATAAATTTAAATCCTCAACTAAATCATTGTAAAGATCCATTTTTTTAATACAGATCTCGAATAACAAAAACCAAGTTCGATACTTGAAAACACATACATGTCTTTATAGCTGAGATAAACAAATCATATTGTATAAAAATCCAAACTTTTTATTATTTTGTAGAACCAAACCTTGTAAAAGGCACCAAAGCCCTCCTCCTTAAGCATGTTCCTCGCTACCGAGCCTGCTGATCCCTGACCCAATTGAATCCTCACCTATACCAATCCAAAAAACGAGAAACAATAACAAACCCAACATAAATTAGTACCCATTAAACCATACTACACAATTTAGCAAATAAAAAAAAAATCCCTTTAAATCACAGATCTAAAACCCATCAGAGAAAACAAATATGCAGCACAAAAAGATCAATTTTTTTTAAAGGGTGTCAATGAAAACAGAGAAACAGAAACATGGGTATTGATCCAAACATGAAAAGGACTCACCTTGATCATATCGATGGGTTGGATGACACAGGTGGCGAGCATACCAGAAGTTCCACCATTAACAAAAGGCTTCACTGTTGGCCACACACCAATGGGCTTGGCTTTCTTCTCATCACCCATTCTTGGATTTGAAAGAATGAGTGGTTTGGGAGCTCAAAAGGGAGAGAGAGAGAGAGCAAGAGAAGAAAGGTAGTTTTTTTTTTTAAAGAGAGTATGGGAGAGAAAGAGGGGGCAATATATTGCTATATAGAAAGAAATAAAAACCCTCTCTCTCTCTCTCGCTCACACTCTGTTTCTTTCTCTCCCCCAAGTGTGAAGGAAAATTAGTGTACTTCAATTTTTGTTAGTTGTATTTTTTTGAGTGAGTAATGTATGTTAATTATTTTTTTTTTTTTTGAACGGATGTATGTTAATTATTTGACCCTTGATTTCGGATGAAATACAATCGTACCACCACAGCACCACTTTAGATTGACTTGATGGTTATAAAAGTTTTTGATGAACTCATGGTCATAAAAGTTATAACTTGTGACTTGTGAGTACAGAGTACTGCAGCTGACTTTGTTACTGTTAGTTTGTTACCAAGAAAAAATAAATAAATAAAATAGAAGGGATCTATAAATAGTACTAAAAAAAAATGTAATAAGACTCATAAATAGTAGTAAAAATAAACTATAAACTCAAATAAGTTTAAGTTTTCATTACTTCCCAAACATACTCTTAGTATGAGTTGACTTTGTTATAATTTGCTTCACAAACTTTCAATTATTGCATTTGACTTCATAAAAGTTGGGATAAAATAAAATCGTTAAGAGTTTCATCCAAAATATTTGTAACAATTTTATTTAAATTCAAACATGATGGAATCAAAATGTAACAATTGAAAAGGCTTGTGAACTAAATTGCGGTGCTCCCGGTTAGTAAGACTTTGTAGTTATATCTGAAAATTATTCTCTACTTTTTGGATATAGTGTTGTGGTACTCTAACCTCTCATGCGATTAATGCATTTCACTATGAATTTAATGGAAAATTATTGTATATTTCGGGAGTACCATAAATGCGTACTCCCCCCTTTCACATGAATTGTGAGTCTCACCATAAATTTAATTAGTGAAACTCACAATTATATGAGAGGGAGGAGTATGCATTTATGGTACTTCAGCAATACTATATAATTACCCGAATTTAATTAGCATGATTTACTGTTATATGAGATAAAGATATATCACGTCACTATACACTTAAAGTATTAAATAATTACTTTTACATCAAAGTTTTAATTAATTACGAGGTAAATGTATTTATTATCTATAGCTATTGTATTAATTATTTATGTAGGGGCGGTTTTTGGGGCCCAGGCCCAACAAGTAAGTGGTTCTGGCCCAAAAGTCCCTAGACAATGAATTTGTAGAGAGCGGGTTACAGAACTAGGACTGGACGAAGTGAACGTGAGCTAATTGTATGCCATGCAACAGTCTGAACGTGAGAATATCTCATTTAAGTTTACAGGATGCCTGTTCGAGGAGACGTGTAAGTACACCTCTTGCTCTAGTTAAAGATTACAGAATTCTTTAACCTCTCCCTCTCTTTTTCCTCTAAATTCTCCCATCCTTTCTTCATGGGAATTTCCTTCTCTTATATAGCCTCCTTCAATTGATAAGGGCCTTACACTTGTTGACCATCTAGACCTTCATTTGAGTGCCTGTCCCATCGGACATCCACATTATCTTTCTGTGAGTTGCACTGGCCAATGTAACACTGTTCGCCTGTTTTCTCCACATTAATACGGCTGAAAAAGTAGCTTCCTTGCATTTAATGCGGCAGTTGTGGCTTCTCCCTGGATATCTTACATTTTCCCCTTTTCCTGCTGTATAAGGCTCATCCTACTACCCACGTTTGTCTTGGATGGTTCTTCACTGTGGAGGGGGCGAGCATAGGGCCCATATTTGTGTGTCCAAGGAGACATTTCTCCTCAGACGTCTTTTAAAGTGAACTGGGCTCAACAGGATTGGGCCAGAAGCCTTTTGGTCCCCTTTTCCCTTTTGGTCATGGCTGGGCTCCGTACAAGGCCCAAGGCCCATTGTTGACTTTGGGAATTTTACCCCTACAATTTATGATAATGAATCTATATAGTTATTTTTCTTTAATTTTATACCATAAACCATTTATTTTAAATCTGAAATTATTGCTCAAATATAATTGCTTTTCCATTAAATAAAACGAAAAACAACAAAAGGCATATGCAATTTCGATAACCCACACAATCAAGAATATAAAAATTGATTGTGCCCTTCAAGTTAGTTGAAATAATTGAATATTCGTCAATTTGTTCAAGCAGATATTTATATTCTTAATTATATTAATCTTAACAATTTAAATTTCCTCTATTTTATTTTTTAATGGCATATAAAAGTAGGAATGAAAGCTACATTAACCATATTCTTAATAATATTAATCTTAACAATTTGAATTTCCTCCATTTCTATTTTTTAATGACATATAAAAGTAGGAACCAAGGCTACAATGACCAAAATTTGTGCCATGTGTCACTTTCTTTTTAAAGAAAAATGTAATATTCTTTATTTACCTGTCCCTTCACCATTATTTACCTATAAAAAAATCAAATAATAATAAGAAATTTTTACCAAGTTCAATGATTAATTAATTATTCAAACCCAAAAATAATGTGACTCTACTATTCTTTGTGTGTGTGTATATATATATTGATAATTATAATAAGATTTAAAACTCGCAATATCAACTCTATAATAATTACTTTTTCATACAATAAAATGAAGATAACAATTGATTTTTTTTTTCTTTTTTTGGTGTAAGCAAGATTGGAATTTGTTTTTTTTTTTTTTTTTTTTAACATCAATAAAAGTTATCATTTGAACTAATGGAAAGTCAGCAATAATTTTCTTTTCTTTTCTTTTCTTTTTTGTTAATGAAGGTGTCCAGAACGGAAAATTATTGAATATTTCGGAAATACCATAAATGCGTACTCCCCCTCTCATATGAATTATGGATCCCACCATAAAGAACTCACAGATATGTAAGAGAAGGGAGTACGCATTTATAGTACTCCAAAAATACCCAATAATTACCCATCCAGAACACCTCGAATACCTGACTATTTCCCATATATACATATATACACACTTTTCCATCTTGACATACCAGGAAGTTACAAAAAAAAAATTCACCTACAATTCTTGTTTCACTTCTTTCATTTCACTACATATTTACATGATTACGAAGCAGATAAAAAACCCCCCACCCAAAGGGATTAAACAGGCAATTTACTAGATTTGGTTGTTCTTTTTTTGACTTCAAAGCAACCCCATTGACCTTCTGTTGAGCAAAGACTGATGTGCAAGTAAACACCTATGCTTTGCTTGTGGTAGACTACACTACAGTGACATTTTAATGTAATTTAAGAAAACAAGAAGGGCCAAACATTACTTCAATTTGCAGACATTGGACTTAACTATTAGGCATGACGTTGTGGGGTTTTTTTTTTTTTTTTTTTTTTTTTTTTTTTTTTTTTTAATTCCGGCATGAGTTTTTGAAAGTGTGATTGATTTGCTAAGCAATGGCTAGAAAGTAAATATAGCAATGTCAAGAGGTAATTTGGTAAATCCAAAATTTGAGATGCCAGTGTTGGTCCAGTTGGCCACTTCATGAGGGCCTCAATTTCCAACCTATCCATCCTGTGCTAGCGTTTTGGGACCAATGCCTGGTTTTACAAAATTGTTGTTCCAACTTTGTTGAAATAACGACAATATCCCTCTTGAAAGTGTCGTTAATTTAGCTTATAATAAAATAATATTAATAATTACAAAAAAAAAAAAAAAAAGGATATTACTATTTTTTTTTTTTTTTTTTTTTTTGAATAGAAAAGGATATTACTATTAGATCAACGCCACAAAATATATTAATGAAACTAAACCCTTTTTGTCTGTTAGCCTTCCACCAATGTTACTTTTGGGTTTAGAACAGCTTTTAATGGCCGGAAAAGTCACTAATGTTTTCAAAAGTTTTCAATTGAAAAACTATTCAATATTGTTGGTTCTTTTCACATGAATAATGGATTATTATATTGTGAATTTAATTAATAAAATATATTGTTTAAAAGGAGGGAGTTTTACTTTGTAATTTAAGAACAACTAGTATTATCTTTTTCCGAGACAATTACACCCATTATAACTATATATTTAAACTTAATTAAAAAAAAACCTAGTGTACCAACTACCAATCACAAAGGCTCTTAATTCGGCTTCCCTATGTTTAAGTTCCTTTGTTCGCATTGTTGATGATTCCAGAGCCATTGCTTTGAATTTTGTTTCCTTTTCTTTCTCACATGTAAAACGACAAGGAAATGTTGTTGCTGATAAATTAGCTGAGTTCACAAATAGTAATGTTCAACAACTTATACTTGCTGATAGAGTTTTCTATTGATTTATAAAAATCACTATTTTGTTTTTCAAAAAAATTATATATATATATATACACATACATATTGTACCTAAAATTTGCCATGAGTTCAATTGTTGAATGAAGCCTTGTGAGGAAGCCTTACTCCTGGATTAATGAATAATGAGTGGCTATAATGGTTATTAGAATTGAGGGAGAGAGTTTGACTCTGAAATGCTGACTTGGGTTGTCTACAAATGAATGTATGAGGCCATAAAGAAACCAACCATGGAGGCAAGGCAACAAGACAACTTGAAGATTCTACGAGGAAGAGGAGAATCAATGGTCCATCCCCTTTTATCTCCTGGTATCAAACCTTCTTTTTTTTCATTGAGAAGATTCTGGCATCAATCCTAGTTGGCAAGTTTCATCTATTATATTGGGCATTTATAATCAGATGTCAAAAATCTTTCCCTCTTTGTACTTTTTTATCGGAAAAAATCTAATACTACAAACTATTACACAACTTCTTTACCATAACTGTAATGTGGTAAAGTGTGAGTGGTGAAAAAAAAAACAGTAAGTAGATTTATATATGTATAAGTGATAGACAGCTACTTATAATTTTTCGCGTTAAAGTCGTAGCAAAAACAAATTATAAAATAATTTGTGATCTTAGAACCACTCTTTCTATTGGGACCAACTTTGATGCAGACAATGCAGCACATGTATTAGGAGTTAGGACGGTGGGCTCTAAACAGCCAACTTTGAAAGTTTGCTGCTACCTTCCAATCCCCAGTTGTGATGCAGTATTATGGATCGTTGGGTTTGTGTATTTTTTTATTTTATTTTTTCTAATTGATATTATTTCTTGTAGTGTTTTTTGCTAAGGAGATAATGATGTTGCTAACCAACCAAATAAGGATTAATGTTTTTAGAGACTTTGTTTTGAGGTTTTCCTTTTCAAAAATAAAAAATAAAAATCTAGGATTGTGCTGATAGGCATCTAGTATTTTTAAGAAAATGGTATCCAAAATACTCAAACTGATCTAATTTTTTTTCAGTGTAAAAGTGTCAAGGCGAGATGTTAGTTTTTGTTTTTTTTTTTAGAAGCAAGATGTTAGTTTTTAAGTTAACTATATCACATTAAGAATATGAACAAACCATTTCCAAAGGAAGAAATATAACAAAAGTTTTGTGAACCGTGATAAATTACTGAATATAAAAGATAGTTAGTTCAAGATGGCATTTTTTTAGTTTATTTTCTGCCTACCTCTTATTAATGCATTCAAGGTATAGAAATAGACTAAAATGAGATAGCTTCATCAACAAATCCTAAAATATAAGAATCAATTTTTTTAAAGAAAAATACTAATCTACTATGCTATCTTATTAGATAAAGATTTATCACTAAACTTGAATTTAAACACTTCTAATTCAAATAACAATTTATCTAGCACATCATCTTAATTCATAACAAAAAGGATCAAAAATTTGGACATCTTTTTTTTTTTTTTTTTTTTTTTATGGGAAGACCGGAAATTCTTTTATTGAAATTGAGAAACAACCGTTACATCACGGAGAATAGCTTGTTCTATAAAATAAGGTTTCTCTTCGATCCAAATAGAAAAATCATCAATGCCTACAGCATGCTTTAATAGTAAATGGGCTGGCCTATGATCTTTGCCTACGAACATGGGAAAAGTCCACCCAGACGAAAATCATGAGTAGCCACAACAGCAGCCACTGAGGAGAGGGGAGGCGAAATTTCCTTCAAGGCATTCCACTAATACCAGCGAGTCTCCTTCGAGGATGAAGTATTGGATGAGCAGATCCCTTGCGAAATGGAGCCCAAACTCAAAGGCCTTTGCCTCAATCTCAACCGCAACAAGAGGAGCCATAATCTTCTTGCTACATGCCCCCACCACCCTACCCTCTGCATCTCTAACAAGTACAACCAGACCGGCCTCCTTCTGAGATGCAAAAACCGTGCCATCGACATTAATCTTATAATGCTCATGAGGAGGAGGAGGAGGAGTCCAGTTCGAAGCTACAACATTAGAATTTACTTTAGCAGGAACCTCACGGCATGCTTGGTACTCACCCAACTTTTATGGAACATATGTCATAGATTTAAATTATGTTGTATAAAAAAAAATCAAAATCAAAATCAAAATCCCTCTCCTGTTGTATAAAACTAGTCTAGTAAATGTGTATATAATGTAGACGTAAATAAGAAAGCCGGATATAAATGTGACTCAAAACATTCTATTTTTTTTTTTTTTGGAGACTACAAATTTTCAATTGAAGTGAAACAGGCATGGGGCTTATTTGTGGAAGTCCAAATCTTATTTTCCTATGGTTAATTTAAACTCTCCCAAAGTGGCAGCTTTCATGTGGGATACCCATTAACCAATAAGACAGTTTTGAGTGGGAAGAGATCTCAAACTCAAAAGTGTAATTTAAATGGGTGTTTCCGTTTGGACTTTGGACTTTGGACATCTTTTTTTTATTGGCCAATAATCTTTGATTGAACAAGATGAGTCATAAGAGGGAAAAGGAACATAAGCCCATACATTCCATCAGTAGATAAAACCTTTTTAGGAGGGAGAAGATATTGAAATGGAAGCCCAATGGGCTATGTTTTGAGAAGCTTGATTAGCCTCCCAGTGAAAAAAGCTAATGGGCCAATAAAGGAAAATAAGGCCTTTGATATGTGATTTGATAAAGACCAATCTGATAGGGAAGAGATGAGAGTTTTCTTGAATTGCTGGAAACACATTTTAGCCTCACCTGCTGCAAAGTTCATATATGGAAGACAAAGTTAACTTGATTGCTTCCAAAATAGCAGGCTAGCAAGACTGCCCAAGTAGCATCAAGCATAGATGAACAAACACTAAACAAAATTTTGTTGTGGATACCAATGACTAATAAGTGGTCTTAATCTCGCATATCTTGGGTTGGTAGAATCAATGTTCAATATCTTTGCAGACTTGCAGTGTTGTGTCTTAAATTTGTCTATCTTTGATTACATATGTAATAATAGGACCGTGATAATCTAGCTAGGATGAACTTAACAAACTTCCTCTATTATGTTGTTAAAATATAAACAAGAAAATAAAATGATGTAAAAAAAGATAAAACTAGAGAATTAATTTGATGGTCTACATTCACAGTAGAAACTCAATATATGAGTACATATAATAATATTTTATGATAATTTTAAAATCACAGTAACTCACGGTATTACAAATCCATAATAATCTATGGTATTCTGTAAAACCACAGTCTACTCATTTATGGAAATATCCTAATATATTATAATATTGGCCTTACTTGCATTCAAAATATACAAATTTGTGGGAGAAATGATTATATATGATCATAATGTTTACCATTTACCATGTTCAACTATATTAATTTATTATTTTTCTTCTCCTTTGGGAGGTGGTTGAGGATGTAGGTGAAATATCAAAGTATACTCATTGTGCAGCCAGAGAGGAGGAATATTAGCATGTGAATGCCAACTTACTAAGCTCACTAATATAAGGTGCTAAGTGACAACTAACCAATAACCATGTTAGTCCAACCGCCGGCAATAGGTGGAAGGATACAAATATAAGAATTAGATTTGGAGGTTCATCACCGGCTTTTCATTTTGGTTTTATTAGCATGGCTCTCTCTCTCTCTCTCTCTCTCTCTCTCTAAACACACACATTCCCAAAGCTTCAATTATTTTGTTTTTATTAAAATGGCATACGTACATGAAAGGAAGCTAGAACTTAGAACAAGGCAAGATTGAACTTGAGAATTTAAAAAAATAAAATTGAAAGGTGGAGACAATAATAATAATAATAATCTATACCATTATTATTATTATTTTGCTATGTGAGTAAGCCTGCTTCAGGGATATCAAATAATTAATTAATCTCATGGAGTCAGTAGTATGACATCATGCTATTAGCCCATTGGCACTATTTTTTTTTTTTTTGATAAGTAAAAATGCACTTTTATTAAGATCATTAATAATTTTGTTTCACGCAATAGCTATGTAATAAACAGGTCATTGCATATATATGCATATATATATATATATATATATTGTTATTAATTTTGTGTATTAATTTAACTATTAGGACTTAGGAGTATAATTAAAACTCAAAAGAAAATGTGGGTTCCGGTTAACTCTATTAATAAAATCTCTAATAGCTGAATAAGAGGCTTGAAGTTTAATCTCCGTTTGTACCAAAAATTAATTGATATTTTGATCTGATGATATTTATCATCAAGAGTATATGTCACAGGTTGAAACTTTTTTGAAAAAATAAAATAAAAAAAATAGATGTTGTATAAATTTTTTTTTCCTGTGCTGAATAAAGTTGAGAAATAGACAACGAAGCATGATATGGATATACTTTTTTTTTTTAATCAAATATCACGTATTCTTTTAGCTAAATAGCATTTCAATATTCTCAACAACAAAAAATAGCATTTCAATTATTATTTAATAAAAACAAAAAAATAAAAATAAAAAACAGCTATTCAATTGGTTCGTTTCACATGGCCAAGCTGGCCATCCTTTTCTATTTTGCCCATTCTTCTTTTTTTTTTTTTTTTTTGAGAAACTATTTTGCCCATTCTACCCCTGCCGAATCCAGCATATTCCTTTTTAGACCATGCCTAAGGTGTGTGGATCCAATGAGTCTGCCCCCACTCCCCAATAAAACTCGACAATAATTAGTGCATTTATATTAATTTTCTTTTTATTTTTTTAAAAAAGTTTACCCCTTAGTCCTTACCGACTTTTCCTTTTTTTCAAAGTTTGCTCCTTACTCCTTAGTCCTTAGCGACTTTTCCTTTATAAAGTCAACATTATTTTTTTTTTTCCTTTTCAAAGAGACGTTTTTCCAAGCTAAACTTATCAAATAATCAACGAAAATTTGAAATAAATCTTTAAAATAGTTACCAAAAGAATTGAAAATATATTTATATATTTTAATCTGGGTGAGGCTTTCTTGAGACACCTGAGGGAGAAACTTAATCCAACACTGGAAATTAATTAATTATTTTAATCTCTTTTGTAATTTTGAATCCTAAAAAAAAAATCTATTTATTTTATAAAAAAAATAAGTTTTTACTATAAAAAAAAAAAAAAAACCAAAATTGCCTAGTTGAGCTTGACCCAAAATCATTGAACTTGGACAATCCAAAGGCGTTCTGTCGAGCTCTGAGACAATTGAGTGAACAAGTTCTAGGCATGACCCTTCGGTTAAAGCAGTTAAATAGAAATGAACAATACCCTAGAGTAATCAAACTACAAGACATCCAATGATAGGTCAAGCTCAAAAGAGCCAAGGTAAGGCAACAACCATATACTTCTACCTGAAAATGAGTGTTGATGTGGAATCATCACCCTTCATATTTGCATCTAGTATGCCTAATATGTCTTCAATTGCATATAATGTAGCATGATAGGGCTCTCTACAACATTGAGGAAAGTGCTCTAGGATCACATTTCCTCATATGACCTTGGAGGATGGTGTTAATAGAGCTCTTTATTGACAACATGGAGGAAGTGTTTACCAATCTCCACTTGTATAATACTATAAATTCCCCCTCAAATCTGAATGGAAGTTATATTTCTCTTGATGATTGTTGCTCTGTAATTTTTCTCTAGACTTGCACTATGATTCCCTTCCCTAACTTAACACTAAGAGTGCTTCTAACCAATCCCACCTATTGGTATTTGGCCCAAATAAAAGGCTTGTTCTCATTTGCATGCCCCTAATTAGTGAGTCCTTAAGGGTCTAAACTATGTTTTAGACAAAGTCTTTATTGCGATGCGGTTTTGTTTCCTAACCTACCCACCTGCACTAGATTTGATGAAAATTCACCATTACATATGTAATTCTATTAAATTCATGGTAAGAATGCCAATCTTGTAATGAGATAATTGTGACATGAACCACCTACATTATGATAGAATTGGAGTTCTTTTGAGAAGTTTAATTTTTAAGCATATGAAGGATTACTTTAGTATATAGTATCAACTCCGATATAAATTTATTGTATTTGCTTATGTTAGACATTAAGGATATGTTTGGTAGACTGTAATAGGCTATGCAATAATATAATTATTCTGTAGTTTAGTTATGTGTTTTATTATATGGAATAGTTATTCCATATAAGTAGCTATTCTTTTAAATAAGAAATAATTATTCCTCTTTAAAAGGGTTATAATAACTATTTCTTAATAGGTGTAATAATTTATAAAATCAATATATTTTCAAATAAACAAACTTTCCATATGCACATAACATTTATAAAAATAAAAAATCATCAAAAAATATCTCATTTCTCTCTCAAATTTAAAACAACATTATTTTTTATGAAATATAATTGTATAAATAAGATATTTCATAAAATAGATCTTAAGTCTTATTATAATGTTATAACTTACAACGAAACTTATGAATATGTTTAATTATTACATTACAACATATTTTTTTTCCAATAATAAAAATTACCATTTATGTCATAATTTCTATTCAGTATACCAAATGACACTAAAAAAAATTCAAAAACTAAAATAAAATGGTTGATAATATCATAATATACTATTAGTTTATAACATTTGTATCTAGTTTTTTATTCTCTAAATTTGAAAAGTTCTTTTATAATTCTTCTAAAAAAAAAAAAAGAGTAAAGAATTATAATTACAAGACAAGAATGATAAAACTTGATGACACGTTTTATAATTTTCTATTAGGACTAAAAACAAAATTTTCAAATTTAAAAGTCTAAAATAATAAAATAAGTATGGCACAAAATTTAAGGACATTTTTAATAACAGTCAAAATAAAAAGTAGAGGGGGGAGGCAATATGGTCATTTGGGAGATATAGGAGGGGCCCAATGAAAGGCTGGCGCCAAATGGTGGGCCCCCCAATGTGACCATTTGAAGTAGAAGACAAGTCTTAAAAAAAATATCTTCTCAAATTTTATTTGATTTTAAATTATTTTTTATTTTAATTTTAAAAGGAAAAAAAGGTAGTGGGTAGTAAAGAGAAATTATAGAAAGCACAATTGATGTTTTGAGAGAGAAAAACACAACACAAAAAGTCACAAACACAGAGCACAAAACAAAGAAACCACAAAGGTTGTGTGTGCTGTGCGTTTCCTTATTCCATTTTGCATTTAGGTCAAATCTCAGAAGCGCCACTTTTCGTTTCTTTTTCTTTCTTTCAGTCTCTCTCTCTCTCACACACACACAAACAAACCCAGAAAGACAAAGAAGAAGAAGAAGAAGCAAAAGAAGAAGAAAGAGAAGCAGGATGAGAGAGATAATAAGCATACATATTGGTCAGGCTGGGATTCAGGTGGGAAATTCTTGTTGGGAACTCTATTGCCTTGAGCATGACATTCACCCTGATGGTACAATGCCCAGGTATTTCTTTTTCTTTTTCTTTTTCTTTTTCTTTATGTGTGTGGACTTGAATCTGAAGCGATCTACCAGTGGCTGATTATTACTATTTTATTTGTTTGTCATTTCCATTTCCTACTTTTTTGTTTTCCAATGCGTTTTGTAATGTGTTTTTGCGTTCTGGGTTTACATATATTTATGTGTGTATGTTGCTAGATTTGGTTTTTATTAAATTCCCAGCAATGAAATTCATCTGGGTCTTTGTAATTTTGGATGAATCTGAGAGTTGGGATTTTTCTGTTGTATCATTGTATTTGTATTTGGAGATTGTTTGAAGATGTGGTTATATATTGCATATGATGTTTTTGTAATTGGAGAGGGCTTTTGGGTTTGTTGAAGTTTTCAGATCTGAGCAATGTTAGTGAAAATAAAGAGAAAAGAGAAGGAAAATGAATAAATAACACACAGATTTATGTGGTTCAGCAATGTGCCATACCCAGTAGTTGAGAATTCCACTACATGAAATATAAGGGTTTACAATGAATTTATACTGCCCCAAGAAACCCTAACCCGGTACGTTTAATTTGCCAATATATGCTTGTCAGTTGTCATACTAGTCTTACTCTCTCATTCAGAATATGAGCCACTATCTAACAGGCTTAGTAAGAGAGGATTTTAAGGTTTTCAGTTGGATTTGGTGAGTTCAGAAATGGGCATTGCTCAATTTTTCCTGGATTTGGAACAATAACATATTGCATTGTTGTCAAATTCTCACAATGTTTGTTAACTATTTTAGGCCTTGCACTTGTTGGGTTAGATTTGGCTGACCCTAATTATTTTGTTGAGGAACCATTGTTGGCCCTGAAATTTAGGGACTAAGGTTTTTGTAATTGTAGTTCTGTTGTGCTTGCTGGGTTAGATTTGTACTGAGCTGCTTATGAACCTCTATGTCTTTGCAGTGACCTTTCTGTGGGTGTTGCACACGATGCTTTCAATACCTTCTTCAGTGAGACTGGTTCAGGTAAGCATGTGCCTAGGGCCATATTTGTTGACTTGGAACCAACTGTTATTGATGAAGTTAGGACTGGAGCTTACCGGCAACTATTCCATCCCGAGCAGCTAATTTCTGGCAAGGAAGATGCAGCTAATAATTTTGCAAGAGGGCATTATACAGGTAAGTGATAAGTGACATTGTTTGCAAATTGCATAAAGTGGAAAATTTTAATATGTTAATCATGTTGCTTTAACCTTATTCTGGCTTGTTGTGCAGTTGGGAAGGAAATTGTAGATCTGTGCCTTGATCGAGTAAGGAAATTAGCTGATAACTGTACTGGCTTGCAAGGGTTTTTGGTGTTTAGTGCTGTTGGTGGTGGTACTGGTTCTGGTCTAGGGTCATTGTTGTTAGAACGCCTGTCAGTAGACTATGGGAAGAAGTCGAAGCTTGGATTCACCATCTATCCTTCTCCCCAGGTACAGATGGTTACTAATATCTTGATCCTTTACTCTTTGCTAAAAGTTTGTATATAGCATTGTTGTTGGAGGTGTATTTTTAACAATGGTTAGTTGGAAACATTTCTGGAAGGTTCTATCACATATGGGCATAAAAGGAAAGAAATTCAGGGTTGTTTTTGAACTCTATATGATGGAAACACTTTTTTTCATGGATTGTGGTTTTTATTGCGCTTATTGATGCTCATTTTAGTGCAATTTATGTAAGAAATATAATTTCAAAAGAAACACTTTGCTTCACTATTCAATTAAAGCTAATACTGGGTTCAACTCTGGTGAACTCTTTTTTTTGGTAGGTTTCAACGGCAGTTGTGGAGCCTTATAACAGTGTCCTTTCTACTCATTCTTTGCTTGAACACACAGACGTGTCTGTGCTCTTGGACAATGAAGCTATCTATGACATTTGCCGAAGATCCCTTGATATTGAGAGGCCAACTTATACCAATTTGAACCGATTGATATCTCAAATCATTTCATCCTTGACAACTTCATTGAGATTTGATGGGGCTATTAATGTGGATATTACTGAGTTCCAGACCAACCTTGTACCATATCCCCGGATCCATTTCATGCTTTCTTCATATGCCCCAGTCATCTCAGCTGAAAAGGCATATCATGAGCAGCTTTCAATTCCTGAAATCACAAATGCAGTGTTTGAGCCCTCAAGCATGATGGCTAAGTGTGATCCAAGGCATGGGAAATACATGGCCTGCTGCTTAATGTACCGGGGAGATGTTGTTCCCAAGGATGTTAATGCTGCCGTTGGCACCATCAAAACCAAAAGAACTGTTCAGTTTGTTGACTGGTAAGAGGGAAAAAATGCATTCAACAAGGCAAAGACTAAGGCATACTTGAGTAAAGTTGGATGAAATATAACCATGAACTTAATCTTGGGAAAATGCTGTCTAAGATTGTTTATCAAACTTCTTTGGTTAAGCTATCCTTGGCATTGTTTATTGGATTATATTGTTTGTAGTTGTGTATTTAAAGTTTTAAACCCATTTGACCTAATTAGTCTCACCATCTAGACTCATCAAATACATACCTCGTATAACTCTAGATTGCTCTGCTAGAGTTCAGGGGTAAATTCTTTCTTGTTTTGCTCTACTGTCTCCTTTTAGAGAAAATTGTTTGGCCTGAAACTTTTTTTCCCTGGTTTGGAGATTGGCTTGGTTTATCAATTCTATAGAGGTAATGTTGGCTTGGTTCAATATTTAATGAATGGGATTGCCTAGAGTCAAGATCGGATAGAGATCAATGTGGTGAAAAGGGTTGGTGACATTGACTGTGTTTCTTTGTTCCCAGCTTCCAATTTTTCTTTTTTCTTTTTCTTTTTTTGGTGTGTGCGGGGGAATGGGATTGCATGATCTTACAATATCTGGATGTTAAAACTTTGATGAGGACAACTTTTGGAAGTATGACTGGAGCGTCAGCTTTATACCTGTTTATATGTTAGATCTGCCTGCCAACTTAAGATTTAGATGAATTTACTATTGCTTTTCTTTTTGAAGTAGTTTGTTAAAGCACAATATATTATTGATTTTTGTGTTGTCTCTCCCAGTTGGACAACTTGCAATGCAAACTTTTAAACAGCATCCTTATTGCCCTATATTCCAATGAGATCTGAAAATTTTGTTGTGTTGGATTTCATAGGTGCCCAACTGGCTTCAAATGTGGCATCAACTATCAGCCTCCAACAGTTGTACCCGGTGGTGATCTTGCCAAGGTGCAGCGAGCTGTCTGCATGATCAGCAACAACACAGCAGTAGCTGAGGTTTTCTCACGTATTGACCACAAATTTGATCTCATGTATTCCAAAAGAGCATTTGTTCACTGGTATGTTGGTGAGGGCATGGAGGAAGGGGAGTTCTCAGAAGCCCGTGAAGATCTGGCTGCTCTTGAGAAAGATTATGAAGAAGTTGGTGCTGAAGGTGTTGATGATGAAGAGGAAGCTGAAGATTACTAAAGTAGTTCTGTGAGGGTGTTCGTATGAAGTTTGCATCTGTATATGAGCATTTGCCTTTGCCCCTATGCTTTATTTTCATGTTCTTCTATTTCTTGTATCAATGTTTTGTGCATGCCATGAAATTATCAGAGTTTGTCTGTTCTGAATAATTGTTCTTTTTGTGATAGTAATGACTTGTTATTTCAGGATCATGGTATTAATGAAATGATATTTCAGGATGAGTTACAGTTTCTCTTTGAATTTCTTTGTTTAATTTTTGTGACCATTCGGAGAATGTAATTTCTGGATGCCTATATATATATATTGGTAGTCACCTCATTGATAAATATGCATATTAGCCCTGATGTGGGGTGTAATTAATTGATGAAGAATGATGGTTCAAGTCATTTGATCTACAGTCCAACAGTTAACAACCAAATTATCTTTGAGACAATCTGCTTTGTATCTTATACTTTGTTTACTTCTTTCAGATCTCGTTTCATTAGACCAATTCTCTCTCTTCTTTTCTCATTGCTCTTAGATCTATTTAATCTTCTCTTTATTCTTTTTCAGTTTTTCTTCCTCGCTATATCGAGGCTGGCCTTTGTTTAGACTTCGAGCTGGCGTTCGAAGATGTGGTGAGTAGTCAAGTCTGTTGGTGTTTGTAGATGTGGTGAGTATGTTATGATTTATTTGATTGGGTTTGTTGAGCTTGGTGATTGGGTGTTTACAAGGTGTATGGTTGCCATGAAAGCTGGTTTTGTGAGTTTGAGATATTATTTTTAGACTTGTGGTGACAGATAGATTATGGGTAAGGTAGTTTTGGCAAGATTGACCCCTTAAAACACTATTATGTATGGGTGATGGTTCTGGGGCTAAGGATTTCAGACCCCCAATTTCACTCCCTACACGCTATATATTTTTTTTCGTTAACAGGTTGTGGTTTTACACTCTTTTTAAGTGCATTATTATTCATTTGTCATCTCGGGCCTTTCCCATTCAGCAATAACCTTTTTGACATAACACAAAAACAAAAGTTTAAAAACTAAAAAGCATTACACTTGAAAGAGTATGGACCATTTTGGAACACAAGACAAAAGAGGATCAAAATGGAAATAAATCCTTATAATTTCTTTATTTTGAGAGGAAGACTGAGAAAAAGGAATGAAAGTATGCTACATTATTCTAGTGGTGGCATGCAAAGGTCTTTCCTCACCTAAGAAAATGGGGTATACATTATGCTTTTACTCCAAAAATTCTATAACCACAATAAAAATTGATGGCAGATTGTAACTAGTATAACATATATGGGAGTATTATTGACATCACTTTTATTGCATACAATCGCAACATACCAATCACTTAGCTTGTTTGTGGTCAAACTATCATGACCAGGTACTATTTACAAATTTCACTTAGCTTAGTTTCTTTTCAAAAAGTCATAATCATATACTATTTGCGAGTCTCACTGTATGTTTTTTGCTTATTGCAAGACTCACTTTTTTTTTTATTACTTTCAACAAACCACAAAAAATAAAAAGCTAAATAAATTGTTTCCATACAACACTTAAATACTTATTGATACATGCTAGTCAAGGCTAGGTTCAAAAACATCTAGGAGTGCTTTCTTTCTTGAGTCTAAACAAAAAAACCCATCTATGCCTTTTCATTCTTGACAGCCTAAATTGATTTCCTTTGAAACTACATAAGTAGTTAACATTTGTTCGTGAGTTCACTAATGTACTGAAGTTCTAGATTGGCGCAGACGAGTCTGTTTGTGGTGGGAATTTTTGAGCCGTTGTGGTAGTAGGTGAACGGATCGTTTGCTAGGTAATACATAGCATTTATCTGCTGAGGTTTTGTGAGTATAAGTCATTGTAACAAAACTCTTTCTATAGTGAATTTTCAGTAGGGTAGGCTACTTCTGGAGTGGGATTTTTTTTTCGTTGCTTAGAGGGAAATTAGGGAGGATAGAGAGGAGAGAAAATAGGAGAGAAAACGAGGTAAATAAGTGTTTATTTGGTTGGTTGGAAAGGGAAGGAGGGGAGAAAATAGTGGGACCCTGCAATTTTCTCTCTGGGCCCACCAAATTCCAACCCCCCAATTTGGAGAGAAAATATAGGAGAATATAGATGGTTGATGGTAATTACAATTAGGATAAAATTTTGTTACAAAATTGGTTGTAAATTAAAACTACAACCTTACTCAATATCATTTACATTACTATATTTTTTGAAAATCTAATTATTAGACTGCATGTTTTTTACACTCTTAATACACATCAAATTTTGTGGCAATTGGATATTATTTACTATATAATCTATAAAATTATATTTTATGTATAATTTTAAACTACAAAAACTTGCAATTTAAACAATTTAATGATAATATTGCTATTTTTCTTAAATTTTCTAGAAAATTTTACAAGCATTAAGGATATAAGAAAAAAATGTAATCCAATGGTGTATTTGTCAAAACTTACTTCCAATAAAAATATATTAAGTAAGGATGTAACCTTAGGTTACAACTAATTTTATAACTAAATTTTTTCTTTACAATTATGCCTCCCAATTGCTTAGGAGTCACACTTTGTCCCACCACTTGGTGGACGAAATCTTCCCTCTCCCCCTGTTTAGACATTGGTTTTCTCTCTCTTTTTCCTCCTTTTTTTTTTTTTTTCACTGAATTTAATGTTTGGTATAATTTTTTATACCCAACTCCAGTTTTTTTTTTTACTAATATAATATTTAAATATATATATATATATTATTTAATAGAGGTGTAAGAGTAAATTTCTACAAATATTTTTTATCAAAACAAAAGAATTTTTTATCCCTCCTCTTTTTCTCCATCAAAAGTCAAATCATACACCATAAAGGAAAACTAAAATTTCTTTTATTCCTCTACTTTTCTATCCCCTCCCCCATTGTCCCACTTTTCTATCCATCCAACCAAATAGACCTAAAGAGTATTTCAAAAATTTTCCACTTTGTCACCAAATTTTTGTGTTAATTTTATACTTTATTTTACTACTTTTGAATTGTGGTGATATTCTTGTGATTATTTTATCATTGTGTTTGGTAAATCATTGTTGATTAAATTGGTTGAAGTGATAATCAATTTGTTGGGTAAAAGTTAGATCAACTGATAAAGTTTCTTGTCGTCAAATAAAAAATTTAAAATTTAAATTTTACCGTATTTATAATTAAAAAAAAAATAGTGATAATCAATCTGGTAATTAGGCTCTAGATTTTAGAATCTCAATACTTAAATTAACTTTGACAGATGGGACTCTATCAACTTTTATCTGAGCGATTGAGTAAATATGAACTATTTTTGAACTTTTACAAGTTGAGTAGACTGATGGTGCTAGATTTGCTAGTAGGGCGTGTGCAGGATCTTGAGGTTTTCAAAATCTTTCATTCAAGGGGAGAGCTGTTGAGAAAAGTCCATGGGGCCAATTTCATGATAGCCTTCCATGTAATTATTACTATAGGCCATTCCTTGTTCCTAAAAAATGATGAGAAATAATTAATAGGACTATGTTCAATCTTAGGCCATTCGTTGTCCCAAAAATTGGTGACACTTGAATGAGCAAAAAAAATTGATTTATTATCTTATGCACAGCAGCCAAAAGCCAATAGGATTACTTGAGAGGAAGACCTTACAGAGCTCACAAGTTGTGTAATACAGTCTTGATCTTCCTACATGAATACTACAACATCCTCATTGCACCACCAAAAATAGTACCTCTTCTTGAAAGTAGAACAAAGCAGACTTTCAGTACCATTGAATTAATCAAATACAGCATTACAGCTTCCAATCTCTCCTTACCTTCATGCTTTGATAGTTCAATGTATTAAGAGAGGAGAGGGCATCAACTTGTGCAGAACAAGTGACACAAAGTAGAAAGATCCCAGAGAGAATCACTAGCATCATATGGATTCTCCATGCACTCGTTCACTCCGTTCATAGCGTATAATGATGCTGACATTTGTCTTTCTACCTTCATGTGCTCAAATTCTGTGAAGTCCAGCCCTGTTGTACCAGGCAATAAACCACCATGTTTTGGGGACTCCAGCTTCTCTTGGACTAATGGAAGCTGATCAAACTCGGGCGGTAATGGCCACAAGTGACCAGAATAAGACCTAGTTGCTTCAAGTTCAGCAATGCAGTTGCTCAAGTCTGGTCTATATGCATCTCCAGACATTTGGGTGTCTTGGACTTTGACACTAGAGGGAGCACTAAAATTCAAACAGTAGCTAGAACTATCATTGGTAATATGATTGGAACTATCATCAGGGAAGGTATTAGTGACAAAACAGCCAGAACTAATTCTAGTACATGGTTTAACAGTACTGGGGGTTGCTGAAGGGTGTTGTTTCATATTCTTTTTCTGATTGAGGAGGTTTTTGACTTTCAAAGAGATGGGTGAATTGGGGGAGACATTAGTGGCAAAGTTGGTTCGAGTATTCGAACCGCGAAGCAGGTAAGCAGCTTCATCATAAGCTCGAGCAGCTTCTTCAGCAGTCTCAAAGGTCCCCAGCCACATCCTTATCTTCTGTGTTGTGTCTTTGATCTCTGCAACCCATTTCCCAGAAGGCCTTTGCCTCACCCCAACAAACTTGCTTCTACTATTGTTGGTAGTCCTCTCTTTAAATTTGCTTGGTTTGTAGACTGAAACTCCTTTCTGCTGCTTTTGAAGTAGATGTTCCATTGCTAACTTCGAATGGAACATGAATTAGAGAAATGAGAGAAAGGGACTTATTTATACAAGGGAGTCAAGGAGGTTTGTAAGTTCTTATCTTAGTGGGTCGCTCGTTTTTTTTTTTTCTTGTCAGCATGTCAACTCAAATTTGTTCCTTTTAAATTTTGAATGATATCTCAATGTTTAGTTAAAGACTAGATCATATCAAGTACCTTGGAAATGTTCTCTCTCAGAGAGACATGCAAGCCATTCCACAAGAAAAACCAAAACTAGAAAAGGGAAAATATAAATATGTTTCTCTCTACCAGATACATGGAAGCCATTTCCGCAAGAGGATGGAAAGAATAAAAAAAACAAAAGGAAAGGAAAGGAAAGAATTAATTATTGAAGACAAGTTAAGATTATTATTTGTATTTTCTTAATATTAACAGGTTTGGCAGGCCGGACTTCTTGTCCTCACCTTCACTTTGTCAACGACAACGATATACTAGAAAAATTCGTGAAGGCACGAAGGCTGGACACTTGGAGCCTTGACAATCAAACTAGAAAATTAAGATTATTGAACCCTTCTAAAAGCCACAGAGGGTTTTTCTTTTTCTTTTGCCCCTAAGGGCTAAGAAAAGCCAAGAAGAAAACAAGTAAACACCAATTTCGATTGGAGTCAGTAGCGGAATGTGGGTTTTGTCAATCACTCCTCTCAGTCTCACCTGTTTAAAATTACTGCGGTAAAATCATTTTTGCCCTTTAGATTCCCCCACTTTAGATCTCATATTATAAATTTATTTATGTTTTCCTTTTTAATACTCATTTTAAATGATAATTATAATTAATACACTATTATGTCTTTTATATTGGTCTCAACTACTTTTTTTTCTTTTTTTTTAACAAGATAGAAATTTTATATTGGTTTCAACTACTAATCTAAGTTTATATGTGTGTAAAATTCAAAGACTAAGACTTAGATGGTCATGCAATCACCAAGCTCTATCTAACTTCTTCCTTGACTTTTCTCAAGACAAACATCTAAGAAACCTCTGTATTCCCACGGGTAAACACAAATCTGAATTCTCACCTCTAACTTTAATCTCTTTTCTACTGATTACTGACTTAGCAATTTTAAACAAGTGAAAGTCTTTTAGTGAAATGGTGATAAATAACATGGTCCACCATAAGTACCATATAATTTCTCGTCTCATAATCACCCAAAATTGTTGGCATGAATTTTACAATATGGATCTTTGGCATGCTAAAAGATCTGACCAGTTCTGAACAATATGACATTTTTTAATTGATTTTTTAATTTTTAATTTTTTATTTGGTGCAAATAGGAATTTTATTTAAAAGAAAACAAATTATAGGATAACATGTCCAGCTGTAGGCACTTCTCTATGACTGCCTATTTGAAAACTGTCCCTAATATACTGCTTATAAACAAAAATAGGGCAGGTTTCACAATACAAGCAATTCTCTATGAATTGTTCACTTTAGTAAAATAAACCTAGGTGAACTAAATACGATTTAAAAAAAAAAAAACCAAATCAAATTTTCATTTGTTCAGCTTGTCTGTCCGAGGTTGGTTTGGCAAAAAACCCTTAGAGGAAAACAAAAAGAGTTCGTATTAGGTTGTTTTATTGAATAACTCAAATAACACTTAACACCCAATCCAATTCAGTCTTGAGATTGGATGCTTTATTGGTAATGAATTCGGAGTCCAGTGTTACTTTCATCTATTTCAATTGGTAATCTACAATCTATATCACCATTTTCAGTCACTTGCATTGTATAAACTGTCCACAGGTATAACAGATCCAGATTTAATAGTCACCTTCAAGCGCCATAAACAACAAAATCATCTTCACAACACCTTTTCTTATTAAGGCTCCTTTAGTATCACTGTTGTAAGTCAGTGATATAATCCATCTCTTTTCCTGGTAATTCACTTCGTACAATTGAAACAAGCTCTGTATTTTCAAGGTTCTAACCAAACTAGAGAGGGCATTCCCATCAGGTGTGTTAAATGCCAAATATTTGACATTTGGCACACCAAACACCAAAAACAGACAATCATAAGGTGTGTTAAATGCAAAACTGTTTGGTGTGCCAAATGCCAAAAAGTTTTGGTATTTGCTACAGTAGAATCTCATCTTTGAAACGGTATGAAAGGAAATACCATTTATTTTTTATTCATCTTTCTCTCTCATCTCAAATAAAATATCTCTTCTTATCTTTCACTTTGAGCCACACATTCACTACTTCACCCTCTCCACTCTAACAGACTCTTTTATTCTCCCCTCTTCTCTTCCCATTTATGAGCCACCACCAATTTCCTCTCTACTATCTCACAAATTCCATCATCACTAATCTATAAAATCTCCTTCACCCTTTTTTTTCCCACTATTTTTTCACCCTTTCCTCTATGTTCTATCTCATACACCGAAGCTACTTGGTTCGGTTTAGTTCATCTCAGAGCAAAGCATTACTATTTCGTCCAGCATCTCAACTTATTGGGTTTGTATTTCAGTGTTTGATTTTGGGTGTTTGATGTGGTGGTTTTGGTGTCTTTGATGGTGGGTTGTGAGGTGATGGATGATGGTGACTGGTGAGGTGGGGTGTGGGGCAGCAGTGGGGGTGGTGGGTTATTTATTTTGTATTTTTACATATTGTAGGTTTTTTTAACATGTTGTATATATTATTTTAATTTATGAAATTGAAAAATAGAACATGTGATGTAAAATATATTGTAAAATGATATGATAAAATAATAAAATAAACTTTTTGGTGTGTAAAAATAGAAAATAGAATATTTATACAATATCTTATGAGAATACTCTAGGTAAGCCAAATTATTAAACAAACCGAGCGCATAGTGCTTCAGAAATGAATGCACGGATGGTCATTGCAATTTCAGTCAATTTGTAATGCAAAAAGATTTAACATTTAGCACACCCAAAAAATACTTTATCTATTTTAACATACTACTTAACAATACACTCTACATATATTTTTTTACCAATTCATTTAAATATTATTCCCTTGTTATTATTGTTATTTTATTCAATTCAAGAGAGAATTGAATAAAAAAACATTTTTTTTTTAATGTTTAACTTGTTGCTACAGTAAACTGCTACCAGATAAAAAAAATTATAGCAATAACAATTTGGTATTTGGGTTGCTAAAAATGGCATTATTTTGGGTATTTTAGCACGCCCAATGTGACAGAAACTACAGCTTATCACCCAACAGAGAATATAAATCATGGTACTGTCCAGTGTCTGCAAGAATCAATTCATATAATTGGACACGGGTTTCAAAAACTGCAAGCGTCAAAAAAGAATTCACCATTAATAATTCAGAAGAATATTCCAAGTGTGTTTGAAATGAAAAACACAATGGGGCCAAAACTGCTACAAGAATTGCCTCACTTGACAACCCTCAAATCTCACGCACCAACCACCAATAAATTTGGCAAAAGGGTGAAAAAAGAAAATCTCAAAAATCACCATAGCTACCCTTCTCTTATGAGAACCACACTATAAATAAAACTTGTAATATACACATCCTACATCCATTTGCAATCGCAACGATGACTTACACACTCAAATTGATGCCGGCTTGTTGTATAGCATCATGCAAAAAGGGAATGACGGGAACCATCTTATGGAAAAGAATGGGTAATAAATATATTTGACACAAACAGACCAGAAAATGCCGTCTCCAAAAACAGCACGGTGCCACCTTTCATCAAAGATACTATTGAGAGAGGATAGATTGCAAGGCAAGCTGCTGCTGGGGTTGCAAAGAGGACCAAGTAGAGGCCAGGGTGGATGGTGGTAAAGTCTGCTGAAGCTGCCTTAGCAGATTAATCATTCGGCTTGCAGTTTGTTCTGTTGCTAGATCCTTACCAGCACATAGAACCTAAGAAAATTGCAGGCAGTGTTAACAAGTACAATTATTTTCTGTAGTGTATCAAAAATCTTTAACAGTGAGTGGCAATAATTCAAGCAACATGCTTAATAAGTACACTAAATATTTAGGTGCATCATGCAAGTCAAAGCAGACTCTCCACAGGGACAAAAGATTGGCATTGGATAAGACCAAAAAGCACACTTTAGATTACAAGGAAATTACTAGTAACCAACACATTCCCTAAAATAAAAAACTAATACAAGTCTGTCATGGGTACAAAGATGAGTACCCAATCAATCTTTATCTCAAGATTTTGCAATATGGGTGTGCCTAAAAAGAATCAAAGTGTACAAATTCTTTCTTTCACATCCTATGCTAGATGAAGGAAATTTGCAACATAGGCACTTCAGTCTTATCACAAAGACTATTTAAGAGAATAATAGAATATTATAGGCACCAGCTAGTTCAAGTTACAAAGCCTCTTGGTATCGTACAGATTTGGGATCAAATCCCACCCCTCTATTAGAAATTAGGGGGATTTGAGGATGGAGAAGAACCTCATGTTGAAAAAATAAATGAGTATATAAGGCCTAATAACTTATGGCTAGTCGGATAACTTTTTCTTTTATCTTGAGAGCATGGTTTATTAGTTAGATGTTTGTAAGATGGACATGAGTGTAAGGTTTTGGACTCAAATTCCACACCAAACTCTACTGTTTTTGGAATGCACGAAGCGGGCATGGGTGTGACATGGTGTTTCTAAAGGTATTAGTTTCCTATAAAATCCAGTTTTGAGGATTGGTGAATACGTTCTGTATTCTCTGGAGATGGTGTGTCATTGTAACACACACACAAACAGAAGCCTAGCCTTTACCTCAGATCACTACTTATTGTTGCATACTACAAAGTTAACTAGTAGATGCATAAACCAGATATAGTGGAGAAAAGATGGATTTCAGACGTTTACAATACAGTACTGGAAGATAAAACAGATTGCCTAAGCACACATCTTTTGAGGTCACCAAAACATTTTCATTATTAGATAATCAGGCACTGAAATTAAGGGTGCTTAATCAATACAACCATGAGAAACTAACCTCAGCAAATACTGCCACAATTTTAGGAAGGTATTGATTGTTGGGACCCAAAATTTCGCTGTCTGACCTGTAGATTGAAAGAAACTCCTTAATTAATATGATGGAAGTTAATGATAAGAGGAGCACAACTCAACCCAGATTGAAGTTTACCTCTCCACCATTGAACAAAGCTGCTCATGAACAACTTTCGCCTCAATCAAATCACTTTTTATTGGCAAGCAGTTTAACCATGCAGGAACAACCTGCGAAACCAGAAGGAGCTGCAATCTGAGGAAAGGCCAATGCAAAACAACAACAACAACACACACACACACACACACACACACACACACGCACACACACACAAAAAAAAAAAGAAAAAAAAAAAAAAAAAAAAGAAACAAAGGATAGCTACCAAAATCGTCTTTTGTAGCGCTTTGAATGTTAGTAAGAAATATATTTATAAACATCATCAGACCTATGTAATTATGTAATTTCAATGGAGACAAAATACTGACAGACGTACAGTATCACATCCAATGATCCAATAGCTTTTTTCTCTTCTTTTTTTTTTTTTTTTTGGGGGGGGGGTGGGGTTCAAATAGAGATGTGGAAGTACCTGAGATGAATCTATGCTGTCACGATGGAACTGGCATATTTTTCCCAGTGCAGAAACAGCATTATCATACGCCATAATATTATCAGGTTCCAGGGCATTGGGATGCCGTATCACAGCATTTAGCCTCGAAAGAGCCTCTGGATAAAGAAGTAAATATTTTAACTATTATACAACTCCTTAGATATTAAAATCCTCCAAAAGATGCAAGCAAAAATACCTCCAACCAGAGGTTTGACTACTGATCCACCAAACTCTGCACAAACCCCAAGTCCATATACAGCTGCCTGAAAAAAATAGAAGTACAAGTCAAATGACAACAACTACAAATTTAAAGCATTGTAACCACAAAGTTTTACCAAGTGCAGACCTGTCGAACATCAGGATTGTCATCATTGCAAGCCTCCAACAGGAAGGGAAGAAACGTGTCATAGTACCTGTTCCATCCACAACAGGGGGAAAATGATGGGATTATATTAATTTCTTTATGACGTTCATTATTCAAAATAAACACTAAGCTAGAGCATACTTAAGTGCTGCTTCACGACACTGTTCTGCCACATCATCAAAGATGCAAATTGCAATCCTCCTCTCTTCAGGTGTCTTATCCTTACCCTATAATCAGAACAAAACACAGTATTCAAGGGGGCAAAAATAACTGATCACAAAACACAAACAGTGAAAAATAGGTGTTCACAAAACAAAATATCATCACAGCAAATCAAAGAGTTAGCAAGAATCTTGTAAAGGTCCAAGACATCCCACAAGAAAATAAGTTGAAATCTGCCAAATTAAATTTAGATACATTGTACAGTATTTTTGAAATGAAGAGGATGAAAGAGCTGGTTACAAAAGATTTATACACACATACACAAACATGGAATTGTCTCTAGATTTACTACACATGATGTGATTTTCAAAATAAACCAGAAGAGATAACAAGCAGTGGCCAAGTCATACAAAAAGAAAGCAAGAGAGTGTTATTGAAACCTTGGGTAGGAGATTCCACAAAAATCATAAAGAACTATCATGTAGATGCAACCTTCCATGAGCAATGATGTTAACTACACTCAAGAAAACCTTGAACCAGACATTCAAGTCAACTACAAAATTGTTTGCTCACAACAACACTCTATTTCAGGCCATATCTACAATTATTTCATAAGTCATGGGACCTTCCTCTAGTGTCCATGCACTTCATCCACTTGAGTCTTCTCCTCCTACGGAATATTGATCAACCCACAGTATCAAAGTTACACTACCAGGGTCCTAATTAGTCTATTCCTTTGTTACCTGTCTCAAAAATAGTGTTTCATAAATTTTCTCTAGAAAAAAAAAAAAACTTAAAAATGCCACCAACAATATACTTATACACTATCGTATCACATTCTAAATATTTCCTACCAAATATTTGTCTTGAAATAGAGAGAGAGAGCAGTTGAAACCCACTGTTGCTGATGATTGTATTCTCACTGCTTATAGCTTCTTAAAAAAGCAATTGAAGATCCTGCGTTTGACTATGATCTTTGGAGAAGGTGCTTACCAAACCAAAATCACATTTTGGCGAGGTCACAACTTTCACCATTACAATTAACCAATAGACTTATGTCATGCCCACTAGATGATTACAAAATAATCAGCACATGGCAACAGGCTATGCAGCTAAAGCCAAGGACGATATAAAGAATATTTTCCAAACAACAAAAAATAAATAATAGTAATAATAAAAAATAAAAACAAAAACAAAAACAAAACAAACAAACAAAAAAAAAAAACCAATTTGGTGAGGGCATCAGTTCAACATGATAAACCGCACGAAAGCAAGCACAAACATTACATGCACCTCATGGGTCTTGAATCCACGACCTCAGCCTCCACCTAGCACTTGCAAGGGGAGGAAGGGCCAATTGAGCTAGAGCTCATTGGCAAAAGAAAGAACAAAACCTATCAACAGTGAGCCCTTAATGAAAGATCCCATACAGATTAAACACTCCAATTTTCCACAAGAATGAGTATTAGAGGAACAAAACATATCAAAATCAAAAGTGAGAGTGAACCAAAAAAGTGGCAGAACTTACCCACATAGGTGTGAGATACGTTGACAGCTCATCAAAGAAGGGCAAGAAAGAGGCTTTGAATGTTTTGATCAAAGTTCCCAAGATTTCACCCACCTAAAGTGAGAAACAAGGAATAAGGCAAGAAACAGGATATTTTATGTATTGTCAAAATATTAACTATGGTTAAAGGATAGAATGTGACAAATCTAACTTGGTCAAAAACTTCTTCTTCTTGCTCATTTTCTTCTTTAATCAATTCACTCTCCTCAGCATCAAAATCTTCAGCTTTGGTCCTCTCAGCCCTCTCTCTTTTTCTACTCGAACTGGCTGTGATAACCTGTTTTATCTCATCCACGATGGACCTGACTTGGATTTCGTCCAAAAGCGTTCCAGATATCTGAAAGACAACAAAAATTTTGGCAATGTAACTTCAGTGATTTTCTATGCTATTCAGCATGCAGAAAATTGGAAAAGGAAATTTTTAAGGAGCGAACTGCCACCAAGAGATTCAAAATGAAGTTTTAACTACAAGTGCAGAAGTAGAACAGATAATGGAACAAGCAACACATCCAAATTTGGAATGTTCATAATGCCCAAGGCTGTGAGCACATACACCCACAACCCTTTTTTTTTTTTTTTTGTGGGGGGGGAGGGTGTACTGGAGAACACTCTATTATAAGGAATAATAGTGTATTAGTAAAAAGAGACTGCTACTAAAAGAAACAAGTTTTTTGTTAAACCAACCAAACATTCTGGCACACTTATAATATAATTAGTAAATTACTTTGTTACACATCCATCTCATATTTGGGAAAATACATCCTCTACCAAAGGTACAACACAAGTAAGGAGAGATATACATAGACACAATTATCCAACAGAATAAATAATAAAATTTACAGGCGACAGGATTGCTTTACATTGTGCACTCCTGATTTTTTTCTTATGTAACTAGATATAATTGCCAAACCCTTTATTTCCACCTCTAAAAGAAAAACATTTTGATGGAAGATAAGTAGTTAGCTTAAGCATCCAGTAAGATCTCAACCAATATAGAATATTCCGAATCCTAATTAATTTGTCAGTCTCTAGCAGAAAATAACAAAGGGATATATAATTCTAATGCAATTCTACACTGATAATGTGATTTCAAGATAGTTAATTGTATTTGATGAAGAATAATTCCAAAACATGACAATTGGATGCCAATGGAGGTTGTGTAATTAAACATCATAGAGTTTGGCAAACCTGTATGCATTCGTTTATTGCATCCAACATACTTGCACAGATCTCTGTATCAGGTTCCTGCAAAATAAATAAATAAATACTTCACCACCCTCAAGAAGAATCATATAAACAAAAATTCCACACCATCAGAACATGAATATCAGGCAAAATAGGGAAAGGGAGCTGGGGGCCACGTGCTTGGGGGAGAGGGGGGGGGGGGGTGCCCATCCACAAGAAATCTTGAACAAAACAACAATCACCTTATGTAATGCTTCCACTAGAGCCGGAACAACATAGTCAGACAATTGCTTAACATAGGACTCATTACGACCTTGAGCTTGCCCCTTCTCCACAGCTAATTTTGCAGAACGCAGTAGCTCCGGCATGGCTTAAAAAAAAAAAAAAAAAAAAAAATGTTCTCCATCAAGAGATTTAGCAAGAATTGGAATGTTGGGAAAAGAAAAGGAGAGTAATATAAAGTCAATTGTATACCCGAAACAGCTGCTTTCCTAACTTCTTCATGGAAATAAAATTTGAGAAGTGGAACCAAAGTTGGGGCCACCTGCATAACAGATGCATCAATCTGTAAGTATCAGAGTTGTTCAAAATCCCAATAAGAAAAATCCAAAAAATATGCATTTTGACTAACCTGATCAATCCATGGGAAGAATCCTTCTTTCAACTCATCAGCATAGCAACATAGCATATTACAAGCTGTAGCTTTTTCCTCTAGGACACTAGTCTTGATCCCTATCCTTTTATCCCCAAGAGTAATGGTCTCCATACTGCAACAGAACCACAACTCTTAGCATGATAACCAATACAATTTAGCAAGACAAACACCAGCATTGAGACACAGCTTGCCTAAAATGCAATGATCACAGCATCAAATAAAGGACTTCAAATGCAATAATATCATGTGCATTTAAATATGCAAGGGCAGTATTGTTTGCATTTGGGTGCACACAAGCATGGACACGTGTGTGTGTGTGTGTGTGTTCATTAATAGAGAGAGATTAAGAACATTAGAGAAAAGAGATCTAAAACAATACCTGTCAAAGTTGCAAAAATAAGGAAACCTTGCATTGCTTAGATAATTAGAAAAACAAAAAAAAAATGTAGGAAAAAAATAATGCCAGAAGGGAACACAAAGACAGACATTATATACTGCATACTCATAACTCTAATTTTGTAGGTATTAAATGAACTTAAAGGTATAAAAAATGTGCAGACCTTTCATCATCAGAGTCTTCAATATCATTATCTGAATCCGCAGATGTAATGGTTACATCAGGTTTAAGTTGAGCAGACTGAAGCAGTGGGGGCATGACAACACTCATATAAGGAAGAAAATCTTGTCCCAAACACTTGCAGAGTCTAGCCCATGCCTACAACATAATAGTGTAGGTGTCATAAAAAGAAAATAACAATAATAATTGTTAGATAATACAATGCTGTTTTTTGTACATATTAAATGATGACAACATACTTGTAGCATGTAACTTGTGGTTGGATCATCTGTCTCCATCTGAGATCCTTGCAAAGACATAAGCACTTCCATAACCTTGCGTTACCCAAAAATAAAACATTAGATACAGTTGCCTATAATAAAGCAAATATAATGAGAGGAAAAAAAAAAATTTTGATGGGGAAGAAAGAGACAGCATCAAGTAAACTGATTGCAAGGCTCAAATTACATCATCTTTCACCATATGGAAGAACACTTTACTACACACTTGTATTATATTTAAAGAAGAAAAATACCCATTAGGAGGTCCATATAAGTGAAAGGAAAAGGGGAGAGAGAGGAAGGGAGAAAATGTAAGACTTTGAGAATGAAAGAAAGAGAGAAAACAGTAAAGGTTCTGGCTTTAGTCTCAATGAATAAAACAAACTAAGCAAATGGTAATGCTTACAAAAAACCATAGAAAATCTTTTATCAATCCATGACCCTTGGGATGAAACAAACTGAATTTAAAATGCATATTCTAAAAGAGAGTGAAGGGGTTGGAGAGAAAAGTGGTAGATAAGGGAGTGTTCTACTTATATAATGCTACTTACCTGCTTAGCATCATCCCTAAACTTCTCCTTTCCAACAGCCATTCCAACTAAACTAATGCACTCCATGGATTTTGCTCGGAGCATGCGGTTTGATTTGTCAGTGGCATTCACCAAGATTGCTTTCAGGTAAGGCATAACCGCATCATAGTATTTTTGGAAGTGCTCCTACGTATACCCTCAGTGTTAGACAGTCATTTGCTAGCAACAAAATTAATGACCAGATTATTTCATGAAGTACCTGAGATGAATCGGCAACTGATGCCAAAGCAGTCAGGGCACCCTCTTGCACCATTTGTTTCCCATTCTGCAAGATGCATATAAGACAATAAGGTATAGAAGAAATTATTTAATTTCATACAGATGTACTGATGGTAAAGTTTTTTGTTTGTTTGTTTGTTTGAGATACCTGCAGTAGTACAAGCAATTTGCTCACTATTCCATCTAAGTAAGGTGTTAAGATATCTGGAGTGCAGTTTTCACTGAAGTTGAGCACCGCTGAAGCAGCATGTGCCTGTAGATAAACAAAATTTGGAGAAAACAAAAATCACCCAGTAGACCTCAAGAACCAACAAACAATAATGTAGTAAATATACCAAGAGACCAAAGATTTCAGTATAAATGCAAAAATAATTCAACCACTTAATAGGTAGCATGGTAAGCAAAATAAGGTCTTGTTATGTCATTCACAAAGAACTCTTAAATTTGTTATGTCATACTCAAAGAAAAACATATACTATTTCCCTAAGATTGAATTTATAGACTCCATCTATCTAACATGCCAACCAAATGGATTTAGACAATAAAAAGGGACCAAGAGGGTGTTAATAGTCAAATTAAATTTATATCTTGCTATTTGTTGTGTAATTTAAAGGCCCCCTCTTGCACCATTTATTTCAAACAAATTACCAAAGGTGAGTATAAATCCGTTGCTTCAGAGAACTGTGTAGAAGATGCTAGATGCAGTTTAGATTCCAAATACACTGGATTAAGTTAGAGGCCATGTGCAGAAAGGATGCCATCAGAAACACAGTTAGAGGAAGGCATAGTCCAATTTTCTTACTAAAACGATAGTTGGGGGTGGGGGATTTGAACCCTGGATTGCCAACGGAAACACTAGGAGGGGAACATCTTGTCAGTGTGGCTTGCACTTGAAGCATTACTCCAATTTTCTATCCAAGCATAAATTAAAAAGCTTGATTTCATCATTTTGATTTAAAATTACACCTAGATCAAGACTAAATTTTCAAATAGAAAACATAAAAAGAGATGTTGAATAGAAAGTTATTAGAATGTCAAACAATTATAAGAAAAAATATACATCTTTTAAACTAAACAGGAAGTTTATACAGAGTAATGCTCCAAAAGCAAGCCACACTAACAAGATATTGGTATAATTACATTCCAATCCATTGACCACAAAACCTCATATTTACTAGATGTGTAAGTATAAATTTCCTATTCAAGAGAATTTCACAAATTATCTATCACTGTTCACAGGTATAATTAGGTGCAAAACACCACTATTTAACAATTAATATTGGCTAATTTCTAAACTCATTTAAGTTAGAAAGTAGCTAAAATCACTTCAAGAATTCAGTAGGTACTAGAAAACAGACATGGAACTTTTTAAATTACTTATTTTTATATCTTAACAGCAAAAGTGAAGGCTGCAACCAAAGAAAGTCCCTAGTAATAAAATTTCCAGACTGCCAGATCATTTTATTCAACAAATTTTATTCCTGAAGTTTCTATTGGCTCTAGCATGACCACTACTCACATACCAACTAAGGTTTATTCCATTGATGACTGATGATCACCAAAAGTAAATAAGGGGGAAAAATTTTATTCTAACACACATTAATCTGATCAGAGTCTAAAAGCAGGTGCAATCTATGCTAATACATTAGATTAAGCATTATCTACTTCTTGTTATAATGCACGGAAACAGTAATTCAGAAAAAAGCACAAAATGCCAACAGAAGCAACTAACCTGTACTCTAGGATTCTGGAAATCATCCATAGATGCAGCAAGTGCTGGCAGCACCTGCCCATGATACTGAACTTGCAAGTCTGGACCCAAATCAGTGGACAATTGCCCAATTGCATTGATAGCTGCCCACCTCACACGGGGGTGTGGGTGTTGGAAAGAATTTAAAACCATTGCCAAAACATGGTCCAAGTTTTTTATCATCACCTGTATAAATAGGAACAGATAATAAAAAATCACTAAAACAACAAAGGAATATAATCCATATAACTAACAGAGAAAGTTTGATCTACAAAACACTCTGCCAAGTAGAACATAATCATCATAAAAGCAAACCCCAATGAACTTCATCAGGTGAACATAAGGTACAGAATAAAAATCACAACAAAGAAAAGTACTTCCAGTAGAGGTGTGTTTGCCAACAATGATAAGAATATTTCCATTTTCCGTTAATCTATTTAATGTGGCATTATCAAATAATGCAAAGTAACTGACCAAAAACTCGACTTTAAACAATGAGCTTCCTTCAATCTCCAAAATATCCCCATTCAAGTTACCCTTTTAGTGACAGTGAATAACTAACGAAACACAATGGAGAACTCATTGCCAGAGTGGAATTCACTGCCAGTGTCATATGAAGCATGTGAAGATTCTAACTAAAATCCATACTCAAATAGTATTCTAAAATTAACTAATATCCCCATTTCCATTACTGAATATTGATTATCAAAAGCCCAACATCTATTATATGACAACAAATCAAAAAATCGTAGTTAACATTCTCTAAGTTCACATTTCAGATATACTAGAACTAAATAGAATCACATTTCATTATCAGAAATAAGCAAACAGTATTAGCATTTCAATACCTTGGCGCAACCCTCTGCAATTTGCGCAAGAGCAATCAAAGCAGCATGGTGTTTCTGCCACTCAGGAGCTGCCAAATACACGGGAAGCTGCTCAGACGCCACGGGAACAATCGTATTGCCTCCCAAAGAAATCGACAACCGGTCCAAACACTCCTGTGCAACACTGTAATTGCTCGTCTCGCCGGCGTCCTCGTCCTCAGTCTCGGCGCTATGCCACGCAGGATCGTCCTCGATATCGAGCAGCAACTTCATCAGGATAGCAAAGAGTCTGCTTATGAATTGTGGCAACTTCCTCATCATCCCTGGAGCTCGCTCCCTCGCCTCCGCGAGGGTTATCACGAACTCGATCGCCAAATGCCTTGTTCCCTCCTCTAACCCGTCGGCTTCCGCTATCTGCAGCATCGATCCCACCACGTCCACCAGCTGCCGCCGTAGAAACCTCGGCTCGGTTCCGGCGAGCTCGATCAAAAGCTCCAAGGCCTCCTGCGCCGTCACCTCGTTACCGTTATTCAACGCCTCGGTCAGCGTCGTCATCATCGCCGGCAGGAGGTCCTGGAACCGGTCGCGATCAGCCGAGCTCGACAAGCACTGAATGAAATTGATCACGGCATTCAACGCGGCGATCTTCACGTCGGAGCTCGACGAAGACGTCAAGCACTGCAAGAACACGGCGTGCAGGTTCTTGATATGCGGCGCGAGCGTGTCGCCGATGTACTGCGACAGCTGCGCGAAGATCAAGAAAGCCGATTCCTGCAGCTTCGGAGAATCAGACGAGACGCATTGGAACATGAACGGCAGCAGCTCCGGCCAGCCGTTATCTGGCAAGATCCCGGAGGCGAGCTCCGACACGGTGTCGCAAAGCTTCTTGGAGATCGACTTCGACTCCTCCCGCTGCAGCGACGACAGCAGAATCGATTTGAGCGAGGCCTGAGTGGAAACGTTGAGGCGCGGCCAGAGGTAGGAGTCGTCGCGCGTGAGCTGCTTGCGGAGGAGGATGGCGGACATGGCACGCGCCTCGAGGTGGGCGGAGAACTGGAGGAGGTGGGCGAGCTTGAGGGAGAGCGAGTCGGGATCGGTCTGCTTGCAGAGGTTGAAGAGCGACTCGGCCTGGGAACGGAGCTCGTTGGAGGAGGACATGAGGTGAGAGATCAAGGTCTCGAAGGGACCCGAGTCGGGACCGAGTATGACGGCGAGTTGCGCTTGCTGCAACTGAGTCGACTCGGGATCCATTATTATTATTTTTTGTTTGTTTGTTTGTTTTGTGTTTTTGGTGAACGAGTTAGGGTTTTTGGTTGTACACGCACGCCTCTCTCTTATTTTGTGAGAGAGAGAGATAGGGAGTGAATGTGTTGTGTTGTACTGGGAGAGAGAGAGGAGAGGTTAGGGATTATGAAGAAAGTGAAGGGAGTGAGTGGGGTAGGATATTTTAGGCAAAAGAGGAAGGCTATGAATGGATGATTAGCTGTATTTTTATGATTAATAAAAAAAAACCCTTTCCACACTTATTTTTGGAGGGAAATCAATTAACAATATCTACCATTCAAGACAAGCCCTACTTTTTCCTTTTTCTTATTCTTATTTTTTATTATTATCACGATCATTTTTTTTATAAATAAAACCATCAAATTTAAAGTTTTTTTTTTATAAGCATAGTTTGATTTAAATGGTTGAAAAATTATTAGGTATTTTTGGAATACCATAAATGCGTATTCCCTCTTCTCACATGAATGGTGGATACTACCATGAATTTAATTAGTAAGACCCATCATTCATGCGAGAAGAGGAAGTACGTATTTATGGTACTTTAAAAGTACACAATAATTTCCCCAAATTGTTTATTTGATGATAAAATATTTTACTAATTGATTTGGAGTTGATAACCAATTCTCTCAAATGAATATATTTTCATGGTTTCCTTTGATTTTTTGATATGAGCCAACAAAATTTTAATAGTCTTTCTGTAGTTTAGCATTTCTCAAATCGAATTGATTTGAGGGAAATTATGTTGTTCACAATCTTACAAAGCATCTTATTCCAGCTTTTTTATATAAAATAAAAATAAAAAATTTTGAGCTTAGCAAAATATTTAGTGTGTTTGGTCCAATTTATTTGTTTTTTGCTTTTTACTTTTTGTATTAGTTTCTTATGCTAATACTTTCTCCAAAAAAAAAAAAAAAAAGTTTCTTATGCTAATAGTTTAACTTTTAGTTTTTTCATAATAAACTAATTTTTAGCTTTTTATTAATATATTTAATACATAAATTATCAAAAATTCTATCTTTTAGTATATAAATAAGATTCCACAAAAGCACAAATTGGCTTTTACTAAAAGATTATTGAGTTTTGGAATTCAGTGTTTCCTTCCACTATTGGATTTTTAATCTATTCTTGGATTAATGATTATTTTTTTATATTGATTTCTGTGTTTGATTTTCTGCTAGATTAGTAATAATAACTGTCACTATCTTTTACTCAAAAAAAAAAAAACTGTCACTATCTTATGTGCTATGACTTTTTGACCAAAATGAATGATTTTCTACCAAAATTGTTAAGAGATAAGAGATTTTAATTTCATTAGCTTTCCGCATCTTGTACAGTTTGTAGTTTACCCAATGTTTTTCCGACTAGACCATAAAAAAATATATATATATATAAAAAACCAATTGTATTTCCAACTAGATGACAGATTTTCTTATCCAACCAACAAAAAACTAGATGACAGATTTTATGTGAACATCCATTTTAGTAAATGTCACTAATTTTATCGAGCTTCATAGCACTGTTACAACCAGCTGGATTTGTAAAAAAAGCATTATAATCAAAATTTAATACAATTTTAGCTAAATTGATCCAAAAACTTTACTTTTACTGTTTCAACAAACTTATATTTAGATACACCTGCATATAACTTCACTTTTTTCTATTTTAACAAACTTATATTTAGATTCATTTACATATAATTTCTCTTTTTTCTATTATAGCAAAGACTAACGTTTTGTTTGTTCGCTTTAAAATATATTCAAATAATGAAAACATTCTATGTTGAAACACATTTTCAATAAAATATTTTCAGGTGTTTGGTGTGAGACGTAAAAATTTTCAAGCACAAATCACAAAAATCGTCAATCAGTCCGACAACTGTTGTTAGCATTCTGATGTCTAAGGCTACCAATCCAGTCAATATAGTCAGCGGTCCGGCAACCGGACCAACAATCTAGCCACCAAATAGGGAGGGAGAGCTACTACATGTTTTGTGAAATATTTTACAAATAGTTTTATGGTGAACGGAATATATTTTCAAGTTTGGCCAAAATTTATAATGAAACAATCATGGTGTTTAAAATGTTTCCTTGACCAAATTTTACAATGAAACATTTTACACCCCTGAAGTTTTTGGTCATTTTAATTTTACCCTCTAACGTTTAAAATTGTTTATACGTTCCCTTTACATTAGGGGTTAGTTTTGAGTAGCAGGCCTCTATTATGTCGTGCTCATTAAATGCCAACCAAGCATGTCAATATATGCTAATTGGCCTAATCAAATCATGTCATGTGGATTTTCAATTACATGTACTTAAATAACTTAAAAAATATAATTAAAACTATAGATTAAAGTTGTAGGGGTGAAATTTACAAGTCAACAGTGGGCTTTGGGCCCCGCGCGGAGTCTAGCCATGACGAGAAGGGAAAACGGGGCCAAAAGATTTCCAGCCCAATCCTGTTGGGCCGGACTTATTTAAGGGGCGTTCGAGGAGGAGTGCCTCCTCAGACATACCAAATGGGAGTCTAACGTACACCCTGCACACAGAGAGGAACCATCCCAAACAAGAGGAAAATGTTAGACGTCCAGGAGGCAACCACAGCTGCCGCATTAAATGCAAGGAAGCTACTTTTTCAGCCGCATTAATGTAGAGAAAACAGGTGAACAGTGTTATCTTGGCCAGTGCAACTCACAGAAGGATAAGGTGGATGCCCGATGGGATAGGCACTCAAGTGAAAGTCCAGATGGTTAACAAGTGTAAGGCCTTTATCAACTTGAGGGTGCTATATAAGAGAAGGAGATCCCCATGAAGAGGAGATCGAAGAATTGAGAAGAAAGGGAGAGAGAGAGATAAAAGAATTCTGTAGTCTGTAACCAAGAGCAAGAGGTGCACTCATACGTCTCCTCAGATCGATACCCTGTGAACTAAAAATGGAATATTCTCACGTTCAATATGCTGCATGGCATACATCTAACTGACGTTCACTTCGTCTAGCCCTAGTTTTGTAACCCGCTCTCTACAAATTCATTGTCTGAGGTCTTTTGGACCAGAACCACTTACTTGCTGGGCCTGGGCCTCAAAAACCGCCCCTACAATTGGCGCCGTCTGTGGGGAGAACTTGTGTCTCGACAAGTGAAACAGTAAGAAATGGAAGGATTAGGTCCGCGCCAAACCGGACGTGCAGAATCTCAACGGCAGGACAATTTTTTAAATCTCGAACGAAGGAAGGACCAAGATAATCAACGAGAGGGCAGTGTGAACACCTCTCACACGAGTAGAAGCCGCTCAAAAGGGAAAGATCATGCATCCCATAAGCAGAATGAGCGAAATGCTCTACAGCAAGAGATTGATGATTTGAAGAAGAAGCTGCGTCGAGCGTAGCGAAAACGTCTTTCACCCGGCTCGGACACTAGTAGTGATGAGGATGGCGAATACAGGCGAAGGTCAAGAACCCCTCCGAGCGAGACTTTTTCCTACGAGGAAGAGCGGCCTCGCAAACGCAGCCACAAAAGCCCGTCTTACCAAGGCTTGGCCAATGATGCCATGAGCAAGACCCTGGACCGCATCTCCCAGTCGCCGTTCACGCGTAGAATAGAGAGGGCAGTGCTTCCTCGGCGGTTCCATCAACCAACGTTTGCCATATACAATGGTCGGACTGACCCAGTAAAGCATGTAAGCCAATTCAACCAGAGGATGGCCGTCCACTCCAGGGATGAGGCGCTCATGTGTAAAGTGTTTCCATCCAGCTTGGGACCCATGGCGATGAGATGGTTTGATGCCCTCCAGCCGAATTCCATAGATTCCTTTAAACAGCTGACGCAGGCTTTTGGTTCCCGCTTCATCACCAGCACTAGAGTCCCTCGGCCCCTCGATTCCCTCTTATCCTTGTCCATGCGGGAAGGAGAAACACTGAAGGCCTACTCGGACAGATACTGGGAAATGTACAACGAGATAGAAGGAAATTACGATGACGTCGCCATTAGTACGTTCAAAAGGGGCCTTTCGACAGAACATGGCTTAAGAAAGTCCCTCACTGGGAAGCCAGTCACCAGCATGCGCTAACTCATGAACAGAATCGACAAGTACAAAAGGGTCGAGGAGGACCAGCAGATGGGGAAGGGTAAAACGAAGGTTGTCCCTCAAGAGAGGAGGGACTTTAGGTCGGACCGCTTTCACAGCAGTAACAGGCCGAAAAGAGACTATGCGGAACAGTCCGGACCTACTGGGCTCAGGCAGTCCATGCTGTGTTTCGAGAACCATTGCACAAGATCCTAGAGAAGGTGAAGTGCGAACCGTTCTTTCAGTGGCCGAACAGGATGGCAGGCGACCCCTCAAAACGCAATCAGAATCTGTACTACACGTACCACCAGGAGCCAGGTCACACCACTGATGATTGCAGGAATCTGAAAAACCATTTGAATTGGCTTGTTCGAGAAGGGAAATTGAGGCATCTGTTGCACCGCCCTGAAGGATGGCAGGAACAGTCCAATACTGAAACCAGGCAAGGCACATTGAGGCCACCCATTGGCACAATAAATGTCATTCTTGCCGCACCTGGAAGGATCGATTCCGGCCCTCTCAGAGTGATGTCAGTGGGCAGGTTCCCGACTGAGTCAGACGAAAGAGAATCCAAGAGAGCTCGAGTGAGTGCCACGCCATTAATTAGGTTCTCGGAGGAGGACAAGTAAGGAACCCTTCAACCCCACGACGATGCCCTAGTCGTCACGCTCAGAATTGGAGGTTACGACGTGAAAAGGGTGTTAGTTGATCAAGGCAGCGCTGTGGAGGTAATGTATCCTGATTTGTACAAGGAGCTGAACCTGAAACCAAAAGACCTGTCGCCATACGATTCCCCCCTAGTCAGCTTTGAAGGAAAAATCGTCACCCCAAAAGGCATGATAAGGCTGCCTGTGCAAACAGACTCAGACGTGGTAGAAGTGGACTTCATTGTCGTGGATGCATACTCTCCCTACATCGCTATCGTGGCCTGGCCGTGGCTTCATGCACTAGGGGCTGTGCCATCAACCTTGCACCAGAAAGTGAAGTATCTGTCAGGAGGTCAAATCAAAGAAATAATAGGGAACTAAGGAATGGCTAGGCAATGCATGGTGTCGGCAATCTCACGACGACCAAATAGTGAACCTTCCACTTCAGCCGAGAACGGCTTATAGCAATCAATGACCCCGGTCCAAACTGCGGGTAGTGGAGGACCAGCCATGGAGGTGAGCTGTGAGGAGCTGGAGAAAGTACTCGTCGGATCAGACCCTGAGAGGTTTTTTCAGATCGGCTCGAAATTACCACCATAGGAGAAATCAACGCTAATTGATTTTCTTCGACGGAATGAGGACGTATTCGCCTGGGATCCCTATAAGGCCCTCGGGGTTGACTCAGATCTCATATGCCATCACCTTAATGTTAACCCGGCTATAACACCAAAGAAGCAACCTCCTTGGCGGCCGTCAAAAGAACATGCAGACGCTGTGAGAGAAGAGGTCGCAAAATTAAAGAAAGCTGGGGCTATCAAGGAGGTATTCTACCCCGAATGGTTAGCCAACACAGTCGTGGTAAAGAAGAAGAGCGGGAAATGGCGGGTCTGCGTAGACTTCACGGACTTAAACAAGGCCTGCCCGAATGATCCTTTCCCAATGCTGCGGATAGACCGATTGGTAGATGCGACTGTCGGACACCCCTGAATGAGTTTTTTGGACGCTTTCCAGGGCTACCATCAGATATCGCTGGCTGCCGAAGACCAAGAAAAAATCGCTTTTGTCACCCCAGTTGGAAACTATCATTATAAGGTGATGCCCTTTGGTTTGAAGAATGCCGGGTCGACCTATCAGAGGATGATGACCAGGATGTTTGAACAGCAGATGGGTAAGACCGTTGAAGTGTATATAGATGACATGGTAGTAAAGAGCAAATTGGTGGCCGACCACATCAGAGACCTCGGTGAAGTCTTTCAAGTTCTGAGAAAGTACAATCTACGTTTGAACGCATCCAAATGTTCATTTGGGGTGGGATCAGGGAAGTTCTTAGGTTATATGGTGACCCACAAAGGAATAGAAGTCAACCCTGACCAAATAAGAGCCATTCATAGCCTGCAGCCCCCTCGGAATCCCAAAGAGGTCCAACATGATAGCTGCTTTAAACCGTTTCATCTCCTGCTCAGCGAACAGATGCAGACCTTTCTTCCTCCCATTGCACAAGTGGAAGGGCTTCGAGTGGACTGAGGAGTGTGCTTTAGCTTTCCAGCAGCTCAAGGAATACCTTGCCTGACCACCGATCATGTCCAGTCCCGATGCCGACGAGGTGTTGTTCGCATACATCGCAGTAGCCCCTCATGTGGTGAGCTTAGTGCTAATCCGAGAAGACAACAGCACGCAACGACCCGTGTATTACGTGAGCAAATCGCTGCAGGAGGCAGAGACTCGGTATCTCCCCTTTGAAAAAGCTATCTTGGCCATCGTACAAGCCACACGGAAGCTCCCCCACTATTTTCAGGCACATACAGTAGTTGTGCTAACTCAACTTCCGCTGAAATCTTTCCTCCGCAGCGCCGACTACACAGGTAGAATTGCTAAGTGGGGAACGATCCTGGGCGCCTTCAACATTAGATACATGCCTCGCACCGCCATAAAAGGTCAGATCTTCGCTGATCTAATAGCTAAATTTGCGGAGCCCACCCTAGAAGGAATGGAAATGTCAGGATCACCAAGTGCTGATGAGAAACTGATCAGCACAGTCTCTCAGCATGAACATAGTTGGTGGAAAGCACACATCGATGGAGCAGCGAACCAAAGGGGCTCAGGGGTGGGGCTCATTCTAGTCTCTCCCGAAGGGATAACCATAGAAAAGTCGTTGAGGCTCGGATGCTCTGCCACGAATAACGAGGCCGAGTATGAGGCGCTGTTGGAGGGGATGTCAATGATCCGAAAATTGGGTGGAAAGTGCGTAAGTATATTCTCGGATTCAAGACTCATCGTGGGACAAGTGAACGGGGAATTGGAGGCGAAGGATGAAAGAATGCAAGAGTACCTTGCCCAGGCTAAACACCTGCAGACCCATTTCTATCACTTCCGCTTAACACATACTCTCAGGAGTGGGAACACCCATGCTGATTCTCTCGCAACGCTGGCCACCTCCTCTGTTCAGACCCTTCCGCGAGTTATTTTAGTTGAAGATCTTTGCCGCCCAACAACAGAGAAGGCCAACGGAATTCGAGTACACAACGTCGGGGCAGGACCTAGCTGGATGGACCCTCTGGTGCTGTTCTTAAAGCACGACGCCTTGCCGGACGATAAGGTTGAGGCTAACAAAATCAGAAGGAAAGCTTCTCGATTCTGGCTGTCCGAGGACTCCAAACTTTACAGACGCTCGTTCTCGGGGCCATACCTGCTGTGTGTGCACCCAGAGGCTACAGAACTTATCCTAGAGGAGTTACATGAAGGGATTTGCAGAAGTCATACGAGGGGCAGGTCCTTCTCCCACAGGGCCATGACGATGGGTTACTGGTGGCCGAGCATGCATAAAGAGGCTCTGGAATATGTGAAGAAGTGCGACCAATGCCAAAGGTTCGCCTCAAACATACATCAGCCAGGCGGAGAACTTAACCCGCTGTCCAGCCCTTAGCCATTCGCACAATGAGGCCTAGACATACTAGGACCGTTCCCCAAAGCGGCTGGGAACAAGAAATTTCTCCTCGTCGGCACCGATTACTTCACAAAGTGGGTTGAAGCTGAGGCGCTGGCAAACATCAGGGACGTCGATGTTAAGAAGTTTGTTTGGAAAAATATTATCACTAGGTTCGGGACCCCGCACACCCTGATCTCGGACAACGGCCTCCAGTTTGACAGCAAAGCCTTTAGAGAGTACTGTAATGAGCTGGGAATTATCAATCGATACTCCACACCGGCCTACCCACAGGGTAATAGACAGGCGGAGGCCATCAACAAAACCATAGTGAATGGACTGAAAAAGAGATTGGACGACGCGAAAAGGAGGTGGGTTAAAGAGTTAACCCACGTCTTGTGGACATACGGCACCACGCCTTGCAGGTCCACAGGAGAAACCCCCTTTTCATTGACTTACGGAGCCGAGGCTGTCATCCCACTGGAGATAAACTTCCCGACACAGAGGACTACTGCCTTCAACCCCATTGTTAATAACAGCCTTCTGGAAAAAAGCTTGGATCTTCTTGAAGAAAAAAGGGAAACGGCAATGGTCCACCTAGCATACTATCAGCAAAAGCTCAAACAGGGCTACGACGCCAAGGTGAAGTCAAGGCCATTGGCGCCCGGGGATCTAGTGCTGAGGAAAGTCCTGGGCACCGCAAGGAACCCTGCATGGGGAAAGCTTGGACCAAACTAGGAAGGCCCATACCGTATCACTTCCGTAGCCAGCATAGGGGCATATTTTTTGGAAGATTTGGATGAACATGTAGTACCACGCCCGTGGAATGTAAATAACCTGAAAATGTACTGTTATTAATGAAAGACACCATTCTTGACGCCATATTACTGTACAGCTACTCAGGTTAAGTGTTAAACAGAACCCAAGTCCTGCCTGGCTCCTCGGACCACAGGCTTGGGGGAAATTAACCACGAAGCGATTCTCACTAAGTGTTAAACAGAACCCAAGTCCTGCCTGGCTCCTCGGACCACAGACTTGGGGGAAATTAACCACGAAACCATTTTCACTAAGTGTTAAACAGAACCCAAGTCCTGCCTAGCTCTTCGGACCACAGACTTGGGGGAAATTAACCACGAAGCCATTTTCACTAAGTGTTAAACAGAACCCAAGTCCTGCCTAACTCCTCGGACCACAGGCTTGGGGGAAATTAACCACGAAGCGATTCTCACTAAGTGTTAAACAGAACCCAAGTCCTGCCTGGCTCCTCGGACCATAGGCTTGGGGGAAATTAACCACGAAGCGATTCTCACTAAGTGTTAAATAGAACCCAAGTCCTGCCTGGCTCCTCGGACCACAGACTTGGGGGAAATTAACCACAAAGCCATTTTCACTAAGTGTTAAACAGAACCCAAGTCCTGCCTGGCTCCTCGGACCACAGGCTTGGGGGAAATTAACCACGAAGCCATTTTCACTAAGTGTTAAACAGAACCCAAGTCCTGCCTGGCTCCTCAGACCACAGGCTTGGGGGAAATTAACTACGAAGCGATTCGCACTAAGTGTTAAACAGAACCCAAGTCCTGCCTGGATCCTCGGACCATAGACTTAGGGGAAATTAATCTCGAAGCAATTTCCACTAAGTGTTAAACAGAACCCAAGTCCTGCCTGGATCCTCGGACCACAGACTTGGGGGAAATTAACCTCGAAGCAATTTCCACTAAGTGTTAAACAGAACCCAAGTCCTGCCTGGATCCTCGGACCACAGACTTGGGGGAAATTAACCTCCCAACGACTCACTAAGTGTTAAACAGAACCCAAGTCCTGCCTAGATCTTCGAACCACAGACTTGGGGGAAATTAACCTCCCAGCGACTCACTAAGTGTTAAACAGAACCCAAGTCCTGCCTGGCTCCTCGAACCACAGACTTGGGGGAAATTAACCTCCTAGCAATTCTCACTAAGTGTTAAACAGAACCCAAGTCTTGCTTGGATCCTCGGACCACAGACTTGGGGGAAATTAACCTCGCAGCGACTCTCACTAAGCGTTAAACAAAACCCAAGTCCGGCCTGGCTCTTCGGACCACGGACTTGGGGGAAATTAGCCTCGCAGCAATTTTTTCTGAATTATTGACTATCATTCTTTACACATTCATTCATTCATGCTTGGTTTCAACATTTAATGGCAGAATAGACATCCATTTATGATGAAAACAGAAGAGAAAGTAAAACAACAAGAATAAAGGGAAACGACACCTTTCATTAAAATCCCCAAAAACGATCCTTTTACAACCATTAAAACAGAACAAAATATAAAGGGTCTAACAAGTAAGATCCTACACTACTTCCCTAAATCTAATCCCTGAGCAGGCCCGGGTTGGCCGTCTGCTGGCTGTGGCCCCGGAACAGTCTCCTTAGCCTGGGCAACAACCTCTTTGATTGAAAGGCTATCCTCGGGCAACTTGTCCTTCACGGCCGGCTGCGCATCCTCAGCTTCAGGCATAGCGGAGTCCGAAGCTAAAGCCTACGTTGGGAAAGGCTCTTCAGGCGCGACCTCGTCAGGGACTGCCACCCAGTCCAAGGCTACACCCCAAGACAGGGTAATGTATTCCCTGCATACAGTAGCCACCTCCTCGGCCAGCCTGACCTCAGTGTCCTTGACCCCGCGATCATAAGAGGTTGCTACTGCTTTCTCAGCCGCCTCCCTAGCTAGACAGGCCTTCCCCTTGACCTTCGCAAGCTCGGCCTTGAGATCTGAAACCGCCTACTTCTCTGTCGCGAGATTTTCCTCGAACTGGCGGAGCTGTAGGTGCAGATCGTCAGCCTGCTTAGTAGCGTTTTTAAGGCCGGCCTCCGCGCTCGCCCGACCCTTCTTTGCCTCCTTTACTTCATGGCTCAGACCATCATTTTCCTTCTTGAGGTCTCCTGCAGTCCTCTCGGCAGCACAGCGGGACTGAGCCTCGTTGTGAAGGTCCTCTCATGCCTTTTTGGCCCATTCCTTAGCAACGAAGATTTGCTGAGTGACCTGCACCAGAAAAGAAGAGGGTTAATTGAAGAGAATGATGCATAAATAGATATGTAACAAGAAAAGAGATAGGAGAAGTTCTCACTTACCATGGCCATGTCCCTCTTCAGCGACATGAAGAGCTCGGGTTGCCGAGTATCCCGTAACCCCTTCATGTCGCGAGGCAAGAGAAGAGGCTGTTGTAAGGCCTCAGCCAAGAATGACGCCTCCCGTCGCTGGGATTCCCACAGGGTTGCATCCCAAGAAATTGGAGCGCCGTTCGAGCCGCGGCGACCATATTCGTTGTTCCCTCCGAACAGCCGCCTCATCTCGGCTATCAATGGACTTGGTCCTCTTCTCTTTCGGCTCTCTGGTCTCTTTGCCCTTCTTTTGAGGCTTGGCTTTTTCTTGGCCAACCTCACCCTCCTCCAATTCCCCCACAGGCCTTTTTCGCCTCAAATTGGGCATAGGTTGTAGTGCCGCATCCGATGTGGGAGGAGGAGCCTTGGTGGTCGGCTGCTCCTTCGGGGCATCCTTGGAGGATTGCCCCTTGTTCCTATTGGCAAGAAGGCCCCTAAGGCCAGACCTTTGTTTCAGGTCCATTCCTTCTTCTTCAAGCTCTTGGCTGGTACCAATTTGCGCGGTTACTAAACCAAGGTTAGGGGCTGCCGAGGCGCGGTCTAAATCTGACTCAGAATCCGAGAGCTCTACTGGCCTGGCCGACACCTCTCCCTCCTCGGCGAAATGGAACTGGTCTATCTGATCCTCCAAAGACAAGTGCGAGGAACCGGCTTCTTCCTCGGGGATAACCACTACGGGAAAGGCACGCTGAGCAAGCAGCTGGACGAGGGGCAAATCTCTCGAGGCGAGAAAACCTAGTATGGAGACGTCGATCCGTGCCAATCGCAGACTACCAGCCCTGATTGCTTGGCCGGATTCCACCAGAGCACGAGTAAGGGGCACGTAGTCTAAAATCAGAGGCGCAGCTCGCAATTGCCCGTCTGTACTCACGTAAATCTCAGACCTTAGAAGGAAATTGAGTGCCTGGATGTTGACCAAACTTAGTCGAGGAGTCGTATGCGCCTTGTCTGCAAGGCCCGAAGAGAGGGTTATGTTAATCCGAGGAGGCAAACAAGCAAAGTCAGAATCGAAACAATAAAAAAAAAAGGGGGGAAAGATCAAAACTAAGATCCTTTCCAAGGGATCTAACTCTATGGTGCCCCACCTGGTTTCCTGCCTTGACTGGGCAGTGAAGACCGTCGTGCCACTGTCCGGAGACGATCAAAAGGTCGTCCTTCAAGCCTTTGTTGGACTTGGGAAGGTAGGATATCAACCTCACCTCATCGGACCTGGACTTCAAGTAATATGAGTCGCCGAGGCTGTGCAGTTCATATAGATGAACCACGTCATGCCATGTAAGGCCGAGGTTCATCTGATTGTTCAAGACCTCTATGCACCCCAGGATCCGGAACATATTCGCGACGCATTGGTGAGGGGCCAACCTATGACCACGCAAATAATCCCTAGTTATCCTCCCCATAGGGATGGTCATTCCTCCTTCCACAAAGGCTATCACTGGAATGGCAACCTGCCCCGTTTTCCTCTTGATTATGACCTCCTCTAGAGAACAATACTTTAGACCTACCTCCGGCGGAATACGGTATTTGGCCCTGAAGCCCTCCATACCGGCCGGGGAATTTACCAATTTGTCAAGCTTACCCATCCCCCCTAATCCTAGGTGACGCAAAGACGATTTACTTAAGGAGTAATGCCGGAAAAGGCAATGGAAAATGAATGTACACTTACGGGTGAGGAACTTGCAGGAAATCTTCAAAGGGACGACTACGAAGGCTTGAACGCTTTAAAAGGGATAGTGCAAGAGTGCTCTAAGTGCTTGAGTGCTTGTCCAAAAATGAGAAGGAAATGCCTTCGAAAATCTTATGTATCTGGGAGAAGATGGACAGACATACTCCCGCCTAGGGAAATGGAAATGATCCCAACCGTTGATCTAACATCCAGCCATCGGATTAAAAAGATATAAAACCGCTAAAAGCAATAATTAGTGCCTCCTGGGTCATTAAACACCTCCATCATTAATGAGTCACGTGAGAAGCATACTGTCGCACGGGTGAAGCAGGAATCCACAGTAAATAGTTTTATGAATGTCAAAATCCCGCCTTTCCTCCTCGGACGAGAAAGAAGGAGCCGGAATTTTGAGGGGCTATTGTAGGGGTGAAATTTACAGGTCAACAGTGGGCTTTGGGCCCCGCGCGGAGTCTAGCCATGACGAGAAGGGAAAACGGGGCTAGAAGATTTCTAGCCCAATCCTGTTGGGCCGGACTTATTTAAGGGGCGTCCGAGGAGGAGTGCCTCCTCGGACACACCAAATGGGAGTCTAACGTACACCCTGCACACAGAGAGGAACCATCCTAAACAAGAGGAAAATGTTAGACGTCCAGGAGGCAACCACAGCTGCCGCATTAAATGTAAGGAAGCTACTTTTCCAGCCGCATTAATGTAGAGAAGACAAGTGAACAATGTTATCTTGGCTAGTGCAACTCACAGAAGGATAAGGTGGATGCCCGATGGGACAGGCACTCAAGTAAAAGTCCAGATGGTTAACAAGTGTAAAGCCCTTATCAACTTGAGGGTGCTATATAAGAGAAGGAGATCCCCATGAAGAGGAGATCGAAGAATTGAGAAGAAAGGGAGAGAGAGAGATAAAAGAATTCTGTAGTCTGTAACCAAGAGCAAGAGGTGCACTTATACGTCTCCTCGGATCGATACCCTGTGAACTAAAAATGGAATATTCTCACGTTTAATATGCTGCATGGCATACATCTAACTGACGTTCACTTCGTCTAGCCCTAGTTCTGTAACCCGCTCTCTACAAATTTATTGTCTGGGGTCTTTTGGGCCAGAACCACTTACTTGCTGGGCCTGACCCTCAAAAACCGCCCCTACAAAAGTAAATACTAATTTGAAAAATGGCATAAACAAACAGATATATCATAATTTTTTTTACAATATTTATGAACTTTTCTCCAATAAAATTAAAATTTTATTTCTAAACAAACTTAAATAAAAAATAATCTCACCTCCTAAATCTCATCCACACACAAAATAAACAAGATCATTACAATAAGTTCTTGAGCAAATTTTCTCACTTTCTTGTCTCACCCTCTCTAACTATTTCTCTCTCACCGATGCCTCCTTGGCTAACTCTATCATAACTTTCCCGCCGCTCACCGTCATCATCAATAGACAATAGTTGTGGCTCCGAATTTTCATGCTTCATTTTTTCTCTACAACATCAAACTTTATGCGATTATATGTGGTTTTGCTATGATTCATTTGATAGAATTGTTTTGTTTCTTTAACACTTTCATTATAAGTGCAATCCAACAACCCAAAACCATGGGTTTTTACTTGAACTTTCGAAACCAACTTTATTTCTAAAATACTTATGAATCATACATAATCTACCCATAATCCCAATTTATTTCTAAAATACTTATAAATCATATATAACTAACTCATTTTTATAGGAAATAAAGTGGCAATGAATCTAATCCCAAAAAAATAAAAACTTAATGGACAAAGGATCGTATATGCTACACATTTTCATTTTCATTTTCAATTAACTTAATAGATTAAAATTTGAGCTAAAAAACAAAATAACTTCAGTAGGTTCTAATCCTCAAATAAATGACAAACAAGAAAGACAAAACAAGACAAATCAAAACAACACATCACTGTTGATCTTATTCTAAATAAGGATTTTTTGGTCTCCTCCAAAATCTCAAAATCTTACAATGGGCTTTTTCATTAGCCGCAACCCGCAAGTTTGATAAATAATAAATAAACAAATCAAAAGATAAGTAAATATATTATCAACAACTTCATGGTCTAAAGGAATAAAGATTTGAGGATTATCCTAAACTCATGTTTTTATAGCCTGTAAAAATACAAACATGATGCTATGGGTTGTGCTCCTCATGATCATTGTATGTTCCTTAAGAACCCATGTTAATTAAGCATAGGAAAATTCACAATGGTAATTGCCACAAGAAAACCCTTATTTGCATGTTTTGTTCTATTTGATTATTATGGACTTGCCATCTTGACCTTGGAATTAGACAATGTCGAGGATCAATTTTTTGCAGTGGCCTATTCTGAAGCCTAATCAACAAAACAGCCTAAGCAAGATAAAACCCATACGTTATCTTATTCTTACGTTATCTTATTCTTATCCCATGTTGTTTAAAGCCCACTTGAAGGGATCTCTTATGGGAAAACGTTTTTTAGGTGTTTATTGGAGGGCCAAATAGTTTTTTTTTTTTTTTTTTTTTTAATTTCATTTTTTAGTCCAATGGAATAGTAATCATGTGGGCTTGAAGCACATGCACTTAAATGTTTTAAATATTGCTTTAAATGTCTTGTTGATATAATCCCTTACAGGGAAGCCAAAAAATAAATAAATAAATACAGGGAAGCCAACCAAGTAGCTTACAATGGCCCGTTTGGTACATGTGTTTAAAAACTGAAAATTGTTATTTGAAAACATTTGTGGAAATACATGTGGGTGAAAAAGTGCATTGAAATGCGTCAAATGTTGTTTAAAAACTGAAAATGGTTGTTTAAAAACATAAACCAAACACCCCCAATCCCAAAATCAACACTGAACAAAACTAATTTCATTTTTCCATAAACACATGACTTAATTACAAAAACTCGATTCTCAAAAAAAAAATTACAAAAACTCAACAAAAAAAAGAAGAAGAGAGAAGTAAATATAAATTTCTACGGATTTTCGACATTCTTAGAGATCTCTATAAAAGCCAAGTAGGTGGGAACATTGAAGCAATATTTAACAACCTTAAACCGCTATCATTTATTATTGTACCACAAAACAATGTTTTTGGGCCAAATAAATTAAAAGCCAAAACAAGTTTATTAGGTTATTATCACACGTGTGGATTCCAGTTAGCTCAATTGGTAAAATCTCTGATGGTTGAATAAGAGATCTGGGGTTCAACTCCCACCTACACCAAAAACCAACTGGTGTCTTGGTCTGATGATAAAAGAGCTATCATCAGGAGCGGACGCCATAGGTTAAAACTCTCTCAAAAAAGAAAAAAGAAAAAAAAGGTTATTATCACACGTGGATAACCTCTCTCAATCTCCCTTATCTTCTTCTTCTTTTTTTTCTTTTTTTTGAGAATGCAATCTCCCTTATCTTATTGTTCTAAATTTTCCTATTTTGAAACTCATCACCATTGCCAAGAGTCTTTTAATTCAATTGACACATTTTAGTGTTTCAAATAGAGACATACACATACACTTAGATTAGATTAAATTAAAATTTCTATATTGTATAAAACAAATAGAGACATACATGATTTAAATCTCTCATATTCCATTATAACTATTGAATTTATTTTTTATTTTTAAAGTTCATTTCCTTTTCTTGTTGTAATTATGCTCTAACTCCTTTTATTCACAGGTTAATGCTTTTGTGTTCAATTTTTTTAGACAAAGTCGCTTCCCTTTGTAACTAATTGAACAATTTTTTTTTTTTATTGGTGTCTTGATTTGATGATGAAAAATTATCATCAGGAACGGACATCATAAGTTGAAACTCTTTCAAAAAAATTTTTGAACGTATTTTATTCTTCATTTTTTAATTTTATATTGTAAGGACCCCATAGCTCAACCAATTGAACTATAGTCCCAATTAAATATAATAGTAAACTATACATCTTACATACATAAAAATTATTCACACGTAACAATTAACATGTAAGATAATAAAACAAAAAAAGAGCAAAGGTAAGACTTTAATGAGTAGTATTCTTTATAATGTTTTGGATGGGCATGTCAGCCAATTATTCATCATCAATTCATTATCTCCTTAATTTTTATTATTATTTTATAAATAGCTCCTTAATTCTAGATAGACAACAACCGAGACCGAGTTTTAGAATGATTTGCATTTCTTCCTTCACAACTAGTGTGCGTTTGGATTGGGATGAAAAATTAAAATTATTTTACTATTCAGCTTATTTTTGCTACTATTTATAGGCTATACTACAATTTTTGTTACTATTTTAAGGCTTCACTATACTATTTTAACTAATTTTTACCTTTATTTACAGTACTTTCAACAATAAGTTTTTAATTTCAGCAAAATAAACAGTATCTAAACACACTTTAATACCAAAATTCTCACCATCACTAGAGCTTTATTTTTTTATTTTTTTATATGACTAGAGTTTTTTTTTATGGATTTTACTAATATGTGCTCTAAGGGCACACAATAATTTTATTTTTTGGAAAAAAATTTCTTGAGAATTGAAAAAACATTGACAGCTTTTTAAATTTCCAATAAAATATTTCCCAAAATGGAAAGCATAATGTGTACCCTTAGGGCACACATTAACCGACCCTTCTTTTATTCAGTTATCATCAATGTATCGTAACAACACATTATATGGGGTCCAAGCCCATATAACCAAGGTGTACAAAGGCCGCGAATTAATTTGATAAAAAATTATAATAGGCCTTCTAATTCCATAACCAAGTTTAAGCTAACTAATTTTTAGAAGCCCAACATAACCTAAAAATTTAAATTTTCTCCCACCACGACAATGGAAACAATTAATTAATTAATTAATATTATTATTATTATTATTTTTTGTTTACAACAAGTAGGGAAAGAGCAATAACCTAAATAAATCATTTTATTTTAACGAGTTTATACAAACTAGTAATAAGCTTTAAATTAAATAAACATTATTTCCGAGAGAAAATTACCACCGTATAGAAAGCTCACCAGTCACCACCAGGAACAAGAAAAGTTATAACCAACTTGACAAAATGAACTTTCTCAAAAAAAAAAAAAAAAACTTGACAAAATGAATTATTTGACATTTTATTTTATAAGGTCTATATTCTCTATGTATTAAAAGAATATTACTCTTTTTTAGATTCACTTTTTTTTTTTTTTTTTTTTTTTTGAGAAAGTGATTCACTTTTAGTACGTTTCAAAAATACTTAGAAAAATATTCTTTAACATTACTCATTCAGCGAAAACTAAAACAAGACTCTCCAAATAAATAAATAAAACTAAAACTAAAACTAAAACAAACACACCTATGCAATTAAAAATATTTACAAATACAAAAATGGTGATCCACCCTTTCACACCAACTTTTCATTGTCCCTTGCAAAAGAGGGGGGGAGAGGGGAGCCTAGGTTTTTAAAAATTCCTTCCACTTTTTTGCAGTTTCTATGAAAAATAAAAAATATATACTAAGTGTGCGCTTGAGATGAGCTGAATTTTTTAGTTTATCTATACTTTCAGTTTTTTTTCTACTATTTATAGGTTCCACTGCACTTTTTGATACTATTTATGGGTCTCACTGTACTATTCAGCTAACTTTTACTTTTATTTATCATATTTTCAGCAAAAAATTTTCAGTTTTAACTAAATAAGCTGTAATCAAATAGACACTAACTTATACACATTGGCCCTTTAAGAAAATAGTCTGATTTTGCCACCGCTTGAAATGATTGATCTAACAAAATTATTTGAAAATTACATTGTTACCCTAAAGACATATATAGGTTAATGAAGTGAAATGGTATGAAAAGTTTATGAGTTTCTTTTTTTGGGTCTTAGACTCAGTGTATCCCCAAATCTTTTAACAAAGGGACTATTCATTGTCGCGATGAGTAGACATAGGTAAATCGCTAACCTAGGAGGTTTTTTTTAAAGTACTGGCTCGAACTCGGGCTCTTTTACCTCTATTCGAGACAACCAGTCAGCCAACCCCCACTAGGTTAGTTTATGAGGTTTTTAGATCTACTCCTTGGTTCTCTTTACTTCCCGCAATCCAAACCGGTTTTAGGTGCTCCAATTAAATCATTCCACTCACATTGGCCTAAACGGTATCAAAACATCTGCAAATTGAAAAACAGAAGAGAAAAAAAAGAAGGAGATAAATTGCAAATTATACGCCTTAAAAGTTTGGTTCTGTGCAGCTTAAACGACACCGCTTAAACGAACACATCCCTTCACTAACCACTAACCCAGCCACCTCTCCTCTGCTCTGCAACCCAGACCGTGACTCACTCTGTCGAAGGCTCCAGGTCAGCTCCAACGCAGCGGCGACGGCCACGCCGACAGTAAGTTCTCTCTCTCTCTCTCTCTCCTTTTGTTTTCTTTGGTCAATGTGCAATTTTTTGGTTGGATTAAAATAGCTGAAATTGTCTTTGGGTTATGGAGTTAAATGAAGTTACTAAGGAATCAAAGAATGTGATTTTATCGTTTGGAATTTTTTAGCTTTTGTAATTTTTAACACTTTTGTAGTGAGCTGTAGTGTTAGGTGTTGCAAAGTGTTTGAGTGTATATATTGTAGGCTGTGGGTTGTGCTTGAGCTTATGCTCTGCTTTGTGTGATGTTTGTTCTGGCCAAGATTTTTGAGTTTCCTTGTTTCCTATGTTTTGTGGTTGTAAAATTTTGTCTGAATTATCAAAATAAGATTTTAGTTTCGTATTCCGAAACAATGTTTGAAAACCATTTAGACATTTTCTCGAACACTTCGTAAGCACTAGTTAATGTACCTGAAATTTCATCTCATAGCCACTTTCATTCACTTCAAAAATCATGGTATAAATTTAAAGTTACAATAGCTGTTTCTAAGCATCTTTCTTATTCATAAACTGATTGAGGCCTTTAGATGATCGGGAAATTGTAATCGCTCGTAATGTTTGTTATCTTGTAGTTTATTTGATATTTGGATGTAATCAAATTGGGGCAATTTCAATTCAAAAAGCTAGCAAGTATGGTTTGGATTTTTAAAATATTTAAAGATTGTGCATTTATATATTGGCTGTATGTATAACTGTATAATCTTCATTGGCCTTTTTGAGCTTTGAATTCTGGATATGGGTGTGCTAGTGAGGGTCTCACATGGGTTCTGATACAATTAGTCTAGGAACACTTTTTTTTTTCTTCCTTCTTCTCCACAATTGTTGGTGTGGCCTGTTGTGATTAGTGAGTAATAAAAGTGTTGTCAGTGGTGGGCACTTATGAAAGTAAAGTTGCTTCAATCACAATTTATCACTTTAGCAAGTTGTTTCCCTATCATTGCTCATTATGAGATTATCATTGCTAGTGATTTCTAATTCTTTTTGGGCAGCGCTTTTGTATACATCATGCGTATTTAAGGTTCTCCCCTTTCAATCAATTTTCTTATTACTTTTGAACAAAATCATTGCAGGTGACCAGAGCTTGGTGAAGAAGAGTACTCTTTTTTATTTTTGGGGACCCATAGCTGAATCCAGAATTTTGAGACTAAGGCTTGGTTGTTGTATTTTTCCTTGTTTTGCCTTGAGTTATGGTTGTGTACCCCAGTGGAGGCATTACAGAACATGAAAGAAGATGCTTAACAGGTTAAGTAGGCGTTGCTTTAGCACCGCTGCTCTGCAACCATGGCTCTTTGTAGGCTTGGGCAACCCTGGAGATAAGTATAGAGGAACCAGACACAATGTAACATTCAAAATTTTATGCCTCTCATGACCCCAATTTCAGTTTCTTTAAATTTTAGTTAACATCAAAGTACGTTCTTAACTTGGTTTGCATCAGGTGGGGTTTGAGCTGATTGATGCATTTGCTGAATCACAAGGGATTTCAATGAACACTGTTCATTGCAAAGCTATCTTCGGGGAAGGCAAGCTCACTCACTTTGTTAAGCTCTCCCACTTTAAATATATTCTACAATATTTTTTCTTCATTTTTTTGGGGGTTTCCGTTGGTTGAATTTTTTGTAATCAATATCAGGTTTTGTTGGTGAAGTCCCTGTTTTCCTTGCAAAGCCTCAAACTTACATGAATCTTAGTGGTGAATCTGTAAGTGACTGAGACTTTTCACTTTTACATGAAACTTGATATTACATCAATAACAATGAGGGCAACTATCTTTTGTGTGATATGGATGGTGCTTTCTTTTTTAAAGCTACACTCTGCACTATACCCGATTTCATTCTCGCTACTGTATTAATACTAGCCTACTGAATCAGTGAATTGTGTTAGTGATGTTTAACTTTTCTTTATGTCTGGATTCTCACACGGTTATCAGTTTTATGCAATGACTTGTGCATTTCTTCTATTAATTGCAGACTGGACCACTTGCAGCTTATTATAAGTTACCTCTTAATCGTGTGCTTGTGGTAATTTTTCTTTTTAATGGAATTAAAAAAAGTTCTGTTTAATTGATAACAATGATGTCACTGTTCTTTATAAGTTTTTTATGGTTGTAGCTTCATGATGACATGGGCTTGCCTTGTGGGGTGCTTCGTCTTAATGACAAAGGAGGTCATGGAAGCCACAATGGGTATGTGGGGAAGATAATGGTTGACTATTTAAGCAGCTTTCATTCCTCGTGCATAAGTTATCATGACAATTATGGTTTGGCTTTTGCACAATGTTGCTTGATATGAATTTAGATCTGCTCAAACACTTGAAAGTTTCTCACTCTTATAATTTAAATAGCCTAGTATTGCAATTCCTTGACTATTGGAAAGGCAAATGATGAAGAAGATAAAAGACCAGAATTCTGGAACTGGAAGGCATATGATCCTTTATTTGGAAACAAATGAAATGAGAGATGTGGTGTATGTTTGATATAACTAAAGATGGATGGATCAGCATAAGATATTCTATTTGGTGCTAGGATGGTACTCTGGTAGCATGACGTCTAAGCATGTAGATTTACACTAGGAGAGGTATTGGGTATATGACATAGGATAGGACAGTGTGGTATAGTCAGTTAAGGGTATGTATTTAGGAGACTGCAGCCAGAGTTGAGGAATTTTATTTAGTTATTAAGAAGTAGGAGATGGAACCTTGTTTTCTTAATCTTTATAAGATGGGAGGTAGAACTTGAAAGGGAAAAGTCATTACCATTGTGAGATATAATGATAATCAGAAAAGAAACAGATTATATTGTTTTGTGTGTGGTTATTGGAAGCATGGTGTTACTCTAAATGCATGTTTGTTCTTATATTTTCACTAGGCTTGCTGCTATTTGAATGATTCCATATTTCATATTAATTTCCTCCTGCATAGCTTTTATTCATCATTACAAATGACTTAATTTGTACACAAGTTTAGAGAGTGCAAGGATCCAGTATATTTTTTTCCTACTCTATGTCCTGATTTGATAGCCTTTTTATTATTATTTTTTGGTTTGGTAATTAATCTGCTAGCCTGCATATAATCTCTAGTTAAATCCTTATGAATGTGGCTTGTGATTATTTGTTATTGACCACCGTGTTTTGATTTTAAAATTTTGTACTTGAAAATTTTAAATGAGGATTAATTTTGCAGAGGGTCTTTGATCTATTACATTGGGCCTTGTTGAATTAGTATTAAAATTGATCGCATTAGGACATTGTGTGGTAACTTAGGACTTGGTTGGAAGGGATGTGCTTGCAGCTTATTTTTATTGGATAAAAAGCATCATATACTATGTAGTTGCATCCCTTCTAGCCACCCATACATGTGGATTTCTTTGTGAGTGTGTTTTGGGTGTAGTCTGAAAACAGAAAGTATGCGACTGATTTTTATTCTCCAAGTAGGAGTGTTGATATATGTCCTTTTTAATCATGAATTGGTGGGGTTGTTTCTGCATAGTTTTGGTGTTGATTTTAAGTGCATTTCGTGGAACATCTGTACTCATACTTTTTTTGGGTTATATTTAAACTAGGCTGAAGAGTGTGATTGATCAATTTCGAGGGAACAGAGAATTTCCTCGGCTAAGGATTGGTTAGTTTGGATGCTCATAATGTAAATGCAGTTCCTAACTGCTTTAATTCTCTTTTTGTACTGAAACTATTTTGATTATCTTGTTAGGTATTGGGAGGCCTCCTGGACAAATGGATCCCAAAGCATTCCTGCTTCAAAAGTTCAATGCAAGGGCTCAGGAACGAGTAAGTCGTGGTTGCTTAATCTCGATTATGTTAGACAGCAGTGTAGTTAACCCGTATGTTCAAGACAACCTTATCCTTATTAGGATTCCAAAACCAGTTAATAGAACTCTTTTTTTTTTTTTTTTTTGGGTTAATTGAAACCATCCACACTAAACTATAGGCGCATTTGCAAGGTGCACCCTAAAATTTTAAATTTTGCAATCAACACCCTAATTTGATGTTAATTTGCAACGGATAGCTACAATTCATCTTTAATATTTATTATTATTATTTTATTGTTATAAGTTTTGATTCCCCTGGGGAGGGGGAAGGGGAGCTTCAAACAACAAATAATAGAAATATTTAAGGGTGTTTTGGAGCATTTTGCAATTTATTTTATGTGAATTTGGATCTTTGTTATATCCAATACATATGAATTTCACCATATTTTCAGATTAAAAATGTGTTACAGATTCCCCATTCAGATTCTAAATGATATTTGATTTGAGTCTTTATCTATCTTTTGAAGGTCTGTTTTGTTTTACAACATCAGGCTATAAGTGGAAGTTCAGTTCTAGTTCTTGCTTTGTCATCTGGCTTAACTATTTTATGAATTGAAATGGGAATGGTGTGCAACTTTTGCTCTTAATTGGTCGAGTAATATGCTATGCTTTTTTGTACTAGATTGATACTGCTATGCAAGAGGGGGTTAGCGGTTTAAAGCTTCTTTTATCTAGAGGATTGACAGAGAGTGCAAGAAGCTTTAACAGGGAGCAAAAGTACAAGCATATAAGATTGCAGACTATGCCTACATGACAACATTATTACTTAGGGGGAGGTTAGAGGCACCATTTCGGCAAATAACGTTGGTTTCAGCTTCGCTTATACAGGCTGTTCTATCTGTTCCTCCATGGCTCTGCCTTTATTATTTCACTGTTAATAATCCATTTTTTTTTAATCTACTCAACTTACTGATCACTATTACACCATTTTTTTTTTTTTGATAATCATATTACACTATCTTTCTAGTAACTCTTGTCAAACTACTTTCATAAAATTGCATAAGCTTAATGACACTAGGCTAATCACTGTTAAAAAATAAATAAAAATGACACTATAGGCTAATTAATTCTGTTCATAACTTATCTTGACATACTACTGACTTATGCTCAGCTAGAAATTCAACTAGATCAGTTAACAAAATCCAACTACCCCAAAATTGTTTCATTTTTGCTAGAACTGCTTAGTTGGATTTGCTTAGACCATGAATTGATACACATAATTTGGTAATGAAATTGTTACGTATAATTTAATATTTTATTTGGGTGGTGAAAATAAATTTGTTGTAAGGTGAGAAAAACTCTAGCTTTGATAAAGAGCTTTGTGTGTTTTTATTTTATATGTGCAAATATACTAACCATAGCAAAAACAGAGAGGAACCTTAATATCCCTAACTAGTGATACGATCAAAACTGCAAAATTGACCTTAAAAACTTTAGGCAATGCAAGATAACATTCTTATGGGAGGAGATTCAATAGAAAGGAAAAAAATTAATAAACTGCTTCAGAAAATTAAATTAAAGTTACGCACCTGTCCAATAAGGCAATAAGTGGAAAATATAATCATGGTGGTGATCCAAAATACAAAGCCATGGTATTGCAGTCTCGATATGCAAAGTGCAAACAGATCCCATTCTTGATCCATCCAATAGACCTGTAGGCCTACATTACATTGAGAAGTAAAGCAAAGGGCATGATGAGTAACAACAAGCTTACATACACAAATTATATGAGCAAAACAACAATATCTGATGTACAGATGTAGCAAGAAAAATGAAGAAAACAAACGATTAACTACTATTTTGCTTTGCTTACCATTTTTGACTTGACAAATCATGTTCTAACTTCTAATGGGATTAAGGCTCATTGATCACACAATTGTGTCCTCCACATCTAAACCATTGAATGGAGCCACGACTAGCTTATGGTGATCAAGATTAAGCATCTAAGATTAAATCAAAACATGAAAAGGTTAATTAAGAGAGAAGTGATTACCACTCACATCTAAAGGCAAAGTCCTGGCTGAGTTTACATTCATTTAGATCAATGCATTTTTGTGAAGTATCATAATGTGATTCTACATTCACTTTAATGATTACTCAAATAAAATAGGAAACCGGTTTTACTAGGCAAACTTCTATTAGACTAGCTTAATAAATAAATGAGAATCATTCTCTCACACTTGTTGATGTACACTCCATACACATAATGTCTATAATTTCACGCGCAATGTCCATATATATATAATTGATATCCATATTAAAAATGTGAAAATAGATTATGTATGTGAATAATGTACAATAAGGAGTGTGAGAGAATGACAAGACAACTTAATTAAGTGACTTCCCACAAGGAAAAATTGAGAACAAAATCAGAGTTCAAAGCCACTAATTGAAATAGTCACCTCTTAAAGGATTGGAAAGCAAAGAGCTAGATCTCAAATGGTAAACCAATCATGGACAAAAAGGAAAATTATAAACCAATGGCATCGTTACCCAAGAGGCCAAGATGACACATCCCGGTATTATGTTCCTACTTCCTACACATTGAGAGTGAAATGGGCATTTGGAAAAGTGTGTTACAACTAAAGCTAAAGCAGTACATCTTAGGTTGACAATAAAAATACTTAATTAAAGGAATAAAACATTGTAGGTCTCTTTTTTTGTGCCAACAAACATTACGGTCATTGTTTTTTGCTTACACTCAAAGGAAAGGAATAACTATCAAGCAAAGAAAATGAAGAAGGAAAGGAATAACTTTTACATTTTCAAAGTTCAAACCTGACCTCAAGAACCACGCAAGCATCAAGAAGAAGGTGGAAAGAGAGGAGCATTGCAATCAAACAGAGCCCAAATCAAACAAATAATCCAATCCAAGCTCAAATCAATGAAACCTGAAGGAGGTTGGCCCATCTTCTTGTAATCGATATGTAGGAAGGCCTGCTAAAGAAACCCATGGATCCTTGACTGGGCCCAACTACCCTTAGAGCAGAAAAAGGTCATTTGAACTTATAACAATTTTCTATATGTTTTTTTGGTTAAACTGGAAAATAATATTAATTTATGAAATTTATTATATAATTATTTTCAAAATTTAGAACTTTTACACATTTGTATGAAAAATAATAAATTACTACATAAAGAATTTAAACTCATAATTTTTTTGAAAGGTAACAATAGTTTTTATATGTTTTTCCATTGATAAACATATAGAAATCAGGGCGTGTCTCCTAAATGTCAAACCTTGGATACGTGTAGAGTGCAAGAATTAGTAAGGTTGTTAAAAAATAAAAAAAATAACGTCATTCACAATAAGCATGCTAAGAGCTTGCATCGGTCAATGCAAAATAGAAAAAAAAAAGTGCTTAATCTTACATATTTAAGTTTCAAAATCATCCATACTAGCCAAGCTAAAATATGTGAATTTGTAAAGTTACTTTAATAACTGCGTAAATTTAAATTAACACTATTTATTTTTCATTTAGTTTTTTATTCTTTCTTTATGTATCACATGGGTGAAGGAAGAGAGTGGATGACGGTTATTGTGTGTAAAGAAAGAGAAACAATTAAAAAAATCAAAAGAATTTGATATTTTAATAAAGTAAAGTGTGTAATAGATAATCCAATATAGATGTTATAGTAACTGTGTAAATTTAAATTAACACTATTTATTTTGCATCTAGTTTTTTATTCGTTCTTTACGTATCACGTGGGTGAAGGAAGAGAATGGACCGCGGTTGTTGTGCGTGAAGAAAGAGAAACAATTATAAAAATAAAAAAACTTGATATTTTAATAAAGTAAAGTATATAATAAATAATCCGATGTAGGTGTTTTTAAAAGTAGTTACTTAAAATAGAAAAGGTAGGCTCTTTAAGTTAAAATAAACTGAGATTTTTGCATATCAATGGACAAATTTTCCTTTAAACCGACGTAAGTTTGAAAATACAAAAAAAAAAAAGAGGGCTAAATAAATGTAATAGTAAGAGCCTTATCTTCAAATTTGTGTGGGACCTGTAATTGTGAAAATATCAAGTAAAAAAATAAATAAAAACTGGATAATTGATTGTCCGAAGGAAAAAGAGAAAGTATAAAATCTTTTAATGTTTCCACAAACTCATGGGGCTTTTCTGACCGTCGGATCAACCAGTACGATGTGTTGCGAAGTCGCTGGATCTACCAGACTCGCATAGATCCAAAGAGCAAGTTTGGATAGGTTGCAATTGTAGGTCACCGCTTACTCTGTAAAAGTAACCTTAGCGGTTTGGTGTGGGTCCCATTTGTTGCGTCCATGTTGTTGTCTTAGTCTCGTTTCAGAAGTGACATCCAGCTCTCACTCTCTTAAATTTGAAAACCTTACTCATTAAGAAAAAGAGTGTAACAAATAGAATGATATTATTACTATTAAGCACTTTTTTTTTTTTTTTCATTTTTTTGGATAAAATGTTGAAAAATATGAAACACATTAAACAAATTAAAGATGATGAGTTTAAAATAAGTTGATTTAAACAATTAAGGGCATCAAGTAACTTAGTACTTGTTTATTAAAACTATCATTAAAGTTTAAAAAGAGTCCATTTTAGAAAGAAAAAAAAAATTCTGTCCATTTTAATGGAAATAAAATAATTTTCAAGTAAGGCTTGTATTGTATGTCATCTATTCTTATTAGTGAAATTAAGAAGTCATGTTATTTTTTTCGTTAAGATTGGAAATTCATAAACTATGCAAAAGATTGTGCATCCCATAAATCCATACTCTCACTTATTTATTTATTTTTTATTTAAAAAAAACTCAGTAGATGGATAGAAAGTGTTACATTCATAATATTTTCACAATAAATTTTAAATAACAGATTGCTAGATTGTTACAAGTTTTTAATTTGACTCTATTACTAGAGTTATTTTTTTACTCACAAGTAACACAGCAAGTAACAAGGAATAATTTGCAATTTAAAATTTGTTGTGAAAGTAACATTTTTAATAAATTATAGATATTAAATTAAACCAAAAAAGTTAAAACGCGTGAAAGGACTCGCCTCAAAGGCGCGTAGGTCAAGGATATATATATTCTCATTTAACACTTACTTACAGCCTCATCTATATATGATCCATCTTTATTTTGGTTGCTTGTTTAGTTTTTTTTTTTTGAGAAATGCTTGTTTAGTTTATACATCAAAAAACAATATTTCTATATATTCTTCACAAAACCCCCATCTTTTTTATACCCAACGAAGAGAAACAGAGAGACAGACCCAAAAACGAACCATCAATGTCACCTTAAAAACCAAAAAAAAGGTAAATGTCATTGCCACCTCATCTCTGTCATTCACACATGCATACACACATCAAAAGACCCATATAGGCATAGAAATTAGAGGCACCCCATTACCCCAATCTCATATCTCTCACTCTCACACAAGCACACTTACACGTACCTACACTCAAACACACAGACAGAATCACACAAAGAAAAAAAAAAAAAAAAAAAAACCAAAAAAAAAAAAAAATGAGAAACCCATCAGCATCAGCAGGAACAGGTACAGGAACAGGAAGAGGAGGAGGTGGTGGGAGTTCTGGCAAGTCGACACCGTGCTGCGTCAAAGTGGGGCTGAAGAGAGGGCCGTGGACGCCGGAGGAGGATGAGCTTCTTTCCAATTACATCAAGAAAGAAGGTGAAGGGCGGTGGCGAACGCTGCCAAAGCGAGCTGGGCTTCTTCGCTGTGGTAAGAGCTGTAGGCTCCGATGGATGAACTATCTCCGCCCTTCTGTTAAGCGCGGCCAGATCGCTCCTGATGAAGAAGATCTCATTCTTCGACTCCATCGCCTACTCGGCAATAGGTATATATAACAATACCCAGTTCACATCTTCTGGGCTTTCATAACATTCTCAGCAATACATATCAGATTCCTTTTTTGTTTTTGTTTTTGTGAGCTAGTTCGTAGGGTTTCACTGTTTTTTTGGTGGGGTTTTCTATTTCTAACTAGGGTTAGGTTTTCTGTGAGTTTGTAATTGTAATCTGATTGTATTCTCTCTTTTCATTCTATGAATCTGTTTTTGTGTTTCTTCTCCAAAACCTAGAACTGGGTTTTCTTTCTTTTTCTGTATTTCAGTCTATATCTCTCAAATTCTCAATTGGGTTTTCTTTTTATATTCGTATAGGTGGTCATTGATAGCTGGAAGAATTCCTGGACGTACTGATAATGAGATAAAGAATTACTGGAACACTCACCTCAGCAAGAAGTTGATCAGCCAAGGCATAGATCCAAGAACCCACAAGCCTTTAAACCCAGATTCATCCTCTTCTGGAGGCACTGGTGGAAATAATGCTAAAGCTTCTTCATCAAAAACCAATCGTACTGTCCCAAACCCTAATAACTCTAGTCCTGCCACTTCTCCAGCTGTAGAAGAGAGTACTCCTAGTGGCAGTGGAATAATGACCATCAAGGATAGTGGGTACTTCCAAAGTGCTAATTTGGATCAATATCATGCTTCAGGGATCGTTATCAATGGTGGCTATGCAACTTTGCCAAACTCAGATGGTTCAGCTGGAATTGGATTGAGAAGCAGCAACAATGGACTTAGCCCTGAAGATGAAGATGACATAAATTACGGCTCTGATGATGTGTTCTCTTCCTTCTTGAATTCATTGATCAATGAAGAGGCATTCACTGCCCAACACCAATTCCAACAACAGACTATTACTAATGGGATTGCATCGGTGTCTGCTGATCCTTTGATTTCGATCACTGCTTCGAGTTTTGGCCTTGGGGCTGGCTGGGAGTCTGCACTCATGACCTCCACTTTCAACCAAAGTGATACCAAGAGGCCTGTCAATGATCAGATTGAATAGGATTTCCATACCACCTGCTTGTATTAAGTGCAGTTGGTTAGTTAATGGAAATTATTCTAGGGGGTTTGCATTATTATCATTTTATGTATGTTATCTGTTCTTATTCCACTTGTTTTTATCGTGGCTATTGTGTTGTATTTGTGGTGATGTATTATTATATATCTTGTAGGCTACAAAACATAAATATTGAAAGGTTGTAATAATATAGTTTGTATGTGAATGGAAGTGTGTGAATGCTATTTCATACCACAAAGGAATTACAGTTATCATGTTTCTATCTAATTTAACAAGAAGTGAATACCAAAAATTTCAGTTCTTTTTAACATCAAAGCACTTCAAACATTGTCTATACTTATTATACGTCAAAGATACTCCAACCACAAGCATTTCATGGATATAAGATATGGCTATTCAGTTTGACAAGATCCGAAGATAATTAAATTTATAGCAAGCAGTTTATGCAACATTCTCTGACTATTATGTCATGGAAGACAGTACTTTCTAAGGCTATATATACCTTCAAGTTTGATTATCAAATCATGCATAACTTATCCATTTATTTCTTGTTTATATCTTTCTATTTGTGTTTCTATTTTCTTCCTATATTCATCTTCTTCATATTTATCTTTTGGATAATCATGTACCTGCTAAAGAAATGGATAAAAACTTGAAAAAAGCCAACATCAGAACGACATGATAATTTCACTGATCTATTGAATAATCAGGCTTTTACTTGATACAAATGTTTTAAGTTCCCAATATATTATGATTCGAGGTCAAGAAAGGAATATATAATGAGAAGGAAATTTGGTGGCTATGATGTGAAAATTTAGTGACTAGAGAGTAAAGGTTGACTAGCAATGTCGCAGGAACTTCCATTTCATGAAAACTAATAGTGATTTGATGCTCTCCCAAACTGTTTTAGAAGTTTCTATACAGCTTATGTGGGTTTTGAAGGCAATTCTTTTTCAAATTGAATTTGTACAATTTGACATTTCAGCAATTGTTCTGATGGTCAAAATGTTGCATGTCATTCATAACTTTGAAAGCCAAGATGATTCCTATCTATGAATGTGAAATATATTAAGGTGTAATTAGTACCCTAGTCAAGGCAAATTTTGCTTCTTACATATCTTCCTCAGAGAAAAATAGATGAGGTGTTTGTGTCCTTCATGAAATTTGAGAGATACATGAAAATTCGAAAGGAGTTTGTCCAGTATCTCATGTTAAAAGTCTTGTAAAAATGAAACACACATTATAATGGTGACATGGTATGTATATATGAAAAGAGAGAATAATAACATCTTTGTATTGGAACAATGTTTCTTCAGCATGTAAGAGCAAAGCTTTTCAATGTCCGTTGAAAACTTTATAGGCTTTGCTTCAATTGCCTATTAGAAGTAAGTTTAACGACTTAGCTTTAAGATGTATAAACTTATGGTCCGTTTGGATTGAGGGAGATTAAGAGGGAGTAGAGTAGAATAGAATTGGCTCAAAATTAGCTTTTTTTTAGCCTACTCTATTCTACTCCCTCTACTCTCCCTTCCATCCAAACAGGCCCTTAGTTTCCTTAGTTCATATGTAGGTTAATTTTAGCTCTTTCTCTCCTCATTCCAAGATGACTTAATATAGTTTTATTAATTACGTATGGAATTTATATATTTATCATATGCAAGAAGTGGCCTAGATTTTTACCCTGAGTCTAGATTTAAAAATCCACCTATGAAGAGTTTCTCACAATGATTTATCTACTATGCATATGGTTTCCCATTATAGATTTGATTCAAGTCACAATATAAGGTTCCGCACTTTCCTTCTCAAAGTGAGAAATTCCTACAGATTATGTAATTGCTTCTTCAATTTTTATAACAATAATATGGATAAATTTCCAAAGAAGTTATCACAGTCAATTAGTTAAAATTCATTTAAATACTGAATTCATCTAAGCAAACCCTTTTTCTACGATGCACTAGTTATTTTTACCCTAAGTCTAGATTCAATAATCCACCTGTGAAGAGTTTCTCACAATGATATCTCAAATATGCATATGGTTTCCCATTATAGATTTGATTCAAGTCATTAAGGATCCACACTGTCCTTCACAAAATGACAAATTTCTCCAGATTAATTGCTTCTTCAATCTTGGCCTAGTGGTTTTGAGAAATTGATCACAATAAGATGGTTAAATTTACTAAGAGTACTCACAGTCAATTAATTAACATTCCCTTCTAAAAAAAGTTAATTAACATTCATTTAAATATTGAATTCACCTAAGCAAAGCTTTTTTAACCACTAGTTGGTGCTAACTAGCAAACCACTGGGTAGATATAGCTAGCCATTTTAGTTGAATACTTGTCCCACTGCATTAATAGCTTGCACATAAATAATTACATTTTTATGTTATTTTCTTGCTTGCAAGTTGCAACTGCAAATCTTCATCAGTCCTATTACTTCATAGAATTAATTAAGGAAAATGACTTCACATTGATTTTACAATTAAATATTTTATAGACTCATAAATCTAATTGCCATTAGTCTCTGACTCTCTTCTACTTATTATTCTCATTAATTATAGGCAGTCCCTAAATTGTTTGTTTGACAAACTTGACACTTGCTTTTCATTTATGGAATTCCTTTTAGTGTGTTAAAGGCTAGATGACAAATTGTTGCTGCCACAGGCCCACAATACAAGGCTCATCAACCTTATAAGGATTTGACTTTAAATTTTATTAGGTGTCATGATAGTGGAGTGTTATTTGGAACATTAAATGAAAGAATGAAAATTGAGGTTGGGGAAGAGAATATGCTCTTACAATTGATTATTCAGAATGCCATAGGTAGAGATATTTTGGTGGTGATTAGTGAAATTATAGATGATTTTGAATCATTTTAGAAGTATTCTAGCAAAAGGGATACAAAATTTTCATCTTCCAACTGTGGTTTGACACATGTGTAAAAATAAGAAACTAGGGGCAAATTGACATTAATTCTTGACCATAATTTCTTTGTTCTATAGATAAGTCTTTTTTTTTTTTTTTTTGGTTTTTTTCTTTTCTCATGTAAGATATATCAGTTTCAATTCTTCAGATTCTTAGGGCTCGTTTGATACGTGTGTTTAAACAACAGTTTTTTGTTTTTTTGGAAATACGTGTGAATGAAAAAATGTATACAAATGCGTGTAATGTTGTTTAAAAACTGAAAACATATGTTTAAACAAGTCTACCAAACAGTCCCTTAGTGTTTCATTTTGAAAGTTAAATCACATATGCTTAGAGGAGTTATCTCGATATTTTGGTTAATGTGTGATAAAGACCTATGGGACCATTTGTAATTTGATTTTGATACGTACAAGCCTAAGAGGAAAGTGAAAATGTGCATCAGAGTGAGAAAATACACAATCGCAAGGATTTGATGAAGGTGATGTTGATAATGTGTTGTATTCTAAAAGTAGAGATTTCATGTGATTTAGGTCAAGTACTTAATACTTGTTGAGTTGTGAATGCCTAGAAGAGTTAATAGATGCTACAATGGAATTACTAGAGAACTATTAGAAAAAAAAGCGTTGAAAATTCTTATATCTAGCTTTAGTTACAGTGCTTGCACAGTAACATTTCTACTTTTCGATCTCTCAAAACAACTTATATGAACCCATAGATCCAGCATACTTTGTTTAAATGGGTATACATAAGGACTTTTGCGTGATTTTCCCATTTACTTGTCATCCTTATGTGTCGTGTATGTTTCAACGTGAGACTTTTTATCTGCTAGTTTTGTTTTTTGTCAAAGCGTTTGAGATAATCAAATGCTTTGTTCTTTTGTTCTCCATTGATATTTTATGTAGCCTAATCAACAAGTCTTCCAGTGGAATCTAAATGTTATTAAACCTCTGGACGACCTCTCTATTCAACTTCTTGAACAATCTCTTTCTTTCAGCAAAAGAAATTGAACTTGAAAGTTATTCCAAATTATTCTCATATTTCCAAACACGTTGATATACATTCCAAATGGCACAGTAATCTTCTTTTACAACACACTATACTCTTTTAACACTTCAATTGTCATTGGATATCAACAAACAAACACAAAAGTTCCAAAAAAGAAAAAAAGAAAACATCCCAATGTCTAGATATTCAAACAACTCATTCTTGAAAATCTTAGAATTTTCAAGTATCTTACTTCACAAAGATTCGTTTTCAAAAAACACTCTCATTTGCAGCATAGCCTAGTCTTCATGGACATGAGATTGACTTATTGTTTAGCTATTCATTCATCATCATTTCAAATCACAAACTAGGAAGTGAAACAAAATTATGAAGCTTCCAGCATTTCCATTGAACGTGCATGGTAATTGGTTTGCTAAGTTTTCCCCTACGTATCAAATGCTATGTTGAGGTGTATATATATAGGCTATTTGATTGTTCTATATTGAAATATTTACGTTATAGAACTAGATCTTTTAATTGCACCATGTAAATAAAGACTTTAGTAAACCATGCACTATCAAATACATTAACAAGAAAGTAGAGGAAACCACTTACTTGTAGACCAAGTGGTGAAATCGAGTACAGCCTACAGCCGAAAAAGTACTTCGAACTGCTAAACTCCGTTGGTGCATAAAGTTGTGTTGAACCATCTCAGTGATACAATGGTGAAACCTGAACAGGTAAATTATAACATGTCAAGTAACTTGCGAAAGTTCTTAGAATTTAAAATCACAAACCGAGAAAGAAGAAGGAAGTAGTCGAAGTTGGAATAAGAGATATAAATCAAGATGCATACACCCAATTAGTAATTATTAAGCTAATTATGCGGTGTAAATGATATTGAGCTAATTATATCATCTTGAAAAGTAGTTTTATAGATCTAGATGAGCTATATAAATATTTAAGATGCTGAAGTATAGGGTGTTCTGTATTCATTTGAAGGTATGGTTGTTCTACATATTGTTTTGAAATGCATGAAATTAATCTATTGCATGGGAACAATGTGGAATGATCTTGTCCACTCTTATAAAGTAATGACTTATACAAGTATGAGCAATGTTAGAGATATAACTTTTTTTACAATTTATTAAGATTGTAAGTTGTGTTATGAATAACAATAAGTATATTACTTTTATATAGATTCATCATTGACACTACTTTTATTATATCACAATAAGTCAATATGTAAAAATTATATACCCAAATTTGTTGTATAAGTATCCACCACTCTTAGAAATAGCTAGCACCTATATGATTTAAAAAAAAAAAAAAAAAAAAAAAAAAAAAAAAACTAGCGCCTGTATCCTTCGTAAAGTTTCTTGAAACAAACACTGTTTTAGTAGCAATTTCAAATAAGCATGGGACCGAGGATTGGTATTGACTACTACAGTTGACAGGCCACAATTGTAATTTCGCATCCTAAACAGAAGTTTCTTCCACTTATATGGAGAGGATTCTATATTTTTTCTTCTTCAATTTTATTAAAGAGATTTAATGTGCTGTATAATTTTTGCAGTGAATGAAGTGTGGTCTCAAAGTTGCAAGGCTTATAGGATTCTGATCGGAGCTACTGTAGTTCTTTCTAGGGTACAAAAGTACTATAAATCAATAGAATTCTAGACTTTTAAAACAGATGTCAATATACTAGGATTCTATTTGACTATTTCTATCAAATAAAAGATGAACTAGTTTCTTTTGTTTATCATGTCTCCCCTTAAACTCAATATTTTCTTATTAGGTTAAAGTGATTAGCTTTCACGTAAGATAGCATTTTGTTCTTTCTGAAATATATACAAAGGATCTCTTATACGACAACTAACCTATTCACATGAAATCTCATCATAATTGATCATAAGCTAAACATGAAATCTCATCAACAACTAAAAGATGGTCATAATTGATCATAATCTAACTGTATTTCTTCCTGATTAGTGCATGTAAACTAGTAATAAAATATTATTATATAACAAAGATCATAATATGCGCACACCAGAAATCTTATATTAGTAAGTTCCAATGTTGTAAATATGGAGAAGCAGCATCTTCTATTATATATATGATATATGTATACATCTCAAAACTATTCTCATATCATAAATCTTTTACGTGAAATGCATATAAATGGTAAAAACTTTAATTTGTAATATAAAAGAGGGCTACGAAGTACAAACAACTACAAGGCTGTAAAAAGCTTTATTTTTTGTCACAAGTATAGCTATCAACTACGTCATGTCCCCTATAATTTGTGGTATTTGAATGGTATACATATACCTGAATACAATTATATCATAGAAAAATAGCCTAGCTAACATTTTTTGGGCTTTATATTTCTCATCAGAACTTCCAATGTTAGTTGAACTTTATGAAACCTGCAAGCCAAGATAATATTCTTGAAGAATTTAATTATGAATCTAGAATTTCCATCAAATGTGTATTCATCTACAAAATGATACTTGTATTTGAGGCTTTGTAGTGAGTAGAGACTAGTGATTGCTCAACCTGACCCGAAGTTCAAACAGTTGGGCTGTGATTGGGCTATAAAAACTGAATACCCAACAGGAAATTCCAATAATTGATTTTCAGGTTTGAGCCATACTCAGGCCTGATCCAACTCCCCAGCCTTTTATGGGCCTAGAGGGAGAGAAGGGCACTAATTTCACTACTGCTTTATTTATTCATGGGGCCCATACACAAGGACCCATCCTCTATTTCCTTTTTTTTTTTAAAAAAAAAAAATCTATAATGAACTGCTTCTTTATATTATCATATTGCCTAATTGTAGATCTTAAGGGATAGCTGGATTGATTAGGAACCAAGCGAATAGGTTATTAGTTAGAATTTTCCTTTCTCCTCTTTGGAATTAAAAAACTTCTAATGTTGATTCTATTGGTGGGCTTTTTGCTGGCCCATTCCATGGCCTTAAGGAGAGAAACTCAACCTCAAAAGTCCACATCATCCTATGACAGCATGGGCCCAGTGATGGGCCTATTTCAACAGTTTTATGACTTGGACTCAAGTCCAAAATTGGTATTGCAATCATTTCAAAGCCACCAATAATTGCAAAATCAAGTAAACCTCTAGTCGTTTGTGCTTTGGAGCAAAGAGTTTGATCGAATTTCACTCACATTTAAGATTGAGGGTTTTTTTTTTTTTTTTTTTGGTTGAGAAAATTAAGATTGAGGGTTTTAAGAGACGGGAAAGACTATTGGTCTGTTTGGATTGAGGGAGAGAGAGAGGGAGTAGAGTAGATTTAGCATAAAAATAGCTTATTTTTTGTCAACTCTACTTCACTCCTCCTCCTTCCCCCTCCATCCAAACAGACTATATATCTTCATCATATAGCCTAACCATTGAGCAAATTACACAAAGAAAAGGAAAAAGAAAAAAAAGAGAAAAAAAGCAAGACCTCTAAAAATATGAAATACAAAACCTATAGGAGAGGCTGCAATTCTATATTGCACTAACTAAAAAAATTTAGAGAAGAGAAAAAGGGAAAAAAAGGAGAGTGGAAGAGTTTAGCCTAACCATTGAGCAAATTACACAAAGAAAAGGAAAAAGAAAAAAAAGAAAAAAAAAAAAGCAAGACCTCTAAAAATATGAAATACAAAACCTATAGGAGAGGCTGCAATTCTATATTGCACTAACTAAAGAAATTTAGAGAAGAGAAAAAGGGAAAAAAAGGAGAGTGGAAGAGTTTTTACTCACCATTGTTGAGATGAAAGTCGAAGAAGATAGAATTGAAATCTCTTCCTATTGATTCAACTCATTATTTTCTTTTTCTATAAGTATGTTTGGAACAGAGAAGAACAGAAAGATAGAAGATGAAAATGGCCGTCGGAATAGGCTAAAACAACCCAGCCAAAGTAAAGTTTCACCCTTGAAAGTTATTCCACATGATACATAGCTAAATACATGGAGTACCTCAACGTGTTTTTTTCTTTTTTCTTTTTCTTACATTTCTAACTTATGTGGATCCTTTCTCAAAAAAAAAAAAATTATGTGGATCAATGCACCCACAAAGGAAGATAAGGAAATTAATTAACATGAGGTTCATACCTAATTGCACCTTCACCTCCTTCACCTCTCTCTATATACCAACAATATTCAATGGGGTACAACTAATTTTTTTTGAACTATATCTACAAAACTAACAGTCATAACTATTGCTCTCCACTCCCATATATCTAATTACTCAACCTTTGATTAATTTGGAATTCCTCCATAAGAAGCACTAACCTCAAGACTTTAACAATCCTATATGACTTTTCTATAACATGATCATTGAAAAATTATAAACACATATATACGGAAAAAAAATGGTTTGAATATCCAGAAAACCCAAAATAAGTAAACATTTAAAGATCAGCTAGCCACGAATGTTTATGTACCCAAAATAAGTTAACAATTTTATTTTATTTTTTGGCTAAGTAACAAAACTTTTAATTCTCTATATCATTTTGTGGTTTTGTTATCTAAGTGTAAGACCATAGTTATGGTTGTATAGAGCAGTTATAATGTTTGACCAAAAGTCCTTAGACTCATATCTGACCCTCAACTCAAACTACCAGTCTTGCATAAACCATACGATTGGTAGATGGTTGACTTGTTGCAGACAAATTTTTAGTAGGTTGTGCTACAACTTCTTTGACCATTTAGTTCTTTTATTATTATTATTTATTATTGCGTAATATTTTATTCTAAACGATGTTTCCAAAATTTTCTGGTTCTAATAAACAATTAAACATTTAGCATACGTTGCTTGGGGATTATTACGCGTTTTGCTTTTTTGGTTGGGTCCCTTGACATTATTTATGACTCAGTCAAATTTCAAAAAATGCGCAGGTCAGCCGTGGGTCTCTGAGCATTATTCATAGTATAAAAATTATTTTGTTACAGTATTTTCAGTAATAAGATTTTAGTTTTTAACAAAATAAACAGTATCCAAACAAACTCTCAATAATTCAATCATGCATATGATAATAGCATACTATACTCATTGGAGTTAAAAAAAAAAAAAAAAAAAAGACATAAAGAAATAGGAATTTGAAATTGTACTAAAAATTGGCTGTTAATTAAGTACTAAAGTGGGATTTTTTTAATAAAAAAAATTATTATATTTTTTAAAGGGTCACACTGATTCATTTAATTTGGCTATATTCGGGAATCTTTTGGTATTGCATGCTCATACGTGCTTTGAAAACATTTCTGTATATTTTAATTCTGCAATCAAATTAGAGACCTTGTAGCTATTTCGTCACAATCTTTTTGTGTGTGAATTATTGTCCTTTTAACCATTATCTTGGTAATGTACATAGAAATTCAGACATAATACTGAAAATATAATCAAACTGGTTGGTGGGCAATGGATACAGTAGCTAGTTTTGGGTGGCATGTTAGATTCGGGCATGTAATAGTCTATAGTTTGGGCAAAATTCAATCATTTTCAATCAACTATATCATTATTATGCAAAAGTCTTGTATGCACCGGGTGCATGAGATACCATCTCCTATCAGTACTACCCTCCTAAGCGTTTATATTTTTGGATCCCAATCAAGTAGTTTTGGTGGGTCAAGCTTGGAACTTTCATCAAACACGTGTTGAGTGTCTTTCCATGCTATTGGAATTTGAGTGTCATAATATGACATAAAATTGGGAAAGAAAGGGAAAATAGATACCGTGTTGAATATCATTTCATGTCCCACATGTGTTACATATATTTTACAAAATATTCTGGTTTCCTTTACAACTTTTCGTCAATTACACCACAAAGGTAATAATAATTTCTTCTTTTCTTTTTGTTTTTTTTTTCCTTTGGGTTTGGGGGTTCTGAAAAAGGTGAACCTGCTTTCATAATTATTGTATTACATTTTTCTAATCATTGAGCCGCTAAATTTTTATATAATTTATTTTTTTTGAGGAAATTTTATATAATTTAATAATTTATTGGTTACACTAGCTTTTATATATTTTTATTTCTATCCTAGATTGAATACGATTTTTTCTGGATTTTTGTATCCTTCGTTGTTATTTTGACATTTGTCAGTTGTCACACATAACAAAGCCAATAGGTATGTAGATCCACTTATTCAAGCATAAAAGTAAACAATCAAATCCATTTGAGCTTCTTGAAGAACCACTCGATTTTGTTTAGAACTTTGTGTAATTTTAATTTGTCTCTAGTTTCTGTTTAATGAAGCCTTTTACCATTTTTTTTTTAAATTCGAGCTATGGGAAACAAAAATAATTATTATAGATGAAATAGGAAACATCATATTTCCCTAATCCCTACGCAACAAGTTGCTAAATGTTGAAATATGCTATCTTCAAACAACCCTTCTTCACCTTCTCATCAGTTCCTAGTGCTAAAACAAAAATTACTATCAAATTTTACTAAACACAACTTTCAAATGGAGTGTAATTAGTCCTACATCAACAATTTAGTAAGCAAAATTTTCAATCACTATTTATCTTGTATTTAAAAATTACCACATTAATTTATAAAACTTGTAATATTCTTAACAATATATATATATATATATATATATATTTTCTACAATGCTTTCTACGAAGCATGTTTCAACCCTTTTCGACAACCAAAAACTTAGGTGGGTCTGAAGTTAAAGGTCAGAGACTCGTGAGGGTGTGGTTGTTTTTGTCTTAACATGAGAAATAGAGTTCGCATTTGCTACAAAGCATATACTTCTCTGAACTTAATTATAATCTCGAAATGATCAACGAAAGTACACATAAAAAGTCACTCGTAAGGGAAGACGGAGACTTTGGAGGGCCTAACTTTTATAAAAAAACAGAGACTTTAGTCCTAACACATTAAAGGGCACGTATTGCCTTGTATATATAAGAGAAACAGCAAAACGCATTACATAAACAACTTTGTTCAACGAAGAAAGCAATTATTTTAACATCCACAAACAACTAGGTAAAGTTTTTTCATAACTCTAAAAAGGAGAAAAATAGCCCTTGTCCATGCTTATATATTCATAATAATTAAGAACCATGATAAAAAAAGAAAAAAGAAAAAAAAACAGAGGAAGACCAGAATAACAAAAAGCTTTGAAAGTTGAGACTATATATGGTGAGTGACTTACCCGGAAACCTTGAAACATGAAATCTTTCATTTGAAATAAGCCCTTTGGTGCCCTTTGAGCTCTTTCCATGAAATGCATTGCTCTAAATATCATCACTCAATGATCAAATGGGGTATTGTGTGTCTAAGTGAGTTGAGCTAGAAAAAAAATATAGAGAGTAGAAGAGGTATTATAAACAAAGAGAAAATTAAAACTCTTCTGTAGCAAGAGTTTCTTATATTTGTACATAGCACCAGGCCAGAGAACTAATATATGGGCCATGCTTTCTAAGAGTGTAAGGACACTTGTAGGTTACATTTTGGGTAAGCAAAATTGGTACTATTCAATGAGGTAGTGAAATGGGGCATTTTGGTTTGGATTGACCGGTAGATTTGAAATGCCCATGTGAGGGAATACCGGCTGAGATTGTAAAGCAAATCTAGGAGGACCAACCAAACGTTCTAACCAAAAGGGTCAGTATTTGTTAGACAGACCAACCTTTCTTTTCTACTGTTACACACTTGGCCCTTCTCAACTGCCTATCAATCAGGATGCTAAATCTGTCTTTGCCAAAGTTCGTCTCTTTTAGAACCTAGCCGTCCTGCCCTAAAACATCATTTACTACTCTAGTGTTATGAAAAAGAATGAGTTTGTACACGATTTCGACGCGGATTGTGGATTCAAGTTATGTCTTTAGTATTAAAGAAATGATATGTCTTTAACATTTTCACAACTAATCCTAAGTAGCAAGTTGTTACTCGTTGTTACTAATGGGTAAAAAAATAGTTTTAATGGTGAGTTCCAAATTAGAATCAATAATAATTTGCCTTTTAGAATTTGTAGTGAAAATATTGTGAAAATGTTGTGAACGTAATATTTCTCTTAATTTTATGCTAAGAATTTTGTAACTCAATTAATATTATTTTCAACAGAGAGAGTTTGAATCTTACTAATTAAATCAATGATATCATAAAATATTCATAACAAAGATAAATGAAAATGTTGATAACGTAGCATTTTTCTTAATTTTATGCTAAAAGTTTTGTAAATCGACTGAGAGCGTATGAATCTCACTGATTAAATCAATAATATCATAAAATATTCATCATCTGAGATAAAGGAAAATTGTTGGGGAGATATTAAATATTTTTTTTTTATACATTGTAAGAATCAGAAGGGTTTTGAAAGAGTTTTGAAAGTATGTCAACAAAAGAACAAACAGGGTCTGGCCATGTAATCGGGGGTTGTACTAGGTACTAACTGCCATGTCACAAATAATGACAAGAAAACGGGATAAGACTAATACACATCCACTATGTGGCTTAAGCCAACTGAAAATTTGCACGTGAAAGTTTTTAATAAATTATGAACTCGTTTGCAAAAATTATGGAAAAATTTTGTTGCCACAAACTATTGCACAATTTTGTGTACAACTCAGTCATATAGGTGAGTTGTGCACAAAGTTGTACACTAGTTTATAACACCAGTACTTCTCAAAATTATAACGTTTCCTTATTTGACCTTAATTAAAAGCTATAAGCTACTATAACTCTCTTTTTTTGAGAAGAATTAAAATCTATAACTCAAAATAGGTTATATAAGCAGGTGTATGCATACATTATTATACACATTAATATTATACAAGCGTAGATGAATAGCTTAAGAACCTTTCGTAATGTTTTATAAAAAAAAAAAAGAAAAAAGAAAAAGGAAATTTGGTAACATAAGTACAATAAAATGAATTTTGAATTAGAAGATAATAATTAATAAGAGCATTGACATTAGGTGAGCCAAATGCTTAAAAATACTAAAATTTTAGAATTTGGCACACCAAACACCAAAAACATTCCTTATTAGATGTGCCAATTTTTTTGCAACACAATACAATTCTACTAATAAAATGATACTGAAGCATGTTGTAAAATCGAATAATAATTTTTTTATTCTATCTTCTCTCTTTCTTATTTATTTTTTTTTATCTCTTCTTTCACATGGACAGATTCACCAGGCCATCTCTCTCTCTCTCTCTCTCTCTCTCTCTCTCTCTTCTGGGCTAAGATCGGAATTCTCTTCTCCCTCTTATATTTTTTTTCTCTCTCTTCTCTCACACTTGTAGAAAGACTTTTTTTGTTTTTGTTTTTTTTTTTTTTTTGAGATTGGTGTTTCCAGCGATGATGGGGCTGAGATCGATGGCTTTTTGGTTTCCCTCTCCTACACACCAACAAAGCCACCATCAGTGGCTGCCGGCATCTCTCTTTTCCATCTTCTTCTTTTCCTTGTTTACCTTATGGTGTTTGTGTTTTGGTTTTAGGATGGGTTTTGTGGTGGTTTTGGTGTCTTAGGTGGTAGGTTCCGATGGTAGTGGTGGAGGGTTGTGGGGTGATGCCCGGTGGTGGTGGTGGACGTGGGGTGATGGACAGTGGTGCTTGGATTTGGTTTGGTTTTTGATTTTACTAATTTTTTAATATAAATGAGTTATTATTATTATTATTTTAATGTGGTGTAATTTTAAAATAGAAGACGTGATGTATAGCGTATTATAGAATAATGTGCTAAAATTGATAAAGTAAGTTTTGGTATGGTAAAATGGCAATTGACATAGCACGCTTAGTGCTAGTGCTCTTGCTTGTTGTTTTTGTTTACCGTATAGATAATTATAACTTTAGATATACGTTTTTGCTTAAAATAAATGGATAAGGACGTCCAAGATTTTGGATTAAGTGGACTATATTAAAATGAAATAATGAAGAAAAAGTTAATTCCAAAATTATTTTATATAAAGATATAATTAATTAATTTATTAAACAAAAAATTTGATTGACATAGAAAATATATTGTAAATGTAATTTTTTTCCTGTGCTAGGTTTCAATTTTTTTTTGCTCGAACTGGATTTAGTATATAATTTAAGATACTACATATATATATATAGTCCATTAGTATATCAATTAAGAGATTAATTTAAATATGATATATTCAAAAAAAATAATTTAGAATATTTAAAATTTAAAAAAAAAACTTAGAAGTATTAATAGTATAATCATATACTTGAATTTTTTTATTTTTATTTTTTATGTATGTCTTTAATTTTTTTTAAAAGATTATATGGCATTATTATTTTTGAATTAACTAAAAAATATTAAGTGGATATTGTGATAATATACTATGTTATAATTTGAAGGTGTGTGGGTTCTTTTTTTTTTAGGACACAAGCCCAAGTAGAAACAAGGATCCTGAGTCCAATACTTATTGTTTAAAGGGACTGGGCTTGATTCATCGCAGCTAAATTAGGTTGATTTCGAACCAGGTGGTACACAGAGCACGAATTCTACAACACATACATGCTAACATACAAGAAATATATGCACTGAACAGCAAGAAACAACAAAGGAACGAAATGATAAAGAAGGAACATAAAATAAAGTGTTAGGGATCCTTAATGTAAAATACTTCGTTACTTTCTTTATTATGTAATACATATACACTACACTCACTAGGACATGTTACAAGGTCTAAATAAGTTCAAAAATCACAGACTTAGATGGCCCTTCAGGCCTCTAAGACTTACAAAATTTGAATCCCTTTGAATCCAAGTGTGTTCTCTAGTGGCTGCTTGAGGATATCGGACGGTATTTCCCTCTCTTTTCTCTCTTTTTGAATTCTTACAGAGTTTTATCAAGGATTTTTACTCTAATTCCCTATTGCTGACTATCTTTCATTGCTGGCTGCTTCCCCTTTTATAGTGTCATCCTTGGGTTTCTGAGGTACCACTGATTCCCTCCATTTGCTCCCCTAGGTACCAGAACCAATGTTGGGCCAGCAACATTGGTGGCTGGTCCCTTCCTCATTCCTCATTATTTTCTTCTTTTGAGGTTCTTTCTTCAAAAAACCTCTTGCTGACTTTCCCGTTTTGGGGGGTCCTAGAAAGCTGGCTTTTTGTTCTTTCCTTCTCCAAGGCTTCTAGATTCCACTTTTTTTTTTTTTTTAGACCCACATTTTTGGTTGCTTTCCCTTTTGTCATTTTTCCTAGGTGAGCTGATTCCTTTCTGCTAGGTTGAAAGATCCCAAGCCACATTCCTTCTTGGTTCTTCTTCTTGGATTCCCCGAGGTACCAGGCTCTTGCTCATGAGTTGTTGGTTCCTAGGCCCTCTGAACCTTTTTTTGCATCATTGGGTGGCTAATAGAGACATATATGTTCTTGTTCCTTGTGTTTCTTGGTAATCCCCCCCCTGAATTGTCTTAATCCAAACTTGGCTTTACTGTATGTCCTAAGGATTCCAGGCTCCTGTATCCTGGCCCAGTTATTTTCCTGGGATCCCCAGCGATTTTTCTGACCTTTGATGGCTGGGTTGGGCTTTTTCTTTCTTTTATTTTATGAGGCCTGAAATTTGCCCATTTATGGATTTAAGTCCCTCTTTATGGACCCATAATGGGTTTGGATCTCTTCCCTTTTTTTTTTCTTTACTGGAAGCCTAAATGCTTTATTTTTTTTTTTTGGCAAAAATGCAAAACTGACATTCTAACTTTCACCTTTTTTCATTTCAGTCCTCTAACTTTCAGTTTTGTCAATTCAGTCCTTTAACTTTCAATTTTTGTCAATTCAATACTCTGTTAAACTTTAGTTAACTGCTGCCGTTAGACCTACTGAAACGAAGCCGTTTGCAAGTTTTTTATTTTATTTTTTATTATTATTTTTAAATTCAAAATTAAAAGAAAATAAGAAAAATCTGAAAAAAGGGGGGGGGGGGGACGACGTCCCTTAAATCAAAACAAAACAAAGAAACCCAAATCCCTAACCCATGTAACTTTGAGAGAGAGAGAGAGAGAGAGAGAGAGAGAGAGACTGAGTTGATCACTGGCATTCGGTATCGGAACCTCTTCGACATGATGGTAGACGTGGTGGTTAGCGCCATGGCCGTCGTCGGCTACAAGAATATTTTGGTGGTCGTGGTCGAGACTGGGTGGTTGAGCTCCGGTGCCGACTCAAGCGAGGTCGAGGCTAATCCGGCTTACGCCGAGCTGTATCTTAAGAACCTTCTAGAGCATTTGAGATCGGGGACCAACACACTACTGAGGAAGGAAAGAATGGCGGAGGTGTATATATACGAGCTGTTTGACAAGGAAGTGAAGCAAAGGAATGATCGAAATTGTGGGATTCTGTATCCAAATATGACCAAGAAGTACAAGATCTAGTTCTCTGGGTGTGGGTGCAATGGAATCATCAATCACCAAACTGGTTTTGTTTTTCCTTATTTTCTTTTTATTCCGAATTAAAAAAAAAAAAAAACTTGCAAAACGACGTCATTTCAGTGGGTCTAACGGTAGCAGTTAATTGAAGTTTAACGGAGTATCGAATTGACAAAAATTGAAAGTTAGAGGACTGAATTGACAAAACTGAAAGTTAGAGGTTTGAAATGAAAAAAAAAATGTGAAAGTTAGAGGGTCAGTTTTGTATTTTTGCCTTTTTTTTCCTAGGTTTCAATTCTTTGCGTTATTTTGGGCCTTGGTACAACATTGTGATTTTTTGGATCTCAACAGAAGGTTACATAGTAAAAATTAGTTTCAATAAAGAAGTTTTAAGTTTGAAATATTATTTTAAAAATTTGGAATCTTGATATTTTAATAAAATCTAGGGGTGGAGGGCAAATGCCCCCAAGATTCTTATATATTGGAAGAACTTGGTAGTACCACATAAATATATAAGGCTGTTATGTTCTTTATCTATATATATATGGTTGTTCACCATTAATTGCATAGTTGACTATTTTGGGCATCCATGCCCCACATTGTCTTGGAGAGCAAAAAAATTCTATGGACGCAAACTTTGTCACATTTTCATATTTCAAATGGTGATTGAATTACTTTTTATTAAATATGTAAATAACGTAATCTAATTTGTTACAAATTGCCAAATATACCAACTACGGTAAGCTTCCTGTTAAATCGTAAAATTTTCTCAGGCGGCTAGGTGTGACCACACCCATGGGTGCGACATTTTGTCCATTCGGCAATCTGAGAAAGCAACTGAACCGAGACAGAAACACATGACTCAAGGGTCAAAAGTCAAAGTACTAATGATGAAAATATGGTACTTGAAGGATGCAACCTACCATTCTTCTGTGCTGAACTTATAATACAATCCATAAATCAAAGTGATAAGAATTAAGAAAGTCAACCAGAATATGAACACAACCAAATATGCTTAACCGGGAGGACCAAAAGCTAAAATAGTGTAAGCCAATCACGGAATAGTTGTGAAAATGAGCATGAACTTAATTATGGGCATAAAATTTTTTATAGTGTTATGCACAAAATTTACGCTTTACATTCTTCTAAAATTGTTTTAAAAGGGCCAAAATAGTAGGCACGATACAATTACCTCAGCTTTGATTGAATTAGTGGTCTTATCGGCCAAAAGGGCCAAAATGACTCACGTTCCAACCTAACCAATATAATTATAAAAAAGCATTTTTTTTATATATAAAAAATTATTTTATCAGGCTGGTACTGATGTTAGTTTAGTTGATTTTGACTTGGATATTGACTTTGGTCGAGACTTGATTTTCTAAGAAATGATGTAAAAACTACCCCCAAAAAAAAAATCAACTAACAACTCCTCACAGAGATGGGCCTGGGCCTGGATTCAAGTGGTGTCTCCGGGCTCTCTCATTTGAGTGGCTAACAGGTTCGATCCCACTAGGATAATTTAGTCCCCTTTATTTACTGTAACCAAAAAAAGAAAAAAGAAAAAGGAAAAAAAAAGAAAAGGAATGTATATATACATACAGTAAATACTCCGTTTGTTTCTATGGAAAATTTTGTATAAAGATAGTTTTTCGTGTTTTTCAGTGTTTGGTAGTATTAAAAAAAATAAGTCAAAGAAAAACTATCTTTGGTTAACATAAAAAGTATGACTTATTTTTAGAGATTGTTTTCCACTAATTTTTTTTGGAAAACAATTCTATTTCACAGCAAACTAAATAAGGAAAGTTAGGAGGTTGTTTTTCAACTCATTTAAAATTACTACCAAACATTGAAAAATGAAATAGTTTTATTGAAAATAATTCTTGGAAAATGACTAATTTTCTAGAAAACATCATTGTTGAAACAAACAGAGCGTTTACATGATCAGTTTTTTTATATTTTATTTTATTATTTTTTTAAGAATGACTTTGTGTAACAAAAAATGTTTTTTTTTTTTTTTGAGAAGATTTTTGTTGTTTGTGTAACAAAAAATGTTAATACTTATTTGGAAATTGGAACCATACTTTAATTTAAGCCTTAGTTAAAAAATTCCTGAAATATAGGTATAGCTTTGCATAAGAAAGCAAGCAGTAACTTCATGGGCATTGCTTGGTCGTTTCAAGGGGTCCTACACTCCTACTTATACCGTAACTTTTTCTTAAAAAAAAAAAAAACCCAGAATTAATCTTTCATTTAAATTTGAAAATGGATAGAATCAGAATATATACAAAACTAATTCACCAGAGCAGGAAAAGGGGTTTTACTTATATCATACCAAAATGATGTCTACTTGTTACTTTCTTCGCATATGATAGATAATAAGCAAATGAGCAATGTTATATATTAGAGGCACAATTTTTTTTACGTGTTAAAGTGATAAATTGTGATTAAAATAAAATTATTTTTATTTTGTATATTAATCACAATAGAACATGTCAGTTGTTGTGAAAAAAAATATAAATTTTTTTATACCCTTAGTTACTTGAACAAAAATCAAGGGATTTATTTATTTTCATCTTCTATGTAATATTTATAAATTATGATTTTATTAAACCTTATGTTGCTTAGAAAATAAACTTTTCTACTTGGACATACAGTAAATTTAGGAAGAAAGTTTCATATCTGTTTTCAACTTACTTATTTGGATCTTATTAAAAAAAAAAAAAAACTTAATTATTAGGAAAGGTGCATGATTAATAAATATGTCCCTCTAATTAACATGCGGCATTTGCACATTTGTTATTAATTTCGGATCTTAGAAAATATTAGTTAAAAAAGAAGAAGAGAAAATTAACATAGGGATTTATGTGATGTCTACATCCACCGCGAGAGCACGTAGCAAAATTTTTGACTATATGCGAAAATAAAGGAATTACAATGAATTTATAATATCTTCAAATAGAAATCCGGAAAATTATTGTGTACTCCCGGAGTACCATAAATGTGTATTCCATTCTTTCATATGAATAGTGGGTCCCACTAATTAAATTCATGGTGGGACCCACTATTCATTTAAGAGGGAGGAGTATGTATTTATGGTACTCCGGAAGTACCTAATAATTTTCCGAAATCCTAACTCAATATATTAAAAATTACCCAATATACCTTTCCATACACCCTTCCAACCTATAATTCGACATAAGTAAACATAAAATAAATTAGCTTAAAATAACAAATTTCATTAGCTTTTATCGGAGAGATAACACTTTTAGAAAACTTCAATTAAATAGTTTTTTTTATTTTATTTTTTATTTTTTATGGAACAATTAAATAGTTAATATAATATATAAGGACACCATTTAACTTAAAAGCTTAAGCTTTTAAATTTTTGGAAATTGTATGATATAAGACTAGTTATACATGGGTTTCTTTAGCATCATCTCTGTTTGAAATTCTTATATATACTATCGATTTTTATTAAAAAATAATAATATTTAATTTAAATTATAAATGCATTAATTTTAAAATGATTTTTTTTTTGAGCAGGTAATTTTAAAATGATGTGATTACGGGCAAGTACTAAAATTTGGCGGAAAAGTTAGCGAAATCAATGCTGCATGTAGTACCGCTCTCAAGTCTGCATATAGTACCGCTCTCACTTTCACATTGCTTTTCATTTATAGCTTTCTCATTTTATCGCAACAGATGCTTGTGTTCAGTCTTCAACGCATAGCAAATAGCAACGCATAGCAAGTCCATCGAGTGTGAACCACCTGCAGAGAAGGAGAGAGGAGAGTCAGATTGGACGGCGGCTTGAGCTCGTGATAACTTCGGAATTAATGCATGCGAATTGAACGTGTACGCCCACCGGATCAGGATACCATGTATATATAAGGTCCACTATAATACCGCTTTCAAGTCAAGTAGCATGTTCTAGAAAAAAAATCTAGTGACAAGGATTTTATGCTATTGATCTGTTTGGATATCGCTTATTTGGGTGAAAATTGAAAATTATAAAAAAATTACTGTTCACTCTGTGATTACTGTTCATGTTACTGATCTGTTTGGATACCGCTTATTTTGCTGAAAACTGAAAATTATAAAAAAAAATTAAAAAAATTACCGTTCACTCTGCGATTATTGTTCATCTGCTTTGGTGCATTGTTCATGGGATTTGGTGCATTGTTCATATCCCATGAACAATGCACCAAGCGCTGGTCCAAAAAAAGAAGAAGAAGCTGAAAACGCAAAAAAGGCTAGACGCAGGGAGTATCCAAACGCTCACTACATCTAAAGCGTGAAAATCTAGGATGCATAGACACTACATTTGTGGTGTCGTATGTAACGGTGTTTTATTTACTGTATTATTTTATAATTTTTCAAAAAATGCTTATGTTGCTGCATTATACCTGTGTCCATTTTAGTTGAAACTTGAAAATACTGAAAGTGTTTTCTAAAAAAAAAAAAACATTTTATGTTAAAACCAAAAAGAGTTTGGGTATTTTGAAAATGTTTTGGAGGTTGAAGGAGCTATCTTGGTAATTTTAGAGTTTACAGATTATTTTGGTTAGGCTCTAAGGTTGTGTTTGTGATTAGAGTTTAAAGTCAGCTTATTTTACTATTTAACTTATTTTTGCTATTATTCAGTTTATTTTTGTCACTATTTATGGGTCCCACTACACTTTTTGGTAATATTCATAAGTCTCACTATACTATTTCAGTTAACTTTTACTTTTATCTATAGTAATTTTAACAAAAAATTTTCAATTTTAGCTAAATAAACTATTCCTAAATGAATCCTAAGTATATTTTGGCCATTTTAAATGTATCAATGGGGTTATTTTAATCATTTTAGAAGAGTTTGGTTATTGAAGGGATTTGAAACCTTTTGTTTGAAGAGCGAAGATATTTTATGCATTTTTTGGGGAAAACATTTTGCACATCTCAAAATTGTATTTTCATGATCAATTAAAAATATATTCAGTTTGACCAGAATTTTGTGCCATGTCAAACTTTTGAAAATACTGTAAATGTTTTTGAGAAAGCATTTTGCATATTATGACATATGCATGACTTTACATTATTGTCGTAATCCATGCTCACTTCAAAAAGAAACGAGATTTTTTCTGTTTACCAAAAAAAAAAAAAAAGAGCTTTTTTCTCACTGGAACTTCTAGCTACTTTCCTAATTAATGTAACAGGTTGAGTTTTATAGCTGAATGGACTTCGTTGTATTGAGCAAAAGAAATAAAGAGTTGTATGGAAGCACAAAAAGGCATGGAGGAAATTAGAGAGGAGAGAAGTCTTAATTATCCGATTAGGAGAGCTGGAACTGTTCGGAAGAGAACAAAAACAAACATATCGAAGTGCAAGTGTAATGTCATGATCAGTTGCAACAATCATCAAAGGTACGTGTTGTGTTGCCTTAATTATTCTTTCATTTTCTTGTAAGTGTCTGTCTTAAAATAGGTTTATTCTTTTGGGTTATTTTCCATAATTATTCTTTTGGACAAAATTTAGTTATAAAATTGGTTGTAATCTAAGATTACAACATTACCCAATATCATTAACATTATAAAATTGGTGAGCTTTGATTGTTTTATATCCAAGAGTGTGCACGCACTCTCTTTATGTGATTTTTTTTAAAGTGTAAATCCCGTAAAAAGATTAAATTCTATAAGGATTTGGTGTAAACATTTTGGTTTACATCATCAAAAAATGACACGTCACAGTATCATATTACTAAAATATAAATACATTTGATCGCATATGATAACATATCAATAAATATTATATTTCATGTTTTAAGTAAAATGATGATGTGGTGTTATTAGGTATGACAAGATGTATTGAATTTTAAATAATAAGCTGATGCGACAATCTTTTATTGGATAATGTAAAATATAGGTTTTATACCCATATTTACCGAATTCGGACTCTCTTAAAAAATTTGGAGATATAATATATGTTAGAAGTGAGGACATTCTTAGAAATTGTGGATACTTTATGTTGGAAACTATGGAGAATATGTGAAGTAATAGTTTAAAATAAATCTCAAGCTTCAGTTCATCTAATCTATGTATTTATTTATGTTTAATTAATTGTGCAAAGGGAGTATGAAGTCAGTTCCTCCACACCTTTGCATGCGGTTTTTGGCTTTCTTATCATGCTCTTACTTGCCCTGGTTGGAATACACTTTCAAGGCTTGAACATGTCTCCACTCTCAAAACATTATGCAACAATGGTGCTCTTTATCATAGCAGTAGTCATTTACAGCATTGCATTTGCTGGGATAAAACTAGGATCTCACAACACAAGCTACCTCCCAATATTCAACTTCATTTGTCTCACTTCTGGAACTCTTGCATGTGAGCTGCTTGTGTCCATCCTCATCGCTCCCTTCTGGTTGCTCATTGTTAATTTATGTGCAATCCTTTTAGAGGTTTTGCGTCGCTGGTACAAACAAATTCTTGAGTCAGGTGCCTTGTTACAAAAGATTTATCAATCAGCTTTCAAAGCATTCACAGGGTTTATTTTGACTCAATGTGGCACAAGGAAAGAAGAAGACGATGACTTTCAGAATGTAGATATCGTGTAATGGGCGAATACAAATCCTCTGTACTATATATTTTGTGTTCTACTTTATATTTCATTAATTACAATTTGTTACATCTTTATTTTTTTTCTATTTTAAACTTTGTCTATTTTTTAAGGAAATTTAAATAAATACATGGCAAGTTGTGATTGGTGGAATATAAAGTAGAACACAAAAAATAGTACAACGGATCTGTGTTTGTTATGGGCTCATTTGAGTTCCTATTGTGTTTCTTTGTACATTAAATTTATGCTATTAATGATAACTTATAATTAATGCAACATTGCTTTATATAGAATCATTATTGATATTATTTTTATTTACACCAATCACAAACTATGACCTTAAAAATTATTAAAAATATGGTAAAAATTTAGTGTAGACGCAGGGGGGCTCCATGTGTATCTTAAGATGGTAAGTTGTGATTAGTGGGATATAAAGTGGAATACAAAAACTGGTATAACGGATTTGTATTTGTTATGGGCCCATTTGAGTTCCTATTGTGTTTCTTTGTTCATTCAATTTATGCTATTAATGATAACTTATAATTAATGCAACATTACTTTATATAAAGTCATTATTGATATCATTTTTATTTACACCAATAAAAAACTATGACCTTAAAAATTATTAAAAATATGGTGAAATTTTAGTGTAGACTTAGGGGCGGCTCCATGTGTATCTCAAGATGATCATAAGATCACCTTGACTTCCCAGAAAAAAAAAATGTATATATATACTTGCAAAATACACACACACATTAAAGTAACCTATTTTAACCACCTTAATAAAAACATTAACCACCTTGACTTGAGAATTATAAGAATTTCGGTTCAATAAAAATAAAAGTAATACTATATTCATAATATTTTTACAATAATGTCACAAAATTTTTTTGCTTCTCTTTTGTTGTTTCTTTCTTTTATTTTCTTTAAATGTTTGATTTGACTTGTGTTTTGTGGGTGAGGGTTAAACTCAAATGGGTTTTGTTTTCTGGGTTTGAGATTCTATTTTTATGAATTTTGTTTTGTTGGTGGGGTTAAATTCAACTGGATTTTATTTTATTTGAAACAAGAAGACCACCAAAACAGCAAAACAGTAAACACCAAAAAAAAAAAAATGAAGAAGAAGACCTTAGACCACCAGCGTGTGGGTTCGTGCAAGAGAGATAAGGAAATAAAAAGAAAAAGAAGAAAGAAGGAGACACTCAGTGGGCGTTTCGTACAAGAGCCGAAAAAAAAAAAGCCATTTAGAAGAGAAGAAGAAGTTGTCTGTTCGCGTCAGTGGGTCCCATGAATTTTGATATATTTACAATTGGTAGAATTTTTTTTTTTTTTTTAAATTTGGTACCGTTGAAAAAAAAAAAAAAGTTTCTCATATACTTTTAATTTGTAATTTTATAATTAAAATATGTCACATCATATAAATAAAATGTCAAGTTATTCTCTGATAGCAACATAAATAACACTATTAATGATAGTTAGTAAAAAGATTTATATTGGTCATTTTACAAACTTGAGGGGCTAATTGTGTATGCTTCAAATTTGAAGGACCAATTGCATACACAAGGTAAACTTGAGAGAATAATATTGTAGTTTCTCATAAAAAAAAAAAAAATAATATTGTAGTTTTGCCAAACAAAAAAAAAAAAAAAAATCGTCATTTTTTTGGTTTATCGGTGCGTCACCTCCAACTGTCTATGTTTTCGAGCTCTCTTAAATAGCAATTATCGGAATGAAGAAGCCTAAGCATACAGCAAGTGTATGCAGCAAAAGAAATATAGAAAGTGGTATGATGGAAATTAGAGAGGAGAGAAGTCTTGGCTCAATCTCACTAACATTACGGAAGAGAACCAAAACAAACATATCAATTAAGTGCAAGTGTGATGTCCATCTTAATTATCATCAAAGATATGAAAGGTATGGTCTTTAATTTGTTCATTTTCTTAAGTGTCCGTATTCGAATGGGTTTCTTCTTTTATATACATTTTTTTGAAATCTCTCTCTAGTCTCTACAACCCTAGTGAGGTTCCAGGAAGAGCTTTGGCTAACCATCTTGAGTGAAGTTCCATATGGAGAGTTTGAGATTGCTTTTTCTAAGCTACTACCATGGAGAGCTTTTGGTTGGTGGCCATCTTGATTGAGGTATACCATGGATAGCTTTTGGTGGCTATCTTGAGTGAGGTCCCATGGAGAACATTTGGTGGTCATCTGAGATTCTGAGTAAGCCGGCTGGGTTTGGCATGCATTTTACGTACTATTTCATATGCCCATTGCTTTTGCTTAAAGGTTAAACCTATTACACACCTGTCGACAGGTGTGTACACAAGCGTGTAGCAAACACTACTCATTTAAATGGGTCATCTAAGCATGCATCGATCCAAACGTTAACACCAATCTCCAGTAGCTTGATAGTTGGCCACCAATAATTCTATGACTACACTAGTTACCGTATTATTTTTCATAATTATTTTATGTGGTAAATTGTGATGGATCATTTGTTACTTTCACCTATCACTTTTTCTTTAATACTTATAGCCTACTATATCAAAGTTGTGCTAAAAATATATATGGCTAGATTTTTCGTTTGCCACCTTTTGGTCCCATATCACACTTTATTTTCATTGTTTTCTCTAGGAGCTTCCATATAACAACTCAATATTATGTTACGGACATAAAATATCTCATAATATATTTTACAACCATTGAATTGACAAATTTTTATAAATTTTATCTAAACTAAGATTATCTATTTATTTATTGTTAATAATTTACCATGTGAAAATATATTGTGTTTCAGCTCTATACCCATGAGTCAATCATAGCATGCGAGCTATACACATTAATGCGATTTATATTGTTTGAGAGGGTAAGTACATGTATTAGCCGAAATATCCGAAATATGATATATCTTTTCCTTTACCACGGGCCCGTGTTAAATTTGTTGCGTATAAACTTTCTACAACATTTTTAATTAGTAGGGCCAGAGGAAGAGCCGCACGTCAGCCTGTCAAATCTTTCTCTAATGTGAAAACTACGAGCTTGTCGTTGACGAGGAAGAAGTTGGTCAGAGTCAGGAGCTGAGGAGTCCCTTCTTTGGGTTGTGTTTGTTAGACAAGATAGCTAGGATAAGGTGGCCAATTGTTTGTCAATCATACACAGGAAAAGGTGGCCCATTGTTTGTCAATCTTACACATGTTTGGACGTAGAACATCTATGGGGGCAGAGTTTAGACCATATTAACAAACATGAGAAATTTCGTCCCACACTAAAAATAAGAAATTTTCATATATACCGGTCTTATATATGTATCTCTGTTACCAACATGTGGGCCTTGTATTTTGCTGTTGGAATTTTTAGATTTTCTTTTGCTCGAATAAACACATATGAGAGCATCCACAGCAGTGAGATTTTCTTTTGCTGAATAAACACATATTAGAGCATCCACAGCAGTGGAACTAAAAATTTAGCTTTTTAGCTCTACAAAAAGTTACTTTATCTATTTTATCTACACACATGCTGTAGCAGTGAATCTATTTTAACTTTTAATACAATAAAATAATATAAACATCATAATAAAATAATATATCCCCTACAATAAAATAATATATCCCACTACTCAAAAAACATCCACAATACCAACCACAACGACCACCACCACCACCACCACCATTGCCGCCGCCACCACCATTCATCAACTAGAGAAACCCAGACACCATTCATCAACCATCAACAAAATCAAAACCCATTCATCAAAATAAAAATAGAACCCATCAACATAAAACCCAATCAGAGAGATAGCAGAAAGATAGAGGCGGAGAACAAAGAGATCAATTGGCGTTGGGCAGGGGCTTGGGTCGATGGCGAGTGGAGGAATTGAAGCTTGCAACAAGAAGAAATGAAGAGTGTGAGGACTGACTGACGGAGAGAGGAGCAACGGGTAGAAATGGGGAAGGAGGAGAAAGAAAAAAAAAAATTCTAATCAAGTGTAAACACAAAATAAAATAATATATATATTTTTTACCTTTGAGTTACAGTGCACATCTAAAAATAAATGTGCACTGTAGCTGAGAAGCAAAAAATTTTGCTTATAGCTCCACTGCTGCACTCTTCTTTTGTGATCAGTGATGCTAAAAAATAGCCATATAACTATTTAGCACCACTGCTGTGAGTGCTCTTAGAGTCATTCTATAACTATAAAGGTCAAGCAGTTCATCTAATTTATATGTTTATTTATGTTTAGTTGTGCAAGTGAGGATGAAGCCAGTTCCTCCACACCATTCCATGCGGTTTTTGGCTTTCTCATCATGCTCTTACTTACCTTGGTTGGAGTACACTTTCAAGGCTTGAGCATGTCTCCACTCACAACACATTACGCAACAATGGTGCTCTTTATCATAGCCGTATTCATTTACAGCACTGCATTTGCTGGGATAAAAGTAGGACCTCACAACACAAGCTACCTCCCAATATTCAACTTCATTTGTCTCACTTCTGGAATTATTACATGTGAACTGCTTGTGTATATCCTCATCCCTACCTTCTGGTTGCTCATCATTAATTTATGTGCAACCCTGGTAGAGGTTCTGCGTCGTTGGTACAAACAAATTTCTGCGCGCCTTATTGATGATCTGGTGCTCGATACATCAAGTCATTTGTTACAAAAGATTCATCAATCAGCTTCAAAAGCATTTGCAGGGTTTACTTTGACTCATTGCAGCACAGAGAAAGAAGAGGACAATGGCTTTCAGAATGCAGAAATCGTGTAATGGGCCCATTTGAGTTCCTATTTATTGTTGTGCTTCTTTGTTCATTCAAATTATGCTATTAATGCAATAAATTTCACAACTTATTAAGATGACAACTTGTAGTTCCTTTATAATATGTGTAGTAAAAAAGAAAAAGAATATATATATATATATATATATATAGATAGATAGAGGGCATGAATTATAATATGGAACCAGAATTTCAGTTCAAAGGGCAAAATTAAAAGATAATTAATATATCAATTCAGGAGGACAAAATTAAAAGACAACATAAAAAAAAATAGCCTAAAGAAAATCAATCGATATTAATAATAAGTAAATAAACAATTGTAAACAACTATAATTTATAATTGTTATAACATTTTGTTGTGTCCTAATATTACTTATTATTATTATTATATTATATTGTGTATAATATTATTATAATATTATTACGAGGCCCATTAATTGAGTTGTTGTGGCTGGTTTGAAAGGAAAAAAAATTGGGAATGGGAGAAACTATTAAAGGATAGTGTGAATAATGTGATGTTATTGGTGTGGTGAAATCATATGTGACAGTGACATTATTGTTTATCTAAAAAACATTTTATAAGGAGCCAAGGGGGCACTTGCCCTCTCTTCCCCCTTGGCTCCGCCCCTGATAATATGAATGGGAGAAGAGGAAGGAGGTTTCTTATATATAGTGGATCTATAGTCAGATTTTGCTAGCTTGTACTGGTCCTGAATTCCTAATGCTTTGGATTAATGAAAAACAAAGAAGGTTGTTTAGTATCTTTAGTTCACCTTCACGTGAATGTTAAATTTAAAAAATCAATCCAACGGTGGGTGCATATTCCAAATTGCTAAGTTTGTTCAAATTGTGGGTGTAAATTATAAGTTCTTTAGTTTGAGGTGCTAAACGCAAATACCCCTAAAAAAGATACACCTGATTTTCTCTTAACGATTAAGTTGACCTAAAGTCTAAAGAGACCTTAAAAAATATAAATATTCAACTAATCCACACCTGTACCCCTTCTAAAAGAGAAGTAACTTTTGGTTAATAAATGATTAAATTCAATGGTGCCTATGTATTGAAAGCTTTAACCACTTCAAAAAGTGTTGCCAACTTGTACATGAACAAAATCAAGAAGCCCTTGAATTTTGATAAATGTCTAAATTGATCATTATTTTACTATTTTGTTAACATGATTGAATGGAAAATGTATCGTGATAAGCAACTTTATTCAATTTAATAATATATTCATTTAAAAGTAAAATTCATTAAAAAAATTTTAAAAAATATTTGAATTTTAATAGAAAGTAACAAAAACATCAATTTAGAAATTTATCAAAGTACAGTCTTGTTATTCCAAATTAAAGAACAGGGGGTCAATTTAATTTCGAACCATAGTTTTTTTTTTTTTTCCTTCTCATTTTTGGGTATCTTATTTGGTGCTAGAGGAGATATGACAACATAACGTTGTTTATATACGAAAATTTAGGATAACCTCTTACTTTAGAGTCAAGAGAAATAATTGTGAAATTTAGTATATAAAATTAATTATAAGATCCTATAAAAAAAAAGAATTAAGAATAAGAGATTTTCACGATTAAAAAATTCGAGTTATATTTTGTCAGATGATTAAGTTAAAACGTATTAAAAAATAGTTATTCTGTTTTTCTTTTCGTTAACACAAAATAGATACTACTTTTAATTTTAATGTATTAATTTACTCATTCACTCTCATTCTTAAACAGTATATTTTATTTTATGTTCATAATTTGGCATCCTAAACATAAAATCTTGGCTCTGTCCTTACTTGTGATTAGTGTAACAACTTATATACAGGACAATTATTAACATCTCTTTTTACATGAAAAGAGCTTTGACATGTCATGTATATAAATGATTAATCAGTTTATTCGAACGTTCATGACTTGTCTTTTTCAAAGACTTTTGCTAATTAAGGGTGCCCCCATTATGGAAGCAACTACTACTCCCATTTACATGACAAATATGGATTATTTGTGATAAACGTTGTTTGATTTTTTTCTTCTTTCCTTTTTGAGAGAGTTTCCTTTTTTTCTTCTTTCCTTTTTAATTTGTCTGAATGATGAATTGTCAGCTGATCGGCTGACAATTTGACTGTCCTCAAATTTTTCTACCGACACTCCCACTTTACAAAAAAAAATTTCTTTTACTTTCTCTCCTTAACCATTTGGGAACAACATATTTAGTTGAAACTGAAATTATTTTGTTAAAAGTACCATAAATAAAGCTAAAAGCTAGTTAAAGTAGTACAGTGAGATTTATAAATAATCCAAAAAAGTGTAATGGAACCCATTAATAGCAGCAAAAATAAACTAAATAGTAAAAAAAAAAAACTGCATTTTTAGCCCATGCCAAACGCAACCTTAATAAGATCCCTATCTTTTTCTTGTTGAGTTTTTCTCTGTTATTGTACAATTAAGCCTTCATCTATGGTGACTTTAGAGATGTTAGCAGCAAAGCGAGTAGTTCAGTTCATCCATGAAACTGGTTTTCATCACTCATCCTTCGAAGGAGACTTTGAGATAGTTATTTACTCTCTTCGGCATGGAGATATGTCATTTTCTTCTGTGGGTCACCTTATCAAAGGCACTATATCTTTTGCCAGCTCTTTATAGAGTTTCTCTAAGGCGGTAGCACATACTTTAGCTCAAAGTGTAAGACTTTCTTTTTTGCTTTCAGTCTAGATGGAATATGTTCTACCAGATATTGTCTCTTTTGTTATGAATGATTTATCAGTCCATAAATAAAATTTCTTGATGTTAGCCCAATCATAAATTAAACTATGATTTGTATCAAGTCTTTAGCCCATCTTTATAAATTAGTTGTTACGGTTGAGACCAAGGTTTTTAAACCCGGACCGTTCATTGAACCGTAAAAAGGAGAGGTTCAAGGTTTTTGAGGTCGAACCGAGGTCGAACCGGGGTCGAATCGTGATGACGTCATAATTAATTTACTAATTAATTAAAGCCTAAATATAGATATTAAATTTATAAAACTAGCAAAATTGACAATATATTTATATATGTGAGGGAAATTTAATGATTTTCAAGCATATATTTAATAATTAAATAAGAACGTTAAGAAAATAAAATAATAACCCTGAAAACATTAAAATTTATGATTAATTTTTGAAGTAAAGTTGAATATCTTTGAAAGATTTTAATTATAATTTTTTTTATTTCTTGTAAGAGATGGATAATTTAATTAAGTAGAATAAAATTGTGTTAAGTTGTTTTTTTTTTTTAAATTGCTAAGAGGTTGGACCGCACGGTTCTCACTGGTTCGTGCGGTCCAACTCCGGTTTTAACGGTTCATAGAATTAACAAAAAATCCGGTTCTTTATGCTTAAAAAATCGGTTTTCATCCCGGTTCCCGATTTTCATGGTCTGACCTCCCGGTCCAATCCGGTTCTAAAAACTATGGTTGAGACCCATATCTCGGGGTAGTAAGCTTTTTTGGCTCACACACATTCATTTGTAAAAAAGGTGCAAAAATAGGTACCATTTTGAATTAGAATGATAATAAAAAATTAAAATAAAAAAAGAGCCAAGCATTACACGGGATACGTAATTAACAAAATATACAAATAAAAATGTATGATTTTGAATTATAATAATAATAAACTAATTACCCTTTGATATGTTACTTGGAGTCTTAAAGAAAACCACCATGGTGAAAAAAGATAAAAAGCATATTAATATTTAGGCGAAAACACCATTTTGGTATCTACATTTTAGGGTCACGGTTAATTTGGTTCCTATATTTTAGTAGCAGTTAATTTGGTCCATGTTATTTTCAATTTACAATCAATTTGATTCCTACTGTTAACTCACTAACGGAAAATGCCTACGTGGCAAATGATGTGCATAGTAGTTGGCACAATTAAAGCTTGTTAGGACATATGTAGAACATGTTAAGAACATATATCATATAAAATTGGTTAATCATTTGACAAAATGCACTTTACTTATAATTGGGTAGATTTAAAATGTGTTTAATATTTCAAGGAACAAGAGTTCAAGTCCAAGTATTGAAGCCATGCAAATTTGTCTAAGAATCAAATGAAGATGTGTTGTTCATTAAATCTCGATAGATGTATCTATCGAGGTTTAATTATTCGAAGCTTGACAGATAGCTCGACAGTTGTATCTATCGAGAACTACCAAATTCAGATTTCCAGATCTGTTTTTCATGCATATCCAAGTTATGTGTTTCGGTTGTTTTTTTTCTTCACAAAACTAAACATATATAAGGATTATTTTAAGGGTCATCTCACTTGATGTAAAGGTTTTATTGATGCATATTGTGACCGGACAATTTGCCCTAGTTCATCTTTCACTTGAAGAAGTTGCTATGTTTGTACGCCGTAGGATTTTGTAACTAAGAAGTTTCTTGATTTTCATCGTGTGGATGAACTGAAAGACTTTGCAACCAACATGTTCCTCAAGTTGGTGTATTAGTCACGTACTGGGATCCGTGTATCGATTGGTTAGTCACGCACTTGGAGCCGTGTATTGAAAGGAGAGATTGTCACTATATTACAAGTCCAATTGCTAGTGGCTGGGTTTTTCTTTTAGGGTTGTTGGAGTGGATCTATGCCTAATCAATCTATTATGTCAACAACACAAAACCCAAATTTGGGTTGTACTTGAAGAGGGGGAGAGAGTCCTTAATGGATGGTGACGACATGGCAATGGTTCACAAAAGGCATAACCATGTCTGGTGGATGGCAATGACATGGCAATGGCTTTCTTCAACCCTTGAATCAGTTTGGGCAAACTGGTATAACCCTTGATGGTTTTATCGGCAAATGGAGGAGGGAGATAACGGTCGATTTGGCTTGGGATTCTTGCTTACGATTACACGGTGGAGAACATTGCCAAGGGTGGGTTATTGGAGTAGGTAGTAAAGTTCTGATTTGCAATATTTCCTTTTGTTTTCTATTTGGTTCTTGAGAAAAACAAGAAGGAAAATGTAGTGGGAAAAACAAAAATTCACCTGTTACTTCTTACTGGCTTTATATTATAGTTTCATTTCATTTTGTTCTTATTTTTGTTTTGCCTGAGTTTTACTGCACTGAAGCTCTTGTGTTTGTTGAAATGTCTCTGTGATATTTCTTATATATTCTTTTTCAGTTTGGTTGCTAAGAAAATGAAAGTGTATTCAGAAAATAATTAAGACTTCTCTGTGATGGTTTTAGTTTGTTGATATTACTTTTGGTTGTTGGTAAAGCAAAGGAACCGAAAAGGATGTGTGTTGCTGTGATTATGAATGGGTGAACAATTATGTATGGAAGAAAATTTTGACAATGTTCAATGTATTTGTGAATTTGTGTATATGAGTGTAAAGGGATCATCATGTGAGAATGAGCATTGTTGGGTTTGATGGAACTTTTTGGGGTGTGATTTTGGTGTGAGGGGAATTAAAAAAAAAGGTTTTGCTGTGTTTGTTTGTCTAGAAACTACAAGAACGACAAAGAAAAGAAAAGAAAAGAAAATTTAAGTTTTTTTTTTCTTTAAAATTTGAGAAATTAATTTTTTTTTCCTTTTTTTTTTAATTTTGATGTTGACATGGCATTTTTTTTTTTTTTTTTTGTTGATAGGGGCATTTTTTTTTAATTTCAATTAAAATTATTTATTATTTTATAAGTCACGTCAGTTTTAATTATGCCAATTGTGCACATCATTTGCCATGTAGGCATTTTTCGTTAGTAAGTTAATTGTAGGGACTAAATTGATTGCAAATTAAAAATAACAGGGACCAAATTAACTATTACTAAAATATAGAAACTAAATTGACCGTGATCCCAAAATATAAAAATTAAAATGATGTTTTTGCCTAATATTTAATAGCAAAACCGTAGCCTGTGCTAGCCAAGGAAAAAATTGTAAGTCACATGTTTGACGCATCATGTACACGTCTTACAACATCTTTATTTTTAATTTTTCGAGAAGTCTTACAATATCTTTATATATGATTCAATTAATACTCAGCAAACCAAGAACTGGAACTCTTTATTGTTCTTTCTTTTTTAGAAGAAACTCTGTATTGTTCTTGTTGTGGTAAATTCAACCAAACACGAACAACATTTTTTCATTTTAAGAAATCAACTCATCAATAAGGTTTACTTATATGTATTATTTTACAAATATTTTATATATAAACACGGTCATCTTTTATTTATTTGATCTAACACAAGGAAAAGTAAAAAATATTTGTGGGGTCAACAATCGGTTTCATCATATATGAGAACTACTTACTTTTACAAAAAGGAATCATTTGCAAGTATTCAATTAGTAGAGTGCAATTAGAGAAAATCCAATAATTAAATTTTAGATTTTCAATTTTGCGCTATGTGTCCTATCTAATTTTAAATTTTTTGTGCTAAGTAAATTATTGAGTGTAAGAATCAAATAGTCCAAATCTAATTAAATTCTAAATTAGAGTCTAATTTTGCGCCAATTTAATTTTTTTAATTTTTGTGGCAAGTGAATTATTGAGTGCAAAAATCAAAGAGTCTAAATCCAATTAAATTTTATATATATATATATATATATATAATATGAGAAATCATTACATATTTTATAAATGTATGATTTAAAAAAGGTGTAAGCTAATATATACCATGTATAATTTAAATCTTTTCTAAAAAAAAGTATAATTTGAATAATATAATTGTAATCGTTTTTAATTGTATCATGCATATGCACGTGATCAATATCTCTTTTTTTTTTGGAGAAGGACGTGATCAATATCTCAATCAAATACTATGGGATAAGAGTGCATCGATACCTAACTTATATAAGGAATGTTAGCAATTAATAAACTCATAAACTCATGCACCAATTAGAGACTCATTAAATTGAAAGCGATAGTCACAACCATTTGATTTGATTTTTGATTTTTTATTTTTTAGGAAGAACGCAACAACCATTTGTTTTTATTTTTTATTTATTTTAATATAAGATAGAAATTCTATTCTATCCTAATTAAAATGTGTATATATATATATATATATATATATGTGTGTGTGTGTGTAAAGCTCCCTTCTGGAGACTTGAACTACGGCCCTTGTCCCACATCCCACAAACACTTAATACTTGTGGAGTGACTATTGCGCCAAAGGTGCGCGGTGGTACAACCATTTGATTGTTGATTTCAAAAGTAATCTCTCACAAAATTAATCAATCCTTGATCACAAATATCCATCAACATATCCTCAATTTCATAATACCTAGCACCAATCACTGACATCATAAGGACTTTTGACAATTATATATGAATTCAATGCTATTTCAATTAGAATAAATTGACATCATAGAGAGAATTTGACAATTTATTATTAATATTAACATAAATAGAAACCCTATCCTCCCCTCCTATCCAAATTCTCTCCCAAAAAAAAAAAAAAAAAACTTACATTTGGACCGAACTAGACTGAAATGGACCAATTCATTATTTTACCTTATCTTGGTTGATATTTTGCACTATCATTTTAGTATCATTGTTGACAATAAATGATAGAGGATTGTTTCTCAAAAAAAAAAAAAAAATGATAGTGGATTGGAAAAGTTATGGTAAAGTTTAAAGACAAAAATAATATGGTGCAAAACAAAAGAGAAAAAAAAAATAGTAGTAATATTGTAGCGGAAAATTAAATTTAACATACAAAATTTAATTGACAAATGAAGTGCTAATATTTCAACGTGGCCAATGCCAACATTGTCAAACCAAATTAAAACCCATGGTTGTGGCGAGAGAAGAAAATTGTTAAAGGAGTCCTAATCCAAATAAGACTCAGTGAAATAATAATAATAGAGATTAAATTCTATAAGGAGCTAGTATATAACCCATGTTTTACACCCTCCAATAGTATTATGTCACATTAGCAAATCATAAACTATTTTATTTTATTCCCCCCCCCCCCCCCCACCCCCTTCATTTTTATTTATTTTATTTTACACTATTATTACCATCTTTAAACTTTACCATAATTTTCCTAATCCTCTATCATTTATTGTTAACTATGATACTAAAATTTCTCTCTCAAAAAAAAAAAAAAAAAAAAAAAAAACTATGATACTAAAATGATAATGAAAATATCAACCAAAATAATGAATTGGTCCATTCAGTCCAGTTCGGTACATTTTGGACTATTTTAGTCTAGTTGGAATTTGTTTTAGGAAGAATTTGGAGGGGAGGGGAGGAGAGGCTGAGAATGTTTCTACTTATGTTAATAAATATAAGTTGTCAACTTTGTCCTTATGATATCAATTTATATATTTCTTTAAATTGAACACAAATTTATAATTGAAATAGCATTAAAATCATTAGTTTGTGTGGGTGTGTGGTGCTATGTATTGCTAGTGCATTTTAAATTAAAGTACGTTAAAACTTAAATTAACTGAAGATTAATAAAGAAATGAGTTATAGTGGAATTTGTTAAAGAAAGAGGACTTGTATGTAAGTTAAATTAAATAAATTTAGAAGAGTTATCTAAACTAATAAATAACATGTAGGTTATGAGAAGGATTGGAAGATATATATATATATGGCTGTGGGGGCCAGTTACTCAGGAAGTATTGTTAAAAACGGTATTAACTGGGCCTATGGCCCTATCTGAGGATATTGGCCCATCCGAGGAGGCCCAAATGAGACAATGAGTAGAACAAAGCTGAGAGAGGAATAGAGGCAATGTGAGATGGGTCCAATAAGTGTTCGAGGACAACAATATCCTTGGCAACATGTATCCGAGATGAATCTGAGTACCTTATCATCACGAACTTACTTCGGGACTACGTCACAGCTGAGAGTGGGACATTGGATCAGGGATAAGGATAAAAAAGTAGAAAAATATCTTCAAAGGCTGCGACCTCCGCATTAATTGTCTCTCAACCAACTCTTTGGCCGCATTAATGTGGAAGTGATGCCTGAACAGTGATCAAGCAGCCTTACAGCTACTGGTTGATGGTTCCAAGAAATGTTGGATGGGACAGGAAGGAATCCCCCTAATCTAGCATACACGTGTGTGGTAAGGATGACACGAAGACTGCAGTATATAACCTGGAAGAATGCACTGAAAGAGGATTGGAACCTTGATACAATAGACTTCTGGAAGAAAATGATAGAACAGAAAATAACCTAGTTGGTCCCGAGGACAAAATTAAATAATCTTGTCTGTGCCATATCATCCTGAAATCGTTAAGTTTAATCGTTTTTCTTCTAGGATAAATTTAGTTCTTCAATCCACGCTCTACAAATTTATTGTTTGGGGTCGTTAACATTTAAGCCCAATCCGGTTTTGGGATCAATACAATTTCAGTCCCTACAATGGCTATGCTACGGACTAATTTTACGTCAAGAGTGAATGAAGATAAATAATTAAAGTAAAGAGTATTGTATGAAAGAGTGAATTCAATAATACTCCTAAATACTTGAGAGATTTTGGGCCAAAGAAAGGTGTTTCTTTTGGTGGAGCTTTGAGCTCAACCACTTATGTAGAGTTGGTTCGAGTTACACAACGAACTGTTGGACTGTTATATCCTGGAGGGAACAAGTCAGAAGTGAATTTATGCTGCATTGGTTTCTAAGCTTTGCCAACCGCAGAGGGCTTAAATCTCCTTAAAGAGAGCGAGATTTCCGTGTCTCAGTCCGACATTGTTTGTTTATATTTATATTTTTATTGTAATTAAAATATTATTTTATTGGTAATTTCTCTAACATGTATCATCACACTACTAGCTATATCAGTGATTGAAAGATGTATAAATATCATTGGACAAACACATAAACCTTAAATTAGGATGAAGGGAAAGTTTTGACATTAAACCAAAAAAATAAAAAGCCATTGATCACATGATTAGCGCGTGTGATGAGACTAGTATTCCATGATTATTATCCATTTTTTGCATTGCTTCTAATTTGATTGTTAATTGTTTGATTTTGAGAAATCAATATAATTTCCTCTCATAGGCTTGTAAGAACACTCACATAGTGGGTGTATAATAGAAAAATATCTCAAATTTACATATTTTTGCTCAAAAACTACCCATATCAGTTTATCTATAATACTGTATTTACATTTTTGCTACAGTAACCGTGTAAATATATATAGCAATTGTAGCTTTGTATTTTATTTACAAATTTTTTTTTCTCTCACCTCTCCCATAAGATTCTCTCTCTTCCCTTGACTCTATTCATTCACTATCTTCTCTTGAATCCCAGCAACGTGCCTTGTACATTCATATCCCAAACTAATCAAACACATATACAAAATCAGTATGAACCATCAAACCTAGATTGCAAAGAAGAAGAAGAAGAACAAGCAAAGTATCAACAACGACTGAGAGAGAGGTGAGAGGCTAGGGAAGTGAGCGTTTGTGGGTTTGGGATGAAAGAGAGGTGAGAGGCGAGCGAGTTATTTTTTAGATCTTAGAGGAGAGAGAGACAAAATAATAGTAATAATAATAATAATAATAATAATAATAATAATAATAATGATTATTTAAATAAAATAGAGTGTATAATAAATAATTTGTTGACGGTGTTTTTGGGAAGTGATTGTGTAAAATAGAAAAGTAAATTCTTTTACAAAAATAGACAAAATTTTACACAAATTGATGCGAATGCTCTAAGTATTTCAAACTTATTTGCAAGGATACTTTTTCATGAAATCCAAAGAAAATGATCAAAATATACTTTTATTCTCTCCAAAGTCCAAGCCATAACTTTCATATTTTTCCCAAGAAAATATATATACATAAACTTTTTTTTTTTTAAGCTATAAAAAAAAAAAAAAAAAAGACTTGTTCCATATGTACTTTCCTACATATTTTTCTTTAAATAAGTATTTTAACATGGCTATAGATTAAAGAAAATATTATCTATGTCATCGACTGTAAGATACATAGACATGCCACATAGGACAGCAGTATATTGGCAACGTGGACAAATTCCAAACATGAAACATTGAACCATTGCCGCTGTCCTTAACCTCTAAAAACTACCCATTGAACAACCATTGTAAACCACTCATGTGAGCTCTCTCTCACTCTCAGTTTCATTACACTTACACACTCACTCCTCGTCCTCGGTCGGGACTCTTATATTTTCTCTCTTTATCAAAAGCTATATGGCAAGCACTACTACTACTGCTTCCTCTACACTGCCATTGTCAAAACCAGATTTTCCAGTTCTGTCTTCTCCAAGAAACAAGAAGCTGATTGTATGCAGAACCCATCTCCAACAATATCCAACTCTTCGCAGAATTTCTAATCTTCATCGGTTTAATTCAAATGGGTTTGTGGCATTTTCTCGTTTGAATGATCAGATTGAAGAGAATGGCCTTTCCACTCAGGACATGGTATCGAACAATGACCCCGGGATTGAAGTTCAAAGCCGGTAATGGGTTTTCAATCTTTGTTCTTTTTAAAGTTTCTTTGGTTATTAGGTTATGTTTGGTTTCCAAGAAACTTAGTGAAAAAGAAAGTTCAAAGACTTACTTGAGTTTATATGTTTGTTCTGCCCAGACCAAAAAAGAAGAAACTAGTTGATTATGTGCGTGTGTGTGTGTATTTTAACTGTAGAAATTTTTTTTGAATGTGATTATGAGTTAGTTGTGCCACATTGTGGTCAATTTGTTGAATGAGTGTTTCTGATCTAATGTACAATTAGTGTTTGACTTCTTTTGATGTTTTAGTTATTTCCTAAGAAGCATGTATGCTCATTAAGAGTGTCATACCCGTGCCATATCCGTGTCTTACTTGTGCCATACCGGTGTCGTACTAGCTGTTTCATGTTATAATTTTCAAAAATTGCTTGGTCACTGTCATAACCGTGTCCGTGCTTCCTAGGTTATTTCTATTTTGATGCTCTTTAAAATGGGAATTACAGTGTTGTGTTAATCAGCCATCCTGTTCTTCCTAACCGATGAATGTTACTTAAAGGAAAACATGAATATCTACCTCTTTCAGACTTTACCCTCTTGCTCTTTCAACAAGCACTCTTTTATACCATTGCAGTCATTAATCTTCACTGTAAAGGACTAATTTTGTTAGTCAACTTTTCATATTTTTTTTTCCCTGATGGTGATGACACAAGTACTTTAGGAATGGCTGAATGGGTGCATTTCTTACTTTATCATATATTCTATTACAATCCATCCATCTCAACATCCTCAATTGCAAATTTTTGTTTCTTATGTTAAAGAGAAAGATGTAGAGGACTAAGACAGAAAAACACATAGGACCTTAAATAAATGAGGCTTCTTGCTTTGTCAAATTCTCAAATGTTTTTGTGATACTTTTTAGGAAGTCACCAGTCATGTTCTACAACAATTTAGGCTGAATTCCTTCCTCTTTACGGTCATGACAATGCCCTTGTTTTTTGTTTTAGCATTCCAATTGTTTTAAGTAGCTACCAGCAAAGGGGGTTTTGCGCCCAGCTTATTTTAAAATTCAAATCTCTGTTTTGCCTTTTTTTTAGATCACTAGGCTGACAATTCTGTCTTGTCGACATTGCATGAGTTGAGTCCCTTCTAGTATTTTCCATTCCATCGTTAAGAAAACCATGTCTGTGTAGGTGAGTCCTAGATTGGAGATTTTCTCATCTTCAAATTTGTAACTATATGCCAGTAGGTGTGAAAGTGATTATGAACTTTGGTATGAGAACAAGTTTCTGTCAAACCAGAGCAAGACATGGTTTATGTCATTCGATGATTGTAAAATAAATATTAATCTTGGTCTATATGATCTGACATCAACACACGTCTAGTAACACAAAATATCTTGACCTTTTTATTTTCAATAGGCCATAAATGTTACCTTTTTAATATTGGATTTTCTGAAGATGACCCAACCACTTAGATACCTCTTGGTTGGTGACTCCTGTATAGAAAGAATTATGGCTGTTTGATTGTCCTATTTATTCTAGATGCTGGAAAATTTCACTTTGATGAAGAGTGTAATTTTGGTTTGGGAAATGAGCCTAATATCAAACTTCCAGTGGTTCTATCTATTAAAGACTTTGGATTGTTTCCCATTTCAAATATTTCTATGATTGGTCAATATGCCTCAATCAAAATAATGTGGAGATATAGTACGCTTAATTAGGGTCCCCTTGTGTTTGCCCTTCCCCAGGGAATATAAGAGTTCATAGATTTTTCCATAAAATTGCCATTATCCACCTTATATTCTTCTATTTCCTGCTTCTTTTAAATTACTATTATACAATCTATAGGTCTATATGAGGGTGTGTGTGTGCGCGCGCATTTTTTTTTAATGATTTTAAATGAAAAATGTGGAAGAAAATGGTGGTTGACAACATTCAGAGCTCTATTAACTTTTTTGCATTGGTAATTTGTTCCCATGAATTGGGTCTTTATTCTGTATCTTGTTTTGTTTTTTTGTTTTTTGTTTTATTTTTGTTATCATTGGATTCAACCAACATGTTTTTCTTAATGTGTGATGGTTTATCTTCTTGTCTTGTAGCATATGGAACTGGAGGGGTTATTCTATTCGCTATCAGTATTCTGGGAACAGTGGCCCTGCGTTAGTTTTAGTTCATGGTTTTGGAGCAAACAGGTCTACATCAATTACATTTTGCTTCTCATTAGCAGACACGTAATTGCTATAGGTATCAAATGCACAAATAGCCAAACGCTTTCTTGCTTCATAAAAATTCATGTACTAATTGCATGCATGGTATGGTACTTGAACTTTGGTTTAAACTAGGGACTATGCAGGTGGGACAAGTTGCACACAAGGTTAAATTTCAAACGGTTGAAGTATATTCCTATATGGTTGTATGGTAAATCTTTGGTGTCAGCTAATATGATAGTGGATAATATTGTGAAGTTTGTTCATTGCAGAAGTTTGAACCACAGAAGGGCCTCATTTAATTGTAAAACTGTGTTTCATAGTGATAATCTCTTTGTCTGCTCTTATTCTGCAATACAGCATTGCAGGGAAACATTTGGTATAAATTACATGCAGAAAAAAAACTGCAATTAGCTGGTCCGTATTTTTCCTTTGTTTTATGCACAAGAAAAGACCAATTATCCAATCAGTGACTATGAAATCAAAATGTAAACAGAGTTTTATGATCGTGGTTAAGATCATCCAGGTTGACTACAGTACTGATGGTCCCTGATATGCTTGGAATTAGGTGTCACATGTGCCATGTAATAATCAAAATGTTCATGTAATGTCCACATTAGAAAAATTAAATGGATAAAATATATATCTACATTGAAAAGATGAATCAGGTCTTGATTCATAATACCAGGTCAAGTTGAATTCATGAGAGTGACCTAGTATGCATAATTTTACACCTTTCTTTACAAGCACATTGCAGAGTGGCCCAGATCAATAGGAAAAGTACAAGATAAATAGTTATACATTATGTGATCAGCCAGTAGCTGATCAGCCATTAGCATTACAGAATAAAAAATATATAAAACTGATTTATATATCCAAGGAACTGTGACAGTCTCAATTTCTCTTGCAGGGTTTTGGTCACAATCTAAAAGCTTGAACCTGATTTTTTTATCTTTATATTTCTTTTAATTTATAATGTTGAAAGATTTGCATGCCTAGCTTCTCAAGGTTTATGCATGTTTCAATATAAGAACTGTTGATTTCTTAAAAGTTTTGTTATCCAGTATCTGTGATTCTGTACTTGAAGTGTCTGTTAGTACTTGTGACTCAGTTGTGGCTGGTTGCAGTGATCATTGGAGGAAAAATATTCCTGTTCTGGCAAAATCACATAGGGTATACTCAATTGATCTTATTGGTTATGGATATTCGGATAAACCAAATCCTCGTCAATTTGGAGACAACCTCTTCTATACATTTGAAACATGGGCCACCCAACTAAATGAGTTTTGCATAGATGTGATTAAGGATGAAGCATTCTTTATTTGCAATTCCATTGGAGGTGACCACCTTTTGAATGTTTTGGCTCATGTTAATTAATCCTTCACTCTAAGCTTTAATGTTTAACCAATCTATGCATGTTTTTATTGTGAATCCTTTTGTTTTCTTTTTTTAGCAGCTGTACACACCATCTTTAGGCAGTATGCTATTGTAGAATTAAATTTAGATTTTATGACTTTTATTCAATTATAAGAACCACAAGAACAGCATTTACTTCACAACTGATTTTTAGTCAGCGAGAATCATATTTCAGTTTATTTTATTATGGTTCAATGCCTTTCCATTTCATCATATATTGGTACCACTTCTTGGGTCTTAAAGCAAATTTTCATAATGCATGGCTCTGCTATACATGTTCTGTGTTTTGCATATTAATAAATAGTACTCCCAATACTTCCAGGAACATTTAATAAAAGGGTGTAAATCATCTCTGACTTTTTGGGTTGATTTAGACAAACTTGGAATCAAGTTGGCTTACAAACTCTCAAGCCAGGAACTTGGTATCCCTGCCATCCTTGTGATGCCATTGGAAATTGTATGACAAAAGTGTTAATTTAAATTCTGAACAATCTTGCCTGTTCTGGCTAGACTTTGGTCATACAGTACTTACACTTTCATCTCTTGTAGCATTTGATAAATGCATATTTTCTTTTTCTTTCTTGTCATGTTCATATGTGTTTTCAGATTTGGTTTATAAGATAGTCTCTAATCATTTAGTGTTATGCATGCCTGTGTGCTGTGCTTTCCTGCCTCTCTTGTTTTGTTCATACTTGCTGCTTAGAATTATATTTTAAAACATATTTATGTTTGATCTGTATATCAGGCAACCAGAAGGATCATCTTCTTGACCTGTGTAGGATTTTTTCCTTTTTGGGAAGATACTGCTGCAAAATATGCTCTCTGTGACCTTCACAGCAGTTTCTGTAATGCTTGTCTTCAAAGACAATAGGATACAAGTATTTCCATCAAAATGATGGCCACCCCATTCAAATCATTGATATGTTTCTTCAGTGCTACTTTCTATGAAAACTAGTGAAGCCTTAGATATCAAACAGTTCTTTAATTCACAATTTTAAGGTTGATCACATGATACCGTTAAAGAATCTTCTTTTTCTGGTCTTTATGTAGGGCTTGTTGGTCTTCAGGCAGCAGTTATGGCACCACAGATCTGCAAAGGCATTATCCTTTTAAACATATCTCTTCGTATGCTTCATATTAAGAAGCAGCCCTGGTTTGGAAAACCTTTAATTAGATCATTCCAGAATTTGCTGAGGTAAGTATTTGACCCAATAGCTCCCTTGTATGAACTTTTAGAGTTCTAAGGTTGCATATGTAGGCTTCATGATAGTTGTGCTGTTTTGCCAGGAATACTGCTCTGGGCAAATATTTCTACAAAAGTGTTGCCACACCAGACTCTGTGAGGAGTATTCTTTGCCAGGTATTCCTATATATCAAATTGGTATTTCTCACATAGTCATCAGTGCTAAATTAGCACTGATGACTACTAATGGTATCAAGGGCTGATTTGAATTATGATTTAGGACCAATTTATAGTAGTTCAACAAAACAAAGTTTCACCAAAATTTTATTAGGTTCACAATTTGTCTTAGACCTTTCTTTGTGTAATCCAAGACATCACTTATAATTATGCACAAATGCTTTCAAATGTTGAGAATGGAATTCTCCAGAAGGATAAATTATCCTTCTCCTTTTTGCTTTTTTTTTTTCATCTTCTCATCCAAAAGAATACATACTCTTCCCAGAATTTTCACCACGGTGGTATTTCTAAATCTTCTACTTTTTCCTTCCTCTTTTCTTTCAACTTCTAGACTTTGTCTCCCACACAAAATTTTAATCTGTAGTTATTTATGATTATTTTGAAATGGAGTAGGTGCATTGAAATGGTGTGTTAGTAATTGGGTTGGTTTGACCCAACCAATGATCCATGACCCATAGTTAACTTGGCAAAAGCCGTAAAACTAGGATTGTAATACACATTCCATGGGCTAAGTTGAGTTTGAGATTTTCTATTTTGAAATCATGAGTCTTCCTTGGAAGATGTGTTGGCCAGTGATGTGATCAAGATTTTAGGTTATAGATTGAACTGAAATTACTATTTGAAAAATGATTGATTCTGAATCTAATCCCATATGCATTAGATCTTTAAAAAGTAAGCTTGGATTTAATTTATCGATGCCATCCAATTTGATCTGATTAAGGTACATGCTCGTTTTATTCCCAGTTGAATGACTGTTATAGATTCCTTATCACAAAAAGTGGAGAAGTTTACACCTCTTCCCTTTTTACATACACAAGTAAAACGCTTTAATGCATAATGGTGGAAAAGTGGAGCAAGTACTAGACTAGTTGGCAAGCTTGTCTATGCATATAAATTGATGTGTCAAGTGTATGTATGGGAAAAGACAAAATATTCTATGAGTGGGACCTGCTTGACTATGTTGTCTTTGAGTTACATATTCTCTGTATTTCTTGCCTAATAAAAAGCATCCTTGAAAATCGAACCTTAAATCATTTAAAAGTTACAGTGAGATTTCATTTCTGGAGTTGCGGTGCTTGATTTACTGAACTATTCAAGTCAAAAGTGTTAGTCTAGAGAGAAAAGGTTTACAAGTTGTCATAGACTGACAATTGACGGTAGGAAGTGCAGTGAATCTGTGCACACTAGGGAATGTAAACGTTTTACAACACCTATTCTAACTAGTTTGTAGAGAAAGTATCTTGTGAGACGGTTTATGTACCACCCACCTCACATTTGGTGGGCCACACACACTTGTGGGAGCCATATATTGAAGGGGGCAGTGTATATGCTGGTCTCACAAGATAATTTTTCCTAAATGAAAATAATGAATACAGTTCTACCATTGTTGCTGTCGATTGCTTATGATGAATAATGGATATCATTTCAGTGTTACCATGACACCTCCCAAGTGACAGAGGAACTAGTTCAGAAAATACTTAATCCAGGACTAGAACCTGGTGCTGCTGATGTGTTTCTTGAGTTTATTTGCTACTCGGCTGGCCCTCTTCCTGAGGAACTTCTGCCTCAAGTAAAGGTCAGTTTGCAGATAATTTTTTATTTTTTATTTATAATATGAGATTGAAATCCTACTCTAGCCTTATCTAAATATATATGTGTGAAACTCCCTCCTACATTCCTACTAATCCAAGTATTGAGAGCAGCCACTTTACAACACACACCCCCACACACCCCCCCCCCCCCCCCCCCCCCCCCCCCAAAAAAAAAAGAAAAAAGAAAACAACGGCAATGTTGTGTGTACAATTTTTTTTGGTTGCTTTGAGGGAACCAACTACCAAGGTCATTAGTTTGATAAATTGGACTGCCTTGAAAGAGTCCAAACCTCCAAAGTGAAATTTTCATTCAATAACAATATTTTTCAGCCTCCTTTATTATTCAACATTAAGCCATATAAATAGATGGCTTTACAAGATAAATGTAAATTAAAATTCAAAAGAAATCCAATCTTTATCTACTACAAGTAGATGAGATCTTACAATTTATCTCACCCTTCTCTATTTACCCAACCATTAAAATGACAAAAAGTCATAAGATAAAAGGCACGTGGGTAATTTGTTGATTGCAAATTACCCACCCTTCTAGCATCCCATTTAATGGGATAGAGTTTTACTCCAAACTAGTTTTGAGGAATATTCTCTAATCCATGCAATTTGTATGACCATCAATGTTGATTTGGTTCAATAAGTAATCTAAATTCAGAACAAGCCACAAGTCATGTAACTGAAAGTACATATGAATAGGTAATTTCAATTGTCCTGTAATGATTTGGAGGAAAATTCTATCCACTTAATGGTAATAGCACTAGGTAATGACCCTTCTTTTTTCTTCATTACAGTGTCCTATTTTAATAGCATGGGGTGACAAGGATCCATGGGAACCCCTTGAGCTTGGAAGAAACTATGAGAATTTTGATTCTGTTGAAGACTTCATTGTCCTCCCCAATGTTGGGCACTGCCCCCAGGTTCCCCCCCCCCCCTCTCTCTCTCTCTCTCTCTCTCTCTCTCACACACACACACACACACACACACACACACACACAAACCCCACCAGGCCACCACCCACCCAGGTACATGTGGAGGCATTGATTTGGTAGTGTTTTTATGTGACAATAATTAGTATTTTACACCTTTTTTGGGGGTTAATTATGGAAAAAGCTTACCTCCAAACTAATTTAGAGGAAAATTTCTCCAACCCATGTGGCAATTGATAAAACCATCTACATGTACTTTTAGTCATATGACATATTTAATAAGTCATGTGACTTTTTTAAATAATACACGTGGATGGTTTTATTAATTGCCACATAACAAATTGAATAAGATTACTTCAAACCAATTTGGAGGAAAACTTTGTCTACTATTTATATACTTATATTGATTTATTTTTGGTTTCAAAATGTAGCTCCTGCAAAACTTGTAAGATAGTAAGGATTATAATATAAATTTTATAAATGATTAAAAAAAAGTAGTTTTTAAAAGTTCTGAATCTCCTAGGAAACATAAATAAAATTGAAATGAACCCAAAGTTTTGATATGTAGGGGCTGTTAGGCTCTTAACAGAACTTCCTATGCACATGCTATCATTTTGGTTCCAAAGCACTGGTTTCTGGTGTTCCATCAATGCAAAATCATTCATTAATCAATTGTGGAAACAGATTTTCTTTTCCCTGTCCATACTATAAATATAGTTGCTCATTATTGACCAAAATTTTATATGAACTCTAGAATATGTTTGATGATAATAACTTTTTGACTTCAATAATTTGTTGATTGCAATAAAGGATGAAGCACCTCACCTTGTGAATCCACTTGTCGAGTCATTTGTTGCACGCCATGCTACACCATCAACATCAACTAGTGTCTCCACAACTATCTGATCCAGTGGCATCTCAGGTTGTTGCTGTTCCTTCTTAGTGCGTCTCAAAAAATTTTATGGCCTATCCTTTCCCAAAGGCAGTACTGCTGGTCGTCAAGTTCCACATTAATTCACTTTTGAACTACAGTCTACAGTCATGTTCAAACGTGGGGTTACAGCACTTCTTGATTTGATGCATGAAATTTGTGGCATTTCATTCATCCAAACTTTTAAAATGCTTTGGCTCGGACCACATTTGTTATATATCTTCAAATTCTAAACCTTCCTAGACTATCTGTAATTATATGTCTAAGTTTTGTATAAGCACACTTGTTTATAGTTAAATGCATCAAATTTACTGGTTGGTTTGGTTTATAGTCATCCCATTTCCCAGGATTGATTGAGACTAAAAGACAGTCACAGTGCCATTGATATAGGTGCATCTTCTCATGATTAACTTGGTTATGGTGGAGGGACCCTTCAATTATTGAAAGTCGTGTCAAATTTGGCTAAGGAAAGCAAATTGAACTTGTCCATTTTACGTGAATCACTTCTTTTAACTCTAGGCCTATTTGAAAGGATATGTGTCTATTCAGCAAGCAATTATGAGCATGCAGAAAATTGACAAGTTTGGTGACCATGCACATGACACATAAATAGATAGTTTGTGATCTCAAGGACATGAATCTGTGATAAATACAATACCTATGAACCAGAAAAATAATAGGACCTGTTGGCTGGCCTGGCAAGCAAGAAGTTTTCAGTGCCTAATTTCCTATGGAAGAGAAAATAAAATATACAATAGGTTCACATCTTAGCAGCTGTGTATGTGACTGGTTGAGATATGCATAGAATTTATATGTTGCTAGCTGACTTTTAACTGCTGTGAACCAGTCAGAGGAGGCCATTGCATAGGATAATATTGTTCTGACAGTCGTGAAACACATATTGTGGATGGCATCAGTTTGGCGCTTCTGATATTGTGTCTGATTCTCTATTACAAATATTGATGTGGGTCTAAGTCCCCAATCAAAATGAATCATATTACTAATTATCTCAACCTAATTATTAATTTTTTATTTATTTATAGAAGCGATAGAATTTCAACTTATGTTATCCTCTCCATGATGATATATTTTTATCATTAGGTTAAAAAATTAATGAATTTTTTAGTGTAGGCGAGGTTTAAACCTATTTGACTATAAGAGACTTTATCACTTTATTAGTTGAACTGACTGAAACTTATCCTTTTATTTCTTTTAAGTGGGGTAATTTATAATTTATTCTTCATAGTACGCTTCATTCAACTTCATCGTAGAATTAAGTGAATTTTAGAATTTCATTATGTGATACTGATAATTGAATTTTTTATAGTTTAACTTTAAATTTAAAGTTGAACGAATGATTTACGTCCTAACCAATCACATCATTAACTTTTTTATTTTATGTTCTCTGTCTCTCTCCCCTCCCCCAATATTGACTTCAAATTTTTCTATGATTAGACCATCTCTTAAATTAGATTCCACCATATGGATCTATGTAAGTAACCATCACTACTAACCATTGATGCATATTTTATTTAGAGTAGGGGGACAATCTTACCAAAAAAATATTCACATTTAGCTCATGTTTTCTGTTTCATAGTCATTGGGAGTGGAAATTCATATATTGAACTGCAAATTAATTAGGAATTTAGTAGGTCAGAAATAGCTCCTAGAATATATATGTATACACTCTAATGCTAGGCTAGGATAGAGCGAGCTGGCTGGCATATGAATCAACAACCTTTTTCAACTTTAAGCTTAGGCCAAAATGAAAGAAAAGAAGGGCTCGAACTCATCCTTTCAATAAGTGGCCTATTCGAAGCTTAAATAATGAAATTGAAATCATTTGACGCTTGACATTCGTCACACTAGTGTGCGTTTGGGATTAGATTATAAGTTTATTTATTTATTTTTTCATTCATACGGTTTGTAATTTCTATGTGGGTCCCGCAATAAAGGAGATTCATTCTCATTTTTATGGCTCCCACTATTATGTTTTTGGTCAAAAAATCAATACAATTAACTGAACGTGGATCTTATGCTATTGTTTTTCCCCCCTCAAAATGCAAGTATTTTTTTGCTTATTGTGGATCCTGTTCTAACTTTTTCTTTTTCTTTTTTGCTACAGTTTTTTCAAAAAAAAAAAAAATTAATCGACTTATTTTATTTAGTTTTAGATTTCATCTATGATATTTATAGCAAAAAGCTAGATAAATTGTTTCCAAACGGACATTGAATCAACCACGTTCTAGTAGTCTCATTAAAAAAAGAAAACATGTTTTAGTGTCTTAAAACTAATTTATTGAGTGAACAAAATTAAAATTCAAGTCAAAGGAGGATAAGTAAATTAATTAGGAACAATATGCATGGAGGAATGTTAAGAGTTTTATAACTTAATGACATTACCTTAATTCTCTCTTTAGGAAGAACTTAGATTTGAATAATTGAAACCCCCTCTGCACACTTGTTGTAAGGAAAAAAAAAGAAAAAAAAAGAAAAACATGGAGAAGCATTTTTTAAAATCATCTTTTGTGCTTAAACGTGCATGCGGGGAAAAAAACCTTAAAACAAAATTTGAAATTTATAAGTACAGAGAATTTAAAAATTCTTGAACTCCTTGATTGCACGAATCTTGTATTGCACAAAATAAGTCATGGACCAATAGTCATTGAAAAGGACCCCAAAAAGGTAGCCAAAATTTCCCAGGGGAGAAAAACCTTATGAATTTTTTTTTGAAATTTGTAAGTACTACAGAATTTAAAAATTCTTGAATTCCTTGATTGCATGAATCTTGAGTTGCACAAAATAAATCATGGACCAATAGGCCATTGAAAAGGACCCAAAAAAGGTTTGCTAGCTAAAATTTTCCTGCCTCCATTACTTTCACATTCATTTCCTACAAATATTGATTTTTCTCAAAATCTATGATGAAACCAGCAACCAACAAAATTCAACGAGGTGATTATGATTGAAGTAACATCGCATTCACATGGGGTCATTTACGGTCAAAACCATTTTTATTTTATAAGCCACTCAATATTTTGTGAAAAATCACTGTGAATTTTTGTTTTATATATATAGAGTTATTGAATGGAATAATTTATAATGGCTTTCATGTAGAAAGAGCATATGGGGGTAATGGGTCACACTTTCCATATGGCAGAGGACCGAGGTCTAAGAACAAAAGAACTGGTTAACTTAATTGTCTTTCTGGTTCCTACTTGTTTTAATGTGGATCTCACCAATAGCAATTGACATGATTATTGAAGCACATAATTAAGCACGAAACCCTTTGAATTAATCAGTGGTGGGCTCACATTGGCCCCCACATCATCATCATTTTTAACGCACGCTTCAATTGAAACCCCATTTTTATACCATGACCTTGCCTATCATAATTAGGTCATGGATGATGAAGTGGTCATCATTTACAAGTGTACCAAATACCCAAAAAAGAAACATATAAGTGGGTACAGGACTTGTAAAAGAAGGCTTTTTTAATATTTTATTATTTTATATATATATATATATATATATTTATATGTATATATAATATAATAGAATTTCAACTTATGATACTCATTCCATAATGATTGTTTTATTATCAAGTAATTAAAACATCAATCAATTTTTTATATTAGTGGGTTTTGAAACTCATATCTCTTATTTGATGACAAAAAATTTTACTAGTTGAACTAATTAAACTCACAAATTGTAAGAGAAGCTAAGCACACAACACTACTCTCATCTAGTTTTGGAAGACCGCAATCTCTCTATTGCTCATTGTTTATTTATATTTATTTAACATTGATTTGAGTTTGTCTCTAGTATAATCTATTGAGTGATTGTTTGAGAGGATTTATTTTCATTGGTCTAATTATTAGACTTAGAAAATAAATTGAGTAAAAGTACATCTATATCTATAAAATGCTAAACACAAACTAAATAAGTTGAATATATATATATATATATATATAACATTTGACAAATAAGTCCTAAGTTTACATGATCATAATGCCCAATATTTTCACAAATAACAAATAGAAGACAATAATGCGCTGTAAATAATTATTTAGTACACAAAATGAGAAATTATTCACTCTTTCTGGAGGATCACATCACCTAGCTCATGTGGTCCTTAAAGAGGAGTAGATAATCTCTCAACGAAGGACATGATCATGAAAAGCCTTTCAAATGTTTAAGATCACCTTAACTATTCCCCCTTTACTTGCTTTTGAGTCTTTTGACTAGGTTTTACTAATTTCATTCTTTCTTTGACAAAGCTCAAGGTTATAGTTACCAATAATTTGTCATATATAATAAATAAAGTGTTAACGACTACATCAAGTATTTAACTTTTGAGGAAATTGTTAATATTAGTAGGTTTTTGAGTATCTGGATGATGATCTTCTTAGGTCATCATCCCCCTTAAAATCCAAGTTATGACGAAGAAAAGGGACCTAGCTAGAGGCAATAAAGAACCATGTCATGTCAGATACTACTAGTTTATTAAGCATGATCATAAAATATAAATAACAAGCTAATTAACGTTGACGAGACTAATGATGGAAAATAGGTTAAGGAATAGAAGGTGGAGATGTCCCATGGATATATAGTAATTTTTCAATATTTGGGGACATGAACGAAACCAGGATTTTAACTTAAGAGGGGCAAAATATAAATAATTTTTTTTTAATGAAAACTAGTATTTATTTAGTATTAACAAAATACCAAAACTGTTACTAATTTTACAAATTTTTTTTTTTTTTTTTACAAATTCTTGTGTGATAATGAAGGCAATTAGTACCACAACATAATAAATAAATAATACCAATGCTACTACCAACTTTACTATACAATCTTCTCAAAAAAAAAAAATTTTTTTTTTTTTGACTGAAAAAAAAAACTTTACTATACAAAATATTTACAAAAAGATGTGGTAATGAATTTGATTGGTGGCACATCAATAACATATAATAAATAAATTCCTTAATGACTCTTTTATTGAGTTTTTAAAAATTAATACATTAGTTTGTAAGGTCTATATAGAGTAAAATATATAGTATTTGAGGCATCATTCTAATTAAGTTCCTTTTACCAATTATTATTATTAAAAGAAAATACACAAAATAATTATGTTTGAATTATTTGCATTTTTATTTGAAAAAAAAAATATTTTTACTAGGTTCCCATTATTTACCAATCAAATAAAAGTCATATTTATCATCTAATAATTATATGTCACATATTTTTTGAACTAAAAAAATAGTTAGTGTTACCAAGAAAAAAAAAGAACCAAACTTTTAATTTTAAGTCCCAAATAATAAGCAACCAAAGACGAAAATAACTTAACAGCAAAAGTCGTTCGAAATAAAAAAATCTAAATAATTAGTAAACATGTTTTAATGTTCATAAAAAGTCAAAAACAACACACATCCCACATAGACACACTTGATCTCACAGTGCATCGTCCTAGGAATGACATACCTAACTTTTTTTTATTGGGATCTTTTGACCAAGTTTTATTTTTTGAGGGAACCAAGTATAATTATTATAGATTTAAATATAAAATTTTACGTCTATTTTATATTTATATAATACTTTTTAAAATTTAGAATCTTTAAAAAAATTTCAAAATCCAAGCCTATAGCTCCCTTGATCTAGCTTTACTTCTGTCATTATTTTGAAGTACAGTTATATAATACTTTCTTTCTAACATAATAGTGGAGCTCATTAATAAATTTTTAGTACAGTGAGAATTTACTATTTATGTGAAAAAAGAATGTACGAGATAGATACATGTTCAAAGGCAATTAGATGAAAATATCCCACGGTTTACCAATAAAATTAAGAGAATATACATATTATTGTTCTTCCACTTCAATGGGAGTGCCTAGGGACAACATGAGCAGCACCCAAAAAAAAAAATGCTGCGTGGAACAAGTGACCTTTTATGTGATACAAAACTAAGCAACTAGCCACCAAACACAGACACCTAATTGGATTTTGCAAATCCAGCAAGGAAAGATGAACCTGCCCCCTGAATCACAAAGAGGTGATGAATAGTGTATATTATTGGTGCACCCACCAAATTAAAACAAATCTGACATAGAAAACAAAAGGTGGAAAAGAAAGAGAGAATCGCCTTTGACTCAAAAAAAACTTTCATACATATATATGGGCCATGAACAACATGTCTCACGTGTCACGCACGTCCTACACCTAGCATTCGATTGTTTTAATATTATAATAATATTGTCATATTTATGTATATATCAATGTGTAGAGATGTGTAGAGGACTTGGTTGTATTGAATAGTGAATATATATTTTCTGTAGTTTTTTTTGGACTTTGGAGTGAAGAGAGAAAGATGGGTAAGTTCAAAAGGGTCTGTGTCTTTTGTGGAAGTAATTCAGGGAATAGAAAGATATTTGGAGATGCAGCTCTTGATCTTGGAAGAGAATTGGTATGTACTCTCTCTCTCTTTCTCTCTCTCTCTCTCTCTCTCTCTCTCTCTCTTTTATATACACACACCAACACCATATAGGTGGGGTTTCAAAGATTAATTTGAGGGTTTATTTGCAGGTGGAGAAGAAGATGGATTTGGTGTATGGAGGAGGGAGTGTTGGGCTGATGGGGTTGGTTTCTCGAACAGTTTTTGATGGTGGATGTCATGTTCTAGGGTAAGGAATTCAATGGGGGAAGCAAATGAGTATTAAACTTTTACAGTTTATAGAGTTTAACAATATTTCTTTGATGTAGTTAATGTATGTGAAAGCCTCTTTCTAGTGCATATACATCCATTTACATAGACCAAGAAATTTGGTCTAATTCATGTATTCATGCACATCTTGTTTTTATTCTAACTTTTCTCTTTTCCTTTTTGGTTAGAGTTATCCCAAATGCACTTGTTCCACTTGAGGTATGAACATCAACATCTTTCTCAATCTCTCTCGTGTGGATGTGATTACTAATTATGACTTGCTCTCAGATATCTGGCCATGCAGTGGGAGAAGTGTTGATTGTATCAGATATGCATGAAAGGAAGGCTGAAATGGCTCGCCGAGCTGATGCTTTTGTTGCTCTTCCTGGTATGCAAATATTTGTTAATTAGAAATTAAAGAAATACATTATACTGTATAATATAAGAATTTATTTTTGGTAAGTATTATATATATTATGAGGATTTCATTTTTTAAGATAATATTGATGCAACCATTTGATTTTTTTCCCCCCTGTATATGAATGTGAAGGAGGTTATGGTACTATGGAAGAGTTGCTTGAGATAATAGCCTGGTCCCAGCTTGGAATCCATGACAAACCAGTAAGTTAAATTGCTTATGCATGTTTTCTATTTTATCTGAAAGGACAAAGTGCAAATTAATAGTGCTTCCTCAAGCATTATACTATCTAGAAAACACTAATTTTTTTGTACATTTAGAGTTCCAAAAGTTTCCTCAATTTAATTTATTGAAAATTTCTAAACTTGGCTTCTAGCAGTTGAGTCATATTTTTCATCATCCAATACATCGCAATTAAAATGATCATCCACTGTTTTTTAAGTTAATAATTTATTGCAAAATCATATAACTTTTTTAGATTACTTAATAAGCCATTTAAATATTACACACACACATATATATATATATATGGTTTTGGTCATTTAAAAATTGTCATGTAATTCAAATCAATTTGGGAAAAAAAAATCAAGTCTGTCCACTATGCTTCAAAGGAATGCAGCTAAGCACTAAGCAACCCTAGCGATAGCATGCATTAAACTATTTATTTCCCTCAAAGTCCAAGAAAGGGTAATATTGATGTTATAATAGCTAAAGGAATCTTCCCTGCTGCCCATCCAACTTTTTTAAATTAATTTTTCTTCCTAAGTATAAGTAATTAATTACACTCAAGTCACATTGCTTGTAGTTTTATGATTTGGAATATTTGCAATGAAAGTTTTGATATATCTAGATTTGACTTATTCATTTAAGAAAATCAAAGTGTGGTTCACATTGAGAGTATTATTTTGGTGTTTGTTAGGATGCAACTTGAAGTTAAAGTTTCATTTAATAGAACTATACGTGCAGATTTCGAGAAAATTATTATGGTCGGTTTAAAAAATATCAATGTCTAGTACTTGACATCGCTGGTTGTAGTCCTTTTCCTTGTTATTTCTCTTGCTTAAATGTATTTAGGTTTTGACCAAGATCTAGCATGCCAATTTTTCTTTTTCTTTTTTGTTTGATATTTCTTTTCACCTTCTCTCCATTGTCATCTCCTTTTTTCTTTTCTAAAATATACAGTAACACAACTTCTATCCTTGATTTTGGGAAGATTTACATTCCAAAGGTTTTGGGTTCATTGACTCAGCCAAAACAAATTATGTTTATCATTATTCTTTTAAGATTTATTCTTTGTGATATATCACTAAACATGTTTAAGTAAGTTGATCACTCACCCTATTCAATTTGATATTTTTCTACTCCTAGTTAAGTTGTAACCTATTGATCCCAGTAACATGGTTTTAGCTCAACTAAGAAAAGATTAAGAAATGTTCCCTTTTTTATTTTTTGTACAACCCCATAATATTTGAGCATCCATTTATAATTATGAAAGTATTCCTTGATTAAAGTAGGAGAAAATGGTATCAGAAATACAATGTTCTCAAATAATAAATGCTTTTTGAACCTTTCAATCCTGTAATATTCCTTTCAGAAGATTTAGCAATTTATACTTAAACACCTAAAATTCATTTTAGTTGTTTGACCCCAAAAAAAAGGGAGTCCATTTGAATTAGCTTGTTTTTGTTAGCTTATTTTGTTTAAAAAGTAATTTGGGATCTAAGAAAAGTATAGTTTTACTTTTATAAAAAAAATAGTGAAACTTTTAAAAATTTGTACATAAGTTGGCTGTGAGCATAAACAAAAAATCAAAGTTAAATTTCGCTTGAGGACAGGGTGTTGGGCATTGGGGTTCAATCTTATATTAGTCCCAAACTTTGCCAAGTAAATGCCTCAAGACTCAAGAGTTCTTTGCTCATTAAGTAGAGAAGAAGCTATATATAATTTTATTTTATTTTCTAAAGAAAGAAAAGAAATCCATGGGAGTTGACATTTGGATTTTGGAAACCATTGATAGTTTCTAATGCCTCTCCTAATCCCAACTTTATAATTAAAAAAAAAAAAAAAAAAAACTGTTTAATAGCTTAATTAGTCAAACCAACTTGGGCAATAAGTGTATAGCTGTATATGGTTAATAGCTTGATCTGGCCCTCAAACTTGACAGCTATCCAATTGTGACAACAATGGCAATGAAGTAGACTTAACACCCATTTTTAGGTCCACACTTAACCTAATCTTTCTTTGACAATATGGTTTTATAGTATCTTTAGAGCCAAAATTAAGAGTTAATGGTGTCTTAATTGTCACAACAATCACCTTCATGCAATGCATGTATCAAAATTTAATTAAGAAAAAAAATTGATGTAGACATTAAGGAAAAGTCGGTGAGATCAAATTTAAGAGTGAGGATGTTATTTCAGTTAAAAACAATAACAGTTCAGGGAAAAAGAAAAAAAGGAACCTTGACTTTAATGGTTATTTAACCTGAGTTGTGACCCCTTTTTTTGGGGGCCCTTTTTAGCCACATGTTACATAAGCTCACAAGTTTGACATAAACAAATTTGTATTTTCATATTTGGTTGCTAAAACAGGTAGGTCTCTTGAATATTGATGGATATTATGATTGCTTGCTGGGATTGTTTGACAAAGGAGTGGAAGAAGGATTTATTAATCCATCTGCTAGGAATATTGTCATATCTGCACAAACTTCTCGAGAGCTGCTACAGAAGATGGAGGTACTAATATACTTGTACATTAATTAATGACATAAATACTAATACAAATTTTGTATTTTGATAAAATTGCAAAAGTATATTCCATCAGTACTGGAATAGATGACAAAAAGAGGAAAATATTGAGGGAATAATAAGAAAATACCATTCAAGGCTATATGCAATAACAATAACGACATAAAACCTTAATCCCAAAACTTTGGGATCAATATGAGTACTTAACAATCTAATAGGAATTGTTTCTCAAAAAAAAAAAAAAATCTAACAGGAATTGAACATATGTTTTTTTTTCCGTCATTCTATTTTATCTAATATCATACTTTTTGTCACCTTAATGAATATGTCAATTTTTTACTACTTTTACCAATATTAATTTAGGTCTTCCTCTACCTCCTTTTTGTTCCCTCAACTTAAATCAAATTACTCGTTTTGCCATTAATGCATTAGCCATTCTCCTTTCCTTTTGACCAAACTATCTTAATTGATTTTCCCCAATTTTTTCATCAAAAGGAGCTACCAATCTTTAAACGAATTTCTTCGTTTCATTTCATATCTTTCATGGTATTTATACTTATTTGTCTTAATATTCTCATTTCAACTACACTTATTTTATGAACATATTGCTTCTTAATAGCTCAACATTAGATACTGTAGAGTATAACTATTAATCTTATAAATTTTGATTTAACTTAGTAAGTTTTCTACAATCACACAATAGTTCTAATTTACTCCTCTACTTTATCTATCTTAATCTTATAATATGATTGATATTCCTTTCAATCTCCCCATATTATGATTTGTTAATCCAAAATATCAAAAATAGTTACTTTTTGGTATTTTTAACCAACAAGCTTACAACTCTTTTATCTTTGATTTCACTTTTACTAAACTTAGAGTTTGCTTGAAATCCGCTTATTTTGTTGAAACTGAAAACTTTTTACTAAAAGTGCTATAGATAAAGGTAAAAGTTAGCTAAAATAGTGCAATGAGATCCATGAATAGTAGCAAAAATAAGCTGAATAATAAAATAAGTTAGTAAAAATAATCTTGCCAAACAGATACTTACACTATATAATTTTTTTGTTCATATTTCACATTAAAAAATTTCAATTCTAAAAAATTCTTTGAATTTCCAAGTTGGTGTTGACTTCCCTTCGAGTTTAATTCATCCACTTTTAGTTTCATTTTGTTTTTTGTTTTTTGTTTTTTGTTTTTTTGAGATAGATAGTGGAGGAGAGGAAGAGGAGGTTCGAACCATAAACATGAGACACTAAAAAAAAAAACACTTCATCTTGAATTGATTTAATGAAATAAGTTAATCCATACTAAAGTCATTTAGAGGCAGGTCAATTCTTAGGTGTACCGTATGGCTGACCATGGCAGAATTTTGGTCACCTTCAAAGCTTGAGATATATTAGAGCTCCAAGACCATTCTCTTGACAAAATGAAAGGGTCAAGGACAGTATATTTTACTTCGAATTGGATTTTTTTTTTCTTACATTGTAAAATCAACCAAAGGTATTGAGCAGGCAAAATATGCTTGTACTTGTAGTATTTCATCATATATGATAAACACAGTATTTCTCTCCTATCAATTGTTTCTTGAAGTCAGACATCTTTCTACAGGAATATATACCTGTGCATGATCAAGTAGCACCAAAACAAAGTTGGAACATAGAGGGAAACCAGAACGGAAGTTTGTAGCTCTTCATTTTTGTTTGCCATCCAAGAATGAAATGGGCCTTATTTGCAACAACACCATATTTCTAAAAGGCTGTTGGCATTGTGTGTGCAAGCGGATAAAGATTCACAAGAGACAATTGATATTCCAAATGGATAGGGGGTGCTACTTGTTCACAAAGACCCTTTCTTGATTTGTGCTTGATAGACTAACTTCACAAAAATGAATATTTATATTTTCCTGAAAAAGGAATAAATATAGTATAGCTTCAACATGCCACTGCAGGTGAATATATGTTTTTTTTTTTTTTTTTTTTTTTGGGAGTGAATGTTCTTGATATAGCAGTACGATTGACACAGCAGAATCAAACCATTAAAGCAGACAATCACAGGTTGACAAAATCAATTGGATTTTAGAACATTTACATTGCTGCTTGTGCATGATATAATTTAACTTCAGGCTACTCATTAGCAAGAGTATAAATGGGTCAGGTTGGGTCGAGATGGAGCATTTTTTTCAACCCAACTTAAGCTTATCGGGTTAAGCAAATTCCCAGCCCAATCCAATCCATTACACATGTAGAAACCAACAGTTAAGTTTGATTGGATTTGTGGGTTATGCTTACATGTTTCACACCTCATAAAAAATTGAACTTTCATTAATTATTTAGTTACTTTTTTATATAAACTATTACAATTCACATAATATTGTCTAAATTATGTTCCTAATTTTCAAATTCATCAAAACTAATTCTTAAAATACTAAAATGCATCAAACAAAACAAATAAAAATAAGAATAATAAGATAAACTTATATATAGTGGGTTGGGTTTGGTTGAATAGGTTGAAAAAGTATCAACCTAAACAAAACCCAACCTAACTTGAGCCTGAAAATAAAATTCCAACCCAACCCAAGGCATCGGGTTGGGTTGAGTTGGGTCAATTTTGTCAACTTAGTAGGTTGGATACACACCCCTACACATCAGTGTAAAATGCTATTGGCTCTTGCTGCAGTGGAACCCACACAGTCACCACTAAAATTAGGGGGAAGATGTTAATGTGTTATGCTTTGATGCATGGATTTGATTCCCATGTTGCTCATTAATTAAGAAACCTATTCCTCAAAAAACAGAAATCTTAAACGAATCGACCAACATGGACATTATGTTTGATACACACCAAAATATATTGAAATATAGACACAAATACATGAATTGTAACCACAAGCCAAAAGGGGCAAAACTACTCTACTTCCAGTTGCAGAGGCAAAAAGAAAGCACCTCTATCTTGGAGTATCATTCCATCTAAGAGATAAATTCCCATGTGCATGCAATAAATAAAAAGCTTCATTTGCTAGCAGAAATATCATTTGTACAGTTTCCTCTTCCCCTGATTTTCCCTTTTTCCCCATCTCTTTTGCAAAATTAAGACCATTAGCACAACATTCTCAGGAAGCAACAGTAAAACAGGTAGCAGTGCAGTTCCATAGCTGATTCAGGTTTCTATTTCAGTGACCAAAGCAAGACAAGTTTTGGGTTTGACCAATTATGGATGCAGTGGAAGGTTGTAAGACAGTTATTCTTCCACCATTTGCCAAAATCAGGGAAGAAAACCCCTGGGCACTTCCATATATTTTAATGGAGATAGAGACATAGACACCTCAAAAAGCAAAAGAGCAAAATCATGGTTCCTCTAATTAGATAAAGACAAACATAACATGCCTCTATCTTGCAAGTTCTGATCTGGGAGGAAATCCACATATGCATGCTAAGAGGGACAAATACTTTCATTGCAATAAGAAAAATGTATTTGCACAGGTTGCCTTTTCTATTTATTATATATTTTTTAAATAGTAATTTTTCATCCTATATGGGTAAGCTACAACTGGGGAAGGCTTATTACGAAACTATATAAGTAGCCATCTATCACCTTCAGAAAGCAACACCACATTAAGGAGATGGCAGTGCATTCAAACAGCTGATTCAGGCCTGAGTGATAATACAGTTCTGTTTCACTGACCAGTGCAATAAGAGTCATGCAATTCAATTTACAAGGGTTCCAGGAAATCTTTCTTTCTTACATTAGCAATTTACGCCTCCAGTCCATCCTTAATTCCCAACTGGTCAGCATATTCGTATATGAATCTTTAAATGCAACAGAAGAGTCACAAAGAAAAAGAATTCATTTACTCGTGGAAGATAATAACTGATAATACTTACACAAGAATAAAAAGATAAAAACTCAACAGTTGGTATTGAAAAAAATTAGAGTGCACATTCCAATAAGTTGAATCTATGGTACACATATGGGCTAGTCATAGAGAAGGTTCATCAATACAATAAAAGAACATTAAAATACAAAGAAACCTGAATTGACTCAAAAGTATCATTCTGAAACTGAGTCAAAGAAGTAAAAGCATGATTCAATTCAAGTAAAGATGCATTAGGGTATTATCCAACCTGTTCAGCAAGTATTAATTCCATCCTTGCAATCTTTGGTCAAATTGTAGAAGGTTTCCACACGTGTCTTTGCCCTATAAAGGACCTCAGTATCCACCTCAACTCTCATGTACCCATCAAACTCAACCGGTCGTCCATTATTTAGAATCATCGTCTCATTGTACCACTCACTTTTATTTCCCCACAATTCCTTGTAATCATCAAGCAAATGGACCTTATACTGAGACCTCAATTTATCGAAATAATTGTAAAATGGTTCATTGGTGGCTATATACAGATTCCTCCAAGGCTGAATAATCTCTTTAAGCTTTGCAAGGATTGCTTCAGGGGATGTATCAGAATTCAAATGAGGCCAAAGCTCTTTATTCTGTGCCTTCTCCCCTCGAACTACATGAACTGCATCAAAATCCCAGTCCAGATTCCCACTGATTTCTGAAACAATGTTCATCAATCTCTTTGATTTCCAAATAGCATGCCATGGCCTCTGGATGTAGTTTGCAGCCTGCCCTTCACATACTCTATACCAATAATTCTCCGGCTCTGGAGCATCAAACTGCCTCCATATCACTGTGTTCTTATCTTTCTTGAGTTGCATCGGTGTCATCTTATGGCTCACAACCTTCCTAACAGGCAGTTTCCTCTTATGGCTCCGATCCCATTTCTTCCAACCTCTCAAAAACACATCCTCTTCCACAATTGATGCCACCTCCTTAAGATGCTCAAAGTCAAAATAGTACCGAAAATCCTTTCCCTCCTCATCTTTATTACTCGGATTATAAGTTGCTGCCAAGCACATATTCAAATCCATCACAAACGTCCTATTCAAATACATAGCCTCCCCTAAGCCACACAACAAACTCCAAAGGTAATGATTCATTCCCTTACAGTAATCCCCTCCACGCGAATAGTACAAATACTTCCCCTTTCTAAAATTCATCTCTGACCCCAAACTCGGGATTGTGTCATTGATCTCCTCATCCTGGACCGGTGGGGCAATCTTGGGACTGCTTGGTCTGCCCTTCGTGGCATTACTGATTCTACTCCTAGACCGTCGGGCATTAATACCCGAATGCCACCCACCCGCATGCACCACTTTATATGTACAATTCTCTCCAACCCCAAACCTAAACCTCCTAAAATCCCTATACTTCCTCCAAGACTTCTCTTTTTTATTCCTAAACCTCCAAGACACATCACACTCTTCCTCTTTTGACCCATTAACTGGAGTCTGATAATCCAAAAACACAATGGACTTAAAAACCCTCAAATTGAACTTCTCAACCGCAAGCAAAACCCGGGGATCAGAACAGTTCAAGACCCGTGATTCATCACAACCCGAATCAGATTTCGGTGTCAAATTGGCAATTCTCTCTTCAGTTTTCTCAATCACCTCCTCGGTGATTGAGAAGCCCACCGGCCCAGAAGCCGGTGACTCTGCCTTCCCAAGAGTCAAATCTTCCCCAGTTTTGAGGATAGAGTTGTCATTTTGGAAAGTGGCATTCTCAGATTCAGTGAAAAGCTTGGTCAGAGCCGGAGCAGACTCAAGCCATGGATCTGGAGGCTGGTAAGTGATGGCAATTACTGTAATTATAAGTACTGAGAACACAAACACTGAGAAACACAGATTGCTTATCAGTTTTATTAGGTTTTGCCCAATGGGCTCAGTGCTTGGATTTGAGTCTTTCATGGGGTTTTAAGTTTTCTCCACTTTTTAGAGAAAAAAAAACCCAAATACCCTTTTCAGTTTCTTGATTCAGTGAGCAATCAGATCTTGAAACTAGTGCAAGAACGAAATAAAGTTTGGAACTTTAAGTGGAAAAGAGAGAAATTGGGTAAGGGTTTTCACTTACAGCTGAAAATGGAGATCTGATGGGTCTTTGGCAGAGATGACTTTGATTACACACTTGTGGATGTCTGGTATGTTATGGAGATCTGTCTGTTTGTACTTTTGTTTGGAGTAATATGTTAAGAAGCCAAGCTGCCAAAGGAAAGGAGTGTGTGTGTTGGATTGTCTGCATCAGTTGGTGCAAGTGGTTTAGCATAAGCAATGCCATGTCAGCATGATAATTGTTTACCTTTTTTTCAATTTTTTTTTGTCCAAAAAAATACGATTTTGATTGATTAATTTAAAACTATGTCAATTTATGAGGTTAAAAATATAAAACTCACCATCTATGTTTCACTATAATTCATTTAAGTCCCTTAATTTTGCTTCTTCTTTTTTTCATTTTAGTTTTTTAAATTTCAAATTTATTCAATTAATGCATCTTGATCAACTTCTGTTAATTTAAAAAAAAAAATTATAGAATTTTTTTTAAGGTGTAAATGCACTTTTAGTCCTTACATTTTTCACATTTTTCCATTTTGGTCCCTATATTTTATTTTTACCACTTTTAGTCCCTAAACCAATTAACGCGTGACATTTAAGTCCTTATCGTCAGCCAACCAACGGGAAAAGCTGAGGTGGCAGACAGAACACCCTATTAGTTGACGTGGCGTTAATGTGGCATTGATGTGGCAATTAAAATATTATTTGGCATTTTTATATGCCACGTCAACACTTTAATTTTTTATAAAAAGCCACGTCAGAAAATTTAAACAAAAAAAAATAAATTAAAGAAAATAAATTTTTTATATCCCAATATTGCTTTGGCTCTTGATTTTTTGAATTATCTCAAAAACCCGTGACAAACATATTGATGAAAAAGATAGCATGTTTACAACTCTAAAACAATTCAAAGAACTCAACAAAATAAAAGAGGAAGTGAGGAGCGAAACTAATGGCACTGAGGGGATTGCAACGGCAGTGCTAGGCAAAAGTGATAGCGTCAGCTTCAGATCCAATGGTACGGTGGTGTTGCAACGTCATCGAATGGGTTGTGGGCTTGACGGTGTCAAGGGTTAACGGTAGAGATTTTTGGGTTGAGTGTTTGGCTGGTGGGGTTCTCAGGTGCTGGTAGGTGAGGTGTTTCCATGGTAGCAGAAGGTGGTTTTTTTAGTGGTGTGGTGGATGGGTTTTTGGTGGTGGGAAACACGATGAGTTTTCAGTGTCACTGTGCGCGGAGCTCTGTCATCGAATCGGGGCATTCACAGATCGGTTGGTGTTGGTCACGATCTCTCTAACCTGGGTTTGTTTTTCCATGTGGGTGTTGGTTTGTTTTAAATTTTTGGGTTTGTTTTTTTGTGGGTTTGATGATTTTTCTGGGTTTATGGGTTTGATTTGTTGGAGGTTTTGGTGGAGGATGGTGTTTGGATGGAAAATGGGAATATCGCCAGTGGTGGTCGTGGCATGCATCAAGAAGAGAATCCACTGCCCATGAGTGGATATCTGGGTTTGTTTGAAACTTGCATGAGTGGGTATCTGGGTTTGTTTGAGACTTGTGTGACTAAGTTTGTTCAGATTTAGGTTTATGGGTATATTTCTTCGATTTTTATATGGTTTGGTTTGGTTTCTTTGATTTATTTCTTGTTTTTCTAGATTTGATGGAGGAGATTTGGTTGTTGGATTTGGATTTGGGGTTTGCTGGAGATTGGTTTATGAACAAGAAGAACATCTTCAGTTCTTACAAAAAAATAATTGAAAGTAAAAAAAAAAAAAATTTAAGTTTTGTTTTTAATTTTTTTTTGTTTAAATTTTCTGACGTGGCTTTTTATAAAAAATTAAAATACTGACGTGACATATAAAAATGCCAAATAATATTTTTTTAATAGTATTTTAATTGCCACGTCAGTGCCATGTCAGCTAATAGGGTGTTCCGTCTGCCACCTCAACTTTTCCCATTAGTTGGCTGACGGGAAGGACTTAAATGTTACGCGTTAATTGGTTTAGAGACTAAAAGTGGTAAAAAATAAAATGTAGGGACCAAAATGGAAAAAGTGCAAAATGTAGGGACTAAAAGTGCATTTACGCATTTTTTAATTTAAAAATTTTGAAAAAAAAAATTAAAATTTGGACAATTAATCGCAACATTTCACAAAAATTGATAGAAAGACTTTAATAAAATAAACTTGAAATTTAGAAGATTGAAATAAACGAAAACAAAGTTAGATGACTAAAATAAATTCTAATGAAACTTAGAATGTGAGTTTTGCATTTTAGTCTTTCTTTTAATCAAATTATGGATCTATTTTGAAATTTTTAATGACTAATTAGAGAGAGAGAATTTTATATAAGATGAATGGAGAAAAGCATATGATAGAAAATATTTTATTTTTGGCCAAAGGTCAAAAAACTTCTTATCCATTGGGTTTTTTTTTTTTTTTTTGGCCCTTGGTATTGAAGCTGTGTATCGAAGGCAATCCTTTGAGATGTGTTAATCGCAATGAGGACTTCATCTTTTATGATTCATCATAATGGGGAGTTTGATTCCAAAAATGCTTTATGTCATTGCTGCAGGAAATAATTGCCATCTGGATCCTTTTATTGTTAATTGCAGGGGCAGAGGTACCCTACAAATTATAATGATTGACCCCTCCAAAAATTTTCAAAGAACCTTCTTGTTGTCAATGGAAGAAAATTGGTCTAGTATAGTTGGATAGGCCACCTAATACGTGAGTCTAAACTACTCTTAATTTAAATCATAATAAAAGAGAAAGTAACCAAGTGGCCCACCTACTTGCACAACATACTAAGAACCTGAAGTTTCCAAACTATCGAATAAAAGATACTCTATGGTTCTAGAGTTCCAATTAGCTATGAATATTCATCATCTTCATAGTTCATGTTTTTTTTTTTTTTTTTTTTTTTTTTTTTTTTTTTTTTTTTACTGTTGTTTTGGATAATGACTTTCCTATTAAAAAAAATGTCATAGAGATCTGTTCATTGTTAGTTTTTATGTTATTTCCCTTTAAAATATTACAATGATTGCATTTAGCCATTCACAATTCCAATATTTAGTTAGTTTCTCAAGTGGACTCCACACAAACAATACACACACTTTTACTAAAATCTTATAAATCCCTAGACTTTTACCAAAATCTAATAAATCCCTAATCTCTAGGTGTCTTTCTTTTTATTTTTTCTAAGAATAGAAAAAGGACGTTGTTCCTATTGTTTTCAGTTTTTAAATGCAATGCGCGTTGCTCAAATTGGTGTGTTTTTCTTTTCATTCTTAATTAGCCTTCAAATTCATTTATTCTAGTCCCATCATCATCATTTTTTCACAAAATTTGATCATTTTCTCATATTTCCAATTTTTTTTCCTCATATGTTTTTCTCTCATTATCATCATCTCATTTTTATATATATTTTAAGTTGATTTTTTGTTTTCCTTTTGAATCCAGGTGCCTTATAAGTTGTACCAACATTGATATGTTTCTACAACAGAGTTTAGGTTGTGCTAGAGATAAGAAACATTCATAAGTCTTAACCCCCTCCCAATTTGAAAAAAGGGAAAAATTGTTAAGAATTTTACTATGAAAATGATAATGAATGGAATTTATTTTATGAATGGTCATCATCAAGCACAATTCTAACAGGTGATGCTAAGGCTTTAAAAAAAAAATTCTTTTATATGTTTATAGCAAATTGAACAATTTTTTTTTTTAATCTTATTTCAGTTTTAAAATATTATAAAATGTTAAATTTGACTATTTTATATAGAATATAATTATTGTATTAATTAAGAGTTATGACTAGCATATAAATATATAATTCACCCCCCCAAGTGGAAAATCCTGACTACGCCCTTGCAGCTGAACCCAAACCTATTGCCAAAGCCAAAATTAACCACCACCACCATCACAATTCACAGCCAAAATACACAAAACCCACACCCAAACTTAACCACCATTGCAGCCAAAATCAAAGAAACTCACACCCAAAATCAATCACCGCCACCACTATAGTCAAAATCCACAAAATTATACCCAAAATCAACCACCACCACCACACCCATAGAGATGGAGAGATAGAGAAAAGAGGAGAGAGAAGAAAAAAAAAACCACTGAAGAAAAAGAGAAAGAGAGAGAGAAGAGAGGAACAATGATAAAAAATATAAATAAATAAATAAAAGAAGGAGGAAAACTGGAAAAGAGAGGAGAAGCCCCAAAGAAAAAAGAAAAAAGGAAAAAGAAAAAAGAGGAAGAGACGAGACGAACAAGAGAAAGTGAAAAAGTAAGAAAGAATTATTATTTTTTTTTTCTTTTGATAATAGAAAAAACAAATATTATTTGATATTTGTGAGCTGCACTAGACTGTAGCTCATTGGTGGCTATATATACAGATTCCTCCAAAGCTAAATAATTTCTCTAAGCTTCGCAAGGATTGCATTAGGGAATAGCACCATCAATGTTGCTTTATTTTTGTTAGGTGAGTCGTTAAAAATAACAATTTGACAATTTAGGATCCGTTTGGATAGAACTTATTTTACTGAAATTGAAAATTGAAAACTGAAAATATTGTAGCAAAATAATTTTTAAATGTGTGAATAGTATTATGGGACTTATTTTTAATGAAAAAGTTACTGAAAGACTGTTTAACAAATGCAGCTAAAAAAAAAAAAAAAAAAAGCTGAAAACAAGCTACAGTATAAAACATGGACGCGCAACGATGGATCCAAACCCCACCTTAGTACCGTTACTTTGAATGCGTGGAACCCAATCACCTAAATTTGACAATTTAACACTATTACTGTGAATGCTTAGAAACAATTACCCATATTTGACAATTTAGCACTGTTACTGTATGAATGTCTGGAACCCCTCACCCAAATGTGAGAGGGGATACATGCACAGGATGATTGTAAATTTTTTCCTTTCTGAGTGGGTGGTTGTTGTCTTGTTCGCGTCATATAAAATAAAAATTCCTAGCAATGGCATGCTGTTGATTCAGGATTGGTAAAAGATTTTTAATAACATTGTTTAAATTTTTAATAAGTGTATAAAAATACATGTTGTGTTAAACATCATTACTAGCGTGATACACGTTCACCCATTATTCCTACTAAATCGATGGCTAGAAAATTTTTTGAGTGGACACATGCACAGGATGATTGTAAATTTTTTCCTTTCTGAGTGGGTGGTTGTTGTCTTGTTCGCGTCATATAAAATAAAAATTCCTAGCAATGGCATGCTGTTGATTTAGGATTGGTAAAAGATTTTTAATAACATTGTTTAAATTTTTAATAAGTGTATAAAAATACATGTTGTGTTAAACATCATTACTAGCGTGATACACGTTCACCCATTATTCCTACTAAATTATTCCTACTAAATCGATAGCTAGAAAATTCTAATAAAGTTTTCAACTTTATTCAACAACTCAGGCCTCAAGTTGAGTCCACCATTATAATAAAGTTTTGAACAGCCTCACGTTTCTCACTTTTTTTTAGTTTGAGCTGTGAAAGAAGCAGCCATGGAAGTTCTCAGAGCTTCCTCAGTTCCTTCTTTTCACATCCGAACAACACTTGATAAAACCAAAGTGAGAAGGCCCATGTTCTTAAATTTTCATTCCAATCCAACACCCAGTTCAACTTTCTCATTAGTCTACAAAAAACAATCAAAATTTAAGATTTTTAACACCATATCATCCACGGTTTCAACAGAACCCACAAACCCACCTGAGCCAGTGCTTGAAACTCACAGTCAAGGTGAGAAATTTGATTGGTATTCACAATGGTACCCTGTTATGCCAATCTGTGACCTGGACAAGAGGAGGCCACATGCAAAAAAGGTGATAGGTCTTGATGTGGTTGTGTGGTGGGATAGGAATGAGGAAACTTGGAAAGTGTTTGATGATAGGTGTCCTCATAGGTTGGCTCCATTGTCTGAGGGGAGGATTGATCAGTGGGGTAGGTTGCAGTGTGTGTACCATGGTTGGTGTTTTAATGGTTCTGGTAACTGCAAGTTCATCCCTCAAGCAAATCCTGATGGCCCTCCAGTAAAAACTCTTGAATTCAAATGTCCCATGTTAAGAACTTGGGATCAACATTTTGCAAATTCTTTTGCAAGTGTTGTCATTCCTTTAATATATTTAGATAGGATTCTTGTCATATATGAATGGAAAACTTGGTATCTGTTACATTTTATCCAATGTTAGGCTGTGACAAGATTACAAATTTCGGTGCTTTGTCAGTACCTCTCATTCCCTCGGAAGAACAATCAGGGAAGTAAAGAAGAAACTTTGAGATTGAATCTTTCTATTGTTTGCATAATTGGCCAAGAGCTTTATACCTCTACTGGTTGGCATCTCGTAGTGTTTCCAAGACATTCAGGATTCAAGTCTCTCCCTTTCTGTTGTAACTATCGAATTATTGTTTGCATAATAGAAATGGTTATATTTGCATGTAGCTTTTCCTCATTTATGACCTCAACGCATAACACAAACAATCAAATCTGATATAATCATGTCTAGTTGATCGTTATATTTTTCTGCTTCATCTTGTATTCTTTTCATCCATTTTTTGAATGTTTATCTTATTTTATTTCCTTGTATAAATAAAAGGAACAGAGTATGTCAATGTTTTTGCAGGAATTTTTTACAATAGCAGATGGAATTTGGTTATGGGATTTTATGATGTAATTTCGCGTTGAAGCTAGAGGATTGTACAATTACGATATCAATTGGCCAATGCAATTGGTGAATAACCTTTCCAAATAATTATGCAGGTGCAGACAGCCAAGAAAGCGTGTGTAGCTGTTTATCCAAGTACTGTGCAGAACAACATAGTTTGGTTTTGGCCAAACTTGGATCCTCGATACAAAGATATTCTTGTGGAGAAGAAACCCCCCTACATCCCAGAAATAGATGATCCTTCATATACTAACTTAATGGGAAATAGAGATATTCCTTATGGGTATGATCTGCCACTATCTTCTGAAAAAAAAAAACCAGTTATCTTGGAAAACATAGATTCAATTTTTTCTACTCATGTAACTATATCTGGCCTTTTTTCCAGCTATATGTTATATAACTTTTAGGCACCTGTAATGCTGAAGGACAAAGTATTAATATTTTCTAATTTCATTTTGGTCAATTCATAAGAAAGTTCATATCTTTTTGACTGATTGTAAATGGTTTATTCTTCCTTTTTAATTGGCATAAATATTGTATGCAAGGTTTTCAAATGTGTGCATCACTAAAAGTTGGGCTCCTGTATTTGGGTTTTGCTTTTTCTTCTTATATCTTACCTCCTTTCTCTTAGCAGATCTGATTGGGAATATATCGATTTTGCAATTTCAGATATGAGATATTGATTGAGAATCTTATGGACCCTGCTCATATTCCTTATGCGCATCATGGAATAATAGAAATTCTACCATCCAAAAACAGATAAGTTTTGAATAATCCTTATGTTCTGCCAATATGTTTTGTTGTCTTTATTTATGATTGAAACCAAGTTACCTTCACAGTGAAGGCTGATAGAGAGGGGGGCAAACCGCTTGAATTTATGATTGAAAAGTTAGACATCAATGGGTTCAATACAGTTCAGTTTCAGGAATGGAACAGAAGCAAATTTATTGCCCCATACCTGTTTTATGCATGTCTTAAGCCCGATGATCAAGATGATGGATCTGAATCATCAGCTGGAACCAGAAAGGTCATCTATTAGATTGATTAATCTTTTATACATAGATGAAACTTGCACAATTTTTGGTTAATTCTTATTTATGTATTTCATTTTTCGATCCTTAGTAATTCTATTTATGTTAATCTTGGTTGATGCAGGATACATCTGTGCAGCAGGAATTTTTTTTAATTTTTTTTTTGTATTCCAGTTAGTTCAGGGAGTAGCAGATTGATATGGAGCTTCCCACGAAACTTTGGTCATTGGATTGATAAAGTTGTGCCACGATGGATTTTTCATATGGGACAAAACCTGGTTATAGACTCTGATTTATATCTTCTTCACATAGAGGTGACTCCCATCCCCTTGAATGTTTATTTATTTATTTATTATTATTATTTTTAATCTAGGTAAGTGGTCTATTCCATTATACATTACTTTTGCTTTTGACAAGTTACTATCGAAGTTAATGGTATAGGTTCACCAGGTCAACCTTACTAGAGATTCAAGGGTTCTTCTATTTTAAAAGATAATAATGTAGGATATTATTCTCAATATGGTACAAACCCAACTTGTAAGGTTTCCAAATGTAATTTGAGAGTGAAAGAGAAATGACACTGAACAACAACCATATATCCTATATTTCTTTCATATGTATACATATCACTGTTTAAACTATGTAGAATAGGTTATTCAATGTCTCGATTTAGTTATTATTTTACTTGTTTTGCTATTAAATTAACCAAGTTTTGAATTAGAATTTGTAAATATTTACTTGGTAGCATTAGTAGCTGGCGAAATCACTTTCCAGTTCTATCTTGTTTTATAGATTATTGCTTAAAGTATAACAGCATTTTTTTACTATGATTATTTTCTAAACACTGCACAGAGATGGTTCAATATTTTAGAACTTTCTTTCCATGTAAATGTCTAATGATTCTAATTTTATTTTTTTCTTAAATGTAACTTTTTATATGATAGGGTAGAAATTGCTCCCTACATATTTCCACCAATAAATGGTGATTTACCCTGCCGTGAAGTGTAGTTTTGTTTTGTTTTGTTTTGTTTTTTTTTTTTTTTTTTTTTTTTTTTTTTTTTTTTTTTTTTTTTTTTTTTTTTCTAACCAACGCTTTAGGGTGTGTTTGGTTGGAATGGTGGCAAAGTGTGAAAATAGAAAATAGTGGAAGGATAAAAGAGTGAAAGGATAGAAAAGATTTTAATGTCCCTTATTTTTGTTTGGTTGGGAGTGAAAAAGTGGAAGAATGGAAAAAGTGAATTTGTATAAATTTACTCATATACCTTTGTTAAAAAATGATGCTCAATTTAAACAAAAAGTGATAAGCAACACAAAAAAAAAAAAGCACCACACCCAAGAAATCAAAAGGAAAAAATATATAAAAATAATAAATAAATAAAAAGAGAAGGTAACGCCCAGGAAACCATAAGGAAAAATAAAATAAAAAAAGCCAATAATTTTGTCATTTTAGCATCAAACTCCCCGCACTTGGTTTTCTCTCCATTTTAGAGAGAAATTTTGTGTGGGCCCGGATGGAAAATGCCTGAGCCCCACCAGAAAATTTTCTCTCCCTCCCCCCTTACCAAACAACACCCTTCCTCATTTTTCCTCCTTTTTTCTCTCTCTTTTTTTTTTTATCCCACCTATTTCACCTCCTACCAAACACACTCTTAGTCTTTAGTCAAGTCTCCTGCAGTAAGAGAAACAAATTGGTTGTGAGAGTTGTTCTTTAAATGTATTGTATCACATACTGGTCACAAAAATTGAGACTCATAATAACATTGTATTACATTTTAGTAGTGGTATCTGACTCCTAAGTTCTTTCAATAGGAACGTAAGATAATGGATGTTGGTCCTGCCAATTGGCAGAAAGCTTGTTTTGTGCCAACAAAATCAGATGCCTTTGTGATTGGATTTAGAAAATGGTTAAACAAATATGCTGGTGGTCAAGTTGATTGGAGAGGCAAGTATAGTGGAGCTCTTCCCCCAACTCCTCCTAGAGAGCAGTTGATGGACAGGTAATTCATACAACTACCAATGTGGATTCAAGCTAGAATTTGATACTTTTGTTGATTATCTAGAAATAGTATCATTTTTGAGAACATTATACAACAACATGATAGATCTTTCTTGATGTATCATGCATAGAATAAATAGCTAAACCTGTTTCTTGTTAATTATCGACAAGAGATCAGGTGCAAACTTCACTTACATCAACAGCTTACACAGTTAAACTTGTCATAATACCTTAAGGCTTCTTTCTTTCTCTGTTTGCAGAAAGCCAAGGACACTAGAAATTATGGTATAGTGTGAGGCCTTTTAGAAGATTCAAGAAATTTCTAATCTGACCAGTACACGCATATTCCTCCTTTTATGTGGTGTCTCATAGCACTGCTTGTTTCATAATTCATTTATGAGAACTGGTTCATAGAAATTATCTTTCACAATCTTTTTCAGGTACTGGTCCCATGTTGTGAACTGCCCTAGTTGCAATGCAGCATACAAATGTTTCAATGTACTTGAAGTTGTCCTCCGAGTAGTTTCTGTTGCTTCAATTGCGATTGCTGCTGCAGCCAAGCAGGGTGCAATCTCAGTAGCTGTGAGAACCACGATGGTCTTGATGGCAGTACTATTCTATGCATCTTCAAGATCGTTGGCTCGCTTCATCTACAAAAACTTCCATTACCATGACTACGATCATGCTTTTCGCTGATGCTAGTATAGCTTATTGTCCAACCTTAAAACACTATATTCAATGGTGTAAATATGGCTTTAGCGTAAATGCGTGTACAATAAAGGTTAATGAAACTTGCATAAAGAAAAATATGACATTCCTGGTCTTTATGTGTTTATAACTTGCTTAATACTCACCAAAAATTCTTGTAGTTCAATGACATTACCTAATTATCTTCCGATAAAGAAAACTATGGTTCAATCCCTCTTCCCATTTTCTTATTTTAAGCAAAAAAAATTGATTTTTTGCTCATTTTTTTCACTTTTTTTTATTAGTGTGTGAGTGACGCGGGTATTTTAAGAAAGTGATTATATAAAATGGAAATAATGAAAAAATAAATGAAGAGTGAATATTTTATGGAAATTGAAATTCAACGTGACTGTTTTGAATTCTCAAATGTAATTGAAAAAAAAAATCCTCCGGCAAAAACAAAATTCTATCTTACACCTTTAAGATTTTATCTTTTAGATTTAACTACTCTGACAAATAACATGACAGTTTGTAGTTTGTACGTATTGAAAGTGAAACACGTTTCAAATACCCATAAATGCCCTGACAAGCAAAGTGCCAAATCCATGCAAAGGCTTGAAACTTTGAACACACAGATTGACTGGCGACCCTCTACCTTGGGGAGCATGGCTGCCGATTTAGTTTCAAAACCGCAAGCAGAGCCAGTAAGCCACACAGGGGCGGAGGAGGCATGCTTTGGAGGGGCCACAGCGCCCCCCCCCCCCCCCCCCTCTAAAACCTCTATAAGAGCATCTTTAATGATATATGTAAAGACAAAATATTCTCTATAATAGATAATGACACCTTAAAAAGAGTCTCCAATAGATTCTCTATAGGTGGAATTTTTTTTGGCTCATGAACAGTAGCTCATCATCAAGTCTAATGGGCTACTCATCAAGTCTAATGGGCTACTGTTCATTCTTCAAATGACTTTTTTATATTATAATAATCAAGTGTTGAATAAAAAAAAATGTTGGAAGATGTGTAGTTGTTAAAAAAAGTATAAATAATGAATGAATAAATAATATTTAAATGAGATAGAGAATTTGTTGGAAAGTGTATTTAAAAAAGTGGGTAAATAAAGGTAAAAGTCACTGTTCATTCTCCAAACAGTACAAAAATTTGATAAATTTGCTGGAGATGCTCTAATAGTAGGAAGAAATAGGTCTCACACTTTCTCATTTAAGAGCTGCCCCTATGAGAAAAACTTGGCCCCTCCTCCAATATGTAGCCATAAAAATGTCCCACCCCAAATTCCTACTTTTCATCTTTTTGACTTTTCCTTTCATTCTCTAAGACATGTCAGCCGTATCCCACATTTTTTTTTATTGAGGGAGGCCATATCCCATAGCTATTCAAAGTCCTATGTTGTACTGGTGTGGAAATTATTATTAGAGAGTAGAGAGACTGTGAGGGTACAATATTAGACCATTAGTAGGAATGAAATTGATTTTGAATCTAGTTGAGATGAATGAAATTGATTTTGAATTTATTTTTGACTAGATAGTAGTCTAATTTGGTTGAATTTAACTGCTATTTGTTTTATAGTTGCTTATAGTGACTTTGTTATATTTAATTTCTGTAAATATTATTTCTTGTTAATGTAGTCTAATTTTGGTTAGATTTAATGCTTTTTCTAAAAACTAATGCAAGAAGACATGTATATATGTATATATGTCATATTTTGTATTTTTTCTTGAATTGCAAATCAACATGATAATATTACCTCGGCCCCCCCAACCAAAAATTTCTAGCTACGCCCCTAGAGCCACAGCCACACATTCACATTTCACATTACTATATGTCTACTTAATTAGAGGCGCTTGATGCATTTGGGGCTCAAGGCGAAAACTAATATTAAGCCTTTATATACATATATAACTCAAAAAAAATTAAATATTACTTAAACTCTATTATTTTGTTTTATATGCAAAATTATTATTAACTAATATGAACCACGTAAAAAAAAAAAAAAAAAAAGTTTATAAATACAAAAAAATTAATAAATTTTTTCACACCTATTGATGTGATAGATTAATAGTGGTAAGTAAAAAAATTATGTTAGTAGTGGACCTAAATGAGAACTAGTAAGTTTGTCAACTCAACTATTATAGAAAATGTTGTGAACATTTTTTTTTTTTTTTTTTGTATTGCTTTCTTTTTATTTTTTGAGAAGTGCTACATCTACAATATTTTTCAAAACAAATTTTAGGTGTTAAATTGTTACTGATTCTAATTTGAACCTACTACTAGAATTATTTTTTTCCCATCAATAACAACCTGTAACAATTTGTTGCTTAAGATTTTTTTGTAAAAATATTGTGAAAAATGTTATGGACATAACATTTTTATCTTTTTTTTTTTTTTTTCCTCCGTGGGACCTTAAGTGAAGGCATCAACTGCATCTAGTTAGTACGGGAACTGTACTTAATTATCAACACAAATAATTCAATTGCTACTACCATTTCTAATAAAGCTTTCTACATTTTTTTTTATTACTCAACAATTCAGAGCCTTAAGTTCAGTCACAAACTTCCACCAATCTAACAAAGTTTTGAACAGCCTCAAGTTTCTCACTTTTCTTTATAGTTTTGAGCTGTGAAAGAAGCAGCCATGGAAGTTCTGAAAGCTTCCTCTTTTCCTTCACTTCACATCAGGGAAGAAGCCAGACTTTAGACTTAAGGGGGGCAAAACATCCACTAAAAAAATTCTTAACTTGTAACTAAATGAGATTATCTTATATAAATTAATGTTTTCATTAGTTTTTTTGTTATTTATTTAATTAATTTTCAAATCTTTCATCAATTTTAAACCTTATAGCTCTACTAATTGAGAATTAAAAAGAAATATGTAAACAAAGAGAAGATAAGAAAAGCTCATATATATATATATATATATATATTGATGATGCCGTAAAATCACCAGTAAGCTACACGATCCACACTCGCTTAAACTAACAACCTGCAAGAAGAAAGAAGTGATCTCGCAGAGGGCATCGGTGTGGTGTCGGCCAAATACCCTCCGACGGTCAAGTTAAAATGTTCTCAACTCTAGAGTGCTAGAGAGGGTAAATTATGCGTACCTTGATTTGTGAGGGTATTGGGGCTTTTATAGTAGTAGGTTGGCTTCTCCTCCTTGATGTAGAAGTCTTTTCCTTATAAGAATCCTCTTGAGTAATCCCAAACGTGATGGACAAGACATTTCCTTGTAGAGTGGATTTTCCATTAACGCGCATATCTTCCGGAATGCTCTTTGCACTAGGTTTCTGATTTCCTTTGAGACTCTACGTGCGCAACAAGTATCTGGAATCACTCTAGGCCCTGGGCTCACCTGTTGCCGGCCCATGGGCTTGGATCCGTCAGGCCCAATGTGGTGAAGGTTCATCATGCTAATTTTTGCCCCTTCATATATATATTCTTAGGCTACTAAAAAAAAACCTTATTCAGCAAAAAAATAGAAAATTAAAAATTGAAAAAACCTATAAGCTCATGTGTTAGCATGTGATTAGGTCCACTTCAACACATAATAAACAAATGTTAATTACTTTTTTTTTTTTTTGTGAATGATGACACATAAATTTATCTACTAAAATTTGTATTTCACTTCACATATATATTGAAGACAAAACTTAGATATAGTATTTTTTACCAATTTAAAATTTTTCAATAAAGTGATGGGCTTTTTTTTTGGGTTGAGTTCTAAGGGCCAATTTGTAAATGTTTGGGGAGGGGGGGGGGGGGGGGGCAAAAGTAATTATCTTGGACCTAAATGTTAAAAGAATTATATATACATATATACACACACACATATTATAATTAAAAAAACAAAAATTGGGGGGGGGCCACTGCCCCCCCTAGTCAATGAACAGCTCCGTCCCTGCTTCATATGTACGTACCACACTTCATATTATATTATTATATATTCACAACACAAATACACCAAACACCAACCATTCATTCAAATATAATTTTTTAATGAAAGTAAATTTCAGCCATTCATTCGAGTAACTTCTTGGCTCAACACCCAACCATTCACTATCAATGATAGCTCCATGTCATGATGTCTTGTCATGTTATGTCCATATTAGGACTTGCGTTTTAAAACTATTTTGCTACAGTGTTTTCAATTTTCAGTAAAATAAGCGGTATCTAAACAGACCCTTATGATCTTAAAAAAATGTTACCTCTCCTAAGACAACCATCAAGATCCAACAACATGAGAAATGATATATCCATAACATTTTTACAACAAATCTTAAGTGGCAGGTTGTTACTAGTTGTTATTGTTGGGTCAAAAATTAATCTTAGTATTAGGTTCAAATTTGAACTAATAACAACTAACCACTTATGATTTGTTGCAAAAATGTTGTAGACATAACATTTCTCCAACAACATTGCATTCTAATAATGATAGTCAGATAGTTACAAACTATTTATTACATATTTACCATATACAAACTCCTTATTAAACATTGCCACATGGACAAAAATTGCGTTTTTAAAACAAGATTTCGGTTAAAATTATGAAATCATTTTTTTTTTCATAATTTTAAATTTTAAAACATGATTTTAAAATGAATTGTATAATAATGTGCGCGTAATAAAATTTTTCACATTCCAAAATTATACCTTGTAGTGGGTATATACAATATCTCTCTCACAGCAAGTCAACCCCACCTATGTGTGTGACCAGTGGTGAAGCTAGGATTCTAATTTGGGGGGCAAGATCAAAAGACAATAATTTTTTTTTTATTTAAAAAAACCCTAAAATCAATTATCAATATTAATAATGAAATTATAAACAAACAATAATTGTCATACAAAATCTATTAAAATTAAACAATTGTAAAACATCTAATTCATAGTTACTGAAGATCAATCATCAAAGTTAGAGATTAATCTATATACATAAAGTTTAGAGATCTAATTTGATTCCTTAAAATAAATTCCAACTTTTCTCTATTCTTCTAATTATTTAAAATTTTGGATTTATGGTAGAAACTCAAATTTTGAAACTATGAAAATGCCAAGAGATGAAGGAGAAAAAAGTAATGGAGATTTTAATGCTTTAGTACCATACAAGACATTATTATTATTATTATTATTATTTTGTGAAATTTTAGTTCCACAAGCTGAACTTGAAATGAAAAGAAGGAAAAGAGTAAGGATTTGCTACAAACTAAGTTGTAACAACTCTTGCAAAATGTACATATGGCAAGTGATCATTTGGTAAAAAATTCTATCTTGACAAGGAAGTTTTTATTTAAATATAAGTCTGGACAAGTGTCTATTTAAAGTATTGACATGTGTACATTTTTATAGGAGTTGCTGCAACTTAAGTTGCAGCAAATTCTTTTCCAACTTGGACAAGTGAAAAAAAAAAAAAAAAAAAAAGAATGAATATTGGTCAAAAGTGTAGACAGATTTAACAAGTTTGGTAGCATTTATTTTGTGTCAAGAAGATTGTTTGAAGTGGGAGGAATTGTTTTAGTAACACCATAATATCTCATCATATTTTTACAATAAATGGAGGTGTTAGTAGTCTAATACATTATTACTCAGAATAAAATAAAATAAATTATTCCAAGATCTATCTCAACAGAAAAATAAAAATATTAAGAAAATATTATGAGATTTTATTGTGTCCGTTTACTTTCTTCATTTGAAAATTAATTATTTATTATTTATTTTATGTCAGGTACAGTTTATTTAGAAGAAAAGTTTCTTTGTTTTTCGTATTCTACGTCAGTAGCATACTCAAGCATATAATAATAGACTTTTTAGGAGGAGGTGCCCCCTCACCGCCTCACTCTGCCATTTCATGTGACCCAACAGCTGTGAGATGCAATACAACACCCCACCGACACTCGCCCTTCTGAGGAGGGTTATTACATCCAGTGCAATTAATTCCTTGTCACATGAAGGTAGACCCACAATGCACCCCACGTGAGAGGCAAATTATAAATGCATTTTGTGCAGGCATGCACAAAATGCATGGACCCCCCACCGGCACTCACCCCTATATCTGAGGAGGGTTATTAAATTCATCCAGTGCAATTATTTCCTTATCACAAGAATGTGGACTCACAATGCACTCCATGTGAGAGGAGAGGGAAATAATAAATGCATTTTGTGCATGCCGGTTTGTTGTACCCACCGCCATTTCTTGATTAAGGTTGTTCTCGTGATATAAAATAAAAATTCCTAGCGACGCCTTGCTGTTGATTCAGTTTCAAAACTACATGCAGGGCCAGCGAGCTACACGTTCACATATTCCTACCATTTTTATCTACTTGATTATCATACGCAAATAAATCAATAGCTAGAAATATTCTAATAAATTTTTCAACCTTCTATATTCAACAATTCAGGCCTCAAGTTCAGTCCGCCATTGTAATAAAGTTTTGAACAGCCTCACGTTTCTCACTTTTCTTTAGTTTGAGCTGTGAAAGAAGCAGCCATGGAAGCTCTCGGAGCTGGCTCCATTGTATTTATTTTCACAACCAAAATACACAAACCCACTCCCAAACTTAACCACCACCGCAGCCAAAATCCAAGAAACTCACACCCAAAATCAATCACCGCCACCACTACAACCAAAATCCACAAAACCATACCCAAAATCAACCCCCACCACCAAACCCACATAGATGGAGAGATAGAAAAAAAAAAAAAAAAGAGAGAGAGAGAAAACGATCAAGAGAAAAAGTGAATTTTTATTTTATTTTATTTGATAATAGAATAAAAAAAATATTATTTGTTACTTGTGAGTTACACTAGACTGTAGCTCATTGGTGGCTATATACAGATTCCTCAAGGCTTTTAAATAATTTCCTCAAGCTTCGCAAGGATTACGTCAGGGAATAGCACCATCAATGAATGCATGGTGGAACCCAATCACCCTGAGAGGGGACGCATGCAGGGTAAGATTGAAAAAAATTTCCTATCAATGAATGCTGGTTGTCCTGTACCCACCGGCACAGCGCGCCCTTACTTGATTGGGGTTATTCACGTCATATAAAATAAAAATTCCTAGAAATGGCATGCTATTGATTCAGTTTCAGAGACACAAGGAGAGCCAGAGTGATACACGTTCACCCATTATTCCTACTAAATTAATTTCTAGAATAATCTAATAAAATTTTCAACTTTTTGTATTTAACAACTCAGGCCTCAAGTTCAGTCCACCATTATAATAAAGTTTTCAACAGTCTCACGTTTCTCACTTTTCTTTAGTTTGAGCTGTGAAAGAAGCAGCCATGGAAGCTCTCGGAGCTTCCGCAGTTCCTTCTTTTCACATCCGAACAACACTCGATAAAACCAAATTGAGAAGGCCCATGTTCTTAAATTTTCATTCCAATCCAACACCCAGTTCAGCTTTCTCATTAGTCCACAAAAAACAATCAAAATTCAAGGTTTTTAACACCATATCATCCACGGTTTCAACGAAACCCACAAACCCACCTGAGTCAGCCCTTGAAACTCACAGTCAAGGTGAGAAATTTGATTGGTATTCACAATGGTACCCTGTTATGCCAATCTGGGACCTGGACAAGAGGAGGCCACATGCAAAAAAGGTGATAGGTCTTGATGTGGTTGTGTGGTGGGATAGGAATGAGGAAACTTGGAAAGTGTTTGATGATAGGTGTCCTCATCGGCTGGCTCCATTGTCTGAAGGGAGGATTGATCAGTGGGGCAGGTTGCAGTGTGTGTACCATGGTTGGTGTTTTAATGGTTCTGGCAACTGCAAGTTCATCCCTCAAGCAAATCCTGATGGCCCTCCGGTAAAAACTCTTGAATTCAAATATCCCATGTTAAGAACTTGGGATCAACATTTTGCAAATGCTTTTGCATGTGTTGTCATTCCTTTAATATGTTTGGATAGGATTCTTGTCACATATGAATGGAAAACTTGGTATCTGTTACATTTTATCCAATGTTAGGCTGTGACAAGATTCCAAACTTCGATGCTTTGTCAGTACCTCTCATTCCCTACAAAGAACAATCAGGGAAGTAAAGAAGAAACTTTGAGATTGGATCTTTCTATTGTTTGCATAATTGGCCAACAGCCTTGTAGATTTACTGTTTGGCACTTTCTAGTGTTTTCAAGATATCCAGATTCAAATCTCTCCCCTCCTATTGTAACTATCAAATTATTTTTTGCATAGTAGAAATAGTTATATTTGCATGTAGCTTTTACTCATTTATGTGACCTCAAGGCACAACACAAACAATCAAAACTGATATAATCATGTCTGGTTGATCTTTATATTTTTCTGCTTCATCTTGTATACTTTCATCCATTTTTTGAATGTTATTTTATTTTCTTGTATTAATAGAAGGAACAGAGTAAGTCAATGTTTTTGCAGGAATTTTTTACAATAGCAGATGGAATTTGGTTATGGGATTTTATGATGTAATTTCACGTTGAAGCTAGAGGATTGTGCACGTACGATATCAATTGGCTAATGCAATGGTGAATAACCTTTCCAAATAATTATGCAGGTGCACACAGCCAAGAAAGCATGTGTAGCTGTTTATCCAAGTACTGTGCAGAACAAAATAGTTTGGTTTTGGCCAAACTTGGATCCTCGATACAAAGATATTCTTGTGGAGAAGAAACCCCCCTACATCCCAGAAATAGATGATCCTTCATATACTAACTTAATGGGAAATAGAGATATTCCTTATGGGTATGATCTGCCACTATCTTCTGAAAAAACACCTGTTATCTTGGAAAACATAGATTCAATTTTTTCTACTCATGTAACTATATCTGGCCCTTTTTCCAGCTATATGTTATATAACTTTTAGGCACCTGTAATGCTGAAGGACAAAGTATTAATATTTTGTAATTTCATTTTGGTAAATACATAAGAAAGCTCATATCTTTTTGACTGATTGTAAATGGTTTATTCTTCCTTTTTAATTGGCATAAATATTGTATGCAAATGTGCATCACTAAAAGTTGGGCACCTGTATTTGGGTTTTGCTTTTTCTTTTTATATCTTACCTCCTTCCTCTTAGCAGATCTGATTGGGAATATATCGATTTTGCAATTTCAGATATGAGATATTGATTGAGAATCTTATGGACCCTGCTCATGTTCCTTATGCGCATCATGGAATATTGGAAATTCTACCATCCAAAAACAGATAAGTTTTGAATAATCCTTATGTTTTGCCAATAAGTTTTGTCGTCTTTATTTATGATTGAAACCAAGTTACCTTCACGGTGAAGGCTGATAGAGAGGGGGGCACACCACTTGAATTTATGATTGAAAAGTTAGACATCAATGGGTTCAATACAGTTCAGTTTCAGGAATGGAACAGAACCAATTTTATTGCCCCATACCTGTTTTGTGCATGTCTTAAGCCTGGGGATCAAGCTAATGGATCTGAATCATCAGCTGGAACTAGAAAGGTTATCTATTAGATTGATTAATCTTTTATACATAGATGATAAACAAAATTTTTGGTTAATTCTTATTTATGTATTTCACTTTTCGTTCCATTGTACTTCTATTTATGTAAATCTTGGTTGATGCAGGATACATCTGTGCAGAAGGAATTTTTTTTTATTTTTTTTTGCATTCCAGTTAGTCCAGGGAGTAGCAGATTGATATGGAGCTTCCCAAGAAACTATGGTTATTGGATTTATAAACTTGTGCCACGATGGATATTTGATATAAAACAAAACTTGATTATAGATTCTGATTTATATCTTCTACACATTGAGGTGACTCCCATCTCTTTGTATGTTATTGCAAGTTTCTTTTCTTTTCTTTTTTTCTTTTTTCAATCTAGGTAGCTGGTTTATTCCATTATAAATCACTTTTGCTTTTGATGAGTTACTATCAACGTTACTGGTATAGGTTCGCCAGATAAACCTTACTATAGATTCATGGGTTCTGCTATTTTAAAAGATAATTATTCTCAATATTTTACTAACCCGACTTGTAAGGTTTCCAAATGTAATTTGAGAGTGAAAGAGAAACGACACTGAACAACAACCAGATATCCTGTATTTCTTTCATATGTATATATATGATACTTCATTGATTAAATTAAGTAGGATCTTCAATGCTTCAATTTAGTTATTATTTTTATTGATTTTGCTATAACATTAACTAAGTTTTGAATTAGAATTTGGAAATATTATTATTTACTAGGCAGCACTAGTAGCTGACAAAATCACTTTCCAGTTCTATCTTGTTTCATAGATTATTGCTTGTAGCATAACAAAATTTCTTTACTATTATTATTTTATAAACACTGCACAGAAATGGTTCAATTTTTTAGAAACTTTCTTTCCATGTAAATGTCTAATACAACATTTTATTTTTTTATTTTTTTTTTCTGAAATTTAACTTTTTATATGATAAGGTAGAAATTGCTCACTATAATTTACCCGGCTGTGATGTGTAGTTTAGTGTTTTCTTTTCTTTTTCTTTTTTCTTTTTTTTAAACCAAAGCTCTAGTCTTTAGTCCAGCCTCCGGCAAGAAGAGAAGCAAATTAGCTGATTGTTGTTCTTTAAATGTATTATATCACATAGATTTTAGTATTGGCTTCTGACTCCTGAGTTCTTTCTATAGGAGCATAAGATAATGGATGTTGGTCCTGCCAATTGGCAGAAAGCCTGTTTTGTGCCAACAAAATCAGATGCACTTGTGATTGGATTTAGAAAATGGCTAAACAAGTATGCTGGTGGTCAAGTTGATTGGAGAGGCAAGTACAGTGGAGTTCTTCCCCCAACTCCTCCTAGAGAGCAGCTGATGGACAGGTAATTCATACAATTACCCATGTGGATTCAAGCTAGAATTTGATACTTTTTTTGATTATCTAGAAATAGTATCATTTTTTAGAACATTATACAAGAGCATGGTAGATCTTTGTAGATGCATATAATAAATAGCTAAACCTATTTCTTGTAATCAGCAAGATATCATGTGCAAACTTTACTTACATCAACAACTTAAACAATTGAAATTGTCATAATACCTTGAGACTTCTTTATTTTTCTATCTGTGGAGAGCCAAGGACACTGGAAAATATGGCCTAATTTGAGACCTTTTGGAATATTGGGAAATTCCTTATCTGACCAATACACACATATTCACCACTTGTCTCATTTATGAGAATTGGTTCGTAGAAATTATCTTTCACAATCTTTTTTAGGTACTGGTCCCATGTGGTGAACTGCACTAGTTGCAATGCAGCATACAAAGGTTTCAATGTACTTGAAGTTGTCCTCCGAGTAGTTTCTGTTGCTTCAATTGCGATTGCTGCTGCAGCCAAGCAAGGTGTAATCTCAGCAGCCACAAGAACCTCAATGGTTTTGATGGCAGTACTATTCTATGCATCTTCAAGATGTTTGGCTCGCTTCATCTACAAAAACTTTCATTACCATGACTACGATCATGCTTTTCGCTGATGCTATTCTAACTTACTGTCCAACCTTAAAACACCATATTCAATGGTGTAAATATGGCTTCAGCATAAATGTGTGTACAATAAAGGTTAATGAAACTTGCATAAAGAAAAATTTGACATTCCTGGTGTTTATGTGCTTATAACTTGCTTAATACTCACCAAGAATTCTTGTAGTTCAATAACATTACCTAATTATCTCCCAATAAGGAGAACTATGGTTCGATCCCCCTTCTTGTTTTCTTATTTTAAACCAAAATTTGACTTTTTGCTCATTTTTTTTCATTTCTTAGTTTTCACTTCTTCGTTAGTGTGTGAGTGATGCGAGTATTTTAAAAAAGTGATTATATAAAATGGAAATAATGAAAAAATGAATGAAGAATGTATATTTTATTGAAAATAAAATTCAACGTGAATGTTCTGAATTCTCATATGTAATTGAAAAAAAAAAATCCTCGGGCAAAAACAAAATTCTATCTATTACACCTTTAAGATTCTATCTTTTAGATTTAACTACTCTATTAAATAACATGAAAATTTGTAGTTTGTATGTATTGAAAGTGAAACACATTTCAAATCAACCAATATATCTATTTATATAATAATAGGTGAGTCTGAGAAAAACTCAAATTAGAATTCCAAATTAGAGTTCCAATTTTGCGCTATGTATCTTAAATTATTTATTCTTAAAGGGTTTTATTTCTTAATTTTGAAATCCAATGTGGGACCATATCATAAATATTTATCTAAGTGAGTTATTAAGTACAAAAATCAAAGAGTCTAGATTAAATGAATCTTAAAAAAAAAAAAAAAAAAATTAAAAAGGTGCTTCACAATATTTTTAAAAATATATATGGACAATTTACATTTTATACCTAATAATATCCATACAAATTTTTTTTAAAAATTAACAAAATATAAAAATGACTATCAATAATATTTAAATTATATATATATATGAATTATATTATGCATAGTATTGTATATCTTTAAGTATATCCATGTATATGCATGGAGTTACAAGCTAATATATATAAAAGCATAGACCTCATGTGGAAAAGCATGATGTTCTACCAAATGGTACATTGTATGAAATTCTTTCCATTTAGGCATCCACATCATCTAAATTTTGCATTTATGTCAAACTATTAATTAACGGTAAATGCATTTATTTCAATGTATTAATAAAATTCAAAGAATTTGTATACATTTATAACTTTACATGCTTTGAATTGATATGGATAGATTTAAAAAATCAAGGGAAATGTAGGAATCAAAAAAACTTTTCAATTTTTTGCATAAGACTAACTTCAATGCAAAATTGCAAGAGTCGAATTAAATGAATTTGGTAAATATTATTTGTCTACACATTTGTCCAATATGAATCCCCATTTCCATTGGACTTAAAAATTAAACTTTCATAATTTTCTCACAATATCTTTGTTTTTCTTTCTGAAAGGTATGTTAATTTTCAAAATATTACGTTTGTTTTAAATGTTTTGTTTAGATTTTATGTATATGTTTTTACTTATGTAGCATTGTAATTTATTTAGGCTATTTTTTTTTTCATACCATGTGCCAATTTATATTTTTGGTTTTCTGTATGATGCGTACACTTGGTAAGGATCTATTTTCAGCTACTTTTAGTTCAATTAAAATTCAAAGGTCAAATTGTGATATTATTGCATCACTATGACATTATTTTTTCTGTTTTTGTATCATGAAATTCTAGAAGTTTTTATAGCTAATCTATATATATAATAATAGATGAAATTGAGAGAAAATCCAATTAGATTTCAATCGATTTCTCAATTTTGCACCACATGTTTTTTTTTTTGGGGTTAAGTGAGTTAATTGGATTCTCAATTTTGTGCCATGTGTCCTATCTAAATTTTTGAAATTTTTAAAATTTTTGTGCCAAAATAAATAATACATTAACACCTAATACAAAAACCAAGAAGACCACAAAAATAACCTAAACAAGAACATTTCACTGGACACTTTTATGCAGACTCTCTCTCTCTCTCTCTCTCTCTCTCTCTCTCTCTCTCTCTCTCTCTCTCTCTCTCTCTCTCTCTCTCTCTCTCTCTCTCTTACTTATATGTTTCTCTAAATATAATCTCAACCCCTTACCACTTGCTACCATCAGCAAACAACTCTTAACAACACACCGGCAACCCCCCAATGCACAACAAACAGATTTGTAAGTAAAGTTGCAGCCCCTTTTCTATTCATATTCATTGACTTATGAAACATTGTCAATTCCTTTTCTCACATTTTTTTTTATGGTTAACAACTTTTTTGCTTCATAACTAATCATTGAATTTAACAATATCAACATTCAAATGTATAAGTGAAACTTAAATCCCGTATATGGATTAAAATAAGCAACCATACAAATTTGAAAAATATGGCTTTTGGAAACAATACTTCATTATAATGCTATTTGAAGATTTTATTTATTATTAATTTTGTTGTTGTCGTATGCCTTTTTTTGTTTTGGGTTGCATCTCAACAATAAACAAAGCTATTAATCTAATTATTTGTTGTAAGAATATAAGGGTATGATTGGGCAAGACCAGTAGTTCTCTTTCTTCCAAGTCCAATGTATATGACTTATTTTTTGGAGACACTAAGTTGAAAGTGGTATTTCTTGAAATTTTTCATATTGCATGAGATAAGATCTATAATGAAAAAAATATATAGTTGAATTTGGTTATACAATTAGTAAAAATGACCATACTTTAATAAAAGTTTTTTATAGAGTTAGGTAGATAAGATTCATCGATTAAAAATTTAAAATATATTTAGTTTCTCAATGGGTAAATATAGAGAGATAGTATTTACTTAGATCCAATATGGGGGATGACACTCAAAAGCGGTAAATATTCATCAATAGCTAAAATATAGCATTCCATATGAGTGTTGTTACTTATCTTTAAAAAGATCACACCCAAAAATAAACAAACCAAAAAAATAGGAAAATTATAAATTCAACCCATTTTCAGAGAATAATTTGTTTAGTTTACGAGCTTTTATAATAGTTTTTTTTTTTTTTTTTTTCATAGTTTGTAATGCTCTTCAAAGTATGTACTTAGTTATGTGTGACTTTTAATGAAGCTAAGCATTCCTAGAAACAATGGTATCATATAGCAGAAAATATAGTGGAACAAATGAAAGCTCTCAACGAAAGCTATTTATTTGTCTTAATTCGTGAGCGAATTTTGGTTTGGAAGATTCACATATGAATGAATCTGGAAATATTTCATATGAGAATCATATAGCATAATATAATAGTGGGTGAATGCCATGGTTGAGAGAGAAGATACTTTAAAGTTTGATTTGTGAGCCAGAGGATAATAGTGGGTGCATGTCATTTGATAATTGTATCTTTGACCTTAAGCTTCGCAAATCAAATGTACATAACTTAATCTTGACTCTTGAGGCATTGTCATTGTCCATAGTTCAAGGCAAGCTCTGAGTTTTAAATTTTTTAAGACAAAAATTTTTCTCCTGAATGTTGTCATTCATGGTCATTTTATGTCATGCTGAACTTGATATCAGAATCATGTATGAAGCATAGCTCCTACATGCACCCATGGAATGTGGCTTATAGTGTAGCTTATTCGCCTTCTCAAAAAAAGTGAATACTAACGTTCTTATTCAAGTGGAAGTCAAAGCTTTTTTGTGGGTAGTGGAATTAGCAGGTTAAAAGTAGCTTTAGAATGTGGTAATTGAGGGTAATTCCAAAATTTAAGTTGAGGTAGTGACCAATAGATCCAAATTAGTGCACTAGAGAACTGTTAATTTTGTTGTTGAAGTCAGATTGCTATATGCAAGATTTGACCGGCTGGAGTTTAATAAGGTGTATAGGAATGCTAATAAAGCTACACATCTTAGCAAGATGGTCTTTGTCAAACTCTTTTCCAAGTTATTTTGGTGAAGGGATTAGTCCCTTAGGAAATGTTGTCTTGGCATGACTAATTCTATTTTTTACATTTATTATTCTAAATGTTAATTTCAATTTGTTTTTTAATTCATAATCAATAAGCAAACAATTTATATATATATATATATATATATATTTATATACATATATAATTATGATTGTTTTTAAATATATCGTGCATATGCATGGGGTTACATACTAGTTAATATATAAAACATAAATAATACAAGAAAGACACCTCCAACAAGTTTGTAGGTGACAATGCGAATTACGATCTGATGACATTTCTTGATTGCATGAATTAAAGAAATTTTCCCCCAATGTATTTAGTTTGAATTTAGTTTTAGTAGAAAACCTCATAGATTAAGTGTGATTAGCAATAATAGTATTCATGAAATCAATGGGTCATAAATAATTTCTTACAAAATTTATCAAAGTAGAGACCTCTTATGAAAGAGCATGATGTTCTGCCAAATGGCACATTGTATGACATTCTTTCCATTTAGGCTTCCACCTAATCCAAATTTAGCATTTATGTTAAAGTGTTAAGTAATGACAGATGCATTTATTTTAATGTATTAATATAATTCAAAGAATTTGTATACATTTTTAACTTAAAATGCTTTGGATATATACGAATAGATCTAAAAAGTCATGGGAAAAGTACAAACTAAGAAAACTTTTCAATTTTCTGCATAAGCCTAACTTCAATACAAAATTGCAAGAGTTAGATTCAACAAATTGGGTAATATGATTATTTGTCTCCACATCCAATATAAATCCTCATTTCCTTTGAACTTAAAAATTAAACTTCCATAATTTCTCTCACAATAAATTTGGTTCACTTTTTGAAAGGTATGTTAATTTCCAAAATATTATGTTTGTCTTAAATATTTTGTTCAGATTTTATGTATACATTTTTACTAATGTAGCATTCTAATGTGTTTAGGCTAATTTTTTCATATTATGTGCCAATTGTAATGAGTATAGGTTTATTTTTTTCATATTATGTGCCAATTGAGATTTTTAATTTTCCATATAATGCATATTCTTGGCAAGGATTTGTAATATTTTTGGTGTTTTGGTTGCTTTTAGTTTAATTAAAATTTGGAGTTTAAATTGTGATATTATTGCATTACTATGGCATTATTTTTCTATTGTTGCATCTTGAAAATTCTAGCAGTTTTTATAGCAAATTTATTAAGATATCCTTCTATCAATTTTCACTATATTATATTTACAATCTTTGAAAATCAAACTTTTCTCCATTTAAAATGTTAATGTACCTTAATCTTATCTCTTGTATCAATTTTGAAATCAATGAAAAGTTACTTTCACCGACATTAAAATTGTAGGTGTTGATATAGAGACTTTAGTGGCATAAGAAATGTAAAAATTAACACTATAGAATCTATATATAAAGCATAAATCATACAAGAAAGACATCTAGGAACTAACAAGTTTGTAGGTGATAATGTAAACTATGATCTAGTGACATTTATCGATTGCATGAATTAGAGGAAGTTTTTCCCCAATGTATTTAGTTTGACCACAAAATTTCAAAGATTAACTGTGACTAATTATAACTGTGGGGCCAGGGAACTTATGATCCGGCCCACGCTCTACTAGGGCCCAAGGCCCGTGCTGAGGAGGGTATTTGCCGAGGACGAATGGGGAAAGGCCGAAATGCCGAGGGCACAGCCGAGGATGACCCTGTCCTCGGCACTCCAAGACTTCAAAGGGAAGAGCAACATCTCGTTGAAGGCTGCCCCCAAAAAGCCCCATGAAGGAGATGCGAGTAGGATGGGACCCACGTGGGGGGTACGGTGCGAAACTGGTTCAGGGTAAATACGTCCCCTCAGCATTAAATGCACCCGCCAACGTCCTAACCATGTTAATGAAAAAAGACGCCTGGACAGGGTGACTTCGATCATCGCAACTAACAAAAAGCAAGGAAGGACAGCTGATGGGACGGGTACTGAAGTAGGCACCTGCCTGATCAACAAGTGGAGGGCTAAGATCAACCAAGAAGAGCTATATAATGTGAAGGTTGATGCACCAAGTAGGGGGCTGGGAAAAATGGCCAAAAACCAGAGCCTCCCAGCCTGCCTCCAGGAGAAAGACTCCTCGAGCAAACACGATTTAATTCTGTATGAACACCACGAAAAACCACCGTCCTGTGACCAAGGCCTAGCCTTTCAAACCCACGTTCTATAAATGATATTGTTTGGGCCTTTTTACGTGTGAACCCAATATCATTTTGGGTCATTACAAATTGTGTCCTTACAATTGGCGCCATCTGTGGGGAAGGCTTGTGTCTTGGCACAGGTGGTGGGTTGAGGCAATCCCTCACATCATTTCCAACAGCCGGATGTAGTGTTCTAGCGTAAAGTTCCACTAGGAGCTACGTTTCTTCACTAGGGGCTGCGCTTCGTAGCGTCAGCAGCACAGATGGTTCTAGGGGCTTGGCCGAGGAGCTAATCCCCCTTAAACCAAGGTCCCACGCCATAGCCGATGGGTTAATTCCCCCAACTACTTAAAGAATCAAGTTTTGGACAGAACCAAGGTATTGCATGGTCCTCGGACTCAAACCTATGGGAAAACCAACTACTTAAAAACTGAGTTTTGGACAGAACCAAGATATTGCATGGTCCTCGGACTCAAACCTATGAGGAAACCAACAACTTAAAAAAAAAAATCAAGTTTTGGACAGAATCAAGGTATTGCATGGTCCTCGGACTCAAACCTATGGGGAAACCAACTACTTAAAAAAAATCAAGTTTTGGACAGAACCAAGGTATTGCATGGTCCTCGGACTCAAACCTATGGGGAAACCAATTACTTAAAAAATCAAGTTTTAGACAGAACCAAGGTATTGCATGGTCCTCGGACTCAAACCTATGGGGAAACCAACTACTTAAAAACTGAGTTTTGGACAGAACCAAGGTATTACATGGTCCTCGGACTCAAACTTATGGGGAAACCAACTATTTAAAAAAAAAATCAAGTTTTGGACAGAACCAAGGTATTGCATGATCCTCGGACTCAAACCTATGGGGAAGCCAGCTACTTTAAAGAAACCCGGATACTAAGCAGGACCTAACACTACACGTGACATCTCGGATGATGCCTATATCTCCATTGAATGAGGGTCAGACATGAGTTCAAGGCTCTACAGGTGCGGGTAAGCTAACGTTCTGAAACATGATTCTAAATATATCACATGTACAACTATTCATACGTGTTAAGATAATTAGTTCAAAAATCATAAACAATAGTAAGTATCGACAAGGGCAACTAACAAGTAACCAAAAGGAAAGAGGAAGAAAAGAATTTCATATACGCGTTCAACAGGTTCAAACTACCAGCAGATTACAAAGTTTTCAAAATAAAAAAGAAACTAGTTAATCATTAAACTAAAAACAAATACGGAGCCTGGCCGAGGTTTCTACTTCTTCAATTCTGCGTCGGCCACATCCTAGGAAGGCGGAACGGGATCAGCTTCGACGCCCTGGAGGACAGTCCTTTCTAGGGAAGACTGAGCAGGATCGGTGTTGGTGCTCTTGGGGACCACAGCAAGGGGAATTGCCTGTAAGGGCTAGGCAAGTATGGATGGCTCTTCGGCATTAGGCATCTGAGCGCCGACCACAGGCTCAGCAACCTCTTTGGGTACCTCGGGGTCCATACGCTCAGATGCTTCTATCATATCCTGAAGCTCTCCCCCTTTAAGCGGCTCGCCAGGAGAAGCGCCGACCTGTACAGCTTTCGACTGAGTGTGACCCCTCCCTCATGTTGGTCGCTCACAGCCTCGAAGCTGGTGGAGGTGGCCTCATGGATGGCTGTAGGGTAGAATATGTTCTCTGCTTTCCACAAATCAGACGAAGCATCCACCCCAGCTCGCTTCAAGGCCTCTTCCCAAACCTGGGAGCAGTAAAGCTTGCATACTCCGGGAATTTGGGCTTTAAGGGAGGCTTGGGTGTCAGCTACCCCCGCGTTGTAACCTTCATCCTCGGCAGTTTCCTTGGCAGCCTCAGCCTCGTTTCTAGCAAACTCAGCCTCCTGCTTAGCCCTCATGGCTTCGTCCCGGGCATACTCCGCCACACCTTTGTCATTCTCTGCCAAGATCAGTCTTTTATTTAAATCACTGATCTGCTCCTTGGCTATTCGCAACTGGTCATCGGCTTTGAGCAGACGTTTTGTTTGGTCCTCGGCCTGTTTTTGGGCGCCAGCTAAACCCGCCGAGGCGCTATCCCTATCTCGGATAGCTTCTATTAAGGCAGCCTTGACCTTGGCGAGGTCGTCCTCGGAAGCTTTGAGAGTCCGCGTGGCCTCTAAGCGCTTGGAGCGTTCATTCTCGACCGCCTTACTCTGCTTGTTCACCTCCTCCTCCATCCTATAGGTGGCCTGGAGAGCCTGTCAAGGGAGATAAATACATCGTGAATGACAGACCGGGAGTAAGAGTTAATAAAATTTTAGGGTTCAAGAGCCTTACCATGCCCAAGTACCTCTTCGTACTGAGGAAAACCTCCTGCATCCTCATTTTCTTCAACCCATCCAAGTCGGTGGGAAGTAGCATGGTTCTCCCTAGTGCGTCTGCCACATAACCACCCTCGCCATCTCCAAGGTTCCTCATGGACGCGGTTTCCAGCAGTGGCCCCCCGTGGAGCATTGGGGCGAGAAGCCAGGCGCTTGGCAAGGATTGGGCCTCGATCCCCTTTCCCTTGCCTTGGGAAGATTGGGCTTCGGTCTCTTTACCCTTACTTTGGTGCCCAATCTTCAATTGTTTCGCACGCGAGGCTTCCTCCCTCTCCTTAGAAGGTTGGGATTTTCCCCCATCCATGGTTTCCTTGCCCTTGGGACTCCTCTTTCTCTTTGAATCAGTGCTCTCCGGCCGAGGAGGCAAAGCTGGTTGGGGAGGAGCAGGAAGTTTAGGGCGGGGGGATTGTGGCGTGACTTTGTGGAGGATGACCTAGTCTGGATAGTCGGGGGCTGAGGTGGTGGGGGCGGAGCATTGGATTGCGGCGTTCCCTATGCACCCTTCCCTGGTTGACCCTCGAGGAGGTCGAATAAGTTGGTCGGGGGCTTTCTCTTAAGTCCCATCTTGGCTTGGGAAGATGTGCCTACCGATGACAATTCCGCCTCGGACAAAACTGGGTCACCTATATCACCAGAAGGATCCTCGGATTGGTCGGCTAGGTCAAAAACCCCAAATCCCTCCTCGGACTGATCTAATTCGCCTTCGTCCTCCGCTCCTTGATAAGATGAGGAGAGGTCCACTAGTGGGATGCCCTCTGGGACAGATGATCCTTCGGAGATTAAAAATCCTAACTCGACCACAGTAATTTTTGGAAGCCGAGAACGACTGTCGCTGATCACGTGCCTAGGGTCGGCAAATGACTTCTGAAGGGGAGCGTACCCTAATATTTTGTGAGCGGCTCAGACTTGACCATCTCCGTCATTTACGAAAACTGCCGCTTGTAGAACAGTCTCCAAGTCCACCCGGTTAACTAGGTGAAAATGCCATTGAAAAGCGTGTGGATCTGCAAAAAAAGAAACACATACGCATGGTTAGTTACCGAACCACATCAGATTAGAATGGCGCAAAGGGTCGGCGCCCTTCCATTCCCTATACCCCACCTGGTTCTCCTTCTACTATGGGGCATGGATTGCCATCATGCCATTTACCGAAGACGATAAGGAAATCCTTATTTAATCCCTTGTTGGAATCAGGGTGGCATTGAATTAGTTGAACCCTTTCGTCTCTCGTCTTCATGTAGTAGGATTTCCCCTTCAAATTTTGGAGATTATAGCACCAATTCACGTCATGGTGGGTCAGTCTTAACCCCATCTTTTCGTTTAAAGCATCCACACAACCCAGAATCCTAAACATGTTACCGGTGCACTGGGTGGGGGCTAATCGGAAGTGCCTGAGGTAACCCTTCGTTACTGGCCCCATAGGGATTCTCATACCCCCCTCTACAAAGGCGAGGACGGGAATTACCACTTCCCCCGTTTCCCTCTTATAGTGCCACTCCCCCATCTTACAATGCCTCAGACTTACGTTGGAAGGAATCCTGTAATCGGTGATGAACTTTTTCATTGCCTCTTCAGTATCGACTAATTTCTTCAGTATCGACTAATTTCCTCAGTCTCAATTTATCCATCTCTACGATTTACTAAACAAACTCAACCAGCGATGGGAGAAGAAGGGAACCAAAGAAAAATAAACCCAGAAAAGAAAAAAGCACGAGTTAATGGAGGCAGGGAACTTACAGAAAAGAGGAAAGATGTTTCGGACAGGCTTTTTTGTGCTGGAGATAGACTTGAGTTTGGACGAAAGTTCAGATGAACCCAGGGTATACGCGCTAGAACTCTTAAGTGCAAAACTGAAGAGACAAATTCGTTCCAAAAAACTTTTAGGCTTCCTATTGAGAGTAACTGCACGAATTTTCCCGCCCATAAAGGCCAAGGAATCCCCACCGTTAGATCTCCATCATGCCGTAGAACGTGGGAAAAACAGAGCCGCCCGCATTTAATGAGGCCACACTTCACCTTCCAAAGTCTCCAGGAACGTGTCTCGGGCAGACGAAAAGTCTCGGGAACCGACAAGTGATAAGGATTGACAGGCATTGACAGATGTTTGATGTCATCAAAACCCACTGACACTCACCCCTATTTGAGGAGCTGAGGAGGGTTATTACATTCACCCAGTGCAATTATCTCCCTATCACATGGAGGTGGACCCACAATGCACGAGGAAATAATACATGCATTTTGTGCATGGCGGTTTGTTGTACCCACCGCCATTTCTTGATTAAGGTTGTTCTCGTGATATAAAATAAAAATCCCTAGCGACGGCTTGCTATTGATTCAGTTTCAAAACTACATGCAGGGCCAGCCAGCTACACGTTCACATATTCCTACCAGTTTCATCTACCTAACTATCATACGCAAATAAATCAATAGCTAGAAATATTCAAATAAATTTTTCATCCTTTTATATTCAACAATTCAGGCCTCAAGTTTAGTCCACCATTCTAATAAAGTTTTGAATAGCCTCGAGTTTCTCACTCTTCTTTAGTTTGAGCTGTGAAAGAAAGTAGCCATGGAAGCTCTGGGAGCTTCCTCTGTTCCTTCTTTTCACATCCGAACGACACTTGATAAAACCAAATTGAGAAAGCCCATGTTCTTAAATTTTCATTTCAATCAAATACACAGTTTATCGTTCTCATTATTCCACAGAAAACAATCGAAATTCAAGGTTTTTAACACCATATAATCCACGGTTTCAACAGATCGAACCCACAAACCCACCTGAGCCAGTGTTTGAAACTCACGGTCAAGGTGAGAAATTTGATTGGTATTCACAATGGTGCCCTGTTATGCCAATCTTTGACCTGGACAAGAGGAGGCCACATGCAAAAAAGGTGATAGGTCTTGATGTGGTTGTGTGGTGGGATAGGAATGAGGAAACTTGGAAAGTGTTTGATGATAGGTGTCCTCATAGGTTGGCTCCATTGTTTGATGGGAGGACTGATCAGTGGGGCAGGTTGCAGTGTGCGTACCATGGTTGGTGTTTTAATGGTTCTGGTAACTGCAAGTTCATCCCTCAAGCACCTCCTAATGGCCCTAAGGTAAAAGCTCTTGAATTCAAATCTCCTATGATAAGAACTTGGGATCAACATTTTGCAAATGCTTTTGCTGTGTTGTCATTCCTTTAACATATTTGGATAGGATTCTTGTCACATATGAATGGAAATTTTGGTATATGTTACATTTTATCCAATGTTATAGGCTGTGACAAGATTCAAAATTTTGACGCTTTACCAGTACCTCTCATTCCCTCCAAAGAACAATCAGGAAGGAAGAAACCTTGAGATTGGATTTTTCTTGTTTGTATAATTGGCCAACAGGTTTGTAACTCAACTGGTTTGTACCTTTTAGTGTTTCTAAGATATTCAAGGTTTAGATCTCATTTTTCCTTTGTAACTATTAAATTATTGCCTAATGTAATATAAACCTAGTTATCCACTTACACTAAGTCAAAATTAAATGTGACATTCATATCCTCTATCTAATGGCTACTCTTAGCCTTCTTATCAACTTTCCATTAAAGTAAATGAATAATTTAAGAATAAAAAACTATGCTTGTAACGACCCCACCCCAACTGTGTAGATATTGTCCACTTTGGGGCCCATACCCCTCATGGTTTTGTTCTTCCCTAGGTTGCGCTAAGGAAAAGGCCTCTACACATTGAAGGGAGGTCATTCCTTATAAACACATTCCCATGTGCTTCCCTAGGCGATGTGGGATTGCATGGAATGCAAGACCTCCCTTTTTGGGTCACTACAATCCACCCCCCTTACGGGCACACGCGTCCTCGCGTGTGGGGCCCACACTTCCGGCTAGGGCATGACTCTGATACCATCTGTAATGACCCCATCCCAACTGTGTAGATATTGTCCGCTTTGGGACCCATACCCCTCACGGTTTTGTTTTTCCCCAGGTTGCGTTGGGGAAAAGGCCTCTACACATTGAAGGGAGGTCATTCCTTATAAACACATTTCCATGTGCTTCCCTAGGTGATGTGGGATTCCATGGAATGCAAGACCCCCCCTTTTTGGGTCATTACAATGTATGTAACGACCCAAGGAAAAGCGCTAGCCACATCTGCGCTATACCTCAAAAGGACTAGTCACAATTGAGGCTCCTTGCAGTTGTTAATAAAGCCTAGTTCAACCCAGTAAATACCCGATGTGGGACTCATCACATACCCCACACACATCACACAATCAATCAAATTGGGGCATCACAATCTCCCCCACTTAAATCCCTAACATCCTCGTTAGGACCCACATGGGATTACCGGGCCGGCTCTGATACCATATGTAACAACTCAAGAAAAAGCGCTAGCCATATCTGCGCTATACCTCAAAAGGACTAGTCACAATTGAGGCTCCTTGTAGTTGTTAATAAAGCCCAGTTCAACCCAGTAAATACCCGATGTGGGACTCATCACACACCCACATACATCACACAATCAATCAAATTGGGGCATCACAATCTCCTCCACTTAAATCCCTAACGTCCTCGTTAGGGCCCACTTTGTGGAGTAGTGTCTCCGAGCCCACACAGGGTTACTGGGCCCGCTCTGATACCATCTGTAACGACCCCACCCCAATTGTGTAGATATTGTCCACTTTGGGGCCCATACCCCTCATGGTTTTGTTCTTCCCCAGGTTGCGCTGGGGAAAAGGCCTCTACACATTGAAGGGAGATCATTCTTTATAAACACATTCTCATGTGCTTCCCTAGGCGATGTGGGATTCTATGGAATGCAAGACCCCCCTTTTTGGGTCACTACAATCCACCCCCCTTACGAGCACACGCGTCCTCGCGTGTGGGACCCACACTTCCGGCTAGAGCATGGCTCTGATACCATCTGTAACGACCCCACTCCAACTGTGTAGATATTGTCCACTTTGGGGCCCATACCCCTCATGGTTTTGTTCTTCCCCAGGTTGCGCTGGGGAAAAGGCCTCTACACATTGAAGGGAGATCATTCTTTATAAACACATTCTCATGTGCTTCCCTAGGCGATGTGGGATTCCATGGAATGCAAGACCCCCCTTTTTGGGTCACTACAATATTGTGATACCCCGATTTGATTGATTGATTGTGTAATGTGTGTGGGTGTGTGATGAGTCCCACATCGGGTATTTACTAGGTTGAATTGGGCTTTATTAACAACTACAAGGAGTCTCAATTGTGACTAGTCCTTTTGAGGTATAGCGCAGATGTGGCTAGCGCTTTTTCTTGGGTTGTTACATATGGTATCAGAGCGGGCCCAGTAACCCTGTGTGGGCTCGGAGACACTACTCCACAAAGTGGGCCCTAACGAAGACGTTAGGGATTTAAGTGGGGGAGATTGTGATACCCCAATTTGATTGATTGTGTGATGTGTGTGGGTGTGTGATGAGTCTCACATCGGGTATTTACTAGGTTGAACTGGGCTTTATTAACAACTACAAGGAGTCTCAATTGTGACTAGTCCTTTTGAGGTATAGCGCAGATGTGGCTAGCGCTTTTCCTTGGGTCGTTACATATGGTATCAGTGCCGGTCCGATAACCCCGTGTGGGCTCAGAGACACTACCCCACAAAGTGGGCCCTAACGAGGACGTTAGGGATTTAAGTGGGGGAGATTGTGATGCCCCGATTTGATTAATTGATTGTGTGATGTGTGTGGGTGTGTGATGAGTCCCACATCGGGTATTTACTGGGTTGAACTGGGCTTTATTAACAACTACAAGGAGTCTCAATTGTGACTAGTCCTTTTAAGGTATAGCGCAGATGTGGCTAGCGCTTTTCCTTGGATTGTTACATGTGGATTGTAGTGACCCAAAAAGGGGGGTCTTGCATTCCATGGAATCCCACATCGCCTAGGGAAGCACATGAGAATGTGTTTATAAGGAATGACCTCCCTTCAATGTGTAAAGGCCTTTTCCTTAGCGCAACCTAGGGAAGAACAAAACCATGAGGGGTATGGGCCCCAAAGTGGACAATATCTACACAGTTGGGGTGGGGTCGTTACAGATGGTATCAGAGCCATGCTCTAGCCGGAAGTGTGGGCCCCACACGCGAGGACGCGTGTGCCCGTAAGGGGGGTGGATTGTAATGACCCAAAAAGAGAGGTCTTGCATTCCATGAAATCCCACATCACCTAGGGAAGCACATGGAAATGTGTTTATAAGGAATGACCTCCCTTCAATGTGTAGAGGCCTTTTCCCCAGCGCAACCTGGGGAAGAACAAAACCATGAGGGGTATGGGCCCCAAAATGGACAATATCTACACAATTGGGGTGGGGCCGTTACAGTGCTTCACCAGAGTGAAAGGATATAATCATATCTGGTTGATTGGTATATTTTTCTGCTTCATCTTGTATACTTTCATCCATTTGTTGAATGTTTGTGAGGGATAAAGATATCTAGCACTCAACTCTTGTTATATAGTCTATTCTACTCAATTTCTACTTGGCATGTGTGGCCCTTTTTTGACATTCTAAAGCTCTCTCTTAAATCACTGTTCTGTTTTATCTTATTTTTTTTCTTGTATAAATAGAAGGAACATAGCATGCCAATGTTTTAGCAGGAATATTGTACAATAGCAGATGGAATTTGGTTATGGGATTGTATGATGTAATTTGGCATCAATTGAAGCTAAAGGATTGTACATGTGCGATATCAATTAGCCAATGCAATTGGCGAATAACCTTTCCAAATAGTTATGCAGGTGCATGCAGCCAAGAAAGCATGTGTAGTTGCTTATCCAAGTACTGTGCAGAACAACATAGTTTGGTTTTGGCCAAACTCAGATCCTCGATACAAAGATATTCTTGTGGAAAAGAAACCCCCCTACATTCCAGAAATAGATGATCCTTCATATACTAACTTAATGGGAAATAGAGATATTCCTAATGGATATGGTCTGCCACTATCTTCTGACAAAAACCTGTTATCTTGGAAAATATAAATTCTATTTTTTCTACTTATGAAACCATATCTGGCCTTTTTTCCTGTTATATGTTTTATAACTTTTAGGCACTTGTAATGCTGAAGGACAAAGTATTAATATTTTATAATTTCATTTTGGCAAATGTCATAAGAAAGTTCATATCTTTTTGATTGATTGTAAATGGTTTCTTCTTTCTTTTCATTTGGCATAAATATCATATGGAAGGTTTTCAAATGTGTGTATCACTAAAAGTTGGGCACCTGAATTTGGGCTTTGCTTCTTTTTTTTTTTTTTTTTTTTATATCTTACCTCCTTTCTCTTTAGCAGATCTGATTGGGAATATATTGATTTTTTACAAATTCAGATATGAGGTATTGATTGAGAATCTTATGGATCCTGCTCATGTTCCTTATGCACATTATGGAGTAAAGGAAATTCTACCATCCAAAAACAGTGAAGTTTTGAATAATCCTTATGTTCTGCCAATAAGTTTTGATTTCTTTATTTATGACTGAAACCAAGTTACCTTCACAGCGGAGGCTAATAGAGAGGGGTGCACACCGATTGAATTTAAGATTGAAAAGTTGGACGGCAATGGGTTCAATATAGTACAGTTTCAGGAATGGAGCAGATGCACATTTATTGCCCCATACCTGGTTTATGCATCTCTTAAGCCTGAGGATCAAGCTAATGGATCTGAATCATCAGTTGGAACCAGAAAGGTTATCTATTAGATTGATTAATCTTTTATACATAGATGATAAACAAAATTTTTGGTTAATTCTTACTTATGTATTTCATTTTTCGTTCCTTAGTACTTCTATTTATGTAAATCTTGGTTGATGCAGGATACATATGTGCAGAAGGAATTTTTTTAAAATTTTTTTTCCATTCCAGTTAGTCCAAGGAGTAGCAGATTGATATGGAGCTTCCCAAGAAACTATGGTCATTGGATTAATAAAGTTGTGCCACGATGGATATTTCATAAGGAACAAAACCTGGTTATAGACTCTGATTTATATCTTCTACACATTGAGGTGACTCCCATCTCTTTGTATGTTATTGCAAGTTTCTTTTCTTTTTTTCTTTTTTCAATCTAGGTAGCTGGTTTATTCCATTATAAATCACTTTTGCTTTTGATGGGTTACTATCGAATTAAGTTACTGGTATAGGTTCACCAGATCAACCTTACTACAGATTCATGGGTTCTGCTATTTTAAAAGATAACAATGTAGGATATTATTCTCAAATATTTTACGAACCCAACTTGTAAGGTTTCCAAATGTAATTTGAGATTGAAAGAGAAACGACACTGAACAACAACTATATATCCTGTATTTCTTCCATATGTATACATATGATACTTCATTGATTAAAATATGTAGGATCTTCAATGTTTCAATTTAGTTATTATTTTTCTTGATTTTGCTATTACATTAACTAAGTTTTGAATTAGAATTTGAAAATATTATTATTTACTAGGCAGCACTAGTAGCTGACAAAATCAATTTCCAGTTCTATCTTGTTTCATAGATTATTGCTTGCAACATAACAAAATTTATTTACTATTATTATTTAATAAACACTGCACAGAGATGGTTCAATTTTTTAGAACTTTCTTTCCATGTAAATGTCTAACGATTCTAATACAACTTTTTATTTTTATTTTTATTTTTATTTTTATTTTTATTTTTATTTTTTCTGAAATTTAACTTTTTATATGAGGGTAGAAACTAGAAATTGCTCACTGTGATTTACCCGGCTGTGATGTGGAGTTTAGTGTTTTTTTTAAAACCAAAGCTCTAGTATTTAGTCCAATCTCCTGCAGGAAGAGAAGCAAATTAGCTGTGACTGTTGTTCTTTAAATGTATTATATCACATAGATTTTAGCAGTGACTTCTGACTCCTGAGTTCTTTCTATAGGAGCATAAGATAATGGATGTTGGTCCTGCCAATTGGCAAAAAGCTTGTTTTGTGCCAACAAAATCAAATGTGGAAAATGGCTAAACAAGTATGCTGGTGGTCAATTTGATTGGAGAGGTAAGTACAGTGGAGTTCTTCCCCCAACTCCTCCTAGAGAGCAGTTGATGGACAGGTAATTTATACAACTACCAATGTGGGTTCAAGCTAGAATTTGATACTTTTTTTTATTATCTAGAAATAGTATCATCTTTTTAGAACATTAGAGAAGAGCATGGTAGATTTTTGTAGATGCATATAATAAATAGCTAAACTTGTTTCTTGTTATCGGCAAGATATCATGTGCAAACTTTACTTACATCAACAACTTAAACAGTTGAAATTGTCATAATACCTTGAGACTTCTTTCTTTTTCTGTCTGTGGAAAGCGAAGGACACTGGCTGGAAAATATGGCCTAATTTGAGACCTTTTAGAAGATATAGGAAATTCCTAATCTGAACACTACACACATATTCATCACTTGTCTCATTTATGAGAATTGGTTTATAGAAATTATCTCTCACAATCTTCTTCAGGTACTGGTCCCATTTGGTGAACTGCACTAGTTGTAGTGCAGCATACAAAGGTTTCAATGTACTTGAAGTTGTCCTCCGAGTAGTTTCTGTTGCTTCAATTGCTATTGTTGCTGCAGCCAAGCAGGGTACAATCTCAGCAGTTGTGAGAACCACGATGGTTTTGATGTCAGACTATTCTATGCATCTTTAAGATGATTGGCTCGCTTCATCTACAAAAACTTCCATTACCAAGACTACGATCATGCTTTTCACTGATGGTCTAACTTACTGTCCAACCTTGAAACACCATATTCAATGGTTTAAATATGGCTTCAGCATAAATGTGTGTACAGTAAAGGTCAATGAAACTTGCATAAAGAAAAATATCACATTTCTGGTGTTTCTGTGTTTATTACTTGCTTAATGCTCGCCAAGAGTTCTACAATTCAATGACATTACCCAATTATCTCCCAATTAGTAGAACTTTGGTTCAATCCCCCCACCCCCCTTTCTTCCTGTTTTCTTCTTACAGAAAACTTGATTGATGCTCTAATACATGTTTGCTTGCACGCAAAAAAAACTTCATTTTTTAGTCCTCACTTTTTAGATTTGTGTGTGTATGTGTGTGAGAGATGCGGGTTTTTTTATAAAGTGATTATATAAAATATTCTTTGTTTTTCTTTGTCTGCTTTCTTCTTTTCCAAATTTGTTCTTCTTCTTCTCCAGATCTATTCTTTCTTCTTTGTTTTTCTGTTTAAGCTTTACGGAACTTGAGTACGAGAGACTCAAGTTCCATGTGGATATTTATCCACATCAGCTTATAGAACTCAAGTCTTAGAGACTCGAGTTCCTTCAATGAACTTCAGTCTCTATGACTCGAGATACTATTAAACTAATATTAATATGTTTGTTTTTGAGGTCACATAACGAAATTGTTGGTAAAATCATATTAAAAGCCACACACACACACACAAAAAACTCTCAATTCTCATAAGTAATTGGAAAAAAAATTCCTTAGCTAAAAAAAAAATTAATTTATTTTGAATACGGCTTGTGTCCCATGCAGTGATGGAAATGTTGAAACTCGGACACATGTCCACATCCTAACTTGTTCATTATTGCACTTATGCACTAGACACTAGCATAACAGTTTGTACGAATTGAAATTGAAACACGTTTCAAATATCCTTAAATGCCCTGACAAGCAAAGTGCCAAATCCACGTGTGCAGAGGCTTGAAACTTTGAACAGAGATTGACTGTCCATCCTCTACCCATCAATTCAGTTTCAAAACCACAAGCAAAGCCAATGAGCCACAGCCACACATATAGACATGGCACTACGGGTCAGAATTTTCTGACCCGACCCGACCCAACCCAAAAAATACTTGACCTGAATTAGATTTTTTGACCCGAAGCAAAAACGGGTTGACCCGTGACCCGACCCAATTTTTTTGTCGGGTCAACCCAACCCGACCCGGATAACCTGTGACCTAACCCGTTAAAAAAATTCACTAAAAAAATATTTTTATTACGTTCTGATACTAGGTGCATAAAGCACAAAGTATAAAAACTAATAATTAATATATTATAAAAAATGACTATTTAATTCATCAAAAGTACCACCAAGCAAAAAATAAAATAAAATAAAATCATCAAAAGTACCAATAGGAGCTAGCTAGCCTAGCTTCCATGCTTGCCTTGCCTACAACACGTTACAACTTACACAAGAGACAAGACATGGGCCGGCCAAGGCTGTCAAGAAGTGAAGAGTCATCACTTATCAGTAGTCAAGACAACCATTTAAATATATATATATATATATATATCTCATTCAGGATTCAACTGAGCTTTATTAGAAGATAAGGAAGACGATGTAAGTGAATTACATTTTGTTTGGTATATGTTGTGCTATGTTTTTTTAATAATAAAGATTGTAATGTTATGTGGTATTATTTTTTATTGCAATTTTTTTTTAATGATTAGAAATTTGATCATTATGAAAGTAGTCGTGGTGCCAAAACAAAAAAAAAAATCTTAGTTGGACTTGTATTTAGAAGAGCCTAGACTTAACAAAAAGCAAAATTCAAAGTTGGAAGTTCTCTCTTGGTGGAAAGAGCATTACAATCGGTTTCCAGAGCTCCCTTTAATGGCACGGGATCTCATGAGCATTTCGATAACCACTATTGCTTCTAAATCAAGTTTTAGCACTGGGAAAAAAATTCTTACTCCGTATCGATCATGTCTTTTACCTAAGAATGTGGAAACTACGTTGTGTACTAAAAGTTGGCTATATGGATTTGAAGGTAATTTATTTTTTTTATAGTCATAATTATACAATTTTAATTCTTTATTGATTTGCTTTCATGGTACATTAAGTTATATTAAAATATTGTATTGTAGATGAAGATGCTGACAAAATTGGCCAACTTGAGCTACAATTTGCAAGTATGAATATTTGCAATGCTGAATCTGCTACCAACGTTGAGTAGATTGAGATTGAGGTGTAATTTTTATAAAATATTTACTTATTCTTCTTTACTTAATATGTTATGTTTATTTTTAAATCTTTTTTTGTTTAGTTTATCTTTCTAAGTAATCTAACTTTACTATTATTTTAAATGCAACAAGAACATGTGCACTTAAGAAGATTGATAACTTGCTACTTTACTGGCTTACTTGTTTTGTTTGTTTTAAGATCTATCTCTTTTTGAAGATGTAAACTTGTAATTATATGTATTTTGATAGTAAACTATTAACATTGAAGACTTTTTCCATCATAAATTTATGACTATAAATAATTTTTGTCATGCTCAAAACTATCAGAATTGGAAGGATATTAACAAGTGGCATTAAGTGCAATTCATTTGCTTAATTGATTTTATTCATTCTCTTTAAACAAGTTGTTATTGATTTGTTTTTGTAATTGAAAAAAAAAAAAAAAAAAAAAACTTGTTTGAAAAATACGGGTAAACCCAACCCGACTCGCAACCCGATTGACTTGTTTTGACTCGTGACCCGTTTTACCCTCAAACCCAATTGATCCGACCCAAACCCGACCCAACCCGCCCGTTTTGTCACGTCTACCCACATACACTTTTCAGGGTCCAACTCCCCTCCCGTTCAAAATTCTTCAGTTTTCTCCAGTTTTTACCTGAATGAAGGACACGTGGCACATAAAACATCTGAAGGTCAAAAAAATGCCACATCAAAAAATTATTTATCTCCATCTTACCCACCCCTTTCACTCAGCATCAACCTCCATTCACAAACCCACCTCCCATGTACACCAACAATCTTGGCAAACAGATGGCAAGGAGCCATCAGAATGGTGCCGGAGGCGCCACCCACTAACACCCATGATAATTGTCATCTCCTTAGAAAGGCCACTTGGTGATTGTCAATTTTCACTTTTTACACATCACCAGCTTGCACTTTTTGGTCTCTGGGAAAGTGTAAGAAAAGAAATGAAATTGAAATCTCTAAACTTTTATCAAAAAATGGAAATTGAAATCCTGTATATGGGTAAGTTTCTTTCCTCTCCTCTTCTCAAAGCCGCATAGAAGAACGTCCCAACTATGGTTGGTCCTAGCAAAGCAACCATTTCCTTTTAAGAAAACAAAAAATAAAAGTACAATAGCCGCAAAACCTTCGTAGCATTGCTATTTGTTGCCATGGGTGTTAGTGGGTGGCTTCTCTGGCACCATTCCGATGGCTCCTTGTTGTCCGTTTGCCAAGATTGTTGGTATACATGGGAGGTGGGTTTGTGAATGGAGGTTGCTACTGAGTGAAAGGGATGGGTAAAATGGAGATAAATAATGTTTTGATGTGGCATTTTTTTTACCTTCAGATGTTTTATGTGCCACGTGTCCTTCATCCGGATAAAAACTGGAGAAAACTGAAGAATTTTAAATAGGAGGGGATCTGGACCCCACTTTTCACATTATTATGTACCCGTTTGGTTTCAGCTGAAAGTGGCGTCCACGTTTTGCGTTTTCAATTTTTTTTTTTGTGTGTGAACAGTAAAATCACATGATTTTACTGTGCAAGGGTAAAAAACACTGTTCACGTACTATTCGTGTACTGTTTATGCACGGTGCACAGGTCCCACAACACTATTCACCCATTTAAAAATTATTTTGCTACAGTATTTTTGCAATTTTCAATTTTAGTAACAATAAGTTCAATCCAAACTGATCATATATCTACTTAATTATCAACACAAATAATTCAATACCTAGTACCATTTCTAAACAAAGTTTTCTACTCTTTTTATTACTCAACAATTCAGAGCCTCAAGTTCAGTCACAAACTTCCACCATGATAAAGTTTTGAACAGCCTTTTAAGTGTCTCACTTTTCTTTAGTTTCAGCTGTGAAAGAAGCAGCCATGGAAGCTCTGAAAGCTTCCTCTTTTCCTTCACTTCACATACGTACCACACTTCATAAAACCCAATTCAGAAGGCCCATATTCTTGAATTTTCATTTCAATCCAATACCCAGTTCATCTTTCTCATTTGTCGACAAAAAACAATCAAAATTCAAGGCTTTTACCACCATATCATCCACGGTTTCAACAGAACCCACAAACCCACCTGAGCCAGAGCCAGAGCTTGAAACTCACAGTCAAGGTGAGAAATTTGACTGGTATTCACAATGGTACCCGCTTATGCCAGTCTGTGACCTGGACAAGAGGAGGCCACATGCCAAAAAAGTGATAGGTCTTGATGTGGTTGTGTGGTGGGATAGGAACGAGGAAGTTTGGAAAGTGTTTGATGATAGGTGTCCTCATAGGTTGGCCCCATTTTCTGAAGGGAGGATTGATCAGTGGGGTAGGTTGCAGTGTGTGTACCATGGTTGGTGTTTTAATGGTTCTGGTGACTGCAAGTTCATCCCTCAAGCACCTCCTGAAGGCCCTCCAGTAAAATCTCTTGAATTGAAATCTCGTGTGTTAAGAACTTGGGATCAAAATTTTGCAAATGCTTATGCAGGGTTCTGATTCCTTAAATATAAATATATTTGGATACGATTCTTGTCTCATATGAGTGATAAACTTAGTATCTGTTACACTTCATTCAATATTAAGCTGGACAAGATTCCAAATTTCGATGCTGTACTTATGCCTCTCATCACCACACAGAACAATCAGTCAAGTAAAGAAGAAATTTTGAGATTGGATCTTTGTATTGTTTGCATAATAGAAATGATTGTATTGTAGCTTCTTCTCATCATAACACAAACAAGCTTATTCACTGAAAACTAGGCCACGTTTTACACTTTACTGTTAGGAAGATGACTCTGGGAAGCCTCAGACTGAGTAGTTAATATAATATATAAGACACCTCCTAACCCAAAAGACTAATTCCTACTCGCTCTCGGGCTTTGACCAAGTAAGTAGCACTTAACTGTCACAATGCAACTGAATTCCTCCTTGGTTCAAACTAAGCTCTTCAACTAGCCCCTTCAACCACAGTGCTTCCTTTCCAGCTTCACCCGCAGCCATGTACAATTAGAGACCTAATGTGAATATAAGTTCCGTGATCCACTTATCCTTTTTCAGGATAAAATGTGGCATTCATTCCCTCTTTCTAATGGCTAACTCTCTGCCTTCTTGTCAACCTTCCATTAAAGTAAATATAGAAATAAATTAAGAAAATATGAAATTGTTCTTGACCAGAGTTAAAGTTTCTAATCATATCTAGTTAATAGTTATATTTTTCTGCTTCATCTTGTATTTTTTTCATTCATTTATTGAGGGATTAAGATTTGATGTAGCACTCAATTCTTATTTTATAGTGACAATTGTTCTACTCAAATTCTGATAGGAATGTGGGGGCCTTTTTTGATATTCTAAAGCTTGCTCTTACATTACTGTTTTGTTTTATCTTATTTTATTTTCTTGTAAAAATAGAATGAACAGAGTCAAACATTCAGGAATTATTTACAATAGCATAGGGAATTTGGTTTTGGGATTGTATAATGTGATTTTGCATCAATTGAAGCTAAAGGATTGTACACATACAATATCAATTGACCAATGCAATAGTGTTTAACATTTCCAAATAATTATGCAGCTGCACACAGTCAAGAAAGCATGTGTAGCTGTTTATTCAAGTACTGTGCAGAACAACATTGTTTGGTTTTGGCCAAACTCAAATCCTCAATACAAAGATATTCTTATGGAGAAAAAACCCCCCTACATCTCAGAAATAGATGATCCTTCGTTTACTAACTCAATGGGAAATAGAGATATTCCTTATGGGTATGGTCTGCCACTATCTTCTGACAAAAACCTGTTATCTTGGAAAATAGAGACTCCATTTTTTCTACTCCTCAATATCTGGCCTTTTTCCTGCTATATGTTATAGAACTTTTAGGCACATGTAATGTTGAAGGACAAAGTATTAATAACAAGGTTTATATAGGCTAATGTCATAAGAAAGTTCATATCCTCTTGACTGATTGTAATTCTTCTTCCTTTTTATTTGGCTATGTATCATATGGAAGGTTTTCAAATAAGTGTATCACTAAAAGTTGGGCACCTGTAATTTGGGTTCTGCTTTTTCTTTTTATATCTTACCTCCTTACTCTAGAAAACCTGATGGGGAATATATCAATTTTGCAATTTCAGATATGAGGTATTGATTGAGAATCTTATGGACCCTGCTCATGTTCCATATGCTCATCATGGAATAATGCAAACTCAACGACCAAAAGACAGATAAGTTTTGAATAATCCTTATGTTTAGTTAATAAGTTTTGCTGTCCTAACTGATGACTGAAACCAAGTTGCCTTCACTGTGAAGGCTGATAGAGAGGGGGGCAGACCGCTTGAACTGATGATTGAAAAGTTAGACATCAATGGGTTCAAAGCAGATCAGAGATGGAGCAATAGCAAATTTCTTCCCCCATGTGTGTTTTATGCGTATACTAAGCCTGTGGATCAAGCTAATGGATCTGAATCATCAGTGGGAACCAAAAAGGTTATCCCTTAGATTGATTAATCTTTCCTATATAAATGACAAATGAAACTTGCGAAATTTTTGGTTAATTCTTACTTATTTATTTCGTTTTTTGTTCCTTAGTACTTCTGTTTATGTAACTCTTGGTTGATGCAGGAAACATCAGTGCAGCGGAGTTTCGTTTTAATTTTCTTTTGTATCCCAGTTAGACCAGGGAATAGCAGATTGAAATGGTCCTTCCCAAGAAACTTTGGTGTTTGGATTGATAAAGTCGTGCCACGATGGATGTTTCATGTGGCACAAAACCTGATTCTAGACTCTGATTTATATTTTCTTCACATAGAGGTGATTCCCATCTCTTTGTATGTTATTACAAATTATTCTTTTTAATCTAGGTAACTGGTTTATTCCATTATACATTACTTTTGCTTTTGACGAGTTACTATTGAAGTTACTGGTAGGATCAGTGGGTCAACCTTACTACAGATTCCTTGGTTCTGCTATTTTAAGAGATAACAATGTAGGATGTTACTCTCAATAAATTATAAATCCAACCTTCAAGGTTTCCAGATGTAATTTGAGAGTGAAAGAGAAGCAACACTGAATATACTTCTTTTTTTTGGGGAATGATTTGAACTTAAGAATCAACCCTCCTTACCCTGCCCTTTACAACTTGAGCTAAAGCCAAAGGATGGGAAAAGATAGTATCTGTTTTTCTTTGGAAGATAACATCCCTGACCTTTTTTTCACATAAATTTAGTGTTGTTATTTACTGTGTGCTCAACTTATTAGTATAAAAATTAATTTAATAGTTTGGGTTAATTGCATAACTCAAATACCCCTAGGAACTTAACTGCATAACTCAAATAACCCCTAGGAACTTATCCTTGAGTAATGGTTGAATGCTTGAAGCTGCCCCTTTCTTCCACTTGGGCTGCAGAAGATAGACTGCATAAATCTCATACTGACAATATTAGGGGAATTTCTTAGGTAAATGAGATGATACCTACAATATTTTACTCCATCATGCTCTATTAGGTCCCCACCCTTAGAGGCCTTGTGTACAGGTGAACTCTCATAGCCTTCTTAATAGAGTGAGCGTTGCTAGAACCTTATTTGGCCAGGAGAGAGAGAGAGAGAGTTGCTAAAGGCCAACCTTTACAACCATCAGAGCTCCTTCTAGCTCACTTGTCTTTCCTAATCCAATAAGCAAAACCCTTAAATTTATCCCCGAGAAAGGAAATTAGTAACTATAAGTTTCTAGTGGTACCAGACACACCATTGGCAAAGTGAACAATTACGTGAAGATTGCTGTTCTGACTGGATACTCATCATGGAAGATTATAGCACTACTCCTTTTACTGCTTATCCATTTCACTTTCCCAATGAATACATCATGGATCATTTCTTTAGGCTGTGTTTCCTCTGTTTCCCCATAAAACAACCATATATCTTGTGTTTCTTTCTGATGTATACATATGATACTTCATTGGTTAAACAATGTAGGATCTTCAATGTTTCAATTTAGTTATTAATTTTCTTGCTTTTGCTAGTAAAACTAAGTTTTAAATTAAAATTTGGAAATATTTACTAGGCAGCACTAGTAACTGTCAAAATCACTTTCCAGTTCAATCTTCTTTCATATATTATTAGTTGCAGCATAACAGCAGTTCTTTACTATTATTATTTTCTAGACACTGCACAGAGATGGTTCAATTTTTAAAAATTTCATTCCATGTAAATGTCCAACAATTCTTATGTAACTTTTTATTTGATAGGATAGAAATTGCTCCCTAAATATTTTTCCACTATGAAATTGTGATTTACCCTGCTGTGATGGTAGTTTTCTTTCTTTTCCCACCAAAGCTTTAGTCTTTAGTCGAGTCTCATGCAAGAAGAAAAACAAATTGGTTGTGACTGCTGTTCTTTAAATGTATTATCACATTGTAGTAGTAGTATCTGACTCTTGATATCTTTCTGCAGGAGCGTAAGATAATGGATGTAGGTAATGCCAATTGAAATAAAGCTCGTTTTGTGCCAACAAAGTCAGATGCCCTTGTGATCGGATTTAGAAAATGGCTAAACAAGTATGCTGGTGGTCAAGTTGATTGGAGAGGCAAGTACAGTGGGGCTCTTCCCCCCACTCCTCCTAAAGAACAGCTGATGGATAGGTAATTCATACAACTACCAATGTGAATTCAAGCTCCAATTGGATTAAATTTTTTGATAATCTGAAAATTAGCATCATTTTTGGAGAACATATTACAAAAGCATGATAGATCTTTGTAGAAGCATAGAAGCTAAACGGCTAAACCTGTTTGTTACTATCAGCAAGACATCAAGTGTAAACTATGCTTAAATTAACAGCTTACACTGTTAAACATGTTATAATAACTTGAGACTTTTCTTTTCAGTCTGTAAAAAGCCGAGGACACTGAAAATTATTGCATAATTTGAGACCTTTTAGAAGATTTAGGAAGTTCCTAATGTGGTCAATACATGCATATATATCATTTTATGTGGTGGTCCTTAGTACTGCGTGTCTCATATATGAGAATTGGTTAATGAAAACTATCCTTCACAATCTTTTTCAGGTACTGGTCCCATGTGGTGAACTGCCGAAGTTGCAATATTGCATACAAAGGTCTCAATGCACTTGAAGTTGTCCTCCAAGTTGTCTCTATTGTTTCAATTGGGATTGCTGCTGCAGCCAAGCAGGGTGCAATTTCAGCAGTTGCGAGAACCACAGTGGTTTTGCTGGCAGTACTATTCTATGCATCTTCCAGATTGTTGGCTCACTTCATCTACAAAAACTTCCATTACCACAGCTATGATCATGCTTTTCGCTGATGCTAGTCTAACTTAGTATCCAACCTTAAATCACCATTTCTGGTGGTGTAAATATGGCATCAGCATAAATGTATGTACAGTAAAGGTTAATGAAGCTGGCATAAAGAAAAATCACTCTTTTTGGTGTTTTTGTGTTTATATCTTGCATAACAGTTGCGAAGAGTCTTGTAACTCATTGACATTACTTGATTCTCTTAACAACGAGAACTTGGATTCAAATCCCAGCTTATTGTAAGTAAAAAACTTGCTTAATGCTCAGATACAGGTGTGCTTGCACAACAAGAGCTTTAAACTTCTACCTGTATCTTGCATGACAAGAACTTTAAACTTCATTTTTTTTACTTGTTCATTACTATTAAGATTTGGGAACATCGTTTTCTTATACATATTAGATTTATTTATTTATTAACAAAGGAACAAAAAAAATAAAAAATCATTGTACATAAAGCTACAATCTTTCCAAATGCCTCCAATTTCTTCCTTGCACATCTAATGTTCCGTTATATGGGCCTAAAACAAACAAGAAAACAATACAACACTTCTTCGCTGCTCTATGAACATTGGAGATAGTATCTCATGAGACAGTTTTATGATACCATCCCTCTGACAATATGTAGAAGTTGAGCTTCATTTGAGTATACCACAAAACCTTAGATAGAGATCTCGTGATAATTGTTATTTAATATTTTATTAGCCTAATATTTTCATATATTTTCTAAGATCTTATAAAATGAGATTCCAATATATATATATATATATATATAAATATATATTTCAAACATTTTTCCTATTTACATAATTACCTATGATGATATCGTGCAGTGTTAAAATAGATCGTACATAATTACTTGAGATGGGTTCAAATTACACCTTGTGTAACTCTTATAGACTTACACCTTTTTTACACCATAGATTTTTAAGATATCTAAAGGTTAAAAAAAACACTATTAAATGCTATTATTTTCCACCTTACTACCTAATTAATACTCTCTCTGTCCCAATTTGTTTGTCCTCTATTCTATTTTGGGATATCCCAAAATAATGTTCTGTTTCTAAAAATAAAAGTTATTAGTTTACTAATATTCCTATTATACCCCTACTTTATTTTCAGAACTATTTGCAAAGAAAACTAACAAATACTTAAAAAATCAATCTAATTGAGGTACCTTTTTAGTTGCCTCATTAAGAATAACTCTTTTTAAAATTAAAAATAAAAAAAGCTAATTAATTTATTTAAGGGTGTTTTTGTAAACTTATATATTTTTATAAGACAGACAAGACAATAAATAATGTTCCCTTAAAAAGTTTGACTTTTTAAACAAGACAAATAAATTAAGACGGAGAGAGTACTAGCATTCTCTCTCTCCTTATTTATTGTTTTCCACCAAATAATATTTTCTTCAACATTGTGGGGACAAAGGCCCACATTGAATATTGGGCCTTGGACCTCGACCGAGAGCAATGTGCTGGACTCAGCACCTTATATACAATATACAAAGGGGAGGATGATCCGAGAAGAATTGTCTCCTCGGATAAGCTAAACACTAACCAGGTGTAGGTCTAAATAATTAAGGTGACCTTCCAGGAAGCTCCAGCAACAGAGGCGTGCACCAAGAATGTACAGGAAGGTTGGGAGCCCCAAAAATATCTCCGGGAAAGCTGCTGCCACCGCATTTAATGCTCTGCAGCTAACCCTCTAGCTGCATTAATGATGAAGTGATCTCTGAATAGTCTTCCCCCAGCCTTATAACCATCCCCAAGGACTTCTAGAGGAGAGTGATAGGACAATCTCCCGGATAAGCTCTCAGCCGTACACGCATAGGGCAGAGATAAGAGGATGTGTAGTATAAATTAGAATGTAAACCCCAAGAAAATGGGGGAGAAAAGGAATCTGAGAACATTGTAGCAATCAAACTTGCACTTGTGACTTGTTTAACTAATTGGAACTAGAAATTACCTCCTTGGACGTTAAGTATATTCAGTTCAGTGTCTTCTATGCTTGTTGGACCATCTTCTAACTCCAAATTAGTCGTTGTCCAGTCCATTGGGCCTAGTTCTTTGACTCACTCTCTACAAATTTATTGTATTGGACTTATTAGACCAATCTCCCTTATCCTTTGGGCTTGATCTTCAAAATCATGTCCCCACAATTGGCGTCGTTTGTGGGGAGAAATTGTGCGTCAATGAGTGCAACAGTTAAACATGGTGGGATCAGGTCCACACCAAGCAGGTCCACACAAAGTAGAGTCTACAGGTTCTCAACAGTAGGACAATTTTCTTAACCTTGAACAGGAAAGAGATCGGGAGAGATATCGAGAGGGTAGTGTGCATACTACCCATACAAGCAGAAGCCATTCTTGAGTGGGAAGTCACGTGTCTCAAAGGAAAGACAGTAATAAAGCCATGTAGCGGGAGATTGATGACTTAAAAAAGAAGCTACGTCGTGCGCAACAGGAGCGGTCCCCTTCCAGTTCTGATATGTCCTCTAATGATGAAGGGGACGATAATTATAGGCAAAGGTCAAGAACTCCGCCAAGTGAAACATTTTCTTATGAAGAAGAGCACCACCATAAATGCAGACACAAAAGCCCATCTCGTAAAGGCCTAGGAAACGACGCCATGAGCAAGGCTTTGAGTCAAATCTGTAAGTCACCTTTCACACGCAAGATAGAAAGGGCTAAGCTTCCTCGGAAATTCCATCAACCTACATTCACCATTTATAATGGTCGAACGGACCCTGTAGAACATGTGAGCTAGTTTAATTAGAGGATGGCCATCCATTCCCAAAACGAGGCTTTGAAGTGCAAGGTCTTCCCGTCCAGCTTGGAACTGGTGGCAATTAGATGGTTTGATGGCCTGAGACCAAATTCTATAGGTTCCTTTAAGCAACTCACCCAAGCATTTGACTCTCGCTTCATCACGTGTAGCAGGGTTTATCGGCCTTTGGACTCTCCACTATCTTTGTCTATGCGAGAGGGGGAGACTCTGAAATCGTACTCGGACTGATACTGGGACATGTACAACGAAATAGATGGCAACTTTGATGACGTAGCCATCAGCACTTGTAAGGTCGGCCTCCCAACTGAGCACGATCTAAGGAAATCTTTGACTAGTAAGCCTGTTACCAGCATACGCAAACTCATGAATAGAATTGACAAATATAAAAGGGTCGAGGAAGACCAGCAGCAGGGGAACGGAAAGGCTAAGGTTATCCCTCAAGAGATGAGGGATTTCAGGTCGGACTGGTACAATAATAACCAACCGATGAGGGACTTTGCAGGGCAGTCCAAATCTGCTGATGCGCAGGTAGTTAATGCTATGTTCCAAGAGCCAATACACCAGGTTCTGGAAAATATCAAGAACAAACCATTCTTCAAATGGCCAAATAAGATGGCAGAAGACCCCATAAGGTGCAATCAGAACCTATATTGCCAATACCATCATGAACCGGGGCACACCACAGAGGACTGTAGGAACTTATGGAATCACTTGGACCAGCTAGTCCAAGAAGGAAAATTAAAGCACCTCTTGCATCATTCCAATGGTCAATAGGGCCAGGCGAATTTGGAGCCTCGAAGAGACATTTCCTTAAGACCTCCTATAGGCACAATAAATATCATTTTTACTGCTCCGGGAAGGACCATTTCTTGTCCCTCCAAGGTGATGTATGTGGCTCGGCTGTCGGCCAAGGACTATAATTCAGAGCCGAAGAGGGCTAAGGTGGATGTTCATCCGGTTTTGAGTTTTTCAGAGGAGGATAAGATTGGCACCATACAGCCTCATGACGATGCCTTGGTAATCACACTTAGAATTGGAGGGTATGATGTGAAAAGGGTAATGGTGGATAATGGTAGCGATGCTGAGGTTATGTATCCCAACCTTTACAAGGGGCTAGATCTGAGGCCCGAGGATTTAACGCCCTACAATTCTCCCTTGGTGAGCTTCGATAGGAAGACTGCCATTCCAAAATGCTAGATTAGACTACCTGTGCAAACTGGCCCGGAGATGGATTTCATCGTGGTGGATGCTTACTCCCCTTACACGACCATCGTGGCTAGACCCTGGCTTTATACATTAGGGGCCGTCGCCTCCACTTTGCACCAGAAGGTGAAATTTCCATCTGGAGGCTAGGTTATGGAGATCATTGGATGTTAATCCATGGCGAGACAGTGTCTGGTGGCTGCCATCTCGCACCGGCCTGAAGCTGAGTCCTCAATCTCAATCGAAAAAAGCTTATAGCAATCAAAAGACCCGGCATTGCCTATTAATACACCTACCGAGGAGGCAAAATGTGAAGATTTAGAAAATGTGGTTATTGGTGATGATCCGGAAAGGTTCTTTCAAGTAGGAGCTCAGCTGCCTCCTTAGGAGAAGAAAGAGTTGATCGAGTTTCTCAGAGAAAACGTGGATGTATTTGCGTGGGACGCTTACGAGGCCCCTGAGATTGATCTGAATTTCATATGTCACCATCTAAATGTTAACCCATCCATTACTCCCAAAAAGCAACCACCTCGGTGCCCATCCAAGGAGCACGCTGACGCTATTAGGAACGAGGTGATGAAGCTTAAGCGAGCAAGGACTATCAAGGAGGTTTTTTTATCCTGAATGGTTGGCCAATATTGTGGTGGTAAAGAAAAAGAACGGAAAGTGGCGAGTCTGTGTAAACTTCACGGATCTGAATAAAGCCTGTCCAAAAGATCCTTTCCCTATGCCTCGAATAGATCAGTTGGTAGATGCAACCACGAGCTATCCTCGGATGAGCTTCTTAGATGCCTTTCAAGGATATCATCAGATACCACTAGCCCTAGACGACCAAGAAAAGACAGCTTTTGTCACTCCCATTGAAAACTACCATTACAAGGTGATGACTTTTGGTTTGAAAAATGCAAGGTCTACCTATCAGAGGATGATGACCAGAATGTTCGAGCCGCAGTTGGGTAAGAGTATTGAAGTCTATATAAATAACATGGTGGTTAAAAGTAAGGTGGTGTCCAAGCACGTGAGAGACCTCGGAGATATCTTTGAAATTCTGAGGAAACATAAGTTGCACCTCAACACTTCCAAGTGTTCATTTGGGGTAGGATCAGGCAAATTCTTGGGCTATATGGTGACCCACAGTGGAATTGAGGTCAGTCCCGATCAAATCAAAGCTGTTAATAGTCTACAATCGCCTCACAATCCCAAAGAGGTCCGAAAGCTTACCGAAATGATTGCTGCCTTGAACCGTTTTATTTCTCGGTCAACAGATAGATGCTGACCTTTCTTTCTCTTAATGAATAACTGGAAGGGATTTGAGTGGACCGAGGAGTGCGCTTTAGCCTTCCAACAACTTAAAGAATATCTATCTTGGCCACCGATCATGTCCAATCCTGAGGTTGATGAAGTCTTGTTCGCTTATATCGTTATAGCTCCTCATGCAGTAAGCCTAGTGCTAATACAAGTGGATAGTGGCATACAACGACCGGTTTATTACGTGAGCAAATCATTGCATGAAGCCGAGGTCCGTTATTTACCATTAGAAAAGGTCATCTTAGCGGTGGTTCATGCTACACGAAAGCTTCCCCATTACTTCCAGACACACACACTTATTGTTCTAACCCAGCTTCCGCTCAGATCCATACTTAGGAGTGCTGATTATACGGGGAGAATTGCTAAGTGGGGTATGATTCTAGGGGCTTTTGACATCAAGTACATACCTCGTACCTCCATCAAGGGCCAGGTCCTTGTAGATTTGGTGGCCAAATTCACTGAACCCTCTTTAGAAGAAGTAGCAAAGACACAAGACATGGATGGAAAATCAGTTGGCACAATCTTTCTGCAAGGACCTGCATGCTGAAAAGTATATGTTGATGATGCAATGAACCAAATGGGCTCTGGAGTGGGGCTAGTTCTGGTTTCTCCTGAAAGGATTACCATCGAAAAGTCACTAAGACTGGGCTTCTCAGCCATGAATAATGAGGCTGAATATGAGGCCCTACTGAAGGGGATGTCTATGGTTCAAAAACTGGGCGGAAAGACAGTGAACATGTTCTCAGACTTAAGACTGGTCGTTGGCCGCAAGTGAATGGGGAATTAGAGGCAAGAGACGAAAGAATGCAAGGATATCTAAGCCAAGTTAGGCACCTACAGTCACATTTCGATTCTTTTAGCCTACTGCATGTCCCTAGAAGTGGAAACACACATGCTGACTCCTTGGCCACGCTTGCCACCTCCTCGGCTCAGAGTTTACCCCGGGTCATCCTTGTAGAAGACTTATGCAAACCCACAACGATGAAGAGAAAAGTGGTCCATATCCACCAAGTTAGAGTGGGGCCTAGCTGGATGGACCCTCTAATACTGTTTTTGAAAGATGACATCTTGCTCGAGGAGAAGTCCGAGGTTGACAAGATACGAAGAAAAGCTTCTTAGTTTTCGCTATCCAAGGACCAGAAGCTATATAAGCGCTCCTTCTCTGGACCATACTTGCTCTGCATACACCCTGAGGCATCAGAACTAATTCTGGAGGAGTTATATGAAGGGATTTGTGGAAGCCACACAGGAGGCAAGTCTTTATCTCATAGGGCCATCACCCAAGGCTACTAGTGGCCAAACATGCAGAAAGAAGCACAAGAATACGTGAAGAAGTGCGACCAATGTCAAAAATTTGCACCAAACATACATTAACTAGGAGGGGTCCTCAATCCGCTATCTAGCCCTTAGCCATTTGCTCAATGGGGCTTGGAAATTGTCAGGCCCTTTCCCAAGGCAACAGGGAACAAGAGATATTTGCTGGTCGGCACGGATTACTTCACTAAATGGGTTGAAGCCAAACCCTTGGCAAATATCAGGGACGTGGACGCCAAGAAGTTTGTCTGGAAAAACATTGTCACACGATTTGGGATCCCTTATACCCTCATCTCGGACAATGGCCTCCAATTTGATAGCAAATCCTTCAGGAGATATTGCTGTGATCTGGGAATTACGAATAGATACTCTACCCCAGCTTACCCTCAAGGGAATGGACAAACCGAGGCTATTAACAAAGTCATAGTGAATAGATTCAAGAAGAGGTTGGATGATGCGAAGGGAAATGGGTGGAAAAGCTACCACATGTCCTATGGACATATCAAACAACGTCTCGTAGATCAACCAGGGAGACCCCCTTTTCAATGACTTACGGAGCCGAAGCCATCATTCCCTTGGAAACTGGCTTCCCAACATTAAGGACTAGTTCTTTCAATCCGAGCAATAATGATGAACTACTAGGAAGAGGCCTGGATTTTATCAAAGAAAAAAGAAAAAGTGCAATGGTTCAACTAGCATATTACCAACAAAAACTCAAACAAGGTTATGATACCAACGTGAAATTAAGACCGCTAACGCCTGGTGATTTGGTGCTAAGAAAAGTTCTAGGCACTGCAAAGAATCCAACATGGGGAAAACTAGGACCCAATTAGGAAGGACCATATCGCATCACAGCGGTGGCTAGTATAGGAGCATATTTTCTTGAAGATTTAGATGAACATATAATACCACGCCCTTGGAATGTAAATAACCTGAAAATGTATTTTTATTAATGAAAATTTCCTTTATCAATAAGTTCTTTTATTGTGTAAAGGCATTGTGCTTCCTATTACTCAATCTATTCAAGTACTAAACAGAACCTAAGTCTTGCATGGCTCCTCGGACCACAAGCTTAGGGGAAATTAATATCTTCGGGCATCTATTCAAGTATTATATAGAACCTAAGTCTTGCATGGCTCCTCGGACCACAGGCTTAGGAGAAATTAATTATTTTTGACATCTGTTCAGGTATTAAACAAAACCTAAATCCTGCATGACTCCTCGGACCACGGGCTTAGGGGTAATTAATTACTTTTGACATCTGTTCAGGTGTTAAACAGAACCAAAGTCCAGCATGACTCCTCGGACCACAGGCTGAGAGGAAATTAATATTCAATGTTATCTTTATAAGTGTTAAACAGATCCTAAGTTATGTATGGTCTCTCGGACCACATACTTTGGTAAAATTAACACTCAAGGGCATCCTTATAAATGTTAAACAGAACTTAAGTTACAAGGTATGTTACTTATTTCCTTCAAATTCAACATTCATTATATAAGGGTTAATTCATAATACAAGTGTATAATAACTCTCTCTTGCTGATACTTAGTTAGATTTCTTGAAATGTCAATAATGAATTACTATTAGAACACATTGGAAATGGAGCAACAACAATTCAAACTTGTTTGCAATAACAATAAGTATGAAAAGCATAAAAAGTAAAGACCCAAGGAATAGAAGGAAAAGTTCATTCATTAATTCAAAGGAAGATATATTACAAGCAGTGGCAAAAGTCACAAGAAAAGAAAACAAAAGAAGGTACATAAAAGAAAATCCTACAACTACTTCTTTGTTGGTTGAGGATCCTCCTTAGTATCAACAGCCTTGGACTTAGCACCCCCAGCCTTAGGCTTCTCAACTGAATTAGTCTAGAAGACTACATCCTTGATTGTGAGGGTATCCTCAAGTTGAGCATCTTTGGCTGGAGGCAGGCCCTCCTTGCCCCTACCTGCCCCTGTGGAAGCCTTAGCTTCAAGAGTAAGATCTTGAATACTGGAAACCTGCTCAGGAGGGGGCAGGGGCAGGGCAGTGGAAGGGAGGTCAGCTGGAACTTCTCTGATGTGCTCAGGGAAAAACACGCTCTCAGCCCTCCTCAACTCGGAGTTTGCATAGACCCCTGCACTGTTGAGAGCCTCCATCCAAGTTATAGTGCAGTAGTCCCTACACACTTCAGCTACCTCCTCGGCCAGCCTCTACTCCGTCTTAAGCACCCCCCGCTCATAGGCTGCTACCTCCACGGCTTTAGCAGCTTCCCTGGCCGTTTGGGCTTCATCTTTAGCTTTTTGCAGTTCAGCCTTCAGACTTAAAACCATCGCTTTCTCGGTGGCCAGGTTCAACTCGGTTGTGTAGAGTAGCTTGTGCTGGTCCTCGGCCTGGGCCTTAACAATTTTGAGCCCCACCTCATCACTCATATGCTCATACTCTGATGTCTTTAGCTTCTCGGCCAGTTGTGTCTTCTCCTCCTTCATGGCCCCGAGCACTTTCTCAACCTCGCGCCGAGAGTGGGACTCAGCTTCAAATTTATTATGGGCATTTCGAACCCACTCCTCAGCCACATAAACTTGTTGAGTGACTTGCATAAAAGTAGCGAAAAGGTTATATGTAAAAAAAATGAATGAAAAAGGCAATGAATTAAGATACTGCTAGAAACTTACTTACCATAGCAAGGTCTCTCTTTAGAGACATAAATAGATCAGGTTGCCTTGTCCACCTGAAGGCCTCCATGTCCCTAGGGAGGAGGAGAGGCTGCTCCAAAACTTGGGCTAAATGGGTGGCATGCCCTCGGCTAGATTCCCTTATGGTAGAATCATAGGAAATGGGGGCTCCGTCCATCTCAATCACGGGAGCCCATGTACGCTGCTGTCGATGATCCCTGCTATCAACAGACTTAGCCCTCTTATCCTTAGGGTCTTGGGTTTTTTGCTGTTTGGTGCCCCTTTGAGGGGGCACCTCCCCCTCTTCTAGCTCCTACATTGGCCTCTTTTACTTCAAGTCAGGATTAGCGCACAATCCGAGGTCAGCAGAAGGAGGAGGAAGGGGAGGAGGAAGATTGGCAAAAACTTGGGCCTTGGGGATTTCTGTCGGAGTTGCCCCCTTGTTCCTATTGGCAATTGAACCTCTCAAGCTTGACCCTTTCTTCGGGTCCATCTCCTTTTCTTCTTCGGAGAATGTATCAACAAAAACAACTGTCAATTTTGGCTGATGAGCCGTGGAGAGTCTGTCGGACTCGGTCTCAGAATCCGAGAGCTCCACAAGCTTCTTTGGGGTTCTCTTTTCCTCTTCAAAGCGAAATCTGTCTATCTCCTCTTCAAGCTATAAACATGAGGAGGAGGCTATCTCTTCTACTGCTGCTGCTGTCGCTTCAAACGGAACTTGCCGAAGTGGTATCTCGAATGGTGAAGGGTTCTATTGAACGGGAAATACCATAGGTGGGAGATCCCGCCGCGCTAGAAACCCAGGTTTGGAGACGTCTATCCGAGAGAGCCTGGGGTTACCTGCTCTTAGTGCTTGGCCTGCGACCTAGTATATGCGCAGCAAAGGCTCGTAACCTAAGATAAGGTGAGCAACTCGCAACTGATTATCTTCGCTCACGAATATTTCCGACCTTAGCAAAAAGTTGAGTCCGAGAACGTTGACCAGACTAAGCTTCGAGGCAACGTGATCTTTATCTGCAAAAACATCCGTGAAGGAAATTGTGGTTAAGTCAGTAATAAACACTATCTGAGAAGACAAATTTCTAAAATTAAGTAAAAGGAGAGCTCAAAAAACTAAGGTCTCGGCCAAGAGACCTGATCCTAGGGTACCCCACCTGGTGTTCCTGCCCTAACTGGCCAGTGAAGACCGTCGTGCCATTCCCCGGAGATGACCAGATAATCATCCTTTAAGCCTTTGTTGGACTTAAGAAGGCAAGATATCAACCTCACCTTGTCGGACCGATATTTGAGGTAATATCCCCCGACAAGGGAATGGCACTCGAACAAATGAGCAACGTCATGCCATGTAAGACCGAGGTTCATTTGGTCATTTAGAGCGTCTACACACCCTAAGACTCTAAACATGTTGGCGGCGCACTGATGGAGGCATAACCTATGGTTAAGCAGATAATCTCTAGTTATCCTACCCATGAGAAGCGTCATTCCTTCCTCCATAAAGACGATCATTGGAATGACAACTTTGCCCACCTTTCTATCTGTGAGTACACGGTTTGGGGGACAGTATTGTAGGCCTACTCCTTGGGGGATATGGTACTTGGCCCTAAAGCTCTCCATACTAGCCGGAGAGTCTACTAAATGCTTGAATCTACCCATCTAAATGAACGGAGATGACGCAGGAAGAAGTTTCTAAAAAAGAAAGAAAGCTGGGGAGGAAGGCCGAGAATAAAAAGGAGAATATAAAGAAATAAGGACTTACAAGAATGAGTATGTGTATCTCTGAAGCTTTTAAAAGATTTTCAAAGAATTCTTGAGGGAGAGGTCTAGGAAGCTTTGTAACTTGGGAAGTTCTGTGAGTTGGAGTGCTTGAAATCATTAGAGAGCTTGAAAATTGGTAAAGTAAAGGGAAACCAAGTTCCCTCGAGGCTTTATATAGGGAATGGAAATGAGTGGGAGTTATCCCACTCAAATTTCCAAGAAATGGCTCAACCGTTGGATCTGAGCTTCACCGTTGGATCTAGGGAACAACACGTTGCCTGGAGCAATTAATGATGCTTCATGGGCTACGAAACATCAGAAATAATCATGAAGCACATAAAACGGCACTCCCACATGTACAAACAACAGAGTCAAATAGTGTTAGCTCTTGAAAAATCAAAATCCCACTTTTCTCCTCGAATGAGAGGGAAAAAACCGAAGTTTTGAGGGCCTATTGTGGGGACAAGGGCCTAAATTGAATATTGGGCCTTGGGCCTCGACCGAGAGCAAAGGCAGTCCAAGGAGGAATAATTAGTGATGAACTGTGCTAGACTCAGCACCTTATATCCAATATACAAAGGGGAGGATGATCCGAGGAGAATTGTCTCCTCGAATAAGCTAAACACGGACCAGGTCTGAATAATCAAGATGACCTTCCAAGAAACTCCAGCAACAGAGACGTGCACCAAGAACGTACAAGAAGGTTGGGAGCCCCAAAAATAACTCCGGGAAAGCTACTGTCACCGCATTTAATACTCTGCAACTAACCTTCTGGCCTCATTAATAATGAAGTGATCTCTGAACAGTATTCCCTTAGCCTTATAACCATCCCCAAGGACTTCTAGAGGAGAGTGATGGGACAATTTCCAGGATAAGCTCTCAGCCGTACACATGTAGGGCAGAGATAAGAGGATGTGTAGTATAAATTAGAATGTAAACCCCAAGAAAATGGGGGAGAAAAAGAATCTGAGAACACTGTAGCAATCAAACTTGCACTTGTGACTTGTTTAACTAATTGGAGCTAGAAATTACCTCCTCGGATGTTGAGTATATTCAATTCAGTGTCTTATGTGCTTGTTGGATCATCTTCTAACTCCAAATTAGCCGTTGTCTAGTCCATTGGGCCTAGTTCTTTGACCCACTCACTACAAATTTATTGTATTGAGCTCATTAGACCAGTCTCCCTTATCCTTTGGGCTTGGTCTTCAAAATCGTGTCCCCACAAACACAATCTAACAAAAAAAAATTAAAAAATAATCTCATTTTCATTGATTTCACAAAACTACCCAAAACAAGAGTCAGCAAATGACTTTCAACTTACTCCTTAAAATAAATAAATAAAGGAACTTAAAAAATAAAAAATAAAAACTTCAAATAGCCTATCATACACTAAAATATTGAAAGTTTCTGTACTCATGTGGCTAGCTTTGATGGGGTTGGTGTTTATTGGTAACGCCATTCGGATGATCTTATGGTTTCTTAGAAAGTTTGGATATGTTAAGGAGAAAGTGAAAGAGAATATTATCGTGTGCAATTTTTTTGATGTAGATTGGGAGTAATTCCTTTGATGTAGATTTTCGTGTGCATTTTTTTTGTTACTGTGTACAAGAGAATATTATCATTTATTAGTGTATGATAGGCTATTTGAAGTTTTTTTTTAAGTACAAAAACTTAAATATAAGTTTAGTGTATGATAGGCTATTTGAAGTTTTTTTTATATTCCTTTATTTATTTATTTTAAGGAGCAAGTTGAAAGTCATTTGTTGACTCTTATTTTGAGTAGTTTTGTGAAATCAATGAAAATGGGATTATTTTTCAATTTTTTTTGTTAGATTGTATTGGAGAAAATATTATTTGGTGGAAAGCAATAAATAAGGAAAGAGAGAATGCTAGTATTAATTAGGTAATAAGGTGGAAAACAAAAACATTTAATAGTGTTTTTTTTACCATTAGATCTCTTAGAAATCTATGATGTAAAAAATGTGTAAGTTTATAAGAGTTATATCAGGTGTAACTTGAACCCATCTCTAATTACCTATGGTCCCTACTATATCACCTCTAATATTTTTTGGGGTATGATATACCTCATAATCCTAAACATTTACATTGGGATAATCAGTTTGTCCATCGCTAGCTGTGATTATAGTAATTAAAATAAATGGTTAGGATGGATTGTTGAAGGTATTATTATAACTCAAAATCATAAAAGTACTAAAGAATTATCCAATTAGCTATATTAACTTGATATTTATTCTTCTAAAAAAAACCTTTATATTTATTATGAGATTGCAGATAGTTTCACTAATATCTCAAGTCTTTAAAAAAATTAGATAAAATTAAAAATTGGTGTCTAGATTCTTTGAACATACTTACTCCCTAGTCAATATTTTTAAATGGTTAGGGTGGATTGTTAAAGCTATTATTATAGCTCAAAATCATAAAATTATTAAAGAATTATCCAATTAGCTATACTTATCATGAGATTTCATGTACTTTCTCCAATATCTCAAGTCTTTTTTTTTTTTTAATATCTAGAATTCTTTGAAAATCCTTACTCCTAACTCAATATTTTTTTATTCTCCAATATCTTGACTACAATAGTTTTTACCAATACTTTATAGTTCTTGATTTTTTTAACTGAAACATATATCTTGCTTAAATTTAAAGGCAAATACTTGTTGCACATACATTAATGCATATATCTTTACACATAAGAAAAAAAAATAATAATAATAAAAATAATAAAATAAATAAAATAAAACAACAACTACTACTACTACTAAAATTTAGAAGTGTACAAAATGTGTGCATTAACGTGTGTGTAATAAACACTACTCAAATTTAAAACCTTGGCAACTAAGTACTTGTGGATGTATGTCACAGTATCACATATGCAACGACTTGTCTTCTTTCTCTTCTTCCTTTTTTTTTTTTTTTTTTGAACTTTTGAAACAAGTTGGCCATAGTTAAGAAGGGTTTTACTTTCCCAACTCATGTTTGCTAACCTTGTTGATTGACTCTCTATGTACTCTCATAAATTTTGAATGCATTGCGCTTGCCAATGATATGTATAGAAGTACAGCATAATGTATAGAAGAGTTGAAGAGTAACATACAATCTAACAACCCCTTTAATCTTAAAGTGGGGATATAAGAAATCAAATTACATTTAGAGATAGGATCACTAGCACCCTAGTGAATTGGAATTAAGAGGAACACAAACTATCAGATTGGTCTGTAAATGGTTTTTTTATGTCGTTAGATTATAAACAACCATAATATAAATTCTAGGATCTTGAATTATCATGATTTCACTACTATACAAATTAATTATAAAACTTACCTTGATCCATTGCTGAAATTTTCTTAAGATCAAATCTTAGTATAAAGGCACTTAATTCTTATAGAATTGGTTTTTCTCTCTTGACCCTCTTTTCTCTTTAACTATTCAGTGTATGTGATGGGGTAGTTAAATGTCTCTTTTATAGGTAAAGATAGGTCCAAATTCCTTGTACCCATAACCTCCACTTGCCCATCAAAGTTGGAGTTACTTAGGAAACTTACTTCTCCATTAACCAATGTTTTAAGGACATTTAACATCTTATTAAACCATAACATATATGAAGCTATCAAATGGGACAATTTATTCTTACATCTCACATGAATAATCAGAAACACATTTAATGAGATCTACAACTGTCAAATGCATAAAGTAATATTAAAATAACAACCATCATATTCTACATTCAAGACCTATTCAATCAACATGTTCCTTAATGTTTTAGGAGGTATCCCCTTTGTCAATAGATCTACAATCATAAGTTGTGTGCTTATGTGTTCTATTTACACTCGTTGTTTCTGAATTTCTTCCTTAACCGTAAGGTATTTCAATTCCATGTGTTTCGCACCATTAAAATACTTATCATTTTTAGAGAAAAACACATATGCAGAATCATCACAATAAATTTTCAGTGGCTTGGAAATAGAGTTAACAATTCCAAGTCCTAGGACAAAATTCTGCAACCACAATCCATGAACCATAGCCTCAAAGCATGCCACAAGTTCAGCTTCCATAGTGGATGTAACAGTAATAGTTTTCTTTGAATTTCTCCATGATATTGCTCCTCTAGCTAACATGAATAAATAACCAAAAGTGGACTTTCTACTATCAACACATCCAGCAAAATCTGAATCTGAGTAACCAATGACCTCAAGATTATCAGATCGCTTAAATGTGAGCATGTAATCCTTTGTACCTTGCAAGTACCTCATCACTTTCTTTGCAACTTTCCAATGATCCAATCCTAGATTGCTTTGGTATCTTCCTAGCATACCAACTGCAAAGCTAATGTCGGGCCTTGTGCATGTTTGGGCATACATTAAACTTCCTACTGTAGAAGCATAAGGAATTCCTTCCATTTTTTTTCATTCCCATTCATTTTGTGGGCATTGCATTAGGTTGAATTTGTCCTCTTTTTGAATTGGGGCAACCCCAGTAGAACATTTCTCTATATTGAATCTCTCTAGAACCCTTTTCAATATATACTTTCTAAGACAACCCTAACAGTCCACATGATCTATCTCGAAATATTTATATTCCTTTCACATAAGTTGCCTCACCCATATCTTTCATTTCAAAGTTCTTAGAGAGAAACTTCTTGGTTTCATGCAATAAGCCAAGATCACTACTAGCAAGCAAAATATAATCACCATACAAAATTAAAAATATAAATTTACTCCTACTAACCTTCAGATAAGTACACCGATCAACAGTGTTTTTCTTAAATCTAAAAGATGTAATGGTATCATTAAACTTAAGATACCATTGTCGGGAAGCTTGTTTAAGTCCGTATATTGACTTCTTAAGTTTGCAAGCTAAATGTTCCTTACCCTTAATAGAGAAACCTTCAAGTTGATCCATATAGACATCCTCCTCTAAACTCCCATTCAAGAAAGCAGTTTTCACATCCATTTGATGCAACTCCAAATCATAATGAGCTACCAATGCCAAAATGATTCTAAGTGAGTCCTTCTTAGATACAGGGGAGAAGGTCTCTTGGTAATCAATGCCTTCTTTCTGAGTGAAACATTTAGCCACAAGTCTAGCTTTAAATCATTCGATATTGCCCTTAGAGTCATGCTTGGTCTTGAAGACCCACTTACTACCAACTTTCTTGTATCCTTCAAGCAATTTGACGATGTTAGGACATATGTAATTCATGTTAGGAACATATGTCAATATTTATGTAGTTGGCTAATCTTTTGACAAAACGCATTTTATTTGTAATTGGGTAAATCTAGGATGTGTTTAATACTTTAAGAAACATGTTGTTCAAGTCTAGTATTAAAGCAATGAAGATTAGACCAAGAAACAAGTGAAGAAGGGCTATTCATTAAAGCTGGACAGATAGTATGTGACCGATCACACCGCAATGGTGAAAAGTAGGAACAAATTTAGATCAACTCAATACCCTAGGATGGGACCTAAATGAATGCTTAGGCTGAAGAGTCTTTCTCTCCACCTTTTGGTTTCTTTTGTGTGGAGAAATGTACACCGATTTGTCTTTGGAGATAGAACTCGCACTAGGCACAAAATCGGGCATCACAACATGATTGCAACAAAGTTTTTCTTCATTTTTTGCAATATGTTCAGCAATCAAACACTTGGCATGCATCTTAAGAGATTTATTTTCATATTTAAGATCATCTACTAGTTTGTTAGACAAAACAAGTTTAGCATCCAAGTTCATATTCAAACATTCAAACTCCTTTTTCAAGAGAATGTTCAGCAAGTTTCTTATACTTTTCAACCAATTTATTGGATTCATTGTGCTTAGCAATCAAATCATCCTTTTCACAAATGAACTTGCTGAAATTCTCATGAAATTTCTTAGCCTTTTCTTCAAGAATTTGACATTTGGAATATCAACAACACCCATAGATTCATGTAACATGTCATCACAATTATGAGGATTAACACTCATAGAGGCATTTTCACAAACACATGGCATGTTACACTCAACAACATCCATAACATCCATAGAAGCATACAAAGCACTATCCATGGCAATACACACAAGGGATCAAGGATCACACTTAGGTAATGAAACCAAAACAAGTGTACCCGCTCTGATACCAATTGAAAGCTTGAATTTGTGCCAAAACACAAGAGCTTAATTAGACCCCAATTTTAAAGTTACCGCTAGATTGTTTTTACTCTAACTTATCTAAGTGCGGAACAAGAGTAAATGAAGCGCAATAAACCGATAACTTCTCTAGTGCATAAACATGAACAACAAACAATAAAAGTAAAGCACGAGGGTAAGGGAAGAGAGATGCAACCACAAGATAACACCAAGACGTGTTATTGAAGAAGAAACCGAAGAACTTGGCGAAAAACATCTCTATGACCCTCCAAATCGAAATTGATCCACTAGAGAATAAAGTGGACTACACGAATAACAAAAGCCCTCCAAACCTAATCTACCCAATGTACTTGAGCCCTCCAAGCTCCTGCTACCAACGGACTTCTCAAAGTTATGTCTTCTCTAGCTTTTTGGATCCTGCAATACGCCTGATCGCATCCGTCAAACCTCACCGACTTCTTTTGACAAATCCCCAAAGCTTCACAAGCTCTGAAACACTCTCTACACTTTGAATAGGTGTGGGTTGTGTTTGGGTACAAATCTCCTCTCAAGGTATGGCAATAGGAGAGGGAAGGAGTTTCTCACTAAGAATGAGTAGCTCTCACTCTAAAAGATGGGTGTATTGCATTATAAAAAACCTATCTAGGGTTTTTCTTTCTAAATAACCTCTTATACTTTTGTAAGTAATGAGGGTATATATAGTATGGATGAAGGGTAAGAAAGTCACACTTAAAATCCTTCAGGCAAAGAGTTTCACAAGTATCTCGTGGGTTGACCCTTCTCACGAGACACTCGCGAAACTAACAGCCTGACATGACTCTTCAGCTTCTAGCATGTGCTTCTTACGTGGCTCTTTCGCGGGTAGGCTTCTCGCGAGACACTCGCAAAATCCACTTGTTCATCCAATACATGCTCGATTCTTCACCAATTTAATACTAAACCCAATACAATAAAATCCCACAAAATACAAGGAAAAAAATTAAAGCAATTACAACAATTTTTGTCATGGAATAAAACCAATATAAAAACATAGTTGTAAATCACAACTTTACACTATTGCTTCCATTGCTATTGTTACTGCAGCCAAGCAGAGTACAATCTCAACAGTTGCAAGAACCACAATGGTTTTGATGTCAGTACTATTCTATGCATCTTCAAGATGGCTGGCTTGCTTCATCTACAAAAACTTCCATTACCAAGACTACAATCATGCTTTTAGATGATGGTCTAACTTACTTTCCAACCTTAAAACACCATATTCAATGGTTTAAATATGGCTTCAGCATAAATGTGTGTACAGTAAAGGTCAATGAAACTTGCATAAAGAAAAATATCACTTTTCTGGTGTTTCTGTGTTTATTACTTGCTCAATGCTCGCCAAGAATTCTGTAATTCAATGACATTACCCAATTATCTCCCAATAAGTAGAACTTTGGTTCAATCCCCCCCCCCCTTTTTTTTTCCTGTTTTCTTCTTACAGAAAACTTGATTGATGCTCAAATACATGTTTGCTTACACGCCAAAAAAAAAAAAAAAAACCTTCATTCTTTTACTTGTTCAATTTTTAGTTTTCACTTTTTAGATTTGTGTGTGTATGTGTGTGAGAGATGCGGATTTTTTTTTTTTTAAGTGATTATAAAAATATTCTTTGTTTTTCTTTGTCCGCTTTCTTCTTTTCCAAATCTATTCTTCTTCTTCTCTAGATCTATTCTTTCTTTGTTCTTCTATTTAAGCTTTATGGAACTTGAGTACGAGAGACTCAAGTTCCATGTGGATATTAAGCTTTATGGAACTTGAGTATGAGAGACTCAAGTTCCATGTGGATATTTAATCACATTAGCTTAGAAAATGAACTGGAGTCTCTATGACTCGAGATACTATTATACTAATACGTTTGTTTTTGAGGTCACATAACAAAATTGTCGGTAAAATCATATTAAAAGCCACACACACCACCAAAAAAAAAAAACCCTCTCAACTCTCATAAGTAATTGGGAAAAAAAAAAAAAAAAGTTCCTCAGCTAAAAAAATCAATTTATTTTGAATACGACTTTTGACCAATGCAGTAATGAACATGTTGAGATTAAGATACATGTCCAAAACTGAACACATCTCTTCATTTTAACCTGTTCATTGCACTTGCGCGCTAGACACTAGCATGACAGTTTGTACGAATCGAAAGTGAAACACGTTTCTTATATCCTTAAATGACCCGACAAGCAAAGTGCCAAATCCACGTGTGCAGAGGCTTGAAACTTTGAACACACAGATTGACTGGCCATCCTCTACCCATGGAGAGCATGGCTGTCGATTTCAGTTTCAAAACCACAAGCAGAGCCAGTGAGCCACAGCCACACATTCACATTTCACATTACTATATCTACTTAATTATCAACACAAATAATTCAATACCTAGTACCATTTCTAAACAAAGTTTTCTACTCTTTTTTTTACTCAACAATTCAGAGCCTCAAGTTCAGCCTCAAACTTCCACCATAATAAAGTTTTGAACAGCCTCAAGCCCTCGAGTGTTTCTCACTTTTCTTTAGTTTGAGCAGTGAAAGAAGCAGCCATGGAAGCTCTGAAAGCTTCCTCTTTTCCTTCACTTCACATAAATACCATACTTCATAAAACCCAATTCAGAAGGCCCATGTTCTTGAATTTTCATTTCATTCCAATTCCCAGTTCATCTTTCTCGTTATTCCACAAAAAACAATCAAAATTCAAGGCTTTTACCACCATATCATCCACGGTTTCAACAGAACCCACAAACCCACCTGAGCCAGTGCTTGAAACTCACAGTCAAGGTGAGAAATTTGATTGGTATTCACAATGGTACCCAGTTATGCCAGTCTGTGACCTGGACAAGAGGAGGCCACATGGAAAAAAAGTGATAGGTCTTGATGTGGTTGTGTGGTGGGATAGGAATGAGGAAGTTTGGAAAGTGTTTGATGATAGGTGTCCTCATAGGTTGGCCCCATTGTCTGAAGGAAGGATTGATCAGTGGGGTAGGTTGCAGTGTGTGTACCATGGTTGGTGTTTTAATGGTTCTGGCGACTGCAAGTTCATCCCTCAAGCACCTCCTGAAGGCCCTCCGGTAAAATCTCTTGAATTGAAATCTCCTGTGTTAAGAACTTGGGATCAACATTTTGCAAATGCTTATGCATGGTTCTGATTCCTTAAATATAAATATATTTGGATAGGATTCTTGTCTCATATGAGTGATAAACTTAGTATCTGTTACACATCATTCAATAAAAAGCTGGAAAAGATTCCAAATTTCGATGCTTTGCTTATGGCTCTCACCACCACACAAAACAATCAGTGAAGTACAGAAGAAATTTTGAGATTGGAACTTTGTATTGTTTGCATAATAGAAATAATTGTATTGTAGCTTTTTCTCATTTATATGATCTCAATGCATAACACAAACAAGCTTATTCACTGAAAACTGGGACACGTTTTACACTTACTGTTGGGAAAAAAAACATATTTTACATATGGGAATACCACTAAACCCAAAAGACTAAGTCCTACTCGCTCTTGGGCTTTGACCAAGTAAATGGCACTCTAGCTGTCGCGATGCAACTGAATTCCTCCTTAGTTCAAACCAAGCTCTTTGACTAGCCCTTTCAACCGTAGTGCTTCTTTACAGCTTCACCTGCACCCATGTACAATTAGAGACCTAATGTGAATGTAAGTTCACTTACCCACTTATCCTAAGGATAAAATGTGACATTCATTCCCTCTTTCTAATTGCGGACTCTCTGCTTTCTTGTAAACCTTCCATTAAAGTAAATATAAAAATAAATTAAGATAACATAACATTGTTCTTGACTAGAGTTAAAGTTTCTAATCATATCTAGTTAATAGTTATATTTTTCTGCTTCATCTTGTATTTTTTCATTCATTTGTTGAGGGATAAAGATTTGATGTAGCACTCAATTCTTATTTTATGGTGACAATTGTTCTACTCAGTTTCTGCTAGGAATGTGGCGGCATTTTTTGATATTCTAAAGCTTTCTCTTACATCACTGTGTTGTTTTATCTTATTTTATTTTCTTGTTTATATAGAAGGAACAGAGTCAAACATTCAGGAATTTTTTTACAATGTCATATGGAATTTGGTTATGGGATTGTGTAATGTGATTTTGCATCAGTTGAAGCTAAAGGATTGTACAATACAATATCAATTGACCAATGCAATAGTGATTAATCTTTCCAAATAATTATGCAGGTGCACACAGTCAAGAAAGCATGTGTAGCTGTTTATCCAAGTACTGTGCAGAACAACATCGTTTGGTTTTGGCCGAACTCAGATCCTCAATACAAAGATATTCTTATGGAGAAAAAACCCCCCTACATCTCAGAAATAGATGATCCTTCATTTACTAACTCAATGGGAAATAGAGATATTCCTTATGGGTATGGTCTGCCACTATCTTCTGACAAAAACCTGTTATCTTGGAAAATAGATACTCCATTTTTTCTACTCAGTCAATATCTGGCCTTTTTTTCTTGCCATATGTTATAGAACTTTTAGGCACATGTAATGTTGAAGGACAAAGTATTAATAACAAAGTTTATTTTGGTTAATGTCATAAGAAAGTACTGATTGTAATTGTTCTTCCTTTTGATTTGGCATAAGTATCATATGGAAGGTTTTCAAATGTGTATCACTAAGAGTTGGGCACCTGTAATTTGGGTTTTGCTTTTTCTTTTTATATCTTACCTCCTTACCCTAGAAAATCTGATGGGGAATATATCAATTTTGCAATTTCAGATATGAGGTATTGGTGGAGAATCTTATGGACCCTGCTCATGTTCCATATGCTCATCATGGAATAATGCAAACTCGACGACCAAAAGACAGATAAGTTTTGAATAATCCTTATGCTCAGTTAATAAGTTTTGCTGTCCTAACTGATGACTGAAACCAAGTTGTCTTCACTGTGAAGGCTGATAGAGAGGGGGGCAGACCGCTTGAACTGATAATTGAAAAGTTAGACATCAATGGGTTCAAAGCAGATCAGGGATGGAGCAATAGCAAATTTCTTCCCCCATGTGTGTTTTATGCGTATACTAAGCCTGTGAATCAAGCTAATGGATCTGAATCGTCAGTGGGAACCAAAAAGGTTATCCCTTAGATTGATTGATCTTTCCTACATAAATGACAAATGAAACTTGTGAAATTTTTGGTTAATTCTTATTTATTTATTTCGTTTTTTGCTCCTCAGTACTTCTGTTTATGTAAATCTTGGTTGATGCAGGAAACATCAGTGCAACGGAGTTTCACTTTAATTTTCATTTGTATTCCAGTTAGTCCAGGGAATAGCAGATTGATATGGACCTTCCCAAGAAACTTTGGTGTTTGGATTGATAAAGTCGTGCCACGATGGATGTTTCATGTGGGACAAAACCTGATTCTAGACTCTGATTTATATCTTCTTCACATAGAGGTGATTCCCATATCTTTGTATGTTATTACAAATTATTCTTTTTAATCTAGGTAATTGGTTTATTCCATTATACATTACTTTTGCTTTTGACAAGTTACAATCAAAGTTACTGGTAGGATCAGTGGATCAACCTTACCACAGATTCCTGGGTTCTGCTATTTTAAAAGATAACAATGTAGGATGTTACTCTCAATATTTTATAAATTCAACTTGCAAGGTTTCCCGATGTAATTTGAGAGTGAAAGAGAAGCAACACTATACTTCTTTTTTTTGGGGGGGAAAGATTTGAACTTAAGAATCAATCCTCCTTACCCTGCCCTTTACAATTTGAGCTATAGCCAAAGGATGGGAAAAGATAGCATCTGTTTTCTTCTGGAAGATAACATCCCTGGCCTTTTTTTCACATAAATTTAGTGTTGTTATTTACTGTATGCTTATTAGTATAAAAATTAATTTTGTAGTTTGGGTTAGTTGCACTTCCCTCCTTAGTTATTGGGTCCATTTCAATCTCCCAAAAACTTTAAAATCGACCAATGTCCCTCCTAAACTTTTTTAAAATTGGCAAATTACCCCTGCTGTTACTAAATTCTGTTTCTAATTTCCAATACTTGAGCCGGGCACATTGGTCAATTTTAAGGGTGGGGAGGAGTGCAATTATGAATTAACCCAAAAAAATTTCATTTTATTCTTTTGTTTTCGAGATGCTATTTGGGTCACTTGGTAGTATTGTCACAAACCTGGGTTCAAGAGTCTAGACTCATGGGTTTGAGAACCATCTTAACTGCGTAACTCAAATAATCCTTAGGAACTTATCCTTGAGAAATGGTTAAATGCTTGAAGCTGCTCCTTTCTTCCACTTGGGCTGCAGAAGATAGACGGCATAAATCTCATACTGACCCTGAGCAATTAGGGGAATTTCTTAGGTAAATGAGATGATACCTACAATATTTTAATTCATCATGTGGAGATGATAATGTTTTATTTGGTCCCCACCCTTAGAAGCTTTGTGTACAGGTGAACTCTCACATTTTTCTTAATAGAGTGAGCGTTGCTAGAACCTTATTTGGCCAGGAGAGAGAGAAAGAGTTGCTAACGGCCAGCCTTTACAACCATCAGAGCTCCTTCGGGCTCACTTGTCTTTCCTAATCCAATAAGAAAAACCCTTAATTTTATCCCCAAGAAAGGAAATTTGTAACTATAAGTTTCTAGTGGTACCAGACACCCCATTGGCAAAGTGAACATTTACGTGAAGATTCCTGTTCTGACTGGATACTAATCATGGAAGATTAAAGCACTACTCCTCTTACTGCTTATCCATTTCACTTGCCCAATGGATACATCATGGATCATTTCTTTTGGCTGTGTTTCCTCTGTTTCCCCATAAAACAACCATATATCTTGTGTTTCTTTCTTATGTATACATATGATACTTCATTGGTTAAACTATGTAGGATCTTCAATGTTTCAATTTAGTTATTAATTTTCTTGTTTTTGCTAATGAAACTAAGTTTTAAATTAAAATTTGGAAATATTTACTAGGCAGCACTGGTAACTGGCAAAATCACTTTCCAGTTCAATCTTCTTTCATATATTATTAATTGCAGCATATCAACAGTTCTTTACTATTATTATTTTCTAGACACTGCACAGAGATGGTTCAATTTTTTAAAACTTTCATTCCATGTAATTGTCCAACAATTCTAATGTAACTTTTTATTTTATAGGATAGAAATTGCTCCCTACATATTTTTCCACTATGAAATAGTGATTTACCCTGCTGTGATGTGTAGTTTTCTTTCTTTTCCCACCAAAGCTTTAGTCTTTAGTCAAGTCTCATGCAGAAAGAAAAACAAATTGGTTGTGACTGCTGTTCTTTAAATGTATTATCACATTGTAGTAGTAGTATCTGATTCTTGAGATCTTTCTACAGGAGCGTAAGATAATGGATGTAGGTAATGCCAATTGGCATAAAGCTTGTTTTGTGCCAACAAAGTCAGATGCCCTTGTGATTGGATTTAGAAAATGGCTAAACAAGTATGCTGGTGGTCAAGTTGATTGGAGAGGCAAGTACAGTGGGGCTCTTCCCCCAACTCCTCCTAAAGAACAGCTGATGGATAGGTAATTCATGCAACTACCAATGTGGATTCAAGCTCCAATTGGATTAAATTTTTTGATAATCTGAAAATTAGTATCATTTTGGAGAACATATTACAAGAGCATGATAGATCTTTGTAGAAGCATAGAAGCTAAACGGCTAAACCTGTTTGTTACATTGTTAAACATGTTATAATACCTTGAGACTTTTCTTTTCTGTCTGTAAAAAGCCGAGGACACTGAAAATTATTGCGTAATTTGAGACCTTTTAGAAGATTTAGAAAGTTTCTAATGTGGTCAATACGTGCATATATATCTTTTTATGTGGTGGTCCTTAGTACTACGTGTCTCATATATGAGAATTGGTTTATAAAAACTATCCTTCACAATCTTTTTCAGGTACTGGTCACATGTGGTGAACTGCCGAAGTTGCAACATTGCATACAAAGGTCTCAATGCACTTGAAGTTGTCCTCCAAGTTGTCTCTATTGTTTCAATTGGGATTGCTGCTGCAGCCAAGCAGGGTGCAATTTCAGCAGTTGCGAGAACCACAATGGTTTTGCTGGCAGTACTATTTTATGCATCTTCCAGATTGTTGGCTCACTTCATCTACAAAAACTTCCATTACCACGGCTATGATCATGCTTTTCGCTGATGCTAGTCTAACTTAATATGCAGACTTAAAACACCATTTCTGGTGGTGTAAATGTGGCATCGGCATAAATGTATGTACAGTAAAGGTTAATGAAACTGGCATAAAGAAAAATCACTCTTTCGGTGTTTTTGTGTTTATATCTTGCATAACAGTTGCGAAGAGTCTTGGAACTCATTGACATTACTTGATTCTCTTAACAACGAGAACTTGGATTCAAATCCTAGCTTATTGTTAAGTAAAAAACTTGCTTAATGCTCAGATACAGGTGTGCTTGCACAACAAGAGCTTTAAACTTCTACCTGTATCTTGCATGACAAGAACTTTAAACTTATTTTTTTTACTTTTTCATTACTATTAAGATTTGGGAACATCATTTGCTTATACATATTAGATTTATTTATTTATTAACAAAGGAAGAAAAAAAAAATCATTGTACATAAAGCTACAATCTTTCCAAATGCCTCCAATTTCTTCCTTGCATAGATATGCAGCACATATAATGTTCAGTTATATGGGCCTAAAACAAACAAGAAAACAATACAACACTCCTTTGCTGCTCTATGAACACTGGAGATTGTATCTCATGTGACAGTTTTATGAGACCATCCCTCTGACAATATGTAGAAGTTGAGCTTCATTTGAGTATGCCACAAAACCTTAGATAGAGATCTCGTGATAATTGTTATTTAATATTTTATTAGCCTAATATTTTCATATATTTTCTAAGATCTTATAAAATGAGATTCCAAAATATATATATATATATATTTCAAACATTTTTCCTATTTACATAATTACCTATGATGATATCGTGCAGTATCAAAATAGATTGTACATAATTACCTATGGTCCCTACTATATTACCTCTAATATTTTTTGGGGTATGATACACTCATAATCCTAAATATTTATATTGGGATAATCAGTTTATCCATTGCTAGCTGTGATTATAATAATTAAAATAAATGGTTAGGATGGATTGTTGAAGGTATTATTATAACTCAAAATCATAAAAGTACTAAAGAATTATCCAATTAGCTATATTAACTTGATATTTATTCTTCTCAAAAAAAAAATTATATTTATTATGAGATTGCAAATAGTTTCACTAATATCTCAAGTCTTTAAAAAAAATTAGATAAAATTAAAAATTGGTGTCTAGAGTTCTTTGAACATACTTACTCCCCAGTCAATATTTTTAAATGGTTAGGGTGGATTGTTAAAGCTATTATTATAGCTCAAAATCATAAAATTATTAAAGAATTATCCAATTAGCTATACGTATTATGAGATTTCAGGTACTTTCTCCAATATCTCAAGTCTTTTTTTTTTTTTTTTTAAATATCTAGAATTCTTTGAAAATCCTAACTCTTGACTCAATATTTTTTTATTCTCCAATATCTTGACTACAATAGCTTTTACCGATATTTTATAGTTCTTGATTTTTTTAACTGAAACATACATCTTGCTTAAATATAAAGGCAAATACTTGTTGCACATACATTAATGCATATATCTTTACACACACACACCAAAAGAAAAAAAGGATAATTACAGATTACCCACCAGTGATTTAGCCCGAATTTAACTTACCCATCTGTAGTTTCATTTTTGACACTTTACCTACCTGAAATTACTTTCGTTTAGTCTCTGTTACCCACCTCTGTTAAAAATAAGGGTAAGTACGTAATTTTGTTTTCTTTTTATGTCTCTCTCCTCCCAAAACAAAAAATTTTACTAAAAAACAAGACAAACAACATCTAAAAGTTAGGGTTTTCACTCTCTTGAAGAAGACTAAAAGAAGATCAAAAGACAACTATGCTTGGTGGCGAGCTCGTTTAACCCAGGATTTGTTCTTTAAATAGATTTTGATCCTACCCTCAATGTGCCTTGGTCTTGATGCCATGTATCTTTCACTAATTTTCGTGAATAAGCCAAAGGTTATTTTTCTTTATTTCCATGACAGATGGCAAAAAACTTTACAGCTTACCGGATTGATCACATATTAGGTTTCTTTCGCTGGGAGCTTCCGTAGCATGCTATGACAAGTCTAACGGGAAAATTTTGACCATTGATCTCTCTGAGTCAGGTAAAGTTATGCTTGCCTAATCAAAAACAGCTTTTTTACTTGGAGAATAAATAAATGTAGAGCATGGTCTGTGTTAAGGGAAGCAATAGTTTTTTATGTTATTTTGGTGAATTTACACATTTTGATGCTTCTTCTGTAGGAAGAACTTGAAAGAGAGGGAATATGGGACGTGTTTGATCTGATTTCTTGTTTGATTTTTTTGATGGAACTTGTTAGAGTAACGAAAAAATTAGAGGTGGGTTACGGAGCATAAACGGAATGAACCACGGGTGGGTAAAGTGTCAAAAATGAAACCATGGGCGGGTAAGTTAAATTTGAGCTAACCCACAGGTGGATAATCTGTAATTATCCCAAAAAAAAAAACAACAACAACAACTACTACTACTAAAATTTAAAAGTGTACAAGATGTGTGCATTAACGTGTGTGTAATAAACACTAAAATTTAAAACCTTGGCAACTAAGTACTTGTGGTTGTATGTCACAGTATCACATATGCAACAACTTGTCTCTTCTTTCTCTTCTATTTCTTTTTTCTTTTTCTTTTTTTCTTTTTTTTGAACTTTTGAAACAAGTTGGCCATAGTTAAGAGGGGTTTTACTTTCCCAACTCATGTTTGCTAACCTTGTTGATTGACTCTCTATGTACTCTCATAAATTTTGAATGCACTGCGCTTGCCAGTGACATGTATAGAAAAGTTGAAGAGTAACATACAATCTAACAACCCCTTTAATCTTAAAGTGGGGATATAAGAAATCAAATTGCATTTAGAGATAAGATCACTAGCGCCCTGGTGAATTGGAATTAAGAGGAACACAATCTATCAGATTGGTCTGTAAATGTTTTCCTTATGTTGTTAGATTATAAACAACCATAATATAAATTCTAGGATCTTGAATTATCATGATTTCACTACTATACAAATTAATTATAAAACTCACCTTGATCCATTGCTAAAATTTTCTTAAGATCAAATCTTAGTATAAAAGGCACTTAATTCTTATAGAATTGGTTTTTCTCTCTTGACCCTCTTTTCTTTTTAACTATTCAGTGTATGTGATGGGGTAGCTAAGAGCTTGTTTGGATAAAGAGAGTTTTGAGTGATATCACTTTGTTTTCTGTTTTCATCATCCAAATTGTGTGGGTCCCACCTGTTTTCAAAACTTAGCATTTGTTTGGATTGGTTTTGAATCACTGTTTTCATCACTCAGTTTTCTCAGGAAAATGGATGTGAGTGACCAAAACTGAAAACAAGTTTCACCTGTTTTCAAAACTCAAAAACTGAGTTTCAGTGGCAAGTCAGTAAATTAGATGAAGTTGTGGGCTCCTTTGCCAGTGCATTATCACATCCGAAATAGGCTAAGTTATTACCATTGGAGCTCCTCTGTTTCATTTTCATTTCCCTCTTCATCCCCAGTGAGCTAGCTCCACCACCGAACCCAACAACCCCAAACCCAGCAACCCCAAAAGTCTCTCTCTTTCCTTTCTCAAATTCTGAGAAGAAGAAGAAAAAATTGAAGAACAATGACTTTCTCAGGAAAACAAACAGAAGAAAGAAAGGAAAAAAAAAAAAAAAAAAGCCTTACCACAGACCCCACAAATCTCAAAAACCAACCACAAACCTAGTAAAACAATGGCATCAACAAAACCCACAAAAACCATCAACCGACAAACCCAAAACCAGCAACCACAGACCACATCACATGCATCAACAAATTCACAAACATTTCAAACCCACAAAATCTTCATCACATCTCCTCTGTGGCTTTCTGACAATCTGCCACCGACCACCCACAACAAACCCAAACCAACAATCCAAACCAAAACCTACAAAACTCCAACACACCCACAAAAAATCCATATCATCTATCACCGATCCAAATCAAAACTGACCCACTACAAAACCCACAACCATGGGGCCACCACAAAGACAAAGAGAGAGGTAAAATCAGTGAACCTACCACCACGATGCCACTGGACAGACGAAGTGAGATTTAGAGGTTATGGACTGAAAGGTCAGAGGAAGATAGAGAAGAGTACAGGGGAGATTGACGGCGAGTGGAGGAAGAGATGTCCGGAGTTGGACAGTCCTGACGAGGCGAGGGAGCTTCTCATTTCTTTGTTCCTTCTAATTTGAGGAATGTGGGAGAGAGAAGTGGTGGATTCAGTGAGTGAAAGAGAGGAGAGGGGCGAAATTTTTAGGTCTTAGGGGAGAGTAAAGGCAGAGAAATGAAGAGAGGAAAAAAGAAAAAGAAGGAGAGAGAACTTACGCAGGTAGGCAAGTATATCTGTCTGACCCAGTACAGTAAATGGGTCCCATCATTATTGCAAAATTTTGAGTTACATAAAACAAGAAATGAAACCAAACATGTTTTATTTTGAGTGAGTGAAAAAATATAGTGACCAGTGATGAGTGATGGATGATGAAAACTGAGTGACCATTTTTTTAAAACCAAACAAGCCCTAAATGTCTCTTTTATAGGTAGAGAGGGGACCAAATTCCTTGTACCCATAACCTCCACTTGCTCGTCAAAGTTGGAGTTACTTAGGAAACTTACTTCTCCATTAACCAATGTTTTAAGGACATGTAACATCTTATTAAACCATAACATATATGAAGTTATCAAATGGATACATTATCAAATGGGACAATTTATTCTTACATGGTCAGTGTTTCTACTTGTAATTTTCATCATATTGTGACTCATTGTTGAAGTTGTGCTGGTGCATGTTACTACTGGCTTTCCATATTCATAACATACAAAAAACCTGTCTATTCAATTATTATTCATTTAAAAATTCTCAGTATATACTAATATAGCTTAGAAATATATATGAATTAAGCATATATAAGGCTTGATATCTTGTATTAAGATGGTATATTAATGACATGTAAACTTGTAAAGTTGCAATAGAACATAGAAAACGAGTTGGGTCTTCATGGCCTAGTTGTTATGCCAGGAAATCCCAACCAAGAAGTCAACCATGTAGAAGTTGTATATGCAAGTCGATAGCTGCATGCTTTAGCTTTGTATTTGTCTGCCATATTAGCATGCAATAGATAGCATTGTGAAGACTATTATAGAATCATAAGAGCATTCACAGTAAAGTTGCTAAATGTTATAACTTTTAGCAACTCAAAACACTACTTTATTTATTTTAACACTCTTATAATACACCCCACAGCAAAGGTTTTATTTTTATTTTTTTCCATTTCATTAAAATATTATTGGGTAAACTGCGTTTTTTATCCCTATCCTATACGCCATATTTCAATTTGATCTCTAACCTTTCAATTGTGTTAATTTGGTCCCTAACCTTTCAGTACCATGTCAATTTAATCCCTACCGTTATCTTTTGGATGAAAATTGATGACGTGTGTAATGGCCAAAATAAAAAACTAGCTTCTGTTGATGTAAGAATAAACTAAAATTTATTTTGGCTATTTGTCATGTTAGCAATTTTCATCTAAAATATAACGGTAGGGACTAAATCGACACGACACTAAAAGGTTAGGGACCAAATTGACACAATTGAAAAGTTAAAGACCAAATTGAAATATGGTGTAAAGAATAGAGACCAAATATGTAGTTTACCCAATATTATTGCTTTATTATTTTTCAATTCTTTTTTATTCTTATTCGTTTCTCTCTCTCTCTCTCTATCTCTCTCTCTCTCTCTCTCTCTCAAAAACAATCCACTGCAAAACCGCCAGCCACCACCCACCACCCAAGCCACCATCACTACCCCATTAGAAAACTCAATCTACCACCCAAGCCACCACCACCACCCATCAGAAAATCCAATCCACCACCACCACCATCAGAAAACCCAATCCACCAAACACCATTAGAAAATCCAAGCCACCACCCACCATCCACCACCATAAACTAAAACCCACCCACCATCCACCATTGCAAACCCCAACCCAAAATCAAACCGATAACCACCACAAAATCCCACCTTTCAAACCCAAATCAACCAATAACCAAGCACACAAAGAGAGAGACTTTCAGCCACATCAAAAGAAAATTTTAAATGAAAAATAAAATAAAATAAAAATAAAAAAGGAAGAGAGAAACCGCTGCCTGCCGCCCATCCCTAATCTAGACCACCGAACCGCCACCATTGTCGATTTCAACCACCACCACAAGCTCACGCCACACCGATCTCATCTATCCTAATCTCACATTTTGCTGAGTTTTTAAGATAGATGAGGTAGGGGAGAGAGGGGAAGAAGAGAGGAAAACAAAACAAAACAAAGATAATCGGGTGAAGAGAGAAGAAAGAGGTAGAAAAGAAAAGTTTTTTAAAGAAAATAGGAGAGAGAAAGAATAAAATATTATTATTATTTTTAAGTTTAGAGCTACAATAAACTACAAAAGAATCAAAAATAGCAGCTTATTGTAGCTCAGTTGTCATTTTTTTTTTTAAGTATAACATCTTTTCTATGGAGCACATTTTGAAGTTTTAGTTGCTAAAATGGCATTATAGCAATTATACCTCTCTTTTGTTGTGAGTGCTCTAAGTGTAATTCATTGAAATGTAGTGTTCTTATTAGCAAAAGAATGAAAAAAAAATCTCATTTTCAATTTTATTATCTAATAAATTTTTCTATATTCTAATATTTATATTTAGATTAAAATTCTAAAGAAAAAATAAAAATATATATTGTATTTCTAAATATTTTTTATTATTTATTATTTATTATATATATTATATAGGATTAAATTTAATTTGTGCAAGACTTCTTAAGAAATTACCTATTCATAAAAGTATGGATTACTATGTATCGAACAAACCAATGATTGTTCATGAGTCCATAATGGAATCAATTACCTACTGTTTACAGCTACCTACTAGGAAATGTTATGGTAAAACTTCGTTTAAAATGGTGTGGTAAAAAGCAACGTGCAACTTGAGGGATTTGGCTAGGACTACATAAAAACTAGGTTTAGATAGCGTTTGTAAAACGTCGCAAAACACCAAATAAAACATCACTGTAGACACAAATGGTCTATCGCGGCTTTTTTTTTTTTTTTTTTTTTGCGTAAATGCACTTTCAGTCCCTACATTTTGCATTTTTTCCATTTTGGTCCCTACATTTTATTTTTACCACTTTTAGTCTCTAAACCAATTAACGCATGATATTTAAGTCCTTACCATCAGCCAACTAACAGAAAAAAACTAACGTGACTAACGTGGGCATTAAAATATTATTAAAAAAATTATTTTGTATTTTTTAAATGCCAAATTTTTTAAAAAAAAATTAATTACTCAATTTTAATTAAAAAAATTTTTTTTAAAAAAAACAAACAAAAAAATTTATTTTCTTTCAAACAAAAATTTTACTTTCTTTTAATTAAAATGAATTTTTTTTATTCCAATCTTTTTTTTTTTCAAAAGAACATTTAACAAACAAAACCCTTTTCTCTCTCTATTCTCAAACTCTCTTTCTCCTCACCCTCCATGGATGGAAAGTCTCTCTAATCTCAAAATCTCATCTTTGCTGATTTGCCAAACTCCGATCTAATTCAAACTCTGACTGACCCTAACTCTCTCTAATCTCATTTAAGACTCAATGATGAGGTTGCCACCATCAAACTCGTTCAAGACTCAATGATAAGGTCATCACTGCCATCAAAGAAAGAAAACCCATCAAACCCATCAAGAAGGTCCACCGATTAGGTGTACGAAACCCCAGAAAGAAAACCCATAGTTTTGTTTCTGTGTAGTTATGGCTCCGTTGTACAAAATCCAATCACCAATTTGATATTGGAGCCCAAATCAATGGTTGTGAAGCCGAGATCAATGGTTCTCACACCTCTTTCTACCTCACCCGATATTGACCAACGACGAGCAGATCAAGAGGTTAATCTTTGAGATTTTGATCATGAAGACCGTAGGGTCTTGATGCCGTGAAAACAATGGGAAAATTTTGGAGGCTTGCATGTGGGTGTTGTGAACATGGACCAATGGTTGGGTCCGCTGATGATTTTGGCTTGGGTTGTGATCTGGATTTCGTTTGTATTTGATCTCTATTTGTGATCTGGGTCTATGATTGTGTTTGGTCTCTTTCTTTTCTTTTCTTTTTCGTTTGTGTTGTGATCTAGGTTTGAGTTTTTGGTTGCTGGATTTGTGTTCTTGGTTGCTGGGTTTGATCTGAGAAGAACACGAAAAACAAGTTTTAATGTTCTTATGAAAAATAATAATGACAAGTAATAATGTTCTTTCGCTAGGTTTCTATTCTTTTGCTTGGGTTTGATTCGGTGGTGGTCTTCTGAAAAAAAAAAAAATATATATATATATATATATATATATGTATGTATATATTGAAATTAAAAAAAAAAAAAATCATTTTAGGTAAAAGAAAGTAAAATTTTTGTTTGAAAGAAAATAAATTTTTTTTTGTTTGTTTTTTAATTTTTTAATTAAAATTGAGTAATTAATTTTTTTTTTTTTAATTTTGGCATTTAAAAAATGCCAAATAATTTTTTTAATAATATTTTAATAAACACGGCTTTTTCTGTTAGTTGGCTAACGGTAAAGACTTAAATGTCACGCGTTAATTAGTTTAGGGACTAAAAATGATAAAAATAAAATGTAGAGACCAAAATGAAAAAGTATAAAATGTAAGGACTAAAAATGCATTTACGTCTTTTTTTTTGGGCGACATTCCAAAACATTGCTATAGCACTGTCACAATAAGTCTAGTGCAACGTTGTTTAAAAAGTTGCTTAGTGTTCAAAAACCTGTAGTGACATTTTCAAAATCACCACTAAATAATATGACATTTATACATTTAGCAACATTCCTAAAATACAGCAAATAATCAATCCTATAAGCATCGCTAAAGCACTTATGCCACTAAAACCTGCTCATATAAAACTTTTTTTTTTTCATTTTTGTCAAATAGACCTATTAATCATCAATATTCCACAATAACAAATGTCCAAACTAGCACATATTAACCATAGATTCAAATATATATATAGTACCAATACATAACATATGTCTAAAGTATCATCTTAAATTTAACAAAACACTTGTCTACTTACACAATAAAAACAACCACCAAAACTATGACAATATTATAAACAAAATACAATACTTCCAAAATAAATGTGGTTGCTCAAGACAACTATGTAATAGTCCATAGAGTCCTTAAAATACTGCATTTACCGCGAGAAGCTAGTTTCTTGATGAGATGAAGCTTGTGATCTATGAGGAGTTGGAGATTGTTGATCTAAAGCAAAAGCACCCTGAATACAAATTAAGAATAGCTAATAAGTTAATAAAGAAATCATATTGAGTAACACAATAATAGTAGCCATAATTAAAAAATGTAAACAGTAAATATACATTCTTAAACCATTAAAATTTAATACCCGACTAACTTCTGAAAAATGATTTTGCATTAGTTGCATCATGCTAGCCATTTGGGTCATTCGCTCCTCCAAGTTATCATAGCGAGTTATTTTCTCTGTCAACAAAGCCACTTGACTCCTTAACTGAGTCACTTCAGCATCCCTTTCTTGGCTTCTTATTTGAGTAATTGCAGCAGCATTCTTAACAGTTCGTCCACTTGGGGTTGGGCCAAATCCCACACCCCGAACACGACCATTGCGCTCATTACCAAACACTTGAGAATATATATCATCTGGTGCCCATGCAATACTGCCAGTGAGATCAGTTGACTGCAAACGATTTGAGGGCTCACTCATCAATTCATTGATTTTTTCCTAACATTCAAAATTCAACACAATAACATATTAGAAAGTAACAATGTTAATAGATTCAATATTACGCTTGGTAAATCATGATATTACTTACAATGTTGCTTTCTGCTTCAGGGTTAACAGGAGCACCATCTTTACGAAGATGGAGTTTTAGGTATAATTCTGCACGCTCTACGGGATGCCCAAGTGTTGTTACCTACATTATAATCATTACATTTATTTAATTAGGAATAATGGTTTCATACAAACTTAAGAACAATCTAATAAGTCATTTACAAAATAATTATTAAGTCATTACCAATTCTTCAGAGTATGAAGCAAAGTTTTTTGAACCACCAGTATGTAAATTTTTTTGTTTGGAACGAATGTTCTTGTTCTTCAAAGCTAGATCCTGCATTCAAAAAAATTTACATACTTAAACAAAATATTATTTGAATATAATTTTCAAAGTAGATATTTGAATGTGTGGTCAATAATTAAGTATATCAATGTAGAATAATTTAGCATATCAATGTCAAACAATACCTTTGTTTTTGGTAAATTCCAATGTTGAACAATGGCTTCATAATCTTCAGGATTTACATTTGGTGGCACTTGTGCTCTATTTCCGCTTCCTAGAAAATACTTCTTCTTCAACCTTGACTTGTGGTTCCTCCAACAAGCCGCAACTGTTGATAATGTCATTAGCTTCATTGCCTTCAAACGAGTAGGTTCTTCAGGCAAACACCATTTTGACTACATGCAATAGTTTAGTTAGAAAATTACAAAATTTATATCAAGCTAAACACTTGTGTAAAACTTAGTACAAGATAGAATAATACAACTATATATTATAACTTCCTTAATACCTGAACAAGATTCCATATCTCTTCTTTAAATTCATTTGGCATTCTTGTCCAATTCTCATATTTAATTGGGCACATTTGGGGTTTTCGTGCAATTGTACCCAACCAACCTGTGAAGTGCCTCCCTACCTTCTTAACTGGCTGATTATTACTGGTTAGTGGCAATTCAATCTTTTGATTTTCAGGGAGATTCCAAATGTATGCGTACTTGCTAGGACCACGAGTAACACGTTCAACAAGTGGCACAACTGTAATGGAAATAAAATAATCAAAACCAATGTGATGCAATAAAAACCTGTGTCAAACAATGTTAACCACAATCAATATTTGATCTTATAAATATATAAAATACCAGCATTTGATGAATCAATTGTGGATGATTGGCCCACTTCTTGTTGTGACCCATGATCCGTATTGTCTGTAGAAGCTTGTTGTGACGGACTTCGTTGTGACGGCCTTCGTTGTGACGACCTTACCGAAACGTCACGTATAACTCTACTTCTCAATTTCATTTCTACCTTCAAGAACTAAAATAACAAATAGGATTTACATCCATTTCTAGCCATAACACTATTCACATAAAGAAAGGTCTTGGGCCTCTAAAGAAATAAGCAAAAACCACATTTACACTACATAAACACTTAGTTTCATAAACATACAAATAAGATTATGCATAGCCTTAAAACTATACCGCAAACCATATCAAGTCTATCCATATCTTCATTCGCACAAATAGACTAAGTCTTGAAGCACTTAAATCTAATAAGAAAAATCTATGCAAATAGAAGTACACAAGCTTAAAAAATAAAACACAACTACATAAACACTTAGTTTCATAAACATGCAAATAAGGGACCCGTTTGGTAACATTGTTCTAGTAACGTTTGTATTTTTTGGAAATACATGTGAATGAAAAAGTATATAAAAATACGTGTAATATTGTTTAAAAACTAAAAACTGTTGCTTAAAATGCCATACCAAATGGCCCCCAGATTACATATAACCTTAAAACTAATAAACAAACCATATCTAGTTTATACATATCTTCATTCACACAAATGGACCAAGTCTTGAAACTCTTAAAAAATAAGCAAAAACTATGCAAATAGAAGTACTCATGAACTTAAAGGTTTAAAACACAACTTCATAAACACTTAGTTCCAAATCAAATTTAAATTCACATATACAAACCATATCAAGTCAAATGGACTAAGCCTTGAAGCCCTTCAATCTAATAAGCAAAATCTATGCAAATAGGAGTACACATAAACTTAAAGGTTTAAAACACAACTACATAAACACTTAGTTTCATAAACATGCAAATAAGATTACACATAACTTTAAAATTAATAAACAAACCACATCTAGTCTATCCATATCTTCATTTACACAAATGGACTGTCTTGAAGCTTTTAAGAAATAAGCAAAAACTATGAAAATAGGAGTACACATGAACTTAAAGGTTTAATACACAACTTCTTCATAAACACTTAGTTCCAAGTCAAATTTATATTCACATATACAAACCATATCAAGTCAAATGGACTAAGCCTTGAAGCCCTTCAATCTAATAAGCAAAATCTATGCAAATAAGAGTACACATAAACTTAAAGGTTTAAAACACAACTACATAAATACTTAGTTTCATAAACATGCAAATAAGATTACACATAATCTTAAACCTAATAAACAACCATATCTAATTTGCATGTTCGACATGTGAAAAAAATGAAATAATCAAATAAATATATCTCAACAATATCCATCCAAATTTTTAAAATTAATAAACACTATCAATACCAATTGAAACCACCTTATAACACCATGCAAGCCACCTGCTTGCTCCAACTCAATAATCCACCACAAAACAATTATCAATATCACAATAAAGAATGCTTACAAGTATTGAAATAAAAAATGTAATCAACAAATATAACTCAACAATATCCATCCAAATTTTCAAAAATAAATAAACACTCTTAGTATCAATTTAAACCACCTTATAACAATATGCAAGTCATCTGTTTGCTCCAACTCAACAATCCACCCCAAGTTTACCCAAAAAAGAAAAAACAATCCACCCCACAAAATTATCAGCATCACTATATAGAACGTTTAAAAATGCTTTCAAGTATTGAAAAAATAAATAAAATTCAACAATATCTACCAAAAATTCAAAAAATAATAAACACTCTCAATATAAATGTAAACCGCCTTATAACACCATGCAAGCCATCCGCTTGCTCTAACTTAACAACCTACCACAAAATCAATTATCAACATCACAAATATAGAATTTTACGAATATTTAAGCAGAAATTACTTACTATGCACACGCCAAGCACACACTTTTTTATAATAAATAAATAAATAAGAAAACCCAAACTTATCACAATCTTTAACCTGAAAAAGAAGAGTATAATTTATAAGGAGTTTATAAATTATATCATCGTTACTAGCAATAACATTTACTAATCAATATTCTCTTTTAATACTCAAAATAAATATCTAAAATATTTTAAATTATTAAATAAATTTTTTGGTTTATAGCAGCGTTTTTATAGTCTTTGCTGGCGTTTTAAACTAGCTTCACAAAAAAATAGATAAACAAATAGTAGACAAAAAAGTCATCACCTGCCCAAGATCTTTTTAGAATCAAAGAATCCCCAACAACAAACCGCTCATCATCATCATCCAAAACAATCAAGAACTTAAATTTACTAAATTGAACAAATAATTCTAAAATCACACAAAAAAAAAAAAAAAAAAACCATAACAATTCATTAAATATAATAAACCCATATTTACACTTAGTAGAAAAAAAAAAAAAAAAAGCCACAAAACCCATATAACTTTCACCAATTCCAAACCCAAATTTCACAAAAGTCAAAACTTACAGTGAGGGAAAGAGAGAGGAGGGCAGATCGGGGTGAAGGAGATCGTGAGAGAGAGGGAGAAGGGGGAACGATCGTGAACGAGTGAGGGAGGGAGTGAGGCGGCGGCAGAGGGAGAAGGGGTGGCGACGGTGGCTGGACTGGACTGGGCTGGGCGGCGGCGACGGTGGCTGGGCCGTGAGAGAGAGAGAGAAAAAAAGAGAGAAAAGGTGAAAGTGAGGGTTTTGTTGTGAGGGAGCGAGTGAGGTTGGGGGAGTGCTCAAAATATTTTTTTTAAGTGGGTGATGTTTTAAGTGGGTGGGAAAAACGAAATTTTTTGCGGGAAAGGCGAAAAAATATTCTTGCTGAAAATTTAATATTATTGCAGCGGTTTCCAAGTGTTTAGAGGATTTAATAAACTACTTATGACTTCTTAAAATGTTAAAAATACTCCTAATCTAATTAAGTTATTTTTATTTTTAAAAATTAAAAAAAAAATTGTGTTAAAATTTTAATTCAACAAAATTAAAAAAAATATATCTGATAAAAATTTTTCCTAAAACTTAGAACCACACTCTTTACTTAAATATATCTTATACACGTTTGATAAAAAAAAATTTATAAAAACTAGCACACACTAAAACGAGCAGTTTACTCTATTTCAAATCCTAAATTTTAGTTCCTTAAAAATTTCTTCCAATGTAACCTCACTAACAATAAATAAATTAAAATTGAAAAATTACATTAAACTCTAAATAAATAAAAAAAGAGTCTCATTGCACGTGAGATCTCTATTTATTTAGAAAGTTAGTTATGCCTTCAAAAAATGTAAAAAATACTCCTAATCTAATTAGATAATACTTATTCTTAAAAAATTTAAAAAATAGGGTTAAAATTGTAATTCAACAAAATTCAAAAAAAAAAAAAAAACTTCCCGAAACTTTTTTTCCTAAAAATTAGTACACTCTTAATCTAAACATATCTCATATACATTTGATACAGTTTTTTTCCCCTAAAAACTAGCACACACTAAACCCAACAATTTATTCCATTTTAAATCCTAAATTTTAGTTTTATAAAAATCTCTTCCTAGCCTCACTAACAATAGATAAATTCAAATTGAAAAATTATATTAAACTAAAAAAATAAAAATAAAAATAAAAAAGGTTTCTCATCGCATGTGTGGAATGCGTGTGATGAGACTAGTAGTTTATAAAAGTGCTGCTAAATATAATATACAAAATTTGCTAATAGTACCATTTTTTGGAAAAAAAAAAAAAATTTGGTGAATAGCTAAAGTTAAATAGTTAAGTTTGATATTTTTGAAACTCGAGTTTGTGAGAAATTCAAGTTAGAATTAAGTTGTCGTTCAACCAAGGATTTGCGTCTTTGATTATGATTGTCATTTTGGTTCTCATGAAAATCGTATGCCCCAGAGAATTTTATCAGTTGATGCCTGATATAAGAGAAAGTCTGACACAACTTTTGTGTACCGCCACAACTTTTGTCTTTTGTCACAACTCTAATCAAATGTGGTCCTGAAACAACTATTGATATTAAAGTAACCAGAAGCAATCCATGAACTTTGCAACAGTTCTTCTCCTGCTTAATGCAACTACTTGGGTTAGTAGAGGAAATAAATACATCTTCTTCTTCCTCTTCTTCTTTTTCTTCTTTTTTTTGTTTTTGTTTTTTTTAATTATGGAAAACAAGATAACAAAAACAATTTTACATTTTGGTCGCCTCAATTGAGCATTATTCAAGAAACTTGAAAAACCAAACAGCAAAGCAAATGGATCTTTCAAGAAAGCACCATAACCCTAACCCTAACCCTAAAAAGGCTTAAAAGTCTAATAATCCCCAACAACAACAACAACTCAAATTATTTGTATTGTTTGGACTATTGCGGCTTTCTAAAAATTCTATTGTAGCAGTTTTATAAAACTTCACTATAGTTTATAAAGTTGCTGCTAAATATAAAAAGGCAAAATTTGCTGAATAGTACTATTTTAGAAAAAAAAAATTTGAATAATATACTACTAAAGTTAATTAGTTAAGTAGACTGTTTTTGGAATTTGAGTTTGTGAGTTTAACAAACTCGAGTTCAAAAAACGGTCTACTTAACTAATTAACTTCATCCATGTGCTACTTTTCTAAAAACATATTATTTGGCAAATTTTGCCAACATTAGTGTGCGTTTGGCACAAACTAAAAAGCCAGCTTATTTTACTATTCAATTTATTTTTGTTACTATTCATAGGTTCCGCTGTAGTTTTTGACACTATTCATAAGTTCTAATGTACTATTTCAGTTAATTTTTATCTTTATCTATAGTACTTTTAATTAAAAAGTTTCAATTTCAGTAAAAGTTTCAATTTTACAACTATTGTGTGGAATATAGCGACATTAAAAAAGGCAGCCTAAACTCAAATTTTTTGTAGTTGATTATTTTTCGAGGGAGAACCAAGCAATGTCATTGAGTCACAGAGTTCTTAACCACTTTTAAATAACTAAATAAGTTATGTGATTAAAATACACATTGATAACCGTATAAATTATTGATTTGGAGGAAAACTGTGTAGTTTTCAAAATTGGTGGAGTTTTTTAACTTAAAAACAGATCAATATCAAGCCAGCTCACAAATACACATGCAGATTTAACCTACAGTTCTCCTACAAGAAGAATTCAAATGGAAAATTAAGAGAAGATTAATTTCCACGTTAGATCCTCACATTAGTCGGTGGAAAATAGGGTGGATATGAGGAGTTATGCGGTATCTTTGAAAGTTTACCAATTATTTTGTTTACAATACCTAATGCTTTTTCAATAAAATTTTATACTTCTAAGAAAGATTTATATATCTCTTTATTTTACTTTGCAAGTTCAAAACTCTATCAGGAAAGTTCACCATATATGCTCCTGAGAATGACATATATCGCGGAATAGAAACAAGTTAATATTTATTTAGTGATTATCTATGTAGACTTGTTCTTAACCATACCAACCTGGAGGCTGGAGCATAATTCTCCAACTAAACAGAATTATACTACACAAATTTGGACCTTATAACATTATATATGGTAAGCATATCAAAAGATTTTAATGCAGACCATAAGCAATGCAATAACTTTTCTTATGGTCTTCTACCTTCTAACGCGGCTTGAGGTAATAAATGAATATATATTTGTGTCCCTTACTCGTTTTTCAAAACGTACAATCTCATACAAACTCAAGCTCCACCTATCACAAACGGAGCATTCTAGTTGTTGAGGCAAAAAATAATGTTAGTAACTCCCATAAGTTGTTCAATAGTTTGCAGGTCCAGTATGTGAGGTCAAGTGGTCAACATGCAAGCGCGTAAGACTTATCAAAACAAGCACTGTTACCGTTAATAATTTGTTAGCTAGTGAGCTAGTCATCAGTCAAAATTAATAGCCCCATCGTGTTACTTTCTCTTTGTTCTCATAATCACTTATATAATCCAATTTGACTTGGTATACACCTAACACACTCGTACAAAACACATATATCCAACCCAAAATCACAATCACAAAAAGGGTTACAAGAATATTAGTATATCCACTCCCCTCCTATCCAAATATAGGTTAAAGATTTTGGGCACAAAAATTTATGGTCTTAAACGTTAAGTGATTTATGGAACTCATATAATTAATCTCTTTCAACACTAGAAAACATAGCCAACAGTGGAGAAGAGAAAGTAAATACATTAAATGGTGAGAATTATCCGACCTGACCAATAATGGACTAGAAAATCTCATCCAATCTTAGTGATTAACAGCATTCAATGCGCTCAAAATGTCATAGTATGAGGGTTCAGTAACAAAACATTGCTTAAGAAAAATGAATACCTTCTTTTGTATGAAAAGGGCATCAAACCCATGAAATTCTACAATTGTCATCTTATTTTGTACAAGATGAATAAACAAAAAAATGTATACATGATTGTAAATGAAGAGAATGACAATGAATTTCTATATCATCCTTTCTATTTACACAAAAGAATATATGAATCAGTAATCTGCTCTTACTCATGAAAAATTAGGAAATTCTGTTATTCATGATGTTCCTCTAATCAATGGGAAGGACTGTGTTCTTGATTGGGGAATAATTCTTTCTGAGAAGTTTCCTTCCTCGACTGAACTTGTGCTTGGTGTCATTTCCCTACCAGAGCTTGATGGTGTCAATACCCTTGGGCTCAACCCACTAATGAGTCGAGGAGAGAAGTTTGATCTTGAACCGGCAACACTTCTTGGAGACAAGTTCACTTGCTCCAAGGCGCGGAACTGGAGCTCTGAGGGATAGTCCCTCACACAACCAATTCGGGGTCCAGCTCCTGTTGTCCACTTGCAAGACAACTGCTTTCCCAGTTGATATGAGTTCATTTCTTTATGTGAATTGATCCTTTTGAGAATTGATTCTTCAGGAATGATTTCTACTTCATTCCCTTCCTGTTCTTCTTCATCAGACAAGTTCTGCTTTTGAGCCTTGCCATCCAGTTCAGAAGTTAATCCTTCTTCGGCTGTTTCATAACCATCAGCCAGAGGTTCCACTGGCAAACTATTGCAACTTGGTTCAATATCTTGATTTTCTCTTTCTAAACTCTCATACAATTCATGTCTTTCCGGTATATCAAGATTAACCAAATCTCTACCGACACTGCGTAATCGGCTTGATATGAACAGATCAGATGCAGTATCAGTCTCTTTTCCTGTTGAATCAGTCTTTACACAAGTTAAGTCTTCAGTCTCCGAGCCATTCAACTTCTGAGTCACGTCCTCATCAGATGAGTGGCTTCTAAGATGAATACTGCTTCTTTGCTTTCCAGGCAAATCATCTTCCTCATCATCGACAGGACTCGTCTGAATATAAGAGAAAAATGACATTCTCAGCATACTGGCCTTTACTTATTTTTTATAATAAGAGAAAAAAGATTTGATATCATTTTAAAGAACATTAAGCTTTTTATTTTTACCTTGACATCTGTGAGATCCACATTGTTCTCTTTAAGGAAGGAGATGAAGTCCTCAAAATTTTCTTCTGTAGGCCGATAATGACCACTGTGAGGCCAAACTGCCTGTTGAGAGTAGTAGAAATCGTTGTCAATTAATTGTGCCATAAATGAGGACTACGGTAAATAGGAAGAAAAATCTTGAGCCTTTTATTACTTTTCTTTACAATTTTTTTTTTCATGTTTTATGATAGAAATTCTATGAACTTTAATGCAATATCTATACCTTTAGGATGCCATTCTCAATGACTAATCTCCCAGCAGCAGATGTCGCTCCTCCAGCCAAGAAGCTAGAATGCTGGAAAGTACCTTTTTTCTTCTTGCCAACATACAAAACCTTAGATGTGCTAAGGACAAAAATCCACTTCGCATCACTGGTGGTGTTGAGGATCTCCCCCGATTTCTTGTACAAGAACTTTCCATCTTCTATAACAACTTCATAGGCCAATCTTTCCCTCTATTAAAAGTTGGGAAAAAATTATTAGTAAATAAAATGATAACAAATTGAAATAGATGATGATCAAGTAAGGAAATAAAGGCTCACCGGACCCAAATACTTGATACACTGCTGTTGAAGTTTCGATCGAGGGCATTTTTCAAGATTTACTTCCTTCCCTTCTCCTATATCTAGCCTGCATTTCCAAAACCAGAATAAGTATATTCAAATCCAAATTCTTGAACATCTGGAATCAAAATTCTTATTATGAAGCAAAATCATTTTGGTTAAAGGAAATTACCAGTAGAAGAAGGGTTCTTTACACTGACAATGAAGCCATTTTTTATAATAAAAGTGTAAATTATGTCCATATCGATGGCGTGGATCAATCTGTTTCAGATGAATAATAAGAATTGAAATCAGTAAAGGCTGATGAAGAAACAGGGAAAAATCAGTAAAAGCCAACTATGTTCTAGTGTAATTGACTTACAGCCTCTAGCCAGTGTTGCAAAGCAAGTTTTTGTGCTCTATCATTCTTAGATAAACCTTTTCCAACCTGCATTAACAAAGAGACAAATACTTAGACATCAAAATAAAGTACATAGCATAAGTCAGAAGTAAATATCAATCTGTTTGAAATTTACCTTGGCAGCTCTGGCTCTTGCTCTTGACCATCGCGAAATGGCAGTTTCATGTTTCTCAATATCGAAGAATGATATAGAACTCCTCTTGAGTTCAGCAAAATCCAAGAGTTTCCACCTATAGTATGAAATAAAATTGCATTAGCACAAGATACAAACACATCAAATACATGAATAAAAGGGCAGTGTTGCTGCATGCATATAAAAAGGACACATACCAGCTCTGCTCAACCAGGACTGCACAATCTGCTAGCCTTCTTCTGGTTCGGAAGCTTTTGTACACTTTTTGCAACTTTAGTGCAGCTTCATGCTTGGGGTTGTTGGGATCCAAAATTGGCGATTGTTGGATCATCCCCACTTCACCATCTGATCTTGGGGATTGATTATTAATCACTTCACTTCTTGGGCTGTTTGATTCAATGGGCACATTGCATTCTTCGTCTAGTGAAGGAGCCTTGACTGAGACCATTTTTTCCAGTTCTCCATTTTTAAAGCTAACAGATGTTTCTATTGTCATATTTCCAGAACCTAAGGATTTCAATATGGGGGGTTCAGAATCACAACCGCTTATACTGATAGATCGCACTGGTGTTTTAAGTTCATCGTTCTCCAAATTGATGGACTTGACAATAATAGATCGTAGGCCATCTTCTACATCACTGTATCTTGCAAATGGGCAGGAAAAAGAAATCCCCATTTGACAAGGAAGGTTGTATAAACAACCAAATCAATCCAAATTCCTGTCAAAACAAAACAAAATACAAAGATGTGAGCGGGAGTGTCACATATTTGATAATGCTAAAGGACTCAATATTGACTGTAAAATTATCATCTTTCCAACTTGGGAAACCAGAAAAAAACTTCAAGACAAACAAAAATACAAGCTTGAATCTAAAAAAAGCGTATGGAAACAACAATATATAATCAACCAGGTATGCAAAATTAACAGAAAAAATCAATTGAATCCAGCCCCCAAAAAGCCAGAGACGCCCATTTTCTCCTAATAGCATTTTCCATATGGTAGAACATTCAAAGATTCATATAACTAAGGTAAGCAAGCAAGTCACTATCTTATCAATCAAACAAGTTGCTGAAAACCCATTAGAAAAGACCATCGATCTGCAAAAACAATAACCCAAAAAAAAAAATCTTTTTCAAATCAGAAAATATATATATCCTGAAGACAAACACATATCTTTGTAACCAAAAGCCAACACAGAAAAAACCAGAATACCCATTTGCCATTTCGTTTAAAAGAATAATACTTTACATGAGCTGAATAATCTTCCAAATGTTTCACACAAAACCCATCAAGAAAAAGAGTAAAAGGATCTAAAAAAACGAATACTCAAGCAAAGAATCCAAGAAATCAGACACATTACCATGTTATGAAGAAAAAATTCACAAGAACCCAGAACAGGAATTTAATCCAACCAGCATAAGAACAAACAATAATGCAGAAATGTCACATTTGTAATACCATTTTTGCTGTAGCTCCCTTTCTATAGACAAAAAATACAAACAGAAACAAGAAAAAATAGAAAACTATAAAAGAGAGAGATATTATTAGGGACTGTACCTTAAATTAAGGACTATAGTAAGTGAACCAACAAATGAGGAGCTAGGAAATGGGAACAAAGAGTTCCGAATTCAATGGGGTGTGTGCAAAAAGATTTAAGCTTTGACTGTTTTTTGTGAGGTTTGGACTTTGATAATATTGCCAAGAGAGAGTTAAAGCTTCCTTCTGTCTCTCTATTTCTTTCCTATACAGAGCTTTGTAATTCAAGTTTCAGAGCTAAAAAGATGAACGTAGGTAACCTTAGCCGACGATTGTTTATATAGCATGTAGGACAGAGAAAGTTAGAGAGAGAGAGAGATAGAGACAGAGAGGTTTCAGTGTTTTATTTTTATTTTGTGTGTATGTGTGTGTGTGTTTTAATTTTCCAACCACGTGGGGAGGACAATACTGAGGACGTAATTTCTCAATCTTTTCTTCTCTTTTTTATATGTGTATGTATATAAATTTCTTTGCCTTTTGTCTAATTTTTATTCTTGGAAAAAAAAAAAAAGTTATGGCCTTTTGCTCTGTTCTCTGAAGTCTATTTTCTTTGTTTTTAAAATCTCTTGCTTTTTGGTCATTCCTTATTGCTTGATAATTTTAGCTACCAAAATTACTTTCCTTCCCACAAACTTTAGGAATCCTAATGTATGCCAAGATATAATTTAACCTTAGGCCATTAAGCAAGCATTGAATGTGCTTCAAACATCTGAGCTTTTATGAGATCTACCCCCAAAAAAAAGTTATATTTATAAATTATGGTAAATTATGGGCAAAACATATGTACAATTTCTTATGTATTGTTGTATCTAAAATTCTCCAATTGAATTCAATTAAATTGTTTTTTTTTTTTATAGAAGAAATCTGAATATTTCATTGAAAAAAACTCAGCCATAATTTGGTAAAAGTACATTATTAAGGCATGAAGGAACATTCTTCGTTCACATAGAGAAACCGCTAACATGTCTCGCATATATCTAACAAAATTGTGATCTGTTTCTCAAAAAAAAAAAAAAAAAAAGTTGTGAGCTACAAAGTTACGGTGTCTGCGGATATGAGACAAGCTATATTAAATGTAGCAAAAATAGTATATATTCTTTCAAGGGCATTTTTTTTTTTTTTTTATAGAATACTAAGTATTTAGCACACACACGAGCAGAGGGGAGAAGATCTTAAAGAAACTGACAGTAATATATATCCAAATTGGTCTTTCAATAGCATTTAAATACAAACATGTTCATTGGTCAATGCAACCACGTGGTTGAATTTAATTTATGAACCTACACGTTTTACTATTTTATTATTTGCTGAAAGTTGTCGAAACTAAAACATGTAGTTGCATTTTTTTTAAAAATGCAAGTTTTTAAAAGGTTGTATGTAAGGAATACAAATCTTCTGTATCATTTTTTGTGTTCTACTTTATATTCCACCAATCACAACTTATCATATATTTGTTTAACTTTCCTTATAATATAGTCAAAGTTTAAAATGAAAAAATAAATAAAAACATGATAAATTGTAATTGATGAAATATAAAGTGAAATACAAAAAATGGTATAGAGAATTTGTATTCGTACAATTTTAAGTAAAAAAGCTACAATTTTTTTTAAAAAAAAAAGGCTAATGAAAAACGTACAAGTGTCATTGACTCATCACCTACTTTATTCATTTACAATTTTTAATAGAGTGACGGTATGGACCGTATATTTGTTCTCATTCTGTTCATAGTGAAGTGTAGGAATATCTTTATATATAACTTTCTTGGAAATAATCATCGTAACTCAAGTTTGTGTCAATTTCACTAAAAAGTCATAGTAGTTACTCAAAAACAAGTGCGACTTGACTTACTCATCATGATCGATCGCCACTGCTTATGTCATTAATTTGGATTATCCAGGTACCTCCACTAGAATAAGTAACGTAACTTAACTCACAAGCATTTTTGTTTAAGCTTAAACCCCAATAAGCTTACCTCATATATGACATGTTTAGTTGGAGTACTATTTAGATTATATATAATAGTGCCACACAAAAAAGAAAAAAAAAAAAAAAATCATAACTTTTACCATAACTTATCACATGACAAGTTGTGAATAGTATCGCAACTGCATATGTCATTAATTTGGATCATCCAAGTACCTCCACTAGAATAAGTAACGTAACTTAACTCACAAGCCTTTTTGTTTAAGCTTAAACCCCAATAAGCTTACCTCACATATGACATGTTTAGTTGGAGTATTATTTAGATTATATATAGTGCTAATGCCACCAAAAAAAAATCATAACTTTTACCATGTCGAGTTGTGAGTAATAGAGAAAAAATAATGGGTTCACACTTCCACCATTCACAACTTATAATGTGATGAGTTGTGACAAAAAGTGTGAAATTTTTTGTTTTATTAACATTTCTTATTATATATATATATTACTTTTTTTTTTAACAAAGTCATTATTTGAGGAAGCTTTGTAGGCTTTGGTGGTGTGAATATGACATAGTTGCTATTGGATTTTTTTTTGGATATATATGAGTTAGGTTGAAATTTCTTTTGCCTCATACTATTGCTTTGGCCCTTTTGAATATTTCTTTTTTTTAAAAAGTGAAAGCTAGCTTTCAAGGTCTTTGAAATTGAAACTTCCATGCACTCTTCCAAGTATGTCCCACAGGTTGACCCTGAATATCCCAAAGGAAAGTGTAAGATGGGTTAATAATAACAACAAAAAGTCCTTTTAAAGTCTAAAGCTTGTCCTTAGTTTAATAATATATGTGAAGCTTTCAATCTTATGCTGGCACTTTAATACATAGATATTATCTGTCCCTTTAATTATTTATATGCATTGGTTATGGAGGATTGTGCATGTATTTTGGTTCGAGTACAATTTTATTTTGTTGTGCTACACCGCCTTAATACCCCACTAAATTAAATTCCAAATTTTTTAATATATATAAATGGTAGTGTAGTGGGTTGCAGTTAATCTAACTAATAAAATCTCTGATGGTTAAATAAGATATCTAGATTTTGGGTTCAATTTCCACCTATACAAAAAACTGATTGATATCTTAGTCTGATAATAATGAGTACAATCATTATAAGCGGACATTATAGATTGAAACTCTATAAATAAATAAAAATGGTAGTGTAATTTTTTTTGTTTGGCTTGGTGAGAGTGGTGGTGTAAGTATTTGGTAGCATTAATGTTAGTAGAAAATTATATACTTAGACTCTTAACACCATTCCACACGTACTAGTTGATCCCTTCAAAGTCCAAAGAAAACTTTGGGGGTCGCTTTTCTGTCTTTATAGGTCAAGAAGATCCTAATTTACTCCAAAAGAGGAACCAGTAAAACCTAAAGATTTAATTTAAGCATATCCTTTTCGAGAGAAAATGGACAAGGAAAAATATTTGTGTACTGTGAAGGTTTGAGATCTAATATTGGTACCAAACTTGCAAGTGGTTAACAATATTAATGGGAAACAAAATTTATTCAATACTCATCAAATAGAGCAATATTCTATTCTCTTATATGAATGATCTCTCTCATCATAATTTGTACAATGCTCTGCTAGTTACTCTTTTCTTTTCTTTTTTGCTAATTAATTGTTACTTGTTAGAATGTTAAGCAGAGTGAAAGTAACATATTTTTGGGAGTACCAAATGCTAGTTGTGCTTTCTAGCTGTTTCCTCAAATAATTCACAACCCCCCATACTTATGCAAATATCATACAAAAAAAAAAAGAAAAAAAGAAAAAAAAAAAACAGAAGAAGCAAGCAATCCAATGCAGAGGTGAGAATATTGTTTTTCACTTCTATTTACCATATTATTTACACACAAATGTTTATCATAGCGTGTCCATTAGAAATTTAGAATTGACCATTAAACATAAATTTCAGTTGAATTTATATACAACATTTTAAAATCTTATTATGTATTAGATATAGCAATATTTCTGCCTAATTTATGTTTCAAACAAAATAAATCAATGAAAATAAAAATAAACCAAACCAAACCAAGTTTGTGTGTGAAACAATAAAGTTTTTTTTTTTTTTGGGTAGAATGTGAAACAATAAAGCTTGGCACTTCATATGCTATAATTAGCTTTGAATCATTTCTCGATTTATCATGTGTACATATTTATTTTTGTAAAAGTACATCACGCGTAGCCGAAAAAAACCCAAGTACAGTATATAAAAATGATGTATTTGCCGGCTGAAAAGTAGCATACAGCAAAATTATACAATAATTTAAACATTTTATATATTAATTTAGTAGTGAACTTTTTGACCAAATAATAATAAAGATCTCAAAATCCAAGTATCAAAAAGTTGGTCTCCAAATCCAAAAAAAATGATCTGTAATAAAAATATAAAAATAAAATAAATAACCCTTTGGAACACACTCTAGCCAACGGGGTTCATAAATGAACCAGTCCATGAAAACCTCGTCCCCAGTGCAGTTGTTTTGTTTGAATCACATCTAGTCAACCCCATCAATTTTTTATTTTATTTTTTATGTTCAATTTTTATAATATAGTTTAATAATTTTTTAGATATAAAAATCAGAAGAAATCGAACAATAATCGTCACCTACAACTGTCAAATTTCAGATCTCCATATATTTTCGATGGGTACTTTGCACCGTACGAACTCATGGACTTTGCTGTTCTTAATTTTTCCACGTGTCAGCTTCACATTCAGCCACGTGGTGCTGCTAAGTTTTTGTTGTACAAACATACCTAACACCTTAGACAAGCAAATCCCTTGCCGGTCGGCGCTATTTTAGTGTAAATTTTGTAGTAAAAGGGCCTAAGGAGGAACCTTCAATTTTTCATGGAAATGATTTGTTAAGTAAAATAAACTCTGGTTGCATCACAATCTAATCACATGAATGACACATAGAGAGAGTGAGTGGACCTTGTTTGATAATAACATGGAAACTGTGTATAGATATGCCGACCCCAAAGAAAAAGGAACAAAATATTGTATCGGTTTCTTGTCAATTATCTAGATTTGACATGAATATTACTTAATTACATTATTATACTAAGTGTAGTAAAATTCTGAGCATAAGTGTGCTAGACTTGGACTTTATCCTGTACGAGTTATCTAGGACGATGGGTTTATTAGTCTAAGACGCAATTTAAATTCAAAAGTTTTAATTTCAAGTTACCACATTATCGATTATAAGATATTTGAATATCTTAAAGACGGTGATTAGAATGATCTAACCAAAAAAAATTTTAGGTATAATTTATTGCAAAAATTATTATATAAACCTTTATAAATTGATATATTTTCAATAAAAAATAATGGACATAGTTTAACTAAAATTGGTTGTAGTCTTATTTAATATCTTTTAGAAGTGAATTTTGATAAATCCATTATTAGATTATATTTCTTCTTATATCCTCCATACTTGCAAAAATTATAGAAAATTAAATATCAATAGCTATGTCATCAATAAATTGTTTAAATTACAAATTTTTGTAGTTTAAAATTATGCATAAAATATAAGCTTATAAATTATATAGTAAATAATATCTTATTAACACAAAATTTGACATGTTTATTAAAAGCGTAAAGAACATGCAATTCAACAGTTAGATTTTCATAATATGTAATAATGATAATATTTTTTTAAATGAAGTTTTAGCCTTAGGTTACAACCAATTTTGTAACTAAATTTTGTCCAAAAGAATTCAAACATTTTAATTATATTATTGAAGTGTGACCAATTTTATTTATTATCATATTAATTTGTAAAAAAATTATAATAGCTTTAATATTTTCCTAATTATAATTGCTAGGTACCTCGAATTAAAGAAAATGTCTTGTGTAATATAAAACATATGCAATATTTCAATGTCTGAATATAATGAGGGAAAAAATATATTTGTGAAGAAGTTTGTGAGTATTTTTTTTTTTCTTTTTGTGGGTCAGAAAATCGTAAGTATTTAGTGTTGAACCTAATCAAACACCAAAAGCAGAATAATTCACTGAACACAAAAATTAATAATTCAATAGGACACGTGTGCAAAATTGAGAATCCAATTGCAATCTAATTAAATTTTCTCTAAGTTTTGACTATTAATATATATATACTTGTTATATTAATTACTTTATTACTTATTGTTTTATAATTGGTGACTAGCATATTTGGTTAATAATTCAACAAGTTGATTAATTTAGCTTAAAATCATCCTATGGGACTAAATTTTATTGTCATAATTAATTAAGCATGTTGATATAATGATAAAGAACAAACACAGAGGATAATGTTAGAAAATACCATGATTTATTAAATCTTTACACATGGCCAAAGAGTATTGTAATTTAGCTAAAAATTTTATATATTTTTTCCACAAATACACTCAAATTTCAATATCCTCTATCCCTGTTCAACAATTGAATTATAAAATAAACAAATATATATATATATATAATTCCACATAATCAAAGAGGGTAACCGCCACCTAACGAAGGCTGGAAGGCACTCTGGTCTCCGGGTCATTAATAAATAATAGGACAGCTGGTGTGGCTGTGTGTGTGTGTTGCTTTTACTGTGAAGCCTCTGAGCAACCCAGATGGAAACGCGTTTATACGTGACTCACCATGCGGCACCGACGTGTTTTAATTGTATTTGTGTACAAGGACTCTCTATCACAAACTTTAAAGTTTAAACCACTACGACTTTCTCAAAATTGAACTACATGTGTTTGGGTGTATTAATATTTTCGTGTTGCACAAAAAACTAGGAAAGTGGACACTAGACAAACATATAATGCAGAAGTAGAAGGGAAAAAAATGTAGGTCGTAAAAGTCAAACTATTGAGAATGGTATTATTATTTTAATTTAATTTTTTTGTTGTACCAATTCTGTGCATGGTCAGCTTAATTAGATTATTCTGTTGACGTTTGCTGCATCTGTCTTTTCGAACCATGTCTCACTCTTCCTATTCCTAATTCCACTGCTACGTTAAACGTCAACTCTACCTTTTTGTGTTTTTGTTGTTGTGTCGTGCCTTCTCGTGTTTTTCTGGGTCATTGAAGGTGTAAACGCTTCCGGTTGTTTTATTTTACAAGATATTCAAAACTTATTTCATTTGGGTTGTGTATTTAAAAAAAAATTGCAACTTATGAACCGAGAGCACTAACAATCGGAAATGTGAAAAATACCTATTTAACATTTTTAAACATTATTTTATTTATTTTACCAACTCACTTAACAAAACACTCAACATTTTTATTTTTATTTTTACATACAATCTAATAAAATAATCTAAACTATCCTATCAACTCATTCTCTCTCTTCTCTCTCTTTTATATTTTTTTGTACTTTCATTTACTTTTATGTTTAGCAACCATGAATAGTAAGGTTGCATATGCTAAAAAGTTTTAACAACCCACACCTAGGTGAAGCTCAATTTGAGCGGGTGGGTTGCTAAAATAACAATTGAGGGGGTTTTACACCCCAATGCTAATGACTATTGTTCGTAAGTTGTTAAAAAAAAAGTATTTTAATATTGTGGTTATGTGTGAAGAGAAAAAGAGAGTGGGAGGAAAGAGAGACAGAAGGTTACTTTTTATTATTTTATTGGGTTGTAGATAAAAATAAAAACTATAATGTAGGGTGAGTTGTAAAATGAGTTGGTAAAATAGATAATGTAGTATTTGAGGACAAATTAGTTTTTTTTTTTTGGCATCCCTGTATACTTTTTTTTAAATTTTTTTTTTTTTTTTATACAAGATAGAATTTCTAGTTTAGCCTAATCTAAGTGTATATGTATTGATATTTTAATGAAATACAGTGTAAAATAGATAATATGATGTAGGATGTTTTGAAAAATAAATATGTAAAATATAAAAAAATAGGTTCTTATGCTAAAATATACAATAATTTTTGCATGATTTGATTTGAATGCTGTAAAAGGTCACTTTTGCTAAAAGTATATTGGATCCAGTTAACTAAGTGTCAAAGTCACCAGTTAAGGGTAAGTTAAAAAAAAAAAAATCAATTAACTTTCGTATTTAATTGCAAGTATTTAGTTAAGAAGGTATTTTTTTTTCTTATTTTTTAATGTTGAGGAATTTCACTGGTTCCTTCTTAATGAGTGCAATCTAACATTTATTAAAATATTTTTCAGATATGTGGTAATTTTGATATATTAATTGTATCATTTATAATAGGCCAAGTTTGGTTAGGGCATTCATTAGGGTTTTTCTACTAATTTAATAAACATTTTCCCAATAAACTGAATTGTCAACCTACCATAAGTTAAAATATAATGAAATAAATAAGGGAAATGCCAACTAATGCCCTTAGGATATTGATTAATAATCAATTTAAATAAAGTTTTTTATGGGAAAAAAAAAGCAATTAATGTTTTAATAGTTTTTTTCATTTCCCATAAAAATTGTGTCAAAATTTTCCTAAAATTGATTGTTAACCAATGCTTTAAGGACACTTGTTAGCATGACCCATAAAATGATACTATAACAATTAGACCCACCACAAGTCATGATAAAGGTGTTTGTGACAATGTTATAAGATTTTATTGTATTATAAGATTTTCTCCATTTGTTAAGGATAGAGGCTCAATACAATCGAGTTAACTATTATTTTTTTAAAAAAATTTATTGGCAAATAAACCACTTTTAATAAATAAAAAAATCTATATTTTAATTTACCTTTTTTGTTTTTGTTATTTCTCAATTCAGGCGAAACCCAATAGATGCTTCCTTAATGAATAGTAAAGAACATCCGTTAACAAAAGCCTTTAAACGTTTCTTTAAAATAAACATTTAAGTGTCATATATATATATATATATATATAAAACTTAAGTACAATATTTTAAGTGTTGTTCCTTAGGTTCCCCACTTAAGATTGAGTTATATGACTACTTAATTAAAAATTACACTTCAATCCCATGAGGAAAAATCCACAAGACAGAATCTTAAGAGAGAAACCTAAGAAATAACACCTAAGTACTGTACCTAAGTCTTACCGTATATATATATATATATATATATATAGAGAGAGAGAGAGAGAGAGAGAGGGGTATGTATATATATTATCTCTTCCATAATAGGTACTGTGGGATATAGAAATTTAATAAGGTAATGGTGCCACATGTCATACCCATAGCCGATGAGGCCATTACCATGCCAAGGAGTCCATGCACTCAGATGGTAAAACCAGAGGGGGGCCACGCCGGGCAGGAAGAGCTTCAGAGAAGGGATTAGCCCTGATGTGATTGGAGGGATGGAAGTTGCCATCACATTCATTGCGCTTCACCAAACCCCCTGGTCACATTTATGTGGAGAACACCCCTAAACAGTACTGTCTTAGTTGCCACAACTCACAGAAGACTAGAGAGGGCGTCTGATAGGACAAGCTTTCGAGTAGTGGCCTACATAATCAACAAATGGAGGACCAGGATCAGTAGAAAGAGGATATATAATGTGAGGGATCCTCTAGGGATGGGGGATCAGGAAATTTGTAGAGAAAACATTATAGCAACAAGAACTGAAATTGCATCCAAGTTTAAAAGAAATATACTTAAGGACCACTCTCCTTGAATTTTGCCGAGGAAGGCTTTTTTTGCACAGAATTTGTTTTTCTTTACTTTCTTACTATCTTTAATCCACTACGCACGTTGTTTGATCCATTGAAGCCTAGTCTTTAAGCCCACTCTCTACAAATTTATTGTGTTGGGCTCTTTAGACCTAAATCCTTCTACTTTTTGGGCTTAGGATCCAAACCCTGCCCTTACAGGTACGTTTCATCTTGAATTCTCACATGTTATAAGAATGGTAAGTCATGCATTGAGGGGTATGTATTTTAAGGATTCGAATCCAAAACCCATATAGGTGGAGGGTTGTGGTTGGTTTCAATTTCATCGTGCTAACACAATATGGAAAGTTAATTGAATATGGAGCCATCCCATCATCAATGGGTGGAAAATTCTTTGAAAAAAATCATTGAAACAGATCTATCACACCGCCAAATAATACAAGAGGCAAAGGTACTAACTCCATTGAGGACTCGAGGTGGAATAGTGCTTGTCACTCTGAATATATGCACTATCTAATCATCTTTCAAACATAATGATCATTTTCAAAACTTATAAAAGTGGTCCTAGTTTTGTGAGATTCATGATTCACTTAAAAAAAAAAGTCTATCACTCACTCTAATATGTCTTATATTATAAATAAATAAATAAAAAATATTAATATTTTTGAAGTCAAGAATTGAACATACAAAATTTTTGAATTTCACTTTAAAAGAAATACACAAATGGTCTATCTCTCACTTTGCATTGTCTTATATTATAAATGAGAAAAATATGTACATTTTTAGGTGTTGGAACTTGGAAGTACATCAAAAGAATTGGACCATTTACACAAAATACAACAAAACAATACACTGTAGGCCCAATAAATTTTTTATGATATTTTTATAACTTCTTGAGGTAATACATTGTGATTATTGTAACATTATTTTTATTGAGATTATCACGTACATCATTTTTATTATACAGAAATCAAATACTATCACCTTAACCATTTGAAAGATATTATAAAATTTGTTAAATTGATGTTAAGGATATCATAAATTTTACTAAGTAATCGTTACAAATTAATATATTATTAATTACAAAAAAATAATTTAAATATTTATTTATCAGATTTTTAAAATCTATTAATCACATCCAATAATTGTAAATGTTACACGATAAAAATTTATATATCTTTTAACCTTTTTTTTGGCTGCTTTTTTTTTTTTTTTTTTCAATTTATTGTGCCTCAGGACTTTAATTTGTATACTCAAAATATTCTCCCTAGTCCTTACCTTTTTGGTCAAACATGAATTGATTCATTGGCCTTGTGTTTGAACAAAGGTAGGCTGATAAAGAGAGTAACAATGGCCCACAAAAAGGTCTTTTTCACTCTTCAGGATGGAGGCCCCCACAGAAGTAGAAACATCAGCATCACCGTCCATTTTGCATTGCCCAGATGTGATAGACGGTAGTTGAGGTAATAGCTAGCTACTGTGGGCTCCACAGATTAAATGATACCATATTGGGTTTAGAGACAAAAAAGGTTATGTCTTATCTACAAGAGCTATAGTCGGTTTGGTGTAGCGTTGGCTTCTTGACCTTGATTCACAATTCACATCAACAATTCTTTTGCTTTGAGATTTCCAAGTGAATTTCATGAAAGTCACTCACTAGTTTATGACTACTTTTGAATGTTGAATTTTTAAATTTTTTTAGTAAAAATTTTGAATGTTGAATGAAAGCATGAATTTTGATGTGGTCAATCAATTGGGAAAAAAAAAAAAAAAAGATCCGAAAAATCAATTCAAAACCTTCTAGGGAACTATATTATTATTTTTGTTTGCAAAGGTAGGTGAAGAGTTAAGACATCATATATGGAACTAGAAGTGAAATTATTTTAATTTGAATACTTGATTTTGTCACAAGCTCTCGTAGTATTAGAAGAAAAGTTATCATTCAAATACCTTATATGGCCAATTTTAAGGTATTTCTTATACCACATTTACTTAGGAAAATAGGATGTAGTCAAAGTCAATTTCTATTTATTAATACACCAGTGGTTATTAGTCAATAATTTATAGCAATGATAGTTACAAAATTTTACTATTTGTCAAGGTCATAAGCATCCATAGCAGTGGATCTATAATTTTAGCTATTTGGCATCTATAAAAGTTACTTTATCTATTTTACCTATACATATACTATATTTTAGCTTTCAACACAATAAAATAATATAAACATCACAATAAAATATTATAACCACTATAATAAAATAATATATACCAATACCAAAAAAACCCACAGCACCAACCACAACCACCTCTACCATCAGCCACAGCCACAACCACAACCACAACCACCACCACCACCACCAGTCCACAGCAGGGGAAAAAAAAAAAAAACCCAAATCTCCAATCTTTTTCCTCAGCCACAATCACAACCACAGCCACCACCAGCAACAGCAGTCCATAGTAATAAATAAAAAAAATAAAAAAAAAACCCAAAGCTTGATCGACGGAAAAACCCACGACGAGGAAGGCAGCGGCGGCTTCAACGATGAAACCCAGAGCTTGGAACGACGATTGACGATGAAACCCAGCGGCGGCTGTAGCAAATCAGCTAAAATTTATAAGTTTGCCTCCACTGCTGCAAGCCTTTTTTGATATATTAGTGGAGCTAAAATAGCATTATAGCTTTTTAGCGTCACTGCTGCAAATGCTCTTAGATTATCGTCAAAACCACTTAGCGCCAGTAGTATCGTATAACTCTTTGGTTCAATGTAGTATTTAATATAGCGGATATATATAACATCTATGAAGTCCACCTGATGTGAAAAGTATGTTATATATACTTGTTATACAAAATAACAATTCTTTTGATTCAACAGTAAGGGTTTTTTTTTTAAAATTTAAAATTTTAATAATTTATAAATCTTACTTTAGGGGGGAAAAAAAGAAGAAGAGAAAAAGGTGGGGTATGATTGGAATACCACTTTTACATAAGCCTACCACATATATTACTTTCACATATACCTACTCAAATAGGACATGCCAAAAATATTATTTATTTATTAAAAAAAATAGTGAAATTTATTGTACTACTCCATTTATTACTTAATTAAAAGGGATGTAATTTTTGGGATATAATTGGACCCTATCTCCCCTCCCTTTAAGTACTTGTCAAGCAAGTTTGTGATTCGTGTAGCTTACAACTTGTCAAACAAGCACTTGAGTCAATTGTCAAATAACAAGACCAAAAAATAAATAAGTAATGGGAAATGGTCAGCCCAATTTTTTTTCCTATGAAAAATTTCTAAACCATTTTAGACGCCCAAATGTTTCACATTACTATGACAATTGACAAATCAACCTTTCTAGTAAAGGGATGAGGATGACACATTCAACTTGTCCGTCTCGATTCAGATAAAGGCAAGGAAAGTAACGAACCCATTCAATCCTTGGAAGTAAAAGTCAAGCATTTTTCTCATTCTTCTATTCCTTTTGCCCAACAACTCTCAAAAAACTTAACCACCACTTCCAATTTTAAGTCCTATATTTTGTACCACTCTTATTCAACAAGCGAATTACATTTTGAGTCTTACATTTCTAAGAGTGATGCTAATGCCACAACGAAAATTATTATCATGACATTTTGATTAGCTTTTTGTTTAAAACCTTTTTACTTATTTGCTTATGTACGACTTTTTTTAAGGTACAATTATATTTTTTTAAACTAATCCAAACGTATTATTAATATTGCGAAAAAAGTGAGTCTCAATATCCCCCTTTTGGAAAACCATTTTGATTATCATATTGACTGTAGTTTGGGGCCGGCATCAACCCTAGTTGTGTTGTGGTTAGGGCTTGAGCATATTCACTCTAAACCCATTTTATTCCTATTACCCCCACAAAATCAATTTCCTTCAAGTTACTTTGCAATTTCCTCTTACACATCTTTCCAACAAGTTGTGTTTGTGTGTGTGCTTTTTTTAAACAATTGTAGTACCAATCAATCTATAAATCTCCTCCTTTGCAAGGAAGAGATGAAGCACCAATAAGTTATTAGGCCAATGGTCTTGCAATAGGTTGTTGTTGACTTTCTCTATATTTGAAGGCTAATAAAATACTCGTTTTATAATAATAAACGAGTAATGCTAAAAATGTATATGTTTGATTTGTTCCCCAACTGTTGACATAACTTATTATGATTGGAACAACATTACTTCCATCTGAATCTATTATTGACACCACTTTTAATATGTATCGCTTACAACATACCATATCAACAACTATGAATAAAATTTGTATCCCTAACCTTGCTTAATAAAATAGAGGATGAGAACATAGATTTGAACTAGTAAAATAGAGGATGAAAACATAGATTTAAAATTCATTGGATGTGTGTGCAACTTACCAATAAAAAATATCTACACACATATTTATATTTAAAAATGATAAAATTTTGGTATAGTTTATTTGGTGTTGTACCTTACTATTTTCAATTAAATTCAACAGATGGTTGCATTCAATTTAATTATCCTTAATTAAATTATTTTTCATATAGAAAGAAAAAAAAAACAATTAGAAAGATAACACTATTCTGCATTGGTCAATACATAAATCTGTTCAAATTTAATATGAAAATTTAAGTTATAACAACTAAGAAATTACCCATTAAAAATAGACATATTACTAGTAATGAACACACCAAGTTGATTATAACTAAAAATTGACTTTGTAGAAGTAGAAAATACATAGTAATTATGCTCATCAACTACTCAAGCTTTGTATTTTCCCCTCTCTTTTCTTTACCTAGGTTGGATACTGGGGCTTTCTCATGCATTGTTGGTTTCAGAGACAATGTTATAATATACAATGGCAAGTGAGCACATTAGATGTACGAAACCCAAAAAAAAAAAAAAAAGAGATGTTCTCAGTGGTTGTCCATGTAATAATTATAGACATGTTTTCTGATTTTGTTGGATTTTTTAAAATATAATTTATAATAAAAATTTAAGAAAACATCAAGCAATTATGCAGCATGCATGCATGATAGATACAATGGCAAAGAAGCATGCATGATGTGATCAGAACACCTACAGCTAAACGAAGCAGAAACATGTTTAGTGGTTGAACTAATTTTAAATACAGATTATTATTATAATTATCATTATTATTTTTTAATAATAATTTTCAATTTATGCCATATAAACCATTCATTATAAGCTCTTAATAAAACCACACAATATGATGAAGTACATTATTCAGCCCCCAAAATAAGAAGCAAAAAATGCAAGTATGCAACAACAAACTTTTGAGTCCAATTTTTTTCATAATGTCTCAAGTAGAGCTGCACACAGTCCAGCACATGATAGTTTATGGGCTTCAGATTCATACTCAAAACTGTAACAAATGCCTGGACCACGCACACCCTAGTTGACCATTTATATTTTAAAAACCCCAGAAATATTCAATAAGAAATTTGGTAGGAAATCAAATTGGTAGTTAAGGGTTGTGCAGATAAGTTGTGATTCAAGCTCACAGGATAGGGTCAACACTCAGAGCTCCATCACCATACCTAATGAACAAGCTGGCATTTATAATTCACAATGCCAAGTTGCCACTTGCCAACAACCGTCCCTAGAGGATAGCATTAGAGGTTTCAAATAATTATTATATGTGCATGGAGTCTCACTAGTACTTCAAAGGATGCAATCAAGAGTTAGCTGCTTAAAATAAACAATTCTTCACAGTTCACACACTCTAGGCTCAAACCCATGCGAACATTTTCACCAAAGAAAGAAAAATGAAATCATCCTTAGGCCTTAGGGATCAGGGGATTCAGGGCTACTCTTATATGACAGAAGGTTTTATGGAAGAAAATAATATATGTTCTTCCAGTAAGTGTACAGTGTGTTGCCCAAATCTCACAATTAATGACCATTACTACAAAATGCAGAGGAATCCAAGGTTTAGAACATAGACTGTTACAGCATATGAGCATATACTGGGTACAAAGGCAGGATATGGTACTACGGAAAATCAGATCTGGCAATTAATTTTTGAAGTTGAACCATCCTGGGTTTTGGAGCACATGGGAATGTATAACGGAGTTAAAGACATGTTCCAGAATTTCCAGCATGATAGTCAGAATACTAGCTGGCTTTGCCATGCATGGAATTTGTCTCATCTTACCCAATCTACATAGGCTGCATACTGCAGTCACTGACTTTGTGAAATTTTGATCAGACCCAAGTTAAAATATTGAGATAAAACAGCTGCTGAAGGTCAGCCTCAGTTTGGCCCAAATTCGTAATCATACACTCAACACTTTTTAATACAGTGGAATCAAAATATTCACCAAAAATCCACCATCCTGATTTCTATGTAAGCATGCCTATCTCCTACTTAGGGGGTCATGAAAGTTATTGCAGACATTTTTGTCAAGCTAGAAAGCCTCCTTATGTTTGCTGTGGTCCTAAGGCTCACTTTCACATTGTTGAGCAATCTTTTTGTATATTTAATATCAGAAGTAAGAAGACGAAGATGTCAAGGGCCTCTGTCATGAGAAAGTTTCAAACACCACTGGTTCTTCTAAAAGGAACCCATTGCATTGGCTAAAAGCTCAACTCACCCAGCTGACTATATCAGAGCCAAATTATGATAGCCAGCTTATCAACCAATCTAGGATTGAGTCTTTTTCCCCCTGAATAATCTAGGATTAAGCTTGGCTCTATGTAATTAGTTCTAATTTAAGATCACAGCCAAAACAAACTGCACGAGACACTCCAAACCAAAATGAATGAAAAGCTGATCAAGTGTCTTCTTCACTGCAGAATACATGGACACTTATGATTTCAGATGTCCATCACTTGTTACTCTCTGATAGGTAGACCATGGGAAATCTTATACAGTAAAATCTACAAAGCAATTTAACTCTACAAGTATTTTTGTAGACCCTCCCGTAAGCAATCCTATCAGACTCCATTCAAATCACTTTATTTTTGTTTTAGTTTTACAATCCAAGAGTGAAGTGTTAGGGAAATACTTGGCTTTGAGAATTGGGAGTTCTAGACATCAAAATAGAGAGTTTTCCCCAAAACTGTTTTGCTCATAACTTAATTGATTCTTCAGAGATTGATGACACTTTATAGGGAGAGCTAACTTCAACTTCTACAAAAGTAGGCAGTCCATTTGTCTGACCTCAGATGTAGGATTGCAAATTTGTTGGACAAGCCGGATCAGCATTCTAAAATACTGATTTCTTACTCAAGGAATTGCTGATTGCAATAATGAAGCAAACAAAAAAAAGTGCAAGCAGACTTGGGCAGTGCTCTTAATTTACCACCATATTACTTCAGATATTTTCAACAAAATATTCAAACCAAACAGACAAATTGCAAGATACAAACTCTTGTTACTCCTATAAACATATTTTAAATTCTAAAACCGGCTTAGAGTCAAATTGAGTCATCTGATTCGTCGGAGTCACTTCTGTCAGGCTCCCCAACATTTGTTCCAGTCTCTGGAGCATCAGCCTTTGTCACAGGTGCAGGCACAGGTTTTTTGCTTGCATTACGAACACTTCCATCTCCATCTTCCTCTTGCTCAGCAATTTCAGCATGTGCACAACTCAGTCAAGGAATCATCAACATATAAAAACATGGAATGCAAATCTTCACATCTCAACAGCTGCCAATCCAAGTGTGTTACGTCATGGCACATGACTGATTCCATCATTCACAAGAAGGAAAACTGTAACTATTACCATTATGCTTTTCTGTGAAACAATGTACATGTACCAAGTGCCTTGACCTAACACACTCAGCTTAGTGACATATTGAATTAGACGTTTGAAAACAAAGATACCAAGGCATCATAACATACTTCCAATTGTAGTATAGTACTCAATTCCACTCTCCATATATCTTAGGGTTCAAATCAAACTGGCAGCCATTACTGCAAATACTACCCCAATCAGCTGCTGGATTTTAAACCAACATTCATAGCTTGGACTACTTCCCTACTAGTAAAATTGTATGTGTTACTTAAAAATACTTGTGAATCTAGAAACTCAATTATGTAAAAGTACATAATATAAAAGGATATCAACATTCTCAGCTGTTGCACCAGCATTGATCTTCAGCATATCTTTCACAACACGCTGCACAAGCTCAGGCTGCAGAATGTGACAAAGTTTCTGTCAGTACAGACATCAGATTGAAAAAGGAAAATGAAGAGAAAGCCACATAATAACATCTTAAGAAACCCCAGACTTCACATAGTTATAAATGTTGATAAAACAGTCACTTCTTATTAGAAGACATATTGCACACAAATTAGATGCATAATGCGACTTTGCTTACTACTAACAGTTTCCTTTTTGATAAAAGTTTCTCTACAATTACAGAAACATTATTATAGAAATGAAAATTCTTATGCCAGGGTAATAATAGATTTTTTGTTCCCCCTACTTTCTCCTTCAATATAATTTGAAGTTACTAGAGAAAGCTTCACAATGACTTTTTGATATGGTTGAACTGTAAAATTACGGTTAGGAAAGAGGAAAGGATAAGAGAAGAGAGAGAGAGATTTGAGAAAAGGTTTAGGGCTTCATTAATCACTCCCTCACTTTAGCATACATTTATATGGACAAAACTTAAGTATAGTATTTTAGGTGCTGTTCCTTAGGTTTCCTTCTTAAGATTTAGCCATGTGACTACTTAATTAAAAAATACACTTTCATCTCATGTAAAAAAATTCACATGACAGAATTTTAAAAGAACCTAAGGAACAACATCTAAGTACAGTATCTTAGTCTTGACCTATTTATATTAGAGAAATATGTCATGATAAAAAATACCCTTATGCTAATGCAAAATGACAAGCTACTATAAAAAATAACAAGTAACTCTAATAGTTACATTTAGATCTGGTTCCCTGCGAAATCTCCGCTTTCGAGCATCCCTCATAGGAGGGGTGAGACCATGTCTGTACTCCACCACATCTGGAGCAGCATCATCTGCTTCTCTAACCATAATCATCTGTTACAACCCAGGAGTTCATACAGTTGCATTAGAAGAAAAAATATTGTCTTTAATTAAGTCAATCACAATAGCGCTAAATTGCACTCTACCTGACCAACATCTGCAGTCTTGATCAACACACTGTCATCGTATGTTTTATATGATTCCACAACACAAGGAAGCTCCAAGAGAGATGCTGGAAAACGATCATTGCCAATGACAAATGTGCCACTCCTCCCATCCTCTGCAACATAAGATTTTTTAAGTTCACAATTAGACTAAGAAGGTAGATCAACCAACACTGATTGGATATGAAATCATTTTTTTTTTTTCCACACTGTTTGCTCTTACACCAGGCAGAGCAACTACGTTAACAAAAGTATATTTCCAAAGCCTACTTTAACAAAAAAAAGATATTACTTTCCAATCTAAGAACAAATTCTAAAGGGTGAATGGAAGTTGGAACAATATAGAGAAAGAAGTGGAGAAGGGGATCTTGATGCAGAGGGGAACAAAGGACTATTACAAAGATAAATGTTCCAATTTGAGTAAAATACAATTTTTTGTAGAAAGTAGCAGCTTAACTTGAAAATGTTCAATTAGGCAACTTCTTTAAAGGAAACCATTTCTTTGTGTTAAAAAAAGAAGAGAGAGGGGGGAATCTGTAGCTGCAACCTAACTTATAATAAGTGCACATTTTTGCACCAAATCAAAGGCTAGAAGTAACTTCCTCAATTTATGAAACAAAGTAACAGAAAGAAGGCTGTTTTTTCCCCTAAGAGATGGGGGGAGTTAAAGAGGCAACTAACCAATAGTTTCCACAGAAACACATTTGAACAAACTAACAACTTTCTTTAGCAACACACACACACATATGCCAATGAGCTCTAGCTATATTGGCAACTCCTTATGAGTCTTAGGTGAAGGTTGAGGTTGTGGGTTCAAGACCCATCAGGAGTGTGTGTAACTTACCAATCAAAAAGTACAGATAGAAACGTCAACATTCGATCATTAACAAATCACAAGAAGTTAAAGTGTAACGTTACTCATTATGTGCTGCTATTAAATATCATCGGTTGCACTTAGCATGCCTGGCAAACCAAATGTCAAAATCTTGTATTCCTAGGAATATGATTCCAATGATCCAAGATTTTGGAATGTGAGCTTTGACGGGAATGCAAGATTTAATGAACAAAACAGCCCATTAGGCACATAAACGATCAATGAATGCATGGCAGTCCTAAAGCATCGTCTTTTTCTTTAGATATTGTCAATTGTCATCAAATCTATGCAAATTTTTGCTTCCCTTCTTTTTAAACAAAAATTCCGGATTCAGATTAGTCAAATTTTGCTTTCAAGAACATCACGTAAATTTTTATAAAAAGCAAGTTTGGCCAAGGAGAGCACATTCTCACCAGAAAATGACAAATCCAATGACTTGTCTTCAGAAGATGAAGCATTTTCATTCTCACTCAAAAGGCGGTCTAATCGCTCTGCAATAGAAGGCGGAACTCTGAGTATAAACTGCTCTTCCATTACTACAAAAACAACACCAAATCCGATCAATTAAAAAAAAAAAAAAAAGATCGCCCAAATCAACTAAATCAAAATTTTCTTCATTTAATATAAAACACATCCATTTTAGATTAAAATTGCATTCGTATCATTATAGGATTATCAAAACAAGATAACATATACCAATTAAAAAAAAAACACTAATGAATTGTAGAAAGAGAGAAAACATGCCAAAGACAATTACCAATCAATAAAAATAATAAAAGCATTATAATCACTGCTTGTTCCAAAGGCAATGAACCAAAAATTTCAATTCCATACGCCTAATAAAAGAAACTAAAAAAAATAACAATAAAAAATAAAACTTTAATAATCAAAACGCAGATAAGAGAAACCCAACCCGTAAAATCCAAAAACTTTTACTGATAATGAAAGAGCTACCCCCCCTACAGACCAAATTGATGATTTTCCACATCCAAAAATCAAGTTTTCAACTTCAGCTATAACTATAAGATTTCATTGATCAAACATAAAGAACTTTAACAAAACACACACCCATCTAACAAAAACGACAAATAAAGATAAAAGAAAACCTAATCCCATAATCCCAATTGATATATCAAGTATACAGTTTTCTCTGAAGCTTATTAGAGCCAGACCAAGATTCAAAACAACAACAAAATAACGCAGAGATTAATAGAAGCTCAAAAACATTATCCACAAATTTTTACCTCAAAAACCTTAAAACTCAACGAATTCCAAACGAAATGAGAGATTGAGAGAGCCCAGAGCAGTTCTTTTTGTACCTTCAGAGCTTCAACAAATAAAAAGAGGTTATAGATTGGAACAAAATTTGGATAAATAAAAGGTGTTCGTTGGTTGGGTTATTGTTATTTTTATAGGTAAGTGGCAATACAGTAATTATGCATGAAAGACAAGGGCACGGGAAAGTCTCTCTTGAATAAAAGATCTGGTTAATTCCACTTATATCAATAATAATTAATTACTTATAATTTATGGTAAAAATGTTATGAAAATATTATAGATGTAATATTTTTCAAAACCAATTGGTATTTTAGTATGCGTTTGGCTCAACTTAAAAAATTAGCTTATTTTATTATTCAGCTTATTTTTACTACTATTTATAAGTTTTAATACACTTTTTGATACTATTTATAGATTTCATTGTACTATTTCAAACTTTGACCTTTATTTACAATATTTTTAACAAAAATTTTTCAATTTTAACAAAATAAGCTGATTTTAAACAAATCCTAATATGAAAATAAAGAGTCTTATAAGAACGGATGCAATAACTTAAAATTTTCTTAAAAAGAAAAAAGAGGGGCAGTATTGTAATTGTGTGGGTAAGAGCAGGGGCACGCTGGGAAGATGGAAGAAAAAAGGAAAAGGCCGCGAGAGTTTTACAGTTGAATGAAATACATATTGTATTACAGTATTACTACATTAATATTAGTCTTCTACTCTCTAGGGTTTCTGTAAGAGATTAGATTAACATTGTCTTCTCTCTATATCTCTCAGCTGCAGACACACACACACACACACACTCAAACGCCGCCGTTTCCCTCTCTCTCTCTCAACCACCCTCGCCTTTTCTCTCTCTCTTCAGGTCTCTCTCTCTAGCTCTCTAGTTAGGGTTTAGGGGTTTATGTTGTGCCCCTATTTTTCATGATTCTTCAATTTCATTCGAGTTGAAATTTCTTTGACTAATTTGCATCCACCACTGTTTTTGTTTTGTTTTGTTTTTTTTTTTTTATGCATTATGTTTCTCTCTATTTCAATTTTTATACAGTATGAATGTGTTTTTCTTTTTGAATTGTTATGGTTGGAGCTTATTGCGTTTATGTTTTCTAGGGTTTAGCTTCAATGTAATTGGAATTTCGTTTAATCTGAATTCTGAAACGCGTGCTTGTATTGTGTTTGATAATGTTGGAGATTAGGAAAAATAATTTTTTTATTATTAATCTTTTGTGTTAAAATTGGATTGTGTTGTTATGTGTTCATCAGTATATGCATATATGTGTTCAAATGTGTATGTAATATGTGGGTTATTTGTTATACGCAAATGGGTCAACTTTTAAACACAATACACAACGGTAATTTAGAATTTTTATTTATTTATTATGTTGTTTATTTGGCACTATTTAGAATCATTGCTAAGCTTTTCGTAGTAAAGTTGGTAATAGAATTAGCTTTTTTCTTGGAATATATGATGGGTTTGTAAAGAAAACAACCATTAGTTACTCAGGGGTGCACTAAAGTTATACTATTTTTCTCTAGGAAAACATTTTTAGGAAGTACAATGGGTTATATTTTGTAACTAATTTGAAATTATATTTTGTAGTAAATGTTTGTTAATTATTTAATGATTTGTTTTAGAATTAAATGCTTTATTTTTTTGCTAGCTTTTGGACTAATGTAGACATCTGAGATTGTTGCTTGAGTTTGTCATGTGTGCCTTACAGTAAATGTGTGATGTTTTTGTTACTTTACCATGTTGCCTTTTTATTTTTGTTGTTTCATCGTTTAACAGGTCTCTTGAAATTGATTGTAGGGATAACCTTTTCTCTATAAATGAGGGGAAGAAGTTATAGCCCATCACCACCAAGGGGTTATGGCAGGAGAGGACGAAGCCCTAGCCCTAGGGGTCGCCATGGTGGTCGTAGTAGGGATGGCCCTACTAGCCTTCTTGTTCGTAACCTTCGCCATGACTGTAGGTTTGTTCCGATTAGCTATTCTGCCTACTTTTATTAATTAATGCTCTTGGTGTAATCCTGAAATCTGTTGCTATTGGACTCCTTGGAATCTTTGTAAGTGTATATGATCAAAAGGATTTTGTTTAATATCCATTAATTCTCTATTATGGCATTTCACTTATTTCTAACATTCGCTTTTATGCAGGCCAGAGGACCTTCGTAGACCATTTGGGCAGTTTGGTAGTCTCAAGGACATTTACTTGCCAAAGGATTATTATACTGGGTGAGCATATGTGAACTAGCAATAAGAGTTGAACTAGCTTGGCTAACAAGAATATCTGTATATTAGATTTTCATAAGTTTAAATGGAATTTTAAGGCCAAGTATTTTTTTTTCCTTGTTTGTGGAGTCAATGGCATGTTTACTAACATTTTGCACTTATAAAAAAAAGTTTACTAACATTTTGCATAAAGGTACAAGTTTTGGAAAAAAATATCAATTAAAACTTTGACCTACTTTTCAGCATCTGCTTTTGGGAATGTCTTTGAATTGTGGTAATATTTTTGTGTGTGTGGGGTTTCATTCCCAATCTTGGATGAAGAGGAAACATAGGTATAAATAATATAAATTTCTCAAAATCGTCACCCTTTTAAAAGTTTTGGACGTTCTAACATTATTTGAAAAATTGTTTTGTGAAATGTGGCCCACCTGCCCACCCTGCTAAGTTCCTTCTTCCTAGTTTCTGTTTTGTTGTGGGCCTTTTTCTTCATTATCTACTCTTTCTTATCTCTAGTTGAGTGTTTTTATTGAAGTTGTTGAGATTTAACAGTGAAACTAAAGTTTTGAAGACAACAATCAAGTAGTTAGAGTTCTTTTGAAGATGATGTTAATGGGTAATGAAGATTGGAAGGAAGTTGGGTTTGAATACATTGTGAAGATGTTCCAAGTCTTGAAGAATTTCAAGTCATCTTAAAACTGACACTTGCAAGGTCAGCAGCCTAGTGCTTGCTTTTTTATCATGACCTTCCATATTACTGGGGATTATTTTGGACAATTTCATTAGTAAGGTTTATGGCGTGCAAAGAACCTCTCCTTGTTATGCCCTTCAGCATGGCCCATATTTTGACAGTATTCTCTTTCCCCTGTTTCTTGTACCCATCTATTTTTGCAGGGAACCCCGTGGTTTTGGTTTTGTGCAATATTTAGAGCCTGCTGATGCTGCAGAAGCTAAGTATCATATGGATGGTCAGGTTCTTCTTGGCCGTGAGTTGACTGTTGTATTTGCAGAGGAGAACAGGAAGAAGCCATCTGATATGAGGGCAAGGGAGAGAGTGAGGTAAGGTGCCTCTTGTTTGTTGGGTATCATGTTGTGTACTTAATTTTCATTGGAATATGTTCTTTTTTGTAAATATTTATATAATTATGTATTTGTTAAGATTTTCTTTATGTGAAAACACTGTAGAGAGGCCTCTTCACCTTGTGAAAGCATTTGGGGAGGCAACCATTTGAATGTTAAAAAATTGGCTCAATATTTGTTCAGAAAGTTGAATTATGATTTTACACTAAACATGAAAGATTGTCTTACCATAAAAGGTCATATATGTGTGTGTGTGTCTATATATATATATATATATAAGTGGCTGGATAGGGGACTATGATTAGAGAATATTCAATCATAAAAGCGGCTTGTGCATTTTAATTACCAAAAAGATTTGGGGGGGGGGGGAATGGATATCCTCAAAAATAAAGTAATTTGGTGCAATTTCAACACTTTTGGAAATTAGCTTTCATAAAGCAATTCTGAGTTTTTTAGATCAATCTCATTGTTACATATGGTATTAGAGTAAAATGATTTCATGCTTTCTGTGATTCAAGCTTAGAATATGTTCAGATGAATGCATTGAAATGGATTCATCTGAACATATATAGTATTTGTGTGTTGAGAGCACATATGCTGCTGTCATAATTTTCAACTTGTGTGAAGCGCCGTAAGCAGAATGAAAAATGATGTTGATTTTGGGTAAGTTTTCGAAAAGTTGGAAAAATTGTAATATAGCCTGTTTAAGATATGTATTATTATAATTCTAGGGAGGTTTCTCTAATTTGGTGTTCACATTATCAAAATATCTTAATTTGGCTTTCGTCTTTTTATCTATCATTCAGGGACATATGTTGTAGAGCTGAAATCTTTGAACACCTTTTTGTAGTTGAGTGTGGTTTTAGAAGGCACCTGTTATAGGTGGTGGTTGCTTCTTTGCCTCAAAATTTCCTAATTGATATAGCCAATCAACAAGACACCTATAAAAGAGTATGAATGTACAGGAGCCTGGCACTTGTATCGTGTCCCTCTAGTTATGTGTTATCAGTTTCTTTTCCTTATTCTTATTTGATAAGTAATAAATTTTATTGATCTGAAAAAGATCCATCAAGTAAAGGGGTATATGAGATGAATAATACATTAAGTTCTAATATTACTCTTCCTTAATTTTATTTATCAACAATACCACAATGGAAAATGCTTGGAGTTCTACAAATTTTATTCTGAAAGTGTTGCAAACTGATATGGATTTGATGTTTTAAAGGGATGCATATTTGCATTCATCATGTTACATTTGGCACCATCACAAATAACTATTTCAGTTGTAAATCGAAGTATCTGTTAGAATAATCCCATTATCATTTTCTTTTTCTAAGTTGCATTTGTGCTTTGACCATTTATAGCAGCAGTAGGAGTCGACATCATGATCGAAGACGGTCACCTCCACGTTATTCTCGCTCGCCAAGATACTCCCGTTCTCCACCTCCACGCCATGCAAGATCTCGTTCCCAAAGCCGTGATTATTCCCCTGCCCCCAAACGAAGGAATTACTCAAGGTATGGAATGAAGCCAATCCCCATTGACTCTTTATCTCTTTTAATAATGTGACATACACAGTTTCAAAATTGGGGGTACTTAACTTGAGTAGGAAAATAGTTATGATTGTAATTGATCTTAAAGGGGAGGTGAGTTTTTGTATAGGGAGAATCAACCTTTGCTCTGCGAGTCTATTTGTTGGTGTTTCAGTCCTCACTGATCTCTCTCTCTACTTACATAGATACATTTGTGGCTCTTTTTCTATATTTGTGATTTGTTCATATTTTCTAATATCACTTGATAGCTGCCCAAACTGGCATCCCCTCTACGTTCTGCAATCTGTTCCATTAAATAGTTGGTTTCTTATTCTGATGCAGATCTGCTACACCCCGCGACAGAAGGCACAGTCAAGAAAGATCAAACTCTCGGCAGAGTCGTGAGAGATCATATTCACGTTCTCCACCCTATAATGGCTCAAGGAGCCGCAGCCAAAGTCCAGCCAGGGCCGCCCCGAGTCGGAGTCGGAGCCAAAGTCCTAACAATGAAGAGCACTCAAGGCAACCAAACGGAGATAGGTCTCCTAGTCAGTGAGCCATTTGAAAGAAGACTACTGTTATGTTAGCTCTTTGTCGGATTTTGTTTGCACTTTCCATCAATTTTATGTTGGGTGTCGTACTGTTCCATGAATTTGATCTAGATTCTGGTTCTGTTGTGATAATTTAGGAGAATTTGCTTCTTTTACGTACGGTTTTGGAAAATCTTAAGAGTCTATATTGTATGTTGAAATTGTGGTGTTCAAATTCTGTTTACCATTAGACTAGAGTTGCTAACATGTGCCATCAGCTATGTTATTAAAAAATAAAAACTGCAAAAGTAAAAAGAGGGTATAGAATCTACAGGACCAGACTAAAAGCCATGACTATATGCAGTGATGTTTAATCTTGCGATGATGTTAATCAGGTGAAATTGTCTAGGCTCACTTCATCCAAAAAGTTTTAAATAAGAGAAGAAGACTATCAAAAAATACAATGAATTTATGATTTTCAATTTATGCATAAGAGCCCCCAACCCAAATAAGCCATTAAATAGAAAGAAATTAATAAAGAAAGAGAGAGGAGAAGGAAAGAGATGGGACAAAGAAAAATGGCCAATGACTGAGGAAACTTGATAATTCCTTCCTTGACAATCTCTTTATCTGTGTTATTCTGCTATGATGTGTTCAATTTTTGTTCATGATAGCCATTTTATCGTATAGGCCCCGATAAGAACTTTCTTGGAGCAGGGGATCTTTGTTGCCAAAGTCAGTTGCAAAAAGGGACCATAAAGTATTAGGAAAAGAACTTTTTTGACGTTTGGTTTGGACAGTATTTCACTTTACAACCAAGCAAGCATCAATTTTTTCTTGTGTTTATATGCTTCTCTATTCAGATTGTGGTTAATCTCAATCTCCTAGGTACCCAATTTCCGTGTCCATGTTCTGTCATTTGGGACCCATGTATTTACATTGAGATGTTTTCTGAGACTCTCAGAGGGTTGCTTTTCTGGCTTTAGTGCAAATTTTGTTTTTTCTTTTGGCATCAAAGAATTTTTATTTAGACCCACCTTCGCAGAGCCCTCCAACCAATTCACCAACAATTCAAAGAAGATAAATTATGAAAAATCTGATGGTACTTGGAAGTGGTTTAAAGAGTAATACACCAACCCTTCAAAGAAGCTAAATTATGAAAAATCTGTTGGTACTTTGAAGTTGGAAGTAGTTTAAAGAGTAATGTGAGATTCCATACTTTACCCTCGGTTTTTTTAAATCAAGTTGCCTTCATATAAGAACTATAAAGGCCTATATTTATATGAGAAGGATTTATATTACACCAATTGCATTGAATTAGAGTCAAACCTTATGTTCTAATTCAAATTGGGGGATTTTGTCATTCGCCAAAAAAAAGAAAAGAAAGAGAAAAAGGCAATAATTTGCTTAACAAAAATGGAATGTCTATACTCTATAGGTAAAGTGAAAATTTTCTTATACTAATGTCATACATGCTAATAAATCATACAAGTTCATATAGATGGTGTAACTTTTTATTTTTAGAATCTCATAAAAATTATGTAACTAGAAGCTCCATCTGAAATGCATAACGGATGAGGCCATATTCAAAGGTATGGCACTATTCACACTGTTCATACTTCACATGTGACATGGCCTTTGAAACAAGAGAAAAACTTTGTGGACCTCGCTTTTTTTTTTTCAAAATATATCATTTCAAAACTTTATTTTTTTATGTAAAATTTATATATAAAAAAAAAAACCTTATTCTTGGTTTTAAACTTGTATCTGGCAATCATACATAATTCATAACCTACTCGATCCTAAATTGAGATTCGGTGTAATGCAATAGCAAATTAAAAGTTAAGATTAAAAGTTTTAAAAATCGCTTTTAATCTCAATCTAGGAATAAAACTTTTTTTTAATCTCTTTTTATATATATATTTTTAACTTTTCTCTCACTGGTTAATTGCATGGTGCAATCCAATCTGAATCCCTCCAACCAAATCATTCACGAGTCTGACCATAGAATTCAAAAAATAATAAAAAGTAAACCTTCTTCATCAATAGAGTCAATCAATTCCACTGAATTGAAATAATTAATAATTTAATAATTGCATACTACCTTTTAGATATCCTTTTCATTACTCACCTAGTTATTTTAGTTCTAAAAACCGTTCCCACAAAGCCAATGACTTTTCAACTCCTGCTTTCCTTTTTTTTTTTTCAATCTGAGCAATATGACTTTTGGAGGGAAAATCACTAAAAAGTGTCACACTATTGCATGGCTCATATATTATATTTAAATAAAGAATTAAAAATAAAAGTACAATGTATAAATGTGGTAATCTCGATGTGCTCCACTAAGTGTCAAGAATCTATAATTTTTTTAAAATAATTATATAACTTTGCAAGAAATAAGAAAAACAAAAACAAACCCAAAAAAAATAAAAAGCAGTCAACAAGAAAATAGTAGGCCCTTGTGTCTGTATGTGTGTTGGCTAATGCCACTCTCAGTTACTCAGATTCAGAAAGAAACTGCCATTTTGAGGTTTCTTCATCTCTACAACCTTTTTTTAATTACTAGTTTTGGTTGAGTCTGTTTAACATTTGTATTTAGTGTTGTTAAAATATGTACTATATTCTTGTAATATGTAAATTGATTTGGTGGGGTATAGCTTGGAATAAGAATTGCTAGTGTTGTTTGTTTGCAAAGAGAAGTTTGCATTAGCTCTAGAAGGAACGGGGTTTATTTATTTACTTTCTTTTGACACTGTTGGGGGGGTTTTGACAATCTCTCTAGATTCCTTCATAGATTCCTTGTTCTGGGGTGGACAGTTTTGTGTCCCAAGCACTAACCTTTGTGAAGCCTTTGTCTTAGGGTTTAGTTTTTGTTTGGTACTTTGGAAGTGGCTTTAGAGTGTAGGTATCTCAGTCTCTTCAGCTGGGCAAGTTGGATCAGGTACTGTTTCACTGTTTACTCTTGATTTCTGCATATGGGTTCAAAATTTCCCATCTTTTCCTTTGGGTTTCTGGGTTCTTTGATTATTGTTGCTTTTTGGGTTTTGGTTAGCATCTGGGTGCTTTTGAATTTGATTTTCATGGAGCAGATGGGTGTGCACCTGGGTATTCTGAGTTTAGGCCTTTTATTAAAAAAAAAAATCTAGCTTAGGGATACTGGTTTTCCACTTTTATGTTCTTAGACCCTGAGTGGCTGATATGCATATAAAAGACAACATTTTTTTTTAATATAAAATTTTGTTATTCTTTAGATTATTCATGTGTAGCTTTGCATTTATAAAACTATCTTTTTGTTTGTTAAAAATGAAAGGTTGTAAGAAACCTATTAGAGTATATATTCAACTTTTATGCTTGTTTTTGCAGTTTTATTTAGTAGCAACTGAGTTTTGGAATCACTGTCCATGTATTGGCTTTTGCAGTTGTAGTTTAGATTTTAAAGAAATGACGTGGACCCATATATATTGAAGTAAGTACGATCTGAGTCTGTCACTTGGGATATGAGTTTTGCTGAAGCTCATTTCCACTAGTCCTCTGATTTATTTCGGAATCACAGCCCAACTAAATAACCAACCACTTAAAAGGGATGCATTCTTAAATAAGCAAGTTGCGAGTTGAGCAAGATAAAACTTTAGTTAGTCTTCTTAATGCTTGTATTCTTATTGGAAATGGAGACTTTGGTTATCTGGGAAGATTATTGTTTGTTCATGTTTGAAGATAAATAGTATAATGAGTTACCAAAGACGTAACTCTAGTAATTTCTCAACAAAAAAAGAAAGAAAGACATAACTATAGTACTTTTTGCAGTGAAATTGGATGCATGTAATGTTAACAGATGTTTTAGCATATCTTAACATTAAGCTAGCATCAGTTCTGTTGTGTAATTACAGAGTATTAGTTAAGGTCTCGGATTGGAGCATTGAATTAATATATGTATCTTGTTCGGATGGTGTTAGACTACAAATGATACAGTCCATTTCAAGCACCTTAAGATGCTAATTAATTGTGTTGCTCCATTTCTTTTCTCGTTGCTGTCTTTGGATTGATTTATTTTTCAACCTATTTGTGCCCTTGGCAACTGTCATATCGCACTTGATAGATCCTAGAAGTGTTAGAGCAAAAATGACATAAGCATGTGCCTATATATAGTTGTTGGCGATAAGTGTTATGCATCCATTTGTTGGGTTCATTGTCATTGGTTAATCATTTTTGAGTTACGTCTATGTTAATTGTACTTTCACAACAGGTATGTTGGTAATTATATTTTATAGCATTTTGGAGGTTCTGATTTTTGCTCGAATGTTATACACTATTTTTCATTATTTATATTCTCTGAAGGCCATTAGCATAAATGGTTATTTGTCAATATTAAAAATTTCTATAAGCTTCTCCCCCCCTCCCCCAACCCCCGCCAATGTTATCCATACGTTGTTAGCTCTTTTTGAAGTTTGCTGGAAATGAGGATCTGATTGCATTTGGTTTGTTTTTGCTGAACTTGGCAGTTTAAGGTTCATCTAATAGTGAAAAGGCTCAGAAGTGGAAGTCTAGGTTGACATTTTTTTGGATCGGATGATGCGTGAAAAATGGCTTGGAAGTCTACTTTTGCTCGTCTTTGGCATTTTTACTCGTGCATTAGGTAATTTAATAAAATTCTGGTCTCATTTTTCACGCTCATCATCATTGTTAATGTTCCGGGTACAGTCAAATGCATCAATTGAATTATGAGCACAATCTGGATTTTGAATTTCTTTCTGGTCAGAATTGGAGATGTCAGCATCTAAGTACTAAAATGATGTATCATTTCCCAGTTTGTGTGTATATATACTTGCTTGTTGATTTTGTAAAATCATTATTATTCTTATGGCTCTTCGTCAGTTTCTAATCCTGTCTATGATTATAAAAACACAGCACAGCAATATTCATCTTGACATTTCATGAAGAAAAGATAAACATACCATATTAAAATGTATTTGGCATATGCCTAAGGTGATGCCTCAGAAAGTATGGTATTGGGTTGTTATGCAAGGTGGCCATGAAGTGTTTCATATTCTAACATTTAATTAGATAGTTATGAGCTAGAGCTGCAGAAATAAAGACATGTATAAAGGCTAAGGAAATTGCCAGATGTACAAACAATATCTTACACAAGTTATTCAAAATGATGGAAAGGCTGGGACCTGCCAGATGTGGAAGCTGTTAGGGGCCATTTGGATCTAGGAGATAGTTTAACTGTGTTATATTATCTTTCTTACAGATTGTTGGTTGTCACTGAATCATAACTGTGAACCTGCAGGTGCATTTGTAGGGATAAACATTGGCACTGATGTTACCAATTTGCCACCAGCTTCAGATATTGTTGCAATTCTCAAAGCCAATCAAATTACTCATGTTCGTCTTTATGATGCTGATTCTCACATGCTGAAAGCCCTTTCTAACAGTGGGATTGAGGTAATTGTTGGTGTCACAAATGAGGAAATCCTAGGGATTGGAGAATCTCCTTCTGCAGCAGCAGCCTGGATTAATAAAAATGTTGCAGCTTACTTGCCTTCAACCAATATTACAGCTATTGCAGTTGGCAGTGAGGTTCTTACCGCAGTCCCTAATGCTGCCCCAGTTTTAGTTTCTGCTATGAATTACCTTCATAAAGCCCTAGTTGCTTCAGACCTAAATTTTCAGGTCAAAGTTTCAACTCCCCATCACATGGATATAATCCCTAGACCTTTCCCCCCCTCCACTGCTACCTTTGATTCTTCCTGGAACTCTACTATTTACCAAATCCTTCAGTTTTTGAAAAACACAAATTCCTATTACATGTTAAATGCATATCCCTATTACGGATACACGAAAGGGAATGGCATTTTCCCAATTGATTATGCTCTTTTCCGACCACTTCCCTCAGTCAAGCAGATTGTAGACCCAAACACTCTTTTCCACTATAACAGCATGTTTGACGCTATGGTGGATGCTGCCTATTATTCTATTGATGCTTTAAATTTTTCTGGAATCCCTATTGTTGTGACAGAGAGTGGCTGGCCATGGTTTGGTGGAGCAAAAGAACCTGATGCTACTGTGGAGAATGCAGAGACCTTTGTTGATAATCTGATCAAGCGAGTTCTAAATAATTCAGGTCCACCAAGTCAGCTAAACATTCCCATTAATACCTACATATATGAGTTGTTCAATGAAGATAAGAGGCCTGGGCCAGTGTCAGAAAAAAATTGGGGTGTTTTTTATGCCAACGGGAGTGCCGTATATTCTTTGAGTTTGGGTCCTTCTGATCAAATTACAGGAAATTCTTCTGTGGTTTTCTGTGTGGCAAAACCTGGTGCAGATTCTGATAAGTTACAAAATGGCCTAAACTGGGCTTGTGGGCAAGGCCAGGCTAACTGCACTGCCATTCAATCAGGGAAACCATGTTATAACCCTGATACTCTTGAAAATCATGCTTCTTATGCTTATAATGATTATTATCAAAAGAAGCATGCTGTTGGTGGAACATGTGACTTTGATGGTACAGCTACAACCACCACTATTGATCCCAGTAAGTACTTGTCATTTTCCTGCTTTTTATCTCTGGAGATCATTAATTGGATGCTCTGTTTTTTTTTTTTTAGTTGAGTTTCCATAAGAAAATGTATGACAGAATTCTTTTTCATCTATACTGTAGTAAGAGTTAATTAGGAATATTCATGAATTTGTCAACAGTTGAGCACCCCTGGGTAAAGGAACTCTTTTTGCTTACATCATTTTTCCGTTTAAACATAATGGTAGTTTGTGGGCTCTAAGAAACATTTAGGAAATTAAGTGCTCTAGAGAAAGGTATCTTTAAGTAGTATATCTTAAAATATGACACATAGTATGGCACATAGAGGTAGAATCCTGCTATCTACTCGTTCCAACAGAGAACAGTTTCTTTGAATGATTTTAAGATATCTAGTATGACTTGATGTGCTATAACCATTAATACAGGAATATTTCTCATATGATATGATGCTGGTGTTCTATTATGATCTGGACAATACGGTTGTGAAAGTATTTATGCACGTGCCTAGGAAATCTTTCCAATGCTTCTGTTACCCTGAAGTAAACATGGTTTACCATTAAGGAAAATAATTATTATAATGACTCCCATTATCCTGCAAGTTAGGTCTATGGATGGCTGTACCTGAAAACTTGGATACTAGTCTCCTTTTAGGCAGTACCTATGAGTGATGCCCCTTGCTCTTAATTTATTTCTTTTAAAGAGAAGTGCTACATCCACAATATATTCACAACACTTTCACAACAAATCATAGGTGGTAAGTTGTTATTGGTTATAATTTAAACCCATCATTGAAATTACTTTTTTGCCCACTAAAAACAGCCAATAATAACGTGCCACTTAAGATTTGTTGTGAAAGTGTTGTGGCATAGCATTTCTCTCTTTTTAATCTGTAGGCCTGAAATTTTATGTCCATTGATATACTGTTGCCAATGATTTCTTGGTGTTTCCCATTGAGAAGTCCATGTTTTGAATCCCCATGCCATACTTAAGAAAAAAAGAATTGAAGAAGAAGGAAAGATATGCTGTACTCATGTCTTCTGTTTCTAATATTTGGTTTTTCCCTGACTATTTGTTGGTGGGTGGCTCTTTGCAGGTAATGGATCCTGTAAATTTACTGGAAGGTGAGAATCTGATTCCACTTCACTCATTTTTACTAAGAATGTTGTTTGTTATTTTTAAGGTCTTGACTCTAAACATGTAATATTCCTAAACAGTTCTAGTTCGAGCACGAGTGGTGGATTTTCACCTGCAACAGCACTTGGACCTGCAAATCCCTTGGATGGGAGTTCAAGTTCAATCCTACAGGCCCCCAAGTTTCTATATCTGATGTCTGCAACATTTTTAGTTCTTGTGTTGCTTTGCCCTGGAGGTCCTTCTAGTTTTCTACCATCTTGAGCAATCAAAAGCAGCATTGTTTGTAATTTAATGAAGTCAAAAGGAAATGCACAGGCCCAATGACATGGTTGAAATATTCTTGTATTGTTCATCAATTTTGTTTGTCTCTAGTTTCCTTAAATTTTATCCTCCACCTTTGTTTCTTATCTCGTGGGGCCTCTTCTGGGGTTCACTGTAATTTATACTTTTAGGTAGTGGAACTAGAATTTTTTGGACTATGTAACTGGACCTTGAGTTTGTTCCTTGCCAATGAAAAATTGAGCTTACAAATGTACCATCTTTTCTCTTTACCAGGGTTTATGGATTCATGTAAACATTTAGAATGGGAGTGACCTGGATTTTAGAATGGTCCATATGGGAGTGGACGTGTCTTACAACTATGTCATTATTGCCAGAATGTTTATTTATTTATCCATTACCCCTCTGTATCTCTTTTTAGGTGGAGTTTTTAGCTTCTGGGTTTTGTATTGGCCAAGTCTTGTTTGAGAGGCCACAACCTGCTTATGGTCACACCAAACATGAACAAAATTCAGGTTCAGCTAAAGGTATTGTGGTTGAGAAGATGTCCTGTTTGGTTTTGGGGATCACTAATGTCATAATTCCCTAACTTGGGAGCCTCGTTTTCGGTTCTCTTATAGCTAGTGATGAGTGTTTTATGGAATCGAGTTGATTGTTTTCTTCGTTCCTGCAAATAAATTGAGTTGATGGCATGGCCCTAAATTCATCTTAAAAAAATAGTACGGTCTACTTGAGACACAAAATTTCACTAATTTTTTTCATAATTGCTTTGATAAATAAAAATAAAAATAATATAAATGATGGTTTTATGTAAAAGTTGATGAGTATTTGTTCATATAAGGACTAAGGAGCAACATGTGCACCTTTTTCTTTTGGGGAGGGGATGGGGGAGAAGATACATCTATAATGAAGACAGGAATATACCTATATGTTGGAAATTCAAATCATTAACAAAAATGAGAAAATATTGGGGAAAATGAGAATCTCGAAGTTTCTCTTCTTAAGTATAATTGGAGCGGTCTAAAGTCCTTGAAGCATTTGGATCTCTCTTATTGCATTTTTACAGGGCCAATTCCAACATCGTTTGGAAACCTCACTCAAATTACTTATTTGATTCTATCAAGGAACAATTTTTATTGGGTTAATTCCATCAAAATCACTTGAGAACCTAACACAAATTACTTATTTGGATCTAGCAGGGAACAATTTTGTTGGGTTAATTCAAGTATCACTTGGGAATTTTACAAAACTTACTTATTTGGATTTGTCATCTAATAATTTTAGCGGTGAGATTCAATTGTCACTTATAAATTTTACGTGTTTTTGGTTGACACATCAAACTAACAATTTTTAATTATTTTGGAATATTTTAGCAAGTTTGCTGTCGTTGTTAATATTAGACTTGTCCAACCTTAAAAGTTTATCCATCGACAACAATCAACTTATCGGTCCCTTTCCTGATCACATAAGTGGTTTGAATCTTATTCATCTCTCTTTTAAGTTCAAATTTCCTAAATAAGACACTACCATCTTGGTTATTCAATTTGACATCTTTGGTGAGGTTAGGACTTGGTGGTATCTTTGCTCCTTTCTTTGGTTCTTTGTGGGTGTTCGGGTCTAGATAAAAGTGTATTAAACCATCCATGTTCCTCAACCTTTTACCCCTTTTGTTTCTTTTTGATTTATTTATTTCCCATTTCAATCAAATTCACTTAATATATTTTTTTAAAATTAAAAAATATCGATAGTTTTGATCTTTAGCTAAAAAGCCTAGCCAGTAGCTACTGTCCTACGACTAATAGTTAATTAAATATAAATTTAATGCATCCAGTATCAACAAATCAGAGTGGCGCAGCGGAAGCGTGGTGGGCCCATAACCCACAGGTCCCAGGATCGAAACCTGGCTCTGATACAAAGGAGTAGCTTCCCAAACCCACTATCTTTTTTTTTTCATATTCTTCCGTCGAAACGGTGCGTTTTAAGCACACCAAAACGGTGCGTTTCACATCACCGCATCTTCTTCGTCCGAGTGGCTAAAAACGACGCGTTTTGAGCTTCTTACAATCATAAAAACGGTGCGTTTCACACCAACCACTCCTTCGTCCACCTCTTTAGCTTTGTGTTTGTGTCTGTGACACTGTAACTCTAACCACCAAAAAAAAAAAAAAAAAAAAAGAGTAAAAACGGTGCGTTTTATTGAAGAGTACACAGAGAGAGAGAGAGAGAGAGAGCATGATGATATCAGGAGGAATAGGAGGGAATTCAGCATCATCATCATTATCATCAATAGCATTGACAGCATCGACGACCTCTTTGTCTGCTTCGGGGAAGAGGATTCAGAGGGAGATGTCCGAGCTCAACATGGACCCACCTCCCGATTGCTCTGCTGGACCCAAGGGTGACAATCTCTACCACTGGGTCGCCACCGTTATTGGCCCCCAAGGTCTCCTCTCATCCCCTTCTACTTCTACTACTACTACTATTACTATTAGTATTGGTTTTGTCTTCTGGGGTTTGCTTTGTTTGAGTGTTGGCTTATGTTTTTAGTTCAAGCTCCAGTCTTTTTGTGGTTTTGAATGATGGGTTTATCATATACTTGTCTTTTAAGGACACTACTACTTTCTATGGTTTCATTATTTTTGTCTTCTGGGTTTTGCTTGCTGTTTGTTTTGAGTGCTGGCTTGTGTTTTTTGCTGACTTTTTAGTTCAAGCTCCAGTCTTTTGGTGGTTATGAGTGATGGGTTTGTCATAAAATTAGCTTTTAAGGCCACTACTGCTAGCTTTGAGTGTTGGCTTGTGTTTTTACTCACTTTTTAGTTCAAGTTTGAGTTTTTTGGTGGTTTTTGGGTGAAGTTTTGCTTTCTAAGGCTTAGTGATGTGATTGTGGATGTAGTTTGTTTGAGTTTTTGCTTCAATTTTTATCCACGTTGCTTGATTTGAAGAACCTGTATTTTTGATGATTTGGAGTAATGGCTTGGTGATGAGTTCTATTAGTTGAAACCTAATTTGTGTTTTGCCTTTTGTTGGATGTTTAGCTTGAGTTACTTAAGTTTACAATTCTAAGTTTGTGTTTTGATGATTTTAACTAGCGCAGCTGGTGATGAATTTCTGGTTTCAATATCAACCATATGATTTGGGTGTACTTTGTCTTCAGTATTAGCTTAAATTTTTCCACTCTCTCAATTTAAGCTTCAGTTTAAATAGTTTCCAGAAATGGGGCCAGTAACAAAGTTCTGGTCTTCAAGCCTAATTGAGTTTCCTTTTTCTTCGAGTATTAGCTTAAACTTACTCCCTCAATTTTAAGCTTCAAAAACAAAGGATCATCCTCTCTATTGAATCTCCTATCAAATATAATCCTGTACATGTTATTGTACATCATCATTTGCAACCTTTTCCTTATAACAATCCCAGTTGTTGAAACTTCAGGAACTTTCTTCACATCCTCAACCACGCTAGCTTGAGTTTTATTTGATTTTGAGTAGTGTGGCTGGTGATGAAGTTCCGGTCGTCAAGCTTAATCTTGTGATTCGAGTTTACTTTTAGATGGAGTTCCTCTTTCTTGTTCTCTGTGTTGTCTAGCTCCCGTTTAGAGAACTAGAGAATGCTTCTATGAGGTTTATTAAATTCAACATGTGAGTCCTGGGCCCATTGTAGGTTCTTTGCCCCCACTAGCACACACACCAACGCATTTGCTATTTTGGGTTGGATTTCATTCCATTACTGGGTTCTTGGCATATCACTTAACTGTTCAAATGAATATGAGTGAATTTTCCAATTCCAAAGCAGTAATTTGGCTTTTTATTATAATGTAGGGTTGATGCAAAGATGGTTGTAAGGAAATATATTTGTGCATCATTATTATAACTGACATAGCAATATTGACTGAACTTTTTGTGCGTCCATGTATTTAGGAACTCCATATGAAGGTGGTATATATTTCCTAGACATAACATTTCCAAGCGATTATCCATTCAAACCTCCAAAGGTATGTTGAACAATTTGAAATATTATGTCATCTTAAACATCAGAATGCACATTTTATTAGAACATCAACATATATCTTATGACACCCTCTCTAAGTTTCTTTGGTTTATGTTAGGAATTTGGTGAAGAAGTAAAAGGGACAGTACTGCCGGGTGTGCAACCACTGGAAAAAAAGGGTGGGTTGGAGAGGGGGGGTGGGGGGGTTGGGGAGGTGGATCTATTAACATTTTAGTCAGCATAAAACAAAAAGCTTTGTCCTAAAATGAGAGTCGTCTATGGAAAAAGTCCACTTTAAAATGGGAGCATTTTGTGCTTTGACTTTTCATGTCTTTAGGGGTTTTTTCCATAATCTTTATGTGTTTAGTGGGTACTTACGCATGTGTGAGCATATATGAAACTATTTAATATACATAAGACTGTTATATCCGCAAAGATTTTCTTATTTATTATACCATTATTATAGCATAAAAATAGGCAGTTTAGGGTACTGTTTGAAGCGACAATCTTATGATTCAGAGATCTAAGGTTTTCACTCCAACAATCGTAAATTTTTTTTCTATCAATAATGCATTTCAGCTGAGAAAAATAATGTGTAATTTAAACACAAATGTGTTGTACTCTTGTATGGAAGAATTATCAACTGCTTATCATGCTTAGTGTCCATTGTTTATTTGTAGTTCTTCCCATTATAACGTTAGGTTTGCAGGTAGTGTTCAAAACTCGTATTTACCACTGCAATGTTGATACTGCTGGCAATTTGATTATAGACATTTTAAACGATAGTTGGAGTCCAGCTCTAACAATCACTAAGGTGCTACTTGCAATCAGATCAATTTTCACAAATCCTAATCCCTGTAAGTTCTTTCGATTTCTTGGACATTCATTTTTACAATAAATATCTGAATTTTTTTTTAATTTCAAAATCTGTGTTTGTATGTTGGGAAGGGGGTAAAAGGGCGTGCTGGGATGCCGGATGCATCCCTTACACGTGTCACCAACAGCAGTAGCCAATGCCAATTTGTGCATACAATATTAAAGGAAGTAAAATTGGGGTTTTCACTTCTCAAATTGTGCCAACATGGACCTTTATAGCTTTGAGTTGGAACTAAGATATCAGCAAAAATAACCCTTGAACTGGATGTGTCTTTCTCTCTAGTACTGAATTTATGAATATTCTCGTCGCAGCAGATAAGCCGCTTATCCCTGGCATTGCCCGATTGTACTTGGCAGATAGAGAAAAATATGATGAACTAGCTGCAGAGTGGACAAGGCGATTTGCCAAGTGACTTGGGTGAATCTGACAAACGTGCCATTCGAATTGCAGATGTTCCATCATTTTGATTCATGGATAGGTCATAAAATCAAGGTGAACACAAGGAAAAGCTGTTTGTAAATTTTTCACAGTATCTTGCTAACCTTATGACCATCCCAGTGTGTGTTTGATAATGGCTGAAAGAGACATTCAGGACGCAATATGAAATAATGTACAATGAGAAATCTCAGAATGTTTGGTTAATTGGTGGTTATTGTTATTGTTTACTGTGGAAAAGCAGCTGTAACTATAGAAGACAGTGTCCGGAGGCGTGTCCAAAAGTCGTTGGAGTTGTGGACTAGCAAGCTGAATGATATTAATGCGTCAAAAGTAACATATGATGTGTACTACATGATTCATTAGAGTGCAAAAGAAAACATTTTTGTGAAGTTACATATCCAAGAATTATATTTTTGCTTCTGTTTTTGCTCCAATAAGCCATAAGATTATCTTGCAAATGAAGACATACAAAAGTAGTGTTTTTCTGGAGTGCCTCTACTATTATCAAAATTGTGGGCAAAGCTCTACTTTTTGAGTTGTTCAAAACTGTCTTGGACTTACCTTGACAACAACATATGCAATCCCTATTCTCATGTTGTTAACAAGTTAAATAATTCTTTAGTTTCTTTCATTGAAGGTGTCGGCCCATTATCAAGACCTGCATGTTGCACTTGCCTGAAATTATATAGTGCATTCAGTGTACTATACTTTTCCTCCCATTTAAGAATAGCCTAATAGGTCTCATATATAGGTGTCGCACATAGGATTTATCTTTATGTGTAAGGAATGGCGATGGGGCGGGTTTCCGATTTTCCGCTCTACTTTTGCTTCATGGCGGGTTTGTTTTCCCCGCCCCATTCTAGCAGGTACCAGTGGGTACCCACTTGTTACACCCGAATTGTTTTTATTTTTATATATAATTTATTAAATGTTTATTTTGAATGCATTAAATTAAAAATCATAAAACAATAAAATTAAAAAGTTCTAACATTACAAATCCTTCTCAAAGCATAAACCACAATTCAAATAATAAGAATTACAAAAACAATTCAAACATAGCAATTCAACAATTAAAAAAATATAAATAACGTAAATTTTAAAACATAAAAGTATAAATTCAATAATACAATATAAAAAAATCATAAATTTAAAGTTCTTTTTTTAGAAAGATAAATTTAAAGTTAGTAGGTAAAAAAAACACATATGTCTTATAAAAAACTTATAAAAATATTTTTTAATTATTTAAATATAAACAGAGCAGATGTAGGTGGGTACGGAGGAAAATATTAACCTCCATCCTCATCCCATTTGTTTTGCAAGGTGGGTAAAACCTGTCCATGAAGGACGGGTGAGATAGGAACCTATGGGTGCGGGTTTAAATTGTCATCCCTAAAAGGGACTTGGACAGTTGTGTAAAGAATTCAAAAATTTTAAGACCACATAAAGTACCACAATTTGTGCTGCAATTGTCCACGTGATAGATTGTAAGTGATAGAAAAAAATAGTGAATTTGATGTAAAAGTGAGGCAGACGGGGGATAATTGTGGCATTTTATTATGTTGCCGCTCGAGCATGGAAGTTTGAGTTTGAATGGATCGGTCCTACAAGACAAAAATAGTGTTGTTACCAATACTCTGACATGGTACTAGACAAATATAGGGTCCGTTTGGATTGAGCTTATTGTTACTGAAACTGAAAACTAAAAACTGAAAATACTGTAACAAAATAATTTTTAAATGTGTAAATAGTACCGTGGGACCCATTTTTAATATTTTTAAATGCATAAACAGTGTCAGTACAGTGCATGAACAGTATATTTATTGTTCATAACAGTAAAATTTGTCCCCCCAAAGTCAACAAATGCGGGCCAAAAAAAAAAAAGAAAAAAAAAGCAAAACGCAACTCTGGAAACGTGGACGCAGGATTCATCTGAATCCAAACGCCCTCATAGTGTTACCAATACTTTGACATGGTACTAGACAATTGAGTTCTGATCCTTCGATTTTCACTGTCATAACTCCCTATGGTTCAATGAGAGGAGTCACAAACTACAATAACAACAGTGGCACTTAACGGGGTAGAAGTAGGTCAAGAAAAAAAAAGTCGTGAAAAAGATGTCTTCCAATCATTAAAAACTTTTTCTACAATGTTAAGAGACATAGATGATAGACCCACTTCTCGTTTGGCTTGGATATGGACACAGTGATTCTGTTCCAGTCATGGGAACTTTCTTTCTATAAAATCTTACTTTTAACATGGTGTTTAAAAAACTCTCTCCCCCCTCCCCTCCCCTCCCCCCAAAAAAAAGGCCCTTTCGTACTTGAAATGATATCAGAAACTTCGTGAGTACTCTACCAACACGATTGAGTTTGAGAGAGTAGTTGGTGTATAAGGAAATTTGGAAGGTTCGCTGCCATATATAACACGTGGACCAACCTCACCTACAGGGCCGGCCCTTCCATTAGGCCAATTAGGCAATTGCCTAAGGCCTCCAAATGGAAGGGGGGCCTCAAATTTTAGAAAAGAAGGCGTAGTAGGGGCAAAAAAAAAAAAAAGTTTCAAAAGAATTATAAAAATCTGACACATCCTTTTAACTAAAAAACAAAAATTTTAGTAGATAAACATTGGTTCTAAACAAAATCATTGCCCAAAAATAACTATTTTCCTCTAGACAAACCAAAAATCAATAAGATAAACTACAAGTTCGGTCTAAGAGATTAACTACAAAACAATCACAAATCAAAACAAATAAAACAACTCAAATCTCTAAAAATTTTACCTTTCTCTCTGTTCTCCGTCTCTCTCTGTCTCTCATTCTTTCTCTAATTCTCTCCACTGTTCTCAATTGCTCAAGCAAGCTTCCTTTGCCTGGACCGCCTCTCTCAACTGCTCAAGCAAGCTTTCTCCACCTCTCTCATTCTTTCTCTGAATTTGGTTCTTTGCTCTCCACCTCTCTCAACTGCTCACCGTATCAGGTATAAATATTTGGGCGCTTGGCTTTCTCTTCATTTTATTTGTTAAGATAATAAGATTGGACTTGTTATGTTTATGGCTGCCTGGACGTTTCACGTTTGTTTGGGCCTTCAAGTTTTTTATTTATTTTTTATTTTTTATTTTTATAAAGCCTGCATTTTTTTTTTTTGGGTTATAGATAGGATTTATTTTGTGTGTGTGCGTGTTTTTTTTTTTTTTTTTTTTTTTTTTTTTTTTTTTTTTTGTTGTGGGTGGGTCTTATTAATAAGTTTTGTGTTATGGTTGTGCTTAAATTTTTGTTCTGCTTGTGCTTAATTTTTTTTTTAAATTTTAATCTTATGTTTTTTTTATATATATATATATATATATTTTAGTTAGTGGTAATATATTGAGTAAGTCTTTATTTATGCAGGCTGAGATTGCTAAAAACTTGTTATTGTTTGGTGAAACTATAACAATACTTTTTATATAAATCAGGTTCTATTTCTCATTTGCTCTACACTTGAAAGTTATTTTTTATTTTAGTCTTTATAAATATATTATTTGATTAGAAATGTTTACTAGAAAATATGCATCTGGATATGAAAAACTTAAACAAAGAAAAAAAGAAGAAAAATTAATTGAGTCTCAAAAAGGATCAATGAATAAATTTGTTATTAGTAATAAACAAAATATAACACAAAATTTAGATGAAAATATCACAAATGAGCAAGAAATTTACCAAAAAGAGTTAGAAGATAATGAAATGATACAATTGCAAGATAACAATGACGTTCAATTTTGCAATGCAACAAATCTTGATAATGAACTTCAAAATAATTTAGAAGAAAATGTCACAAATGAACAAGTTCACCATAATGATGTTCAACTAGAAGAAAATGAAAATAATAATGACATGTTAAATTATACTCTTTCAAATATTTATGATCCAGGTAATTGGAAAAATATTGACACAAAATTAAGAAATTTATTAGTAAGAAAGAGGTCCAATTAGAGACAATGATATAATTTTTCCTAGAGGTAATGACACTAGCTATTTTTCTACTATTCATTACACTCAAATATTATCAAATGGGGAGAAGCATGATAGAAAATGGCTAGTGTATTTAAAAGATATAGACCAAGCATTTTGTTTTTGTTGCAAGTTGTTTGAGTCTAAATGTACTGGTCAATTATGTAATGAAGGAACTCGAGATTAGAAAAATATTAGTCTTAAAATTAGATGTTAGAAGAATTTGTACAAAAATTTAATTAATCAATTTACATCTCAAAAAAAAAAAATATATATATATATATATATATATATATTTTAAATGAAATATATTATAATATAAAAATATTAAATAAACATTAATTTAATTAATATATAAATATAAAAAAGGCTCTATTTTTAGTTCTTGCCTTACATCTCAAAATGTCTATGGCTGGTCCTGCTCACCTAAGCAATACTTCTTACGTTACAACTATTTTTACTACTAGTCTACAACAACGTTGTCACTTACCAGTTACCACAGATCAAGAGAGAGAGATAGAGAGACAAAGATGAGGAAGAGCATAAGCGAAGTTGGAGTGGAGGACTTTGTGAAGGCAGGGCTAACCATAGAGGAGGCCAAAGAATTCCAAAGGGTTCTCAAAGAAGCAGTTTTTGGAGCCAAAGGGTCTGACCCAAGAGAGGTTTGGCGATCACTGGTGGCTCAAAGGGTGCTAAAGCCATGGCACCCACATGCGCTGCATCAGCTAGTCTACTACTCGGTCTATGCCAACTGGGACTCCCTCACCAATGGTCCTCCTCTCTACTGGTTCCCTTCTCTGTATGGTTTTGCTCTTTGTCTTTGACTTCTTTCCATCAGTTCTATTTTTCACTGATTAAGGTTTGTTTGGATAGAACTTATTTGATTGAAATTAAAAACTAAAAACACTGTAGTAAAATAATTTTTAAACGTATAAATAGTGCTGTAGGAGTTTATGAGATTCATGGACAGTGCATGGATGTACTGTTTACTGTTGAAAAGTCAAAACATGCTGCTGAAAAAAAAAAAAAAGAAGGAAAGAAACGAAACCTAGATCCGCAAATGCAGACCCAAACGGATACTTAGTAATTAGCAATTACCTACTGCTTTCACTGATTCATTGCAATGTTTTCTCCGTTGTTATTTAGTCCCTATAGTTATTCATACAGTTGGTCCTGCAGTTTTTGTCTTTTCTATTTAGCTGCCTAGTTATAAAGAGATTATCCTTTTTGGTAGCTGTTTGCCACGTCTTTGTGAAAAACTGATTGAGACCCTTCATCTAACAGGTCCTAATAATGTATTAGATTTGGCTGGCAAGTATCAACAAATAAACTATCACTTGTCCCAAAAATAATTTTTAAGAAACTGTAAATTTAATTATTTAATTATTATTGGAACGCTCTTCTAATGGGTGGTCCCAGACTTCCCCTTAATATGTGGGGTCCAATCAACATGGTTCTATTAGATCACAGGGTTTAAAAAGAAATCAGTGAACTTAACTAATCCGATCTCTCTTTCAATGATTCTGTTAGGAGTTAAGCTTAGTTGAACATGTTTCTTTCCATGTTTTCTGGATCAATGTTATAGGCATTTGTAATGTTTATTCTAAGGTTAGCTGCAATTGTTAACAAATGTAACCGGCATTAACATTGCACTGCTGCTGTACTCTTAACTAAACTTAATACAATTGTCTATGATTGATGGTTGTACCATTAGTTACAGAAACTTATATACACTTTGTTGCAGAAAGTTACTAGTGTGTGCATTCCAATTGATAACTCAATTTTATTGTGTTGTAATGACTTTGAGGTTGCATTTTTGATATATTCAAAGAGTAAATGTTCAGATTTTTACTCCTAACTGATCTCTTCTCGCTCTGTTTGTTAGAGATCAGTCTAAACATACAAACTTGGGACGTTTGATGGAAAAGTATGGTTCAAAGCTGTTAGGAACATCATACAAGGATCCTATTACAAGTTTCAGCCACTTTCAGAACTTCTCTGTTCAGCATCCTGAGGTATATTATGCTTTTTGTGCCTTCATTTGCTACGTAAATGCTAGTTTTGATGCAAAGCAGTATTTCAACTTAGTTATGTAAATGTCAATGAATTTCAGGATTACTGGTCTATTGTTCTAAAAGAGCTTTCAGTTTCATTTCATGAGGCCCCAAAGTACATTTTAGATACTACCGACAAATCGAAACAAGGGGGAACGTGGTTTCCAGGTTCAGTTTTGAATATTGCTGAGTGTTGTTTGCTTCCTAGAACTCATCCAAGAAAAGAAGATAACAGTGTGGCTGTTGTGTGGAGGGATGAAGGCTGTGATGATTCCAATATAAATCACATGACACTGAAAGAACTTCGAGAACGAGTAATGTATGCTCTCACTTGATTATGCTTATCCCCAATTGAGTGTGTTATCTGTTAAAGTGTGGTGCACATTATAACTACTGTGTCTGAGTGAACATTATAACTACTCTCTCTCTCTCTCTCTCTAACTGGGTCAATGCAAATGGGATATATTAGAGATACTGCCTTGATCTCATAGAATGTGATTCTTTGCAACTATGCACTTTTTGGGAATCTAATGGTGTTGTGGTTGTCTTTTTTTTTTTTTTTTTTTTTTTTTTTTTGGGTCTTTAAAGAATGGTAGTCCTCCACGTTGAAATGAAAGGTTGAGTTATAAAGTGTACTTGGCTCTTTATTTTTCAATTCTTCAACCTAAGACAGATGCATATATTAAGAGGATTTTGAAATGATTTATAGGTTGGTGGCAAATGCACTGGATGCAGTATTTTCAAAGGGTGATGCAATTGCAATTGATATGCCAATGACAATCAATGCAGTTATCATATATTTGGCAATTATACTAGCAGGATTTATTGTTGTATCAATAGCTGACAGTTTTGCAGCAAAGGAAATTGCAACTCGTTTGCGTGTGTCAAAAGCAAAGGGTATCTTCACTCAGGTGATTATTCACCTTCATAAAATATCTGTTAGATTAAAAATGTGGGATTACCTTAGTAGTCAAACCAAGTTGGTCCAATCTGTTATGCTGAAGATATGTGAAGTGATAGCAATTGTACTTGGTCATCAGATGTTAGAATCAGTAATTGGCAAGGTATTAGTTTGTTAAATTGTTTTCCTTGTCTCGTAAACCCATAAATAAATAAGTGCTCAAAGCTGCAAACATGATGGCCTCTGACCATTCAGTCTTTTGCAAAAATGGTCTGACCATTAGTTTGGCTCATCATACACGTTGATTGTACTGCATACAATCATCCATATAATTCTGCATTGTGTCAATGGTATATTTGGTTTTTAGATTTCTGCATACTGCCTGTGTCATATCATATTAGCATGAGTGGATTACCAAAGTTTACTTTTATAAGTATTTATCATTTATTTCTGCACCTTTCCCTTCCCTTTTTCTCTTTGTGCCTAGTTGTTGTAGTAGTTTCATCTTATGCTGTGATCTCTGTCCATTTCTGAGTATGAACAAATCCAGCTGTTAAGTTGTATTGTTAATATGTCTTCCTTATGGTGTTAGCAGTCTATTAATCAATAGTTTCTAGAAGCACATCTCTAAGCCATCCAGCAATAATTCCCAACTGGCAATCTTACCGAAAAATTAATTTCCACTTTTTGTAATAATTAGATAGAATCTTTTAATGGTTCTTCCCATGTTTCCACTTGTTTCAAACTATTTTGTGGTAATTTTTAAATGTCAAGTTTCATACATTTATGTTGTTAAACTGTCTAGTTCTGCTTCCATCTCAGTTTGGTATTTCCCTCCCCAAGCTGGTAGCTATAAGCAAGGTAGTTAAGTTTGAAAAGCACGAAAAATGTGTCTTTCACAAGTTGTTAATTCTTGGAGAGGCTTTTATCAGGTAACTACTATTTGAGCATATTGGATGAGGCTTTGGACTAAAGGTCAAAGAAAGTTGTGGAGCTCCCTTAGTTTCTATCATGGAACAACTTACCGTTGCTTTTCAGAATTGTTAATGCAACTTGTATTTGAGTTCTCTCCCATTTCTATGTTCATATACATGTGGATGTACCCTGAATATTCATTGAGGTGGTTCACATTTACATTTTTGAGTTCATTTCTATGTTCATATGCATGTGAATGTACCACAAGTTCTGTCCCTCAGGGGTTTAGGCTTGTACAAGCCCACAAATAAGCTATTGTAATATATCAATTTTGAACTAATTTTTATATGTTTCAGTTTACATAGTTCCTTGTTTTGAAAATTGATTCCTGTTCTCAATTTGTATTCAGGATTTCATATTAAGAGGAGGCCGAAAGTTACCTTTGTACAGGTAAAGACTGCCATTGTGTAGTTAAGATAGATGAGAAACTTCTTTCTCTCTGTCAGGTGGTAGAACTAAAGCAACAAGCCATGTGTGTGAATGATGGATTCACCCTACCTGAGCCTTATAAAATGCTAGTTTTTGTGCAAAAGCCAAATGCCAAACACCAATTTCCTTTTAAGTAGTTCTTGTAGGCACTTCATGAAAGTTAGCTACCATGAAGCACTTACCCAAGATGGAAATGAATCTGTGCATGTTAATTCCTTTTTCTTATCTGAAATACTTTTACCATGCTGATTGGAGACTGGACAGGTTAATAGTACACTTTTTGTATCATCATGGCTATTCTGCTTTCTCCTTGCAGTCGAGTTGTAGAAGCTGCTCCTTATAAAGCTATAGTGCTCCCTGTGATTGGTAATGATGTGGGCTTGCAGTTAAGAGAACAGGATTTATCGTGGAAAGAATTTCTTTCTAGTGCCAATCACCATCCAAGGTATGCATACAGCAATGGTGTCAAATTAGTCCAACAAAATACTTAATGAAAATAAAGGTCAACCTTTGTATTATCATTCAAAGAATGTCCAAAGAATTAATTACAGTAATGACATTCTCTTCTTGGCAGATCAAATAATTATATTCCAATCTATCAACCAGTGGAATCCGTGATTAATATACTTTTTTCTTCTGGAACCACAGGTAGATAAGTTGTTCCAGCACATATATATTTCTTAGCTTGAGTATGAGATGCTTGTATCATAATTTTTCTAGTTCCTTGCTTGGCCTTCATCAGGAGAACCAAAAGCTATTCCATTGACACAACTTTCACCAATTCGATCTGCTGCTGATGCATGGGTTCACAATGATGTTCAAGTTGGAGATGTTTTCTGCTGGCCCACAAATTTGGGATGGGTGATGGGACCATGTGTACTCTTCTTTTGCTTTCTATGTGGTGCAACTCTTGCACTCTATCATGGATCACCTCTTGGCCATGGCTTTGGAAAATTTGTTCAGGTAACACCTCCAACACTTTTTCTCGGCCTGAAGGCTAATAGATTAATGTAATTTCTAGGTAGTTGATTTTACTTAAATCAATCGGAAAGAATTATTATGAGGCAAACAATGGAAGCCAGCATGAAAATGGAAATCCAACCCAAGGTAATTGGCTTTGGAAGAGACAGACTTATGTAGCCCTCTAAAGATCTTATAAAATACCATCAAAGTTGTGGTTGTTTAGATTTATTTTTTATTTTGTGTGAATTGTTTGGTTAGTAGTGGAACAAAGGCAAATATTCCCCCAGGCTTTTTTGAAAAGAAAAACATTATTTAGATGAGTTGTAGTATGACCAATAAGGAACTCCTGGAATACTGAACTTCTATATACAAGTATAGTAGTACACCAAAGAGATCTAAGCTCAGATGACACGTCCTTCCTACCGTAAGAATGAGTTGAAGGGTGAGGTCATTAGTTCAAAAGCCACCGAGTGTGTGCATGTGACTTACCAAATAAGAAAATTGGGTAAAATATTTTTTGAACTATAAGGGTTAGCACCCTCTGTACAAATACCAACTTAATTTTGATTTTGCTTTTGTTCAGGATGCAGGAGTGACTATTTTGGGTACAGTTCCCAGCATAGTAAAAGCTTGGAAGAGTACAAAATGTATGAAAGGCTTAGATTGGACAAGGATAAAGTAATATCTCTCTGCACTTTAAAAAACTTTGTTTGCATATAAATCTAAGGAAAAAGAACTTAGAAATGGATATGTGCAGATCATTTGGATCCACAGGGGAAGCATCCAATGTTGATGATGACCTTTGGCTATCTTCAAAATCTTATTACAATCCCATTATAGAATTATGTGGTGGCACAGAACTTGCGTCATCTTATATCCAAGGATGTCCTCTGCAGCCGCAAGCTTTTGGAACCTTTAGCACAGCATCAATGACAACAGGCTTTGTCATCCTTGATGAAAACGGGATACCATATGTAAGAATATTTATTAGATGGTTTCTAGTTGAAAGTTAATTTTCTTTTTCTACTGTGTATTCTGTTATTTCAGTAACTGGTGATGGATAATTGCTGAACAATTGCAACAATGTCCATGATTATGAAAGAAAATGGATGTGGAGAAGCCAAGCCAAATGACTGATAAATGGATATATTTTATGTCTTTGACCTATATGACAGCATGATCAAGCTTGTGTTGGTGAAGTTGGTTTATTCCCCCTATACATGGGAGCATCTGAGAGATTGCTTAATGCTGATCATGATGAAGTTTATTTCAAGGGAATGCCAATGTACAAAGGAATGGTATGCTGAAACAAACCCCCCCCCCCCCCCCCCCCCTTTTTTCTTCATAAAACTTGCATGCTAGTTCAAGTGATAGCCTGTTAGCTGTGGCATCCTTTGTGGTGTCCTATGTTTGTGGTTCAAACCCCACCTCACCAAACCCACCCCCCCCCCACCACAATCTACCTATCTTAAAAGAATACTTGCATACTCAGCTCTTTGTATGCCTAGTTGTTATATCATTTAGGTTGTACATACTTATACAGACATTTAGAATGGGATATCTATTTGACAATTTCCGTTGTCTCCTACCCAAAAAGCAGCCTGATTGGTGGTCTTACCTTATTAGGGACCATGCACCCAGACTGACTATGACTGGGTGCTTATGTTTTGGGTCAAGGGACTTTACATTGATTGTCATCCCAATTCTTTAGATTGTGATTGTGACCATGATTTTTTAGATAGTATCATGTGTGTTTATCTCACCCATAGGATAGACAATTGCTGAACCACATAGGCATTGTTACCTTCTAGTTCTTCTGATGCATTGAGGACCATAAATTAATTGCAAAAGCACCAATTTGTATCAATTCCAACATTTATCTACATTTTTTTAAAGGACAAAGTTAGACTCCAAACATGCTTGGATGGGAGCCATCTTTTCCAACCCATTACGTGGCGGTTTATAAGATTATTCATGTGTATTATTTAAACAAGTCACATGACTCGTTAACAAATTCATGTAATTAAAATCACACATGGATGCTCTCTTCAATCTCCACTTAGTGGTTTGGAAAAAAATAACTCCAAACATGTTTGGAGTCAAAAAAAATTTCTTTTTCTAGTTTGTTCCACAGAGTTATTATTACTATATTGATTATTGTTTTATAATTGTTACCTAGAGAAGGTAGTAAGTTTATATAAAATATTTCTCTTGGTGAGTATAACAAACATGTGATGGTTGTTGGCATTGCATCCTATTATAACATGATATATATGCATTGGCAGCACCTCAGGAGACATGGAGATATCATTAAGAGAACTGTTGGAGGATATTTCATTGTCCAGGGTAGGGCTGATGACACTATGAACATTGGAGGCATTAAGGTACCACATATTGCTCTTCTTGTGATTCAATCATTTGAGAATTACCCTAATATTTGTTGTGGATTAACCCGTGGAAGAAAACAAAGGGATAACCATTACATCAAACTAGACGTGGCCTTGCACGATGTGAGAAAATATGTAATTATTTTGTAATGTGACATAATTATAATTTATTTTCTGAAATTTGCTGAAGATACTAAATTAGGATTTTAAAACTAGGATTAGTTGTCTTATTTTTACACTTTAAACAATTTTCTCTTCTGAAATTCTCCCTTTTTTCTCTTTCTTGATTTCATATGAGTGTTACCCATCTATATTCATTGACCCTCTCATTCTCTCTCCAAATGCAACAATTTCTGCAAGTATTTTCTCTGTCTCCCTATCTCTACAAATGTATCTGATGTAGGACAAACAAAGGCCATTAATCAGGATAATTAAAGAACATGAAAAATAAAGATAGAGAATCTAGGAGTCAGCAGCACCAAGCTGCAAAGATGCTCTAGAAGTCAGCACCTAGGGTTTGCTGTAGTCAGTACCAGACCATCAGGACAATTTCAAGAGAAATTTTATATATAATAAAGATAATTCCCCTTCATAGGATTACATTATTCTGCTTATATTAGTTATATAGATTACTGAATCCTAATCCTAATTCTCATAGGAAACCTTGGTTCTAATTAACGTAGGAAACCTCATTCTAAATGACTTAGGAAATCCCAATTATTGAATTTTAAAGACTCTAATAAAATAAAATACTAATAACCCTTTTAACTATTAAGACCTAAAATAAAATACAATTGCCTACAAATATTACAATGTACTCCAAAATCAAATAAGACTAAATTAAAATAAATATTTCCTACACTTCCAGTATTAGCCTTTTCTATTTACTCTTTCTGTTTCAGTTAGTCTTTTATTTGCATGTTTTGGATGTGTTTGGTTAATTTTGTTCTTTTTTAAGATGATCCATATTCTTCTAACCTGTGTCATAATGGGTAATATTTTCTTAGAGTTTCTTCTGTACAACTGAACTTTACTTTGGTGCAATCAAAGGCAAAAAAGATAAGACTTTGTAATTAATATTTACTCAAATAGTTGGTAGGCACATTCAAATGCATAGTCAAGTAGATTTGTTTTGATAAACTCAAATTCCCACTTTCAAAAAAACTAAATATAACTAAAACTAAAATCAAATTAAAGCCATTAGAGGGAGAGAGAATACCTATGATGGGTAATTAAGAAACACAACACAAAAGCATCAAAATGCATCAATCTATGGTAGAGCTATAAAAAACACAAAAACTCCTAAACCTAAAGTAGAACTACAAGACAGAATAAAATATTCACCAAAAGAAAGAAAAACAGAGAGAGAGAGAGAGAGAGAGAGAGAGAGAGAGAGAGAGAGAGTAATCTCCTTTTTTTTGTGGATGAATGTGAACTGAATGGGAAAGAGAGAGATACAAAAGTAGTAATAGCAAATGGGAAATTGTGACTTCAAGTCACAGTTTCAGTTGTTTTTTGGAGTGTGTATAAAATAATGTAAAACAATTTATATGTAATAAACATTACTCATAGCAAATTTATAGAAAAGAGAATGGAGAAAAGAAGAGTTAAAAAAGATTGGAGAAAAAATAACGGTAAGACAGGAAATATAGGGAGAAAGAGAGCCCAAAAGGACTGAGAAATGTTGGACAAAGAGTGACAGTAAAGTGGTATATAATGGGAAGAAGAAGAAGAGCCACACCCAAAAAAAAAAAAATTTGAGAAGAAGAAAAACTAAAAAAAAAATAAATAAAGGAAACATTTGGCTAAACTGGCTCAATAGCATATTAACAAATATATATATATATATATATATATATGTATGTATGTATGTATAGATAAAAATGAGTTTTATGAAGTACAACTGGAATAAAGCCTTTGATTTTTGAAACTTGCAATAAGCTTGACCTGACTGAGTGCTTTAATAGGCATGCTTGGACTAACATCTGAAATATTGAAAACTTTGAATATTTGGTGATACACAGACAAGTTCTGTTGAAATTGAGCGTGTATGTGACCGTGCTGATGAATGCATCTTGGAGACTGCTGCAATCAGTGTTGCAGCCGTGGATGGTGGTCCAGAACAATTGGCCATATTTGTAGTCTTAAAGAAAGGATCTTCTATTGAACCAGACAAGCTGAAAATGCTTTTCTCAAGGACAATTCAAAGCAACCTCAACCCGTTGTTTAAGGTTTGACTCTTAAGACTATTTTTTTTCTTCCTTTGGCTTATGATTAGTTTTACTTTTACTTTTACCATCATCTGACCATTCTTAAGAGATCAGATTCTTGCTCAAAATTGAACAGTCATCTTTGAAATTTTTTCCATAGTGATGTTACAATTGTTACAAATTTATGCTTTGCTTGTTTCGTTGAAAAATATTTTTAGCATTTTGCTATGTTTGTTTCATTAAAATTTGGTCAAACCTGAAAAATGTTTTCTGTTGTTGACTATAAAAACTTGGTAAAACATTTTACAAAAACACACAGTGCCTATCCCTCCATCTTATGGTTGGGTCGTTGTTCTAGTGGGCTGAGCTGTCGGACCACTGGCTCCAGCCATTGGACTGGTGGGCTCCTGCAATTGGACCATCGGTTTTGGTGGTTTATGCATTGTAAATGTTTTCAATGACAATATTTTATAGCATAACAAATGGTGCGTTAACTACATAAATGCTTACATCTTATGTGCTAACTCTCAAAGACAATATAAATAAAAAGTAATTCAAAAATTCACGTTATGTTTTTTCATGTGACATTAACCACATTCATTGTCACATTAGTTTAACCTCTTTGTAGTAGAATGGATAGTAGTTTTAGCATATTCCAAATCAAATTGGTGTCTTTCTGAGTTCTAATGAATCCACATATATTATTTTACACTCGTACCAATTGCTTTGAAAAGTGTCTTCAATTCATTCCAAATGATGGGTAGAAAAGATGGAATAGATTTCAATTCCATGGTGGTTTTCACAAATTGGTCTAAATTATTTTATAAGTTATTGATACAATCCCTCCAACTCTCTTTATGATTAACAGGTGAATTATGTTAAGATTGTTCCAGAGTTTCCTAGAACAGCTTCTAACAAGTTACTGAGAAGGGTTCTGAGGGACCAAATGAAGCATGAGCTCTCAACTTGGAGTAAAATTTAATGTGAACATCATCAATTTGGTCATGCATAAAAATATCAATAAGTTCATTCACGTGAGGTGAATTTTGAAAATTGAGATGGTTGAATAAGTGAAAATATGTAAATAGAATATGAAATGGTTGGGAATGTGTTACATGCTGATGGAAATCTGCGGTAAAATCTGACTATAGGCATATTGCCTTGTAAAGTCTGACTAGAATATGGTTAGAGCTGCAGATGTATTAGGTGTAGGCCGATTGTAGAATAGTCTATATTGGGATTTGGGAAATGCATTTGTGTTCATTTGGAAACAATTTATTTAATTTTTTATTGGAATTTTTTTTTGCCGAAAATATACTAAAATATATTTGTATTTTGAAAAAAGTTTTGAAAAATTGAAATTTTAGAAAGTTATAACTAAAACAAAAAATTAACTTATAAGTTAGTTTCATTATTAAAAGAGTCATTTGTTACATTTTTCTATTGTTTGCAGAATAGTCTATAATCTATATTGAGATTTGGGAAATGAAATCACTTGCTGACAATGGTGAAACTAGATACCTGTTCCTAGCGTTGTGTTAAAGGGTCCTTTGAGTAGTAATGTGTCATGTGGATAGTATTTTGACTATTTTCACACAAGTTTGAATATATATAAACAGTACCATGTATTTGGCGAAAGATGCCAAACAAGGCCAAAATGGCCACATACCACTATTTGGGAAAATATGTATGAATCTACCACTATTTGCGAAATATTTAGCAATCTACCACATTTTTGAAACTCGAGTTTGTTGTATAACTCAAGTTCTAGAAACTTGAGTTCTTTGAAAAAATAGCCTTTTAATTTGCCGTGCTATTTTTTATGGAACTCGAGTACATGGAAAACTCGAGTTTCCAATTAGTGGTAGATTCCTACATATTTCAGAAATAGTGGTAGATTGCAAAATATTTTCAAAAACAGTGGTATTTGACCATTTTAGCCTACCAAACAAACAAGAGATAGGAACAAAGAAACCTAGAAATGAAAAAGGGACACAATTACACATGCATGATTAGATTACACCATCCTTGTCTCCTTGATATAAAAATGGTCTGGTGTAAATTGTTTGCAGAATAGCCCATTGAAACTCTCTCTAAAAAAAAAAAAAGCCTATTGAATATTTGTAAAAAAATAAATAATAAATATATAAAAATCACTTGTTAAGAATATGGATATAGTGTGGTATTAAACCTTAAACAACAGTTAAAAACACTACAAGAGTTAGGTCCTTTTGTAGTGATAATCTGGTTATGTAATGTCTTATAAATCGGTTTAAATCACTGGTATATATACTTTCATGTGTTCTATTAAATATTACTGTTTCTCAAAAAAAGAAAAAGAAAAAAAATCTGTATTTAGTATTTTAAAAAAAAAAAAAAAACAAAGGGAAGAAGAAAGGACCTCTATATAGAATGAATTGTGAGGATGGTATTTTCAGAAAATTGATTGTAAATATGAATAGGGAATTGTAAAAGGATCTCACAAAAAAACAAACAATAAGACAAAAAATCTAAATAGAAAAATGAGACACAATTACACATATAATAAATAACAAGAATTTATATGGTTTGATCTTCGGCCTACGTCACAATAAAGAGGAGAGAATTTCACTTAAAAAAACAGAAAGTCACTCTCACACATGGGCGGCTGTACATGTTCACCCCCCCCCCCCCCCCCCCCCCCCCCAACTAAAATTGGAAAAACGGATTTTATATATATATATATATATATATAAAATATTTTATTACCGGTTTAATTTACCCTTAAAAATATTTGTGCACACCCTGATCATATATCAACCCAACCCAAAACCAAACAATAAAACAAATCACAGATCTCTCTCTCATATGATCTAATTCTCATGATTCTCATCTCACCTCTCTTCTCTATTTAACTATCTTGGTATCTCCGACTCTAAGAGTAAAAAATGAGTGTTTGTGAGTATCTTTCTCTTTATTATAAATTTATATTATATGTTTGTGAGTGTATGTATGATATTGAATGTGTGCATTAATTTTCATATTTTTGTTATAATGTTATTTGTGTGAATTGTGGTATGTGTGAATCTGTGAGTGTATTATATAAATATAATATAATTTTATATAATTTAATAATTAGGAAATACAAAGGGTTTGTTACATTTACATGTGTGTGTATTGTTATCATGTTATAATAACTTTTTGTTATAAAGTTAGTGACCAAAAAAAAAAAAAAAAAAAAAAAATATATATATATATATATATAAAGTTAGTGTTTATTTTTTTGAAAAGTTAATAATTATTCAAGCATTTAATTGTTTAAAAAGACACTAAGTGAACTATCATAGATAATGATAAGTGCATAAAAACAAAAATGTTATATAAACTTAACAAAAAAAATAGTCACATCTACCCACTTTGATAATAGATAATGACAAGTGATAACGAACTATCATGTAACGATTTCAAAATATAAAAACTTGTAAAACTATAGAAGCAAATTGTAAAACTTCATGTGTTTTTTTTCTTCGATAACTGAATATATTCAAGCTCTCTTTTTATTAAATTTTGTTTAATTTAAGTTTTTTATGACCCCCCTTGTGAAAAAAAATATTGGAGCCGCATTGCTCTCACAAAATCAAACCTGAAACAATATACTATAAAATAAAATTGGGTCAAGTTATGGTTATATCAAGTTGCTATATTCTTTTTGTAATAAGTGGTCTCCTTAATTAAAGATTTGGTTAAATTACATAATTTTCCTATAATTTGGGTTGCTTTCAAATTCAATCTTAAATTAAAAATTTTTATTATTAAAACAACAAAATCTTTTAAATTATTTTAAGTCACACTCATAATAAGAATACATTGCCTAAAACTAATAAACATTCACATTATAAGTTGTACTTTTCTAATAATAATAGTTACTATGTGGCTCACTATTAGTAGTAGTTTTTTTTTTTTTTTTTTTTTTTTTTTGGAGAGAGTTTCAACTTATGGGGTCCACTCTTAATGATAGTTTTTTATCATCAGACTAAGACACCAATCGGTTTTTGGTGTAGGCGGGAATTGAACCCTAGATCTCTTATTCAACCATCCAGAATTTACCAATTGAGCTATTATTTTAAGCCCTTTGCATCTGCTTAACACTAAAATATACAATCTAAAATTATCTTACACAAATAACAAAATTATGAAGTCTTGGCAGATGAGAGTCGTCTATGGAAAAAGTCCACTTTAAAATGGGGAGCATTTTGTGCTTTGACGTTTCATGTTTTTAGGGGTTTTTTCCATAATGATTCTGCATTTGGTGGGTACTACTCTGTGTTAATATGTGTGTGTGAGCATAACTATATAATAAACATAAGACTGATATATTCGCAAAGATTTTCTAATTTATTATACCATTATAGCATACAAATAGGCAGTTTAGGGTACTGTTTGAACTTAAGCCACAATCTTATGATTCAGAGATCTAAGGTTTTCACTCCAACAATCCACAGAACGTAAAAGTTTTTTCTATCAATATTGTATTTCAGCTGAGAAAAATAATTTATGTAATTTAAACGCAAATGTGTATAGTCTTGTATGTAGGAATTATCACCGCTTATCATGCTTAGTGTCCATTGTTTATTCCTCCCATTATAACGTTAGGCTTGCAGGTAGTGTTCAAAACTCGTATTTACCACTGCAATGTTGATACTGCTGGCAATTTGATTATAGACATCTTAAACGATAGTTGGAGTCCAGCTCTAATAATCACTAAGGTGCTACTTATGACCAATGAGAAATCTCAGAATGTTGGGTTAATTGGTGGTTATTGTTGTTGTTTACTGGGGAAAAGCAGCTGTAACTATAGAAGACACTGTCTGGTGGCATGTCCCAATTAATTAGTCGTCGGAGTAGTGGACTAGCAAGCTGAATAATATTGATGCGTCAAAAGTATCATATGATGTGTACGTACTACATGATACATTATAGTGCAAAAGAAAACATTTTTGTGAAGTTACATATTCAAGAATTATATTTGTGCTTCTGTTTTTGCTCCAATAAGCCATAAGACTATTCTGCAAATGAAGACATAAACTAGTGTTTTTCTTAAGTGCCTATACTATTATCAAAATTGTGGGCAAAGCTCTACTTTTTGAGTTGTTTGAACTGTCTTGGACTTACCTTGACAACAAAATATGCAAACCATTTTGTCATGTTATTATTAAGTTACCTAATTCTTTCAGTTTCTTTCGTTGAAGGTGTCGGCCCATTATCAAGACCTGCATGTTACACTTTCCTGAAATTATATATTGCATTCAGTGTGCTACTTGTCCTCTCATTTAAGAATAACCTAATAGGTCTCATATATAGGTGTCGTAAATGGGATAAAGATATCTTTATGTAAGGAATGGCAACGAGGCAGGTGTCCTATTCCCTGCCCCACTTCCACTTCATGGTGGGTTTTTTTATTTTTTATTTTATTTTTATTTTTATCCTGTTCCAGCGGGTGCTGTGGGTACCCATCTCGTCACGCCCATACATATATATATATATATATATATATTTATATATAATATATATGATTTATTAAAAGTTTATTTTGAACGCAATAAAGTAAAACTCATAAAACAATTTTATTTATTTATTATTATTTTTGGTAAGAGGGCTTGAATATTAAAACCAGAAAGGAGGAACAGAGTTAGCAGGAAAGCGCGCCTATTCAAATACAAGCTAGAATAATCGAAATCTAAACAGCTAGCAATGTCCACAGGGGGACTATCAAATAAACAAAAGTCTTCATTTTGTTGAGTTCCCCCCTTCTTGCAAGTAGTTCAGCATATTTATTAGTTTTTCTGTAACAATGGCTAAATTTGACCCGGGAAATTTGGGTAGCCAGTTGCCTGCAGTCATCCAAAATAGAAAAAATATCCAAAATAGAAATAATATTATTATTAGCTTTATTTGGATTAGAAATCACATATAACTCTTTTTTTTTTGGTAGAAAAAGGAATAGCATTAAAACTAAGGAGCAAAACCAGGAACTACACAATGTCTGCTACTATACAGACCACGGCTATCAGCCTCTAGAATAGGAATAAGGTCCACAGGCGGACCATTCCATAAAACAAAATTTGAATCTAAGTTTAGTCCGAAACTAGCAAGCCAGTCAGCACTTTTGTTTGCTTCCCTGTAGACATGAGATATAGAAGCTTGAGGGATTTGGTTCATCAAGAGCTTACAGTCATCCAATATTGAAGACACAATAGTGTTAGCTGCAGATTGATGAGAAATTGCATCCACTATGGCACTTGCATCTAGCTCAATAGCCACGGCTTGGACATTCAACTGCCGACATAAGAGAAGGCCATCCCGCAACGCCCATAACTCAGCAGTGAAGCTGTTTGCTATGCCAATCCTTCTAGAAAACCCCCCAATCCAGCTACCATACTCATCATGCAGAACACCTCCACCACCAGCTAAGCCCGGATTCCCCAAAACTGACCCATCAGTGTTTAATTTCAACCAGCCACTACAAGGTTTTTCCTAGCGCACCTGATTCAAGATTTTCCCTTTTGTCACCAGCAGCTTGCTCGCACAGTGAAAGTATTCTAATGCTTGGTAAAAGATGTCTTTGGCAATACTAGACTTTAAATTCTTGTTCTCAAAAACCAGCTGGTTCCTACCCTTCCAAATAGTCCAAATAGCAAACATAAAAATCTGGTTCCAAGGAGCTTGACCTGAACTTCGAACTCCTTTATCCTTACAATTAGACATGAGCCAATCTTGCATGTTAGCCGAGAAGAACCTTGTGTCCAAGCAGCTGATTCCTAACTGATGCTAAATAGTCTTGAGGACATGGCAGTCCCGAAGGGCATGAATGATGGATTCTGGCCTATTATGGCAGTGGGGACAAATATTATCAACTTGCAGCCCCCTGGCTTGTAAACAATCTCTTACCCCTATACTGTGGTGCATGCACTTCCAAATGAAAGTTTTAATTCTCGGCAAGGTATCTAGCTTCCAAATCCACTTCCCTTGGAAGGCCGGTTCAGGGAGAGGTTCACTAGCAAGGAGATAAGCACTACTAAGATCAAAAGAACCTTTGGGAGAAAGTTTCCAAGCTAATTTGTCCTGATTTCTTGCAACACACGAGAAAGGGGTAGCTTGAATTACTCTTTTAACATCATCAGGAATCTCTATTTGCAGCAAATTCCAATTCCATCCTTCCAAGCTAGCAACATCCTTCACTTCTAACAAATTAGACTCGGTGGTTAGGGGGCCTTGGATGATATTTCTTAAGATGCCGGCCTTAGACCAATTGTCATGCCAGAAGCTGAGGTTGCTGTTATACCCCGGAACCCAAGTAATTCCTTTCTTGAAAACAGGTTCCCCTTTCTTCATACTCCTCCAAGTTCGAGAGCAAGGCAGCCTAGCTTCATCTCTGGAATTTAAACGCCGATTAGTACAATATTTCAGCCTTAACACTTTGGCCCATTGAGAATCTTTCTCCGTATGAAACCTCCAATTTAATTTAGCAAGAAGAGCCGTGTTCCTTCCTTTTGCAGCTTGGATACTCAACCCACCTACATCCTTAGGGGTAGTGACCTTTTTCCATCCCACCCAGTGCATACTCTTCTTATTAGTTGAGGAGTTCCACAAGAAGTTTTGGTTTACTTGGTCTATGCCTTCTAAAAACTTCCCTGGGAGCTGGTTGCATTGCATAACATAAGCTGGGATGGTAGAAGTGGCTGCTTGGATCAGAACTGACCTCCCGGCCATGGAGAGGAGATTTGCTTTCCATCCTGCAAGTTTCTTTTTCACCCTTTCCAACACAAAGTTAAAATCCTGACTTGATGCACCATTATGCTTAATGGGAAAGCCAAGGTATTTCCCTAGATTAGGGGTAGACTGAAAACCGAGGATGTCACTCAAGGCTTCTCTATCACTACGGTCCACATTGGGAGCAAAGAAAACCCTGGATTTAGCTTCACTTATGGTTTGACCGGATTGGCTACAAAAGTCATCCAACACTTCTCTAATTACAAGACAATTTTCCATATTTGCCTTGGCAAAGAGGACAAGATCGTCTGCAAAAAATAGATGCGAGAAAGTTGGCCCTCTTCGGGAAGCTTTAATAGGAATCCAAGACTTGTCATCACACCTTTCTTGGATTAGTTGCCCCAAATAGTCCATACACATGATGAAGATATACGGAGATAACGGATCGCCTTGCCTAATCCCTCTAGTAGGATGAAAAGGCTCTAGAGCACCTCCATTAAAGAGTAAAGAGGTGGAGACCGAAGTGATGCAGCTCATAATAAGATCAATTAAATTCCTTGGAAGATTAAACCGGATCAACATATCCCTAATGAAACTCCACTCCAATTTATCATAGGCTTTTTCTAAATCAATTTTCAAAGCCATATAACCTCCTTTGCCCTTAGCTTTACCCATAGTGTGGATCAATTCTTGAACAATAATAGCATTATCCACTCCTCTTCTTCCCGGAACAAAAGCCGACTGACAAGGACCTATTAATTTATCCAAATAAGGTCTCAACCTCCCCACTATGATTTTAGTAATGATTTTGTAAACCGAATTGCATAAGCTAATAGGTCTATAGTTACTAATGGATTCCGGGCTTTGGATCTTAGGAATAAGGACAATACTTGTGTTATTTAAATAGTCTGGAATTTTTCTGCATAGGAAAGCCTTCCTAATCTCCTCTTTAACAGAATCCCCCACTGTGGACCAGAATCTCTTTAACAGAAGGTATTATTCAACTAATAAGAACCCAAAAACAAAGAATGTCGTGCTCTCTAAAGGGAAGAGGAAGCCGTGCTCTCTCAAGGGAAGAGGAAGCTGAACTATTGAGAAGCAAGAAGAAGGTAAAGGATGTCAATCATGCTGATTTCAGAGAAGGGGCCAACGAGAATGGATCTTACCCACAGAATAACAATGCTTGGGCTTCACCCAACAAGTCTTTCAAGGAAAAATTGGTAGGAGAAATACCAGGAGCCTATGCTCAAGCCTTCGATTTTTACGATCAAATGGAGGATGATGTTGACTCCGATGAAGAAGTTTCTGGTTTACGCGAAGGTTTAGCGGCAATAAAGCTATCTAAGGAAACTAAACTACGTATAAGGGGGTCGTGGTCGAAAGCTCTGATTGTCAAGCTTTATGGAAGGAAAATAGGTTTTACCTACATTCAAAACAAACTCCAGCAACTGTGGAAACCCAATGGGAGACTAGACTGTGTGGACCTTGGAAATAAGTTTTTCTTAACAAGGTTCTCAATGAAGGAAGACTTGGATGCAGTTTTGAGGAAAGGGCCATGGTTCATAGGAGAGCATTATTTATCTATTAGGCCATGGGAACCGTTTTTCAATCCGAATGCAGCTAACGTGTCATCAATAGCTGTTTGGGTTAGATTACATCGTTTGCCTATTGAACTTTATGAGGCAGAAGTTCTTAAACAGATCGGGGAAGCCATTGGGAAAGTTTTGAGAGTCGATACTCATACCGCCATGGAAGCTCGGGGTAAGTATGCGAGGTTATGCATTCAGGTAGATGCGAATAAACCGCTAATCAATACTGTGCTCATTGGGAAATTTGAGCAAACAGTGGTGTACGAGGGCATCAACAAGCTCTGTTTCGTATGCGGCAGGATTGGACACAAAAAGGAAGCGTGTCCATATTCAGTCCGGTGTACTGAGCCATCACCGGAGAAAGATGTGTCGCCGGAGAAGGAGTTGGCTGGTACTAAAGCACAAAGTACTAGCCCACGAAGAATGCATGATATTGGCTGGCACGGGGTTGGCAGTGACGTGGCTGAGAGTAGTGGAACGGCGCAAGATGAGGACAAGTTTGGATCGTGGATGCTGGTTACACGTAGGAGAGCAAGACCAAATGGGACCACAAAGGGGATGGTACAGCCGGACCCCACGAAATCAAGACAGAGCGCAAAACAGAAAGATTCCTTGGCAAGGAATAAGGCCAGCAACGGGAATAACGTATGGAAGGAGAATCCTGAGGTGGGCTTTGCTTACAAATCTACGTTGGATATGGTTGGGCAGGACTTATTGTCATTGGGCCCGAATCTGAAGTTTGGGGGTGGAACTAACAAGGCTGGGCTTCCTCCTAAAGCCCAAGATAACCATTCAGTGAAGGCAAAAAAAGCCTTGGCCAGAAGTAGGGCTTCAGTCCATTTGAATACAGAAGCTGCTAGTAGCAGCAGGACGCCTCTCGCAGAAACACAAGTAGCGACTCTTCTCGGCAACAATGGAGGAGATGCAAGCTCGCTGTTCCAATTTTCAGCAGCAGCGCACACCGATCCGGGTATGCTTTGCAAAGACGAGGTGGTGAGGAATCATCAAGGTGAGCTGGGCATTCAAAATCAAGGAAAGATCAATCATCCAAGCCCGTCGGTGGACGGTAACAGAATCCTTGAGGTGGCCGACAACTGTGTTGGGGTGGTTACTTCAAAATCTGGAGGAGGATTGGAATCCAATTGCTCTTTAGATGGAATCATTGAAGAGAAGGATGAAGAAGCTAGTATGGGTGGTCCGGACGATCCTTGTAGAAGGGAGGATGGCGAAAAGAAGGGAGAAGATAGGATGGAGTTTGAGGATGAAGGAGGCTCCGACTTTTCCTCTTGAGTTGGTTTTATTTTCTTTCCTCTCTGTTTTTATGAATATAATAATTTGGAATAGCCGGGGCGTGCTGAAGCCCAAATTTCAGCATCATGTAAGAGAGCTAGCTCGAAATCATAATCCGGCTTTGTTAGTGATTATGGAGACCAAGCTTGGTGGAGCTCGTGCAAAGGAAATATCAGATAGACTTCCTTTTGATGGCGCCATCCATACCGAAACAATTGGGTACGTAGGAGGCCTTTGGCTGCTCTGGAATGCTGATATTGTGGAGGTGATTCATTTGGCAGATACAGAGCAAGAAATCCATGTGGAAGTGAAGGTACTTGCTACTAAACTCTCTTGGATTTTTTCTGCTGTTTATGCTAGTCCTAGGATTGCTTAGAGAAATACTTTGTGGGAAAATTTAATTAAAGTAGCCGATCTTCATAATAAACCATGGGTAATAGCTGGGGATTTTAATGAACCCCTGTTGGATGAAGATAAGTTTGGAGGAAGGCCTGTTAGCATTCATAGATCACTGTTATTCAAAGATTGTCTTGATAAGTGCAATATGGTGGATTTGGGATTCTCGGGGCCCAGATACACGTGGAGTAATAGAAGGGATTTAAATAACCTCATTCAAGAGAGAATAGATAGGTTTTTTATGAATCCTAGTTGGTGCCTCTTGTATCCTGAAGCTAGGGTCTCCCACCTTACTCGTTGTCATTCCGACCATTGTCCCGTACTCCTTGAAACTGTCCCTAGACAGACCAATTTTCTCAATAGGCCTTTTAGATTCCAAAGCTTCTGGTTGTCCGACCCTTCTTTTCCTCAAGTGGTGACTAAGGCTTGGAATCAGGATGATAATCTTTCAACTTCTATTGATAGATTCACAACTGATGCTATGATATGGAATAAAAATCAGTTTGGAAATATATTTGAGAAGAAAAGAAGATTAATGGCTAGGCTTAATGGAATCCAGCGGGTTTTAGCTTCCAACCCCCAATCTTCCCTCATAGATTTGGAAAACCAGCTTCTTAGAGATCTGGATATAGTGCTGAATCAAGAGGTGGAGTTGTGGGCCTTAAAGTCTAGAATTAATTGGATGGTGTTGGGTGATCGTAACACCTCTTTCTATCATGTTTCTGCCCTTGCTAGGAGGAAAAGGAACACTATTTGCATGGTTAAAAACGAGGTAGGGGACTGGCTAACGGAGGAAAGAGAAGTTATGAACCATTTTAGAGAGGGGTTTATAAGGCTGTATACTACCAGCCAAGACAAGGCTGGTTGGAATCATAACCTCCGGCAGGGGTGGCAAAGTAGTCTCACGGAGGAGGAGAAGCACAGTTTAGACCAGCCGGTGATAGATGCTGAAATCACATATAACAGCTTTTGCATCAGCTTAACTTCAATAGCTGGAAAATTTCTATTGATGCACAGCATGAGCCCATCATGCAACGCCCAAACTCGTAAAACATTAATAAAAAAAACAAGTTTTAGCATTATAAAACCTTCTCAAACCTTCTCAAAGTATAACAATACAACAATTAAAAAATATAAACAACGAAAATATTAAAACATAAAAGTATAAATTCAATAATACAATATAAAAAAACATCATAAATTTAAAGCTAATAGATTAAAAACACATATGTATATCTTATAAAAAGCCTATAAAAACATTTTTTAATTATTTAAATATAAACGGAGTGGGTGCGGGGGAAAATATTAACCTCCATCCCTGCCCCATTTGTTATGCAGGGCGGATAAAACCCGTCCATCCAGGGCGGGTGAGGCGGGTACCCACAGGTGCGGCTTTAAATTGCTATCCCCAAACTCACTGAGAGAAACTTGGACATTGGACAGTTGTGTAAAGAATTAAAAAAATTCTAAGATCACATAATATGTCACAACTGTTCACGTCGTGGTAGACTGTACGTAAGGGAGAAAAAATGGGTCCATGTGAAAGTGATAGGTAGTTAGTCACAGTTTGACATGTAAGATAGTTGTGGTAAAAATTATGGCATTTTATGTGGTCCTACGTACTCATAAAGAATTATTTTGTCACATGGGCATGGAAGTTTGAATGGAGCCGGCCTCTAGTCCAATACTCTGACATGGTACTAGACAAAAATGGCGTTGCTACATTGGGTTCTGATCCTTCGATTTTCACTTTCATAGAATATTGACATCACAAGTATTGTGTGATCTCTTTCTCTCTCTGTACAATCCCCCTCCCCCTTCTTATTCCAGTAATGTCTACAGTATTTGAGAATGCGTAATTTCCTATCTGATATCTTGGCCTCTGGCTGAATTTAGAAAATTACTATATACTGTTCTTTACATTGAAAACAAAATCTAATTCAAAGACTCATCTTTCCACCTGTGTCGAATTGCCTGGAGTGCGTTGTGTATGCCACAATCAATTGCAACGTAGGATAGACTGTTCTTGATATGTTATAAGTAATTACTTGTTTAAATTGTTATCCGTGTAATCAGTCAATCATTGGAGAAATTTTTTTCCTCTTTATTATTATTTAAATTGGTAAGATTTTGATACTCCAAATTGTGCGGATCCTTTTAGTTGTTGAGTTTGTTGTGCGAGCATGCGTTGAGTCCATGTTTATTACTTAGGTATGTAAGAACTCCAAATATAATTTGATAGGTTATTTTGGATATACAAAGTCACAAACTACAACAACGACAACAGTGGCACTTAACGGGGTAGAATATACCTAGTGGAGAAGTAGGCCAAGGAAAAAAAAGTAGTGAAAAAGATGTCTCCCAATCATTAAAAAAATGTTAGGTGGGCATTGCCATGTGAATTATTGAGACATAGATGATAGACCCACTTCTCGTTTGGCTTGGATATGGACACACTGATTCTCTGTCCCAGTCATGGGAGCTTTCTTTCTATAAAAGATCTTACTTTTTATTTAACATGGTGTTTACACTGACACAACTCTCCCCCCAACCAAACAAAAATAAAAAGGCCCAACTTCGTGAGTACTCCACCAACACGATTGAGTTTTGGAGAGTAGTTGGTGTATAAGGAAATTTGGAAGGTTCGCTGCCATATATAACACGTGCACCAACCTCACCTACACAATTCTTCTTACGTTACAACTATTTTACTACTAGTCTACAACAACGTTGTCACTTACCAGTTACCACAGATCAAGAGAGAGATAGAGAGACAAAGATGAGGAAGAGCATAAGCGAAGTCGGAGTGGAGGACTTTGTGAAGGCAGGGCTAACCATAGAGGAGGCCAAAGAATTCCAAAGGGTACTCAAAGAAGCAGTTTTTGGAGCCAAAGGGTCTGACCCAAGAGAGGTTTGGCGATCACTGGTGGCTCAAAGGGTGCTAAAGTCATGGCACCCACATGCGCTGCATCAGCTAGTCTACTACTCGGTCTATGCCAATTGGGACTCCCTCACCAATGGTCCTCCTCTCTACTGGTTCCCTTCTCTGTATGGTTTTGCTCTTTGTCTTTGATTTCTTTCACTCAGTTCTATCCCTCTCTAATTAGCAATTACCTACTACTTTCACTGATTCATTGCATTGTTTTCTCCGTTGTTATTTAGTCCTTATAGTTCTGCATATTCTTACAGTTGGACCTGCAGTTTTTGTCTTTTCTATTTATCTGCCTAGTTATAAAGAGATTATCCTTTTTGGTAGTTGTTTGCCACGTCTTTGTGAAAAAACTGATTGAGACCCTTCATCTAACAGATCCCAATAATGTATTTGATTTGGTAGTAACGACAAATATCACCTTTTTTTTTTTTTTTTTTTTTTTTTTTTGGAGAAATAAACTATCACTTATCCAAAAAGTAACTGTCAAGAAACAGTAAATTAAATCATTCAATTATTATTGAAACACTCTCAGAGTCCCCCTTAATATGTGGGATCCTATCAACATTTGAGATTTATTAATTTTTTAAATAGAGGTAGAGGGGAAACATTGTTCTAATTCAAAACCGCATTCTGTCATATCATAATAAACTACCATTTTACCCAAAAGTTTAATACCAACAAATGGTTAAAATCATGCAGTAAAATGCACCATTTTTCTTTTTTGACATATTTGGAATTCATATCTTCGATTTGGACTCTAGAAACTTGTGTAGGTGATGTATTTATAACATGTAAAACAGTGAAAGTGTAGTTGAAAATGATTTTTTTGTTCATATATGTGAATGTGAAGTTTAGGTGGCCTGGCCCTACAGATTTTGGTGGTTTTTGTGTGCAATGATCAAGGACACGTATACTTTGCCAAAAGAAAAAAGGAAAAAAAAGAATTCTACAGCTCCAAGATGTTATTGAAGTTGGGTTGTCAATTTACTACCACTTATATGCTGCTAGTAGTGAGTAACTTGGCGGGTGTGTGTAATTTGGAGAAGTAGTTTTTATTGGATGGTTCTTTTCAAACTCTGCTTGCATGAAAACATGCTTGGCCAATGTTCTAAGATGTAATCACTTCAAGTCTCTAGATGAGTGGAATTGTGGAGATATGGAATATGATATCAGTTATACTGGGAGTACAAAGTAAAGTACCTTGCTACTATTTGATCACAGGGTTTAAAAAGAAATCAATGAACTTGACTAATCCAATCTCTCTTTCAATGATTCTGTTAGGAGTTTAGCTTATTCGACCATGTTTCTTTCCATGTTTTCTGGATCAATGTTATAGGCATTAGTAATGTTTATTCTCCGGTTAGCTGCAATTGTTAACAAATGTAAGTATGTAACCAGCATTAACATTGCACTGCTGCTGTACTCTTTAACTAAACTTAATACAATTATCTATGATTGATGGTTGTATCATTAGTTGCAGAAACTTATATACATTTTGTTGCAGAAAATTAATAGTGTGTGCATTCCAATTATTAGCTCAATTTTATTGTGTTGTAATGACTTTGAGGTTGCATTTTTTGATATATTCAAAGAGTAAATGTTCAGATTTTTACTCCTAGCTGATCTCTTCTCGCTCTGTTTGTTAGAGATCAGTCTAAACATACAAACTTGGGACGTTTGATGGAAAAGTATGGTTCAAAGCTATTAGAAACATCATACAAGGATCCTATTACAAATTTCAGCCACTTTCAGAACTTCTCTGCTCAGCATCCTGAGGTATATTATGCTTTTTGTGCCTTCATTTGCTAGGTAAATGCTAGTTTTGATGCAAAGTAGTATTTCAACTTAGTTATGTAAATGTCAATGAATTTCAGGCTTACTGGTCTATTGTTCTAAAAGAGCTTTCAGTTTCATTTCATGAGGCCCCAAAGTACATTTTAGATACTTCCAACAAATCGAAACAAGGGGGAACATGGTTTCCAGGTTCAGTTTTGAATATTGCTGAGTGTTGTTTGCTACCTAGAACTCATCCAAGAAAAGAAGATGACAGTGTGGCTGTTGTGTGGAGGGATGAAGGCTGTGATGATTCCAATATTAATCACATGACACTGAAAGAACTTCGAGAACGAGTAATGTATGCTCTCAGTTGATTATGCTTATCCCCAATTGAGTGTGTTAAAGTGTGGTGCACATTATAACTACTGTGTCTGAGTGAACATTATAACTACTCTCTCTCTCTCTCTCTCTCTCTCTCTCTCTGGGTCAATGCAAATGGGATATATTAGGGATACTGCCTTTATCTCATAGATTGTGATTCTTTGCAACTATGCACTTTTTGGGAATCTAATGGTGTTGTGGTTGTGTTTGTGAGTTTTTTTTTTTTTTTTTTTTTTTTTTTTTTTTTTTTTTGGGTCTTTAAAGAATGGTAGCCCTCCACATTGAAATGCAAGGTTGAGTTATAAAGTGTACTTGGCTCTTTATTTTTCAATTCTTCAACCGAAGACAGATGCATATATTAAGAGTATTTTGAAATGATTTACAGGTTGGTGGCAAATGCACTGGATGCAGTATTTTCAAAGGGTGATGCAATTGCAATTGATATGCCAATGACAATCAATGCAGTTATCATATATTTGGCAATTATACTAGCGGGATTTATTGTTGTATCAATAGCTGACAGTTTTGCAGCAAAGGAAATTGCAACTCGTTTGCGTGTGTCAAAAGCAAAGGGTATCTTCACTCAGGTGATCATTCAATTTCATAAAATATCTGTCAGATTAAAAATGTGGGATTACTTTAGTACTCAAACCAATTTGGCCCAATCTGTTATGATATGTGAAGTGATAGCAATTGTACTTGTGTCATCAGATGTTAGAATCAGTAATTAGCAAGGTTGTTTGTTTGATTGTGTTCCTTGTCTAGTTAACCCCATAAATAAATAAGTGCTCAAAGCTGCAAAAATAATGGCCTGACCATTCAGTCTTTTGCAAAAATGGTCTGACCATTAGATTGGCTCATCATACATGTTGATTGTACTTCATACAATCATCCATATAATGCTGCATTTTATCGATGGTATTTTTGGTTGTTTAGATTTCTGCATTCTGCCTGGCTCAAATCATATCAGCATGAGTGGATTACCAAATTTTACTTTTATAAGTATTTATCATTTATTTCTGCTCCTTCCTCCTTTCCTATTTCTCTCTTTGCCTAGTTGTCGTAATAGTTTCATCTTTTGCTGTGATCTCTGTCCACTTCTGAATATGAACAAATCCAGCTGTTACCAGTTGTATAGTTAATATGTATCTTCCTTATGGTGTTAGCAGTACATTAATCAATAGTTTCTAGAAGCACATCTCTAAACCATCCAGCCATAATTCCCTGCTGGCAATCTTACTGAAAAATTAATTTCCACTTTTTGTATTAATTAGATAGAATCTTTTGATGGTTCTTCCTACGTTCCCGCATGTTTCAAACTATTTTGTGGTAATTTTTAAATGTCAAGTTCATACATTTATGATGTTAAACTGTCTAGTTCTGCTTACATCTCAGTTTGGTTTTTCCCTCCCCAAGCTGGTAGGTATAAGCAAGGTAGTTTAGTTTGAAAAGCAAGGAAAATTGTGTCTTTCACAAGTAGTTAATTCTTGGAGAGGCTGTTATAAGCTTACAACTATTTTAGTATATTGGATGAGGCTTTGGACTTAAAGGTCAAAGAAAGTTGTGGAGCTCTATTAGTTTCTATCATGGAACAACTTACTGTTGCTTTTCAGAATTGTTAATGCAACCTGTATTTGAATTCTCTCCCTTTTCTATGTTCATAAACATGTGGATGTACCATGAATATTCATTGAGTTGGTTCATATTTACATTTTTGAGTTCATTTCTATGTTCATATGCATGTGAGTGTACCACAAATTCTGTCCCTCAGGGGTTTAGGCTTGTACAAGCCCACAAATAAGCTAAAGTAATATATCAATTTTGAACTAATTTTTATATGTTTCAGTTTACATAGTTCCTTGTTTAGAAAATTGATTCCTGTTCTCAATTTGAATTCAGGATTTTATATTAAGAGGAGGCAGGAAGTTTCCTTTGTACAGGTAAAGACTGCCATTGTATAGTTAAGATAGATGAGAGCAACTTCCTTCTCTGTGTCAGGTGGTAGAACTAAAGTAACAAGCCATGTGTGTGAATGATGGATTCACCCTACCTGAGCCTTATAAAATGCTAGTTTTTGTGCAAAAGCCAAAAGCCAAATGCCAAATGCCAAGCACCAATTTCCTTTTTACCATGTTGATTGGAGACTGGACAGGTTAATAGTACACTTTTTGTATCATCATGGCTATTCTTCTTTCTCCTTGCAGTCGAGTTGTTGAAGCTGCTCCTTATAAAGCTATAGTGCTCCCTGTTATTGGTAATGATGTGGGCATTCAGTTAAGAGAACAGGATTTGTCGTGGAAAGAATTTCTTTCTAGTGCCAATCACCATCCGAGGTATGCGTACAGCAATGGAGTCAAATTAGTTCAACAAATTACTTAATGAAATTAAAGTTCCACCTTTGTATCATCATGAAAAAATGTCCAAAGAATTAATTACTGTAATGACATTCTCTTCTTGGCAGATCAAATAATTATATTCCAGTCTATCAACCAGTGGAATCCGTGATTAATATACTTTTTTCATCTGGAACCACAGGTATATAAGTTGTTCCCGCACATATCTATTTCTTAGCTTGGATATGAAATGCTTTTATCATAAATGTCTAGTTCCTTTCTTGGCCTTCATCAGGAGAACCAAAAGCTATTCCATGGACACAGCTTTCACCAATTCGATGTGCTGCTGATTCATGGGCTCACATTGATGTTCAAGTTGGAGATGTTTTCTGCTGGCCCACAAATTTGGGATGGGTGATGGGACCGATCTTACTCTACTCTTGCTTTCTATCTGGTGCAACTCTTGCACTCTATCATGGATCACCTCTTGGCCATGGCTTTGGAAAATTTGTTCAGGTAACACCTCCAACACTTTTTCTCGGCCTGAAGGATAATAGATTAATATACTTTCTTAGTATTTGATTTTACTTAAATCAATCAGAAAGAATTATTATGAGGCAAACAATGGAAGCCAGCTGGAGAATGGAAATCCAACCCAGGGTAATTGGCTTTGGAAGAAACAGACTTATGTAGCCCTCTAAAGATCTTATAAAATACCATCAAAGTTGTGGTTGCTTAGATTTATTTATTTTTTGTGAATTGTTGGTTAGTGGTGGAAAAAGGCAAATATTCCCCCGGACTTTTTTGAAAAGAAAAACATTATTTAGATGAGTTGTAGTATAAACAATAAGGAACTCCAGGAATACTGAACTTCTTTATACAAGCATAGCAGTATACCAAAGAGATCTAAGCTCAAATGACACGTCCTTCCTACTGTAAGAATGAGTTGCACGGTGAGATCATTAGTTCAAAAGCCACTGAGCGTGTGCTTGTGTGACTTACCAATTAAAAAATTCTCGTAATATTTTTTGCATTATAAGGGTTAGCACCCTCTGTCCAAATACCAACTTTATTTTGATTTTAATTTTGTTCAGGATGCAGGAGTGACTATTTTGGGTACAGTTCCCAGCATAGTAAAAGCTTGGAAGAATACAAAATGTATGAAAGGCTTAGATTGGACAAGGATAAAGTAATATCTCTTTGCACTTTAAAAAACTATGTTTGCATATAAATCGAAGGAAAAAGAACTTAGAAATGGATATGTGCAGATCATTTGGATCCACAGGGGAAGCATCCAATGTTGATGATGACCTTTGGCTTTCTTCACAATCTTATTACAACCCCATTATAGAATGTTGTGGTGGCACAGAACTTGCGTCATCTTATATCCAAGGATGTCCACTGCAGCCGCAAGCTTTTGGAACCTTTAGCACAGCATCAATGACAACAGGCTTTGTCATCCTTGATGAACATGGGATACCATATGTAAGAATATTTATTAGATGGTTTCTAGTTGAAAGTTAATTTTCCTTTTCTACTGTGTATTCTGTTATTTCAGTAACTGGTGATGGATAATTGCTGAACAATTGCAACAATGTCCATGATTATGAAAGAAAATGGATGTGGAGAAGCCAAGTCAAATGACTGATAAATGGATATATTTTATGTCTTTTACCTATATGACAGCATGATCAAGCTTGTGTTGGTGAAGTTGGTTTATTCCCCCTATACATGGGAGCAACTGAGAGATTGCTTAATGCCGATCATGATGAAGTTTATTTCAAGGGAATGCCAATGTACAAAGGAATGGTATGCATAAACCTGCCCCCCCTCCTTTTTCTTCAGAAATACTTGCATGCTAGTTTAAGTGATAGTCTGTGAGCAATGACATCATTTGTGGTGTCCTACATCTATGGTTCAAACCCCACCTCCCCCTCCCCCACAATCTACCTATCTCAAAAGAATACTTGCATACTCAGCTCTTTTTATGCCTAGTTTTTATATCATTTAGGTTGTACATACTTATACGGACATTTAGAAAGGAATATCTATTTGAGAATTTCGGTTGTCTCCTACTTAAAAAGCAGCCTGATTGGTGTTCTTTAGATTGTGATTGTGGCCCTGATTTTTTAGATAGTATCATGTGTGTTGATCTCACCCATAGGATAGGCAATTGCTGAACCACATAGGCATTGTTATCTTCTAGTTCTTCTGATGCATTGAGGACTGTAAATTAATTGCAAAAGCACCAATTTGTATCAATTCCAACATTTATCTACAATTTTTTAAAGGACAAAGTTAGGCTCCAAACATGCTTGGATTGGAGTAATCTTTTCCAACCCATTGCATGGTAGTTTGTAAGATTATTCATGTGTATTATTTAAACAAGTCATATGACTCATTAACAAATTCAAGTAATTAAAATCACACATGGATGCTCTCTTCAATCGCCACATAGTGGTTTGGAAAAAAATAACTCCAAACATGTTTGGAGCCAAAAAAATTTCTTTTTCAAGTTTGTTCCACAGAATTATTATTACTATATTGATTATTGTTTTATATTTGTTACCTAGAGAAGTATTAAATTTATATAAAATATTTCTCTTGGTGAGTATAACAAACATGTGATGGTTGTTGGCTTTGTATTCTATTATAACATGATATATATATTTGCATTGGCAGCACCTCAGGAGACATGGAGATATCATTAAGAGAACTGTTGGAGGATATTTCACTGTTCAGGGTAGGGCTGATGACACTATGAACATTGGAGGTATTAAGGTACCACATATTGCTCTTCCTGTGATTTGATCATTTGAGAATTACTCTAATATTTGTTGTGGACTAACCCGTGGAAGAAAACAAAGGTATAAATATTACATCAAACTAGATGTGGACTTGCATGATGTGGGAAAATATGAAATTATTTTGTAATGTGACATAATTATAATTTATTTTATGAAATTTGCTGAAGATACTAAATTAGGATTTTAAAACTAGGATTAGTTGTCTTTAGAGGTAGACTCATGTAATCAAAGAGGTATTCTTACACTTAAACAATCTTCTCTTCTGAATTTCTCCCTTTTTTCTCTTTCTTGATTGCATGCAAGTGTCACCCATCTATATACATTGACTCTCTCTTTCTCTCTCCAAATGCAATAATTTTTGCTAGTATTTTCTCCGTCTCCCTATCTCTACAAATGTATCTGACGCAGGACAAACAAAAACCACTCATTAGGAAAATTAAAGAACATGAAAAATAAAGATAGAGAACCTAGGAGTCAGCAGCACCAAGTAGCAAAAATGCTCTAGAAGTTAGCACCTAGGGTTGGCTACAGTTAGTACTAGACCATCAAGACAATTTCAAGAGAAATTTATATATCATAAAAATAATTCCCCTAAAAAATATGATTACATTATTGTGCTTATATTAGTTATATAATCTATTGAACCCTAATCCTAATTCTCATAGGAAACCTTGGTTCTAATTAACGTAGGAAACTTCATTCTAAATGACTTTGGAAATCCCAATTATTGAATTTTAAAAATAACCTAGTTAACTACTAAGACCTAAAGAAAATACAATTGGCTAATGAATATTACAATGGACTCCAAAATGAAACAAGACTAAATTAAAATAAATATTTTGTGCGCTTCTAGGATTAGCCTTTTCTATTTACTCCTCCTATTTCAATTACTCTTTTATTTGAATGTTTTGGATGTGTTTGGTTAATTTTGTTCTTTTTAAAAATGGTCCATGTTCTTCTAACTTGTGTCATAATGGGCAATATCTTCTTAGAGTTTTCTTTGTACAACTGAACTTTACTTAGGTGCTATCAAAGGCAAAAAAGATAGATTTGTAATAATCATTTACTCAAATAGTTGGGACGCGCATTCAAATGTGTAGTCAAGTAGATTTGTTTTGATAAACTCAAATTCACACTTTCAAAACAACTAATTATAACTAAAACTAAAATCAAATTAAAGCCATTAGAGGGAGAGAGAAGACCTATGATGGGGAATTATGAAACACAACACAAAAGCATCAAAACACATCAATCTAAAGTAGAGCTATAAAAAACACAAAAACTCCTAAACCCAAACAAGAACGATTAAAATATTCACCAAAAGAAAGAAAAACAGAGAGAGAGAGAGAGAGAGAGAGAGAGAGAGAGAGAGAGAGAGAGAGAGAGAGAGAGAGAGAGAGAGAGAGAGAGAGAGAGAAAGTAATCTCCTTTTTTTGTGGATGAATGTGAACTGAATGGGAATGAGAGAGATACAAAAGGGGTAATAGCAAATGAGAAAATGTTGCGCACAAACTGTTTTACACAAACTCTAAAAAACAATTGAAACTGTGACTTGAAGTCAAGATAAGTGGAAATCGTGACTTCAAGTCATGGTTTCAGTTGTTTTTTGGAGTGTGTAGAACAATGTAAAACAATTTATATGTAATAAACACTACTCATAGCAAATTTATCGAAAAGAAAATGGAGAAAAGAAGAGTTAGAAAAGGTGAAAAAACGGTTGGAGGAAAAATAACCGTAAAATAGGAAATAATAGGGAGAAAGAGGGCCAAAAAGGACCGAGAAATGTTGGACAAAGAATGACAGTAAAGTGGTAAATAATGGGAAGAAGAAGGATAGTCCAATTTTTTTTTTTTGAGAAGAACTAAAAAAAATGAAGGAAACATATAGCATATTAACAAAATTAATTTCTAATCCTCTATTATTCATATATATATATATATATTTGTATAGATAAAAATGAGTTGCATAAAGTACAACCGGAAAGGAAGCAATTGATTTTTGAAACTTGCAATAAGCTTGACCTGACCGAGTGCTTTAATAGGCATGCATGGACTAACATCTGAAATATTGAAAACCTCGAATATTTGTTGATAAACAGACAAGTTCTGTTGAAATTGAGCGTGTATGTGACCGTGCTGATGAATGCATCTTGGAGACTGCTGCAATCAGTGTTGCACCCGTAGATGGTGGTCCAGAACAGTTGTTCATATTTGTAGTCTTAAAGAAAGGATCTTCTATTGAACCAGACAAGCTGAAAATCCTTTTCTCAAGGACAATTCAAAGCAACCTCAACCCGTTGTTTAAGGTTTGTCTCTAAAACTGTTTTTTTTCTTCCTTTGGCTTACGATTTGTTTTACTTTGACCATCATCTGACCATTCTTAAGAGATCAGATTCCTTGCTCAAAATTGAAGAGTCACCTTTGAAATTTTTTTCATCCACATAATGTTGAATGGAAAATCAAATATATAGTGATGTTACAACTTGTTATAAATTTATGCTTTGTTTGTTTTGTTGAAAAATATTTTATGAAAAAATATTTTTAGCATTTTGCTATGTTTGTCTCATTAAAATTTGATCAAACCTGAAAATGTTTTCTGTTGTTGACTATAAAATCCTTTGTAAAAGGTTGTAAACCATTTTACCTTAAAAACTTGGTAAAACATTTTACAAAAACACATAGTACCTATCCCTCCATCTTGTGGCTAGGTCGTCGTTTTGGTAGGCTAGGCCGTTGGACCATTGGCTCTAGCCACTGGATTGGCAGGCTCCTGCAATCGGACCATTGGTTTTGGTGGTTTATGCACTGTAAATGTTCTCAGTGACAACATTTTACAGCAAAACAAATGGGGCGTTAACTACATAAATGCTTACAACTTATGTGCTAAGTGCCCGTTTGGTTCCACATTTTGAGCTCAAAAAGCGCTTTTTGAAAAAAGTCAGTCCTAAATTTGCGTTTGGTTAAGCCCAAAACGCAACTTTTATCAAAAAGTTGCGTTTTGGGCATAGAGCAAAAACGCGGACAAACGCGAAAATTTTTATAGACCTCTGAGGGTCCATAAATGAAAACGCGCAGTGCGCGTTTTGGATGGTTACCGTTGCTACGGTAGAATTACGGAAATACCCATTCAATTAGAACATCAATTCTTTCGGAAACAGTAGATCAAGAACAGGAAAAAAAAAAAAAATTAGAACAACTCTTTCGGAAACAGCAGATCAAGAACATAAAAAAAGAAAAAAAAAATTTAGAACAACTCTTTCGGAAACAGCAGATCAAGAACAGAAAAAAAAAAAAAATTAGAGCAACAACTCTTTCGGATCAACAGCAGATCAACAACAACAACAAGAAAATTAGAACAACAGCAGATCAAGACCCTCTGGCGGATCAAAAAAACTGACGAAAAAAAAGGGGGGGGGGAGAGATTTACCGACCATCCAATCTTCCCGATCATCCAATCTTCCCGATGATCCAAGAACAAGAAAAAAAAATAGAAAAAGAAGAAGGAGAGCTGGTTCCTTCGTTCGTTTTGAAGTGCTAAGAGAACAAAAAAAAAAAAAAAAAAAAAGGAAGAAGAAGGAGAGCGACTGTTCTAGCCTGAAGTGCTAAGAGGAAAAAAAAAAAAGAAAAAAAGAAGAAGGAGAGCGACTGTTCTGGACTGAAGTGCTAAGAGGAAAAAAGAAAAAGAAAAAAGAAAGAGCTGTGGAATGAATGTTCTGGATAGTGCTGGTGTGGTAGGAATAAAAGGGGAACGAAGGAAAAAACAAAAGTAGGAAAAAACAAAAGAAAAGAGTGTGGGTACGTGGGTGGAGGAGAAAAAAAGAGGGGGAAAAAAAAAAGAAGGGAAGGAGAACCCACGTGTGTGTGTGTGGAGAGAAAACAAAAGAGAGAAAAAAAATTATATCACAATATTTTTACAATAAATCTTAAGGTAGGTTATTATTAACTAATATTGGTGGGAAAAAAATAATTTTTTTAGAAAGAGAAAAAAATAATTTTAATAGTATGTTAAAATTAAAATTAGTATCAATTTTTATCACAATATTTTCATAATACTTTCATAATGAATCTTAAGTGGTAGGTTATTATTAGCTAATATTGGTGAAAAAAAATAATTTTTTTAGAAAGAGAAAAATTGATTTAAGTATGATGAAGTAATTGATTTAAGTATGAAACAAACTCACATAAAAAAGTATGAAATAAATTCCCTTATATATATACATTGTCCTTTTTGATAATTTATCCCTTAAACTGCCATTTTTATAAGTGCTAGCCAAACACTCAGCTTTTTCATTATGCACTTTTTAACAGTTTTTACCAAACACTCAGCTTTTTAAAACTCCACTTTTTCATTATGTACTTTTACAAAAAGCTGAACCAAACTCACCCTAACTCTCAAAGACAATATAAATAAAAAGTAATTCAAAAATTCACTTTTTTTGTGTTTTTTCATGTGACATTGACCATATTCATTGTCACATAAGTTTAACCTCTTTGTAGTAGAATGGATAGTAGTTTTAGCATATTCCAAATCAAATTGGTGTCTTTATGAGTTCTAATGAATCCATATATATTATATATATATATATATATATATATATTATTATTATTATTATTATACACTCATACCAATTGCTTTGAAAAGAGTCATTCAATTCATTCCAAAGGATGTGTAGAAGAGATGGAATAGATTTGAATTCCATGGTGGTTTCCACAAATTGGTCTAAATTCTTTTATAAGTTATTGATACAATTCCTCCAACTCTCTTTATGATTAACAGGTGAATTATGTTAAGATTGTTCCGGAGTTTCCTAGAACGGCTTCTAACAAGTTACTGAGAAGGGTTCTGAGAGACCAAATGAAGCATGAGCTCTCAACTCGGAGTAAAATTTAATGTGAACATCGTCAATTTCGTCATGCATAAAAATATCAATAAGTTCATTCATGTTAGGTGAATTTTGAGAATTGAGATGGTTGAATTAGTGAAACATGTAAATAGAATACGAAATGGTTGAGATATATGTTTCATGTTGATGGAAATCTGCGGTTATTTCTGACTATAGGCATATTGCCCAATAAAGTGTGACTAGAATATAGTCATTGTTTGTAGAGCAGCAGATGTGTTAGGTGCAAGCTGTTCGCTGAATAGTCTACATTGGGATTTGAGAAATGTAATCGTGTTCATTTGGAAACAACTTATTTAATTTTATATTGAAATTATTTTGCCGAAAGTATACCACTTTGAAAAAGTTTAAAATTAAAATGTGATTTTCCCTTTATTTTATTTTATTTTAATAATCAAACATAATGTTTTTTTAATAATAATAGTTACTATGTGGCTCGCTATTTAGTGTTTTTTAGAAGGGAGATTTTTTTTAAAAGAAACTTACAGTGATGTATATCCAGAAGGACCTAACTCTTGGATACACAACACAGACTTTAAATCTCTTTTATTCACACTCATTTTTCAATGTAGGATTAATTTATTATTTTTTTTTTAGAATACTAAATATTTTTAACACAGTAGGGAAAGAGATGAAGGTTCTTTTTAACACTATTTAGTAGTTGATTAGTACTATGATGTGCTATTTTAGTTTTTTTTTTTTTTAATATAAAAGCCTGGACATGTATGCATTCCAAGTTGTTCTCTCAAACCGAAACATCATCAAGTAGAAGTGTGTAAACTGTAAAGTAGGCTTGCGTCAATGAAAAATAAAATAAAATAAAAATTACCAAACACGTAAGAGAGTTGGAACTTTGGAAATACAAATCCCAAAATCAAATCTTAAGTCAGCATAATTGTTGCCAAAGAAAAGATCGATAGCACAAAACTCAAAGCAAGAAAATATGATTTCTTAAGTTGATTTATGGTGTTTCTGAATGAGTCAAACACAATGTATTCAAGCTACCAACACAGATATATAGTCATAGTAAAAGTTTAATGTTGCTGTTGTTTATGTCATGGTTTTTTTTGCTTCTCAAAAAAAAAAAAAATTGTTTTTATTTTTATTTTTATTTTTTTTACGGTCGTACTACTCTTATTTTGACACTAGTGGGGGTGGGGGAAAATCAAAACCAAAAAAAAAAAAAAAAACTAGTATTTTTCCACAAAAGCAAAACAAGTAAATGACTAAAATATTACTTAAGTCTTTGATAATAATAGTGAAGAGTTTGCACGGATCCAAACCAAATAAAAACCATAATGAAACGAATAGTAGAAATAAACGTACCCAAATTCAACAGAAACTAACTACAGTTGATTTGATTTCTTTAAAAAAACAAAAAAATCAATATAGAAAAGAGTCATGTACATTGACATACCATTAAGCAGAAGCAAATAGAAAAGCTGATGATGACGGTGTAGAGACTAATGACATTGAGATAATGGAGGAAGAAGCAAATAAAATATATTTGAAGTTGAGTTTGAAAACCAACATGAGTGTGACCCTATTTTGTAGGCAATATTTTATGTGGGAGTTAACAGAATTTTATTTTTCAGACTCTAAATCACATTAAAAGAATAGAGAAGTACTACATCCACAATATTTTCACAACAGATCATAGATGGTTAGTTATTATTGGTTATTATTTGAATCTATCGTTAAAATGATTTTTTTACTCTACCAATAACAACTAGTAATAGTTTGTCACTTAAGATTTGTTGTGAAAATGTTGTAGAGGAGATTAATGAAGACCCTATTATAGAGAAAAATCTTGAGGTCGAGATAGTAGAAACTGTACGTTTTTAGACCCCTTAAAAACACAACCAGATTAATCTAGTTAATTAGCCAAGTGATTAACTTAGGTAAATTATGCAGATCTAGGTTAACACATATAAATCATATCATGCAAAGCAGCGAAAATATAAAAAACACAATGATATGATGATCCAGGAAAACCAAATCGATAAAAAACTTAGGGAGGATTTAACCTAGTTATTCTCAAGGTAAACTGAATCCACTACGAAAGAATTAAAGTTTGCACAATAGCGACTTAGACCATTAACATCCTATTGCTACCTCGAGTAGAAAACTTACTACCACGACCACGTGACAGTTCCAAGTCCACGGACTACTTCTTTCTTGGATTCCCAACAAGCACAAGCACAAGCACACCCGCTTGTGTATCTTTAAGCTCTTGAATGCAGCAACTGAATCGATCACCAAGTTCTTGACATAATCTTGAATCTTGGAAACCCTAAGTATGTGTGAAGGCAACCACCTCTTGATCTTACAAAAGATTCACACACACAGTATAAGGAACAACTTTAAAAACGTGATTAGGGTTTCCTTTTATACCTAGAGCAATACATAAAACCCTACACGTCATATGGGCTTAGGGCTGAGTTGGAAATTCTGCAGAAAAAACATTTTGCCCAACTTTCGATCGATCGAGTATAATTCTTGATCGATCGAGCCAGTCAGAATTGCACACTCAATTCTGTAGTTAACTTGATTCCAATTTTACAAATAAACAAACTTTGAGCAAGCCTAAACCTAGACTCTATGTTTTGATCATGGTTTGCCAACATAATACAAATTGAAGTTCTAATACATTAGTTCCTAAAGTTTTAGAATCTAACAGAAACCATCAAAGAAGAAATTTTAGAGGAAGTTGTCAATGATCTCAATGAAGTCAAGTTAGATGATTGCAACGTTCAAGCTCCTATTACTTTGGTGGGAGACACCGAAACACAATTTATTGATTTTATTGGCATGGAAGGATTTGATGTGATTATTGACTCTTATTTGGTGAATATTGTTAATTGCATAAAAATTAGGGGACAAGAAGTTCAAGTTGCTCAATAGATGAATTATATTCAAAGTATTTGTTCTCTTGGCATGGAAGATTTCAAATTTCAAAAATGAACTCGAGGACAAGTTTGTTTCAAGTGGAGGGGTCTGATGTAGGACAGAATCTACAATTTAATTATTGTAATTTATTAATTTTGGTTTTTAATTTGTAATTTTTGTTATTTTAGGTTTAGGGTTATTATTTCCTTGTTTTAGGTGCTTTTAATGTTTTTTAGGTCAAATTTGGTTGCTGTTATAGTTAGGTATTAATTAGGAGTTATTTTAGAATATATTTTCTTGTTTGTCAAGTTTTACAGAGCCCTTAAATAGGCCCCTCATGGATTCGAGGTTATTTTCAGAAGCAAATATGTTTTGTTTCTTGTTTTTTAGAGGTTGACGTGTTTTGCTTTTTGATGCTTCTGCATCCCACATCAATTTCTTTAAAAAGAAAAAAAGATTTTTTTTCTTAAACTCTAAGTCAGCGTTCAACTAATTTTTATTTTTATTTTTTATAAATATATCAATTTGAGATTATGCTAAAAAAAAAAAGTAATTTGAGTTCGAATAGAACTCATATTTGAATTTTGAACAAAACAACAGGAATGTAAGAAAACGTGAGTGTTATTTATTTATTTATATATAAATAAAATGTAAAAAAAATGTGGTTTGTGTAAAAGTGGTCCCATTTGCAGGCATTATTTTAGGTGTGAGTTAATGATGGTTTTTAGACCCCTTAAAACACAATTGGATTAACCTAGTTAATTAGTCAAGTTGTTACTTAGTCCAAATTCCAAGTCTAGGTTATCACAATCAAACAATCATATCATGCATAGCAGCGGAAAATAAATAAGACAATGATATGATCACCCAGGAAAACCAAACCGGTAAAAAACCTGGGGAGGATTTAACCTACCTATCCTCAAGGTAAAAAGCAAATCCACTAGAAAGAATCGAAGTTCATATAATAAGATTTACAAGCCTCCACGCTCGACTTCTTATTGCTACCCACCAGTAGAACTTACTGACACGATCACGTGCAATTTCCGAATCCACGGACTCCTTCTTTCTTCGGCTTTTGCAAAACACAAACACCCCCGTTTGTGACTTTGAGATCCCACTCAAAGGTTTAGCAACACAAACTCTCCTGTTTGTGACTCCAAGACCACCCTTGAAGGTTTAGATCATCAACACCTTTGATGACAAAAGAAGGCAACAACTTCTACAATACCAGATCTTGAGATTCTTCAAGGAATAGCACTGGTAGAAGACATAAGAGTGCTTTTTAGGAACAAAACCCTAAATATAAAAGAGGCACACTCTTTTCTCTCTGAAAAGCCACATAAAAACGTGCTTAGGGTTTCCTTTATATATTGGGAGAAGTAGATTAGAAACCCTAATCCTTAATGGGCTTGAACTGCTGTTTGGGTTTAATTAAAATTCTGCAGATACGACTTTCGATCGATTGAGCCTGTCTTTCGATTGATCGAACTAGACAGATTATGAAATCTTCTTCTTGCAGCTTGTATGTTCTTAAATCTTGACTTGAATCACCTTGAGCATTGTCTAATAATATCTATAGATTCTAAGATTTATATCTAGACAAGTTTGTGTTCACGATTTGCCAATTGTTCTAAACCTTTAGAACCTAACAAACTCCCCCTTTGGCAATTCGTGACAAAACTTTCATACAAAATGAAATGCTCAAATACAAGAACAACCCAATACAATAAAATGCCCAATTACATCACAAATCCCAATCTAAGACTCCTAACCTAGAAGTTGCAAGAAGAGGTAGAAGGTCTTGATCAGAATGCACCTGTCTTTCCTGAAACACTCAACAAACACATCACCGCATGTGTGGAAAGAAAGACATATAAACAATAATATGAAACAAAATATAAAAAAATAAACTAACTCTCCCCCTAAGTTAGATACAACAAAAAGTTTTTTATATTCTCCCCCTAAACAAAACAAATAGTTCATCTATGTCTCCCCCTTTTTGTCACGTATTGACAAAGTCTACCTAATCAAAAGATAGACAGATAACATACGCAACAGAGTAAGAGAAAATAGAGACAACTCCCCCAATGAAGAGCAATAACTCCCCCTAAAAACCACAAAGGTTAAAAAAAATTTCTCCCCCTATAAAAATAGGAAAAACAAAACAAGTTTTGGGAAAAACAGTTTTGGGGAAAAATAAAGGGGATGAGGATAAATAAAAAGACTCAAACCAAGTTTAAAAAAAAAACTAAGTTGAGGATACACATGAAGAAAAAATATTCTCGCTTTCAATAAAATGCAAACATGGCACTATGTGACCCATAAACAGTTGCATGAGTAGAGAAAATATTTGCACATTGATTATCCATCATATCTCTTAAGAAAAAAAATTTCTACAGCTCACACATAAAAAAGGCATATACTAGAAAGTACATAGCTCAAAAATTAATCAATCAATTTTTTGATCAAGTTGAGTACCCAATGTAGCAAAGTGTATGCATGTTATGTGCGAAAACAATGAGAGATATGACTGCAAAACTGCAAGATGGATACAGAAAACAATGCAATGCATGTGAATCCTAAACATAAATGATGCATGGAAAAATCAAATGTTTGAAAAAAACAGAGCAATTTAATGCTGAAACTCTTCAAAGCACAATATTTCATGAATGAAATGTATGAGTATGAGATTAAAAGTTTTTTTTTTTTTTTAAAACATTTGAATTCAACCTAGATCTTCCAAAAACAAGATTTTCAATCAATTTGTCCTCAAATCTCAAACTTTAAACACATTTTGCATTAAAATCAAGGAACTTTTAATCTTGGATGGCCACAACAAGATCACACACAATATAATGTACCAAGTTTAGCAAAGAGTAACTTGTGTAGTGTGTGCAACTAGCAAAAACTTGAGATATATGTGAGATGATATGTAAATAGCAATCAATCACAAAGTCTACAAAATTCATCATAAAGAATTTAAAAGAGATTATCACCTAAAGAGTTACATCATATAACTCCCACATCTCCTAGATCATAAGCTTGCAATCATGTAAGTTTCTTGAATTTATGCCTCATAATATACACACCAATTTTAATTTATTCAGAAACTTATTAAAAAGCCAGGATAATGTACACACCAATTTTAATTATGTGATTTGGCATCAAGCCTAATAGTACACACCAATTTTAAGTATTAAGCAATTAAACCGAGGCTTCACCTTATGTTCTTTTCGTGCATGTGCTACACTTTCTCGAGCACACAATCTTATGATATGCACTAAGGTGTTCATGATTGGTTAGTGAACAGTGGTGAGATGGTTATTTATGCCTTTCTCAAAAGGTTCAAGTTCGACAGTCAAACGCATGTGACCTCAAGATCAAGACAAAATGATCAAAAACTATAAACATCTCCCACACAACATGCACTACAAAGCTCAAACTAGTAAAGTGCAATACAAGAAGCTCATCCAAGCTAAACAAGGTACATAAACTTGTTATGTAAAGATAATATGACCAATTCTTGATTATAAAACAAGATGTGAAATACAAAACACAAAAATCTTTTTGGTTTTTAAAAAATTTATGACCAAAAACAAAAAGCACACATTATGCTAAATGAACAATGCAAATGCAATGCATGACAGTGCTTAACTAAGCTATAGAGGGTACACAAACAAGAAATATTAATTTCTTAATTAACCCATGAGTACATGTACAAACTAGTACATACTCACACAAAATCAGAAATAGCTTAGCACTTATTTAACACATACTATTCAAGTTTCTCTACAATGTCAAGCATGTTCTAAATCAAGAGAGAGATATCATAACTCATGTAATCCTCAAGAAAAATAAAACTAGACCCAAAATAAAATATTTTTGTCTTTTTGAAATTTTTTCAATGTTTTTGTATTTTTTTTTTAATAAAAAAACTAAAAAAAAAAAAAAAAAAAAACATGTCCACAAAGAATTGAAAGAATTAAATCAGGGACAAGTCAGCAACACTCACCTTAGAGAATCTTTTCTCACCCATATAGCACGAGTCTTCGGCTTTGTAGGTGAAAATCCATGAGAAGCAGAGTGTATTTGAGGGATTACACCAATCTTCTAAGAAAGACTGAAATCCTACAAATTCCTTTCACAAGCCAACAAGCTCAAATTTTTCAAAAGAATATGAAACAATTTATATGGACTTATGGCAGGAGAAATATCATCACATATCCTAGATTGAAACACAGAATGCTTAAATTTCAGTTTATGACAATTAGGACGAATGTGACCACAGACACCACAAAAGTGGCAAATAGGAACAAATTTAGGAACATCAGTATTCTTAACAGCAAATCTAGTCTCAGATTTTGGTTTTTGCCTTAACAAAGAACAATTTGGTCTAATATGACCAACAACACCACAAAGGTGACAGGTAGGCACAAAAACAGATTTATTATGCTCTCTAACAGTAGGTTTAGACTTAGGTTTAGAAACTTTAGCGTCTACATCAAAACTTTTACCTTTGTCTAACCTAGCAAAATAAGCATTTTTTTTTATTATTCCTCTTAAAAGGAGGGATATAAACTTTTTCAGTTTTAGGCTTAAGAGAAACAGAAACACTTCTGTTATCAACAGCAGACTTGGTATAAGTCAAATTTTCAATTTTAGCTTTAGATTCAACTAACTCTTGTTCCAAGCTTTTCATCTTCTCATCTTGAGAGGAAATTTGATTTCTCAAAAATTCATTCTTTTTATTAGATTCATCTAATTTAACAATCAATTCCTTTTTTTTCAAGATTAGCCAATTTTAACTCTTCCTTGAATTTCTTAGCAATTTTCATAGATTTCAATAATTCCTTACGAAGAGTTTTACAAGCATCAATAAAATCAACAGAAGCATGAGCAGAAACATGATCAGAAAGACACTTCAAATTATCCATGACAACAGGGGTCAAGGATCAACACTTAGATCAAAAGATCTAAAACAAAAGAGCAACCCACTCTGATACCACTTGATGGTTTTTAGATCTCTTAAAACACAATTGGATTAACCTAGTTAATTAGCCAAGTTGTTACTTAGTCCAAATTCCAAATCTAGGTTACCACAATCAAATAATCATATCATGCATAGCAGCGGAAAATAAATAAGACAATGATATGATCACCCAAGAAAACCAAACCGGTAAAAAACCTGGGGAGGATTTAACCTAGCTATTCTCAAGGTAAAAAGCAAATCCACTAGAAAGAATTGAAGTTCATACAATAAGACTTACAAGCCTCCATGCTCGACTTCTTATTGCTACCCACCAGTAGAACTTACTGACACGACCACGTGCAAGCTCCGAATCCACAGACTCCTTCTTTCTTTAGCCTTTGCAAAACACAAACACCCCCGTTTGTGACTTTGAGATCCCACTCAAAGGTTTAGCAACACAAACTCTCCTGTTTGTGACTCCAAGACCACCCTTGAAGGTTTAGATCATCAACACCTTTGATGACAAAAGAAGGCAGCAACTTCTACAATACCGGATCTTGAGATTCTTCAAGGAATAGCACCGCTAGAAGACATAAGAGAGCTTTTTAGGAACAAAACCCTAAATACAAAAGAGGCACAATCTTTTCTCTCTGAAAAGCTACATAAAAACATGTTTAGGGTTTCCTTTATATACTGGGAGAAGTAGATTAGAAACCCTAATCCTTAATGGGCTTGAACTGCTGTTTGGGTTTAATTAAAATTCTGCAGATACGACTTTCGATCGATCGAGCCTGTCTTTCGATCAATCGAACCAGACAGATTATGAAATCTTCTTCCTGCAGCTTGTATGTTCTTGAATCTTGACTTGAATCACCTTGAACATTGTTTAATAATACCTATAGACTCTAAGATCTATATCTAGACAAGTTTGTGTTCACGATTTGCCAATTATTCTAAACATTTAGAACCTAACAGTTAAAGATGTATTTTTACCATATTGGCCCTAAGTTTTTTCTTTGCTTAAAAAAAATGGTTTAGGGTTATTTTAGGATCACTTAAATGTTCATACCAAATAAGAGAAGCCCCTTAAATAGTAGTATAGACTTGTATATAATATATATATATGTGTGTGTGTGTGTGTGTGTGTGTGTGTGTGTGTGTGTGTGTGTGTGTGCGTGCGTGTGACAAAGACCAAGAGATAATATAAAAATTACTCACGACACTTGGTCTTTCAAAATATGTTAGGAATGTTATAAGCATATGGATAATAATTGTTGTATTGGGGTTTAGTTAGTTAGTTACAATTCCAAGCATGTTAATCACATTTAACACATGTTGGAATTATTAATGCATATGAGAAATAATAGAACCAAAAGGATAAGGTCGTGTTGGCCAATGAGATTAGAGCTAGTATTCTATAAATACATGATGTAATTAAGGTTATCCTACAATTCCTATTCATCCCCATTAGGAACCACTAGTACAATTCACATCCATCCCTCATTAGGAACCACTAGATTTCTAACAGAATAACTATATACTATCCTTTAAGCACACATGTGCGTAGAGGTTCTTCTATTTTTTAGGGATTCCATTGGAAAGATTACTGGATACCACTGGAAAGATTACTTCCACTATGGGGAAATAGAATGTAAAAACAATTAATTAGAAGAGAAAAAGCTTGTGCTAATTTTATTATTTTATTTTTTTCTAAGAAGCAAAACGTGATAACCCAAAGGGAAAAATATTCTAAAACAAAAACAAAATAAATAGAAAGAAATATAAAAGAGCATCTTTGTGGGGGTAAAATTTGCCAGTCAACGTTGGGCCATGGTACTCGTACTAAGTTCAACCACAATAGGAAGCGAAGACACGTGCAGAGGACCCCCCAGCCCAATCATGTTGGGCCGGGCTTGCTTAAGGGGCGTCCGAGGAGGAGTACCTCCTCGGACGCACCAAATGGGAGTTCGATTCACACCCTTTACATGGTGAAAGGTCATCCAAAATCAAGGGAAAATGCAGGACGTTCAGGGGGCAACCACAACTGCCGCATTAAATGCAAGGAAGCTACTTTTCCAGCCGCATTAATGTGGAAAGGACAGGAGAACAGAATTATCTTGGCCAGTGCAACTCACAAAAAAGAAGGAGGATGTCCTATGGGACAGGCACTCAAGTAGAGGCCCAGATGATTAACAAGTGTAGGGTCATTATCGTTCGAAGGATGCTATATAAGAGAAGAAAATCCCCATGGCCAGGGGATCGGAAGGAGGGAGAAAAAAGAGAGAGAGAGAAAGGAGTTCTGTAAACAAAGCATAAGATACAGCCCCACGGACTGTTATCGCAGGAAGCTTAATGGAATATCCCCACGTCCAAATGGTTGCATGGCTTGCTTATAACTACGTTTACTCTGTCAAGACCTAGTTCTGTGACCTACTCTCTATAAATTCATTGTTGAGGGTCTTTTGGGCCAGAATCGCTTGCCTGTTGTGCCTGGGCCCCAAAAACCGCCCTTACAATTGGCGCCGTCTGTGGGGAGAACTTGTGTCTCGAAAAGTGAAACAATAAGGGATGGAAGGATCAGGTCCGCGCCAAACCGGACGTGCAAAATCTCAACGACAGGACAACTTTCTAAATCTCGAACGAGCGAAGGACCAAGATAATCAACGAGAGGGCAGTGTGAACACCTCTCACACGAATAGAAGCCGCTTAAAAGGGAAGGATCACACGTCCCACAAGCACAACGAGCGAAAGGCTCTACAGCAAGAGATTGACGATTTGAAGAAGAAGCTGCGTCGAGCCCAGCGAAAACGTCCTTCACCCGGCTCGGACACTAGCAGTGGTGAGGATGGTGAATACAGACGAAGGTTAAGAACCCCTCCGAGCGAGACGTTTTCCTATGAGGAAGAACGGCCTCGCAAACGCGGCCGCAAAAGCTCGTCTTACCAAGGCCTGGCCAATGACGCCATGAGCAAGGCCCTGGATCGCATCTCCCAGTCACCATTCACACGTAGAATAGAGAGGGCGGTGCTTCCTCGGCGGTTCAATCAGCCAACGTTTGCCATATACAATGGTCGAACTGACCCAGTGGAGCACGTGAGCCAATTCAACCAGAGGATGGCCATCCACTCCAGGAACGAGGCGTTAATATGTAAGGTGTTTCCATCCAGCTTGGGACCCCTGGCAATGAGATGGTTTGATGCCCTCCCGCTGAATTCCATAGATTCCTTTAAACAGCTGACACAGGCTTTTGGTTCCTGTTTCATCACCAGCACTAGAGTCCCTCGGCCCCTCGACTCCCTCTTATCCTTATCCATGCGAAAAGGAGAAACGCTGAAGGCCTACTTGGACAGATATTGGGAAACATACAACGAGATAGAAGGAAACTACGATGACGTCGCCATTAGTACATTCAAAAGGGGCCTGCCGACAGAGCATGGCTTGAGAAAGTCTCTCACTGGGAAGCCAGTCACCAATGTGCGACAACTCATGGACAGAATAGACAAGTACAAAAGGGTCGAGGAGGACCAACAAATTGAGAAGGGAAAGGCGAAGGTTGTCCCTTAGGAGAGGAGGGACTTCAGGTCGGACCGCTTTAGCAGTAGTAACAAGCCAAGAAGAGATTACATGGAACAGTCCGGACCTACTGGGGCTCAGATGGTCCACGCTGTGTTCCGAGAACCATTGCATGAGATCCTGGAGAAAGTGAAGCGCGAACCTTTCTTTCAGTGGCCGAATAGGATGGCGGGCGACCCCTCAAAACGCAATCAGAATCTATACTGCGCATACCATCAAGAGCCCGGTCACACCACTGACGAGTGCAGGAACCTGAAAAACTATCTGGATCGGCTTGTCCGAGAAGGAAAGCTAAGGCATCCATTGCACCGCCCTGAGTAGTCGAATGTCGAAACCAGACAAGGCGCATTGAGGCCACCCATAGGCACGATAAATGTTATTCTTGCCGCACCAGGGGGAACCGGCTCCGGCCCGTTCAGAGTAATGTCAGTGGGTAGGTTCCTGACGGAGCCAGGCGAAAGGGAATCCAAGAGAGCCAGAGTGGGGGCCCCGCCATTAATCGGGTTCACGGAGGAGGATAAGCAAGGAACTATTCAACCCCATGACGATGCCCTAGTCGTGACGCTCAGAATACGAGGTTATGACGTGAAAAGGGTGTTAGTTGATCAAGGTAGCGCCGTGGAGATAATGTACCCAGATTTGTATAAGGGGCTGAACTTGAAGCAGGAAGACCTGTCGCCATACGATTCACCCCTGCTTAGCTTTGAAGGAAAAGTCGTCATCCCGAAAGGCATGATTAGGCTGCCTGTGCAAACAGACTCAGAAGTAGTGGAAGTGGACTTCATCATCGTAGATGCATACTCCCCCTACACAGCTATTGTGGCCCGGCCATGGCTTCATGCACTAGGGGCTGTGTCATCAACCTTGCACCAAAAAGTGAAGTATCCGTTAGAAGGTCGAATCAAAGAGATAGTAGGGAACCAAGGAATGGCCAGACAATGCATGGTGTCGGCAATTTCACGACGATCAAGCAGTAAACCTTCCACTTCGGCCGGGGATAGCTTATAGCAATCAATGACCCCGGTCCCAACTGAGGGTAATGGAGGACCGGCCACGGAGGTGAGCTGTGAGGAGTTGGAGAAAGTGCTTGTCGGATTAGACCCTGAGAGGTTTTTTCAGATCGGCTCGGAATTACCAACATAGGAGAAGTCAGTGCTAATTAATTTTTTTCGACGGAATGAGGACGTGTTCGCCTGGGATCCTTACGAGGCCCCCGGGGTTGACTCAGACCTCATACGCCATCACCTTAATGTTAATCCGGCTATAACACCGAAGAAGCAGCCTCCTCGGCGCCCGTCAAAGGAACACGCAGACGCTGTGAGAGAGGAGGTCGCAAAGTTAAAGAAAGCTGGGGCTATCAAGGAAGTATTCTACCCCGAATGGTTGGCAAACACAGTCATGGTTAAGAAGAAGAGCGGGAAGTGGCGGGTCTACGTGGACTTCACGGACTTAAACAGGGCCTGCCCAAAGGATCCTTTCCCAATGCCGCAGATAGACCGACTGGTAGATGCGACTGTCGGACATCCCCGAATGAGTTTTTTGGACGCTTTCCAGGGCTACCATCAGATATCCCTGGCTACTGAAGACCAAGAAAAAACTGCTTTCGTCACCCCAGTTGGCAACTATCATTATAAGGTGATGCCCTTTGGCTTGAAGAATGCTGGGTCGACCTATCAGAGGATGATGACTAGGATGTTTGAACAGCAGATGGGCAAAACCGTTGAAGTGTATATAAACGACATGGTAGTAAAGAGCAAATTGGTAGCCGACCACATCAGAGACCTCGGCGAAGTGTTTCAAATCCTGAGAAGGTACAAGCTGCGACTGAACGCATCCAAATGTTCATTTGGGTGGGATCAGGAAAATTCTTGGGCTATATGGTAACCCATCGAGGAATCGAGGTTAACCCTGACCAAATAAGAGCCATTCATAGCATGCAGCCTCCTCGGAATCCCAAAGAGGTTCAGAAGCTTACCGGCATGATAGCTGCTTTAAACCGTTTCATCTCCCGCTCAGCGGACAGATGCAGGCCTTTTTTCCTTCTATTGCACAAGTGGAAGGGTTTCGAGTGGACTGAAGAGTGTGATTTAGCCTTCCAACAGCTCAAGGAATACCTCGCCCGACCACCGATCATGTCCAGTCCCGACGCCGACGAGGTGTTGTTTGCATACATCGCAGTCGCCCCTCATGCGGTGAGCCTAGTGCTAATCCGAGAGGACAATGGCACGCAGCGGCCCGTGTATTACGTAAGCAAATCGCTGCAGGAGGCAGAGACCCGGTACCTCCCCCTCGAAAAGGCTATATTGGCCGTCGTACAAGCCACGCGGAAGCTCCCCTACTATTTTCAGGCACATACAGTAGTTGTGCTAACCCAACTTTCACTGAAATCAGTCCTCCGTAGCACTGATTACACAGGAAGAATAGCTAAATGGGGAACCATCCTGGGCGCCTTCGACATTAGATACATGCCTCGCACCGCCATAAAGGGTCAGGTCCTCGCCGATCTGGTAGCTGAATTTGCGGAGCCCACCCTAGAAGGGGTGGAAGTGTCGGGATCACCAAGTGCCGATGGGAAACTGGTTGGCGCGGTCTCTCAACAAGAGCACGATAGGTGGAGAGCATACATCGATGGTGCAGCAAACCAAAGGGGCTCCGGGGTGGGACTCGTTCTAGTCTCTCCCGAAGGGATAACCGTAGAAAAGTCGTTGAGGCTCAGATTCTCGGCAACGAATAACGAAGCTGAGTATGAGGCACTGTTGGAGGGGATGTCTATGATCCGGAAATTGGGTGGGAAATGCGCGAGCATATTCTCGGATTCGAGACTCATAGTGGGACAAGTAAATGGGGAATTAGAGGCGAAGGATGAAAGAATGCGAGGGTACCTTGCCCTGACTAAACACCTGCAGAACCATTTCGACGACTTCCGTTTAACGCATATACCCAGAAGTGGGAACACCCATGCTGATTCTCTTGCCACACTAGCCACCTCCTCGGCTCAGCCCCTTCCGCGGGTTATTTTAGTTGAAGACCTCTGCCGCCCAACGGAAGAGGAGCCCAACGGTATTCGGGTACACAACATCGGGGCAGGACCTAGCTGGATGGACCCTCTGGTGCTGTTCTTAAAGCACGACTCCTTACTGGACGATAAGGTTGAGGCTGACAAAATCAGGAGGAGAGCTTCTCGATTCTGGCTGTCCGAGGACTCCAAACTGTACAGATGCTCGTTCTCAGGGCCATGCTTGCGGTGTGTGCACCCAGGGGCGACGGAACTCATCCTGGAAGAGTTACATGAAGGGGTTTGTGGAAGCCACACGGGGGGCTGGTCCCTCTCCCACAGGGCCATGACGCTAGGTTACTGGTGGCCGAGCATGCATAAAGAGGCTTTGGAATATGTGAAGAAGTGTGACCAATGCCAAAGATTCGCCTCGAACATACATCAGCCGGGCGGAGTGCTTAACCCGTTGTCCAGCCCTTGGCCATTCGCACAATGGGGCCTAGACATACTAGGGCCGTTCCCCAAAGCGGCCGGGAACAAGAAGTTTCTTCTCGTCGGCACCGATTACTTCACGAAATAGGTCGAAGCTGAGGCGCTGGCAAACATCAGGGACGTCGATGTCAAGAAATTTATCTGGAAAAATATTATCACTAGGTTTGGGACCCCGCACACCCTGATCTTGGACAATGGCCTCCAATTTGACAGCAAGGCTTTTAGAGAATATTGCAATGAATTGGGGATTGTCAACCGATACTCCACACCAGCCTACCCGCAGGGTAACGGACAGGCGGAAGCCATCAACAAAACCATAGTGAATGGACTGAAGAAGAGGTTGGACGACGCGAAAGGGAGGTGGGTTGAAGAGCTAGCCCACGTCTTGTGGACGTACTGCACCACGCCTCGCAGGTCCACGGGAGAAACCCCCTTTTCATTGACCTACGGAGCCGAGGCCGTCATTCCGCTAGAAATAAACTTTCCCACCCAGAGGACTACTGCCTTCAACCCCATTGCTAACAACGGCCTTCTAGAGAAAAGCCTGGACCTCCTCGAAGAGAGAAGGGAAAGTGCGATGGTGCACCTAGCTTATTATCAGCAAAAGCTCAAACAGGGCTACGACGCCAAGGTGAAGTCAAGGCCCTTGACGCCCGGGGATCTAGTGCTGAGGAAAGTCCTGGGCACCGCGAGGAACCCTGCATGGGGAAAGCTTGGACCAAACTGGGAGGGCCCATACCGTATCACATCCGTGGCCGGCATTGGAGCGTACTTTTTGGAATGTAGTGCCACGTCCGTGGAATGTAAATAACCTGAAAAGGTACTTTTATTAATGAAAGACACCATGCTTGATGCCGTGTTACTGTACAGCTATTTGGGATAAGTGTTAAACAAAACCCAAGTCCTGCATGGCTCCTCGGACCACAGGCTTGGGGGAAATTAACCGCGATACGATTCTCCCTAAGAGTTAAACAGAACCCAAGTCCTACATGGCTCCTCGGACCACAGGCTTGGGGGAAATTAACTGGATACGATGCTCACTAAGTGTTAAACAGAACCCAAGTCCTGCATGGATCCTCGGACCACAGGCTTGGGGGAAATTAACCGGATACGATTCTCACTAAGTGTTAAACAGAACCCAAGTCCTGCATGGATCCCTGGACCACAGGCTTGGGGGAAATTAACCGGATACGATGCTCGCTAAGTGTTAAACAGAACCTAAGTCTTGCATGGCTCCTCGGACCACAGGCTTGGGGGAAATTAACCGGATACGATTCTCCCTAAGTGTTAAACAGAACCTAAGTCCTGCATGGATCCCCGGACCACAGGCTTGGGGGAAATTAACCGGATACGATGCTCACTAAGTGTTAAACAGAACCCAAGTCCTGCATGGATCCCCAGACCACAGGCTTGGGGGAAATTAACTGGATATGATGCTCACTAAGTGTTAAACAGAACCCAAGTCCTGCATGACTCCTCGGACCACAGGCTTGGGGGAAATTAACCGTGACACGATTCTCACTAAGTGTTAAACAGAACCCAAGTCCTGCATGGATCCTCGGACCATAGACTTGGGGGAAATTAACCGTAACACGATTCTCACTAAGTGTTAAACAGAACCCAAGCCCTGCATGGATCCTCGGACCACAGACTTGGGGGAAATTAACCGCGCCACGATTCTCACTAAGTGTTCAACAGAATCCAAGTCCTACATGGCTTCTCGGACACAGACTTGGGGGAAATTAATTTTGCAGCCATTTTTGTCTAATTATGAACTATCGTTATTTTCATGTATTCATTCATTTATACTTAACTTTCAACAGTAAATGACAGAACTGATATCCATTCATGATGAAAACGAAAGAGAATAAAACAACGATATCTGAAAGGAAATAACCTTTATCATTTAATCTTAAAAGTGGTTCGGTTCACAAACATTAACAATGCAAAACAGAACAAAACACGAAAAGCAAAACAAATAAATTCCTATACTACTTTCCTAAGAGCCCTGAGTCAGAGCGGGCTGATCATCTGCTGCTTGGTTCTCCGGGGCAATCTCCTTGGCCTGTGCAAGGATCTCGCTAATGCGAAGGCTGTCCTCGGGTGACTTGCCTTGCGCGGCCTGCTCCATGCCCCCAGCCTCGGGAATAGAGGAGTCTGTTGGAAGAGGCTCTGTGGAGGCAACCTTGTCAGGAACCTCGCGTACGTCCTCCGGGAAAAATATGTTCTCAGCTTTCCTGAGGTCAGAATCTGCTGGGACAGCTGCCCGATCAAGGGCTACACCCCAGGACGTGGTGATGTATTCCTTGCAGACGGTGGCAACTTCCTCGGCCAACCTAACCTCAGTGTCATGGACTCCACGTTCATATGAGGCCGCCACAGCCTTCTCGGCAGCTTCCCTGCCCAAGCGGGCCTCCTCCTTGGTCCGTGCAAGCTCAGCCTTGAGCTTTGAAATCGCCTGCTGCTCCGCTATAAGTTTCTCCTCAGATTGGCGGAGCTGTACGCGCAAATCGTCAGCTTGCTTTTCGGCATTCTTAAGGTCGGCTTCTGCACTCGCATGAGCCTTCTTCACCTCCTTTATTTCGTTATTCTGACGATCAAAACCCCGTTTGAGATCGCCAGCGGCCTTCTCAACGGTAGAGCGGGACTGAGCCTCCCTATGCAAGTCCTCACGAGTCTTCTTGGCCCATTCCTCAGCAACAAAAATTTGTTGAGTGACCTGCGCTCGGAAGGAAATAAAAACCCTATTAAAACATGACGATAAGAGGGTACACAATATAGAGACAAGATAGAAGATTTCACTTACCATGGCCATGTCCCTCTTCAGTGACATGAAAAGTTCTGGCTGACGAGTCTTTCTGAGACCCTCCATATCACGAGGCAAGAGAAGAGGTTGCTGCAAGGCCTCGGCCAAGAATGATGCCTGCCCTCATTGGGATTCCCATAGGGTCGCATCCCAGGGGATTGGGGCGCCGTCTAATTCGATCCGAGGCGACCATGTTCGTTGTTCCCTAAGAATGGCCGCCTCGTCTCGACTATCAGTGGACCTAGTCCTCTTCTCTCGGGGCTCTTTCATCTCCTTGCCCTTCTTTTTAGGCCCGGCCTTTTCATGGCCAATCTCTCCTTCCTCCGTTTCTTCTACAGGCCTTTTTCGCCTTAAGTTAGGTATAGGCTGCAGCGCCGCATCCGACGAGGGAGGGAGAGGAGGAGCAGGAGCCTTAGGGGCAGTTTGTCCCTTCGAAACGTCCTTGGAGGACTGCCCCTTGGTCCTGTTAGATAGAAGGCCCTTGAGGCCAGTCCTTGGCTGCAAGTCCATTCGTTCTTCTTCAGTCTCTTCGTTGATATCAGGTTGTGCGATGACTAAACCAGTATCAGGAGCCGCTGAGGCACGGTCTAAGTCGGCGTCGGAGTCCGAGAGCTCTACTACTCTGACCGACACCTCTCTTTCCTCGGTAAATTGGAACTGGTCTATTTGTTCCTCTAAGGATGAATGCGAAGAACCAGCCTCCTCCTCCAGGATAACCACTGGGGGAAAGGCACGTTGGGGAGGCAGCTGAATAGGAGGTAAGTCTATTGCAGCGAGGAACCCTGGTATGGATACGTCAATGCATGCCAATCTCGGACTGCCAGCCCTTATAGCTTGGCTGGCGTCTACCAAGGATCGAGTGAGGGGAACGTAGTCCAAAATCAAAGGAGCCGACCGTAGTTGTCCGTCCTCGCTTACGAAGATCTCAGACCTCAGGAGGTAATTCAGAGCCTGGATGTTGACCAAGCTCAGCCGAGGGGATGTTCGCTCTTTGTCTGCAAAGGCCGTTAAAGGGTTTATGTTAGTCCGAGGAGGCATGCAACCAAACCAACAAGTTTAAAATAAAAAGAGAAAAGGGGGGAGGGGAGCTCAAAACTAAGGTCCTCCCCACAGAATCTAGTTCTATGACACCCCACCTGGCGTTCCCGCCCTAGTCGGACAGTGAAGGCCGTCATGCCATGGTCCGGAGACGATCAAATGGTCGTCCTTTAAGCCTTTGCTGGACTTGGGAAGGAAGGATATCAACCTCACTTCGTTAGTCCTGGACTTTAGGTAGTATGAGTCGCCGAGCTTATGGCATTCATAAAGATGAACCACATCGTGCCATGAAAGGCCGAGGTTCATCTGGTCGTTTAAGGCGTCGGCACACCCCAGGATCCGGAACAGGTTCGCGGTGCATTGATGGGGGGCCAATCTATGACCACGTAGGTAGTCCCTAGTTATTCTCCCCATTGGAATCGTCATTCCTCCTTCCACGAAGGCTATCATTGGAATTGCGACTTCCCCTGTTCTCCTCTTGAACAAAATGTCCTCCTGATGGCAATACTCTAAACCTACCTCCGGTAGAATACGATACTTCGCCTTGAAGCCCGCCATACCGGCCAGAGAGTCTACCATTTTTTCAAGCCTACCCATCCCCTCTAATCCTAGACAACGTGAAGGCAGTTTGACTAATGAAGAATAACGAAGAAGAAGCACGCACTTACGGGTAAGAAGCTCGACGGAGTCTTCAAGAGAATGGCGGCGAAAGTAAGAACGGGCTGAAGGAGAAGGCTCTGAGACGTTCTGGATACTAGAGTGTTCGTCAAAAATGAGGAATGAACGCCTTCAAAACATTATATACTCAGAGGGAGTTGGACAGACATACTCCCATTTAGGGCAAATGAAACGTTGTCCACCGTTGATCCGGTTTCCAACTGTTGGATTGAAAGAGTGTAAAACCCCAAAAAGCTGCAATTACCTTCCCCCGGGTCATTAAACGCCTTCAGCATTAATGAGGCACGTGAGGGCGCGCCCCCCTACACGTGTGAAGCAGGAATCCACAACGAATTGTCCAGTAGGCATCAAAATCCCGTCTTTCCTCCTCAGACCAAGAAGAAAAAGCCGGAATTTTGAGGGGCTATTGTGGGGGTAAAATTCGCTAGTCAACGTTGGGCCATGGTACTCGTACTAAGCCCAACCACAATAGGAAGCGAAGACACGGGCAGAGGACCCCCCAGCCCAATCATGTTGGGCCGGGCTTGCTTAAGGGGCATCCGAGGAGTACCTCCTCGGACGCACCAAATGGGAGTCCGATTCACACCCTTTACATGGTGAAAGGTCATCCAAAATCAAGGGAAAATGTAGGACGTTCAGGGGGCAACCACAACTGCCGCATTAAATGCAAGGAAGCTACTTTTCCAGCCGCATTAATGTGGAAAGGATAGGAGAACAGAATTATCTTGGCCAGTGCAACTCACAAAAAAGAAAGAGGATGTCCTATGGGACAAGCACTCAAGTAGAGGCCCAGATGATTAACAAGTGTAGGGTCATTATCGTTCGAAGGATGCTATATAAGAGAAGAAAATCCCCATGGCCAGGGGATCGGAAGGAGGGAGAAAAAAGAGAGAAAGAGAAAGGAGTTCTGTAAATAAAGCATAAGATACAGCCTCACGGACTGTTATCCCAGGAAGCTTAATGGAATATCCCTACGTCCAAATGGTTGCATGGCTTGCTTATAATTACGTTTACTCTGTCAAGACCTAGTTCTGTGACCTACTCTTTATAAATTCATTGTTGAGGGTCTTTTGGGCCAGAATCGCTTGCCTGTTGGGCTTGGGCCCCAAAAACCGCCCTTACAATCTTAATTATGCCAAAAGAAATACATAGTTTTGAATAAATTTAAAGTAGTCTTTATTGCAAACCAAAACTAAAATTTAAAGTTTTCCAACTAAATACAAAGCAAATAAAAATATGAAAATAGATGAAAAAAAAAGTTAAAATAAAGCCATTGGTACTTGCTAGTTAGTAGGATGATCACATGCTTGCTCAAATGGACCATGAAAGTAAGGCAAAATAAGAATTAATCGAGAGTTAAATGTGATGAGTAATAGATAGATAATAACAAAAGTATCAATGGTTAAAGTATTTAATTAAAAAAAAATGAAGAGTGGAGATTTTATTTATGATGTGAAAAAAAATACTTGAAAAAATTATTGTATAGTATAGAACTTGTTCTTCAAAATTTTCCATGGAGAAATTGAGAGAGGAAGAAATGTGAAGATATGCATTTGTGCCATAACCTTGATTTTCTGAACTTGAAGTTTGTATTGGAAACAAAAGAAAATTGAAGAAGAGTGGTGGTTATTCATTTAAGTTGTAACTAAATGGATGATTTGGATAAATAAATTTTTAACTGCTAAGGATAATAACAATGAGTATTTTTAAAATACTCTGAACTCAACATTACAAATTGGGTTTATTTTTGATAGAATTAAATGTGCAAAAAAATATGAGAGAGAAATAAAAAAGAAAGATTTTATAAGTAGCTTGAAATTTAGGATTTTAAAACTTAATAAGTTTACTTAGATAAGTGAAAAAGAGTATTAGATAATTGGATATTCTTTTATATACATGAGATAATCTCATAAAAATAAATAAATAAATAAAAACTAAATGGGATGATGGGATGAAGATAAAAGTCTTTTTTTTTTCCTATTTTTTTAAAAATAGAAGTATGGAAAAACTTGAGGCAATTTCTGATTTTTCTTTTTATTTTTTAATTTTATATATAAGACTTGCAGCAATTTCATTTGTAAATTAGGAAAAGAAGAAGAAGAAAAGAGTACGTTAGTATAAAAAAAAAACCAATTTTATTTTTAGTAAAAAATAGTTGAACTATGCTTGACTCCTAAATATTACTTAGCTAAAATATAGGAGTTTTTAAAATCAGTAATTATACATATTTAACTCTATTATTTAAGCTTTACAAATTGGTAAATTTGATGGTATTTTTGGCATAAAAATTGAGAATCCCAAACAAGAAAAACTCCTTAAATAATAGTATAAATAACATGGTATAATTATTTATGCTATACCTTCCATTAAAAATATTACTTGTGAACTTGATCTTTCAAAATAACTATATATATAACATGGTAATATGGTCTTATACCCAAAAAAAAAAAAAAAAATGGTAATATGGTGTGTGTATATATATATTGTACGTTTTTAGACCCCTTTAAAATACAAGTTGTTTAACCTAGTTATTTAACCAAGTGATTACTTAGATAAATTATTTAGATCTAGATTAACACAATCAAATCATATCATGCAAGTAATGCGGAAATACAAAGAACACACGAAATGATAACCCAGGAAAACCAAATCGGTAAAAAACCTGAGGAGTATTTAACTTAGCCATCCTTAAGGTAAAACAAATCCACTATGAAAGAATTGAAGTTTTACAATAGTGATTTAGACCACTAATATCCTATTGTTATCTCGAGTAGAAAACTTACTACCACGACCACGTGACAGCTCCGAGTCCATGGACTACTTTTTCCTTGATCCACAGCAATCACAAGTACTTCCACTTGCGTTTTCTTTAAGTTCTTGAAACAGCAACTGAAGAGATCACTAAGTTCTTGACATTAATCTTGATCTTGATAACCCTAAGTATGTATGAAGGTCTAAACACCTTTAGATCTCACTAGAGATTCACACACATAGCATATCAACAACCTCTAAAATGTGGCAAGAGTTTTTCCTTTTATACTTAAAGCAATACATAAAACCCTACATGTTATATGGGCTTGGGCTGAGTTGGAAAATTCTGCAGAAAAACAATCTGCACGAGCTTCGATCGATCGAGTCTAATTTCTGATAGATCGAGCATTGCAGAAATTGAATAGTAATTTTCTGCAATTACTCGATTCCAACTTTATACATAACCACACTTGGAGCAGCCTAAATCTAAACTAAATGTTTTGATCATGGTTTGCCAACATTACACATTGAAGTTCTAATACATTTAGATCCTGAAGTCTTAGAACCTAACACACACACACATATATATATATATATATATATATATATATGTTATACCACCCATAAAAAAAAATTATTGCGACACTTGGTCTTTCAAAATAACTATATATATAAATATTACCCACAACACTTGGTCTTTTAAAATAACTTAAATTCAATTTTCCCATATCATCACACTTTTTAAGTTTAAAACAAATCTATCTACCAAACCTAGTTTACAATTTCTCATGGCTATCCAACTCAAAGCAATGTGTCCATATTAATTTTAAAGTTAAAATAAGTTTTATTTTTTCAAAAAAAAAAAATTACTTATTTCTTGTTTTCTTATGATACTAAATCTTCAATACCTCCTCATCCCTCCTCTAATTTTTTTTTTCCTCTCATCTCTAGACTTTTGCATAGTTTCAAACTTTGAATTTTTAAACTTTGAGTTTTTGCTATAAACTCAAGTTTTAACTAATTAGAAGAATAAAAAAAGAAATTTGAATTTTACATTATTTTCCTAAGAGCAATCAATGGAGTGAAGTTGTATACAACTTTTTAAGTATATTGATATAATTTTAACACTTTTATATTGATTTATTTCTCAATTTATATTGAATAATCCAATAACATGTTTAAAATTTATGTAATTAGATTAATCTCTTGAATTTTTTGTTATTAGTTATCAATTTATTATTTGTTCCTTTATTTTATAATATGATTTTTTTTTTATTGTCAACTAATATTGGTTGGATTATTTTTGTTGGCAATCTTTTCTTTTAATTGTGTCTCCCTCGAACTAAAATCCTAACTTTGCCACTATATAGATGAGAGTGATAATATACCAATGAAGAAGAATGAATCGATTTTTCAAGTAAAAAACTTTAAATAATATTAGTAGGAGGCATAAAAAAGGACGTTCCAATTAAGGAGATATCATAGTATGACTTAGGAAAAATTATAATAAGTACATATGATCCTAATTAGTTTGTTAATTCATAGTCGATCCCAAAAATTTAGGACTAATTATGCAACATAGAAGTGTACATGATAAATTGATATCTTTTTTTACCAGTGTAGTATACAAGAACTCCAAGCTAGTAGGCAAAGAAAAAGAGAGCTTCTTCTCAAATGTTTTATAAAATTCAACCAAAATAGTTGTAGACCTATATAAAGGCACTCCATAAAACTTGATTACCAAAATAAAAAATATTTTAGACGTTGCGTCAACTAAGATTTGGATGTTGTTAGTACTATTACTATTGTTTGTCACGGCATTCAAGACACATCAGGTAGTAATTATTGTTTCTTGTATGATCATTAAACATTTTTCATGAATTGGGTCAAAATGGAACCTGTAGGATCATTTACAGGTGCAGTGTTTTTGTTTTTGTTTTTTGAGATGTATAGATGGTGGGAGAGAATACGGTAGTTTAAATCACAAATATGAAGTAACATAAATAATCCGTTGGATTATCACTTAAAACAAGGCGCAGTGTTCTAGCAATTTTTGGACAATATGAGTGAACAAGTAAGTTATTTTGAAGCTTATTGAACCCAATATATAAGAGAAATCTTTTTAATTTCATCAATCTTTTTAACCTGTCATGAATTCTGGTGCTTCAAACTGACATATATCCAAACAATGTCACTGCCACGTTTAAAAATAAAGTGTAAACTCTTTTTTGTAAGAAGTAAAATAATTGGATAAAGAATTGACTGACTTCTATGTTAGGTTCTAAGAAATTAGGAATTAATGTATTAGAACTTCAATTTGTATTATGTTGGCAAACCATGATCAAAACATAGAGTCTAGGTTTAGGCTTACTCAAAGTATGTTTATTTGTAAAATTGGAATCGAGTGATTGCAGAATTTATTGGACTAAATCTGTAAGGCTCGATCGATCGAAAATTAGACTCGATTGATCGAACCACGTGCAGATTTATTTTTCTGCAGAGTTCCAGTTCAGCCCAAACTCTACTTAAATGTATTAGGGTTCAAGTAAAACTCTCTTATATATAAGGGAAACCCTAGAACGTTTTTTGAGTTAGTTTTTAGAGAGATTAGAGTGCCTCTTGTGCCTCTTTTTGTATTTAGGGTTTTGTACCCAAAGGCTCTCTAAAGTTGCTCATATTGCGGTTTGTGTAAATCTCTTGTGAGATCTAGAGGAGCTTTCCTTTACACAAACTTAGGGTTTTCAAGGAAGAGACATTCTCTAAACCTTGATGATCAAAACAGTTGCTGCCATTAAAGCTTAAAGAATACACAAGCGGGGGTGCTTGTAGCTGGTGGAATCCAAAGAAAGAAGGAGTCCGTGGATTCGGAGCTTGCACGTGGTCGTGTCAGTAAGTTCTACTGGTTGGTAGCATTAGGAAGTCGAGCGAGGGTGCTTGTAAGTCCTTTTGTATGAACTTCGATTCTTTCTGATAGTGGATTCAAGTTTACCTTGAGGATAGCTAGGTCAAATCCTCCCCAGGTTTTTATCGGTTTGGTTTCCTGGGTGATCATATCGTGTGTTATTTATTTTCCGCTGCTTTGCATGATTTGATCTTTATTATTTTGATAACCTAGACTTCTTTAATTGGACTAAGTAACAACTTGGCTAATTATCTAGGGTTAATTCAATTGTTTAAGGGGTCTAAAAACCAACATTCTATTATCTTCAAACAGATTTTAGATTATGTTTTATTTCATAAAAATTATTTCCATTACAATAGAACATAACATACTTGTAGTGACAACACTGATCGGTGTTGTAGTGACTGCACAGCTCAGAATACATATCATATTTTTGCAAATTCAATTGTTTTCTTCCCATCATGAGCCTTCTTGAAGAAATGTCTCACATAATTTGAATACAGAACTTGCTTATATAATGCTTTCTCACCCCCTGCAAGCACTTCTGGAAAAGGACCAATCATGTCATCTGGCCTAGGATTAACAAAAATAGGAACCGAAATCCTATTCTTGCTTCCATTGGCAACCACACGGTGCTCAATACTCTTGTACCGACCATTGCTCATTATTTGTAGTGCATCGCCAATATTGATCACGAGGGAGCCGCTTATAGGTGGAACATGAACCCAACTATCATTGTTTCCTCGCACATAGAGTTCACCAACATCATCTTGAAGGAGGATAGTAAGGGTTGACACGTCAGAATAACGACCTATTCCCACGATGAGCTCAGGGTTAGGACATATAGGATAGTAGTTAAGGTTAATCCTCTTTGAACCCATTAAGAGAGATTTTTTTGTCTCATCAATTTCCTTCACATTTATCCTCTTCATTAGTGCCTCTAATAGCCTTTGGATAACTGGTTCAGACCCCCTCATATATTCCAGAACTTGATCCCTAAAAGCAAACAACAATTAGTCCACCATAAACTATATATACATAAGCATATACTATTTGATCCACAAAATTATCTTTTATGATACTCAATTTTTATGTATAATAAAAATAGAAATATATATATATATATATATATATATATATATATATATATATATATATTATGATGAGATCACTATTAATTTTCAATCAAACATGGAGGATATAATGAGATGTAACTAAAAGTTATAACGTTATATTGATTTAAACCAGATAAAACTAGAACTTAACCCATTTAGTGAATTATATATGCATGTATGTACATACACAAGTATTGCATCTATATTATATGTCATGTATTTGTTATGTAAACAAAATTGAGCAAAGTTAAGCTCTGTTACTTGCACGCAGAAGGCCACAATACAGAGGCCTCATCCTTGGACACATAAAACATGCTCAGGTAATCTTTCCATTCAAGAGCCTTCTCTGCTTCAGGACTAAAGCTTGTGCCAAACCGCACGCTGTTGGAAGGTGAGTTCTCTTTTGAAAACTTCCTCTTCTCCTCAGCTGGCAAATTGAAGAACCTATGTGTTGCGTCCTTCGCATTCTCCAGCACTTCAATGGGCACTCCATGGTTGATAATCTGAAAGAAACCCCACTTTTCTGCAGCATCACAGATTGATTCTGAGACTTTTGGTTCGTCCCAGTTTGACATATCAATGATGGGTATAGACTCTTGAGGCAAGATGTTGCTCACAGTACTGATCCTTTCTTCTACAGGTTGGATATATTGCTTAGGGAGGGTTTTGAGTCCCATTTCTGAGAGACCCTTTACTCCATTGCGATTTGTTACGACAAAGTCAGTGATATTTGAGGACTCACTGATAGGTGTTGCAACTATTGGATCCATTCTTACAAGAAAGGAATAAAGAGAGAGCTTAGTATTTAGCAAATGGCTTGAAACTAAGATGTTTGGTGTTGTTGTTGGTGGTGCAATTTGCATGCCATTCGCACCTATTTATATAGCACTATCTCAAGAATTTTAAGGTTAATATCTATTTATTTAATATATGCCTCACTAACTCAATGTGTTTACCGGTCAGAGAGCCATGGCCCGCAAAGTCGAAAAAAAAAGTCTTTGAGAAGGAATTGATATTGGAGTGTTGCTTCATTATGCTACATACAGGATTAATCTGATTTGATTTACTTTGACTTTTCAATTAAGATGTTAAAGAAATTTATATATTTCTTTTACCATTCGCTTGATCAGATTTTGACAGAATAGTTTATTTTTTGGGGTAAAATATTAAAACTATTTGTGAGATTTGGGCAAATGACAAGTACAAAAATATCGAAACTTGCTCCTAATGTCACTCTTAACGCAATTCAAAATTTTCATTTCTCTACTTGTTTTATTATTTGAGAAATAATATGTCTGTACATTTTTAAATCCCTTAAAACACAATCAGATTAACCTAGTTAATTAGCCAAGTGATTACTTAGTCAAATTATTCAAATCTAGGTTAACACAAATATATCATATCATTGTAAAATGCGAAAAATAAATAACACAACAATATGATAACCCAGGAAAACCAAACCGGTAAAAAACTTTGAGAGGATTTAACCTAGTTATCCTCAAGGTAAAACATATCCATTATGAAAGAATTGAAATTTACACAATAGTGACTTAGACCACTAACATCTTATTGTTACCTTGAGTAGGAAACTTACTACTACGACCACATGACAACTTCGAGTCCACGGACTACTTCTTTCTTGGATTCACAACAAGCACAAGTTCTCCTACTTATGACTTTGACACTCTACTTAAAGGTTTTAGATATTCTTTAAATTCTTTATGCAGCAACTGAACTGATCATCAAGTTCTTGACATAATCTTGATTCTTGATAACCCTAAGTATATGTGAAGGCAAACACCTCTAGATCTCACAAGAGATTCACATACACAACATAAACAACAACTATAAAACGTGGCTAGGGTTTTTCATTTTATAGTTAAGGCAAAATATAAAACCCTACACGTCAAAGGGGTTTGGGCTAAGTTGGAAAATTTTATAGAAAAACAATTTGCAAGAGTTTTGATCGATCGAGCCAAGCAGATTTACTCAGTAAATCTTACAGTACACTCGATTCCAACTTTACACATAAACATACTTTGAGTAATCCTAAAACATGACTAAACGTTTTAATTATGGTTTGCCAACATTATAAAATGAAGTTCTAATACATTTAAACTTAAAGTTTTAGAACTCAACAATGTCCACTCTATTTTCACAACATTTTTACAACAAATTTTAAGTGGTAGTTTGTTATTGTTGGGGCAAAAAAGTAATCCTAGTGTTAGATTCAAATTTGATCCAATAACAACTAACTACCTATAATTTGTTGTGAAAATATTGTGAAAATATTATGGACGTAACATCTTTCTGTTATTGGCTACCAGACACTCAACTCACCCATATAATTGCAATAATGCAAAGAATTTTCAAACAGTGTTAAATTGCAGTTTGTGCTTAGAAATTAAATTGAATTTAAAAAAAAAAAAAATTCTTGGTAGTACAGATATTAACCAAACCTCAAAAGTGGTTATATGACCTTTTTATTTTATTTTATTTATTTTTTTATTACACTTTACTTTTGATTGTTGTGAACATTAGTGGAACCGCACCAATTTTCATGGCCAAAATACCACTTCCTTTCTAGCCATAGCAAGAATATGTAAGTTTCTTCCTGAATTGCATTCTTTCTTTTCCCCAAATTTGCTTAATCTCCTTATTCTTGAAGTTTTAATTGATATCTTCTGTTCAAGGTAAAAAAAAAAAAAAAAAAAAAAAAAAAAACTGAATACTCATTCATTTAATTCTGTTCCCAAAAAAAAAGAAAAATACTATCACTTCAATATACTTATTGTGGGGTCAAAGAATCTGACAACCCCGGCCCACCTCATACTAAACCCAAGGCCCACGCTGAGGAGGAAGTAATGACCGAGGACGAATAAAGAAAGCCCAAGTGGTCCAGAAACATCGTCGAGGACAATCTTGTCCTCGACCAACCCAGATCTTAGTAGGGAAGAACGGTCCGCCATCAACGGCAGCCTCTTAGAGTGTCCCAAGAAAAAGAACAAGTACTGTAGGACAGCCACGAAAGCATGGTGTAGGAATAGCTCAAGGACAAACTGTCACCTCCGCATTAAATACCCACAACTAACGTTCTGGCTGCATTAATGAGGAAATGACCCCTGAATAGTGATGTCTTAGTCGCTGCAACACACAGAATGCCTGGGAAGGTGGCTGATGGGACAAACACTCCAGCATTAACCTGCATGACCAATAGATGGAGGGCCAAGATCAATCGAAAGGGGATATATAATGAGGGAAATCCTCCTGGAGAGAGGAAGAAAAATAGTAGCAATTTGCATGATTCTGAAAGACCTTTGCAACCTAGCACTGAAGAAAGAATAAGAACACTAAGTTCCTTGGACGAAAGACCCTAGGATAGAATTTTATACTTTAGTCCATGTCCTTGTTGTTCAATCCGTTCGTAACTGTGTCTGGTTGTTGTAATCCTCACTAAGACCTAGTTCTTGAACCTACTCTCTATAAATTTATTGTATTGGACTAGTTGGGCTTGAGTCCACTCCTCCAATAGAAGAAGTGCTTGAACCTAGTCCCTTCATTTATAATCTAACAATATAAAGAATACATTTACCGTCTGTATTTTTAAAGTGCATGTCATTTTTATATATTTTATCTCAGCATGTAATTTCTCCATTGATGATGCTTGTCCTCTCAAGTTAAAACTTGCATGTCTTAGGCCTATTGATCTTCTTTGTTCTTTACCTATTCTTGATATAGATCACAAAATTCTTCTATTTATAAGACCATTATTGGACCAAGTCAAATATTTGGGGGAGAGGAGAGGGGGAGGAGGGGGGGGGGGGGGGGGGGAGGGGGGGGGGGGGACTCCTATTTTTGTAACTAAATATATTTTTCATCTATATATATATATAAAATCGAAGCCTCTGAAACTCCCACAATTTTCCATGTCACCACTATTTTTTTATTATTTTTATTTTAAATTCTTTTTATTTTAGATTTTATATCTTATATATTTATTATTTCTCTTTAACGTATAATTATCTTATCAAGTGTTACAATAATTTAGTTTAAGTAAAACTCTATTAGATATATGTTTTAAGAGCTTGAAAATTCTACTTCAACTAACATACTATAACAAAAATAATATATCCAAGTCAAACAATGTGGAAAAGTGGATCCAGTTATATTTGAAGCGAAGTTCCTCCCGAAGGGTCTCAAGAAGCAATCCTAATTTATGCTTCCGGTTAATTGGCATGATCTAGTTTCTGACGTGATAAGTACATGGTGCAAGAGAGTAAATCTTTTGTATGCATGCGCATGTCCCATATGTCAAAATAGAAATTGAAAGTAAAATACCTCATCTGTATATATATAAATATACTTTAGCAATACGTTTCAATGTTTCACTATAATTTTCTTTTTTTAGAATGCACTATAAACTTTTCAGTTTGTGTTTTACAACAATACCTTTTAGTTAGTGTTTTACTTTATTTACTTTTTTATAACAGTTTTTAACTTTATATATATATTTATATATGACCGAAACTTCTAAAACTCTCACAATTTTCCACTTCAGCACAATATTTAAATAAAATTATTTTTGTTTAGTCCAAACTTAACAAGGAGTGAAACTCTATCTCTCTAACCTCAAACTCATTATTATCATTTTTTTTAAAACAAAATTATCAAAATTATTTTTGTTTAATCCAAACTTAACAAGTAGTGTTATTTTTCTAACAAGTCCAAGTCAAACTCAAACTCAAACTTAAACTCAAACGTTGTTAATTTATAAATTTTCCCAACACTAATTGAAATCTTAAACATGAAGTTCAAAAGTTATTAGAAAGATTGAGTCTATCTAAATCCCCGAACTTATCATATTCTACATGGCATATATATAGACCAGCAAGTGTCTCTCAACCTCACACGCTCAAAGGAAGGAGAAAAAACAATGGCAGAACATAGAATTGGGTATATTAGGGTCGTGACACCAAGCACTAAGGGTAGTTCAAGCAAAAGAATAATGGGGAATAAATCATGAACACTATAAAAGCTGAGTAGAGGTATAAGTTCTTCTCTATGTTATTTTTCATGTATTTTTTAAAAAGTAATTTTCGTATACAAACCACCAAACTCTCTTTAGCCTTTTTTTACAAGATAAAAAGGTTTGCAATAATTCAAATTATTCTTTTGAATGTAACTCATCTTTCTCTCATATTTCTCTATTGTTTAGTCATATATATATATATATATATATATTGTTTTGTTTCTTTAATATTTTTTGGTCTTTCAGAAGTTTTAATATCTGAATTTTTGAGTTATTTTTTTGCATTATCTGAAATTGTAACACAAATTGAAGTCATACAAAAGCAAATAGTATAGTTTCTTAATCAATTTAAAAATTTATAAAATTATTTTAGTTTACATCACAAATAGATAGGTTCCCGTGCATAGCACGGGTTAGCGACTAGTAATATATTTAAAACCGAAGCCTTTGACTTTTGGTTGACCTCTTCACAGTTTTCCACATTTGCATTTTTTATTTATATATTTAAATTTGATTTAATTTGATTTAATTCTTTCGACTTTATAGCACCAAATTGCAGAGAATTTATTAAATTTCTTAAAAAAAAAATAAATTTAGTTGTTTGATACCATACAAACACTATACTTAAAGGAGACCTAAATTATCATCAAATTAGGGAATTTTTAGATAATCCTATCAAACTATATAATAACTCCATTAATATAAATCTATCCTAAAAAATGGAATATATCTCTATTAATTTGATAATTTCTAAGTTGATGACATTTTTTTTAAAAAAAATTCTATCATATTTCCTTATATCTATCAACCACATTTTCTTTCTCTTCTTTTTTTCATTTTTTTTTGGTATTAACATTGATTAGAAATTATAATTTCAATAGGATTTAAACTCTATAATTATATCAAACGAGACTCAACACATATATATCATTTTTAATTTCAATAGGATTTAAATTTTATATCAAATGGACTCTACTAACATATTCATCCTTTTAAAAAAATTATATAACCAAATTTGATTAGGAATCCATAACCCCATATTATATTTTAAATAGTTTTTTTTTAGGATTATTCTTCTAACACCACTCCGCTATATAGTCTCTTGCATTGATTTTGGTTCTTGGATCGCCTTTAAGCAAAATGTATGTAAAGTTTTCTTATCAGATTTAATGTTAACATATATGAGAGATATTTTGGTCAATTAGAAAAAGTTTGATGAAACATAAAAGGAAAAAGAACTAAAGAACAAACAAATCTAGAAAAAAAAAAATAGTGATTGTATTAGGTAGAGGCTTTTGGAGATTGTTGTTTTTATTTTTGGAATTCTCTATGTTCATGTGTATGTATGTATTGGGTTTAATTGAATAGGAATTATCTTTGAAACTTTGGTTTTGATTGAATAATGAAAATGGCAAAAGAAGTATGTTCCAATATTTAGAGTCTTTTGTATATGTGTTGTTATAGTTTAAACTTGGTATTTGAATTGTTAATTCACAGTTTCATTGTTCATCTATTAATCATGAATAATAATATTGCTATTTGCAACCATCATGATATAGTATCAATGATGTGATCATTCCGAATGCTTTCTTTTAGAGTTTAGATAGAGTTTATGATAGTTTTTAGACCCCTTAAAAACACAATTGGATTAACCTAGGTAATTAGCCAAGTTGTTACTTAGTCCAAATTCCAAATCTAGGTTATCACAAACAAACAATCATATCATGCAAAGCAGCGGAAAGATAAATAACACAACGATATGATCACCCAGGAAACCAAACCGGTAAAAACCTGGGGAGGATTTAACCTAGCTATCCTCAAGGTAAACTTGAATCCACTATGAAAGAATCGAAGTTGTTCAACAGGACTTAGACCACTAACATCCTATTGCTACCTACCAGTAGAAACTTACTGACACGACCACGTGTAAGCTCCGAAACCACGGACTCCTTCTTTCTTAGATTCTCCAGCAAGTACAAGCACACCCGCTTGTGTTTCTTTAAGTTCTTTTGGTAGCAACTGAATGATCATCAAGCTCTTGAAGAAATCTCTTTCTTGATAATCCTATGTTTGTGTAAAGGAAAGCTCCTCACAGATCTCACAAGAGATTTACACAAACAGCAATATGAGCAACACTAAAATGTGGCTATGGTTTGCCTTATATACCTAGGGCAAAAACACAAAACCCTAAACAATTTAAATGAACTAGGGCTGAGTTGGAATTCTGCAGAAAATGCATTTGACCCGATTTTCGATTGATCGAGCCTAAGCTTCGATCGATCGAACCAGGTTGAGAAGCAATATTAATTTCTGCATCAGCTTGTTCCAACTTTACATAAATGAACCAACTTTGAGTAAGTTTAAACACCACTAAACATCTTGTTTTGATCATGGTTTGCCAACAATACACATTAGAGTTCTAAATACATAAAATCCTAAGTCTTTAGAACCTAACAGTCTATTTTATGATTAAAAAAAATTTACAATTAAAAGACTTTTGAAATTACATTTTTAATATAGAAAAATTATTGGATATGTTGGATCTTAAATGACTTCTATTAAATTCCATCCTTTATGACATTATTAAAATGAAAACTCATATAGATAGGTATTAGGATATTATTTGAAACTATCATAATGGACTAACGTATTACACATGGTACGGATCTAATTGTAACATCCTATACTAAAAAATAAAAATTGGGCCTATGGTTATCTTCTCTTTGCAAAAAAGGGTTAAATTCTCATTAATTGTGATAGTTCACTTTTAGGTAAACTAGCTTGTAACCCTATGTATATGCATGGATACACTTAAAGATCTACAATAAGATGCATAATATAATTCCTATATATATATTTTAAATACTATTGATAGTCATTTTTATATTTTGTTAACCCTTTAAAAAAATTTGTAAGGATATTATTAGGTATAAAATGTAAATTTTCCATTTTTTTTAAAATTATTGTGAAACACTTTTTTTTTTTTTTTTTTTTTTTTTTTTTTTTTTTTTTTTACGATTCATTTATTCTAGACTCTTTAATTTTTGCACTTAATAACTCACTTGGATGAATATTTATGATGTAATCCCATTTTTGATTCTAAAATTAAGATATAAAATTCTTTAAGAATAAATAATTTAGGACACATGGCACAAAATTGGAACTCTAATTTAGAATTCTAATTTGAGTTTCTCTCAGGTTTACCTATTATTATATATATAGAATAGAAACCGTATTAACTAAGTTTTAAGAAATTTAAAAATCCTTTTCAAAAAATTTCTAGAACATTTATTTTAATTATTTTAATAAGTTTATATTGTAAAAGAATAAAATTTACACATTACATACGATACTAGGGGTGTCCATGCAAATCGAAGACCCCCCGGAACCGACCAACCCGACCAGAACCGACCCGTCATGGTTGGGCTGACACCTCTGACGGGTCTCAAACCGTCAGAACCGACTCCGGCGGGTTGAGTGGTGGGTTTTGTCCTCAAAAACCCAAGCCACTCGACCAGCCCTACAAAAACTCAAAGAATGACGAAAATCATGTAGATCCGGCGACGATCTGGTGCTTCTCAGCTCCGATTTGGCCACATTTGGGTGTCCTTCACTTAGATCAGCTCAAATTTGGCCAAGATTTAGTCTCTTCCTTACTCAGATATGCTTAATTCCGGCGAATCCAACCCAGATCTACTCAAGCTCGACTCCGACTCGGCTAAATCTTGGCCAAATTTTCATATATCCAAAGGAATCTCGCCCAACTCTCTTTAGATCCGGCCAGATCTGACAAGATCCGGCCAGATTTCGGCCAAAAACCAGTGAATTGGAAAACTCGAAATTGACCGATTCTCACACGAAAACCGATACGACCCGACCCGCTTGATCTGAAACTTCAGGCGGGTCAGTTGCGGGTCGAAATCTCCCCCACCTGATAATGTCGGGTCGAGTCTGGGTTGGGCACAAACCCGACCCGGCTCGACCCGTGGACACCCCTAATCATTACTTCAGTTACCTTCTAAATGATGGAGAATATGAGAATGCAAATTGTAGATCTAATATCAAGATAACATATATTAGATCGGTGGTGGATAGTAGATTTAATTGCTGTTGAGTATGGTGTGAAGTCATCACCATAGAATTGCCCACGTCGGCATGTGTTATGTGGAACCAATGATATGAAAGAAAATGAATTTTTCTAAACTATTATATTGAACAAAAAATTACTTATTTTCATTCATTTTCAAGTTATACATTTTTTTAAGTCAAGTCATAGACCTTTAAGCAAAATAAATACTTTTAATTTTTATTTAACTATACCGTGCATTGCACGGGTTAATGACTAGTTATACATACTATAAAATATTTTTAAAGGCACCAACCATGGCTGTGACTCCACCCTATGAAAGTGATTTAGTTTTGAAATAAAACCAATAGAGGTGGTTTGGATAGGGTACCTTGGTTGTGGATGGTGGTGGCTTTTGGTGTCCATGGTGCCTCTAAAGAAAAATGAAAAACAGAAAATGAAGAAAAAATAACAATATTTTTTACTAAAAAAGATTTTTTTTTTGAAATGATTTAATTGAAACGACACAATTTTTAAATAAATTGAGGTGACACCTTGATGGAGGCCCTTTTTGCGTGTAGCCATGTGTCTTCCGCTGGAAGGGTGACTTTGCTAGACTTGGATTTGTTTTGGGGAGTTCAATCCAAAACTTAACATTGGGTCGCATAGACAAATGGCTTCCGGTGCATTTTTAAGCTTACAAAATAGATAAGCCCAAAGTCTAAGAATCATGATAATGGTTGAAATAAATAAATAATATGTTTAGGATAATAGCTTTGATTAAGTCATTAGTTAAAGATCTTAATGATGTATATTAAGTGATTTTCAATATTAGAGAATAATTAATTAAGTGTCATATGTCCAGTAATAGAATGAGTCCAAAATAGTCCATATTCAGTTGTGGTTTATGGCCCATGTTCAACATAATAAGGTATGTTCAGCTATGGTCTATGTCCAAATAATATATGTCAAATGGTTTATGTCCAAATAATATACATGTCTAGTGGTGGTCTATGTCCAGGTAATTTATGTCTAGCAGTAGTTCATGTCTAGATAATATATGTCTAGCGGTGGTTAATGTTTAAATAATATATGTCCAGTAGTGGGTAGGTTCAACTTGTCAATATTTTTGTATTCATTAGTGAAATATTAGTGAATCCATTTTGTTAAATAGTAAGATATTATTACTGTAAGTTCATTTTCCAGTGTTGTGATAATGAAACAATATGTACTCAATAATGTAAGTTTATAGATTGAGACATAATAAGTTATCTTGATATGGTTTGTGGTTCCAACTATAGCATCACTTTATATGGCTTATGGCTCTAGCTGTATAGCATTAGTGAGCTGATAACATTTTAGGGGTATAATAACACGAGTCCAGCAGTACAATGATAATAAAGTAAAATATACTTAATAATGTAAACTTGGAGCTAAAGATATAATGACTTATCTTCATAGCTTGTCGTTTGTGGCTCCAGCCGTATAACATCAGTGGACTTATAACATTTTAGCAACATAATAAAATGAGTCCAGTGGTATAGTATGATATTATAAGTCCTTTTATGGTGACTTCATGATTAAAGGGGAAAGATGGGTGTAATTGGAGAAGAGAGAATATGTTCAGCCGTGTGCATAGGTTCGTTAAGTTTATCCTCTTTATCATGTGAAAGTTCAAATATGTGTCTAAAACACCCTTGAACGTTTAGACCCCCAAATACAAAATAACCAATTCAAGCTTTATGTCAAACAACTAGTGTGCGGAAAATGAACATAAGCTATAAATAGAATTGGAAATCAATCTAAGCCAATTATAAATCACATCCATAGCAGAAAATAAAAGGCAAAGATAAAGGGAAGAGAGATGCAAACACAAGAACAACACACGATGTGTTATCGAAGAGGAAACCGAAGCCCTCGGCGTAAAACCTCTCCACCGCCCTCCAAGCGGTCAATAATCCACTAGAAAATGTAGTTGGGATACATGAACAGCAATAGACCCTCCAAGCCTAATCTACCCGATGTACCTAAGCCCTCCAAGCTTCTTGCTCCAACGAGGTTGCGCCGAACCTTTTTCTTTTCTAGCTTACCGGATTCCGCTACTAGACCATAGCATTCGCCATCCTTGGCATCTTCCAATGCTTCCCAAAACTCCAAAAAATACTCAACACTCTAAATGGGTGTGGGTAGTGTTTGGATAGAAATCTCCTCTCAATAGGTATGACAATGAGAGAGGGAATGAGAAGAGACTACAAAGATTTCTCTCTAAGAATGAGTAGCTCTCTCTAATTGGGTGGGTGTTTTGAAGAAACCTCTCTTAGGGTTTTTCTTTCTGAATAGCCACACATATTTTGTGGGAATGAGGGGTATTTATACTGGTGTGAGAATGGAATACGAAGAGTCAGTTTTTCTAAAAACAGGGCTGGCTGGCGACTTGACCTCGCGACTTGACTGAGTCGCGAGTTCAAGTCGCGAGCTAACTTAATGGCCAGTCTGGATTTTTGTCGTGTAGTGCTCCAGGTGGCGTGACTGTTCAGCTCCCCTGCATGCTCTGCACGTGAGCAACTTTTGGCGGCTTGCAAGCCGCGAGCCACCCGCGAGTCCTAGCCGCAAGTCTCTTCTTCACTGCACTGTCTTGAGCATTTCTTCACACTCTCTCACACACTACCCTTACATGATTCCCACCTAAATACAAGGTTTCTAAGTGCTATATTACAAGCAAATTTGTCATGGAATAAAGCCAACACATGGTTGATTAAATTCAACCTTACAATCTCCCCCTTTGGCTATTCCATGACAAAACACCCTAAAACAGACTCTAGACTTAAACGTGAGTTTGGGAACAATGGCAAAACTCACTCACACCTAAATCTAGAAGTTGTGCAGCTCTTGAATCATATGAACATGAATCTCCTGAAACACAATAATACACCATGATCATTGTAAGTAGAAAATCATAAAATGCATATGAAACAGGCAATATGTGATCAAGTAAAGATGGAGTTAAGAAACAAACCATGACTTGATCAACCAAGTGAACACCACAAGGTAGTGATCACAGTGCTCATTCACACTTGGAATGAACACAAGGACATACAAGTTAACAAGCCCAAGGCAAGATACTTGTATGCTCAACACTCAACCAATGCATAATACACAAGGTATATGCATCTAGGAACAATCCTACAAGGGCACAAGAGTGACAGTACATAAATCAAAATGCAAGACATTTAGATTAAAGTACTGATTTCAACATAGCATAAAGGCTGCATTAAGTAAGGTACATACCATAAAGCCTACAAACTATGCATAAAACATTAACCCTAAAAGCTTACAAAAGCATATGGGTACAAACACATTATATTGAATAAAAACTTAAACAATATAAACTAAAAGTGCATAAAGTTTCTCCCCTTCAAAGTGATGAGAAGCTGTGATGCACTTGGAACATATATACTTGTAACCTGAAACACTTGCACAAAACACATTAGACCCTCAAGGTAAAGCAAGTAATAAAAGGACAAGTATAATGTAACAAGCAAATTGCGATCAAGTAAACATGATGTAAAACATATGAGCAACTTGATCAAACACCAAAACAGTCATATAGAAATGACTACAATGAACACATAGCAAAGCAATTGATCATCCGAACATGCATTCAATGAAGCACAATAGCATAAGGAAGTATGCATGTCCAAAGCACAAACATGATGCAATGAGAACAACAAAGCATAACTCAAAGCACCATAAAGCCAACAAGAAAACAAACATAACAAAGTTTTCTAGTTAACACAATGTCTTCTCCCCCTTGGTATATGCATCTCCACTATGGAAAATCTCTCCCCCTACAAATGTGCACGAGAAATAGAATTTCTCCCCCTAAGGATGTGCACAAGAGTCATAACAAGAGTCATATAGAAATGACAAAACACTCCGGAATACTCTCTAGAGTATACTCTCCCCCTTTTTGTCAAGAATAGACAAAGGGTCAAGGAGAAAAGAGGGCAAGAGATGAATGAACGAACAATGATAATGATGCATGAGGGGTGCAAGATGAATGAGAAAATGAAGCTCAAATCTAAGACAAAGTAACATGCTACAAAGCATAAGGTAAACATGACATGCTAGGATGAAGAAATAAGGTAAAGACCAATGCATGACAAGGGTAGCAAAGGTGTGTGCAAGAGGTGGCTAAGTGCATGCATGACCAATGCATGAAAAATGCACATGTGGGGCAAAGTGTGTTAAAATACACAACCAATGAACTAAACATGTTCCTAATGAGGAAACATGAGAAACCCCAAAGTTTGGTACTCATCGGAGTCCAAACAAGCGAGAAAATGTCTAAGAGGCATTTTATCAAACACCTAGCATGCACACTATGAACAAAAATGTGATACAATGCATGAACATCATGAAATCTACCCTTAATACATGTTCTTTCTGCCACAAGGGGCCAACATCCAATGCATATCAACAAAAGAAACCAATCCCATGAAGAAAATTGACAAAAAAATAAGTTTTCCCAACCCCTATGATGAAAATCCCAACCAAGAGCACAAAACTCTCCAAAACATAATCTAAGGATCAAAATCAATGAAAAGAGTTTATAATTACCTTAGAGATGTTAATGGATTGAAAAACCATTCAAATTGGTTGGGTTTTGATGTAAAAATATTGAAAGAGGGGTTTTAGAGAGGATGGGAGAGGTTTAAAACAAGTTTCCCACGAAAAAGCTCTTTAAAAAGCTGATTCTGGGCGACTCGTGACTGGCAAGTCGTGAGCCAAGTCGCGAGTGAGCCGCGAAACCTCTTTGTATGAACTCGCAGCTTAAACTCGCGACTTGCAAGCCGCCAAACCGAGTAGCCAAAACTGGCAGCTTACTGGCAGCTCACGCAAGTAGCCAAAATGAGTGGCCAAAAATTCTGACACTTGTTTTTCAAATCAGAACATGTTTAAACATTGAAAAACAAAGTAAGCACTAAACATAAACACAAAAAGTGATAAAAATCACTTCCAAAAACATATAAAATGATCAAAAATATTTTTGGATTAATCCATATAAGATTGAGCACACACACATCACATTTAGACAAGTACAATCTAACAAATGAATAAGACATTCATTGAACATAAGGCAAGTGTGTTATGTGTGTGTATCAAATGTGGAATAGTCCTTAGTCTAGAGTGAAGCTTCAATGATCAATTCAATCAAGTCATACACAACTAGTACTAAGTCAAGTGGTCTATCTCAATTATAGAAGTGAACATATATGACCTCCCACAAGAAAATGATTACATAAGATTGAAGCTTTTCATTTGGCTTCTTACAATTCATATCATTTGATCATTTTGAATCAATACAACTCATTTTGAGCAATACATCTCATTTTTGAGATTGATGCCTGAAATTTTTGATATTTCAATTTGATGAACAAGCCTTTGGCTTTTTGGGCATCATACATTTTCATATAAGTCGCTTTCCCTTTTTCCTAATCGAATACTAGTATGTGCGACGGCTTTTGCAGCTCATTATCTCTTTTCATTTTGAGATTTACATTTATTGAGCTCTTTAAGCAATAAAAATAAAAGAGTGGGAAGAGATATAAGCACAAGTCTACGCATGTATCAAAACCAACATGACTATTGACAAATTATTCATGACAAGCTTGAAGATCGATTTACAACAATCACACAAAGATGTCAAGATTTTTCCCACAAAGATATAAGTGCAAAAATAACAAGCTAAGCTCGTAAATGCACAAAGCCATTTGTACAAAGGTACAAGGCCAAACTCACATGTGATATGTGCTCAAACAAAAATGATCAAAATTTTTGAATTTTTCACTTTTTATGTGGTTTTCGATTTTTACTCACACAAAACAGAAACATAAAAGTAAGATAAAAAATGAAACAATGCATACAAATAAATGCAAGATGCACAAAATGCATGAAGATATGACATTTAATGCATGAAGGGTCCTACAAAGATCGAAAGAATTAGATCAAGGACCAAAAGAGCAAAAGCTCAACCATAGGAACCCTTCCTCATCCAAACGGAATGATTGTTTGGAATGAATATCTCATTGGAAGTGAGACGAGGGTTGGAAGAATGAGAACCGGAGATGCACATAGACAAGGAGGTAAGAGCATTAACCACTTTCTTCAACAACTTACCATTTTCCATCCAATTCGGTTTAGCTTTCAAAGCACAACTTCCAAAAAGCTCAAGTTTCTCTTTTCTTTTAATTCTTTTAAGAGCTTGAAACTTAGAGCAATGGGGTCTTAGATGACCAAAGGCACCACAATGGTGACAAACAATGTATTTAGGTCCATTAGGCTTTTTAGGAAGGGATCTAACAACAAAGGTTTGTTCTCTTTTTAACTTGGGGCATTGGGGTCTTATGTGACCGATCACACCGCAATGGTGGCAAGTAGGAACAAACTTAGATCCACTTAATTCCCTAGATTGGGACCTAAACAGAGGCTTAGGCTTAAGAGCCTTTCTCTCTACTTTTTGATTTCTTTTGTGTGGAGGAATGTACACCAATTTGTCCTTTGAGATGGAACACACAATAGGCACAAAATCGGGTACCACAACATGATTGCAACATATATTTTCTTCCATTTTAGCAACAGGTTCAGCAATCAAACACTTGGCATGCATCTTAAGAGATTCATTTTCAGATTTAAGATCATCAACAAGTTTGTTAGACAAAACAAGTTTAGCATCCAAGTCCTTATTTAAACATTCAAACTCTTTCAGCTTTTCAAGAGAAATTTCAGCAAGATTCTTATATTTCTCAACCAATTTGTTGGATTCATTGAGTTTAGCAATCAAATCATCCTTTTCACAAACTAACTTGCTCAAATTCTTTTGAAACTTCTTAGCTCCTTTCTTCAAGAGTTTGTCAACAACACCCATAGATTCAAGTAACATGTCATCACAATTATGAGGATTAACACTCATAGAGGTATTTTCACAAACACATGGCATGTTACAATCAACAATATCCATAGAAGCATACAAAGCATTATCCATGGCAAAACACACAAGGGGTCAAGGATCACACTTAGGTAATAAAACCAAAACAAGTGTACCCGCTCTGATACCAAATGAAAGTTCAAATATGTGTATAAAACACCCTTGAATGTTTAGACCCCCAAATACAAAATAACCAATTCAAGCTTTATGTCAAACAACTAGTGTGCGGAAAATGAACATAAGCTATAAATAGAATTGGAAATCAATCTAAGCCAATTATAAATCACATCCATAGCAGAAAATAAAAGGCAAAGATAAAGGGAAGAGAGATGCAAACACAAGAACAACACACGATGTGTTATCGAAGAGGAAACCGAAGCCCTCGGCGTAAAACCTTTCCGCCGCCCTCCAAGCAGTCAATAATCCACTAGAAAATGTAGTTGGGATACATGAACAGCAATAGACCCTCCAAGCCTAATCTACCTGATGTACCTAAGCCCTCCAAGCTTCTTGCTCCAACGAGGTTGCGCCGAATCTTTTTCTTTTCTAGCTTACCGGATTCCGCTACTAGACCATAGCATCCACCATCCTTGGCATCTTCCAATGCTTCCCAAAACTCCAAAAAACACTCAACACTCTAAATGGGTGTGGGTAGTGTTTGGATAGAAATCTCCTCTCAATAGGTATGACAATGAGAGAGGGAATGAGAAGAGACTACAAAGATTTCTCTCTAAGAATGAGTAGCTCTCTCTAATTGGGTGGGTGTTTTGAAGAAACCTCTCTTAGGGTTTTTCTTTCTGAATAGTCACACATATCTTGTGGGAATAAGGGGTATTTATACTAGTGTGAGAATGGAATACGAAGAGTCAGTTTTTCCAAAAACAGGGCTGGCTGGCGACTTGATCTCGCGACTTGACTGAGTCGCGAGTTCAAGTCGCGAGCTAACTTAATGGCTAGTCTGGATTTTTGTCGTGTAGTGCTCCAGGTGGCGTGATTGTTCAGCTCCCCTGCATGCTCTGCACGTGAGCAACTTTTGGCGGCTTGCAAGCCGTGAGCCACCCACGAGTCCTAGCCGCGAGTCTCTTCTTCACTGCACTGTCTTGAGCATTTCTTCACACTCTCTCACACATTACCCTTACATGATTCCCACCTAAATACAAGATTTCTAAGTGCTATATTACAAGCAAATTTGTCATGGAATAAAGCCAACACATGGTTGATTAAATTCAACCTTACATCATGTACTTAAAAGATTTTTCCCATGTAATACTCTTTTAGTTTTTAGTAAAATATGAGTGATATTGCCTTCTTTGAGAAGGACTTTTAGTATTATAAGTTTGTACATTTCATAAGAAGGATTTTTAGCATTATAATTATATGCCTTTCATGAGAAGGACTTTTGATAAAATGTTATTGGAAGAGTGTTTGATGTGTTTTAAGATGTATGGAGACGGTAAAAAATATATATTTTTGTGACAAATGGTGTTTGTAAGATATATTAGAAATATATGTGGGAAATATGTATGGATAGTTTGTGAGGAATGTGTTTGTAAAAAATATGGAAGTATGAGAGATATGGAGGTTAAATATAGTAAATACATGAGCTTATAGTTATTGTTGGAGTGGTTTTTCATGTTATATCATGAGTTATATTACTTTCTAAGAAGAGAGATTTTGTAAGAGAAATGGAGAAAGATATGGAGATGTATTTATGGGCAACAAAATGATGAAGTTTCAGAATAAGAGAGTGAGAGAGGGATGGGTAGTGGTGGTCTAGTGTGTTGTGGCTTGTTCCTCTTTATATAGGGCCAAGTATGTAACTAAATGGGATTTGGTTGAAGGAATATCTAGGAAATAAGGAAATGTTTTTAGCAAAATGAGTGATTTCTTTAGTTGGTTTTTGGTTTTTAGCCAAAAGAAGAAATTTGGAGATTTTAGTTTGCTGTTGCCGCTATTATAGCTGTTAGTCATAGTTGTACAGTAGTTGACACAACTGTTAGCTACAGCAGCTGACACTACTAGATGATGTCACCTGAATGATAGCTTCTACTAGAGGAAAGATTCAACATTAAATTCATGGGTTTGGTTGAAAATGGTAAGATAACTTTTATGGGATCCTTCTATTTCTGGTATTACAACAGGAGGCTAAAGATTTGGCTTAAAATGGTAGGATTTCTTTTATGTGATCTTTACTTCTTTTGGTGTAGCAGGTAGTTACTAGGATTGATCATTAATAGGCTAGCGATGTCATTTTGGGACATGTGTCAACTGCCTAAGTTGTTGCTAGAACTATTGCAATTGCTGCAGGAGTTAAGGCAGCTTCTACTGGAGTTAAGGCAGCTTCTGCTGGAGTTGCTGCTGGTACTTTTGGCTAAATTTCCTCTTTTGGAAAAATATATGTTTAGTCTATGGTTTCATACAATACATTTTTAGTATGTAATAAACTAGTTGGTTGATATTTGAAGAAGTTTTAGAGATGTAATTATGGTCTCATTGTGTTTTGACGAAATCTTAGAGAGCAAGAAGGGCATTTAATGTTGGATGAGATATTAAATAGAGATAGCCAATAAGATTTAGGCATATGTTTGATATTAATTTAAATGAAAATAATAATATAATTTATATGAGATAATATAGTTTAGATTTTATGATGAACATTAAGTTTTAGGTAACGAGCAATGAGGAGTTTATCATTTTAAGTATTCTGTGATATGAAAGGCTTATCAGATGTTACCTATTGGACACTGACTCGTTAAAATTCAGGGAATTGGAGAAGACATGCCAAGCAACATGTTTCTTTTAATAAATTTGAATCGCTGGAGCTTTACTGAATATACTTATTGGCCCTCCAAATCACGATTCCCAAAATTCCCCCGATGAGACTCATGAACTTGGAGCATGAGGCAAAAATGAGATGTTGTGCCATGAGCTTGAATCATGAGCTTTGATGAGATAATATTGCCATGAGTTTTGGACCGTGGGCTTTGGCGTCATTTTGTGTAAATATGGGCTCTTTTGGGTTTTAAAATAGATTTTCCCAAAATCCATAATATGTTAATGTGGTGTGGGTTGCCAATGAAATAAAGCCATGTGGCATGAAAATTTTGTCCTCAACACACCTTACACTCAATAGTGAGTAGAATTAAAATGACTCAAATTAAAGTATTATATAACTTTAGGGGGTCACAATCCAAACTTTGAATTTTAAAGAACAAAATCAAAATGATCAGATAGCAATTTACAATTAAACCTAAAATGTAACTATGTAAGTATCTATGCAGATGTTCATATATGAATACGAGTGTTTTGTTTAGGTGTGTATGTATCTATGCGTCATGTATTTGTTGTGTAAAACTAAATTTAGCTAAGTTAAGCTTTTTTACTTGCACACGAGGCCACAATGCAGAGGCCTCATCCTCTGACACATAAAAGAGGCTAAGGTAATCTTTCCATTCAAGAGAATTCTCTGCTTCAGGTCTAAAGCTTGTGCCAAACCGCACATTGTTGGAAGGTGAGCTTTCTTTTGAAACCTTCCTCTTCAGCTGGCAAATTGAAGAACCTAATGTGTTGCATCCTTCACATTCTCCAGCACTTCAATGGGCACTCCATGGTTGATAACCTGAAAGAAACCCCACTTTTCTGCTGCATCGCAGATTGATTCTGAGACTTTTGGTTCGTCCCAGTTTGACATATCAATGATTGGTATAGACTCAAGATTCATGATGTTGTTCACACTGACCCTTTCTTCTAGGGGTTGGATATATTGCCTGGGTAAGGTTTTAGGCCCCATCTATGAGAGACCCTTTACTCCATTGCCTTTGGTTACGACAAAGTCAGTGATATCTGAGGACTCACTAATTGGTGTTGGAACAGTTGGAGCCATTAGAATAAAAGAGAGCTTAGTATTTGGAAAATGCCTTGAAATTAGAAGATACCGAAGATTTTTGGTGGTGCAATTTGCATGACCTTTGTAGCTATTTATATAGCATTTTAAATTATAACTGGTCACTAACCTGTGTGATACATGAGATAGTTTAACAAAAGTTATATTTCACTTTACATAAAGATACAATCACTTGAAAATGAAAAATAATTATAATTTTAATACAAAATGAAGGTTGAAAATAGACAGAAAAAGATTGATAATAAACTCTAACCATCAAAATAAGGAAAAAATTTATTGTCCAAACAACTCATCAAAGTGGAATTTGGTTATTAAGATTCAACACTTAAATTGCCGGAAAGATATCACGTCAATCTTGATCTTCATTCTCTTTGGCATCTCAATTATAACATTTGTCAATCTTTGCTTTACTCAATTGTCATCTTGGGATAAATCTATAGATATCTCATTTTCATAGCTGGTAGGCATCCCACGTCTATTACCATTGACATCCTTTCTTCCATGAAAATTAAGGTCTCTATCCTTCTTTTCATAATATATTTGCTCCTATTGCTTAGTCGGTTTGTAGAATCCTAATTATTTTTTTCTCTCCCAAAGCCTTGTTATTCCCATCTATTACAGCAATTGAAGCTTCATCTTCTTAATTATAACATTAACCTAAACCTCTCAACAAACTTATTAAGCAAAATCATTGGTTAAATCAGCACAACAAACCAATATATCTCAAATCTGAGAACGTACTATCATCTTAATACGAAAGTTAATGTCATTGGTAAATATTATTGTTTACAAATTAATGTAAATAATAAATAAAATTATTATTTACAAATTAATACAAAATTAATGTAATTGGTAAATATTAATAATAAATAAAGATAAAACTATTATTTTTGTAATTAGTGACACCCAATAGCTATATAGTAAAATTTGTAATTTGGATTTGGTTAATGTATGCCCTTAGGGCACCTATTAATAATTATTTTTGGGAAGCTTTTTATTAACAATTGAAAAAGCTGTCCAAAAAGCCGATAACTTTTTTATTTTTTTAATAAAAAAATAAATCTAACAATATTTTTGTTACACATATCTCATCTCAAGTATCGAAGTATTCGACATTGACATTTGACAACAAATTTTTTATTTTAGGTTTCCACTCATTCTCTCTTGCTTGATTCTTAGGTTTTGTTCTTATTTTTTTAATCTTCATATTATCTCCTCCACATGTTTTCTTCCCACTATGTAATTAACTCGGCAAAATTTGCTAAATAATATGTGTTTAGGAAAATTTTAAGTGGATAGCACGAGGGTGAAGGTATTTAGTTATGTAAACTCTTTTTGGAACTACAGGTAAAGACTGCCATTGTATAGTTAAGATAGATGAGCAACTTCCTTCTCTCTGTCAGGTGGTAGACTAAAGCAACAAGCCACGTGTGTGAATGATGGATTCACCCTACCTGAGCCTCATAAAATGATAGTTTTTGTGCAAAAGCCAAATGCCAAACACCAATTTCCTTTTAAGTAGTACTCGTAGGCACCTCGTGAAAGTTAGCTACCATGAAGCACTTACCCAAGATGGAAATGATTTTGTGCATGTTAATTGGTAATGATATGAGCATTCAGTTAAGAGAACAGGATTTATTGTGGAAAGATTTTCTTTCTAGTGCCAATCACCATCCAAGGTGCAGCAATGGTGTCAAATTGGCCCAACAAAATACTTAATGAAAATAAAGGTCCACCTTTGTATCATCATGCAAAGAATGTCCAAAGAATTAATTACAGTAATGACATTCTCTTCTTGGCAGATCAAATAATTGTCTAGTTCCTTTCTTGGCCTTCATCAGGAGATGCTTTTATCATAATTGCAAAAGCACCAATTTGTATCAATTCCAACATTTATCTACAATTTTTTAAGGGACAAAATTAGGCTCCAATCATGCTTGGATTGGAGCTATTTTTTCCAACCCATTACGTGACAGTTTATAAAATTATCCATGTGTATTATTTAAACAAGTTACATGACTCATTAACAAATTCATGTAATTAAAATCACACATGGATGCTCTCTTCAATCGCCACATAGTGGTTTGGGAAAAAAATAACTCCAAATATGTTTGGAGCCAAAAAAAAATTTCATTTTCAAGTTTGTTCCACAGAATTATTATTACTATATTGATTATTGTTTTATATTTTTTACCTAGAGAAGAATAGTAAATTTATATAAAATATTTTTCTTAGGGAGTATAACAAACATGTGATGGTTTTTGGCCTTGTGTCCTATTAAAACATGATATATATATATATATATATATATATATATATATATATATGCACATTGGCAGCAAATGCATATTCAAGTAAATTTGTTTTGATAAACTCAAATTCCCACTTTCAAAACAACTAAATATAACTAAAACTAAAATCAAATTAACGCCATTAGAGGGAGAGAGAAGACCTATGATGGGGAATTATGAAACACAACACAAAAGTATCAAAACACATCAATCTAAAGTAGAGCTATAAAAAACACAAAAACTCCTAATCCCAAAGTAGAACTACAAGAAAGAATAAAATATTCACCAAAAGAAAGAAAACAAGAGAGAGAGAATAATATCCTTTTTTGTGTGGATGAATGGGAAAGAGAGAGATACAAAAGGAGTAATAGCAAATTGGAAAATGTTGTTGTGCACAAAGAGTTTTACACAAATCCTAAAAAACAATTGAAACTATGACTTGAAGTCATGATTCTTGAAGTCACGATAAGCGGAAATCGTGACTTCAAGTCACAATTCTAGTTGTTTAATTTTTGGAGTGTGTAAAACAGTGTAAAACAATTTTGATAGTTTGTAGACCCCTTAAAAATACAATTGGATTAACCTAGGTAATTAGCCAAGTTGTTACTTAGTCCAAATTAACAAATCTAGGTTATCACTATCAAAACAATCATATCATGCAAAGCAGCGGAAAGATAAATAACACAAAGATATGATCACCCAAGAAACCAAATCGATAAAAACCTGGGGATGATTTAACCTAGCTATCCTCAAGGTAAACCTGAATCCATTATGAAAGAATCAAAGTTGTTCAACAGGACTTAAACCACTAACATCCTATTGCTACCTATCAGTAGAAACTTACTGACACGACCACGTGCAAGCTCCGAAACCACGGACTCCTTCTTTCTTGGATTCTCCAGCAAGTACAAGCACACCCGTTTGTGTTTCTTTAAGTTCTTATGGCAGCAATTGAATGATAATCAAGCTCTTGAAGAAATCTCCTTCTTGATAATCCTAAGCTTGTGTAAAGGAAAGCTCCTCACAGATCTCACAAGAGATTTACATAAACAGCAATATGAGCAACACTAAAACATGGCTAGGCTTTGCCTTTTATACCTTGGGAAAATTAGAAAACCCTGAACGTTTTAAACAAACTAGGGCTGAGTTGGAATTCTACAGGAAAACGCCTCTGACCCGATTTTCGATTGATCGAGCCTAAGTTTCGATTAATCGAACCAGGCTGAGAAGCATAAATAACTTCTGCAACAGTTTATTCCAACTTTACATAAAAGAATCAACTTTGAGCAAGTCTAAACACGACTAACCAACTTGTTTTGATCATGGTTTGCCAACAATACACATTAAAGTTCTAAATACATAAAATCCTAAGTCTTTAGAACCTAACAAACTCCGCCTTTGGCAATCCGTGACAAAACACAACTAAAAGCTCAAAGTTTACAAAGAAAAGCCCTTTACAAAAATAATGCTCATAAAAACAAATTCAATCCTAATTACTATCCATCAGTTGCAAGTGTAGACAGCAGCTCAATTGAATCAACCTGCATATTTCTTGAAACACTAAACAAAATGCATAACCGCATGTGTGGAAAATACAAGTAAACAAAATAAATTCTTGATATCAACCAACACACAACAAAGACATATATCAATGAATAACTCAAAAATATAGATCAATAAGCAGTTGAAACAAGAAACATATAAAGCAATAAAAGTATCTCCCCCTAACATGAATATCCCAATAAAAGTATGGCAAGAGCTAAAAAGGTAAAATATAATGTGAAACACCTAGATACAATCTAAATTCCACAAGCTCCAACCAACCAAAAATGCTCTCCCCCTGAAAACAAAAACTCTACAAGCTCAAATATGTACTTCTCCTTTTTGTGACGGAATGCCAAAGGGTAATCAAAATCCATCATCAAAAGGAGGTGGCGGTGAAGATCGTCAAAACTATGCCAACTCTGTGCGCAAAGCACGAATCTCATCGAGCACGTCCACCAAAATCTGTCAATGAGTCGGTTGAACGGTCAAGACATGATCTAATGTACGTCGAATGTCTGAATCATCCGAAGTAGTCGGTGGAGGAACATCAGCATCAGCAGCAGCAGCACCAGACGCCTTAGCCGTATCAGAACCTGTAGAAGAGGGAGGAGGGGGAACAACACCAGATGATGCACCTCTAGGATGCGTAGAACCAACTTTCAAGCGAGCAGCGCTTTGCCTAAGGAAGGTGGCACCTATGGGAGCTACAACATGAACGGGCTCACCAGAAGGGAAACTATCTAGACCAAGAAACAACAAAATCCTATGAATGAAAATAGGATAAATAAGAGCATGCACTACGGCAGAACTCCTATGAACTTCGTTCAAAGAACGAAGAAACAGATGAGGAAAGCTGATAGACGCACCAGACACAAAAGCGTACAAAAACACACATCGCTCAAGAGGGATGGTGTGGAGATGAGAAATAGGCCACAAAGAATGACATGCTATCCTAAACAAAAGATAGGCAGTCTCAGTAAGCTCAGCAGACGTGATTCGAGGATCAGAACCCCACTGGATAGAAGACCCAGTGATGTATGACATGACGTCATCTAAGGGTGGAGATTTCTCATAAGGACAGTCAGGCTCCCTAATGACCGGAACCCCAAGAGCATCAGCCACTACCCGAGGAGTAATGGTGAATTCTACACCTCGTATCTAACTCCTAACAAGGGTGTTGGAATCATAAACATGGCAAGAGAGATTCGAAAAGAACTCTATAATCAGGGCAGTCGGGGGTGGATGATCTATCTCTAACAAGGACAACCAACCTCTAGACTCAAGGTTTGCCCTAATGGCCGGATCAACCTCATCTAAAACCACAGAACGCTTAACCCAAATCTTACGCTTACAATTTAGCTTCTCATAAACCTCTCTGCTTTTGTCATTCCTAAACACCCCACTCCTAGAGGGAGACTCAGAGGAAGTGGAGGGGGTCCTATGGGCTCTAGTCTTCCTAGGCATGGTGCTAGGATAAGGACAAAGACACAAAGCAGAAAAAAAAAAAAAAAAAAAAAAAAAAAAAAAAAAAAAAAAAAAAAAAAAACAACCAAGTGCAGACTGCAAGTTAGCACAAAAAAAAAAAAAAAAAAAAGAACAAAAATCTATATGATGCATGAACAGATTAAATGACATGATGCATGCCCTAATGCAGTGAAATTAAGTTCAAATTTAGTTCAAGTTCCTAAAATTTGGCTTGAGCATAGAGTTTTTAATAAAAACCCAAAAAATTTGAAAAACCACTTGATTAATTTGTACAAATTGACCAATTGATCATCACACAAGATAGATTACAGAAAATAATGATCAATTACATCAATTCAACAAGCCAATTTCATTAATTGAAACCAATTTGAACAAAATCCCCAATTCGAGTTCAATACAAGCCCTAGAATTTTTAATTTTTCACAAATCCCTAATTTGATCAAATTAACCAACATAGATCATGAAGACAGCATTGTAGCAACAAAATCCATTGATCAAATTCATAAAACAAAGCTTGATTAATCAAAAATTCCAAATAATGCATAGTTCGAAAATTACCCAAAAACCATGAAATAATGCGTGAAACATAAAAGACAATGCAAAAGGAAGGGTAATATAGACATGCCGGCTTATGGAGAGAGAAACCTAGCAAAAAATTTGGAGGAAAATGACAAAAAATTCTCTGTGGAGCCTTGCCGAGTCGGAGAGAGAGAGAAAGTTTTGAAAAAGTGGTTTGAACAAGTCAAATTTGATTTTTTTTAAAAACCTGATTCACGAGTTTCGATTGATCGAAACAGATAGAGACTTCTCAAAAATTTTAAAACAATTTCAAAGACACTTTCGATTGGTCAAAAAATAGATTGGATCAATTGAAACAAATAGAGACTTCCTTAAACAATTTAAAACAATTTCGATTGATCGAAAAATAGATTGGATCAATCGAAACTGGCAGAGGCTCACAAAATTTTGAGGAAAAAACACAATTTTTGAAAAAAAATTGACAGTTTTTAGACCCTTTAACAATTGATTAAACTTAGGTAATTAGCCAAGTTGTTACTTAGTCCAATTAAACAAGTCTAGGTTATCACAATATAAAAGATCAAATCATGCAAAGCAGCGAAAAATAAATAACACAAGATATGATCACCCAGAAAACCAAATCGGTAAAAATCTGGGGAGGATTTGACCTAGCTATCCTTAAGGTAAACTTGAATCCACTATCTTGAAAGAATCGAAGTTCATACAATAAGACTTACAAGCCCCCACACTCGACTTCTTATTGCTACCAACCAGTAGAACTTACTGACACGACCACGTGCAAGCTTCGAATCTACGGACTCCTTCTTTCTTGGATTCCCACCAGCTACAAGCACACCCGCTTGTGTATTCTTTAAGCTTTAATGGCAGCAACTGAATTGATCATCAAGGTGTAGATAAATCTTCTCCTTGAAAACCCTAAGTTTGTGTAAAGGAAAGCTCCTCTAGATCTCATAAGAGATTTACACAAACCACAAATATGAGCAACACTAAAACGTGGCTAGGGTTTGCCCTTTATACTTAGGAAAAATAAGAAACCCTAAAAACGTTTTAAAACAAATAGGGCTGAGTTGGATGAATTTGTAGAAAAGCATTCTGCCCGAGCTTCGATCGGTCGAGCCTAAGCTTTGATCGATCGAGCCAGGCCGAAAGGCACAATGCTTCCTGCTTTAACTCAATTCCAACTTTACATTGACACACAACTTTGAGCTAGTTTTAAACACTTCTAAACATATTGTTTTGATCATGGTTTGCCAACAATACACATTAGAGTTCTAAATACATAAAATCCTAAACTTTAGAACCTAACAAACTCCCCCTTTGGCAATCCGTGACAAAACACAACTTAGAAGCTCAAAGTTTACAAAATGAAAAGCCCTTTACAAAATAATGCTCATAAACCAAATTCAATCCTAACTACTATCCATCAGTTGCAAGTGTAGACAGCAGCTCAATTGAATCAACCTGTATATTTCCTGAAACACTAAACAAAATGCATAACTGCATGTGTGGAAATAATACAAGTAAACAAAATAACTTCTTGATTTCAAACAACACTCAAATAAAGACATATATCAATGAATAACTCATAAATATAAATCAATAAGCAGTTTGAAACAAGAAACAAATAAAGTACCAACAAAACATAAAACTCCCCCTAACATGAATATCCCATCAAAAACAAGGTAAGAGCTAAAAATGCATAAGTACAAAGTGAAGCATCTAGATACAATCTAAAACTCCACAAGCTCTAACCAAAAACAAATAAACTTCCTCTGAAAACAAAAACTCTACAAAGTACTCCCCCTTTTTGTGACGGAATGCCAAAGGGCAAACAAGATATCCATCATCAAAAGGGAGGTGGTCTAAATTGCGCCAACTCCGCACGCAAGGCACGGATCTCATCAAGCACGTCCACCAAAATCTGTCCTTGAGCCGCCTGAACGGTCAAGACATGATCCAACGTGCGACGAATGTTTGAATCATTCGAAACAGTCGGTGGAGGAACATCAGCATTAGCAGCAGCACCTGAAGTCTCAGCAGCAGCAGTACCTGTAGAAGAGGGAGGAGGGGGAACACCACTAGATGACGCACCTCTAGGACGAGAAGGAGCAACTCTCAACTAAGCAGCCCTCTGACGAAGAAAGGTGGCACCTATGGGAGCAATCACATGAACAGGCTCACCAGACGGAAAACCATCTAGACCTAAGTGGAGCAAAATCCTATGAATGAAAATAGAATGAATCATGAATCAGTGCATGCCCTACGGTAGAACTCCTATGAACCTCGTTCAAAGAACGAAGGAACAAGTGAGGAAAACTGATAGACGCTCCAGAAGTAAAGGCGTACAAAAACACACATCGCTCTAAAGGGATGGTGTGGAAGTGAGAGAAGGCCACAAGAAATGACACGCAATTCGAAAGAAGAGATAGGCAGTCTCGGTAAGCTCAGCGGACGTGATCCGAGGATCAGAACCCCACTGGATAGATGACCCAGTGATGTAAGACAAGACAACGTCTAATGAGGGTGACTCATCATAGGGATAGTCAGCATCCCGAACAACCGGCACCCCAAGAGCCTCAGCCACTACCCGAGGGGTAATGGTGAACTCTACACTTCGTATCCAACTCCTAACTAGGGTGTTGGAATCATAGATGTGGCAAGAGAGGTTTGAGTAGAACTCTCTAATCAGGGCGGTCGGGGGTGGATGATCTATCTCTACGAGAGGCAACCAACCTCTAGACTCAAAATTGGCCCTAATAGCCGGATCAAGCGCATCTAACACAACAGCTCGCTCAGACCAGATCTTACGCTTACAGTTCAAGGTGTCATAGGCTTCTCTACACTTATTATTCTTAAACAGCTCAACTCTAGTGGGAGACTCAGAGGAAGTGGAAGTGGTCCTATGAGCTCTAGTTTTCCTAGGCATGGTGCTAAGATAAGGATCAAAACATAGAGCGAAAGAACAAAAACACAAAACCAAAACCAAGGGTAGACTGCAAGTTAACACAAAAACAAAATATAGAATAAAAATCTATATGATGCATGAACAAGTTTAAATGTCATGATACATGTTCTAATGCAGTGAATTAAGTCCAAAAGGTTCAAATTACAAAATTGGCTTGAACATTAAGGTTTTTAACACAAAAACCCCAAAATTTGGAAAACCACTTGATTAATTTGAAAAATATTGACGAATTGATCATTACACATGATATAATAACAAAAATAATGACCAAATACATCAATTGGATAAGCCAATTTCATCAATTTAAGCCAATTTGACAAAATCCCCAATTTGGATCAAATTCAAAACCCTAGAATTTTCAATTTTTCAAAAACCACAAAATTGATCAAATTAAACTATAGGGAACATCATTATAGCATCATAGCACAAAAACCCATTGATCAATTACACAAGAATAGGTTCGAATCATCAAAAACCCCAATATGTTTGAAAGTGCCGAAAATACCCATGATAATGCATGAAAAATGCATGAAATCAAGAAATAAACTTGAAAAAGAAGGGCAAAAGGGACTTACTGGCTTCTAAGGACAAAAACCTTGCAATAATCTTGAAGGAAAACGACAAAAATTGGATGGTGGAGCCTAGAGCCAACGCGGAGAGAGAGAAAAGAAAAGAACTATTTGAAAAGTGACTTTGAAAAAGTCCAAATCTGTCTTTTAAAAAACCTGATTCACGAGTTTCGATCGGTCGAAAATCAGCCTCGATCGGTCGAAACAGACAGAGACTCCCTCTCTCAAATTTTAAAAATTTCGATCGGTCGAAAAACAGAATGGACCGATCGAATTAGGCAGAGGCTCACCATATTTTTGAAGAAAAACATAATTTTTGAAAAACAAGTTGATTTAACTCAAAGCATTGAAATTTAAGAACAAAAATGCATGAGTATGAGATGATATGATTTTCCAATCAAGAATTTTAAGCCTAAAATTCCCAAAAACAAAATTTCTTGCATTCTCCACAAATTTTCAAGCAACAAATTTAGTTTGCATATAATTCAAAGTAATTGCAATAACTTGGTTGGTCAGACCATAAACACACACAATAACATGTACAATGTTTAGCAAAGAGTAACTCGTGTAGTATGTGCGACTAGCAAAAACTTGAGATACATGTGAGGTGATATGTGAATAGCAATCAATCACAAAGTCTACAAAATTTATCACAAAGAATTTAAAAGAAACTATCACCTAAAGAGTTACATCATATAACTCCCACATCTCCTAGATCATAAGTTTGCAATAATGTAAGTTTCTTGTATTTATGCCTCATAATATACATTCCAATTTTAAGTTATGTGAGTTTGGCATCAAGCCTAATAGTACACACCAATTTTGATTTTAAGAATTAAGCACTTTAACCGAGACTTCACCTTATGTTCTTTTTGTGCATGTGCTACACTTTTTCGAGCACAAAATCTTATGATATGCACTAAGGTGTTCATGATTGGCTAGTGAACAATGGTGAGATGGTTATTTATGCATTTCTCTAAAAGTTCAAGTCTAACATTTAAAAACATGTGACTTCAAGATTAAGACATAGTAATCAAAAACCATACACATCTTTCCCACACAACATGCACTACAAATCTTCAACTAGTAAAGTGCAATAAATAAGCTCATCAAAGCTAAACAAGGTACAAAAGACATGTTATGTGAAAATAAATTGACCAACCTTGTTCTCAAAAACCAAGAAGAATAGTGCAAAACAAAATGTGCTTCCTTTTTCTTCCTTTTTATTTTTATTTTTATTTTTTATTATTATTATTTTAATAAAAATAAAAAACACCTAGAATGAAATGCATGAATGTTATGCTATGCAAATCCTAGAAACAAAACAAAAACAAAACAAAAACCAAAGAACAATGGTCACAATGGGTAGAGCAATGAAGCACAAGGACCATGTCAGAAAGACTTAGTTAGGTCGAGTCTTTTGCATCCAAAACCTTTTAGATACACCACGAGTATTGGAGTTCTTATTTACTTGAGAATGATTACCAACTCCAGGATTGGAATAAAGGTTTAAAGCCTTTACCAAATCACCATTAAGTACCATAGGATCAAGTGCTTGAGGCACAGGTACTTTTGGTTTGTTTGCTCTCTTAGTAGCTTGCAACTTGTAGCAATTACGACGGATGTGTCCAGCCTTTCCACAAAAGTGACAAACCCATGCAGGTTTATCATGTGTCTTGTCCTTAGATAGGGTAGGCTTCTTAGGCTTAGATTCTTTTAGATCAACCCTAATCTTCCTAGATGATGAACCTTCTAAGGGTTTAGCAACCTCACTCACAGAGGGTTTGACAGTTTCACTCACTATCTCACTCACTGAAGGTTCAGAAGAAGAAGATGAAGGAACAAACTTAGTGGAATGGGGAGCGGACACACAGATGCTATCAACATAACCTAAACCAGTTTTGTCAGAAGACGACTTTTGAACACTCAGCATTTGATCAAGTTTAGAACTAGCAGATCTAGCAACAGATAAATCAAGTTCCAAAGATTTAACTTTATCAAGCAAAAGCATGTTTTTAGTTTTCACATTGTTCAAAAGATCATTAGCATCAAACAATTTAACAAGCAAATTTTTCTTTTCAAGCTCAAGAGATTCAATTTTCTTCAGGCCAAGTTCAACATTCATAGCATCCTTTGCAGCAACTTTGCAAAGTTTGTTAGAGGTCTCTTGAAGATCTGCATCTTCAAAGAGTTCCCCATCAGAAGGGTTCCCCATCAGAAGGGTTCTCTTCAACAGATATGCTCTCATCAACTACAGCAGTAGTAGTGAAAGTAATGAAGTTTCCATCCTCATCACAATCAGACTCATGATCAGAAACTTCACCATCATTAAGGGTTACAACCATAGCCTTACCCTTAGACTTCAAATAGGTTGGACATTCAGATTTCATGTGTCCATACCCTTGACATCCAAAACACTGAGAGCCCAAGGAATTATTGGAAGATTGACCTACTCTTTCTCTAGGCTTATCATTGTTATTAACCTTAGTGGGATCATACTTCCTAAAATTTCTAGGTTCAGTAGTATTTGTGCCTCTTGCCTTTCTATTGCTATTCCTGAGAAAGTTTCTAAAGTTCTTGGCAAGATAGGCAATCTCTGTAGCAGAGAGCTCATCATCAAATCCACCACTTTCGACATCATCAACTGACTTAAGAGCCATTGATTTGGATTTGGTAGTTTTGGGTAAATCCAACTCATAGGATTGAAGAGATCCTACAAGCTCATCAACAGAGATGGAGCCCACATCCTTGCTTTCAGTAATGGCAGTCACCTTGGGTCTAAAGTCTTCAGTCAAAGATCTAAGAATCTTCCTAACAATTTTAGATTAATCATAGATTTCACCCAAGTTAAAAGCAGAATTAACAATATCATTCAATTTAACATAGAATTCATCAAAACATTCATCATCAGACATCCTAATACTTTCAAATTTAGAAGTCAATTGCTGCAATTTATTTATTTTGACAGCCTTTGTGCCTTCATGCACAGTCTGGAGGATATTCCAAGCAGTATGAGCAATCTCAACATTTGAGATTCTCTTAAATTCCTCCATAGAAACAGCGTTAAAAATCGCATTCATAGCCTTGCTATTAAACGAAGCTGCTTCTTTTTGAGAAGTTTCCTACTCACTAACAGGAGTAGTGGGCTTCTCCCATCTGTATTCAACAGAGTTCCACACCCTCTCATCAATGGATTTCAGGAATGCTTTCATCTTTACTTTCCAGTAAGCATAATTATTTCCATCAAAGTGAGGAGGAATAACTAGAGAGTGTCCGTGTTCCATGACAACAGGGGTCAAGGATCAGCTCAGTGATCAAAGGATCAACAACAAAAGAGCTACCCGCTCTGATACCACTTGATAGTTTTTAGACCTCTTAAACAATTGATTAAACCTAGGTAATTAGCCAAGTTGTTACTTAGTCCAATTAAACAAGTCTAGGTTATCACAATATAAAAGATCAAATTATGCAAAGAAGCGGAAAATAAATAACACAAGATATGATCACCCAGGAAACCAAACCGGTAAAAACCTGGGGAGGATTTGACCTAGCTATCCTCAAGGTAAACTTGAATCCACTATCTTGAAAGAATCGAAGTTCATACAATAAGACTTACAAGCCCCCATGCTCGACTTCTTATTGCTACCAACCAGTAGAACTTACTGACACGACCACGTGCAAGCTCCAAATCCACGGACTTCTTCTTTCTTAGATTCCCACCAGCTACATGCACACCCGCTTGTGTATTCTTTAAGCTTTAATGGAAGCAACTGAATTGATCATCAAGGTGTAAATAAATCTTCTCCTTGAAAACCCTAAGTTTGTGTAAAGGAAAGTTCCTCTAGATCTCACAAGAGATTTACACAAACCGCAAATATGAGCAACACTAAAATGTGGCTAGGGTTTGCCTTTTATACTTAGGACAAATAAGAAACCCTAAAAACGTTTTAAAACAAATAGGGCTGAGTTGGACGAATTTGCAGAAAAGCATTCTGCCCGAGCTTCGATCGGTCGAGCCTAAGTTTCGATCGATCGAGCCAAGCCAAAAGGCACAATGCTTCCTGCTTTAACTCGATTCCAACTTTACATTGACACACAACTTTGAGCTAGCTTTAAACACTTCTAAACATATTGTTTTGATTATGGTTTGCCAACAATACACATTAGAGTTCTAAATACATAAAATCCTAAACTTTAGAACCTAACAAAAATCTTAGGAACAACTTAAAGCATTGAAATTGATGAACAAAATGCATGAGTATGTGATGATAGGATTTTCAAAAACAAAGAGTTAAGCCCAATTTTCCCAAAGTTAAAATTTCTTACATTCTCCATAAATTTTCAATCATCAAATCAGTTTTGCATAAAATTCAAAGTATTTGCAAACTTGGTTGGTCATACCAAAGACACACACAATAACATGTACAATGTTTAGCAAAGAGTAACTTGTGTGGTGTGTGCAACTAGCAAAAGCTTGAGATACATGTGAGGTGATATGAGTATAGCAATTAAACACAAAGTCTACAAAATTCATCACATAGAATTTGAAAGAGACTATTACCAAAAGAGTTATATCATATAACTCCCACATCTCCTAGATCATAAGCTTGCAATCATGTAAGTTTCTTGATTTTGCCTCATATTGTACACACAAATTTTAATTATTCAGATTTAACATTAAGTCCAATAATGTACACACCAATTTTAGTATTTAAACCGAGGCTACACCTTATGATCTTTTTGTGCATGTGCTACACTTTCTCGAGTACAAAATCTTACGATATGCACTAAGGTGTTCATGATTGGCTAGTGAACAGTGGTGAGATGATTATTTATGCATTTCTCTAAAGGTTCAAGTCCGACAGTCAAAGGCAAGTGACTTCAAGATCAAGACAAAGTGATCAAAACCATAAACATCTTTCCCACACAACATGCACTACACAGCTTCAACTAGTAAAGTGCAATAAGTAAGCTCATCAAAGCTAAACAAGGTACACAAGACATGTTATGTGAAAATAAATTGACCAACCTTGTTTTCAAAAACCAAGAAAATAGTGCAAAACATAATTTGGTTCCTTTTTCTTCCTTTTTTTTATTTTTTATTTATTTGAAAAAAATAAACAAAAACAACCTAGAATAAAATGCATGAATGTTATGCAATGCAAATCCTAGAAACAGAGAAAAAAAAATGGTCACAAAGAATAGTAATGAAGCACAAGGACCATGTCAGAAGAACTCAATTAGATTGAGCCTTTTGCATCTAAAACTTTTTAGAAGCACCACGAGCATTGGAGTTCTTATTCACATGGGAATGATTACCAACTCCAGGATTGGAATAAAGGTTTAGAGCCTTTACCAATTCACCAATGAGTACCATAGGATCTTGTACTTGAGGTACTGGTACTTTTGGTTTGTTTACTCTCTTAGCAGCTTGCAGCTTGTAACAGTTTGAACGAATGTGTCCAGACTTTCCACAAAAATGACAGACCCATGCAGGCTTATCATGTGACTTGTCCTTAAAAAGGGTAGGCTGCTTAGGTTTAGACTCTTTCAGATCAACCCTAATCTTCCTAGATGGTGAAACTTCTATGGGTTTGACAACCTCACTCACAAGAGGTTTGACAGTTTCACTCACAATCTCACTTACAGAAGGTTCAGAAGAAGATAAAGGGACAAAGTTTGTGGAATGGGGAGCACACACAAAGATGCTTTCAACAAAACCTAATCTAGATTTGTCAGAAGGAGACTTTTGAACACTCAGCATTTGATCAAGTTTAGAACTAGTAAATCTAGCAACAGATAAGTCAACTTCCAAAGATTTAACTTTATCAAGCAATAGCATATTCTTAGTTTTCACATTGTTCAAAAGTTTATTAGCATCAAACAGTTTTACAAGCAAATTCTTCTTATCAACCTCAAGAGATGCAATTTTCTTCAAGCCTAATTCAACATTCATAGCATCCTTTACAGCAACTTTGCAAAGTTTATTGTAGGCTTTTTGAAGATCTGCGTCCTCAAAGAGTTCCCCATCAGAAGGGTTCTCTTTAGCAGATATGCTTTCATTGACTACAGCAGTAGCAGTGAAAGCAATGAAGTTTCCATCCTCGTCGCAATCAGACTCATCATCAGAAACTTCACCATCACTAAGAGTTACAGCCATAGCCTTACCCTTAGACTTCAAGTAGGTAGGACATTCAAATTTCATGTGACCATACCCTTGACATCCAAAACACTGGGGACCCATAGAGTTATTAGAAGATTGACTTACTTTTGCTCTAGGTTTATCAATGTTGTTAACCTTAGTGGGATCATTCTTCCTAAAATTTCTAGGTTCAGCAGTGTTCTTATCTCTTGCCCTTCTGTTGTTGTTTCTAAGGAAATTCCTTGTTAGGTTCTAAAGTCTTAGGATTTTATGTATTTAGAACTCTAATTTGTATTGTTGGCAAACCATGGTCAAAATAATGTTTTAGAAGTGTTTTTAGTCTAGCTCAAAGTTGTGATTTTATGTAAAGTTGGAATCGAGTTAAAGCAGGAAGCATTGTGCCTTTCGGCTTGGCTCTCGATCGAAGCTCGGGCAGAATGATTTTCTGCAGATTCGTCCAACTCAGCCCTAAGTGTTTTAAAATGTTTTTAGGGTTTCTTATTTGTCATAAGTATAAAAGGCAAACCCTAACCACGTTTTAGTGTTGCTCATAATTGCGGTTTGTGTAAATCTCTTGTGAGATCTAGAGGAGTTTTCCTTTACACAAACTTAGGGTTTTCAAGGAGAAGATTTATCTACGCCTTGATGATCAATTCAGTTGCTGCCATTGAAGTTTAAAGAAAATACAAGCGGGTGTGCTTGGATTTGGTGGTGAATCCAAGAAAGAAGGAGTCCGTGAATTCGAAGCTTGCACGTGGTCGTGTCAGTAAGTTCTACTAGTTGGTAGCAATAAGAAGTCGAGCGTGGGGGCTTGTAAGTCTTATTGTATGAACTTCGATTCTTTCAAGATAGTGGATTCAAGTTTACCTTGAGGATAGCTACGTCAAATCCTCCCCAGGTTTTTACCGGTTTGGTTTCCTGGGTGATCATATCTTGTGTTATTTATTTTCCACTGCTTTGCATGATTTGATCTTTATTATTGTGATAACCTAGACTTGTTTAATTGGACTAAGTAACAACTTGGCTAATTACCTAGGTTTAATCAATTGTTTAAGGGGTCTAAAAACCTATCATTCCTGAAGTTCTTAGCAAGGTAAGCAACCTTTGTAGCAGAGAGCTCATCATCAAATCCACCAACATCAACATCATCAACAGACTTAAAAGCCATTAATTTGGATTTGCTAGTCTTAGGTAGGTCCAACTCATAGGATTGAAGAAATCCTACAAATTCATCAATAGGGATGGAGTCCACATCCTTGCTCTCAGTGATGGCAGTCAGCTTGGGTCTAAAATCTTTAGTCAAAGATCTAAGAATCTTCCTAACAATTTTAGATTGATCATAGATATCACCCAAGTTATAAGTAGAATTAACAATGTCATTAAGTTTAGCATAAAATTCATCAAAAGATTCATCATCAGACATCCTAATACTTTCAAATTTAGAAGTTAACTGCTGCAATTTGTTGATTTTAACAGCCTTTGTGCCTTCATGCACAGTCTGAAGGATATTCCAAGCAGTATGAGCAACCTCAACATTAGAGATTCTCTTAAATTTCTCCATAAAAACAGCGTTAAAGATAGCATTCATAGCTTTGCTATTGAACGCGGCTGCTTCTTTTTGAGAAGTTTGCCACTCACTAACAGGAGTAGTGGGCTTCTCCCATCCGTATTCGACGGAGTTCCAGACTCTCTCATCAATTGATTTTAGGAATGCTTTCATCATTAATTTCCAATAAGCATAGTTATTCCCATCAAAGTGAGAAGGAATAACAAGAGAATGTCTGTGTTCCATGACAACAGGGGTCAAGGATCAGCTCAGTGATCAAAAGATCAACAACAAGAGAGCAACCTGCTCTGATATCACTTGATCGTTTTTAGACCCCTTAAAAATACAGTTGGATTAACCTAGGTAATTAACCAAGTTGTTACTTAGTCCAAATTAACAAATCTAGGTTATCACTATCAAAACAATTATATCATGCAAAGCAGCGGAAAGGTAAATAACACAAAGATATGATAACCTAGGAAACCAAACCGGTAAAAACCTGGGGAGGATTTAACCTAGCTATCCTCAAGGTAAACCTAAATCCACTATGAAAGAATCGAAGTTGTTCAACAGGACTTAGACCACTAACATCCTATTGCTATCCACCAGTAAAAACTTACTAACACGACCATGTGCAAGCTTCGAAATCACAGACTCCTTCTTTCTTGGATTTTCCAACAAGTACAAGCACACCCGTTTGTGTTTCTTTAAGTTCTTATGGCAGCAACTGAACGATCATTAAGCTCTTGAAGAAATCTCCTTCTTGATAATCCTAAACTTGTGTAAAGGAAAGCTCCTCACAGATCTCACAAGAGATTTACACAAACAGCAATATGAGCAACACTAAAACGTGGCTAGGGTTTGCCTTTTATACCTTGGGCAAATTAGAAAACCCTAAACGTTTTAAACAAACTAGGGCTGAGTTGAAATTCTGCAGAAAAATGTCTCTGACCCGATTTTTGATTGATCGAGCCTAAGCTTCGATCGATCGAACCAGGCTGAGAAGCATAAATAACTTCTGAAACAGTTTATTCCAACTTTATATAAAAGAACCAACTTTGAGCAAGTCTAAACACGACTAACCAACTTGTTTTGATCATGGTTTGCCAACAATACACATTAAAGTTCTAAATACATAAAATCCTAAGTCTTTAGAACCTAACAAATTTATATGTAATAAACACTACTCATAGCAAGTTTATTGAAAAGAAAATGGAGAAAAGAAGAATTAGAAAAGGTTTGAGGAAAAATAACAGCAAGACAGGAAATAATAGGGAGAAAGAGGGCCAAAAAGGACCGAGAAATGTTGAACAAAGAGTGATAGTAAAGTGGTAAATAATGGGAAGAAGAAGAAGAGCCTAAAATTTTTATTATTTTTTTTTGGAGAAGAACTAAAAAAAATAAAGGAAACATATAGCATATTAACAAAATTAATTTCTAATCCTCTATTATTCATATATATATATATATATATATATATGAATAAGCTTGACCTGACTGAGTGCTTTAATAGTTTAATAGGCATGCTTGGACTAACATCTGAAATATTGGAAACTTCGAATATTTGTTGATAATCAGACAAGTTCTGTTGAAATTGAGCGTGTATGTGACCGTGCTGATGAATGCATCTTGGAGACTGCTGCAATCAGTGTTGCACCCGTAGATGACAGTTGTTCATATTTGTAGTCTTAAAGAAAGGATCTTCTATTGAACCAGACAAACTGAAAATCCTTTTCTCAAGGACAATTCAAAGCAACCTCAACCCGTTGTTTAAGGTTTGTCTCTAAAACTGTTTTTTTTTTTTCTTCCTTTGGCTTACGATATGTTTTACTTTTACCATCATCTGACCATTCTTAAGAGATCAGATTCTTGCACAAAATTAAAGAGTCATCTTTGAAATTTTTTTCATCCACATAATGTTGAATGGAAAATCAAATATATAGTGATGTTACAACTGTTACAAATTTTTGCTCTGTTTGTTTTGTTTAAAAATATTTTTAGCATTTTGCTATGTTTGTTTCATTAAAAATTTGATCAAACCTGAAAATGTTTTCTGTTGTTCACTATAAAATCCTTTGTAAAAGGTTGTAAACCGTTTTACCTTAAAAACTTCGTAAAACATTTTACAAAAACACACAGTACCTATCCCTCCATCTTGTGGCTGGGTCGTCGTTCTGGTGGGCTAAGCCGTTGGACCACTGGCTCCAGCCATTGGATTGGCGGCCTCTTGCAATCGGACCATTGGTTTTGGTAGTTTATGCACTGTAAATGTTTTCAATGACAACATTTTACAGCAAAACAAATGGAGCGTTAACTACATATATGCTTACAACTTATGTGCTAACTCTCAAAGACAATATAAATAAAAAGTAATTCAAAAATTCACTTGTGTTTTTTCATGTGACATTGACAACATTCATTGTCACATCAATTTAACCTCTTTGTAGTAGAATGGATAGTAGTTTTAGCATATTCCAAATCAAATTGGTGTCTTTCTGAGTTCTAATGAATCCATATATATTATTATACACTCATACCAATTGCTTTGAAAGGAGTCATTCAATTCATTCCAAATGATATGTAGAAGGGATGGAATAGATTTCACTTCCATGGTGGTTTCCACAAATTGGTCTAAATTATTTTATAAGTAATTGATACAATTCCTCCAACTCTCTTTATGATTAAGAGGTGAATTATGTTAATATCGTTCCAGAGTTTCCCAAAAGAGCTTCTAACAAGTTACCGAGAAGGGTTTTGAGGGATCAAATGAAGCATGAGCTCTCAACTCGGAGTAAAATTTAATGTGAACATCATCAATTTGGTCATGCATAAAAATATCAATAAGTTCATTCATGTGAGGTGAATTTTGAGAATTGAGATGGTTGAATCAGTGAAACATGTAAATAGAATACTAAATGGTTGAGAAATATGTAACATGCTGATGGAAATCTGAGGTTAAATCTGACTATAGGCATATCGCCCTGTAAAGTGTGACTAGAATATATAGTCATTGCTTATAGAGCTGCAAATGTGTTAGGTGAAAGTTGTTTGCAGAATAGTCTACATTGGAATTTGAGAAATGCATTTGTGTTCATTTGGAAATAGCTTTTAATTTTATATTAAAATTTATTTGTTGAAAGTATACTACTTTGAAAATTTTCAAAAAATAAAAGAGATTTTAAAAAGCTATACATAAAAGTTAAAAAGCAAAAAATTAACTTATAAGTTGGTTTCATTACTAGAAAAGTCATTTGTTACATTTTTCTATTGTTTATAGAATAGTCTATGACTCTATATTGAGATTTGGGAAATGAAATCACTTGTTGACAATAGTGCAACTAGATAACTGTTCCTAGCGTTGTGTTAAAAGGAACCTTTGAGTAGTATTGTGTCATGTGGATATTATTTTCACTCGAGTTTGAATATATAGAGTACCATGTATTTGGCAAAAGATGCCAAACAAACAAGAGATAGGAACAAAAAATTTAAAAATAAAAAAAGGGACACAATTACGCATGCGTGATTAGATTACACCGTCCTTGTCTCCTTTGCTATAGAGATGCACGTGGTCAGGTGTAAATTGCTTATAGCCTATTGAATATCTGTCAAAAATGAAAATAAAATAAAAATCACTTGTTCAGAATATGGATATGGTGTGGTATTAAATATCTGTATTTAGTATTTTTTTTTTAAAAAAAAAAACGAAGGGAAGAATAAAGGACCTCTAGATAGAATTGTGAGGATAGTATTTTCAGAAGATTGATTGTAAATATGAATCGGGAATTGTAAAAGGATCTCACAACAAAACAAACAATAAGACAAAAAAACAAGAAAGAAAAATGAGATGCAATTACACGTAAGATAAATAGCATCAAGAATTTATGTGGTTTGATCTTCGGCCTACGTCCATGACAATAAAGGGAAGAGACTTTCACTTAAAAAAGCACAAGGTCACTCTCACACATGGGCAGCTGTACATGTTGTTCATTCCTGCCCCCCACTTGGAAAAACAAATTTTATATATATGAAAAACATTTTACTAGTTTAATTTACCCTTAAAAATATTTTTGTACACCTTGATCATATATCAACCTAACCCAAAACCAAACAATAACACAAATCACAAATCTCTCTCTCTCTCTCTCTCTCTCTCTCTCTCTCTCTGATATGATCTAATTCTCATGATTCTCATCTCACCTCTCTTCTCTATTTTAACTATCTTGGTATCTCTAACTCTAAGAATAAAGAGTGAGTGTTTGTGAGTCATGAAAATCTTTCTCTTTATTGTAAATTTATGTTATATGTTTGTGAGTGTATGTCTGGTATTGATTATGTACATTATTTTATATATTTTTCTTATAATGTTATTTGTGTGAATTGTGGTGTGTGTGAATGTGTGAGTGTATTGTATAAATACAATATGATTTAATATTTAGGAAATATAGAGGGTTTGTTATACTTACATGTGTGTATATTGTTATCATGTCATAATAACTTTTTTGTTACAAAGTTAGTGATTCAAGAAATTAAAAAAAAAAAAAATTGTAAAGTTAGTGTTTATTTTTTTGAGGAAAAAATAGTATATTAAAGTTAGCGATTGTTCAAGCATTTGATTGTTTAAAAAACACTAAGTGAACTATCATAGATAATAATAAGTGCATGAAAATAAAAATGTTTTACAAACTTAATAAAATAAAATAGTCATATCTACCCACTTTACTAATAGATAATGACAATTGATAATGAAATATCGTGTAATGATTTCAAAATATAAAATCTTGTAGAAGCAAATCGTAAAACTTCATGTATGTTTTTTTTCTTCGATAATTGAATATATTCAAGTTTTCTTTTTATTAAATTAAATTAAATTTAAATTTTTATGACCCCTCGTGAAAAAAAATCTTGGAACTGTCACTACTCTCACAAAATCAAACCCGAAACAATATACTATAAAATAAAATTGGGTTAAGTCATGGTTATGTCATGTTTCCATATTCTCTTTGTAATAAGTGGTGTCCTTAATTAAAGATTTGGCAAAATTACATAATATTCCTATAATTTGGGTTGCGTTCAAATTCAATCTTAAATTAAAATTTTTTTTTTAATTAAAACAACAAACTCTTTTAAGTTTTAAATAATTTTCAGTCACACTATTAATAAGTATACATTGCCTAAAACTGAAAAAAATTCACTTAGGTTGTAACTAAAACCTATTATATGAGATAATTAGGTATCAATTCCAGACATTCAAATGTGATTTTCCCTTTATTTTATTTTAAAAATCAAACATAATGTTTTTTAAATAATAATAGTTACTATGTGGCTCACTATTCAGTAGTTGATTAGTACTACGATGTGCTAATTTAGTTTTGTTCGCCTTTTTTTTTTTTTTTTTTTTTTTTTTTTAATTTATAAAAACTTGGACATGTATGCATTCCTAGTTATTCTCTCTAAAACATCGTCAAGTAGAAGTGTGTAAACTGTAAAGTCAGCTTGAGTCAATGAAAAATAAAATAAAATGAAAAGTGCCAAACACGTAAGAGAGTTGGAATTTTGGAAATACAAATCCCAAAATCAAATCTTAAGTCAGCATAATTGTTGCCAAAGAAAAAGGTCGATAGAACAAAACTCAAAGCAAGAAAATATGATTTCTTAAGTTGATTTATGGTGTTTCTGATTGAGTAGTCAAACACAATGTATTCAAGCTACCTCCACAGATATATAGTCATAGTAAAAGTTTAATATTGCTGTTGTTTTTGTCATGTTTTTTTTTTGGACGGTAACGGTCGTACTCTTATTTTGACACTAGTGGGGGTGGGGGAAAATCAAAACCCCCCAAAAAAAAAAAGTAGTATTTTTCCACAAAAGCAAATCAATTATATGACTAAAATATTACTTAAGTCTTTGATAATAATAGTGAAGAGTTTGCACGGATCCAAACCAAATAAATACCAAAAATAAACGAATAGTAAAAATAAACGTACCCAAATTCAACAGAAACTAACTACAATTGATTTGATTTCTTAAAAAAAAAAAAAAAAAAAAAAAAAAAAAAAAAAAAAAACCAATATAGAAAAGAGTCATGTACATTGACATACCATTGAGCAAAAGTAAATAGAAAAGTGTGATGATGATGGTGTAGAGAATAATGACATTGAGATAATCTTGCTATCAAATTTTATCCTTTGGATTGTGAAGAAATTTTGTCGTATACAATACAAGATTATTATTGGCCAAGAAGTTCATATTTAAATTATTTTATGTTGAAGAAAATACTTTTCTTGAAGAATATGTAGAAGCCAAAGAAGAAAATAAAGAGATTTTTGAGGAAATGAATGAAGGCTCTGTTATAGAAGAAGAACTTGAAATTAAGATTGTGGAGGAGATTAATGAAGACCCTATTATAGAGAAAAATCTTGAGGATGAGATAGTAGAAACCATTAAAGAAGAAATTATAGAGGAAGTTGTCAACGATCTCGATGAAGTCAAGTTAGATGATTGCAACGTTCAATGTCCTATTATTTTGGTGGGAGCCACATAAATGAAATTTATTGACTTTATTGGGGTGGAAAGATTTGATGTGATTATTAACTCTTATTTGTTGAATATTGTTAATTGCATGAAGATGAAGGGACAAGAAGTTCAAGTTGCTCAATTGATGACTTTCAAGTTTGGCAAGAAGATGAAGTATTCAAAGTATTCGTTCTCTTGGCATGAAAGATTTCAGATTTCAAACATGAACTAGAGGATGAGTTTGTTTCAAGTGTAGGGGTCTGATGTAAGATAGAATCTACATTTTAATTATTTTAATTTATTAATTTTAGTTTTTAATTTGTAGTTTTCATTATTTTAGGTTTAGGGTTATTATTTTCTTCTTTTAGGTGCTTTTAATGTTTTTTAGGTCAAATTTGGTTCCTATTATGGTTAGATATTAATTAGGAATTATTTTATAATATATTTTTTTGTCCGTCAAGTTTTATGGAGCTCTTAAATAGGCCCCTAAGTCTTTAAATGTTTTTTGAATAATTATTCAATTAATAAAATTTAGACTTTTGTCTTTCTATTTTCTGGTGGATTCTAGACCTTTTCTTTTTGTGGATTCAAGGAACCCTTATAGATTCGAGATTATTTTCAAAAGCAAACATGTTTTGTTTATTGTTTTCAAGAGGAAGACCTGTTTTGTTTCTTAACATACATATATATATATATATATATATATATATATATATTGTATGTTTTTAGACCCCTTAAAACGCAATTGGATTAACCTAGTTAATTAGCCAAGTTATTACTTAGTCCAAATTCCAAATCTAGGTTATCACAATCAAACAATCATATCATGCATAGTAGCGGAAATATAAATAACACAATGATATGATGACCCAGGAAACCACACCGGTAAAAACTTGGAGAAGATTTAACTTAGCAATCCTTAAGGTAAACCTGAATCCACTATGAAAGAATCGAAATTTTACAATAGCGACCTAGACCACTAACATCCTATTGCTACCCACCAGTAGAAACTTACTGACACGATCATGTGCAAGCTCCGAGACCATAGACTCCTTCTTTCTTGGGTTCTCCAGCTAGTACAAACACACTCGTTTGTGTTTCTTTAAGCTCCTTAGTGCAGCAATTGAATGATCATCAAGCTCTCAATCAAACAAGAGATTCAAACACATAGCAAAAATAGAGCAACCTCAAAAACGTGACTAGGGTTTGCCTTTTATACTTAGGCAAAACATAAAACCTTACACGTTTTAATAGGCTAGGGCTGAGTTGGAAAAATTCTGCAGAAAAAACATTCTGCCCGAGATTCGATCGATCGAGTCTAAGCTTCGATCGATCGAGCCAAGCCGAAATGCACACTTAATTTTGCAACAGATCGATTCCAACCTTACATAAAAGACACAACTTTGAGCAAGTCTAAACAAAACTAAACAACCTGTTTTGATCATGGTTTGCCAACAATATACATTAGAGTTCTAATGCATTAGTTCCTAAGTACTTAGAACCTAACATATATATATATATATATATATGTTATACCTTCCATAAAAAAAATTTATTGTGACACTTGGTCTTTCAAAATAACTATATATATGACATGGTATAATTATATATGTTATACATTCCATTAAAATATATATTTGACAAAGATCAAGAGATAATATAAAAATTACCCATGACACTTGGTCTTTTAAAATAACTTAAATTCAATTTGATCATATCATCACACATTTTAAGTTTAAAACAAATCTATCTACCAAACCTAGATTAAAATTTATCGTGGCTATCCAACTCAAAGCAATGTGTCCATATTAATTTTAAAGTTAAAGTAAGTTTTTTTTTTTTTTTTTTTCAAAAAAAAAATTACTTATTTCTTGTTTTCTTATGATACTAAATCTTCAATACCTCCTCATTCCTCCTCTAATTTTTTTTTCCTCTCATCTCTAGACTTTTGCGTAGTTTCAAACTTTGAGTTTTTGCAATAAACTCAAGTTTTAACTAATTAGAAGAATAAAAAACAAATTTGAATTTTACATTATTTTTCTAAAAGCAATCATTGGAGTGAAGTTGTATACAACTTTTTAAGTATATTGATATAATTTTAACACTTTTATATTGATTTATTTCTCAATTTATTTTGAATAATCCAATAACACGTTTAAGCTTTATGTAATTAGATTAATCTCTTGAATTGTTTGTTATTAGTTATCAATTTATTATTTGTTCCTTTATTTTATAATATGATTTTTTTTAATGTCAACTAATATTGTTTGCTCTTTTCTTTTAATTGTGTCTCCCTTGAACTAAAATCTTGACTTTGTCACTGTACAAATGAGAGTGATAATGTACTAGTGAAGAAGAATGAATCGATTTTTTAGGTAAAAAACTTTAAGTAATATTAGTAGGAGGCATAAAAAAGGCCGTTCCAATTAAGGAGATATCATAGTATGACTTAGGAAAGAATATAATAAGTACATATGACCCTAATTAGTTTGTTAATTTATAGTCGATCCCAAAAATTTAGGACTAATTATGCAACATAGAAGTGTATATGATAAATTGATATCTTTTGTTACATAGTACACAAGAACACCAAGCTAGTAGGCAAATAAAAAACAGAGCTTCTTCTCAAATGTTTTATAAAATTCAACCAAAAACATTATTTTGGTCTTATAGGTCGTAGGCCTATATAAAGGTACTCCATAAAACTTGATGACCAAAATAAAAAATATTTTTGACGTTGCGTCAACTAAGATTTGGATGTTGTTAGTACTATTACTATTGTTTGTCACGGCATTCAAGACACATCAGGTAGTAATTATTGTTTCTTGTATGATCATTAAATCATTTTTCATGAATTGGGTCAAAATGGAACCTGTAGGATAATTTACAGGCGCAGTGTGTTTTTTTGTTTTTGTTTTTTGAGATATATAGATGGTGGGAGAGGGTACGGTAGTTTAAATTACAAATATGAAGTAACATAAATAATAATACCATTACTGTTGGATTATCACTTAAAACAAGGCGCAGTGTTCTAGCAATTTTTGGACAATATGAGGGAACAAGTAAGTTATTTTGAAGCTTATTGAACCCAATATATAAGAGAAATATTTTTAATTTCATCAATCTTTTTAACCTGTCATGAATTCCAGCTTCAAACAGACATATATACAAACAATGTCAATGCCACGTTTAAAAATAAAGTGTAAACTCTTTTTTGTAAAAAGTAAAATAATTGGATAAAGAATTGAATGACTTCTATTATCTTCAAACAGATTTCAGATTGTGTTTTATTTCATAAAATTTATTTCCATTACAATAAAACATAACATACTTGTAGTGACAACACTGATCGGTGTTGTAGTGACAACACTGATCGGTGTTGTAGTAACAACACACCTCAGAATACATATCATATTTTTGCAAATTCAATTGTTTTCTTCCCATCATGAGCCTTTTTGTAGAAATGTCTCACATAATTTGAATACAGAACTTGCTTATATAATGCTTTCTCACCCCCTGCAAGCACTTCTGGAAAAGGACCAATCATGTCATCTGGCCTAGGATTAACAAAAATAGGAACCGAAATCCTATTCTTGCTTCCATTGGCAACCACACGGTGCTCAATACTCTTGTACCGACCATTGCTCATTATTTGTAGTGCATCGCCAACATTGATCACGAGGGAGCCGCTTATAGGTGGAACATGAACCCAACTATCATTGTTTCCTCGCACATAGAGTCCACCAACATCATCTTGAAGGAGGATAGTAAGGGTTGACACGTCAGAATGACGACCTATTCCCACGGTGAGCTCAGGGTTAGGACATATAGGATAGTAGTTAAGGTTAATCCTCTTTGAACCCATTAAGAGAGATTTTTTTGTCTCATCAATTTCCTTCACATTTATCCTCTTCATTAGTGCCTCTAATAGCCTTTGGATAACTGGTTCAGACCCCCTCATATATTCCAGAACTTGATCCCTAAATGCAAACAACAATTAGTCCACCAGAAACTATATATATACATAAGCATATACTATTTGATCCACAAAATTATCTTTTATGATACTCAATTTTTATATATAATAAAAATAGAAATATATATATGTATATATATATATATATATTATGATGAGATCACTATTGATCTTCAATTAAACCATGGATAATATAATGAGATGTAACTAAAAATTATGGCTTGTTATAACATTATATTGAGTTAAACCAAACAAAACTATTATTTATGCATGTACGTACGTACACAAGTATTGCATCTATATTCTATGTCATGTATTTTTTGTGTAAACAAAATTGAGCAAAGTTAAGCTCTCTCACTTGCACGCAGAAGGCCACAATGCAGAGGCCTCATCCTCGGACACATAAAACATGCTCAGGTAATCTTTCCATTCAAGGGCCTTCTCTGCTTCAGGACTAAAGCTTGTGCCAAACCGCACGCTGTTGGAAGGTGAGTTCTCTTTTGAAAACTTCCTCTTCTCCTCAGCTGGCAAATTGAAGAACCTATGTGTTGCGTCCTTCACATTCTCCAGCACTTCAATGGGCACTCCATGGTTGATAATCTGAAAGAAACCCCACTTTTCTGCAGCATCACAGATTGATTCTGAGACTTTTGGTTCGTCCCAGTTTGACATATCTATGATGGGTATAGACTCTTGAGGCAAGATGTTGCTCACAGTGATCCTTTCTTCTACAGGTTGGATATATTGCTTAGGGAGGGTTTTGAGTCCCATTTCTGAGAGACCCTTTACTCCATTGCGATTTGTTACGACAAAGCCAGTGATATTTGAGGACTCACTGATAGGTGTTGCAACTATTGGATCCATTCTTACAAGAAAGGAATAAAGAGAGAGCTTAGTATTTAGCAAATGGCTTGGAACTAAGATGTTTGGTGGTGGTGCAATTTGCATGGCATTCGTACCTATTTATATAGCACTGTCTCAAGAATTTTAAGGTTAATTTCTATTTATTTAATATATGCCTCACTAATTCAATGTGTTTACAGGTCAGAGAGCCATGGCCCCCAAAGTCCAAGAAAAAGTCTTTGAGATGTAATTGATATTGGAGCGTTGCTTCATTCTGCTACATACAGGAATAATGTGATTTGATTTACTTTGACTTTTCAATTAAGATGTTAAAGAAATTTATATATTTCTTTTACCATTCGCTTGAAATTTTGACAGAATAGTTTATTTTTAGGGGTAAAATATTAAAACTATTTGTGAGATTTGGGCAAATTACAAGTTCAAAAATATCGAAACTTGCTCCTAACGTCACTTCTTAACGCAATTCAAAATTTTCATTTCTCTACTTGCTTTATTATTTGAGAAATGATATGTCCATACTATTCTTACAACAAATTTTAAGTTGTAGATTGTTACTAGAAATTTTAAGTTGTAGATTGTTATTGTTAGGACAAAAAAATAATCTTAGTGTTAGATTCAAATTTGAACCAATAACAACTAACCACCTATAATTTGTTGTGAAAATGTTATAAACGTAGCATCTCTCTATCATTTACTACTCAAGACTTTCAACTTGCGCATATAATTGCAATAATGCAAAGAATTTTCAAACAGTGTTAAATTGCAGTTTATGCTTAGAAATTAAATTGATTTTTTTTTTTTTTAAAATTCTTGGTAGTACTGATATTAACCAAACCTAAAAAGTGGTTATATGACCTTTTTTTTTCTTTACACTTTACTTTTGAATGTTGTGATCATTAGCAGAGCCGCACCAATTTTCAAGGCCAAAATACGGCTCCCTTTCTAGCCATAGCAAGAATATGTAAGTTTCTTCCTGAATTGCATTCTTCCCCAAATTTGCTTAATCTCCTTATTCTTGAAGTTTTAATTGATATCTTCTGTTCAAGTTAAAAAAAAAAAAAAAAAAAAAAAAAAAAAAAAAAAAAAACTGAATTCTCATTCATTTAATTCTGTTCCCCAAAAAAAGAGAAAAATACTATCAATTCAACATACTTATACTAAGTTATTTATTTATTTTTTAAAAAATATCTTATTAAATCTAACTAGTAGTATTGCCATGAACTTGGATTTATTTTTTTGTTTATTGATCTTTATTATTATTTAACTATTAAAAATTAGGTAGGCCAAGTTTTATATATATATATAATAAATGTTTTTTTTAGAAGAAAAAGATGTTGAGAAACATCTGTGTGAGCTTATGGGTGAAATTCGTCAAATTACTCACGTAGCTTGAAAGCTTCATCAAAGACTTTCAGCTACCTATTCCTGATATAGATATCAAAATTCAAAACTTCACTCTAGATTCTATAACTTGTCTGTTAAGAATGAATTGTTCAATTTCATAACTTCATGTATGTTATGGTACAACGGATTTGATCCTTTTTCTAACTATAAAAGAGACACTCAAACACTGAATAGTTAAAGAGAAAAGAAGGTCAAGAGAGAGAAACTAATTCTATAAGAATTAAGTGCCTGTTATATTAAGACTTGATCTTAAGAAAAATTTAGCAATGGATCAAGATAAGCTTTATTACTAACTTTTGCAGATGTGAAATCATGTTTATAATCTAACAACATAAAGAATACATTTACAGTCTGTATTTTTAAAGTGCATGTCATTTTTATATATTTCATCTCAGCATGTGATTTCTCCATTGATGATGCTTGTCCTCTCAAGTTGAAACTTGCATGTCTTAGGCCTACTGATCTTCTTTGTTCTTTACATATTCCTGATATAGATCTAAAAATTCTTTTGTTTATAAGAGCATTATTGAACTAAGTCAAATATTTGGGGGAGAGGAGGAGAGGGGGAGGGGAACTCCTATTTTTGTAACTAAATCTATTTTTCATAATATATTTAAAACTGAAGCCTTGGACTTTTGATTGACCTCTCCACAATGTTCCACATCAGCATTATTTATTTATATTTTTAAATTTGATTTAATTCGATTTAATTCTTTCGATTTTATAGCACCAAATTGCAGAAAATTTATTAAATCTCTTTAAAAAAAAATTAAATTTAGTTGTTTGGTACCATACAACCACTATACTTAAAGGAGACCTAAATTATCATCTAATTAGGGAATTTTTAGATAATCCTAACAAACTATATAATCACTCCATTAATATAAATCTATCCCAAAAAATGGAATATATCTCCATTAATTTAATAATTTCTACGTTGATGACATTTAAAAAAAAAAAAAAATTCTATCTTATTTCCTTATATCTATCAACCACGTTTTCTTTCTCTTCTTTTTTTCATTTTTTGTTTTGTATTAAAGTTGATTAGAAATTATAATTTCAATAGGATTTAAACTCTATAATTATATCAAATGAGACTCAACAAATATATATCATTTTTAATTTCAGTAGGATTTAAATTTTATATCAAATGGACTCTACTAACATATTCATCATTTAAAAAAAAAATATATAACCAAATTTGATTAGGAATCCATAACCCTATATTATATTATAAATAGTTTTTTTTTTTGTTTGTTACAATTTCAACTCAGCTTTTTCTAACATCATTCTGCTGTACAATCTCTTGCATTGATTTTGGTTCTTGGAGTGCCTTCAAAACAAAAGGCATGTAAAGTTTTCTTATCAGATTTAATGTTAACATATATGAGAGATATTTTGGTCAATTAGAAAAAGTTTGATGAAACATAAAAGGAAAAAGAACTAAAGAACAAACAAATCTAGAAAAAAAGTAAAAATAGATAGAGGCTTTTTGAGATTGTTGTTTTTATTTTTGGAATTCTCTATGTTCATGTTTATGTATGTATTGGGCTTAATTGAATTGGAATGATCTTTGAAACTTTGGATTTGATTGAATAATGAAAATGGCAGATCGAAGAAGTATGTTCCAATATTTGGAGTCTTCTGTATATGTGTTGTTATAGTTAAACTTGGTATTGTTGTTAAATTGTTAATTCACAGTTTCTTTATTCATCTATTAATCATGAATAATAATATTGCTATTTGCAACCATCATGATATAGTATCAATGATGTGATCATTTCAAATGCTTTCTTTTAGAGTTTAGATAGAGTCTATTTTATGATTAAAAAAATTTACAATTAAAAGACTTCTGAAATTACATTTTTTATATAAAAAAAAAATTATTGGATATGTTGGACCTTAAATGACTTCTATTAAACTCCATCCTTTATGACATCATTAAAACAAAAACTCATATAGATAGATATTAGGATATTATTTGGAACTATCATAATGGACTAACGTATTACACATGGTATAGATCTAACTGTAACATCTTATATTATAAAATAAAAATTGGGCCAATGGTTATCTTCTCTTTGCAAAAAATGGTTAAATTCTCATTAATTGTGATAGTTCACTTTTAGGTAAAATAGAAATTCTATTAACTAAGTTTTAAGAAATTTAAAAATCTCTTTCAAAAAATTTCCAGAACATTAGATTTTATTTTAATAATTTTATATTGTAAAAGAAAAAAATTTGTACATTACATATAATCATTACTTTTGTTACCTTCTAAATGATGGAGGATATGAGAATGCAAATTAATGTAGATCTACTATTAAAATAACATAAATTAGATTGGTGGTGGATAGTAGATTTAATTGCAGTTGAGTATTGTGTGAAGTCATCACCATAGAATTGCCCATGCCGGGATGTGTTATGTGGAACCAATGATATGAAAGAAAATGAATTTTTCTAAACTATTATATTGAACAAAAAAATTACTTATTTTCATTCATTTTCAAGTTATACATACTTTTAAGTCAAGTCATAGACCTTTAAGCAAAATAAATACTTTTAATTAAGGAAGTTAATACCGTACCGAAAGCTGTATCGGTTTGACCAGTAGTACGATATATTTCAGATACCGGTCAATACTGGTGTACTGTTTCGGATTTACCACTATTTTTTACTATTTTATACAATATATTAAGTTATAGATCTAATAACTCAACATATCACTTTGGCAACTTTTTATATTTTTTGATGGAGTTATCAACATATAAATATATTAAAGTGAAAACTATTAAATAATCAAACACCCACCAAACTCAATAAATGCCAGTTCCACATGTCAAAAGATTGGTGACACCAATTCAAAATATCATCTAATGCTTTGAGAAAATCAAAAGGCAAGTGTACTCTTTTGACCAAGCATACAAGTTACTCAGTATTTACATTGAAAACGCAAAAGGTAAGACCAGGGAAGAGTGGAGGGTAGAGAACAAAGTTACAAAACAGCAGAACCAAATCAGTCATCGTTAAGTTAGAAGAAGATGGTAAAAGAAAAATGTGAAGAATAATGAAGTCGAAGTCTAGAAGAAGAGGTGATTCTAACTTCATTTTGCAAAGCTATTGTGCATTTTTCTTTCATTTTTCTCCTTCTTTCTGTTGGGTTCTCTTGGCTTACTCAGATTTTGCACTGCCATTAGGATTTTAAAATTAAATTGCCAAAATTACCAAAAAAAAAAAAAAAAAAAAAGCATTTCGTGTTTCGGCCCAATATCCATTTACCGACCGAAACAGCTGGATTTCACTGGTATGGCCGGTAATTTTTCCGGTACAAAACAGGAGGTGTACCTGTACTGGTGCATTGGCCGGCATGGTATATACCGGTCGTACTGACCGGTACAGTATAGAATCCACTTCCTTGCTTTTAATTTTTATTTAACTATATCGTGCATTACACGGGTTAGCAACTAGTTATATAGACTATAAAATATTTTTAAAGGCACCAACCATGGCTATGGCTTTGCCCCTATGAAAGTGGTTTAGTTTTGAAATAAGACCAATAGAGGTGGTTTGGATAGGGTACCCTGGTTGTGGATGGTGGTGGCTTTTGGTGTCCATGGTGCCTCTAAAGAAAAATGAAAAACAGAAAATGAAGAAAAAATAACAATATTTTTTACTAAAAAAGAATTTTTTTTTTTTTTTTTTTTTTTTGGAAATGATTTAATTGAAAAGACACAATTTTTAAATAAATTGAGGTGACACCCTGATGGAGGCCATTTTTGCGCTTAGCCACGTGTCTTCCACTGGAAGAGTGACTTTGCTAGATCCGGATTTGTTTTGGGGAGTTCAATCCAAAACTTAACATTGGGTCACATAGACCAATGGCTTCTGGTGTATTTTTAAGCATACAAAATAGATAAGCCCAAAGTCTAAGAATCGTGATAATGGTTAAAATAAATAAATAATATGTTTAGCGTAATAGCTTTGATTAAGTCATTAGTTAAAAATCTTAATGATGTATATTAAGTGATTTTAAATATTAGAGAATAATTAATTAAGTGTCATGTGTCTAGTGATAGAATGAGTCCAAAATAGTCCATATCCAGTTGTTGTTTATGGCCCATGTTCAACATAATAAGATATGTCCAGCTATGGTCTATGTAAAAATAATGTATGTCAAATAGTTTATGTCCAAATAATATACATGTCCAGCAGTGGTCTATGTCTAGGTAATTTATGTTCAGCGGTGGTTCATGTCCAGATAATATATCTCCAATGGTGGTTTATGTCCAGATATTATATGTCTTGCAGTGGTTAATGTCTAAATATTATATGTCCAGTAGTGGGTAGGTTCAACTTGTCAATATTTTTGTATTCATTAGTGAAATATTAGTGAATCCATTTTGTTAAATAGTAAGATATTATTAGTGTAAGTTGCATTTTGCGGTGTAGTGATAATGAAACAATATGTACTCAGTAATGTAGGTTTATAGATTGAGACATAATAACTTGTCTTGATATGGTTTGTGGTTCCAACTATAGCATCACTTTATATAGCTTATGGCTCCAGCCATATAGCATTAGTGAACTGATAACATTCCAGCGGTATAATAACATGAGTCCAAATGTACAATGATAATAAAGTAAAATATACTTAATAATGTAAACTTGGAGCTAAAGATATAATGACTTATCTTCATAGCTTGTGGTTTGTGGCTCTAGTCGTATAACATCAGTGGACTTATAATATTTCAGCAGCATAATAAAATGAGTCCAGCGGTATAGTATGATATTATGAGTCCTTTTATTGCAATTGTTGCTGGAGTTAAGGCAGCTTTTGTTGGAGTTGCTGCTGGTACTTTTGGCTAAGTTTCCTCTTTTGGAAAAATATATGTTTAGTCTATGGTTTCATACAATACATTTTTAGTATTTAATAAACTAGTTGGTTGATATTTGATGAAGTTTTAGAGATGTAATTATGATCTTTTTGTGTTTTGACCAAATCTTAGAGAGGAAGGCATTTAATGTTGGATGAGATATTAAATAGAAATAGCCAATAAGATTTAGGCATGTGTTTGATATTGATTTAAATGAAAATAATAATATAATTTATATGAGATTTTATAATTTAGTTTATATGATGAACATTAAGTTTTAGGTGAAGAGCACTGGGGAGTTTTATTATTTTAAGTGTTATGTGATATGAAAGGCTTATCAGATGTTACCTATTGGACACTGACTCATTAGAGTTCAGAGAATTGGAGAAGACATGCCAAGCAACATGTTTCCTTTAATAACTTTGAACCGCTGGAGGTTTATTGAACATACTTCTTGGCCCTCCAAATCACGATTCCCAAAATTCCTTCGATGAGACTCAAGAGCTTTGATTATGAGCTATAAATGAGATGTTGTGCCATGAGCTTGAACCATGGGCTTTGATGAGATAATATTGCCAGGGGTTTTCGACTGTGGGCTTTGGCGTCATTTTGTGTAAATATGGGCTCTTTTGGGCTTTAAAATAGATTTTTCCAAATTTCATAATATGTTGATGTGGTGCGGGTTGCCAATGAAATAAAGCCATGTAACGTGAAAATTTTGTCCTCAACACACCTTACACTCAATAGTGAGTAGAATTAAAATGACTCAAATTAAAGTATTATATAACTTTAGGGGGGTCACAATCCAAACTTTAAAATTTTAAAGAACAAAATCAAAATGATCAGATAGCAATTTACAATTAAACCTAAAATGTAACTATGTAAGTACAAGTATCTATGCAGATATTCATATATGAATATGAGTGTTTTGTTTAGGTATGTATGTATCTATGCGTCATGTATTTGTTGTGTAAAACTAAATTTAGCTAAGTTAAGCCTTTTTACTTGCACACGAGGCCACAATGCAGAGGCCTCATCCTCTGACACATAAAAGAGGCTAAGGTAATCTTTCCATTCAAGAGAATTCTCTGCTTCAGGTCTAAAACTTGTGCCAAACCGCACATTGTTGGAAGGTGAGTTTTCTTTTGAAAACTTCCTCTTCTCCTGAGCTGGCAAATTGAAGAACCTATGTGTTGCATCCTTCACATTCTCCAGCACTTCAATGGGCACTCCATTGTTGACAAGCTGAAAGAAACCCCACTTTTCTGCTGCATCGCAGATTGATTCTGAGACTTTTGGTTCGTCCCAATTTGACATATCAATGATTGGTGTTAGGTTCTAAATGTTTAGAACAATTGGCAAATCGTGAACACAAACTTGTCTAGATATAGATCTTAGAGTCTATAGGTATTATTAGACAATGCTCATGGTGATTCAAGTCAAGATTCAAGAACATACAAGCTGCAGGAAGAAGATTTCATAATCTGTCTGGTTCGATCGATCAAAAGACTGGCTCGATCGATCGAAAGTCGTATCTGCAGAATTTTAATTAAGCCCAAATAGCAGTTCAAGCCCATTAAGGATTAGGGTTTCTAATCTACTTCTCCCAGTATATAAAGGAAACCCTAAGCACGTTTTTTTGAGGCTTTTCAGAGAGAAAAGAATGTGCCTCTTTTGTATTTAGGTTTTGTTCCTAAAAAGCTCTTTTATGTTTTCTACCGGTATTATTCCTTGAAGAATCTTAAGATCCGGTATTGTAGAAGTTGCTGCCTTCTCTTGTCATCAAAGGTGTTGATGATCTAAACCTTCAAGGGTGGTCTTGGAGTCACAAACAGGAGAGTTTGTGTTGCTAAACCTTTGAGTGGGATCTCAAAGTCACAAATGGGGGTGTTTGTGTTTTGCAAAGGCCAAAGAAAGAAGGAGTCCGTGGATTCGGAGCTTGCACATGGTCGTGTCAGTAAGTTCTACTGGTTGGTAGCAATAAGAAGTCGAGCGTGGGGGCTTGTAAGTCTTATTGTATGAACTTCGATTCTTTCTAGTGGATTTGCTTTTTACCTTGAGGATATCTAGATTAAATCCTCCCCAGGTTTTTTACCGGTTTGGTTTTCCTGGGTTATCATATCGTTATGTTATTTATCTTTCCGCTGCTATGCATGATATGATTGTTTGATTGTGATAACCTAGACTTGTAATTTGGACTAAGTAATCACTTGGCTAATTACCTAGGTTAATCTAATTGTGTTTTTAAGGGGTCTAAAAACTAACAATTGGTATAGACTCAAGAGTCATAATGTTGTTCACGTTGATCCTTTCTTCTAGGGGTTGGATATATTGCCTAGGTAAGGTTTTAGGCCCCATTTCTGAGAGACCCTTTACTCCATTGCCTTTGGTTACGACAAAGTCAGAGATATCTGAGGACTCACTGATTGGTGTTGCGACAGTTGGAGCCATTAGAAAAAAAAGAGAGCTTATTATTTGGAAAATGGCTTGAAATTAGAAGATACCGAAGATTTTTGGTGGTGCAATTTGCATGACCTTTGTAGATATTTATATAGCATTTTAAATTATAACTAGCTTCTAACCTGTGTGATGCATGAGATAGTTTAACAAAAGTTATATTTTACTTTACTTAAAGGTACAATCACTTGAAAATGAAAAATAATATAATTTCAATACAAAATGAAGGTTGAAAATAGACAGAAAAAGATTGATCAAATATACAACATTCATCTCAAAATGTCATTTGAGAATAAACTCTAACCATCAAAATAAAGAAAAAATTTCTTGTCCAAACAACTCATCAAAGTGGAATTTGGTTATTAAGATTCAACACTTAAATTTCCGGAAAGATATCACGTCAATCTTGATCTTCATTCTCTTTGGCATCTCAATTATAACATTTGTCAATCTTTGCTCTTCTCAATTGTCATCTTGGGATAAATCTATAGATATCTCATTTTCACAGCTGGGCATCCCACGTCTATTAAGGTCTCTATCCTTCTTTTCATAATATATTTGCTCCCATTGACATCCTTTCTTCCATGAAAATTAAGGTCTCTATCCTTCTTTTCATAATATATTTGCTCCCATTGACATCCTTTCTCCCAAAGCCATGCTATTCCCATCTATTACAGCAACTGAAGCTTCATCTTCTTACAACATTAACCTAAACCTCTCAACAAACTTATTAAGCAAAATCATTGGTTAAATCAACACAACAAACCAATATATCTCAAATCTGAGAACGTACTATCATCTTAATACAAAAATTAATGTAATTGGTAAATATTATTATTTACAAATTAATGAAAATAATAAAGAAAATTATTATTTACAAATTAATACAAAATTAATGTAATTGGTAAATATTAATAATAAATAAAGATAAAACTATTATTTTTGTGATTAGTGACACCCATGCAATAGCTATATAGTAAAATTTGTAATTAGGATCTCGTTAATGTATGCCAAAAGTTGATAACTTTTTTTTTTAATATTTTTTTCATAAAAAAATATCTCTAACAATATTTTTGTTACACATATCTCATCTCAAGTATCGAAGTACCGGCATTGACATTTGACAACAATTTTTTTATTTTAGGTTTCCACTCATTCTCTCCTGCTTTATTCTTAGGTTTTGTTCTTATTTTTTTAATCTTCATATTATCTCCTCCACATATTCTCTTCCACTATGTACTTAACTCGGCAAAATTTGCTAAATAGTATGTTTTTAGGAATATTTTAAATGGATAGCACAAGGGCAAAAGTATTTAGTTATGTAAACTCTTTTTGAAACTACAAGTAAAGACTGCCATTGTATAGTTAAGATGGATGAGCAACTTCCTTCTCTCTGTCAGGTGGTAGAAGTAAAGAAACATGCCACACTTGTGAATGATGGATTCACCCTACCTGAGCCTTAGAAAATGATAGTTTTTGTGCAAAAGCCAAATGCCAAACACCAATTTCCTTTAAAGTAGTTCTCGTAGGCACTTCATGCAAGTTAGCTCCCATGAAGCACTTACCCAAGATGGAAATGATTTTGTGCATGTTAATTGGTAATGATGTGGGCTTTCAGTTAAGAGAACAGGATTTATCGTGGAAAGATTTTCTTTCTAGTGCCAATCACCATCCAAGGTATGCATACAGCAATGGTGTCAAATTGGTCCAACAAAATACTTAATGAAAATAAAGGTCCACCTTTGTATCATCATGCAAAGAATGTCCAAAGAATTAATTACAGTAATGACATTCTCTCTTGGCAGAACAAATAATTGTCTAGTTCCTTTCTGGCCTTCATCAGGAGATGCTTTTATCATAATTGCAAAAGCACCAATTTGTATCAATCCAACATTTATCTACAATTTTTTAAAGGACAAAGTTAGGCTCCAAACATGTTTGGATTGGAGATATTTTTTCCAACCCATTACGTGACAGTTTATAAAATTATCCATGTGTATTATTTAAACAAGTTACATGACTCATTAACAAATTCATGTAATTAAAATTACACTGAATGCTCTCTTCAATTGCCACATAATGGTTTCTGAAAGTTCAAATATGTGTATAAACACCCTTGAACGTTTAGATCCCCAAATTACAACTTAACCAATTCAAGCATTATGTCAAACAACTAGTGTGCGGAAAATTAACATAAGCTATAATATGGAATTGGAAAAACTATCTAAGCCAAATTAAAATCACAACCCACAGCAGATAATAAAAGGCAAAGATAAAAAGGAAGGAAGATGCAAACACAAAGACAACACACGATGTGTTATCGAAGAGGAAACCGAAGCTCTCGGCGTAAAACCTCTCCGCCGCCCTCCAAGCGGTAAACAATCCACTAGAAAATATAGTTGGGATACATGGACAGCAATAGACCCTCCAACCCTAATCTACCCAGTGCACCTAAGCCCTCCAAGCTTCTTGCTCCAACGAGGTTGCGCCGAACCTTTTTCTTTTCTAGCTTCCCGGATTCCGCTACTAGACCGTAGCATCAACCAATGAAGATTGGTTCCTTCCTAACTGCTTCCCAGAAATCCAAACAGCCCTCTCACAGTGATGAATATGGTGAGAACAAGGTTTGGTAAGATGCCTCTCAAGGATTTGACAATGGAGAGGAAGAGAGTTGAGGAATTTGAAGAGACTCTAATGTATAGATTGTGGGTGAATCAATCTTGTTTTTCTTTAGGATTTCTCTCTCAAAATTCTCTCTGGAAGCTCTCTTACATTTGTGGGTAAAATGGGTATTTATACTGGAGTGAGAGAGGAATGTGAAACGTCAGGTTTTACAAAACAGGGGTGGCTCGCGGCTTGACCTCGCGACTTGACTAAGTCGCGAGATCCAGTTGCGAGATAACCGTATGGCCAGTTGTCCTGTTTTGTCCTGTAGTGCTCCAGCTAGCATGACTGTTCACCTTCCGGCATGCTTGGCACGTGTGCTGCGTCTGGCGGCTTGCAGCCGCGAGTCACCCGCGAGGCCAAGCCGCGAGTCTTTGTTTTCTTGCACACTCTTGAGCAAACTTCACTCTATCTCACTCACTACCTTTACAACAAACCCACCTAAATACAGGGTTACTAAATGCTGAAATACAAGCAAATTTGGCACGGAATAAAGCCAATTAAATGGTTGAATAAATTCAACTTTACAATCTCCCCCTTTGGCTATTCCGTGACAAAACCCTAAAACAGACTCTAGACTTAACATGTGAGTTGGGAACAGTTGAGCAAAACTCACTCACTCCTAACTCTAGAAGCTGTGAAGCACTTGAATCATATGAACATAAGACTCCTGAAACACAACAATACACCATGATCATTGTAAGCAGAAAATCGTGAAATACATATGAAATAGGCAATATGTGATCAAGCAAAGATGGAGTTAAGAAACAAACCATGGCTTGATCAACCAAGTAATCACTACAAGGTAGTGACCACAATGCTCATTCACACTTGGAATGAACACAAGGACATACAAGCTAACAGGCACAAGGCAAGATACTTGTATGCTCAACACTCAACCAATGCATAATACACAAAGTATATGCATCTAGGAACAATCCTACAAGGGCACAAGTGTGACAGTACATAAATCAAAATGCAAGACATTTAGATATAAGTACTGATTTCAACATAGCATAAAAGACTGCATTAAGCAAGGTACAAACCATAAAGCCTACAGATTATGCATAAAAACAATAACCCTAAAAGCTTACATAAGCACATGGGTACAAAACACAATATTATCCTGAATAACATCAACAAAATATATAAAAGATTAAACCAAGACCACAGTGTATCAAACCCATATAAACACTAAAAGTCCAAAAACATAAACATATATAAACAAAGTCTCTGATTTTGACAACTCCCCCTCAACACATTACTCCCCCTTAAGAGCTGCTTTTCTGCTTCTCATCAACAATGTCATCAACAATAGAAAGAAACATCTCCCCCTTTTTGACCGGAATGGCCAAAGGATCACTGTCCATGCTGGGTGGTGAAGCTGTCAAGTTTTGCAGACAAAATATCAATCTGGTCCTGCATGGCTCTCATCCTCTTAGAATGCTCAGTCTGGACTCCTCTGATCCCATCAAGTCGTTCTAGAATGATTTGAAAAGCATCTGGAGGTGTATCTGAAGAAGTTGATGCTCTAGTCTTTTTGCCACTCCTCCTGGGTGTTGAGGTTGATGCATGCCCTGCTGCCTCTGCTTCAGTCTCCATTGGGACACCCTCTCCTTCATCTTCTTCTCCTGGAAGCCTAACACTTATCCTTTTGCAGGTAAGCTTGTTAATTGCAGAGGGTGTGGACATGGGACTGATGTCTTGTGGGATTGGAACACCCTTCTTTCTAAAGATCCTCATTAGCAAACTAGGAAAGATCAATTTTGGCCTAGAAGTTGTTCTAGTCTCATCCACAATAGTGTCATATATGTGGGAACTGATGTCAATGAAAATCTTTTCTTTGAGATCCATCAGAAAAATTGCTCTTGCACAGTTGATTGTAGTCAACTTCTTTATGGGATATAGGTTAAACATCATGATTATTGTTAGACACCTCATGTCCACTGGAAAAGCTGTGGTATTCAGACATTTCCCTTCTCTCTGTCCACCTATCCTTTGTTGAACAGTTTCAATAGATACAATCCTACCTTTGTAATTGACAAACTCCTGATCTTCTAATCCTTCAAGCCCTAGCACATCATCAATGACATGTGCATCCAAAGTGAATTCTTTACCTCTAACCCAGCAGCTTAAATCATTCTCCCTTATCACAGCATTTGAATAAAACTCCCTAATCAGGGGTTCACACACTACAGGGAGATCACTCAGAAGCTTTTCCCATCCTCTCCTTTCAAAACAGCTGGGGATAAAGGAGTTTCTTAAATCCTCCAAATCTACAAATCTTTCTTGAATAATTCCTGCTTTCAAGAAGAAATCCTTGTATCTCTCAAAGTGTTGAACCGACCTAAACAGATTAGAATCAATTTTCAATCGTTTGTCAGCCTTCTTTGCAGGAGTTTTCTTCTTCGGAGGTGAGGGAGCCATCTGTGAACAATCAGAAGAGGCCACAACAACATAATACAAAACATGTGTAGAACAAAACAGAACTTTGTTAGTGACAAGGACAAAAAATGCCTCCACTAAGATGAACTAAAACAATTAAACCTCATGCTACTGAAATCAACCACACAGATGAACAGGCTTAAAAAGTGGACACACAAGAACAACAGGGAGAATGCAAGGGAGAATTAAAGCAGCAGAGATAGAAAATATCCTAAAGACAATGTGATGAGAAATACATGACTCATAAATAGCATAGTAAAACACACAGATGCTCTCAATAGATTCACACAATAGAACATGCACATTCAGTACAGTAAACTTCACATCCACAATAGGAACATTTTGAATCAACTCATCAGCACAAGTTCAGATAAAATAAAAAGAAACACTTAGCTAAGCACATGATGAAGACCAAAAAGGAAACAACTAAAATAATTTCAAACTCAAGCAACAGCATCCATAAGTTAAGCATGAACATAACGCAAAAGCCGAACACAAACCCATCTCAAAAACATAAACAAAAGCGAAAAATCAAAGGGGAAAAACACAAAATCAAGTAGAAAGGAGTTCAAGAATGAAAACCCATACCTGTTACTTGAAGATTTTGAGCAGAAAATACGTAACAATGGAGTTTGGAAATGGGAGCATGGAGTGTTTGGGAAGGAGATAGTTGAGAGAGAAGATGAACAGTCACAAAAGTTCGAGGGAAAACTGAAAAAGATTTAAAAACTGCCCCTATTTTTTCCAAACACGCGTTTTTCGCGACTGAAGAGAGTCGCCAACAAGTCGCCAGTTCAAGCTGCCAAAACACTCAAAGACAAAAGTTTGAAAAATTTTTCTAAGTGTTTTTCATGACTGGAAGGTCTACCCGCGAGAGAGTCGCGAGCTGAGCCGCGAAAATCTCTGAGTAACCCTCGCGACTGGACCTTCCACTTGCGAACAAGTCGCCAAAAATGACCCGCGAAGACGCGACTGAGGCTCGTGACTTGACTTACCCGCTACTGAGCCGCCAAAACAGGGTAAAACTGGATTTTTGAAATTTTCAGATTTTTTAAACAAAATACTTTCCAAAAACACCTAAAACACTCAAAAAATTTTTGTGTTTGAATTAACAAAGATTGAGCATGTGAAAACACATTTCATCAAGTACAATCACACAAATGAATATGGTATTTATTGAACATAAACTTGTGTGTTGTGTGTGGATATCAACAATGAGATAGTCCTTAGTCTAATGTGAAGCTTCAATGATCAATTCAACCAAGGCATACACAATTAGCACTAGATCAAGTAATCCATCTCAATTATAGAAATATGTATATATGACCTCCCACAAAACTTGATAACATATCTTGGAGCTTTACATTTGACTCCACTTTCAATCATATCATTTGATCTTTTTGATCCTTTGAGACAATTACCTCTCATTGTGAGAGTGATATATGATATTTCACATTAAAGAACTAGCCTTTGGCTTTTTGAATAAACATTCTCTTTAATATAAGGTCGCTTACCCTTTTTCCTAGTCGAATACTAGAATGTGCGACAGGCTTTTGCAGCTCAATATCTCTTTTCATTTGGAGATTTACATTTGGTGAGCTCTTTTTAGCAAAAACAAAAATAAAAAGTGGGAAGATATATAGACACAAGTCTATGCATGTCTCAAGATCAACATAACCATTCACTAATCATTCATGACAAGTTTGAAGATCTATTTACAACAATCATATAGATTTCAAGATTTTTCCCACAGTGATATGAGTGCAAAAAAACAAGTAATGCTCGATAATGCACAAAGCCATTAGCACAAAGGTACAAGGCAAAACGGTTTTGAGACAAAAGCTCAACAATGTCGATCAAACTTTTTGATTTTCTAATTTTTTTTTTATGTGATTTTTGGATTTTTGACACTAGAAGAAAAAGATTGATCAAAAAAATTAAAAGTATGCACAAGTAGACAAGCAAATAACCAACAGCAAAAACAACAAGCAAACAAACAAACATCGTCGCAAAGCATAGGAAGTATTAATGCATGGACATGTTGTAATGCTTATGCATGAGTACCCTTTTTCACCCACACGTCACTTGCGTTTGGGGTGATTTCCTTACAGGATTGGGTACAGGAGTTAGGGCTTTCAAACCTTTGTGAGAAGCTTTCCAAGCAGTTGGTGAATGTACCTATCATCTTCATCACGTTCATCATTCTGGGATCACCATTTTGATTTCTAGATTGTTCACCTGCCCAATTTCTTCTATCATTTCTAGGTCCTCTTGACCTTTGAGGAGTTCTATTATTCTTTGCTCTCAGTTTTTGGCAATTTGGTCGAGTATGCCCTTGAAGTCCGTAATGATGACACACATAAGTTGATCTAGGACCTCTTTGTGGTCGTGGACGAGACTTGGCACGAGATTCAGACCTGCCCACATACTGATTGCGGGGATTCAACAACCGTTGGTTCTCCACATTCTTCTTCTCCTCCATCTTGAGCTTCTTAGCAGTTAGGTCAACTACAACTGGATCTTTAGCCTTTACAAACTTCACTTCTTTAGTGACAGTTCCAGATGAGTTACTTCCTCCGGTATATCCCAATCCGGATTTGTCTGAAAAACTCTTTTAAGATGAAATAACATTATCTAGCTTCTTGGTGGTGACCCTCTCTATTTTAGCATTTGCTTGCACAACCTCTTATTCAAGAAATCTCACTTTTGTGTAAGCTTCTGATAGCTCACCATTCAGTGTCTCAATCTCACATTTGGCCTCCCTATATCGGATTAGTAGACTTTTGTAATCCTCCTCTGCCTTCTTCATTTTTCTCACAGCAACTTTGGCCATCCTTGTGTACTCACCCGACTTCTCCAGGAGTGACTTATAATTCTCTTGAAGATTGGTTGTGCTTTCATCTTCTTCAGCATTTGATTCTTCAACAATTCCCAGTGATTCTTCATCACTATGTTCTTCAAGGTCTCGTACAAGCAGATTCAACTCGTCTGAAGACTCAACATGAGCAATGGTCATAAAAGCTGAGTAGTTCCCCTCTCCATCACAACTTTCTTTAGATTCTGAGTCGGATGAATCCGAGTCACTCAATGTTGTGGCATACACTTTGCCTTTCGATTTCAAGTAATTCGGACATTCTTTTTTAAAGTGTCCATGCCCGTTACATTCGAAACAAGTGATACCTTGTGTAGGTTGGGATTCTTTTCCATCTTTCTTTTTGAATTCCATTTTCTCCCTTCCTGAACTTTGGAATTTTCTTTTATCACCAAATTTGCCATTATTTTTGAATTTCAAGAACTTTCTGAAATTTTTAACAAGGTATGCAACATCTTTATCAACCACATCTTCTCCCGATGAGTCTTGATCTTCCACCTTCTCATTAATGGTCTTAAGAGCAAGAGATTTACTCTTCCGTTGATTGGGCAGCGACATCTCATAGGTCTGAAGAGAACCAACCAGCTCCTGGATTTTGATGTCATCAAGATCCTTGCTCTCTTCAATCGCTGTCACTTTAGCACGAAAACTTTTCGGCAATGATTGAAGGATCTTCCTTACAATTTTAGAATCCTTCGTTTTCTCCCCCAAATTGAACTTGCTGACAACCACCTCATTTAGCTTCCCATAGAAAGAGTCAAAGGACTCATCCTCACTCATTTTGAGCTCCTCAAACCGAGTGGTCAGCATTTGCAACTTGGTGTCTTTCACTTTCTTCGTGCCTTCGTAGGTGGTTTCCAATATCTCCCATGCTTTTTTGGCAATGGTAATGTGAGAAATCCTGTGAAATTCATCTGGAGACACACCACAGAAAATAGCATTGAGTGCTTTACTGTTAGCATTAGATGCAGCAAGTGCTGCCTTATCCCATGTGGATTTGGCTTCCTCAGGCCTGGTCCAACCTATCTCAACAGCATCCCAAATAGATTCATCAATAGAACACAGAAAAGCTCTCATGCGAACCTTCCAAAAAGCATAATTACTACCATCAAAATATGGAGGTGCATTTAGGGATTGAGACCGATCCATCTCAAAAGGGAGTCAAGGATCACACAATGGTATTGAAACCAATAAAAGTGTACCCGCTCTGATACCAATTGAAAGTTCAAATATGTGTATAAACACCCTTGAACGTTTAGACCCCCAAATTACAACTTAAACAATTCAAGCATTATGTCAAACAACTAGTGTGCGAAAAATTAACATAAGCTATAATATGGAATTTGAAAAACTATCTAAGCCAAATTAAAATCACAACCTACAGCAGATAATAAAAGGCAAAGATAAAAAGGAAGGAAGATGCAAACACAAAGACAACACGCGATGTGTTATCGAAGAGGAAACCGAAGCTCTCGGCGTAAAACCTCTCCGCCGCCCTCCAAGCGGTAAACAATCCACTAGAAAATATAGTTGGGATACATGGACAGTAATAGACCCTCCAACCCTAATCTGCCCAGTGCACCTAAGCCCTCCAAGCTTCTTGCTCCAACGAGGTTGCGCCGAACCTTTTTCTGTTCTAGCTTCCCGGATTCCGCTACTAGACCGTAGCATCAACCAATGAAGATTGGTTCCTTCCTAACTGTTTTCCAGAAATCCAAACAGCACTCTCACAGTGATGAATATGGTGAGAACAAGGTTTAGTAAGATGTCTCTCAAGGATTTAACAATGGAGAGGAAGAGAGTTGAGGAATTTGAAGAGACTCTAATGTATAGATTGTGGGTGAATCAATCTTATTTTTCTTTAGGGTTTCTCTCTCAAAATTCTCTCTGGAAGCTCTCTTACATTTGTGGGTAAAAGGGGTATTTATACTGGAGTGAGAGAGGAATGTGAAATGTCAGGTTTTACAAAACAGGGGTGGCTCGCGGCTTGACCTCGCGACTTGACTAAGTCGCGAGATCCAGTCGCGAGATAACTGTATGGCCAGTTGTCCTGTTTTGTCCTGTAGTGCTCTAGCTAGCATGACTGTTCACCTTCCGGCATGCTTGGCACGTGTGTTGTGTCTGGCGGCTTGTAGCCGCGAGTCACCCGCGAGGCCAAGCCGCGAGTCTCTGTTTTCTTGCACACTCTTGAGCAAACTTCACTCTATCTCACTCACTACCCTTACAACAAACCCACCTAAATACAGGGTTACTAAATGCTAAAATACAAGCAAATTTGGCACGGAATAAAACCAATTAGATGGTTGAATAAATTCAACTTTACAGTTTCGAAAAAAAAAAAAAAACTCCAAACATGTTTGGAGCCAAAAAAATTTCTTTTTCAAGTTTGTTCCATAGAATTATTATTACTATATTGATTATTGTTTTATATTTGTTACCTAGAGAAGATAGTAAATATATATAAAATATTTCTCTTGGGGGGTATAACAAACATGTGATGGTTGTTGGCCTTGTATCCTATTATAACATGATATATATATATATATATATATATATATATATGCATTGGCAGCAAATGCATAGTCAAGTAAATTTGCTTTGATAAACTCAAATTCCCACTTTCAAAACAACTAAATATAACTAAAACTAAAATCAAATTAACGCCATTAGAGGGAGAGAGAAGACCTATGATAGGGAATTATGAAACACAACACAAAAGTAACAAAACACATCAATCTAAAGTGGAGCTATAAAAAACACAAAAACTCCTAATCCCAAAGTAGAACTACAAGAAAGAATAAAATATTCACCAAAAGAAAGAAAAACACAGAGAGAGAGAGAGAGAGAGAGAGAGAGAGAGAGAGAGAGAGAGAGAGAGAAATCTCCCTTTTTGTGTGGATGAATGGGAGAGAGAAAGATACAAAAGGTGTAATAGCAAATGGGAAAATGTTGTTGTGCACAAATAGTTTTACACAAATCCTAAAAAATAATTGAAATTGTGACTTGAAGTCACGATAAGCAGAAATCGTGACTTCAAGTCACAGTTTCAGTTGTTTTTTGGAGTGTGTGTAAAACAGTGTAAAACAATTTATATATAATAAACACTACTGCAAATTTATCGGAAAGAAAATGGAGAAAAGAAGAGTTAGAAAAAGTTGGAGGAAAAATAACTGTAAGACAGGAAATAATAGAGAGAAAGAGGGCCAAAAAGGACCAAGAAATGTTGGACAAAGAGTGATAGTCAAGTGGTAAATAATGGGAAGAAGAAGAAGAGCCTAAAATTTTTATTTTTTTTTTAATTTTTATTTTTTGGAGAAGAACTAAAAAAAGAAAATAAAGGAAACATATAGCATATTAACAAAATTAATTTCTAATCCTCTATTATATATATATATATATGAATAAGCTTGACCTGACTGAGCTTTAATAGGCATGCGTGGACTGACATTTGAAATATTGAAAACTTCGAATATTTGTTGATAAACAGACAAGTTCTGTTGAAATTGAGCGTGTATGTGACCGTGCTGACGAATGCATCTTGGAGACTGCTGCAATCAGTGTTGCACCCGTAGATGGTGGTCCAGAACAGTTGTTCATATTTGTAGTCTTAAAGAAAGGATCTTCTATTGAACCAGACAAGCTGAAAATCCTTTTCTCAAGGACAATTCAAAGCAACCTCAACCCGTTGTTTAAGATTTGTCTCTAAAACTGTTTTTTTTTTCTTCCTTTGGCTTACGATTTGTTTTACTTTTACCATCATCTGACCATTCTTAAGAGATCAAATTCCTTGCTCAAAATTGAAGAGTCATCTTTGAAATTTTTTTCATCCACGTAATGTTGAATGGAAAATCAAATATATAGTAATGTTACAAGTCGTTATAAATTTATGCTCTGTTTGTTTTGTTGAAAAATATTTTATGAAAAAATATTTTTAGCATTTTGCTATGTTTGTCTCATTAAAATTTGATCAAACCCGAAAATGTTTTCTGTTGTTGACTATAAAATCCTTTGTAAAAGGTTGTAAACCATTTTACCTTAAAAACTTAGTATAACATTTTATAAAAACACACAGTACCTATCCCTCCATCTTGTGGTTAGGTCTTCGTTTTGGTAGGCTAGGTTGTTGGACCATTGGCTCCAGCCATTGGATTGGTGGGCTCCTGCAATCGAACCATTGGTTTTGGTGGTTTATGCACTGTAAATGTTCTCAATGACAACATTTCACAGCAAAACAAATTGAGCGTTAATTACATAAATGCTTGCAACTTATGTGCTAACTCTCAAAGACAATATAAATAAAAAGTAATTCAAAAATTCACTTTGTTGTGTTTTTTCATGTGACATTGACCACATTCATTGTCACATAAGTTTAACCTCTTTGTAGTAGAATGGATAGTAGTTTTAGCATATTCCAAATCAAATTGGTGTCTTTCTGAGTTCTAATGAATCCATATATATTATATATATATATATATATATATATATTATTATTATTATTATTATACACTCATACCAATTGCTTTGAAAAGAGTCATTCAATTCATTCCAAAGGATGTGTAGAAGAGATGGAATAGATTTGAATTCCATGGTGGTTTCCACAAATTGGTCTAAATTCTTTTATAAGTTATTGATACAATTCCTCCAACTCTCTTTAAAATTAACAGGTGAATTATGTTAAGATTGTTCCGGAGTTTCCTCTAGAACGGCTTCTAACAAGTTACTGAGAAGGGTTCTGAGAGACCAAATGAAGCATGAGCTCTCAACTCGGAGTAAAATTTAATGTGAACATCGTCAATTTCGTCATGCATAAAAATATCAATAAGTTCATTCATGTTAGGTGAATTTTGAGAATTGAGATGGTTGAATTAGCGAAACATGTAAATATAATACGAAATGGTTGAGATATATGTTTCCTGTTGATGGAAATCTGCGGTTATTTCTGACTATAGGCATATTGCCCTATAAAGTGTGACTAGAATATAGTCATTGTTTGTAGAGCAGCAGATGTGTTAGGTGCAAGTTGTTCGCTGAATAGTCTATATTGGGATTTGAGAAATGTACTCGTGTTCATTTGGAAACAACTTATTTAATTTTATATTGAAATTTTTTTGCCAAAAGTAAACCACTTTGAAAAAGTTTAAAAATAAAATGTGATTTTCCCTTTATTTTATTTTAATAATCAAACATAATGTTTTTTTAATAATAATAGCTACTATGTGGCTCGCTATTTAGTTTTTTTAGAAAGGAGATTTTTTTTTAAAGAAACTTACAGTGATGTATATTCAGAAGGGCCTAACTCTTGGATACACAGCACAGACTTTAAATCTCTTTTATTCACACTCATTTTCCAATGTGCGATTAATTCATTTTTTTTTTTTTTAGAATACTAAATATTTTTAACACAGTAGGGAAAAAGATGAAGGTTCTTTTTAACACTATTTAGTAGTTGATTAGTACTATGATGTGCTATTTTAGTTTTTTTTTTTTTTTTTTTTTTTTTTTTTTTTTTTTTTTTTTTAAATATAAAAGCCTGGACATGTATGCATTCCAAGTTGTTCTCTCAAATTAAACCGAAACATCATCAAGTAGAAGTATGTAAACTGTAAAGTAGGCTTGCGTCAATGAAAACTAAAATAAAATAAAAATTACCAAACACGTAAGAGAGTTGGAACTTTGGAAATACAAATCCCAAAATCAAATCTTAAGTCAGCATAATTGTTGCCAAAGAAAAGATCGATAGCACAAAACTCAAAGCAAGAAAATATGATTTCTTAAGTTGATTTATGGTGTTTCTGAATGAGTCAAACACAATGTATTCAAGCTACCAACACAGATATATAGTCATAGTAAAAGTTTAATGTTGCTGTTGTTTATGTCATGGTTTTTTTTTGCTTCTCAAAAAAAAAGATAAAATTGTTTTTATTTTTTATTTTTTTTACGGTCGTACTACTCTTATTTTAACACTAGTGGGGGTGGGGGAAAATAAAAAATAAAAAAAAAAAAAAAAAAAAAAAAAAAAAAACTAGTATTTTTCCACAAAAGCAAAACAAGTAAATGACTAAAATATTACTTAAGTCTTTGATAATAATAGTGAAGAGTTTGCACGGATCCAAACCAAATAAAAACCATAATGAAACGAATAGTAGAAATAAACGTACCCAAATTCAACAGAAACTAACTACAGTTGATTTGATTTCTTTAAAAAAACAAAAAAATCAATATAGAAAAGAGTCATGTACATTGACATACCATTAAGCAGAAGCAAATAGAAAAGCTGATGATGACGGTGTAGAGACTAATGACATTGAGATAATGGAGGAAGAAGCAAATAAAATATATTTGAAGTTGAGTTTGAAAACCAACATGAGTGTGACCCTATTTTGTAGGCAATATTTTATGTGGGAGTTAACAGAATTTTATTTTTCAGACTCTAAATCACATTATAAGAATAGAGAAGTACTACATCTACAAAATTTTCACAACAAATCATAGATGGTTAGTTATTATTGGTTATTATTTGAATCTATCGTTAAAATGATTTTTTTACTCCACCAATAACTACTAGTAATAGTCTGTCAGTTAAGATTTGTTGTAAAAATGTTGTAGAGGAGATTAATGAAGACCCTATTATAGAGAAAAATCTTGAGATTGAGATAGTAGAAACTGTACGTTTTTAGACCCCTTAAAAACACAACCAGATTAATCTAGTTAATTAGCCAAGTGATTAATTTAGGTAAATTATGCAGATCTAGGTTAACACATATAAATCATATCATGCAAAGCAGCGAAAATATAAAAAACACAATGGTATGATAACCTAGGAAAACCAAACCGATAAAAAACTTAGGGAGGATTTAACCTAACTATTCTCAAGGTAAACTGAATTCACTACGAAAGAATTAAAGCTTACACAATAGCGACTTAGACCATTAACATCCTATTGCTACCTCGAGTAGAAAACTTACTACCACGACCACGTGACAGTTCCAAGTCCATGGACTACTTCTTTCTTGGATTCCCAGCAAGCACAAGCACACCCGCTTGTGTATCTTTAAGCTCTTGAATGCAGCAACTGAATCGATCACTAAGTTCTTGACATAATCTTGAATCTTGGAAACCCTAAGTATGTGTAAAGGCAACCACCTCTTGATCTCACAAAAGATTCACACACACAGTATAAGGAGCAACTTAAAAAACGTGACTAGGGTTTCCCTTTTATACCTAGGGCAAAACATAAAACCCTACACGTCATATGGGCTTAGGGCTGAGTTGGAAATTCTGCAGAAAAAACATTCTGCCCAACTTTCGATCGATCGAGTCTAATTCTCGATCGATCGAGCCAGTCAGAATTGCACACTCAATTTTGCAGTTAACTTGATTCCAATTTTACAAATAAACAAACTTTGAGCAAGCCTAAACCTAGACTCTATGTTTTGATCATGGTTTGCCAACATAATACAAATTGAAGTTCTAATACATTAGTTCCTAAAGTTTTAGAATCTAACAGAAACCATCAAAGAAGAAATTTTAGAGGAAGTTGTCAATGATCTCAATGAAGTCAAGTTAGATGATTGCAACGTTCAAGCTCCTATTACTTTGGTGGGAGACACCGAAACACAATTTATTGATTTTATTGGCATGGAAGGATTTGATGTGATTATTGACTCTTATTTGGTGAATATTGTTAATTGCATGAAAATTAGGGGACAAGAAGTTCAAGTTGCTCAATAGATGAATTATATTCAAAGTATTTGTTCTCTTGGCATGGAAGATTTCAAATTTCAAAAATGAACTCGAGGACAAGTTTGTTTCAAGTGGAGGGGTCTGATGTAGGACAGAATCTACAATTTAATTATTGTAATTTATTAATTTTGGTTTTTAATTTGTAATTTTTGTTATTTTAGGTTTAGGGTTATTATTTCCTTGTTTTAGGTGCTTTTAATGTTTTTTAGGTCAAATTTGGTTCCTGTTATAGTTAGGTATTAATTAGGAGTTATTTTAGAATATATTTTCTTGTTTGTCAAGTTTTACAGAGCCCTTAAATAGGCCCCTCATGGATTTGAGGTTATTTTCAAAAGCAAATGTGTTTTGTTTCTTGTTTTTTAGAGGTAGAAGTGTTCTGCTTCTTGACGCTTCTGCATCCCACATCAATTTCTTTAAAAAGAAAAAAAGATTTTTTTTTCCTAAACTCTAAGTCAGCGTTCAACTAATTTTTTTATTTTATTATAAATATATCAATTTGAGTTTATGCTAAAAAAAAAAAAAAAGTAATTTGAGTTCGAATAGAACTCATATTCGAATTTTGAACAAAACAACAGGAATGTAAGAAAACATGAGTGTTATTTATTTATTTATTTATATATAAATAAAATGTAAAAAAAATGTGGTTAGTGTAAGAGTGGTCCCATTTGCAGGCATTATTTTAGGTGTGAGTTAATGATGGTTTTTAGACCCCTTAAAACACAATTGGATTAACCTAGTTAATTAGCCAAGTTGTTAGTCCAAATTTCAAGTCTAGGTTATCACAATCAAACAATCATATCATGCATAGCAGCGGAAAATAAATAAGACAATGATATGATCACCCAGGAAAACCAAATCGGAAAAAAACCTGGGGAGGATTTAACCTAGCTATCCTCAAGGTAAAAAGCAAATCCATTAGAAAGAATCGAAATTCATACAATAAGACTTACAAGCCCCCACGCTCGACTTCTTATTGCTACCCACCAGTAGAACTTACTGACACGACCATGTGCAAGTTCCGAATCCACGGACTCCTTCTTTCTTTGGTCTTTGCAAAACACAAACACCCCCGTTTGTGACTTTGAGATCCCACTCAAAGGTTTAGCAATACAAACTCTCCTGTTTGTGACTCCAAGACCACCCTTGAAGGTTTAGATCATCAACACCTTTGATGACAAGAGAAGGAAGCAACTTCTACAATACCGGATCTTGAGATTCTTCAAGGAATAGCACCGGTAGAAGACATAAGAGAGCTTTTTAGGAACAAAATCCTAAATACAAAAGAGGCACACTCTTTTCTCTCAGAAAAGTCACATAAAAATGTGCTTAGGGTTTCCTTTATATACTGGGAGAAGTAGATTAGAAACCCTAATCCTTAATGGGCTTGAACTGCTGTTTGGGTTTAATTAAAATTCTGCAAATACGACTTTCGATCGATCGAGCCTGTCTTTCGATCGATCGAACCAGACAGATTATGAAATCTTCTTCTTGCAGCTTGTATGTTCTTGAATCTTGACTTGAATCACCTTGAGCATTGTCTAATAATACCTATAGACTCTAAGATCTATATTTAGACAAGTTTGTGTTCACGATTTGTCAATTGTTCTAAACATTTAGAACCTAACAAACTCCCCCTTTGGCAATTTGTGACAAAACTTTTATACAAAATGAAATGCTCAAATACAAGAACAACCCAATACAATGAAATGCCCAATTACATCACAAATCCCAATCTAAGACTCCTAACCTAGAAGTTGCAAGAAGAGGTAGAAGGTCTTGATCAGAATGCACCTGTCTTTCCTGAAACACTCAACAAACACATCACTGCATGTGTGGAAAGAAATACATATAAACAATAATATGAAACAAAATATAAAAAAATAAACTAACTCTCCCCCTAAGTTAGATACAACAAAAAGTTTTTTATATTCTCCCCTAAACAAAACAAACAGTTCATCTATGTCTCCCCCTTTTTGTCACGTATTGACAAAGTCTACCTAATCAGAAGATAGACAGAAAACATACGCAACAGAGTAAGAGAAAATAGAGACAACTCCCCCTATGAAGAGCAACAACTCCCCCTAAAAACCATAAAGGTTAAAAAAAATTTCTCCCCCTATAAAAATAGGAAAAACAAAACAAGTTTTGAGAAAAACAGTTTTGGGGAAAAATAAAGGGGGTGGGGATAAATAAAAAGACTCAAACCAAGTTTAAAAAAAAAACTAAGTTGAGGATACACATGAAGAAAAAATATTCTCTCTTTCAATAAAATGCAAACATGACACTATGTGACCTATAAACAATTGTATAAGAAGAGAAAATATTTGCACATTATCCATCATATCTCATAAGAAAAAAAATTTCTACAGCTCACACATAAAAAAGGCATATACTAGAAAGTACATAGTTCAAAAATTAATCAATCAATTTTTTGATCGAGTACCCAATGTAGCAAAGTGTATGCATGTTATGTGTGAAAACAATGAGAGATATGACTGCAAAACTGTAAGATGGATACAGAAAACAATGCAATGCATGTGAATCCTAAACATAAATGATGCATGGAAAAATCAAATGTTTGAAAAAAACAGAGCAATTTAATGCATAAACTTCTTAAAGCATAATATTTCATGAATGAAATACATGAGTATGAGATTAAAGTTTTCTTTTTTAAAAACATTTGAATTCAACCTAGATTTTCCAAAAACAAGATTTTCAATCAATTTGTCCTCAAATCTCAAACTTTAAACACATTTTGCATTAAAATCAAGGAACTTTTAATCTTGGATGACCACAACAAGATCACATACAATATAATATACCAAGTTTAGCAAAGAGTAACTTGTGTAGTGTGTGCAACTAGCAAAAACTTGAGATACATGTGAGGTGATATGTAAATAGCAATCAATCATAAAGTCTACAAAATTCATCACAAAGAATTTAAAAGAGACTATCACCTAAAGAGTTACATCATATAACTCCCACATCTCCTAGATCATAAGCTTGCAATCATGTAAGTTTCTTGAATTTATCCCTCATAATATACACACCAATTTTAATTTATTCAGAAACTTATTAAAAAATTAGGATAATGTACACACCAATTTTAATTATGTGATTTGGCATCAAGCCTAATAGTACACACCAATTTTAAGTATTAAGCAATTAAACTGAGGCTTCACATTCTGTTCTTTTCGTGCATGTGCTACACTTTCTCGAGCACAAAATCTTATGATATGCACTAAGGTATTCATGATTGGCTAGTGAACAGTGGTGAGATGGTTATTTATGCCTTTCTCAAAAGGTTCAAGTCCGACAGTCAAAGTTATGTGACTTCAAGATCAAGACAAAGTGATCAAAAACTATAAACATCTCCCACACAACATGCACTACAAAGCTCAAACTAGTAAAGTGCAATACAAGAAACTCATCCAAGCTAAACAAGGTACATAAACTTGTTATGTAAAGATAATATGACCAATCCTTGATTATAAGACAAGATGTGAAATACAAAACACAAAAATCTTTTTGGTTTTTAAAAAATTTATGACCAAAAACAAAAAGCACACATTATGCTAAATGAACAATGCAAATGCAATGCATGACAGTGCTTAACTAAGCTATAGAGGGTACACAAACAAGAAATATCAATTTCTTAATTAAGCCATGAGTACATGTACAAACTAGTACATACTTACACAAAATTAGAAATAACTTAGCACTTATTTAACACATACTATTTAAGTTTCTCCACAATGTCAAGCATGTTCTAAATCAAGAGAGAGATATCATAACTCATGTAATCCTCAAGAAAAATAAAACTAGACACAAAATAAAATATTTTTGTCTTTTTGAAAATTTTTCAATGTTTTTGTATTTTTTTTAATAAAAAAACTAAAAAACAAAACATGTCCACAATTGAAAGAATTAAATCAGGGACAAGTCAGCAACACTCACCTTAGAGAATCTTTTCTCACCCATATAGCACGAGTCTTCGGCTTTTTAGGTGAAAATCCATGAGAAGCAGAGTGTATTTGAGGGATTACACCAATCTTCTGAGAAAGACTGAAATCCTGCAAATTCCTTTCACAAGCCAACAAGCTCAAATTTTTCAAAAGAATATGAAACAATTTATATGGACTTATGGTAGGAGAAATATCATCACATATCCTAGATTGAAATACAGAATGCTTAAATTTCAGTTTATAACAATTAGGACAAATGTGACCACAGACACCACAAAAGTGGCAAATAGGAACAAATTTAGGAACATCAGTATTCCTAACAGCAAATCTAGTCTCAGATTTTGGTTTTTTCCTTAACAAAGAACAATTTGGTCTAATATGACCAACAACACCACAAAGGTGACAGGTAGGCACAAAAATAGATTTATTATGCTCTCTAACAGTAGGTTTAGACTTAGGTTTAGAAACTTCAGCGTTTACATCAGAACTTTTACCTTTGTCTAACCTATCAAAATAAGCCTTATCTTTATTATTCCTCTTAAAAGGAGGGATATAAACTTTTTCAGTTTTAGGCTTAAGAGAAACAGAAACACTTTTGTTATCAACAGCAGACTTGGTATAAGTCAAATTTTCAATTTTAGCTTTAGATTCAACTAACTCTTGTTCCAAACTTTTCATCTTCTCATCTTAAGAGGAAATTTGATTTCTCAAAAATTCATTCTTTTTATTAGATTTATCTAATCTAACAATCAATTCCTTTTTTTCAAGATTAGACAATTTTAACTCTTCCTTGAATTTCTTAGCAATTTTCATAGATTTCAATAATTCCTTACGAAGAGTTTCACAGGCATCAATAAAATCAACAGAAGCATGAGCAGAAACATGATCAGAAAGACATTTCAAATTATCCATGACAACAGGGGTCAAGGATCAGCCCTTAGATCAAAAGATCTAAAACAAAAGAGCAACCCGCTCTGATACCACTTGATGGTTTTTAGACCTCTTAAAACACAATTGGATTAATCTAGTTAATTAGCCAAGTTGTTACTTAGTCCAAATTCCAAGTCTAGGTTATCACAATCAAACAATCATATCATGCATAGTAGCGGAAAATAAATAAGACAATGATATGATCACCTAGGAAAACTAAACCGGTAAAAAACCTGGGGAGGATTTAACCTAGCTATCCTCAAGGTAAAAAGCAAATCCACTAGAAAGAATTGAAGTTCATACAATAAGACTTACAAGCCCCCACGCTTGACTTCTTATTGCTACCCACCAGTAGAACTTACTGACACGACCACGTGCAAGTTCCGAATCCATGGACTCCTTCTTTCTTTGGCCTTTGCAAAACACAAACACCCCCGTTTGTGACTTTGAGATCCCACTCAAAGGTTTAGCAACACAAACTCTCCTGTTTGTGACTCCAAGACCACCCTTGAAGGTTTAGATCATCAACACCTTTGATGACAAGAGAAGGCAGCAACTTCTACAATACCGGATCTTGAGATTCTTCAAGAAATAGTACTAGTAGAAGACATAAGAGAGCTTTTTAGGAACAAAACCCTAAATACAAAAGAGGCACACTCTTTTCTCTCTGAAAAGCCACAGAAAAACATGCTTAGGGTTTCCTTTATATACTGGGAGAAGTAGATTAGAAACCCTAATCCTTAATGGGCTTGAACTGCTATTTGGGTTTAATTAAAATTCTGCAAATACGAATTTCGATCGATCGAGCCTGTCTTTCGATCGATCAAACCAGACAGATTATGAAATCTTCTTCCTGCAGCTTGTATGTTCTTGAATCTTGACTTGAATCACCTTGAGCATTGTCTAATAATACCTATAGACTCTAAGATCTATATCTAGATAAGTTTGTGTTTACGATTTGCCAATTGTTCTAAACATTTAGAACCTAACAGTTAAAGATGTATTTTTACCATATTGGCCCTAAGTTTTTTCTTTGCTTAAAAAAAATGGTTTAGGGTTATTTTAGGATCACTTAAATGTTCATACCAAATAAGAGAAACCCCTTAAATAGTAGTATAGACTTGTATATAATATATATATATATATATATATATATATATATATATATCTATGTGTGTATGTGTGTGTGTGTGTGTGTGTGTGTGTGTGTGTGTGTGTGTGTGTGCGTGTGTGACAAAGACCAAGAGATAATATAAAAATTACTCACAACACTTGGTCTTTCAAAATATGTTAGGAATGTTAAAAGCATATGGATAATAATTGTTGTATTGGGGTTTAGTTAGTTAGTTAGTTAGTTAGTTACAATTCCAAGCATGTTAATCACATTTAACACATGTTGGAATTATTAATGCATATGAGAAATAATAGAACCAAAAGGATAAGGTCGTGTTGGCCAATGAGATTAGAGCTAGTATTCTATAAATACATGATGTAATTAAGGTTATCCTACAATTCCTATTCATCCCCATTAGGAACCACTAGTACAATTCACATCCATCCCTCATTATTAGGAACCACTAGATTCCTAACAGAATAACTATACACTATCCTTTAAGCACGCATGTGCTTAGAGGTTCTTCTATTTTTTAGGGATTCCATTGGAAAGATTACTGGATACCACTGGAAAGATTACTTCCACTATGGGGAAATAGAATGTAAAAACAATTAATTAGAAGAGAAAAAGCTTGTGCTAATTTTATTATTTTATTTTTTTCTAAGAAGCAAAACGTGATAACCCAAAAAAATACTATCAATTCAACATACTTATACTAAGTTATTTATTTATTTTTTAAAAAATATCTTATTAAATCTAACTAGTAGTATTGCTATGAACTTGGATTTGTTTTTTTGTTTATTGATCTTTATTATTATTTAACTATTAAAAATTAGGTAGGCCAAGTTATATATATATATATATATATATAATAAATGTTTTTTTAGAAGAAAAAGATGTTGAGAAACATCTGTGTGAGCTTATGGGTGAAATTCGTCAAATTACTCACGTAGCTTGAAAGCTTCATCAAAGACTTTCAGCTACCTATTCCTGATATAGATATCAAAATTCAAAACTTCACTCTAGATTCTATAACTTGTCTGTTAAGAATGAATTGTTCAATTTCATAACTTCATGTATGTTATGGTACAACGGATTTGATCCTTTTTCTAACTATAAAAGAGACACTCAAACACTGAATAGTTAAAGAGAAAAGAAGGTCAAGAGAGAGAAACTAATTCTATAAGAATTAAGTGCCTTTTATATTAAGACTTGATCTTAAGAAAAATTTAGCAATGGATCAAGATAAGCTTTATTACTAACTTTTGCAGTTGTGAAATCATGTTTATAATCTAACAACATAAAGAATACATTTACAGTCTGTATTTTTAAAGTGCATGTCATTTTTATATATTTCATCTCAGCATGTGATTTCTCCATTGATGATGCTTGTCCTCTCAAGTTGAAACTTGCATGTCTTAGGCCTACTGATCTTCTTTGTTCTTTACATATTCCTGATATAGATCTAAAAATTCTTTTGTTTATAAGAGCATTATTGAACTAAGTCAAATATTTGGGGGAGAGGAGGAGAGGGGGAGGGGAACTCCTATTTTTGTAACTAAATCTATTTTTCATAATATATTTAAAACTGAAGCCTTGGACTTTTGATTGACCTCTCCACAATGTTCCACATCAGCATTTTTTATTTACATTTTTAAATTTGATTTAATTCAATTTAATTCTTTCGATTTTATAGCACCAAATTGCAGAAAATTTATTAAATTTCTTTTAAAAAAAATTAAATTTAGTTGTTTGGTACCATACAACCACTATACTTAAAGGAGACCTAAATTATCATCTAATTAGGGAATTTTTAGATAATCCTAACAAACTATATAATCACTCCATTAATATAAATCTATCCCAAAAAATGGAATATATCTCCATTAATTTAATAATTTCTACGTTGATGACATTTTTAAAAAAAAAATTCTATCTTATTTCCTTATATCTATCAACCACGTTTTCTTTCTCTTCTTTTTTTCATTTTTTGTTTTGTATTAAAGTTGATTAGAAATTATAATTTCAATAGGATTTAAACTCTATAATTATATCAAATGAGACTCAACAAATATATATCATTTTTAATTTCGATAGGATTTAAATTTTATATCAAATGGACTCTACTAACATATTCATCCTTTAAAAAAAATTATATAACCAAATTTGATTAGGAATCCATAACCCTATATTATATTATAAATAGATTTTTTTTTTGTTTTTTTGTTTGTTACAATTTCAACTCAACTTTTTCTAACATCATTCTGCTGTACAATCTCTTGCATTGATTTTGGTTCTTGGAGTGCCTTCAAAACAAAAGGCATGTAAAGTTTTCTTATCAGATTTAATGTTAACATATGTGAGAGATATTTTGGTCAATTAGAAAAAGTTTGATGAAACATAAAAGGAAAAAGAACTAAAGAACAAACAAATCTAGAAAAAAAAAAGTAAAAATAGATAGAGGCTTTTTGAGATTGTTGTTTTTATTTTTGGAATTCTCTATGTTCATGTGTATGTATTGGGTTTAATTTAATTGGAATGATCTTTGAAACTTTGGATTTCATTGAATAATGAAAATGGCAGAAGAAGTATGTTCCAATATTTGGAATCTTCTGTATATGTGTTGTTATAGTTAAACTTGGTATTATTGTTAAATTGTTAATTCACAGTTTCATTATTCATCTATTAATCATGAATAATAATATTGCTATTTGCAACTATCATGATATAGTATCAATGATGTGATCATTTCGAATGCTTTCTTTTAGAGTTTAGATAGAGTCTTGTGGGGCCAGAGAATTTGTGACCCTGGCCCATTTTACATTAGAGCCCAAGGCCCGAGCCGAGGAGAGATATTGCCAAGGACATACAACGAAAGTCCAAATGGCCTAGAGATATAGCCGAAGATGATTCTGTCCTCGGCATCCCAAAGCGCTCCTAGAAGGAAGGGCAAGTACGGTATGGGAGCGGTTCATGGAAAAGCTAAACACCTCCGCATTGATGGGGAAAAGACCCCTGAACAGTGTGGCGACAAAGGACAAGAGAAAGGCTATCATTATTGCAATTAAGTACTCTGTGCCTGACAGAGCAATGCTTTTCAGCTTTTACAACCACTCCCAACCACTTTGGGTATGGGCTGATAGGACAAGTATCAGCCTTAGAAAGTTGAACCTACACGTGGACGTTGGAGGGAGGGTAAAGGCTAGTATAAAAAGGAGAAGGAAGAAATCCAGAGAGGAGGAGGAGGGCCAAGAACTAGAGCCTCCCAGGCCATGCCGAGGAGAAAACCTTTTTGGGCAAGCACAGTTCACCCTTGTGCAATTATCACGAACACCATGACTAACCACTATCCGGTGACCGAGGCCTAGCTTTTTAGCCCACTCTCTACAAATTTATTGTTTGGGCCTTTAACATTCGAACCCAATAAACCAATTTGGGGTCGTTACAAATTGAGTCCTTATAAGTCTATTTTATGATTAAAAAAATTTACAATTAAAAGACTTCTGAAATTACATTTTTTATATAAAAAAAATTATTGGATATGTTGAACCTTAAATGACTTCTATTAAACTCCATCCTTTATGACATCATTAAAACGAAAACTCATATAGATAGGTATTAGGATATTATTTGGAACTATCATAATGGACTAATGTATTACACATGGTATAGATCTAACTATAACATCTTATATTATAAAATAAAAATTGGGCCTATGGTTATCTTCTCTTTGCAAAAAATGGTTAAATTCTCATTAATTGTGATAGTTCACTTTTAGGTAAAATAGAAATTCTATTAACTAAGTTTTAAGAAATTTAAAAATCTCTTTCAAAAAATTTCCAGAACATTAGATTTTATTTTAATAATTTTATATTGTAAAAGAAAAAAATTTATACATTATATATAATCATTACTTCAATTACCTTCTTAATGATGGAGGATATGAGAATGCAAATTAATGTAGATCTACTATTAAAATAACATAAATTAGATTGGTGGTGGATAGTAGATTTAATTGCAGTTGAGTATTGTGTGAAGTCATCACCATAGAATTGTCCACGCCGGGATGTGTTATGTGGAACCAATGATATGAAAGAAAATGAATTTTCTAAACTATTATATTGAACAAAAAAATTACTTATTTTCATTCATTTTCAAGTTATACATATTTTTAAGTCAAGTCATAGACCTTTAAGCAAAATAAATACTTTTAATTAAGAAAGTCAATACCGTACCAAAGGCTATATCGGTTTGACCAGTAGTACAATATATTTCAGATACCGATCAATACCGGTGTATTGTTTCGGATTTACCACTATTTTTTACTATTTTATACAATATATTAAGTTATAGATCTAATAACTCAACATATCACTTTGGCAACTTTTTATATTTTTTTATGGAGTTATCAACATATAAATATATTAAAGTGAAAACTATTAAATAATCAAACACCCACCAAACTCAATAAATGCCAGTTCCACGTGCCAAAAGATTGGTGATACCAATTCAAAATATCATCTGATGCTTTGAGAAAATCAAAAGGCAAGTGTACTCTTTTGACCAAGCATACAAGTTACTCAGTATTTACATTGAAAACGCAAAAGGTAAGACCAGGGAAGAGTGGAGGGTAGAGAACAAAGTTACAAAACAGTAGAACCAAATCGGTCATCGTTAAGTTAGAAGAAGATGGTAAAAGAAAAATGTGAAGAATAATGAAGTCGAAGTCTAGAAGAAGAGGTGATTCTAACTTCATTTTGCAAAGCTATTGTGCATTTTTCTTTCATTTTTCTCCTTCTTTCTGTTGGGTTTTCTTGGCTTACTCAGATTTTGCACTGCCATTAGGATTTTAAAATTAAATTGCCAAAATTACCAACAAAAAAAAAAAAAAAGCATTTCGTGTTTCGGCCCAATATCTATTTACTGACCAAAACAGCTGGATTTCACCGGTATGGCCGGTAATTTTTCCGGTACAAAACAGGGGGTGTACCTGTACCAGTGCATTAGTCGGCATGGTATATACCGGTCGTACCGACCAGTATGGTACAAAATCGACTTCCTTGCTTTTAATTTTTATTTAACTATATCGTGCATTACACGGGTTAACAACTAGTTATACAGACTATAAAATATTTTTAAAGGCACCAACCATGGCTATGGCTCCGCCCCTATGAAAGTGGTTTAGTTTTAAAATAAGACCAACAGAGGTGGTTTGGATAGGGTACCCTAGTTGTGGATGGTGGTGGCTTTTGGTGTCCATGGTGCCTCTAAAGAAAAATGAAAAATAAAAAATGAAGAAAAAATAACAATATTTTTTACTAAAAAAGAATTTTTTTTTTTTTTTTTTTGAAATGATTTAATTGAAAGGACACAATTTTTAAATAAATTGAGGTGACACCCTGATGGAGGCCGTTTTTGCGCTTAGCCACGTGTCTTCCACTGGAAGAGTGACTTTGCTAGACCCGGATTTGTTTTGGGGAGTTCAATCCAGAACTTAACATTGGATCACATAGACCAATGGCTTCTGGCATGGTTGTCAAAATCCCGATCTGGATCTTACGATCCTACGATTTTACGATCCCACCTACCCAAAACGATCTAAATCTTTCAAGGATCTTTGCGATCGTTCAAAATCGGTAGGATCGTATGATTCTGACGATCCCAAATGACCTTGGTTTCTTGTAATCTTCTTTAACTTAACAGAAGGCTCAGTTGGACCTAAATGAAAAATAAAATCACAATAGACCAAGTTTTTCCACTCTAATATAGAGAGAGTGTCAGTTAGACTCAAATAAAAAATATTCCAATAGAGTGTCACATTTTGATGTTTTTGGCATCTTTAAATAATGCTTACAAATGAATGTAGTGATGTATGATAATTATATCAATGAATATATAATTTATGTGATTATTTAACATATCAATATGTATTTTTTGTTTTTTTCTCAAATAATGTAGGATCTTACGATCCACGATCCGATCCTACGATCCACGATCCCACCTACCTCCCACGATCCTACGTAGGATCCCGATTTTGACAACCTTGCCTTCTGGTGTATTTTTAAGCATACAAAATAGATAAGCCCAAAGTCTAAGAATCATGATAATAGTTAAAATAAATAAATAATATGTTTAGCGTAATAGCTTTGATTAAGTCATTAGTTCTAATGAATCCATTTATATTATTATACACTCATACCAATTGCTTTGAAAAGAGTCATTCAATTCATCCCAAATGACGTGTAGAAGAGATGGAATAGATTTCAATTCCATGGTGGTTTCCACACATTGGTCTAAATTATTTTATAAGTTATTGATACAATTCCTCCAACTCTCTTTATGATTAACAGGTGAATTATGTTAAGATTGTTTCGGAGTTTCCCAGAACGGCTTCTAACAAGTTACTGAGAAGGGTTTTGAGGGACCAAATGAAGCATGAGCTCTCAACTCGGAGTAAAATTCAATGTGAACATCATCAATTTGGTCATGCATAAAAATATCAATAAGTTCATTCACGTTGAATCAGTAAAACATGTAAATAGAATACGAAATGGTTGAGAAATATGTAACATTCTGATGGAAATCCGATGTTAAATCTGACAACAGGCATATTTCCCTGTAAAGTGTGACTAGAATATACAGTCTTTGTTTATAGAGCTGCAGATGTGTTAGGTGCAAGTTGTTTGCAGAATAGTCTACATTGAGATTTGAGAAATGCATTCATGTTCCTTTGGAAACAATTTATTTAATTTTATATTGAAATTTTTTGCTGAAAGTATATTATTTTGAAAAAATTTAAAAATAAAAGAGATTTTAAAAAGCTATATATAAAAGTTAAAAAGCAAAAAATTAATTTATAAGTTAGTTTCATTATTAGAAAATTCAATTGTTACATTTTTCTATTGTTTATAGAATAGTCTATAATCTATTTTGAGATTTGGGAAATGAAATCACTTGTTGACAATGGCAAAACTAGGAACCCGTTCCTAGCGTTGTGTTAAAGGAACCTTTGCTTAATATTGTGTCATGTGGATATTATTTTGACTATTTTCACCCGAGTTTGAATATAAAGAGTACCATGTATTTGGCAAAAGATGCCAAACAAACAAGAGATAGGAACAAAAAAAATTAAAAAAAGGGACACAATTACATCTGCGTGATTAGATTACACCGTCCTTGTCTCCTTTGATATAGAGATGCACATGGTCAGGTGTAAATTGTTTATAGCCTATTGAATATCTGTTAAAAATGAAAATAAAATAAAAACCACTTGTTCAGAATATGGATATGGTGTGGTATTAAGTATCTGTATTTAGTATTTTTTTTTTTTAAGAAAAAAACAAAGGGAAGAGTAAAGGACCTCTAGATAGAATTGTGAGGATAGTATTTTCAGAAGATTGATTGTAAATATGAAAAGGGAATTGTAAAAGGATCTCACAAAAAAACAAACAATAAGACAAAAAAAATCTAGAAAGAAAAATGAGACGCAATTACACTTAAAATAAATAACATCAAGAATTTATGTGGTTTGATCTTCGGCCTACATCCATGACAATAAAGAGAAGAGACTTTCACTTAAAAAAGCACAAGGTCACTCACACATGGGCAGTTGTACATATTGTTCACTCCTCCCCCCCCCCCCCGCCCCGGAAAAACAAATTTTATATATATGAAAAACATTTTACTAGTTTTATTTACCTTTAAAAATATTTTTGTACACCTTGATCATATATCAACGTAACCCAAAACCAAACAATAACACAAATCACAGATCTCTCTCTCTCTCTCTCTCTCTCTCTCTCTCTCTGATATGATCTAATTCTCATCTCACCTCTCTTCTCTATTTTAACTATCTTGGTATCTCCAATTCTAAGAATAAAGAGTAAGTGTTTGTAAGTCATGAGAATCTTTCTCTTTATTGTAAATTTATATCATATGTTTGTGAGTGTATGCCATATGTTGATTATGTATGTTATTTTATATATTTTTCTCATACTGTTATTTGTGTGAATTGTGGTGTGTGTGAATGTGTGTGTATTGTATAAATATAATATGATTTAATATTTAGGAAATATAGAGGGTTTGTTATACTTACATGTGTGTATTGTTATCATGTCATAATAACTTTTTTGTTACAAAGTTAGTAATTCAAGAAAAAAAAATTGTAAAGTTAGTGTTTTTTTTTTTTTTTTTGAGGAAAAAATAGTATAGTAAAGTTAGTGATTGTTCAAGCATTTGATTGTTTAAAAAAACACTAAGTGAACTATAATAGATAATGATAAATGCATGAAAATAAAAATGTTTTACAAACTTAACAAAATAAAATAGTTACATCTACCCACTTTGCTAATAGATAATGACAACTGATAATAAATTATCATGTAATGATTTCAAAATATAAAATCTTGTAGAAGCAAATCGTAAAACTTCATATGTGTTTTTTTCTTCATAATTGGATATATTCAAGTTTTCTTTTTATTAAATTAAATTTAATTTAAATTTCTTGTGACCCCTCCTCGTGAAAAAAAAAATCTTGGAACTGTCACTACTCTCACAAAATCAAACCCGAAACAATATACTATAAAATAAAATTGGGTTAAGTCATGGTTATGTCATGTTGCCATATTCTCTTTGTAATACGTGGTGTCCTTAATTAAAGATTTGGTTAAATTACATAATATTACTATAATTTGGGTTGCGTACAAATTCAATCTTAAATTTAAAAACTTTTTTAATTAAAACAACAAACTCTTTTAAGTTTTAAATCATTTTAAGTCACACTATTAATAAGTATAAATTGCCTAAAACCAATAAAAAATCACTTAGGTTGTAACTAAAACCTATTATATGAGATAATTAGGTATCAATTCCAGCAGACATTCAAATGTGATTTTCCCTTTATTTTATTTTAATAATCAAACATAATGTTTTTTTAATAATAATAGTTACTATGTGGCTCACTATTTAGTAGTTGATTAGTACTATGATGTGCTAGTTTAGTTTTTTTTTTTTTTTAAATAAAAACTTGGACACGTATGCATTCATAGTTCTCTCTAACCGAAACATCATCAAGTAGAAGTGTGTAAACTGTAAAGTCGGCTTGAGTCAATGAAAAATAAAATAAAATAAAAAGTGCCAAACACGTAAGAGAGTTGGAATTTTGGAAATACAAATCCCAAAATCAAATCTTTAGTCAGCATAATTGTCGCCAAAGAAAAGGTCGATAGCACAAAACTCAAAGCAAGAAAATATGATTTCTTAAGTTGATTTATGGTGTTTCTGAATGAGTCAAACACAATGTATTCAAGCTACCTCCACAGATATATAGTCATAGTATTTTTCCACAAAAGCAAATCAATTATATGACTAAAAAATTACTGAAGTCTTTGATAATAATAGTGAAGTCAAAGCAAATAAAAACCAAAAAGAAACGATAGTAAAAATAAACGTACCCAAATTCAACAAAAACTAACTACAGTTGATTTGATTTCTTAAAAAAAAATCAATATAGAAAAGAGTCATGTACATTGACATACCATTGAGCAGAAGCAAATAGAAAAGTGTGATGATGACTGTGTAGAGAATAATGACATTGAGATAATCTTGCTATCAAATTTTATCCTTTGGATTGTGAAGAAATCTTGTCGTATACAATACAAGATTATTACTGGCTAAGAAGTTCATATTTAAATTATTTCAAATAGCCATATGTTCCACCATTAAAAGAAGAATTACATGTTGAAGAAAATACTTTTCTTGAAGAGTATGTAGAAGTCAAAGAATAAAATGTAGAGATTTTTGAGGAAATGAATGAAGGTCATGTTATAGAAGAAGAACCTGAAATCAAGATTGTGGAGGAGATTAATGAAGACCCTATTATAGAGAAAAATCTTGAGAACGAGATAGTGTAAACCATTAAAGAAGAAATTATATAGGAAGTTGTCAATGATCTCGATGAAGTCAAGTTAGATGATAGCAACATTTAAGGTCCTATTACTTTGGTGGGAGACATAGAAACAAAGTTTATTGATTTTATTGGGGTGGAAAGATTTGATGTTGTGCGCACCTAAAGCAAGCTCAATGGACCGGTCTTGCTTTTGCACTCACAATATACTTATAATGTGGGTTTTGGATTTCCTACTCTGGGTGATTCCAACCTAGAGACCCAATAACGTTTCTACAACCACTGGACTGTTTTCCCTTCACTCTTTGTAGCTCTTAACCTAGATTTGAGGCTTTCCTTTCAGACCTTCAACAACCTTTTCCTCTCCTTGGCCTCATATATTTATAGTCCAAAATTAGTGGGAAAATCATGATTATTCTCAAGGCTAGTGGGAATGGAGGTCCAATATTGTTATCGCTAAGTGGATGTTTCGTTGGGAGTGTGGTGTGAGTGGCATTGGAACTGGTTCCTACTTCAAGGAAGGGATGATGTTCGGCGGTGGAATTTGAAAAGGATTCGTCGAGCATCTAGGATAGGGCCTTCCTGAGCACTTATGTGCCAAGAAGATGGATGCGTCGGGAAACTTCCCAGCCGTGAACTGACAAGTACTTATTTCAAAGGCCGGCCCACAAGGTTTTGGGCCAAACACATTACTGCAGGATTTGCTCCCATGGCCCAAGTGGGTCTTAAACCCAGTTTCTTTGACATAAGTGTCAGGGACCGCAGGGCATACCGTTCAACTTGGGTTTAAGGCCCAAACGGCTCTAGGGGCCCGGTGCCATACAAATGTGATTGTTGACTTTTATTTGGTGAATATTGTTAATTGCATGAAGATCAAGGGACAAGAAGTTCAAGTTATTCAATTGATGACTTTCAAGTTTGGCAAGAAGACAAGGAAGATGAAGTATTCAAAGTATTTGTTCTCTTGGCATAGAAGATTTTAGATTTCAAAGATGAACTCGAGGTCAAGTTTGTTTCAAGTGGAGGGGTCTGATGTAGGACATAATCTACAATTTAATTATTGTAATTTATTAATTTTGGTTTTTAATTTGTAATTTTCGTTATTTTAGGTTAAGGTTATTATTTCCTTGTTTTAGGTGCTTTTAATGTTTTTTAGGTCAAATTTGGTTCTTGTTATGGTTAGGTATTATTTAGGAGTTATTTTAGAATATATTTTCTTGTTTGTCATATTTTACGGAGCCCTTAAATAGGTCTCGAAGTCAATACACGTTTTTTGAACAATTATTCAATCAATAAAATTTAGATTTTTGTCTTTTTATTTTCTGGTGGATTCCATACCCTTTCTCCCTATGGATTCAAGAAACCCTCATGGATTCAAGGTTATTTTCAAAAGCAAACGTGTTTTGTTTCTTGTTTTCTAGAGGTAGATTTTTAAATAGTGTTCAACTATTTATATATATATATATATTTATATATATATATATATATATATATATATATATATATCAATTTGAGTTTATGCTAAAAGAAAAAAGTAATTTGAGTTCAAATAGAACTCATATTTGAATTTTGAACAAAACAACGGGAATGTATGAAAATGTGAGTGTTATTTATTTTTTTTATATATATAAATAAAATGTAAAAAACATGTGGTTAGTGTAAGAGTGGTCCTATTTGTAAGCATTATTTTAGGTGTGAGTTAAAGATGTATTTTTACCATATTGGCCCTAAGTTTTTTCTTTGCTTAAAAAAATAGTTTAGTGGTATTTTAGGATCACTTAAATGTCCATACCAAATAAGAGAAGTTCCTTGAATAGTAGTATAGACTAGTGTGTGTATGTATATATATATATATGACAAAGACCAAGAGATAATATAAAAATTACTCACGACACTTGGTGTTTCAAAATATGTTAGGAATGCAATAAGCATATGGATAATAATTGTTGTATTGGGATTTAGTTAGTTAGTTAGTTATTTACAATTCTAAGCATGTTAATCACATTTAACACATGTTAGAATTATTAATGCACATGAGAAATAATAGAACCAAAAGGATAAGGCCATGTTGACCAATGAGATTAGAGCTAGTATTCTATAAATACATGATGTAATTCAAGGTTATCCTACAATTCCTATTCACCCCCATTAGGAACTACTCGTACAATTCAAATCCATCGCATGAGGAACCACTAGATTCCTAACAAAATAACTATATACTATCCTCTAAGCATGCACATGCTTAGAGGCTCTTCTATTTTTTAGGGATACCATTGGAGATTACAGATACCACTGGAAAGATTACTACCACTATGGGGAAATAGAATGTAAAAATAAATAATTAGAAGAGAAAAATCTTGTGCTAATTTTAAAAGAGCATCTTAATTATGCCAAAAGAAATACATAGTTTTGAATAAATTTAAAGTAGTCTTTATTGCAAACCAAAACTAAAATTTGAAGTTTTCCAACTAAATACAAAGCAAATAAAAATATGAAAATAGATATTAAAAAAAAAGGGTAAAATAAAGCCATTGGTAATTGCTAGTTGGTAGGATGATCACATGCTTGCTCAAATGGACCACGAAAGTAAGGTAAAATAAGAATTGATCGAGAGTTAAACGTGATGAGTAATAGACAAATAATAACAAAAGTAGCAATGGTTAAAGTATTTAATTAAAATTGATAATAATATGAAGAGTGGAGATTTTATTTATGATTTGAAAACAAATACCTAAAAAAATTATTGTATAGTGTAGATCTTGTTCTTCAAAATTTTCCATGGAGAAATTGAGAGAGGAAGAAATCATTTGAAGATATGCATTTGTGCCTTAACCTTGATTTTTTGAATCTAAAGTTTGTATTGGAAACAAAAGAAAATTGAAGAAGAGTGGTGATTATTCATTTAAGTTGTAACTAAATGGATTATTTGGATAAATAAATAAAAAACTACTAAGGATAATATCAATGAGTTTTTTTTTTTTTTTTTAAATACTCTTAATTCAGCGTGACAAATTGTATTTATTTTTGATAGAATTAAATGTGCATAAAAAATATGAGAGAGAAATAAAAAAAGAAAGATTTTATAAGTAGTCTAAAATTTAGGATTTTAAAACTTAATAAGTTTACTTAGATAAGTGAAAAAGAATATTAGATAATTGGATATTCTTTTAAGTACATGAGATAATCTCATAAAAATAAATAAAAACTAAATGGGATGATGGGATGAAGATAAAAGTCTTTTTTTCCTATATTTTTAAAAGTATGGAAAAACTTGAGGCAATTTATTATTTTTCTTTTTTATATAAGACTTGCAGCAATTTCATTTGTAAATTAGGAAAAAGAAGAAGAAGAAGAGGGTACGTTAGTAGAAAAAAAAAACCGATTTTTTTTTTTATTAAAAAAAAGTTAAATTATGCTTGACTCCTAAATATTACTTAGCTAAAATATAGGATTTTTTAAAATCAGTAATTATACATATTTAACCCTATCATTTAAGCTTTACAGACCGGTAAATTTAAGGGTATTTTGGGCATTAAAATTGAGGATCCAGGAAATCCTCTTAAATAGTAGTATAAATAACATGTTATAATGATTTATGCTATAGCTTCCATTAAAAAAATTACTTGCAACACTTGGTCTTTCAAAATAACTATATATATAACATGGTAATATGGTCTTATCCAAAAAAAAAAAAAAATGGTAATATATATATATATATATATATATATTATACCTTCCATAAAAAAATTTATTGCTGACACTTGGTCTTTCAAAATAACTATATATATGACATGGTATAATCATATATGTTATACATTCCATTAAAATATATATTTGACAAAGACCAAGAGATAATATAAAAATTACCCACGACACTTGGTCTTTTAAAATAACTTAAATTCAATTTTCTCATATCAGCACACTTTTTTAAGCTTAAAACAAATCTATCTACCAAACCAGATTAAAATTTCTCATGGCTATCCAACTCAAAGCAATGTGTCTATATTAATTTTAAAGTTAAAATAAGTTTTTTTTTTAATTATTATTTTTTATTATAAAGAATTACTTATTTCTTGTTTTCTTATGAAACTAAATCTTCAATACCTCCTCATCCCTCCTCTAATTTTTTTCCCTCTCATCTCTAGACTTTTGCATGGTTTCAAACTTTGAGTTTTTGCTATAAACTTAGTTTTTAACTAATTAGAAGAATAAAAAAAGAAATTTGAATTTTACATTATTTTTCTAAAAGCAATCAATGGAGTGAAGTTGTATACAACTTTTAAGGATATTGTTATAATTTTAACACTTTTATATTGATTTATTTCTCAATTTATTTTGAATAATCCAATAACACATTTAAACTTTATGTAATTAGATTAATCTCTTGAATTTTTTGTTATTAGTTATCAATTTATTATTTCTTCCATTATTTTATAATATGAATTTTTTTTAATGTCAACTAATATTGTTTGGATTATTTTTTTTTGGCAATCTTTTCTTTTAATTGTGTCTCCCTTGAACTAAAATCCTAGCTTTACCACTGTATAGATGAGAGTGATAATGTACCAGTGAAGAAGAATGAATCGATTTTTCAGGTAATGACCGTTCCGATTAAGGAGATATCATAGTATGACTTAGGAAAGAATATAATAAGTACATATGACCCTAATTAGTTTGTTAATTCATAGTCGATCTCAAAAATTTAGGATTAATTATGCAACATAGAAGTGTGTAGGGACACGATTCTCAAACGGCCCAACAATGACGTTGGGCTCGCACGTGAAGGATCCCTCACAATAAGATTTGTAGAGAGTGGGCTTGAAAGGCTAGCGTTTGGTCACGGGGCGTTGGTCCAAACCGGACTTTAAGGAAACTCAGATAAGAAAAGGCTTCAGCCTGGATATCCAAGTCCTACAGCTTTGTAACTTGAGGGATTGGACTCCTCGGATCATGTCCGAGGAGCACTAATGTCTTTTTCCGGTTACCCGGCGGTGGGTTTTTCGTGGTGGTGTACATATATTGTCCGGGCATTTTCATCCCTGGAGTTTTTTCCAGGAAAAATGAGATGGGGGCTCCCCTTCTGATTAGTTTATCTTCTCTTTTATACTAGCCTACGTTCGCTGTCCTTCGTCCACGTGTAGGGTCAACTTTTTTAGGACTGCTATTTGTCCCGTCAGTCTAATCCCGGAATTGTTGGGGATGGTTTGATAAAGCCTAAGAATCTGGCTCTGTTAGGTACAGAGTCTTATCTGGGGAGGGTAAGAAGGGTAACTTACCTAAGATATTTTAGATCTTCTTACCAATTTTCCTTTACCTCTTTTTTACCCCTCTGCTTAAGGGAGCTTTGGGTCGGCCGAGGACTAAACCGTCCTCGGTTGCGTCTCTGGGCCATCTTTGGCCTTATATTTTTTTAAGCTTTGGGCCATAACTTTTTTTTTCGCTTGGGCCTGTGGACTCTCCATGAGCAAGTGGGCCTGGCCCATAAATTATTGGGCCCCACAAAGTGTATATGATAAATTGATTTTTTTTTTTACCAACCTAGTATACAAGAACTCCAAGCTAGTAGGCAAAGAAAAAGAGAGCTTCTTCTCAAATGTTTTATAAAATTCAACCAAAAACATTATTTTGGTCTTGTAGGTCGTAGGCCTATATAAAGGCACTCCATAAAACTTGATTACAAAAATAAAAAATATTTTAGATGTTGCGTCAACTAATATTTGGATGCTGTTAGTACTATTACTATTGTTTGTCACGGCATTCAAGACACATCAGATAGTAATTATTGTTTCTCATATGATCATTAAATCATTTTTCATGAATTGGGTCAAAATGGAGGGTAATTATTGGGTATTTTCGAAATATCATAAATGCGTATTCCTTCTTCTCATATAATTGTAAGTCTTACTAATTAAATTTATGGTGGGACCTAGAATGCATGTGAGAGGGAGGAGTATGCATTTATGGTACTCCCGGAGTATTTAATAGTTTTCTCAAAATGAAACCTGGAGGAATCATTTACAGGCGCAATGTGTTTTTTTGTTTTTGTTTTTTGAGATATATAGATGGTGGGAGAGGGTACGGTAGTTTAAATCACAAATATGAAGTAACATAAATAATACCATTACCTTTGGATTATCACTTAAAACAAGGCGCAGTGTTCTAGCAATTTTTGGACAATATGAGGGAACAAGTAAGTTATTTTGAAGCTTATTGAACCCAATATATAAGAGAAATCCTTTTAATTTCATCAATTTTTTTAACCTGTCATGAATTCCAGTGCTTCAAACAGACATATATACAATGTCAATGCCACGTTTAAAAATGAGGTGTAAACTCTTTTTTGTAAAAAAGTAAAATAATTGGATAAAGAATTGACTGACTTGTATTATCTTCAAACATATTTCAGATTGTGTTTTATTTCATAAAATTTATTTCCATTACAATAGAACATAACATACTTGTAGTGACAACACTGATCGGTGTTGTAGTGACAACACACCTCAGAATACATATCATATTTTTGCAAATTCAATTGTTTTCTTCCCATCATGAGCCTTCTTGTAGAAATGTCTCACATAATTTGAATACAGAATTTGCTTATATAATGCTTTCTCACCCCCTACAAGCACTTCTGGAAAAGGACCAATCATGTCATCTGGCCTAGGATTAACAAAAATAGGAACTGAAATCCTATTCTTGCTTCCATTGGCAACCACACGGTGCTCAATGCTCTTGTACCGACCATTGCTCATTATTTGTAGTGCATCGCCAACATTGATCACAAGGGAGCCGCTTATAGGTGGAACATGAACCCAACTATCATTGTTTCCTCGCACATAGAGTCCACCAATATCATCTTGAAGGAGGATAGTAAGGGTTGACACGTCAGAATGACGACCTATTCCCACGGTGAGCTCAGGGTTAGGACATATAGGATAGTAGTTAAGGTTAATCCTCTTTGAACCCATTAAGAGAGATTTTTTTGTCTCATCAATTTCCTTCACATTTATCCTCTTCATTAGTGCCTCTAATAGCCTTTGGATAACTGGTTTAGACCCCCTCATATATTCCAGAACTTGATCCCTAAAAGCAAACAACAATTAGTCTACCAAAAACTATATATGCACATAAGCATATACTATTTGTTCCACAAAATTATGTTTTATGATACTCATTTTTTTTTAATAATAAAAATAGAAATATATATATATATATATATATATATATATATATATATTATGATGAAATCACTATTGATCTTCAATCAAACATGGAGGATATAATGAGATGTAACTAAAAGTTATGGCTTGTTTTAACGACATATTGAGTTAAACTAGATGAAACTAGAAGTTAACTCATTTAGTGAATTATATATGTATGTACGTACACAAGTATTGCATCTATATTATATGTCATGTATTTGTTGTGTAAACAAAATTGAGCAAAGTTAAGCTCTCTTACTTGCACGCAGAAGGCCACAATGCAGAGGCCTCATCCTCGGACACATAAAACATGCTCAGGTAATCTTTCCATTCAAGAGCCTTCTCTGCTTCAGGACTAAAGCTTGTGCCAAACCGCACGCTGTTGGAAGGTGAGTTCTCTTTTGAAAACTTCCTCTTCTCCTCAGCTGGCAAATTGAAGAACCTATGTGTTGCGTCCTTCACATTCTCCAGCACTTCAATGGGCACTCCATGGTTGATAATCTGAAAGAAACCCCACTTTTCTGCAGCATCACAGATTGATTCTGAGACTTTTGGTTCGTCCCAGTTTGACATATCAATGATGGGTATAGACTCTTGAGGCAAGATGTTGCTCACAGTGATCCTTTCTTCTACAGGTTGGATATATTGCTTAGGGAGGGTTTTGAGTCCCATTTCTGAGAGACCCTTTACTCCATTGCGATTTGTTACGACAAGGTCAGTGATATTTGAGGACTCACTGATAGGTGTTGATACTGTTGGATCCATTCTTACAAGAAAGGAATAAAAGAGAGCTTAGTATTTAACAAATGGCTTGAAACTAAGATGTTTGGTGTTGTTGTTGGTGGTGCAATTTGCATGCCATTCGCACCCATTTATATAGCACTGTCTCAAGAATTTTAAGGTTAATTTCTATTTATTTAATATATGCCTCACTAACTCAATGTGTTCACAGGTCAGAGAGCCATGGCCCCCAAAGTCGAAAAAAAAAGTCTTCAAGAAGGAATTGATATTGGAGTGTTTTAAACGATGGCATTAATGGTTCAAATTTTTTTTTCCATAATTATAATTATCAAATTAATAATTAAAATTAAAATTTCAGCCAATTAAAATCTTAAATAAAATAGAGAGAGAATTTGATACATACCTGTATTTTAACAATTGCTACATAAAAGGTTAGGTGACAGCAAAAAATAAGTGACAAATGTCTAAGGATTCACTTAGTCATGTGCATTATTGCATATGACCTTTAGACACTTATTACTTCATTTTGTTGCTGCACATGACCTTTATATATTTCTTTTACTCTTCGCTTGAGATTTTGACAGTAAGTTTATTTTTAGGGGTAAAATATTAAAACTATTTGTGAGATTTGGGCAAATAACAAGTATTATTCTAATCAAAAAAAAAAAAAAAAAAACAAGTATTATTAATTTTATTTTCAAAAATACCGAAATTTGCTCCTACCGTCACTTCTTAACAAGAAACGTTTGTGTGAGCTTATGGGTGAAATTAGTCAAATTACTGCACGTAGCCCGGAAGCTTCATCAAAGACTTTCAGCTACCTATTCCTGATATAGATATTAAAATTCAAAACTTCACTCTAGATTCTATAACTTGTCTGTGTATAGAATAAATTATCTCATTTGATAACGTATTCATTTGATAACTTCATGTATATATGTTATGCTACAAGGAATTTGGTCCTTTCTCTATCTATAAAAGACACATTCAACTACCCTCATCAAACACACTAAATAGTTAAAGAGAAAAGAAGGTCAAGAGAGAGAAACCAATTCTATAAGAATTAAGTGCCTTTAAGAAAATTTCAGCAATGGATCAAGATAAGCTTTATTATTAACTTGTGCAGTTGTGAAATCATGATAATTCAAGATCCTAAAATTTTATTGTGATTGTTTATAATCTAACAAAATAAATAAAACATTTACAGTTTGTATTTTTAAAGTGCATGTCAATTTTTATATATTTCATCTCAGCATGTGATTTTTCCATTGATGATGCTTGTTCTCTCAAGTTGAAACTTACATGTCTTCAGCCTACTGATCTTCTTTGTTCTTTACCTATTCCTAATATAAATCTCAAAATTCTTCTGTTTATAAGAGCATTATTGGACTAAGTTAAATATTTGGGGAGGGGGGGGGGGGGAATCCTATTTTTGTAACTAAATCTATTTGTTTGGTGTCATACAACCACTATACTTAAAAAAGACCTAAATTATCACCTAATCAAGGAATTTTTAGATAATCCTAACAAACTATATAATAACTCCATTAATATAAATCTATCCCAAAAAACGGAATATATCTCCATTAATTTAATAATTTCTAAGTTGATGACATTTTAAAAAAAAAAAAAAAAAAAAAACTATCATATTTCCTTATATCTATCAACCACGTTTTCTTTCTCTTCTTTTTTTTTTTCATTTTTTTTATATATTAACGTTGATTAGAAATTATAATTTCAATAGGATTTAAACTCTATAATTATGTCAAATGAGACTCAACAAACATATATCATTTTTTATTTCAATAGGATTTAAATTTTATATCAAATGGACTCTACTAACATATTCATCCTTCAAAATAAATTATATAACCAAATTTGATTAGGAATCCATAACCCTAACCAAATTTGATTAGGAATCCATAACCCTATATTATATTATAAATAGTAGGGGTTTTTTTTTTTTTTTTAGGGATTGTTTGTTACAATTTCAACTCGGCTTTTCATTCCTATATTATATTTTAAATATTTTTTTTTTTTTGGATTATTCTTTCAACACCACTCTGCTATATAGTCTCTTGCATTGATTTTGGTTCTTAGAGCGCCTTAAAAAAAAAGGCATGTAAAGTTTTCTTATCAGGTTTAATGTTAACATATATGAGAGATATTTTGGTCAATTAGAAAAAAGTTTGATGAAAAAAAAAAGGAAAAAGAACTAAAGAACAAACAAATCTGAAAAAAAAAATAAATAAATAGTGATTGTATTATTTTTTTTTTGAGAATGATATAGTGATTGTATTAGGTAGAGGCTTTTGGAGATTGTTGGTTTTATTTTTGGAATTATTTACGTTCATGTATATGTATGTATTGGGTTTAATTGAATTGGAATTATCTTTGAAACTTTGGTTTTGATTAAATAATGAAAATTGCAGAAGAAGTATGTTCCAATATTTGGAGTCTTCTATATATGTGTTGTTATAGTTTAAACTTGGTATTTGAATTGTTAAATTGTTAATTCACAGTTTCATTGTTCATCTATTAATCATGAATAATAATATTGCAATTTGCAACCATCATGATATAGTATCAATAATGTGATTATTCCGAATGCTTTCCTTTAGAGTTTAGATAGAGTATATTTTATAATTAAAAAAAAAATTACAATTAAAAGACTTTTTAAATTACATTTTTTATTTAAAAAAAATTATTGGATATGTTGGATCTTAAATGACTTCTATTAAACTCCATCCTTTATGGCATCATTAAAAAGAAAACTCATATAGATAGGTATTAGGATATTATTTGGAACTATCATAATGGACTAATATTATATTACACATGGTACGAATATAACTATAACATCCTATGCTATAAAATATGTTAGGTTTTGAGTTTGTAATGTTGGCAAACCATGACAAAAACTAAGTCTCATTGGTTTAGTGTACTTTCAACTCCAAGACAAAAAACTCAAGTTCAGGATGAAAAAAAAAATGAGTTACAATCTATTTCATTCGATTGGTACTCGATCGATTGAAAGTCACATATCAGCAGAAAATAAGCAAACTTAAAAAGCCCATAACTTGACCGTTTGAAGCCCAAATCTCAAGCCTTTTTTTCCAGTATTTAAAGGACATTATAAGCTAACCCTAGAGAGGGTTTTCAGATATTTTTAGAAAGATTAGAGTGCATCTTGTGCCTCTTTTTTAGATCTAGGGTTTTATACCCAAAAGCTCTCTAAAGTCTTCTACTGATGTTATTCCTTGAAGAATCTCAAGATCCGGTGTTGTAGAAGTTGTTGCATACAAGATCAACGTCTAAGGAGATCCAAAACCTTTGAGTGGGGTCTCAAAGTCACAAATGTGGGTGCTTGTGTTGCAAAGGCCTAACAGAGAAGGAGTCCGTGGATTCGGAGCTTGCACGTGGTCGTGTCAGTAAGTTCTACATGTGGTAGCAATAGGATGTTAGTTGTCTAAGTCTTATTGTAAACTTCAATTCTCTATAGTGGATTTTCTTTTTATCTCGAGGATAGTTAGGTTAAATCCTCCTCAGGTTTTTTACCGGTTTGGTTTTCCTAGGTCATCGTATCGTTGTGTTATTTACTTTTTCGCTGCTTTGCATGATATGATTGTTTTGTTTTAACCTAGATTTGAATAATAAATCTAAGTATTCACTTGGTTAATTAATTAGGTTAAACAATCTAGTTTACAGGGATCTAAAACTAACAAATGGTATTAGAGTGGGTTAGCTCTTGATTGAGGTTATTATACCTAGAGTTGATCCTTGATCCCTATTATCATGGATAATTTTAAGTGTCTTACTATTTTTGATTGTTATGTTTTGAATAAAAAGGACACTGTACGTTTTTAGGCCCCTCAACACAAGTTGTTTAGCCTAGTTATTTAGCCAAATGATTACTTAGATAAATTATTCAGTTTTAAGTTAACACAATAAAATCATATCATGTAAATAATGCAGAAAAATAAAGAACACAACGATATGATAACCTAGGAAAACCTAATGGGTAAAAAAGATTCACTATGAAAGAATTGAAGTTTTTATAATAGAACTTAAACCACTAATATCCTATTCCTACCTCGAGTAGAAAACTTACTACCACAACCACGTGATAGCTCTAAGTCCACAAACTACTTGTACGGCACCGAGCTCCCAAAGCCCATACTGGCCTTGGGCCCAGACCCATCTGGGCCCCGGGCCCAAGCCCATACCGGCCTTGGGCGCAGGCCCAGCAGAAAGTTCCAGTTACCTAATGCCCTTCTTGAAACTGCCTTAGAGCCAAAAACAAGTTTTGGGTATTAAGTTCCCGGGGTTAACCGGTTAATATTTCCCGGTAGAGCGCATGAGTCAATACCCGGGAAAGTCATGATATGCACGGGAACGTGAGTTGCCGAACATAATCGGTGAAAATGGAACCAAGTTCCAAGATCATAAATGCTGCACCGCCCTTTCACCTAAACAACCACTTTAACCAGATAATACTGGACCTTCAATAGCACTAACGGTGAATATAATCATGATCTCCCCACTAACCTTGGCTATAAATAGAGGAAAGTTGGGAGAAGAAGGGGTTCAGAAAAATTGAGAGAAAATAGTCAAGGAGAGAGCATTTCAACTGAGTGTTGCTTTGAGTCTCTCTGCCGAGAACGACCCATTGTAGGAAATCCTTAAACCCACTACAAATAAATTGTGAGCCCAAGGGATCTAAGGCCCAGAATTCTAGTACTTGGTTCTTACAATTGGCGCCCACCGTGGGGCCATCCTACGAAGCTGTGGTTCGAGTGAGACTCAAGCAAAGAAGATGTCTGAGGAGCGTTCAAGAGGGCACGTTCCGAGCAATTCCGCAGGATCTTCTCGGGGATCGACGTGGAGGGAGAGAAGGCAGAAGCGGCTGGAGGATAGGGAGCATTCAAGAGGAGAGGAAAGGTCCGAATTGGGAGAAGGATCGGCCCAAACGCACCGGACGATTTCAAACATCTCAGCACATCGGCAACATGATGATAGAGACCGGGAGCTGGAGCGGTTGCGCAGATTGGTAATGGACTTGGAGCTGGAGGCAAGGGGGCGGCGCCACGAAAGGAACCACAACCCCCAACCCAGGAGGAACCGTGGCGAGGAAGGTTCCAGCCGATCTGTTACACAACAACACCGAGACCGATCCCATTCTCAAGAGTCACGTCGTCACTCCCGGGATATTCGTCGTAGACGGGACCGTTCCCAGTCGCATGGATATGATAACCAAGGGTCAGAGTCGCCAGAGGAGCGGCAGCACCACAACGCCGCGATGGACGCCATGAGCAGGGCCTTGCGGATGGCGACCCGGTCTCCATTCTCTGATGAGATTGAACGGGCACCCATGCCGAGCAGATTCACGCGTCCACCATTCAATTCCTATGAGGGGAGGACAGACCCCGTGGAGCATGTCAGTCATTACATCCACATGATGTCGTTGCATGCGCACAACGATGCATTGATGTGTAAAGTATTCCCCTCTAGTCTCGGCTCTACCGCACTGAGATGGTTCAATGGGTTGCGGAAAGGTTCTATACACAACTTCGCCGAGCTGATTCAGGAGTTCGGCAGCAGGTTCGTAACATGCAGCCGAGTGCAACAACAGGTCGACGCGTTGCTTTCCATGAAAATGAGGGTCGGGGAAACCCTTCGGAGTTATGCCAGCCGATACTGGGAACTCTACAATGAGATTGGTGGGGGAAACGAGAAAATTGCGGCTAGCACCTTCAGGATGGGGCTCCCCGAGGATTCTGAACTACGGGAGTCACTGACAAGAAGACCCCCGGAGGATATGAGGCAACTGATGAGATGCATAGAGGAGTACAAACGCCTGGAGGATGACCGGCTGCAAAGCAGGGGGAAAGCCCCTTTTACGGGGAGATCTCGGCAAAGCATCTTGCCGCCAAAGCAGAAAAGGGACTTCAGAATGCAGGAACCAGAGGTGCAGATCGAAGGGGTTAATGTGTTGTTTAAAGAACCCGTGCACAAGATACTGGAACGGATAAGGAACGAGCCATTCTTCAGATGGCCGAAAAAGATGGGGGGCGACCCATCTCGGAGGAACCAAAGCCTATACTGCACTTATCACAGAGACAAGGGGCACACCACCGAGCAGTGTAGGGTATTGAAAGATCATCTCGGGCAGTTAGTGAAGGCAGGGCACTTGAAAGAGTTTGTAGCAGATTTCACTGACCGGGAGACCGAGCAAGGCGCCCCACAGAGAAGGAATCCCCTTCCACCACCCCGGGGGGTAATCAACGTCATTCATGCCGCACCGAGAGGGGCAGCTGCAGCAAGGATGGTGATGACAGTGGCTTGCGCGGGGGGAGAATCATCCAAGAAGCAAAAGAGAGTTGGACGGCTAGACATCTCGTTCGGAGAAGATGATTTCGAAGGAACCATCCAACCTCACGACGACGCTTTGGTGGTGACAGCCCGGATAGGCGGATTCCTGGTGAAGAGGGTGATGATCGATCAGGGTAGCGGGGCTGACGTCATGTACCCGGACCTCTTCGAAGGGCTCGGGTTAAAAACCCAGGATTTGGCGAAGTATAACACGCCATTGGTCTCGTTTGACGGGAGAATCGTGATTCCCGAGGGGCAAATCTCACTCCCAGTGGACATGGAGGGCAAGGAAGTTGTAGTTACGTTCATAGTTGTCCGATCGTTCGCACCTTACACCGCAATCCTGGGGAGGCCGTGGATTCACGCCATGGGGGCTGTTCCGTCCACCCTTCACGTGAAAGTAAAATTTCCTACTGAGTACGGAGTTGTAGAGGTAAGGGGGAATCAGCAGGTGGCGAAGCAATGCCTCGTAGCCGCGGTCCAGTGGGAAAAGGAACAGCTCGGCCAAGCTGAGCACGCCGAGAAAGAGACTGCATAGCAATTACAGATACCCCAGGAAAATGGGGCGGACGTTGCCGAGGAGGTGCTGAAGAGATGTCGTTGTTCCTGTTGAAAAACATAGATGTCTTCGCGTGGAACCCGTATGAAGTGCCCGGCGTAGACCCCGAGTTCATTGTTCACAAACTCAATGTGGACCCATCATTTCCACCGAAAAAGCAGAAGCCGAGAAGAGCATCAAAGGAGCACGTCGATGCAGTAAACCTGGAGGTCCAACGACTGAAGGAAGCCGGGGTCATAAAAGAAATATTCTTCCCGAGATGGCTAGCAAACACTGTCGTAGTAAAGAAGAAGAACGGTAAATGGAGAGTTTGCGTAGACTTCACCGATTTAAACAGAGCGTGTCCCAAGGATCCGTTCCCGATGCCCAAGATTGATCAGTTGGTGGATGCCATGTACGGGCACCCGAGAATGAGTTTCCTGGACGCCTTCCAAGGCTACCACCAGATTGCCTTAGCACCCGAGGACCGAGAGAAGACAGCATTTATATCCCCGAACGCAAACTATCACTACGAGGTCATGCCGTTTGGATTGAAGAATGCCGGGGCCACCTACCAGCGTATGATGACAAGGATGTTCCGGGAAAAAATTGGTTGCACGGTTGAAGTTTATATCGACGACATGGTAGTAAAGAGCAGAAAAGAGTCGCTGCATACTGAAGACCTTCGGGGAGTATTCGAGATACTACGACGACACAGGCTGCGCCTCAATGCCGAAAAGTGCACTTTCGGAGTGGGGGCTGGCAAGTTCCTGGGTTATCTGATCTCCACTCGGGGAATAGAGGCTAACCCCGACCAAATAGAGGCAATCAATCGCCTAAAACCACCGAGCAACCCTAAGGAGGTGCAGGTGCTCACCGGGATGTTGGCCGCCCTGAACCGATTCATCTCCAAGTTTGCCGATCGCTGCCGGCCATTCTATCAACTTCTGAAGAAGTGGAAGGGGTTTCAGTGGGACAAGAGCTGCGATGAAGCTTTTCGAGAACTAAAGGAGTATTTGGCAAAGGCGCCGAAGTTGACGGCCCCGGAGCCCGGGGAGGATCAGTTTATGTACCTTGCAGTCACCAATCATGCCGTAAGTGCTGTGTTACTAAGGGACCGGGGAGTGCAAATACCGGTGTATTACGTAAGCAAGACCTTGGTCGATGCCGAGACAAGGTACCTGCCTCTTGAAAAGTTGGTTTTGGCCTTAGTACACGCCACGAGGAAATTACCACACTACTTCCAGGCACACACAGTGTTCGTCCTCACCGAGTATCCATTGCAATCACTGTTGAAGAGATCCGATTTCACAGGACGGATTGCTAAATGGGGGACTCGGTTGGGATCGTTTGACATAAGATACCGACCTAGAAGCTCGGTGAAAGGGCAAATTCTCGCTGATTTCATCGCGGAATTTACACCTAAGAATGAAGGCCAGGTAATCTGTAGTGCGGAGATTCGCCCGTGGAGGTTATTTGTGGACGGCGCATCAAATGCTATGGGGGCCGGGGCTGGTATTGTCATCATCACCCCTGAAGGTATGCGACTGGAACATTCCTTCAGATTGGGGTTCAAAGCCTCGAACAACGAAGCCGAATATGAGGCCCTGTTGGCCGGACTAAGGGCAGTATTGCATCTGGGTGCCAGGGACGTGGAAATCTACTCAGACTCTCGGCTGGTTGTTTATCAGATCACTGGGGACTTCGAGGCTCGGGATCCCCGAATGAAAGCTTATCTGAGTACGGCAAAGCAGATTATCGGTCAGTTTGGAACGGTAAAGATATCCCAGGTAGCCCGGTCGCAAAACAAGCATGCTGACTCTCTTGCCACGTTAGCCTCATCGGCTACCGAGGACACCCCGAGGCTTATCACAATTGAACTTGTAAGGGAACCAAGCATCTGTGTGAAGACTGCCCTCGACCGGGCCGGAGTAGAGGTTGCGCAGGTGGCGGTGGCCGGACCATGCTGGATGAACCCGATCATAGACTTTCTTTCCGAAGATAAAGTTCCAGAGGATGAGGCCGAGGCCAATAAGATTCGACGAATGGCTCCCAGGTACTGGTTGTCTTCGGACCGAAAGTTGTACAGAAGGTCCTTCGCTGGCCCTTACCTCTTGTGCCTGCATCCTGAAAAAGTCAAGGAGCTTCTAACCGAGCTGCATGAAGGAGTATGCGGCGAGCATGCCGGGGGACGATCTTTAGCACACAGAGCAATGACGCAGGGGTTTTGGTGGCCAAAGATGCAGAAGGACGCCGCCGAATACGTTCGGAGTTGCGAACAATGTCAAAGGCACGCCCCAATGATCCATCAGCCGGCCGGACATCTAAATCCTGTCAGCAGCCCGTGGCCATTTGCACAATGGGGGCTCGACATCCTCGGGCCATTCCCCCGAGCAACGGGGAACCGCCGTTTTGTACTGGTGGCCGTGGATTACTTCACAAAATGGGCTGAAGCTGAAGCCTTGGCCAATATCCGGGATACCGACGTGAAAAAGTTTGTGTGGAAAAACATAGTTACAAGGTTTGGGGTGCCGAATTCACTAGTGACAGACAACGGGCTACAGTTCGACAGCAACGCTTTTCGGACCTTTTGCAGCGAGCTCCGCATCAAGAACAAGTATTCAACCCCGGCATACCCCCAAAGCAACGGCCAAGCTGAAGCAGTAAACAAGACTATTTTGAACGGGCTCAAGAGAAGGTTGGATGGAGCGAAAGGAAGATGGGCAGAAGAACTACCCAGTGTTTTGTGGGCCTACCGCACGACCCCCAGGAGATCCACGGGGGAAACCCCATTTTCTCTGGCATACGGGGCAGAAGCAGTGATACCAACCGAGGTGAGCTTATGCAGTGCACGGGTCGCCGGGTTTGACCCCGTACAGAACGCCGGCCTTATGATAGAGCATTTGGATTGGCTAGAAGAGTGCAGGGAGGCCGCGACCGTACGTCTTGCCGAGTATCAGCAGAAGCTGGCGCAGAGGTACAACCGAAATGTAAAGACCAGGGAATTCAGTGCCGGGGAATTAGTGTTAAGAAGGGTAGTGGGGCACATGCGGGACATGGCTGCAGGGAAGCTTGCTCAGAGTTGGGAGGGACCGTATAGAGTCACAGCCGTCGCAGGTGCAGGGGCCTACCACTTGGAGGACCTGGATGAGAGGCCGCTCCCCCGACCATGGAACGCCAACAATCTGAAGAAATTCTACGCGTAACCATCAATGTGAGCCAAAACTTGTATTCTGTTAAGATTATGAGCATGATGAACTTTTTTGTCTGTGCTGTTTTCTTTTTGACCCTGTAACCACACCAAGAGAATTGCCAATAAAGCCTAAGGACAGAAACCTGACCCTCGGCTCGATCAACATCGCCGAGCAGGTGAAAACCTTACGAATAAAGCCTAAGGACAGAAACCTGACCCTCGGCTCGATCAACATCGCCGAGCAGGTGAAAACCTTGCGAATAAAGCCTAAGGACAGAAACCTGACCCTCGGCTCGATCAACATCGCCGAGCAGGTGAAAACCTTACGAATAAAACCTAAGGACAGAAACCTGACCCTCGGCTCGATCAACATCGCCGAGCAGGTGAAAACCTTACGAATAAAACCTAAGGACAGAAACCTGACCCTCGGCTCGATCAACATCGCCGAGCAGGTGAAAACCTTACGAATAAAACCTAAGGACAGAAACCTGACCCTCGGCTCGATCAACATCGCCGAGCAAGTGAAAACCTTACGAATAAATCCTAAGGACAGAAACTTGACCCTCGGCTCGATCAACATCGCCGAGCAGGTAAAAACCCTACGAAGAAATCATAAGGACGGAAACCTGATCCTCGGCTCGATCAATATCGCCGAACAGTCCAATAGCGCTCTCAAAATTCTCACAGCGCCGCACAACAGGTTTTCGGGGGTACCATTCTATTAAGCGGCCATAGCACTGGTATAATTCAAGCAAAACACAAAACAAAGATAATCTCATTCAACAAATTGGAACGGAAGCAGAAAACGGACTACTGATTAAACAGGTAAAAGAAATTGTTCAATCACCACATCCCGGTGACATGGGCAAATAAAACCGACAAACTAAAGCAATTGTTCAATCACCACATCCCGGTGACATAGGCAAATAAAACAAAATAAAGATAAACTAACAAGTAAAAATAAAATCAGCTGGGAGGTTGAATCGGTGTTGGCACTTCCTGCTGGACGGTCAGAGGAAAAGGCTGGCCCTCACCAAGAAGCTCCTGCACGGTAGGTATGCTCGTGGCCTCCATATCCTCGGGCTCGGCGTGAGAGTCGATTTGCTCAACCAACTCCCTCATATTGGCCGTCTCCTCCTCGTCAAAAGCAGCCGGGGCGTTCTGGACGGCAGGTACAGGGTTCGGAAATGGAATCTGGCCGGGGTCTCTCAGCGGCGAGTCTTCAGGAACTCCCATTGCCTGAAGAGCAGCAAACCACCCGGCCTCGAAACCCATATGCCGAGCCCGAGCCACCACCGGCTCTGCGGAGTTCTCGGCGTCGGCGAAGCCTACGTCGTACCACTTTTGCTCCGCGGCCGCCAAGCCTGCCCTGAGATCAGCTATCTCGTCGGCATGAGAAGTGTTGAGGCTGAGGGCTTCGGCCAGTTTGAGTTCCGTCTCATTTTGCCTGGCCAGAAGGTCAGTACACCTCTGTTCGGCCGATGCTCGGAACTTCTCCGCGGCAGCAGCCTTCTTCTCGGCAGCCTCAGCAATCTTGGCCTTTTCCTTAGCCGTTTTTACTGCTGCCTCCCGCGCCCCCTTCTCGCGCTCATTTTCCTCATCAAGCTCCCGTGCCCGGGCAGCCACAATGTGAGCCAGTTGAGCGGCCTAGCAAGCGCGAAGGTTAGCAAAGTGACAAAAGGAAATCTACATGGAGCAAATAGACAAAAGAATTACTGCAATGGCGTGCCACTCTAACCGTCGCCCCACGGACTCCTCGGACCCATCATCAAAGGCGTGCACGTCCTCGGGAAGTTGGAGAGCTCCGGCCAAGGTTTGGGCAATACGGCCGCCCTCGCCCTTATCCCACATCTGAACAGAGGCCGTCGATGGCAATGGCTTGCCGTCCAGAAGGAACTTTGGCTCCCACGCTGGAGCCACTTGGGAGGAGGACGCGCCCCCCGTGCCGGCCTCGGTCGGCGGCTCGCGGATGACAATCCCCCCTGTTGGTCGGGGAGGAGTCTGGACAGCGGCGTCCCCCGGGACCGTGGAATGTTGCTCGGTTACTTTCTGTTTCTTCCCGGCACGTCCGGACTGCGAGGGGGGAGGAGGTTGAGAAACTGGACCCCGACCCTGAGTAGGCGGGGGCTGGTTGGTCGGCCGGGCACCAGGCACGAACCTGTCAAGGGTCATTACTCTCCTTGCCACCATTCTTGCACCGGGCTGGATCGCTTCAGCTAGCAGGTTAGCCGCGTCTGTCACTTGCTGTTGATGCTCGGCGGGTGGATCCTCGGGATGGGGCTGCTCTTGGGCTTGGTCCCTTTGTTGTATAGCTTCGTGAGCTCTCTCTCTAAGGCGCCGGGATACCTGTTCCGCGGAATCGTCTCGAAGGGGAACTAGTTCGTCCGCGGCAGTGAACCGCCGACCAAATTCCCTCGCTTCCCCGGTTGTAAGCTTCGGCGGCAAGAAATTCACGTACCGGACGTCTATGTACGAGAGCAGGGGGCTGTCAACTATCAACGCCTGCTTGAAAGGTTGCCAGGTAGAGTAAACCGGTTCCACGCCGAGGATCAGGTGTGAGGCCCGGAGTTGCCCGTCCCAATGCACGTAGATCTCGGAACGAAGGACGAAGTTTAGGTCCCTGACGTGGACGACTCTGAGGTCCTGAACAAACACTTTGCCGTCTGCAAAAGAACAGATAACGCGTTAGCTTTTAACAATAAAAGATTTTCTTTTACTCAAACAACTATAAGAAGGGGAGGGTACGAACCCACTTCACGCCGTGTGAGGGGGCAAGGGATCTCCCCGGCAAACCAATTGCCGCGCACCCTGACGAACTCCCCGGCGGAGTTCCTGTTCGAATCGGGTAGGCACGATATCAGCCGTACCCGAGCATCCCTTGTCTTTAAGTAGTAATTTGTGGATTTGCTCCCACAGAGGCTGTACATTTGGTTAATATCATGGTGGTCTAGTTGTAAGTTAAAGGTATGGTTCAACTGGCCGACACAACTAACTACCCGGTAAAAATTGGGGGGAAGCTGGTCGGGGCACAGCCCATAGTAGGTGAGTGTGCTTATCAGGAGGGGATCTACCGGGAACCTAACCCCACCTTCTAAGATGGACATCAAAGGAAAGAAGGTTGTACCCTGCCCTCGGTGGAGTTCCATATCACTCTCATGGCAGTAAGCCACGTCCACGTTACTGGGGATACTAAATTTACTCCTAAAGGTGGCCAAAGCAGCCGGGGTATCTAGAAGGTAAGAATAACCCATCTATAAAGCCTAAAACTACAAGAATAAACTCAAAGAAACAAAGCTGAAGGAACAGGAAGGGGAAGAAAGACTTACTTTGGGTTCTAAGGAGGAAAAGAACGCTGAGCAAGCAAGCACACAGAAATGTGGTCGGCAGAGAGTAGGCACTAAAGATCAGAGGCGAAGGAAAAATGGAGTGACGTTTGGAGAAGAACTATTTATAGAGCCAGAAGAAATGGGGAAAGAAGAAACGCTTGATCAAGCAATAAATGGGCACAGCGTACGAGCGACCCAGCAAATGCCAAGCGTAACCGATTTGCGCGCCGCTTCGGTTCACGAACCGTCAGGCAATAATGACGACTGCGCCTGGCGCCGCGAAACGGCGCGTCTTTTGAGATGACTATTAATGAGAAGTGACAGCCAGAAGTGCCAGACTAAAAGATTCCCGAGGTCAAAATGCCCAGGCAGCTCCTTGATTCTCCTCGGCTACCGAGTATGAATCAAGGGGGGGCTATTGTACGGCACCGAGCTCCCAAAGCCCATACTGGCCTTGGGCCCAGACCCATCTGGGCCCCGGGCCCAAGCCCATACCAGCCTTGAGCGCAGGCCCAGCAGAAAGTTCCAGTTACCTAATGCCCTTCTTGAAACTGCCTTAGAGCCAAAAACAAGTTTTGGGTATTAAGTTCCCGGGGTTGACCGGTTAATATTTCCCGGTAGAGCGCATGAGTCAATACCCGGGAAAGTCATGATATGCACGGGAACGTGAGTTGCCGAACATAATCGGTGAAAATGGAACCAAGTTCCAAGATCATAAATGCTGCACCGCCCTTTCACCTAAACAACCACTTTAACCAGATAATACTGGACCTTCAATAGCACTAACGGTGAATATAATCATGATCTCCCCACTAACCTTGGCTATAAATAGAGGAAAGTTGGGAGAAGAAGGGGTTCAGAAAAATTGAGAGAAAATAGTCAAGGAGAGAGCATTTCAACTGAGTGTTGCTTTGAGTCTCTCTGCCGAGAACGACCCATTGTAGGAAATCCTTAAACCCACTACAAATAAATTGTGAGCCCAAGGGATCTAAGGCCCAGAATTCTAGTACTTGGTTCTTACACTACTTCTTTCTTTAATCTGCTGCAACCACAAGTTCTCCTACTTGTGACTTTGAGACTCCACTCAAAGGTTTTAGATCTTCATTAAAGTTCTTTATGCAACAACTGAAAAGATCATCAAGTTTTTGATGTGAATCTTGATCTTGACAACTTTACATGTGTGTATGAAGGTAAACACCTCTAGATCTCATAGAAGATTCAACACACAGCTCTCCAAAAGACTCTCAAAATGTAGCGAAGGTTTTTCCTTTTGTACTTGGAGTGAAACACAAAACCCTACACGTCATATGGCCTTGGGTTGAATTGGAAATTCTGCAGAAAATTAAATCTACACGAGTTTCGATCGATTAAACCTTGCAGATTTTGTCCAATAAATCCTGTAATCACTCGATTCCAATTTTACATTAAAACATACTTTGAGCAAGCCTAACCTAGACACTATGTTTTGATCATGGCTTGCCAACATAATACAAATTGAAGTTCTAATACATTATTTCCTAAAGTCTTAGAACCTAGCAAACTCCCCCTTTGGCAATCCGTGATAAAACACATCACAAAAATTAAAATGCTCAAAGTAAAACAACCCATTCAATTAAAAAGCCCTAATTACAATGCAACCTAAACCACTATCTATTAGTTGCTAAAGTAGACGGTAGCCACGACTGAATTAACTTATAAATTCTTGAAACACTCAACAAACACATAAATGCATGTGTGGAAAATACAAGTAAAACAAATTAAACTTCTTGATTTCACAAAAAAAAAAAAAAAAAAAAAAAAAAAAAAAAAAAAAAAAACATATACCATGAATAACCGCATAATATAAATCAATAACCAATGTACCATATGTAAAACAAGAAACAATAAAAACACTAAACACAAAACATAAAGTCTCCCCCTAACATATAAAACCCATAAAAGTAAATACATCAAAGCCAAAATAAACAAAGTACATCAAAAACTCCTAGATACAATCTACAATCTCATCCTATCTCCATGTGTATGTATGGTATGTACTCCCCCTTTTTGTGACGAATTGCCAAAGGGCAATCAAGACTCATTAAAGGGTGGAGCCTGTGGAGTAGAACCTCTAGCATCCGCCAAATTTGCTCGTAAAGCATGAAGCTCATTAACCACATCCAACAGAAGCTATCCATGCGCCACCTGAATGGTCATAACAGTATCCAGCATACCACATAAGGAAAAGTCACCTGATGTAGATAGTGGAGGATCCACAATAGCTATAGGGTCTACATACGCCTTAGTAGAAGGATCACTAGAAGGAGGAAGCCAAGATGCATCACCTGTAGAAGACTCTACTCTAAGGCGCTTAGAGCTAGCTTTCAACTAAGCTGCTCTTTACTTAAGGAAGGTGGCACCTATAGGAGCTATGATATGTACGGGCTTGGATGGGGGAAAGTCATCTAATCCTAAGTCCAAAAGAATCCTATGAATAAAGACAGGAAAGAACAAGCCATGGGATTTGGCACTACTCCTATAAACTTCAACAAGTGAGCAAATAAAAAGAGTGAGAAAACTCATAGGAGCATCAGTGATGAAAGTGTACAAAAACGCACATCTCTCAATAGGGATAGTATGAAGATGAGATTAGGCCAAATAAAATGACAAGAAATCCTAAAAAATAGATAGTTAAGCTCACTAAGCTTATGAGAGGTGACATGAGGATCAGTACCCCAACTAATGGAAGTACCGGTGATGAGAGACATGATGTCATCAAGGTAAGGGGTCTCAGTGTAAGGGTACACGAGCTGCTGTGCCAAAGGTACACCAAGAGTAGAGGCCACTATATCAGGAGTAATGACATACTCTTCACCCCTTATCCAACTCTTCACAAACTGAATGTTGGAATCAATGGAGTGGACAGAGAGGTTCGAATAGAACTCTCTAATCAATGCAGCTAAAGGAGGATGCTCGACCTCTAAGAGTGGTAACCAACCCCTACGCTCAAAATTCCTATGTATTTTAGGATCAACCTCATCCAAAATTACCTTACACTCAGCCCACTCTGGTCTAAAGATATCAAGCTTCTCATAGGCTTCTTGGTTTTTCAAGGTCCTAAACCTATCACTTTGGAACTCAAGAATAGATGGGGTGGGGGTTTTCTTTGTTCTAGTCTTCCTAACCATGATGCTAAGAGTTTAAAGGAAAGGAAAACCAAAAACAAAACACAAACCAAGGGTAGACTGCATTAAAGAGGGTTAGAGCACAAAAATATCAACAAATAACAATCTATATGATGCATAAAATGAATGCACATATGATGCATGCTCTAATGCAATAAGATTTGTTCAATTTCACTTTATAAGCCAACAAATGACTTGAATATAGAGTTTTAGTCCAGAAAACCCAATTTCAAAAATTAAACCAAATCAATCAATTAACCATTATACTAGTTAGGAAACATCATACAATGAATTAATTTATCAATATCCCAAGTCAATTTCATCAAAATAACCTCAATTGAACAAAATCCCCAATTTCTCAAAGTTCCAAGCCCTAGATTTTTCAATTCTCCTCAAATCACAAAATTGATCAAATTAATGCATGGGAATCACATGTATATGAACTAAGAAAAAAAACCCATTGATAAAAAATGATTAAAAACAATTGAAATGAACAAAAATCCCTAAATTCCTATGTTCGAAATTTTCAAGAAAAATGCAAGAAAATGCATGAAACATGTAATCAAATTGAAAAAGAAAGGGTATAAAGGTCTTACCAAAGCTTAAGGACAAAAACCTTGAAAAAATTTGAGGAAGAAAACTACAAAAATCACTTAGATTGGATTGGTCGAAGTGAAAAAGAGAGAAAATGTTTGAAAAGCTTTTGAAATTGTGAAGAACACGTGAGGGAGAAGCTTTTTTAAAAGACTCAACTTTCGAATTTCGATCGGTCGAAATTGGAGTTCGATCGATCGAAAAATAGATTCGATTGATTGAGCACCAATCGAGCCAGGCAGATTCAAATAAAAATTTTTAACGCATTTTTTATCGATCAAAAAACACATTCGATCAATTGAAAATCTGGAAAATTGAAATTTTTTGAAAAACTAAGCAAGTTTTATGCAGAAACCACTCAAACCAACTTATTTCATGAATGAAATGCATGATTATGAGTTTAAAAGTTTCTATCAAAAAAAAAAAAAGAGTTTAAAAGTTTTTCAAAAACATTTGAATTCAACCCAGATCTTCCAATAACAAGATTTTTACACTTTGTGTCCCCAAAACTCAATCAATAAACATATTTTGTATCAAAATCAAGGAACATATAATCTTGGATGGCCAAACTAACTTCACACACAATTTCATGTACTAAGTTTAGCAAAGAATAACTTGTGTAATATGTGTAACTAGTAACAACATGAGATACAAGTGAGGTGATATGTAGATAGTAATCAATTACAATTTCTACATTATTCATCACATAAGTTTGAAAGTGACTATCACGTAAAGAGTTACATCATATAACTCTCACATCTCCTAGAAAACAAGCTTGCAATCATGTTTTTTTTTTTTTTTTTTTTTTAGCCTTATAATGTACACACTATTTTTATTTCATTTGCATAACTGTTATTTTAGTCAGATAATGTACACACCAATTTTATTTCTTTGTGTAATCTTTATTATAGCCACATAAAGTACACATCAATTTTATTATTACTCCAAGGCTACACCTTATTTTCTTTTTGTGCATGTGCTACACTTTCTTGAGCACAAAATCTTACGATATGCATTAAGGTGTTCATGATTGGCTAGTAAACATGGTGTGATGGCTATTATGGGGGGTAAAAGACCAGTAGGCCCATGTCAATGTCTATGTTGGGCCAAGGGCCCAGCCTAAGGAAAAACCCCTCCTCGGCCATGTGGAGAATCCTCCTCGGCATGGATGTAGTCGAGGATAAAGGAGACAACCTGCCACTATTAGTGACACTCCAAATCGTTCCACAGAACAGGAAAAGTACTAAAGCAGAAAAGGACAGCGGAGAAAATGGAAATGTCAGAGGGAAAAGCTGCTATGACTGCATTCAGTGCCTTGTGCCTGACGTAGCCATGCTTTTCTGCCTTTACAACCACTCCCAACAACTGGAGGGAAGGGCTGATGGGACAAATACCTACCCAAGGAACCCCACTGAGAAAAAAGGAAACTACTATAAAAAGGGAGAGGAAGGAGATAGAAGGGCGGGGGCTGAGACCCCCCATCACACCAGAGGCACCAGGAAAAGCTCCTCGAATCGCGCCGAGGACCAATCCCCTCTGGTAAACTCGGTCTATGAAGAACACCGAAATAATCGTTGTCCATACACTAAAGCCTAGCTCTTTGGCCCACTCTCTACAAATTCATTATATCGGGCTCACTGGTCTAAGGTCCCATGCATCTTGGACCTGGCCTGAAAAACGTAACCCTACAGTTATTTATGCCTTTCTCTTAGCATTTTCTAGTCCTAACAATCAAAAGCATGTGACTTCAAAATCAAGATCATATGATCAAAAACTATAAACAACTCCCACACAACATGCACTACATAGCTAAAACTAGCAAAATGCAGAAAAATAAGCTCATCCAAACTAAACAAGGTACACAAACATGTTATGAAATGAAATATGGCCAACCTCAACTATAAATCCAAGACATATAAATCAAAACATATCCTTCCTTCCTCCTTTTTTTTTTGTTTTTTTTTTTAAAATTATTTATTTTTATTTTATTAAAAGAAATAACAAAAACAACCTCATTTGAAATGCAAGAATGTAATGCAATGCAAATCCTAAAAGCAAAAAGAAACAAAAAATCAAAGAAGAATGGTCACACAGAGCATTGAGATGAAGCACAAGGACCATGTCAGAAAGACTTAATTAGATTGAGCCTTTTGCATCCAAAACTTCTTAGATGCAACTCTAGCTTTGGAGTAATTATTCATATTAGAATGATGTGCAACTCCAGGATTTGTATAGAGGTTTAAATCCTTTACAAATTCACCAATAAATACCATAGGATCTTATGCTTGAGGCACAAGTACTCTTGACTTATTTGCTCGCTTTGCAGCTTGCAACATGAAACAGTTTGGGCAAGTATGCCTAGCCCTTCCACAAAAATGACAACCCACAAAGGTCTATCATGCTTCTTATCCTTATGGAGGTTAGGATTCTTAGGCTTAGACTCTTTAAAATCAACCCTAATCTTCCTAGGAGGTGGTGTAACTTCTACTGGTTTGACAGTTTCACTCTTGGGGGGCTCAGAAGAAGAAACAAAGTTTGGAGAATGAGTTTCAGACACCAAGATGCTATCTCACTACAAGAAAAATGTCTTTTAGCGATGAAGAATTTTTTACGGGCCTACAAAGCCCTCACAAAATATCCTATTTTTGATGGCAAAATAAAGCCCTCGCAAATACTTGGTAAAATGTGAAACATTTGTGACCAACAAGAAAAGTTGTCGCAATTATGTGTTGTAGCCGTCACAAATGTTAATATTTTGGAGGGAAATTTTCCCTCCATATTATTTGTGAGGGACAATTAAAAATCTCTCGCAAAAAGTGTATTATTTGTGACGGTTAAAAAATTACCGTCACTAATACTATATTATTTGCGAGGGCCAAGATCGACCTTCACAAATAACCATTAAAATGTCAAAATATTTGGAGGGAAATGTTCCCACCAAATTATTTCTGAGGGACAATAAAAATCCCTCACAAAAAGTTTATTTTTTGTGTGGGTTAAAAATATGCCCTCACTAACACTAAATCATTTGCGAGAGCCACGATTGGCCTTCGCAAATAATCTTTAAAATATTAAAATTTTTGGAGATAAAAGTTATTCTAAGATTCAAAGAAAAAAAAAAGTATAAATGTTAGGTTCTAAATGTTTAGAACAATTGACAAATCGTGAGCACAAACTTGTCTAGATATAGATCTTAGAGTCTATAGGTATTATTAGACAATGCTCAAGGTGATTCAAGTCAAGATTCAAGAACATACAAGCTGCAGGAAGAAGATTTCATAACCTGTCTGGTTCGATCGATCGAAAGACAGGCTCGATCGATCGAAAGTCATATCTGCAGAATTTTAATTAAGCCCAAATAGTAGTTCAAGCCCATTTAGGATTAGGGTTTCTAATCTACTTCTCCCAGTATATAAAGGAAATCTTAAGCACGTTTTTATGTGGCTTTTCAGAGAGAAAAGAGTGTGCCTCTTTTGTATTTAGGGTTTTGTTCCTAAAAAGCTCTCTTATGTCTTCTACCGGTGTTATTCCTTAAAAAATCTCAAGATCTGGTATTGTAGAAGTTGCTGCCTTCTCTTGTCATCAAAGGTGTTGATGATCTAAACCTTTAAGGGTGGTCTTGGAGTCACAAACAGGAGAGTTTGTGTTGCTAAACCTTTGAGTGGGATCTCAAAGTCACAAACGGGGGTGTTTGTGTTTTGCAAAAGTCAAAGAAAGAAGAAGTCCGTGGATTCGAAGCTTGCACGTGGTCGTGTCAGTAAGTTCTACTAGTGGGTAGTAATAAGAAGTCGAGCGTGGGGGCTTGTAAGTCTTATTGTATGAACTTTGATTCTTTCTAGTAGATTTGCTTTTTACCTTGAGGATAGCTAGGTCAAATCCTCTCCAAGTTTTTACCGGTTTGGTTTCCTGGGTGATCGTATCTTGTGTTATTTATTTTCCGCTGCATTGCATGATTTGATCTTTGATATTGTGATAACATAGACTTGTTTAATTGGACTAAGTAACAACTTGGCTAATTACCTAGGTTAATCTAATTGTGTTTTAAGGGGTCTAAAAACCAACAATAAACATATAGCACTTTTGTATTCTTTAGATGAACCTTTTGTTTAAAGCCTTTTATATACATTCTATATATGAAAGGTCTGTCCTTATTTTCTAATAAATTTTACCCATAAAAAAATGATAGCACTTTCAACTTCAAAATGGTAGCCTAAAATTCAAAAATAGCAGCCTTATGGACTCTCTCACTCTCTCTCTCTCTCTCAAAAGTGAATAAAAATTTCTTCCCATCAAGGAAAGCGAGCTTGTCAAATTGGAATGTAAGCCAATCACAATATAAACATTATCAAATAAGTCAAATCTCTTTTTTTTTTTAGCTAAAAAGGATAGAAATGCTTTATTAGAAAACAAAGAAGAATTACAAGTAAAGCTAGTTAGAAAACTAGTGTAGGGGGGAAACACCAACTACATGAAGTGGTCTCCCCAACACAAGCTGAAACCCAGAGAGTGGAATACAAAGGAAAAAATAGACCTCAACCGCAGAAAGTTTATACCAAAGCCCGTTAGACTTGTGAGGCCATTATTCTTTGATATTCCTCGAAAAAACCACTTGCACTTTCAAAGATTGCCTTTGGATGGACTTGGACCTACTGAAAGTAGAATCTATTTCTTGCGTACCATTGCCCATGCCATGGTTGCCCATCTCTCCAACTCCAACTAGCTAAGTTTCTATTGCATCTACTTGAAGAGAAGGAAAAAGCCCTCTGAAAAAAATGCCTATTAGCGACCAAGAATTTTTTATGGACCCAAAAAGCCCTCTCAAAAATTCTTATTTGTGATGACAAAATAAAGCCCTCGCAAATACTTGGTAAAATGTGAAATATTTGTGACCAACAAGAAAAGTTGCCGCAATTATTTGTTATAGCCGTCAGAAATGCTAATATTTAGGAGGGAAATTTTCACTCCATATTATTTGCGAGGGACAATTAAAAATCTCTCGCAAAAAGTGTATATTTGTGACGGTTAAAAAAAAGCCGTCACGAATACTAAATTATTTGCGAGAGCTAGGATCGAACTTCACAAATAATCATTAAAATGTCAAAAATTTTGGAGGGAAATGTTCCCACTAAATTATTTTCGAGGGACAATAAAAATCCCTTGCAAAAATTTTATTTTTTGTGTGGGTTAAAAATATGCCCCTACTAATAATAAATTATTTGCGAGGGCCATGATTGACCTTCGCAAAAAATCATAAAAATATTAAATTTTTTTTGGAGATAAAAGTTATTCTAAAATTCAAAGAAAAAAAAAACATATAAACATATAGAACTTTGTATTCTTTAGATGAACCTTTTGTTTACCATCTAAAAAAAAAAACCTTTTATATATATCCTACATAAGAAAGGTCTATCCTTATTTTCTAAACAATTGTACCCATGATTACACTTTCAACTTCAAAATGGTAGCCTAAAATTCAAGACTTTCAGCCTTTTGTACTCTCTCTCTCTCTCTCTCTCCCTCAAGAGTGAATAAAAATTTCTTCCCATTAAAATAATGCATAAAAGATGAGTTTATAAATCAAATGGTAAATTACATCTGATTGGCATGAAAATTGGCATGTATGTTAAGAACATATAGAATATGTAATCCAACGGTTTGATTTCAAAAATATGAATTCAATAATAAGTTATTGGGTGATGTAACATTTTTTAGATTTACATCATGTGTAACTTGAACCCAACTCTGTATTTCTTAATTCGATGTGAATTTTGACAAATCTACCATTAGATTACATTATCTTCATATATTTTTCATGTTTATAAAATTTCAAGGTGATCAAATATTAATTGTCATGTCATCAATCATTTGTTTAAATTCAAGTTTTTATAGTTTAAAATAATGCATAAAAAATGAGTTAATAGATCAAATGGTAAATTACATCCAATTGGCATGAAAATTTTCATGCAAGTTAAGAACATATAGAGCATGTAATCCAACGGTTGAATTTTCAAAATATGAATTCAATAAAAAGATATTGGGTGGTGTAACATTTTTTAGAATTACGTAAGGTGTAACTTGAACCCAACTCTATATTTCTTATTTCGATGTGAATTTTGACAAATCTACCGTGAGATTACACTATCTTCATATATTTTTCATGCATACAAATTTTTGAGATAATCAAAGATTAATAGTCATGTCATTAATCAATTGTCTAAATTCAAGTTTTAGTAGTTTAAAATAATGCATAAAAGATGAGTTTATAGATCAAATGGTAAATTACATCCGATTGGCATGGAAATTGGTATGCATGTTAAGAAAATATAGAACATGTAATCCTAGATTTTCAAAATATGAGTTCAATAATAAGTTACTGGGTTATGTAACATTTTTTAGAGTTAAATCAGGTGTAACTCGAACCAAACCCTATATTTCTTAATTTAATATGAATTTTGATAAATCTACCGTTAGATTACATAATCTTCATATATTTTTCATGCTTTTTAAATTTCAAGATAATCAAAGACTAATAATTATGTCATCAATAAATTGTTTAGATTCAAGTTTTTGTAGATTAAAATAATGCATAAAAGATGAGTTTATAAATCAAATGGTAAATTACATCCGATTGGCATGAAAGTTGGTATACATGTTAAGACTATATAGAACATGTAATCCGAGGGTTGGATTTTCAAAATATGAATTCAATAATAAGTTATTGGTTGGTGTAACATTTTTTAGAGTTACGTCACGTGTAACATGAACCCAACTCTGTATTTATTAATTCGATGTGAATTTTAACAAATCTACCTTTAGATTACATTATCTTCATATATTTTTCATGCTTATAAATTTCAAGGATATCAAATATTAATTGTCATGTCATCAAACAATTAATTAAATTCAAGTTTTTGTAGTTTAAAATAATGCATAAAAGATGAGTTTATAAATCAAATGGTAAATTACATCCGATTGACATCAAAATTTGCATGCAAGTTAAGAATATATAGAGCATGTAATCCAATGGTTAAATTTTAAAGATATGAATTCAATAAAAAGTTATTGGATGGTGTAACATTTTTTAGAATTACGTCAAGTTTAACTCAAACTCAACCCTATATTTCTTAATTCAATGTGAATTTTGACAAATCTACTGTCAGATTACATTATCTTCATATATTTTTCATGCTTATAAAATTTCAAGGCTATCAAATATTAATTGTCATGTCATCAAACAATTAATTAAATTCAAGTTTTTGTAGTTTAAAATAATGCATAAAAGATGAGTTTATAGATCAAATGGTAAATTACATCCGATTGGAATGAAAATTGGCATGAATGTTAAGACCATATAGAACATGTAATCCGAGGGTTGGATTTTCAAAATATAAATTTAATAATAAGTTATTGGGTGGTGTAACATTTTTTAGAGTTACGTCACATGTAACTTGAACCTAACTCTGTATTTCTTAATTCAATATGAATTTTAACAAATCTACTGTTAGATTATATTATCTTCATATATTTTTCATGCATATAAAATTTCAAGGCGATCAAATATTAATTGTCATGTCATCAATCAATTATTTAAATTCAAGTTTTTGTACTTTAAAATTATGCATAAAAGATGAGTTTCTAGATCAAATGGTAAATTACATCCGATTGGCATGCAAGTTAAGAACATATAGAGCATGTAATCCAACAGTTGAATTTTCAAAATATGAATTCAATAAAAAGTTATTGGATGATGTAACATTTTTTAGAATTACGTCAGGTGTAACTTGAACACAACCTTATATTTCTTAATTTGATGCGAATTTTGACAAATCTATTTTTAGATTACATTAGCTTCATATGTTTTTCATGCTTTTTAAATTTCAAGATGGTCAAAGATTAATAATTTTGTCATTAATCAATTGTTTAGATTCAAGTTTTTGCAGTTTAAAATAATGTATAAAAGATGAGTTTATAGATCAAATGGTAAATTATATTTGATTGACATGAAAATTGGCATGCATGTTAAAACCTTATAGAACATGTAATCTAACGGTTGGATTTTTAAAATATGAATTCAATAATAAGTTATTGGGTGGTGTAACATTTTTTAGGGTTACGTCAAGTGTAACTTAAACCCAACCCTATATTTCTTAATTCGATATGAATTTTTTTAAATCTACTGTTAGATTATATTATCTTCATATATTTTTCATTCTTACAAAATTTCAAGGTGATCAATGATTAATAGGAATGTCATCAATCAACTGTCTAAATTCAAGTTTTTGTAGTTTAAAATAACGCATAAAAGATGAGTTTAAAGATCAAGTGGTAAATTACATCTGATTGGCATAAAAATTGGCATGCATGTTAAGAACATATAGAACATGTAATCCAAGGGTTAGATTTTCAAAATATGAGTTCAATAATAAGTTACTTGGTGGTGTAACATTTTTTAAAGTTAAATCAGGTGTAACTCGAACCCAACCCTATATTTTCTTAATTTAATATGAATTTTGACAAATCTACCGTTAGATTACATTATCTTCATATATTTTTCATGCTTTTTAAATTTTAAGATGATCAAAGATTAATAATTATGTCATCAATCAATTGTTTAGATTCAAGTTTTTGTAGTTTAAAATAATGTATAAAAGATGAGTTTATAGATCAAATGATAAATTACATCCGATTGGTATGAAAGTTGGCATACATGTTAAGACCATATAGAACATGTAATCCGAGGGTTGGATTTTCAAAATATTAATTTAATAAAAATTTATTGGGTGGTGCAACATTTTTTAGAGTTATGTCACATGTAACTTGAACCCAACTCTGTTTTTCTTAATTCGATGTGAATTTTAACAAATCTACCTTTAGATTATATTATCTTCATATATTTTTCATGCTTATAAAATTGCAAGGCCATCAAATATTAATTGTCATGTCATCAAACAATTATTTAAATTCAAGTTTTTGTAGTTTAAAATAATGCATAAAAGATGAGTTTATGGATCAAATGGTAAATTACGTCCGATTGGCTTGAAAATTGTCATGCAAGTTAAGAATATGTAGAGCATGTAATCCAATGGTTGAAATTTCAAAATATGAATTCAATAAAAATTTATTGGATGGTGTAACTTTTTTTAGAATTACCTCATGTGTAACTCAAACTCAATCTTATATTTCTTAATTCGATGTGAATTTTAACAAATCTACCGTTAGATTACATTATCTTTGTGGGGCCAGAGAATTCGTGGCCCAGGCCCACTCTACGTTAGGGCCCAGAGCCTGAGCCGAGGAGAGCTATTGCCGAGGACACATAATGAAGGCTTAAAAAAGGCACAAGGATATGGCCGAGGACAATCTTATGCTCAGCACCTCACAAAGTGCCCGAAGAAAACGACAAACTCGGTATAGGGGCAGAACAAAGGAGAAAGCTGCCAACACTGTAATACAGAATCCAGCATCTGACAAGCCCATGCTCCAAACCATGCCACTTAACTTTTCCAACGACCCCCAACCACTCTAGGTATGGATTGACAGGACAGGTCTGCACCCCAAAAAATAAAAACTTACACGTGGACACTAAAAGGGGAAGTGAACACTAGTATAAAAGGGATCCTCCGGCCCAGGAGGAAGGGGATCCCTGCCAAAGGGAGAAAAGGAAGGATACAAGGCTCCTCGGACGCTGTCCGAGGACTTAAGTCCTACAACCCACACTAATGGAGGGCTTAGCTAGTCAAGCCAAGTCCGTCCATATATAAGCTCCCATAAAAACTACGACTAAACCGCTCACCTGTGCCCAAGGTCCTGCCTTTCAAGTCCACTCTCTACAAATCATATTGTTAGGGCCCTTTACATACGAGCCCAACGTCATTCTTGGGTCGTTAAAATCGTGTCCCTACAATTGGCGCCGTCTGTGGGAAGGCTTGCGCGTTGGCACAGGTGGCGGTGGAGTTGAGCCTCTATCAAGCAAAGGTCTGCGAAGGTTCCTCCATTCCCAACAACATGTTGTTGTTGCTCTGACATAAATCTCCGCTAGGGGCTATGCCTCGCAGTGCCAATGGCATAGGCAATTCTAGGGGCTTCTAACATCAAGCTAACTCCCCCCACCTTGGTCGAGGGGCTAACCTTCGAGAAATAAATAAATAAATAAACAACTACAAGTTTTGGACAGAACCAAGACCTTGTATGGTCCTCGGACTCAAGCCTCTGGGGAAACCAACTACTTAGAAGAAAAACTACAAGTTTTGAACAGAACCAAGGCCTTGTATGGTCCTCGGACTCAAGCCTCTGGGGAAACCAACTACTTAGAAGAAAAACTACAAGTTTTGGACAGAACCAAGGCCTTGTATGGTCCTCGGACTCAAGCCTCTGGGGAAACCAACTACTTAGAAGAAAAACTACAAGTTTTGGACAGAACCAAGGCCGTGTATGGTCATCGGACTCAAGCCTGTAGGGAAACCAACTACTTAGAAGAAAAACTACAAGTTTTGGACAGAACCAAGGCCCTGTATGGTCCTCGGACTCGAGCCTCTGGGGAAACCAACTACTTAGAAGAAAAACTACAAGTTTTGGACAGAACCAAGGCCTTGTATGGTCCTCGGACTCAAGCCTCTGGGGAAACCAACTACTTAGAAGAAAAACTACAAGTTTTGAACAGAACCAAGGCCTTGTATGGTCCTCGGACTCAAGCCTCTGGGGAAACCAACTACTTAGAAGAAAAACTACAAGTTTTGGACAGAACCAAGGCCTTGTATGGTCCTCGGACTCAAGCCTCGGGGAAAGCAACTACTTAGAAGAAAAACTACAAGTTTTGGACAGAACCAAAGCCTTGTATGGTCATCGGACTCAAGCCTCTGGGGAAACCAACTACTTAGAAGAAAAACTACAAGTTTTGGACAGAACCAAGGCCTTGTATGGTCCTCGGACTCAAGCCTCTGGGGAAACCAACTACTTAGAAGAAAAACTACAAGTTTTGGATAGAACCAAGGCCTTGTATGGTCCTCGGACTCAAGCCTCTGAGGAAACCAACTACTTAGAAGAAAAACTACAAGTTTTAGACAGAACCAAGGCCTTGTATGGTCCTCGGACTCAAGCCTCTGGGGAAATCAACGACTTAGAAGAAAAACTACAGGGTTTGGACACAACCTGGACATTATATGGCCTTTAGAATCTACCCCGGAGAGGAGTTACCCATCGATAGTTAGGTTAACCCCTTGACTGAATGGAATCCCCAGTCTACCCTCGGATCCTCAATACCAAGAGAACTGATGCGACTGTTATAGGGTCAGGTATTATAAAAAACACGGCTAAAGCCCTTCACTGCTTGGCAACCCTCTCGGATGGTTTATTTAGAGTTTATCGTTCTCGGACGATCGCCTCGCATGCACTACGGAGCACTCAGCTGTTATCTCGGTTAGTTTCATGAGTTTAATCTATTGGAAGTTAGCATTATTATACTTGATAATGTCGATAAGTTCAAATTAGTAGGATTCTGTTTCAAAGTTTCCTGCTCTAAGTGTCATTAAAGGAAAATACACATGTAGCATACCCATGCACAAAGTAATTGCCGCAGAAAAGAAAAGTATTTAGAAGGAACAAATTCATATTTTATTAGGAAAAAGAAATAGTACAACGTACAATGAAAGAGCTTGAATAAGTTTATACTAAAAACTAACTACATAAGCGAAAAGAAAAGATAAAAGGGAGTGAAGAAAAAGCCGAAGAAGAGGTGCAGAGAAGAGGGATGCTGCCGTTCCAAAATATTATCCAAGGAGACCATTCCTCAATACTTTTACATGCCTACAACTCAAGCAGCAAAAGAACCCAACTTGGGGCTAGCACCGTTGAAGAAAAGGTGCAGGGAGCCCAACTTAAGGCTAGCACCGTTGAAGAAAAGGTGCAGGGAGTCGGAAGTTGATGAGCCTCCATGTTAACCATGCCTGCAATAGAGCAGACGACGCTGATGGCGAAAAACCTTACTTCTGACGCATCAAGAATCTGATGCGACCAGTACCTGCTTCGAATTTTGACTGAAAGAGGTAGAGATACCATCCCCACCTTATCAAGATGAAATATCATCTTGAGTCTGTGCTTCCCTTGTCCAGACCGCATCACCTTAAGTTTCGGAGGGGTCCAGTGCCACTGTGGCGGATGTTGTCCCTTCACCCCTACTCGTGCCTCAAACATATTGCACTAAGGGTGGATAGCACTGGATATGGAGACTGTGATTGTAGTTGAAGGAGTATGATTTTGAAGGGAGCCGAAGGGTTATGTGCAAAGGGAATAACCTCCTATCCTACTTATAGAGAGGGCAAGATGGTGGCATTTAATTTATGCGGGTTTCCAAGGAACGCTACGAACAAGATGGTTTTGGATCGATTTCCAACATCATCTGCAACCGTAAGATTTGAAGATCCTCGTGAAGGCGCGCCTCGAACACTGAAACATCAGAGGACACCGCGTGAGTAAAAACTAAAGGGAGGCCTCTCAGTTCGGCACGTCTCACACGCAAATGGTAAAACGCAAACATTAGTAAAGTACAGAATTTGAGCAGGCCATGATGTGGTCCCAACATCACCAAAACCCTCCTCCCCAACTAAAAGTTGGGCAGTAGGATTTTGAGGGGTTATTGTGGGGCTAGAGAATTCGTGGCCCAGGCCCACTCTACGTTAGGGCCCAGGGCCTGAGCCGAAGAGAGCTATTGCTGAGGACACATAATGAAGGCTCAAAAAAGGCACAAGGATATGGCCGAGGACAATCTTATGCTTATCACCTCACAAAGTGCCCGAAGAAAAGGACAAACTCGGTACAGGGGCAGGACAAGGGAGAAAGCTGCCAACACCGTAATACAAAATCCAGCATCTGACAAGCCCATGCTCCAAACCATGCCACTTAACTTTTCCAACGACCCCCAACCACTCTAGGTAAGGATTGACAGGACAGGTCTGCACCCCAAAAAGTAAAAACTTACACGTGGACACTAAAAGGGGAAGTGAACACTAGTATAAAAGGATTCTCTGGCCCAGGAGGAAGGGGATCCCTGCAAAAGGAAGAAAAGGAAGGATACAAGGCTCCTTGGACGCTGTCCGAGGACTTAAGTCCTACAACCCACACTAATGGAGGGCTTAGCTAGTCAAGCCAAGTCCGTCCATATATAAGCTCCCATAAAAACTACGACTAAACCGCTCACCTGTGCCCAAGGTCCTGCCTTTCAAGCCCACTCTCTACAAATCATATTGTTAGGGCTCTTTACATATGAGTCCAACGTCATTCTTGGGTCATTAAAATCGTGTCCCTACAATCTTCATATATTTTTTTTTATTTTTAAATTTCAAGATGAACAAAGATTAATAATTATGTCATCAATCAATTTTTTAGATTCAAATTTTTGTAGTTTAAAATAATGTATAAAATATGAGTTTATATATCAAATGGTAAATTACATCTGATTGGATTGAAAATTGACATGCATGTGAAGACCATATAGAACATGTAATCCGAGGGTTGGATTTTAAAAATATGAATTTAATAATAAGTTATTGGGTAGTGTAACATTTTTTAGAGTTATGTCACGTGTAACTTGAACCCAACTCTATATTTCTTAATTCAATATGAATTTTAACAAATCTACCGTTAGATTACATTATCTTCATATATTTTTCATGCTTATAAAATTTCAAGGCAATCAAATATTAATTGTCATGTCATCAATCAATTATTTAAATTCAAGTTTTTGTAGTTTAAAATAATGCATAAATGATGAGTTTATTGATCAAATGGTAAATTACATCTGATTGGCATGAAAATTGTCATACAAGTTAAGAACATATAGAGCATGTAATCCTACAATTGAATTTTCAAAATATGAATTCAATAAAAAGTTATTGAATAATGTAACATTTTTTAGAATTACGTCAGGTGTAACTTGAACCCAACTTTATATTTCTTAATTTGATGCGAATTTTGACAAATCTACTGTTAGATTATATTATCTTCTTATATTTTTCATGCTTTTTAAATTTCTAGATGATCAAAGATTAATAATTATGTCATCAATCAATTGTTTAGATTCAAGTTTTTGTAGTTGAAAATAATGCATAAAAGATGAGTTTATAGATCAAATGGTAAATTACATTCGATTGGTATGAAAATTGACATGTATGTTAAGACCATATAGAACTTGTAATCCAACGGTTGGATTTTCAAAATATGAATTCAATAATAAGTTATTGGGTGGTGTAACATTTTTTAGGGTTACGTCAAGTGTAACTTGAATCCAACCCTATATTTCTTAATTCGATACGAATTTTGATAAATCTACTGTTAGATTATATTATCTTCATATATTTTTCATTCTTACCAAATTTCAAGGTAATCAATGATTAATAGGCATGTTATCAGTTATTTGTGATAGGCCACAAACTGAATGACCCCTTGTGATAGAAATTAATTAATTAATTAGCAAAGTTATTAATTAATCAATTTATCATGCAAACGCATGGTAACACAAACAAATCACCAATAAACTAAATATGCAGTGGAAAATAAAGACACGGTGATTTGTTTACGAATGGGGAAAACCTAACGACAAAAACCCCACCGGGTGATTTTCAGGTCACCACTCCCGAAACTCCACTATTATCACAACAAGCGGTTACAAGTAAAGGAATCCAAGTACCTTACCAACCTATAGTTGAACCCTTACCCCAATACCCAATTGGACTTATTCTGTAGTGACAGTTCCCCTTTCGATGCACGACTCCCAAGTACGTGACTAACCAATTGCGCGGATCCCAGTACGCGACTTACTCTTTTGCACGAATCATAGTACGTGACTAACTCCACAGCAACCCTTTGATTGTTGTAGTTGATTTGCAGCAGCTTCACATAGAAACACCAATAAGATCTTCAATGTTGGTACAAGAGATTTTGCTTAGTTATAGAGCCCAAAGGCTTACAAGAAATGCAGCAAGAACTCTTTCTTCTGTAGATGGAGGCTAGGGTTTCAAAAAGAAAACTTTATGAAACTCTCTAGGGTTAGGTTTTTCTTTTTCCACCTCCTTTAAATAGGAGTTTAATGGGCTCTCCTATTCCAAATAGGTTTACACAAACCTTGGGTTTTCCTCGTCCAATAAGAATTATGCAAACTCACAAACCTTGGGTTTTCCTAGTCCTATAAGGATTATACAAACTCATAAACAAATAGCCTTTTAGAATAAAAACGTTTCTGGCTATAATCTGAAAACCCGTAAGCTCGATCGATCGGGGCATCTGTCGAGCTTTAATGAATCTCGACAGATCGAGATTCTATCGAGCAGGTATCGAGACCTGCAGATTGCACTTTTCTTGAACAGTTCTTGAGTAGTCTTTATGTCTTCAATTTAACCACTTGTAATGATCATCTTGAACCTACTTAGATTTACCCAAATACAAGTAAAGTGCATTTTGTCAAAGGATATACCAATTACATAAAAATATGTCCCTAACAATTTGTCTAAATTCAAGTTTTTGTAGTTTAAAATAACGCATAAAAGATGAGTTTAAAGATCAAATGGTAAATTACGTCCGATTGGCATAAAAATTGACATGCATGTTAAGAACATATAGAATATATAATCCAACAGTTGGATTTCTAAAATATGAATTCAATAATAAGTTACTGGGTGGTGTAACATTTTTTAGAGTTAAATCAGGTGTAACATGAACCTAACCCTATATTTCTGAATTCAATATAAATTTTGACAAATCTACTATTAGAATACATTATTTTCATATATTTTCATGCTTACAAAATTTCAAGGTGATCAAAGATTAATAGTCATGTCATTAATTAATTATCTAGATTCAAGTTTTAGTAGTTTAAAATAATGCATAAAAGATGAGTTTACAGATTATATGGTAAATTACATCCAATTAGCATGAAAATTGGCATGACTGTTCAGACTCTATAGAACATGTAATCTAACGGTTGGATTTTCAAAATATGAATTTAATAATAAGTTATTGGGTAGTGTAACATTTTTGAGAGTTACATCAGGTGTAACTTAAACCCAACCCTATATTTCTTAATTCGATGCAAATTTTGATAAATCTACCATTAGATTACATTATATTCATATATTTTTCATGTTTACAAAATTTTAAGGTGATCAAAGATTAATAGGCGTGTCATCAATCAATTGTCTAAATTCAAGTTTTTGTTATTTAAAATAACGCATAAAAGATTATTTTAAAGATCAAATTATAAATTACATCCGATTGACATAAAAATTGGGTGGATTTGAGTTGGCAAATGGGTTTATTTTGTCACTCCTACCCAATATGTAAGATTTAGATTTCAGTAGTCGCTACCCCATGCTATGCATGAGAACCTACCTATTTGTGAGGTAGACTAAAATATTTTTATAAAAAATTTAAGAAACTACACCATTGCATGATTTGCACTTGTATGACTTCAATTTTTGTTACAATTTGATGAATAAGCCATTGCTTGAACATGCAATGGCTTACAAAAAATTTGTCAGACAATTTCAAATACTGCATAAAAATAACTCAAAAATTCAAATATTAGAACATTTGAAAGACCAAAAAATGTTAAAGAATTAGAAGATTTACTGCTTAGAAATTATTGAAACAAAATAATATATATATATATATATATATATATATATATATATAAATGACTAAACAATAGAGAAATATAAGAGAAAGATGAGTTACATTCAAAAAAATAATTTCAATTATTGCAAGTTTTTTTATTTTGTAAAAAACAGCTGAAGAGAGTTTGGTGGTTCATGTACGAAAATTACTTTTTAAAAAATACAAAAAAAAAAAACCATAAAATAAAAATTTTTTTTTAACAAAGTAGGGGAGAAGTAAATAACATAAGAAGAGCTCATACCTCTACACTGCTTTAAAAAAATATAGTGGGGTTTGCTTTGCTTTTATAGTGTCGCAAATTTTGAGATAGATTATCAATGTTTGAGTTTGAGTTTAAGTTGGACTTGTTAGAGAGATAGTAGGCTCCGCTTGTTTCAAAGTAAAATATTTTCAAATGTAAAATATTTTACAAGTAAAAAATTTTACAGTAAAATCTTTTCAGTAAAATCTTTTCAAGTGTTTGGATTGTCTAGACACTTGAAAATGCTAGCATAAATCAGCCACCACCAATGCAAGTACAAATTAGACACTTGAAAATGCAACCACAAATGCAAGCACTTCACTAATAACCTTATTTTACCACAGTTGTTTTGAATTGGAAATGTGAAAGGTTCTTTCTGATTTAAAGCTCTGCATCATACGTGAACGACAATGGACCGTGTCATAAGGTGTTTCATGTAACAAAACACATTGTCCAAGTGGTTTAGCTTCTCTGCATTGACATATGGGCTTGCCTTTAAGAACATTGGTCTACTTTCTTTACCGACGGATTGAACATTGGTCTATAAATTTGTTCGATGCATTGAACTCTGTTAAAATTGTTTTTGTGGCTTAAAAAATGACTAATTGTTGTTAAGCTAAGAGAGCAATTAGCAGATTAGAATGGTGTGGCTGAAACCAATATCAGAGTCATAGCCCATCTTGGGCTCAAGGCTCACCCAAATATCTCAAAAAGGATGGCAAATTTTAACTAAATTTGTTATTTTCCATAGATTTTATAAGATGAGTGTCCAATCACCAAAAATCAGCAAGTCTTGTTTCTACCTTCAAGCTATGGTTTGTCGGTGAAACACAAGAAAAAAACCTTCACCAATCACAGGAGATTATCCAACATTAGAACAAAAGCTAGCCCACTGATGTACAAATACTAAGAACCACATTAGTCCAACAAATCATACACTGGGAACATCATATATACACTTATGAGTATGATGATATACATAAATAGCAAATTACATAAATCCCTACCCAGAAGTGGGTGCTTCATACATAGGTATGACATTGAACCGATGACCATCAATCACCCAACACCATACCTAGCCGCCAATCTCAAAACAAAACCCAGCAGCACCATACCCAACCACCAAAATCGAAAACTAAACCCACCTACCAAACTTAAAACCAAACCCACTACCAACAACCCACTTATCCAGATCTGAGAGATGCGGCCTGAAAGAAATTAGGAATATGAGGAAAAGTATAAAAGGGAGGACGATCTGCACCGCCTCACCGCCAACCTAGATTGACAATTTGTACCGCCTCACCACCGACCCAGATTGACGATCTGCACCACCGACTGCCTCACCGCTCACCAGTAGGAGTCCCAACTGCCAAAGAGAAAAGAGAGGAGGGAGAACTTGAGAGTGAGAAGGTATAGTAGTCATGAAAGAGGAAGAGCGAAAACTGAGAGGGATTGAGGTGTGAGGAAATGTAAGAATCAGGTAAGGAGGGTAGAGAGAAAATGTAAAATGTTTTACCAAAATTTTAAGTGTAAAATATTTTATTTTACACAAATTTTTCTAGATTGATTTGGTTGGCTAAAAATATTTTATTTTTGTTTAAATATTTTACTTAAAATAAACATCCTAAAAATAGTAAAATATTTTCTTGAAAATATTTTACATTGAAACAACAGAGCGAAAGTTTTACTCTTTATTAAGTTTAAATTAAATAAAAATAATTTTATTTTAAAAAAATGATAATGATGAGTTTGAGTTTAAGTTGGACTTGTTAGGGAGATAGAGTTTCATTCATTGTTAATCTTGGACTAAATAAAAATAATTTTATTTAAATCAAATGATAATTTTATTTAAATATTGTACTGATATGAAAAATTGTTTTATGAAAAATTATGAGAGTTTCAGAAGTTTCAGTTATATATATATATATTAGAATAATTTTCATTTGAAAAAAATAAAATAAAGGTGCGCTTCAATATTTTGGGCGCCAACTTTCAAAAAAAAATTTGGGCACTAAAATTTTTTTTTCTTCATTATAATTTTTTTTCCCTTTAACCCTAATCCCCAATCTCATGCCTCTCTCTCTCTCTCTCAATCACGCCTCTCTCAGGTACGATTCTTCTTCTATAGAGCCTAAGAAAGTGATGGGTTTTATCATTTTTTTAAAGATAATTGTTGTTGCGTTTATCCATGGGTATGGAGAAGTCTAGTTATAATTCCTTTCTGAGATCACTTTTCATTTGGATGAGGGTGATAGTGGGTTTTATGGTTTTTAAAAACTAATTTTATAATCAGTCTCAAGTTATGAGGGTGAAATAGCTTGGACGCATTAAAGGAGCCATGGCCATGGTTACATGTCCATCGACTCGTGATGAACCGATTAACTTGATCACCTTGGGTTTATTTGTTTTTTGGATTACATATCTAGGTGTAGTTATGAGTTTCAAGCTGTTTGTTCTTACTTCCATTTGTGTTTTGAGTTATTCGCTGTCCTGTTGATTATTTAGTGCTACAGTTGATTTTTGAGTAGAACTAAACCTTCAAATTCTTTTATATGGTTTCATGTTTGTTTGATAGTTCTGTAGAGGCCTTATGCTAAAGTTCTGTATCATTTCTTATATAACCATTTTGTTGAAGTTCCAAACCAGTGGAACTTCCAAATTGTGGTTATGTTTATTTGTCTTCTAAAATTTTCTTTTAATTCATTCCTTTTATCAATTTTTGCATTGACGGTCAATTTAGTCATTCCCCATTATGTCTGTACAAGGTTATTTGTTTTTCTCATCTTCAAAAGAAAGAAAGAAAGAAAGCAAAAGAATTCCTCTTCTCCATGCTGAATTGTGCTATGTTACAATTGTTATGCCAGGTAGAGAATTATGGTGGGATTTAAAAATAGGTACATGATTGTGGAAGTTTTCTTGGATCCTAATAGAGATCTTGCTGGGCATGATCCCATCATTATTACCCAATTTAATGTCTCAAAAGGGATCAAAGACAGAATTCTTGTAAACTTTGGAGATTGTGGTCTTGTTTCATCACTTGGATCCTTCCAAGGTAAGTACCATATTGCCAGTTATTAGTTTGCCTTTTCTCTTGTTTATGCACACTTGCATTTTACTTTCAATATAGTGTCATGTCTTCAACAATCATTGAACTTGTTGTTTATGTGTAGTCAAGTATGTGAATCCCATCACAAAGCTTTGCATCATTAGAGCTTCAAGGGAAGAGTACCAAAAGATTTGGTCTGCCATCACCATGGTTAGGAGTATTGGAAATTGCCCTGTGCTATTTAACTTATTGGACCTAAGTGGTAATTCAAATAACAGAGAGATGGATACTCTATTGCCCTGCTGATAATGCTTATATATATTTGTGTGTTTATCATAGTTTGAATTACTTAAATAACTTATATTTCTTCATGATTAGCATAACAAAGATGCAAATCTAATTTTATGTACTGCCATACGGAATTTTTTTCTGAAAATTTATCAGAATTTTTCATCTATCAAAATGGAATATAATACCATTTTTTTTTTCTTTTTACTAGGGAGTATAAAGGCTTGTAGAAATGTAGCCTTGAAGTATGATGAGCTAAAATTTGAGCAGTACAAACTTGTAGTTGGGGCTTCTCTCGCCATCGATGCTATTCAGCACATGCAAAACTGTCTAGACAAGATCAAAGTTTTGGAGCACTGAAAGTATTGCTGAGATCAAAGGGGGTTGGGGGTGGCTTAATCAATGGATCCCAGACTCTCAGCCCACCGCCAATACATCGATCCCATTTAAATCCTTCCTCCACAGTACTCCACCCTCACATCACATACCGTTGGCAAATACAAAAAGAAAAGCAATACGTGCACATGAGCCATGTGTGTTGTGTATAAAAGCCACTTGACTTTGCTTTTCTCTTGGTCATTCTTCCAATTTACTCAGTGTTAAGACGGAGACTAGTTCTGAACATGATGCTAAGGTTTAGGATAAGCTACAGGTTGTTCCTTCAACTAAAACCAAAGCTTAGTGAGTATAAACTCTGCCACTCAATGACATGCTGCTTTGGAGTGGATATTGTCTGCTGAGGTCGGCGGTGATATTGTTTCATTTTAACTCATGTTTAATTTTTTTTTAGGATGGTACTCGCAGAGATGAAGAGAACAACTCAAATAATAACATAGAGGTTGAAAGCAACTTGAAGGGTGACTCAGAGGAAGACTAATATAGATCTTGTCATAACTCTAGTTGTTTAAGTTTAAAAAAAGGGTTTATCCAAAAAAAGAAGTTTAAAACAAGGTTTAATTTCAAGATTTCTTTGTATATTTTATATTTTAAAGTTTGAACTTATATGAATTTTTATCTTTTGATGGATCAATTTTTAGTAATTATTGTACTATTGTAACATGATAGTTAAACAAAAATAATATAAAATAAATTAAAAATAAATAAATAATAAAATATTTCAAAAATTATATAAAATATTACCACTGATGACATAAAAATTTGGTCATAAATAACTTTATAGTGACGACAAAGTCCCTTGCAATTAATAGAATAGTGACATCCCTTAACCTCTTGCAAAAATGTTTTAAGTGACAGTTTAATGTCGTCACTATTATTCCTAACTAATTGCGAGGGAGTTAAAATCTTTTGCAAATAAATTTTAGCGACGTCATTATTTGTCTCGTTAATTTGAAATTTGCAAATAACTAATTGCGAGGGTATAAAAGCCCTCACAAATAGTTATTAACGACGATTGCTTCCTTTCGCTAAAAATAAGTTGCGAGGGGTTAAAAGCTCTCACAAATAAATTTTAGTGATGCCATTATTTGTCATTAAAAAGGTATGTTGTCAATTTGGAATTCGCAAATAACTAATTGCGAAGGTATAAAGGTCTTCACAAATAGTTGTTAACGACGACTGTTTCCCCTCGCTAAAAATAAGTCATCGACTTTTCTCGTCGTTTCGTAATATATTTGTGAGAGCGGATTTGTTCAATAATGATGGTGGATTGCCCTTGTAAATTACTTATTTGCATATGTATGGTTGCAAAATCTCTTTTAACAACAAGAGCAAATACGACGGCCTTCGAGGGCCATATGCCCTCGTTAATAACCTTTTGTGACGATATTTGAATTTTTGCGAGGGTATTCTACCCCTTGCTAGTAGACTCTGTTCTTGTAGTAGCTTCTCGGATCCCGCAATAAAGTCCATTGCATCAACCAAGTAAATTGGTCATCTCTGAATTGCTTCCCAAGCACCAAAATACCTCCTCATTGATATAGGTATGGTGAGATAAGGATTTGGCAAAATGTACCTCTCAAGGATATGTCAATGGACAGGATGAGAGTATAGGAATTTGGAGAATCAAATGATGAAGATTGTGGATGAGTCAATCTTGTTTATCTCTAGGGTTTTTCTCTCAAAATTCTCTCTGGAAGCTCTTTACATTTCGTGGGTATAAAGGTATTTATAGTAATGTATGTGAGGAATGTGAAAAGTCAATTTTCATTCAAATAGGACATTCTAGCGACTCAGCCTCGCGACTGGAACGAGTCGCGAGTTTGAGTCGTGAGCTAACTACTTGGCCAGACTGTACATTTTTGTCCTGTAGTGCTCTAGCTGTCGTGACCCTTCAGTTCCCTATATGCTTTACACGTGTGCCACTTTGATTACTTACCAATCGTGAATTAGTTGCGAGATCTAGTTGTGAGGTCCCTTTGTTTGCATATATCTTGAGTTTGCTTCACACTCTCTTATACACAACCCTTACATAATTCTCACCTAAATACAGGATATCTAATTGCTAAAATACAAGCAAATTTGACACGAAATAACGCTAAGACATGATTGAATAAATTCAACCTTACAATAATTGCAAAAGCACTAATTTTTATCAATTCTAACATTTATCTACAATTTTCCAACACATTACGTGGCGATTTATAAGATTATCTATGTGTATTATTTAAACAAGTCACATGACTCATTAACAAATTCATGTAATTTAGTGGCAGTTCTAAGAATATTTTCTAGGGTGGTCATTAAGAAACTTAAATTATACAAAATTTAATAAAAATAGAACTTCATATATTGGCCGTAAAAAAAACACATACACACACAAAGACATAAAGTCTTACAATTTCCTTTTTGAATTTTCTTATTTTGAAATTTTTGCATGATAGTCTCATTATCAATGCTGCAAATTACATTTTTTTTCAAAATTTTAGTTCCATATAAATTTTCTTGGGCTTTTTCTTTTTGTTTGTAAGGACCTAATATACTATTAACGGATCAAAGTTTAAAGAAAAGTTTGATTACAAACTAAGCTGTAACCTAAGGCTACAACTCTCACTAAACAAATTAATATGGTTACATATTTTGAAAATTTAAGTGTTAAATTGTATGTTCTTTATGTTCTTAAAACATATGTCAAATTTCATGTCAATCAGAAGTTATTTACTATTTAATCTATAAACTTATTTTTTATATATAATTTTAGGCAACAAAAATTCGAAATTTAAAGATTTGAGTGATGACATAGCTATTGATATTTCATCTTTTTGAAATTTTGCAAATATGGAGGATTTAAGAAGAAAATGTAATCCAATGATGGATTTGTCAAAATTCACATCCAATAAAAAAAATATTGAGTTGAGTTGTAATATCTACAACCAAGTTTGTTGCTAAATTTTGTCCAAAGTGTAACTATGTTGAGCCTAAAAAAATTTAGGATGGTCCCAAATATTTTTTTAAGGATAAAAAAATCATAAATTTTTAAAAAATTTCATATAATAATTAATTTTTTTCCAAGTCAGGGTTGTCTTGTGACCACCCTGGACTCTACATGGAGCCGTCAGTGATGTAATTAAAATCGCACATGGATGCTCTCTTCAATTGCCACATAGGATATTTCATTGTTTAGGATAGGGCGGATGACACTATGAACATTGGAGGCATTAAGGTACCACATATTGCTCTTCCTATGATTCAATCATTTGAGAATTACCCTAATATTTGTTGTGGACTAACCCATGGAAGAAAACAAAGGTATAAACATTACATCAAACTAGATGTGGACTTGCACAATGTGGGAAAATATGTAATTATTTTGTAATGTGACATAATTATAATTTATTTTATGAAATTTGCTGAAGATACTAAATTAGGATCTTAAAACTATGATTAGTTGTCTTTAAAGGTAGACTCTTGTAATCAAAGAGGTATTCTTACACTTAAAAAAAATTTCTGATTTTCTCCTTTTTTTTTTTTTTCTCTTTCAAGCATAGGAAACCTCATTCTAAATGGCTTAGGAATCCCAATTATTGAATTTTAAAAATAACCTTGACTCTAATAAAATAAAATACTAATAACCTAGTTAACTATTAAGATCTAAAAAAATACAATTGACTAATAAGTATTACAATGGACTCCAAAATAAAATAAGACTAACTTAAAATAAATATTTTGTGCGCTTCTAGCATCGGCCTTTTCTATTTACTCCTACTTCAATTAGTCTTTTATTTGCATGTTTTGGATGTGTTTGGTTAATTTTGTTTCTTTTAAAGATGGTCCATGTTCTTCTAACTTGTGTCATAATGGGTAATATTGTCTTAGAGTTTCTTCTATACAACTGAACTTTACTTTGGTGCAATGAAAGGCAAAAAAGATAGATTTGTAATAATCATTTACTCAAATAGTTGGTAGGTGCATTCAAATGCATAGTCAAGTAAATTTGTTTTGATAAACTCAAATTCCCACTTTCAAAACAACTATAAATATAACTACTACTAAAATCAAATTAACGCCATTAGAGGGAGAGAGAAGACCTATGATGGGGAATTATGAAACACGACACAAAAGCATCAAAACACATCAATCTAAAGTAGAGGTATAAAAAACACAAAAACTCCTCATCCCAAAGTAGAACTACAAGAAAGAATAAAATATTCACCGAAAGAAAGAAAAACAGAGAGAGACTAATCTCCTTTTTTTTGTGTGTGGATGAATGTGAACTGAATGGGAAAGAGAGAGATACAAAAGGAGTAATAGCAAATGGAAAAATGTTGTTGTGCACAAATAGTTTTACACAAATCCTAAAAAACAATTGAAACTATGTCTTGAAGTCATGATTCTTGAAGTCACGATAAGCGGAAATCGTGACTTCAAGTCACAGTTTTAGTTGTTTTTTGGAGTGTGTGTAAAATGGTGTAAAACAATTGATATGTAATAAACATTACTCATAGCAAATTTATTGAAAAGAAAAATGGAGAAAAGAAGAGTTAGAAAAGGTTGGAGGAAAAATAACAACAAGACAGGAAATAATAGGGAGAAAGAGGGCCAAAAAGGACCAAGAAATGTTGGACAAAGAATGACAGTAAAGTGGTAAATAGTGGGAAGAAGAAGAGCCCAATTTTATTTTATTTTATTTTTTTTGAGAAGAACTAAAAAAAGTAAAGGAAACATATAGCATATAAACAATTTTAATTTCTAATCCTCTATTATTCATATATATATATATATGAATAAGCTTGACCTGACTGAGTGCTTTAATAAGCATGCTTGGACTAACATCTGAAATATTGAAAAGTTTGAATATTTGTTGATACACAGACAAGTTCTATTGAAATTGAGCGTGTATTTGACCGTGCTGATGAATGCATCTTGGAGACTGCTGCAATTAGTGTTGCACACGTAGATGGTGGTCCAGAACAGTTGGTCATATCAGATTCTTGCTCAAAATTGAAGAGTCATCTTTGAAATTTTTTCCATCCAAATAATATTGAATGGAAAATCAAATATAGTGATCTTACAACTGTTACAAATTTATGCTTTGTTTGTTTCGTTGAAAAATATTTTTAGCATTTTGCTATGTTTGTTTCATTAAAATTTGGTCAAATCTGAAAATGTTTTCTATTGCTGACTATAAAATCCATTGTAAAAGGTTGTAAAATGTTTTACCTTAAAAACTTGGTAACACATTTTACAAAAACACACAGTACCTATCCCTCCATCTTGTGGCTGGGTCGTTGTTCTGGTGGGTTGGGCTGTCGGACCACCAGCTCTAGCCACTGGATTGGCAGGCTCTTGCAATCGGACCATCGATTTTGGTGGTTTATGCACTGTAAATGTTTTCAATGACAACATTTTACAGCAAAACAAATGGAGCGCTAACTACATAAATGCTTACAACTTATTTGCTAACTCTCAAAGACAATATAAATAACAAGTAATTCAAAAATTCACTTTATTTTGATTTTTCATGTGACATTAACCACATTCATTGTCACATTAATTTAACCTCTTTGTAGTAGAATGGATTGTAGTTTTAGCATGTTCCAAATCAAATTGGTGTCTTTTTGAGTTCTAATGAATCCATATATATTATTATACACTCATACCAATTGCTTTGAAAAGTGTCATCAATTCATTCCAAATGATGTGTAGAAGAGATGGAATAGATTTCAATTCCATGGTGGTTTTCACAAATTGGTCTAAATTAATTTATAAGTTATTGATACAATTCCTCCAACTCTCTTTATGATTAACAGGTGAATTATGTTAAGATTGTTCCAGAGTTTCCCAGAACGACTTCTAACAAGTTACTAAGGACTGAGTAAGGAGGGTTTTGAGGGACCAAATGAAGCATGAGCTCTCAACTCGGAGTAAAATTTAATGTGAACATCATCAATTTGGTCATGCATAAAAATATCAATAAGTCAATTCATATGAGGTGAATTTTGAGAATTGAGATGGTTGAATCAGTGAAACATGTAAATAGAATATGAAATGGTTGAGAAATATGTAACATGCTGAAGGAAATCTGAGGTTAAATCTGACTGTAGGCATATCGCCCTGTAAAGTGTGACTAGAATAAATAGTCATTGCTTATAGAGCTGCAAATGTGTAAGGTGCAAGCTGTTCACAGATTAGTCTACCTCGGGATTTGAGAAATGCATTTGTGTTCATTTGAAAATAGATTTTTAATTTTATATTTAAAATTTTTTGCTGAAAGTATACTATTTTAAAAAAAGTTTTAAAATAAAAGAGATTTTAAAAAGCTATACATAAAAATTAAAAAACAAAAAAAATTAACTTATAAGTTAGTTTCATTACTAGAAAAGTCATTTGTTACATTTTTCTATTGTTTATAGAATAGTCTATGACTCTATAATCTATATTGAGATTTGGGAAATGAAATCACTTGTTGACAATGGTGCACCTTCTTGTTCCTAGCGTTGTGTTAAAGGAACCTTTGAGTAGTATTGTCTCATGTGTGGATATTATTTTGATCGACTATTTTCACAAGAGTTTGAATATAAACAGTACCATGTAATGTATATGGCAAAAGATGCCAAACAAACAAGAGATAGGAACAAAGAAATTTAGAAATAAAGAAAGGGACACAATTACACATGCGTGACTAGATTACACCGTCCTCGTCTCCTTTGATATCGAGATGCACATGGTCAGGTGTAAATTGTTTATAGCCTATTGAATATCTGTTAAAATTGAAAATAAAATAAAAATAACTTGTTCAGAATATGGATATGGTGTGGTATTAAATATCTGTATTTAGTATTTTTTTAAAAATAAAAAAACAAAGGGAAGAATAAAGGACCTCTAGATAGATTTGTGAGGATAATATTTTCAGAAGATTGATTGTAAATATGAATAGGGAATTGTAAAAGGATCTCACAAAAAAATCAAACAATGAGACAAAAAATCTAGAAAGAAAAATGAGACCTAATTTATGTGGTTCGATCTTCAGCCTATGTCCATTACAATAAAGAGGAGAGGATTTCACTTAAAAAAGCACAAGGTCACTCTCACACATGGGCAATTGTATATGTTGTTCACTCCCACCCCCCACTTGGAAAAGAAATTTATATACATAAAATTTTTTTTTACTAGTTCAATTTACCCCTAAAAATATTTTTACACACCCTTATCATATATCAACCCAACCCAAAACTAAACAATAACACAAATCTCTCTCTTTGCTATGATCTAATTCTCATGATTCTCATCTCACCTCTCTTCTTTATTTAATTATCTTGGTATCTCCAACTCTAAGAGTAAAGAGTAATGTTTGTGAGTTGTGAGTATCTTTCTCTTTATTATAAATTTATGTTATATGTTTGTGAGTGTATGTTTGATATTGACTGTGTGTGCTATTTTTTATATTTTTGTTATAATGTGATTTGTGTGAATTGTGGTGTGTGTGAATGTGTGAGTGTATTGTATAAATATAATATAATTTTATATAATTTAATAATTAGGAAATATAGAGGGTTTGTTACACTTACATGTGTATGTATTGTTTTCATGTTATAATAACTTTTGTTATAAAGTTAGTGATTCAAGGAAAAAAAAAAATTGTAAAGTTAGTGTTTATTTTTTTGAGGAAAAAATAGTATTATAAAGTTAATAATTGTTCAAGCATTTGATTGTCTAAAAAGACACTAAGTGAACTATCATAGATAACGATAAGTGCATAAAAACAAAAATGTTATACAAACTTAACATAATAAAATAATCATATCTACCCACTTTAATAAATATTGATCGCTAATAATGAACTATCATGTAACGATTTTAAAATATAAAAACTTGTAGGAACATATCATAAAACTTCATGTGTTCTTTTTTCCCCTTATAATTAGATATATTCAAGCTTTCTTTTTATTAAATTTTGTTTAATTTAAGTTTCTTATGACCCCCCCTCCCTTGCAAAAAAAAATCTTGGAGCCGCACTGCTCTCACAAAAACAAACCTGAAACAATATACTATAAAATAAAATTGGGTTAAGTCATGGTTATATCAAGTGACTATATTCTCTTTGTAATAAGTGGTTTCCTTAGTTAAAGATTTGGTTAAATTACATAATTTTCCTATAATTTAGGTTGCTTTCAAATTCAATCTGAAATTAAATTTTTTTATTTTATTAAAACACCAAACCTCTTTTAAATTATTTTAAGTCACACTCATAATAAGAATACATTGCCTAAAACTAATAAAAATTCACATAAGTTGTAACTAATACCTGTATATGAGATTAGATATCAATTATCTTACACAAATAACATAACTGAGTCTTGGCAGATCATATAACATGCTCCACAATCTGTTTTCTCTCTCTAAACGAAACATCATCAAGTAGAAATGTAAACTGTAAAGTCGGCTAGAGTCAATGAAAAATAAAAATTGCCCAAAAACGTATACAAATCCCAAAATCAAATCTTAGGTCAGCATAATGGTACGTTGCCAAAGAAAAGGTCGATAGCACAAAACTTGATGCAAGGAATAGAGATAGAGAAAGAGAGAGATGAGTGTACATCCTTGCCCAAGAACATCGTCCTCGGGCAAGATTGTAAAGAACCATTTATATACTTCTTCTTTGGCTTTCGTTCATTCCTTCTCTGTCTGAATCCTCGGGCTAAGTCCAACTTGTTTTACCCCACTCTCTTTACAAATATCTATTGATTTGGGCCTAACTGGATAGCACAAATTTCACTATTCTAAGTGAGTTTGGGCTGCTAATCCTTTGTGTCCTCACACAATCAATAGTGTGAATGATAGGCCAAAAATGTATTGACCCCTTGTGATAAATTAATCAATTAATTAGCCAAGTTTATTAATTAATCAAATTAACATGCAATGTACATGGCAGCACAAACAAATCACCAATTAAACTAAGTATGCAGCGGAAATTAAATTGACATGGTGATTTGTTTGCGAATGGGTAAAACCTATACGGCAAAAACCCTACCAGGTGATTTTAAAATCACCACTCCTGAGAATCTACTATTATCAAAACAAGTGGTTACAAGTAAAGGAATCTCAGTACCTTATACCAACCTATAGTTGAACCCTTACCATAATACCAAATTGGACTTGTTCTGTAGTGACAATATCTCCTTTCAATGCATGGCTCCCAGTACATGACTAACCAATTGCACAGATCCCAGTACGCAACTTAATCACCAACTAGAGAAGGATGTTGGCTGCAAAGTTCTTCACTTCATCACACGATGAAGATCATGAAGTTGTTTGGTCACAAAACCCTACGGTGTACAAATACAACAGCTTCTTCAAGAGAAAGATGAATTAGGGCAAAGTAGGTTTCTGGTCACACTTTCTTTCACACTTGTGGAATTGTGCTTTTGTGCAACTTCTGTAACCTTTTATGGCCCTCAAAATAATCTTTATATATGTTTAGGGTTGTGAGAAAAGAAAGTCCAAACATACACCCACAAATTGGATTGAAATCAGCTTTGAAAAACTGAATTTCATAAACCTTGATAGATAGCTATCTATCGAGCTAGCTGTTGAGGCACGGGCTTTAGCAGTTTTTAAACCTCGATAGATGCTAGTTGTCGAGATTTAAAATCCAGCACTTCATTACTTGATTCTTGGATAGACTTGCGTGGCTTTTGAAAGTTCAATTAGTGTGTAAAACAACTTAAACATTTAGACTCCCAAATTACATATTACTAATTCAAGCTTATTATCAAACAATGTATGTGCGAAATATGAAAATAAGCTAAAACATAATTGATAAAACAATTTAAACCAAATAAAATCACAACCACAGCAGAAATTAAATGGCAAAGATTAAGGGAAGAGAGATGCAAACACAAAGATAACACAACAATGTGTTATTGAAGAGGAAATCGAAGTTTTCGACGTAAAACCTCTTTGCTGCCTTCCAAGTAGTCAATAATCCACTAGAGAGTGAAGATGGGATACATGAACAGCAGAAGACCCTTCAAACCTAATCTACCCAGTGTACTTAAGCCTTCCAAGCTTCTTGCTCCAACGATGTTACGCCGAACCTTTGTCTTCTCTAGATTACCGAATTCTGCTATAGCCCATAGCATCAACCAATATCAATTGGTCCCTTCCTAAATGCTTCCCAAGCACCAAATAACATTCTCACAGATATGGGTATGGTGAAAAAAGGATTTGGCTAAATGTACCTCTCAAGGATGTAACAATAGAGAGGATGAGAATAGAGGAATTTGGAGAATCAAAGGATGAAGATTGTGGATGATTCAATCTTGTTTTTCTCAAGAGTTTCTCTCTTAAAATTCTCTCTAGAAACTTTCTACAATACGTGGCTATAAGAGGTATTTATACTAGTGTGTGTTTGGAATGCGAAATGTCAGTTTTTCCCAAACAGAGTGGTCTGACGAATTGACCTCGCGACTTGACTGAGTCATGAGTTTGAGTCGCGAGCTAACTGCCTGGCCAGATTGGAAGTTTTGTCCTGTAGTAATCCAGCTGGCTTAACTCTTCAGCACCTCTACATGCTTCACACGTGTGCCTCCTTTAGCGATTTGCCACTCGCAAGCCAGTCGCGAGGCCTTACTGAGTGCACACTCTTGAACTTTTCTTCACACTCTCTCACACACTATCCTTACATGATTTCCACCTAAATACAGGGTTTCTAAATGCTGAATTACAAGCAAATTAGCATGGAATAAAGCCAACAAAATGGTTGATTAAATTCAACCTTACAACTTTAACACTTGAACTTGAAACCTTGTTTCTTGATGCATTAAATACATCATAGATCTACCCAATTACAAGTAAAGTGTGTTTTGTCAAAGGATTAGCCAATTACATAAAATATTGACATATGTTCCTAACATCAAATCACATATGTCCTAATAGTGAAGTTGTATAAAACATTTCAAGTATATTGCTATAATTTTAACACTTTTATATTGATTTATTTCTCAATTTATTTTGAATAATCCAATAACACGTTTAAACTTTTTATAATTAGATTAATCTCTTTAATTTTTTGTTATCAGTTATCAATTTATTATTTGTTCCAGGGGTGGCTCCACCTTATGGCCAGGGTGGTCCCAAGACCACCCTGACCTGAAGAAAAAAAAAAATTATACATAATAATTTAAAATTTTATATTATCTACTTTTTAAAAAAAAATTTGGGAACATCCTGAATTTTTTTTATGCCAATAAAATTAAATTTTGGTCCATAATTTGAGCAACTTAACAATATATTAGGGTTTTTCAAGCAAAAAGAACCACATGCTTTTTTATTCTTTTAAGCCTATACTACGGTTTTACTTTTAGTTTTTTCTTTACCTGGCACACTGTTATTGTACGACTACTTTTCCTCAAAAACATTATAATATATATTATACGACTAATTAGTCAAAGTCACGTAAATTTAGTTTTCTTCATTGTACAACTACTTTTCTTTTTTCTTTTTCTGATAATTTTGATTAAAAAAAAGTAGTTTTAGTTAATTAAGTGAATAAACTTAAAAAGTTACTTAATTTTTACATAACAACAGTTAATTCATTATATATATATATATATAAAATAAACTTTTATTTTTATGATTATAATTAAACATGTGATTGTCCATTCTAAGGAAATTTGATTAAATTTACACGAAAAGTGTCACTAAATATTATGTTTTTACATTTTTCTAGCATATTATTAGTAATAAACTTATTATATTTTTAGTTATATAATTTAAAATTTTATTAATTATATTATTTATGACGTCACCGATTCAACCATCGGTCAGATCTTGGTTCGACCAAAAAATCAGTAACCAGTCCCTTTTCCAGTTCTTTCACTGTACTGGTTTATAAAAACATGGAAAAACCCCCCCAAAAAAAATGAACAAAAATATGGAAAAAAAATTATAATAAAACCACTAATAAGCCCCAAACCAAATGCCAATAGAAAAGTCCAATACAAGATCAATCTCATCTCAAACTAAGACTATCACTACTCCAACACCAACACGATTACGTTTTTAATTCAACAAATATTAAAAAAAAAAAAAAATCATCACTGCCTCAGTGCCTCGTGGATTCACAAGTCATTAAACAATTTAAACTAAAACTAAATCAAACCTAAAGGCTAAAAGAAAGTAAGAAACTCACTTACTCTCCCCAGCCATTGTCGTCCATCCCTGTTTAGAAAAACTAATAACAACCACAACTAAACTCCACAAGCTTTATGTTGTAAAACTTTATGTATTTGTTTGTTTTTTTTATTGTTGTTGTTGTTGGTGGTGGTGGTGATAATATATAAAATTTTCATTTTATTAGATTGTGTAATTTATGCCTGTTGAGGAATACCCTGGATAAAATTCAAGAAGCTAAAGAAAAAGAGAACTTCTTCTCAAATGTTTTATAAAATTCAACCAAAAACATTATTTTGGTCTTAAATGTTGTAGGCCTATATAAAGGCACTCCACAAAATTTAATTACCAAATAAAAAAATATTTTAGACGTTGATTTGATGGTTGTTAGTGCTATTACTATTGTTTGTCACGGCATTCAAGACACGTCAGGTGGTAATTATTGCTCATTTTTCATAAATTGGGTCAAAATGGAACCTGTAGGATCATTTACACGCGCAGTGCTTATTGTTGTTGTCGAACCTTATTGAACCCAACATATAATAGAAATCTTTTTAATTTCATCAATATTTTTCACCTCTCATGAATTCTAATGCTTCAAACAGACATACAGACAATGTAAAAGCCATGTTAAAAAAAAGTGTAAACTCTTTTTTGTAAAAAGTAAAATAATTGGATAAAGAATTGACTGACTTCTATTATCTTCAAACAGATTTCAGATTGAGTTTTATTTCATAAAAATTATTTCTATTACAATAGAACATAACCTCACAACACACCTTAGAATACATCATATTTTTGCAAATTCAATTGTGTTCTTCCCATCATGAGCTTTCCTGAAGAAATGTTTCACATAATCTGAATACAGAACTTGCTTATATAATGCTTTCTCACCCCCTGCAAGCACTTCTAAAAAAGGACCAATCATGTCACATGGCCTAGGATTAACAAAAATAGGAACCGAAATCCTATTCTTGCTTCCACTAGCAACCACACGATGCTCAATGCTCTTGTATCGACCATTGCTCATTATCTGTAGTGCATCACCAACATTGATCACGAGGGAGCCACTTACAGGCGGAACATGAACCCAACTATCATTGTTTTCTCGCACATAGAGTCCACCAATTTCATCTTGAAGGAGGATAGTAAGGGTTGACACGTCAGAGTGACGACCTACTCCCACGGTGAGCTCAGGGTTAGGACATATAGGATAGTAGTTAAGGTTAATCCTCTTTGAACCCCTTAAGAGAGATTCTTTTGTCTCATCAATTTCTTTCACATTTATCCTCTTCATTAGTACCTCTAATAGCCTTTGGATAACTAGTTCAGACCCCCTCATATATTCCAGAACTTGATCCCTAAAAGCAAACAACAATTAGTCCACCAAAAACTATATATATATACATAAGCATATACTACTTGATCCACAAAATTATGTTTTATAATACTCAAATTTTTTTTATAAAAAAATAGAAATAGAAATAGAAATATATATAAATATATATATATATATATATATATATATATATTTATATGTATATATATATATATATATATATGTATATATATATATATATATAATGATGAAATCACTATTGATCTTCAATCAAACATGGTGGATATAATGAGATGCAATACGTACACAAGTATTGCATCTATATTATATGTCATATATTTGTTGTGTAAACTAAATTGAGCAAAGTTAAGCTCTGTTACTTGCAGGCAGAAGGCCACAATGCAGAGGCCTCATCCTCGGACACATAAAACAGGCTCAGGTAATCTTTCCATTCAAGAGCCTTCTCTGCTTCAGGACTAAAGCTTGTGCCAAACCGCACGCTGTTGGAAGATGAGTTTTCTTTTGAAAACTTCCTCTTCTCCTCAGCTGGCAAATTGAAGAACCTATGTGTTGCAACCTTCACATTCTCCAGCACTTCAATGGGCACGCCATGGTTGATAATCTGAAAGAAACCCCACTTTTCTGCTGCATCACAGATTGATTCAGAGACTTTTTGTTCGTCCCAGTTTGACATATCTATGATGGGTATAGACTCTTGAGGCAAGATGTTGCTCACAGTGATCCTTTCTTCTACAGGTTGGATATATTGCTTAGGGAGGGTTTTGAGTCCCATTTCTGAGAGACCCTTTACTCCATTGCCATTTGTTACGACAAAGTCTGTGATATTTGAGGACTCACTGATAGGTGTTGCAACTGTTGGAGCCATTCTTACAAGAAAGGAATAAAGAGAGAGCTTAGTATTTAGCAAATGGCTTGAAACTAAGATGTTCGGTGGTGATGGTGTTGTTGGTCCAATTTGCATGTCATTTGCACCTATTTATATAGCACAGTCTCAAGAATTTTAAGGTAAATTTCAATTTATTCAATATATGCCTTACTAACTCCCATGGCAATATTCGCATGGCTTATTATATTATTGTCCTTTCCCCAATACTCGTCAATAACACGGTGGGTTTTATTCAACTATGCGTCGCCCCCTCCCCCACGAGACGCATAGTTGAATAAAACCCAATGCGTTTTTACCGCACTTCAATGCGTGGGAGTGTACTGGTCAAAGAGCCACGGCCCCCAAAGTTGAAAAGAAAGTCTCTGAGAAAAGTTTGGATTTCTCAAACCTAGCCACCTGGTGAATTGATATTGGAACGTGTTATGGTTCAAATCAATGTTATGAAGACCTTTTGGAGTCCGTTCAGGTCTATCTATTCGAACGGAACATTTCAATTCCCATCTATTTGGACGTATTGTTTTAGACTGTTTTGAAATTATCACTTTTTATATATATAAATATATATATATATATAGTAAGTAATTAATAAAAAAGAATGTTATTACTCACTGCTATTCTTATACCAAATTTTATAAATGTAATATCATTTAATGAATGTAATATAGTGTTTTAAAAGAAATGCTACCGTAATAATAAAGTGATTAGATTAATTATTTTAAAATTCAAGTTTGGGTATTTTTGTAAATAAACAAACATTGATGGGATATTTATAAACTAGGAAGCCCCCTTTTCACCTAACCCCACTCTTTCACCCACGTCCAATGGCTTCTCCACTCTTAGGGTCCGTTTGGATTGAGCTTATTGTTACTGAAACTGAAAACTGAAAACTGAAAACACTGTAGCAAAATAATTTTTAAATGTGTAAATAGTACCGTGGGACCCATTTTTAATATTTTTTAATGCGTAAACAGTGTCAGCACAGTGCATGAATAGTGTATTTACTGTTCATAACAGTAAAATTTGTCCCCCAATGTCAACAAATGCGGGCCAAAAAAAAAAAAAGCAAAACGCAACTCTGGAAACGTGGACGCAGGATTCATCTGAATCCAAACGCCCTTTTAGGGTCTATTTGAATAGAATTTATTTTACTGAAACTGAAAACTGAAAATTGAAAATACTGTAGCAAAATAATTTTTAAATGTGTGAATAGTACCGTGAAACCCATTTTTAATGAAAAAGTTGCTGAAAAGTGTAATTTGTGGGTCCGTAAACAGTGCACGTATACACTGTTCACTGTGAAAAGTCAACATTTGCGGTTACTGTTTAATGAACAGTGCATGAACCGTAACCGCACTACTCCAAAACGCGTGAAAAAAAAAAAAAAAAAAAAAAAGAACAAAAATACAGCTTCAAATCGCAAACGCAGCTTTAGTGGAATCCAAACAGTCACTTATTCCTCTTCATTTCAAATTCCCATCAGTTACTTACAACTTCTTGGAAAATTTCATAAACCAGGCCAAAAGTTTAAGTGCAAGACTAAAGAAGAAAGTTTCAAACACAGCTAAAACTTGAGCTTTCTCCACGGTGGCTCTAAATTTCTGTTATTTTCTTCGTCTCCTTTTTTTTTTTTTTTTTTTTTTCAAATAATTTGGTAGCTCCGTAGAGGCGATTAGTGCTATATGGAAACATGCTGTGCTGATGAGTTTGTTAGTTTATTTTTTATTTTGGCTAAAAATTGCTACCAGCCAAAATTTATATTTTGGCCGAAATTGATTGGAATGGCTGGAATGACCTAAAACTAGCCGGAATTGGACTTGAGGTGAAATGGGTGGTATACCGTTCCAGATTGCATCCCAGTACGAAATATTCTGAACGGAACGGAACGGAACAGAACAGATTTAATAACATTGGTTCAAATCTTTCTTCTACAATTATAATTATCAAATTAAAAATTAAAATTAAATTCCAACCAATTAAAATATTAAATAAAATAGGGAGAGGATTTGCTACATACTTGTATTTAGCAATTGTTGTATAAAAGGTTAGGTGGCAGCAATAAATAAGTGACAAGTGTCCAAGGGTCTACCTAGTTATGTGACCCTTACACACTTGTTACTTCATTCTATTGTCACCTAACCTTGTATGCAGCAATTACTGCATACAGAATTAATGTGATTTGATTTACTTTGACTTTTCAATTAAGATGGTAAAGAAATCTATATGTTGTTTTTACCATTCATTCGAGATTGAGACAAAATAGTTTAATTTTAGGGGTAAAATATAAAAACTATTTGTTAGATTTGGGCTACAGACAAGTATTACTAAATTTATTTTCAAAAATATATCGAATTTGCTCCTACATCACTACTTAACACAATTCGAAAATTCCATTGCTCTTCCTGCTTTATTTTTTATTTATTATTGGCTACCCAAATGTTCAGTTCACAAATGTCACCGTGAGACTTTTGTAATCAAGACAAGTTGTTGGAAGAAAACTAAATATTTGGAGGAGCAAAGAATTTTCAAACGGCCGTGTTAAAGTGCCGACCGTGCTTAGAAATCAAAATGAAAATTTTTTTAAATTCTTGGTAGTAATGACCATGGTTTTAAAAACCGAACCGGACATAGAACCGTTTTTTTTTTGAATTTCCGGTTCAAGTCCGGTTTTTGGCCAGTTTTCCGGTTGTTGACCGGTTTTTTACCACTTTTAGGGTTTTTAACTGGACCGGATTGGCTTCCGATTCCCGGTTGAACCGGTCGGACCGACCGGTCCGGTCCGGTTTTTAAAACAGTGGTAATGACATTAACCAAACCTCAAAAGTTTTTGACCTTTTTCTGTACACTTTACTTTTGAATGTTGTGATCATTAGCGGAGCCCCACCACATAATTTTCACGGCCAAAATACCACTCCCTTTCAAGCCATAGCAAGAATATATAAGTTTTTTCCTAAATTGCATTCCTTTTTTTCCTCAAATTTGTTTAATCTCCTTACTCTTGAAGTTTTAATTGATATCTTCTGTTCAAGGTTAAAAAAAAAAAAAAAAAAAAAAAAAAAAAAAAAAAACTGAATTCTCATGCATTTAATTCTGTTCCAAAAAAAAAAAAAAATACTATCACTTCAATATACTTATACTAAGTTTTTTATTTATTTTTAAAAAAATATCTTATTAAATCTAACTCGTAGTATTGCCGTGAACTAGGATATATATATATATATATATATATATATATATATATTTTTTTTTTTTTGTTATTTATCTTTATTATTATTTAACTATGAAAATTTAAGTAGGCCAAGCTAATATATATATTATAAATGTTTTTTAAAAGAAAAAGACGTTGAGAAACGTCTGTGTGAGCTTATGGGTGAATTAATTACTGCACGTAACTCGAAAGCTTCATCAAAGAATTTCAGCTACCTATTCCTGATGATGCTTGTCCTCTCAAGTTGAAACTTGCACGTTTTGGGCCTACTGATCTTCTTTGTTCTTTACCTATACTTGATATAGATCTCAAATTCAAAATTGCACTCTAGATTCTATAACTTGTCTGGCTATTTTAAAATGCATGTTGTGTTTATTATTGGGTTCTAAGACTTTAGGTTTAAATGTATTAGAACTTCAATTTATAATGTTAGCAAACCATGATCAAAACGTTTAGTCTTGTTTTAGACTTGCTCAAAGTATGTGTTTATTGTAAAGTTGGAATCGAGTGTACTGCAGGATTTACTGTGTAAATCTGCCTGGCTCGATCGATCGAGAATTTGACTTAATCGATTAAAGCTCGTGCAGATTGTTTTTTCTGCAGAATTTTCCAACTCAGTCCAAGCCCGTTTAACGTGTAGGATTTTATGTTTTGCCTTAAGTATAAAAGGGAAACTCTAGCCACATTTTGAGATTGCTTTTTATGCTATATGTGTGAATCTCTTGTGAGATCTAGAGGTGTTTGCCTTCATACACACTTAGGGTTTCCAATCTCAAGATTGATGTCGAGAGCTTGGTGATCAATTAAATTGCTAATTCAAGAGCTTAAAGATATACAAGAGGGAGTGCTTGTGCTTGTTGTGAATCCAAGAGAGAAGTAGTCTGTGGACTCGGAGTTATCACGTAGTCGTGGTAGTAAGTTTCCTACTCGAGGTAGTAATAGGATGTTAGTGGTCTAAGTCGCTATTGTGTAAACTTCAATTTTTTTTATAGTGGATTTGCTTTTTACATTGAGGATAACTAGGTTAAATCCTCTCCAGGTTTTCTACCGGTTTGGTTTTCCTGTGTTATCATATTGTTGCGTTCTTTATTTTCTGTACTTGTCAATGATATGATTTATATGTGTTAACCTAGTTCTGCATAATTTACCTAAGTTAATCACTTGGCTAAATAACTAGGTTAATCTGGTTGTGTTTAAGGGGTCTAAAAATTTACATTTATATATTTCATCTCAGTATGTGATTTCTCCATTGATGATCTTGTCCTCTCAAGTTGAAACTTGTAGGGCCTACTGATCTTCTTTGTTCTTTACAAATTGCATGCCATCGTTGTTCTTGTTCTTCAAATGCATTTCGTTTTTGTTTATAGAGCACATATTTTTCGTGTTGATTGATAGAAGGAGAGCAAGATGGAATTGATGATGTTCACACAATAAAACTAAATTTTACACCATAGGGTATTTTTACGAAATCTTAACCTAATCCAATTCTAATCCAAGTATGATTTTAAAGTTATTTGTCTTGCAAGTAGAGACTTATAAAAGCTTAGGTTTTATGATAAGCTTGGACCTTAATAAATCTAACATTAATGAGCCCTAACAGATCTAACATCCCCTTACAGACTTAATGTGGCAAATTTAATACCAACTTGAATCTAGAGAGAAGCATGATATTCATTAGAAGAGAAATGTTGAAGTTGGAGAACGTCGTGAAGGAGATGATGACAAATGTAGGAGAGAGAGAAAGAGAGAGAGAGAGAAACTTAGTCCTATTAGACCCAATTTTATTTCATCAAAATTATTTCCATTGTAATAGAACAACCTCACAACACACCTCAAAACATCAGACTTTTGTAAATTCAATTGTGTTCTTCCCATTAAGAGCCTTCCTAAAGAAATGCTTGACATAATCTAAATAAAGAACTTGCTTGTATAATGCTTTCTCAACCCCTGCAAGCACTTCTGAGAAAGGACAAATCATGTCATATGGCCTAGGATTAACAAAAATTGGAACTGAAATCCTATTCTTGCTTCCACTGGCAACCACACGATGCTCAATGCTCTTGTATTGACCCTTGCTCATTATTTGCAATGCATCACCAACATTAATCACGAGGGAACCACTTATAGGTGGAACATGAACCCAACTATCGTTGTTTCCTCACACGTAGAGTCCACCAATATCATCCTGAAGGAGGATAGTAAGAGTTGGCACATCTGAGTGATGACCTACCCCCACTGTGAGCTCAGGATTACAACATATGGGATAGTAGTTAAGGTTAATCCCCTTTGAACCCATTAAGAGAGATTCATTTGTCTCATCAATTTCTTTCACATTTAACCTCTTCATTAGTGCCTTTAATAGCCTTTTGATAACCAATTCAGAACTCCTCATGTATTCCAGAACTTGATCCCTAAAAGCAAACAACAATTAGTCCACTGATAAAAGTAATTTAGTTTACCAAATGAAAGCATGGATTAAATTATAAATTGAACCCTTTCAGTTTGGAGTCATTTTGATTTTGTCCAAAAATTTGGAGTGTAAACCCTAATATTATATAAGCCTGTAACCTATATTGCTTGGTTGAATGATGTTTCTAGGGACTAGGTAATTTGTAAGCATTACGGGATGTTGGGTGCTAATTGGCTTGTGTGCGAGTGACTATGTATGTTGGTTGTCGTGTGCCTCTCAAGAAATTGAAGCCAATGGTGGCTTGTCCGAGTTGTGATTTGGGGTGGGTAAGTGAAAAGTTTGGAGGTGAATCAATTAGGTATGAAAAAAAGGGTTTGACTAATTTGAGATGGATTTTTGGTGGTGGTTCATGGTAACTGTGTATTGGCAAAGTCAAGATTTTGTTTGGGGGCCAAATTGTGATAATAATATAGGGAAATGCTAATGAGTGCCCTTAAAGCATTGGTTAACAATCCATTTTAGGAAAGTTTTGACATCATTTTTATGAAAAATGAAAAAAAAAAATGTCAAAACATTAATTGTTTTTTTTTTTTTTCTTTTCCCATAAAATCTTTCTTTAACTGGATTGTTAATCAATGCCCTAATAATATATTAGTCAAAAAAAACCTCCACACACATGCATAAACACAAATACGTATAAATCTTAGTATTTTAATACTAAAGTAGGTCATAATTTATAAATATGTTGTATACAAAATTATCATCTTTTAAACTTGAATGAGTATAAAAAAGTTGCCTAGTTTGATATTAGACATACAGGAATATCAACAAAAGAACTTATTATATCCTTTAAAAATTATGCTCAGTATTAATCTTTCATAGAATAAGATTTTTTATAATTTTCATAGTGAAATTTGTAAAATTTTTATTTTCAATATATTACAAAATTTTCTACCAAAGTTAAAAACAGAAAATGAAGAAAAATAACAATATTTTTTACTAAAAAAGTTTTTTTTTTTTTTTGAAATGATTTAATTAAAACGATACAATTTTTAAATAAATTGAGGTGACATTTACACTCAAATGTGAGTAGAAATAAAATGACTCAAATTAAAGTATGAAAGTTCAATTATGTGTAAAAACACCCTTGAACGTTTAGACCCCCAAATACAAAATAACCAATTCAAGCTTTATGATAAACAACAAGTGTGCGGAAAATGAACATAAGCTATAAACAGAATTGGAAATCAATCTAAGCCAATTATAAATCACATCCACAGCAGAAAATAAAAGGCAAAGATAAAGGGAAGAGAGATGCAAACACAAGGACAACACACGATGTGTTATCGAAGAGGAAACCAAAGCCCTCGGCGTAAAACCTTTCCGCCGCCCTCCAAGCGGTCAATAATCCACTAGAAAATGTAGTTGGGATACATGAACAACAATAGACCCTCCAAGCCTAATCTACCCGATGTACCTAAGCCCTCCAAGCTTCTTGCTCCAACGAGGTTGCGCCGAACCTTTTTCTTTTCTAGCTTACCAGATTCCGCTACTAGACCATAGCATCCGCCATCCTTGGCATCTTCCAATGCTTCCCAAAACTCCAAAAACACTCAACACTCTAAATTGGTGTGGGTAGTGTTTGGATAGAAATCTCCTCTCAATAGGTATGACAATGAGAGAGGGAATGAGAAGAGACTACAAAGGTTTCTCTCTAAGAATGAGTAGCTCTCTCTAATTGGGTGGGTGTTTTGAAGAAACCTCTCTTAGGGTTTTTCTTTCTGAATGGCCACGCATATTTTGTGGGAATGAGGGGTATTTATACTGGTCTGAGAATGGAATGCGAAGAGTCAGTTTTTCCAAAAACAGGGCTGGCTGGCGACTTGACCTCACGACTTAACTGAGTCGCGAGTTCAAGCCGCAAGCTAGTTAAATGGCCAGTCTGGATTTTTGTCCTGTAGTGCTCCAGCTAGCGTGACTGTTCAGCTCCCCTGCATGCTCTGCGCGTGTGCAACTTTTGGCGGCTTGCAAGCCGCGAGCTTCCCGCGAGATCCAGCCGCGAGTCCCTGCTATACTGCACAGTCTTGAGCATTTCTTCACACTCTCTCACACACTACCCTTACATGATTCCCACCTAAATACAGGGTTTCTAAGTGCTGTACTACAAGCAAATATGTCACGGAATAAAGTCAACACATGGTTGATTAAATTCAACCTTACAAAGTATTATATAACTTTAGGGGGTCACAATCCAAACTTTAAAATTTTAAAGAACAAAATCAAAATGATCAGATAGCAATTTATAATTAAACCTAAAATGTAACTATGTAAGTACATGTATCTATGCAGATGTTCATATATGAATATGAGTGTTTTGTTTAGGTATGTATGTATATCTATGCGTCATGTATTTGTTGAGTAAAACTAAATTTAGTTAAGTTAAGCTTTTTTACTTGCACATATGAGGCCACAATGCAGAGGCCTCATCCTCTGACACATAAAAGAGGCTAAGGTAATCTTTCCATTCAAGAGAATTCTCTGCTTCAGGTCTAAAGCTTGTGCCAAACCGCACATTGTTGGAAGGTGAGTTTTCTTTAGAAAACTCCCTCTTCTCCTTAGCTGGCAAATTGAAGAACCTATGTGTTGCATCCTTCACATTCTCCAGCACTTCAATGGACACTCCGTGGTTAATAACCTGAAAGAAAACCCACTTTTCTACTGCATCACAGATTGATTCTAAAACTTTTGGTTCATCCCAGTTTGACATATCAATGATGGGTATAGACTTAAGAGTCATGATGTTGTTCACACTGATCCTTTCTTCTAGGGGTTGGATATATTGCCTAGGTATGGTTTTAAGCCCCATTTCTGAGAGACCCTTTACTCCATTGCCTTTGGTTACAACAAAATCAGTGATACCTGAGGACTCATTGATTGGTGTTGCAACAATTAGAGCCATTAGAATTGTTAGTGTATAGCTTAGACTAGTTTAGCCCAGTATACTGTACTTGTAGTTTACTCATATTACTTGTTCTACACATCAATGTACAGACTATTCAGTCTTTCTCTCACACTTTATATTGTTAACATGGTATCAGAGCCATTCCTCTGACTTTCTGGTTCTTGTGGACATCTGCGACGTTCTTCCGCTGCCCTCACCTTCATCTAGTAGTCACTGCTAGAAGCAAGTCACCGCTGTCACGCTTACAGTCCCTACAACTCTTGGATCTCATCATTCTGCCCATCCAACTGTCAAAGCAAAGGCATAGAGTGACAGAACAGCCAATCCCAAGAAAAACCCAACCAAGAACAGAAACCACCTCACACGCGCCCCCATGCGCCGGCTGAAGTTTCTGCCTCACGAGCACGCGCTCTATGCGCCGTCTGTATTTCTCACGTGCCTCCCGCGCTAGGACACACGACCTCCACGCGCCCCACATGCTTGCTCCGTTTCACGTACTGCCACATCAGCCCCAGGGTAATGTCACACTGCCACGTCAGCACACGTCATCCGTTGACCGTTGACTTGGACCAGACCGTTGACTGTTGACTGTTGACTTTGACCAAGTTAAAGTTTTTCAACAGGACCTAGATTTCAATTTTGGGCTCCATTTCTGCATTTAAGGTCTCTAAATCTCACTTTTTGGTCATTTTCTTCATTATGGCTCAATAAAATGAATGAGATATCATACGTCCTATCACCATTATGTTAGATGGTCCTACTAGCTATCATGCATGGTCTCAGAATATGACTGTCTTTCTCAAGGGTCGTAAACTGTGGAGATATGTGACTGGTTCAATTCCTAAGCCAGTACCAAACCCTAAGTCCAAAGCCACAACTGCTGAAGAGTCTTCCAAGACTACTGTTACAACAGATGATTATGAAGAACGCCTAGAGGAATGGGAGAGTATTCAGAGTAAGATCTTGTCTTGGTTTATCAATACCTCTATTCCTTCATTCATAATCTTCTTTTTCGTCTTGAAACTGCTGAGGCTGCTTGGAAATTTTTGGCTGATTGCTATAATTGTACTAATGATTCAAGCTTTGAGTTCCACATTGAATCAAAGCTTTATCAAATGCACCAAGAGACAGGTCAGTCTATTTCTAATTTTTATTCTCAGACTTCTACTATGTGAGAACAACTCTCTGCTGCAGATCCTCCATTGGTGTGGTCTAAGGACATTGAGCTTTTTGTCAAATATTGGGATTGCCGCAAATTTATGCACTTTATGATGGGTTTACGTGAGGATTTTGAGCCTACTAAAGCTTCTCTGCTTAGCCAGTCTCCTACTCCTTCTCTTGATGCTGTAGTAAAAGAGCTTATTTCTTAGGAGAATTGTTGGCCTACTTATCACATGTCATCATCTGATCATGTATTGGCTACACCCTCTCCACAGCCTCCCATTATTACATTCACTGCTCCTCCACGAATAAATTCCAGGCGTCCCACCTCTCAGTCTTCCAAAGGTACTTACTGCAAGTTTTGTCGTGCCAAAGGCCATGACATCTCTGATTGTCGCAAACTACAGAAATTTGTGCAAGAGTAGAATAAAGCTTCTCTTCCTCAGGCAGCTGCTGTATGTCCTTCGGATCCATTGGTTCCTACAGGTCCATTTTTGGCTTCCTCACTTACTACAGCTGATATTGAGGCAGTTCTTCAACAGGTTTTATCCCACACTTCCACTATCCTTTTTGTCACCTCAGGTAAACAACCTTGGTTTTTTGATACTGCATATTGTAACCATATGACTCTTGATGAATCCCAATTTTCTGATAAGGCATGTTAGTTTTTAGACCCCTTAAAACACAATTGGATTAACCTAGTTAATTAGCCAAGTTGTTACTTAGTCCAAATTCCAAGTCTAGGTTATCACAATCAAACAATCATATCATGCATAGCAGCGAAAAATAAATAAGACAATGATATGATCACTCAGGAAAACCAAACCGGTAAAAAACCTGGGGAGGATTTAACCTAGCTATCCTCAAGGTAAAAAGCAAATCCACTAGAAAGAATCGAAGTTCATACAATAAGACTTACAAGCCCCCACGCTCGACTTCTTATTGCTACCAACCAGTAGAACTTACTGACACAACCACGTGCAAGCTCCGAATCCACGGACTCCTTCTTTCTTTGGCCTTTGCAAAACACAAACACCCCCATTTGTGACTTTGAGATCCCACTCAAAGGTTTAGCAACACAAACTCTCCTGTTTGTGACTCCAAGACCACCCTTGAAAGTTTAGATCATCAGCACCTTTGATGACAAGAGAAGGCAACAACTTCTACAATACCGGATCTTGAGATTCTTCAAGGAATAACACCGGTAGAAGACATAAGAGAGCTTTCTAGGAACTAAACCCTAAATACAAAAGAGGCACACTCTTTTCTCTCTGAAAAGGCTTACAAAAACGTGCTTAGGGTTTCCTTTATATACTGGGAGAAGTAGATTAGAAACCCTAATCCTTAATGGGCTTGAATTGCTGTTTGGGCTTAATTAAAATTCTGCAGATACGACTTTCGATCGGTCGAGCCTGTCTTTCGATCGATCGAACCAGACAGATTATGAAATCTTCTTCCTGCAGCTTGTATGTTCTTGAATATTGACTTGAATCACCTTGAGTATTGTCTAATAAAACCTATAGACTCTAAGATCTATATCTAGACAAGTTTGTGTTCACGATTTGCCAATTGTTCTAAACATTTAGAACCTAACAAACTCCCCCTTTGGCAATTCGTGACAAAACTTTCATACAAAATGAAATGCTCAAATACAAGAACAACCTAATACAATAAAATGCCCAATTACATCACAAATCCCAATCTAAGACTCCTAACCTAGAAGTTGCAAGAAGAGGTAGAAGGTCTTGATCAGAATGCACCTGTCTTTCCTGAAACACTCAACAAACACATCATCGCATGTGTGGAAAGAAAGACATATAAACAATAATATGAAATAGAATTAAAAACAAAAGTAAATTCTAACTCTCCCCCTAAGTTAGATATATCAAAAAGTTTTTATATTTTGCCCCTAAACAAAACAAACAGGTCATCTATGTCTCCCCCTTTTTGTCACGTATTGACAAAGACTACCTAATCAGAAGATAGACAGAAAATATACGCAATAGAGTAAGAGAAAATAGAGACAACTCCCCCTATGAAGAGCAACAACTCCCCCTAAGAACCACAAAGGTTAAAAAAAATTTCTCCCCTTATAAAAATAGGAAAAACAAAACAAGTTTTGGGAAAAACAGTTTCGGGGAAAAATAAAGGGGGTGGGGATAAATAAAAAAACACAAACCAAGTTTTTAAAAAAACCTAAGTTGAGGATACACATGAAGAAAAAATATTCTCTCTTTCAATAAAATGCAAACATGGCACTATGTGACCCATAAATAGTTGCATGAGTAGAGAAAATATTTGCACATTGATTATCCATCATATCTCTTAAGAAAAATATTTTCTACAGTTCACACATAAAAATAGCATATACTAGAAAGTATATAATTCAAAAATTAATCAATCAATTTTTAAATCAAGTTGAGTATCCAATTTAGCAAAGTGTATGCATGTTATGTGTGAAAACAGTGAGAGGTATGACCGCAAAACTGCAAGATGGATACAGAAAACAATGCAATGCATGTGAATCCTAAACATAAATGATGCATGGAAAAATCAAATTTTTGAAAAAAACAGAGCAATTTAATGCAAAAACACCTCAAAGTACAATATTTCATGAATGAAATGCATGAGTATGAGACGAAAAGTTTTTCAAAAACACTTGAATTCAAACCAGATCTTCCAAAATCAAGATTTTCAATCAATTTGTCCTTAAAGCGCAAACATTAAACACATTTTGCATTAAAATCAAGGAACTTTTAATCTTGGATAGCCACAACAAAATCACACGCAATATAATGTACCAAGTTTAGCAAAGAGTAACTTGTGTAGTGTGTGCAACTAGTAAAAGCTTGAGATACATGTGAGGTGATATGTGAATAGCAATCAATCACAAAGTCTACAAAATTCATCACATATAATTTAAAAGAGACTATCACCTAAAGAGTTACATCATATAACTCCCACATCTCCTAGAAAACAAGCTTGCAATCATGTAAGTTTCTTGATTTTATGTCTCATAATATACACACCAATTTTAATTATGTGATTTGGCATCAAGCCTAATAGTACACACCAATTTTAAGTATTAAGCAATTAAACCGAGGCTACACCTTATGTTCTTTTTGTGCATGTGCTACACTTTCTCGAGCATAGAATCTTATAATATGCACTAAGGTGTTCATGATTGGCTAGTGAACAGTGATGAGATGGTTATTTATGCCTTTCTCTAAAGGATCAAGTCCGACAGTCAAATAACATGTGACTTTAAGATTAAGACAAAGTGATAAACACCATAAACATCTTTCCCACACAACATGCACTACAAAGCTTCAACTAGTAAAGTGCAATAAATAAGCTCATCAAAGCTAAACAAGGTACATAAACTTGTTATGTAAAGATAATATGGTCAATCCTTGATTATAAATCCAAGATGTGAAATACAAAATACAAAAATCTTTTTGGTTTTAAAACTATATGACCAAAAACAAAAAAAAAGCACATATTATGCTAAATGAACAATGCAAATGCAATGCATGACAGTGCTTAACTAAGCTATAAAGGGTACACAAACAAGAAATATCAATTTCTTAATTAACCCATGAGTACATGTATAAACTAGTACATACTCACACAAAATTAGAAATAGCTTAGCACTTATAGAACACATACTATTCAAGTTTCTCCACAATGTCAAGCATGTTCTAAATCAAGAGAGAGATATCATAATTTATGTAATCCTCAAGAAAAATAAAACAAGACTCAAAATAAAATATTTTTGTCTTTTTGAAATTTTTCAATGTTTTTGGATTTTTTTTTATAAAAAAACAACCTAAAAAACAAAACAACCAAAAACAGAATGAAGACATGTCTACAAACAATTGAAAGAATTAAATCAGGGACAAGTCAGCAACACTCACCTTAGAGAATCTTTTCTCACCCATATAGCACGAGTCTTCGACTTTGTAGGTGAAAATCCGTGAGAAGCAGAGTGTATTTGAGGAATTACACCAATTTTCTGAGAAAGACTAAAATCCTGCAAATTCCTTTCACAAGCCAACAAGCTTAAATTTTTCAGAATAATATGAAACAATTTATATGGACTTATGGCAAGAGAAATATCATCACAAATCCCAGATTGAAACACAGAATGCTTAAATTTCAATTTATGACAATTAGGACGAATGTGACCATGGATACCACAAAAGTAACAAACAGGAACAAATTTAGGAACATCAGTATTCCTAACAACAAATCTAGTCTCAGATTTTGGTTTTTGCCTCAACAATGAACAATTTGGTCTAATATGACCAACAACACCACAAAGGTGATAGGTAGGCACAAAAACAGATTTATTGTGCTCTCTAACAGTAGGTTTAGACATAAGTTTAGAAACTTCAACGTCTACATCAGAACTTTTACCTTTGTCTAACCTAGCAAAATAAGCCTTTTCTTTATTATTCCTCTTGAAAGGAGGGATATAAATTTTCTCAGTTTTAGGCTTAAGAGAAACAGAAACAGAAACACTTCTGTTATCAACAGCAGGCTTGGTATTAGTCAAATTTTCAATTTTAGCTTTAGATTCAACTAACTCTTGTTCCAAGCTTTTCATCTTCTCATCTTGAGAGGAAATTTGATTTCTCAAAAATTCATTCTTTTTATTAGATTCATCTAATCTAACAACCAATTCCTCTTTTTCAAGATTAGCCAATTTTAACTCTTCCTTGAATTTCTTAGCAATTTTCATAGATTTCAATAATTCCTTACGAAGAGTTTCACAAGCATCAATAAAATCAACAAAAGCATGAGCAGAAACATGATCAGAAAGACACTTCAAATTATCCATGACAACAGGGGTCAAGGATCAGCACTTAGATCAAAAGATCTAAAACAAAAGAGCAACCTGCTCTGATACTACTTGTTAGTTTTTAGACCCCTTAAAACACAATTGGATTAACCTAGTTAATTAGCCAAGTTGTTATTTAGTCCAAATTCCAAGTCTAGGTTATCACAATCAAACAATCATATCATGCATAGCAGCGAAAAATAAATAAGACAATGATATGATCACTCAGGAAAACCAAACCGGTAAAAAACCTGGAGAGGATTTAACCTAGCTATCCTCAAGGTAAAAAGCAAATCCACTAGAAAGAATTGAAGTTCATACAATAAGACTTACAAGCCCCCACGCTCGACTTCTTATTGCTACCAACCAATAGAACTTACTGACACGACCACGTGCAAGCTCCGAATTCACGGACTCCTTCTTTCTTTGGCCTTTGCAAAACACAAACACCTCCATTTGTGACTTTGAGATCCCACTCAAAGGTTTAGCAACACAAACTCTCTTGTTTGTGACTCCAAGACCACCCTTGAAGGTTTAGATCATCAGCACCTTTGATGACAAGAGAAGGCAGCAACTTCTACAATACCAGATCTTGAGATTTTTCAAGGAATAACACCGGTAGAAGACATAAGAGAGCTCTTTAGGAACTAAACCCTAAATACAAAAGAGGCACACTCTTTTCTCTCTAAAAAGACTTACAAAAACGTGCTTAGGGTTTCCTTTATATACTAGGAGAAGTAGATTAGAAACCCTAATCCTTAATGGGCTTGAACTGCTGTTTGGGCTTAATTAAAATTCTGCGAATACGACTTTCGATCAGTCGAGCCTGTCTTTCGATCGATTGAACCAGACAGATTATGAAATCTTCTTCCTACAGCTTGTATGTTCTTGAATCTTGACTTGAATCACCTTGAGCATTGTCTAATAAAACCTATAGACTCTAAGATCTATATCTAGACAAGTTTGTGTTCACGATTTGTCAATTGTTCTAAACATTTAGAACCTAACAAGGCACCCTTAGAACATCCAATCACCATTTACACTGCTGATGGAACTCCTATGCCTATTAGTCATAAAGGAATAATCTCTTCTCCTTGTTTATCCCTTAGTGACACTTTTCATATTCCAAAGTTATCCCTCAATTTGCTTTCTGTCGGTCAACTTTGTGAATTAGGCGTAGATCTTCTATTTACTAATCATGGTGTGGATGTGCAGGATCCCCGGACAGGTCAAGTGCTTGGGACAGGCCGTAAGGTTGGTCGCATGTTTGAGATTCATGACTTGAAGATTCCTTCACAAGTTGTTTTTGCAGCTGCTACCACTGCCACCTCCTCACCTGATCTATGGCATGCTCGTCTTGGTCATCGATCCTTATCTCGTCTTCAGTTGTTAGCTTCTCAAGGTCAATTAGGTTCAGTTCAGTTTCAAAATTTTGATTGTACTTCTTGTCATTGGCAAACAAACAAAATTGCCCTTTAATAAAAGTGACTTCTTTTCTTCTGCCCCTTTTGATCTTATACATTCTGATATTTAGGGTCCTGCACCTATTCCCACTGAAGGGGGATCTAAATATTTTGTCATATTTGTGGATGATTTTTCTCGATATACTTGAATTTATCTACTTCACCATAGGTCTAAACTTGTGTCTATTTACCAAACATTTCATAAAATGATTGAAACACAGTTCAATCGCACCGTTAAAGTCTTTCGATCAGATAATGCTCAAAAATATAATGATAAATCTTTCCTATCCTTTTTAGACAGTCATGGTACCCTTCCTTAGCGGTCTTGTCCTTACACCTCTCAACAAAATGGTCGTGCAGAGCGAAAACATCGTCACATTCTTGATGTTGTCCGCACCCTTCTCATTTCTGCCTCTCTTCCTAAGCTCTTTTAGGGTGAGGCTGCACTCACCACTGTGTACACCATTAATTGTATTCCTTCACCAACTAAATACAACAAATCACCATTTGAGCTTTTTTATGGTCAAACTCCTGACTATTTCTCTCTTCGGGTTTTTGGTTGTGCTTGCTTTGTCTCTCTTCCTCCTCATGAACGAACAAAGCTCCAGCCTCGTACTCGTCTCTGTTGTTTCCTTGGTTATGGTGTATCTCAAAAGGGGTTTCACTGCTATGATCCCATTTCTCATCGTCTTCATGTCTCCCGTCATGTTGAGTTTTGGGAACATCGTCCTTTCACGAGTCTTCAGCAGTTTTTTGCATCCTCTTCCTCAAAGTCTCCCATTTTTACTGATCTTTTCCTTCCTCTCTATCCTGAACTTGTGGAGGATTCTTTAACATCGGCTGCCTCTCCAGACGACTCATCTCCGGTTCTGTCTCCGGTTCTGTCCCCTGTCTTGGATCCTGTGGCACCACCCTCTTCTGAGTCTCTTGTTGGTCCTGAACTTCGTCGTTCCACTCAGGTAAGCATTCCTCCCCCTTATCTCACTGATTATCACTACTCTTTTGCTCTTGCCACCCTTTATGAACCTCACACCTATTGTGAGGCTCATACTAACCCTCTTTGGCAGCAAGCTATGAACGAAGAACTAGATGCCCTTCATAAGAATCACACTTGGGATATGGTTGATTTGCCTCCTGGTCAGTCTGTAGTAGGTTGTAGGTGGGTTTACAAGATCAAGACCAATGCTGATGGATCTGTTGAATGATACAAGGCTCGCCTAGTTGCCAAGGGCTTTACCCAGGAGTATGGTATTGACTATGAAGAAACATTTACTCCTGTTGCTCGCCTTACATCTGTCAAATGTCTCATTGCTGTGGCTGCTGTTCGTCGTTGGCCTCTTTATCAAATGGATGTGAAGAATGCTTTCCTCAATAGAGACCTTCATGAAGAAGTGTACATACAACCACCCCCTGGTTATCCACACTCAGGCAGTCAAGTTTGCCGCCTTCGTCGTGCTCTTTATGGTCTCAAGCAGACTCCTCAAGCTTGGTTTGAAAAGTTTAGCTCAGTTGTTGCTCAACAGGGTTTCACTTCGAGTCCTCATGACACTGTTCTCTTTGTCCGAAGATCCTCTGCTGGTATCACTCTTATTCTTCTTTATGTTGATGACATGATTATTACTGGAGATGATTCTGCAGGTATCCGCTCTCTTCAGCACTTCCTTAGTCAGCATTTTGAGATGAAAGATCTGGGCACTCTTAGTTATTTTCTTGGGCTTGAGGTTACCTCATCCTCTAATGGATACTATCTTTCCTAGTCTAAATATGTTTTTGATCTTCTCTCCAAAGCCGGTATCACCGACAATAAGACTGTTTCCACTCCTTTAGAATACAATGCAAAGCTCACACCCTTGGATGGTGAACCTATATCTGATGCTACTCACTATTGTCAGTTGGTTGGCAGTTTAATCTATCTCACTGTTACTCATCCAGATATTTCACATGTCGTGGGTATGGTTAGTAAGTTCATGGATGCCCCTCGTTCTGTCCACTATGCTGCTGTTCTTCGGATTCTCTGATATGTCAAAGGCACAATTTATCATGGTCTGCATTACTCCTCTTGATCTTCTCTCGAACTTCATGCTTATTCAGATGCTGATTGGGCAGGTGATCCAACTGATTAATGCTCTATCACAAGTTTCTGTTTCCTGTTAGTTACTTCTCTTGTCTCGTGGCATGGTAAGAAGCAGGATGTGGTTTCTCGTTCAAGTACTGAGGCTGAGTATCGTGCCCTTGCCGACACCACTTACGAGCTTGTCTAGCTTTGCTAGCTCTTGGCTAACATGGATGCTCCACAGCCCACTGCCACTCCTCTTTATTGTGACAATTGTAGTGCTATCTACATTGTTCATAATGATGTCTTCCATGAACGCACCAAACACATTGAGATCGACTGCCACATCACTCGCTAGCATCTCAAGAAAGGAAATCTCAAGTTGTTCTCCATCTCCTCTGCTGACCAGCCTGTTGATATCTTCACCAAGACTCACCCGCCTGGTCATCTTCGAGATCTTATATCCAAACTCCAGTTGGCTTCCTCCTTGCCACCTCGAGTTTGAGGGGGGATGTTAGTGTATAGCTTAGACTAGTTTAGCCCATTGGGCTTAGTCCAATATACTGTACTTGTAGTTTACTTCTATTACTTGTTCTACACATCAATATATAGACTATTCAATCTTTCTCTCACACCTTATATTGTTAACAAGAATAAAAGAAAGCTTAGTATTTGGAAAATGGCTTGAAATTAGAAGATATCGAAGATTTTTGGTGGTGCAATTTGCATGACCTTTGTAACTATTTATATAGCATTTTAAATTATTATAATATTTTTTCTAAATTCTTTGTGCAATTTGCATGACCTTTATGTTTTCAATAGATGCATTATAATTCAAATACCCGCTCTCTAACTATCGAACTATAAAAAATAAAGGTGTCTCTTACTTTTTCTTTTTCTTTTTCATTTTCTCAAATACATAGGAAATAAACGTGCCGACTAGTTAAATATTTAGGGGCAGAGAAACCTATAGTCTAATCCATGACAAAAAACAAATCATTTTAAATATATAGTTAGCGAGTGACTCTCTAGCTAAGAGCATTCACAATGGTGGAGCTAAAAATTTAGCTATTTGACACCTACAAAAGTCACTTTATTTATTTTACCTCTTCACACTCAACATCAATGGATCTATATTTTTAGCTATTTGATTAAAATAATACAAATAACTCATTAGAATAATAATAAAAACATCCACCACAAATTTTGATAGGCCAAAAATGTATTGACCTCTTATGATAAATTAATTGATTAATTAGCCAAGTTTATTAATTAATCAAATTAACATGCAATGTACGTGGTAGCACAAACAAATCACCAATTAAACTAAGTATGCAGTGGAAATTAAATTGACATGGTGATTTGTTTATGAATGGAGAAAACCTATACGGCAAAAACTCCACCGGGTGATTTTAAGGTCACCACTCTCGAGAATCCACTATTATCATAACAAGCGGTTACAAGTAAAGGAATCCCAGTACCTTATACCAACCTACAGTTGAACCCTTACCCCAATATCTAATTGGACTTGTTTTGTAATGACAATCTCTCCTTTTAATACGCGGCTTCCAATACGTGACTAACTAATTGCGTGAATCCTAGTACGCGATTTCAATCACCAACTAAAGAAGGTTATTGGCTGCAAAGTTCTTCAGTTCATCACACGATGAATATCGAGAAGTTCCTTGGTTACAAAACCCTACAGTGCACAAACGCAACAACTACTTCACAAGAAATATGAACTAGGGTAAATTCTGTTTCTGGTCACAATTTGCTTGAACAAACTTTGCTCAACACTTGTGCAACTTGTATCTCCTTTGACGGCCCTTAAAATAATCATTTTATATGTCTAAGATTGTGAACAAAGAAAGCCCAGACATACAATTACGGATTGGATGAAAAACAGTCTTGAAAAACTGAGTTTCATAAACCTTGACAGATACCCTATTGTCAAGCTGCTGTCGAGCCACGGGCTAGAACAGCTCTTCAAGGCTTGATAGATGCTAGCTGTCGAGTTTTAATGAACATCACTTTTCACACTTGAATTTTGGACAGACTTGCATGGCTTTAACACTTGAACTTGAAATAAGATTTCTTGAAGCATCAAACATATCCTAGATCTACCCAATTACAAGTAAAGTGCATTTTGTCAAAGAATTAACCAATTACATAAAATAGTGACATATGTTCCTAACAAGTAAATCACATATGTCCTAACAATTTCCCTCTTTGGCAATCCGTGACAAAACCACAACTAACAAATAAGATATGAGAAGTCATAAATCATTCAACTCATATTCACTTGTTGAATACAATAAATCTATCCTAACACAAAATCTTGAAAAACTTTGCAAGAAGAGAGTCTATGGCAATAAAGACTTTGACAATCTGTATTTTTGAAACATTTTAAACAAAACTCATCACGGCATCTTAGTGTGAAACAGAAATAATAGATTGCATACATAATATAAGAAACATGTGTATAAAGAAAGAAAAGAAACAACACATGGAGAGATAGGTGAAAAGAAAAACATACATCACTATATAAGGAATATAAGAGCAATGTATGTCAATAATGATCAAAAGACCTATGTACAAGAATAATGTATCTCAAATAGAAAGAAAAGAAAAAAAAATACATCAAGTCCTCACTACATCCCTCAATGCACACTCTCCCCCTGACAAAAATCTCCTATACTAACTCTCCCCCTAACTATGACTACTCTCATAATCCAAAACTACTCCCCTTTTTCTCATGAGTGACAAAGGGTAAGAGTGTCAAATAGACATCTCGTCAGTATCGGAAGTGCTAGCATCTCCATTCTCATCATCATCATCGTCGTCAGAGTTGGAGTCGTCCTTGGATGTCTCAGATGCCTCGGGAGGAGGAGAGGGAGACTCCACAAAGCCACCAAAGTGAGCTTGCCGTCTAGCAATATGGCCAACACGGGTGTTCACTTGATACAACTCAGTAGAGAGTGTATCAAAGTAAGCATCCATATGCTAAAGCTACTCCATGATCGCATCTAGAGTCGCACCTCCCGCTGAAGTAGAGGGAGCGGAGGTGAATGAAGCTGAATGAGTGGGAGGAGCTGCCGTACTGGACTGCCTTGAACAAAACTGTGCCTCGCTCCATTTAACAGTAGTGGCATCAATGGAACACATAACGTGAAAGTGGTCGGAAACGGGAAAGGGAACAGAAAAATGGCGTAAGATCCTCGTGATAGCCGAAGGAAATATGAGCTTATCACGGGACGCTGAATCCTTATAGACATTTATAATAGAAAGAATGAAATGAGAGGAAAAATCTATAGTAAGATGCTCTAACAAAGAAAGCAAAAATCGAGCACGAGGCTTAGTAATAAAGTTATAATGAGAAAGAGGATGAAGAACAAAAGTCATAACCATGTTCATGAATCTAGGACCTTTAGCAAAGGTTGAACATGGAGTAAACTAACAATCGCCCCAATCAGTGGGATGCTCACAAAAAGCAGAAATAAGCTTGTCTTTTGACACAATCCTTAGATGCTAACAACCAGGGTAGTCAGGATGCTCTACCCTCTGGACATAGAGCACATCGGATACAATATCCAGTCTAATAACTATGCATATACCTCGAACGCGAGTAACAAAAAGAGGTACTGAAAGATCAAATCCATGCATGTTGGAGTAAAACTCCTGGATTAGCATGGATGGACAGGTGACCAGGACGTCACACAGTGACTCCCAACCCTGACTGTGAATGACAGTGGGTAGGTCGGTGTCAAAGAAGTCTAACAAAATGACTTGGCATTCTGAATGAATGCCTTGTCTAGAGAAGTTCTTCGAGAAGTCCTTTCGGGCATCCTCATCACGGAACCGAACGGAAGAAGGAGTAGGATCAGACGAAGTGGGTGCCCCAGAATGAAGAGGGTTTCGAGACGGAGTAGACTTATGTTTTAGTGCCGTGACATACTAACGTAAACTAGAGAGAGAGGGGTGGGGGGGGGGGGGAGAAAGAAACACTCAAAAATGTTCCAAAACAATTCAAATATATATATATATATATAAAAAAAAAAAAAGCGTAAAGGACGTATGCATGAAAATGCATGAGCAAGTGACATGCAAAGAAAAATCACATCATGGGCTTAGCCCAATCTAATCCTACCAGCACACAATCAGATAACATATATAACACACATCTAAGTGCATGAAAATATAGTTATAATGCTCATGAGATACAATGTATGAAGTTTTTAAGATCAAATCTTCAAAACCCATCCCAAAAATTTTGCAAAAACCTCTTTGATTTTGAAAAACCCCAAAATTTTCAAAAATCCCAAAAACTTAGGTTAAAAAAAATGAAATGCATGAATATGAAGGATTTAGGACCCTTACCAAGTGAGGAATAACTTGATCTAGGCCGAAAACACCTTGAGGAAGAGGTTTGGAGTGAGTGAGAGAGGTTTGGGAGGTGAAAGGACACGGATAGATCGAGAGAGATCAAGGAAAAAGAAGACCGGATTATGCTGACCCTATATATAGGTGTTCAGTAACTCTTAATGGATAGCAGGTGTCGAGAGGTGTCAAGGATTAATAGGCTTCGACATATCCAGCTATCGAGCAGGTGTCCAAAGGTGTCCACAGCAAAACAAGCTCGATGGATCGAGGTAGCTGTCGAGGAGCTATCGAGGGGACAGAAACTTTCTCGATCGATCCACCTAACTATTGAGAGTGTTCGAGATTGCGATAAAAAGCAACTGTAGAGCTCGATAGATAAGCCAGGTATCGAGAGGTGTCGAGGAGCTGTCGAGGTTGCTTTAAAACAGCTTTTCAAGAAGAGAAAAACATAAATATGAATGCAATCAAACATGCAACTCAACCAAGGATCCAAACAATATTTTGACCTCTCAAGATCATCTCTTAACAATAAAAAGTTAAGCGCATAGATCCCACAAGCACACACACTAAACAAGTTTAACCAATTTTATATTTCAAAAACAAGTCAAGACAATTTAGTGATCATACATTAACACATGTAAACTTTGTGATGGCAAAATCACATTATATCTGCACATATATCAAAAGTAGCAAAGAATATTGCATGTTGTGTGTAAAAAATATCGCAAGATTGCATAAGTGTATACATATTATGACAATTTGAGATATAAGAAAATCACTTTAACTCACACACAGTCATAACTGTTTGATGGGGACTATCACCTTCGAGGTACATCCTATAACTCTCACATCTCCCTAGAATATACGCTTGCAATCATATATAAAGCATTTTGATCTTTTTGTTTTTTATTTTTCTTTGTATATTTTTCTTTTTAAGCAAATCATGCATTGGCATATAAGAGAAAGAAAAGAAATACACAATGATGTTAAGAATTTAACATTCCAATTTTGCTATGCCGTAGCATACAAATGTCATTGACATTGCACTTTTGCTATGCCAAAGCATACAGATGTCTTTTCATGATTGGCGAGCAACAGTGGTGAAATGGTTATTTATGCCTTTCTCTTAGGATTTTCTAGTTCTTCCCAATAAAAAAAGTGATACGAGTGTTAAGTACAAGAAATTACTTAACCTTACTCATCATAAACACGAGCCACAAATCTCACTTGCTTAGTTATGCATAGAGATACTCATCTAAGCTACAAAAGATACAAAGTTTAGAAAATTTTGTTTTAATGGCCATCCAAGGTACACAAGTACCAATGTACACATACACACTATTTTTGTATTTTTCAATTATTTTATTTTATTTTTTTGAAAAAAAAAAAAAAAAAAAAAAAAAAAAAAAAAAAAACCAAAACTGAAAAGAAAACAACCAAAAACAAATTAAACAAAACAATACATAAAACTAGACTGACTCAAAACAATAAAACAAAACACACAAGTAATGCAAACAAAAATAATAAGAGGAGAGAGAAAAAGTGACAGAATCACTTGGAGCCCTTTTCCTTCTACACCTTGGAAGAACCTTTCCGTCTAGGAAATCCTTGATCCGGCGGTGAGAGGGAAGAGTTAAAACCGTTCAAGTTCAAAAAGAACATGAGGGTTTTGAGAAGATCTCCAAGAGGAGCAAAAGAGGATGGAAACTGATTCTGGTTTCCCGATGCGATCATGTCGTTACTCTGTTGAGTGGCTAGCCACTTATAGCAATTAGGTCGAGTATGATCGGCTGCTCCACAGTGATGACAGAGATGCTGCTTCTTCTGTTTAGGCTTTTGAGAGTTAGACTTCTTAACCCTAGGGTTTTTAGTCTCATTCTTAGCAAGTTTAGAGGGTGCTCTTAAGATAGACTTACCCTTATCTATGTTCTCATTAGCTAATTCATTTTTAACTTCATTGTTCTCTGTCTCAACATTATTAGCAGGAGAAACAAAAATAGTAGTACTAGTAAAAGCAATACTAGGAAAAGAGAAATCATACCCTAAACCTGTTCAATCAGAAGCAGATTTCTAAAGACTGGACATCTCATCAAGCTTTGCACTTGAAGTCCTCTCCAATTGAGCTCTGACTTGAAACAGCTCTGTTTCAAGTTTCTTGGTCTTCTCGGCCAAGAAATTATTCTCAAATCTCAGTACTCCAATAATCTGATTGGCTTCATCAAACTTTGTGGAAAGCTCTTCTCGTTCCAACTTTACATCACAAGCTTCTTGGTGGTCAACCTATACGTCTTCTCATGCTTCTTTGAGACCTTGTATAACTTTGCATAGGCTGTGTGGATGTCATCTTGTTCATCCATCTTCTCAAATTTGGACTCCACCAATTCCTCTTCTTCGTCTGCATCTTCAACAATCCCTTCAGTAGGATTAAAAGTGGCAGTGAAGGCATTTAGGATTCTGTCATCCTCATTGTTGGAATCCTCAGGCTCGATGTCACTCAAAGTAGCAGCAAGTGCCTTGCTCTTCCCAATGGTCTTGAGATATGTAGGGCACTCTTGTTTCATGTGACCGAAGCCTTAACACCCAAAGCACTTTGGTCCTTAGGGAACAATATACTGACCGCCATCTCTAGCATTCTTCTTCCCTTTGTCTTGGCCTTTAAACTGAGAGGAACTAAATTGCTTATGGTCCTTGTCGAAGCCCTTCCCATTGGCATTCTTCATGAACTTCTTGAATTGCCTTGTAATATATAACTTCATCTTAGAATCTTCATTGTCTGAAGACTCATCAGTATCACTGCTCTTAGCCTTCAATTCCATTCTCTTGCCCTTACTCAACTTGCCAATTCTTGTTAAGCCTAACTCATAGGTCTGCAGATTACCAACCAGCTCTATCAAAGGAATCTTGTCGATGTCCTTTGATTTCTCGATCGTGGTGATCTTGGCATGGAATCTCTCGGGTAGAGATTTGAGCACATTTCTCACAATCTTGGGTTCAGGAATGGTTTCCCAAGATTGAAAGCTGAGTTCACTATGTCTTTGAGCTTGGCATAGAACTCATCGAACGACTCATCCTCCTCCATCTTAATCTCTTCGAAACTTGTAGTGAGCCTCTGAAGCTTCGAATCCTTGACAGCCTTAGTTCCTTCATAGGTTGTCTGGAGGATGGTCCATGCTTCCTTTGCAATTTCAATGGAGGATATCTTCTTCAATTCCTCATTAGTGATTGCACTGAACAAGGTATTTAATGCCTTGCTGTTGAAGTTTGCCGCCTTGATCTTGGCATCATCCCAATCGGCCAGTGCTCCCTTTGGCTTGGTCCAGCCTATCTCCACAGCTTGCCACACTTTCTCATCTAAAAACTGCAAGAAAGCTCTCATGTGTACTTTTCAGTATGCATAGTTAGTGCCATCAAATAAATGAGGTATAATGAGAGATTGTCCTCTATCCATGACAAATAGGGGTTAATGGATCACACAGCAAAGATTAACCCTAATCAAAGTGTGTCTACTCTGATACCACTTGATAGGCCAAAAACGTATTGACCACTTATGATAAATTAATTGATTAATTAGCCAAGTTTATTAATTAATCAAATTAACATGCAATGTACGTGGTAGCACAAACAATCACCAATTAAACTAAGTATGCAGCGGAAATTAAATTGACACGGTGATTTGTTTACGAATAGGGAAAACCTACACGGTAAAAACCCCTCCAAGTGATTTTAAGGTCACAACTCCCGAGAATCCACTGTTATCACAACAAGCGATTACAAGTAAAGGAATCCCAGTACCTTATACCAAGTAAAGGAATCCTAGTACCTTATACCAACCTACAGTTGAACCCTTATACCAACCTACAGTTGAACCCTTACCCCAATACCCAATTGGACTCGTTCTGTAGTGATAATCTCTCCTTTTAATGCACGACTGCCAGTATATGACTAACTAATTGCGCGGATCCCAGTACGTGACTTCAATCACCAACTAGAGAAGGTTGTTGGTTACAAAGTTCTTCAGTTCATCACACAATGAAGATCGAAAAGCTCCTTGTTTACAAAACCCTACGGTGCACAAACACAGTAGCTTCTTCACAAGAAAGATGAACTAGGGAAAATTCTGTTTCCGGTCATCATTTGCTTGAACAAACTTTGCTCAATACTTGTGCAACTTGTGTCTCCTTTTGACAGCCCTTAAAATAATCATTTTATATGTCTAAGGTTGTGAGAAAAGAAAACCCAATTATACAATTACAGATTGGATGAAAAACAGTTCTGAAAAACTAGGTTTCATAAACCTCAACAGATACCCTATCTGTCGAGTTGCTGTTAAGCCACGGGCTAGAATAGCTCTTCAAGGCTCGATAGATGCTAGCTGTCAATCTTTAATGAATAGCAATTTTCACACTTGAATTTTGGATAGACTTGCATGGTTTTAACACTTGAACTTGAAACAAGGTTTCTTGAAGCATCAAATACATCATAGATCTACCCAATTACAAGTAAAGTACGTTTTGTCAAAGGATTAGCCAATTACATAAAATAGTGGCATATGTTCCTAACAAGTGAATTACATATGTCTTAACAAACTTCAGTAACCAACCACAACCACCTCCACTATCAGCCACAACCACACCCACAACTAACACCACCAATCCACAGCAAGAAAAAAAAAAGAAAAAAAAAAAAGCAACCAAGCAACTCGAAATGGGTCATGCGGCATGAGCCAAATGGTTCTACGGTGTGGTTAAACAACGCGGGTCAACTTCGGACTTGGGGCTTGGGTCGGCTTGGGACTTGGGCGGTGTGGGTCGACGGCGTGGGAGAGATGGGTCTGCGGCGTGGGTCGACGGAGTGGGTCAACAACATGATTTGGTGACGTTAAGCTTCGGGTGGGCCGACGACGATGAGACAGAGAGGTGAGAGTTGAGAGTTGAGACAGAGGTGAGAGATGAAGATAGATGGGTTGAGATAAAATAAATAAATAAACAAATAATATTTTAAACGGAGGTAGAATAATTTTTTTTTTTTTTTAGCTACAGTACATGGCCATATATAGTTGTGCATTGTAACAATGTAGGTAAAAAATTTACTTATACCACCACTATTGTAGATACTCTAAGACAGTACACCACTAATGACTAATCTTTCCCCGCTTTTTTTGCTATCTGTAGTGATATTGCAAGATATTGTAAGGAGACTTTTTTTGGGTGCTGTGATCACATGTAGTATGAGTTTATATTAATTTATAGCTTGAAATCAACTTTTAGGCATAAATTTGAGAAGATATTGTAATGAATTAGTTGAAGTAGACCTATTTGGACTTGATCTGTGATTTTTTTTTCCCCTACAAGAAGAGATTTGAAAAGTTTAGGTGTAATATTTAAAATTATTTGGTGACTTTCTTAATTCATATGAGATTTGGTTGTTTTCTCATGATCCTACCATTAATCCAAACCTTATAGACGGTGTGGAAAACAAGGTTTTTAAAATTAAGATCCGGTGGAGAGGCTTCACGGAATTAGATCTAAGGTTATAAAATTTTACTTGCATTGAACAAAATGCACCCAAAAAAAAACATTAGCTGTAACTTTTTATGTTAAATAATGCTTAGAATTATTAAATTATCAATAAAAACAAAGTTTTCCTTCCATAGAGTGACTTTTTTGGTCCTAATAATCATCATTACATCTATGCTATCGAAAGACTTTTACTTTTCCCACTTCAAAGATTTCAAAGCCCAAAATAGCCTTAAGTCCATAGCTTGGTGGTCGGTACAATTAAAATCTTATACAAAACAGTTAGTCAAAAAAGACTCAAAAAAGAAAAGAAAAGACTTTTAGAATGTATTTAAATACCACTTATTTTGTTGGAAATTGAAAACAATAAAATTAAAATAAAAAAATTTACTGTTCACATCGGGTTAAAAAAGAGGTGCTGGTCTTTAATTCCAATCCAACTTTAAATAGTAAGATATACACATATAATGAAGGCATCATTTTATTTAATTCTTGGACCATACAATTCTTCTAAGAAATTGATTTTTTTTTCCAACTTTGAAGAAATATTGTTACCAAGAAACAAACGTTCTCTTTCACACAATCGCCTAATTTAAAATAATAATAAAAAAATAAAAAATTGATGATCAAGACATCTAGAAAAAGTGACTTAAGACTTACGTATGGTATACCTAATGTGGGGAACAGTACAACTCATTTGGAAAAATAAAAAGGCTAAAATATTGCTTTTTTATAATAAAAAAATTGCATGAATTTTGCCTTTCGTCCTAACCTTTGAAAATTTTATTTTTCATTTTTTTTTTAAATTGTCCTTCAAAAAACATATATATTTGAAAATTTTAAGGACAGAAAATAAACTACGAAAAATGAAGTTCATACGAACAATAATTTTCATCTTTTCCTTTATCTTTGTGAGTTTTGGTAGCACACATGACACGTGTCATGTGTACAACCATTCATGTTTCCAACAACTAAAGAAAGAGAAGTCTGAATCACATGCAGATTGTTTTAGAACTCAAACCATGACTTCATGATATTTTTCTTCTTTCTAGCAGTGGCTCAAAGAGTCAAGACCTAGCCCACTTTGACAACAACCTAGCTTTTGGGGCAGATATATCCAGCCGCAGAAACAGAACGTTAGGGTAGTCTGAATAAACTCCCTCATCCTTTGGCAATTGACAGTACTCAAAGTCACACACCAATAAACTTTGCCGCTATTAGCTAGAAATGTCTTGAAGATCAATTAGTCTAAGCTAGAGACTAAAATAATAATTTAAAGCTTAGGAACGAAAAACAATATTCATGAAAAGTCTAGGGATCAATTACTGGTCTAAGCTAGAGACTACAACAATCGTACACCCTATACAGCTATTCATTTAAGCACACCAATGAATTTATAATTTTAAATCTCAATCTAACACTGACAAACAATTAAAATTAAATCTAATAAAATAGAAAATAATTCTGTATTACTATTTTCTATACTATATGTCTATAAATCAAATGTATTCCCCATTAGTCATAAGCGAATATAAGAAATTGATTGTTTGATTAAAGTAGTAATTTATTTTTTTTCGTATATTAATATTATTGAATCAAAGAAAAGGATCATCTCTCCTTTCAGAACAAACAATTTCATCAGGAAGAGAATGGCCTCCGGGCTTCACGAAAAGAACCTAACGGCATGGAAAATAGAGGTATGATAATATGATTGGCCTTATTGACAAAGTTTACAAATCACATACAAATGGAAGACAACAAGAGTCTTGACATCTTGTAGTATATTTTGAATACGCTAATAGACGTGGAATGACTTCAACTACAATTTGAATAGACCTTCTTAGCATTATCTTAGAAAATCATACAAGGAGAAGTTACGTAGCGTTTACTTTGATATATAATCCCTTGGAATAATTAGGAATTTGAAGAAGATTCTTAAGCATTAGTGAGACATTTCAAATGATTTGAATGACATTTTAAATAGACCAATATGTGGTGGGAGAGTCTGATTGAATTGCTTGGACGACATTTTTAGCCTCAGAAATAATGTAGGAAGGAATTAACATGGCATCTACTTAGGAAATATCTTAGGATTATTATACTTTTTAGGATAAATTATACTTACACCCTTAAGTTCTAGCAAAATTATACTCATTATACTTAGTTTTCAAGAAATGACAATTCGTGCCAAAATGACCAAAATAATTGACATTATGCTCTCAAAAGAATTTCAAAAGGAGGCTTCGATTATTTTGAAAATTTGACGCCAGAGTGTCATTCTTTGATAACCTTAAAGAATAGAGAGCAATTCTAAATTTTAGGATAATTTCTCAAATTTATGGTGAATTCTAGATTTCTTAAACGGGCTACATTACTCTTTGATTAAATTCAACAATTATCAACACTTGTTAACTAGAGGTTTAAAAACAAAATTGTATGTTCAAAGAATCAGAAAGGTAGAGGTTCAAAATTGTGAGGTTGGACCAAGGTAGCAAAGAACACAAATTTATTGTTATTAGCAAATTTAGAAATCATTGGTATATGATGCAACCAAAGTAGCTGTCTCAATGGTCACAATGCATACAAAATCTCTGGAGTTAGAGGTTTGAGGTTCTATTAATTGCCAGCAATATTTTCAACATGTTTACAAGACAACAGTCATTCCATTTAATCGGCCGAACCACAGCCAGTTCAGCAGTAATTCTCACAATTCATTACCAATATTTGAAATGTGCGATTTTCTAAATATAAAAAATAAAAACGGATTGACTTCAAAACCATGTTATCAATCATATGATTCATAGCACGAGCTATTACTAGTCTTTTAGAATCTCAAGAGTATTAAAAGGAATCATATGATTCATATTCCCTTGTGATATATATAGATTAATAAAAACAAAAGCAAAAGTCGTAGCCTGGGCTCTCCCTAGGTCCACAAACAAAACAAATATATATATATATATATAGATATATATATATATATATATATATATATATATATATATCATTTTTGTAGTTGGGCCTCTCTTTCAAAGCCATATGCCCTCATTCTCCCCAGTCAAGCTAGCTAGCCTAACTTAAATAGTAACTATCCAACCCAAAAATTTAACAAAAACAATAAAAATATTCACAATGGTGATTGTATTTTAGCAAAAAACTATTTTACCACTAAAAAACCAAAAAATCATATATTGTTGGAGAAACTAAAGTTAATTTTTTTTGCAATTACAGTAAAATGATATGGATACTAATTGACTACAGCAAGCTGTTAAAAATAAAATACAATATTTTATTAAGGTTATATCTCTTCCTTCAATTTAAAAACTCAAATTCTCTCTTTTAATGAGTTGTTTATATTATTTTAAATGAAGTAATAAAAAAAATATTTGATATTTGGTGTATTGTTAAGTGAGGCAAGTGTGCATCTTTTTCTTTTTCTTTTTTTGAAATTGTAGGAGTGCATCACAGGAGAATTAATTCCTTTATTTTGCTTAGGAAATATACATTTGATTTTGTGTGGGTTTGTACCTAGCACTTACATTAGTGGGTGTATAATAATAATAATAATAATAAAAGGTGAAAATAACCAAATATCACGTTTTGGCAAAATTTGTGACAAACTAACACTATTTCGAAAATATTTAGCAATCTACCACTTTTTTAGTACTCGAGTTCACTGAACTCGACTGTAAGAAGCTCGAGTACTATAAAAAAGTACTCGATTTCAGTAATATTGAGTACCACATTATTTTTTTAATTACACAAATTCCAGGTCAACAGTATCACGCTGGCAACTCATTAGGAACTCGAGTTCACTGAACTTGAGTACTATTTGGAACTCAATTTTGTGGAACTCGATTACTAAAAAAGTAGTAGATTAATAAATATTTCTGAAACAGTGCTAATTTGCCACAAATTTTGCCAAAACGAGGTATTTGGCTATTTTCGCCAAAAAAAAAAGTGTAAAATTTATACAATTTTGCATAAAAATGACCTACATCAGTTACTATATAATTGTATAAATTTATAAATCTGTTACAGTAACTGTATAAATTTACACAGACACTATTTATTTTGCATTTAGTTTTTTATTATTTCTTTATATTCTGAGAATAAAGGAAGAGAGGGGATGATGATTGTTAGTGTATGAAGAAAGAGAAACAATTTTTAAAAAAATCATGAAAATTTTACATTTTAATAAAATGTATTATAAAATAGATAATTTGATATGGGCTGTTTTAAAAAGTGAATATGTAAAATAGGAAAAATGAGATTTTTATACTAAAATAGACAAAACAGAATTTTTTACACAAACTAATGCGAATACCCTTAAAGGCACAAAGATTGAGTCTTCTAGTTTATATTTTGCTTTACAAAAATTCATAATAAATAGCATAAAAACTGTAAAGACGTTTTCACTCATCATTTAGTGACCAAAAATTTCTATGCTTTTCATGCTTTTTAGGAACAATTAATTTTTAATTTGGACAAAATTTAGTTACAAAATTGGTTATAGCTTTAGATTATAACCTTACTCAATATTTTTTTATTGGAGATGAATTTTGACAAATCTACCATTGGATTACATCTTATTCTTATATCTTACATGCTTGCAAACTTTCAAGAATTAAAAATCAATAGTTATGTCATCAATAAATTATTTAAATTGAAAATTTTTGTAATTTAAAATTATGCATAAAATATAAGCTTATAAATTATATAGTAAATAATATCCAACTGACACAAAATTTGACATGTGTATTAAGAATGTAAAGAACATGTAATTCAACGGCTAAATTTTCAAAATATGTTGTAATAATTATTTTATCAAGTAAGATTGTAACCTTAAGTTACAACCAATTTTGTAACTAAACTTTGTCGTTATAATTTTAATGGGGATAAACTTTTATGATTAGTATTTCTATAAAATTCAATTGTAGCCAAGAGCCTTATATCTCAACCGGCTGGCACACTTCTTGATATTTCCAATAAAGACATTCAGGAATCAAATTCTTTCACACCCAATTATCCAATTTTTAAATAAAAAATTAAAATAATTTAAAAGAAAAAGAAAACGAGGGAAGAAGAAGGTTGTACTTGTGTCTTGTCCATCTCATATTGTACGAGAATGTGTGTGGGCTAAAAGGTTATGGGCTATGTTTAATGGGCCACTCTTAATACCTAATTTTCATGCTTCAGGCCCGAGTGTGGTAGACTTTTTTTTTTTCCAGAAGAGTGGGCTGGACTAATTTGAAGAATGAGTTACACTTTTCTAAAATCCATTTTGTGTCGAGAACTTTTCTAGAATCCCATGGACTTTATATATATATATATATATATATATATATATAAAACATGTTGGAGAAAAAAAAAAAAAAAAAAACACCTTAATTAAATTAAATACATATAGTAGGCAAAAGGGGAACCTGGGTTATGAGATGAGGTGCGAAGATGGATAAAGGGATTTTCATTAAGTCTGGCAGTCACTTTGGATTATTAATTAAGTAGAATTTTATATTTTCTGAAATTTAGGTAATAGATAATTAATTAAAGTGTAGATACTTATCGTAAAGAAACGATATTCATTTTTTTTTTTTTTTGGCTAAACGAAGGATGTAATGATGTGATGAGGCTGGTGGGGCGGGCCCTCTGTGTTACGTCTGATCCCACTAATGATAACTTATCGTTACTAATGACTTCGATTCAACCCGTTTTCCATAATGTTGAATTTGATTCGACCCCCACACCAACCACATTAAATTTTATAAGAGTCTATTTTGTATTGGGCTTTAGTACTACAATTCGACTTTTGACGCATTGTTGGTCCATATCCATACAAAAGGTAACAATTTGGGTATAAAAACTATTTATTCTTTTTTTTTTTAAGAGGAAAAAACTATTTATTTTAAAAGTCATAATTTTTACCATAATTATTATATTTGACAAATTGTGATTAGTTGTCTATTACTTTCACATAAATCTTATTGTTTTTTCTTTACCAATCATGTAAACAATTATGATAAAAGTTGTAATTTTTTTACATGGTCCTATAATTTTTGTTAAAAACTAACTCCTTAACTGTCAAAAATGTCATTGAAATCTCAAGTTTGATTGCAATTGCTACAGCATTCAAGATAACATAGCTGAAAGCCTGGGGAACTTTAAGAAGTACAAATTCTCAAAAGCCAGGAGTCACAAACTTCCCTGCAGATCCATTGGCTTTGAATAGGAAAAAACTTAGTAGTCCCGAGGGATTTGGATAGGGTATTGATATTACACCGGTTCAATTATCCTCTCACCACTCACAAAATATTTTTACCATTTTTATTTTCAACTTAAATTTTTTTTAATCACTTTTTAATCTCAACCATTGAAAACTATTGTGCAAAGCGCAATAGCGAGATCTCCATACAATCAAGGAGCAATGAATATGCACAAATACACAATGACATGACATGACTTTTGTTTTTGAACAAAACATGACGTGACTAGTGTTCGAATATATATTAAGGTAAATTACAAATTACACCTCTAAATTTTGAAAATATTTGGATTTTACATCCTGAAATTTCAAACTTTGAATTTTATCCTCTAAAATTTGGGGTGTTTGGATTTTACATCCTGACGTTTCAGAATTTGTATTTTACCCCCTAAAGTTAGGGAATGTTCGGATTTTACACTCCCAAATTCTGAAATGTTAGCGTGTAAAATCCAAGCACCTCAAACGTTAGGAGGTAAATTCTAAATTCTAAAATTTCAGGGTGTAAAATTCAATCATCCCCAAACTTTAAGGGTGTAATTTGTAATTTACCCTAAATATTATATAACACTTGTGTCGATAAAATTATTTGAATTCTTTATATTATAATTTTTTTAATTTATATATTTAATATTATTGGAAAATATTATGATTTTTTCAACCCTCTTTTTAATCCAATACCGAATCAATGAACTACTTAATTTAGATTTGAAAAAAAAAAAAAAAAAAAAAAAAAAAAAAAAAAAAAAAAAAAAACAACAACAACAACAACAACAACAACAACAACAACAACGTTGCTAACAACTAGTTATTCTGTCTGAAAATTTAGAACCTTTCAAAGGAAGGAAATAGATATTATACACACTTACTTGTTTTTAATTAACTCAAGTCCTAACTTTAAATTATTATTGTAAGGGCACATTTCGCTCCAAAAGCCCAAATGAAATGGTCAATGGCTCAAAGAGTCCAAAACAATGAATTTGTAGAGAGTGGGCTTGAAATTGAACTTTTAATGAGTTAGGTGGACAACGATCACAATAGGTTAATTGTTACTAGAAAGCATAAACAAACAGTTTTTGGGCAATGAAAATCCTCATCGGCAAAGTCCGAGGAAGGTTGTTCTTATGTATTTCTCTTAGACTTAACCACAATTACAGTTCTTAAGTGCACAGTAATTTTTCTACAGGTTATCTGATGATCCCCCTGTAATGGGGTTTTTCTCCTTTATATTCTCCTTCCTTCTTTCATCTCAGCCCTCCACATGTAGATTAGATTGCTGGTTTTGATACTTGTCCCATCAACACCTTTCTAAAGTCTTTAGGGGTAGCTGTAAAGCTGAAGATTACTGTTCAGGTATCACCTCCACATTAATGTAGCTACGGGATTAGATACAGAGCATTTAATGCGGTGGTAGCAGTTTTCTTCTCAGATATTTCCTAACTCTCTTTTGTTTTATCCGTATCTAATATTTATCCTTACCAGCATGATTGCTTGTTGCCTTGTCCATGATGAAAGGTCGGACCTTTGACCTTTACTCTGTTTAGCAGAGTAGACACTTCTCCTCGGACAACGTTTCCAGTTCCTTATGACCAAACTTCTTTCACGGCCCATTAATCGATATGCCCTCATTAGTATCTACCTATCCTCGAGCTAATTGACATCCTCGGAACCGGCCCACGGCCCAATACCTATATCTGGGCCCTTCTTCCTTACAATAGCCTTTCAAAATTCCACTTTTTTACTCCTCGGAAAAAAGGGGGATTTTGATTTTTTTGGTGATTATACTTCCTACTCTTATGTCATTTCTTTCTGTGCAGGTATTTTTTTTAACTGCAACAACATTGACTTCATACGGCGCCCTATCCCCCATGTTCTACAGTGTGATGGAGATCCTACAATGGGGAAATTTTATAGGGATTTGGGCAGGAACTCTCCTGTTCACTTTTCCCATTCCTATTTATATTGTCCATAGATTTTGGCTGTTCCACTTTTTGCATCTTTAACTCTTAAGAACCAGTCCAAGGAGCCTTTCCACATTTCCATAAGTTACCTTTAGTATTCCTTCTTAAATTTAGGACCTCTTCTTCCTTGGCCTATTTAATTAACACCTTGTCCTCCTAACACCTTCACATACATTTCAAAATGGTAGATTCACTAGCTTAGTAGATACCCCAGAAGGTATAGAGAGTTTCAAAGCCCGGAACTGTATTCCTACCGGGGTTTCAATCCAGTATTGCCATCAAGGGGAATGGCATACCATGAGACAAGAAGGAGAGATAGTGATCCCGATGATTGCTTTTATAGAGGGAGGGATAAGAATCCCCACAGGTAGAGTTATTAGGGACTACCTGATTGCCCATAGACTTTGCCCCACTCAGTGTGCCCCCAACGTGTTTAGAATCCTAGGTAGCGTAGATGCCCTTAATAAAAATATGGGTGTGAACCTCACCCATCACGACGTTAACTGGGTTTAAAATCATCAACACCTCAAAGATTAGGGATATTATTCGAAACCTAGGGTCCCCGAGGTCAGGCTTATATCGTGTCTCCCTGATACTAACAAGAGTATGGACAAAGACTTTTTAATTGTCTCAGGAGAGTGGCATGGTAGATTTCATTGCCCAACATGAGACGGGACACCAGGTGGGGTGTTTAGGTTTAGGTTTACTGCTCTAACAATACCCCTTTTCTCACTAACAATCTTTGTGTTTATATTATTTTTTTTCTCTTTTTTTTTTTTAAATGGTTCTTATTCAACTATCTATGGGTTATTCTAACAATGTTTTCACTATTGATGAATTTGCAGATAAGTACTCTGCAACCCCCATTTTCAACCTTGTCAACGAGCCTGATCTGACGAGGATACTCAAATCCAAGATCTTCGTTCACATTGACGGAGAACTGCGAGCTGCTCACATAATCCTCGGCTACGACCCTATCTCATCAAGCTCCCAAGTACATGATAAAGGCGAAGGATCCTTGGCTATAGCAGATCAATATCGTCGTACCTGGCTTCCTTGCAAGCACCCCTCCAGAAGGCACATAACTAGTGGAGCTCCGTTTCCAGTGCAGTGCTAAGGAAGAGGCACCTCCTCTCTCCCAGTCCTTGGCCAAGGTAGTGGAGGTTTCAGACTCCGAGGAAGAATTTGAGATTTTTGACCAAATTCAAACTCCAGAGCCTTCAGGCGTTGACTTCAACCACCTCCCCCCACACAAGTTAGCAGCATTCAAGAAACCCCCAGTATACCCAACACAATGGTGCTACAGCGCAAGTCCAAAACAAGCCTTCTTGAGCTTCTTGAGTCTCATGTAGGAGGCACGATGCCCAAGGTGGCCATTCAAACCAAACCTCCCACTCCTTTTTCGACGCACTCTTCCCAACCTGACCCCACAGACAAGAAGAGGAAACGGGATTGAAAGGGCAAGGATATAGTTGAAGAGGGAAAGGTCGTCCCCTCTAAAGAGCCCGAGCCCCAGAAAAGGGCCAAAGTGGCTATAGTAGCACAAACCAGGTCCTCAAGTGAGGCAGCGATTATGGAAAGGGGGCATGATCGTCGCCCCAGGGTCTAGACCTGGAACCGTCCTTTGATGCTGGATGAAGCTCCGCTGCCCGTGGACTACTTCATCAGGGACTTTCATAAGGGAAAGGCAGGCTACGTGGCCAACGCCTTGGAACAACCCCTACTACTACCTCAAGATATGGTCGATCTGAGGTCATTAAAGAAACATAAGATGTTTCTAACCCTAAAGAGGGACTTGGCGATGGTAAGACTTATTCTTTACTACCCCTTTTTTTTTATTTTACTAAGTGTTTCAAGCATTTCATCTTTTTCTTCTTTTCTTCTTCTTCTAAGAAAGACAATTCAGGCCACGCATATTGCCAAGGAGTTGGGAGGTCCTTATTAAATTACAATCCAGGGCTTAATTTCTAACTAGAGTACTTGAGATAATTTGAGAAGGGTTTCAAAGTAATAAAGTCATGTGAAGAGGCATAGGCAGAGACAAGGGATGTAACATGTCTTCTTGTTTTCTTGCATATTTTTAATGAAATGTATAACATAAATACATATATATGACAAAGACCATGAGATAATTTAAAAATTACTCGCTACACTTGGTCTTTCAAAATAACCCTATATAATATGGTATAATTATATATGTTATACCTTCCATTAAAAATATTACTCGCAACACTTAAACTTTCAAAATAACTATATAAATATATATATATATATATATATATATATATATATATATATTATACCTTCCATTAAAAAAATTACTTGCGATACTTGCTCTTACAAAATAACTATATATATGACATGGTATAATTATATATGTTATACATTTCATTAAGATATATATATAATAAGCTGTTAAAATCGGGATCCTATGTAGAATCATGGAAGGTAAGTGGGATCATAAATCAAAGGATTGGATCATGGACTGTAAGATCCTACATTATTTTAAAAAAAAAAAATTGGTATGTTAAATAATTACACAAATTATACATTTATTCATAAAAAACCAAAAATTTGCATCAATTTGATGTAATTACCATACATCACTACATCCATTCGTAAGCACCATTTAAAGAAGCCAAAAACCTCAAAATGTGACACTCTATTGGAATATTATTTTTCATTTGGGTCCAACTGACATTCTATCTCTCTAGATTAGAATAGCAAAACTTGGTCTATTGTGATGTTATTTTTCATTTTGGTCCAATTGAATCGTCTATCAAGTTAAAAAAGTTTACAAGAAACTAGGGTTGTTCAGGATCATTAGAATCGTACAATCCTGAACAATCGCAAAGATCCGAATCGTTTTAGGCAGATGGGATAGTAAAATTGTAGGATCGTAGGGTCCAAATCGGAATTTTGACAACCACACACACACACATATATATACATATATATGAATATGAATTTAAGTTATTTTAAAAGACCAAGTTTCATATATATATATATATATATATATATATATATTATACCAAATCTATCTACCAAACCTAGTTTAAAATCTCTCATAGCTATCCAACTCAAAGCAATGTGTCCATATTAATTTTAAAGTTAAAATAAGTTATTTTTTCAAAAAAATTTACTTATGCCTTGTTTTCTTACGATACTAAACCTTCAATACCTCTTCATCCCTCCTCTAATTTTTTTTCCTCTCATCTCTAAACTTTTGCATCGTTTCAAACTTTGAGTTTTGCCTATAAACTCAAGTTTTAACTACTTAGAAGAATAAAAAAAGAAATTTGAATTTTACATTATTTTTTTAAAAGCGATCAATGGAGTGAAGTTGTATAAAACTTTTCAAGTATATTGCTATAGTTTTAACACTTTTATATTGATTTATTTCTCAATTTATTTTGAATAATCCAATAACACGTTTAAACTTTATATAATTAGATTAATCTCTTTAATTTTTTGTTATCAGTTATCAATTTATTATTTGTCCCTTTTTATGATATGAATTTTTTTTTAATGTCCCAAACTAATATTGTAAGGACTCAATTTGTAACGACCCCAAACTGGTTTATTGGGTTCGAACGCTAAAGGCCCAAACAATAAATTTGTAGAGAGTGGGTTAAAAGGTTAGACCTCGGTCACCGGACGGTTGTTAGTCATGGTGTTCATGAGGGTCGCACAGAGGTGAACTTAGTTTGTCCTTGGACCTCGTCTGAGGAGTTTAATGTTCTTATTATTCCTTTCACTTCTAGTTACCATCATTCAAGAGTTCACCCCCCCTCTCCTTTAGCGCATAAGTTCTTACATTATATAGCCCCTCTCAGTTGATCCTGATCTTCCATCTGTTGATAGTGCAGGTAACTACTCGAATGCCTGTCCCATCAGCCGCCTTCCCCCACTTTCTGTTAGTTGCAATAACCGAAACCACACTGTTCAAGGGTCTTTTCCTATCAATGTGGCTAGGACGTTTGTTGGCGCATTCAATGTGGAGGTGACGTTTTTTCCTTGAACCACTCCCACACTATACCCCCGTGCGAGTCTCATTTTACTCGCCTTTTCTTCTGGGAGCGCTTTAGGAGCTGCCTTTGAGGACGTGTTGTTCTTCCCTTCTAGGCCTTGGGATGCTGAGGACAGGGTCATCCTCGGCTGCATCTCTAGGCCATTTGGACTTTCGCTGCATGTCCTTGGCAACGGCTCTCCTCGGCGCGGGCCTTGGGCCCTAATGAAAAGTGGGCCAGGATCACAAATTCTCTGACCCCACAAATATTATTTGGATTATTTTTGTTGGCAATCTTTTCTTTTAATTGTGTCTCCCCTAAACTAAAATCTTGATTTTGCCACTGTATAGATGAGAGTAATAATGTACCAGTGAAGAAGAATGAATCGATTTTTCAGATATTAAAAAAAAAAAAAAAAAAAACTTTAAATAACATTAGTAGGAGGCATAAAAAAGGCCGTTCCAATTAAAGAGATATCATAGTATGACTTAGGAAAGAATATAATAAATACACGACCCTAATTAGTTTGTTAATTCATAGTAGATCCCAAAAACTTGGGACTAATTATACAACATAGAAGTGTATATGATAAATTGATATCTTTTTTTACTAACCTAGTATACAAAGAACTCCAAGCTAGTAGGCAAAGAAAAAGAGAACTTCTTCTCAAATGTTTTATAAAATTCAAACAAAAACATTATTTTGGTCTTATAGGTTGTAGGCCTATATAAAGGCACTCCATAAAATTTAATTACCAAAATAATAATAAAAAAAAAAAAATATATATATATATATATATATATATATATATATTTTAGAGGTTGATTTGGTTGTTGTTTGTGCTATTATTATTGTTTGTCACGGCATTCAAGACACTTCAGGTAGTAATTATTGTTCATTTTTCATAAATTGGGTCAAAATGAAACCTGTAGGATCATTTGCAGGCGCAGTGTTTTTTGTTGTTGTTGAACCTTATTGAACCCAACATATAATAGAAATATTTTTAATTTCATCAATATTTTTTCACATCTCATGAATTCTAATGCTTCAAACAGACATACAAACAATGTAAAAGCCATGTTAAAAAAAAGTGTAAACTCTTTTTTGTAAAAAGTAAAATAATTGGATAAAGAATTGACTGACTTCTATTATCTTCAAACAGATTTCCGATTGAGTTCTATTTCATAAAAATTATTTCTATTACAATAGAACTTAACCTCACAACACACCTTAGAATACATCATATTTTTGCAAATTCAATTGTGTTCTTCCCATCATGAGCCTTCCTGAAGAAATGTTTCACATAATCTGAATACAGAACTTGCTTATATAAAGCTATCTCACCCCCTACAAGCACTTCTGAAAAAGGACCAATCATGTCACATGGCCTAGGATTAACAAAAATAGGAACCGAAATCCTATTCTTGCTTCCACTAGCAACCACACGATGCTCAATGCTCTTGTATCGACCATTGCTCATTATCTGTAGTGCATCACCAACATTGATCACGAGGGAGCCACTTACAGGCGGAACATGAACCCAACTATCATTGTTTCCTCGCACATAGAGTCCACCAATATCATCTTGAAGGAGGATAGTAATGGTTGACACGTCAGAGTGACGACCTACTCCCACGGTGAGCTCAGGGTTAGGACATATAGGATAGTAGTTAAGGTTAATCCTCTTTGAACCCATTAAGAGAGATTCTTTTGTCTCATCAATTTCTTTCACATTTATCCTCTTCATTAGTGCCTCTAATAGCCTTTGGATAACTGGTTCAGACCCCCTCATATATTCCAGAACTTGATCCCTAAAAGCAAACAATTAGTCCACCAAAAACTATATATATACATAAGAATATACTATTTGATCCACAAAATTATGTTTTATAATACTCAAAAATTTTTATAAAAAAATAGAAATGGAAATATATATATATATATATTTATATTTATATATATTATGATAAAATCATTATTGATCTTTAATCAAACATGGAGGATATAATGAGATGTAATTAAAAGTTATGGCTTGTTATAATGTCATATTTGTTGGGTGCCTTACCGTGTGGGTCCAGCCCACTTGCTTGCCATGCCTTGTCAAAGCTCATTTATGAGCTTGGTTCCAAGAGTCTTCAATTTCAGCTTTCCATTTATTGAGAAGTGACCAAAACATGGAGAGGTCTAACTTCTCTTAATGAGAAGTGTTCCAAAAGTCAGCATGCCATTTTCTTGGGCAGTGACTTAGGCGTGTGAGACACGCTGAAACTGACAAAAGAAGAAAAGAAGGAAAACAAAGGCATTCGGCCTTGTGAGCAAAGCTGAAAACAGAGAGCCTTTCTTGGCCATTGTATGTGAGTTCCAAAGAGAGCAAAACACAAAAAGAGAGAGCTTCAGCTGGAGGTGCAGTCCGAAAAATAGAGAGAAACACAGTGAGAGTGTGAGAGAGTGAAAAAGAAAAAGGAGACATTTTTCTTTGCTCAAGTTACACACAAGGAAGATAAATTGGTGGAGTTCTCATGGAGTTTTTGAGTGCTACAACCATGGAGAGTTGGAGTATTCAGAGGAAGATTTTGCTACTGGCTTTGTGGTGAGATTGTATTTACTCCTTGAGATATATTTGTTGTATATCCAATTTATTGTGAACACAAGTTTAGCATAAACTTGATAGTTGTAATCTCTATTTTATAGTGGATATTTTTCGGAGCTGCCCCGTGGTTTTTCCCTCTACACTAGAGGGTTTTCCACGTAAGATTTGGTGTTCTTGTGTGATTGTGTTTATGTGGTGCTTGCTGGAATTTTTTTTGTTTCCATAATATTGCTATTGCTTGGTAGTCATTAATTTTAATTCACACATAGACATAGAGGGGATTAGGATTTTTTCCCAACAAGTGGTATCAGAGCTTTTGGTTGCTTGGGTTTGATTGTCTTGTGTTGGATTAAATGGAAAATATGGCTATGAACACTATGATTAAACTCTCGGCATCGAATTATTCGATATGGAAGCCGATGATGGAAGATGTCCTTTATTGCAAGGATTTGCATGACTCTATTGAGGGTGATAGTACCAAGCCTAGTGATCTGTCAGATAGAGACTGGGAGAAATTAAATAGAAAAACTATCGGGTGTATTAGACAATGCATCGATGTTAGTGTTTTTCACCACGTGTCTCAGGAAACAAATGCAGAGACTCTTTGGGAAAAATTAAGGAGTCTTTATGAAAGAAAGACAGCTCAAAATAAAGCTTTTATTGCTAGAAAGCTTGTGAATTTGAAGCTTAAAGAGGGTAAGTCCATTGCCGAGCACCTTAGTGAGTTCCAAGACTTGGTTAATCAGATGGTTACAATGAAGCTAGTAATAGATGATGAGTTGCAAGCTTTATTACTTTTGAGTTCCTTACCTGATAGTTGGGAGACTTTGGTAGTGTCACTTAGTAATTCTGCTCTGAATGGTGTGTTACAACTTGCCATGGTTAAAGATAGTTTACTTAATGAAGAAACTAGAAGAAAGGATATGGGCAAGGATATTGCACATGCTCTTGTCACAGAGAACAGGGGGAGAAGTAAGAGTAGAAATTCTAAAGGGCGAGGTAAATCCAGAAGTCGGTCAGAGTCGAAAGGGAAATTCAAGTGTTTTTATTGTGATAAAGAAGATCACATAAAAAGGAATTGTAAGGCTTGGAAGAACAAACAGAAAGAGGATAAAAATCAAAAAAGGGTGGATGATGAGAACACTGCTGCTGTTATAGTATTGGAAGATGAGGTCCTAGCCATAGGACAAGATGATTGTTGTACAGTTTCAGATCCTTATGTTGAATGGGTGATTGATTCAGCTGCTTCTTGCCATGTCACTCCTAGAAAGGAGTTATTCACTTCATACAAAGCGGGAAACTTTGGGAGAGTGAAGATGGGCAATGATAGTTATGCCGACATTGTGGGAATTGGTGATATATGTGTTAGGGCTAACACTGGATACACCTTGATTTTAAAGGATGTGAGACATGTTCCGGATATTCGCCTGAATTTGATTTCCACTCATGTTCTTGATAAAGAAGGTTATGGCAATTATTTCCGTGATGGAAAATGGAGGCTTAGCAAAGGATCATTGGTGTTGGCTAGAGGGAAAATTTGTTGTACACTTTACAAGACACAAGTAAAGTTGTGCAAGGATGTTGTTAGTGCAGCTCAAGAGGATTCTTCGCCTAACTTGTGGCATAGGCGGCTGGCTCACATGAGTGAAAAAGGGTTGCAGATTTTGGCAAAGAAGTCTCTCATTCCCTTTGCCAAAGGTACGTCACTAAATCCTTGTGATTTTTGTTTATTTGGTAAACAACATAGAGTTTCATTTAATATACCCTCTACTAGAAAACCCAATGTATTAGAACTTGTTTATTCTGATGTATGTGGTCCCATTGATGTTAAGACTTTAGGTGGCAATAAATATTTTGTTACATTTATTGATGATGCTTCACGAAAGGTGTGGGTTTATGTTTTGAAAACAAAAGACCAGGTATTTGAGCACTTCAAGAAATTCCATGCCATGGTGGAAAGAGAGAAAGGGAAGCCTTTGAAGTGTCTCCGTAGTGATAACGGAGGTGAATACACATCTAATGAATTCAAGAGTTACTGCTCCGAGAAAGGAATTAGACATGAGAAGACAGTTCCTGGTACCCCACAGCAAAATGGTGTGGCAGAAAGGATGAACCGCACTATTGTTGAGAAGATCAGATGTATGTTGAGAATGACTAATCTGCCTAAGTCATTCTGGGGTGAAGCTGTTGTGACTGCATTCTACCTAATTAATAGATCTCCATCAGTTCCTTTGGATTTTGATATTCCAGAAAGAGTATGGACAGGGAAAGATGTTTCTTACTCTCACTTGAAGGTATTCGGGTGCAAGGCATTTGTTTATGTGCCTAAGGAACAAAGATCAAAGCTTGATAGCAAATCCATTCCTTGTATATTTGTTGGATATGGAGATGCAGAATTTGGCTACAAGCTATGGGATCCAAAAGAAAAGAAGATGATCAGAAGTCGAGATGTAGTTTTTCATGAGAATGAAAACTTGGCAGACTTTGAAAAAACTGAGAAGCCTAATGCTACAGTTGGAGGTGTTCCTGATCTTACACCTACCTCTTCTTCCTCAGATAATGCCACAAATAGGGAAGAGGTACAAGATGAGAATTATGGTGATGAACCAACTGAATTTGATGTTGATGAGCCAGCAGGTGTTGATGGTGATGATGTGACAGATACAAATGGTGTTGAGCAGGGGGAGCAGCCTCCTCCACTAGAGATGGTAGAACCTCAGGTGAGAAGGTCTATTAGAGAGCGTCGTCCATCGACTAGATACCCCACTTCTGAGTATGCTATGATTACTGAAGAGGGGGAGCCAGAAAGTTTTCAGGAAGTACAGTCTCATAAGGATAAGCAAAGCTGGTTGAAGGCTATGCATGAAGAGATAAATTCTTTGAACAAGAATAAGACTTATGACTTGGTGGAACTTCCTAAAGGCAAAAGGGTATTGAGAAACAAATGGGTGTTCAAGCTAAAGAAAGATGGTGACAAGTTAGTGAAGTATAAAGCTCGATTGGTGGTTAAGGGTTTCAGTCAGAAACAAGGGATTGACTTTGATGAGATATTTTCTCCAGTAGTCAAGATGAGTTCCATTCGGGTAGTTCTGGGATTAGTAGCTAGCTTGGATCTTGAGCTTGAGCAACTTGATGTGAAGACTGCTTTTCTTCATGGTGATTTGAAAGAAGAAATCTACATGGATCATCCAGAGGGATTCAAAGTGAAAGGGAAAGAACACATGGTTTGCAAGTTAAAGAAGAGTTTGTATGGCTTGAAGCAAGCTCCAAGACAGTGGTACAAGAAGTTTGACTCATTCATGGTGGGTCACGAGTACACGAGGACTAATGCAGATCATTGTGTGTATGTTAAAAAATTTCCCAATGGTAAATTTGTTATTCTTCTGCTATATGTAGATGATATGTTGATAGTAGGACAAGATGTAGGTGTGATTGGAAATTTAAAGAAGGACTTGTTCAAGTCATTTGATATGAAAGACTTGGGTCCAGCAAGACAAATTTTGGGTATGCAGATTCTACGTGACAGGAAAGCCAAGAAGCTATGGTTATCACAAGAGAAGTATATTGAGCGGGTTCTTGAAAGGTTCAATATGAAGCATGCCAAGCCAGTCAGTACACCTCTTGGTTCTCATTTCAAGCTAAGAAAGAAATCTTGTTCTTCATCAAAGAAAGAGAAGGAAGACATAGCATCAACTATTTATTCCTCAGCAGTTGGGAGTTTGATGTACGCTATGGTTTGCACACGACCAGATATTGCTCATGCAGTTGGTGTTGTTAGTAGGTTCATGGTTAATCCTGGTAAGGATCACTGGGAAGCAGTGAAGTGGATTTTCAGGTATTTGAGGGGTAGCTCTAAATTGTGCTTGACTTTTGGTGATTCTAAACCAATTTTGGAGGGTTATGTAGATGCAGATTGGGCAGGTGACCTTGATGGTAGGAAATCTACATCGGGGTATTTATTTACTTTTGTAGGGGGAGCTGTATCATGGCAGTCAAGATTGCAGAAGTGTGTTGCCTTATCTACAACTGAAGCTGAGTATATTGCAGCTAATGAAGCAGGTAAAGAGATGCTTTGGTTGAAACGGTTTCTCCAAGAATTGGGTTTGAAGCAAGATGGATATGTAGTTAATTGTGATAGTCAGAGTGCTATAGACTTAAGCAAGAATTCTATGTACCATTCACGCTCGAAGCACATTGAGGTGAGATACAATTGGTTGAGACTAGTTGTTGAACAACAGTTATTTGAATTAGAGAAAATTCACACAGATGAAAATCCAGCTGACATGTTGACCAAGGTTGTGTCTAGAGAGAAGCTAAAGCTTTGTGTCGGGTTGGCCGGCATGAACTCTGATTGAAGACTTGGGTTGAGGATCTCCTCCGTAGTGGGCTGGAGGGGGAGATTGTTGGGTGTCTTACCGTGTGGGTCCAGCCCACTTGCTTGCCATGCCTTGTCAAAGCTCATTTATGAGCTTGGTTCCAAGAGTCTTCAATTTCAGCTTTCCATTTATTGAGAAGTGACCAAAACATGGAGAGGTCTAACTTCTCTTAATGAGAAGTGTTCCAAAAGTCAGCATGCCATTTTCTTGGGCAGTGACTTAGGCGTGTGAGACACGCTGAAACTGACAAAAGAAGAAAAGAAGGAAAACAAAGGCATTCGGCCTTGTGAGCAAAGCTGAAAACAGAGAGCCTTTCTTGGCCATTGTATGTGAGTTCCAAAGAGAGCAAAACACAAAAAGAGAGAGCTTCAGCTGGAGGTGCAGTCCGAAAAATAGAGAGAAACACAGTGAGAGTGTGAGAGAGTGAAAAAGAAAAAGGAGACATTTTTCTTTGCTCAAGTTACACACAAGGAAGATAAATTGGTGGAGTTCTCATGGAGTTTTTGAGTGCTACAACCATGGAGAGTTGGAGTATTCAGAGGAAGATTTTGCTACTGACTTTGTGGTGAGATTGTATTTACTCCTTGAGATATATTTGTTGTATATCCAATTTATTGTGAACACAAGTTTAGCATAAACTTGATAGTTGTAATCTCTATTTTATAGTGGATATTTTTCGGAGCTGCCCCGTGGTTTTTCCCTCTACACTAGAGAGTTTTCCACGTAAGATTTGGTGTTCTTGTGTGATTGTGTTTATGTGGTGCTTGCTGAAATTTTTTTTGTTTCCATAATATTGCTATTGCTTGGTAGTCATTAATTTTAATTCACACATAGACATAGAGGGGATTAGGATTTTTTCCCAACAATATTGAGTTAAACTAGATGAAATTAGCACTTAACCAATTTAGTAAATTATATATGTATGTACGTACACAAGTATTGCATCTATATTATATGTCATGTCATGTATTTGTTGTGTAAACTAAATTGAGCAAAGTTAAGCTCTGTTACTTGCACGCAGAGGGCCACAATGCAGAGGCCTCATCCTCGGACACATAAAACAGGCTCAGGTAATCTTTCCATTCAAGAGCCTTCTCTGCTTCAGGACTAAAGCTTGTGCCAAACCGCACGCTGTTGGAAGGTGAGTTTTCTTTTGAAAACTTCCTCTTCTCCTCAGCTGGCAAATTGAAGAACCTATGTGTTGCGTCCTTCACATTCTCCAGCACTTCAATGGGCACTCCATGGTTGATAATCTGAAAGAAACCCCACTTTTCTGCTGCATCACAGATTGATTCTGAGACTTTTTGTTCGTCCCAGTTTGACATATCTATGATGGGTATAGACTCTTGAGGCAAGATGTTGCTCACAGTGATCCTTTCTTCTACAGGTTGGATATATTGCTTAGGGAGGGTTTTGAGTCCCATTTCTGAGAGACCCTTTACTCCATTGCCATTTGTTACGACAAGGTCAGTGATATTTGAGGACTCACTGATAGGTGTTGCGACTATTGGATCCATTCTTACAAGTCTTCTTTTTTTTTTTTTTACTTGTTGCCGAGTTTCACTGATTCGGGTTTCTCTCTTTTTTTGTTAAGGAATTGGAACTAAACACTCTCTAGTCATTGTCACTTTGCAGGTCTCTCTTTTTTGATGGGCACTACCCAGGTCTTTTTACTAGATTTTTAAAATTTTTAATATTTTTCTCCAAAATACAAGTTACACGTTTATGGCTGGGAAGCATTCCACTTTTTTCTATGCTATGAGTTATCATGTCAATCTGCGGGAGTCATCAGAAGTCAGAACTCGTGAATTGCAGACTATTGTTACAGGTTTACATAAAGCATTCCACTTTATTTTAGGTGCTTCTGTTTTCAACCTACATCAAGACTATCTAGTGACTATTATTATTTTTTGCTTTTTTTTTTTTTCCATTCATTTAGAAAGTCATTAATTTGTTATATGGAGAGTGTTGTCTTAATTTAATAAAATTATAAGTTTAGGATAATATATTTTGCATTAAAATTAATTTGTTAAGTTATGTGATAAATAATTTTTTATTCCAGAAAATTAATAATTTTTCTATTACAGATCATGTTTTATTTTAATTATAAATATTTACTAAAGATTAAGTGATATTAAAAGGAAATGTTAATGAAACTTAAATGTAAAAATTTAATTAGTAATTTTGTATTTCAAAGAAAATGATAAATAAATTCTAAATATATAAAAAATTAAAAATTAAATAAATATTATCTAATTAATATTTAAATAATTAAAAAAAAGCTCCGCTTAAAGTTTCCGCCTAGCTCCTAAATTTGTTGAGCCAGCCCTGGGTGTTGCAACTGTTGGAGCCATTCTTACAAGAAAGGAATAAAGAGAGAGCTTAGTATTTAGCAAATGACTTTTTTTTTTGACTGAAGAAGGTAGAATTGATAAATAAAAAAAATGACAAGATTACAAAAGTATAAGAAAGGGTCCTGAGCCACAACAGGCCTATCCGCCTAAGCTACAGGACAAGAAGCAGGCCAACCACTGCCACAAACAGAAGACATGACAAAAGGAAATGAATAAAAAATTAAAAAAAGGGCAGCAGGCCAAGACAATGACTAAACCAAAGAATAAAAAATTGAAAAAGCTGCCTTAGGCCAAATCAAGTTCTCTGATTGGCTACCAACGTTTGATACTCATGCATGAGAGACCTTGCATTACGTAAAATAGCCGTTGGGTGAGCTTGGCTATCCTCAAAACAGAACTTGTTCCTAGCATTCCATATAGCCCAAGTTATCATCGCCCACTCTGTCAACTCATCCCTAGTCAGCCGCTGCATCATGCTACGAGTCAACAGGAAAAAATCAGGGACCACAGTCTCAAGAATGTTTGGTGGTGGTGCAATTTGCATGCCATTTGCACCTATTTATATAGCACAGTCTCAAGAATTTTAAGGTTAATTTCAGTTTATTTAATATATGCCTCACTAACTCCCATGGCAATATTCGTGTGGCTTATTATGTTATTGTCCTTTCGCCGATACTTGTCAAGCCCAAGGTTCACGCTCATTTTTATTCAACATACAAGGGAGTGGGGGAGGGGGAGGGGGAGGCAAAGTTGAATAAAACCCAATGTGTTTGTTGAATGATGTAGCTAGGGACTAGGTATTTCCTAAGCATTATGGGATGTTCGGTGCTAAGAGCATTCACAGCAGTGGAGCTAAATTTTTAGCAATTTAGCTCCACCAAAAGTTACTTTATCTATTTTATCTACACACATGCTGCAGCAGTGGATCTATTTTAGCTTTCAACACAATAAAATAATATATACATCACAATAAAATAATATTTCTACTACAATAAAATAATAATATTTTTACTACAATAAAATAATATCACCACCACCACCACCACACAGCACAAACATCCTCCACCTCCACCACCACCACCAGTCCACAACAGAGAAAAAAAAAACCCCAAATCCTCAATCCAGACCAAACAAAATCACCAACCGGAGACAAACCCAGCACAAATCGGAGACAACCCCACACGTCGATGCTACCCACACTACACTCCTCGCGACTTCGTCCTCTCAATCCAACGCCCCAGATCCATCATCATCCTTGTCCAGGCCGGCTCCCCGGTCGATCAAACCATCGCCGCCCTCTCCTCTTTCATGGAGCCAGGCAACTCCATCATCAACAGCGGTAACGAATGGTACCTAAACACCGAGAGGGGACGGCGACGGCGTGGGCTGGACTGGACCGGCGATGGCGTGGAGAGCTTGATGAGTGAGAGAGATGAGAGCTTGAGAGAACTGACTTGATGAGTGAGAGAGATGAACTGACGGAGATAGAATAAAAGAATGAAGAAAAATAGAGTGAGTTTTATTATTTTAATAGGAGTTGAATTAAAAAATTAATATTTCTTTTTAGATGTGTGCTACAGTGCACATCTATAAAAATAATAAAACTGGTATCCTGTGGTATCCTGGTGTGGTATCAGACCCACAAATGGCTCTGATACCAAAATGGGGGTAAGCTAGGGGAGAGAAGGCTCCCACCACTTTTCGGGTACACCCGTCTAGCTAGGGATCCCAATGGTACCTATCAGAGTCAGCGCTCAGTCTACCCCAGCAGGGGACCTATGCACCCGGTAGGCGGAGAGCCCTCCTTTATCCCCATATGGGAAGTGAGAGTTCCTACCACAGCCTCTATTCACTGCACCTGCAGAAAGGTTGGCTCTGATACCAAATGGGGGTAAGCTAGGGGAGAGAAGGCTCCCACCACTTTTCGGGTACACCCGTCTAGCTAGGGATCCCAATGGTACCTATCAGAGTCAGCGCTCAGTCTACCCCAGCAGGGGACCTATGCACCCGGTAGGCGGAGAGCCCTCCTTTATCCCCATATGGGAAGTGAGAGTTCCTACCACAGCCTCTATTCACTAAGAGACTTAGGTCCACAGTTTCAAGGTGTTAAAGACCACTCCCAGGTTAGTACCCCTTGTTACACAGCCAAACAAGACTCTGTCGCTGATCAAGAAGAAGACAGCACTAGTCAAGATAGTCTTAAGCCCCCTTCACCATCAGGATCTGATTTCAAAAATCCTATTCAGCAGGAAACTGAATATGACTATCAGCTCCTAGTATTAACAAAGGAATTCATCCCTGATATGGACATGCTTGAAAAGGAATTTAATTCTGAAAAGAACAGAGTTAAGAGAGAAGCCTATCGAGCCAACCATACCAAGGAACAAAAGGTTGAAGTTTTGGAGAAATGGAAGTTGTTCATGAAAGAGGTAAAAGCAGACTACCCTTTCCTTGAATACTTTGAGAAACATTTCCAATGGCATAAAAAGAACTGTGTCAAAAACAAACTTCTAGAAAAAACTCCTTCACCATCAAAGGCTAGACATTCAGCACAGCAAGTAGAGAAACCAGTCTCTCCTTCACCAGAAGTAAATGTCTTAAAAGCCCATATATCCTCTAGCAGTTCCAATGAACCCTCCTCAGAAAGTGAAAAGGAGAAAGAACCACTAGACGACCACCTTAGCGACACACCCCCACTTCCTCCTAAGAAATGGATATCCAAGTTTAGAGGAAACCCAACCTTTAAAGATTTCCACAGGGAAAGGATTGTTTCCAGGGAATATAGAAGACTAAAGCTAGAAAGCAAAGGCTTCTATAAGAAAGGAAACCCCAATACCATTGCCAAACTCAAACCTAAAGCAAAAGGAAAATGCTTTAAGTGTGGTAAGAAAGGACATTTCAAGAAAGAATGTCCAAACATCTCCCCTACCCATTCCTTAGTATCTGAAGACATCTCTAAAGTCTTAGAACTTGACCATCCAGAAAATGAGTCTCCCAATAGTTCTATTAACCAAGAAATCTGTCAGATTTACCAAGATTCATCCTCTCCTAGAGTGTCAGATAGTACCTCTAGTAGCCCAGATGAAGCCATACCTTGTCAAGATAGTTGTTACAGGAACAACACTATCAAAACTCTTTCTAAGCAAGAAGAAATGCTCCTCGATCTCATAGAACAGATCAAGGATCCCAATGAGAAAGCTCAAAGACTTACTGAGTTCCATAAAACTCTAGTCAAGGAAGCCAGTACATCCGAACCTAGGTTCCAGGAACCCAAAGTCGACTTGGAGAAAATCTACAATAGATTTACCAAATCCAAGAAAGAGATAACCGTCCAAGATCTCCAGAAAGAGATTAAAGATACCAAGTCTGAGGCAAGAACCCTTAGGCAAAAATTAATCATCCTCAAGGTTGATCATGGTCTCATGGACCAAAGAATCAGAAACCTAGAGTTTACTTCACAGCAAGGCAATAAGGACAGAATCTCATTACAGAACCCTTCTGACATTGAAGTAGATGATACAGTTAACCCTACTGCAGATATGGGACACGAATCATCCAATGGATCATTCTTGCAATCCATCAGTCGAATTAACTCACAAAAAATGGCATTCCAAAGTCAGGATTGTCATCAGCCAGGATTTTCAATTTGAGGTTGTAGCCCTAATAGACTCGGGTGCAGATCTCAACTGCATTCAAGAAGGAATCATTCCCTCTAAATACTTCCGGAAAACCAGAGAAAGGTTAACCTCCGCAAGTGGTGGGAAAATGCAGATTGAATTTAAAATCCCAAAAGCACATGTTTGCCAAGACAATGCGTGTTTCAAAACCACCTTTGTTCTTGTCAAGAATATGACAGATAGGGTCATCCTAGGAAACCCATTCATGTGCCTGTTATATCCATTCACCACGGATAGTGAATGAATCACTACCCATCATTTGGGCCAACCAGTCAAGTTTAAGTTTCTTAAGAGTCCTGAACCTAAAGACATCAATTGTCTCCAAGAAGCCTCCATCTCTAAGACCCTTAACCTTATTAAAGCCAAAACACAACATCTTAAGTACCTTGGTAGAGAACTGAGTTACAAAAGAGTTGATGAGCAATTAACCTGCAAGAGTTACCAATCAGACATCAGGAAGTTTGAAGAAAGACTCAAGCATGAAGTTTGCTCTGAGTTACCCACAGCCTTTTGGCATAGGAAAAGACATGAAGTTGCACTACCTTATGTCAAGGATTTCCATGAAAAGAACATCCCTACCAAAGCCAGACCCATCCAAATGAGTCAAGAACTTATGAATACCTGCAAGGCAGAAATAGAGGATCTTCTTAAAAAGGGAATCATCAGAAATTCTAGGTCACCATGGTCCTGTCCAGCCTTTTATGTCCAGAAAAACGCTGAGATAGAAAGAGGTGTTCCTCGACTTGTCATCAATTACAAGCCCCTTAACAAAGTCTTAGAATGGATTAGGTACCCTATCCCCAACAAAAGAGACTTAGTTAACAGGCTTAGTAAAGCAGTGGTATTCAGTAAGTTCGATATGAAGAGTGGTTTTTGGCAAATACAAATCAGTGAGTCTGATAGGTACAAGACAGCCTTTACCACACCCTTTGACCATTACGAATGGAACTTAATGCCCTTTGGTCTCAAAAATGCACCTTCTGAATTCCAGAACATCATGAATGAGATTTTTAATCCATTCTCCAGCCATACCATCGTGTACATTGATGATGTACTCATTTTCTCTGAATCCCTAGACAAACATTGGAAGCATCTCAGAACATTCTTCCAAACCATCAAAAGAAATGGTCTTGTTGTCTCGGCTCCGAAGATTAAGCTTTTCCAAACAAGTGTCAGATTCTTAGGTTTTGATATCAGGCATGGAGTCATCAAACCCATAGATAGGGCCATCCAGTTTGCAGAAAAGTTTCCTGATGAAATCCTAGAAAAGACCCAACTCCAAAGGTTCTTAGGATCTCTCAACTACATTTCTGATTTCTATCAAAACCTTAGACAACAATGCAAGCCTCTTTTTGATAGACTCCGAACCAATCCTCCTCCTTGGACACCCATTCATACATCGGTTGTCCAACAAGTTAAGAAATATGTCAAGACCCTCCCTTGCCTTGGAATCCCCTTTGAAAATTCCTTCAAGGTAGTCCAAACAGATGCCTTTAATATTGGTTATGGCGGCATTCTCCTTCAGCGTACTAGTCCCACTTCCCCTGAACAAATTGTCTGTTTTCATTCAGGAATTTGGACTCCCACTCAGCTAAATTATAGTACTATTAAAAAAGAAATTTTATCTGTAGTACTATGCATTTCAAAATTTCAAAGTGATCTTTTGAATCAAAAATTTTTATTAAGAATTGATTGTAAATTTGCAAAACATGTTTTAGAAAAAGATGTTCAAAACATTGCTTCAAAACAGATTTTTGCACGTTGGCAAGCCATTCTTTCAGTTTTCGATTTTGACATTGAATTCATAGCAGGAACTCAAAACAGTATCCCTGACTTCCTAACCCGTGAATTTTTGCAGAATCCAAGTCAAAATGTCCGGAAAGAAACCCGTACAACCCCAAACTCCAAAAATGCCTAAACAGCAAACCACTAGGAGTACTAGTCAGACACAGAACCCTGGCCCTTTAGTACCCTTCTCCAGTAAACCCAAAGTTGCACCTGTGTCACCATCCATTATTGCCAATCGTTATTTGGTCTCCACAATTCCGAAACCAAATTACCAAAGGCCCCAAGGACAACACAGTTATAGTTCTGCTCTAGCCACACTTCCTCCCAAAGCAACTTTAGCTCCATACAAAGTTGAAGAATCCTTTGGTCCGATCGTGTCTAAGCAATCTTCATATACTCTCCCTCCCAAAACAGGTAGAGCTTCTTATATCAAAAAACCTTTTGTTCAGCATATCTCTTATATTGAGCCACACTTGGCCCATATAACGGATCCACTAGCACTAGCAATGGAAGTACTGCCTCCTGAATGGCATTTCCTTCCCAAAAGCCCAGAGAAAAGCATCAAATTCTATAAAGGCATTCTCACACAAGAAAAGTCTGCCAGAATAGAAGACATCATAGACAGAAATAATCCCTCAATAGTCCTGTACCATAAATTCATAATACAGAATTTTGTAAGCTGCAAAGATTGGGGACACCCCTCCACTCTCAGGACACTTACAGTTCTCAAGGGCTCAGAACCCCTATACAATTATTATGATTATATGGATGCATTTGAAAATGTGTTATTCTTCCAAAATGAAAACTATGATCACTCATGGTTCATCCAGTTCGACAAGAAATTCAATGGACAGATACCTTCGTGGTTCCTCAAATGGTGGGAAATGTTTGGTTCAACTCCACAGAACCTTCCAGGATCCCTACAGGATGCACTAAGATATTTTGCCTCCAGGTTCCAGATTGATAAGCATTCTTCAAAGTTTCCAGCCATCTTGCATATGACAGTTCAATACAAGATCCACTAGATAAGCATGTGGAACTATGCCATCAACCAAGACATACTCGATAGGGAGTTCTTTACAAAATGGTGGGATAAATTCAGACCAACTGATGCTATCTCCAAAATATATAAAGACTTCCCTCCTCCAGTACAGAAACCTATAGCTCATTGCACAAGATCACAGTCAAGCCTGGATTCCGTACAGATTTTCGGAAAGAGCAGTAAAGAACTAAAAGATCTTGCCCAACAGCTACTCCTTCAATCTGCACAGTTAGAATCAGCAGAAAAAACCTCTCCTGCCTCCTCAGAAGCCTCGTGCAACCGTGTCCCAATTGACCCATTCCAGGATTCACAAGATCCGTATGATGGCTATAATTTGGACAGTGATTAATGGCACTCGGATGTTCCAGAACGGCTCCAAAAGTGCTCAGAGAAATCATCTTTTGCAAAGAACCGGTTACTATTCAGAACAGTACCCGCATGCAGACAAATCACTATTCACTGCACAGTCCAGAACACTATGCAGAATCACTATTCCAGAAAAGCAAGGGGACAAAGCACTGTTCATAAACAGTGACCAGTTACTGTTCACTCTACGGTACCCCAAACAGAATCATGGAAATCACTGTTTGCTTTCGGTGGAAAAGAATCTACCCTCAGTAAAAGTAAATTACTCTCCGTGATTTCAGCATCCTCCTGATCTTATCCAAAGCTCTCCTCAGCTATAAAAGGGACCTTTGGCCTCAGTCTTCAGCAGGCTAAGTTTGATACTTCCTCACTAGAGCTTCTTACTCAGTACCCAAAAATACTTTGTAATCAGAATGACTCTTTCCTCTCCCCTAGTTTACACTTGTACTGAAACTACATTTGTAACCTATTTATGCTTCCGCCCCCAGTGCCCTCTGAACGGCACCCTTTGTTTGTAGCTTACCCCCATTTGGTGTGCACTGTAGCAAATCAGCTAAAAATTTTAGCTTTGCCTCCACTGCTGCAAGCATTTTTTGGTATATTGGTGAGCTAAAATAGCATCTTTTAAACTTGAATGAGTATAAAAAAGTTGTCTAGTTTGATATTAGACATACAAGAATATCAACAAAAGAACTTATTATATCCTATAAAAATTATGCTCAGTATTAATCTTTCATAGGATATAAAAAATTCTTTTATAATTTTCATGGTGAAATTTGTAAAATTTTTATTTTCAATATATATTACAAAATTGTCTACCAAAGTCAATAAAATTTATTTTATTGGAACTACTAAAGTCTTCAAACACATAAATGATCCAAAATTTTAATAGATACAAGAGCAATTTTTACTATAAAAGAAGGAAACTGAGAAAACGTAAACTACCTTGTCTCTATAATTATTGGACTCCTATTTTTGTAACTAAATCTATTTTTCATAATCATACATACTATAAAACTATAAAAGATTTTTAAAGGCACCGTGGCTGTGACTCCGCCCCTATGAAAGTGGCTTTAGTTTTGAAATAAGATCAACAGAGGTGGTTTAGATAGGGTACCCTGGTTGTGGATGGTGGTGGCTTTTGGTGTCCATGGTGCACCTCTAAAGAAAAATGAAAAACAGAAAATGAAGAAAAATAACAATATTTTTTACTAAAAAAGTTTTTTTTTTTTTTTTTTGAAATGATTTAATTAAAATGACACAATTTTTAAATAAATTGAGGTGACACTTACACTCAACAGTGAGTAGAAATAAAATTACTCAAATTAAAGTATTATATAACTTTAGGGGGTCACAATCCAAACTTTTAAATTTTAAAGAACAAAATCAAAATGATCAGATAGTAATTTACAATTAAACCTAAAATATAACTATGTAAGTACATGTATCTATGCAGATGTTCATATATGAATATGGGTGTTTTGTTTAGGTATGTATGTATATCTATGCGTCAAGTATTTGTTGTGTAAAACTAAATTTAGCTAAGTTAAGCTTTTTTTCTTGCACACATGAGGCCACAATGCAGAGGCCTCATCCTCTGACACATAAAAGAGGCTAAGGTAATCTTTCCATTCAAGAGAATTCTCTGCTTCAGGTCTAAAGCTTGTGCCAAACCGCACATTGTTGGAAGGTGAGTTTTCTTTAGAAAACTCCCTCTTCTCCTCAGCTGGCAAATTGAAGAACCTATGTGTTGCATCCTTCACATTCTCCAGCACTTCAATGGGCACTCCATGTCTGAAAGAAACCCCACTTTTCTGCTGCATCGCAGATTGATTCTGAGACTTTTGGTTTGTCCCAGTTTGACATATCAATGATGGGTATAGACTCAAGAGTCATGATGTTGTTCTCACTGATCCTTTCTTCTAGGGGTTGGATATATTGCCTAGGTATGGTTTTAAAGCTCATTTCTGAGAGACCCTTTACTCCATTGCCTTTGGTTACGACAAAGTCAGTGATATCTGAGGACTCACTGATTGGTGTTGCAACAATTGGAGCCATTAAAATAAAAGAGAGCTTAGTATTTGGAAAATGGCTTGAAATTAGAAGATATCGAAGATTTTTGGTGGTGCAATTTGCATGTCCTTTGTAGCTATTTATATTGCATTTTGAATTATTATTATATTTTTTCTAAATTCTTTGTGCTGTTTGCATGACCATTGTGTTTTCAACTGATACATTAATATTCCAATACCCGCTCTCCAACTATTGAATTATATAAAATAAAGGTGTCTCTTGCTTTTTCTTTTTCTTTTTCTCTAATACATATGAAATAAACTTGCCCTACTAGTGAAATATTTAGTGTGTGTTTGGCTCCAACTTAAAAAACCAACTTATTTTACTATTATTCATGGGTCTCACTATACTATTTCATCTAACTTTTATCTTTACCTACAGTACTTTTAGCAAAAAATTTTCAATTTCAGTAAAATAAGCGGATTTCAAACAAATCCTTAGAAGCAAATAAACCTACAGTCCAATCCACGAAAAACAACAAATCATTTTAAATATATAGTTAGTAGGTGACTCTCTAGCTAAGACAGTACACCACTAATGACTAATCTTTCCCCGCTTTTGCTGCTATCTATAGTGATATTGCCTGCTAATGCGTATGACTAATCTTCTTTTTAAGGAGACTTTTTTTGGGTGCTTTGATCACATGTAGTTGTAGTATATTTAGTGAAAATTTCAATTGAGTTTATATTAATTTATAGCTTGAAATCAACTTTTAAGCATAAATTTGAGAAGATATTGTAATGATTTAGTTGAAGTAGACTTATTTGGTCTTGATCCGTGATTTTTTTCCCTACAAGAAGAGATTTGAAAAGTTTAGGTGTAATATTTTAAAATTATTTGGTGACTTTCTTAATTCATATGAGCTTAGGTTGTTTGCTCATGATCCTACTATTAGTCCAAACCTTGTGGGTGGTGTTGAAAACAAGGTTTTTAAAATCAAGATCCTATGTAAGATCGGTGGAGAGGCTTCACGGAATAGATCTAGGGTTATAAAATTTTACTTTCATTGAAAAAAAGGAAAAAAAAAAAAAAAAAGCATTAGCGGTAACTTTTTATGTTGAATAATGCTTAGAATTATTAAATTATCAATATAAGCGGAAATACTATTGGAAGGGCACAAAAATCTAGTGGCCCAAACTCACTTAGAATAGTGAATTTGTGCTATTCAACTAGGCCCAAACCAATAGATATTTGTGAAGAGAGTGGAGTAAAACAAGTTGGGCTTAGCCCAAGGATTCAGACATAAAGGGAGTGAACGAAAGTCAATGATTAATTATAGAAATGGTTCTTTATAATCTCGCTTGAGGACGATGTTCTTGCACAAGGAGGTACACTATTCTCTCTCTCTCTTTCTATCCCTATTCTTATTCTAATATCTTTTCCTTGATTTTTTCTAGGGCCCCCCTTTTCATTTGGAAGTTCTCTTTCTTTATATACTCCTAAGCTTATTGCATCTTAGCCCTCCATCTACGACCCTCTAGACTCTCCTTATGACACTTGTCCCTTTAAACCTCTATTGAAGGTAGTAAAAGGAGCTGCTTAACTGTGAATTCTACTGTTCAGGTTATTTCCTCATCAATGCAATTGATAAAATTATTGTCAGTCATTTAATGCGGAGGTAGTAGGTAAGCTTTCACTGGAAACTTCCTTCACCTACCTTGACTTTCTCTCTGAACACCATCCTCTCCATTCGGACTTCCAGAAAGCATTTTGTCCCTTCCCCTCCTATCCTTGGGCGAATCCCCTCATCGAGCTTAGAATGCTTTTATAACGATAATCACAGCTTGTTGCATCCTTTCTCAGTCCTTGGACCCCCACAACTATTTTCATCCCTACATTTTCACCCAATTTCCACTTTGATCTCTACTTTTTATTTTTACCGCTTTTATTCCCTATTTTGAAAAATGTGTTTCATTTTGGTTCCTACCATCGTCTCACTAACGAAAATATCCTATGTGGTAAATAGATTACTGTGTTAGCACACTAAATAATGACGTGGCCAATAAAATAATAATAAAATTTGTTATTTGGCATTTAAATAATGCCATGTTAGCATTTTAAATATTAAAAAAAAGCCACATAAAAAAAAACAATTAAAACAAAATTCTAAACTTATGATTTTTTAAAATTAAATTAAAATAAAATAAAATATTCTTTTCTTTTTATTATTATTTTTGGAAGGAATTAAGAACATGATTATTCTGAAAAACAAAAGATAAAATTTTACTTTTTCAGTTTTAAAGATTAATTTTGTAGCAAATTTCTTAACTTTTCTTTTAAAAAACTTGGCAACCAAACGCAAAATCACATAGTACGTCTTCCCCAAACTCTCTCTCACTTTCCTTAAATTTTACTTTTTCAGTGGGTCATTGATTGATGGATGTCTGGGTTTGGAGGTTTCGGGTTGTTGTGTTTATCTGATCACTGATCGACAGGTTTCGGATCTCTCTCTCACTTTCCTTAAGTTTTACTTTTTCAGTGGGTCTCTCTCTCGCTCAAATGGAGGTCATTGATCGATGGATGTCTGGGTTTGGAGGTTTCGGGTTGTTGTGTTTATCTGATCACTGATCGACAGGTTTCGAATCTAGGATTTGGGTTTGCTGGTTTTAGATCTAGTTTGGTGGTGGGTTTTGTGTTTGGTTTCTCTAAAAACATGAGAAAACTTGGGTTGAGTTTTATGTTGGCTTGAGTTGATTTTGTGTTAGTTTCTCAAAAAGATGAGAAAATCTATCTTGTTTCAGTGTTGATCAAAATATCCACAAAATCCACCATATCAACCACGCTAATTCTGCTTCGACTAGATTTTGCTCTCTCTGAAGCCAGTCCTCTCGATTTTGCTTTCTTCGATTTCCTCTTCGCCGAGTAATTCACCACATCGACCATGCCGATTTTGCTTCCACTAGAATCGATTACCCATATTTTTGGTTTAGGTTTTGGATTTTGTTATTGGGTTGTTGCTGGGTTTATTTTTCTATTCTTGCTAATGTTTGGGTTTGTGTTTTTGTCTTCTTCTTTTATTTATTTTTTGTGTGTGTGTGTGTTTGGTTGACAAGAAAGATTTGCTGCTGGATTTGTGTTTGTATTCATGTTGGGCTTGTGTTTGGTTGACAAGAAAAAGCTAGGAAATCTGGGCATATGTTCTTATGTTTAAATCTCAGGAATCTGGGTTTGTGTTCTTTAGTGTTCTTGATAAAGATGAACACAAATCTAAATTCATAATTTTCTTTTTTCTTTTGTTAAAATTGATAAATTAAAATTTTTTTAATTGGATTTTGACGTGGCATTTTTATTATTTTATTGGTTACGTCATCATTTAGTGTGCCAACATAGCAATCCGTTTGCCACGTAGAATATTTCTGTTAGTGAGATGACGGTAAGGACCAAAACAAAACGCGATTTTCAAAATAGAGACTAAAAGCAGTAAAAATAAAAAATAGAGACCAAAGTGAAAATGGGGTGAAAATATAGGGACGAAAATAGTATTTCCACCTAAAAACAAAGTTTTCCTTCCATAGAGTGACTTTTTGGGTCCTAATAATCATCATTACATCTATGCTATCGAAAGAGAAAGACTTTTACTTTTCCCTCTTCAAAGATTTCAAAGCCTAAAATACCCTTATGGCCTATATGGAAGTCTAAAAAAGGAGGAGGTGTAGAGTAGAGTAGGGAGAGGGAGAGTAATTCAATTACCTTATTTGGAAGATTTTAAGGAAGGAGGTGGAGGAGTTTGGAGGGGTTTTAACCACCTCTAACCTCTCATTTTTAATTTTCCCAAATTGGAGATATTTGGAGGGAAAGTAGAGTAAATAAATTATTAACTAAATAAATTTCCCAATTTACCCTTTGTAAATTAATAATAGATCAATGTTGCAAGTCCATTTTCAAATAGAGGTAAATTTGTCTATTTTAATCATTTTCTCTCTTTTTCATCATTATTTTTAAAACATCCAAACAAGGGGAATGACTAATTACTCCCTTCCCCCTTACTAATTTTAAAAATATTCAAACAAGGTAGAGGGGAACCATTCCCTGCTACTCTCCTCCCCTCTCCTCCCTCTCTAAACTTCCAAACAGGCCATTAGGATATATTTGGTTAGACATGGAATAAGGAGGATGGAAAATAAAAGAGAAAAAATGAGTTTGTATGTTGTTTAGTAAGAAGAGAAATTATGGAAATTTTTTGGTGGGACTTAGACATTTTTTCTCCGGACACACTAAAATTCATCTCTCCAAATTAGAGAGAAAACAAGAGTGAAAACTCTTTTTGTAACACAATGACAAAATTGCCCTCAGATTTTAATGTTTTGCAAGAATCTCACCTATCCCCACCCACTTCCCCTAGTCTAGCGTCTACACACCTACTTTATGTCTTTCTTGTTTGTTTGTATCTCCTCTTCACTCTCATCTACACAACTCAACAGTAATTCATCTGGGTCCGTTTGGATACAGCTTATTGTTGCTGAAACTGAAAATTGTTGCTGAAAACACTGTAGCAAAATAATTTTTAAATGTGTAAATAGTACCGTGGGACCCATTTTTAATATTTTTTTATATGTGAACAGTAAAAGCACAGTACGTGAACAGTACATTTACTGTTCATAATAGTGAAATTTGTCTCCCAAAGTCAACAAAAGCGGGCCAAAAAAAAAAAAAAAAAAAAAAAAAAAAAGAGAAAACGCGAACTGGGAAAACGCAGACGCAGCGAACGCGGAGCCCAAACGCTCACCTAGCCTTTTTTCTTTTTCTCCTCTAGTTTTCGTTACTCTCTTTGTTTTCCAGATTTTTTTTTTGCTGCCCACTTTTTTTTTTTGTTTCCCAGCAACATGTCCAGATTTTTATATATATATATATATATATATATATAAATTAGATTATAATATCTATAATAACAAAGAAAAATAATATAATTCTATATATATGATGTGTTAATTTTTAAATTATTTAATATGTACAAGTAAATTATTTTTTACATGTTATGCAATAAGGGTATAAGAGTAAATTTATATAAACTATATTTTCTATCTTCCCATTTTTCTCCTCAACCTAACAAAAAGTTTCCATCATTCTCACTTTTCCACCCTTTCAACCAAACACGCATGAGAGAAAACTAAATATTTTCTATCTTCTTACTTTTCTATCCACTCACCAATTTTCTATCCTATCACTTTTATACTTCTCCAACCAAACGGACCCTTCAGTCTATAGCTCGATAGTCAGTGCAATTAAAATCTTCTACAAAACAGTAAGTCAAAAAAGACTCAAAGGAAAAGAAAAGACTTTTAATTCCGATCCAACTTTAAATAGTAAGATATACACATATAATGAAGGCATCATTTTATTTAATTCTTGGACGTACAATTCTTCTAAGAAATTGTCATTTTTTTTCAAGTTTGAAGAAATATTGTTACCAAGAAACAAATGTTCTCTTTCACACAGTCGTCTAATTTAAAATGAATAAATAAAAGTTGATGATCAAAACATTTGGAAAATGTGACTTAACACTTACGTATGGTATACCTAATGCGGGGTACAGTACAACTCATTTGGAAAAAAAAAAAAAAAAAAAAAAAAGGCTAAAATATTGCTTTTTATAATAAAAAAAAAAATTGCATGAGTTTTGCTTTTCGTCCTAACCCATAATTTTTTTTTTATTTAAAAAAAATTGTCCTTCAAAAAAAATATATATTTAAAATGTTTAAAGACGAAAAATAAACTACGAAAAATGAAGTTCATACGAACAATAATTTTCATCTTTTCTTTTATCTTTGTGAGTTTTGGTAGCACATATGACACGTGTCATGTGTACAACCATTCATGTTTCCAACACCTAAAGAAAGAGAAATCTGAATCACATGCAGATTGTTTTAGAACTCAGACTATCACTTCATGATATTCTTCTTCTTTCTGGCAGTGGCTCAAAGAGTCAAGACCTAGCCCACTTTGACAACACCCTAGCTTTTGGAGCAGCTATATCCAGCCGCAGAAACAGAACGTTAGGGTGGGCTGAATAAACTCCCTCATCCTTTGGCAATTGACAGTACTCCAAGTTGTACGTTTTTAAATCCCTTTAAATATAAGTTGTTTAACTTAGTTATTTAGTTAAATGATTACTTAGATAAATTATTTAGATCTAGGTTAATACAATCAAATCATATCATATAAATAATGCGGAAAAGTAAATAATACATTGATATGATAACCTAGGAAAACCAAACTGATAAAAAATCTGGGGAGGATTTGACCTAGCTATCCTCAAGATAAAACAGATCCATTATGAAAGAATTGAAGTTTTTACAATAAGACTTAGACCACTAACATCCTATTGTTACCTCGAGTAAAAAACTTACTACCACGACCACGTGACAGCTCCGAGACCACATACTACTTTCCTTGAACCACAGCAACTGAAAAGATCACCAAGTTCTTGACATCAATCTTAATCTTGATAACCCTAAGTGTGTATGAAGGTAAACACCTCTAGATCTCACAGAAGATTCACACACACAGCATATCAATGCTTGCTCACTCCCAAGTGTAGGAGATCGTAGCAATATATTTCTCGGAGTACCGAAATCGAACCACAAGGAGCAGGGTAAATTCAAAGACAATATAATTAAATAACAATTTGAGAGAAGAAGAAAAATACTTTTACTTGGTGATTGTTAACAAGAATAATAATAAAAACTGATTTTAATTAATAATGTAAATACTAGGGCATCAGGGTGTTTTCCTATATCGATATGAAATTCTTTGTGATCTAAGAAAATATCTATTTCATAATTGATTGTTCTTATACACTTAAAAACTTATGATTCGGTTGAATTGAGACAATTCAAGAATGCATGATAACCTCGATTGATAATGCGGTTAGAAAAATTTTCAGAAAAACTCATTCACTTTAAATCCTGATTTCTATTTGAAATTATTAGAAATTCATCTAAACAATAAGAAAAACATGATTGAACTTATTGAAAGCATGGAAGAACTAATACATCAAAAGAAATCTAATTGAATAATCAAATATGTTGTAGATAAAATCCTAAAAAGAATCACATTGAATATTCATACCGTATAGAAGAAACATAACCCCTAGCCCTAGCAAAGAGTTTAGGCTGCCATTAGAGAAAGGAAAATACAAGGTTTTCTCTTCAAAATTCGTTCTCCACAGCCTCCCCTCAAAAACCCTAATGTCTAAGTGTCCAAAGAAAATAAAACATTTACTATTTTAATTTCCGTCCAAGTTTACAGCGGTAACTTGTGAGTTAATTTCGGCCTTCAAAAATTGAGAATTTCGAAAAACTCAAAACTGAAAAGTTGTAGATATTTAAGTTACGATTCCAACCCATCTAGCCTTGTGTCAATTGGATTTTTGTGGAGAGAGATACGCCCAAAATACTGATCAGTGATCAAATCAGATTTTTCCTTTTTAGATTCTGCTTCTTTGATTTCTTTCCTTATTTGAAGCTTCCAATCATGGTAGACGATCCAAGCACTCCAGCTGCACCTCCTTAGACATTTAAGCATGGTCCTTTAGCTCCACTTTAATTCTAGTTTGGCCTCTATTCTCTCACAAATTTCTGTAAACTCATCTTTCTCACATAATTTCCTGAAAGTAGAAAATTACACACAATGAATAGTATTTTATTCAAGAAATTATGTAAAGATAAATAATAGGGACTAATGCAAATCATGGCTTAATTATACAAATTAAGCATAATAATAAGGAGATAACGCCCATATAAATATATAACAAGTATACATTTTAAGGCGTTATCAATCAACAAGCTCTAAAACGTGGCTATGATTTTTCCTTTTACACTTAAGCAAAACATACCCTACACGTCATATGAGCTTGGGCTGAGATGAAAAATTCTGCAGGAAAATAATCTGCACGAGGTTCAATCGATCGAGCCTAATTTTCGATTGATCGAGCCTTGCAGATTTAGACATATAAATCCTGCAATTACTCGATTCTAACTTTACATATAAATACACTTTGATCAACCTAAATCTAGACTCTAAATTTTAATCATGATTTACCAACACATTATATATTGAAGTTCTAATACATTTAATTCCTAAATTCTTAGAACCTAACAAAAGTCACACACCAATAAACTTTGCCGCTATTAGCTAGAAATGTCTTGAAGATCAATTAGTCTAAGCTAGAGACTAAAATAATAATTTAAAGCTTAGGAACGAAAAACAATATTCATGAAAACTCTAGGGATCAATTACTAGTCTAAGCTAGAGACTACAACAATCGTACACCATTCACCGGTTGAATCAATGTTGTCTGTAGGCCAAAACTGCAACAAAAAGTAGGATCAGTACTGAAGTATCGATTACAGCATCATACAATCCCAGCCAATAATCCTATCAATCCTAATTGCGATTCAGTTTCCTCGATGATTCTGGGCCAAACCTAATTGTTTGGGGGCAAGTGAGATACTGCAAAATGAATCATGATTTTAACAACCATGGTTGCAAATGGGCCTAGTTGACTTGTTATTAACTTAGTTAAAATATTATTTTCGTCTTTGAAATTTGCAAGAATTTCATTTTCATTTGTATTTTTTAAAAGTATATTTTTTATCACTGAATTATTGAATCTTACATTTTTTTTTCCTGTAAGCTTAAAAAAACCTTCATCCCAAACTATTAAAGCAAATTATTTTTTTGTTCCTAAACTATTGAAAGCTCTTTAAAAAGTTTAGGAACGAAAAACGCTATTCAAGCAAACTTTAGAGATGGAAACAATATTTTACTCTATTTTTTAAGTTTGATTAGACCAAATATAATAATGGTGAGCTTAGCTCAATGATGTTTAAGCTTTGATTATACTAAATTATGTATACCATACATTATTTAATTATATTTTATTTTTATTAAATTGACTTGTATTTTTTTTGAAATGTCATGACTTTTTTTTTTCAATGATGTAAATACTCTTATATACGTAAGAAAATCTTAAATCAAAATTACAAAATATATATATATATATATATATATATATATATATATATATATAAAGGTAATCTTCTTCCAAATGTATTTCTATCTATAACTGAACCTAGGATTTTCTTTTTATTTATAAAAAAATAAAAAATAATTAAAAAACCTATTCTTAATTTTGGAGAGGTAAATTCTAAGAATCAAACTTGCGACACATTGCAAGTTTGCTGTTTAATTAGTGTTTTTCTGATTTTGCCATTGGTTCTTACTGGGGTTTTTAGCTAATTATTGCTGTATCGTTCACTCCCTTTACTATCTCTAACCATCTATAGGCCTCCTCTTTTTATTTATTTTTGCTGGAAGAAAAATAATTTTAAGAAGAGAAAGGCATCAAAAAGTATTACAAAAATTAGGGAAAAAAATAGGTGGACTATGCATGAGTTACTGTTTTTATATTCTGTTCTTTTATTTTATAATTATTCTTGAAATTTAGTCAATTAAACAAAAGAACAAACACTATTGCATAACAAAGAACAAATACTATTGTGTGAAATTTGGTCAACTATTTATGTAATACAACTCACACCAAATAATATATGTAAACAAACATAAAAAGAAGATACCTACACTCAAGTAATATAATTACAGCTCACACCAACATCAGCACTCAACGAGAACAAAATGAGTTATTCAATGACTACAACAAAGCAAAAAAAGAAAAAGATACAAAAAATTCTTCTATGTTGCAAAACAATCACAAAAATTTCTGAAAAACAATACAAATTGATATTTTAGCATTGCAACATTTATTGGATAATTGAGGATATTAGGGATTGGAATACTAATTTTTATTTGAATTTTTGTTTGATTGATATTTTCCATTTAGTAATTTAATGTTTCATATCAAGGATATGAATTTTTAAGATTGGAATCCTAATGTGTAATCAAAGAGGTTACAAAATTTATATTTGCAAAACATTCATATTAAATAATAATTCATACTCAATAGTTTTCCCGTGTATCGCACGAGTTAACGACTAGTTATATATATTTCTGATACTCTTCACACATTTACTAGAAAGAAAGTATCCTATGTATAAATTCTTTTTTAGAGCTAAGTGTGCATCTTTTTTTCTTTTTTCTTTTGAAATTGCAGGAGTGCATCACAAGAGAATAATTCCTTTATTTTGCTTAGGAAATATACATTTGATGTTGAGTGGGTTTGTACCAAGCACTTACATTAGTGGGTGTATGGTAATAAAAAAATGTGTAAAATTTACACAATTTTGCATAAAAATGACCTACATTAGTTACTATATAATTGTATAAATTTACAAGTTGTTACAGTAACTGTGTAAATTTACATTGATGCTATTTATTTTGCATTTAGTTCTTTATTATTTCTTTACGTATTTTGAGAATAAAGGAAGAGAGTGGATGATGATTTTTTGTGAACGAAAAAAAAAATTAAAAAAAAAAAACCAAGAAAATTTTACATTTTAATGAAATGTAGTATAAAATAGATAATTTGATGTAGGCTGTTTTGAGAAGTGAATATGTAAAATAGAAAAATGAGATTCTTATGCAAAAATAGACAGAACATAATTTTTTGCTTGAGTTGATATGAATACTTTTAAAGGCACGAAGATTGAGTTTTCTAGTTCATATATATTTAGCTTTACAAAAATCCTTAATAAATAGTGTACGGCACCGAGGTGCCCAGATCTAATTGGACCTTGAATTCAAGCCCAGTAGCGCGGCCCAGTTTTTCAAATCCCTTTTTATTCTACCCTCATAAACTACAAGTCTAAATCTCGTCCCCTAACCAGTGCTCGGCGTAAAGTGCCCGAACAATAAAGAAAGACTAAAATCTAAACATACCATAGGATGCTCGGCAGTTTCCAGGAAACATCACTACCGAGCATATTCGCTTGAGTTGGAACCAAGTTCCAAAGCCATAATCGCTGCATTCCACTCTCACCTAAACATCCACTTACAACAGATAATATTGGACCTTCAATTGCACTAACAATAGCAGTAATCATGATCTCTGTACTAACTTAGAGCTATAAATAGGAGAAGTTGGGGAAGAAATGGGGGTTCAAAAAAAAGGGAGAAAAACAGTTATTCAAGAAGAGAGAGAGAGAATATTGCTTTGAGTCTCTGTGCCGAGAACGACCCAAAGTAGGAAATCCTAAAGCCCACCTTATAAATAAGTTGTGAGCCCAAGTGAGGTTAAGCCCAATAATCTCATTTCCGGCACGCACAATTGGCGCCCACCGTGGGGCTATCCTACGAAGCTGTGGTTCGACTGAGACTCAAGCACGGGAAATGTTCAAAAGGCGTTCCGAAGGCCAAGCCGAGAGCGGATCGGTAGGATCTTCTCGAGACTCCACATGGCAGGAAAGAAGGTAGAAAAGGCGTGAGGATAGGGAGCATGGGCAAGGAGAAGAAGAATCTGTTCTGGGAGAGGGGTCAGACCAGACTCACCGAACAATGTCAGGTGCCTCAGGACACGGGCAGCATGATGGTAGAGACTAAGAGCTGGAGCGGTTGCACAAACTGGTGAGGGATCTGGAGTTGGAAGCAAGGGGTTGGCGCCAGAGAAGGGACCGAAACAACTAAGAAAGGAGGGATGATAATGTGGGAAATTGAGGCGAGGAGGGCTCTAGCTAGTTCGGTCCCCGAAGATTCTGGGACCGGTCACTTTCCTGAGAATCACACCAACATAGGAACCGCTCGCGTTCCTGAGAGACGCGTTAGTGTCGGAATCGTTCACGTTCGCGCAGATATGACGACCGTGGTTCGGATTCTCCGGAGGAACGGCAAACCCACAATGCTGCCATGGACGCCATGAGCCAAGCCTTACGAAGAGCTACTCAGTCGCCATTCTCAAATGAAATTGAATAGGCCCCTATGCCGAGCCAATTTACACGGCCACCATTTAATTCCTATGATGGGAAAATGGACCCTGTGGAGCATGTCAGTCATTATATCCATATGATGTCCTTGCATGTACAAAATGATGCGCTAATGTGTAAGGTGTTCCCCTCTAGTCTCGGCTCCACGGCCTTGAGATGGTTTAATGGATTACGAAAAGGTTCCATTCGCAGCTTCGCCGAGCTGATCCAGGAGTTTGGCGCTCGATTCGTGACGTGTAGCCGGGTGCCGCAACCGGTGGACGCGTTGCTTTCCATAAAAATGAGGGTCGACGAAACCCTTTGGAGTTATGCCAATCGATATTGGGAACTATACAATGAAATCGGTGGGGGCAATGAGAAGATTGCGACAAGCACTTTCAGGATGGGGCTTCCCGAAGACTGTGAACTACGGGATTCGTTAACGAAAAGACCTCCCGAGGATATGAGGCAACTTATGAGGCATATTGAGGAGTATAAACGTCTCGAAGATGATCGGCTGCAAAATAAGGGAAAGGCCCCGTTGCTCGGTCACTCTCGGCAGGGCGTTTTTCCAACAAGACCAAAGAAGGATTTCAGGATGCAGGAACTAGAAGCACAAATTAGAGGAATGAATGTGGCGTTCAAAGAGCCGGTACACAAAATTCTAGACCAGATTAAAAACGAGTCGTTCTTCAGGTGGCCGAACTAGATGGGGAGCGACCCGTCCTGGAGGAATCAAAACTTGTACTGCACATACTACAGAGATAAAGGGCACACCATCGAGCAATGCCGAGTATTAAAAGATCAACTGGGACAACTAGTGAAGGTAGGATATTTGAAAGAGTTCGTAATGGATTCCAGTAACCAAGATGCCGGCCATGGTGCTTAGCAGAAAGGGAACCCCCTCCCGCCACCGTTAGGAGTGATCGAGGTCATCCACGCTACCCCGAGGAGTGCGGCCACAACCAGAAGAGGAGTATTAACAGTGACGCCTAAAGAAACCTGCACGGAAGGACAATCACTCGGAAAAAGGATGAAAGTTAGCCGGCTGGCAATCTCTTTTGACGAGGAAGATCTGAAAGGAACGATCCAATCTCATGATGATGCGTTGGTAGTAACAGCATGGATAAACGACTTCTTAGTGAAAAGAGTGATGATAGACCAGGGAAGCGGAGCCGATGTAATGTACCCAAATTTGTTCGAAGGGCTTGGATTAAAAAATCAGGACTTGATGAAATATGATACGCCGCTGGTCTCATTTGACGGAAGAATGGTGATCCCCAAATGTCAAATTTCTCTTTCGGTGAATATGGAAGGCAAGGAAGTGATGGTGACCTTCATAGTAGTCAGATCGTTCTCACCGTACACGGCAATCCTGGGAAGCTCGTGGATTCACGCAATGAAGGCTGTTCCATCCACCCTACATATGAAAGTTAAATTTCCCACCGAGCATGGAGTTGCCATGGTACGGGGAAACTAGCAAGTGGCTAGGTAGTGCCTGGTTGCCGTGGTCAAGTGGAAAGGGGAGCAGGTTGAACAAAAGGAAACCACTGAAGGAGTAACTTCATAGCAATTACAGAAGCCCCGAAAAGAAGTAGGGACAAGTTGTGCCGATGAGGTTTTGAAGGTCAAAATTTTTCCAGATACTGACAGGTATTTCCAAATAGGCACGAGCATGAAAGACCGAGATAAGGTAGAAATATTGTTATTCCTTTTGCAGAATGTGGATGTCTTTGCATGGAGTTCGTACAAAGTGCTCGGAGTAGATCCCGAGTTCATTGTCCATAAGCTCAACGTGGACCCATCATTCCCCCCGAAGAAGCAAAAGCCAAGAAGAGCATTGAAAGAGTATGTTGACACGATCAAGTTGGAAGTCCAAAGGCTAAAGGAAGCAGGGGTGATAAGAGAAGTATTCTTCCCGAAATGGTTAGCAAATACAGTGATAGTAAAGAAAAATAATGGCAAATGGAGGGTTTGTGTGGATTTCACGGACTTAAAACGGGCATGTCCTAAAGACTCGTTCCCAATGCCCAAGATTGATCAATTGGTAGATGCTACATACGGACACCCGAGGATGAGCTTCTTGGACGCCTTTCAGGGGTATCACCAGATTGCCCTAGCATCCGAGGACCGAGAAAAGACAGCATTCATTTCCCCGAATGCAAATTATCACTATAACGTAATGCCATTTGGGTTGAAGAATGCCGGAGCCACATACCAGCGGATGATGACAAGGATGTTTCGAGAGAAAATTGGGTGCATGGTAGAAGTATACATTGACGATATGGTAGTAAAGAGTAAACAGGAACCACGACATGTAGAAGATCTTCGGGGAGTATTTGAGGTACTCCCCGAATGCTGAAAAGTGCACTTTCGGTGTGGGGGCTGGTAAGTTCTTGGGGTATCTGATCTCTACTCGGGGGATAAAGGCCAATCCCAACCAGATCGAAGCCGTGAATCGCCTCAAACCACTGAGCAATCCCAAAGAAGTACAAGTATTAACTGGGATGTTAACCGCACTAAATCAGTTCATTTCCAAATTTGCTGATCGCTGCAGACCATTTTATCAACTTCTGAAGAAGTGGAAAGGATTTTAGTGGGATGACGAGTGTGACAAGGCCTTTTGAGATCTGAAGGAGTATCTGACGCAAGCGCCCATGTTAACGGCCCCAGATTCCGGAGAAGATTTATTCATGTACCTCTCAGTGTCCGATCACACTGTAAGCGCTGTGTTGCTGAAGGACCGAGGAGTGCAGCAGCCGATGTATTACATAAGCAAAACCTTGGTAGATGCTGAGACGAGATATCTACCCTTGGAGAAGTTAGTGTTGGCTCTGGTACACGCAACAAGGAAGCTGCCGCATTACTTTCAGGCTTATACTGTGTTCGTCCTTACCGAGTATCCCCTGCAGTCATTGTTAAAAAGGTTAGACTTCACAGACCGAATAGCTAAGTGGGGGACTCAGCTAGGTTCCTTCGACATAAGGTACAGGCCGTGAAGCTCAGTGAAAGGGCAGGTTCTTGCTGATTTCATTGCAGAGTTCTCCCCCAAGAACGACAGGAAGATAATCTGTAATGTAGAGAATCGCCCATGGAAGGTGTTTGTGGACGGTGCTTCGAGTGCTATGGGGGCCGGAGCTGGAATTGTCATAATCACTCCAGAGGGTATACGACTAGAGCATTCCTTCAGATTGGGATTCAAAGCCTCTAATAATGAGGCTGAATATGAGTCCTTTCTTACCGGATTGAGGACCGTTTTGTGCCTGGGCGCAAGGGATGTGGAGGTTTATTCGGATTCTCGGCTGGTTGTTTATCAGATCCAGGGAAGCTTTAAAGCTTGGGACTCTCGAATGAAAGCTTATTTGAGTGCAGCTAAGAAAATCATTAGCAAGTTCGGGACAGTGAAGGTGGCCCAGGTAGGCCGAGCACAAAACAAACACGTTGACTCACTAGCCACGTTGGCCTCGTCAATTACCGAGGAGGTTCCTTGGCTTATCAAAGTAAAACTTATAAGGGTGCCAAGTATCGGTATGGAAGATAATTGTAACTCAGCCGGGGTCGACGTCATCGTGATTTCAACAACCAGGCCATGCTGGATGAACCCGATCATCGACTTCTTAGCCAAGGATAAGGTTCCAGACGATGAAAAAGAGGCTAAAAAGATTCGTCGAGTGGCTTCCCAGTATTGGCCGTCAGCAGATTGCAAATTGTACCGAATGTCTTTTGGAGGCCCGTACCTTTTATGCTTACATCCCGAGAAAGTAAATGAACTTCTGTCCGAGCTGCATGACGAGGTGTGTAGTGGTCATGTTGGGGGGCGTTCGTTAGCACACAGAGCGATGACTCAAGGATTTTGGTGGCCGCAAATGCAGAAAGATGCAGCAGAATATGTCCGGAAATGTGAACAATGTCAAAAACACGCTCCTCTGATCCACAAGCCAACAAGTCGTTTAAGCCCCGTCAATAGTCCATGGCCATTTGCACAATGAGGGCTAGATATCCTCGACCCATTCCCCCAAGCAACAGGTAACTGTCGATTCGTGTTGGTGGTGGTTGATTATTTCACAAAATGGGCGGAAGCCAAAGCCCTGGCAAATATCCGAAATATGGACGTGAAGAAGTTTGTATGGAAGAACATAGCCAAGAAATTTGGGGTGCCGGACTCACTGATATCAGAAAATGGGCTACAGTTTGACAGCAAAGTTTTTCGGACCTTTTGCAGTGATCTTGGCATTAAGAACAGATATTCCACTCCGGCGTATCCTCAAAGCAACGGCCAAGCTGAGGCAGTTAACAAGACCATTTTGAACGGGTTGAAGAGAAGGTTGGATAGGGTAAAGGGAAGATAGGCCGAGGGGTTACCTAACGTTTTGTGGGCTTACCGTACAACCCCAGAAGGTCCACAGGAGAGACCCCGTTCTCCTTGACGTATGGAGCAGAAGTTGTAATACCAACCGAAGTAAACTTGTGCAGTGCACGGGTCGTAGGATTTGACCCCGTCCAAAACGACGAATTAATGCTGGAGCACTTGGATTGGTTGGAAGAGTGCCGGGAAGCAGCAACAATATGGCTCGCGGAATACCAACAGAGACTTGCCTAACGATACAACTGAGATGTAAAAGGTAGGGAATTCAGTGTCGGAGACTTGATGTTGAGAATAGTTGTGGGAAACATGTGGGACATATGTGCAGGGAAGTTAGCTCAAACGTGGGAGGGACCGTACAGAGTTACTGCCATTACAGGCGCGGGGGCGTACTACTTAAAAGACCTTGATGATAGGCCACTCTCCCGGCCATGGAATGTCCACAACCTAAAGAAGTTTTACCAGTAACCATTCGTGCACGGAAACGTAAGTCCAAATCTTGTACATCGCTCTAGTCAACATAATAATGAAGTTACTTGTTCCAGCTATATTCAATTTCATTATTGTGCATTAAGTAATTGCATATTTAGTATGAATGGATTACGTTAAGGACAGAAACCTCATTCTCAGTTCGATTAAAATCGCCGAGTAAGTGGAAACCTTATTATTCTTACAAAAAACGTTAAGGACAGAAACCTCATTCTTGGTTCGATCAAAATCGTCGAGCAGGTGAAAACCTTATTCTAATAAAGAAAAGTCTAAGGACAGAAACCTCATTCTCGGTTCGATCAAAATCGCTGAGCGGGTGGAAATCTTATTCTAATAAAGAAAAGTCTAAGGACAGAAACCTCATTCTTGGTTCGATCAAAATTGCCGAGCAGGTGAAAACCTTATTATTCTTACAAAAAACGTTAAGGACAGAAACCTCATTCTCGGTTCGATCAAAATCGTTGAGTGGGTGGAAACCTTATTCTAATAAAGAAAAGTCTAAGGACAGAAACCTCATTCTCGGTTTGATTAAAATCACCGAGCGGGTGGGAACCTTATTCTAATAAAGAAAAGTCTAAGGACAGAAATATCATTCTCAGTTCGATCAAAATCGCTGATCAGGTGAAAACCTTATGCCAGAGAATGAGGCACTGTGTCGTTCATATTCTCAAGAAAGAAAACATGTGTTGTATAAACACACAATATATGGGGGCTCAATTTATCCCAGCGTGCAGGCCATTCCCGGCCATACATGCAAAAAGAATAAGTAGCAACAACAAAAACAGGGGAAGAAAAATAACACCGAAGATCAAAGTAAAGCATTTAGGGGCATGATCAAAACAAACACACAACAAATAGATAATCATCCAAATAAAGTTAACATAAAAGTAGAATCAATGTCTCGTCGCCAAACCTGGCAACTGTGTACGGGTCGTCCCCATGAAATAAATAAGCTGTTCAGTCACCACAGCCCGGTGACGTAGGCAAATTTACCGAAAAAGAAATAGTAATAAAAGTGCAATAAAAAGAAATAAAAGCATTAGAAAAGCAATTCGGCAATTAACTTAATGAAGCGGAGGGTTCAGTCTGATCTGCCGCCTTGGTCTGCTGCTAGTCAGCCACGGGAAAGTGCAGGTCCCCATTGAGCTGATCTTGGGCACTTGGGATGCTGGTGGCTTCCGTCTCATCCGGCTCTGCATGTGCATAGATCTGTTCCACCGAGGGATCTTGCACGGCAGCATCTGAGTTCGGGAAGGGAATCTGGCCGGGATCACTTAGAGGGGAATCCTCGGGGACCCCTAAAATCTGCAGAGCAGCAAACCACCTGGCCTCAAAACCTAGCCTTCGAGCTTGGTTCATAACTGGCTCTGCGGAATTCTCGGCATCAGCAAACCCTTCATTGTACCATTTCTCTTCGCAAGCCTCCAAAGCCGCCCTCAGGTCGGTAAGTTCCTCGGCTTGGGCCGTGTTTAAGCTGATCACCTCAGCCAACTTGACATCCGTCTCATTCTGCTTAGCCAAGAGTTTCGTGGACCTCTTCTTCGCCAATGCTCTATTCTTCTCCGCAACAGCAACCTTTTTCTCGGCAGTATCAGCTGCCTTTATTTTATTCTTAGCTGTTTTGACAGCTGTCTCCCATGCCTCCCTCTCTCGGTCAGCCTCCTCAGCAAATTCCTTTGCGCGACCATCCAAAATATAGGACAATTGAGCAGCCTAACAAAAACAAAAATTAGTACAGCAAAGAAATGAAAGGTAAATGAAAAGTAATAAATGTGAAGAGGACAATAAGGAATTGGCAAGTAGAGAGTTACCGCAACAATATGCCACTGTAGCCTACGCCCCATGGACTCCTCTGACCCTTCTTCAAAGGCGTGTACATCATCGGGCAGGAGAAGGCCCTTAGCCAAGGTCTGAGCAATGCGGCCCCCCTTGCCTTTCTCCCACATCTGCACACAAGTAATTGAAGGCAGAGGCTTGCCGTCTAGCAGGAACTTAGGCTTCCACACCTGCGCAGCTTGAGAGGAGGACACAACACCCAGCCCAACCTGGGTTTGCGGCTCATGGATGATAATGCCTCCGGTTAGTCGAGGAGGAGTCTGAGCTGCTACATCTCCCGGACCCATAGGCGGCTGATTGACAACCCTCTACCTTTTCCGAACTCGTCTAGCTTGAGGAGGAGGTGCTTGGGTTTGGCTTTGAGAGGGTGGGGGCTACGCGGCTTGCCGCGCACCGGGCACAAAGCAATCAATGGTCATGATCTTCCGGGTCACCATGTCCTCGCTAAGAAAGGGATCGGTGTCTGACAAGTCAGTTACATCAATTGCAAAATGCTCGGCTTCCTCTACGGGAGCCTCGGGTTCAACAGGGTCCTCGGGATGAGCGGGTTCTTGAATAGGAGCTTCTTCTTGGACAGCTTTGTGGGCTAACTCTCGGAGACGTCGAAACACATGCTCCGCAGACTTGTCCCGCAGTGGCACTAGCTCGTCCGAGCAGGTGTATCGCTTGCCCAATTCCCTCGCCTCCCCAACTATAAGCTTCGGCGAGAGAAAATTCGCGTGCCGAACGTCTATGTACGACAAAAGAGGGTTGTCAACCAACAACGCCTGTTTGAAAGACTACCAGGTAGAATAAATTGGTTCGACCCCGAGGATTAGATATGATGCTCGGAGCTGTCCGTCCCAATGCACGAATATCTCGGACCGAAGGATGAAATTCAAGTCCCTGACGTGAACTGTCCTAACGTCCGGGATGAACAGTTTACCTTCTGCAAAAGAACGAGATACAATATCAACAACCAGTAAGATAAAACTACTGCAATTAGAAAAACGGTTAAGTCAGAGATCGGTACAAACCCACTTCACGCCGTGAGAGGGGGTAGGGAATCTCTCCGGCAAACCAATTGTCGCGCACCCGGACAAACTGCCCAACCGAGTTCCTATTTGAATCAGGTAGGCATGATATCAGCCGTACCCGATTATCCCTAGTTTTTAAGTAATAATTAGAAGTCTTATTCCACAAATATTGTACATGTAGTTTATGTCATGGTAATCCAACTGTAAATCAAATGTGTGGTTCAACCTACTGACGCAACTAACTACCTGGTAAAAATTGGGTGGGAGTTGGTCGGGACACAACCCATAGGAAACCTAACCCCATCCTCTAGAACTGCCATTAGGGAAAGAAAGCAGTACCATGCCCTCTGTGGAAAGCAATCTCGCTCTCGTGGCAGTAAGCCACTTCCACGTCACCGGGGATATCAAACTTTTGCCTAAAGATGGCCAAAGACGTCGGGGTATCCAGAAGAAAAGAATAACCCATTTCGAAATCTAATACTAAGAGAAGGAACTCGTAGAAAGAAGTTGAAGTAAAAGGAGGGGGTAGAGAACTTACTTTGGGCTCTAAGGAAGGAAGGGTCTCTGAGCTGGTGAGTAAGTACTCAAATGAATGATCGGCAGAGAGTAAGCTCAGGAAGTAGGAAGTGAAAAAGTGAAAGAATGTTTTGAGGAGAACTATTTATAGAAGCAAAAGAGGACAGGGAAACGTTTAATCAGCAATAAATAGGAAGGATTTATAAAAAACCCTACGAATGCCAATGATAACTGACACGCACGTCGCCTCGGTTCATGAACCGTCAGGTAATAATGACAACTGAACCTGGCGCTTCGGAATAATGTGTCTTTTGAGAAGAGCATTAATGGGATGCCGTAACCACTTGAGTTTCTAACTGTTAGACTCTCGAAACAAAAATGCCTGGTCAGTTCCTTGATTCTCCTCGGTAGCCGGGCATGAATTAAGGGGGGGCTAATGTACGGCACCGAGGTGCCCAGATCCAATTGGGCCTTGGATTCAGGCCCAGTAGAGCGGCCCAGTTTTTCAAATCCCTTTTTATTCTACCCTCATAAACTACAAGTCTAAATCTCGTCCCCTAACCAGTACTCAGCATAAAGTGCCCGAACAATAAAGAAAGACTAAAATCCGAACATACCATAGGATGCTCGGCAGTTTCCAGGAAACATCACTACCGGGCATATTCACTTGAGTTGGAACCAAGTTCTAAAGCCATAATCACTGCATTCCACTATCACTTAAACATCCACTTACAATAGATAATATTGGACCTTCAATTGCACTAATAATGGCAGTAATCATGATCTCCCCACTAACTTAGAGCTATAAATAGGAGAAGTTGGGGAAGATATGGAGGTTCAAAAAAAAGGGAGAAAAACAGTTATTTAGGAAGAGAGAGAGAGAGAATATTACTTTGAGTCTCTGTGCCGAGAACGACCCAAAGTAGGAAATCCTAAAACCCACCTTATAAATAAGTTGTGAGCCCAAGTAAGGTTAAGCCCAATAATCTCATTTCCAGCGCGCATAAATGGCATAAAAACTGTAAAGATGTTTTCACTCATCATTTTAGCGACCAAAAATTTCTATGCTTTTTATGCTTTTTAGGAACAATTAATTTATAATTTGGATAAAGTTTAGCTACAAAATTGGTTATAGCCTTAGATTCCAACCTTACTCAATATCTTTTTATTGGAAATGAATTTTGACAAATCCACCATTAGATTACATCTTATTCTTATATCTTCCATACTTGCAAAATTTCAAGAAAATTAAATATCAATAGCTATGTCGTTAATAAATTATTTAAATTGCAAGTTTTTTGTAGTTTAAAATTATGCATAAAATATAAGCTTATATATTATATAGGAAATAATATCCAATTGACACAAAATTTGACATGTGTATTAAGAGTATAAAGAACATTCAATTCAACGGTTAGATTTTCAAAATATGTAGCAATGTTTATTTTACTGAGTAAGGTTGTAACCTTAAGTTACAACTAATTTTGTAACTAAATTTTATCCTTATAATTTTTATATTGATAAACTTTTATGATTGTTATTTCTATAAAATTCAATTGTAGCCAAGAGCCTTATATCTCAACCGATTGGCACACTTTTTGGTATTTCCAACAAAAACATTCATGGATCAAATCATTTTACACCCAATTATCCATTTTTTAAATAAAAAAAATTAAAATAATTTAAAAGAAAAAAAGAAAAAGAAAAAGAGAGAAGAAGAAGAAGGCTGTACTTGTATCTTGTCTAACTCATATATTTACGAGAATGTGTGTGGGCTAAAAGGTTATGGGCTATGTTTAATGAGCCAGTCATAATTCCTGATTTTCATGCTGCAGGCCCGAGTGTGATGGACTTTTTTTTTTTTTTAATTTTCCAGAAGAGTGGGCTGGACTAATTTGAAGAATGAGTTACACTTTTCTAACTTCCGTTTTGTGTCGAGAACTTTTCTAGAATCCCATGGACTCTATATATATGGCTAGCAAGAAATTCCCTAGTCTTCAAAAATGTACTTCTTCCCTTGGCAAATGCCAGCTGAGACACCTTAATATATATATATATATATATATCACATGTTGGAGAAAAAAAATAAAGAAATAATAGGCAAAAGGAGAACCTGGGTTAATATGAGATGAGGTGCGAAGATGGATAAAGGGATTTTCATTAAGTTTGGCTGTCACTTTGGAGTATTAATGAAGTAGAATTTTATATTTTCTGAAATTTAGGTAATAGATAATTAATTAAAGTGTAGATACTTATCGTAAAGAAACGATATTCATGCAAAGAGATGAACTGCTATTTTGAATGGCTTACGTTTTTTTAGAGCATTTGCAGCAGTGGAGCTAAAAAGCTATAATGCTATTTTAGCTCCACAAATATTGCAAAACAAGCTCACAGCAGTGGAGCCAAAGCCAAAATATTTGGCTGATTTGCTACAGTGCACATCTATATATAGATGTGCACTGTAGCGCTCATCTAAAAAAAAAAATAATATTTTAAGCAGCAGCCGATTAAAATAATCGCTCATTCCCCTTTTTTTTTCATTCTTTTATTTTCTATCTCCTTCCGTTCACTCTCAATCTCCTTCTCCCTCAATCTCCTTCTCCCAAATCACTCCTGCCTCACTCATCACCGTCGCCGCCACAGACCAGCCCAGCCCACGCCGTCCCTCGCCGTCAGCAAAGAACGGAACGGGGCCCGGCTTCACCTCGGCGGAGGCGGTGGCGGCACGGTAAGCCTCCGGTGGCATAACCCCATAAACGACAGAAACATTAACCCCAGCTTTCTCCCAAACGGCACCGTCTTGAAGAACTCGACTTATGCCTCCGCCGCCACCAGGCCTCGACCACACATCTTCCTTAAACTTAGCTCCACTGTCGGCGCCTTCGATTGCTTTGCACACGCTGTCCTGTGCTTTCCTTATCATTTTCTCGAACCGGGATCGGACGGTGGAGGATGAAGATGATGATGATGATGGGGAATCATGGTCGTCGGATTCGCGGAGGAATGTGTTGGGTCGTTCGGTTTCTGGGACTTCTTTTTCGATGGAAACTGCGGATCGAATTGTTGTTGTTTTGAGTGTGAGATTGCGGGTTTGGGTTTTGGAGAAATTGAAGGAGAGTTTGGTGGTGGGTTTTGATTTTGGTGAGGTTGAGGTGAGAGGGAAAAGAGTGAAGTAGGAGGATGAAGATGACGATGAGACAATGGCACTCGCTGTTGTTGGTGGTGACATTGGTTTGGTTTGGTTTTGTTTGAATCAAATTTTGATGTAGGAAAATGAATATATATCTGAAGAAGATATAGTAGAGTGTGATGAAGAAATTTATTGAAGAGAGAGAGTTGGGATATTAATATATGATGATATGATATGATAAGGGGTGTTGTTTACAGTAAACAGTACTGTGGTGATGTGTGGATGGATGGACTGACTTTTTCACGAGTTTGTTCTTTTTGAGTAAAACTTCAAAAACAACAGGCTGGCCGTTTACCGGCAACATGGAGTAAGTAAAAAAAAGTCGTCGGTGGCGGTGGTGGTGGTGGCGGCGACGACGGCGGTGGAAAAAAAGTCGTCGGCGGCGATGGTGGAGGTGGCGGCGACGGTGGCGACGCCGGTGGCGGTGGCGGTTGAAGGTGGTTGTGGTTGTTGTTTATTATATAAGATATATTATTTTATTGTAGTGGATATATTATTTTATTGTAATGGATATATTATTTTATTGTGATGTTTATATTATTTTATTGTGTGGAAAGCTAAAATAGATCCACTGCTGCAGCATGTATGTAGGTAAAATAGATAAAGTAACTTTTGGTGGAGCTAAAAAGCTAAATTTTTAGCTCCACTGCTGTGGATGCTCTTATAGGCAAAGGATGTAATGATGTGATAAGGCTGGTGGGGTGGGCTCTCTGAGTAATGTCTGATCCCACTAATGATAACTTATCGTTACCAATGACTTCGATTCAATCCGTTTTCCATAATTTTGACGTTTGATTCGATCCCCACACCAACCACATTAAATTTGATAAGAGTCTATTTTGTATTGGGCTTTAGTACTACAATTCGACATTGACACATGGTTGGTCCATACCCATACAAAAGGTAACAATTTGGGTATTAAAACTATTTATTCCTTTTTTTTTTTTTTTTTAAGAGGAAAAAACTATTTATTTTAGTACTACATAAAAAGTCATAATTTTTACCATAATTATTTTATATGACAAATTGTGATTAATTGTTTATCACTTTCACATAAACCTTAGGACATGTTTGGTAGATTATAATGATGATTACATAGGTATAAGAATAAGTATTACAAAGAATGCAAGATGTTGTAATGTAATAATTATTCATATTCAGTTGTTTGGTAACCCTATAGTAATAGAACCTTGAATCTGTATTCCACATGTTTGGTACAACATCTTAAAATGATGTAATGAAAGCTTTTTAAATCTTTTTTTTTTGGTAGAAAGACGATGCATTACAAAAAAAAAAACTAACCAGAAGTAGCCATAACAGGGCATACCTTGTTAACATACAAGCCATTCTTATCAAAATGAAGAAACTCCAAAATGTCCACAGGCAGACCATGGAAGTGAACAAAATCTGACTCTTGCTCCACGCCCATTTTTGCCAACAAGTCGGCGCACCGATTAACTTGATGATAGCAATGTTTGATCTGCACCTGATGGAGACGGGCTACAAGCTGCCTGCAGTCGTCCAGCAAAGGGGAAACAACATTATTCACGTAGCTTGTGTTTTTTAAGACATCCACCACCACCTTAGCATCTACCTCAAGAATGACACAAGGAATATTAAGATCACAGCAAAGGATGAGTCCATCTCTCAATCCCCATAACTTCGTAACAAAGCTGTTAGTTACCCCAATATGTCTTGCAAAACCTGCTACCCAATCCCCGTTTTCATCTCTTATAATACCTCCACATCCAGCCTTACCCGTTCTTCCCACATATGACCCATCCGTATTTAATTTTTGCCACCTAGCTAGTGGCTTCTCCCATCTGATACCTATGATCACATTATGGGCTGGACTTCTTGGAGATGCAACATAACAAAGAAACTCCATAACTTGGTTCTCAATCTCCAATGATAGCTTCGGGTTCTGTTCTTTTCTGTTGAAAACAAAATTATTTTTGCTCTTCCACACATTCCAAACAGCAAAAGGAAAGCTAGTACTCCACGGAGGCTTCCCTTGGATATGTCTTTTGTTGTCTTTCCCATTCAGAATCAGCCAATCCTCTAAGTTGCTCACCCAAAAACCCCAGTCTGTCTCCTTAACTCCTAGCTGTCTCCATATATCCTTAACTCTCCGACAGTCCCTCAAAGCATGAAGAATTGATTCCGGTTCCCTTTGGCATATGGGGAACAAATCCTCCTCAATTACTCTTCTCCTCACAAGACATTCTTTGACCCCGATACTGCCATGAAAACACATCCACAAAAAGGTTTTAATACGAGGCAGCGTCTTTAGTTTCCAAATCCATCCAACACTACTGGTAGTCACCTCAGAATCCTCATTCGTAGCAATTCCATAGGCACTCTTTAAGTCAAAGGTACCTCTTGGGTTTCCCAACCAAGAAATCCTATCCCTTCCTCTGCTAGTGATTGATATAGGAGTGGCCTGAATCATTGCTCTAACATCTGAAGGTAGCTCAAAAGGAATTCGGTTCCAAGCCCACCCCATGTCTGATAACACATCCTTAATTTCCAAAAGATTTGCTTCTTGAGTTAAGGGGCCTTGAATCAACTGGCGGAGAGGCCCTTTACTCATCCAGTTGCCCCTCCAAAAACTGATATTGCTATCTCTACTTATCATCATCATGCTACCTTTGTGAAACATATCTCTTCCTTTTTTCATTGCTGCCCAAATCTGAGAGCAAGGCAGCCTGTCAACATTAGAGGCTCTTATTCTTCTATTGTTACAATATTTCTGCCATAAGACTTGAGACCATAGCGCTTCCTTTTCTGTGTGTAGTCGCCAGTTCAGCTTAGCAAGAAGGGATGTATTTCTGCCTCTTGCAGTCTGCAAACCCAGCCCCCCATCTTCCTTCGGCTTTGTTACTTTTTGCCATCCAACCCAATGCATTTTCCTTATGGCTTCCGAAGAGCCCCATAGGAAATTCCGGTTAACCCGGTCAATCCCATCCAAGATTCTCCGAGGAATGTAATTACACTGCATAATATAAGATGGAATTGTTGCTGATGAAGCCTGAATAAGAACAGTTCGACCAGCCAAGGAGAGCATGTTAGCCTTCCAACCCGCTAGTTTTTGTTTCACTCTCTCCAAAATGAAGTTAAAGTCATGGGAAGATGAGCCCGGATGTTTGATAGGAAACCCAAGATATCTTCCAAGTGAGGGAGTAGATGCAAAACCAAGGATATCACTTAAAGATTCCCTAGTATCCCTATCCACATTAGGCGAAAAATAAACTCTCAATTTTGTATCACTTATCGTTTGCCCCGATAGGTTACAAAATTCATCAAGGACGTCCCTAATGGTGGAACAATTAGTGCCATCAGCTTTGGCAAATAAAACCAAATCATCCGCAAAAAACAAGTGAGAGAAGGCCGATCCACTCCGAGAGGCCTTTATGGGCTGCCAAAGGTGGGCATTGCATTTTCCTTCAATGAGTTGGCCCAGATACTCCATGCATAGGATAAAAATATAAGGTGATAGAGGATCACCTTGCCTTATCCCTCTTGAAGGATAAATCGGCTCTAGAGCCTTTCCATTAAACAAAATGGAAGTGGAAACTGAAGAGATGCAGCTCATAATAATGTCAATCAAATCAGTCGGCAAGTTTGCTCTAATGAGCGTATCCCTTATGAAATTCCATTCCAATTTATCATAAGCCTTCTCTAGATCAATCTTTATAGCCATATATCCTACCCTCGCTTTTTTTCTTACTTAGAGTATGAATAATTTCTTGCACAATGATAACGTTATCCACTCCCTTTCTACCCGGAATGAACGCTGTTTGGAGGGGAGAGACAAGCTTATCCAAGTAAGGCCTCGATCTAGCAACAATGATCTTAGTTACAATCTTGTACACCGTATTGCAAAGACTAATCGGTCTATAATTGGCTAAAGTTTCAGGCCTTTGAATTTTAGGAATAAGGACAATGTGGGTTCTATTTAGATATTCAGGGATTTTCTTCTCAGAAAAAGCCCTTTTCACTACGCTCACCACAGAACTACCCACAACCAGCCAGAATCTATGAAAAAACCCCGCATGAAGCCCATCTGGACTCGGGGCTTTAAAGGCCTTAAGAGACCAAAGAGCCGCCTTTATCTCCTCCTTCGAAACAGCCCCACCAATGCTCTAACTCTCCTCTTCATCTAGACTGATCTGCCAAGGCAAAATTGAAGGGGTTGATCAGGGCACACTAGAAAGTGAAGAAGTGTACACCTCGATGAATCCGCTCCTAATGATCCCTTTTATAGCATTTTCCTCATAAAACCACTCCCCTACTGCATCCTTAATAGCCAAAATCTGGTTTCTTTTCCTTCGTACCAAAGTTGATACATGGTAAAAATTGGTATTTCTATCTCCTTGCACCATCCAATTAACTTGGGATTTCAAAGCCCAAATCTCTTCCTCTTGATTAAGCACGACATCAAGATCATTAAGCAACTCCTTTTCAAGGTTGATGAGAAAGGAGGAAGGTCTAGTAGATACCCGTTGAACACCATTCAATATAGCCATGATATTCTTTTTCCTATTGAACACATTCCCGAACTGCATTCTATTCCACCTTGTTGCTTCCTCTGTGAATTTGTTTATAGCATGCACCAACATCACAGGATGTCTCCAAGGCCAATTAACAATGTTTGGAAAAGATGAATCTGAGAGCCAACAAGTTTGGAACTTAAAAGGCCTATTCCTTCCACCACCCCTCCTTGGCTGCATTTCCATCAGGACAGGGCAGTGGTCTGAATGGCATCTTGTGAGGTGCACCACTCTTGCTTCCGAATAAAGAAGACACCAGCTGGGATTAACAAAAAATCGGTCTATCCTTTCTTGGATAAGAGCTTGAATATCTCTTTTGTTTGTCCAAGTGAACCTAGGACCAGTGAACCCAATATCTATCATACTACATTTGTCCAAACACTCTTTAAAAAGCAAGGACCTATTAACACTCACTGATCTTCCACCAAACTTATCTTCCCCCAAGAGGGATTCATTAAAATCCCCAGCTAACACCCAAGGCATGTTATGCAATTCCGACACTTTAATTAAATTATTCCATAATATAATTCTCTCCGCAGTCCTAGGACTAGAATACACAGTAGTAAACATCCAGCTAGCATTAGAATTACGTACCTTAACTAGAGTATGCATTTCTTGCTCCGTGTTGGATAATGGAGTTACCTCCACTCTCTCCGAATTCTAGAGCATCCAGAGCCCACTAGCATAGCCAATCGTCTTCGTATGGATAAACCCATCAAAAGGCAACCAATCAGTAATCTCCTTAGCCCTTTCACCTCCAATACGAGTTTCCATTACAACAAGAATCACTGGATTATGGTTGTGGACTAGCTCACGAACATGCTTTTGGAATGAGGGCTTAAGAGCACCTCTACAATTCCATACTATAACATTCATGGGGAATATAAGGATTGGGGGGGGGGGGGGACACTCATCAAAAGGCGGCAGAGGCTTCGCCCCCTCCCTCAAGCTCCATCTGATCCGTATCAACATATCCCTCTTCTACCCTTTTCCCGGCGACATTGTCAACATGGGTTAATGCATACCCATCTCCATCTCCTGTGAAAACACTAGCTGGTTGAGAGACATGGTTGGGTGCAACACTTGGATCAGTTTCATACTGAGCTTGTTCCCTATAGATTAGCTTCATACATGAATTGGATTCACTCGGATTTTGGCCAGTATTACTTCCGGCATCTCTACTACAGCTTCCTTTAAATTGGAAGCCCATCTCTAGTAACGGCATGGCTGTGACCTGAAGCATAGCAGCCGCTCCTGGTTGATGGTCTCCAAAATTTCTGCAAGTCATCTCTTCAACTTGACCGGAATGATCAGCTTGCCTGTGAATATTGGAAGGCAACAACGTTACTATTGGCTCGGTCTCTCCAACGGCGCTCAAACACAAATTATGCGCAGCCCTTAGTCTAGCCAAAGCCTTTTTGCCCCTTATAGTCTCCTTACGGTTTGGCTTAGACTTATTTGCCTCTAAACCAGCCCGTGTTCCTACAGAACCTGAACCATGTAATATTGGGCTGCCTTCTGGCTTACTTTGGGCCCGATTGATGTGCTCCTTTCCAATTCGCTGAAGAGTCTCATTAAGTAATGGCCCATTTACACCTCTAAGAGGTGACCGTTTCCTTTTAGCCTCTTTAATAAAATCACTGCTTGAGCCATCTTGCCCACGAGCCACATATGACTTTAGCACACTCCCACTTCTATGACCATTTTCCTGAGCAACAAAAGGCCCACCACTCTTTAGGTTCCTTGTCCCATTCTTCTTCCTGGTAACCACTACCCATGGTCCGTAACCCCTATCCATTGCATCCTCATGCCCACTGCCAGGCACGCTTTCTGTGGTCCCCTCCCCTGCCTTGTCTTTATCCGTAACACACTCTTCGCATGATCGCTCAGCCAGCTCACCTTCAACAATATTTTCCGCTGTCCGTCGTGGCAAATCGTGACGGACAATGTACGGACAAATTTCTTGTTTATGCCCCATTCATCCACAGCCGAAACATAGCTTTTGAATGCCCTCATAACAAACAGGTTGTTCGAACTTACTGATCAAAATGGCTGTTACCAGAGGCTTATTCACGTCTATTTGAACACAAAGCCTGGCAAACCTCCCTCTCGTTTCAGAAGCGGTGTGCGTATCCACCCTTAGGACATTTCCAATTGACTTACCAATATGGTGTAAAGCTTCTGCGTTGTAATACTCTATAGGAAGATTGTTCAATCTTATCCAAACTGCAATGGAAGAAATGCTTGCCGTCTCTGGCCGGAAATCTGGTTCCTAGGGTCTGATTGATAAGAAGTGTTCCCTAATGAACCAGGGTCCCTTCTTCAGAATAGCTTCATAATCCTCTCGCAATGAGAAACGAGTGAGAAAGAATCCATACTCCAAATCTACGCAATCTAACCTCCCAGCAGGCTTCCAAAAAGATAACAATCTATTCTGAATATAGTTAAAACCAAACGAACGGCCATACACCTTAATGATAAGCGCTTTCGTCCACGACTTTCTAATCTGCTGCTTGAAGCTCTTCGAGAACTTAACCGCCACCAATCCTTGTCGGAGATCATCTACCTCATCATTCGACTCCACGACATCTTCCATCAGTTCTCCGAAACTGAAGGCCTGCGTAAATGCTCCTGGAATCTCTCCAATCAACTTCTCCTTGAAGGATGTTGCACGATTCCATGGACTGTAACCATGGCTCGATGATGATGGAAAAGAATCCCGGCCTTCATGATACCTTGCATGATTAACATCTTTTACCTTCTTATTGCTACGTATTAGTTCCTCTTATTCTTCCCTAGAGAGAGAAGGAGAGCGCTCTTCCATAGAGAGAGAAGACCGATATGAGATAAAGCTTTTTAAATCAAATTGCCTAAAATGCCCTTATTATAATAAATATATTTTTTATAAGGATTACTTTAATAACTGCAAACTATAGCATTGAACAAATTCACAATACTATTAATAAAATTTGTACACAATTTAAATAATTGAACAAGATGATAATTAAAATAATATATTAAATATGAATAACCACAATACCAAGTGTGTGGGTAACCCACCACCAAATTCCTTGAGACTAATGTTCACACTTCAATAGATAAATTTGACACAACGCACACTTCAATAGATAACTTTCACACTTAATAGATAACTTTGACATAGACCCACACTTCAATAGATAACTTTCAATTCTCTGCCTCCTAATATTAATTAATTGATTTTGAAATTCTGAATTTTGATTATTTAAAGTCATCCCCACAAATTACATATAGTATATATCAAACACGGTAATATATATATATATATATATATACATATATATATATATATATATATATATATATATATTTATATTTATATATATATTATTGATATGCTTTAGATTGGCTAGCTGATCACGGTCATTGTTTCTAATCTCAGTTTCATAGAACCTCACAACTATACAAATATCAATTATGGAAAATTTGATATAATGTCAAAAAACATTATATGGATAGCAGAGACAAAGGGCAATACCTGTAGAAATTATAGATCTATAGGTAGAGAAAAAAAAAAAATCCTGAGAAGAGAGAGCAACAACTGAGGGTGAGTAAAAGGAAATACCCATACAAATAGATGAGGAAAGAAGAGAGAGAGGGTGCAATACCTGTGGAAATCACAGACCTAAGGGAAGAAGGAAAAAAAAATTCCTTGAGATGAAGGAGCAGCAACTGAGGGTGAAAGAAAGACAATACCCATATAAAAAGATCTCTAGTAGCGGGAAAATAAAATTTTAGAGAGGATGGAGATGGAAAATTTAGGAAGGAGATGAAATTTTGGAGAAGATGCAAGTAGTGAGGGATTTTGGGATTTTTGTTAACAGAGCAAGGAGGAAGAAATTTTGGAGAAGACACGAGTAGCGGGGGATTTTGGGAATTTTGCTTAAGCAGAGCGTATTACGTTTAGCAAGGGAATAGGGATTCAGTACTTTTAATAAGAAATGTCTATTCCTCACTTTGAGGACTAGAGATTCATATGGAATGATTATTACAAGTAATAAAAACATAACCAAACAACTATAAAGTTAAACTATAGGAATAGCTATTACATTACAGTATCTATTACAGTCTACCAAACATACATTTATTGTTTTTTCTTTACCATTCATAATCTATCATGTGAACAATTATGAAAAAAGTTGTAATTTTATTTCTTGGTCCTATAATTTTTGTTAAAAACTAACTCCTTCACTGTCAAAAATGTCATTGAAATCTCAAGTTTGATTGCGGTTGCTACAGCATTCAAGATAACATAGTTGAAAGCCTGGGGAACTTTAAGGAGTACAAATTCTCAAAAGCCAGGAGTCACGAACTTCAATGCAGATCCTATTGGCTTTGAATAGGAAAAAACTTAGTACTCCCGTGGGATTTGGATAGGGTATTGATATTACACCGGTGCAATTATCCTCTCACCACTCACAAAATATTTTTACTATTTTTATTTTCAACTTTAATTCTTTTTTAATCACTTTTTAATCTCAACTATTGAAAACTATTGTGCAAAGCACAATAACGAGATCTCCATACAATCAAGGAGCAATGAATATGCACAAATACACAATGACATGACATGACTTTTTTTTTTTTTTTTTTGAACAAAACATGACAGGACTTGTGTTCCAATATATATATTAGGGTAAATTACAAATTACACTTCTAAAGTTTGAAGATATTTGGATTTTATATTATAAAATTTCAAACTTTGGATTTTACCCTCTAAAATTTGAGGTGTTTAGATTTTACACCTTGACATTTCAGAATTTAGATTTTATCCCCTAAAGTTAAGGAGTATTTGGATTTTACACCCCCAAATTCTAAAACGTCAGGGTGTAAAATCCAAACACCTCAAATGTTAAGGGGTAAACTCTAAATTCTAAAACTTTTGGGTGTAAAATCCAATCACCCCTAAACTTTAGGGGTGTAATTTGTAGTTTACCCTAAATATTATATAACACTCGTGTCAATAAAATTATTTGAATTCTTTATATTATAATTTTATTTTTAATTTATATATTTAATATTATTGGAAAATATTATGAGTTTTTCAACCTCTTTTTAATCCAATACCGAATCAATGACCTACTTAATTTAGATTTTTTTTTTTAAATAAATAAAACAACAACAACAACGTTGCTAACAATTAGTTATTTTGTCTAAAAATTTAGAACCTTTCAAAAGAAGGAAATAGATATTATACACACTTACTTGTTTTTAATTAACTCAAGTCCTAACTTTAAATTATTATTGTAAGGGCACGTTTCGCTCCCAAAGCCCAAATGAAATGGTCAATGGCCCAAAGAACTTAAAACAATGAATTTGTAAAGAGTAGGCTTGAAACTAAATTTTCAATGAATTAGGTGGACAACGATCACAGTAGGCTAATTGTTACCAAAAAGCATAAACAAACAGTTTTTAGGCAATGAAAATCTTCCTCGGCAAAGTCCGAGGAAGGTTGTTCTTATGTATTTCTCTTAGACTTAATCACAATTACAGTTCTTAAGTGTGCAGTGATTTTTCTACAGATTATCTGATGATCCCCCTGTAATGGGGTTTTTCTCCTTTATATTCTCATTCCTTCTTTCATCTCAAACCTCTACGTGTAGATTAGATTGTTGGCTTTGATACTTGTCCCATCAGCACTTTTTTGAAGTCTTTGAGGATAGCTATAAGGCTGAAGATTACTGTTCAGGTATCACCTCCATATTAATGTGGCTAAGGGATTAGATGCAAAGCATTTAATGCGGTGGTAGCAGCTTTCTTAGATATTTCCCAACTCTCTTTTGTTTTATCCCTATTTGATGTTTATCCTTACTAGCATGATTGCTTGTTGCCTTGTCCATGATGAAGGGTCGGACATTTGACCTCTATTCTGTTTAGCTGAGGAGATACTTCTCCTCAGACAAGGTTTCTAGTTCCTTATGACCGGACTTCTTTCACAGCCCATTAACCGGTATGCCCTCGTCAGTATTTACCTATCCTCGGGCTATTTGACGTCCTCAGACATAGCCCACAACCCACTACCTATATCTGGGCCCTTCTTTCCTACAATAGCCTTTCAAAATTCCACTCTTTTACTCCTCGGAAAAAATGGGGATTTTGATTTTTTGGTGATTGCCCTTCCCACTCTTATGTCGTTTCTTTCTGTGCAGGTATCTTTTCAACTGCAAAGGGGCACGCTTTTGACACTTCTGCATCTGGGATGCTTCAACATTTACTTCATACGGCGCCCTATCCCCCATGTTCTATGGTGTGATGGAGATTCTACGGTAGGGAAATTTTATAGGGATTTGGGCGGGAACTCTCTCGCTCACTTTTCCCATTCCTATATATATTGTTCACATATTTTGGCCATTCCACTTTTTGCATCTTCAACTCTTAAGAACCAGTCTGAGGAGCCCTTCCACATTTCCGTAAGTTACCTTTTTTTATTCCTCGGCCTATTTAATTTACACCTCGTCCTCCTAACACTTTCACATACATTTCAAATGGGTAGATTTGCTAGCTTAGTAGATACCCCAAAAGGTATAGAGAGTTTCAAAGCCCGTTACCGTATTCCTATCGGGGTTTCAATCCGGTATTGCCATCAAGGGGAATGGCATACCATGAGACAAAAAGGAGAGGTAGTGATCTCGATGATTGCTTTTATAGAGAGAGGGATGAGAATCCCCATGGGTAGAGTTACTAGGGACTACCTAATTGCCCATAGACTTTGCCCCACTCAGTGTGCCCCTAACGTGTTTAGAATCCTAGGTAGTGTAGATGCCCTTAATGAAAAGATGGGTGTGAACCTCACCCATCACGACGTTAACTAGATTAACAATTGTCAACACCTCAAAGGTCTGGGGTATTATTTGAAAACTAAGGTCCCCAAGGTTAGTCTTATATCGTGTCTCCCTAATACTAACAAGGGTATGGACAAAGACTTTTTAATTGTCTCAAGGGAGTGGCATGATGGACTTCATTGTCCAACACGAGATGGGACATCAGGTGGGGTGTTTAGGTTTAGGTTTACTGCTCTAACAATACCCCTTTTCTCACTAACAATCTTTGTGTTATATTTTTTTTTTCTCCTTTTTTTTTTTTTTTTTTTTTTTTTTTTTTTTTTTTTTTTTAAATGGTTCTTATTCAACTATCTATGGCTTATTCTAACAATGTTTTCACTTTTGATGAATTTGCAAATAAGTACTCTACAACCCCCAATTTCAACCTTGTTAACGAGCCTAATCTAATGAGAATACTCAAATCCGAGATCTTCATTCACACCGATGGACAACTGTGAGCTGCTCACATAATCCTCGGCTACAACCCTATCTCGTCGAGCTTCCAAGCTCCCAAGTACGTGATAAAGGCGAAGGATCCTCGGCTACAGCAGATCAACATCACCATACCAGCTTCCTTGCGAGCACCCCTCCAAAAGGCACACAACTAGTGGAGCTACCTTTCCAGCGTAGCACCGAGGAAAAGGCGACCTCCTCTCTCCTAGTCCTTGAAGAAATGGCCAAGGTAGTGGAGGTTTCGGATTCCAAGGAAGAATTTGATATTTTTTATCAACTTCAAACTCCAAAGCCTTCAGGCATTGACTTTAGCGACCTTCCCCCCGCACAAGTTAGCAGCATTCAAGAAACCCCCAGTATACCCGACGCAATGGTGCTATAACGCAAGTCCAAAACAAGCCTTTTTAAGCTTCTCAAGTCTCATGTAGGAGGCACGATGCCCGAGGTGGCCATTCAAACCAAACCTCCCACTCCTCTTCCAGCACACTCTTCCCAACCTAACCTCATGGACAAGAAGAGGAAACAGGATCGGAAGGGCAAGGATATAGTTGAAGAGGGAGAGGTTGTCCCCTCTAAAGAGCCAGAGCCCCAGAAAGAGGCCAAAGTGGCTGAGGTAGCACAAACCAGGTTCTCAAGTGAGGGGGCGATTGTGGAGAGGGGGCATGATTGTTGCCCCAGGGTCTAGACCTAGAACCCTTCTTTGATGCTGGATGGAGCTCTGCTGCCTTTGGACTCCTCCATTAGGGATTTCCAAAAAGGGAAGGCAGGCTACATGGCCAACGCCTTGGAACAGCTCCTGTTACTACCTCAAGATATGGCTGATCTGAGGTCATTGAAGAAACATGAAATGTTTCTAACCCTGAAGAGGGACTTGACAATGGTAAGACTTATTCTTTACTACCCTTGTTTTTTTTTTTTTTACTAAGTGTTTCAAGCATTTCATCTTATTCTTCTTTTCTTCTTCTTCTTAAAAAGGCAATTTAGGCCACGCATAGTACCGAGGAGTTGGTAGGTCCTCATTAAATTACAATCCACGCTGATTAGGCTTAATTTCTAACAAGAGTACTTGAGATAATTTGAGAAGGGTTTCAAAGTATTAAAGTCATGTGAAGAGGCATAGGCAGAGACAAGGGATGTAACATGTCTTCTTGTTTTCTTACATATTTTTAATGAAACGTATAACATATATACATACATATATATATATATATATATATATATATATATATATATATATATATATATGTGACAAAGACCATGAGATAATTTAAAAATTACTCGCTACACTTGGTCTTTCAAAATAACCCTATATAATATGGTATAATTATATATGTTATACCTTCCATTAAAAATTTACTCGCAACACTTAATCTTTCAAAATAACTATATATATATATATATATATATAACATGGTATATATATATATATATATTATACCTTCCATAAAAAAATTACTCGCGACACTTGGTCTTACGAAATAACTATATATATGACATTGTATAATTATATATGTTATACATTCCATTAAAATATATATAATAGGTTGTCAAAATTGAGATCCTACGTAGAATCATAGAAGGTAATTGGGATTGTAAATCGAAGGATTGGATCGTGGACTGTAAGATCTTACAATATTTCGAAAAAAAAGAAAAAAAAAAAGACATTGGTATGTTAAATAATTACATAAATTACACATTTATTCATAAAAAAATAAAAAATAAAAAAAACAAAAATTTGCCTCAATTTGATGTAATTACCATACATCACTACATCCATTCGTAAGCACCATTTAAAGAAACCAAAAACCTCAAAACGTGACACTCTATTGGAATATTATCTTTCATTTGGGTCCAACTAACACTCTATCTCTCTAGATTAGAATAGCAAAACTTGGTCTATTGTGATGCTATTTTTCATTTTGGTCCAACTGAACCATCTATCAAGTTAAAAAAGTTTACAGGAAACTAGGGTCGTTTGGGATCGTTAGAATCGTACAATCCTGAACAATCACAAAGATCTGGATCATTTTGCGCTGGTGGGATAATAAAATCATAGGATCCAGATCAGGATTTTGACAACCACACACACATAAATATATATATATATATATATATGAATATAAAATTTAAGTTATTTTAAAAGGCCAAGTGTCATATATATATTATACCGAATCTATCAACCAAACCTAGTTTAAAATTTCTCATGGCTATCCAACTCAAAGCAAAGTGTCCATATTAATTTTAAAGTTAAAATAATTTATTTTTTCAAAAAATTTTACTTATGCCTTATTTTCTTACGATACTAAACCTTCAAAACCTCTTCATCCCTCCTCTAATTTTTTTTTTTTAACTCTCATCTCTAGACTTTTGCATAGTTTCAAACTTTGAGTTTTTGCTATAAACTCAAGTTTTAACTAATTAGAAGAATAAAAAAAGAAATTTGAATTTTACATTATTTTTTTAAAAGCAATCAATGGAGTGAAGTTGTATAAAACTTTTCAAGTATATTGCTATAATTTTAAAACTTTTATATTGATTTATTTCTCAATTTATTTTGAATAATCCAATAACACATTTAAACTTTATATAATTAGATTAATCTCTTTAATTGCTTGTTATCAGTTATCAATTTATTATTTGTTCCTTTTTATAATATGAATTTTTTTAATGTCCCAAACTAATATTATTTGGATTATTTTTGTTCACAATCTTTTCTTTTAATTGTGTCTCCCTTGAACTAAAATCTTGATTTTGCCACTATATAGATGAGAGTAATTTAAAAATAAATAAATAAATAAAAAACTTTAAATAACATTAGTAGAAGGCATAAAAAAGGCCGTTCCAATTAAAGAGATATCATAGTATGACTTAGGAAAGAATATAATAAATACACATGACCCTAATTAGTTTGTTAATTCATAGTAGATCCCAAAAACTTGGGACTAATTATACAACATAGAAGTGTATATGATAAATTGATATCTTTTTTTACTAACCTAGTATACAAGAACTCCAAGCTAGTAGGCAAAGAAAAAGAGAACTTCTTCTCAAATGTTTTATTAAATTCAACCAAAAACATTATTTTGGTCTTATAGGTTGTAGGCCTATAAAAAGGCATGCACTCCATAAAATTTAAAATAAAAAAAATATTTTAGACGTTGATTTGGTTTTTTTTTTTTTTTTGAAAGATTGATTTGGTTGTTGTTAGTGCTATTACTATTTTTTGTCACGGTATCAATTCAAGACACGTCAGGTAGTAATTATTGTTCATTTTTCATAAATTGGGTCAAAATGGAACCTGTAGGATCATTTACAGGCGCAGTGTTTTTTTGTTGTTGTTGTACCTTTTTGAACCCAACATATAATAGAAATCTTTTTAATTTCATCAATATTTTTCACATCTCATGAATTCTAATGCTTCAAACAGACATACAAACAATGTAAAAGCCATGTTAAAAAAAAAGTGTAAACTCTTTTTTTGTAAAAAGTAAAATAATTGACTGACTTCTATTATCTTCAAACAGATTTCAGATTGAGTTTTATTTCATAAAAATTATTTCTATTACAATAGAACATAACCTCACAGCACACCTTAGAATACATCATATTTTTGCAAATTCAATTGTGTTCTTCCCATCATGAGCCTTCCTAAAGAAATGTTTCACATAATCTGAATACAGAACTTGCTTATATAATACTTTCTCACCTCCTGCAAGTACTTCTGAAAAAGGTCCAATCATATCACATGGCCTAGGATTAACAAAAATAGGAACCGAAATCCTATTCTTGCTTCCACTAGCAACTACACGATGCTCAATGCTCTTGTATCGACCATTGCTTATTATCTGTAGTGCATCACCAACATTGATCACGAGAGAGCCACTTACAGGCGGAACATGAACCCAACTATCATTGTTTCCTCGCACATAGAGTCCACCAATATTATCTTGAAGGAGGATAGTTAGGGTTGACACATCAGAGTGACGACCTACTCCCACGGTGAGCTCAGGGTTAGGACATATAGGATAGTAGTTAAGGTTAATCCTCTTTGAACCCATTAAGAGAGATTTTTTTGTCTCATCAATTTCTTTCACATTTATCCTCTTCATTAGTGCCTCTAATAGCCTTTGGATAACTGGTTCAGACCCCCTCATATATTCCAAAACTTGATCCCTAAAAGCAAACAGCGATTAGTCCACCAAAAACTATATATATACATAAGCATATACTATTTGATCCACAAAATTATGCTTTATAATACTCAAATTTTTTTATAAAAAAAAAATATATATATATATATATCATGAGATCATTATTGATCTTCAATCAAACATGGAGGATATAATGAGATGTAACTAAAAGTTATGGCTTATTATGACGTCATATTGAGTAAAACTAGATGAAACTAGAACTTAAACCCATTTAGTAAATTATATATGTATGTACGAACACAAGTATTGCATCTATATTATATGTCATGTATTTTTGTTGTGTAAACTAAATTGAGCAAAGTTAAGCTCTGTTACTTGCACGCAGTAGGCCACAATGCAGAGGCCTCATCCTCGGACACATAAAACAGGCTCAGGTAATCTTTCCATTCAAGAGCCTTCTCTGCTTCAGGACTAAAGCTTGTGCCAAACCGGACGCTGTTGGAAGGTGAGTTTTCTTTTGAAAACTTCCTCTTCTCCTCAGCTGGCAAATTGAAGAACCTATGTGTTGCAACCTTCACATTCTCCAGCACTTCAATGGGCACTCCATGGTTGATAATCTGAAAGAAACCCCACTTTTCTGCTGCATCACAGATTGATTCTGAGACTTTTTGTTCGTCCCAGTTTGACATATCTATGATGGGTATAGACTCTTGAGGCAAGATGTTGCTCACAGTGACCCTTTCTTCTACAGGTTGGATATATTGCTTAGGGAGGGTTTTGAGTCCCATTTCTGAGAGACCCTTTACTCCATTGCCATTTGTTACGACAAAGTCAGTGATATTTGAGGACTCACTGATAGGTGTTGCAACTGTTGGAGCCATTCTTACAAGAAAGGAATAAAGAGAGAGCTTAGTATTTAGCAAATGGCTTGAAACTAAGATGTTCGGTGGTGGTGTTGTTGTTGGTCCAATTTGCATGTCATTTGCACCTATTTATATAGCAGAGTCTCAAGAATTTTAAGGTTAATTTCAATTTATTCAATATATGCCTCACTAACTCCCATGGCAATATTCGCATGGCTTATTATATTATTGTCCTTTCCCCAATACTTGTCAAGAACACATTGGATTTTATTCAACTATGCGTACTTGTCAAGAACACATTGGATTTTATTCAACTATGCGTCCCCGACGCATAGTTGAATAAAACCCAATGTGTTTTTACCGCACTTCAATGAGTGGGAGTGTACTGGTCAAAGAGCCACGGCCCCCAAAGTTGAAAAGAAAGTCTCTAAGAAAAGTTTGGATTTCTCAAACCTAGCCACCTAGTGAATTGATATTGGAACGTGTTATGGTTCAAATCAATGTTATGAAGACCTTTCGGTGTCCGTTCAGGTCTATCTATTCGAACGGAACATTTCAATTCCGATCTATTTCGAGTACTGTTTTAGACTGTTTTGAAATTATCACTTTTTATATATATATATATATATAGTAAGTAATTAATAAAAAAGAATGTTAATACTCACTGCTATACTTATGCCAAATTTTATAAATGTACTATCATTTAATGAATGTAAGATAGTGTTTTAAAAGAAATGCTACCGTAATAATAAAGTGATGAGATTAATTATTTAAAAATTCAAGTTTGGGTATTTTTGTAAATAAACAAACATTGATGGGATATTTATAAATTAGTAAGCCCCCTTTTCACCTAACCCCACTCCATCACCCACGTCCAATGGGATATTTACTTACAACTTCTTGGAAAATTTCAGAAACCTAGGCCAAAAGTTTAAGTGCAAGACTAAAGAAGAAAGTTTCAAACATAGCTAAAACTTGAGCTTTCTCCACGGTGGCTCTAAATTTCTGTTCTTTTCTTTTTCTCCTTTTTTTTTTTTTTTTTTTTTTTTTTTTTTTTTCAAATCATTTGGTAGCTCCGTAGAGTCGATTAGTGCTATGTGGAAACATGCTGTGCTGATGAGTTTGTTAGTTTATTTATTTATTTATTTTTGGCTAAAAATTGCTACGAGCCAAAATTTATATTTCAGTCGAAATTGACTGGAATGGCTGGAATGACCTAAAACTAGCTGGAATTAGACTTGAGGTGAAACAGGTGGTATACCGTTCCAAATTGCATCCTAGTACGAAATATTCCGAAGGGAACGGAACAGAACGAATTTAATAACATTGGTTCAAATCTTTCTTCCACAATTATAATTATCAAATTAAAAATTAAAATTAAAATTCCAGCCAATTAAAATATTAAATAAAATAGGGAGAGGATTTGCTACATACCTGTATTTAGCAATTGCTGCATACCTGTATTTAGCAAGCTGCATAAAAGGTTAGGTGGCAACAATAAATAAGTGACAAGTGTCCAAGGGTCTACCTAATCACGTGACCCTTACACACTTGTTACTTCATTCCATTGCCACCTAACCTTGTATGTCCCTTACACACTTATTACTTCATTCTATTGCCACCTAACCTCGTATGCAGCAATTGCTACATACTTAATTAATGTGATTTGATTTACTTTGACTTTTCAATTAAGATGTTAAAGAAATCTATATGTTGTTTTTACCATTCATTCGAGATTGAGACAAAATAGTTTATTTTTGGGAGTAAAATATAAAAACTATTTGTTAGATTTGGGCTACAGACAAGTATTACTAAATTTATTTTCAAAAATATATCAAATTTGCTCCTACATCACTACTTAACACAATTCGAAAATTCCATTGCTCTTCCTGCTTTATTTTTTATTTATTATTGGCTACCCAAACACTCAGTTCACAGATGTCATTGTGAGACTTTTGTAATCAAGACAAGTTGTTGGAAGAAAACTGAATATTTGGAGGAGCAAAGAATTTTCAAACGGCCGTGTTAAAGTGCCGACCGTGCTTAGAAATCAAAATGAAATTTTTTTAAAATTCTTGGTAGTAATGACATTAACCAAACCTCAAAAGTATTTAACCTTTTTCTGTACACTTTACTTTGGAATGTTGTGATCATTAGCGGAGCCCCACCACATAATTTTCACGGCCAAAATACCACTCCCTTTCAAGCCATAGCAAGAATATATAAGTTTTTTCCTAAATTGCATTCCTTTTTTTCCTCAAATTTGTTTAATCTCCTTATTCTTGAAGTTTTAATTGATATCTTCTGTTCAAGGTTAAAAAAAAAAAAAAAAAAAACTGAATTCTCATGCATTTAATTCTGTTCCAAAAAAAAAAAATTACTATCACTTCAATATACTTATACTAAGTTATTTATTTATTTTTTAAAAAATATCTTATTAAATCTAACTCGTAGTATTGCCGTGAACTAGGATATATATATATATATATATTTGTTATTTATCTTTATTATTATTTAACTATTAAAATTTAAGTAGGCCAAGTTAATATATATATTATAAATGTTTTTTAAAAGAAAAAGACGTTGAGAAACGTCTGTGTGAGCTTATGGGTGAATTAATTACTGCACGTAGCTCGAAAGCTTCATCAAAGAATTTCAGCTACCTATTCCTGATGATGCTTGTCCTCTCAAGTTGAAACTTGCACGTTTTGGGCCTACTGATCTTTTTTGTTCTTTACCTATACTTGATATAGATCTCAAATTCAAAATTGCACTCTAGATTCTATAACTTGTCTGGCTTTTTAAAAGTGCATGTCGTGTTTATTGTTGGATTCTAAAACTTTAGGTTTAAATGTATTAGAACTTCAATTTATAATGTTGGCAAACCATGATCAAAACGTTTAATCTTGTTTTAGACTTGCTCAAAGTATGTGTTTATTGTAAAGTTGGAATCGAGTGTATTGCAGGATTTACTGTGTAAATCTGCCTGGCTCGATCGATCGAGAATTTGACTTAATCGATCGAAGCTCGTGCAGATTGTTTTTTCCGCAGAATTTTCTAACTCAGCCCAAGCCGTTTGACGTGTAGGGTTTTATGTTTTGCCTTAAGTATAAAAGGGAAACTCTAGCCACATTTTGAGGTTGCTTTTTATGCTGTATGTGTGAATCTCTTGTGAGATCTAGAGGTGTTTGCCTTCATACATACTTAGGGTTTCCAATCTCAAGATTGATGTCGAGAGCTTGGTGATCAATTAAATTGCTAATTCAAGAGCTTAAAGATATACAAGAGGGAGTGCTTGTGCTTGTTGTGAATCCAAGAGAGAAGTAGTTCGTGGACTCGGAGCTGTCACGTGGTCGTGGTAGTAAGTTTCCTACTCGAGGTAGCAATAGGATGTTAGTGGTCTAAGTCGCTATTGTGTAAACTTCAATTCTTTTATAGTGGATTTGCTTTTTACGTTGAGGATAGCTAGGTTAAATCCTCCCCAGGTTTTCTACTAGTTTGGTTTTCCTCAGTTATCATATCATTGTGTTCTTTATTTTCTGCACTTGTCAATGATATGATTTATATATGTTAACCTAGTTCTGCATAATTTACCTAAGTTAATCACTTGGTTAAATAACTAGGTTAATTTGGTTGTGTTTAAGGGGTCTAAAAATGTACATTTATATATTTCATCTCAGTATGTGATTTCTCCATTGATGATACTTGTCCTCTCAAGTTGAAACTTGTAGGGCCTACCGTTCTTCTTTGTTCTATACAAATTGCACGCCATCGTTGTTCTTGTTTTTCAAATGCATATATTTCGTATTTGTTTATAGAGCACATATTTTTCATGTTGATTGATAGAAGGAGGGCAAGATGGAATTGATGATGTTCACACAATAAAACTAAATTTTACACCATAGGGTATTTTTAGGAAAACTTAACCTAATCCAATTCTAATCCAAGTATGATTATAAAGTTATTTGTCTTGCAAGTAGAGACTTATAAAAGCTTAGGTTTTACGATAAGCTTGGACCTTAATAAATCTAACATTAATGAGCCCTAACAGATCTAACATCCCCTTACAGACTTAATGTGGCAAATTTAATACCAACTTGAATTTAGAGAGAAGCATGATATTCATTAGAAGAGAAATGTTGAAGTTGGAGAACGTCGTGAAGGAGATGATGACAAATGTAAGAGAGAGAGAGAGAGAGAAACTTAGTCCTATGAAACCCAATTTTATTTCATCAAAATTATTTCCATTGAAATAGAACAACCTCACAACACACCTCAGAAAAACATCAGACTTTTGCAAATTCAATTGTGTTCTTCCCATCAAGAGCCTTCCTAAAGAAATGCTTGACATAATCTAAATAAAGAACTTGCTTGTATAATGCTTTCTCAACCCCTGCAAGCACTTCTGAGAAAGGACAAATCATGTCATATGGCCTAGGATTAACAAAAATTGGAACTGAAATCCTATTCTTGCTTCCACTGGCAATCACACGATGCTCAATGCTCTTGTATTGACCATTGCTCATTATTTGCAATGCATCACCAACATTAATCACAAGGGAACCACTTATAGGTGGAACATGAACCCAGCTATCGTTTTTTCCTCGCACGTAGAGTCCACCAATATCATCCTGAAGGAGGATAGTAAGAGTTGACACATCTGAGTGATGACCTACCCCCACTGTGAGCTCAGGATTATGACATATGGGATAGTAGTTAAGGTTAATCCCCTTTGAACCCATTAAGAGAGATTCATTTGTCTCATCAATTTCTTTCACATTTAACCTCTTCATTAGTGCCTCTAATAACCTTTTGATAACCAATTCAGAACTCCTCATGTATTCCAGAACTTGATCCCTTAAAGCAAACAACAATTAGTCCACTGATAAAAGTAATTTAGTTTACCAAATGAAAGCATAGATTAAATTATAAATTGAACCCTTTCAGTTTGGAGTCATTTTGATTTTGTCCAAAAATTTGGAGTGTAAACCCTAATATTATATAAGCCTGTAATCTATATTGCTTGGTTGAATGATGTTACTAGGGACTAGGTAATTTGTAAGCATTATGGGATGTTGGGTGCTAATTGGCTTGTGTGTGAGTGACTATGTATGTTGGTTGTTGTGTGCCTCTCAAGAAATTGAAGCCAATGTTGGCTTGTCCGAGTTGTGATTTGGGCTAGGTAAGTGAAAAGTTTGGAGGTGAATCAATTAGGTATGAAAAAAAGGGTTTGACTCATTTGAGATGGGTTTTTGGTGGTGGTTCATGGTGACTGTGCATTAGCAAAGTCAAGATTTTGTTTGGGGGCCAAATTGTGGTAATAATATAGGGAAATGCTAACGAGTGCCCTTAAGACATTGGTTAACAATCCATTTTAGGAAAGTTTTGACATCATTTTTATGGAAAAAAAAAAAACTGTCAAAACATTAATTGTTTTCTTTTTCTTTTCCCATAAAATCTTTCTTTAACTGGATTGTTAATCAATGCAATAATAATATATTAGTCAAAACAAACCTCCACACACATGCATAAACACAAATATATATAAATCTTAGTATTTTAATACTAGAGTAGGTCTTAATTTATAAATATGTTGTATACAAAATTATCATCTTTTAAACTTGAATGAGTATAAAAAAGTTGTCTAGTTTGATATTAGACATACAAGAATATCAACAAAAGAACTTATTATATCCTTTAAAATCATGCTCAGTATTAATCTTTCATAGAATAAGATTTTTTATAATTTTCGTAGTGAAATTTGTAAAATTTTTATTTTCAATATATTACAAAATTGTCTACCAAAGTTAAAAACAGAAAATGAAGAAAAATAACAATATTTTTTACTAAAAAAGTTTTTTTTTTTTTGAAATGATTTAATTAAAATGACACAATTTTTAAATAAATTGAGGTGACACTTACACTCAACAGTGAGTAGAAATAAAATGACTCAAATTAAAGTATTATATAACTTTAGGGGGTCACAATCCAAACTTTAAAATTTTAAAGAACAAAATCAAAATGATCAGATAGCAATTTACAATTAAACCTAAAATGTAACTATGTAAGTACATGTATCTATGCAGATGTCCATATATGAATATGAGTGTTTTGTTTAGGTATGTATGTATATCTATGCGTCATGTATTTGTTGAGTAAAACTAAATTTAGCTAAGTTAAGCTTTTTAACTTACACACATGAGGCCACAATGTAGAGGCCTCATCCTCTGACACATAAAAGAGGCTAAGGTAATCTTTCCATTCAAGAGAATTCTCTGCTTCAGGTCTAAAGCTTGTGCCAAACTGCACATTGTTGGAAGGTGAGTTTTCTTTAGAAAACTCCCTCTTCTCCCCAGCTGGCAAATTGAAGAACCTATGTGTTGCATCCTTCACATTCTCCAGCACTTCAATGGACACTCCATGGTTAATAACCTGAAAGAAACCCCACTTTTCTGCTGCATCACAGATTGATGAGACAGAGTGGTGAGAGTTGAGAGTTGAGACAGAGGTGAGAGATGAAGATAGATGGGTTGAGATAAAAGAAATAAAAATAAAAATAAAAACAAACAAATAATATTTTAAACGGAGGTAGAATCATTTATTTTTTTTTATTTTTAGTTTTTAGCCACAGTACATGGCCATATATAGTTGTGCATTGTAACAATGTAGGTAAAAAATTTACTTATACCACCACTATTGCAGCACTCTTTTTGTATATGGTGGTGCTAAAAATAGTTTTTTAGCTTTTTAGCACCACGATTGTAGATACTCTAAGACAGTACACCACTAATGACTAATCTTTCCCCGCTTTTTTTGCTATCTATAGTGATATTGTAAGATATTGTAAGGAGACTTTTTTTGGGTGCTGTGATCACATGCAGTATGAGTTTATATTCATTTATAGCTTGAAATCAACTTTTAGGCATAAATTTGAGAAGATATTGTAATGAATTAGTTGAAGTAGACCTATTTGGACTTGATTTGTGATTTCTTTTTCCCCTACAAGAAGAGATTTGACAAGTTTAGGTGTAATATTTAAAATTATTTGGTGACTTTCTTAATTCATATAAGATTTGGTTGTTTTCTCATGATCCTACCATTAGTCCAAACTGTTAGGTTCTAAAGTTTAGGATTTTATGTATTTAGAACTCTAATGTGTATTGTTGGCAAACCATGATCAAAACAATGTGTTTAGAAGTGTTTAAAGCTAGCTCAAAGTTGTATGTCAATGTAAAGTTGGAATCGAGTTTAAAGCAGGAAGCACTATGGCTTTCGGCCTGGCTCGATCGATCGAAACTTAGGCTCGACCGATCGAAGCTCGGGTAGAATGCTTTTCTGCAGATTCGTCCAACTCAGCCCTATTTGTTTTAAAACGTTTTTAGGGTTTCTTATTTGTCCTAAGTATAAAAGGCAAACCCTAGCCACGTTTTAGTGTTGCTCATATTTGCGGTTTGTGTAAATCTCTTGTGAGATCTAGAGGAGCTTTCCTTTACGCAAACTTAGGGTTTTCAAGGAGGAGATATTTTCTACACCTTGATGATCAATTCAGTTGCTGCCATTAAAGCTTAAAGACTACACAAGCGGGTGTGCTTGTAGCTGGTGGGAATCCAAGAAAGAAGAAGTCCGTGGATTCGGAGCTTGCACGTGGTCGTGTCAGTAAGTTCTACTGGTTGGTAGCATTAGGAAGTCGAGCGGGGGTGCTTGTAAGTCCTTTTGTATGAACTTCGATTCTTTCAAGATAGTGGATTCAAGTTTACCTTGAGGATAGTTAGGTCAAATCCTCCCCAGGTTTTTACCGGTTTGGTTTCCTGGATGATCATATCTTGTGTTATTTATTTTCCGCTGCTTTGCATGATTTGATCTTTAATTATTGTGATAACCTAGACTTGTTTAATTGGACTAAGTAACAACTTGACTAATTACCTAGGTTTAATCAATTGTTTAAGGGGTCTAAAAACTGTCACAAACCTTATAGACGGTGTTGAAAACAAGGTTTTTTAAATCAAGATCCTATGTAAGATCGGTGGAGAGGCTTCACGGAATTAGATCTAAGGTTATAAAATTTTACTTTCATTGAAAAAAAGGCACCAAAAAATAAACATTAGCTGTAACTTTTTATGTTAAATAATGCTTAGAATTATGAAATTATCAATAAAAACAAAGTTTACCTTCCATAGAGTGACTTTTTTGGTCCTAATAATCATCATTACATCTATGCTATCGAAAGAGAAAGACTTTTTTCACCCAAAAAAGAAAAAAAGAAAGAGAAAGACTTTTACTTTTCCCACTTCAAAGATTTCAAAGCCCAAATTAGCCTTAAGTCCATAGCTCGGTAGTCGGTACAATTAAAATCTTCTACAAAACAGTTAGTCAAAAAAGACTCAAAAGAAAAGAAAAGAAAAAAAAAAAAGACTTTTAGAGTGCATTTGGATACCGTTTATTTTGCTGAAAAAAAAAAAAAAAAAAAAAAAAAAAAAAAAAAAAAAAAAAAAAAAAAAAAAAAAAACCTTACTGTTCACGTGCGGGTTAAAAAAGAGGCGCTGGTCTTTAATTCCAATCCAACTTTAAATAGTAAGATATACACAAATAATGAAGGCATCATTTTATTTAATTCTTGGACAATACAATTCTTCTAAGAAATTGTTATTTTTTTCCAATTTTGAAAAAATATTGTTACCAAGAAACAAATGTTCTCTTTCACACAGTCGCCTAATTTAAAATTAAAAAAAAAAAAAAAGAAAAAAGAAAAAAAGAAAAAGTTGATGAACAAGACATTTAGAAAAAGTGACTTAAGACTTACGTGTGGTATACCTAATGTGGGGTACAGTACAACTCATTTCGAAAAAAAAAAAAAAAGGCTAAAATATTGCTTTTTTATAATAAAAAAAATTGCATGAATTTTGCTTTTTGTCCTAACCTTTAAAAATTTTATTTTTCATTTTTTTTAAATTATCCTTCAAAAAAAATATATATATTTGAAAATTTTAAGGAAAGAAAATAAACTACGAAAAATGAAGTTCATACGAACAATAATTTTCATCTTTTCTTTTATCTTTGTGAGTTTTGGTAGCACACATGACACGTGTCATGTGTACAACCATTCATGTTTCCAACAAATAAAGAAAGAGAAGTCTGAATCACGTGCAGATTGTTTTAGAACCCAGACCATGACTTCATGATATTTTTCTTCTTTCTAGCAGTGGCTCAAAGAGTCAAGACCTAGCCCACTTTGACAACACCCTAGCTTTTGGGGCAGCTATATCCAGCCGCAGAAACAGAACGTTAGGGTAGTCTGAATAAACTCCCTCATCCTTTGGCAATTGACAGTACTCAAAGTCACACACCAATAAACTTTGCCTCTATTAGCTAGAAATGTCTTGAAGATCAATTAGTCTAAGCTAGAGACTAAAATAATAATTTAAAGCCTAGGAACGAAAAACAATATTGATGAAAACTCTAGGGATCAATTACTGGTCTAAGCTAGAGACTACAACAATCGTACACCATTCACCGGCTGAATCAATGTTGTCTATAGGCCAAAACTGCAACAAAAAGTAGGATCAGTACTGTAGTATCAATCGCAGCATCATACAATCCCAGCCAATCCTATCAATCCTAATTGCGATTCAGTTTCCTCCATTATTCTGGGCCAAACCTAATTGTTTGGGGCAAGTGAGATACTGTGATATGAATTGTGATTTTAACAACCATGGTTACAAATGGGCCTAGCTGACTTTGTTATTAACCTAGCTAAAATATTATTTTCATCTCTAAAATTTGCATGAATTTCATTTTCGTTTGTATTCTGTAAAAGTTCATTTTTTATCACTAAATTATTGAATCTTACATTTTTTGCCCTTAAGCTTAAAAACACTTCATCCCAAACTATTAAAACAAATTATTTTTTGTTCCTAAACTATTGAAAGCTCTTTAAAAAGTTTAGGAACAAAAAATGCTATTCATACAAACTTTAGAGAGGAAAACAATATTTTACTCTATTTTTTAAGCTTGATTAGGCCAAAAATAATAATGGTGAGCTTAGCTCAATGATGTTCAAGCTTGATTATACTAAATTATGTATACCTTACATAATTTTATTTTATTTTTATTAAATTGACTAGTATTTTTTTTTTAAATGTCAAGACTTCTTCTTCTTTTTTTTTTTTTTTTGCAATGATGTAAATACTCTTATAGACGTAAGAAAATATTAAATCAAAATTACAAAAAAATAATATATATATATATATATATATTAACTGAGCTTAGGACCTTCTTATTATTATTAAAAAAAAAAAAAAAAAACCTATTCTTAATTTTGGAGAGGTAAATTCTAAGAATCAAACTTGCGACACATTGCAAGTTTGCTGTTTAGCGTTTTTCTGATTTTGTCATTGGCTCTTACTGGGGTTTTTAGCTAATTGCTGTATCGTTCACTCCCTTTACTGTCTCTAATCATATATAGGCCTCCTCTTTTTATTTTTTATTTTTTTGCTGGAAGAAAAATAATTTTAAGAAGAGAAAGGCATCAAAAGTATTACAAAAATTAGGGGAAAATTAAAATAGGTGGACTATGCATGAGTTTTTGTTTTTATATTCAGTTCATTTATTTTATAATTATTCTTGAAATTTAGTCAATTAAACAAAGGAACAAACACTATTGCATAACAAAGAACAAATACTATTGTGTGAAATTTAGTCAATTATTTATGTAATACAACTCACAACAAATAATATATGTAAATGGACATAAAAAGAAAATACTTGCACTCAAGTAATATATGTATAACTCACACCAACATCAACACTCAAGGAGAATAAAATGAGTTATTCAATGACTACTACAAAGCAACAAAAGAAAAAGATACAAAAAATTCTTCAAAGTTGCAAAACAATCACAAAATTTTTTGAAAAATAATACAAATTGATATTTTAACATTGCAATGTTTATTGGATAATTGAGGATATTAGGGATTGGAATACTAATTTGTATTTGAATTTTTGTTTGATTGATATTTTCCATTTAGTAATTTAATGTTTCATATCAAGGATAGGAATTTTTAAGATTGGATTCCTAATGTGTAATCAAAGAGGTTACAAAATTTATATTTGCAAAACATTCATATTAAATAATAATTCATACTCAATAGTTTTCCCATGTATCATACGAGTTAGCGACTAGTTACATATATTTGCTCTTCATACATTTTAAGCAGTCAATACACATTTACTAGAAAGAAAGTATCCTATATATAAATTATTTTTCAAAGCAAGTGTGCATCTTTTTTCTTTTTTTGAAATTGTAGGAGTGCATCACAAGAGAATTAATTCCTTTATTTTTCTTAGGAAATATACATTTGATTTTGAGTGGGTTTGTACCAAGCACTTACATTAGTGGGTGTATAATAATAATAAAAAAAAGGGTGAAAATAGCCAAATATCACGTTTTGGCAAAATTTGTGACAAACTAGCATTATTTCGAAAATATTTAGCAATCTACCACTTTTTTAGTACTCGAGTTCACTGAACTCGACTGTAAAAAGCTCGAGTACTATAAAAAAAGTACTCGATTTCAGTAATATTGAGTACCACATTATTTTTTTAATTACACAAATTCCAAGTCAACAGTGTCACGCTGGCGACTCACTAGGAATTCGAGTTCACTGAACTTGAGTACTATTTGGTACTCAATTTTGTAGAACTCAAGTACTAAAAAAGTAGTAGATTGATAAATATTTCCGAAACAGTACTAGTTTGCCACAGATTTTGCCAAAACGTGGTATTTGGCTATTTTCGCAAAAAAAAAAGTGTAAAATTTATACAATTTTGCATAAAAATAACCTGCATCAGTTACTATATAATTGTATAAATTTATAAGTCTGTTACAGTAACTGTATAAATTTACACTGACACTATTTATTTTGCATTTAGTTTTTTATTATTTTTTTATATTCTGAGAATAAAGGAAGAGAGGGGATGATGATTGTTAGTGTATGAAGAAAGAGAAACAATTTAAAAAAAATCAAGAAAATTTTACATTTTAATAAAATGTATTATAAAATAGATAATTTGATGTAGGTTGTTTTGAAAAGTGAATATATAAAATAGGAAAATGAGATTCTTATACTAAAATAGACAAAACAAAATTTTTTACACAAGCTAATGTGAATACCCTTAAAGGCATGAAGATTGAGTCTTCTAGTTTATATTTTGCTTTACAAAAATCCATAATAAATAGCATAAAAACTGTAAAGACGTTTTCACTCATCATTTAGTGACCAAAAATTTCTATGCTTTTCATGCTTTTTAGGAACGATTAATTTATAATTTGGACAAAATTTAGTTACAAAATTAGTTATAGTCTTAGACTATAACCTTACTCAATATTTTTTTATTGGAGATGGATTTTGACAAATCTACCATTGGATTACATCTTATTCTTATATCTTCCATGCTTGCAAACTTTCAAAAATTAAAAATTAATAGTTATGTAATCAATAAATTGTTTAAATTGCAAATTTTTATAGTTTAAAATTATACATAAATATAAACTTATAAATTATATAGTAAATAATTTCCAATTGACACAAAATTTGACATGTGTATTAAGAACGTAAAGAACATACAATTTGACGGTTAGATTTTCAAAATATATAGTAATGTTTATTTTATTGAGTAAGGTTATAACCTTAAGTTACAACTAATTTTGTAACTAAACTTTGTCCTTATAATTTTTATGGGGATAAACTTTTATGATTAGTATTTCTATAAAATTCAATTGTAGCCAAGAGCCTTATATCTCAACTGGCTGGCACACTTCTTGATATTTCCAACAAAGACATTCAAGAATCAAATTCTTTCACACCCAATTATCCAATTTTTAAATAAAAAATTAAAATAATTTAAAAGAAAAAGAAAACGAGAGAAGATGAAGGTTGTACTTGTATCTTGTCCATCTCATATTCTACGAGAATGTGTGTGGGCTAAAGGTTATGGGCTATGTTTAATGAGCCACTCTTAATACCTAATTTTCATTTTTCAGGCCCGAGTGTGGTGGACTTTTTTTTTTTCCAGAAGAGTGGGCTGGACTAATTTGAAGAATGAGTTACACTTTTCTAAATTCCATTTTGTGTCGAGAACTTTTCTAGAATCCCATGGACTATATATATATATATATATATATATATATATATATATATATATATAACATGTTGGAGAAAAAAAAAATAATAATAACACCTTAATTAAACTAAATACATATAGTAGGCAAAAGAGGAACCTGGGTTAATATGAGATGAGGTGCGAAGATGGATAAAGGGATTTTCATTAAGTTTGGCAGTCACTTTGAAGTATTAATGAAGTAGAATTTGATATTTTCTGAAATTTAGGTAATAGATAATTAATTAAAGTGTAGATACTTATCGTAAAGAAACGATATTCATGCAAAGAGATGAACTGCTATTCTGAATAGCTTACGTTTTTTTAATAAACGAAGGATGTAATGATGTGATGAGGCTGGTGGGGCGGGCCCTCTGAGTTATGTCTGATCCCACTAATGATCTTATCGTTACTAATGACTTCGATTCAACCCGTTTTCCATAATGTTGACATTTGATTCGACCCCCACACCAACCACATCAAATTTAATGAGAGTCAATTTTGTATTGGGCTTTAGTACTACAATTCGACTTTGACACATTGTTGGTCCATACCCATACAAAAGGTAACAATTTGGGTATAAAAACTATTTACTCTTTTTTTTTTAAGAGGAAAAAACTATTTATTTTTTTGATGCTGAAAAAACTATTTATTTTAGTATTATATAAAAAGTCATAATTTTTACCATAATTATTATATCTAACAAATTGTGATTAGTTATCTATCACTTTCACATAAATCTTATCGTTTTTTCTTTACCATTCATAATCTATCATGTGAACAATTATGATAGAAGTTGTAATTTTTTTTACGTGGTCCTATAATTTTTGTTAAAAACTAACTCCTTAACTGTCAAAAATGTCATTGAAATCTCAAGTTTGATTGCAATTGCTATAGCATTCAAGATAACATAGTTGAAAGCATGGGGAACTTTAAGAAGTACAAATTCTCAAAAGCCAGGAGTCACGAACTTCCCTGCAGATCCTATTGGCTTTGAATAGGAAAAAACTTAGTAGTCCCGAGGGATTTGGATAGGGTATTGATATTACACCGGTGCAATTATCCTCTCACCACTCACAAAATATTTTTACCATTTTTATTTTCAACTTTAATTTTTTTTAATCACTTTTTAATCTCAACAATTGAAAACTATTATGCAAAGTGCAATACCGAGATCTCCATACAATCAAGGAGCAATGAATATGCTCAAATACACAATGACATCACATGACCTTTTTTTTGGGAACAAAACATGACACGACTAGTGTTCCAATATATACATTAGGGTTAACTGCAAATTGCACTCCTAAAGTTTGGGAATATTTGGATTTTACACCCTGAAATTTCAAACTTTGGATTTTACCCATTGAAATTTGGGGTGTTTGAATTTTACACCCTGAAGTTTCAGAATTTGGATTTTACCCCCAAAAGTTAGGGAGTGTTCGGATTTTACACCCCCAAATTCTGAAACGTCAGGGTGTAAAATCCAAACACCCCCAAATATTAGGGGGTAAAATCCAAATTCTAAAATTTTAGGGAATAAAATCCAATTACTCCAAAAATATAGGGAGTAAAATCTAAATTCTGAAACGTTAGGATGTAAAATCCAAACACCTTAAACGTTAGGGAGTAAAATCTAAATTCTAAAATTTTAGGGTGTAAAATCCAATCACCCCCAAACTTTAGGGGTGTAATTTGCAATTTACCCTAAATATTATATAACACTCGTGTCGATAAAATTATTTAAACTCTTTATATTATAATTTTATTTTTAATTTATATATTTATATATTTAATATTATTGGAAAATATTATGCGTTTTTCAACCATCTTTTTAATCCAATACCAAATCAATGACCTACTTAATTTATATTTAAAAAAAAAAAAAAAAAAAAAAAAAAAAAAACAACAACAACAACAACAACAACAACAACATTGCTAACAATTAGTTATTTTGTTTGAAAATTTAGAACCTTTCAAAAGAAGGAAATACATATTATACACACTTGTTTTTAATTAACTCAAGTCTAACTTTAAATTATTATTGTAAGGGCACATTTCCCTCCCAAAGCCCAAATGAAATGGTCAATGGCCCAAAGAGCCCAAAACAATGAATTTGTAAAGGGTGGCTTGAAACTGAAATTTCAATGAGTTAGGTGGACAACGATCACAGTAGGCTAATTGTTACTAGAAAGCATAAACAAACAGTTTTTGGGCAATGAAAATCCTCCTCGGCATCTGAGGAAGGTTGTTCTTATGTATTTCTTTTAGACTTAACCACAATTACAGTTCTTGAGTGTACAGTGATTTTTCTACAGATTATCTGATGATCCCTTTGTAATAGGGTTTTTCTCCTTTATATTCTCCTTCCTTCTTTCATCTCAACCCTCCACATGTAGATTAGATTGCTGGCTTTAATACTTATCCCATCAACACCTTCCTGAAGTCTTTGGGGGTAGCTATAAGGCTGAAGATTACTGTTCAGGTATCACCTCCACATTAATGCGGCCAAGGGATTAGATACAGAGTATTTAATGCAGTGGTAGCAGCTTTTTTCTCAGATATTTTCTAACTCTCTTTTGTTTTATCCCTATCTGATGTTTATCCTTTCAGCATGATTCCTTGTTGTCTTGTCCATGATGAAGGGTCGGACCTTTGACCTCTACTCTGTTTAGCCGATGAGATACTTCTCCTAGGACAACGTTTCCAATTCTTTATGACCAAACTTCTTTCACTGCCCATTAACCGATACGCCCACATTAGTATTTACCTGTCCTCAGGCTATTTGATATCCTCGAACATAGCCCATGGTCCTATACCTATATCTGGGTCCTTCTTCCCTACAATAACCCCTCAAAATTCCACTCTTTTACTCCTTGGAAAAAAGAGGGATTTTGATTTTTTAGCAATTTTCCTTTCCACTCTTATGTCTTTTCTTTCTGTGCAGGTATCTTTTCGACTGCATAGGGGCATGCTCCTGACACTTCGGCATCTGGGACGCTTCAGCATTTACTTCATACAGCGCCTTGTCCCCCATGTTCTACGGTGTGATGGAGATCCTACAGTAGGGAAATTTTATAAGGATTTGGGCGGGAACTCTCCCGCTCACTTTTCCCATTCCTATATATATTGTTCATAGATTTTGGCTGTTCCACTTTTTGCATCTTCAACTCTTAAGAACCAATCTAAGGAGCCCTTCAACATTTCTGTAAGTTACCTTTAGTATTCCTTTTTAAATTTAAGACCTTTTCTTTCTCGGCCTATTTAATCTACACCTCGTCCTCCTAACACCTTCACATACATTTCAAATGGGTAGATTCACTAGCTTAGTAGATACCTTAGAAGGTATAGAGAGTTTCAAAGCCCGTTATCATATTCCCACTGGGGTTTCAATTCGATATTGCCATCAAAGGGAATGGCATACCATGAGACAAGAAGGAGAGATACTGATCCCAATGATTGCTTTTATAGAGGGAGGGATGAGAATCCCTATAGGTAGAGTTACTAAGGACTACCTGATTGCCCATAGACTTTGCCTCACTCAATGTGCCCCCAACATGTTTAGAATCCTAGGTAGCATAGATGCCCTTAATAAAAAGATGGGTGTGAACCTCACCCATCACGACATTAACTGGGTTTACAATCGAAGGCGATAATCCTTGACTACGACCCTATCTCGTCGAGCTTCCAAGCTCCCAAGTACGTGATAAAGGCGAAGGATCCTTGGCTACAGCAGATCAACATCGCCATACCTGTCTTCCTTGCGAGCACCCCTCCAAAAGGCACACAACTAGTGGAGCTACCTTTCCAGCACAGTGCCAAGGAAGAGGTGACCTCCTCTCTCCCAGTCCTTGAAGAAATGGCCAAGGTAGTGGAGGTTTCGGACTCCAAGGAAGAAACCATTACTTTAAGTTACATCTCATTATATCCTCTAGATAAAACTAGAACTTAACCCATTTAGTAAATTATATATGTATGTACATACGCAAGTATTGCATCTATATATGTAATGTATTTGTTGTGTAAACTAAATTCAGCAAAGTTAAGCTCTGTTACTTGCACGCAGAAGGCCACAATGCAGAGGCCTCATCCTCGGATACATAAAACAGGCTCAGGTAATCTTTCCATTCAAGAGCCTTCTCTGCTTCAGGACTAAAGCTTGTGCCAAACCGCACGCTATTGGAAGGTGAGTTTTCTTTTGAAAACTTCCTCTTCTCCTCAGCTGGCAAATTGAAGAACCTATGTGTTGCGTCCTTCACATTCTCCAGCACTTCAATGGGCACTCCATGGTTAATAATCTGAAAGAAACCCCACTTTTCTGCTGCATCACAGATTGATTCAGAGACTTTTTGTTCGTCCCAGTTTGACATATCTATGATGGGTATAGACTCTTGAGGCAAGATGTTGCTCACAGTGATCCTTTCTTCTACAGGTTGGATATATTGCTTAGGGAGGGTTTTGAGTCCCATTTCTGAGAGACCCTTTACTCCATTGCCATTTGTTACGACAAGGTCAGTGATATTTGAGGACTCACTGATAGGTGTTGCAACTGTTGGAGCCATTCTTACAAGAAAGGAATAAAGAGAGAGCTTAGTATTTAGCAAATGGCTTGAAACTAAGATGTTCGGTGGTGGTGGTGTTGTTGGTGCAATTTGCATGCCATTTGCACCTATATATATATATATATATATATATATATATATATATATAGCACTGTCTCCAGAATTTTAAGGTTAATTTCAATTTATTTAATATATGCCTCACGAACTCCCATGGCAATATTCGCGTGGCTTATTATACTATTGTCCTTTCCCTGATACTTGTCAAGAACCCAAGGTTCAAAATACCGGGGTGGGGGGGACGCATAGTTGAATAATTCCCAACGTGTTTACGGCACTTCAATTGTTGTGTTGGGGGGGAGTGTACTCGTCAAAGAGCCATGGCCCCCAAAGTTGAAAAGAAAGTCTTTAAGAAAAGTTTAGGTCCCATTTGGAACGTAAATTAAAACACATATTTTTAATTTGTAAACAACATTACATATATTTTCACATAACTTTTCATCTATTCATATTTCCAAAAAAATGAAAACTGTTGTTTAAATATACGTACCAAACAGCCTTTAAATTTCTCAAACCTAGCCTCCTAGTGAATTGAGATTGGAACATGTTATGGTTAAAATCAATGTTACGAATACTTTTTGGTGTTTTGTCTATTGGAATGGAATATTTCGATACCAATCGTACCGTTTTAAACTATTTCGGAATTATCAATTTATATATATAGTAAGTAATTAATAAATAAAAAATGCTACTACTCCGTGCTATTCTTAAGCCAAATTTTATAAATGTAATATCATTTAATGAAAGTAATATAGTGTTTTAAAAGAAAGGCTATCATAATAATAAAGCGATTAGATTAATTATTTAAAAATTCAAGTTTGGGTATTTTTGTATATAAACAAACATTGATGGGATATTTATACACTAGGAAGCCCCCTTTTCACCTAACTCCACTCCATCACCGACATCCAATGACTTCTCCACTCTTATTCTTCTTCATTTCAAATTCTCATCAGTTACTTACAACTTCTTGGAAAGTTTCAAAGACCCAGACCAAAAGTTTATGTGCAGGATTGAAGAAGAAAGTTTCAAACACAACTAAAACTTGAGCTTCCTCCACAGCGGCTCTAAAGTTCTCTTCTTCTTCATCTTTTTTTTTTTTTTTTTTTTTTTTAAAATCATTTGGTAGCTCTGTAACTGATCTGATTTGAACTTCTTCAGGCCGAAATTGACCGGAATGGCCGGAATGACCTTAAATTGGCCAAAATTGGACTCGAGGTGGAATTGGTGGTATTAACGTTCCAAATTGCATCCTGGTACGAAATATTTCAGCCATTCCGACTAGAACAAAATGGATTTAATAACATTGGTTCAAATCTTTCTTCCACAATTATAATTATCAAATTAAAAATTAAAATTAAAATTCCAGCCAATTGAAATATTAAATAAAACTAGCCGCGAACCCGTACGTTGTGAGTGATAATTATTTTTATGGTAGTTTTATTAAAAAAAATTTACAATTTAAACTAATCTAATAATGAGTAATTTATTTCGTAATTATATTTTTATTTATTATAAAAACAATCATAAATGTAATATAGGAACAATCCAAAACACCAAAAAAACGTAAACTAAAAAAAATTAATAAAACTTAACAATGATTAATTGAACCAATATTAGGATAATTTTTTTTTTTTTGATAATCTATTAAGGTTATTTTCTTTATAGAAATTATAATTTCGGCCGCCCAAAACATATTATCAAATAAAAAGTTATTAGCAAAATTTAAGAATTAAATTTCTATACATGCATTGTTATAAAATAATAAAAAAAATTGCAAAAGTTAAAATTTGTCACCTATCCAATTATTTTCGTTTGGCTAACCTTTGCTTTTCTTAAATAAATGGCATTATAGAGTACTTCTAATACAATTATTAAGAGTACTTTGTCAACCACAAAGGATTAGAAAATAAACAAAAATAAGTAAAGTCTCATAGTTTAACATCTAAATTGAGTACTATAAAAAATCATGCTATATAATAGAATAAATACCAAATTATCCAAATCATGCTATGTAATAGAATAATATTATATTTTTATATGCTATATTTAATTCTTTAGAACGCAATAGGATAACATTTAACAATCAAAGAGAATAAATTTTTTTTTCAAAAAGAAAAAAGAAAAACAACAACAACAACAACAATTTAAAAAACAAAACTAAATCACAATTTAAAAAACAAAACTAAATTGCATTAACCCAAAATAGAGTTTTAAAGAATATAAAAAATTATTAACCTAAAGTAGAGATGCAAGAAAAATAAAAAAAATCCACCAAAAAATTTAGAGAGAGAGAGAGAGAGAGAGGGAGAGAACCTTTTTTTTTTTGTGAGGGAAAACTATGCATAGAATAGAAGAGATAGTGATAAATTTATAGTAAGAGGGTGTGAATAAGAAGAGACAAAAATAAAGGAAGATGAAGGGAAAGAAGAAGAATGATATTAATGTAGAGGGTAGTAGGGAGATGAAAAGGTAAGGGAGGGAAAAATATTGAAAAAGTAGTGGGGAGATGAAATGGTAAGGGAGAAAGAAAGGTTGGGAAAGTGTAAATATTAAAAAAATAAATGTAAAAAAAAAAAAACAACGTTGAAGCGTTTCAAGCTTTAGGGTTTTTTTTTTTTTTTTTTTTTTTTTTTTTTTTTTTTTTTTTTTTTTTTTTTAGCTGAAAAGGCTCACACAAAACTCTAAAGCTGAACTGAAAAAGTTTTGGGTTAAGCTTGATAGTGAAACTAAATAAATAAAAGATGGGTTGGATTAGTTATACAGATTTATTATAGGGTGATAATGGAAATAAATAAATAAGTAGCAGGCTGCATTTATAGGGCTGAAAATTGTAAAAACCATTTCAAAATTGTAGGACAAACTATATTTTAAAAAAGAAAAGAAAAAAAAAAGAAAAGAATGACGTAGCAGCTGATGTGGTGCAATGTAAGAGCAGTAACATTAAACGCTACACTTCAATTTTTAGTAATATATAAATAGGGAGAGGATTTGCTACATACTTGTATTTAGCCATTACTGCATAAAAGCTTACGTGACAGCAATAAATAAGTGACAAGTGTCCAAGGGTCTACTTAGTCACATGACCCTTACACACTTGTTGCTTCATTTTATTGCCACCTAACCCTATATGCAGCAATTGCTGCCTACAGAATTAATCTGATTTGATTTACTTTGACTTTTCAATTAAAATGTTAAAGAAATCTAAATGTTTTTATTACCATTCACTTGAGATTGAGACAAAATAGTTTATTTTTAGGGGTAAAATATAAAAACTATTTGTTAGATTTGGGCTACAGACAAGTATTACTAAATTTATTTTCAAAAATATATCGAATTTGCTCCTACATCACTACTTAACACAATTCGAGACTTTTGTAATCAAAACAAGTTGTTGGAAGAAAACTAAATATTTGGAGGAGCAAAGAATTTTCAAACGGTGTTAAAGTGCCGTCTGTGCATAGAAATCAAAATGAACTTTTTTTAAAATTCTTAGTAGTAATGACATTAACCAAACCTCAAAAGTATATGACCTTTTTCTTTACACTTTACTTTTGAATGTTGTGATCATTAGCGGAGCCCCACCACATAATTTTCACGGCCAGAATACCACTCCCTTTCAAGCCATAGCAAGAATATATAAGTTTCTTCCTAAATTGCATTCTTTTTTTTCCTCAAATTTGTTTAATCTCCTTCTTCTTGAAGTTTTAATTGATATCTTCTGTTCAAGGTAAAAAAAAAAAAAAAAAAAAAAAAAAAAAAAATACTATACTATCACTTCAATATACTTATACTAAGTTATTTATTTATTTTTTTAAAAAATATATATCTTATTAAATCTAACAAGTAGTATTGCCGTGAACTAGGATTTTTTTTTTTTGGTTTTTTTTTTTTTTTTGTTATTGATCTTTATTATTATTTAACTATTAAAAATTAGGTAGGACAAGTTAAAAAAAAAAAAATATATATATATATATATATATAGCCAAGTTAAAAAATATATATATATTATAAATGCTTTTTAAAAGAAAAAGACGTTGAGAAACGCCTGTGTGAGCTTATGGGTGAAATTACTGCACGTAGCTCGAAAGCTTCATCAAAGAATTTCAGCTACCTATTCCTGATGATGCTTGTCCTCTCAAGTTGAAACTTGCACGTCTTGCGCCTACTGATCTTCTTTGTTCTTTACCTATACTTGATATAGATCTCAAATTCAAAATTGTACTCTAGATTCTATAACTTGTCTGGTTTTTTTAAAGTGCATGTCGTGTTTATATATTAATTCATCTCAGCATGTGATTTCTCCATTGATGATACTTGTCCTCTCAAGTTGAAACTTGCAGGGCCTACTGTGTAAGGTTGAATTTAATCAACCATGTGTTGGCTTTATTCCATGACAAATTTGCTTGTAATATAGCACTTAGAAACCTTGTATTTAGGTGGGAATCATGTAAGGGTAGTGTGTGAGAGAGTGTGAAGAAATGCTCAAGACAGTGCAGTGAAGCAGAGACTCGCGGCTAGGACTCGCGGGTGGCTCGCGGCTTGCAAGCCGCCAAAAGTTGCTCACGTGCAGAGCATGCAGGGGAGCTGAACAGTCACGCCACCTAGAGCACTACACGACAAAAATCCAGACTGGCCATTAAGTTAGCTCGCGACTTAAACTCGTGACTCAGTCAAGTCGCGAGGTCAAGTCGCCAGCCAGCCCTGTTTTTGGAAAAACTGACTCTTCGTATTCCACTCTCACACCAGTATAAATACCCCTCATTCCCACAAGATATGTGTGGCTATTCAGAAAGAAAAACCCTAAGAGAGGTTTCTTCAAAACACCCACCCAATTAGAGAGAGCTACTCATTCTTAGAGAGAAATCTTTGTAGTCTCTTCTCATTCCCTCTCTCATTGTCATACCTATTGAGAGGAGATTTCTATCCAAACACTACCCACACCCATTCAGAGTGTTGAGTGTTTTTGGAGTTTTGGGAAGCATTGGAAGATGCCAAGGATGGCGGATGCTACGGTCTAGTAGCGGAATCCGGTAAGCTAGAAAAGAAAAAGGTTCGGCGCAACCTCGTTGGAGCAAGAAGCTTAGAGGACTTAGGTACATCGGGTAGATTAGGCTTGGAGGGTCTATTGCTGTTCATGTATCCCAACTGTATTTTCTAGTGGATTATTGACCGCTTGGAGGGTGGCGGAGAGGTTTTACGCCGAAGGCTTCGGTTTCCTCTTCGATAACACATCGTGTGTTGTCCTTGTGTTTGCATCTCTCTTCCCTTTATCTTTGCCTTTTATTTTCTGCTGTGGATGTGATTTATAATTGGCTTAGTTTGATTTCCAATTCTGTTTATAGCTTATGTTCATTTTCCGCACACTAGTTGTTTGTCATAAAGCTTGAATTGGTTATTTTGTATTTGGGGGTCTAAACGTTCAAGGGTGTTTATACACGTTTTTGAACTTTCAATTGGTATCAGAGCGGGTACACTTGTTGTGGTTTAAATACCTAAGTGTGATCCTTGACCCCTTGTGTTTATTTGCCATGGATTGTGCTTTGTATGACTCTTTGCATGATTTGGTTGGTAATGAATGTAACATGCCACGTGTTTGTGAAATTGCCTCTATGAGTGTTAATCCTCATAAGTGTGATGACATGTTATTTGAATCTATGGGTGGTGTTGAAAAACTCTTAAAGAAAAATGCTAAGAAGTTTCAAAAGAATTTGAGCAAGTTATTTTGTGAAAAGGATGATTTGATTGCTAAGCTCAATGAATCCAACAAATTGATTGAGAAATATAAAAAACTTGCTGAAATTTCTCATGAAAAGCTGAAAGAGTTTGAATGTTTGAATATGGACTTGGATGCTAAACTTGTTTTGTCTAACAAACTTGTTGATGAGTTAAAATGTGAAAATGAATCTCTTAAAATGCATGCCAAGTGTTTAATTGCTGAACCTATTGTTAAAAAGGATGATAATATTTGTTGCAATCATGTTGTGGTACCCGATTTTGTGCCTAGTGTGTGTTCTACCTTAAAGGACAAATCGGTGTATATTCCTCCACATAAAAGAAATCAAAAGGTGGAGAGAAAGGCTGTTAAGTCAAAGCCTCCGTTGAGGTCTCAACCTAAGGTTTTGAATGGATCTAAGTTTGTTCCAACTTGCCACCATTGCGGTGTGATTGGTCATATAAGACCTCAATGCTCCAAGTTGAAAAGAGAACAAAATAATGTTGCTAGATCTCTTCCCAAAAAGCCTAGTAGACCTAAACACATTGTGTGTCACCATTGTGGTGTCTTTGGTCATGTAAGACCTCAATGCTCTAAGTTTCATGCTTTTAAAAGAATCAAAAGAAAAGAAAAACTTGAGCTTTTTGGAAGTTGTGCTAAAAAGAGTAAACCGGTTTTGAGTGAAAATAGCATGTTGTTAAAGAAAATGTTTGATGCTCTTAACTCCTTGACTATGTGCATCTCCGGTTCTCATTCTTCCAACCCTCGTCTCACTTCTCTTGAGACACTCATTCCAAACAATCGTTCCGTTTGGATGAGGAAGGGTTCCTATGGTTGAGCCTTTGCTCTTTTGGTCCTTGATCTAATTCTTTCGATCTTTGTAAGACCCTTCATGCATTAAATGTCATAACTTCATGCATTTTGTGCATCTTGCATTTATTTGTATGCATTGTTTCGTTTTTTATCTTACTTTTATGTTTTCGTTTTGTGTGAGTAAAAATCCAAAACCACATAAAAAGTGAAAAATTTAAAAAGTTTGATCGTATATGTTTGAGCACATATCACATGTGAGTTTGGCCTTGTACCTTTGTACAAATGGCTTTGTGCATTTACGAACTTAGCTTGTTAGTTTTTGCACTTATATCTTTGTGGGAAAAATCTTGACATCTTTGTGTGATTGTTGTAAATCGATCTTCTAGCTTGTCATGAATGATTTGTTAACAGTCATGTTGGTTTTGATACATGCGTAGACTTGTGCTTATATCTCTTCCCACTCTTTTATTTTTATTGCTTAAAGAGCTCAATAAATGTAAATCTCAAAATAAAAAGAGATAATGAGCTGCAAAAGCCGTTGCACATACTAGTATTCGACTAGGAAAAAGGGAAAGCGACTTAAATGAAATTGTATGATACCCAAAAAGCCAAAGGCTTGTTCATCAAATTGAAATATCACAAATTTCAGGCATCGATCTCAAAATGAGATGTTTTGATTCAAAATGAGATGTTTTGATTCAAAATGATCAAATGTTATGAATTGTAAAGAAGCCAAATGAAAAGCTTCATCATATGTAATCATTTTCTTGTGGGAGGTCATATATGCTCATTTCTATAATTGAGATAGACCACTTGACTTAGCACTAGTTGTGTATGACTTGATTGAATTGATCATTGAAGCTTCACTCTAGACTAAGGACTATTCCACATTTGATACACACACACAACACTCATGCCTAATGTTCAATGAATGTCTTATTCATTTGTTAGATTGTACTTGTCTAAATGTGATGTGTGTGTGCTCAATCTTATATGGATTAATCCAAAAAGATTTTTGATCATTTTATATGTTTTTGGAAGTGATTTTTATCACTTTTTGTGTTTATGTTTAGTGCTTACTTTGTTTTTCAATGTTTAAACATGTTCTGAATTGAAAAACAGGTGTCAGAGTTTTTCGCGGCTCAGCTGGCGACTCGCCAGTCGCGAAACCCCAGTCGCGAGTTCATCTAGAAGCTTTTGGCGGCTTACTCGCGGCTTGCTCGCGGCTCACTCGCGACTCGCGAAAATTTTCGCGACTGAAACTCGCGGCTCGCGGCTGAAACTCGCGGCTCGCGGCTTGCTCGCGACTGAACCTCGCGACTCGCCCTGTCGCGAAACGCCCAGAAACAGTTTTTTAAAGGGCTTTTTGTGGGAAAATTGTTTTAAACCTCTCCCATCCTCTCTAAAACCCCTCTTTCAATATTTTTACATCAAAACCCAACCAATTTGAATGGTTTTTCAATCCATTAACATCTCTAAGGTTATTATAAACTCTTTTCATTGATTTTGATCCGTAGATTATGTTTTGGAGAGTTTTGTGCTCTTGGTTGGGATTTTTATCATAGGGGTTGGGAAAACTTAATTTTTGTCAAATTTCTTCATGGGATTGGTTTCTTTTGTTGATTTGCATTGGATGTTGGCCCCTTGTGGCAGAAAGAACATGTATTAAGGGTAGATTTCATGATGTTCATACATTGTTTCACATTATTGTTCATAGTGTGCATGTTAGGTGTTTGATAAAATGCCTCTTAGACATTTTCTCGCTTATTTGGACTCCGATGAGTACCAAACTTTGGGGTTTCTCATGTTTCCTCTTTAGGAACATGTTTGGTTCATTGGTTGTGTATTTAACACACCTTGCCCCACATGTGCATTTTTCATGCATTGGTCATGCATTGCACTTAGCCACTTCTTGCACACACATTTGCTACCCTTGTCATGCATTGGTATAGACCTTGCTTCTTCATCCTAGCATGTCATGTCTGTCTTATGCTTTGTAGCATTTTACTTTGTCATGGGTTTGAGCTTCATTTTCTCATTCTTCTTGCACCCCTCATGCATCATTAGCATTATTCATACCTTCATCTCTTGCCCTCTTTTCTCCTTGACCCTTTGTCTATTCCTGACAAAAAGGGGGAGAGTATACTCTAGAGAGTATTCCGGAGTATTTTGTCATTTCTATATGACTCTTGTTATGACTCTTGTGCACATCCTTAGGGGGAGAAATTCTATTTCTCGTGCACATTTGTAGGGGGAGAGATATTCCATAGGGGAGATGCATATACCAAGGGGGAGAAGACATTGTGTTAACAATAAAACTGTATTGTGTTTGTTTTCTTGTATTGCATCGTGTTTGTGTTTTGGACATGCATATATCCCTATGCTATTGTGCTTCATTGAATGCATGTTCGAATGATCATTTGCTTTGCTATGTGATCATTGTAGTCATTTCTATATGACTGTTTTGGTGTTTGATCAAGTTGCTCATATGTTTTACATCATGTTTACTTGATCGCAATTTGCTTGTTACATTATACTTATCCTTTTATTACTTGCTTTACCTTGAGGGTCTAATGTGTTTTGTGCAAGTGTTTCAGGTTACAAGTATATATGTTCCAAGTGCATCACAGCTTCTCATCATTTTGAAGGGGAGAAACTTTAAGCACTTTTAGTTTATATTGTTTAAGTTTTTATTCAATATAATGTGCTTTGTACCCATGTTGCTTTTGTAAGCTTTTAGGGTTTATGTTTGTAGGCTTTATGGTTTGTACCATGCTTTATGCAGCCTCTATGATTTTGTTAAATCAGTACTTCTATCCAAATGTCATGCATTTTCTGGTTATGTACTGTCACTCTTGTGCCCTTGTAGGATTGTTCCTAGATGCATATGCCTTGTGTGTTATGCATTGGTTGAGTGTTGAGCATACAAGTGTCTTGCCTTGTGCTTGTTAACTTGTATGTCCTTGTGTTCATTCCAAGTGTGAATGAGCACTGTGATCACTACCTTGTGGTGTTCACTTGGTTGATCAAGCCATGGTTTGTTTCTTAACTCCATCTTTGCTTGATCACATATTGCTTGCTTCATATGTATTTTATGCTTTTCTACATACAATGATCATGGTGTATTGTTGTGTTTCAGGAGATTCATGTTCATATGATTCAAGAGCTGCACAGTTTCTAGATTTAGGTGTGAGTGAGTTTTGCCATTGTTCCCAAACTCACGTTTAAGTCTAGAGTCTGTTTTAGAGTGTTTTGTCATGGAATAGCCAAAGGGGGAGATTGTAAGGTTGAATTTAATCAACCATGTGTTGGCTTTATTCCATGACAAATTTGCTTGTAATATAGTACTTAGAAACCTTGTATTTAGGTGGGAATCATGTAAGGGTAGTGTGTGAGAGAGTGTGAAGAAATGCTCAAGACAGTGCAGTGAAGCAGAGACTCGCGGCTAGGACTCGCGGGTTGCTCGCGGCTTGCAAGCCGCCAAAAGTTGCTCACGTGCAGAGCATGCAGGGGAGCTGAACAGTCACGCCACCTGGAGCACTACACGACAAAAATCCAGACTGGCCATTAAGTTAGCTCGCGACTTAAACTCGTGACTTAGTCAAGTCGCGAGGTCAAGTCGCCAGCCAGCCCTGTTTTTGGAAAAACTGACTCTTCGTATTCCACTCTCACACCAGTATAAATACCCCTCATTCCCACAAGATATGTGTGGCTATTCAGAAAGAAAAACCCTAAGAGAGGTTTCTTCAAAACACCCACCCAATTAGAGAGAGCTACTCATTCTTAGAGAGAAATCTTTGTAGTCTCTTCTCATTCCCTCTCTCATTGTCATACCTATTGAGAGGAGATTTCTATCCAAACACTACCCACACCCATTCAGAGTGTTGAGTGTTTTTGGAGTTTTGGGAAGCATTGGAAGATGCCAAGGATGGCGGATGCTACGGTCTAGTAGCGGAATCCGGTAAGCTAGAAAAGAAAAAGGTTTGGCGCAACCTCGTTGGAGCAAGAAGCTTGGAGGGCTTAGGTACATCGGGTAGATTAGGCTTGGAGGGTCTATTGCTGTTCATGTATCCCAACTGTATTTTCTAGTGGATTATTGACCGCTTGGAGGGCGGCGGAGAGGTTTTACGCCGAGAGCTTCGGTTTCCTCTTCGATAACACATCGTGTGTTGTCCTTGTGTTTGCATCTCTCTTCCCTTTATCTTTGCCTTTTATTTTCTGTTGTGGATGTGATTTATAATTGGCTTAGTTTGATTTCCAATTCTGTTTATAGCTTATGTTCATTTTCCGCACACTAGTTGTTTGTCATAAAGCTTGAATTGGTTATTTTGTATTTGGGGGTCTAAACGTTCAAGGGTGTTTATACACGTTTTTGAACTTTCATACTGATCTTCTTTGTTCTTTACAAATTGCACGCCATCGTTGTTCTTGTTTTTCAAATGCATTTCGTTTTTGTTTATAGAGCACATATTTTTCATGTTGATTGATAGAAGGAGAGCAAGATGGAATTGATGATGTTCACACAATAAAACTAAATTTTACACCATAGGGTATTTTTAGGAAAATTTAACTTAATCCAATTCTAATCAAACAAGTTATCTTGGGCCAAATTTCAAATTTGGAAATTCTGAAATCATAGGTATTGATAGATCAAACTTGTCTCAAGCTTCTTCATTAATCCTCGATAGTAGTATCTGTCGAGCTTCTGTCGAGATTTAATGAATCAGTTTTTCTTCACTTGTTTTTTGGATCAATCTCCATATCTTTAAAGATACCACCTGATATGTTTGAACAACATACTTCTTGATATATTAAATCTAACTTAGATCTATCCAATTACAAGTAAAGTACATTTTGTCAAATAATTAACCAATTACATAAAAAATATGACCCTAATACATAGGAAATAAACGTGCTTTACTAATTAAATATTTAGGGGAAGAGAAACCTACAGTCCAGTACACGAAAAACAATAAATCATTTTAAATATATAGTTAGTAGGTGACTCTCTAGCTAAGATAGTACACCACTAATGACTAATCTTTCCCCGCTTTTGCTGCTATATATATAGTGATATCGTCCACTAATGCATATGATTAATCTTCTTTTTAAGGATAATTTTTTTGGGTGTTGTGATCACATGTAGTTGTAGTATATTTAGTGAAAATTTCAAATATATTAATTTATAGCTTGAAATCAACTTTATTGTAATGATTTAGTTGAAGTAAACTTATTTGGTCTTGATCTGTGATTTTTTTTCCCTACAAGAAGAGATTTGAAAAGTTTAGGTGTAATATTTTAAAATTATTTGGTGACTTTCTTAATTCATATGAGATTTGGTTGTTTGCTCATGATCCTACCATTAGTCCAAACCTTGTCGGTTGTGAAATCAACATCCTATGTAAAATCGGTGGAGAGGCTTCATGGATTAGATCTAGGGTTATAAAATTTTACTTACATTGAAAAAAAGGCAAAAAAGGCAAAAAAAAAGCATTAGCGGTAACTTTTTATGTTGAATAATGCTTAGAATTATTAAATTATCAATAAAAACAAAGTTTTCCTTCCATAGAGTGACTTTTTTGGTCCTAATAATCATCATTACATCTATGCTATTGAAAGAGAAAGACTTTTACTTTTCCCACTTCAAAGATTTCAAAGCCCAAAATAGCCTTAAGTCCAGAGCTCGGTACAATTAAAATCTTCTACAAAACAGTAAGTCAAAAAAGACTCAAAAGAAAAGAAAAGACTTTTAATTCCAATCCAACTTGAAATAGTAAGATAAACACATATAATGAAGGCATCATTTTATTTAATTATTGGATTCTTCTAAGAAATTGTTATTTTTTTCAACTTTGAAGAAATATTGTTACCAAGAAACAAATGTTCTCTTTCACACATTTAGAAAAAAGTTGATGATCAAAACATTTAGAAAAAGTGACTTAAGACTTACGTATGGTATACCTAATGTGGGGTACAGTACAACTCATTTGGAAAAATAAAAAGGCTAAAATATTGCTTTTTTATGATTAAAAAAATTGCATGAATTTTGCTTTTCGTCCTAACCTTAAAAAATAAATAAATAAATAAATTAAATTGTCCTTCAAAAAAATATATATGTTTGAAAAGTTTAAAAATGGAAAATAAACTACGAAAAATGAAGTTCATACCAACAATAATTTTCATCTTTTCTTTTATCTTTGTGAGTTTTGGTAGCACACATGACACAACCATTCATGCTTCCAACACCTAAAGAAAGAGGAGTCTGAAGAATCACATGCAGATTGTTTTAGAACTCAGACCATGACTTCATGATATTCTTCTTCTTTCTAGCAGTGGCTCAAAGAGTCAAGACCTAGCCCACTTTGACAACACCCTAGTTTTTGGAGTAGCTATATCCAGCCGCAGAAACAGAACTTTAGGGTGAGCTGAATAAACTCCCTCATCCTTTGGCACACTATTTGTTTTTAAACCCCTTAAAACACAATTGAATTAACCTAGTAAATTAGCCAAGTGATTACTTAGTCCAAATTTCAGATCTAGGTTAACACAATCATATAATCATATCAATGTAAAGTGCGGAATATAAAGAACACAAAGATATGATGACCTAGGAAATCAAACCGGTAAAAACCTGGGGAGAATTTAACCTAGCTATCCTCAAGGTAAACCTGAATTCACTATGAAAGAATCGAAGTTTTACAAAAGGACTTAAACCACTAACATCATATTGCTACCCACCAATAGAAACTTACTGACACGACCATGTGCAAGCTCCAAGACCACGGACTCCTTCTTTCTTGGATTCTCCAGCAAATACAAGCATACCCGCTTGTGTTTCTTTAAGCTCTTTAATGCAGCAACTGAATCGATCACTAAGTTCTTGACATAGTCTTGAATCTTGAAAACCCTAAGTATGTGTGAAGGAAACCACCTCTTAATCTCACAAAAGATTTACACACACAGCATAATGGACAACCAAAAACATGGTTAGGGTTTTCCCTTTTATACTTAAGACATAACATAAAACCCTACACGTCAAACGGGCTTGGGCTGAGTTGGAAAATTCTGCAGAAAAACATTTTGCACGAGTTTCGATCGATCAAATCTAATTCTCAATCGATCGAGCCAAACAGAATTGCACAATAAATTCTGCATTAACTCGATTCCAACTTTACATAAAATGCATACACTTTGAGCAAGTCTAAACAAAACTAAAACCTGTTTTGATCATGATTTGCTAACAATACAAATTAGAATTATAATACATTAGTTCCTAATTCTTAGAACCTAACACACACACACCAATAAACAGTACTAGTCTAAGCTAGATAAACACTACTCAGTCACACACCAATAAACTTTGGCGCTATTAGCTAGAAATGTCTCGAAGATCAATTAGTCTAAGGCTAGAGACTACAATAATAATTTAAAGCTAATGAACGAAAAACAATATTCATGAAAACTCTAGGGATCAATTACTAGTCTAAGCTAGATGCTACAACAATCGTACACCATTCATCGGCTGAATCAATGTTGTCTATAGGCCAAAACTGCAACAAAAAGTAGGATCAGTACTGTTGTATCGCAAGCATCATACAATCCCAGCCAATCCTATCAATCCTAATTGCAATATTCAGTTTCCTCGATGGTTCTGGACCAGTCCTAATTGTTTGGGGCAAGTGAGATACTGGCATACTGCAATATGAACCGTGATTTTAACAACTATGGTTGCAAATGGGACTAGCTGAACTTGATATTAATTTAGCTAAAATATTATTTTCGTCTCTAAAAGTTGTATGAATTTCATTTTCATTTGTATTCTTTAAAAGTTTATTTTTGATCATTGAATTATTGAATCTTACATTTTTTTCCCATAAGCTTAAAAATATTTCATCCCAAACTATTAAAACAAATTATTTTTTTGTTCCTAAACTATTGAAAGCTCTTTAAAAAGTTTAGGGATGAAAAATGCTATTCATGCAAACTTTAGAGATGAAAACAATATTTTACTCTATTTTTTAAGCTTGATTAAACCAAAAATAATAATGGTGAGCTTAGCTCAATGATGTTTAAGCTTGATTATACTAAATTATATATACCATACATAATTTAATTATGTTTTATTTTTATTAAGTTGACTTGTATATTTTTTTGAAATGTCAAGACTTACTTCTTTTCTTTTCTTTTTTCCCTATGATGTAAATACTCTTATATACCTAAGAAAATATTAAATCAAAATTACAAAAAAAAATATTATATATATAAAAAGGTAATCTTCTTCCAAATGTATTGCTATCTATAACTGTACCTAGGATCTTCTTTTTATTTATTAGTAAAAAAAAAAAAAAAAAAACTATTCTTAATTTTGGAGAGGTAAATTCTAAGAATCAAACTTGCGACACATTGCAAGTTAATTTTCAAGTTTGGTGTTTAGTGTTTTTGGGATCTTGCCATTGGCTCTTACTGGGGTTTTTAGCCAATTGATGTATGGTTCACTCCCTTTACTGTCTCTAACCATCTATAGGCCTCCCTTTTTTTCTTTTTTTTCTTTTTTTGTTGGAAGCAAAATAATTTTAAGAAGAGAAAGGTGTTAGGACACTACAAAAACTTCACTTTTTTTGACCCTCTATTTCCAAGGGTCTCCTAAAAAGGTCCAAACAGACGCTAAAAATAGACGTGAGTGAACACGTATGGCTAGCTCTATTTAAAGGTTCATTAAAACCCTTGAAATAAGCCAATACAACCGTTATAAAAAAAATGCGAACCAGTTTTAGCAGAATTCCCGCGAGAGTTTTGGCTCCAAAATATTACATTTTTCAGCACCACTTTCACGCGACCCTCAAAATAAAGATATTCCAAAATTTTTAATCAACGAAATAAAGCCCATAATTTGAAAAATAAAAGGAGAAAACCATTTCATTTAGTCATATCTAAAACTCGTGGATTCGTAGCTCTCCAACTCTCTCTTAGAATACTCAAAGGTGCGGTGGTCGACGACTTAGCTCCGGCAACTAAGGCACGGTGGGCAGCGATATCCTCTCCGATGACAAGCTAAGGGCATGGTGGTCGGAAATATCATCTCCTCCACTTCTTCGTTCGATTACAGGTCTCTCTATCTAACTCTCTGTTTGTTTCCCGAGAAAAAAAATTGAAGTTGTCCTAATCTTTCTTGTTTTCTCTCTGTCATTCTCTTCACTGGTAGAGAGACTACAAAGTATTAGTCCAATTTTGCGTAGTCCTAGTGTTTTAGGGGCTTAGAGAGCAAGTAATATTATAAATTAGGGGCTAGGGTTTGGAATTGGAATTGGATACGTCGTTTGGTTCTATTTTCATTTTGCTATGCATTTCCTGGTTCATTTTTGTTTTAGGTCTAAATCTGAAGCTTTAGACTGATTCAATTTTGTATATAAATTCTATTTTTGATTGTAAGTTTGAATTTTTTTAGTAAAATTGATGCATTGGAATTGAATGAGAATGAAATAGCTTTCATTTGGCAATGGTGGCAATTAAAAATCTATTATATTAATTTTTACTTGGGGCATAGAATGTGGGGAGGACTTAAATGGAATCTGTTACCAGTTTTAGAGTTTGCTTCACTGCACAATTTCTTGAACAAAGAGAACTGAAATTATATAGATGTTATATAGATGTTATAGAGAGGACCTTATTTGTTCAATATGGTTAAATTTACATGGAAAGAAGTGCGCCACTTTAGAAAGGGTGCGATCTGAATCATGAATTGCTATGATTTATATAATGCCCAAGTCAGGTTTTTCACTCTATTGAATTTCACTAGTGATAGCAACTAGTTTATATGTGGCTGATTTTCAGAATTTATGCTGACTGGATCAATGCTCATGGTTGGTGGCAATAATGCTTAACTTAAGTTGCTGCATAACTGATGTTGTTGGAGGCATGATGGATGCTTTGATTGATTTGATGCGTCATTACCAAACACAAAAATACATTACACAAGTTTACCTTATCCTAGTTTTATTTATTTTTCCACAACATTGCCTGATGAGATTATTTTGGCAAGAGTTAGTCTATAGCTCTGCCTTTTGTTACTAGTATCAAATGTTTTATGTTTGATTGCTTGAATATTAACTAATACTATGCAGTAGGTAACAATCTAGTGTAAGTTGTCCTCGCCATATTCAAAGGACTTAATAATGGTATCCAGTTGGTAAACCATATGGTTTACCAACTAGACGGTAGATGCTAATCATGGTTCAGACATCCTGAAGTTCCTGCTGTCAAATTGCATCTAGAGTCAATGTTATTAGTTTGAAATTGTCATTATGTGAATTCATTCTTGAAACAAAAAATACCTGTTTGGAGAAGTGTCAGCATGGCTTTTAATCTAATACTTGTTTGGAGATTCCATGAATCGAGAGCGCTCATGTGCTTTGATAAAGGGGCAAGAGATCAAAATGAGATACAATATAGTATTTTTAATTTCTTATCCTTTTTTTGGGGGGGGGGGGGGGGGGTGGTGTGGGGTGGGATGGTTGGTATTTCCTTGCACCATTGATCCCATTCTATCCACTATGTCATGCCTTGTATAACTGTCACTCTTTTCGCAGTTGACTAGATTCTATTATTTCTTCTTTTGCAGCTTGCTTGGACTTGCTACAACTTCTATCAGTCAACACCAACAAAATTGGCTGGGGAGAATTATTTCTATCATTCTGGGCAGGTGAGTTATCCCTACTCTTGTGATATACAATGTTTTTGTCTGTGTGTGTGTGTGTGTCTTACACTACATCCATAAATACCTGTTTTAGGACATGATTGTGGCCTTCTACATAAGTAAATGAATGCAATAATTTTCGTTGTTAGTGTTGGTTTGGATTTGCTTATTTACTTGAAGTATTAAAATATGTCAAGGTTTGGGTTTGTTTATTCACTTAAAGAATTAGGATCTCTCCTATTTGAGAAAGTGAAGTTCTAACGAACATGAAACTATAAATAAATAAGTTAAATAAACTTAAAAATGGCAGCAACATAAAGTTGATTGATGACAATGATGCTGCAACAAGGAGAATCCCCTTGATCTAAAAAAATGTACATAAGTCAGCTACTAGTTTGTTTTATGCACTTTGGATGTTTGTTGTTAGAATCCCCTTGATCTCCCATTATTTGATATTTACTTATACCATTTTCAGGCTGTTCTTGTTGTCTAGTTTCTGATAGTTCTTAGCAGTCACTTCTTGAAAAGTTTCTGCTTAGCTTGCCAATGAGTTTCTGATTTGCTGCATTAACACGTATATGCACTAAATAGTAAATACACTTTCTAAATGACCAAATAAATTTTTCACCAAAAAAAAAAAAAAAATTGTTTCTAGTCATAGAAACAGTGGGCTGATAGATTGTTTCTGGTTCCTCTTTTATCATATCCTTAGAGCTTAAGATCATCAAGTACTTTATTCTATTTTGTGTATTTTATCTATTGTATTATATAAAGTCTCAAACTCTACATTGAAATATTCTTTTATGCAGGTTTTTCCACTGGATTTAGTACTCTTTTCCGGTTGAGGACAACTTAAGGTGTGTCCCCCATTGAAGATTTTTTTAAAATTTTAATCCAACTTCGTTTTTTGATGATTATGTTAATCTATATATCTACCTTTCGGGTCTTCTTGGCTTTCTTCTGAGCCAAAATGACCAAGGCTGTTCTTCTATCCGATAGCTTAGAAGCTTCGATTGAGTTTCCACCGAAGCTCTTGAGCCACGAAGAAGAACTCCATGATGGAGTCAAAGCTGTAGATGCCATTGCCACACCAAAAGCCACTAACATTCACTGACTGTCTCTCTTTTTGTGTCTTTGATTTTGGTCTGTTTAATGATCTTATCTCTTTATGGGTATGCCTTGTTTTTGTTACAGAGTTTAACATTTTTGTTTGTTTTATCATTTTGACCTCCAGAAACTATAATGTTTCCCACTTGCAAGTTTTTAATTGCACTATTGCCCTCTTGTTGGTCTGCTCTTTATGCAAATTGATTTTGGGTTGGATTAGAGGCTTTTAGAGCTCAAGTTATACATAAAGACAAACCCAATGTTTTAAAAATAATTTGGTGTGCTCTTATCTCTTTGTGTTATGTTTTTCTAAAAGATTCTGTTTTTATTTTTTTTTTCTTTGTTTGCTGATCAAGTATACTTGTTATTTGGATTCTGTGATAGATTTTATGATTTGGGTATGTTGAAAGATGGACTTTTTTTTTTTTTTTTTGGGTTTAATATATCTAAGCAAAGATTGTTAATGATTGTGACCCCTAGTCTGGGTTTTGGAGTATGGATGTTAAATTTGCTTGCTTGGTTAATATTGATCGGGTTAATCTGACTTTTAGATGAGAGTTTACGTGAAAAGGAGTTTCTCTTTTCATGTTAAAATTACTTTCTTTTGGGGTTTCTATTGGGTGTGGGATTGGAATATCCTTTTCCATGGAGTATTGGTATTCTTCTCTTCCAAGTTTTCTTCTTTTTGGTGAATGACGTTTCTTTAATCAGCATGTTTTATTTAGATATATGAACTCTATTGTGCCTTTTTCGTTCTTTTTGAAATTGTGGGTATCTTGAATTTAATATTGTGGAAAGGTGTGTAGATATATTTGCTGGGAAATTAACAAACTTTTGGTATCATTCTCTCTTTTTCAGAAACTTGAGGGCACCCATAATGGCTGAAATGTTCAATTGTACTAGCTGATAACTTCTTGCTTTGGAGATGATGATGAAGAATAACATGTATCAAAACTTTTAACTCTTGGACAGATTTGGTCTTTGTACAAAGTGTGGTTGTTGATATCTTTTCTCTTAAACAATAATTGACATATAGACTATTTGTATGCGGCCCCTAATTTATTAATTTGTAGGTTTGAGTTTAGAGATTAAAGAAAGTGTAATTGTAGCAATACCTTTGCTATACATCAATATCAAAGCATATCATCTCAACAATTGTGAATTTTTGTGTGTGTATATATATATATATTGTGCATGATTTTTTTTTTTTCTTAAATAAAATAAAATCTTATTTTGAGGGTCAAGAGACCTCTTAAATAATCTCATTTATCAAGGGTTGTAAATATAAATATTTTAAACCTTGGTAAAAGGTTATTTAAGGTTCTCTTGACCCTCAAAATAAGATTAGAGCACTTGTTTTGAGGGCCACGAAGGCCTTTAAAATTTCATTTTCGACAGTATATGTTTCGAAAGTTATCAAGGGTCAATTGGACTCTTAAAATAATTTTTTTCAAGGTTTTTTAATACTTTTTTTAAGCGTTTTGACCCTTGAAAAAAGTCATATTTGTTGTAGTGGGACATATGTGGAACTTGTTAGAGACATATGTTATGTAAATTGGCTAATCCTTTGACAAAATGCACTTTACTTGTAATTTGGTAGATCTATGATGTGTTTAATGCTTCAAGGAACAAGAGTTCAAGTTTAGTATTAAAGCCATGCAAATCTATCCAAGAAATGAGCAAAGAGGTACTGTTCATTAAAACTCGATAGATAGCTCGACAGAAACATATCTATTGAGGTTTAATGATGGATCTTGACAGCAACTTGACAAAAGTTGTATCTATCGAGAATTATGAAATTCAGATTTCCAAATCTAATTTCACGCATATCCATGTGTATTTGTGTAGGGTTTCTTTTCTCACAACCCTAGACGTATATAAGGATTATTTTAAGGGCCGTAAAAGGTGATACAAGGTGATGCAACTTGATGAAAAGTCATTGTGCATGTAAATTGTGACCGGAGACAGAATTTACCCTAGTTCATCACATTCTCTCTAAAAGCTACTGCGTCTTTGCGTCAAGAGTTTTGTGACCAAGGAGTTTCCTGATCTTCATTGTTAGATGAATTGAAAAACTTTGCAGCCAACATCTTTCTTAAGTTGGTGTGTTAGTCACGTACTGGAATCCGTGCATCATTGGTTGGTCACGTACTGGGATTCGTGCATTGAAAGGAGAGATTGCCATTACATTACAAGTCCAATTGGGTATTGGGGTAAGGGTTCAACTGTAGGTTAGTATTAAGTACTGGGATTCCTTTTACTTGTAACCTCTTGTTTTGATAATAGTGGATTCTCGGGAGTGGTGACCTTAAATTCACTCAGTAGGGTTTTGCCTTGGTGGTTTTCCCTATTCGTAAACAAATCACCCGTGTCAAATTTATTTTCCGCTGCATTTAACTTAGTTGGTGATTTGTTTGTGCTACCACATTTATTGTATGTAATTGAATCTAATTAATTTCACTTGGCTAATTAATTTGATTAAGTTACCAAATGGGTCAATACATTCTTGGCCTATCAAGTGGTATCAGAGTGGTCACACTCTGATTAAAGTTAATCTTTGTTGTGTGATCCATTGACCCCCATTTGTCATGGATAGATGACAATCTCTAATTATACCTCCTTTATTTGATGGCACTAACTATGCATATTGGAAAGTACACATGAGAGCTTTCTTGCAGTCTTTAGATGAGAAGGTGTGACAAGCTGTGGAGATTGGCTGGACTAAGCCAAAGGAAGCGCTGACTGATTAGGATGATGCCAAGATCATAGCGGCAAACTTCAACCGCAAAGCATTGAATACTTTATTCAGTGCGGTCACCAATGAGGAGTTTAAGAGGATATCCTCTACTAAAACTGCTAAGGAAGTATGGACTATCCTCTAGACAACCTGTGAAAGGACTAAGGCTGTCAAGGATTCAAAACTCCAAAGGCTCACTACTAGCTTTGAGAAGATAAAAATGGAGGAGGATGAGTCTTTTGATGAGTTCTATGCCAAGCTGAAGGACATAGTCAACTCAGTCTTTAATCTTGGGGAAACCATTCCCGAACCCAAGGTTGTAAGAAATGTGCTAAGGTCTCTGCCTGAGAGATTTCATACCAAGATCACTGCCATTGAAGAATCAAAGGATATTAACTCTATTTCTTTGATAGAGCTGGTTGGCAACTTGCAAACCTATGAATTAGGTTTGACTAGAATCGAGAAAGGAAGCAAAAGCAAGAGCATGGACTAAAGGCCAAAAGTAATGAGACTGATGAGTCCTCTGATGATGAAGATTCCAATGTGAAATCCTACATCACTAGGCAATTCAATAAGTTTATGAAGAATGTTAATGTGAAAGGATTTGATAAAGACCGAAAGCAATCTAGTTCTTCTCAATTCAAGAGCAAAGATGGAGGAAAGAATGCTGCTAAGGATGGCGGTTAGTACACTGTTCCCTCCGGACCAAAGTGCTTCACTTATCAAGGATTTGGACACATGAAACAAGAATGTCCAACATATCTCAAGACTATTGAGAAAAGCAAGGCCCTTGCTGCTACCTTGAGTAGCACCGAGCCTGAAGATGAGTCAGATGACAATGATAACGATGGAATCTTGAATGCCTTCACTGCCACAGTGAATCCCACTAAAGGGATTGTCGAAGAGGTAGATGAAAAAGAGGACTTCGTGGAGTTTAAGTTTGAGAAAATGGATGAACAAGATGACATCCATACAACCTATGCTAAGTTGTACAAGATTTCCGAAAAGCATGAAAAACTATATAGGCTAGCCACCAAGAAGCTGAGCAATGAAGTCAATCAAACTATTGGAGTTTTGCGGTTTGAGAACAACTTCCTTGTTGAAAGAACAAAGAAGTTTGAAGCAAAACTATTCCAAGTTAGAGCACAATTGAAGAGGACTTGATGTAGGACAACTAGAACAAAATTAAAAGAACGGAAAAATAAAGGATATGACCTAGGAGTCAGCACCTAGGCCTTGCTTGGAGTCAGCACCAAGCGGGGAAACCACTAGGAATCAGCACCTAGGGTAGACCTGGAGTCAGCACTAGACCAAAGAAAGACCAAACGGCCATTTTTTTCATTCATCAAAATATCAACTATCTCCTCAAGGAGTACAATAGGTTGCTTATAAAGGATTACTAAACCCTAGTTCTAATTGGCTAGGAAACCCTAATTGCCTTATTACAAAAATACCCTTGTTGGCTAGGAAACCCTAATTGCCTTATTATAGAAATAACCTTACTTCTAAATTAAAATACTAAAAGCCCAATAAACTACTAGGACCTAAAACATAAAAATACAATTGACTTGCAAACATAAATAATATTAAATAATAATTCTCTTTCATCTCCCGCATCATTCTCCTCTGGTTGGAGAAAACTCGACCTCGAGTTTTAAAGCATTGAAGGATTAGGATGTTGACAAACAACACTTGCTTCAAGTTTGAAATCACCTTAGGGAGCATAGGGAAAAGAAAAACCTTGAATTCCACCACATCAAACTCATTTGGAATAATAAAATCAATGTGTGGAATCAGTATAATCTCTTCTTGAATCTTATGAGCCATAGGAAGCACTTTGGTTTCAACCTCTTCGACTTCACCAAGATGTAGATCTTCAAGGACTGTGGAGGGTTGATCAGAAGCACATTCAACAACTTCAACTTTCACATCATGTGCACCCTCTAACATAATACTCTCTTTAGGCGCCATCTTTTCACCTTGCTGTTCTTCAATAGATTCATTTCCTTGCACGCTTGTTAAAGCAACACTTGTCGAGGCATGTACGTCTATGTCAACATTAGGCTTTGGTGTTGCTGGAGGATTTTCCATGACCAAGATATCACCATCAATGTTCTCTTCTATGGGGGTAGCAATAAGTTCATTATGATCAATTATCCTTGGTTTCCCAATTTACTCGGGTTCAGTCTTCATTTGCTTCATCTGAGCAATCCTGTCTTGAATCTCTTTCATGGGCTTTACAGTTAATTCTGTTACTTTCTTGGTAGATAATTCCTTGGTAGATTGTTCAAAAGTGCGCTGAGGACATGATATGGGATGAGGATGAGGAGTCATCGCATTTGCTTCAACTTGAGTTAGCACCAAGCGGGGAAACCACTAGGAGTCAGCACCTAGGGTAGACCTGGAGTCAGCACCAGACCAAAGAAAGACCAAACGGCCATTGTTTTCATTCATAAAAAAAATCAACTATCTCCTCAAGGAGTACAATAGGTTGCTTATAAAGGATTACTAAACCCTAGTTCTAATTGGCTAGGAAACCCTAATTGCCTTATTACAAAAATACCCTTGCTGGCTAGAAAACCCTAATTGCCTTATTACAAAAATAACCTTACTTCTAAATTAAAATACTAAAAGCCCAATAAACTACTAGGACCTAAAACATAAAAATACAATTGACTTGCAAACATAAATAATATTAAATAATAATTCTCTTTCATCTCCCACATCAGGACTTCTAGTGTAAAGCTCGATGGGATGCTTAGCTTTCAAAAATCTGCTTCTGATAGAACTGGTTTAAGGTATGATTTCTCTTCTCCTACTATTGCCTCTTCTAGTACTACTGTGTTTGTCTCACCTGCTAATAATGTCAATTCTAAGAACAATGAATGTAAAACTGATATAGCTAGTGAGAACGTAGATAAGGGCAAATCTATTTTAGGAGCACCCCCTAAGCTTGAAAAGAAAGAGACTAGAAACCCTAGGACTAAGAAGGTTAATAACAAAAAGTCTCAACTGAAGAAGCCGTATCTCTATCATCATTGTGGAGCTTCAGGACATACTTGTCCAAATTGCTAAAAGTGGTTAGCCACTCAACAAAGTAATAATATGATCTTGTCCGGAAATCAGAATCACTTTCCATCCTCTTTTGCTTATCTTGGAGATCTTCTTAAGACCCTTATGTTCCTTTCGAACTTGAACAGTTTCAATTCTTTCCCCTCACCACCAAATCAAAGATTTGCTCAAACGAAAGGTTCTTTCAAGATGTAGAAGGAAAAAGGCTTAAAGTGATTTAGTCACTTTTTCTCTCTCTCCCCTTATGGTTATGCATTACTTGTATGTTTTGCTTTTTTGGTCTTGAGTTAGTCTAGTTTCATGTTTTGCTTTTTTTTAACATGTTTTTGTTTGTTTGTTTTCAGTTTTGCTTAATTTTGTTTTTCATAAAAATTAAAAAAAAAAATTGAAAAATCAGAAAAATACAAAAACAGTGTGGGTTTTGTGTATGTTGATACTTGTATACTTGGATGGCCATTGAAACAAAGCTTTCTAAACTTTGTATCTCTTGTAGCTTAGATGAGCATTTTAATGCACAACTAAGCAAGTGAGCTTTATGGCTCGTGTTGGTGATGAGTACGATTAAGTGATCTCTTATACTTAATATTCATATCACTCTTTTTGACAGGAATGACTAAAAAATCCTAAGAGAAAGGCATAAATAACCATCTCACCACTAAAGCCCGCCAATCATGTATAACATCTGTGTGCTTCGGCATAGCAAAATTGGGATGTTTGTGGCTTAACATAATTGGGTATTTTTTTTTTCTCTCTCCCTTATATGTCCATGCATGATATGCTCAAAAAGAAAAATATGCAAAGAAAATCAAAAGCAAAAAGAATCAAAATGCTTTTAAATATGGTTGTAAATGTGTTTCTAAGAGATGTGAGAGTTATTGGATGTACCTCAAAGGTGATAGTTCATACCAAGTAGTTATGATTGTGTGTGAGTGAATGTGATTTTCTCACATCTCAAATCATCATAATATAAGACATTTATGCACTCTTTCTATGTTTTCACACACAACACGTAAATTCTTTGCTACTTTTGATACATGTGCAGGTACAATGTGATTTGGCCATCATAAGAAATACATGTGTTAATGTATACTCACTAAACTATCTTAACTTGTTTTTGAAATAAAAAATTGGTTAGACTTGTGTAGTGTGTGTGTGAGTATTGGATTTTTGAATGCTTTGCATTTTCTTGTTGAGAGATGTTTTTGAGAGCTTAACATGTTGATTGGATCTATGTTTGAGTATCTTGCTTATTGCATTCATCTCTATGTGTTTTTCCTCTCTTTGAAAAACCTGTTTTCTTCAAGCTCGACAGCTTCTCGATAGATCCTCGATAGATTTGCATCTATCAAGCGCATCTTTCTTCTTTTCTCGGCAAAAGTTAGTGCAATCTCAATCCATTGAGCTTTATGGAATTTGTCTTGATAACTTCTCAACAGCTTCTCGATCTATTGAGAAACTTTCTATCTGGTCGATAGATTCTCGACAGAATCTCGATCCATCGAGGTACTTTTGCCGTCAACAAATCCTCAATAGCACCTCGATAGATTCATATCTATCGAGATTTAATGCTCGAAAAATCTCGATAGCTCCTCGATCCATTAAGCTGCGTTTTTCTATATATACTTGAGACACGATCTGGTTTTCATTTTCTCACTTCTCTCTCGACAAAAAATCTTTTTCTCTCCCTCCAAACACACTTTTCTCACTCAAATCTCCTCACCCACTACATTTTCGGCCTAGATCTTGCCTTACTTCTCTGGTAAGTGTTCTTAACCCTTATTTTCATGCATTCATGCATTTTAGACCTAGCTTTTGGGGGTTTTGAGGTTTTTGTGAAATTTTTGGGTTGGGTGTTGTTTAATTGATGTTATATGATCATGCATTGCATTCCATTAGCACTTTCACAGTGTTTCATGCATTTAGATGTGTGCTTGATTGTTGAAAATTGTGTGCTAGTAGGTTTGGATTGGGTTTTAACCCATGATGCAATTATTTTTAGCACGTCACATGTTCATGCATATTTCATGCATACGTACCCTTTCTTTTCTTTCTTTGTACTCTTTTGTGACTGTGTTCTATTTCTTTCTCTTTCTCTTGGATAGACTACGCATGGCACCTAAGCACAAATCTAATCCAGCTCGAAACCTTTTCGTTCCGAGTCTTCTTTGTCTTCTGACCTTCCCATTCCCCCTCTTCATGTTCGGTTCCGTGATGAGAAGGCCCATCAGGACTTCTCTGAGAACTTTTCTAAACGTGGCATTCATCTGGAGCACCATGTGATTCTGTCGGACTTTGCCGACACTCTTCTACCCGATGTCATTTACACTAGGGGATGGGAATCTCTTTGTGAGATACCCTTGAGGTGTCCCATTGTGTTCATACAAAAGTTTTACTCCAATATGCATGGTATCGATACCTCTGTACCTCAGTTTACTACAGTACTTTGAGGTACACGTATCGTAGTCACTCCGAATCTTGTATCAAAGATACTACACATCCCGTGGGTAGCGTAACCTTACTACTATGCCTGTCAACGTCTGAGGACTGTGTCCAATGACGAGCTTTTGTCTCACTTCTATGAGACACTCTCCATATGGGGTAAGCGTCAAAACACCACATGCTCGGGCTTTGCAAAAGGTCGGATACTCCACTGTCTCATTATAACTCGATCACAAAGCCTCATACTCCACTTTTGTTGTCCCTCTTAGAGGATCTTTCCATAGACTTCCCCTCTCATTTCATTATCTCTATCTTAGATGTCTATAAGGATACGGCGACCCGTGATAAGCTCATTTTTCCTTCGTCCATCACACGGATCCTTTGCCATTTTTCTATCCCTATTTCTGATTCTCCCTCATTCACTATCATGGGTGCCATCAACACAGCGTCTGTTCGGCAGAGCAAGGCCTAGCTTCGACCAAAGCGGCTAGGGACGGAGATGACTGATCCTCCAACCTCCACCATTCCTTCCACCTCCGCTCCTTCTTCTTTAAGTGGTGGTGTGAATCTTGAGGCCATCATGGTGCAGCTTCAATGCATGGATACTTGCCTTGACACTCTCAGTGATGAGTTGTGTCAAGTGAACACCCGTGTCAGTCGTATTGCACGATGACAGGCTCACCTCAGTGGTTTTGCCACTTCTCCCTTTCCTTCTCCCGAGGCTTCAGTAAATGAGGATGGCGATGATGGTGCTAATGATGATGATGATGAGAATGAGGATGCTAGCTCTTCCAGTGATGAGGAGATGACGAACTCTCAGTAACTTACCCTTTGTCATTCGTGATAAAAAGGGGAAGTAGTTTTGGGATGATGAGAGTAGCCTGGTATCTAAGGGGAGAGTTAGCATAGGACATTTTTTGTTAGGGGGAGTGTCTATATTTTGAGAGATGTAGTGAGGATTTTATGTACTTTTCTTTTCTTTATCTATAGTTACATTATCCACTTGTACACCAGTCTTGTAACCACTTATTTATGACATACATTGTATTTATTTTCATTTATATATATGTTGATGTATGTTATTTTTCACCTATCTCTCCATGTGTTGTTTCTTTTCTATCTTTATACACATGTTTCTTTATGTATGCAATCTTTATTTTTGTTTCACACTAAGATGCCTTGATGAGTTTTGTTTAAAGTGTTTCAGAAAAACAGATTGTGAAAATCTACCATGCCATGAACTTTCTTCTTGCAAAGTTTTTCAAGAGTTTGTGTTAGGGTTAGATTTTATAGTATTCAACAAGTGGTTATATGCTTAGTGATTTAAGACTTCTCTCATTATTCATTTGTTTGTTGTGGTTTTGTCATGGATTGCCAAAAGGGGAGATTGTTAAGACATATGTGGAACTTATTAGAGACATATGTTATGTAAATTAGTTAATCTTTTGACAAAATGTACTTTACTTGTAATTGGGTAGATCTAGGATGGGTTTAATACTTCAAAGAATAAGAGTTCAAGTTTAGTATTAAAGCTATGCAAATCTGTCCAAGAAACAAGTGAAGAAGTGTTGTTCATTAAAACTCGACAGAAACATATCTATCAAGGTTTAATGATGGATCTCGACAACAACTCGACAGAAACTATATCTATTGAGAATTACGAAATTCAGATTTTCAAATCTGATTTCATGCATATCCATGTGTATTTGTGTAGGGTTTCTTTTCTTACAACCCTAGACATATATAAGAATTATTTTAAGGGTCGTAAAAGGTGATGCAAGGTGATGCAACTTGATGAAAAGTCATTGTGCATGCAAATTGTGACCGGAGACAGAATTTTCCCTAGTTCATCATATTCTCTCTAGAAGCTACTGCATCTTTGCGCCAAGGGTTTTATGACCAAAGAGCTTCCTGATCTTCATTGTTAGATGAACTGAAAAACTTTGTAGCCAACATCTTCCTCAAGTTGATGTGTTAGTCATGTACTGAGATCCGTGCATCATTGATTAGTCATGTACTGGGATTCATGCATTGAAAGGAAAGATTATTACAAGTCCAACTGGGTATTGGGGTAAGGGTTCAAAATATTTTTTTTGAAACAACCTTCCCTTAGCTCCCCTAACTACATTTTATATAATATACAAAATTGTGAATTTCTATTTTATGTGTACTATTGTCTCAGCAAAAAATAAATAAATAATAAAAATTAGCTCTATACTATTGTATATTTTCCGTCCTAATCAAGGAAAAAAAAATTTTCTTCCCCTTACAAAGATATTGAAATTTTGAAACCTACGTGAGATCATCCACTGTTATGTTAAATAAAAAAATAAAAATAAAAAAAAAAAAAAAAAAACTAATAATTACTCGTATATGGTCTTTGCATCAATCTCATTAAAAAAAGTGTATATAAAGAATAAATTATTTTACAATAAATATATTGATACACAATATTTTTACCCTTTTTTTAATGGTTGATGTTGTCTGTGACTCTATGGTGATTCATGTATGATAGAAGTGGTATGTCCTTATAAAAAAAATATTATTTAAATCACAATTTATTAGTATATATAATAAATTATGAAGAAGATTCTCAACATTTTCTTGTTTATAGAATTTCCAAAACTTCGAGTCCAATTCCATTACCCCCCATTCTTCATATATTTCATACGTGTTTAACCAAAAAAAAGATCAACCCTACAAACAAGTTTCCAAGTCAATTAAGGGTGAGTTTTGGTTTAGTGAGTCTCTAGCTTTTGGACTTCTTTTTTTTTTTTTTTTTAAGTAGCCATTTACAATTTTTAATTGCTTTGAGGATGCAAGATGAAAAAGCACCACCTTTTTCAGGTAGACTGAAAATCACGATTTCAAAATCTTACAAATCACATTTTCAAATTGTAAGGTTGAATTTTATCAACCATCTTGTTGGCTTTATTCCGTGCCAAATTTGCTTGTATTTTAGCAATTAGTAACCCTGTATTTAGGTGGGAATCATGTAAGGGTAGTGTGTGAGAGAGTATGAAGAAATGTTCAAGATTGTACAAAGAAGCAGGGACTCGCGACTGGATCTTGCGAGTGGCTTGTGGCTTGCAAGCCGCCAAAAAGGTGAACACATGTCAAGCATGCCAAAAACTAAAGAGTCGCGCCAGCTGTTACAATATAGGACAAAAGTCCCAGGCTGGCCAGGCCATTAACTCGCGGCTTGAACTCGCGACTCAACCCAGTCGCAAGGTCAAGTCACCAGAACACCCTGTTTGGAAAAAACTGACCTTTCACATTCCTTCTCACCCTACTATATATATACTCTTATACCCACGATTTTGAGAGAACTTCCAGAGAGAATTTTGAGAGAGAAACCCTAGAGAAAAACAAGATTGATTCATCCACAATCTTCACATAGAGACTCTTCAAATTTGTCTACTCTCTTCCTCTCCATTGTCAAATCCTTGAGAGGTACATTATCAAAACCTTTTCTCACCATACTTATATCTGTGAGAATGCCATTTAGTGTTTGGGAAGCAGTTAAGAAGGGACCAATTTCATATTGGTAGATGCTATGGTCAAGTAGCGGAATCCGGTAAGCTAAAGAAGAAATAGGTTCGGCGTAACCTCGTTGGAGTAGAAGCTTGGAGGGCTTAGGTACATTGGGTAGATTAGGCTTGGAGGGTCTTCTGCTGTTCATGTATCCCAACTACATTCTTTAGTGGATTGTTTATCGCTTGGAGGGCGGTGGAGAGGTTTTACACCGAGGGCTTCAGTTTCCTCTTCGATAACACATCGAGTGTTATCCTTGTGTTTGCATCTCTCTTCCCTTAATTTTTTCCATTTAATTTCTACTGTGGATGTGATTTTATTTGGTTTAGATTGTTTATCAATTCTGTTTTAAGCTTATGTTCATATTCTGCACATTAATTGTTTGACATTAAGCTTGAATTAGTAATTTGTATATTGGGGGTCTAAACGTTCATAGTGTTTTATACACTATTTGAACATTCACAAACTACCAATGTGATTATACCTAAAAAAAATACATAACCAAATGGGCACTAGCTAAGTCAAAACAAACGAGTGGATCCAGTCTGTAAGGTTGAATTTAATCAACCATCTTGTTGACTTTATTCCATGCTAAATTTGCTTGTATTTCAACATTTAGTAACCCTGTATTTAGGTGGGATTGTTGTAAGGGTAGTGAGTGAGATAGAGTATTGAAATGCTCAAGAGTGTGCAAGAAAACAGAGACTCGTGACTGGATCTCGCGGGTGACTCATGGCTTCAAGCCGCTAGAAGCAGCACACGTGCCAAGCATGCCAGAGGTTGAAGCGTCATGCTAGCTAGAACACTACAGGACAAAATAGGACAACTGGCCGTTCTGTTATCTCGCGGCTGGATCTCGCGACTCAGTCAAGCCGCGAGGTCAAGTCGCAAGCCACCCCTGTTTTGTAAAACCTGACTCTTCACATTCCATTCTCACCTCAGTATAAATACCCCTTATACCCATAAAAGAAATAGAGGTTCCAGAGAGAACTTTGAGAGAGAAACCCTAGTGTTATACAAGATTGATTCATCCACAATCTTCACATAAGAGACTCTTCAAATTCCTCAACTCTTTTCCTCTCCATTGTTAAACCCTTGAGAGGTCTTTTACCAAAACTTTTTCTCACCATATCCATTACTGTAAGAGGGCTGTTTGGTGTTCTGAGAAGCAGTTAGGAAGGAACCAATCTACATTGGTTGATGCTATGGTCAAGTAGCGGAATCCGGGAAGCTAGAAAAGAAATAGGTTCGGCGCAACCTCGTTGGAGCAAGAAGCTTGGAGGGCTTAGGTACACTGGGTAGATTAGGCTTGGAGGGTCTATTGCTGTTCATGTATCCCAACTATATTTTCTAGTGGATTACTTACCGCTTGGAGAGCAGTGGAAAGGTTTTACGCCGAGCGCTTCGGTTTCCTCTTCGATAACACATCGTGTATTGTCCTTGTGTTTACATCTTCCTTCCCTTTTATCTTTACCTTTTATTATCTGTTGTGGTTGTGTTTTTAATTGGCTTAAATTAATTACCAATTATGTTTATAGTTTTTGTTCATTTTTCCGCACACTAGTTGTTTGTCATAAAGCTTGAATTGATTATTTTGTAATTGGGGGTCCAAACGTTCAAGGGTGTTTTATACATGTTTTTGAACTTTCACAGTCCCACAACTCGTCAAGTTCCTCTTAGACTTTCATTTCATGCAAACTGAACCTAACTCACTTTCATACTCAAGCCTCTATTAACTAGCCAACTATGAAAGTCTTCATGTGCAACACATTTTACCATCTTCCAACAAGTTTGAATGAATGTTGGCATGTAACCGATTTTTCTTCCTAATTATTGAAGACTTTGAAGTCTTTGTATTTCGAAGTCCTTATCATTAAATTTCTAGGCACAAAAATCCCGGAAGACGGGCCAAAGAAACAAAAAAAAAGGTTGATGAGAGAGAGAACTGGAACCACCCATTTGGTAGTACTGCACCCATTTGGATTGCTATGCCCACGTCACCAACTCAAAGCATCTTCCATGCTTGCCAAATTTCTAGAAAATTAAAGATCAATAGCTATGTTATCAATAAATTATTTAAATTGCAAGTTTTTGTAGTTTAAAATTATGCATAAAATATAAACTTATAAATTATATAGTAAATAATATCTAATTAACACAAAATTTGACATGTGTATTAAGAGCGTAAAGAACATGCAATTCAACGATTAGATTTTCAAAATATGTAACAATGTTTATTTTATTGAATAAGGTTGTAGTTTTAAGGTACAACTAATTTTGTAACTAAATTTTGTCCTTATAATTTTTATAGGGATAAACTTTTATGATTGTTATTTCTATAAAATTCAATTGTAGCCAAGAGTCATATATCTCAATTGGTTGGCACACTTCTTGGTATTTCTAACAAAGATATTGAGGGATCAATCCATTTTTAAATAAAAAATTTTAAAAATTTAAAAGAAAAAAGAAAAAAGAAAGAAGAAGGAGAAGGTTGTATTTGTATCTTGTCCATCTTATATTTTACGAGAATGTATGTGGGCTAAAAGGTTATGGGCTATGTTTGATGAGCCACTCTTAATACCTGATTTTCATGCTTCAGGCCCGAGTGTGGTGGACTTTCTTTTCCAGAAGAGTGGGCTTGTGCTAATTTTGAAGAATGAGTTACACTTTTCTAAAATCCGTTTTGTGTCGAGAACTTTTCTAGAATCCCATGGACTATATATATATGTAGCTAGCAAGAAATTCCCTAGTCTTCAAAAATGAACTTCTTCCCTCAGCAAATGCCAGCTAAGAGGGTTTCTTTTTTTTTTTTTTTTTTTTTTTTTTTTTTTTGTAAGATAGAATTCTATTCTAACCTAATCTAAGTGTATATACATGTGAAGCTCCCTCCTAGAGACTTGAACCCCAACCATTTTCCCCCACACTTTACAAACACTTATACTTTTGGAGTGGCCATCACACAAAAGGTGTGCAGTGGTAGCTGAGATATCTTAAAATAACGCGCACACACACACATATATATATATATATATATAATTAAATACAGATAGTAGGCAAAAGGATAACCTGGGTTAATATGAGATGAGGTGGGAAGATGGAGAAAGGGATTTTCACTAAGTTTGGCAATCACTTTGGAGTATATTAATGAAGTAGAATTTGATATTTTCTGAAATTTAGGTAATAGATAATTAATTAAAGTGTAGATGCTTATCGTAAAGAAACGATATTCATGCAAAGAGATGAACTGCTATTCTAAATGGCTTACGTTTTTTTTTTTTTTTTTTTTTTTTTGGCAAAGGATGTAATGATGCGATGAGGCTGGTGGGGCGTGCTCTCTGAGTTATGTCTAATCCCACTAACGATAACTCATCGTTACTAATGACTTTGATTCAACCCGTTTTCCATAACTAGATCCCTTTGCCCATCCACTATCTTGCACTCCCACACTTACGTCTACCTATCATCGGACTATTGAATGTCTTCAGACAGGGTCCATGGCCCAATATACCCTTCTAGGCTTGCCATCCCTACATTTTTTATCAAGCATTAACAAATGAAGAGGATCAATAAAAAAAAAAAAAAAAAACAAAACAAATGAAGAGGAGATTCATTTAAAAATAAAAGCGACAAATGGAAAATTAGGCTAAAGAATTTAAAAATCCACGGAGACCTAAATTTGCTAACAACTGCAAAATAATGAAGATAATAATTTAAAAAAAGATATGAAGTATCCATTGATCATGATTTATATACTTTGCAAAGAATGTGACATAATTTGCATACACATGTGAATATAAAAATGCTATGCAATTAGGATGCATCAAGAAACCGAGTATGGTGGGTGTCAATTATAAGGACCCTTTTGCTTTTATGTAATCTCATTAAACCTACACAAAGTTCAGATTCAACAGAGAATTTGAAGTAACTTCTAATGTCCATGTCATTGGATTATAATTGTCTTTAAGAGCGGGCACCCCAAGGATACTTTACAACAATTTGTTTGTGTGTTTGATTGTGTAAAGACAGATAATTATTCTTCATTTATTAGTGATTAATATAAGATTATATATATATATATATATATATATATATAACTTTTTTAGCATATGATTTTTCATTATACATGCATCATGCAAATTGATTATGAGATTCTATGTTCGAAATCTCTAAACAAAAAACATGGGTCATTTTTAAAAGATTCTTCATTTTAATACATAATGTTTATTGGACAGGAGATTATATACACCTAAAAATAGACAGATACTAAAAAAAGAAAAACTTTATTAACATCGTACTAAAATAAATAAGGTTGACGTTATGTCAATGAGAAACAGAAAGTGGAAACACGAGAAAAAAAAACTTTGTAAGAAAATTCGAGAATTGCTATTTAAGGTCTTATTTTTATTAGTCTATTTTTAAATGCAACAACTTCAAAGGTTGTTTGGCATGATTCACGTAGTCTAGCTGGTCGCCATTCTTGGGTTGAATGATTAGGAACTTTGTAGTCCCCTTTATTGAGTGATTGGCCAAACTAAAAGCAACATGATTGATTTGATGGGCAGTGAATGAAAGGTAATAATGGAAAAAGTGAATGGGAAAATGAAAACGATTGATTGAAGAGGACAAAAAAAGGTGATTATGCCATAGTGTTTCAAATAAGACAAGAGATAGAAGTATAGAAACAAAAAACAAAGGTGATCACATGGGTTAGCTTGGCCATTGCCTATTGGTTATTGCCTACCACTTTTGCATTATCCAACTATTGCCATGTCGGGAATCAAAAGTGAAATCATCAAGGATGACAAGTGCAAATTATTGTTTTCAAGTAAAAAAAGTTAAAAACTTCTAAAGTCTTTTTTTAATATTAGATAATAACAAATATCATCATCTTCCAACAATAAGCAACTGAGTTTTACTAAAATCTTGTCATAATATTTAAATTTTCGTAATGTATGATGCCATATGCTACAATTGACTTCTCATCAAATACCTTCAAACATAAACAATCAAAATTTTGTCATTCATACTTTCTTCTTTATCATTCCACGTGAGTCTAGGTGCAATCTTTAGTTTAAGTAGTTTTTTATAAACACTCATCAAAAACTAATTACCATTAGATAAATTATAAGTTTTGAAAATTTAAATCTAGAAAATCAATGTTCTCTAAGTAACAAATAAAACACCTTATATTACCATTCCAACTTCCTAAAGTTTAGGACTTTATGTATTTAGAACTCTAATTTGTATTGTTGGCAAACCATGATCAAAACAATGGATTTAGAAGTGTTTAAAGCTAGCTCAAAGTTGTATATCAATGTAAAGTTGGAATCGAGTGTAAAGCAGAAAGCACTGTGGCTTTCGGCCTGGCTTGATCGATCGAAGCTTAGGCTCGACCGATCGAAGCTCGGGCAGATCGCTTTTCTGTAGAATTTTCCAACTCAGCCCTAATTGTTTTAAAACTTTTTTAGGGTTTCTTATTTGTCCTAAGTATAAAAGGCAAACCCTAGCCACGTTTTAGTGTTGCTCATATTGCGGTTTGTGTAAATCTCTTGTGAGATCTAGAGGAGCTTTCCTTTACACAAACTTAGGGTTTTCAAGGAGGAGATATTTTCTACACCTTGATGATCAAAACAGTTGCTGCCATTAAAGCTTAAAGAATACACAAGCGGGAGTGCTTGTAGCTGGTAGGAATCCAAGAAAGAAGGAGTTCGTGGATTCGGAGTTTGCACGTGGTCGTGTCAGTAAGTTCTACTGATTGGTAGCATTAGGAAGTCGAGCGGGAGTGCTTGTAAGTCCTTTTGTCTGAACTTCGATTCTTTCAAGATAGTGGATTCAAGTTTACCTTGAGGATACCTAGGTCAAATCCTCCCCAGGTTTTTACCGGTTTGGTTTCATGGGTGATCATATCGTGTGTTATTTATTTTCCGCTGCTTTGCATGATTTGATCTTTATTATTGTGATAACCTAGACTTGTTTAATTGGACTAAATAACAACTTGGCTAATTACCTAGGTTTAATCAATTGTTTAAGGGGTCTAAAAACTGTCAAGTGGTATCAGAGCAGGTAGCTCTTTTGTTGTTGATCCTTTGATCACTGAGCTAATCCTTGACCCCTGTTGTCATGAAACACAGACACTCTCTAGTTATTCCTCCTCACTTTGATGGGAATAATTATGCTTACTGGAAAGTAAGGATAAAAGCTTTCTTGAAATCTATTGATGAGAGGGTGTGGAACTCCGTTGAATACGGATGGGAGAAGCCCACTACTCCTGTTAGTGAGTGGGAAACTTCTCAGAAAGAAGCAGCTTCGTTTAATAGCAAATCTATGAATGCGATTTTTAATGTTGTTTCTATGGAGGAATTTAAGAGAATCTCGAATGTTGAGATCGCTCATACTGCTTGGAATATCCTCCAGACTGTGCATGAAGGCACAAAGGCTGTCAAAATAAGTAAATTGCAGCAATTGACTTCTAAATTTGAAAGCATTAGGATGTCTGATGATGAATCTTTTGATGAATTCTATGCTAAACTGAATGATATTGTTAATTCTGCTTTTAACTTGGGTGAAATCTATGATCAACCTAAAATTGTTAGGAAGATTCTTAGATCTTTGACTGAGGACTATAGACCCAAGGTGACTGCCATTACTGAAAGTAAGGATGTGGACTCCATCCCTGTTGATGAGCTTGTAGGATCTCTTCAATCCTATGAGTTGGATCTACCCAAAACTACCAAATCCAAATCAATGGCTCTTAAGTTAGTTGATGATGTTGATAGTGGTGGATTTGATGATGAGCTCTCTACTATAGAGATTGCCTATCTTGCCAAGAACTTTAGAAACTTTTTCAGGAATAACAATAGAAAGGCAAGAGGCACAAACACTGCTGAACCTAGAAATTTTAGGAAGCATGATCCCACTAAGGTGAATAACAATGATAAACCTAGAGAAAGAGTAGGTCAATCTTCCAATAATTCTTTGGGCTCTCAATGTTTTGGATGTCAAGGGTATGGACACATGAAATTTGAATGTCCAACCTATTTGAAGTCTATGGGTAAGGCTATGGCTGTAACCCTTAGTCATGGTGAAGTTTCTGATCATGAGTCCGATTGTGATGAGGACGGAAACTTCATTGCTTTCACTGATACTGCTGTAGTTGATGAGAGCATATCTGTTGAAGAGAACCCTTCTGATGGGGAACTCTCTGAAGATGCAGATCTTCAAGAGGCCTATAACAAACTTTGCAAAGTTGCTGCAAAGGATGCTAAGAATGTTGAACTTGGCCTAAAGAAAATTGAATCTCTTGAGCTTGAAAAGAAAAATTTGCTTGTTAAATTGTTTGATGCTAATGATCTTTTGAACAATGTGAAAACTGAAAACATGCTTTTGCTTGATAAAGTTAAATCTTTAGAACTTGATTTATCTGTTGCTAGATCTGCTAGTTCTAAACTTGGTCAAATGCAGAGTGTTCAAAAGTCGTCTTCTGACAAAACTGGTTTAGGTTATGTTGATAGCATCTGTGTGTCCGCTCCCCATTCCACTAAGTTTGTTCCTTCATCTTCTTCTTCTGAACCTTCAGTGAGTGAGATAGTGAGTGAAACTGTCAAACCCCCTGTGAGTGAGGTTGCTAAACCCTTAGAAGGTTCATCATCTAGGAAGATTAGGGTTGATCTGAAAGAATCTAAGCCTAAGAAGCCTACCCTATCTAAGGACAAGACACATGATAAACCTACATGGGTTTGTCATTTTTGTGGAAAGACTGGACACATACATCCAAATTGCTACAAGCTGCAAGCTGCAAAGAGAGCAAACAAACCAAAAGTACCTGTGCCTCAAGCACTTGATCCTATGGTACTTATTGGTGATTTGGTAAAGGCTTTAAACTTTTATTCCAATCCTGGAGTTGGTAATCATTCTCAAGTGAATAAGAACTCCAATGCTCGTGGTACATCTAAAAAGTTTTGGATACAAAAGACTCGACCTGACTGAGTCTTTCTGACATGGTCCTTGTGCTTCATTGCTCTACCCTTTGTGACCATTGTTCTTTGGTTTTGTTTTTTTTGTCTCTAGGATTTGCATAGCATAACATTCATGCATTTCATTCTAGGTGTTTTTTTTTTTTTTTTTTTTTTTTTTTATTATAAAAAAAAAAAAAAAAAAGAAAAAGGAAGCACATTTTGTTTTTGCACTATTCTTCTTGGTTTTTGAGAACAAGGTTGGTCAATTTATTTTCACATAACATGTTTTTTGTACCTTGTTTAGCTTTGATGAGCTTATTTATTGCACTCTACTAGTTGAAGATTTGTAGTGCATGTTGTGTGGGAAAGATGTGTATGATTTTTGATTACTATGTCTTAATCTTGAAGTCACATGTTTTTAAATGTTGGACTTGAACTTTTAGAGAAAGGCATAAATAACCATCTCACCACTGTTCACTAGCCAATCATGAACACCTTAGTGCATATCATAAGATTTTGTGCTCGAGAAAGTGTAGCACATGTACAAAAAGAACATAAGGTGAAGCCTCAGTAAAAATGCTTAATTCTTAAAATCTAATTGGTGTGTACTATTAGGCTTGATGCCAAACTCACATAACTTAAAATTGGAATGTATATTATGAGGCATAAATACAAGTAACTTACATGATTGCAAGCTTATGATCTAGGAGATGTGGGAGTTATATGATGTAACTCTTTAGGTGATAGTCTCTTTTAAATTCTTTGTGATGAATTTTGTAGACTTTGTGATTGATTGCTATTCACATATCATCTCACATGTATCTCATGTCTTTGCTAGTCGCGCACACTACACGAGTTACTCGTTGCTAAACATTGTACATGTTATTGTGTGTGTTTATGGTCTGACCAACCAAGTTTTTGCAATCACTTTTGAAAGTTCAAAAACGTGTACAAAACACCTTTGAACGTTTAGACCCCCAAATAACAACTTAACCAATTCAAGCAATATGTCAAACAACTAATGTGCGGAAACTTAACACATGCTATAATATGAAATTGGTTAAAATCTATCTAAGCCATAACATAATAAAACCACAGCAGATAATATAAAGGCAAAGATAGAGAGGAAGAAAGATGCAAACACAAAGACAACATGCGATGTGTTATCGAAGAGGAAACCGAAGTCCTCGGCGAAAAACCTCTCCGCCGCCCTCCAAGCGGTAATCAATCCACTAGAAAATACAGTTGGGATACAAGGACAGCAATAGACCCTCCAAGCCTAATCTACCCAGTGCACCTAAGCCCTCCAAGCTTCTTGCTCCAACGAGGTTGCGCCGAACCTTTTTCTTTTCTAGCTTGCCGGATTCCGCTACTAGACCATAGCATCAACCAATGAAGATTGGCTCCTTCCTAACTGCTTCCCAGAAATCCAAACAACTGTCTCACAGTGATGATAATTGTGAGAACCAGGTTTGGTATAATGCCTCTCAAGGATTTGACAATGGAGAGGAAGAGAGTAGGGGAATTTGAAGAGACTCTAAGGTATAGATTGTGGGTGAAACAATCTTGTTTTTCTTTAGGGTTTCTCTCTCAAAATTCTCTCTGGAAGCTCTCTTTCAATCGTGGGTAAAAGGGGTATTTATACTGGAGTGGGAGAGGAATGTGAAACGTCAGGTTTTACAAAACAGGGGTGGCTCGCGGCTTGACCTCGCGGCTTGACTAAGTCGCGAGATCCAGTCGCGAGTTAACCGTATGGCCAGTTGTCCTGTTTTGTCCTGTAGTGCTCCAGCTAGCATGACTGTTCATCTTCCAGCATGCTTGGCACGTGTGCTGCTTCTGGCGGCTTGCAGCCGCGAGTCACCCGTGAGTCCCAGCCGCGAGTCTCTGTTTTCTTGCACACTCTTGAGCAAACTTCACTCTATCTCACTCACTACCCTTACAACAAACCCACCTTAATACAGGGTTACTAAATGCTGAATTACAAGCAAATTTGGCACGGAATAAAGCCAATTAGATGGTTGAATAAATTCAACCTTACAATCTCCCCCTTTGGCTATTCCGTGACAAAACCCTAAAACAGACTCTAGACTTAACATGTAAGGTGGGAACAGTTGAACAAAACTCACTCACACCTAACTCTAGAAGCTGTGAAGCACTTGAATCATATGAACATAATACTCCTGAAACACAACAATACACCATGATCATTGTAAGCAGAAAATTATAAATGCATATGAAACAGGCAATATGTGATCAAGCAAAGATGGAGTTAATAAACAAACCATGGCTTGATCAACCAAGTGAACACCACAAGGTAGTGATCACAGTGCTCATTCACACTTGGAATGAACACAAGGACATACAAGTTAACAAGCACAAGGTAAGACACTTGTATGCTCAACACTCAACCAATGCATAACACACAAGGTATATGCATCTAGGAACAATCCTACAAGGGCACAAGAGTGACAGTACATAAACCAAAATGCAGAACATTTAGATTAAAGTACTGATTTCAACATAGCATAAAGGCTGCATTAAGCAAGGTACATACCATAAAGCCTACAAACTATGCATAAAACATTAACCCTAAAAGCTTACAAAAGCACATGGGTACAAACACAAAAACATCCTGAAAAACATCATCAAAATATATTAAAGTTTAAACCAAGAGTATAGGATAAGAGTTAGAAACAGCTATACACCAAAACACAGTGTATCAAAACCATAAAAACACTAAAAGTACCCAACAAACATAAACCTAAAACCATAAGTTTAGAGGATAAGACTAAAAACAAAAGTATGACAAAAGTATGTGTGTACTCCCCTTATCACTATGCACACTTCCCTTTGAACTTTTCTCCCCCTTACTGAATGCTCTCCCCCTTTTTGTCACGAATAGCTAAAGGCTCTCGTCCAACTTTCGTTGAATCTCATCTAGCTGATTCTCCATAGTCTCGAGACGCATTTGGACATGGTTGTTTGTGGAGTAGAGAAGTGCCACAAGCTCATCAACGCGTTTCTGAATATGCTCAAGTACACTGCCGACTCTATCAGTATGAGGAGCAGTCTGTGCTTGCGGAATACTAGCCGGTGAAGCTTCAAGAACAGCACGTGATGTAGATGTGGTATGTGCAGGTGTCTCTGAGTCAAGGGCAGATGGAGTAACCGGAGAGATGTGAGCACTTTTTGGTGATTTAGAGGAGTGACTTCTGCTAGCTTGAAGAGTGAACAAGGAAATGGGACGTTGACGAGGCAACATTTTTCCATCTGCAGGAGGAATAATGCCTGCACGAAGAATGAGCTTCATGATGAGACTGCAAAATGGAATAACTCCTCGAGCTGCAGATCGACACGCGGTCTTCCTCAAGGTGTAGTAGATGTGAGCACATATATCAATGGGGGCTCCTGTAATAAGGTCACAAAGAAATAGAGCTCTCCCAAGATTGATGAATGTAGTGTTGGACAGTGGGTAGAGATTGGTGAACATGATCAACTTCAGTGTGGTCAGCTCAGGTGCAAACTTCGCGGTGCTGATGGATGTTCCTGCACTGGATACTTCATGATCGTGTCCTAGGATTTGTAAAATTTCTCCAACTTCTGGATTTCGTTCATCATAAAGAGTTATATTCACATTCTGAGGTCTGGTGATGCTGAGAAGATCTGCGATGGAGTCTGGGGTAACACTAAACTCTGTTCCTCTGACCCAGAAAATGAGTTGAGGTCCAAGATCAGTTGCATTGGAGAAGCATTCTTTGACCAGCTCATCCATTGGATCATCAAAGTTCCCGAACAGGTTTGCCCAATCTCGTTTCTCAAAGATTCGAGGGATGAAAGTGGTCCCCAAGGTGTTGAACTCTACCACCCGTTCCACTATAGTGGTTGACTTGTCAAACACATTTGAGTAGGCGTGTGAGTTAAGCGGAAGTCTGAACCTATCCTCATTGGGATCTTGAGATGCCTGAGATGATAGACGAGTTCTTTTAGCAACTGGTGTTGCTGGTTCGTCAGCAAAAATGTCTTTCCCCCTGGAAGATCGACGAGACATCTGCAAGAGAACAGGCCCACAGCAAAGAACCAAACAACAATACCACACAAAATAATTGTCAACAAGATTCAGTGTAAACAAAATTTCAATATATAAACACAAACTGAAGATAATGCAGACCCAACCAAACTTCCAACAATACAAAGAAGCACAAAATAACAGGTGCAGCAAAATGGTGATAGTGCACCAAGACATAGATAGACAACACAACTGACAAAATTGTCAATGAGACAGGTTATCATGACCATGATATGCAAACAGATACAACATTCGAACATTTAGAGCAGATAACATAAATCACTCCACCAGAGATATGAACAAGGGGAAAATATTTCAACATGAAGAAACCAATCATCCACACTAGAGCACATGGTTGAGAGACATACATTATGTTATCATGAAAACTCAGTAACCAATACCGAACACCAACATCAATACTTAAGCAAGTGAAATGAGTAAGTCAAATAGACACCAAACCCATTTAAGAAAAGATTTTCAGACTCAATAATAGGCAAAAATCAGAACAATGAAAAACCCATTGTGACCGCTCAGCATGAAAACAGGAGAGAACAATATCAAACAAGACACTCCATACCCATTACACAAAGAGAGAAGTATTTCGAACATACTAACAGTCCAAACAGCAACAAAAATATGCAGGAAAAAAGAAAATGAGATTGAGAAAGCAAAACCCATACCTTTTCTTGATGATTTGGATAAGAAATGAAGCACCAATGAGGTTTGAAAATGGATTCACGAAGTGTTTGGAAGGAAGATAGTTTAGAGAGAAGATGAACAGTTCCAAAAGTTCGAGGGAAAACTGAAAAGAGGTTTAAAAACTGCTCCTGTTTCTGCAAAACACGCGATTTTCGCGACTTGATTAAGTCGCCACACAGTCGCCAGCTCAACCCGCCAAAGCACACAAGAACAAAAATTTGAAAATTTTTCTAAGTGTTTTTCGCGACTGGAAGGTCTACCCGCGACTGAGTCGCGAGCTGAGCCGCGAAAATCTCTGAGTGAACCTCGCGACTGGACCTTCCACTCGCGAACAAGTCGCCAAAAATGACCAGCGAAGATGCGACTAAGGCTTGCGACTTGACATACCCGCGACTGAGCCGCCAAAACAGGGCAAAACTGGATTTTTGAAATTTTCAGATTTTTCAAACAAAATACTTTCCAAAAACACCTAAAACACTCAAAAATCTTTTTGTGATTGAATTAACAAAGATTGAGCATGTGAAAACACATTTCATCAAGTACAATCACACAAATGAATATGGCATTTATTGAACATAAACTTGTGTGTTGTGTGTGGATATCAACAGTGAGATAGTCCTTCGTCTAATGTGAAGCTTCAATGATCGATTCAACCAAGGCATACACAATTAGCACTAGATCATGTGACCCATCTCAATTATAGAAATATGTATATATGACCTCCCACACAACTTGATAACATAACTTGAAGCTTTACATTTTACTCCACTTGTAGTCATAACATTTGATCTTTTTGAGGCAATCACCTCTCATTGTGAGAGTGATATTTGACATTTCACTTTAATGAACAAGCCTTTGGCTTTTTGAATAAACAATCACTTTAATATAAGGTCGCTTACCCTTTTTCCTTGTCAAATACTAGAATGTGCGACAGGCTTTTGCAGCTCAATATCTCTTTTCATTTGGAGATTTACATTTGGTGAGCTCTTTTTAGCAAAACAAAAATAAAAAGTGGGAAGATATATAGACACAAGTCTATGCATGTCTCAAGATTAACAAAACCATTCACTAATCATTCATGACAAGTTTGAAGATCTATTTACAACAATCACAAAGATTTCAAGATTTCTCCCACAGTGATAGAAGTGCATGAAAACAAGCAATGCTCGAAAATGCACAAAGCCATTAGCACAAAGGTACAAGGCAAAACAAGTTTTGAGACAAGACTCAACAAAGTTAATCAAGCTTTTTGATTTTCTAATTTTTATGTGATTTTTGGATTTTTGACACAAGAAACAAAAAGATTGATAAAACAAAATTAAAAATATTCACAAGTAGACAAGCAAACAAACAACATCAAAAACAGCAAGCAAACCAAACAAACATAGTCGCAAAGCATAAGAAGTATTAATGCATGGACATGTTGTAATGCTTATGCATGAGTACCCTTTTTCACCCACACGTCACTTGCGTTTGGGGTGATTTCCTTATAGGATTGGGTACGGGAGTTAGGGCTTTCAAACCTTCGTGAGAAGCTTTCCAAGCAGTTGGTGAATGCACCAATCATCTTCATCACGTTCATCATTCCGGGATCTCCATTTTGATCTCTAGATTGATCACCTGCCCAAATTCTCCTATCATTTCTGGGTCCTCCTGACCTTTGAGGAGTTGCACTGTTCTTTACTCTCAGCTTTTGGTAATTTGGTCGAGTATGCCCTTGAAGTCCGCAATAATGGCACACATAAGTTCCTCTAGGACCTCTTTGTGGTCGTGGACGTGACTTGGCACGAGATTCAGACCTCCCCACAGACTGATTACGGGGATTCATCATCCGTTGGTTCACCACATTCTTCTTCTCCTCTACCTCGAGCTTCTCACCAATAAGGTCAGCTACAACTGGATCTTTGGCCTTTACAAACTTCACTTCTTTAGTGACATTTCCAGATGAACTACTTCCTTCGGTATATCCCAATCCGGATTTGTCTGAAAAGCTCTTTTGAGATGATATAACATCATCTAGCTTCTTGGTGGTGACCCTCTCTATTTTAACATTCGCTTGCACAACCTCATTCTCAAGAAATCTCACTTTTGTGTAAGTTTCGGATAACTCACCATTCAGTGTTTCTATCTCACATTTGGCCTCCCTATATCGAATTAGGAGACTTTTGTAGTCCTCCTCAGCCTTCTTCATTTTTCTCACAACAGCCTTGGCCACCCTTGTGTACTCACCCGACTTCTCCAAGAGTGAGTTATAATTCTCTTGAAGATTTGCTGTGCTTTCATCTTCTTCAGCATCTGATTCTTCAACAATTCCCAGTGATTCATCATCACTATGTTCTCCAAGGTCTCATACAAGCAGATTCAACTCGTCCGAAGACTCAACATGAGCAATAGTCATAAAAGCTGAATAGTTCCCCTCTCCATCACAGCTCTCTTCAGATTCTGAGTCAGACAAATCCGAGTCACTCAAGGTCGTGGCATACACTTTACCTTTTGATTTCAAATAATTCGGACATTCCTTCTTAAAGTGTTCATGCCCGTTACATTCAAAACAAGTGACACCTTGTGTGGGTTGGGATTCTTTTCCATCTTTCCTTTTGAAATCCCTCTTCTCCCTTCCAGAACTTTGGAATTTTCTTTTATCATCAAATTTGCCATTATTTTTGAATTTCAAAAACTTTCTGAAATTTTTGACAAGGTAGGCTACATCTTTGTCAACCACATCTTCTTTCGATGAGTCTTGATCTTCCACCTTCTCATTAATGGTCTTTAGAGCAAGGGATTTACTCTTCCGTTGATTGGGCAGCGACATCTCATAAGTCTGCAGAGAACCAACCAGCTCCTGCACTTTGATGTCATCAAGATCTTTGCTCTCTTCAATTGCTGTCACTTTAGCACGAAAACTTTCCGGCAATGATCGAAGGATCTTCCTTACAATCTTTGAGTCCTCCGTTTTCTCCCCCAAGTTGAACTTACTGACAACCACCTCATTCAGCTTCCCATAGAAAGAGTCAAAAGACTCATCCTCACTCATTTTGAGCTCCTCAAACCGAGTGGTCAGCATTTGTAACTTGGTGTCTTTCACTTTCTTCGTGCCTTCATAAGTTGTTTCCAGAATCTCCCATGCTTCTTTGGCAATGGTAATGTGAGAAATCCTGTGAAATTCATCTGGAGACACACCACAGAAAATAGCATTGAGTGCTTTACTGTTAGCATTAGATGCAGCAAGTGCTGCCTTATCCCATGTGGATTTCGCTGCCTCAGGTTTGGTCCAACCAATCTCAACAGCATCCCAAACGGATTCATCAATAGAACACAGAAAAGCTCTCATGCGAACCTTCCAAAAATCATAATTACTACCATCAAAATATGGAGGTGCATTTAGGGATTGAGACCTATCCATCTCAAAAGGGAGTCAAGGATCACACAATGGTAATGAAACCAATAGCAGTGTACCCGCTCTGATACCAATTGAAAGTTCAAAAACGTGTACAAAACACCTTTGAACGTTTAGACCCCCAAATAACAACTTAACCAATTCAAGCAATATGTCAAACAACTAATGTGCGGAAACTTAACACATGCTATAATATGAAATTGGTTAAAATCTATCTAAGCCATAACATAATAAAACCACAGCAGATAATATAAAGGCAAAGATAGAGAGGAAGAAAGATGCAAACACAAAGACAACATGCGATGTGTTATCGAAGAGGAAACCGAAGTCCTCGGCGAAAAACCTCTCCGCCGCCCTCCAAGCGGTAATCAATCCACTAGAAAATACAGTTGGGATACAAGGATAGCAATAGACCCTCCAAGCCTAATCTACCCAGTGCACCTAAGCCCTCCAAGCTTCTTGCTCCAACGAGGTTGCACCGAACCTTTTTCTTTTCTAGCTTGCCGGATTCTGCTACTAGACCATAGCATCAACCAATGAAGATTGGCTCCTTCCTAACTGCTTCCCAGAAATCCAAACAACTGTCTCACAGTGATGATGATGGTGAGAACCAGGTTTGGTATAATGCCTCTCAAGGATTTGACAATGGAGAGGAAGAGAGTTGGGGAATTTGAAGAGACTCTAAGGTATAGATTGTGGGTGAAACAATCTTGTTTTTCTTTAGGATTTCTCTCTCAAAATTCTCTCTGGAAGCTCTCTTTTAATCGTGGGTAAAAGGGGTATTTATACTGGAGTGGGAGAGGAATGTGAAACGTCAGGTTTTACAAAATAGGGGTGGCTCGCGGCTTGACCTCGCGGCTTGACTAAGTCGCGAGATCCAGTCGCGAGTTAACCGTATGGCCAGTTGTCCTGTTTTGTCCTGTAGTGCTCCAGCTAGCATAACTGTTCATCTTCCAGCATGCTTGGCACGTGTGCTGCTTCTGGCGGCTTGCAGCCGCGAGTAACCCGCGAGTCCCAGCCGCGAGTCTCTGTTTTCTTGCACACTCTTGAGCAAACTTCACTCTATCTCACTCACTACCCTTACAACAAACCCACCTTAATACAGGGTTACTAAATGCTGAATTACAAGCAAATTTGGCACGGAATAAAGCCAATTAGATGGTTGAATAAATTCAACCTTACAACTTTGAATTATGTGCAAACTAAATTTGTTGCTTGAAAATTTGTGGAAAATGCAAAATTTTGTTTTTGGGAATATTGGGCTTAAAATTCTTGTTTGGAAAATCATATCATCTCATACTCATGCATTTTTGTTCTTAAATTTCAATGCTTTGAGTTAAATCAACTTGTTTTTCAAAAATTGTGTTTTTCCTGAAAAATATGGTGAGCCTCTGCCTGATTCGATCGGTCCATTCTGTCTTTCGACCGATCGAAATTTTTAAAATTTTAAAATTTTTGAGAGAGGGAGTCTCTGTTTGTTTCAACCGGTCGAGGCTGATTTTCGACCAATCGAAACTCGTATATCAGGTTTTTAAAAAAAAAGCTGAATTGGACTTTTTCAAAGTCACTATTCAAACTTTTTCAAGCTTTTCTCTCTCTCCGCGTTGGCTCTTGGCTCCACCATCAAATTTTTGTCGTTTTCCTTCAAGATTTTTGCAAGGTTTTTGTCCTTAGAAGCCGGTAAGACCCTTTTGCCCTTCTTTTTCAAGTTTATTTCTTGTTTTCATGCATTTTTCATGCATTCTCATGGCTATTTTCGGCATCTTCAAAATTATTGGGGTTTTTGATGATTCAAGCCAATTCTTGTGTAATTGATCAATGGGTTTTTGTGCCATGATGTTATATTGATGTTCCCTATAGTTTAATTTGATCAATTTTGTGGTTTTTGAAAAATTGAAAATTCTAGGGTTTTGAATTTGTTCCGAATTGGGGATTTTGTCAAATTGGCTTAAATTGATGAAATTGGCTTATCCTATTGATGTATTTGGTCATGATTTTTGTTATTATATCATGTGTAATGATCAATTTGTCAATATTTTTTAAAATTGATCAAGTGGTTTCTATATTTTGGGGTTTTTGTGTTAAAAACCTTAATGTGCAAGCCAATTTTGTAATTTGAACCTTTGTGACTTAATTCACTGCATTAGCACATTCATCATGACATTTAAACTTGTTCATGCATCATATAGATTTTGATTCTATTTTTTATTTTTTGTGCTAACTTGCAGTCTGCCCTTGGTTTTGGTTTTGTGGTTTTTGTTCTTTCGCTCTGTGTTTTGATCCTTATCTTAGCACCATGCCTAGGAAAACTAGAGCTCATAGGACCACTTCCACTTCCTCTGAGTCTCCACCTAGAGTAGAGCTGTTTAAGAATGATAAGTGTAGAGAAGCCTATGACACCTTGAACTGTAGGCGTAAGATCTGGTCTGAGCGAGCTGTTGTGTTAGATGCGCTTGATCCGGCCATTAGGGCCAATTTTGAGTCTAGGGGTTGGTTGCCTCTTGTAGAGATAGATCATCCACCTCCGACCGCCCTGATTAGAGAGTTCTACTCGAACCTCTCTTGCCACATCTATGATTCCAACACCCTTGTTAGGAGTTGGATACGAGGTGTAGAGTTCACCATTACCCCTCGGGTGGTGGCTGAGGCTCTTGGGGTGCTGGTTGTTCGGGATGCTGTCTATCCCTATGATGAGTCACCTTCTTTAGATGTTGTCATGTCTTACATCACTGGGTCATCTATCCAGTGGGGTTTTGATCCTCGGATCACGTCCGCTGAGCTTACCGAGACTGTCTATCTCTTCTTTAGGATTGCGTGTCATTCCTTGTGGCCTATCTCTCACTTCCACACCATCCCTTTAGAGCGATGTGTGTTTTTGTACGTCTTTGCTTCTGGAGCGTCCATCAGTTTTCCTCACTTGTTCCTTTGTTCTTTGAACAAGGTTCATAGCAGTTCTACCAAAGGACATGCGCTGATTCATCCTATTTTCATTCATAGGATTCTGCTCTATTTAGGTCTAGATGGTTTTCCGTCAGGTGAGCCTGTTCATGTGATAGCTCCCATAGGTGCCACCTTTCTTCGTCAGAGGGCTGCTCAGTTGAGAGTTCCTCCTTCTCGTCCTAGAGGTGCGTCATCTAGTAGTGTTCCCCCTCCTCCCTCTTCTACAGGTACAGCTGTTGCTGAGACTTCAGGTGCTGCTGCTGATACTGATGCTGATGCTGCTGTTCCTCCACCGACTGCTTCGGATGATTCAGACATTTGTTGCACGTTGGATCATGTCTTGACCGTTCAGGTGGCTCAAGGACAGATTTTGGTGTACATACTTGATGAGATCCGTGCCTTACGTGCGGAGTTGGCGCAGTTTAGACCACCTCCCTTTTGATGATGGATATCTTGTTTGCCCTTTGGCATTCCGTCACAAAAAGGGGGAGTACTTGTAGGTTTTTGTTTTCAGGGGGAGACTTTTTGTTTTTGGTTGGAGCTTGTGGAGTTTTAGATTGTATCTAGGTGCTTCACTGTGTACTTAACATTTTTAGCTCTTACCTTGTTTTTGAAGGGATATTCATGTTAGGGGGAGTTTTATGTTTTTGTTGGTACTTTATTTGTTTCTTGTTTCAAACTGCTTATTGATTTATATTTATGAGTTATTCATTGATATATGTCTTTATTTGTGTGTTGTTTGAAATCAAGAAGTTATTATGTTTACTTGTATTATTTCCACACATGCGGTTATGCATTTTGTTTAGTGTTTCAGGAAATATACAGGTTGATTCAATCGAGCTGTTGTCTACACTTGCAACTGATGGATAGTAGTTAGGATTGAATTTGGTTTATGAGCATTATTTTGTAAAGGAATTTTCATTTTGTAAACTTTGAGCTTCTAAGTTGTGTTTTGTCACGGATTGCCAAAGGGGGAGTTTGTTAGGTTCTAAAGTTTAGGACTTTATGTATTTAGAACTCTAATTTGTATTGTTGGCAAACCATGATCAAAACAATGTGTTTAGAAGTGTTTAAAGCTAGCTCAAAGTTGTATGTCAATGTAAAGTTGGAATCGAGTGTAAAGCAGAAAGCACTGTGGCTTTTGGCCTGGCTCGATCGATCGAAACTTAGGCTCAACCGATCGAAGCTCGGGCAGATCGCTTTTCTGCAGAATTTTCCAACTCAGTCCTAGTTGTTTTAAAATGTTTTTAGGGTTTCTTATTTGTCCTAAGTATAAAAGGCAAACCCTAGCCACGTTTTAGTGTTGCTCATATTGCGGTTTGTGTAAATCTCTTATGAGATCTAGAGGAGCTTTCCTTTACACAAACTTAGGGTTTTCAAGGAGGAGATATTTTCTACACCTTGATGATCAAAACAGTTGCTGCCATTAAAGCTTAAAGAATACACAAGCGGGGGTGCTTGTAGCTGGCGGGAATCCAAGAAAGAAGGAGTCCGTGGATTTGGAGCTTGCACGTGGTCGTGTCAGTAAGTTCTACTGGTTGGTAGCATTAGGAAGTCGAGCGGGAGTGCTTGTAAGTCCTTTTGTATGAACTTCGATTCTTTCAAGATAGTGGATTCAAGTTTACCTTAAGGATAGCTAGGTCAAATCCTCCCCAGGTTTTTACCGGTTTGGTTTCCTGGGTGATCATATCGTGTGTTATTTATTTTCCGCTGCTTTGCATGATTTGATCTTTATTATTGTGATAACCTAGACTTGTTTAATTGGACTAAGTAACAACTTAGCTAATTACCTAGGTTTAATCAATTGTTTAAGGGGTCTAAAAACTGTCAGAGTAAAGTTCTCACAGGCATTCTATCAAACACTTGGTCAGCAATCTCAAACAACTATACTAACCATCCACAACTTTCAAAACAAAAATAAACTGCCCACATAAACCAAAATTGAAACAGTAAAAATAAAGAAGAAAAAACACTCACCTTGGGTCTATCTTAGAAGCAACCGGCAAAGCAACAACTGAACATTTGGGAGATAAGAAGAGGCAAGAGAAAAAACAAATAGAAGAGAGAGTGGGTTAGGCCCTTTCAAACCCTAACTTCAGAAATCAATCCAAGAACTAAGTGATTCAAGTACGTTCCATCTCTCTCAAAAATTTCCTTACTTTTTTGTTTGGTTACTGAGAAAATCTGAGGGAAAGTGTTAGGAGAGTGAAACTGAGCTTGAGAGGGCCGAATGTTATATTGTTTATGTAAGTTTTAGATTTTAGAAGGGTTAAGTGGATGGATATTTGTGAGTTTATCTAATTTTAAATTTTAGATGGGTTTAGTAGGTATTAGTGAGTTTATCTATTTAGATCCATCTAATTAAATAACCAAAAGGGTCTTTACCCATTTAATCCAAATATTTAAATGGGTTGGGTTAATACTTATCCAAATAAGGTGGGTAATGGGCGGGTTGATGGATATGGATAAAAATTTCCACCCTTAGCTACAACCCTATCTCGTCGAGCTTCCAAGCTCCCAAGTACGTGATAAAGGCGAAGGATCCTCGGCTACAATAGATCAACATTACCGTACCTGGCTTCCTTGCGAGCACCCCTCCAGAAGGCACACAACTAGTGGAGCTACCTTTCTAGCGTAGTGCTGAGGAAAAGGCAACTTTCTCTCTCCCAGTCCTTGAAGAAACGGCCAAGGTAGTGGAGGTTTTAGACTTCGAGGATGAATTTGAGATTTTTGACCAACTTCAAACTCCAAAGCCTTCATGCGTTGACTTCAGCCACCTTCCCCCCGAATAAGTTAGCAACATTCAAGAAGCCCCCAGCATACCCGACACAATGGTGCTACAGCGCAAGTCCAAAACAAGCCTTCTTGAGCTTCTTGAGTCTCATGGAGGAGGCACAGTGCTTGAGATGGCCATTCAAACCAGACCTCCCACTCCTCTTCCAGCGCATTGTTCCCAACCTAACCCCGCAGACAATAAGAGGAAACGGGATCAGAAGGGCAAGGATATAGTTGAAGAGGGAGACGTCATCCCCTCTAAAGAGCCCGAGCCCCAGAAAAGCGCCAAAGTGGTTAAGGTAGCACAAACCAAGTCCTTAAGTGAGGGGGCGATTGTGGAGAGGGGGCATGATCGTTGCCCTAGGGTCCAGACCTGGAACCCTCCTTTGATGCTGGATGGAGCTCCGTTGCCCTTGGACTCCTCCATCAAGGACTTCAAGAAGGGGAAGGCAGGCTATGTGTGTAACACCCCATAATTTTGATACCAATTTAATTCTTATACGTAAATTAAAAAAGAGGCCTTCAATTAAATAGATTTAATTGATTTGGGCCTAAAATATTAAAAATAAGATAAATACTATAGTGTATGAAGCCCAAGTGAGATGGCATAAGTAAAAATATGGGCCTTGATAAGCTTTTAAAAACCCTAGCCTTTTACCTCTTAAGTTACACGTGTATATACATAAGAAGGTTCCTTTTGTTTCAACCGTAACACACTATTAAGGTTTTCTTTTCTTTTATGCGGCTATGCATGGAAACCTGCAGGTATGATTTTCTCATGCTCTAAATTTAAGAAGTTTGAATATTCGATAGCTAGCAATTGTCATGAACCTAGACTATCATTATATTAATAGAAAAAGGGCTCCTATAATTGTTATTATATGAGATTAGGAATGGTCAATATGGCTATATGTCAGGAAAGGGTACTCCATAGGCTTTGAAATTGTACCTGATAAAGTAATAGGCTTGGACCTTATCAATTCAAATTTGTCACCATGTGAAGGGGAAAAGATTGCTTTATGGTTGATATTTATCTTCTTATCATCCTTCTAGTGACGTGTATTCAGCTCTAAATTATTGTAGAAGGCAGCAATGCTTTTCAAGCCTAGAATATCTTGTTAGCCCCTATAATGTAGGAATAAAAAATTATATATTATTTAAGTTAACCAATATGCCATCCATGCATTGCCATTGTTCAGAAAATTGACTAGCAATATCTTATGTTTTGTGGCATCAAGGGATTTATGGTGGCAAATATAGGCGGACACTATAATTAGAATAGTTGTGAAAATTTTGGAAACCTGAATGACAAGTTTAGGCATCAAACGGAGCATTTCAATGCTCCCATTTATCAATTTAATAACTGCAATCCCAAGTAGTGATGGCCACGAATTCAATAGCCAAGCCCACTGACAAAGCTGAAATGTATTTCAAAGAAACTAGACACCTCCATAGGCCTTAATGATGATAGGTTAAACTATTTAAGTGTGAAAACTGATTTAAAGAGGGAAATTGTGTATTGATAGACATATCTTTGGTGTTGCTAGGTTCTAATTCTACTAATTTGTTGTGATTTAAGTGAGGTTGGTTTCATATTTTTGCAACTAAGAGGTAAGTGGTGTTTACTAATTTTGGGGGTTTTCCCAAAACAGTGTTGACTATTAAATTATTTTATATCAAAGAAATATGTTGATATTCTATATATAAATTGAGATTTTATAAATGTTTGATGTGCACATTGACTATTCGTTTTATGAAAAACTTGTGGGACAACCTAAATTTTTTTAAACTTGTATGTGTGAATATATCTTCATATTTTTGAGAATTACGAATGGATTATTTTTGTGAGCATATTGAATATGTTTTGAAAACCTATGGCAAGTCGTGATTAAAAGCTCAGTATTGTATTTAGTCCTTAGTAAGGGACAATCATATTGCAGCTAGTCCTTAGCAAGGGACGGCCCCAGAAAAGTGGACAGTGCACATTTGATAGCTCCTTAGCAAGGGAGTATACTATTAAGGATCCAAAAAGGAAGCTTCTTAATAAGGGAGTGTATCTTTAGGTTCCAAAAGAGCCACCCTTAAGAAAGAGGATGAACAGGAGGTTCCAGTCCCAAAAAGGGGACAATACAACCCTGTCAACAGGGCGTAAACGTTGACCACAAGAAAAGCCTAGTAAATTGTTTATATGATGGTGTGGATATATATGTTATGATGGCTCACAATATAAAGATATTTTTTTATATAAAATATTTGATGATAAAATATTATGAGTTACAAGTTATGAATTTGTTGTAAGAATTATTTATTTGAAAGGTTTGTTCCCACACCCTAATGTTAGTAAATTCCACTTATTGAGTTATCTCACCCCCCCCCCCTTTATTTCCCCTTACAGATACATTAGAGAGATTATTGGAGTAAAGATTCATGGAAGACAATAGTTACAAGTTATTTTGTGGAACTGAGGATTTTATTATTATTTTTATGGTATTAAATATTGTACTAGAGAATTATTTGAGGATGTTTTGTCTTTGGTGGATTAGAGCTCTGACATTTGTGATGAGATTTAGGTTGCGGTTACTTTTATTTAATATTTTTTTTTATGGATTATTTAGACTGAATAGACATTTATTGTTTATGATTTTGGGGTGTTACAATGTGGCCAATGCCTTGGAACAGCCCCTACTACTACCTCAAGATATGGCCGATCTGAGGTCATTGAAGAAACATGAGGTGTTTCTAACCCTAAAGAGGGACATGGCGATGGTAAGCCTTATTCTTTACTACCCTTGTTTTTTTTTTTTTTTTTTTTTTTTTTTACTAAGTGTTTCAAGCATTTCATCTTATTCTTCTTTTCTTCTTCTTCTTAAAAAGGCAATTCAGGCCACGCATATTGCCGAGGAGTAGGTTCTCATTAAATTACAATCCAGGCTGATTAGGCCTAATTTCTAACTAGAGTACTTGAGATAATTTGAGAAGGGTTTCAAAGTAATAAAGTCATGTGAAGAGGCATAGACAGAGACAATGGATGTAACATGTCTTCTTGTTTTCTTACATATTTTTAATGAAATGTATAACATATATACATATATATGACAAAGACCATGAGATAATTTAAAAATTACTCGCTACACTTGGTCTTTCAAAATAACCCTATATAATACGGTATAATTATATATGTTATACCTTCCATTAAAAATATTACTCGCAACACTTAATCTTTCAAAATAACTATATATAACATGTTGTGTATATATATATATATATATATATATATGTTATACCGTCCATAAAAAAATTACTCACGAGACTTGGTCTTACAAAATAACTACATATATGACATGGTATAATTATATATGTTATACATTCCATTAAAATATATATAATAGGCTGTCAAAATTGGGATCCTACGTAGAAGCATGGGAGGTAAGTGGGATCATAAATCGAAGGATTGGATCGTGGACTATAAGATCCTACATTATTTGTGGAAAAAAAAAAAAAAAAAGACATTGGTATGTTAAATAATTACATAAATTATACATTTATTCATAAAAAACCAAAAAATTGCATCAATTTGATGTAATTACCAAACATTACTACATCCATTCGTAAGCACCATTTAAAGAAGCCAAAAACCTCAAAATGTGACACTCTATTGGAATATTATTTTTCATTTAGGTCCAACTAACACTATCTCTCTAGATTAGAATAACAAAACTTGGTCTATTGTGATGTTATTTTTCATTTTAGTCCAACTGAACCGTCTATCAAGTAAAAGAAGTTTACAAAAAACTAGGTTCATTTGGGATCGTTAAAATCATACGATCATAAACAATCGCAAATATCAAGATCGTTTTGGGCAGGTGGGATAATAAAATCGTAGGATCGTAGGATCTAAATCGGGATTTTGACAACCACACACACACACACACATATATATATATATATATATATATATATATATATAATATATGAATATGAATTTAAGTTATTTTAAAAGACAAGTGTCATATATATATCATACCAAATCTATCTACCAAACCTAGTTTAAAATTTCTCATGGCTATCCAACTCAAAGCAATGTGTCCATATTAATTTTAAAGTTAAAATAATTTATTTTTTCAAAAAAATTTACATATGCCTTGTTTTCATACGATACTAAACCTTCAATACCTCTTCATCCTACCTCTATTTTTTTTTTTCTCTCATCTCTAGACTTTTGCATAGTTTCAAACTTTGAGTTTTTGCTATAAACTCAAGTTTTAACTAATTAGAAGAATAAAAAAAGAAATTTGAATTTTACATTATTTTTTTAAAAGCAATCAATGGAGTGAAATTGTATAAAACTTTTCAAGTATATTGATATAATTTTAACACTTTTATATTGATTTATTTCTCAACTTATTTTGAATAATCCAATAACACTTTTAAACTTTATATAATTAGATTAATCTCTTTAATTTTTCGTTATCAGTTATCAATTTATTATTTGTTCCTTTTTATAATATGAATTTTTTTTAATGCTCCAAATTAATATTATTTGGATTATTTTTTTGGCAATCTTTTCTTTTAATTGTGTCTCCCCTGAACTAAAATCTTGATTTTGCCACTGTATAGATGAGAGTAATAATGTACTAGTGAAAAAGAATGAATCAATTTTTCAAATAAAAAAAAACTTTAAATAACATTAGCAGGAGGCATAAAAAAGGCCGTTCCAATTAAAGAGATATCATTATATGACTTAGGAAAGAATATAATAAATACACATGACCCTAATTAGTTTGTTAATTCATAGTAGATCCCAAAAACTTGGGACTAATTACACAACATAGAAGTGTATATGATAAATTGATATCTTTTTTTTACTAACCTAGTATACAAGAACTCCAAGCTAGTAGGCAAAGAAAAAGAGAACTTCTTCTCAAATGTTTTATAAAATTCAACCAAAAACATTATTTTGGTCTTATAGGTTGTAGGCCTATATAAAGGCACTCCATAAAATTTAATTACCAAAATAAAAAAATAAAAAAAAAATTTAGACGTTGATTTGGTTGTTGTCAGTGCTATTACTATTGTTTGTCACAGCATTCAAAACACGTCAGGTAGTAATTATTGTTCATTTTTCATAAATTGGGTCAAAATGGAACCTGTAGGATCATTTACAGGCGCAGTATTTTTTGTTGTTGTTTTTTTTTTTTTTTTTGAGAAATAATTATAACATGCTGCTAACTTCGCAGTTCGAACCCTTTCTCCCCTAGACCCCTAAGCACTTTGTGCATGGAGAGGTGTCAATTTAGTTACAAGGTCTTTGACTATTTTTTTGTTGTTGTTGAACGTTATTGAACCCAACAAATAATAAAAATATTTTTAATTTCATCAATATTTTTCACCTCTCATGAATTCTAATGCTTCAAACAGACATACAAACAATGTAAAAGCCATGTTAAAAAAAGTGTAAACTCTTTTTTGTAAAAAGTAAAATAATTGGATAAAGAATTGACTGAATTCTATTATGGGTCCGTTTGGATTAAACTTATTGTTGCTGAAACTGAAAACTGAAAACACTGTAGCAAAATAATTTTTAAATGTGTGAATAGTGTCGTGGGACCTGTAAACAGTACATGAACAGTACGTAAACAGTACGTGAACAGTGTTTTTTGTCCCCTGCACAGTAAAATTATATGATTTTACTGTTCATGCATAGGGGAAAAAAAAAAAAAAAAAAAGCTTGAAAACGCAACGCCACTTTCAGCCACTTTAAGCCCAATCCAAACGCTCACTATATATCTTCAAACAGATTTTAGATTGAGTTTTATTTCATAAAAATTATTTATATTACAATAGAACATAACCTCACAACACACCTTAGAATACATCATATTTTTACAAATTCAATTGTGTTCTTCCCATCATGAGCCTTTGTGAAGAAATGTTTCGCATAATCTGAATACAGAACTTGCTTATATAATGCTTTCTCACCCCCTGCAAGCACTTCTGAAAAAGGACCAATCATGTCACATGGCCTAGGATTAACAAAAATAGGAACCGAAATCCTATTCCTGCTTCCACTAGCAACCACACGATGCTCAATGCTCTTGTATCGACCATTGCTCATTATTTGTAGTGCATCACCAACATTGATCACGAGAGAGCCACTTACAGGCAAAACATGTACCCAACTATCATTGTTTCCTCGCACATAGAGTCCACCAATATCATCTTGAAGAAGGATAGTAAGGGTTGACACATCAGAGTGACGACCTACTCCCACTGTGAGCTCAGGGTTAGGACATATAGGATAGTAGTTAAGGTTAATCCTCTTTGAACCCATTAAGAGAGATTCTTTTGTCTCATCAATTTCTTTCACATTTATCCTCTTCATTAGTGCCTCTAATAGCCTTTGGATAACTGGTTCAGACCCCCTCATATATTCCAGAACTTGATCCCTAAAAGCAAACAACAATTAGTCCACCAAAAACTATATATAAACATAAGCATATACTATTTGATCCACAAAATTATGTTTTATAATACTCAAATTTTTTTATAAAAAAATAGATATATATATATATATATATATATATATATATATGTGTGTGTATTATGACGAAATCATTATTGATCTTTAATCAAACATGGAGGATATAATGAGATGTAACTAAAAGTTATGGCTTGTTATAATGTGTCATATTGAGTTAAACCAGATAAAACTAGAACTTAACACCTTTAGTAAATTATATACGTATGTACGTACACAAGTATTGCATCTATATTATATGTAATGTATTTGTTGTGTAAACTAAATTGAGCAAAGTTAAGCTCTGTTACTTGCACGCAGAAGGCCACAACGCAGAGGCCTCATCCTCGGACACATAAAACAGGCTCAGGTAATCTTTCCATTCAAGAGCCTTCTCTGCTTCAGGACTAAAGCTTGTGCCAAACCGTACGCTGTTGGAAGGTGAGTTTTCTTTTGAAAACTTCCTCTTCTCCTCAGCTGGCAAATTGAAGAACCTATGTGTTGCATCCTTCACATTCTCCAGCACTTCAATGGGCACTCCATGGTTGATAATCAGAAAGAAACCCCACTTTTCTGCTGCATCACAGATTGATTCTGAGACTTTTTGTTCGCCCCAGCTTGACATATCTATGATGGGTATAGACTCTTGAGGCAAGATGTTGCTCACAGTGATCCTTTCTTCTACAGGTTGGATATATTGCTTAGGGAGGGTTTTGAGTCCCATTTCTGAGAGACCCTTTACTCCATTGCCATTTGTTATGACAAAGTCAGTGATATTTGAGGACTCAATGATAGGTGTTGCAACTGTTTGAGCCATTCTTACAAGAAAGGAATAAAGAGAGAGCTTAGTATTTAGCAAATGGCTTGAAACTAAGATGTTCGGTAGTGGTGTTGTTGTGGGTGCAATTTGCACCTATTTATATAGCACTGTCTCAAGAATTTTAAGGTTAATTTCAATTTATTTAATAAATGCCTCACTAACTCCCATGGCAATATTCGCGTGGCTTATTATATTATTGTCCTGTCCCCGATACTTGTCAAGAACCAAAGGCTCACGCTCATTTTTATTCAACACCTGGGGGGGGGGGGGGGGGGGGGGGGGGGGGGGAGTGTACTGGTGAAAGAGCCATGGCCCCCAAAGTTGAAAAAAAGTCTTTTAGAAAAGTTTAGATTTCTCAAACCTAGCCTCCTATTGAATTGATATTGGAACGTGTTATGGTTCAAATCAATGTTATGAATACTGTTTTGGTGTCCATTTAGGTTTGTCTATCAAAACGGAATATTTCGACACTGGTCTATTTCGACATACCATTTTAGACTATTTCGAAATTATCACTTTATATATATAAAAATATATATAGTAAGTAATTAATAATAAAAAAATGTTATTACTCAGCTATTCTTAAGCCAAATTTTATAAATGTAATATCATTCAATGAATGTAATATAGTGTTTTAAAAGAAATGCTATCATAAAAATAAAGTGATTAGATTAACTATTTTAAAATTCAAGTTTGGGTATTTTTGTAAATAAACAAACATTGATGGGATATTTGTAAACTAGGAAGCCCCCTTTTCACCTAACCCTACTACATCACCGACGTCCATTGACTTCTCTCCACTCTTATTCTTCTTCATTTCAAATTCTCATCAGTTATTTACAACTTCTTGGAAAGTTTCAAGGACCCAGACCAGAAGTTTAAGTGCAGAACTGAAGAAGAAAGTTTCAAACACGCCTAAAACTTGAGCTTCCTCCAACAGCGGCTCTAAATTTTTATTCTCTTCTTCTTCTTCTTCTTTTTCTTTTTTTTTTTTTTTTTTTTTTTTCAAATCATTCGGTAGCCACGTAGCAGATCTAATTTGAACTTCTTTAGGCGATCAATGCTAGGTGGAAACATGCTGGGCTGATGAGTTTGTTACTTTAAATTTTTTTTTTTTTTTTTTTTTTTTTTTTTTTTTTTTTTTTTTTTTTTTTTTTTTTTTATGGCTAAAAACTGTTACCGGCCAAAATTTACATTTCAGCCGAAACTAACCGAAATGGCTAGAAAGACCTGAAACTGGCTAGAATTGGACTCGAGGTGGAACGGGTGGTATTACTGTTCCGGATGCATCCCAGTACAAAATATTTCGGCCACTCCAACCGGAACGGAACAGATTTAATAACATTAGTTCAAATCTTTCTTCCACAATTATAATTATCAAATTAAAAATTAAAATTAAAATTCCAGCCAATTAAAATATTAAATAAAATAGGGAGAGGATTTGCAACATACATGTATTTAGCAATTGTAGCATAAAAAGTTAGGTGATAGGAATAAATAAGTGACAAGTGTCCAAGGGTCTACCTAGTCACGTGACCCTTACACACTTGTTGCCTCATTTTATTGCCACCTAACCCTGTGTGCAACAATTGCTGCATACAGGATTAATGTGATTTGATTTACTTTGACATTTCAATTAAGATGTTAAAGAAATCTATATATTTTTTAATTCACTCGAGATTGAGACAAAATAGTTTATTTTTAGGGGTAAAATATAAAAACTATTTGTTAGATTTGGGCAACAGGCAAGTATTACTAAATTTATTTTCAAAAATATATCCAATTTGCTCCTACATCACTACTTAACACAATTCGAAAATTACATCGCTCATCCTGCTTTATTATTTATTTATCATTGGCTACCCAAACGCTCAATTCACACATGTGATTTCAATAATGCAGTCACCGTGAGACTTTTGTAATCAAGACAAGTTGTTGGAAGAAAACTAAATATTTGCAGGAGCAAAGAATTTTCAAACGGTGTTAAAGTGTCGTGCATAGAAATCAAAATGATTTTTTTTGTTTTTTTTTAAATTCTTCGTAGTAATGACATTAACCAAACCTCAAAAGTATATGACCTTTTTCTTTACACTTTACTTTTGAATGTTGTTGTTAAATATAAAGTATGAGAAAGACTGTATACTCTGTATATAGATGTGTTATACCATGTTGTGTATGTTAAAGTGGATGCGGAAGAGGAAGCATAAAATAGGAACACTGAGAACACGAGGGTTACGTGGTTCAGCCTTGACGGCCTACATCCACGGAGGAATCCCTTAAGAGCTACATCTTTATTGTATGACAGTGTAGTACAATAACCTCCTGTGTTACAATGAACCCTAACATGAGTATATATAGGCGACTAAACCCTAGACTACTAGTACAAGTAGGAATGGCCTTGGGCCTATTACATTGGTCTAATATGTCTAATATATATCTCTAACAGTTGTGATCATTAGCAGAACCCCACCACATAATTTTCATGGCCAAAATACCACTCCCTTTCAAGCCATAGCAAGAATATATAAGTTTCTTCCTAAATTGCATTCTTTTTTTTTTCCCCCAAATTTGTTTAATCTCCTTATTCTTGACGTTTTAATTGATATCTTCTGTTCAAGGTTTAAAAAAAAAAAAAAATATATATATATATATATATATATATACTATCACTTCAATATACTTATACTAAGTTTTTAATTTATTTTTTAAAAAAATATATTATTAAATCTAACTAGTAGTATTGCCGTGAACTAGGATTTTTTTTTTTTTTTTTATTGATCTTTATTATTATTTAACTATTAAAAATTATGTAGGCCAAGTTAAAATATATATATATATATATATATATATATATATTTATATTATAAATGTTTTTGGCGTAAATGCACTTTTAATCCCTATATTTTGACTTTTTTACATTTTAGTCCCTACATTTTAATTTTACCACTTTTAGTCCCTAAACCAATTAACGCGTGTTATTTTCGTCCTTTCCGTCAGTCAACCGATGGAAATAGCTGAGGTGGCAGCCGGAGGAATTAAAATATTATAAAAATGCCACATCACCCATGACACATCAGCAAATAAATTTATTAATTTTAAGAAAATTTAAAAACATAAAAACAAAATTTAAAACATAAAAATACATGAATTAAGATCTAACAAGAACACCAACCCAAAAATTTTAAAACCCAAAAAATTAACATAACATCCAAACTTGAGCACACCAAACTCAAATCGGCCACACACTATTCTCTCATCTCAAACTCTCTCTTCTCTCATGGCTCATTCCCGAGCTCTCTCTTCTCTCATGGCTGATCCATCTCATAGCTGAAGACCCACAGAGAAAAGCTTTAACCCAGAAACCCAAGCAGTAACATTTTCTTGAACTTTCCTTTGTTCCACCTCATCTTCTTCTTCGCTCAAATCCCAACCCAGCAAGAGCCAACCACCTTTCTTGGCAATAGCGTCCACCAAATCCATCCTCCCAGCTTCAACCAGCTCTTTCCTGCTCGGAAAAGCCTCTAAAGTCTTCGATTCTTTCATGAACTCCAAAATCTCACCCTCCAAAGCCAAATCCCCCTCTTCACTATCCCACTTCACACACCTCCTCACGAACCCATGCGTCTTGTGAAACCCCAAAAAACCACCACCACAGCTCTCCTTCGCCGCCACGAAACACAAAGACACGAGCTGTGTCTGTACCCGTATCATTTTCCTCCTCTTTCTTCTTCTTCTCGAATCGGTAACAAAGATAACGAAAGGCAGGGAACGAGTCTGGGGCCGAGAATTTAGATCTGTGCCAAGAGTTTAGATCTGTTATGGATTGGTTGGGCTTGATGTTGTTGTGAGCCAAATTGGCTGGCTTTTTCTGGGTTTGTGTGTTTGTTTGATTCAATGAGCCGAGTTGGCCAGGTTGGTTGATTTTGTTGTTGATTGTTTGAAATAAACTGGGTTTTGTTTGAGTATTTGGGTTTTTGGGTTTTTGAGTGTTTGAGATTTCTGGGTTTTCTTTGATTTTATGATTTTGGCTATGAATCTTTGGGGAAAAACAAGAAAAACTTATGGGTTTTCCGCATGGGTCTTTCAGCATTGGTCTTTGTTCTCTTCTCAAATTTTATTGCATTATTGATTTGATTTTAAGTGAGAAAGGAAGTTGATTCAATGGGTTTAATTTTGAATTTGTGTTCTTGGGTTTGATTTTCTGGGGTTGTGTTCTTGTGTTCATAGGCATTTGATTTTATTGTTTTTGATTCTGTTTTTTCTTTTTTTATTTAGTTAAAATTGACAAATTATTTTTTTTTAAAAAATTATTTGCTGATGTGGCATTTTTTATAATATTTTAATTCCTCCGGCTGCCATCTCAACTATTTCCGTCGATTGACTGACGGAAAGGACGAAAATAACACGCGTTAATTGGTTTAGGGACTAAAAGTGGTAAAATTAAAATGTAGGGACTAAAACGGAAAAAAGCCAAAATATAGGGACTAAAAGTGCATTTATGCCAATGTTTTTTAAAAGAAAAAGACATTGAGAAACGTCTATGTGAGCTGATGGGTGAAATTACTGCACGTAGCTTGAAAGCTTCATCAAAGAATTTCAGCCACCTATTCCTGATGATGCTTGTCCATTGATGATGCTTGTCCTCTCAAGTTGAAACTTGCACGACGTCTTGGGCCTACTGATTTGCCTGTCCTCTCAAGTTGAAACTTGCAAGGCCTACTAATCTTCATTGTTCTTTACAAATTGCACGCCGTCGTTGTTCTTGTTTTTCAAAATGCATTTCGTTTTCGTTTATAGAGCACATATTTTTCATGTTGATTGATAGAAGGAGAGCAAGATGAAATTGATGATGTTCACACAATAAAACTATATTTTACACCATAGGGTATTTTTAGGTGTTAGGACATATGTGCATCATGTTAGGAACATATGTCAATGTAGAATTGGTTAATCCTTTGACAAAATGCACTTTACTTGTAATTGAGTAGATCTAGGATGTGTTTAATACTTCAAGGAACAAGGTTTCAAGTTCAACTATTAAAACCATGCAAATCTGTCCATGAATCAAGTGAAGAAGTGTTGGATTTTAAAGCTAGACAGCTAGCTCGACAGATAGAATCTATCGAGGTTTAAAAGGCTGTGTAAGCTCAATGCTCGATAGCTACTTGATAGATAACTATCTATCGAGATTTATGAAAATCAGATTTTCAATTCTGATTTCACTCCAATTCGTATATATTTGTTTAGACTTTCTTTTCTCACAACCCTAAACATATATAAGGATTATTTTAAGGGTCGTCACAGCCGATGCAACTAAATGCAAAAGTTTTTCACAAGCATATTGTGACCGGAGACAAATGCCCTAGTTCATCTTTCTCTTGAAGAAGCTACTGCGTTTGTACGCCATAGGGTTTTGTAACTAAGGAGTTTTGTGATCTTCATTGTATTGATGAACTGATGAACTTTGCCGCCAACATCCTTCTCAAGTTGGTGGTTAGTCATGTACTGGGAGTTGTGAATTGAAATGAGAGATTGTCACTACAGAACAAGTCCAATTGAGTATTGGGGTAAGGGTTCAACTGTAACGCCCCAAAATCATAAGCAATAAAAGTCTATTCAATCTAAATAATCCATAAAAAAATATTAAATAAAAGTAATCAGCAACCTAAATTCTCATCACAAATGTCAGAGCTCTAATCCACCAAAGATAAAACATCCTTAAATAATTCTCCAATACAATGTTTAATATTATAAAAATAATAATAAAATCCTCAGTTCCACAAAATAATTCATAACCGTTGTCTTCTAGGAATCTCTACTCCAATAATCCCTCTAATGTATCTGTAATGGGAAATAAAGGGGGGTGAAATAACTCAATAAGTGGAATTTAGGGTGTGGGAAAAAATCTTTCAAATAAATAATTCTTACAACAAATTCATAACTTGTAACTCATCAATATTTTATCATCAAATATTTCATATAAAAAAAATATTTTTATATTGTGAGCCATCATAACTGAATGTTCAAAATGTGTGTAAAACACCCTTGAACGTTTAGACCCCCAAATAATAAATTATCAATTCAAGCTTAACAACAAACAATGTACGTGCGGAAAATGTAAATAAGCTTAACACAGAATTGATAAACAATCTAAACCAAATAAAATCACATCCACAACCGAAATTAAATGGTAAAGATTAAAGGAAGAGGGATGCAAACACAAGGACAATACAACGATGTGTTATTGAAGAGGAAATCGAAGCTCTTGACGTAAAACCTCTCCGCCGCCCTCTAAGCGGTTAATAATCCACTAAAGAATCAAGTTGGGATACATGAATAGTAGAAGATCCTCCAAGTCTAATCTACCCAGTGTACCTAAGCCCTCCAAGCTCCTACTCCAACGAGGTTACGCTGAACCTATTTCTTCTTTAACTTACCAGATTCCGCTATAATCTATAGCATCAACCAATATGAATTGGTCCCTTCCTAACTGCTTCCCAAGCACTAAAAAGCCTTCTCACAGATATAGGTATGGTGAGAAAATGATTTGGCTAATGAACCTCTCAAAGATGTAACAATGGAGAGGGTGAGAGTTGAGAAATTTAAAGAGTCACTATGTAAAGATTGTGGATGAGTCATTCTTGTTTTTCTCTAGGGTTTCTCTCTCAAAATTCTCTCTGGAAGCTCTCAATATTTCGTGGGTGTAAGGGGTATTTATACTGGAGTGAGAAAGGAATGTGAAGAGTCAATTTTTCCATAACAGAGTAGACTGGCGACTTGGCCTCGCGACTTGACTGAGTCACGAGTTCGAGCCACGAGCTACCTAAATGGCCAGTCTAGACTTTTTGTCCTGTAGTGCTACAGTTGGCATGACGGCTCAACTTCTCTGCATGCTTCACTCGTGTGCATCTTCTGGCGGCTTGCAAGCCGAGAGCTACCCGCGAGATCCAGCCGCGAGTCCCTTCACTGCACAGTCTTGAACATTTCTTCACACTCTCACACACATAACCCTTACATGATTCCCACCTAAACACAGAGTTACTAATTGCTAAATTACAAGCAAATTTGGCATGGAATAAAGCCAACAAGATGGTTGATTAAATTCAACCTTACAATCTCCCCCTTTGGCTATTCCGTGACAAAACCCTAAAACAAACTCTAGACTTAACATGTGAGTTAGGAACAGTTGAACAAAACTCACTCACACCTAACTCTAGAATCTGTGAAGCTCTTGAATCATAAGAACAAGTATCTCCTAAAACACAACAACACAATTTGATCATTGTATGCAGAAAACTTGTAATGCATATAAAGCAAGCGCAATACGATCAAGCAAAATGGAATAAAGCAATAAACCATGGCTTGACCATACAAGCAATCACTATTGAATAGTGACCACAATACTCATTCACATATGGAATGAACATCTGGACATGCAAGCTAATAAGCTTATATGCAAAGTATCATTTGCATGTCCAACACTCAACCAATGCACAAAACATATATGCATTTAGGATCAAGATCCTACTAGGGCACAAGAGTGATGTACTTAAAGAAAATACAAAACATTAAACAACAAATACTACGCTACAAAACAAAGGTACAAAAGTGATGTACTAAAGAAAATGCACAATATAAAAGTGCTTAAAGTTTCTCCACTTCAAAATGATGAGAAGCTATGATGCACTTGAAATGTGTATACCTGTAACCTGAAACACCTACACAAAACACATTAGACCCTCAAGGTAAAGCAAGTAATAAAAGGGCAAGTATAATGTAACAAGTAAATTGCGATCAAGTAAACATGATGTGAAACATATGAGCAACTTGATCATACCAAAAACAGTCATATAGAAATTACTATAATGATCACATAGCAAAACAAATGATCATCCGAACATATATTCAATGAAGCACAATAGCATAAGGAAGTAAGCATGTTCAACATATAAAGAGAAACAAACAAAACAAAGTTTTCTTGTTAACTCAATGTCTTCTCCCCTTTGGTATATGCATCTCCCCTATGAAATATCTCTCCCCCTACAAATGTGCACTAGAAATAGAATTTCTCCCCTTAAAGATGTGCATAAGAGTCATATAGAAATGACAAAACTCTCCGGTATACTACTCTAGAGTATACTCTTTCCCTTTTTGACACGAATAAACAAAGGGGTCAAAGAGAAAAGAGGGCAAGAGATGAAGATAAAAACAATGATAATGATGTATGAGGGGTGTGAGATGAATGAGAAAATGAAGTTCAAACCTAAGACAAAAACAAAATGTTACAAAGCATAAAGTAAAAATGAAAATAACCCTCATTGTGCAAAAACATGCGATTTTCGCGACTGGGTTAAGTCGCGAGCAAGTCGCCAAAACACTTAAGACAAAAATTTTGAAAAAATTTTCTAAGTGTTTTTCGCGACTAGAAATTCTATCCGCGAGGGAGTCGCGAAATAAGCCGCGAAAATCTCTGAGTACCCCTTGCAACTGGAACCTCCACCCGCGAACAAGTCGCCAATCTAAGCCGCAAGAAACATAAAAACCCAAATTTTGAAAAATATTCTAAGTATTTTTTGCGACTAGGACATTGACTCGCTAGTAAGCCGTGAAAAATCTCTGAGTGGGCTCGCGACTGGGGCATGCGACTGGATCAACCCGCGACTAAGTTGCCAGAACAGAGCAACACTGTTTTTGAAATTTTGACAATTTTTGCAAAAAAAAAAAAAACTTTCCAAAAACAACTAAAACACTCAAAAATCTTTTTGTGTTTGATCAACAAAGATTGAGCATGTGAAAACACATTTAATCAAGTACAATCACACAAATGAATATGGCATTCATTGAACATAGACATGTGTGATGTGTGTAGATATCAACAATGAGATAGTCCTTAATCTAACGTGAAGTTTCAATGATCAATTCAAGCAAGTCATACACAATTAGCACTAGATAAAGTGACTCATCTCAGTTATAAAAATATGCATATATGACCTCCCACAAAAACTTGATTACATAACTTTAAAGCTTTTCATTTGGCTCCTTTTACATCATATCATTTGATCCTTTTGAATCATAACATCTTATTGTGAGATCGATGCCTGAAATTTTTGATATTTCAATTTGATGAGTTAGCCTTTGGCTTTTTAGGCATCATACATTTTATTTCAAGTCCCTGTCCCTTTTTCCTAGTCAAATACTAGTATGTGCGACGGCTTTTGCAGCTCATTATCTCTTTTCATTTGGAGATTTACATTTGTTGAGCTCTTTAAGCAAAAACAATAAAATAAAGAGTGGGAAGATTGTAAGGTTGAATTTATTCAACCATCTAATTGGCTTTATTCCGTGCCAAATTTGCTTGTAATTCAGCATTTAGTAACCCTGTATTTAGGTGGGTTTGTTGTAAGGGTAGTGAGTGAGATAGAGTGAAGATTGCTCAAGAGTGTGCAAGAAAACAGAGACTCGCGGCTGGGACTCGCGGCTGGACTCGCGGCTGCAAGCCGCCAGAAGCTGCACACGTGCCAAGCATGCTGGAAGATGAACAGTCATGCTAGCTGGAGCACTACAGGACAAAACAGGACAACTGGCCATACGGTTAACTCACGACTGGATCTCGCGACTTGGTCAAGCCGCGAGGTCAAGCCGCGAGCCACCCCTGTTTTGTAAAACCTGACGTTTCACATTCCTCTCCCACTCCAGTATAAATACCCCTTTTACCCACGATTGAAAGAGAGCTTTCAGAGAGAATTTTGAGAGAGAAACCCTAAAGAAAAACCAGATTGCTTCACCCACAATCTCTACCTTAGAGTCTCTTCAAATTCCTCAACTCTCTTCCTCTCCATTGTCAAATCCTTGAGAGGCATTATACCAAACCTGGTTCTCACCATCATCATCACTGTGAGACAGTTGTTTGGGTTTCTGGGAAGCAGTTAGGAAGGAGCCAATCTTCATTGGTTGATGCTACGGTCTAGTAGCGGAATCCGGGAAGCTAGAAAAGAAAAAGGTTCGGCGCAACCTCGTTGGAGCAAGAAGCTTGGAGGGCTTAGGTGCACTGGGTAGATTAGGCTTGGAGGGTCTATTGCTGTCCTTGTATTCCAACTGTATTTTCTAGTGGATTGATTACCGCTTGGAGGGCGGCGGAGAGGTTTTTCGCCGAGGACTTCGGTTTCCTCTTCGATAACACATCGCGTGTTGTCTTTGTGTTTGCATCTTCCTTCCTCTCTATCTTTGTCTTTATATTTATCTGCTGTGGATTTTATTTTGTTATGGCTTAGATAGTTTATAACCAATTTCATATTATAGCATGTGTTAAGTTTCCGCACACTAGTTGTTTGACACATTGCTTGAATTGGTTAAGTTGTATTTTGGGGGTCTAAACGTTCAAAGGTGTTTTGTACACGTTTTTTGAACTTTCAAAGATATATAGGCACAAGTCTATGCATGTCTCAAGATCAACAAAACCATTAGCTAATCATTCATGACAAGTGTGAAGATCTATTTACAACAATCACATATATTTCAAGATTTTTCCCACAATGATATGAGTGCATAGAGAACAAGCTACGCTCGAAAATGCATAAAGCCATTTGTACGAAGGTACAAGGCAAAACATGCTTGTGACAAAACACAACAATGCCGATCAAACTTTTTTTGGATTTTCTTCTTTTTATGTGTTTTTGGATTTTTGACACAAAAGCAAGAAAAGATTGATCAAAACAATGTAAAAACATTTAAAGTAAAGAGCAAACAAGCACAATTTTCAACACATGCTGGAACGATAACAAAAAGCACACAACCAATCAAAGTCACAAAGCATAGGAAGAATTAATGCATGGACATGTTATAATGCTTATGCATGAGTACCCTTCTTCACCCACACAGCACGAGCGTTTGGGGTGATATCCCTAGAGGATTGGGTACTATTGTCTTAACTTTCAAACCTTTTGTTGAAGCTTGTCAAGCAGATGGTGAATGCATCAATCATCTTCATTACATCTCTAATGTTAGACATAGCTTCTCCCCCTTTCGATTGCTTGGGGTTCCCTTTATTCTTTCTTTGACCACTTGACCTTTGATGGGTGCCATTCTTTAATGCCTAAAGCTTATGACAATTCGGTCTAGTGTGTCCTTGAATTCCACAGTGATAGCAGAAATGTTGAATTCTCGAACCTCTTTGTGACTTTGGGAGAAATTTCCCTTGAGCCTTAGGTTTGACCACTGATTGGTTAGGTGGCTTAGACAAAAACCGTTGGTCAGTCACATTCCGCTTCTTCTCCGCCCTCACTTTTTCAAAAGAAGAGATTTTCACCATTGGTTCCTTAGCTTTCACAAACTTCATGTCCTTGGACACTTTGACACTCAAACTGCTCTCTCTAGTGTATCCCAATCCACTTTTGTCGGAGAAAGGTTTTTGATGAGCAAGCACTTCATCAAGCTTCTTGGAGGAGACCCGCTCTACTTTAGCATTAGCTTGAATCACCTCAAGCTCAAGAAATTTTATCTTTGAGTAGGCTTCAGTTAGCTCTCAATTTAGCGTCTCGATTTCATACTTAGTCTCCTTGTATTGGACTAAAAGACTCTTGTAGTCTTGCTCTACTTTCTTCATTTTCTTAATGGCTGCTTTAGCCACTTTTACATATTCATCGGTCTTTTCAATGAGGGAATTGTAGGTCTCTTGCAGTCCCACTGTTCTTTCCTTTTCCTCATCATCGGATTCCTCTGCTATCCCCATCGACTCCACTTCGGTGTGCTCACCAAGCTTTTCCACTAATACACTCAAGTCATCCGAAGATTGCACGGGAGCAATGGTCATGAGTGCATAGTAGTTTCCCTTTCTACGACGGAGACCTTCATCTAAAGATCTAATGATATTACTACTCGGATGGTTTTTGATCACTCTTGATGATGGCTTCTTTGAGGTAGATACTTCATCATTCCGAGAGATGAGAGGATGAACTTCCGGAGGAGTGAGAGGACTTGATGTCCTAGACATTGATCTTGTTTTCATTTTTGAGTTCATAGGAGTTGATTCCTTTTCCGGTGTAGGTTCTTTAACTTCAATATCTTGGGCTTCGCCCTCAGTTGTAAGTTCTTTGGAGCTTGGCCCTTCTCCATCATCAACCATCTCTACCTTTGTTATAGCATCATCAACTTCCACATTGATGGATTCCATTACTGTTTTTGTTCTCTTGTTGAATATTTTATATGCCCGGCTATTAGTAGAATACCCAAGGAAGATGCCTTCATCACTTTTCGCATCAAACTTCCCAAGGTTCTCACGATCATTGAGAATGTAACACTTGTTTCCGAATACTCGGAAGTACTTCCCTTTTGGCTTCTTTTCATTCCAAATTTCATATGCGGTCTTCTTTGTTCCCACTAGAAAATATATTCTATTGCCAATGTGACATCAGGTGTTCACAGCTTCTCCCCAAAACTTTTGAGGAATTTGCTTGTTGAGTAGCATAACTCTCGCCATTTCTTGAATCATGCGATTCTTCCTCTCAACCACCCTATTTTGTTGAGGAGTTTTGGAAGCTGAAAATTCCTTTTTGATTCCATTCTTCTCACAAAATGACTCAAATCTTGCATTCTCAAACTCCTTGCATGATCACTCCTTATCTTGACAATAGGAACCCCTTTCTCGTTTTATAGTCTCTTGCAAAGAATTTTCAATTTCTCACACGCTTCCAATTTTTCTCTACGAAATTCAACCCAAGTGTATCTTGAGAAATCATCAACAATGACCATAATGTACCTTTTTCCTCATAGACTTTCAGTTTTTGTGGGCCCCATTAGATCAACATGAAGAAGCTCTAAGCATCGTGAAGTGGCGATCACATTCACCTTGTGGTGACTTGCCTTTGTTTACTTCCCTATTTGGCATGCACCACAAAAAGTCTTCTCCACCTTTCCAAATTTTGGAAGTCCCTCAACAACTTCAAATTCGAAGACTTTAGCCACTTGTTTGAAGTTTGCATGTCCGAATCTTTGATGCCAAAGTTCCAACATGTCAACACGAGCAATTTTGCAAGAAATTGGTGTCGTAGGAACCACTCCGTAGCAATTGTCGATAGTCCTCTTTCCTTCCAAGACTTGAATCCCTTCTTCATCAATGATTATGCACCCCTTCTTTGAGAATTGAACAAGGAAATCCTCATCACATATTTGAGTGATGCTTAAAAGATTTGCCTTCAACTCTTTGATGTATAAGTAATCCTTCAATAGAGGTAATCCAGGTATCTCAACAGTCCCTTTGCCAAGAACTTGGGCATGACTCCCATCGCCAAAAGTTACATAGTCACCAACCTTTTCTTTGAGTGATTTAAACAGTGATTTATCACCTGTCATATGACGAGAACAGCCACTATCAAGATACCATAAGCATGAATTAAATACCTTCAAAGAGGTGTGCACAAATAGGCAAGCATGGGACAAGCACTCTTAACCTTCAAACATAAACTTATCTTCATTTTCCATACTCTTGCTAGATTGAATTTTCTTTTTCAGATTATCAACCTTATCACACTATATTATATTTCTTCTTATATACTTCTTAACCAACGAATTAGATTCACATAGACTATTGTGTAAGATGTGATTCTCATTTTCAAAATATTTCAGCATGTGAACAAACATTCTAGCATGTTTTTTTTGTTTTTAATAACTCTAGGAGTTCATTGTTAGGGCACCCTTCAAACATACTCATAGAGTCATTATCACAAACATTTAAACCACAATTTAGCACAGTCTTTTCCATAGCTTCATCCATAGCTAAGGGGTCTAGGATCGCACTTAGGTAATTAAACCACAACAAGTGCACCTGCTCTGATACCAATTGAATGTTCAAAATGTGTATAAAACACCCTTGAACGTTTAGACCTCCAAATAACAAATTACCAATTCAAGCTTAACAACAAACAATGTACGTGCAGAAAATGTAAATAAGCTTAACACAGAATTGATAAACAATCTAAACCAAATAAAATCACATCCACAACAGAAATTAAATGGCAAAGATTAAGGGAAGAGAGATGCAAACACAAGGACAACACAGCGATGTGTTATCGAAGAGGAAACCGAAGCCCTCGGCGTAAAACCTCTCCGTCGCCCTCCAAGCGGTCAATAATCCACTAAAGAATCAAGTTGGGATACATGAACAGCAAAAGACCCTCCAAGTCTAATCTACCCAGTGTACCTAAGCCTTCCAAGCTCCTACTCCAACGAGGTTACGCCAAACCTATTTCTTCTTTAGCTTACTGGATTCTGCTATAACCCATAACATCAACCAATATGAATTGGTCCCTTCCTAACTACTTCCCAAGCACCAAAAAGCCTTCTCACAGATATGGGTATGGTGAGAAAAGGATTTGGCTAATGAACCTCTCAAGGATGTAACAATGGAGAGGGTGAGAGTTGAGGAATTTGAAGAGTCACTATATAAAGATTGTGAATGAGTCAATCTTGTTTTTCTCTAGGGTTTCTCTCTCAAAATTCTTTCTAGAAGCTCTCAATATTTCGTGGGTATAAGGGGTATTTACTCTGGAGTGAGAAAAGGAATGCGAAGAGTCAGTTTTTCCATAACAGAGTGGATCAGCGACTTGGCCTCGCAACTTGATTGAGTCGCGAGTTCAAGCCGCGAGCTAACTGAATGGTCAGTCTGGACTTTTTGTCCTGTAGTGCTACAGCTGGCATGACGGTTCAGCTTCTCCGCATACTTCACTCGTGTGCATCTTCTGGCGGCTTGCAAGCCGCAAGCCACTCGCAAGATCAAGCCGCAAGCCACTCGCAAGATCTAGCCGCAAGTCCCTACTTCACTGCACAATTTTGAGCATTTCTTCACACTCTCTCACACACTACCCTTACATGATTCCCACCTAAACACAGGGTTATTAATTGCTAAATTACAAGCAAATTTGACACAGAATAAATCCAATAATATGGTTTATTAAATTTAGCCTTACAATAACATATAAACAATTTCCTAGACTTTTCTCGTGGTCAACGTTTATGCCCCGTTGATAAGGTTGTGTTGTCCCCTTTTTGGGATTGGAACCTCCTTTTCATCCCCTTCTTAAGGGTGGCTCCTTTGAAACCTAAAGGAGCACTCCCTTGCTAAGAAGCTTCCTTTTTGGATCCTTAATAGTATACTTCCTTGCTAAGGAGCTATCAAATGTTTAAAATCCACTTTTCTTGGACCGTCCCTTGCTAAGGACTAGTTGCAGTATGATTGTCCCTAACTAATGACAAAATACAATACTGAGCTTTTAATCACAGCTTCCATAGGTTTTCAAAACATATTCAATATGCTCACAAAAATAATCCATTCATAATTCTCAAAAATATAAAGATATATTCACACATACAAGTTTAAATAAATTTAGGTTGTCCTACAAGTTTTTCATAAAATGAATAGTCAATGTGCACATCAAACATTTATAAAATATCAATTTATATATAGAATATAAACATATATCTTTAATATAAAATAGTTTAATAGTCAATACTGTTTTGGGAAAACCCCCAAAATTAGTAAACACCACTTACCTCTTAGTTGCAAAAATATGAAACCAACCTCCCTTGAATCACAACAAATCAGTAGAATTAGAACCTAACAACACCAAAGATATGTCCATCAATACACAATTTCCCACTTAAAATCAGTTTTCACACTTAAATAGTTTAACCTATCATCATTAAGGCCTACAGAGGTGTCTAGTTTCTTTGAAATACATTTCAGCTTTGTCAGTGGGCTTGGCTATTGAATTGGTGGCCATCACTACTTGGGATTGCAGTTATTAAATTGATAAATGGGAGCATTGAAATGCACCGTTTGATGCCTAAACTTGTCAATCAGGTTTCCAAAATTTTCACAACTATTCTAATTATAGTGTCCGCCTATATCTGCCACCATAAATCCCTTGATGCCACAAAACATAAGATATTTCTAGTCAATTTTCAGAACAATGGCAGTGCGTGGATAGCAAATTGGTTAACTCAAATAATATATAATTTCTTATTCCTACGTTATAGGAGCTAACAAGGTATTCTAGGCTTGAAAAGCATTGCTGCCTTCTACAATAATTTAGAGCTAAATAGACGTCACTAGAAGGATGATAAGAAGATAAATATCAACCATAAAGCAACCTTTTCCCTTTCACATGGTGACAAACTTGAATTGATAAGGTCCAAGCCTATTACTCTATTAGGTACAATTTCAAAGCCTGTGGAGTACCCTTTCCTAACATACAGCCATACTAACCATTCCTAGTCTCATATAATAACAATTATAAGAGCCCTTTTTCTATTAATATAATGATAGTCTAGGTTCATGACAATTGCTAGCTATTGAATATTCAAACTTCTTAAATTTAGAGCATGAGAAAATCATACCTGCAGGTTTCCACGCACAGCTGTATAGAAGAAAAGAAAACCTTAATCATGTGTTGCGGCTAAAACAAAAGGAACCTTCTTATGTATATACACGTGTAACTTAACAGGTAAAAGGCTAGGGTTTTTAAAAGCTTATCAATGCCCATATATTTACTTATGCCACCTCACTTGGGCTTCATATACCATAATATTTATCTAATTTTTAATATCTTAGGCCCAAATCAATTAAATTCATTTAATTGTAGGCCTCCTTTTTAATTTACGTATAAGAATTAAATTGGTATGAAAATTATGGGATGTTACATCCTTCCCCCCTTAAAAAAATTCCGTCCTCGAAATTGTACATACCTTCGTTAACGAACAACTCTGGATAATTTGATTTCATCTCATCTTCTCGCTCCCTAGAGGCCTCCTCCACTATGTGATTCTACCGAAGGACCTTAACCAATGATATGGTCTTGGTGTGTAGCACTTGATCCTTGCAGTCAAGAATTTGGATTGGAACTTCCTCATAAGTCAAGTAATCTTTGATCTTGAATGGCTCATAGTTCAAAACATGTGAAGGATCCGGGATGTACTTCCTCAGCATGGAAACATGAAACATGTTATGCACTCCTGCAAGTGTAGGCAGTAAGGCCAACTTGTAGGCAACTTTACCAATGCGTTTTAGGATCTCAAATGAATCAACAAATCTGGGACTCAACTTCCCTTTCTTCCCAAATCTCATCCACCCTTCATTGGGGCGAATTTCAAAAATACCATATCTCCAACTTCAAATTCTACTCCCCTTCTCGAGTTGTCATAATAACTCTTTTGTTGACTTTGTGCTGTTTGCAATCTTTTACGAATCAGATTAATCTTCTTAGATGTCATCTGAATGATTTCTGGTCCCAACAATTTTCTCTCACCAACTTCTTCCTAACACAATGCGGACTTGCATTTCCTACCATACAAAGTCTCATAGGGAGCCATCTCAATACTATAGTAGTAGCTATTATTATAGGAAAATTTCACTAAAGACAAGTATTTTTTTCCAACTTCCTTTGAAATCCAATACACATGCCCTGAACATATCCTCCAAAGTACGAATAGTCCTTTCTGATAATCCATCTATTTGCAGGTGGAAGGCTGTACTAAAGCTAAGATTAGTACCCCCAAAGTTTTATGTAGGCTTTCCCAAAACTTTGAGGTGAATCTTGGGTCTCGATCAGACACAATTGATACTGGAACTCCTTGAAGACTCACAATCTCATTAATATATATATGTGCTAGCTAATCAAGTGAGTAATTCATCTTAAACGGAATAAAATGTGTTGTTTTTGTCATCCTATCCACAATTACCCAAATGGCCTCATGTCCCTTAGAAGATCTTGGCAAGCCAATCACAAAATCCATACATATATGCTCCCACTTCCATTCGGGAATGGGAAGTGGTTGCAGTAATCTTGAAGATTTCTGGTGTAGGGCCTTAATTTGTTGACAAGTCAAGCATTGTTCCACAAACTGAGCTATCTCTCTCTTCATGTTATTCCACCAATAAGTTTCTCGAATGTCACGATACATTTTAGTGCTACCAAGGTGCACTGAGTATGGATTACGATGGGCTTTTTTCATAATCTCCTTCTTTAATGCAAAATTATTTGGCACATAAAGTCTATTTTCAAACCTCAAAACACAATCATTAGACACATTAAATTTTGGTTTCTTCCCTTCTTGTACTTCTCCTATGATCTTTACAATTTGTGCATCATCAACCTACAAACTCTTAATCTTCTCAATCAAAGTGGGTTGTATTATCAAACTGGCCATAAAGACTTGGGAATCACCCATAACAATTTCAATTCCCATCCTCTCCAAGTCATTAATAATCTCCTTTTAAGTAGTTAACAAGGAAGCTGAGAAACCAGAGGACTTCCAACTAAGTGCATTAGCCATCACATTAGCCTTGCCTAGATGGTAATAGATTGAGCAATCATAATCTTTAATCAGCTCAAGCCACCTTTGTTGTCTCATATTCAATTCTTTTTTAGTAAAGGAGTGCTTCAAGCTCTTATGATCTATATAAATCTCACGCCTTTTACCATACAGATAATGTCTCCAAATCTTCAATGCAAACACCACTGCAGCCAACTGCAAAGTTCTTCACTTCATCAACAATGAAGATCAAGAAGCACTTGATTACAAAACCCTAAAGCGCAAAGACGCAGTAGCTTCTTTCAGAGAGAATAAGGCATCGGTCACCTTTTTCATATGTTCTCCCTTGTATTCTCTTATATGACGGCCTCTAAAATAAGCCTTATATATGTCTAGGGTTAGGAGAAAAAAAGTCTCAAAGACACATTCACGGATTCCAAGAAAACAGATTATAATTTTTGTTTCTTTCTTAAACCTCGACAGATAAGAGGTGTCAAGCAGGTGTCGAGTAGGTGTCAAGCTTTAAACATCGACAGATACAACTATCGAGGAGGTGTCGAGATTGCGATAAGAAGCAACTAAAGAGCTCAACAGATAAGCCAGGTGTCGAGAGATGTCGAGAAGCTATCGAGCTTTAAAATTTAGCACTTTCTCACTTGATTCTTAGACAGACTTGTATGGTTTTAACACTTGAACTTGAAACAAGGTTTCTTGAAGTATTAAACACATTTTAGATCTACCCAAATACAAGTAAAGTGCGTTTTGTCAAAGGATTAACCAATTACATAAAATAGTCACATATGTTCCTATCGAGCCCCTCTTTCTTCATTTCTCGACAGAAGTTAGCGCAATCTCGATCCATCAAGCTTTCTGGAATTTGTCTCGATAGCTTCTCGACAGCTTCTTGATCCATCGAGGAACTTTCTGTCTAGCCTATAGATTCTCGATAGAATCTCAATCCATCGGGGTACTTTTGCCGTCGATAGATCCTCGACAACACCTTGACAAATTCATAGCTGTCGAGATTTAGTGCTCGACAAATCTCGATAGCTCCTCGATCCATCGAGCTGCTTTTTCTATATATACCTAAGGCACGATTCGGTTTTCATTTTCTCACTTCTTTCTCGATAGAAAATCTTTTTCTCTCCCTCCAAACACTCTCTTCTCACTCAAATCTCCTCACCCACTTCATTTTCGGCCTAGATATCGCCTTACTCCTCCGGTAAGTGTTCTTAACCCTTATTTTCATGCATTCATGCATTTTAAACCTAGGTTTTTGGGGTTTTTGAGGTTTTTGTGAAATTTTTGGGTTGGGTGTTGTTTAATTGATACTATATGATCATGCATTGCATTCCATTGAACTTTCACAATGTTTCATGCATTTAGATGTGTGCTTGATTGTTGAAAATTGTGTGCTGGTAGGTTTGGATTGGGTTTTAACCCATGATGCAATTATTTTTTAGCATGTCACATGTTCATGCATATTTCATGCATATGTACCCTTTCTTTTATTTCTTTGTACTCTTTTGTGACTGTGTTCTATTTTTTTCCTCTCTCTCTCTCTCTCTCTCTCTCTCTCTCTCTTAGATAGATTGCGCATGGCACCCAAGCGCAAATCTAATCCGACTCGGAACCCTTTTCATTCTGGGTCTTCTTCGTCTTCTGACCTTCCCGTTCTCCCTCTTCACGTTCGGTTCCATGATGAGAAGGCCCATCAGGACTTCTCTAAGAACTTTTCTAAACATGGCGTTCATCCGAAGCGCCATGTGATTTTGTCAAACTTTGCCGACACTCCTCTACCCGATGTCATTCACATTCGAGGATGAGAATCTCTTTGTGAGATACTCTTAAGGTGTCCCATCCTGTTCATACAAGAATTTTACTCCAATATGCACAGTATCGATACCTCTGTACCTCAGTTTACTATGGTACTCCGAGGTACACATATCGTAGTCACTCCGAATCTTATATCCAAAATACTACAAGTCTCGCGGGTAGCGCATCCTGACTACCCTGGTTGTCAAGGTCTGAGGACTGTGTCCAAAGACGAGTTTCTGTCTTACTTCTATAAGACACCCTCCATATGGGGTGAGCATCAAAACACCCCATGCTCGGGCTTTACAAAAGGTCCGAGATTCCTTAATATGGTGATAACATTTGTTCTTACTCCACTGTCTCATTATAACTCCATCACAAAGTCTTGTGCTCGATTTTTGTTGTCCCTCTTAGAGGATCTTTCCATAAACTTTCCCTTTCATTTCATTATCTCTATCATAGATGTCTATAAGGATACGGCAACCCGTGATAAGCTCATTTTTTCTTCGGCTATAACGCGGATCCTTTGCCATTTTTCTATCCCTATTCTTGATTCTCCCAACTTCACTATCATAAGTGCCATCAACGCAGCGTCTGTTTGGCGGAGTGAGGCTCAACTTCGACCGAAGCAGCTAGGGACGGAGACGACTGATCCTCCAACCTCCACCATTCCTTCCACCTCCGCTCCTTCTTCTTCAGGTGGTGGTGTGACTCTTGAGGCCATCATGGTGCAGCTTCAGCGCATGGATGCTAGCCATGACACTCTCAGTGATGAGTTGTGTTAGGTGAACACCCATATCGGTCGTATTGCACAACAACAGGCTCGCCTCGGAGGTCTCGCTGCTTCTCCCACTCCTTCTCCCAAGGCTTCAGTAGATGAGGACGGTGATGATGGTGCTGATGATGATGATGATGAGGATGAGGATGCTAGCTCTTCCAGTGATGAGGAGATGACGACCTCTCAGTGACTTACCCTTTGTCATTCGTGACAAAAAGGGGAGGTAGTTTTGGGATGACGAGAGTAGTCTTGTATCTAGGGGGAGAGTTAGCATGGGACATTTTTTGTTAGAGGGAGTGTTTATATTTTAAGGGATGTAGTGAGGATTTTATGTACTTTTCTTTTCTTTATCTTTAGTTACATTATCCACATGTACACCGGTCTTGTGACCAATTATTTATGACATACATTGTATTTATTTTCATTTATATATATGTTGATGTATGTTATTTTTCACCTATCTCTCTATGTGTTGTTTCTTTTCTATCTTTATATACATGTTTCTTTATGTATGCAATCTTTATTTCTGTTTCACACTAAAATGCCTTGATGAGTTTTGTTTAAAGTGTTTCAGAAAGATAGGTTGTGAAAATCTACCATGCCATGAACTCTCTTCTTGCAAAGTTTTTCGAGAGTTTGTATTAGGGTTAGATTTTATTGTATTCAACAAGTGGTTATGAGCTTAGTGATTTAAGACTTCTCTCATAATTCATTTGTTTTTTGTGGTTTTGTCACGAATTGCCAAAGGGAAGATTATTAGGACATATGTGGAACTTGTTAGAAACATATGCTATGTAAATTAGCTAATCTTTTGACAAATCGTACTTTACTTGTAATTGGGTAGATCTAGGATGGGTTTAAAACTTCAAAGAACAAGAGTTCAAGTTTAGTATTAAAGCTATGCAAATCCATCCAAGAAACAAATGAAGAAGTGTTGTTCATTAAAGCTTGACAGAAACATATCTATCGAAGTTTAATGATGGATCTCGACAGCAGCTCGACAGAAGTTGTATCTATCAAGAATTACGAAATTCAGATTTTCAAATATGATTTCACGCATATCCATGTGTATTTGTTTAGGGTTTCTTTTCTCACAACCCTAGACATATATAAGAATTATTTTAAGGGCCATAAAAGGTGATGCAAGGTGATGCAACTTGATGAAAAGTCATTGTGCATGCAAATTGTGACTGAAGATAGAATTTGCCCTAGTTCATAATATTCTCTCTAGAAGCTACTACGTCTTTGCGCTAAGGGTTTTGTGAACAATGAGCTTTCTAATCTTCATTGTTAGATGAACTGAAAAACTTTGCAGCCAACATCTTCCTCAAGTTGGTGTGTTAGTCACGTACTGGGATCTATGCATCATTGGTTAGTCACATATTGGGATCCATGCATTGAAAGGAGAGATTGTCGCTACATTACAAGTCCAACTAAGTATTAGGGTAAGGGTTCAAATTATTTTTTTGAAACACCCTTCCCTTATCTCCCCTTACTACGTTTTATATAATATACAAAATTGAGAATATCTATTATATTTATACTATTGTCTCAGCCAAAAAAAAATTATCTCTGTACTATTGTATATTTTCCGTCCTAATCAAGAAAAAAAAAATGTCTTCCCCTTACAAAGATATTGAAATTTTGAAACCTACGTGAGATCATCCACTGTTATGTTAATTAAAAAAAAAAAAAAAAAAAAAAAAAAAAAACATTGATGAGAGAGAGAACCGGAACCACCCATTTGGTAGTACTACACCGATTTGGATCGCTATGCCCATGTCACCAACTCCAAGTATCTTCCATACTTGCAAAATTTCAAGAAAATTAAATATCAATATCTATGTTATCAATAAATTATTTAAATTACAAATTTTTATAGTTTAAAATTATGCATAAAATATAAGCTTATAGAATATATAGTAAATAATATCCAATTAACACAAAATTTAACATGTGTATTAAGAGCGTAAAGAACATGCAATTCAATTATTAGATTTTCAAAATATATAACAATGTTTATTTTATTAAGTAAGGTTGTAGTTCTAAGGTACAACTAATTTTGTAACAAAATTTTGTCCTTATAATTTTTATAGGGATAAACTTTATGATTGGTATTTCTATAAAATTCAATTATAGCCAAGAGTCATATATCTCAATCGGTTGGCACACTTCTTGGTATTTCCAACAAAGATATTCAGGATCAAATCCTTTCACACCCAATTATCCATTTTTTAAATAAAATTTAAAAAAAAAAAAAGGTTGTAATTGTATCTTGTCCATCTTATATTTTACGAGAATGTGTGTGGGCTAAAAGGTTATGGGCTATGTTTAATGAGCCACTCTTAATACTTGATTTTCATGCTTCAGGCCCGAGTGTGGTGGACTTTTCTTTTCCAGAAGAGTAGGGTGGACTAATTTGAAGAATGAGTTAACACTTTTCTACATTCCGTTTTGTGTCGAGAACTTTTCTAGAATCCCATGGACTAAATATATATATATATATATATGGCTAGCAAGAAATTCCCTAGTCTTCAAAAATGAACTTCTTCCCTTGGCAAATGCCAGCTAAGACAACTCTTTTTCTTTTTTCTTTTTTTTTTTTATTTAATTTTTTACAATATAGAATTCTACTCTAACCTAATCTAAGTGTATATGTGTGGGAAGCTCCCTCCTGAAGACTTGAACCCAGCCTTTGTCTCCTACACCCTACAAGCACTTATACTTGTAGAGTAACTATCGGTATGCGGTTATAGCTGAAACATGTTAAAATAACATATATATATATATATATATATATATATATAGTAGGCAAAAGGAGAGCCTGGGTTAATATGAGATGAGGTGGGAAGATGGAGAAAGGGATTTTCACTAAGTTTGGCAATCACTTTGGAGTGTATTAACGAAGTAGAATTTGATATTTTCTGAAATTTAGGTAATAGATAATTAATTAAAGTGTAGATACTTATCGTAAAGAAACAATATTCATGCAAAGAGATGAACTGCTATTCTAAATGGCTTACGTTTTTTTTATAGGCGAGGATGTAATGATGTGATGAGGCTGGTGGGGCGGGCAGCGGGCTCTCTGAGTTATGTCTGATCCCACAAATGATAACTTCTTGTTACTAATGACTTCGGTTCAACCCGTTTTCCATATATATATATATATATATATATATATATATATATATAATTTGATAGTTACAATTTAAAAGAAGAAATCTAACTATAGAAATTTTTTTTTTTTAAAAAAAGGACGATGTGCTGGTTGAAGTACAATGTTCTTGGCATAATTTATCCTTCTAAGAGCATTTACATCCCGTATCTTCAAATTATTCTATTTTATTATCAGAAAAGTTACTTTATTTATTATACAATACCATTTTACAACACACCCAACATCTCAACTTTTATATTCCTATATAACACATTAAAATAATATATCTACATAATAAAAAATATATATATCCCAAAACAATATCTCTCCTCTCTCTCTCTCTCTCTCTCTCATTTCTGTCTCTCTTCTTCCTTTCTCTCACCACCGTGAACAAACCCAAAGCCCAACACAACCACCAACCAAACCCCACCACCCCACCATCTGCTAATCATCAACAACACAACCTGCCACCACCGGAATCAACAACACAACTTGCCATCTCCACCATCAACAACACCATTGTTGCACAACCTACCACCCCAGCAAAATCACAACAACAAAATCCATATCAAAATCACCCAAATCAACCAAGCAAATCACAACAAATCTAAAACCCAAACCCAAACAAAGCCCAAAAACCAAACTCCACACCACCTAGAGGTGGCAAATGGGCAGGTTGGGTCATAAATGAGTTGGGTGTGTAATTACTCATTTATCCATTTATAACCTGTTTATATATAAATTAATTATCCATTACTAACCCAACCCATTTAATTAGTAACCCACCCATTTAACCCATTATAAAATTCATATTCAGCAATTCAACAAGAAATTCTCTTACTTGTGAAAAATTGTCACACCCATACTATGCAAATCATTTGTTGTTGTTGTTTTTTTTTTTTTTTTTTTTTTTTTTTTTTTTTTTTTTTTTTTTCGGCAAAACTAATTCACCTTTCCCTCAAAACATAAGAATACTGAAACTAACCTGCAGATTTTCTTTTCTCCCAACTTTTCTTGGCAACCAAACAGAAGATAAGTAAAAAAAATATTAATTAAATCATGAGAATTGAGATATCATTCTCAAGTCTTTATCCACCTTGACCTAAAATGTGCAAAATTGCAAATCACATAGATTTTTCAATCCAAAACAAATTCAAATTTTCTCCAGAAAATATTTTCCCTTAAAACAAACTATGCCCTAAAACAGAGCAAAATAGCAAATACACAAACGTCAAACTGAACCTAAGATAGCTATTTTTCCCTTTCTCATAACTTTTCTCGGCAACCAAACATAGGATTAGTAAAAAAATTAAGGAAAATATAAAGTAATTACAAATTGGTAAGACGTGTTCGAGTGGATGAGATCCATGGTTTTGATGCCATGGAGCTCGAATCATAGCACATCGTCTTGGATCCCTCCAATGTTGCTTTTGACGCCATGAATCCAAATCATAGACCAACAATGTTTCCCCCAATTTTTGTTATGTGATCTTCTTCTTTCTGCGTGAGTGAGTGAGGTTTTGTGGGTGTTTTACAAGGCAAAGTCGAAGAGGGAAAGGTGTTTAGATTTTGTCTAGTTTGGTAGCTGAGAAAACGCCTAGAAAATGGAGGAGAAAATTTTTACATTAGACAGAGGAAGAGGCGACTGGCTATAGGCTGTAGCTGCTGTGATGTTTTCTTGTTTGTTAGGGTTTTTGGCTTTTTGTTTTTTTAAGTATTAAACTTTAAATTTTAAATGGATAACTAGGTACCCAGTGGTTTAACCATCAAAGCCCATTTAATTGAATTATCTATTTGGGTTTTATCCATTTTACCCAAATATTTAATTAGGTTGAGTTAAGACTTATTCAAATTAAGTGGGTTTTGGGTGGGTTCATGGGTTTGGATAAAAATTGCCACCCCTAACACCACCACTAGAAATAAGTCTTTGTGCAAGAAATTGCTTCAAAGTTCAAAGTATGACAAAGATGAGCTTTAAGACCCACTCCCACCATGCAGCCGTTGCCACCCAGTGGTTTAACCATCAAAGCCCATTTAATTGAATTATCTATTTGGGTTTTATCCATTTAACCCAAATATTTAATTAGGTTGGGTTAAGACTTATCCAAATTAAGTGGGTTTGGGTGGGTTCATGGGTTTGGATAAAAATTGTCACCCTTAACACCACCACTAGAAATAAGTCTTTGTGCAAGGAATTGCTTCAAAGTTCAAAATTCAAAGCATGAGAAAGATGAGCTTTAAGACCCACTCCCACCATGCCGCAGCTGCCACCCACTAACCCACTCCCACCCAGTGGTTTAACCATCAAAGTCCATTTAATTGAATTATCTATTTGGGTTTTATCCATTTAACCCAAATATTTAATTAGGTTGGGTTAAGACTTATCCAAATTAAGTGGGTTTTGGGTGGGTTCATGGGTTTGGATAAAAATTGTCACCCCTAACACCACCACTAGAAATAAGTCTTTGTGCAAGGAATTGCTTCAAAGTTCAAAGCATGAGAAAGATGAGCTTTAAGACCCACTCCCACCCACCATGCCGCTGCCACCGACTGACCCAAAACCCACACCCACACAAATCAAAATCCCACTACCCACTACCACTGAATACCCACATCCACTGCCACTGCCATGCCACATCACAAATCAACCCACACCACAAACCCACTCCACCACCACTGCCACACAACCCACGCCGCTGCTACAGGGAAGACAACGTCGTATTGGAGGACCCACACCTACCTCTACCACTACCACCACCACAAGGGGTTTTGGGTTTGAGGAGAGGAGAGAATAGGTGTAGAACAAAAACAAGAGAGAGAAGAGAAGACAGAGAAATGAAAAAGAGAGAAGAGAGAGAAAATAAAATATTATTTAAACTTATAGGAGCTTGCTACAATACCATTGCATAAGTAAGACAGAACTGTAGCACTATTGTAAAAAAATTTACAAGTGCAAGACCGGGTAATGGGCATGTTTTGTCCTTTAATGCTAAAATTTTCCTACATATACCATTTGCAATACTGGATGTGAATGCTCTAATAAGTTGCTCAAATGGTTAGCTAGAAGATGCTCTACTATTAACAATTTCCCATACTACCAGAGTAAATATCCATTACGCCTTGATATCTCTCTTCTTCTTCTTCTTCTTTTTTTGTGTTATTAATTGGAAGAGTTCAGAACTAGCACTACCATACCCAATTACAATTTGGGTATAAAAACAATTTTTTTAAAGAAGAAAAAACTATTTATTTTAGTATTACATAAAAAGTCATAATTTTTATCATAATTATTTTACATGACAAATTGTGATTAGTTGTCTGTCTCTTTTACATAAACTTTATTGTTTTTTCTTTACCATTCATAATCTGTTATATGAACAATTATGACAGAAGTTGCAATTTTTTTACATGGTCCTATAATTTTTGTTAAAAACTAACTCCTTAACTTTCAAAAAAGTCATTGAAATCTCAAGTTTGATTGCAGTTGCTACAGCATTCAAGATAACATAGCTGAAAGTCTGGGGAACTTTAAGAAGTACAAATTCTCTAAAGCTAGGAGTCACAAACTTCCTTGCAGATCCTATTGGCTTTGAATAAGAAATAACTTTCGTAGGATTTGAATAGGGTATTGGTATTGCATGCAATTATCCTCTCACCACTCACAAAATACTTTTACCATTTTAATTTTCAACTTTAATTATTTTTTTTAATCACTTTTTAATTTTGGCCATTGGGATGTATTGCATCATGCCTAATGCACAATACCTAGATCTCGATACAATCAAGGAGCAATAAATATGCACAAATACACAATGACATGACATGACTTTTTGTTTTTGAACAAAACATGACATGACTAGTGTTCCAATATATTATATAACACTTGTGTCAATAAAATGATTTGAATTTTTAATATTATAATATTTTATCTTTAATTTATATATTTATTATTATTGGAAAATATTATGAGTATTTCAACCCTCTTTCTTATCCAATACCGAATCAATGACCTATTTATAATTTTTTTTTTTTTTTTTTTAAAAAAACATTGTTAACAATTAGTGTCCGTTTGATAAGAAATTTCTAATAACGTTATTTAAGTATTATAAAAATATATGTGATAAAAAAGTGTAAAAATACATTGATAATTATTTAAACAATGATACCAAACAAACTCTTAAGTATTCTGTTTGAAAATTTAAAACCTTTCAATAGAAGGAAATGGGTATTATACACACTTGTTTTTCTATTACCTATATTAAAAAGAGCGAATGCACCTGTGAATAGGGCTTTTGTTGAGCACCTTGTCTGCTATTTGTTTATTGTTTCACCACCTTTTTTTTTTTCTTTTTTTTTTACCGACTTTGTCCAGCACCTTCTTAGCTTTTTTACCCTTAATATACAAGAAGGCTAAAAGGGTTTGTTTTGTCTTTTGATTCTATTTTGTTTGATCTTATCCCTTTGTTAGCCTTTTCGGTCAGCCACCTACTCTCTCGATGGACACGAACAAAATAGTTAGACTTCTCTCTATGGATGAACACAAACATAGGATCCAGGTTAGAGATAAGAAACAAAAAAAAAAAAAAAAAAAAAAACAGCCATAACCAAATTGATAGATGTGGGGCACAATAGTTTGTGGGCTCGGCCCGCTCGCTTATGAGGAGTCCACAGGTCCCGAACTGAAGGAGGCCAGGGCCCAAGCTCAAAAATAGTGAGCCCAAAGTGGCCCGAAGATACAGCCGAGGACAGCTTAGTCCTCGGCAGACCCAAAGCCTCATAGATGAAAGTGGAATACAAGCAAATTTAAAAGATCAGAAAATATCTCGGGGAAATTGTCCTTAATACCCCTCATTGATATGACATTGCACCTAACAGAACCGGATTCTTAGGCTTTATTAACCATGCCCAAAGATGCTGGGATGGGATTGACGGGACAAATATCAGTCCTGGAAAAACTGACCCTACACGTGGACGAGGGACAACAAACGTAGACTAGTATAAAAGGAAAGGTAAACTAATTAGGGATGGATCCCCATCTCACTTCCTGGGAAAAACTCCAGGAATGAGAATGCCCGGATGATATATGCGCTCCACCATGGAAAACCCATCGACGGGTAACCGGAGAAAAACACTAGTGCTCCTCGGACATGATCTGAGGAGTCCAATCCCTCAATTTATAAAGCTATTGGGCTTGGATATCCGGATTAAGGCCTTTTCTAGTCTAGGTTTATCTAAGGTCCGGCCTGTACTAACGCCCCGTGACCCAACGCTAGCCTTTCAAGCCCACTCTCTACAAATATTATTGTGGGGGATCTTTCACGCGCGAGCTCAACGTCGTTGTTGGGCCGTTTGAGAGTCGTGTCCCTACAATAGAGAAAGAAAAGAAAGAAGGAAAAGAAGAAGCCAAAGAGAAAGAAAAGGTGTGTGATTCTTACCCATGTAAATGCATTTCATAAACTCTTCCATCTTTTTTTTTTTTTTTCCCAAGACAAAATTCTTCTCTCTTTCTTAACAATTCGTTGGATCCAATAATATTTCCTTTGATTGTATCTGATTTGCTGCCCCTACAAATATATGTGAACTGAGAAAAAAACATTGAAGCTTGAACCACTTTTTGGTCTTCCACTATTTAGTCTTTTTCATTCTCAACTTCGTAGGTAGGCTAAAATTTATGGGGTATTTCTATCTTTTCGCCTATTAACCCTAGAATTTAGATACTTCTTCAATGTAGATCAAAGGTGTAGATATGGATACATTCGTTTTTCTAGACCTTTTTTTTACATAATATATACTCATCTTTATAAACTATGCTTGTGATATTGAAGCTCTTTTTTGTATAAAGTCTAATATGATCTATGTTATTGTTATAGTTAATTTATATAAAAAAAATTCTTGTATTTTGATTTTGACATAAAATATAGCATAAAAAATTATATTATCTACTTAATATAACAAATACTACATTTTTTTTTATGTATGTGATCTTTGACAATAAAATATAAAAAATAGCATTTACGAGAAAAGTAACAGAAACGGGCTAAAGTATTGATATCTGAATATTTAGAAACATTTAAACGTATAATTTCTAGGTAATCCAATAATTAAATAACTATAAATAAATTCTATTTATATCCATAATTGTAATCTTTTTACTGGCTAGCACGTGCTTCAAAATTGGTGGATGAAATAAATCTCAATCGCCAAAAAGTTAAACCCGGCTTTGGTATTAACAATGATTTCAAAAATTGACAAATTTGTCTCATCTAACTACTTCCTGAAATCTTCAATGATATCGTTTTGCATCACCACCCAAATCCGCATATTTAAGACTATGATCTTGAGCACCACCGCACATCCTTGGTGCGATGGTCACTCCACAAGTATAAGTGCTTGTGGGGTGTAGGGGGTAAGGGCCGGGGTTCAAGTCTCCAGGAGGGAGTTTCACATACATATATACACTTAGATTAGGTTAGAATAGAATTCTATCTTGTATCAAAAAAAGACTATGATCCTGAGTTGCAATAACTACAATTAATTTAGATGCGGGATTAGGATTGGGTGCAATTGTTTAGGTATTGCACCCAGTGCAATTAACCCATCCTCACAATTTTTTCTTTTTTACTACAATTGAAATTTAAAATTACTTTTTTTAACTTTAAATCTCAACCATTCAAAACTATTACATAAGGTGCAATAACCTAGACTCAATACGCTAGCTGCTTCAGCTTCACTTCACTCCATAATGGGTCACCCGCTATAAATGTTTCCCTTGGCCCATTTGATTCACTCAACTCTAGGAGAGGCTTATAGTTGCCCAAAAAAAAAGTAGTATTGCACAGAGTTCACACTTTGCTATTCCCAATTTTCGGATTGGTTGATTCAAAAACCCAAATCCGCGACTTGTCTTTTCTGGTGGAACACACCCTTTCTTTTTTTCTTTTTTTTTTCTTTTTAAGTTGGGCCTTTATTGGACTTCTAAGCAACTGGGCCGCGCCTCAGCTAGTAATTAACTTAAGTCGTAACTTTAAATTATTATCATTATTTTTGTCTCTTTAACAAAAGATTTGGAGTTTGAACATATAAAAGAATTATGTTAGGGACACAACTTTTGACACAATTTTGTGTCACAATTCGTTACATAGCGAGTTATAATTGGTAAGAATATGTCAGTGGGAGATTCAAATCTTTTAGAGTTCCTAAGGTACTCTACCGCATAGAATTTTTTTAATCTTGACCTTTCATTTAAAAATTAATGGTTCATATTACACCATGTCATTAATTATTGAATAAAACCTTAAAAATAGATGCCACATCAGCTATTAAAATGGACATGTCACATTTTGAATTTATTTTTAGTTTTGAAAATTTTAAAAACTCAAATCTTAACCCCAATCTCATTGCCGTGCCAACACCCAACTGCACTAAAACTAGTCTCCGGTGAGATCTCAATGCTAAAATGAATAGAGAACTTGGCAACAATTTTCAACAACAAAAAAAACAATTGATTTGTAGAACCATTATTAACATACGACTATGCAAATTATGTTTCTGTAGTTGTCGCATTTTTCAACTACTAGTATGCTTGCTCTTTAGGCGTAATGGCCTGGGACAATTTTTGTACCAATTTTTTTCTAAGTTAGTTTCTGTACGCAATTGAATTTATTATTATATCATTTTATTTGGTAAGTAGAGTCCATACTTGTAAAATAGAGAGATGACTTTCTCTGTAACAAAAGGTTCGCGCTTTTGTCTATAACCCAGATCTGAAAATGCAGCCTTTTCACCTTGCCACTGAAGCTCTTGGCGACCCAACCCATACAGCTCCTCCACTCGCCCCACTCCAGCAAAATACCTCCTTACCGGCTGCCAAGTTCTCCATTCATTCTAGCGTAGAAATCTCATCAGAGACAAGTTTGGTGCCGTTGGTGTTGGCATGGCAACAAGATTAGGTTCAGATTTGAGTTTTTAAAACTAAAATAAATTCAAAATGTTACATGCTCATTTTAATAGTTGATGTGGCATCTAATTTTAAGATTTTGTTCTAGAATTAATGACATGATGAAATCTGAGCCATTAGTTTTTAAATAAGAGGTTAAGATTAAAAGAACTCTATGTGATAGAGTACCCTAAAAACTCTAGAAGATCTGAATCCATCAATAAGTTATGTGGAGACACATCCTTATCGACTCTCAGCATGTAGGTACACACGGACACACCAAGTCTGTTAAAAGAAAGATGCCAATGCATTTTAAATTTGTCGTTTGGCAATTCAATGCATGTTGACAGGTTAGAGTACAAAATAAATAAATAAATAAAAGAAGAAGAAAAAATATATAGCTATCTAGATTAGTGCAACCATTTTGAACTTGAACATTCCCTTAAAAAAAAATTAAACTTGAGGTGCGTTTGGGAAGCGCGTTTGCGTTTCCCAAACGCACGTTTTGCGTTTTCAACCTGCTTTTTTTTTTTTTTTTTCCCCACGCGTTTTGGCCAATTTTGTTACTGTTCATTCACTGTTACGTAGTAATATTTGACTTTTCCGTGAACAGTGCACATCGTGTACTGTTCACGGACCCACAAATTTCACTTTTCAGCAATTTTTTCATTAAAAATGGGTCTCACGATACTATTCACACATTTAAAAATTATTTCGCTACAGTGTTTTTCAGTTTTCAGTTTCAGTTTTCAGTTTTCAGCTGTATCCAAACGGACCCTTGATCATAAATGTACTCCCTCCATTTCAAAAATTAATGGAGAAAATCAATATCAAAATTCTCACATATCAAAATTATAAACCCTTACAATATTTCATAAGCTCTCTATTTTTTTTTTTTTTTTGGCTGAAATTTCATAAACTGTCTATTAAAACTAAATAAAAACAAAAATAAATACACACAACTCTTTATATTATGTTCCTATAACATTTCTCAAGCTCTCTCATATATAAATAATTTTTTTTTAACATAAACAACAACTAGCTTTATATTTTGCTTGTTCATATATAGATAGATCAGAGGTAGCATATCAAATTTCCACACAGCACCCGGATTGAACAAAGCCAGAAAATTCATCAGGTACACTAATCCTGACCAATTTACCATTTTGCCCATCCAATATATAAAACCCTTGTGGTGCACCTTGGTACTCAGACCCTGTCACCAGGGTTAATTTCGTCCCCAACATTACCCCACACGTTCTAACTCGGACCGCCGAGTCCGACTCAGCCCAACTCACCAGTTTCCCATCTTTCCTCACCACGTCACCAACGCTTGACTTCGGGCACCGACCCGGCTCCCAAACCAAGTCCATTCGGGTCCAATTACCCGACCCGAAATCGTACACATCAGCACTCCCCTCGAACCCGCCTTGTGACTCGGTGCCGTACCCACTCACCACCCAGAACTCGTTCCCAATCACCACCCCTTCGCACTCGTCCCGTTCCTGACTCATCCGAGTCAACTCGGCCCACTCGTCCTTCCTCAGATCGTAAACCCACGCCGATTCCAACGCGTTCTTGTTCTCATCATGCCCGCCCGCTATGTAAACCCGACCCGAAAAGGCTCCGATAGCGAAAAACGAGCGCTTAGACGGCATGTCGTTGCCGCGTCTCCAACGACGAGTCGTGAAGTCGTAGACGAACACATCAGTGACCGGGTTGTAACTCGCTGGGTCCCACCCACCCATCAAAACCAGCTTGCCTTCACAGCTTGCCAACTGACAAAACAAAGGCAACCCATCTGGGTACTTGGGAACCGGGTCGACTCGTTCCCAAGTCTCACTCACCGGGTCGAACACAGTGATCCCGTAACTCGGTGACTCGCTCCGCTTTCGCCCAGTGGCACTCGGAAGAGCCTGAACCAAGCAAGCCACTTTGTGGGTGTGCCCAGATTTCCTCCTGTGGTGATAAAAATCCTTGCTTTGTAGCAGCTCACGCCATCTTCTGCAGACTCGGGAGGCGACTCGGTGAGCCGTGTATGGTAGCCGAGTCAAGCACTCGAGACCGAGTTCTTCAGGCAAACTAGGGACCAACTCAGTGAACTCAGAACCTTCCATTTTGACTGAAAGTAGTACTAGTAGTATTTTTTTTTTTACTGAAAAAGTAGTACTAGTTTAGATAGCTATTTGTAGGACATGGAAGCTTTTGAGACTTGGGTCGAGTCAGTGAGGCATTTATAAAAACAGTTGGGTAACAGAAATTCAAACCTCAAAGTTCTAAACAGCTTCTTCTCATAGGCCAAAATTGTGTGAGAGCTCAGACACTTATCGGTGACGTGTCACTGTAGGGAAAAAAAATCTTAAAATTTGAGAAAAGTGGCCGTGTTTGTTACTTTGTGGTGTATTTTAAATTTTTTGACTGGTTGTTATAGTTTGGAATCTTTGGATAAGGCAAAGGAATAACTGAACTTTGTATTATTGGGGATATAGTATGGGAATGGGACACACTTTCACATGCTGTAATGATCTTGATTGATCAGGATGAATATGGGTCTGCCACTTGTGGGGTAATTCGATAGAGATTTGTTATGTTGTGAGGATGAGATTGTATTTTCCGGGTAGAGAAAGTTTATTTATTACTTATAGTGGACTATACTTCAATAGATTGTGACAAATATAATAATACTATAAGAACTGTTCTACAAATAGAATAAGTTGGAGATAACTCATAATTGACTGGTGCTAGAAGAAATGTTCTGAAAATAGAACAAGTTGAGGATAAGAAGGAAAGGAGGGATCTTTACATAAAAAAAGATCGATGTCATGCAAAACGTTTATGAACTTTTTAGAAGTTCTGGAAGATGTGAAAGGGATACACTGCAACTAAACTTATAGTGGGCAAAATAGTTACGTTACAAGTTGTTTTCATTGGCAATGACAAGTTGAGGGGACTCCTAATGGATAACTTTGAGAAAAAAGCAATTAAAGTTTTCATTCTATACTAAATATGTTTAGACATTTTACCCAAAATAAAAATTTTAAAAAAAAATTCATCAATATATTGATTCAAGGAAGTATCAAGAAAATCTTTCCATGTCATACAAAAGGATATAGAAAACAATTTTTAGTAGAAGGGACTTGATAGATTGGAGCATTTATATGCATTGCATTACATTTTTTTTTTTTTTTTTTTTTATCATCAACAAATTTTATTAACAAAGGAACCGGGAACTACAAACAAGAAACCAAAATCTTAGCTTGTTCAAGAACTAATATACCACAAAAAACCGAAGGGGTAGAGTCAAGAACAATACAACCTGAATACTTGTTTTTAAAATATCAGGAAACCAAAACATGGGCAGCTTGACTTGCCTTTCTAAGAATCCATTTAATCATTCTATATGACATGGGCATATATATTCTTAGAAAGTAGGAATCTGAGGATATATGTAATGGTACAGTTATAAACACCTGCAACTAAACATGTTATTGGAGTTGCTTCTAAAATCCCTATGACGCTTAAGTTAGAAAAAATGTTTGTGCTCAAGATAAACACTATCAAAAGTTTTCACTCTCTTACCTCAATTCAAAATATTATACCTTGTTTATTTTTGTATCCTAATACCTTTTTGTTAGGAAACATTTCTTTATTTTTAGTCATCATCTTAATAATGGAATGATGATAGGGTTGGGATAACGATTATCTTTCAGAGTTGAATCTCTTGAGTCTTGAAGATGATATTTATTACTTTTTGAACTTCTATTTACATGTACATACAGGCAGACTAGGGGGCCCCTTTTTTAAAGAAATATATATACATATATATATAAATATATATATATATATATATATATATATATATTTATTTGATAGATTTTATGTCAAGTTTCTAGTTTTTTTTTTTTTAATAATCCGATAATTAAAATGAGGTAGGAGGATTAAATCATAGATATCTTTGTTAGAAACACCAAGAGTTGATAATCAATTAAGTTACAAGACTCTTGACTAAAAAAAATTATATTTGACTCTTCCAAAATTAAAATTTGGTCCAAAAATCCAAAAATAATAATTGCCACCTAAGCTCCTAACCCATATTAGTGGCCCATCACCCCTTTCCAAAAAATAAAAATCCCTTATTATTAAGAAAATAATTATTAAAAAAAAAACCCTAAATAAAAAAAAATCTTTTTAATACATTGATAATTGAGAGTAGAGGAATTTGAATCCTGAATATTTTTGTTAAAAACACCAGGAGATGTCAATTGAGCACATAATCCCCTCCATCCCTACGTGTTAACTTTTTTGGTAGTCTATACAAGGAGTTTTTAAATGTATTAGAGTACCGTCTAATATTTATATATTCGTTGGCAATAATTCTAGATAATATAGAATAATAAGATATTGTGACCACTAGACTTAAGAGCATAACTAATGCTTTCTAATTTTCTTAGGTTGACGTGACAAGTGATGAATAATTAATGAATCAGTTAATCGACCATTGATAGAGACGCATAGATGAAAGATATCCCACTACACATTTTCATTGTAATTCAAATCAATTTGACTTCGATTTCTTAATAAATATCATATTTTTCTTCTTAAAAATCCACTACTTAATACCATTTTTATTTTTAATCAATCAACCTATCAAATCATAATGTCATGAAAAAGCTGTGAATTAGAAGGGTCCAAAAAAAATTAACCAGACATCATAGTATGCCAGAAATGCTAAAATGGAAGTTGTGGGCTAAACACTTTTTTCTTTATCGAGCGTCAACAAAGTGCCGAAAATTAGGAAAGAAAGAAGTCATAAAAACAGTTATTCCATGTGAAATTGCTTCATACATAAGCTAACCATTTTGCCAACTATATATTGAACATTACATTATCAATAGTCGTGGTTGGAGATGTGTCAAATCCCATTACCGTCCATACGTCTTTGTTTAGATGGAGACCATCTCCCTCACCCAAACACACGTTATGGCTAAATTAATAGGGATGAGATAAGATCAATTTAGAGCAGCCATATATAATATTTTTTTACAATATTTTTACAACAAATTGTAATTAGCTGATTGTAATTAGCTAGTATTGATGAGTAAAAAAGTAACTTCAACGGTTTTCAAATTAGAATTAATAACAATTTATCATACAAAATTTTTGTAAAAATATTATAATTGTAACTTTTCTCATTTATCATTCCTAATTGTTCTAACATTGACGAGAGAAGAATAGAAGAAGAATGGAAGGACTACACTAAAAGCATCTCTAACAGTCTTTGTATAGCTATTTTTGGAGCACCAAAGGCTACTATTCATGCTCCAGCCGATTCTCCAAACGTCCAAATTCTCCAAATTTATTTTTGAAGTTGCTATAGTGATTCTCTTAATTTAGAGAACACTGCAGCAACTCCAAATTAATTTTTCTGCTTAAAAAATTATCCCAGCTACTATTATATCAATTCTTTCTCTCTCCTCCGGAAATTTTTTTTTTCTCTCATTCTCTCCATTTCTCACATAATCCAAACATAAAACACAAAACAAAATCTAATTCTTAAAATAAAGTTGAATCAGAACAAGCAAAAAAAAAAAAAACAAGCCAATCTGAACCCGTTTCTCACATAATCCAAACACAAAACAAAATCCAATTCTTAAAATAAAGTTGAATTAGAACAAGCAAATATTGGGAAAAAAAAAAAAAAAGAACAAGCCTCTCTCTCTCTCTCATGTGAAGCGCTAGAATGTTCTTGAGGTGGAAAAGAAAATAAAAAGAAAGTGGGTTGTGTGTCTTGTGTGGAGGAGAAAAACAAGAAAAAGAAAAAAGAAAAAAAGAAATGAAACGTGGATGAAAATGAAATGAAAGGAAGAAAAATAATATAAAAATAAAAAATCCTAATTGAAAAATACTACCACAATATTTTCACAATAAATTTTAAGTAATAGATTGTTATTAGTTAATATTGGCGAGTAAAAAAATAATTTCAATGGTGGGTTCAAATTAGAACTAATAACAACTTTTCACATAAATTTTGTTGTAAAAGTATTGCGTAAAATGTTGTGAACATAACACTTCTCATTAAAAAATATAGTTCTTAAAAAAAGAAAAAATGATGATTAAAAAAAGAATAAACAATGAATGAAGAAATAATATTTAGATGAGATAGAGAATCTGTTGGAAGTGTATTTGAAAAAGTTGGTAGGTAAAAGCTAAATGTCACTGTTCATTCTCCAAACAGTATAAAAATTTAGAGAAGTTGTTGGAAATGTTCTCAGAACGGAGAAAATGATAGAAATATGAGTGCTTTGAGAGATAATAAAAGAATATGCATAAAAAAAAAAAAAAAAAAAATTATACCCGAAACATGTCTAATACAGTCCTATCCTATCTTCTTTTCTGATCGATAGTTTTCCAATGTATTGGACATATTACACATCATATCTTTCAGAAATTCAAATAGCTTTACAGCTTCATCCTAATCAAAGCAATCACACAATCATACTATGAAGATCCCATATCAATATAAGAGAATTAGAGCTCTACATTTGGACAACGGAAATTCCATTAAAGATTTGGTTGGCCATAACTTTTTCTTTTTGAATTAGGCCATAACTTTATTGGTAAAACTTTGTTAACCCATTCCTAATTCTAATTGAGTTCAAACTTGGCCATCATTAAGTGTTCTGGAATCTTAAGTCTTGTCCTTCTTTCACTTTCGGTTAATGACGGTATAAACAAAACAAATTACCAGTTCTTATATATATAAATAAACCATTCATACAAAATTTTTTAGAGTTTAGTTAATAGGTGCTCTTAGAAGTTAGAACATTTGTTAATTAATAATTTTAGGAAAATTTTGATATAATTTTTATGAGAAATTTAAAAAATTGTCAAAAAAATTAGTTACTTTTTTCTTTTCATATAAAAAATTTCTAAAAATATTTCCAAAACTAACAGCTTAGAACATCTTTTAACCTTTTTTTTTTTTTTTTTTTCTTAATAGCGCATCACACAAGGTCTATTTTTATGTGACATGCATTAATGCATATCAAAAGCTATTTAATCACCAATTTTTGCACAAAAACATTTATTTTATTCTACCTTGATTTTGTGCTGAATAGACAACTAACCTATTCTAGCCGAAAGGTGCAGATGATGTTCCCCAAAGAAGATGTAGATGTAATTGATTTGTTCTAGAAAAGTTTGGTCACTGACAAATTAGTCATGTTAGCAATTGGCAAAGTCCCTTTATTTGAATTTTAAAAAAGCACACGCCCTATTCCCCCAGTTATAGAAGTTCAGGTCATTTTTTTCTGCACCAATTGAGGGTTCCATTTGCTTGGAGATGACTTATGACTTATGAGTAAAGACCAAAGAAAAAGTTGCAAAGTGAAAGTAACATGCAACGTCTAGAGAGGGTGACCATAAGGTCCATAATGCATTGATGGATGCATGTAGTCAAGGCTTAGCGGTTAACAGAGATGGATAATCTCAGCCCAAACCCTGCAGAACTGAATTCAAGCCTACTAGCCTAGTTTAATGGGCTTACATGTTCTGGCCAAGGACCCAAGGCTCACTGTTTGAAAAAGAAGAAGAACAAAAACCCCATGTCTCGGCTTAAACCCAATGAGTGGCCCAAGGCCTACTGGTAGATGAAGATGGACTTACCAACTGGATTTGGCAATGAAAATGGCTTGAGATGGGTATCTCCTGTGTTAGCAGCTGTATGTGATGTGGAATCCATATGTTCATAATTTCAGACGCATTATCACATTTCTTAAGTGTGTCAACATTTAACACATAAAATAGATGATGTGTACGGACTATATACAATAACAAGTATGTAATAAGGCAGAAAGACACCATGATACGGCTAAATTATTATTTCTTAAATCTAAGTCTACAAAATTTAGACTTATTTAAATTTTAAATAAAGTGGTACTAGATATTTTTTTGACTTGTAATATTTAACATGGATCCTGGATATATTTTAACCATTTCAAATGCAGCTATCCCTCCATTGTAGTAAGCCTATATTGAGCATATTAGCTTTGGGATTATGGAGTCAATATTCAGCCTTATTTGTAAATCTTTCTAAATTCTCTCTATATAATATCTTCATAATAAACTCCTGATATTTACTTGTTTGAATGCAAAATCAGGTTCTGAATTCTGCACTGTATATACTATGATCACAACAGGCATATGACATATATTGCAGTTCTAGACTAAATTTTGCATCAAAGGAAAGCACTTTTCAATCATTGATATCACATGTTCTTTATGTGACAGTATACTGCCTGAATAAAGTATCAGGCTATTGAAGTTTTAAAACCGACTATAGCCACATCATAAGCTCAGTGTGCCCACCTGATTAATCAAGAGTATAACCGTACAAAATTTCCTTTGTAAATTGACTTGTTTTATAATTGTTACCCTTTATGGAAACTAAAAAGAAAATCAAAGTATCCATTTCTTTTGCAAACAGTGTTTACAAAACTTTCTTAGCCAAAATAAAAAAAGATACAATATATTAAGATCCTCACCGCCAGTAATTATCAGCCTATTCCAAATCCTGATCTTCCAACTTTTCTCCAGCATTGTTGAACCCAAGCCACATTTTGGACTTGCAAAAATTCATCAAGAAGTACCAAGCAATCCCAGCCAGTGTAAGCAGAGCAGCTACCAAATAAACAGTTTTTGTAGCCACTGACATTACATAGAGCAAAAAACCAGATGGAATCAAGCACATAACCACCAGCCAAGGTAACCCCATGGGAACTACAAAGGGCCTTTTCAATGTGGGCAACTTCCTCCTCAACCAAAGAAAAGATGCAAATTCCAATAGCATCCCTAAACTATACAAGAAATTCACTGAAGATATTATGTCTACAAAACTCATGTAAGCAACTGCAAGTGTAATCAATGTTGAGAGCAAAATTCCCACCCAAGGTGTATTAAACCATTTGGATCTTACCCCAAAAATTTGTGGTAAAAATCCTAAATTTGACATTCCTAGAAGTTGGTATGCACAACTGCTCAATTGGGCTTCATATAGTCCAAAAACTGATAAAACTGCACCAATTTCAATCCAGACTTTCAACCATTTCCCAGCAATGATTTCTGCAGCATCAGCAAAATACCCATCAACCCAATCTTCTTGATCTAGAGGTATAGCCCCAATTGCAGCCAGGAGAGGAATCAAGTAAGCCAAACAAGTAAGCAGCCCTGCAGAAAACAATGCTTTTGGGAATGTTTTCTGGGGTTGTTCCACTTCACCAGCTAAAGTACTAGCATTGTCCCAAAAATTCAGGTTCCAAAAAAGGGTATTGAAAAACAAAGTCCAGTCTTTCTCCACACCCTCTTGACCCAAACTGATCCACCTACTAGGCTCAATCTTAGGAATTGCAACCAAAGTCATAACTACAAATGGCAAGAGTGAAACTACTCCTAGAGTAACTGCAGTGTAGCCTACTACAGTAAGACCAGTATAATTCAAAAAAGACAGCACCAAAGTTGAAACAAAAATAGCAAGATAGCGAGGCAGGCCTGTAGAGAAAATTGGAAATACCAGCTTGAGATAGTCAATGCATAGAACTGGATATGAGGCCAAGTTTATGACCCCACTAAAGAACTTCCATGAGCCCATTAAGGATCCCCAAAATGGCCCAAAGGCCTGGTGGGCCCAGATGACAAAGCCGCCATTGCCAGGGAAGGTGGTGGCGAGCTCTGCAGTGACAAGAGCCTCTGGGATGCTCCATATGAATGGAAAGATGAGGAAGCCAAGGATAGCAAAGAGCGGCCCCGCCGCCCCTACCGCGGCTTCTTCGCCATAGGGGCCACCGGCAACCTCAAAGTAGATGAGGAAAACAAGTGGGATTAGAGCTAGTTTGTGTGGAGTTTTGATGGTGTTTGAACTTGGACTTGGAGGTGATGGTTGTTGCTGCTGTTGTTGTTGTTGTTGTAGTAGGAGGGGTTGAATATTTTGGGAGGAGTTGGTAGCTTCCATTTGGTTTGGTGGGTGGTGTTTTTTTTTTTTTTTTTGGGGATTGATATTTTGGTTTGCACCTTTATCCTTATGTCAATTATGTTCCACACAGTCCAAGATGGGGGGGGGGGGGGGGGGGGGTGGTTGTGGGGTGCGGGCCAAGTTACATGAAAAAAGTAACCATTCTGCACTTTCTTTTGTTGCAAACAAAAGAGGAAATCCTACTAATTTCTGAAATCTGAATTGGGGATCTTCCAGTCAACTATGAGCAACTGAGCAGACAACACTTTGATCCAAAAGAACATATTGGAGAGCAAATCTGTCAAAGGTAGTTAGCAAGGTCATATCCTATATAATAAATACCCATAATTCAAACCTAAAAACATGCTAATCAATCCTCACACTTCTAACTTTACAGATGGTTAGGTGGTAAGAGGTAACCATACCTTACTTTCAAAGGGAATAAACCATGATTTTGTGGCCAATGACAATTAAGGAGCTCCCCATGGTCCCCACACTAACATGAGGCTCTTAGAATTTTGAACCCAAACTTCATAAATCTCATGAGGTTTTTTGGAAACCACTAGACCAGCTCTTTTTATAGGGTTGCTTATGTGGTGTGTTTAGGTGTCTTTATATGGTGGATTTTATTAGTTTTTTCAGTCCTAAAAATTTAGGCTGATGGCTGATTTTCATTTCCTTTTTCTAAAAGGACCTGATGACTGAAATTATGTAACACAATGTGTCTTCTGTGATTAGTTTCCTCTTGTTTCTTCAACATTGCTTGGTGTCTTCTACTGTAGTTTATAGATTTACACAGGAACAATACAAGCAAGAATCAAAATTGGCACATATCACTGGTGTAATGACAGCTCAATCAGGCCACCTACCAAACACAAAGTTAGCATTCCTTCAATGTGCGTAAAGATATGGAAAAGGCTTGCATGTTTTTACAATTTTATTTATATATATATATATATATATATATACCCGAGATTTCTCTGACACTCAAATAAATAGAGCTGATTATCTGTGCGTACCCTATCCTAACACATTGTGCACATGGTAACGATATCTTTAAGCACATGACAAATAAATGTCCCCAACTACCCCATATGAATGTATAATTGCCAATCCTATTTTTCCTCATCCTCCTTGGTCCTTCACCTTTAGAAACCCTGTGATGAATTAATAATATTTCTCTCTCCCTCCCTGTAGTTTTCTCTGTTGAGAGAGGAAGAAAAAATTGTTTGGTTATTGTAAATTATTGGGCATTGCTCCAACATTTGGACATGTTTTGAGTTACATATATTGCAAGAAAGATGAAATTGAAAATATGTCCAACGTGATTTTAAAATTTTGGAAGTTGTAGCAGCAACTAATAGATTTAGCAAAACAGAGAAAAAGAATTGTTCAAAGGCTACATAAGATCCTCTTTTGCATATGTAAGGACTCGATTTGTAACAACCCAAAATGATACTGGGTTCGCACGTAAAAAGACCCAAACAATATCATTTGTAGAGCGTGGGTTTGAAAGGTTAGGTCTTGGTCACCGTACGGTGGATAGTGGTGGAGTTCATACAGAACTAAATCATGTTCGCTCGGGGAGTCTTTCTCCTTGAGTCGGTCTGGGAGGCTCTGGTTTTTGGCCCTTTTTCCCAGCCTCCTTCCTTTGGCGCATCAGTCTTCACATTATATAGCCCTTCTTGGCTGATCCTAGCCCTCCACCTGTTGATCAAGCAGGTGCCGATTCAAGTATCTGTCCCATCAGCCGCCTCCCCTTGCTTTTTGTTAGTTGCAATAACCGAAGCCATACTGTTCAGGCGTCTTTTCTCATTAATATGGTTAGGACGTTTGTGGACGCATTCAATGCGGAGGGGATGTATTTACCTTGAACCACCTCCACACCGTACCCCCACGTGGGTCCCATTCTACTCGCCTCTTCTCCTGGGGGCCTTTTGGAGACTGCCTTTGATGGCATGTCATTCTTCCCTTCGAAGTCTTGGGATGCCGAGGACAGGGTCATCCTCGGCTGCGTCTTTAGGCTATTTGGTCTTTTCCTACTCGTCCTCGGCAATTACCCTCCTTGGCACGGGCCCTGGGCCCTAGTGGAAAGTGGGTCGGGTCGTAAGTTCTCTGGCCCCACAATAGCCCCTCAAAATCCTGCTATCCTGCTCCTCGGACGGATAGGAGGGTTTTGATGACATCAGACGTCGGTCAATGCTTGTCAATCCTTGTCACCTATCGGTTCCCGAGACTTTTCGCCTGCCCAAAACACGTTCTTAGAGCATTTGGAAGGTGAAACGTGTCCTCATTAAATGCAGGCGGCTCTATGCTTTCCACGTTCAACGGCGTGATGGAAATCTAACGGTGGAGATTTCCTGGCCTTTATGGGCGGGAAAATTTGTGCAGTTACTTTCGATGGGAGGCATAAATGATTTTTGGAACTGATTTGTCTCTTCAGTTTTGCACTTAAGAGTTCTAGTGCATATACCCTGGGCTCATCTGAACTTTCGTCCAAATTCAAGTCTATCTCCAGCACAAAAAGCCTGTCCGAGACACCTTTCCTCTTTTCTGTAAGTTCTCTGCCTCCATTAACTCGTACTTTTTCTTTTCTTGGTTTATTTTTCTCTTGTTCCCTTCCTTCTCCCATAGTTGGTTGAGTCTGTTTACTAGTTCTTAGAGATGGTTAAAATGAGACTGAGGAAATTGGTTGAGACCGAAAAGGCGATAGAAAAGTTCATCGCCGATTATAGAATTTCCCCCAACGTGAGTTTAAGGGACTGTAAGATGGGGACGGGCGAGGTGGTAATTCCTGTTATCGTCTTCGTAGAGGGGGGTATGAGAATCCCCATGGGGCCAGTAACGAAGAATTACCTTAGGCATTTCCGGTTAGCTTCCACCCAGTGCGCCGCCAATATGTTTAGGATTCTGGGTTGTGTGGATGCCTTAAATGAGAAAATAGGGCTAAGACTAACCCATCATGACATGAATTGGTGCTACAATCTCCAAAAATTAAAGGGCAAAATCTATTATATGAAGACTAGAGACGAAAGGGTTCGGTTAATTCAGTGCCTCCCCGACTCCAGCAAAGGGTTGAACAAAAACTTTCTTATTGTATCTGGGGAATGGCACGACGGCGTTCCATGCCCAATGGTGGAGGGAGAACCAGGTGGGGTTTAGAGAGTGGAAGGGCGCTGATCCTTTGCACCATTTTAATTTGACGTGGTTCAGTTACTAACCATGTGCATGTCTTTTTCTTGCAAATCCCAACGCCTTTCATCGGCACTTTCACCTAGTTAACCGGGTGGACTTGGAGACTGTTCTTCAGGCGGCAGTTTTTGTAAATGACAATGATGGTCAAGTCAGAACCGCTCACAAAATCTTAGGGTAGGCTCCCCTTCAGAAGTCGTTTGCCGACCCAAAGCACGTGATTAGCGCTAACCGTCCTCGACTTCCAAAAATTAAAGTAGTTGAACAAGGGTTTTTGATCTCCGAAGGATCTCCTTTCCCAGAGGGCATCCCATTGGTGGGCTCTTCGTCGCTTCATCGCGCAGCGGAGGACGAAGATAATTTGGATCCGTCCGAGGAGGGTTTTGGGGCATTTGATCAAGCCGACCCATCCGAGGATCCTTCTGACAATCTAGGGGACCCAGACTTGTCCGAAGCGGAGCTATTGTCAGTGGGTACATCCTCCCGAGCCGAGATGGGAATTAAGAGAAAGCCCCCGACTAGCTTACTCGACCTCCTCGAGGGTCAACCGGGGAAGGGTGCGCAAGGAACACCGCTGTCCAGTGCTCCCTCTCCACCACTTCAGCTCCAGACCATCCAGACCAGGTCATCCTCCACCAAGTCGCAACCACAATCTCCCCGCCCCAAACTTCCTGCTCCTCCCCAAACAGCTCTGCCTCCTCAGCCAGAGCCCACTACTGACTCAAAGAGAAAGAGGAGTCTCAAGGGCAAGGAAGCCATGGACGGGGGAAAATCCCAATCTTCTAAGGAGAGGGATGAAGCCCCGCGTGTGAAACAATTAAAGATTGGGCACCAAAGTAAGGGTAAAGAGATCGAAGCCCAATCCGCCCAAAACAAGGGGAAGGGGATCGAAGCCCAATCCTTACCAAGCGCCTGGCTTCCCGCTCCAATGCTCCACGGGGGACCACTGCTAGAAACCGCATCCATGAGGGACCTTGGAGATGGCGAGGGCGGTTATGTGGCCGACGCATTAGGGAGAACCATGCTACTTCCCACCGACGTGGATGAGTTGAAGAAAATGAGGATGCAGGAGGTTTTCCTCAGTACAAAGAGGTACTTGGGCATGGTAAGGCTCTTGAAACCTAAAACTTTATTAACTCTTGCTCCCGGTCTGTCACTCACGATGTATTTATCTCACTTGACAGGCTCTCCAGGCCACCTATAGGATGGAGGAGGAAGTTAACAAGTAGAGTAAGGCCGCCGAGAATGAACGCTCCAAACGCATAGACGCCGCGCGGACTCTCAAAGCTTCCGAGGACGACCTCACAAAGGCTAAGGATGCCTTAAAGGAGGCTATCCGAGAGAGGGATAACGCCTCGGCGGGTTTAGATGGCACCCAAAAACAGGCCGAAGAACAGACAAAATGTCTACTCGAAGCCGAGGATCAGTTGCAAATAGTCAAGGAGCAGATCAGTAATTTGAAGAAAAGACTGATCACGGCAGAGAATGCTAAAGGTGTGGCGGAGTATGCCCGGGATGAAGCCGTGAGGGCCAAGCAGGAGGCTGAGTTTGCCAGAAACGAGGCCGAAGTTGCTAGGGACAAGGCCGAGGATGAGGGTTACAATACGGGGGTAGCTGAAACCCAAGCCTCCCTTAAAATCCAAATTCCCGAGGTGTGCAGGCTATACTGCTCACAGGTTTGGGAAGAGGCTTTAAAGCGAGATGGGGTGGATGCTTCGTCTGATTTTTGGAAGGCGGAGAGCATATTTTACCCTCCAGCCATCCGTGAGGCCGCCTCCGCCAGCTCCGAGGCTGTGAGCGATCAACACGAGGCAGGGGTTACTCAGTCAGAAGCTACACAGATCAGCGTCCCTCCTGGCGAGTCGCTTAAAAGGGGAGAGCTTCATGATGTGATAGAAGCACCTAAAAGTATGGATCCTGAGGTGACCAAAGAGGATGTCGAGCCTATGGTTAGCGCTCAGATCCCTGATGCCGAAGAGCCAGCCATACTTGCCCAGCCCCTGCAGGTAATTCCCCTCGCTGAGGTCCCCAAGAGTACCGACACCGATCCTACTCAATCTTCCCCAGAAGGGACTGTCCTCCAGGGCGTCGAAGCTAGTCCTATTCTGCCTTCCTAGGATGTGGCCGACACAGAATTGAAGAAGTAGAAACCCCGGCTAGCCTCCGTATTTGTTTTTAGTTTAATGATTAACTAGTTTCTCTTTTATTTTGAAAACTTTGTAGTTTGCTTATAGTTTGAACCTGTTGAACACATATATGAAATTCCTTTCTTCCTCTTTCCTTTTGATTACATGTTAGTTGCCCTCGTCGATACTTACTATTGTTTATGATTTTTGAACTAATTATCTTAACATGTATGAATGGTTGTGCATGCGATATATTTAGAATCATGTTTTGGAACGTTAGCTTACCCGCACCTATAGGGCATTGAACTCGTGGCTGAACCTCCTTCAATGGAGATATAGGCATCATCCGAGATGTCCCGTGTATTGTTAGGTCCAACTTAGTATCCAGATTTCTTTTAAGTAGTTGGTTTCCCCATAGGCTTGAGTCCGAGGACCATGCAATACCTTGGTTCTATCCAAAACTTGATTTTTAAGTAGTTGGTTTCCCCGTAAGTTTGAGTCCGAGGACTATGCAATACCTTGGTTCTGTCTAAAACTTGATTTTTGAGTAGTTGGTTTCCCCATAGGTTTGAGTCCGAGGACCATACAATACCTTGGTTCTGTCCAAAACTTGATTTTTAAGTAGTTGGTTTCCCCATAGGTTTGAGTCCGAGGACCATGCAATACCTTGGTTCTGTCCAAAACTTGATTTTTGAGTAGTTGGTTTCCCCATAGGTTTGAGTCCGAGGACCATGCAATACCTTGGTTCTGTCCAAAACTTGATCTTTAAGTATGGGGAGATTAGCCCCTCGGCCAAGGTGTGGGACATTGGTTTTTGGGGGGATTAGCTCCTCGGCCAAGCCCTTAGAACCATCCACACTACTGACGCTTCAAAGCGTAGCCCCTATTGAAGAAACGTAACCCCTGATGGAACTTTATGTTAGGACACTACAACAGGCTGTTGGAAATGATGGGGGGGAACTTTCTCAACCCACCGCCTGTGCCAACACACAAGCCTTTCCCACAGACGGTGCCAATTGTAAGGACTCGATTTGTAACGACCCAAAATGATATTGGGTTCGCACGTAAAAAGGCCCAAACAATATCATTTGTAGAGTGTGGGTTTGAAAGGCTAGGCCTTGGTCACCGTACGGTGGATAGTGGTGGAGTTCATACAGAACTAAATCGTGTTCGCTCGGGGAGTCTTTCTCCTTGAGTCGGTCTGGGAGGCTCTGGTTTTTGGCCCTTTTTCCCAGCCTCCTTCTTTTGGCGCATCAGTCTTCACATTATATAGCCCTTCTTGGCTGACCCTGGCCCTCCACCTGTTGATCAGGCAAGTGTCGATTCAAGTATCTTTCCCATCAGGCGCCTCCCCTTGCTTTTTGTTAGTTGCAATAACCGAAGCCACACTGTTCAGGCGTCTTTTCTCATTAATATGGTTAGGACGTTTGTGGACGCATTCAATGCGGAGGAGACGTATTTACGTTGAACCACCTCCACACCGTACCCCCACGTAGGTCCCATTCTACTCGCCTCTTCTCCTGGGGGCCTTTTGGAGACTGCCTTTGATGGCATGTCATTCTTCCCTTCGAAGTCTTGGGATGCCGAGGACAGGGTCATCCTCAGCTGCGTCTCTAGGCTATTTGGTTTTTTCCTACTCGTCCTCGGCAATTACCCTCCTCGGCACGGGCCCTGGGCCCTAGTGGAAAGTGGGCCGGGTCGTAAGTTCTCTGGCCCCACAGCATAGAATTTCTTTTTTTAAAATAATAATGAATAATAAAAAATAAATGAGTATTCCCTTCAAAAGTTACACTACAGGGAATGTGAGATGCTGTGAATATTGTATCGCACTGCTTGATGTGAAATATTTCAGAGTCTATATTTTCATGTAAATATCCACATTTTACACAAATAAAAGAATGTGGAGATGCTATAAAATAGTGTGGACACTAATGAATGTGAAACAATCTGTGCCCACTATGTGGCATTATAGAACTTGGATTTTCAAGGAAATGGAGCAACAAATTAAGCTGCCCATATCATAGCCCAGTATTGCAGTAGCATTGAGTATTATGAAATATGAAGTATACTATGGCAGTAGCATTTGGGATTGTGAAGTATGGTTTTAATGATCCAGCATCTTAGTCGAGGCTTGTGGCAATTTAATACTTATTTTTCTCAATGTGGAAAACCTTCTTCTTCTTCTTCTTCTTCTTCTTCTTCTTCTTCTTCTTCATTTTTTTTTTTTTTTTTAATTTTTAGAATCTCATTGAGCCAAACTTAGTTATAGTTTATTAGTTTAGGTGTATATATCTTAAGTTCTTCAATTAAATTCAACAACTAAGTTGTCCATGCGATGCAGGGATAATGTTGTAGTAATATTTTATGCAAGATGGTTTTAGAGAATTTTGTACATATATTATAACATAATTGTTATAGAATTTTTTTAGTAATGAGTTCATCATAAGAAAAAACAATTATAAATTGCACATACATATCCATTATAATTATTCAGTTCAAGTAAGGAGGAAAAAAAAAATACTAAACTTTGGGGGAATATTGTAAAATAAAAGTTAATATAAAATGTGTCTTTCTCTTTCTCCTTAATTCTAAAACAAAATACATCTCCCAAACACTCACAATTAATCACATTTTTTACAAAACCCACAAATCTACAACGTTTGACCTTAATATCAAAATCTTAATTGCCGTTGTCACTTAATATAAAATGCATGCCCCCCTTCTTTGGTTGTAGCCAACTCATACGGGTTAGGATTAGATGATCGAGACAAGAATGAAAGAGGTAGGTAGGTATCATCAAAAGATTGAAGGTAAATGAAATCATTTTTGGTTTATTGTGACATGGGATGGCATGAAGGGCTATGGGTAAGTATATATAAAAGAGTAGAAGTGCAAGAGGTGAAAATGGTGAATTGAAATGCAAATAATTCTTTGTGTATATGGGAGGAAGGAATAGTCTTGAAATATTGAACTAAAAGATACAAAGAATATTTATATTTTAATTAGAAAACTCCTAAAACATTGAACCAAATGAAACAAAAAAATCAATATTTAATTTGTTCTTATCTCTTATATGGCACTTTAGGATATTTCAATTATTTTTTTATAAAATGCGTCATTTGGCAAAACTTCATACTTTCCCACATGAGATCTCTACTTATATATATTGATGATTGATTGATTGATGTGTTTGTGTTGGCGGTGTAATATGAACAATATTATTTTTCCCCAAAAATAATTAAATTTAATGGTGTGAGTATTGGTCATTGTTAGTGTAATCACATAGTTGAATTTAGTGGCGAACCTAAGGAACTATACAAGAAATTTATATCACTTACTTCCCAAGATTAATGTCTAGGATTGTTACTGTGCCTTTAAATTTGGTCCATTTTGGTCAATTCAGTTTATTTCGGTCCATTTAGGTCGATTCAGTCCATTCAGTCTACTTCAATCCATTTTAGTCCATTTCGGTTTAGTTCGGTCCATTTTGGTCCAATTCGGTCTATGCAGTTCATGTCGGTCCATTCAGTCCACTTAGGTTCATTTCGTACATTCAGTCCTCTTTGGTCCATTTGGATCCACTTCGGTCCAAGATGACAAAGAGTAATATCATTATTTTTAATCATTTAATTAATGATTTGAGGTAATATCTTTCTTTATGATCTTTTTTTCCCCTTAGCTTAAATTAATTTTAGTTTTTGAGTGAATTACACAATTTTAATGCTTTGTTATGATATAATTTGAATTTGAAGACCAATTGAGGACTTTTTTTTAATAAAGGGATAAGATATTTGAAGATTTATGATATTATGTTAAGTGTTATAATCTACAATATTGCAATGTGTAAGTTATTCAATGGAATTCCATTTCACATGAAGATTGTGAAGCTCATCTTGCAAAGTATAAGTTTTTCAACATACCATAGTAGGAAATTTTTTTTATAAATAAATTTATTGTCCTTTTTATTCTCTAACAAGAATAATCATATATTTATTTTCATTCAAGTACTCAAAATAGTTAATGTGACAAAACAATGCCACAATAAATAAGCTTTTTATGTTGATAACTTTTTTTTTTTTTTTTTTTGAGAAGGTGTTGATAACTATGATGCGTGGATGGAAGAATCACCAAACTTTTTACTAAACAAAAAATTGTAACTGTCTTACATTGCGTGGACCTATGACTAATCTATATATATATATATATATATATATATATATAAAACCGAAGCTTTTAGAGCTCCCACATTTTTCCACATCAGCATTATTTAAAAAAAAAAAAGATTATTAAAAAAAAAGTAAAACCCTTTTCTGACCCAATAACTATTTCTCCAAAAACAAACCCGATAAAACCTATTTCTCTCCCTCAAACGCAAACGTATCTCTCTCTATCGTTCCCCTCACTCCTCTTCTACCTGTGGCTTTGCTACCCCAGACAGATTCTATTCTACAAAAAAAAAACAGAACCGCCGCATCCAAAAAAAAAAAAAACACAGAGCCGCGAAAGGCCGAGACAGAGATAGCAATTTGATTTTGAGGGTCCTTCACCATTCTCTTTGATTTTCGGGTCGTGGCCTACTTCCTCTCAAAAGGTAATTCTCCTCCGCCCATAAACACCGCTGCTGATGGGTTCCTACTCTTTCTCTGATAAACAAAATTCCTCCACCGATGGGTTCCCATTCTTTCTTTGATTTTTTGTTATACGTTTTCAAAATTTATAATTTCAGTTGGCTTTGGTTCTAGATTTAAATTCAGAAATTAGGGCTTAGAAAATAGGATTCTGATGTGATTGATTAAATGTTTTCGTTTATATTTATATACATATATATATATATATATATATTTTAATTCATCTCTTTGGATTTAAATCATTCAGTTTCTTTGCAGAGATGAAGTGGAATACTCTAATTTCATCATAGCAAAGGTATTAATTTCTTTTTCTAATATTCTCTTCAATTATGGTTTGTTGTCAAGTTAGGAATTTTAGTTCATACCCCTTTTCCTCTCTAAACGGGCATAATCCAAAGAACCCAACGACATCGCAAATTGTCTTCTGGAACAAATCGATCTTCCTTTTATTCAAAACATACAAAGTCTTCCATATGTTATTCAAAATCCAATTTTGTTTGACAAATTCACCAGCTTTCTTGCCTTTTCTCTCTGTAATTCTCTCTTTCTCATGTTTTTGCTGGTATAATGGTTGAGAGAATGATGTAAGAATCGGTATCCTTTGTGAAAATAAGCCAACCCTAAGTGTTTGACAAAATGACCCAGAGAAATTAGAATCAATGAAAATTAAAGGTTTGGTAAAAATTTTATGTCTATTTTGTTAAAATCCTCCCCATCACCCTAAGTGTTTGACAGAATGTCTCAATGAAATTGAAATCTTTTTTTTTTCTTACCATGTTGTAATAATGAAATTCATTCTCATTTAAAGTTGCTGCAAAATATGTTTGTATGGCATTGTTACCGTATTGTTGGAATTAGAGATAAGTCAGACTTCATCTATTTGTTTTTTCCATACTCTATTCCTATTTTATGGAGGACTTTTGGATTGAACTTTCAGCTTTAGCTCATGATTTTTGTAGCAATCATCAAATGTTTTTTTTATAGCCCAATTTAATAGGTGTCTCTTTTCTTATCTTTGGGTTGCTATTGATGGCTATAATAAATTTTTGGACTTGGATATGTGACTTTTTGTTAGAATAATACACTTATTGGTATTTGATGCAAGTTTCCTAAAGTTTAGGACTTTTGGATTGAACTTTCAGCTTTAGCTCATGATTTTTGTAGCAATCATCAAATGTTTTTTTTATAGCCCAATTTAATAGGTGTCTCTTTTCTTATCTTTGGGTTGCTACTAACGGCTATAATAAATTTTTGGACTTGGATATGTGACTTTTTGTTAGAATAATACAATTATTGGCATTTGATGCAAGTTTCCTAAAATTTATGTTGGTTGCAACTTGGATTCTTATTGTTGTTAATTGTTCTGCTGATAGGTAGCACTTTGATTTTCTTGGAAGGATTGCAAAAATATGTCTTTAACTTAATGGAATTCCCCGTGGGATGTAATGATAGTGTTGGGCAGTTAGGGAAACAGCACTTTTGAAATTTAAAAGGGGTATGAACTAAAATTTAAAGAATTTTTTCTGTTAAAAATTCTGTCATACTCTACATTGTTATACTTATCCCTTTTTCATCGCAGGTGAATTTTAGTTCTTTTAAACTTAATCATGTCACTTTAATTTTCAAGTTTTGTTTTCCCTCTTATCTGTTCTGTTATTTGTAAGGGGGAGTGAAATTGAGGAATTCTGTCGGTTTGATCTACTTTTGGTTTTTTGGGTTGCTATGGTTGAATGGTTGGCCTTTGGTTCAACGCCCTTAAAAAGGGGTGTAGGGACACGATTCTCAAGCGGCCCAACGATGACGTTGGGTTCGCACGTGATGGATCCCTCACAATAAATTTTGTAGAGAGTGGGCTTGAAAGGCTGGAGTTGGGTCACGGGACGTTAGTACAGGCCGGACATTAGATAAACCTAGACTGGAAAAGGCTTTAGTCCGGTTATCTAAGCCCATTAACTTTATGAATTGAGGGATTGGGCTCCTCGGATCATGTCCGAGGAGCACTAGTGTATTCTCCGGTTACCCGTCAATGGGTTATCCCTGGTGGAGCGTATATACTTTCTGGGAATTCTCATTTTTGGAGTATTTTCCAGGAAGTGAGATGGATCCCCCTACTTTGTTACCTTGCGTTTTCTTTTATACTAGCCTACGTTCATTATCCCCCGTCCACGTGTAGGGTCGACTTTTCCAGGACAGAGATTTGTCCCATCAGTCTAATCCCGAAGTTGTGGGAGATGGTCCATAAAGCCTAAGAATCCGGCTCTGTTAGGTGCGGTGTCATGTCAATGAAGGGTATTAAGGACTATTTCCCTGAGATATTTTCTGATCTTTTAAGTTTGCTTGTATTCCACTTTCGTCAATGGGATTCTGGGTCCTCCGAGGACTGAGCGGTCCTCGGACGTATCTTTGGGCCACATCGGGTTCACTATTTTTGGGCTTGGGCCCTGGCCTCCTTTAGTTTGGGGCCTGTGGACTCCCTATAAGCGAGCGAGCCGGGCCCATAAACCATTGGGCCCCACAATAGCCCCTCAAAACCCTGCTGTCCAACGTCTTGGTTGGAAAGGTGGGTTTTGGTAATATCGGGCCGTAACTGCGGCTCATTTAATTCGGCCCTTGATCAACGTTGGCGACTCTTCACCTCCACGAGGAATGCGCCGGTCTACAAGATATTTCCCTCGATTTACGCGTGATGCGCTTATTCCGTTTGGTTATCCGTAGCACGCCTTTAATGTCTTCCTTTTACGAGACCTCCCCAATCTAACGGTTACTGATAGCGTGGGGGAATGAAACGGATGCACATTTATTCGCAGATTTTCTTGGGGATCAGAACGTGTTACGCACCCTCGTCTTACTCCCCTATATAAAGAGAGAAGACAAAAGGTGATTCTCTCATATCTGAATCCCTCAGGCCCTTCTCATAGTTCACTTCTTCCGTCTGGTTATTCCTTATCCAATAATACATCCTCCATAATAGTCAGCCATGAATAAATCCTTCCTTTCTCAGAAACGCCATGTCCTAACAAAACTTGAGATGGCTCGGTCAGGGCAAGGATGGCGGAGACTCAAGATTTGCCTCCCCATTCTTTTAGCCAAAATCCGAAGCAGGGACTCGTCACACCCCACTTCCGGTGTGACTGAGTCGAAAACCTCCCTTGTCATCTCCATCCGCTCTCTCATGAGCATACCTAATATGGCTCCCCTTCTCCCTCTTTTGCTCCTTTTACTTTCTTTTCATTACTTCCCTCTTCTTCTCCTCCTTCCTACTCATGTCCTCCATCTTCTTTTTCCCTTGCTTTCTTCAGCGACAAGAGTTTGCTGAAGGGCTTCCATGTGTTCCAATTCTTCTTCCTTCTCCTTCTTCTCTGTAAAAGGTTCTTATCCTGATATGAGCAGTACTGAGGCAAAGATTTCAGAGAGACTTTGAAGGCGATTTCAGAAGACACCTGACTGTTTACTTCTCTGTATTGCGGATGTTATTACTGCTTCGGCAGTTCATTTTTTGTATAGGCTTGTTTAAGCCCTTCCTTGTACGTTGTAATAATTTTTTATATTAATAAAAGTTACTGTTATTCTATCTCGCATGTTCTGTTTATATGTTTTAATAAATTTGCAAGTTCTGCTCGGCACAGTAATATAGCATTTGAACCAATGACAACTTAGGTCAAAATACTTGCCAATAAAAAGACGCCATAATAACTTTAACAAAATTATTATTCGTCATAACAATCCGACCAGTGAGGAACGAGACTTACCTTAAAATTAATCGCGATGGGGATTAAGTGCTTGATAAGGGGCAAGAAGTAATTATCCGAGGACATGTCACCCTTTCAATGAGCAATTTCTTTAGGCTAACGATCATCAGTTCGTTTCGCCATCTTCTTAACACAATGGTCTTAACCTTTTCCAGTATTTAAGCCGAGAAATTTCTCCATCCGAGTAGTTAATTTCCCAAAAGGCCTGAGTCCGAGGACTTCGCACAGCCAGGGTTTTGTTTAGGACTTATACTTTTTCTTTTAGATGCTCGGTTTCCCCATAGGCTTGAGTCCGAGGACCATGCAAGTCCTAGGTTCTGTCCAAGACTTATAAGATATCTTTTTTTTTTGTACTTGGTTTTCCCATAGGCTTGAGTCCGAGGACCATGCAAGTCCTAGGTTCTGTCCAAGACTCTTTGAGTTCAGATTCTTCCTTTCATAAGGCATTTCCCCAAGGCGCTGAGCAGGGGTTGTCCTCGGCAACGGCTATTGCTCGGCGTGGGCCACAGCACCTGGACCTTCACACAAGGCGGGCCTGGGCCGCGAATCCACTCAGCCCATGAATTAAGAGATATCTCTGCAACCTCTGGCCACGTGGTACTCTCTGATGTCACAATGACCGAGGTGCGCCTTTACGAGCCTCTTTAATCTTGTGGTTGCAGTTGACGTTGGAAGTTGAGCCCGAACTATTTTGTCTGTAGCGTTCCTCGGGACGCCGCGTGAGTTGACTGCCATCACCTTGTCTTTTCAAATGAATGGGAGGGAGAAAGAGTTGCTTTATATATGCTCATAAATCCTTCAGTTTTCTCCCACCTCACAGCTTCCATATCCGGAGCTCTCCTCCCTTAGCATAACATGTTTAAGGCAAGGGTTGGGAAGAAAGAACTCTCTCCGCCGCTGATACGTCATGCCTTCATGAGACTCAAAGTAGTAAAGTACGGGCACAGGAAGCATAAGTTCAGGAGAACACTCCATTTCGACCGAGGGGGAAGGGGATCTCTCCCTCTTTTAGTCAAAATCCGAAGCAGGTTCTGTTCATGCCAGAATTTTGGTATGTCAGAAGAAAGATTTTCTGCCATCAGCGCCTCTGCTTTGCGGCTGGCGTATATTTAGAGAAAGCCCCTCAACCTCCAACTCCCTGCACTTTTCCTTCAACGGTGTCAGGCTCAAGTTGGATCTCTTTTGCTGTTTGAGTTGTGGGCATGTGAAAGCATTGAGGAAGAACAAAGTCCTGGGGTTGTAGCCAACCTCTCCTCTGACCTACTTCCTCAGCTTCATTTTATTCTCTTGTATCTTCCTTTCTTTTCGGTTATGTAATGAACTTTGACGCAAACTGATTCCAGCTTTTCATTGTACGTTGTACTATTTCTTTGTTTTAGTGATAATGGAAATTTCTTTACTTGTTTTGGATACTGTTCCTTTGACTACACTACTTTGTGAGTGAGTGTGCCCCATGCGTGCGTTTCTTTCAGAATATTTAGAGCACAATAGCTTGAAACATAATCTAACTAACTCCAGTTTATCAATACTACCAGGCATTATATCGATAATTCATAATAAATCAAACTTAGGAAACTAACCAGGATAACAGTTGAATATTCTGTGATAAGCGCGCGAACACCGTCTAAGGCTGATAATCTCTAAATAATCCATCCGAGCAATCGACTGGGAAGTAGGGAACTCCGATGGTGCTTTTGTGTACTTGGTTTCCCCATAGGCTTGGGTCCGAGGACCATGCAAGGCCTTGGTTCTGTCCAAAACTTTTAAGATGTCTTCTTTGTACTTGGTTTCCCCATAGGCTTGGGTCCGAGGACCATGCAAGGCCTTGGTTCTGTCCAAAACTTATAAGATTTCTTTTTTGTACTTGGTTTCCCTATAGGCTTGGGTCCGAGGACCATGCAAGGCCTTGGTTCTGTCCAAAACTTGTGAGATATCTTGTTTGTACTTGGTTTCCCCATAGGCTTGGGTCCGAGGACCATGCAAGGCCTTGGTTCTGTCCAAAACTTATAAGATTTCTTTTTTGTACTTGGTTTCCCCATAGGCTTGGGTCCGAGGACCATGCAAGGCCTTGGTTCTGTCCAAAACTTGTGAGATATCTTGTTTGTACTTGGTTTCCCCATAGGCTTGGGTCCGAGGACCATGCAAGGCCTTGGTTCTGTCCAAAACTTTTAAGATCTCTTGTTTGTACTTGGTTTCCCCATAGGCTTGGGTCCGAGGACCATGCAAGGCCTTGGTTCTGTCCAAAACTTTTAAGATCTCTTTTTTGTACTTGGTTTCCCCATAGGCTTGGGTCCGAGGACCATGCAAGGCCTTGGTTCTGTCCAAAACTTTTAAGATCTCTTTTTTGTACTTGGTTTCCCCATAGGCTTGGGTCCGAGGACCATGCAAGACCTTGGTTCTGTCCAAAACTTTTAAGATCTCTTGTTTGTACTTGGTTTCCCCATAGGCTTGGGTCCGAGGACCATGCAAGGCCTTGGTTCTGTCCAAAACTTTTAAGATCTCTTTTTTGTACTTGGTTTCCCCATAGGCTTGGGTCCAAGGACCATGCAAGGCCTTGGTTCTGTCCAAAACTTTTAAGATCTCTTGTTTGTACTTGGTTTCCCCATAGGCTTGGGTCCGAGGACCATGCAAGGCCTTGGTTCTGTCCAAAACTTTTAAGATCTCTTTTTTGTACTTGGTTTCCCCATAGGCTTGGGTCCGAGGACCATGCAAGGCCTTGGTTCTGTCCAAAACTTTTAAGATCTCTTGTTTGTACTTGGTTTCCCCATAGGCTTGGGTCCGAGGACCATGCAAGGCCTTGGTTCTGTCCAAAACTTTTAAGATCTCTTTTTTGTACTTGGTTTCCCCATAGGCTTGGGTCTGAGGACCATGCAAAGCCTTGGTTCTGTCCAAAACTTTTAAGATCTCTTGTTTGTACTTGGTTTCCCCATAGGCTTGGGTCCGAGGACCATGCAAGGCCTTGGTTCTGTCCAAAACTTTTAAGATCTCTTTTTTGTACTTGGTTTCCCCATAGGCTTGGGTCCGAGGACCATGCAAGGCCTTGGTTCTGTCCAAAACTTTTAAGATCTCTTGTTTGTACTTGGTTTCCCCATAGGCTTGGGTCCGAGGACCATGCAAGGCCTTGGTTCTGTCCAAAACTTTTAAGATCTCTTTTGTTAAGTAGTCTTTTCTCTATACTGATTTATTTTTCGAAGGTCGGCCCCTAGGCCAGGGAGGGAGGAGTTGGCTCGAGGCCGGAAGCCCCTAGAGCTGCTCGCTCCGTTAGTAGTGCAAGGCGTAGCCCCTAGCAGAGGCTTATGGCGGAGCAACAACTGTACGTCACCGGAAATGGGAAAAACTCGTGAATCTCTGCTTGCTGGAGAGCTGACTCATGCGCCACCCATGCCAACGCGCAAGCCTTCCCACAGACGGCGCCAATTGTAGGGACACGATTCTCAAGCGGCCCAACGATGACGTTGGGTTCGCACGTGATGGATCCCTCACAATAAATTTTGTAGAGAGTGGGCTTGAAAGGCTGGAGTTGGGTCACGGGACGTTAGTACAAGCCGGACATTAGATAAACCTAGACTGGAAAAGGCTTTAGTCCGGTTATCTAAGCCCATTAACTTTATGAATTGAGGGATTGGGCTCCTCGAATCATGTCCGAGGAGCACTAGTGTATTCTCCGGTTACCCGTCAATGGGTTATCCCTGGTGGAGCGTATATACTTTCCGGGAATTCTCATTTTTGGAGTATTTTCCAGGAAGTGAGATGGATCCCCCTACTTTGTTACCTTGCGTTTTCTTTTATACTAGCCTACGTTCATTATCCCCCGTCCACGTGTAGGGTCGACTTTTCCAGGACAGAGATTTGTCCCATCAGTCTAATCCCGAAGTTGTGGGAGATGGTCCATAAAGCCTAAGAATCCGGCTCTGTTAGGTGCGGTGTCATGTCAATGAAGGGTATTAAGGACTATTTCCCTGAGATATTTTCTGATCTTTTAAGTTTGCTTGTATTCCACTTTCGTCAATGGGATTCTGGGTCCTCCGAGGACTGAGTGGTCCTCGGACGTATCTTTGGGCCACATCGGGTTCACTATTTTTGGGCTTGGGCCCTGGTCTCCTTTAGTTTGGGGCCTGTGGACTCCCTATAAGCGAGCGAGCCGGGCCCATAAACCATTGGGCCCCACAAGGGGTTTTTAGCAAATTTTTAATTGTGTAGTTTTGGTATTTAATGTCCTCCACCGTAAGAATTCTCAGTTTATGCTCTATTTGTATTAACATGAGACCTTTATTATTATTATTATTTTATTTTTTTTGGGGATTTAATTAAAGTTTCTAGGTTATCTCAAGCTTTGGTTTCATGTTTAGTCTCTATTTATTTTGTATTTTAGTTTGACCGAATCTTCTTTAATAGTAGCATCTTGATTTTTGAGGGGTTTTATTTGATTCTTTGTTTGGTTGCAGACCCCAGCTTCTTTTCCAATTTCCTCCTTTAGTAACCCACGGATTATTTTCTGCTTTCTGTTATGCACAGCGAAAGACCAAATCTATATAGTTTAGAAGCTGTCTACAAATCCCAGCAATAGCAAAGTGAAAAGGTAGAGCTATTTAAGATAGAAATTATGAGAAAATTTTACTAATGATAGAAGATTTTCTGTTGTGATTATTTAATGCAAATTGTTGGTATGGGTTGCAGGGAAAAGAAAGCTATGAGTAATGGACATAGACATGAGTTATTAAAACACTAAACAATTGTATCTTTTTGGTGGTTTGCTATTGGTAATTCTTTTCTTCACAATCATGCTATTGTTTTCTGTTTTTTAATTTTTAATTTTTATAATAACAAACATTTATAACTAAGGCATTGAAATATTTTGTGCACACCATGTGTTTGATAAAATGCCTTGCTTACTCTTGCATTAGTTTGTAGCCACTTTATGGTTTGTACAAAAAATATTCTGTTTGTACCCAACGATCGGAAAAAAATATGTTTTGCCAAGTCATTAAAGGATGAAGAAACTCTTAGATGTCAGTTCTGCTAAATAGCCAATGTACTTAATCAGTAGATTTGATTTCAATTGCCAAATTTTCAATTGATATAGAAATAATGGAATGATGGATTGTTGTTCTTTTCAATTTTTTTTTATAATGAAAGCCTTATGGTCAAAGCGCAGTTTGTCAACGTTACTTTCAACTTTCAAGCATTCAAATTTAGATAGGTGCTTGGTAGAACTTTGTTTCTAAGGTATTTAATTCAATGCATTGAATAGTCTTTTTTCTTATTTTCTGCCAAATAATGCAGTGGCTTGGTATTCAAACTAATATTTTCAATGCTTCGTTCTTTGCTCTCTTTTTATTTTGAAAATTTTTTTCCTGGGCTGAATGAGTTGTCCTCTATTAAGGTTACAACTGAGACATTATATAGCACTTACATCAATTCAAATGCCTACGTAAAGCTTTAAATGAATCATTCTTCTTTTTTCCTTGCTTTAGCCTCTTTTTCTATTTCCTAAGATAGAGTAAATTTGTGGTTTGTTGACAGTACTTGCTACATGCAATGAGAATTACTATAGTTCACAATCGAATGAGTTTTACCATAGTTAACAAATGAGTTTCTTTTGGAACATCTGACTCCTCCTGCCAACAGTTTGAAGCCATGTCATATCATGTACAACAATGAAGATGACAATGGGAGAGATATTTTCCAAAGATTATATTGAAATTTTATTGTTTAATAGATTGTGCTGATTTTTTTTTCGACCCAATTCTTTTTATGTAAATAATTATATTAGAGGGTACTTGTGTCTGTTTTGTATTCTATATTTGATTGAATTGTAGTTTAGATGAATCTTTGGGTTTGGAACAGGATATGGAGTTCATACATAACCCATTTTGGTCCTTAATTGTATTGTGGAAAAATTTATTGCAGAGAGATGATTAGAGTCAAAATAATTATGCTGCTACGACAATTCTTATAATTCTTTTCAATTAGAGTATGAAATTGAAATTTTGAAATTTTTTTGCCTGTTCGTTGTTGGTGCTTCTAACTATTGGAAAAATTCATTTATTGTTGTTTTCGTTATCAACCTGTTCTATTGCCAGGCTTACCAAAAAACACTTTTTAAAGTTTTTTTTTTTCAATTTATTGGAAATATTGATTAATTCTTAAGATTTAATTCTTCATTTTATTTTAAACTTAAGTTTGATTTCTATTTTTCATTAAGTAATTTAATGTTTCATCTTTATACAAAATAGTTTTCCCGTGCATCGCACGGGTTAGCGACTAGTAATAATAATAATAATGGTCTCACCCCGTGGTCAGTTAAAATTGGGCCCAAAGCACAAAATAACACTCAATTAAAAAGCTTTAGGTCATGCCTAAGAGGTAGGACAGCTCAAGTTTTTTTTTTTTTTTTGGTAAAATATTATTTTCGTCCCTAAACTTTTATAAAAGTTTGTTTTTCTTCCATAAACTTCACAAAACTTTTTACTTTCCATCATTTTGTCTATGTCTGTTAGTTTATGTTCTATATGGCCTAACAGAGTGATGATGTGATATCTAACTTAGACCGAATTATTTTATTTACAAAATTATGGACACATGGCAAAGAGTTATTGGCATAAAAAGATTAAAAATAAAAAGAAATAATAATAATAATAATATGTCAAATTTTAATGTAAGAATTTATCTAGATTTAAAATAAAAATTTAAAACACCAAAATATCAAAATCCTTAATTTAAGCCAACTATTCATCTCCTCCAATCTCTTGCTGTCTGCACCACCCACCCATGTCCTCATTGGTTTCATTTCAATCAATCCAAATGTTCATCCTTTTTTGCAATGATGATGAGCACTAGAGAAACAAGAAGGAGAGCACTAGAGAAACAAGAAGATGATGACAATGACAACAAAGTAGTGGGTTTGTTAGCAACCAATAAACAGTAGCCTTTACAAATTACAAAGACTTTCATCCTTGTCCATAAAAAATCTGCCCTCACTTGTACACCAGTCTACGCTACAAGAAAATCTGGTGTTTTCTCAAAAAATAGAAGAAAAAAAAAACCCCTTCCTCTGTTCCCGCCTCACAATATATAACACCTTAATGATCCAAAACTTAATCATAAGATAATAGAAGCTAATGCTAAAACCTACAAAAAAAAAAAAAAAAAAAAAAAAAAAAAAAAAAAAAAAAAAAAACCCATCAAAACATCAAAACATCAAAAACGAATGAAAGATCTGGGAAGTTTTGGTTGAATGTCGTTGGAGATGGACAACTTGAACTGGATTTTTGATTCTTTCTTTTAATGTTTTGGTGTTTTAAGTTTTTATTTTAAATCCTAATAAATTCTTAACATAAATATGAGCTGGAATTTTTTTTTTTTAAATGCCTCGTTAGTTTGTAAGGATGTCATATCACAAAATATTTAATCCATGTGTTCCAATAACTCTTCGCCATATGTCCATAATTTTATAAATAAAATCATTTGGTGCAAGTCAGATACCACGTCATCATTCTATTAGGCTACATAGGACATAAATTAACGAACATAGATGGAAGGATGAAAAGTAAAACGTTTTGTAAAGTTCAGAGACGAAAAACAAACTTTTGAAAATTTATGGACGAAAAACAAACTTTTATAAAAATTTAAGGATGAAAATAATATTTTACCTTTTTTTTTTTTGAAGTCTAAGCAGAATCAAAGATTCACATCACATTGCGAAGAAGGGAAATTATCTTATAACAAACTTTGTATTAATGATTTGTGTCACATCTGTATCGATGGGAAGCAAAATTAGTAAATTGGAAACCTTTAAGTGAAAATTAGTGTATGAAAAATCATTGAAATGGTTAGAATTGTATAAATATTTATAAGTATAAACTGTAAACGAAGAGATTCAAGTGAATTATAGAGTTTAGAAGCTAACAAAGTGAGTGATTTTATGCCTCTTTCCCACATGCTGTTGGTTTTTTTTTTTTTTTTTTGATAGTGACAACAATTGGGATGGGAGATTTAAATCAAAACCTTCCTTGTCAGTGAGTTACAAGACTTTTGGTGACGCTGCACGATAATAAATGGAACTCCAATGTCCTAATAACTTGAAAGTTAGCTCTTTTCAATGTTATCGTGGCTGAGGTTCTTTTTCTTTATGAAGTTGGTTGTAACTTGTAAATTTGGTTCCTTTCCTTAGCAGGCAGATGCTTCTATGGTAATGATCAGACTAAGTCTTAATCCTCCACCCATTTTTCGAAATTGAACAACTTTTCAGTTTTCACATATAATTTGAGGTGGCACTCAAATATTTATGTTCTACCTTCAAGAGAAAATTATTTGCACAAAGTTCCTCAAATAGATTAGAAGAATCAGTCTTAAAAGAATCTAGAAAAGAATAAAGGAAAGGAGACACATCACAGGAATATGATGGACTGATTATTGAACAAAATTAATATCAAGTATCAACCTTGAAGTAAAGATGAAGGAGATTTTATGCCAAATGCTTATGTTAAGGGCATATTTCTATCTTCAACTCAGCTATTATTCCTTTCCTTTTTTAAGTATTGTTTAGGAGAACCAAATTTGGAGGTAATCTTCAATTTATGTGATCCATAATACGAGAAATTATTATTTATACTCAGAGGACTGCTGATGTGGTCCTCCTTGACCAATGAAATGATGTTATTTATGCAAATGTATGTGTGGGCTTCCTAATCAGCACAAGGAATAAAAAATTAGAATTACCAAATAATATTACATTTGCATTAATAACAGCATTTTATTAATTGGGAGGTCAAGTAAGACGACGTCAACAATCTTCCTAGTAGACCTAATAATTTCTTGATACTGTGGCTCAGAATAGTCAAGTACATTGTAACCTTCATTTTCTTTTTAATATATAAATCCAACCTCTATTTCATTCAAATCTAAATGTTTTTTTTTTTTTTTTTTGAGAGAGATCTAAATGTAATTTTCAATGCTCTATATGATATGCAAATGTATATGTGGGCTTCCTAATCAGCACAAGGAATAAAAAATTAAAATTACTAGATAATATTACATTTGCATTAATAATAGCATTTTATTAATTGGGAGGTCAAGTAGAACCACGTCAATAGTCTTCCTAGTAGACCTAATAATTTCTTGATACTGTGACTCAGAATAGTCAAGTACATTGTAACCTTCATTTTCTTTTTAATATATAAATCCAACCTCTATTTCATTCAAATCTAAATGTAATTTTCAATGCTCTATATGATACAGTTTTGTGGAATTCTTTTCAAGCTGACGTGAAGTGGTGAAAGCTGCACAAGGCAATCAGATTCGAGAATCCAGCTAGGAATTCAATTATTCTATTATTATTCAAACTTGGGTTCCATACATTTTGTCCAACTCCCATGACCAATTCATATGATGTTGACCAATAAACAAAAATCTAAAAAGATTTTTTTTGCCTCAAACTGCACTGCATGTCCAATAATTTATCAATTAATCAGGTTTAAACTATGGCCCCAGATTCCACGGTATCTTCATAGTCAAATGTGAAATATCATTCCATTCTATATGGCTTTGTGTGGACGCATGAATTAAATAGTCACAGTTGTAACTGGACGGCTACTTATGCAGACAATTTGCCCCAAAAAGAAAGCACAAATTTTTATAAAAGAGAACACAAATTTTACAACAATGAGTCAATTTACCTCAACCTTTTTTCCTTTTTCTTACTTTACTAACTCACAAAAGTTACTTCTCACCCAAAAAAAAAAAAAAATACAAAAGTAAATCCAGATTTCCTTATAATTGCTGCTACCAAATTACATATGGACTGAAGGACTCAATACCTGCAAAGATAGCAAGAGAGTAGTAACACTCGTGATGTCACTAAATTTTTTTACATATAACCTGCAAGTAGAATCATTCAATTGTGGATCTCAAATTTGCATACTCAAATGCAAGTGTGCGTCCACACAATTAGTTGAATGTTCATTCAAAAAAGCTTCAATCCCAGACTTCAGACTTTCAGTTCTTTCTAGTGGAATGCACGCCATAAGTGTCAAGTTTGTCATAAATGACCAACCGCCCTATCCTGGTCGTTTTCTACTACACCAACTTCACCATCAATGTTGAATTTTAGCCACTTCTTTGACTTGCAAAGTTTCATTAGGAAGTACCATCCTATCCCAGCAACAGTCATTATAGCACTCACCAAATAAACTTTTTTTGTAGCAACAGCCATTATCACTACTAGAAAAGCACATGGTACCAAACACATAAACACCAGCATTGGCAGCCTCAATGGGACCCGGTAAGGCCTCTTCAACATTGGGAACTTCCTTCTCAACCATACAAATGAAGAAAACTCTAATAACATGCTCAAACTGTACAAGAAATTGGCTGAGGATATAATGTCTGTGAAATTCATGTATGAAACCCCTAGTGAAATCGAAGTTGATAACAAAATTCCAACCCAAGGGGTGTTGAACCATTTAGACCTTAGACCAAAAAACTTAGGCAAAGATCCAATATCAGCCATACCCAGAAGTTGGAAAGCACTACTGCTTAACTGGGCTTCAAAAAGCCCAATTGCTGATAACACAGCACCAACTTCAAGAAAGATTTTCAACCATTTCCCAGCAATCAATTCTGCAGCCTGAGCCATAAACCCAGCTTCCCATTCAGTTTGATCCACAGAAAGAGCCCCGATGACAGCCAAAAGTGGAAACAAGTAAGCCAAGCAAGTGAAAATCACAGAAATAAAAAGAGCCTTTGGAAAAGTTTTCTGGGGGTGATCAACTTCTCCAGCCAAAGTACTAACATTGTCCCAGAAATTCAAGTTCCAAAAAAGGGTGTTGAAGAACAAGTTCCAATCTTTCTTAACACCCTGCTGTCCCAAACTGAGCCACCTATGAGGCCTAATCTTTGGGAGTGCAATCAAGGTGATGAGTATAAATGGCAAAAGTGAAATAGCAGCAAGTGCCACAGCAGCATAACCAACAATTGTCAAACCAGTATAGTTAAGAAAAGAAAGGCCCAAAGTAGAGCAAAGAATTGCAAGGTACCTAGGCAAGCCAGATCCTAAAGCAGGAATAAGCTGCTTCATATAGTCTATGCAAAGAACAGGAAAAGCAGCAACATTGATAACACCACTGAGGAATTTCCATGTGCCCATAAGTGAACCCCAGAAAGGGCCAAAGGCACGGTCTGCCCATATAACAAAGCCACCGTTTCCAGGATAAGCAGTGGAGAGCTCTGCAGTGACAAGAGCTTCAGGGACACTCCAAATGAATGGAAACACCATGAAACCAATGATAGCCAAAAGGGGTCCCGCTGCTTTAACTGCTGGCTCCTCTCCATAAGGCCCGCCTGCTACTTCAAAGTAGATGAGAAATATGAGTGGTATCAAAGTTAGCTTCTTTGTGTTTGGGACTCTGGCTGTGGCTGTGGCGGTTGTGACAGGGAGTTCTTGAGCCATGTCTTGTGGTTTTGAGGATGTTTTTTGCATTGTAAACTGATTTTTTTGGTTTGTGTTGAAACTGTAAACCTGATTTTGATGTGTGTGTTTGTGCGTATCTCTGAGTTCTCAAAGATTATATAACTGATGTTTTGTGAAACGGCATGTGAGACAGCTGTTTCTGCGAGGCAATGCAAATAGAGAAATTATATGTTCACACCCTTTTTTGGAAGGTTTTTAAAGAAATTTTAAGTGGCAGGTTGTTACTGGATATTATTGTTGGGGTAAAAATGTAATCGTAGTATTAGGTTCAAATTTCAACCAATAACAACTAACCACCTATAATTTACAACAAATCATGTAAAAATGTTATAGACGTAGCACCTCTCATACAAATATGGTTTTTTTTTTTTTTTTTTTGAGAAAGAACAAATATGGTATTTATCATACACAAATTCACTATTTTATTTTTATTCATTTTAATTAAATAAATATTATATCAAACTATACTATTAATAACATGATTCTTTGCTTGGGTTTCATTATTTTGCTTACTAAAATATCCTCACACAAATTTTTAAACTCTAAAAAATACTCATATTCTTTAGTTAAATAATTTTAAATTTAAAAATAAAAACTGATTAATAGAGTAATTTACTATTTTTTTTTTAAAAAATCCTAAGTTCTAGATTTTTTTTTCTTTTATCTTCTCTTATGAATTACCGCTTTTTCATTCTCAAAAAAGAAAAGAAAAAAGAATTAACACTTTTTATTTTAAAATTCAAAATTTCAATGAGGTTAGTACTATTAATAACAAGATTTTTTTCCAAAAAAAAAAATATTCTCTATTTGAGTTTCAACATTTTGAGTACTAAAATACTCTCACACAAATTCTTAAACACTCTAAAATACATTTATCTTGTAATTAAATAATTATAAATTAAAAAACACAAACTGATTAAAAGAGTAATTTGTTATTCTTAAGTTTTAGACTTTTTCATTTATCTTCTCTATTTGACTTAAAATTTAGGACAATATTTCTAATTCTCTATCTTATTTTTAGATATTATTCCATGTTACTTTCTTTAAAAAAATACAAAATTATTTATATATCACTTTTAAACATTATAACAATAAATCAAATAAATAAAAAATTGTATTATTACATGCACAAAACATGTGTAATAAGTCTAATTATTTTATATGTTTTTATACATAAATGGTAAAAGAACATTAGCCCTACTCAAAAGGGTGTGACTAGTCAAAATAGTCGACGCTTGTGTTTCCTAACACCTTCACATAGCATCCATATATTTTTCAAATATCTAATATATAGTAATTAGCATGTGGCTACACTCTTAATTGATATTTATATATTTAATTATAAATATTAGTGGGTAGATAGAGGAGGGAATTTTTTTAAATATATTTATTTTGTTTCTTTTTTTTTTTCTTTTTTATTATTGTCCCATGAGTAACATATGATATTTATGTGTAACTCTATTGCAAAATAGTTGACGGTGAAAACGGCATGGGACTAAGCATTTGTAGATTTGTGACAAGAGACTAAAAGAATGGCGAGGATTGAATTTGTTGTTAGGGATGAAGTCAAGACTTGAAGTTAAGGAGGGTAGATTTGTTGTTGGTTGCGTGCGGCGGCTCTAATTTTTGGCTCGGTTACTTAACAACTAATGGGGTTTTTTTTTTTTTTGTGTTTTTTATGTGTGCATCCAGGTATGGACAAAATTATTTTGTTTAAAATTTTTTAAAGAGTTAGGTTGTTTGTTTTGGATAAAATTTTTGGGGCTTGTTTATTTTGCCTTCAATTTTAGATCGAACATTTAAAATGAGGAAATAAATGTTAGAATTACAAACTTTTTTACAAATTATAAATGTGGTGAATAGTTATTAGTATGTAAAAATGTGATATAAGTGATGGGCGTAGATGCAAACCAATAAAATTTTACTACCTCAACAATTTGTAAAAATGTTATACAAAAGTTTGTGGCTAGAGTAGTACTCTTAAAAGAATCAATGATAATATTAAGAGGGGTAAAGTGTGATTTTATAGAACAAAATTGTTAAAAGTAGTGCCTATATATACCCATATATATATATATTTTTAAATAATTAAGGGGGGCCATGCTCCCCCTACTCCAAGTCCCCCTCTTTCCCTGTTTGTGGTGATGATAAGTTGTTAACAAATAAAGATTATATGAAATTTTTTATTGTAAAATTGTATGTTAATTTATTATATATATAATTATTTAATTTGTTTCTAATAACTCTACATTAAACAAAAAATTGGTCTTAAAAGTCGTGATTATCTCATATGATCATCTTCTATTTGTAACAAGTGACTACACAACCATTAGTTATTATAACTTTGTTGCTTAAATTTCAAAAAATTATAAATTCTAGTTCAACTATGATTATTGTGGTGAGCAAAAAAGCGGAAAAATAACTTAAAGACTTAAATGATTATTTTTGCTATATGCTGTCACAATTCATTTCTTTAGAAATGGGAAGTCAAGTCTACTTTTTTAATACCAATTGCTAAGATTAAGTAAGCTTATGTCATAGAACTAAGAAAGAAGAGATGCTGATTTCATTGATGTTCAACTTGAATGTTGATTAAAAAAAAAACACAAGTGTGGATCCTTGGGTCTAATCGGAGGAAGGTATTACAGAATTCTCTTCCTTTCTTTTTTTGCTCTATTGTGGATCCTTGGGTCAAATGCATCTGGATTCTACACTTGGAGGTTTGGGGTCAAATTCCTAGAATACTTGTCCCATCTGGAACATACTTGCAAGATTTACACTAAAATCTTAGCTATGCCTCCACTGTTCACAATCACTTCCTCATTAATGCAGTCAGAGAAGTGGTTGCCCTTTAATTAATGTAGAGGGGATGGCTTCTATATCCTCTTCCTTCATCTTTCTCATACTTCGTGTCAAGTCAGTTTTCTTTCCTTCTGACGGTTTAGCTTTGTCCCCTTTATACAACTAGTGCTCGTCCATCTGAGGTTCGAGGTATGTCCTTGGAGTCTTTATCAAGTAAGTTACCCCAATCTCCCTTTAAACCATGAGATCATCGCCCTAGATCATCTTTTCGGACTTTAGCTCCTCGGAAATAACCTTGACCGCCTATTTACTTGTTTTGGGATCCTCGTCCCCCCACAATTATGATAGTTTGATTTAGGTAAAACTCTGTTATCAAAATTTCAAGAAATTTAAAATTCTATTCTAACTACAATTCTATTAACAAAAATTTCAAAAAATTTTAAATAAAATTTAAAGCTTCTTTTAATTATTTTGATCATCTAAGTCTAACATAATTTTTTGTATTTTAATACTCAGTAGAATAAAACTTGTACATGTACACCACATGTTCTTCCTAAGTCAAGTGGCTCAATATATGAATGTATGATTGATGTTAATTAACTTAGAGTTTCAAAAGAGTCATTGATTCTTATGAATTAAACATGTAAAGAGAACAAAAGCTCTTGATCAAACTTTAAAGTTAAGCAATTTGAGAGATTCTATGCTGAATGCCTTCTTCATTTTTCTTTTTAGTGTGGTGTATAAAATTCACCAAGAAGAAGGGAAAAAGAAAAAGAAAAAGGAATATTAAGCTCTCTTCAACCAAAATATTATTCCTCCTCTTTTCTTTTCACTTTATTAGTTCAGGAGAACCAAATCGGAGATAATTATTAAGTTTATTTATATTATATGATCAAGAATAGAATCAATGTGTAATGTTTTGCTGAATTATTAGACATGTGGACTACACGCAGAATATATACCATTTGTAGACACAGCAGGGCTAGTCAACTGTGATACATATAGAACTATAGAAGTACTCTCAACTCTCAACCATGGGACTTTTTTTTTTCTCTCTCTCTCTCAAGTTATTCTTATTTCTGATTTTTTTTTTTTTTTAAATAGAAGTTTTTTTCACAAATTGACTTCAGCAGTTCAGCCTTTGAGGTCGATAAGATTCGAGGAGCCAACCGAGAAAGTAGTAATTAACTGCGTATTCAAATTGTTGGCTTATAATTAAGTAAAGGGAATTTTTTTTTTTACTTGATTGACCTTCTTTTATAAATATATATATATATATATATATATATATATATATATATATATTATTTATTATTGGAGTTGCCTAATTATCTAAATAAGGTACTGTAGGGGTAAAGTCCCCAGATCATACAATGGGCCTTGAGTCTCATATAAAATTCGACCACATCCGAGGAAAAGGTGTGGGTACCAAAAGGGCTCCCGACTCAATTCTTATGGGTCCAAAATTGTTTAAAAGGTGGTCTGAGGAGAAATGTCTCCTCGGACGTACCAAATGTGGCTCGAACATGCACTCTACCAGCTATAAAGATTCACTCCAATGAGTATTATTAACAGGGATGAGTCCCACAACCACGTAAGAGGGAGGATAGTGTAGGATGCCAAGGGAGAGGCTACAGCTGCCACATTAAATGCATGGCAGCTACTTTTCCGGCCACATTAATGTGGAGAGGACTTGTGAACAGTATTACCTTGGCTACCACAACTCACAGAAAAATGGGGGAGATGTCCGATGGGATGGGCACTCAAGTGAAGGTCCAGATGATCAACAAGTGTAAGGTCCTGATGACTTCAAGGGGGCTATATAAGAGGGGGAGTCCCCATGAAGAAGGGGACCGGAAAAAGAAGGAACTTAGAACAGAAGAAGAGGGTGAGAACCATAGCCTTTGATCAGAGACAGAGATACATCCCCTACGTCTCCTTGGACCGTATATCTAATGGACATGAAGGAGATTTTATTATTTTCAATTGTTGTATGACCCAATGTTAACTAGTACGCACTTCGTTAGGGTCTAGTTCTGTAACCCACTCTCTACAAATTCATTGTTTAGGGCTCTTTGGGCCAGAACCCCATACCTGTTGGGCCTGGACCCCGAATCGTGACCTTACAATTGGCGCCGTCTGTGGGAAGAGCTCGTGCCTCAGCAAGTAAGACCGTTAGAAATGGAAGGATCAGGTCCGCGCCAAACAGGACACGCAGACTCCCAACGGCAGGACAACTTCTTGAACCTCGAACGGGAGAGAGATCAAGACAAGCGACAAGAGGGTAGTGTAAATACCTCCCACAAGAGCAGAAGTCGCTCAAAAGGGAAAGGTCACGTATCCCATAAGCGAAACGATCATAGGGCTTTACAGCAAGAAATCGATGACTTGAAGAAGACGTTACGCCGAGCGCAGTGAAGGTGTCCTTCCCCCAGTCCGAACACTAGCGATAAGGAGGACAATGAGTACAAGCGGAGATCGAGAACCCCGCCAAGTGAAACCTTCTCCTACGAGGAAGAGCAACCTCACAAACGCGGCCACAAAAGCCCATCTTACCAGGGCCTAGCAAACGATGCCATGAGTAAGGCCCTGGACCGCATCTCCTAGTCACCCTTCACACTTAGGATAGAGGGGGTTGAGCTTCCTCGACGGTTCCACCAACCCGCTTTTGCTATATATAATGGTCGGACGGACCTAGTAGAGCACGTAAGCCAGTTTAACCAGAGGATGGCCGTCCATTCCAGGGACGAAGCGTTGATGTGCAAAGTGTTTCCATCCAGTTTAGGACCCATGGCGATGAGATGGTTCGATGGCCTCAAGCCAAACTCCATAAACTCTTTTAAGCAAATGACACAGGCTTTCGGTTCTCGCTTCATAACTAGTAGCAGAGTCCCTCGGCCCCTAAACTCCCTCATGTCCTTATCCATGCGAGAAGGAGAGACCCTGAAGGCCTACTCAGACAGATATTGGGAAATGTATAATGAGATAGAGGGAAATTACGATGACGTCACCATTAGCACATTCAAGAGGGGCCTGCCAACAGAGCATGGTTTAAGAAAGTCCCTGACTAGGAAACCGGTCACTAGCGTGCGCCAACTCATGGACAGAATCGACAAGTACAAGAGAGTCGAAGAAGACCAACAGACAGGAAAGGGCAAAGCGAAGGTTGTCCCTCAAGAGAGGAGGGACTTCAGATCGAACCGCTTTAACAATAGTAACCGGCCAAGAAGGGATTACTCGGAGCAGTCTGGATCCACAGGGGCACAGGCAGTCCATGCTGTGTTCCGAGAACCATTACATAAGATCCTTGAGAAAGTGAAGAACGAATCGTTCTTTCAATGGCCAAGCAGGATGGCAGGCGACCCCGCGAAACGTAACCAGAATCTGTATTGCGAGTATCACCAAGAACCGGGCCACACCACCGATGATTGCAGGAATCTGAAAAACCACTTGGACCGGCTGGTCCGAGAGGGAAAGTTGAGGCATCTATTGCATCACCCTGTTGGATGGCGGGAGCAGTCGAACATCGAAACAAGACAAAGCACATTGAGACCACCCATTGGCATGATAAATGTCATTCTTGCCGCACCAGGAAGGACCGACTCCCATCCTTTTAGAGTGATGTCAGTGGGCTGACTCCCCGCTGAAACTGACTACCGGGAGTCTAAGAGGGCTAGAGGGATGGTCACGCCCCTAATCGGATTCTCGGATGAGGACAAACTGGGAACCCTCCAGCCCCACGACAATGCTCTAGTCATCACGCTCAGGATTGGGGGATATGACGTGAAGAGGGTGCTAGTCGATCAAGGCAGCGCCGTGGAAGTAATGTACCCCGACTTGTACAAGGGGCTGAAGCTGAAACCAGAGGACCTGACAGCATACGACTCCCCTTTAGTGAGTTTCGAGGGAAAGACCATCACTCCGAAAGGCATGATTAGGCTGCCTATACAAACAGGCTCGGACGTAGTGGAGGTGGACTTCATAGTGATAGCCGCTTACTCCCCCTACACCGCCATTGTAGCTAGATCGTGGCTTCACGCCCTAGGGGCTGTGTCATCAACCTTACACCAAAAGGTGAAGTATTCGTCGGAGGGTCGAGTGAAAGAAGTAATAGGGAACCAAGCCATGGCCCAGCAATGCATGGTGTCCGCCATCTCGCGACGACCGAGTACTGAGCCCTCCACCTCAGCCAAGAACGACTTATAGCAATTAACGACCCTGGCCCTAGCCTCGGGTAGTGAGGAACCTGCCGAGGGGGCGAATTGTGAGGATTTAGAGAAAGTTCTTGTGGGCTCCGACTCGGAAAGATTTTTTCAGGTCGGCTCAAAACTGCCGCCCCAAGAGAAGGAAGCACTAATTGACTTTCTCAGACAGAATGTGGACGTGTTTGCATGGGACGCCTACGAGGCTTTGGGGGTCGATCCAGATTTCATTTGCCACCACCTTAACGTTAGCCCGGCCGTAACACCTAAGAAGCAACCTCCTCGACGACCGTCGAAAGAGCATCCAGATGCGGTGAGAGAGGAGGTTATAAAATTGAAGAAAGCAGGGGCTATCAAGGAGGTCTTTTACCCCGAGTGGCTGGCCAACACAATCGTGGTGAAGAAGAAGAGTGGGAAATGGCGGGTCTACGTGGACTTCACAGACCTAAATAAAGCCTGCCCGAAGGATCCTTTCCCTATGCCTCGGATAGACCGATTGGTGGATTCGACCTTGGGACACCCTCAAATGAGTTTTTTGGATGCCTTCCAAGGCTACCATCAGATACCCCTGGCTGCCAAGGACTAAGAAAAAATGGCTTTTGTCACCCCCGTTGGAAACTACCATTACAAGGTAATTCCCTTTGGCTTGAATAATGCTGGGTCGACCTACCAGAGGGTGATGACCAGGATGTTTGAACTACAGATGGGTAAGAGCATCGAAGTCTATGTAGATGACATGGTGGTGAAGAGCAAGTTAGTGTCCAACCACGTCAGAGACCTCGGCGATGTCTTTGGAATTCTGAGAAAGTACAGGCTGCGCCTGAACGCGTCCAAGTGTACATTCGAAGTGGGGTCAGGGAAATTCTTAGGTTACATGGTGACCCATAGAAGCATTGAAGTCAGCCCCGACCAAATTAGAGCTATCCATAGCCTACAGCTTCCTTGGAACCCCAAAGAGGTCCAAAAACTCACTGGCATAATTGCCGCCCTAAACCGTTTCATCTCCCGCTCGGTGGACAGGTGCAGGCCTTTCTTTCTCTTATTAAACAAGTGGAAAGGCTTCGAGTGGATTGAAGAATGCGCCTTAGCCTTCCAGCAGCTTAAGGAATACCTGTCTCGGCCACCAATCATGTCCAGTCCTAAAGCCGACGAGGTGCTATTCGCCTATATTGCGGTAGCCCCTCACGCAGTGAGTCTAGTGCTAATCCGAGAAGACAACGACACACAACGGCCCGTCTACTACGTAAGCAAATTGTTGCACGAGGTAGAGATCCGTTACCTCCCCCTCGAAAAGGCCGTCCTGGCAATCGTACAAGCCACGCGAAAGCTCCCCCACTACTTTCAGGCACATACCATTGTTGTACTAACCCAACTCCCGCTCAGATCAATACTTCGGAGTGCTGACTACACGGGCAGAATAGCAAAGTGGGGGACGATTCTGGGCGCCTTTGACATTAGGTACATGCCTCGCTCAGCTGTGAAGGGTCAGGTTCTCGAGGATCTGGTAGCTGAGTTTGCCGAACCCACATTAGAAGGAGGAGGAGAGCTACTAAACCTAGACAAAAAACTGATCGGCATAATCTCTCAGCAAGAGCCCACTTGTTGAAAAGCACACGTTGACGGCACGGCTAACCAAAGGGGCTCAGGGGTGGGGCTCGTCCTGGTTTCCCCCAAGGGATTACCATCGAAAAATCATTAAGGCTGGGTTTCTCTGCCACGAATAACGAGGCGAAATATGAGGCATTATTCGAAGGAATGTTAATGATCCAGAAACTGGGTGGGAAATCCATAAACATGTTCTCGGACTCAAGACTTGTTATGGGACAAGTAAATGGGGAATTGGAGGCGAGGGATGAAAGAATGCAAGAGTACCTAGTCCAAGTCAAGCGCTTGTAGGCGCGTTTCAACCATTTCAGCCTAATGCACGTATCCAGGAGCGGGAACACCCACGCTGACTCCCTTGCAACGCTTGCCACCTCCTCGGCTCAACCACTCCCTCGGGTCATACTCGTAGAAGATTTATACAGGCCAACGATGGCGAGAACTGACTTGGCACGAGTTCACAATGTCAGGGTAGGGCTTAGCTGGATGGATCCTCAAGTACTATTTTTGAAGAACGACACCTTACCAGAAGATAAGAACGAGGCCGACAAGATTAGAAGAAAGGCTTCTCGATTCTAGCTGTCTGAGGACTCCAAACTGTATAAGCGCTCATTTTCAGGACCATACTTGCTATGCGTGCACCCAGATGCCACTGAGCTTATCCTGGAAGAATTGCACGAAGGAATTTGTGGAAACCACACAGGGGGTCGGTCCTTGTCCCATAGGGCCATAACGCAAGGTTATTGGTGGCCGAGCATGCAGAAAGAGGCGCAGGAATATGTGAAGAAGTGCGATCAATGCCAAAGGTTTGCCCTGAATATACATCAACTAGGCGGAACTCTTAATCCGCTATCTAGCCCCTGGCCATTTGCGCAGTGGGGCCTAGACATCCTAGGACCTTTTCCTAAAGCAGTGGGGAACAAAAGGTTTCTTCTTATCGACACGGATTATTTCACAACATGGGTCGAAGTTGAGCCGCTGGCAAACATTAGAGACGTTGATGCCAAGATATTTGTTTGGAAAAATATCGTCACTAGGTTCGGAGTCCCTCATACCCTAATCTCGGACAATGGTCTCCAATTTGATAGTAAAGCTTTCAAAAGGTATTGTAGCGAGATGGGAGTTGCCAATAGGTATTCCACGCCGGCTTACCCACAGGGGAATGGATAGGCTGAAGCCGTCAATAAAGTCATAGTAAATGGGTTGAAAAAGAGATTAGATGACGTGAAAGGGAGGTGGGTAGAAGAGCTGCCCCATGTCTTGTGGACGTACCGCACCACACCACGTAGGTCCACAGGGGAAACCCCCTTTTCAATGACCTATGGAGCTGAGGCTGTTATTCCTCTAGAGACAAATTTCCCAACACTGAAAACCAACACATTCTGCCCCAATGCTAACAACGGATTGCTGGAAAAAAGCTTTGACCTCATCGAGGAAAGAAGGGAGAGAGCGATGATCCAACTCACCTACTACCAGCATAAGCTCAAGCAAGGTTACGATGCCAAGGTGAAGTTAAGACCCCTGGCACCCGAGGATCTGGTATTGAGGAAGGTCCTAGGCACTGCAAGAAATCCCACGTGGGGAAAACTCAGACCAAATTAGAAAGGCCCATATCGTATCACCTCGGTGGCCGGCATAGAGGCCTACTTTTTAGAAGATTTGGACAAACATGTAGTGCCACGCCCTTGGAATGTGAATAACCTGAAAAGGTACTATTATTAATGAAAGTTTGTAATTCTTGGCGCCACACCATTGTGCAATTTTATCTAAGTGTTAAACAGAACCCAAGTCTTGCCTGGCTCCTCGGACCACAGACTTGGGGGAAATTAACCACTACGCAATTCTATCTAAGTGTTAAACAGAACTCAAGTCCTGTCTGGCTCCTCGGACCACAGGCTTGGGGGAAATTAACCACTACGCGATTCTATCTAAGTGTTAAACAGAACCCAAGTCCTGTCTGGCTCCTCGGACCACAGGCTTGGAGGAAATTAACCACTACGCGATTCTATCTAAGTGTTAAACAGAACTCAAGTCCTGCCTGGCTCCTCGGACTACAGGCTTAGGGGAAATTAACTACTACGCGATTTTATCTAAGTGTTAAACAGAACCCAAGTCCTGCCTGGCTCCTCAGACCATAGGCTTGGGGGAAATTAACTACTGTGCAGTTTTATCTAAGTGTTAAACAGAAGCCAAGTCCCGCCTGGCTCCTCAGACCACAGGCTTGGGGGAAATTAACTACTGTGCAGTTTTATCTAAGTGTTAAACAGAACTCAGGTCTTGTGTGGCTCCTCGGACCACAGGCTTGGGGGAAATTAACCATGATGCAGGTCTATCTAGATGTTAAACAGATCCCAAATCCTGTGTGGCCCCTCAGATCACAGGCTTGGGGGAAATTAACCTTGATGCAGTTTTATCTAAGTGTTAACTATCATTTTTTCATTCATTCATTCATTCATGCTTGGCTGTATTACTTAAACTTCGAGTAACGTTTGGCCCTCAGCAGTTAGTAACATAACCAAAATTCATTCATAACAAAGGTAGAAAAGGATGCAATAAAACAAGGTTCAAAGAAGAAGTCATATCATTCATTAGGCTCCAAAATGTATTTTCTTACAAACATTGGCAAAATAAGGAAATAAAAGATAGAAGAAGACAACTACAAGAAAAGTCCTACTCTAAGTGTCCTAGGCTTTATCTTGGGCAGCACTCTTCGCAAGGACCTCTGCCTCAGGATGATCGCCTCCTGCCTTGGGCTCAGATATGGCCTCCTTGGATTGTACGACAACGTCCCTTATAGTAAGGGCGTCCTCAGGTGACTTGTCCTTTGCAAGTGGCTGCACCTCCTCGACTTCTGGTATAAGGGAATCCGAAGTAGTGACCCTAGTAGAGAAGGGCTCCTCAGGAGGAACCGAGTCCGGAATCTCGCGAATATCTTCAGGAAAGAAGATATTCTCAATCTTCCTAAGGTCGGAGTCCAAGGGAACTGCCGCCCAGTCCAAGGCCACTCCCCAGGACATAGTGATGTAGTCCCTGCAAACCGTAGTCACCTCCTCGGTCAGCCTAGCTTCGGTATTCGCCACTCCGCGTTCGTAGGAGGCTGCCACCACAGCCTCAGCCGCCTCCCTAGCTAAGCGAGCCACCTCTTTTGTCTTTGATAGCTCTGCCTTGAGGTCCAAGACCATCTGCTTCTCGGTCGCGAGGTTTATTTCGGACAGATGAAGCTGTTGGCGCATGTCCTTAGCCTGCTTGGTGGTGGTCTTAAGTCTGGCCTTAACACTGTCACGGGCCTTCAGCACCTCCTTTATTTCTTTATTCAGGCGATCCTTTTCCAGCCTGAGGACGCCGGTAGCCTTCTCCACGACGAGGCGAGACTAAACCTCAGTGTTCAAATCTTCACGAGATTTCTTGGCCCACGCCTCATCTACAAAAATTTGTTGAGTGACCTGCGTGGGAGTAATGGAAGATTGATTAAAATAAAATAACAAATAGGCAGGTGCGAAATAAAGAAGTTGAACAAGGAAGAGTCTTCGTTTACCATGGCCATATCTCTCTTCAGCGACATGAAGAGATTCGGTTGCCGAGTAGCTCGGAGCCCCTCCATGTCACAAGGCAGGAGAAGGAGCTGCTGCAAGGTCTCAGCAAGGTAAGACGCCTGTCCTCGTTGGAACTCCCACAGAGTCGCGTCCCATAAGATAGGGGCACCATCCAACTCTAGGCGTGGGGACCAGGTCCGCTTCTCCCTCCTCATAGCGGCCTCGTCTCGGCTATCAACAGATCTTGTCCTTTTTTCCTTGGGCTTTTTACCCTTCTTCTGTTGCTTAGCCTTTTCAGGGCCGACCTCGCCTTCTTCCAACTCTTCCACTGGTCTCTTCCGCCTCAAATTGGGAAGAGGTTGTAGCGTTGGGTCAGTTGATGGGGGAAGAGGAGGAGGAAGTTTGGCTGTAGCCTGCTCCTTGGGGGTATCCCTAGAAGACTGCCCCTTGTTTCTATTGGACAAGAGGCCTCTGAGACCAGACCTTGGCTTCAAATCCATGTCCTCTTCTTCAATCTCCTGGCTCGTGTCAACCTGAGCAATTACCAAGCCAAGGGTGGGAGCCGCCGAGGAACGGTCTATGTCTAAGCCGGAGTCTGAGAGCTCTACAGGCTTAGCTAATACCTCTCCCTCCTCGGCGAAGCGAAATTGGTCAATTTGAGCCTCAAGAGATGAGTGCAAGGAATAGCTCCTTCTCCTAGGACAACTACCTCTGGAAGAACGCACTGAACAGGCAATTGGACGGGAGGTAGGTCTCTCCGAGCAAGAAAGCCTGGTTTAGAAACGTCGATGCGAGCTAATCGGGGACTTCTAGCCATGATGGCTTGACCGGCGTCCACTAAAGCGTGTGAAAGGGGCTCGTAGTCCAAGATAAAAGGAGTGGCACGCAATTGCCCGTCCTCACTCACAAAAATTTCGAACCTTAGGAGGAAGTTAAGGGCCTAGACGTTGACCAAACTTAGCCGCAGAGTTGTTTGTTCTTTGTTCTTTGTCTGCAAAAACCCAAAGGAAGGGTTATGTTAGTCCGAGGAGACAAATAATCAAAACTAAAGCCGAAATAAGGAAGAGAAAAACTCGAGACTAAGATCCCCTCCAAGGGATCTGACCCTACAGTGCCCCACCTGGTGTTCCCGCCCTAACTGGGCAGTGAAGACTGTCGTGCCATGCTCCGAAGACGATCAAAAGGTCGTCCTTCAAGCCTTTGTTGGACTTGGGAAGGCAGGATATCAGTCTCACCTCGTCGGACCTGGATTTCAGGTAATACGACTCATTGAGGCTATGACATTCATATAGGTGACCTACATCGTGCCATGAGAGGCCGAGGTTCATCTGTTCATTCAGAGCGTCTACGCACCCCAGGATTCAGAACATGTTCGCAGCGCACTGGTGGGGGGCCAACCTATGACCACGCAAATAATCCCTAGTTATTCTCCCCATAGGGATCGTCATTCCTCCTTCTATGAAAGCTATCATTGGAATGGTGACCTGCCCCGTCTTTCTCTTGGTTAAGATCTCGTCCGAGGAGCAATATTCTAGACCTACTCTCGGCGAGATATGATATTTGGCCCTGAAGCCTTCCATACCGGCCAGAGAGTCTACCAGTTTCTCAAGCTTACCCATCCCACTAACCCTAGGCGACGCGAAGAAGGTTTACTTAAGGAAGAAAGCCGAGAAAGGCAACGGAGGGGAAAGGCTAAGTAATACAGGAAATGAGCACTTACGGGAGCGAAGATCCTAAACCTCTCGAGCTTCTAAAGAACTCGCCGGGAATCTTCAAGGGAGTGTCTATGGAGTTTTGTATGCTTTGCAAAAAGAAGTGCTGGAGTGCTCTGGGACGCTTGAGTGTTTTTTCAAAAAATGGAAGTAATTCCCCTTGGAAATCTTATATAGCGAGGAGAAACTGAACGGGCTTATTCCCGCCCAGAGAATTGGGAAAATATCAACCGTTGATCAAGCGCCCTACCGTTGGATTCGAAGGACATAAAGCCGCCTAGTGCAATAATTAGCGCCTCATGGGTTACGAAACGCCAGAAGCAGTAATGAGGCACGTGGGGCTGTACCTCCACATGCGTAAAACAAGGATTTACAATAAGTAATCCCATAAGTGTCAAAATCCCGCATTTTCTCATCGGATAAGAGGGAAAGAACCGGAATTTTGAGGGACTATTGTAGGGGTAAAGTCCCTAGATCATACAATGGGCCTTAGGCCCCATATAAAATTCAACCATGTCCGAGGAGAAGGTGTGGGTACCAAAAGAGCTCCCGGCCCAATTCTTATGGGGCCAAAATTGTTTAAAAGGCAGTCCGAGGAGAAATGTCTCATTGGACGTACCAAATGTGGCTCGAACATGCACTCTGCCAGCTATAAGGATTCACTCCAACGAGTATTATTAACAGGGATGAGTCCCACAAGCCCATAAGAGGGAGGAAAGTGTAGGATACCAAGGGAGAGGCTACAGCTGCCACATTAAATGCATAGCAGCTACTTTTCCGACCGCATTAATGTGTAGAGGACTTGTGAACAGTGTTACCTTGGCTACCACAACTCACAGAAAGATGGGAGAGATGTCCGATGGGATGGGCACTCAAGTGAAGGTCCAATGATCAATAAGTGTAAGGTCCTGATGACTTCAAGGGGGCTATATAAGAGGGGGGAGTCCCCATGAAGAAGGGGACCAGAAAAAGGAGGAACTTAGAACAGAAGAAGAGGGTGAGAACCATAGCCTTTGATCAGAGACAGAAATACATCCCCTACGTCTCCTCGGACCGTATATCTAATGGACATGAAGGAGATTTTCTTATTTTCAATTGTTGTATGGCCCAATGTTAACTAGTACGCACTTCGTTAGGGCCTAGTTCTGTAACCCACTCTCTACAAATTCATTGTTTAGGGCTCCTTGGACCAGAACCCCATACCTGTTGGGCCTGGATCCCGAATCGTGACCCTACAGGTACAATATTCATTTTCCTATAAAATTTTAGAACTACTCTGCTGACAATTTTTAGTATTACATATTGACCTGCCTAATCAAAATCTAATATGGGACTAATAAGGAATTTTTTGTTTTTTCAAAAAAAATAAAATGGTCCTCTATATGGAATTTTTTTTGAAGAAGATATCAAATATTAGTATATCACCTCAACTGGTAAAGTTTTTATTGGTTAAATAAGAGATCTGTCTTAGTCTGGGTATTGTCATTGCGTGATTGGATTTGAAGATGCAATTTTTTTTTTTTTTTTTATACCAGATAAAATTTCTACTTTAGCCTAATCTAAGTATATATGTGTGCGAAACTCCCCGCTGGAGACTTGAACCCCGACCCTTACCCCCCACACCCATAAGCATTTATACTTGTAAAGTGACTACTATACCAAGGATGCGAGGTGAAGATGCAAAATTATTAATATAGAAAAGAATGGCCAGAACCAAAATGTCTAAAATGTTTCATTATTATATAGATTTAATGAGAAAGAGCCAACGAGGTCACATCAAAATAGTGATTGAAAAAGACTTTAATGTAATGTTATTATGGTGATTATAGGGAGTTATTTACTATTATTTTCCGTATGTATAGTGCTGAAGGTGAGAACAATTACATTTCTCCAATCTTTGTGTTTACATTTGATTTATTTCAAAATTAAGGAATTTAATGAATAATTATTAGTTTCACAATTTTAATTATAAATTTATTTTTTCTCTCTAGTTTGGGTTTGACCCCTTATTAATAACCCATATTCAGCCCCCTATGGTGTGAAAGTGTAAGAGTCTCGGACTGGCATTAAATGATGCTTACAAACATGTGTTGGTTTGAGTCACACACTTTAGCAAAAAAATGTTGTGCTGTGATGTGGATAGCCATAACTTACCTAAGGGTACTCTATACCATATTGAATTGGAATTTAAATTGACAAGGTTAGTGACCACACACACACACGATAGCGATACCCTTTTTTTCCCATAAAAAGGGTACATTGTTTGTTAGAAGGAGTTGAAAAACAAACAGAACACCAGAATCAAAGAGGTGATACCTAGTGCTAAAGAGACTTTGGCATTTTTTTGGCTGTTTCTTTTGAACCCGTTACGCAACGCAAACATACAAAAAAAAATATTCCATTTCCTTGTCAAGTTGGTCTTTTACCAACTTATCATAAAAAGAAATAAACAAAGTGTACGTTTTTTGTATGAAGATTTATTAGATCTCTTCCTGCAAACTTTGGAGTTTGGAGAAGTTATAATAATGTTTTGCTCAAATAGATGGCGACAAAGTCTTACCGACACATTGTCAATTTTTTAATTAGGAAAGCATGAAAAGTGTAGAAACTTTCCGACTAATATGGACCATATTATTATTCAGCAAAAAAAAATATGGACCATATTATTGTAGTCATACATTTTCTATTGAAGGATGGGGCGGTGAGTACATGCGTCTTCTTCTTCTTGTTTTTTGGGTCTATTCTCGTTGTCAGAAATTGGCCCAAAAGTCAATCAAACAAAAGCCCAATTAGCAACATTTATTGACAGAAGAATTTAGAGGCCGGCACACATGAACCAAAAAGTCAAATAATAAGTAATTATTTAGTGTCCTTTTGTGAATCTTACATATTAAATTTATGATAAAATTTACTATTCAAATGAGAGAAGAGAACCGGAATTTTGAGTCTTACTCTAAAAATTCTAAATAATTTTCTTTAAGAGTACAAACTTGAACGACAAAAGCTTAATATATATGCAATTAAACTATTTATATAGCTCACGGCACATAGTGCAACAGATTCTTTAGATTTCTTAATGGCTTAATTTGGGAAGAAAAAGTATATTAATCTTTGCTGCTATTTTGATTGATTTTGGATTTGAATTCTCAAAGAGGGTCGAGTTCCTTACTCACCATATCTCATCACAAAAAATAGCAAAGAAAAAACAAGAAGAACTTTCTTCATTTATATCAATGCCCAAAAATCCTTTGGGATTTTAAAAAAAAAAAAAAAAAGTCTTACCCAATCATGTAATGGTCTTGAGCTCATACATGCAAAATTAAAAGATCAAAGCTAACAGAGAGTCAGAGACCATGATATACCAAAAAAAAAAAAAAAAAAAACGTAGACTAATCATTTCAGGCTTGGTAGGTGATATATCGATATCAAATATTGGAGTAGCTAGAAAGTTAAAAAATTATCCAAATAAAACTCTAATTTCACTTGAAAATCTGTACCATCCTTCCTATTTAAAACTGGTTTTAGTCCATTCTACTTTTAATCCGTTGATATTTTCAAAAAATAGTCATACAATCAGTTCATGACTCAACCCAAATAGGACAACACCTGTACACCTACAGCACCAAGATAACAACGCCACCAGAAGGCTACAAAACCAGGTCAGCTAAAACAAAATCAGAACACAAAGATCTCAGAAGTCAGAACTTAGAGTCTTAGACACATTACCAAAATTTAGTATCAATTCAATGTACAATTGAAAGAGCTAAATATTGAAAGGTATTATCTTGGGGATGGTAGTTCTGGTGTAAATTGAAAGAGCTAAATAAATTGTGTTCCTTTCTGATTTTTGTCAAAAGGCTTAGACAATATGAGCATGAAGACAAAATAAACATGACTACAGAATTCTGCAAGTTTAGATAAAGACTCATCAATGAGGTTAATATTAAAGTGTTCAAGCTCATCACCAGCTATGCCCAAAAGACTAAATAAAAAGAAAACAATAACAAATTTTTAATTTTCTTTAAAAAAAAAAAAATGCAAATGATTTTATTATATGCATTTGCCGTGAGTCAAATCCGGGTCTATTGCTTGGAAGGTAAGGGGTTGTTTGGATGAGAGAGTTTTGAGTGATATGATTGTGTTTTCATCACTCATCATCCAAAATTTGTGGGACCCACAGAAAATTTTTTGTTTGGATACCATCACTCATATTTGGTCACCCGGTTTTGGTCATCCAATCACTCAAAAAACTGAGTGATGAAGACCAAAAATGAAAACACAATTCAGCTGTTTTCATCACTCAAAACCGGTCACTCAGTGGCAAGTCCGTAAATTAGCTGAGACTGTGGGCCCCTTCACCAGTGCATTGTCACATCCATCACCAACGACTCTGTCTCTCTCTTTCTTCTTTCTCCTTTCTCCAGCAGCATTCTTTCTCTCTTCCTCTTTCTTCTTTCCCCTTTCTCCTTCTCCCAGCAACAAGTGACATTTCTTCATAAATTTTTTCTCCTTCTCCCACTAGACCGACGAGTAGTGTCCAAGCTCCTCCACCTCTGCTGCGCATCGGACTCCGCCGACTCCGCCGCCGCATTGCTCAACGGAGAGCTCGGAACTCTGCCGCTCGTCAACGAGTTCGATGACGAGACAGGCCTCTCGCCTCTCCACACGACGGCCGAGTCTCCAACGTTTTGGTTCTTCTTCTTCTTCTTTCTTTTTCCTTCTTCAGATTTTTTTTTTTTTTTGGTTCTTCTGCTTCTTTCTTTTTCCGTCTTCTTCAGACCCACACCCGGTTTTTTTTTTTTTTGGTTCTTCTTCTTCTTTCTTTTTCTTTCTTTCTTTCTTCTTTAGACCCACTCCATCATTTTCATACATGCATAAATTTATACCCAGAAATGTGGGTGGCTGTGGTGGGTTTAGATCTGAGATGTGGGTGGCTGTTATGGGTTCAGATTTGTGGTTTGGGTTCGGATTTGATTTGGGCATAAGGTCTGTATTTGTGATTTTTGATTTGGGTATTTGTGGGTTTTGATTTGAACATCTGTGGGTACCTATGAGTTTATGTTTGTATTCATTTGTGTTTGTATGTTTATGATGGTTTGGCCGTAGGTTTGGGATAGGATTGTTCTTGTTGATGTGTGTGTACATGAGAAATGAAAGAGAAAGAGGATAGCTTCAGTGAGAGTAACAGGGCAATGGTGACTGAAGGTGGAAGAGAATGAAAGGAAGAGAGGGAGGGGGAAGGCGGGTAGGCTAACAGAATTTATGACATAGTGCTCAGGTATGGGTCCCACAAAAAGTAGAAAAAATTGAGTGATGAGAAATTGAAAATATGTGCCAAATAGGTGGGTAGGAAATTGGGGGTATTTTGAGTGATGAGTAATGAGTGATGAGTGATAAATGATGGGTGATGAATAACGAGTGATGAGTGATGAGTGACCATTTTTTTTAAACCAAACAAGGCCTAATTATCCTAAACGTTGGACTACAAACGCACATGTGGGCTTTGAGCACTAGTGTCTCATTTCCAAATTTGCCCTTGAAAATAATATTTATAAATAAAATAAAATAAAAATGCATAAATGCGTCTGCCGGGAGTCGAACCCGGGTCTATTGCTTGGAAGGCAATTATCCTAACCGTTGGACTACAAACGCCATGGTTGTAATAAAGATGTTATAAATATTATTTTCATTAAGGTAAATTTGTCTGTAAAGAATATTCTTCTATGGTTCTCTTTTTTTTTTTTTTTTTTTTTTTTTTGGGGGCTTAATAGTTGTCTCTCTTTCATGCAGCTATGAAGTTGCTTCCTCTGAGGCAAATTATCTCTGCAACCCATCAAAGTTTCCAAAGGAGAAGAATCCCAGCAAACCCAATTTACATTTCACACACACTGGGTGATTTTACTTTAGTATATATCATCTCCAAAAGGTCTGATTTATAAGGTAAAAATAGTAAATTTGTTTTCCATGGAAAAGAAAAAACAAGTTAGGCAGTGGGCATTTTAATCCAAAGTTTTGTACCACACTTTCCCTCCCATTTTTCTCCATTTTGGAGAGATCAAGTTTTGGTGGGCCCAGAGAGAAAACAGCCGGGTTTTATTATTTTTCTCTCCCCCTCCCCCTTCAACCAAACACTGACACTAGAGTATACCAAGATTCAACAAACTCAATCTAATGTCAGTTTAGCCCAAAAGCTTTATTTGAAGATCAAAAGAACAATCCATTATTTTAAACGTTTTTTATTATTAATAAAGAAGTCAAAACAGTCTTTAATTAGTGCTTTCTAGGATGTATCAGACTTTATGTTTTATTTCTCCTAGGCAAACAAGTATTTTATTGTGTTTCTAGTTCTTAAAAGTCATATCTGACTTTGGTCATGTTAAGTGAGTGTTTTAATTATTTTTTTTTTTTTCCTATACTTGGAGGCTGTTCCAAACTCAATTTAAACCTTTTGGCTGAAGTAAATAAAACTCAGAGTGTATTATCAGAATTAAAAAATAAAGTCTAATACATCCTAAGAGATACTAATTAAAGATTGTTTTAACTTCTTTATTATTAATAATAATAATAATAAACGCTTAAAATAATGGGTTGTTCTTTTGATTCAAGGAAAGCTTTTGGGCTGAATTTACATTAGATTGGGCTTGCTGGATTTTGGAACACTCCAGTATCAAACACTCATTCCACCCATTTTCTCTCCTATTTTCCACTCAACATTTTTCATCCCCTAAAATCGTCCCAACCAAACATACCCTTCTTGATGTTGTAACTTGTAAGGGATGAATATCCTGTATATTATGTCTGTTAATTAATTCAATGCAATGAGTTTTTCTTTTCTCTATAATTTTACATTACAGATGAAGTAGCTCCAAAGTTATGTTCCATGCAGCAATTAATAATTGCAAGGACTCTGAAACAATCAATTGCATGGATATATGTCCTAATTAAGTAGTCTCAGAATTCACTTGCTTGTTGGATATACTGGGGTGTTTAAAAAAGAAGTTACAAAGATTTTTCAAAACTTGCCCTTGAAAATAATAATTACAAATAAAATAAGAAAGCATAGGACAAAAAAATGAATCAATGCGTTTGCCGGGAGTCGAACCCGGGTCTATTGCTTGGAAGGCAATTATCCTAACCGTTGGACTACAAACGCCCAACTTGTCGTATAAATGCTATACATATATTTTGACTAAGTTTTAGTGTATTAGGAAATCTAGCTTTTTCCTCTATCTCCTCTATCACTATTCACTGTGGTTATCTCTCTCTGGTGCAGCTATGGAGTCACTTTCTCTGAAGCAAATTATCTCTGTAACCCATCATAGTTTCCTCAGAAGAAGAAACCCAATTCACAAACAAACTGGGCGTTTCCACTTTAGAATCCTCTCCAAAAAATCTGATTTCCAAGGTAAAAAAAAAAAATACTAACTTTGTTTTCCATAGAAAAAAAATTTTGAATTTTGTTTACTTTCTTTTATTTCCTCTATTCTAAGGAACCAAATGGAAAGGCTAAGCAGGATAGATTGATTTTTTTTTTTCTTTGGGGGTGTGTAAAGTAGAGATTTTTATATGGTTACCTGATATGTATGTACTATGTAGTGCTAATTGATAAAAATATTAGAGTAATGATAATATGGTTTTTGGGTTTTTTTTTTTTTTTTTTAAATGAATGAAAAAATCAATCTTTTCATTACTTAAGGAAATTGGATAGAAAGTAAAGGATTACAGTGATCATATTGAGCTATGTCTTTAATATGTATGTCTCTAAATTTGTGAATTGTAAGAGTATTCAATTCACTTTCAACTAACCTGAGTTGACTACATATAAGGTTATTTAAACTTGACTCTATCAAATACATAATATATATTATACTAATAGTTCTAGTCAATCTTGTTTTGCCAATTATATAAGAAGTTTTAACTTGCAATGATAAGTAAAACTTATGGAGTACTGTCTTATGGTATTGATTTCTCTTACTGTTAAATTTTACCCATCATTTTGTGTTGCGGCTGGTTTTCAAAATACTGGTGATAAATCAACATGATTTATGAAAATTGAAGTCTTATATGCATGATTTGGATACACCGTTATTGCTTTTGATTGTCAATGCTTCGTTGTAAACAAAATGGCGTAAATGACTCTTGGTGTTGGTTGGAGTGTTATTTTTGATGTGTATGGTGGTGGTAATAGACTAATAGCTTTGTAATTGTTTGTAGCCTTGGACGCTGATATTATATGTGATCCTTATTGAGAAAACATGCATGTCTTTCCTTTTGATGAATTAACAAGGCCTTTCTTGATGTTGTAAGGGAAGATATCCAAAATATTGTGGCTGTTGATCTTTCTTTTTTTTTTTTTTTTTTTTCTCTGTAATTTTAACATAGTCTCTGCAAAAAACTACTCTATAATTTTACATTAGAGATGAAGTAGCTCCAAAGTTATGTGTCATGCAGCAATTAATAATTTCAAGGACTCCGAAACAAGTAATTGCAAGGATATATGTCCTAAATAGTCACAGAATTCATTTGATTGATTTAGGTTTCTTCTTCTATAGAGCTCATCATTTCAAAGTCCTGAACAATCCTGCCTTCTATTTTGTGCTGCCTCAGAATGATTTCCTTTGTTCATCATTTCCATGACATGGACAGTAGAAGGCATGTCAAGATTATGATTTGTGCAGCCTTCTATTTTAAGCAGCCATGTCATAAAGCCAGTTGTTACACAATCGGTGGATCAATAACATAGTTGTGGTAAAATATGTTAGGATTTCCATTGAATATTTCAATCCAAAACTGCTAATGTGTCAATTTGAATGTTTCCATTGATAGCTCTAGTTATTGACTGTCTTCTCTTCTCTTTATAGTTATTATCTTATACATAGGGATGGGTTATTCCTTTCTTCCAATACTAAATCAGCATAGATAGTAGTTCTGCACATTATCATTACAAGAGCAGTAGTATCTGCATTACCGTGGCACTAGGGTTATAGACTTTATTTTCTCATTCTGCTTTAGCATTAGGTTGAAGCACTTTCTAGTTCTTCAATCTTCAAGTAAATTAATAGGCTTGTGTACAGATTTTCAGGGCTATGCAAAACCTTTCCATCTCTTGCCAGCCAAAGAAGTGAAAGCCTACACAGATACCACTGCAGAAAAGATTTTTAAATCTGTGAATGAGGATGGATCACAGTGTTTATACAAGGTCAAGCTCGGTACAAGTAACATCTATGGCTCAAGTCTGAGTGACTTAAATGCTGGGATTCTCCTATGCTTGATAGATGAAAATGGTAATACCATATTACAGAGGATACCAGCCAGTTTGATGACAGATCATTCGACAAAATCAGAGGATGTGGTTGACCCAGAGATACTCCATTTCCAAAGAGGTTCTGTTGATGAGTTCACCTTTGAGGGACCTAATCTGGGAAGAGTCGAAGCTCTTTGGATAAGTCTTGAATCAGGTTAGTCTCTGCTAGGGATACTTCAATACTTGCTGGAACAGTATGCTACACTTATGTATCTCTCTTTTGCATCCCAACTGAGGAATGTGAGGAATGATTTATGGAAAAACACATAGATTTAGGCACTCAGAGCACATTTTAAAAGTTACTTCTGTCTCTTCAGTATGATGATGTAATCGTATCTCTTTACTAGCCTATTAGTTGATCAACTCTAGGATCATAGACATTACTAACTATTTACTGAGGTTTCCTCTTTAATTACTTGTTTAACAAAGATTGGTTTCTTTTAAAACTTCAAAAGCAACATGAATTTACCTATATATGATCCATTTTTGGCCAGGAAAGATTCTAACACCGTTCCATTTCTATCTCCAAGGTCAGGTCAGTGGAGATTAGGAAGTGTGAGCTTGACAGCAATTTGTGGGAGTCAACCTTCATTAGAAGAACAAGATGGAGACGAACATAAGTATTTTGGCTTCCAATATGATTTTCAAACTGAGGATATTTTGCTTGGGGAGGGAAGTGACGTATCCATGGTGGAACTTAGACCTCACGTTGCTACAAAGTTTTTTGGGGTTGACTCATTTGCCTTCTTTGGCAAAAGCCTCTCCCAACAGACTTCATTCACGAGTCATGGGACATCAATCGAGGAAAGCATGAGGGAATATGCAGATTTGAAGATCTCTTTGCTACTTTATGATGCCATTCTGATCTTTGTTGGTACATCAGTTGCTTCATTCTCAGCTGGGGAAAATACTGCTTTTGCATTCCTAACTGGTGGTCTTAGTGGTTTCTTGTATCTGTTGCTATTACAGAGGTCCGTTGATGGTTTACCAGTTTCAAGAGATCCAGCATCTATTTCCAGGAAGACAGAAGGGACTGATAGCATGTTTGGAGGATTCAGGGGTCCAGTATCAAGTCTAGCATTGGTGATTGGTTTTGCTTTATTCATAGTGAAGTATAGCTCTGGAGATATTCCCTTGGCATGGACACCAAAAGAACTTGTGGTTGGTATGATGGGATTTCTTGCTTGTAAAGTTGCCGTGGTTTTGGCAGCATTGAAGCCCATGCCAATGGGTCTAAAGATAAAAAAGTGATATGCTGGCTCGTTTTCCCCCAATGAGGAAGAAAGGAGAGAAAAATATAAGTGTGTTTGAAACCAATTTGAGTCACGCATCTGTATCTATTCAGGAAAACATTTATAGGCACAATTCATACTTCCTTGAAGAGAACTGATGAGTGATGACTTAACTAATAGATATATGTATATTCCATCTTGTTTTCCCTGTTCTTAACACTTGTATATCATTGTTTAGAACACTATAGGAGGAACAAAAAGATTGTTTATTTCTCATTACTAAATGTCAATTTTTCATAACCTTTATTGTTTTCTGGAGATGCTTGATTTGGCTGATATAGTAAGTGTGGTTTTTGAAAGTAATTCTCATTTTGGATGTCAAGAAAACTGAGAGAGAAATCAAAGTTAGAGAAAAAATTAAGAACAAAACTCTCACTACAAAATTGTTTAGAAGGCCCTGGCAAACGAACATTAGTGGAAAGCAATTTCAGTGTAATTACTGCTTTAAGAGTTTTGAACTACCAACATTCATGCGTAGAATGAATCTGTACTTTAAACACATTTGTGTTAATGTTAGTAATAAGAACATCAAAGCACCACGTTTGATTGAAAATGAAACCAATTGTACTCTAGCTAGTTTAAGTGGCATACCTTCAGTATCTTATTTCCAGGACTCTCAAGTCCCTATGGTGATGACTGTTTACCATGTGAAGGACCCAACAAAAAGAAAAAGATAAATATATCAAGTGGTCCAGTTTCTTTTTCCAAAAGTGAGGTCTTTAATAGTTCTCAAAAAATATATATAAAATGTGTACTTATTTTCTATTTCTTTTGTTGCAGCTAGGAATGTCTTTTTCCATTGGATGTCAATCGTCCTAGTTATTATCGAGAGGACATTACTGCAAAACAATAAACAAAAAAACAAATATACGTGTGCGTTTGCCGGGAGTCGAACCCGGGTCTATTGCTTGGAAGGCAATTATCCTAACCGTTGGACTACAAACGCCCATGTGGCTGTGTGCACCAATAAAAGATTTTGTTCGTTAGTGTCTCATTTCCAAATTTGGAGGATGGAAAAGAAATACATACAACTTGTAGTTTACATGCAAATTATATGATAGTTGTCACTTTTTAGTTTTTACTATTTCAGAATTAAACCCACTTAAATCTTAAGCAAAACAAACTAAAAAGTATTAATAATTATAATAGGGAGAGATTAAGTCCATTAAGAAGCTAGCTTGAGGTATTCAAACTTCAAAGGTGCTTCATGGAAAATGACATAGCAATTCATGTACCATTTTTTTTTCCTTCTGTATTTAGCTAGAACTTTACATTCTTATCTACAATCTCACATAGTTAATTGCCAATTGGACAGAAACTTCAGGACTTAGCAATCTAAACATAACTGAAAGACAAAGACATGGGAAATGAAGTTAAGGGTTTGAAGGGGGTATCATTGGGTGATACAAGATTCTAAAGCAAGGTTGCACAAGAAGACAGATGTTCCAACAAAGCTTGGTTCGTTGAGTACAAGACAATTACACAGCATCTTTGTAAAACACATGATTCCCTTGCATCATATAAGGTCTATATGTCTTTATTGGTATAAATTAAACATACATTGCAGACTTGCAGTATCCATCGTATGTACATGTTGGACAATAATATATAAAACAGTTGTAGCCATCCATTTTAATTAATTCTACAATCCCCTAATTTTATCTGATTACGTTAAATTATCATGCTTCCTAGTGTCTTTATTTGTTGTCACATATTGTCAAATATATTATTGCTTCTGAATTCACAATGTTTCAAACTTATTGGTAAGAAAATGGAAGTAACATTTAATAGCCATATGATAAGCTAAAAAATACTTCTTTCTATTCGGCTGCTTATAATAAGATCAAAGAGACTTTGCACCCAAGAAAATGCCAAGATTTGAATCATTATATCCTTGATAGTACTTTGTAGAGGAGTCATTCTTTTTTAGTACTACGATAGTTTTTTTAGTATCGGACAAATCCGGTGTCATTGTAAAACACGTCTTTCCCTTTTGCACGCCAAAGAAGGTGTCATTGTAAAACACATCTGCACGCCAAAGGTGTATATAATATGGGTTTAGGATACAAAGTACAAAAATGATAGCACATTGCACAAACTGCCATATGAACATATCAACAATCATGAGGCAAATACATTAAATAATCTCAACCATTCATTTTCTAGATGAACTTCCTAATTTGACAGATCAACTCCTAGTATTTTGGATTTTCTACAATGAAAAATGGACACTATAAACCTTTAGTGGGAAAATAGTGTAACATAAAAGCACAAAATAAGATGGAAGTTTTTAAATGTTTCTTTATAGGGGCCATCTGCAGCATATTCCACATGACATCATACATTGAAATCTTGGCTATAATATTAATAAGATAACTAGAACGCATACATAGAGATTTACTCAATGTCCTACAAGCTTAACTTTCATTCATAAGAGTAGATGACATCTTGTCTCTTACACCTTTAGTCTTTTAAAAGCAGCAAAAAGAATTGCCATATGTGTTCAATATTTGCACCTGCAGCTAAGCCTTGCATCAGTGTAAGCAATGGCAAATTCCCATCTCGAAAATCTACAGTTACAAGAGCTGAAGTGGCCATGTCTCCCCAGCAAAAAAGCACAAGCATTTTCCCAGCATTGGCAATGCATGGCATTCCTTTTGCTGATTTACATGTACAGGAAATTGTAGAAAGGCAGTCTAAAAACTTAGCCAGGGAAGATACTAGAGAAAAGCCGCAGTTCCACCCTAAGTTTCTTGCAGAAGCATACGAAAGGTGCAGGGACATTTGTGCAGAATATGCCAAGACCTTCTATCTAGGTCCAACTTCATTTCCTTTCTTTCATCAGTTTGACAATATTATCCAATATCTAATATATTATTCAAGTCTTATATGGATGGTTCAATGATTCTCTTATGATGTATGACTGCTAATAGATTCCATTCAATAGGTACACATTTACACGCACATACACATAATATGAGTTTGTGAGTCAACACAAATTCTTCCCATGATGTTTGCCTTCAATTTCGACACTAGTATCTAATTCTATCCAATTTTGTTTTAAGTTTGATGTTAAGTTTCGGGGCACTGTCTTGATGCAGGAACTTTGCTAATGACCAAGGAGCGACAGAAAGCGATATGGGCAATATATGGTAAGAATGTGTCCTAGATCATTGCAACTGAAATAGATTTTGATTTGCAAGAAAATCAAAGGAAATAAATTTTTAATAATAACAACCATGTGCGTAAGAAAGTCATTATTTTTCATCTTTAGATGGTTAGCTAATCTATTGAGAATCCATAGCCAACCCCAAAAATTTGGGACCAAGGTTTTCAACCAACAAACTAGGCAGTGCTAAACCGATACCAACCACAGAAGTCAAGGGGTTCCATTTAGAGCTATTCTAACTGATCCTAAATCTCTACATACACTTAAAGCAATTGTAAAATTGACAACTGAATATTTTGGTTTTTCTTTATAAATTATGAACTGCTTCTCTATAGTTTGGTGCAGGAGAACAGATGAACTCGTCGATGGCCCTAATGCTGGTCATATGAGCTCTGCGGTTCTTAATAGGTGGGAAGACAGACTGCAAGACATTTTCAATGGACGCCCTTATGACATGCTCGATGCTGCACTAACGGATACTGTTTTCAAGTTCCCTTTAGACATCAAGGTGCTTGGGATTTCTGCCTTTTAAGTTGATTTTTTTTAGTTGAGATCCATTTCTTAGTGCACTGACCATGCTATTTTATTCACTTCATAATTTTTTTTTCTTCATTCAAAAAAAAAAAAAAAAATTCATATTCCTAGTGCCTCGCTTGTAATAAAACAAACCTTTCATTCATATATTTTTCTGAAATGTCCCACTTTGATACATTTCATTTTCTTTCCAATCATAGTCATTTAGGGACATGATCGAAGGAATGAGAATGGATACAGGGAAATGTTCGCTATAAAAACTTTCAAGAACTCTACCTTTACTGCTACTATGTGGCTGGAACAGTTGGCCTAATGAGTGTTCCAGTAATGGGAATTGCACCAGAATCTCCAGTTTCTGCTCAAACTATATATAATGCAGCTCTCTACTTGGGTATTGGAAATCAACTGACCAACATTCTCAGAGATGTGGGAGAGGAGTAAGTTCAAACTATTGTACTTCACTTTCTCCCCCATCGACTCAATCAATCTCTCCAAACTTTGTTTAAGTACTTGTTTCAGTGCTTCAAGAGGGAGAGTTTATCTTCCACAAGATGAGCTTGCACAGTTTGGATTATGCGACGAGGATGTTTTCACAGGGAAAGTCACTGATAGGTGGAGAGAGTTCATGAAAGAGCAGATAACAAGGGCAAGGCTCTACTTCAACCTGGCAGAGGTGGGAGCTTCTCAGCTTGACAAGGCTAGCCGTTGGCCAGTATGTTCCACTTTATAAATTCTCACTCTTCCTCTCATAAAATTTTAAATTTAAAGCATTAATTCTAGCATCAAAACATTTGTGGTGTTTTTGCAGGTATGGACATCCTTACTATTGTATCGTAAGATCTTGGATGCAATCGAAGATAACGATTACGATAACTTGACAAAACGAGCTTATGTTGGGAGGACTAAGAAACTTCTCATGTTGCCTCTAGCTTACACTAGATCTCTATCTGCACCTAGCTTGATCCTTAACTAATAGTTTTTTGTAAATGCGAGTTGTAAAACATGTGTATCTTTACTTTGAAAGACTAGAATCTTGTTCTGTCCGATTATTGAAATTGCTTGCGACATATATATATAAGGGAAGAACTTGGGATGTGCTCAGGTCAAATAGGAGCATCTAGAAATTCATTGTTAAACAATTATCACCACATTTAGTAATTGTTAAATACAATTTTTTTTTTTCCATCTATACCTTGTTTAGTTTAGCCGTTGTTTAAACAAATTGATATGCTACAATCAAAATCATTTTTCGCAACAAAACAATGATCCAAAAGTTCAACCATGTTGAAATATTCAATACTTTTGAGTAATTTGATTAGTTAAGTGTTGAAGTATATTTACAAAAGCGTGAAGGCTTAATATTGTAATTTGGTCTATATTTGAGCAAGATATATATATATATATATATATATATATCAATATTGTCTTATAATTTCAAGGAATTTTAATAAATTATATGAAGTTTAATTAATGAATAATATACATACATACCTGCATACATACATATATATATATAAATTAGCGGTATACCAGTAATGACGAGCACCGTAAAGGTACAATAATAATAACCGGTATTGAAATATATTGTTCTTTGTACCAAACTAAAACGGTCTTTGGTACGAAATTGATTTCCTTGATTGCATGCCTTGCATTATTGTTTTCTTTATTTGGCTACTTACATTGTCATGTGCTTATGGTTTGTACATATATTGTAAATGTACTATATCATTAATGATGATTAATTAATATCCTAATATCTTGAGATTTTAATTTTTGTGAACTAATATCTTACAAGATATTGTCAACATTAGCCATCTAATCTCCTAAGAAAATATAAGAAAAAAATTTACTTTATATCCAATTCCATTAAAAAAACATATTTAAAAAAAAATAAACAACTTTCACAGTGGATTTTTGTTACGAGCACACACCAAAACCAATATACATTTTCAAGAGCAAACACTGTGGGCCACCAACATGCTTAAATTTTAGTTTGTCATCACATACTAAATTCTTGAATTCCCTTTGAATACTACATCTTTTGATCTTTCCTTTATATGCTGAAATTGTTCTCAAGACACATGGTTTTTTTTTTTTAACAAACATACGTGTTGAATTCATGATTTTTTGTATTACAATATGTTTTCACATGAAATTAATGTAATAACATTTCTTAATCCTATCCCACATGACATTTAAATTTTTTGATTTTCAGTGATATACTTAGTGGGAAAAGTGATGTTAAATTACTTTTTAGAAAAGGTAGAGTGATAGAAACAGTGGTAATCAGGTGGAAAAATTTTTTATAGAGAGATTTTTTTTTTTTTTTGATCACTAGAGAGATTTTTGATACAAAAGAAACTTGAAATCTCATATGTCTTACATACAATTCTCGTAAATTACTTTTTAGAAAATGTAGAGTGATAGAAACAGTGGTAATCAAATGGAAAAAAAATTTATAGAATTACGAACTCTCAAGAGATTTTGATACAAAAGAAACTTGAAATCTTGTACGTCTTATTTTATCACATGATTAACACTTTTTGTATTATTATACCTCTACTAAAGAGGAATTAAATACTCTAAACCTCATATCCCATTTGCTTGTTGGGAGAACTGGAGGATTGGAAAATTTCTTTGAAAACTTGAGGAAAATTCTTTTCCTCCTCAATTGCCTTTAAAAACATTTACATTTAAATCTTAGATCTCATATGAATTATGATATACTTGTAATTAATCTTCACTTACTTCTTTAAATAAAATTGCTAGATTTGAATCAAGAAAACTGAAAGAATCAAGAGAGGTACTTCAGTACTTTGGTTTAGATATTTGTCATCTAGTCAAAACTTGCAGGTTTGACAAGATTCTAATCATTCAATTCTATGGATTCCGGTCAAGAAAAAAATAGCCATAGAATTATAATTTTCTCCAATATCTTATATAAATTCATTTATTTTTATACATTAAACAAGCAATAAAGAAATAAAAATTTGGATTATAAACGGCCTTATCTTTAAAATCCTAAAAAATTATTTCTGCAAGTTTTAAATTGGAAGTTGCTTAAACAAAAAAATAAATAAATGAATGTAGTATGATATGTCATATATATCTTGTAAATTCACCCACATATGTTACTCATGAGTTGGCGTAGATATGTGTAGCATGATAATTATTGTATATGGCTCATGAGTCATGACCATGACAATCAAATTCTTATCACATGAAACTCATGATTTTTGTAATTTTTGGTTAGTATAATTGATAACGTCTCTATTCTAAAAAAAAGAAAAAGAAAAATGATAAAGTATTGTTATCGAATAAGGATATGAGTTTAGATTAAGCTTTTGAGACAATTGATAATCTAACATAGTATCAAAAGGAATATGAGTTTGAATCCCACCTATATCAACTATATCGTATCTAAATAATATATATCTATGAATGTAAATATGTTTATATAAATTCATAAAATAAATTGTTTAACATCTCAATTTTCAATTCAACAAATAATTAAATGATTTGAACATCTTAGTCAATTAAAAATATCGATTTACTATCACGTCTCTAAAATCTAATTGACAATAAAATCCAAACTTACATGAAGAGTAATTTGTATGTAACCTAAACGTTTAAGGCCGTACCCCATTTTTAAAAACAGAATACTGTTTTTAAAAACAAAAACTAGTGGGTTCCAAATCTTTTATAGCCTATTTTCATTGTTCTCAAAATTAAGTATGCAAAATGATTTTCAGAAAACACCCAAAAGGTGTTTTTTATAATAATAAAAATTCGTTAAATTGTTCATCAAGGACCCTGGGTTTTGTAGCAAAGCTAGGTTTTGATAAATGATCCAAAATATAGGGACCAAAAGTGCATTTTCACCTTAAACTTATGCATATTTACTTTATTCTTTCTTATTTTAAAAATTAATATCTTAAAAGATACAGAATATAACAGCCAAAATTTAATCATGTATATGGAGCTTGTTCACTGCTTACTCCATATTGAGTTACATGGACTTCCATAAAATGATCCAACAGAAAGATAGAAAAGGAAATCAATGCTATATGGTTCAAAATGGAGCTTTTTCTTCTATAAATCAAATGCATATCTTGCATCATCCAATAATAAAAAATCAAAATATATTAATAAGTTCTAAAAAATATAGACGATGCACCAAGCAAAACAAGCACTCATCCTTAATAATGACTTTGAAACAATTATCAATGAAGAAAAGGAAATCTTAAAATCTTTCACGTGAACTTCAAGCATTAGTTAAAGATGAACATTCCAATAGTGAATTAGAATAAAATGGTACGAGGTACTCTTGCTTGGCACCAGGGCCTCACTTCATGTTAAGTCACGTCCTAGGCATGTATTGTGGTATCCATAAACACTGGAATGTGGGTAAATGCATTAGAAATAATTACTGAGTGGTACTAAGATTGAATAAATGAAAGAATTGAATATAAAAAATAAATAAAAATAAAAATAAAAAACCTTGCACTCTTTTGTACCACAACCTTACCAGGGGCGGCGCTATGGCCTATTCAGGGGGTTCAAATGAACCCCTTGACTTCAAAAATAAAATAAAATTATATATATATAATATTTTTTTTGTTAGGTTAATACTTTAATTTATTCTTAAAAATATATTTTTGCACACTCTCACTGAAATTTTGCACATCCTTATTACAAGTATTTCTAACTCTAAAATTAAAGAGTGAGTGATTGTGAATTGGAAGTGTAAATTTTTTTTATAAGTTTATATTATATTTGTGTGAGTGTGTCTAATATTGATTTTGTATATTACATTTTGTTATAATGTTATTTGTATAAATTATGATGCGTGTGAATGATTGTGTGTACAATATAAATATAATATAACTTTATATGATTTAATAATTAGGAAATAAAGAGGGTTTTTAAACATGCGTGTATATTGTTATCATGTTATAATAACTTTTTGTTATAAAGTTAGTAAAATTCAAGAAAAAAATGGTAAAATTAGTGATTGTTCAAGTATTTGATTAGTTAAGTAGACATATAGTGCATAATTTTATGTATAAATAAGTGTGATTATGTACGTCAATAATTAATATGGAGTCAATTAGTTGAGATTAGTCATTTAGTCTAAAATCTTTTTATAAAAATAAAGTCAAATAGATAATAACAACTTTATAAAGATAAAAATGTTAGACAAACTTAACAAAATAAAATGGTCATAGGCTTATAGCTACCCACATTGGCAATAAATACTCATAATGAACTATCATGTAACATTCAAAATTTGAAAACTTGTAGAATAAAATTGTAAAACTTCACGTATTATTATTATATTTTTTGTCAATAACTCGATATATTTAAGTTCTCTTTTTTATTAAGAATCTTTAATGAACCCCCTAAACAAAATTTCTGAAGCCGCCACTGAACCTTACTACAACTCTGATGTAGCAGGTTATGATAAGTGAAGAAAAAATGATAGGTCAATATGAAAGTGACAAGTAACCAGTTGCAATGTGTTATATAAAGATAATTGTGGAAAATAGTATGATCCTAGATTTACACTCATAAATAAAATGAGCTAAACTTGTAGAGATAATATATCATTTACTCATCATTTTAGTTAAAAAGAGGTATTTTTCAGTAGTTGGTGCTTAAATTCCATGCTCTATATTTTCATGACTTGAATGCCTGAAATTTATAAAGAAGACATTCAAAACCATTAGGTGCATTACAATTCACATTAATTATTGTCAGATCTTCCCCAGTGACATTTTTCAATAACAGCAAAATGAATGCCATTGAATTTAATTTTTGGTTTACAATGCTCTAATTTGTGCCAAGTAGCATTTTCATTTGTCAAGAGCTTTGTAGTTTATTGACACCTAGTGCTTTCAGTGAAAGTATTCAAAGTTCAAATTCCCCCGCACTCCATGTAACTATCAAATTATCAATCAGAAAAATAAATAAAGGCATTGTCACTAGCATCAATGCATTAAGACAACTTAATAAAAATAAAAATAAAGTAGATGGGTGATGATAGATCTATTATCATGTGTTTGTGTTGTGTATATATTTATATAATTTAATGGTAAAAATGGATGCATCATAATTACGATCTGCATATATCCCTTCCCAGAATTTCAGTACAGCATTCAAACCCTTTGAGATGTCTTAATTTATTAAAAATCACCATATATACTTTTTGATTTTCTTTGGGGGAGTTGTTGTATTAGGCCTGTGGAATAATGAGCTTAAATTTGGTTTATATAGATCCCTTAAATTTCACAGCATTTACCATGCGTCTGTAGTCTGGCATTTTCAAAGTGCTTTGTTTGCTTCCTACAGCTAATGAGCTAGAAATGGGAGATCTCAAGATTTTAGGACAATTATGGAACAACCGGTTTTAGTGTATAAAAACTGAAAACTATTATTTAAGTAGTAGTGCCAAACACTCTCTTGACTCTTTTTTTTTTCTTTCTAAAAGCGTTGGATATAACAAAAATAATTTCTTCTCTCTCACTTTCTATTTTATATTAAATTTTTTTTTTCTATTTTTTTTTTAAGGCAAAAGGGAAAGGTAACAGAGCTTACAATACGAGGATTGCAAACCTTTGATGAAGGCTGGGCCATCCAAATAGGTGTATGTTGCTGTCAATAAATTTGACTGGGACTATCTAGACTCTAAACACTCTGAGAAAATCTATCATGTATTCACCTTCTCATATGGGGGGTAAATCATACATCTACACAAACATGAGTTAAAGTCGGCTCGGGTTTGAGATTAACCCACCAATTGAATGGATAACCAAGTTATTCAAATGAATGATAGCTATTTTTTTTAGAGAGAGAAAGGACTGAATATTGAAATTTAAAATGAAAAGGAAAAAAAAAGGATGGGAAATGATTGAGTTTTGATCCAATCAATGAGTGAATGGCACCCAATTTCTAAATATGGCCAAATTGTTATGTTATTTTCAATCAAGTCGGTTTGGGCGAGTGAGAAATCACCCAAGTTGATACTCGAATCAAGAATCATTGGTTTCAAGTGTCAAAGACCGTGATCAACTGTCCCACCATTCAAAACCATCCATGAGTCTTTGGGTCAGATTGGATTAGATGGGTGAGTTGAGTTTAGTAGGTCTTTGGATTGCCCTAACCTTAGGGATGTCAAAAAATCTCAACACCACTTGACCCATCTTGCTTTGTGCGAGTTTTTCTTACTCCAAAGAGATGAAAAAATGGGGACAGGTTTTGCTTGTCCAACCTCATCTCAGCTCTGTGTGTGTGTGTGTATATATATACAAATTATTTTCATATAGAATTTAATCGCTATTACACAAATCTAATTTATAATATGTTTTTGCTGTACATATCCTATTACCATAATCCAAAACTTGCTTTCTCTCCCATTTAGCATTCTCATAACCTCATTCCTAGTGACATCTCTGTCAAAACTTGGCAAAGATCTCTTCACCTCTCTTGACACTTAATGGCTCAAATTCGTGCCATTATCGCCAAATCTGCAACCATCATTCACCCTTAATTGGTTTCATGAATTTCATTTGACCTACTTCTGTGGACTTCCAGATGGTCAAGATAACGTTTCTACTTGATCAATAATGGCTTCCGTCCTCCCGTAGCTGACATGATCATGTCGAATTAATGATAGACTAAGCCTCAAATCAACTTGACTTGACCTGGACACCCCCTAAAAATTGAAAGTAATATGTTGATTGATGTTCACAGTAGGTGATTTGTATCTTCATCAACTAAGCCACAAAGTTCCTACAGATTATGATATATTGGAGCAACACTATCTACTTAATATAAGACACCGAGAAATAGCCTTAGAGAACGATATAGGATATAGGTGCTGTGAAATTATTTTCTTCATGTTAAATAGCATTTTTTGGTATTTCAATGGAAATATTTGGATTCAAATCTCCCTCCCTACTTAAAAGTGTATAAAACATAATCCTTCCCAAATTATATTGACTAAGAAATTGACATTATCAGCTCCATTCCAAATGATTATGTTACTAGTTTTCTACACACACAATCTCTTTACTTTTTATACTACTAATTTTACTTGGATCAAATACTAATTTTACTCACATGTGCTAAGAGTCTAGTAACTCAACCGGCATCTTTTAATGTTTTCAAAGGAGATGTCAAGGGTTCAAATCCTCCCTCCTCCAATTTGAGAAATACCATAAAAAATTCACCCAATGGGAATCATTTATTGCAATAACTTGTTCTCTTGCTTTTCAAGATTCCAAACGCTCCTGGACAATAATGTTCATTAAATTTGAGAAGGCATACTTTACTATTAATTATTTATGTACAATACCAACAAGCGACTAAGAAGCGCATCTGGTGTAGTGGTATCATAGTACCCTCCCACGGTACTGACCAGGGTTCGATTCCCTGGATGCACATGCACTTTTGTTATTACTTTTTTTTTTGATCTCCAATCCCGGCAATCTCGCATACACTGTGGTATTACCTTTTTTTTTTTTTTAATCCCCAATCCCAACAATCATTGATATGGCGAATTTGCATGAAATGAAAGTAGAATAAATGACATAATAGAAATCATGATCTATCTTTTCTTAATAATATGATGAACATCTTACTAAATATCGGCCATTGCGCAAGTGGCTATGACATTTGACATTTCACAAGTGGGGTGTAAGATGTTTAAGCACTGGAGTCTTAGGGGCTGTTTGGATTCATTTTTTTTGTCACTCAATTTCCATAACTCATTACTCATCACTCATCACTCTAAAATACCATGTTTGTTTGGCACCATCACTTACTTCCCATCACTCAATATTTTTCACACTATTTGTGGGCCCCATAACTATCACCGGTGCAGCTTTTTCAATTTTTTTTTTCAGTACCCAAACTCACTCAACCCAATGAAAAAAAAAAAAAAAAAAAGAAGAAAGAACTGAACAGCCAACCCAGGAAAAGAAAAAAAAAAAGAAAAAAAGAACCGAACAGCCAACCCAGAAAAAGAAAAAAAAAAAAACGGAATAGCCAACCCAGGAAAAGAAAAAAAAAAGTCAAAAGGTGATCAAAAGTTGCGGTTATGGGTCCCTTATGTGTGTTTAATTACAATATTGTCATTGAGTTATGAGTTATGGAAACTGAAAACAGCCAAAATGTGTTTTCAATTTCCATAACTCATAACTCAAAAATACGATAACTGAGTGATGGAAACAGAGTTATCGTTTGCCAAACAATCTTTTTGCTATGGGTCCCACCATTTTTGAGTTATGAGTTATGGAAACTGAGAATTGAGTTATGGAAATTGTCAATCCAAATAGCCCCTTAACTTCCTAAAGTCCTAACCAACAACAAAAAACGCCATGACGATAATTACTTCTAACGAATTTTTGGTTAGGAAAGTAGGACTCGGGCTTAATTCAAAGCACAAAGTAATGCTCATCAATGGTGTTATGAGATCAGGGCTAGCTAACTGGCTAAAAGTATTTAGTCACAAGAATATCGAGTTGTAACAGTTTGTATTTGCAATGAATCAAGCAATGATATACACTTTCAACAGTTTGTTTTAAAAGTACTTATCAATTGTAGAAAATTATATATCTCATCCAAAAACTTGGGGAAAACATATTCGGTTCTAAGCCAGATACTAACACTAACTGAATCTAGAACATGTCTAAATGAAACCTAGTCAAACATGAACATTAATGAGTTATTCTACCAGCTATTTATTGTCTGATTAACTAACTAACCAACTCCTTCAAACTTCTTGCCACTTGGGCTTGATTTAGAAAATCTGCAGACTAACTAAATATCGGCCAGCTTGTGACACAGAGAGCCTCCTATAATCCTGTTAGCCACAAAAATCATAAAGTACTAGCAATTATGCCATAGATCTCCTACAACTTTGTTAGTTCAAAATGATCTTAAATTATGCTTATATTCAAAGCGATTCGTTTGGATTCAGGAGGCATAAGAATGGCCAAATAGGATTAACAAAGCATAAAACATTGTTGTGCACTTAATAGGCAAGAAGTTAAGCGGTACAGATCTAAGGAAACTAACTAATTTTAGCCTGAAAATCCATTGCAGACATTCCCCAATACAAAATAGAAAAACAAAAAAGAAAGAAAGAAGAAAATTAATCTGGTTATTCCTTCTTCACATGCAAAATCGATGGCTATTTGAAACATAAATGATTCCAAAACAAATCCAAGAATTATCCACTAGTACTAAACTTTGAGTCATACCTCACAAATATGAGGCATAAAAAAGGACAAAATTTTGCTCCAAGCCTCCAACCAATTACATGCCAATCTATAAACCATTCATGTGTATTATTTAAACAAGTCACATAACCCATAAAACAGACCATGTAGTGTGTTGGAGGAATTTTTCTCAAAACCAGTTTGGAGATTAACTTTCCTTAAAAAATAGGTAGACCTTCTAATTACATACTACATATGCATTGGATGATCATGAACTTTTCTAAATCATCTGGAATATTATGTACAGATATGCTAGATGTTGTCAATTTTGAATGGCAAGACAAAAGTTCTGATTGTAGAATCCAATTTAATGGTCTACAACCTACAAGGTGCCTGATTTTAGGGCCCAAAACTGAGTCATATTTTAGATATATTTGTCCAAAGAAATAGAGAATGGAATGTATCTAAGAAAAATAAAGGCCATATTAATTTGAAGTATTAATTTAAATTATGGTATCAATTCACATCCAATGTCATAATTATGGATATTCACATATTGGGTTTCAGCTGTATCAAGCACACATTTTGACATTCTCTGAACAAGTAAAGAGCAATATCTTTGTTCCTATATCATAAGTATGTTTAGTTAGCTCAAGGTTTAAGAAAAGGCTTGGACATAATTTATTTAGCTAAGATTTTGAGAAAAGGCTTGGGTATAATATTCGCAACTTATTTTTTTCCTCCTTAAATACCCAAATTATTAAATCAACAGAAAAAGAACAAAGCATTTCTACCCAAGGAATGAAACTTTAAGATCATATCCAACAAGTAATAGCAACTAATCAAGAAAACTATTTCCAATTTTCAACAAATAGACAGTTTCAGCCACCATTCACAAAAGATAGAGAAGATAATGGGGAAATTGAGATACTATCCAACCATGACTAAAGTCATACATTTGTGGTAACCGCATCCCTGTTATTGACTTATTGCAATTCAACCTCAATCTCATCTCTATGGTGGAAATGAAGCAGAGCGGGTAAGCCTTGGATTGGCTATCCTCTTCAAGAGAGATCATAACAAGATTGGAAGGGTTCTCAATCATCATTTTAGCAATCAGGTAGCCAGAAATGCTCCATGTCTAGTACTTCCTGGCTTGCTTTCCAAAGTAACGCCCAGTCTTACCATCATAATACTCCGGCCAGCCATCCTTGGAAAGTCGTTGCTCTACCAGTTCAATTGCCCACTTTGCGATTTGAGGCCTTCCAGTCTTGATGCATGCTGCTCTAAGTAGCCACACCAGAACTACAAAAACACCCTCGAGAGGAGTAAATTATGCGTACCTTAATTTGTGAAGGTATTGGGGCTTTTATAGTAGTAGAAGGTTGGCCTCTCTTCCTTGGCATAGAAGTCTTTTCCTTATATGAATCCTTTTGAATAGTCCCAAACGTGATAGACAAGACATTTCCTTGTAGAGAAGATCTTTATTTATGCGTGTATCTTCCGGAATCCTCTTCACGCTAGGATTCCATCTACCTAGGGATTCTATAGTGATTAAATGTGTGTCGCAAGTATTTTCCATCTGGGGTTTCTGCTATATCTATCCATAACAGGCCTTTGCACAAGTTGGGCTTGCCTTCTATCGGCCCATAGACATGGATCTATCAGACCCATTTAAAGGAGGTCCGTCAAGCTATATTTTTACCCTTATCAATATTGATAATTATGGTTTCAATTAAACTTCAGTAATTAAATTGGGTTTGATTTTATTAGGGTTTTATTTTCTTCAGATTTTTTAGATTTGCCGTGCTTTTGTAGTTGCCATAGGTGAATAACGTAAAAGTAGATCCAATTGTTGTGCAAATTGATAGGCTTGATTTGGTTCTACAGGAGAACTCTGATTTGGATGCATATGAGACTCTAGTCAGGTATTGATTATATTGTTAGTAATCTTAATTTAGGTTTCACACAAAAACACTTTCTATATGTATTAGTACAATATATCATGGTTACATTTTTTTTATATATACAGAGCTTGTCTGTAATTATACATGGCGTTGTTATATATTCAAGCATCCCACACTTTGGGATTTGTTGTGGACAAGTTATTCTATGAATATCAATTTGCTTCCACTTTGCATACATAATGTTTTGATTAAAAAGTATTAAAGATTTTTCTTTATTTGTAAATTTTAATCAAGGAAAATTAACAATCTGGAGGCTCTATATGGTATATGCCGGATTTTCCTAAAATCTATGTCAAGAAATGTGTTGTTGCTTTAGATTGAGAAGGAAGATGCGGGATTTTCTCCCTTGACTTTTATTTTAGTGAAATCTTTTTTTCCCTTCATTGTTTTGTGTTGTATTTAAACCGTATTTTTCTCTTGAAAAGTTGGGACTTCAATACATCTCATTTCTTTTATTTCAAAGGCTTCATCGAAATCTTGGTAAGAAAGAAAAAAGAAGAGGCTAAATAGAAATCTATCAAAGTGTTTGGAGGTGGTAAGCAATATGTGAAAGGCTACGGAAAAGAATAGAAGTTTTGTAGCAGAATAGTTTCATAAGCACTCCGTGGTAATGCTGGTAAGTGATATAAAAGTTCAACATGTACTAAACTTTTCTTTTCTTTATCCCTATGTCTCTCTCACTGGGACCTACGTAGACTCAAAACCTAGAAGACCAGAACCCTTTTCCTCCTCAACCCCATGCCCAACTCAACCTCTCGCTCGCCCGAATGGAAAATTATACTGATGCAACATGTTATTGATTAGTGAATGATATGATTTGATAAAATGGTATTACTTAATGTTATTACTTTTAACATATATTCAACATTCTACTTAATCTTCTCATATAGTAACTTACAACAACATCCGCGCATCACGTGGGGTCCTTGACTATTTAATATTTAATTTGAGCTACTATTTGGTGACATTCCTATGGTTGACAAACAAAGAATTTGATCAACTTTTCTTACGCATGGTATGACCATACGAAGCTATTTGATTTATCATGCTGGGACGACAAGTTGTGTTTTCATTGATGTTCCAGTGACAAAGCAATAAAGATAAGGGAATAGGGATGACACTACTTGCAAAAATCATTTTTAAGTTTGTATGGAAGAGAACCCCACAGCTCCATGGAAGCTATTTGTGGACTAATGAGTCATGGCTTGTATTGGATATGAAGGTGCATGCATGGCATTCACACCAAACTTGTCCATATTGTCAGCACTTACTTTCCAATAAGGTCTTTTAAGTTTTACCTGTTGAACGATTTCTTGTTTTATTTTTATTGGTTAAAGAATAAAGGATATGGAAGAATTGATAAAATTGTCAATTTTAAAATTAAAAAATTGAAACCTTTTTCAAGAGTAAGAACATGGATAGTGGATACTTATCTTTTAAAAAGGGAATCAACATTTCTTAAAAGATGGATTGAGTGGGGAATTTAAATACGCACAAGTATCTATTTACTTGTGTGGTTTACAAACAAAGGTAAAAATATTAAAAAATATTTCAATATTTTCAAGAATTCAAAAAGGTTATTCTATACCAAACTTCAAAAATATTTAAAATACAACTTTTTTAACCTTGAACTCATCTCATGAAAAGACTAAACCCACTAAACCAGTATAATAGGTGCTAAGATGTTATTGATCTATGCGCTAAGAGCAATAACATTTGATGTGTTAAATAAACACAAAAAAAACCATCTATATTAAGGGTCCGTTTGGATTGAGCTTATTGTTGTTGAAACTGAAAACACTGTAGCAAAATAATTTTTGAATGTGTGAATAGTATCGTGGGACCCATTTTTAATGAAAAAGTTGTTGAAAAGTGAAATTTATGGGTACATGAACAGTGTACGAATGCACTCTTCACGGAAGACTGAGTCAAATGTTGCGGCTGAATAAAATAAAATAAAATAAAAAGGCAAAACTTGAAAGGTAAACGCACGGCAACTTTCTGTGCTCTCCAAATGGGCACTAAGAGGCCGTTTGGATTCAGCGTTTTCCGCTGAATCCAAGCTGCGTTTTCTGAAATTTTTTTTTTTTTTTTTTTTTAACTTTAGCCGCATATTTTGACTAAATCAACTGTGAACAGTGCATTCGTGCACTGTTCACGAACCCACAAATTTCACTTTTCAGAAACTTTTTCATTAAAAATGGGTCCCACGATACTATTCACATATTTAAAAATTATTTTGCTACAGTGTTTTCAGTTTCAGTTTTCAGTTTCAACAAAAATAAGTTCAATCCAAACAGACCTAAATGTACCAAATGCCAAAAAAATAGCATTGTTCTACCATGCCCTTCTACCCCGTGGCAGTGTGCTTAACAACATACTACTTTCTTACTTAGTTTTTTATTATATTTTCTTTCTTCTCTTTCCACGGTAGTTTTTATTATATTTTCTTTCTTCTCTTTCCACGTTAGTTCTTTTTCCCTAGACTTTCTCTCTCCTCTACTTCTGTCTTTCTCTCTTTCCTCTACTTGGTGGCGAGTGATTTGTTTGTTATTTTTAATATGTTATAGTGATAAAATAAAAAAATAAGATGTAAGATGTATTATTAAATATTACTTAAAAAATAAATAAAGGTTTAATCTAAGTAAACAAAATAAAGGTTTCATCTTTTTGACTTCTCAGTGGAAACTACTTGTTACTTTCTTGTAGAAGACTCAGATACTTTTCTAGACCACAAAAATAAATTCGTATTATCTTCATCCACAGCTGTGGAAGTTTTCCAGTATCAATGGCGAGAGGATTGACGTTCACTGCAGGAGTACTCGCGGCCCTTATTGCTGTTGTACTAGTACAAGAAACTTGCAGTGATACTGCTGAGGTTAATGATCATCACTGTCCCCCTTCTTCCTGTGGCAATATCCACAACATAAGCTATCCGTTTCGATTGAAGAGCGATCCAGACATCTGCGGGGACTCAAGGTATGAGCTGTCGTGTGAGAACAATCGATCTACTGTGTTATACTTATTTGCTCGAAAATACCATGTACAGGAAATCAATTACAATATCTACACAATCCGGGTCGTGGACTCAGGTATATGGAAGGATAATCACTTCTCCTTCCCAAGTTATTCTTTAAATCGCTATAATTTCAGTCAATATCGCCTTGCATATACCACGTATCTGCCGAAGAGGACAGAGGATCAGGATACCAAACTATCAAGGAGTGTGGTTTTGATGAGCTGTGAAAAACCAGTGAATTCTCTATTCTATTTGGACGCTTCTACTTGCAATATTGACAGTGGAGAGGATTTCAAGAAGAGGTATAGATACGTTAAAGTTGGTAGAACGAATGCAAGAGATGTGGAGGACTCGTGCAAAGTAGAGCAGATGTTCCTGACATCATGGCCAGGAAATGTTGACCCAGTTAATACTTCCTGTACAGACGTCCACAATGAATTGTTATATGGTTTTGAGCTCTCATGGCAACCAGTTATTTGTGAAAGTCATTGTGGAATTTATAATTATTGCTACCTTGATGACGCGAACCTTGTTCACTGCGGAGGTAAATTTTCATGGCACAAAAGTATTTGTAAATTATGTGAGAAATTTAGGTCATAGTACACTTGCCATTCTCTAATTAAATAGTATACTACCTTAAATATATTGTTGATTTTTAATTTCCTTTTGTACGTTTCTTTCTTTCCGACATGCTAGGTATATTTATTGTAGTTTAACATTATAATGACTTGATTTTTAATTTTGAGGTTCCAAACGTTGATGTTATTCTTTTCTTTGTCAAAACAGAAATATTCTTTCGCATGAGCGTGATCCTGTGGATTTTCGAAGGTGAGGTTTCTATTTGTCTAAGCAGACAGATAATCTAGAAATGAGTTGTTGTGCCTAGTAATGACATGCATGTAGAGCAATAACCATGTACTTAACTGCCTACTTGGACAACTGGTTGATCTCATACTTTTTAATAAGAATAAAAAAAAGGAAAAGTTGTTAATGACTTAATGCTGATTTACTATGCCCTGGACTTTTCAAGTTATTTATGTCACTTATTTCATTGTTTAATTTTTGTTAGAATGAAAAAAAATAATTCGTCTTTCTTGTATATCTTGCAGTTTTGGCACTATTAGGGGCTATCATAGGTATGAACTTGTGTCTCTGTCTTTTGATCTATTTTATTTTAATTCTTTTTATCAGATCATTCATTAATGGTCCGTTTGGATTGAAGAAGAGTGAGGGGATTAGAGTAAAGTTGACCCAAAATTAGTCTATTTTTAACCAACTTTACTCTACTCTCCTTCATTCCCCCTCCTTCCCCCCTTAAACCAAACAGGCCATAAGACTTTGAGATTGAAATGAAAGTGACATTTACATGAAATATACAACACAAATTGTGCTTGATTATTATGATTCATGAATGCGGTTAGTTAACTATAATTTCAACCAAAAACTAGAAGTTAATGATGAGATCAGCATTTAACTATGGGAACTAATTTGTTTTCTTATAATTATTTTGTGATGTTTTGGCACAGGGCTACATTTTGTAGCAAAATTTTTGTTGGGGAGTCCATGCGTCATTGCATTTTTTATATATAAGTGGCGTAGAAGGCATTTATCAATGTATGACGCAGTTGAAAATTTTTTGCAAAGCCAAAATAACCTCATGCCAATTAGGTACTCTTACTCGCAAATTAGAAAGATGACTAAATGTTTCAAGGACAAATTGGGTGAAGGAGGTTATGGCTGTGTATATAAAGGAAAGCTTCAAAGTGGCCATTTGGTAGCTATAAAGATGTTGGGTAATAAGTCCAAAGCAAACGGTCAAGAGTTTATCAATGAAGTTGCCACAATTGGAAGGATTCACCACGAGAATGTGGTGCAACTTATTGGCTACTGTGTTGAGGGACTAAAGCGTGCCCTTATATACGAATTCATGCCAAATAGTTCTCTTGACAAATACATTTTTTCTCAAGAAGGAAATATTCCCTTGAGTATTGAGAAAACATACAATATTTCTCTTGGAGTTGCTCGTGGAATTGAATATTTGCATCAAGGATGTGACATGCAAATTTTGCATTTTGATATCAAGCCCCATAACATTCTTCTTGATGAGAATTTCACCCCAAAAGTGTCAGATTTTGGACTTGCAAAACTTTATCCAATAGATGATAGCATAGTGTCTTTGACTGCTGCAAGGGGAACACTAGGATATATAGCTCCAGAGTTGTTCTATAAAAACATTGGAGGGGTCTCCTATAAAGCTGATGTTTATAGTTTTGGCATGTTATTGCTGGAAACGGTAAGTCGAAGAAAGAACTTGAATGCATTTGCAGAAAATTCAAGCCAAATTTACTTCCCAACTTGGGTCTATGGCCAATTTAACGAAGGAAATGACATAGAAATGGAAGATGCCACGGAGGAGGAAAAGAAAATTGCTAAGAAGATGATCATAGTCGCATTATGGTGTATACAAATGAAGCCTAGTGATCGTCCTTCAATGAACAAAGTTGTAGAAATGCTTGAAGGAGAAGTTGAATGCTTACAAATGCCTTCCAAGCCTTTCCTACTGTCATCACCGAAGAGGCCAATAGGGGATGTCGGAGACAACTTAAATTCAACTAGCTCATCAATCCAATCAGGTGAATCAAGTCAATTAACTCAAAACTAGTTGATATTTCAATCTGTTGATTTCCATGGGAAAGCTAACATTTCCACTAAATGAGAGCAATTAGTGATTTACAAAGATACTTCATATTTATGTAAATAAAAATAATTGTTCTCTTGATTTATGATAGCTCTCTTTAAGTCTTAATGTACGTTGTTGCTGCTGTTATTTTTATTTTTATTTTTTAACTTATAAATTATGTCTGCTCATACTTTAAATTAACAAATTAAGGTTCAACTTGATAAAGTATAGAGCTGTACTACAATCTTCACTAGCCATAGGCATATTAAACTGCACCAATCTTCGGCACTGAGAGATAATTGTTACTGTTTCATTAGGCCCAAGCCTACCTTCAGGGCCACTATAATCGAACTATCATTGTGCACTGTTATATGTCTCTCTAGCCTCACTATACATACTCCTTTAAAAAGTATTATTCAATTCAATATATAAAGAATTACATGCATTCTCAATTTTTATCAATAATCTTGGTCAAAATTAAGTTATCAATAATAAGTCAATGGAACAAATGTTTTTTGAAAGCTTTGGAATTACAGAATAACTAATGTAAATAAAGGTATGCAAACACGTGATAGCTCCACTGTATTTAGAGAATATAACACCAACTTGATACATGGTGACAAAAATTTACCCACAAAATTATATATATTATTAGAGATATTCGAGAAAAATAGTCAAGCCTTAAGCCTAATCATATTTGGTATGCAATTAGGGTATTATATTTGTACTACAATTTTGTTAACCATAGATAATGGATGATTAGTAGTCTAGCGTTTAGACTTTTATAAAAATCCATATTATATGACTAGGGTATATAGTAAAAATATAGCCCTCAAGAATTTTTCTCCTTGGTTGTAGGTCATTATGCTGAACCACATAATTCTAGTATTCCTCTTTTATACTTTCACATTTATTTTCTATCTCCTACAATTTATTTAACATATATATCAAAGATATGAACTTCGTTCCGTTCTACCCAGAATGATTGGAAAATTTTGTACCTAAATTGAATGAATAGCCAAATCCTTCATCTTAGCTAGTCGCCACCATGTTGCTGATAGCCTGAACAAACCCAGCCCACCAAAGAGGTCGCCCCCTTCTATGTATGATACTTAATACAGCCATGTAATGCAAACCTAACCATTTAAAAGTCAATATTTAATACAATTTTAAAATAAGAAAAATATTATAAATAAATAAATAAATAAAAACTAATATATTGAAGATTCATGACATATTGATGATCATACAAATGTTGGCAACTAGAAATCTCAGGAAAAAAAAAATACACACTAAATAAACTGCATTGTCTTTTCTTTCTACATTTAATTTGCAATTGTTGGTCTTAATTTCTAATCTCAAGATTTCTTTTGTTTGACCTTCAAATTTTGGGACATCACCGTTGATCTGACTTTATGAAATATCAAATACCCCATAAGCCACTTTCCTGTCATGCACATGCGATCACATAAACTCAAACAATCACTACTGGACTAACCTTAAAGAAGCTTCATTATATTTCAATTTGGGTTTTATTTTAGTATCCTTCTATATATCTTCATGATTTAGGCCATGAATTCGCAAGTTCTTTTGTTTCTTTAATGAATGTCCAAAGGACTCTCTTACCAATAATTTGCAATTTTCCATCACTGATCGATGAGCTTGGCGGTTTTCACTACAGGTAAGGCTGGGTCATTCGGCCTCTCCAATAATATTGAAATATGTAATTCCATCTTTGATATTATACTGCTTGTGGTCTTTGGATACTTAGAATTATACGGCTTGTGGTCTTTCTCATTTCTTCGTAAATGTTAATTAGTGTAATTAGTTCATGAATGGTGTATCTGGTTTGTGGAGGAGATAGTTATTTTGTGCCTTTGTTAGTTTAGTATATAGGAACATCATGTTAAATGTCAGTTTGGGATCTACTTATTGGCTGAAATTGAAAACTTCTTACTGAAAATATTGTAAATAAAGATAAAAATTAACTAAAATAATACAGTAAGACCTATGAATAGTACCAAAAAGTACAATAGAACCCATAAATGGCAACAAAAATAAGCTAAATAGTAAAAATAAGTTGGCAAAAATAATCCATGCTAAACGCACACTAACCCTCATGCTCTGTCACTGTGTATAAAAGGCAGAGGTATGTTGTAACATAATTAATCAATTCAATGAAGGAAAGTTATGTTTTTATATTTACCGTTCATAGTCACTTTACATTGTAGACTAAATAATGATGCAACAAAATGACATAAATCCACAAAATACTTTTACCATAGAGAAGGCAGCAAAGTGAGACCAAGAGAGGAAGAAAAGGTCCAAAAGGATTGCCACTAGAAATAAACTCTTTTTCCCCATATACACGAAGAAATCAATCACCCAGAAGTCAAAACAATAAACCTGTAATTCAAATTTCCAAATTTCAGGTATTAAATTTCAAGCTCAATAAAAGACAAGCTTAGAACATACACAAAATGTGAGCAACATGAATGCGAACTTGCTAAGGAGTAAGGCCAACGCTATAGCGCCAAAACCATTTAGCACAACAGTGATTAAATATCCGGAATATTTCCAAAATGTCCCATGTTATGTTTAAGATACAAAAAACTGTTCACAGTTTTACAAACGTGAAAGGAAATAGCCTCCACTGTTTTGTGAAGAAAGCTATTTTCTAAACTGTATGCCAGCTACACATGCCAGCCAATATAGAAAATTAGACTTAGGCGCCATATGAATGTTGCAGATCATCATCATTCTTATAGTAGGATTTTGTGTCTCATTTATTTGTGTGTGTGTGTGTTTTTTTTTTTTTTTTTTGGATAGGTAAGTTACACCTTGTGGGTCTTGAAACAATGACCTCGCCTCCACCAAGCATTTGCAAGAGGAGGAAGTGCTAGTTGAGATAGAGCTCATTGGCTTGTGTTTCATTATTTGTTACATTTCAAAAGATAGACTCTATTCCTCATCCAAACAGTTTGAGCTAAAGTTGAGGGCATACCTTTAACTTTCTTGTTTATCCAGATCTCCAGCACCAACTCCACCCACAATACAAGCCCCATAGAAGGAAATGGCAGATGTTAGGGATTTTCTAGGAAGGAAATAGCAGTCTGGAATCTGCCTAATCTTTTTTGGGAGCCGCTTCTTTATGACAGGTTTAGCACTGGGGTCCTTCTGCATGTCACCACCAACAGCTTTCCAGTCAACCCCTTTGAATGGGTCTTTTGTCTCCTTAGTTCTCATAACTATACCTAGTTTCCTTTACCACTTTCAGTCTGCAAAACCAAAGCCATAGTGTATATTAAGTCAAGAAACTGTGGCAAGTCAGAAAATCAATAGAAAGAGAGCCCGATATTACAACAGCAACAACAAACTCTAAGTCAACACATAAATGGGCAGGTGCTAGGCAACATACATGCTAATAACAGCTATATTATAAGCCAATATCTGCATAAAATGAGGAATTTATAATCCAATTTACAGTTTTCTTAATTCACACAAAACTAGATTGGACCCAACACTGAAAAAGGTTAAGTTAGTGAGGGAATTATAAAAGGAAACCTTAAGAGAAAATCACAGAATAGCTCCGTAATCAAGAATGCAATGCATACCTTCTTCACTAGATTGTGTAGTGTAATAATAGAGTTTTGTATGTGGGTTGTTAGTAAGCAATTCCCCCACAAACTATTAAGTAAAAGAAGAAGTACCTAACAATGCATCATCCCTCTGCCATCTAATTAACAATTATCATATTCTAATAAGTCTGTGCTTAATGATTCAAGCCATCTAAACTAACATTAATTCATAAAAGATACTACAATTAAAAAAATGAAAATACAAAAGTTCATAAAATCTCATACATAATTAAACAAACCAAAAACTTATAAAAACTCACATAATTAAACAAACCAAAAAAAAAAAATCATAAAATCTAATAAAATTGGGCTTCTTTTCATTTTTTTATTAAAAAAATAACAAATTAACAATTCATCTGGAATACATATCAGAATTTCACCAAAATGACTATTACCGGCTAGAACTTTGGCCAAGACAGAATAACACATGAGTACACCAGTTTTTATAGTATCGAAATGAAACAAAATTCAAAACATCTAATGGTAAGACCTCATATGATAAAAAAAGATGATACATATATAGAATGTGTTAAATAATTATTACACTACACATACCACCCACAATGCTACAAGAACACCAAAAATTGTCGGTTGCCATAAAAATAATTTTTCTCATAAAATATTTTTAAAATATTTCATAAATCAATATTCTTAAAGTATTCGTTAATATTTTCCATAAAAAATTTATAAAATATATAAATTTAGTTTTTTTTTCTTTAAGTATTAAAATGATATAAAAAAAAATCCATAAAAGGTATTTTAGCCTAGAATGCATGTTCCACCCAAAATGCTAGAATTCCATCGAAATGACCATTACATTTTTTTTATTTTTATGTAAGACATAACACTTTTAGTACATGGGGATATATACTTGTACAAAACAAAATTTGAAAGGACAGGCCGTAAGATCATATATGAAAAAAAAAAAAAATATATATATATATATATATATATATAATCCATTATTAGATAATTATTGGTGATTAAAGTGTTAAACTCATCCTACATAGACTTACTTGGACACACAACAGGACACATACAACCCTTTAGAGTATCCACAATATTTGTGGAGCCATAATTTTAGCTATTTGGCTCTACCAAAAACTACTTTATCTATTCTACCTTCTCACTTTACAAAAGATTCAGCATCAGTAGTTTTAGTTTAGCTTTCAACACAATAAAATAACATAAAAAACATAATAAAATATTGTATCTACTACAATAAACAATTCATTTATTTATTATTTTTTCCTCTATTCTTCACTATCTTTAAGCACGTATGGCACCACCACCGCCAGTGTGAAACACTTATGGGAAGAAGAACCATAAAAATAGTAACATCAGCCACAACACAAACACAAACCCAACAACCCCAAACCCAGCAACCATCAATCTTGTCAAATGAACAAAGATAGATGGAATATCTTTTGAACACAACTTGAACAAAAATACATGCGTCAAGAACAAAACTTGAACGTATCCTTTAAACAACATCAGCCACTCAATTGATCCACAACTTCAGATTGAACTCTTGTCTATTTCTCACCCCAAACTACAAGTCAGACATTGCCTATAATAGTCTCCAAGACTTTGAATAATCCACTCGGGCCTAATTCAAAGCACAAAGTAATGCACTTCAATGGTGTTATGAGATCAGGGCTAGCTAACCGGCTAAAATATTTAGTCACAGGAATAGTTGTAACAGTTTGTATTTGCAATGCATCAAGCAATGATATACACTTCTAACAGTTTGTTTTAAAAGTACTTATCAATTGTAGAAAATAATATTTCATCCAAAAACTTGGGGAAAACATATTCGGTTCTAGGCCAGATACTAGCACTAACTGAATCTAGAAAATGTCTAAATGAAACCTAGTCAAACATGAACAATAATGAGTTATTCTACCAGCTATTTATTGCTTGATTAAAAAACTAACCAACTCCTTCAAACTTCTTGGGCTTGATTTAGAAAATCTGCAGACTAACTAAATATTGGCCATCATGTGACACCAAGTTAATGTCAATTGTCAACAACAAAGAGCCTCCTGTTAGCCACAAAAATCATAAAAGTACTAGCAATTATGCCATAGATCTCCCACAACTCTGTTAGTTCAAAATGATCTTAAATTATGCTTATATTCAAAGCGATTCGTTTGGCTTTAGGAGGCATAAGAAATGGCCTAATAGGATTAACAGAGCATAAAACATTGTTGTGCACTTAATAGGCAAGAAGTTAAGCTCTACAGAGCTAAGGAAACTAACTAATTTTAGCCTGAAAATCCATTGCAGACATTCCTTAATCCAAAACAGAAAACCAAAAAAGAAAGAAAGAAGAAAATTAATTTGGTCATTCCTTCTTCACATTCAAAATCTATGGCCATCGATCTGAAACATAAATGATTCCAAAACAAATCCAAGAATTATCCACAGGTACTCAACTTTGGGTCATACCTCACAAATATGAGGCATAAAAAAGGACAAAGTTTTGCTCCAAGCCTCCAACCAATTACATGTCAATCTATAAACCATTCATGTGTATTATTTAAACAAGTCACATAACCCATAAAACAGACCATGTAGTGTGTTGGAGGAATTTTTCTCAAAACCAGTTTGGAGATTAACTTAATTTCCTTAAAAAATAGGTAGATCTTCTAATTACATACTACATGTGCATTGGATGATCATGAATTTTTCTAAATCATGTGGAATATTATATACAGATATGTTAGATGTTGTCAATTCTGAATAGCAAGACAAAAGTTCTGATTGCAGAATCCAGTTTAATGGTCTACAACCTGCAAGGTGCCTGATTTTAGGGCCCAAAACTGAGTCATATTTTAGATATATTTGTCCAAAGAAATAGAGAATGGAATGTATCTAAGAAAAATAAAGGCCATATTAATTTGAAGTATTAATTTAAATTATGGTATCAATTCACATCCAATGTCATAATCAAGGATATTCACATATTGGGTTTCAGCTGTATCAAGCATTTTGACATTCTCTGAACAAGTAAAGAGCAATATCTCTGTTCCTATATCATAAGTATGTTTAGTTAGCTTAAGTTTTAAGAAAAGGCTTGGACATAATTTATTTAGCTAAGATTTTGAGAAAAGGCTTGGGTATAATATTCGCAACTTATTTTTTTCCTCCTTAAATACCCAAATTATTAAATCAACAGAAAAAGAACAAAGCATTTCTACCCAAGGAATGAAACTTTAAGATCATATCCAACAAGTAATAGCAACTAATCAAGAAAACTATTTCCAATTTTCAACAAATAGACAGTTTCAGCCACCATTCACAAAAGATAGAGAAGATAATGGGGAAACTGAGATACTATCCGACCATGACTAAAGTCATACATTTGTGATAACCGCATCCCTGTTATTGACTTATTGCAATTCAACCTCAATCTCATCTCTATGGTGGAAATGAAGCAGAGCGGGTAAGCCTTGGATTGGCTATCCTCTTCAAGAGAGATCATAACAAGATTGGAAGGGTTCTCAATCATCATTTTAGCAATCAGGTAGCCAGAAATGCTCCATGTCTGGTACTTCCTGGCTTGCTTTCCAAAGTAACGCCCAGTCTTTCCATCATAATACTCCGGCCAGCCATCCTTGGAAAGCCGTTGCTCTACCAGTTCAATTGCCCACTTTGCGATTTGAGGCCTTCCAGTCTTGATGCATGCTGCTCTAAGTAGCCACACCAGAACTACAAAAACATCCCCGACCACCAAATCAGCACAATACTTGTTACACAATATGAATAGAACTACAAAAATATAATACATATTGTGGTCAATTATTTCTAGGATTTATGAAGATACTTAGTTGCATAGTTATTAACCTTGGACCAACTAGGGCCAATTTAACCAGTAAATCAATAAATCGTTATCTAAGCTATAGTCTGATTGTTTAATTGGACCACTTATGTAATTGAACTAATACAATCCATCAAGTCTTTTACATTGTGTGCAACCTGGACGGGTTCTTCTCACCCAACTAGTTTTGTAATTCCAAAAAAATCAACCTTTATAAATCCATTACAGCACTATTCTCTAAATAAAGAGTAATGAAAATATAAGATTTCATAATGAGTTTGATATTAGGGTTTTTCAATAAAGATAGAGTTTCCAGTTTTAGTGGAAATCATAATCTAGGAAAGTGAGGAGTAATGAAAATATATGCTTTTGTAATGAGGCTGATACTGAACTTTTCAATTAAGATCAAGTTTCAAGTTTTAATGGAAATTGCAGTCCATAAAAGTAGAGTAGCAAGTGAGATATGCATTTTATATAGAACATGACTTTAGAGTTTGAGATATTTTTTTGTTCGACTAAGTAATAGAATTTTATTTACCAAAGACAAGAAGGGCTAGATTTTTTTGGCTTTTGACCATTTCAACTTGGATATATTAAAAGAGAAATTGTAGTGAAATTTATTATAGAACCAATATAAATGATTTTCAATACTTCAAAAAAAAAATTTGGGATCCATTTTGAAATATCATTAACGATTTCAAATATATTCAAAAACGGTTATTTATGTCTTTTATTTTGTTTAATTTTTTTAAAAATAGTATAGGTACTTGTTTTATTTTTCGTACACTAACTTAGATTTGAATTCTAGTATATTTATTACTCTTGAATTTTATCAAAATTTTATTGTTCAAGTTTTCGTTCCCCAAAGACAAATTCCTACTTCCATCCTCAGTTTTCTCTATATTTTCCTTTATTTTTAATTATTGGATGAAAAAACATTTAGGCTCATGTGAGACCCATGTGTTCTGTTAGGTAGAAAATGGGCAGGCCATGGATAGAAGTAATTGATATAGTATCAAAGTTATCGTACGAAATTGACAAAAAAAAAACAAAAAAAAAATTATGGAGCCTTAATGTAACAACTTGAAAGTTCAAAGGCGTGTTAGTGCAATTTACGCAAAGGGCAGTTCTATGTGTAACTCAGGTGGTTATAGGACCACCCTAACTTGCAATATATATATATATATATATATATATAGAGAGAGAGAGAGAGAGAGAGAGAGAGAGAGAGAGAGAGAGAGAGAGAGAGAGAGAGAGAGAGAGAGAGAGAGAGAGAGAGAGAGAGAGAGAGGGTTGGGTTTAAGTTACACCTAGTGTAACTTTAAACTTTAAGAAATGTTACACCACTCAATAATTTTTAATTGGATGTAAATTTTAACAAATCCACCGTTAGATTTTGTTATCTTCGTATACTTTTCATGCTTGCAAAATTTTAAGGTGATCAAAGATTAATAACCATGTCATCAATCAATTGTTTAAATTCAGTTTTTGTAGTTTAAAATAATGCATAAAAGATGAATTTATGAATCCAATGGTAAATAATATCTAATTGATATGAAAATTGGTATGAATGTTAAGAACATATAGAACATGTAATTCATCGGCAGGATTTTCAAATTATGATTTTTATAACAAGTTATTAGTTGGTGTAACACACACACACACACACCCAAAACTAACCTATTTTGACCACCTTAATAAAAGTATTGACCACCCTGACTTGAGAATTACAAGAATTTTGATTTAATAAAAATAAGAGTAATACTACATTCACAACAATTTTTACAATAATTTCACAACAAATCTTATGTGATAAGTGAAAAACAGTTACTAATTCTAATTTTGTCCCAATATCGACATCACTTTTTAACCTACCAATAAAAAATTGTTGCATAAGATTTGTTTTAAAAATATTGTAGATGTAGCAGGACTCCAAAAATAATTATGTCCCTCAAACATAATTTTTAACCCCTTAAATAAAAAAAACAAAAATAACCCAAACAGAAATCAGACTAGACCAAACAACAATAATTGAATAAATTATTCAACAAAAAGCCTATTCAAAAAAATAAAATAAAAATAATCATTCAAATTTGTAACTCTTTCAATTTTTATATAAAAATAATCCCTAATTTCATTTTTTATTGAAAAAAGGACTCAAGAAAAATATTTTAGTTATGAATTCCCCTTGGCAGTGCCGACAGTTATGCTCTTTTTGGCTTTGCAGTCACAATATTGACCTCAAATTTCTCACATGTATAACTTTTTTCATGCAAGTCGATCTACACATAAGAACTCCTCAAATATCAATTGGACCATTCAGCCCAAGCAGAAAATTTTTCTGTTTTGTGATTTTCTTTTGGCTAAAATGTAAGACCTACCATCTAAGTTTCACCAAAATTCATTTCAATTTTCTAATTTTGTGTTCGTTTATTTCAGTCTTCTAAATTTCAAGTTTATTTAATTAAGACATTTCTGTGAACTTTCGTTTACTTTTTTTTTTTTTAAATTCTATAAATATTTTTCAACCCTATATTGTTTTTTTTTTAATTTAAAATTTTGAAGAAAAAAATTTAATATTTTGGACAATTAACCACAACATTTAACAAATGAAATACCTTAATTGAATAAGAGAAATACTATATTCACAACATTTTTACAACAAATCATAGGTGGTAGGTTGTTACTGGTTGTTATTGTTGAGGCAAAAAAGTAATCTCAATGGTAGGTTCAAATTTGAATCAATAACAACTAACTACCTATGATTTGTTGTGAAAATGTTGTAAAAATGTTGTGAACATAACAATTCTCATTGAATAAACTTGAAATTTAGAAAACTTAAATTAACAAAAGAAAAGTTAAAAGACTTAAATAAATTATGGATTTTACCATTTTATTTTATACTCAAAATGTAAAATTTCATTGCTCACAATCTTGTCTTGGGCTACTTTTTATAAGTCGGACGGACCAATTTTGTAAGTGGATGGCTTTTAGCACAAAAAAAGAATAGTGATTGAGCCATCAAGCTCCCTTTCTTCTTGATTTATTTAATAATAAAAATAAAAAATGGCAATCACTCTTTAGCAGCATCAATATCAATATATATATATATATATATATAAAGCAGAGACCTCATGTGGGAGAGCATGAGGTTCTGTCAAGTGGCAAAACCTTTGCAATAATCTTTCTACAATTTCCACACATAGTTGTCCCAAGAGACTCTCTCCAAGACATTGATCATTAATTTAGCATTTTAGATCCTTTCATTGTTATCCTTTTTTCTTTCTTTCTTTTCGTACATATTTGTGAAGGGTTTTCTCATTCATTGTCTTTCACCTTCTCTCAACTCTTCATATCCCCCCACCATCAAACCCAATTAGCTAACATTCAATTGCCACCATATTGGAATTAAAACCCAATTGCTCACATTCAATGCTTCTCAATGTTTTCGACTTCTCAAGTTAATTTAGTTCACTATTACTACTATCTTCTCCACTTTTTTTTTTTTTTTTTTTTTTTTGATGCGAACTATGACAATTTTATTAAGAAGAAGAAAACATTACATCAGAAGCTACTAACTGCTCCACAAAAGGAGGACAAGTTCCTAACCAACTAACAGAATCCGATAAGGACTTAGCGTGTTGGGCTAACCCATGCGCTACCTTATTACCACATCGTGACACAACAGAAAACAAGCAATCTCTGAAACGAGTAGCTTGAAGCAAGGATCCTGAGATCAAATTGTAGATACTGGTTGGAGGAGTAATAGAGCCTGTGAGGGAGTTATGAACAACCAACGAATCACCTTCAAAGATCGCAGAGCTAATACCACGTTCCCAAGCGAACCTCAATTCTTCCTCCATTGCCTTGGCTTCAACTTCCAGAGGACCCAAGGGGGCGAGAATCTTCATGCTCAGCGCAGCGTACACCAGCCCAAAGTGATCCCTAATAACGACTCCGATGCCCACAGCACGTTGTCTCTCAAAAACCGCTCCGTCAACATTAACTTTGAGCCACGAATGCTGAGGAAGAACCCAGCCAACCTCAACCTCTGGATTCTTCACTTTAATACAATGATTTGCCACTTGAAACTCTTCTAAAAACTCCAACGTCCAGCCAGCAATACCAGAAGCCGTCTTGCGAGCCCCACCAACTCGAACTTCATTTCTATTGGACCAAATACCCCAGGCAACAATAAATAAACGAGCCAACTCCTGGACCGACCACTGCTTCACATTCCGAGCATACCAAACCAGATCAATAAATTCACGCACCTCTCCCATGTCTGGATCGAGATCGATATTCGCCGCTATCCACACCTCCTTAGCCTTATCACAATGCCAAAGCACATGTGCCGTAGACTCCACAGCTGCCCCACACTCATCACAAATGTCATCCTGGGTTACTTTCCGGTAGAACAAATTAGCCTTTGTTGGCAAAATGTTCCTACAAGCACGCCATGCAAAATTCTTAATTTTATTGGGCAGAGGTAACTTCCAGATACACCTCCAAAAGGACACCATGTGCTGTGGCGTCGAGCTCTCACCCTGCTCTGTATCATTCCTGGCTTGGCGAGCAACACGATAAGCACTGCTCACAGTGAACCGGCCAGCAGGAGTATAAGCCCAAATCAGCCTATCTGCAGGCAACGATGGACTAAGAGGAATAGAGAGGATAGCTTCAGCATCAAAAGGAAGAAACACCTCATGGATTATATCAGACTTCCAGGTTGCTGTCTCCGTATAGATGAGTGCAGAGACTAAGGCATCATCAGGAAAAAAATGGGGAACAGTTACAGGTTTATGCGAGGGCGGGGAAGGCAGCCACTTATCTCTCCACAAGCTGACCGAACTTCCATTACCAATTTGCCAGCGACATCCTAATTGAACAACCTTCTGGGCTTCCATAATACTCCGCCAAGAGTAGGAGGGATGCCTCCCCAACGAAGCAGTCAAAAAATCTCCATGTGGAAAATACTTGGCTTTATACACTCGATAAAATAATGAGTTTGGACAATTCTGAAGCCGCCATCCTTGTTTGGCCAATAAAGCAATGTTAAAAGCTTTCAAGTCACGAAAACCCATACCTCCTTCCTCTTTTGGAGCACACATCTTATCCCAACTTAGCCACGCCAATTTATTTTGATTTTCTTGTTGCCCCCACCAAAATCGCCTCACCATGCCAGCAAGTTCATCACACAAAGCATCAGGAAGCTTAAAACAACTCATAGTATAGGCTGGGATAGCTTGGGCCACTGATTTAATCAGAATTTCTTTACCTGCACTCGATAGAAGCTTCTCTTTCCAGCCAGATAATTTATTCCCCAACTTATCTTTGAGGTCATTAAAGGTATTCCTCTTAGATCGCCCCACCAAAGAGGGTAATCCCAAGTATTTTTCATGTTGCCGGATCACTGGAGCCCCAAACCTCCTTTGTATTTCCTCCTGAATTGGCCTTGGAGTATTTCTGCTAAAAAATAAAGCAGTTTTATTCCTATTCAATTGTTGCCCTGACACGGATTCATAAACTGAAAGGATCTGCTGCAAAATTGCACACTCCTCCAAAGTAGCTTGGCAAAAGATCAGGCTATCATCTGCAAAAAACAAGTGAGAGATACGAGGAGCACCACGACAAACAGCTACTCCTTTGATACTTCCACTTTCTACCTGTTGTCTAAGTAAACTAGATAAGCCTTCTGCACAAAGTAAAAATAGATAAGGAGAAAGAGGGTCCCCTTGACGTAAACCCCTTGAAGGAATAATACGCCCTTTAGGTTGCCCATTAATCCGAATAGAATAAGTAACAGTGCATACACATCTCATAACAATCTCCACCATTCTCCTATGGATGCCAAGCTTTTCCATAATACCCTTCAAACAAGCCCATTCAACCCTATCGTACGCCTTACTCATGTCAAGTTTCAAAGCCATCTCCCCAATCTTTCCAGTCCTTTTCTGGCTAATATGGTGCATAGTTTCATATGCCACAAGAATATTATCGGTTATGAATCGACCCTTAGTGAAAGCACTTTGGTTTTCACTGACTAAGCTAGACAAAACTGTCTTAAGCCTATTGGCCACAGTCTTAGAAGCAAGTTTATAAATGACATTACAAAGACTTATAGGCCGATACTCAGTAATTTTACGGGGGTTTTTAACTTTAGGGATAAGAACAATATGGGTATCATTAAAATTCGGTGGGGTTATCCCATGATTCAAAAAATCCAAAACTGCATGTGTGACACAATCACCAGAAAGAGTCCAGAATTTTTGATAAAAGAGAGGGGGCATACCATCAGGGCCAGGAGCTGTTGTAGGATGCATCTGACTTAGCGCTTGTTGCACCTCCATTGCTTGAAAATCTCGGCCAAGCAAATTGTTCATAGGCTCAGAAACCACGGCCTGCACCGTATCAACTACTCTCCCAATATCAGACGGGTTGGAAGTGGTGAATAACATTGAGAAATAATCTGTGACAATCTGCTCAATTGCCTCTGGAGTTTCCTGCCAGGTACCCGAACTGTCCTCCATGCCCTCAATCATATTTTTCTGATTTCTATTGGAAGCTTTGACATGAAAAAACCGTGTATTTCGATCACCAGCCACCAAATACATATTTCTAGAGCGCTGCTGCCACATGACCTCCTCAGTGTCTAACCATGAGCCCAACTCCACTTTATTCTCTTCTTAACCTTCAGTTGCTGTTGCCTTGGAATTTTCTGAACTAAGCTTGAGACAGTCCAGAAAGACACATGGACAAAATGGTCTACACATCACCATCAACTTTTGTCTATTGGAACAATTCCTCTTTATGTAGTCCAACTTTTTATTGTTTTCTTAATTTAGCCAATGATTTGGTTAGATTCATCTTTTTAATCAATCCATTGTATACGTAGCAATTGGTTATGAACGGTGATTAGAGATATTGCTTTTTTAATTTTTGTTTTTGTTAATTTAATTGTGGGAGTACAATGCTTTTGTTGGTCTTTGATTTATAAACTTCAAGTTTTTTTTTTTTTTTTTGATAACTATTGTTGAGGGCCATTTGTGAGAATCTAGGAAGAAAGAAAGAAAGCCCAATAACAAGGGCAGCAAAGAATTGGCAAGCAAACAACAAAACCATTAGGCCCAAGCGGCAGGAATAATGAATCACAGGCCCAAGAAATAAACAAATGGGCCTTAAAGAGGCAAGTGGCCTTAAAGAAGCCCGGAAAGAAAGAAATAGCATCCAATGGGTAGTGTATGATGTAGAAAGTGAAAAAGGGCTGCCGCAGGCCTAAAGTAATACAAACTAAGAAAGTAAGGGGTTTATGGCAGGCCCATGAACCCCAAGGATGAGAATAAGGTTATTGGGTCGGGGAAGATCAATAAAGTTAGTAAAAGTCCATGAAAATGCAGAATTAGCAAAAGGGCCAAGGAAGCCCAAAGAAAGCAAATGGGCCAAGGACGCCCAAGAGAAAGACAAAAGGGACACAGGAGCCCATAAGTAAGAAAAAACCAGTGGTCATACCAAGCCACTGGGAGAAAGAGTAAACGGCTTGCCTAAAAAGGCCCAGCAGGATTAAATCATCACGACAGGCACTATAAAAAGAGAGTCTTGCCGTGAGCAGAAAGGAGGAGGAACGACGGGAACTTTGACTAAGAAATAGGATCTTGCAAAGAGAAACTGAGAAATAGAAAAAGAAACAAGTGGGAAAGAAAGAAAGAAAACAACCAGAAAGAAAGACAAAGTGAGAATTAGAACGGCAGGCATGCACCAGTGGATTGATTCCCTCTCTCCCTCATGAAATCCTACTCTCTATGAAAACCTCAAGGAGCCTCTGTGCAAAAACCACTCAGGTCTGTTTCCCTCAGGGCAGTTAATCTCCACGGCAGGACTTTTTCCTCAGAGATTAATTGCGTTGAGAAAGAACATTCTTTCCTCTCTGGCTTTGCTCCTGCGAACCGAATTTTAGTTGATTTTCCTAACATTCTGATTAACCCATACATATTAATACTTGTTAACTTCTGTTCTGTTCTTTCCCTTCCGTAAAAAATGATTAATATTGCTGCTATAATTGTGTTCAAGGGCTGTTTGGTCATTTCTCACTGAGTGGCTAGATATTTTGTTTATTTTATTATTATTATGTCTGTCTGCCACAACTTGTCTGAAACAGTTCTGCCTGCCGTAAGCACGTTCCTAGCAAACCTGGCCTAGTTTGCGCACAAGCCGAACCAACTTGAGTTGCAGCTGGACCGGTCCCAACTCCCTTATCCAGAAAACTTGGGTCTAATGCCGTAGGAAGCAGCCCAACACCACTAGCACAGCCCACCACTTTACAACTATAAACTTGAAGTTGGTAAATAATTAATGAAAACCTTCTTCCTATTAATAATATTCCTTTACAATACGTTTATCATTATTCACAATGTATTAACATGAATATTGATAGTATTTTAATATCAAATTGAGTTAGCTAACTTAGTGTATAAGGCTTGATCCAGTAGAAGTTTCACTCTTGAATAAAAAGAAAAAAAAAAACACCAAAATTTTTGAAATAAAATGGAAGGTGATTATATTGATAATTTTGGTTTCAATTAAAATTTAGTAACTAAATTGGATTTGATTTTATTAGGGGTTTTATTTCCTTCGGATTTTAAAGATTTGTCGTGCTTTTGAAGTTGCCATAGGTGAATAATGTACAAGTAGATCCAATTGTTGTGCAAATTGATAGGCTTGATTTAGTTCTACAGGAGAACTCTGATTTGGATACATATGAGACTTTGGTCAGGTATTGATTATATTGTTAGTAATCTTAATTTTGGTTTCACACGAAAACACTTTCTATATGTATTAGTACAATATATCATGGTTACATTTTATATATATATATATATATATATAGAGCTTGTATGTAATTATACATGGCATTCTTATATATTCAAGCATCCCACACTTTGGGTTTTGTTGTGGACAAGTTATTCTATGAATATCAATTTGCTTCCACTTTGCATACATAAAGTTTTGATTAAAAAGTATTAAAGATTTTTCTTTATTTGTAAATTTTAATCGAGGAATATTAACAATTTGGAGGCTCTAAATGGTATATGCCGGATTTTCCTAAAATCTATGTCAAGAAATGTGTTGTTGCTTTAGATTGAGAAGGAAGATGCGGAATTTTCTCCCTTGACTTTTATTTCAGTGAAATCTTTTTTTCCCTTCATTGTTTTGTATTGAATTTAAACTGTATTTTTCTCTTGAAAAGTTGGGACTTTAATACATCTCATTTCTTCTATTTCAAAGGCTTCATCGAAATCTTGGTAAGAAAGAAAAAAGAAGAGGCTAAATAGAAATCTATCAAAGAGTTTGGAGGTGGTTAGTAATATGTGAAAGGCTACGGAAAATAATAGAAGTTTTGTAGCAGAATAGCTTCATAAACACTCCATGGTAATGCTAGTAAGTGATATAAAAGTTCAACATGTACTAAACTTCTCTTTTCTTTATCCCTATGTCTCTCTTTCTCATGTTTTCTTGCATTCTTCACCAGGACCTACGCAGGGCCGGCTCAAGGCCTAGGCAAGTTAGGCCTAGGCCTAAGGCCCCACCAAAAAAAAAAAAAATTTCCTTAGGATAAAAAGGCCCCACTTTTCATAGTTAAATGCCCAAATTTTTATACAATCATATATATTTTCTAAATGTTGTACATTTTTTTTATTAGTGATATACAAATTTTACTATTGGCTTACAAATTGTCATGTTATTAATAACAAAAAACGTGATATAAACATTTATTAGTTAAATTGATGAAGTTTATCAATGAGAGACAATATCACATTATATTTTGAACATTTTATAGTGCTTTTAATTAGCGCATTTTTCTTTTTCATTTCTATTAAGACTCTCAAAGTACGAGACCAATAGAACCTTAACTCAACTGAAACCCTAAAATATTTCAAAAAGATGTTGCAAATGTGTTAAATCATCAATTATAGATTAATCTCCCCTAAGAGTTTGAGACTTTGATTTTTGTAAATTAATATCCTACAAAACCATAAACCAAATAATATCTATATCTCTCTCTCTTAAAATCAAAATATAAAATTAAAAATTAGATTACAACTTTATTTAACTATGCATCGTCTTATATCCAAAATAAAGTATCTTTTTCAATCATAATATATTTTTATTTCTTTTTATTAATATTTATAATTCAACTATGATATTCAATTCTCTATATGAAATTAACATTAGTCTAATTGGTATTATTTATGTATTTAATGTATCAAATTAACCTTAATTTGATTAATATTAAATAATTTTGTTTAATTAATATTTACATATTAAAGGCCCCGTATAAATTTTTCGCCTTAGGCCCCAAATTATGTTGAGCCGCCCCTAGACCTACGTAGACTCAAAACCCAAAGGACCAAGACCCTTTTCCTCCTCAACCCCATGTCAAACTCAACCTCTCGCTCGCCCCAAGGATAAATGTTATGTTAGTGGAAAATTGTAATGATGCAACATGTTATTGATTAGTGAATGATATGATTTGATAAAATGATATTACCTAATGTTATTACTTTTAACTTATGTTCAACACTCTACTTAATCTTCTCATATAGTATGTTACAACAACATCCGCATTGCGCAGGGCCCTCAACTAGTTAATATTTAATTTGAGCTACTATTTGGTGACATTCCTATGGTTGACAAACAAAGAATTTGATCAACTTTTCTTACACATGGTATGACCATAAGAAGCTATTTGATTTATCATGCTGGGATGACAAGTTGTGTTTTCATTGATGTTCCAATGAGAAAGCAATAAAGATAAGGGAATAAGGATGACACTATTTGCAAAAGTCATTTTCAAGTTTGTATGGAAGGGAACCCCACAGCTCCTTGGAAGCTATTTATTGACTAATGAGTCATGGTTTCTATTGGATATGAAGGTGCATACATAGCATTTATACCAAACTTGTCCATATTGTCAGCACTTACCTTCCAATAAGGTCTTTTAAGTTTACCCGCTGAACAATTTCTTGTTTTATTTTTATTGGTTAAAGAATAAAGGAAATGGAAGAATTGATAAAATTGTCAATTTATATAAATAAATAAAATTGTAACTTTTTTCAACATTTCTTAAAAGATGGATTGAGTGGAGAATTTAAATACCCACAAGTATCCATTTACTTGTGTGGTTTACAATCAAAGGTAAAAATATTAGAAAATCTTTCAATATTTTCAAGACTCCAAAAACGGTACTTTATACCAAACACCTTCAAAAATATTTAAAATACAACTTTTTTAACCTTGAACTCATCTCATGAAAAGACTAAACCCACTAAACCAGTACAATATGTGCTAAGATGTTATTTGTATGTAACCTAAACGTTTAAGGCCGTACCCCATTTTTAAAAACAGAATACTGTTTTTAAAAACAAAAACTAGTGGGTTCCAAATCTTTTATAGCCTATTTTCATAAAACTGTTCTCAAAATTAAGTATGCAAAATGATTTTCAGAAAACACCCAAAAGGTGTTTTTTATAATAATAAAAATTCGTTAAATTGTTCATCAAGGACCCTGGGTTTTGTAGCAAAGCTAGGTTTTGCAGTGACAACAACTGTGAACCAAGAATGACAATTGACCAAGAGTATTAGCATCAACTCATGTAAAATAAGATGAAGCTCAAAATATAGTACGTCATTGAAGTACAAAAATCACCAACATCAAATTATGAACCATTTATGTAAAATGGAATTTTACTACCGTGTTTGTACAAATACACAATTTACTAGAGCTTATGCAAAATGACTTTTTATTATTTCTTTTTGTTTTTCAAGAGTGAAAAAAAAAAAAAAACAAAAACAAAAAAGAGTGGATAGTAATTGTTACGTGTGAAGAGAGAAAAATGATTAAAAAAAAAAAATAAAAAAATTTATTTTAATCAAATAGATAATCATATGCGAGTGTTTTGAAAAAATGTTAGCTAAAAGCCTAAAATAGAAAGAGTAGATTTTATTCTAAAATAAACAATAATTTTTGTATAAATTGATGCAATGCATATGTGATTTGCATTGTTGTCCAAAAAGCTTGACAACTGATTTATTGAAAATATCTTAAGAAACATAACCCTGCCATCAATATATATATATAATATTTAAACTTATGCATATTTACTTTATTCTTTCTTATTCTAAAAATTAATATCTTAAAAGATACAGAATATAACAGCCAAAATTTAATCATGTATATGGAGCTTGTTCACTGCTTACTCCATATTGAGTTACATGGACTTCCATAAAATGATCCAACAGAAAGATAGAAAAGGAAATCAATGCTACATGGTTCAAAATGGAGCTTTTTCTTCTATAAATCAAATGCAAATCTTGCATCATCCAATAATAAAAAATCAAAATATATTAATAAGTTCTAAAAAATATAGACGATGCACCAAGCAAAACAAGCACTCATCCTTAATAATGACTTTGAAACAATTATCAATGAGGAAAAGGAAATCTTAAAATCTTTCCCATGAACTTCAAGCATTAGTTAAAGAATAGTGAATTAGAATAAAATGGTACGAGGTACTCTTGCTTTGCACCAGGGCCTCACTTCATGTTAAGTCACGTCCTAGGCATGTATTGTGGTATCCATAAACACTGGAATGTGGGTAAATGCATTAGAAATAATTACCGAGTGGTACTAAGGTTGAAAAAAAAAAAAAAAAAAAAAAAAAAAAAAAAAAAACTTGCTTTCTTTTGTACCACAACCTTACTACAACTCTGATGTAGCAGGTTATGATAAGTGAAGAAAAAATGATAGGTCAATATGAAAGTGACAAGTAGCCAGTTGCAATGTGTTATATAAAGATAATTGTGGAAAATAGTGTGGTCCTAAATTTAGTCTCATAAATAAAATGAGCTAAACTTGTAGAGATAATATATCATTTACTCATCATTTTAGTTAAAAAGAGGTATTTTTCAGTAGTTGGTGCTTAAATTCCATGCTCTATATTTTCATGACTTGAATGCCTGAAATTTATAAAGAAGACATTCAAAACCATTAGGTGCATTACAATTCACATTAATTACTGTCAGATCTTCCCCAGTGACATTTTTCAATAACAGCAAAATGAATGCCATTGAATTTAATTTTTGGTTTATAATGCTCTAATTTGTGCCAAGTAGCATTTTCATTTGTCAAGAGTTTTGTAGTTTATTGACACCTAATGCTTTCAATGAAAGTATTCAAAGTTCAAATTCCCCCTCACTCCATGTAACTATCAAATTATCAAAAATAAATAAAGGCATTGTCACTAGCATCAATGCATCAAGACAACTTAATAAAAATAAAAATAAAGTAGATGGCTGATGATAGATCTATTATCATGTGTTTGTGTTGTGTATATATTTATATAATTTAATGGTAAAAATGGATGCATCATAATTACGATCTGCATATCCCTTCCCAAAATTTCAATACGGCATTCAAACCCTTTGAGATGTCTTAATTTATTAAAAATCACCATATATACTTTTAGATTTTCTTTGGGGGAGTTGTTGTATTAGGCCTGTGGAATAATGAGCTTAAATTTGGTTTATATAGATCCCTTAAATTTCACAGCATTTACTATGCGTCTGTAGTCTGGCATTTTCAAAGTGCTTTGTTTGCTTCCTACAGCTAATGAGCTAGAAATGGGAGATCTCAAGATTTTAGGACAATTATGGAACAACCGGTTTTAGTGTATAAACACTTGAAAACTATTATTTAAGTAGTAGTACCAAACACTCTCTTGACTTTTTTTTTCTTTCTAAAAGCATTGGATATAACAAAAATAATTTCTTCTCTCACTTTCTATTTTATATTAAATTTTTTTTTCCTTTTTTTTTTAAGGCAAAAGGGAAAGGTAACGGAGCTTACAATACAAGGACTGCAAACCTTTGATGAAGGTTGGGCCATCCAAATAGGTGTATGTTGCTGTCAATAAATTTGACTAGGACTGTCTAGACTCTAAACACTCTGAGAAAATCTATCATGTATTCACCTTCTCATATGGGGGTAAATCATACATCTACACAAACATGAGTTAAAGTCGGCTCGGGTTTGAGATTAACCCGCCAATTGAATGGATAACCAAGTTATTCAAATGAATGATAGCTATTTTTTTTAGAGAGAGAAAGAACTGAATATTGAATTTTAAAATGAAAAGGAAAAAAAAGGATGGGAAATGATTGAGTTTTGATCCAATCAATGAGTGAATGGCACCCAATTTCTAAATATGGCCGAATTGTTATGTTATTTTCAATCAAGTCAGTTTGGGCAAGTGAGAAATCACCCAAATTGATCATACCTGAATCGAGAATCATTGGTTTCAAGTGTCAAAGACCGTGATCAACTGTCCCACCATTCAAAACCATCCATGAGTCTTTGGGTTAGATTGGATCAGATGGGTGAGTTGAGTTTAGTAGGTCTTTGGATTGCCCTAACCTTAGGGATGTCAAAAAATCTCAACACCGCTTGACCCATCTTGCTTTGTGCGAGTTTTTCTTGCTCCAAAGAGATGACAAAATAGAGACAGGTTTTGCTTGCCCAACCTCATCTCAGCTTTGTGTGTGTGTATATGTATATACAAATTATTTTTATATAGAATTTAATCGCTATTACACAAATCTAATTTATAATATGTTTTTGTTGTACATATCCTATTACCATAATCCAAAACTTGCTTTCTCTCCCATTTAGCATTCTCATAACCTCATTCCTAGTGACATCTCTGTCAAAACTTGGCAAAGATCTCTTCACCTCTCTTGACACTTAATGGCTCAAATTCGTGCCATTATCGCCAAATCTGCAACCATCATTCACCCTTAATTGGTTTCATGAATTTCATTTGACCTACTTCCGTGGACTTCCAGATGGTCAAGATAACGTTTATACTTGATCAATAATGGCTTCTGCCTCCCCTAGCCGACATGGTCATTTCGAATGATAGACTTAGCTTCAAATCAACTTGACTTGACCTGGACACCCCCTAAAAATGGAAAGTAATATTGTTGATTGATGTTCACAGTAGGTGATTTGTATCTTCATCAACTAAGCCACAAAGTTCCTAGAGATTATGATATATTGGAGCAACACTATCTACTTAATATAAGACACCGAGAAATAGCCTTAGAGAACGATATAGGATATAGGTGCTGTGAAATTATTTTCTTCATGTTAAATAGCATTTTTTGGTATTTCAATGGAAATATTTGGATTCAAATCTCCCTCCCTACTTAAAAGTGTATAAAACATAATCCTTCCCAAATTATATTGACTAAGAAATTGACATTATCAGCTCCATTCCAAATGATTATGTTACTAGTTTTCTACACACACAATCTCTTTACTTTTTATACTACTAATTTTACTTGGATCAAATATTAATTTTACTCACATATGCTAAGAGTCTAGTAACTCAATCGGCATCTTTTAATGTTTTTGAAGAAGATGTCAAAGGTTCAAATCCTCCCTCCTCCAATTTGAGAAATATCATCAAAAATTCACCCAATGGGAATCATTTATTGCAATAACTTGTGCTCTTGCTTTTCAAGATTCCAAAGGCTCTTGGACAATAATGCTCATTCAATTTGAGAAGGCATACTACACTATTAATTATTTATACACAATACCAACAATCGACTAAGAAGCGCATCTGGTGTAGTGGTATCATAGTACCCTCCCACGGTACTGACCAGGGTTCGATTCCCTGGATGCGCACTTTGTTTATTGCTTTTTTTTTTTTTTTTTAATCTCCAATCCCAGCAATCTCGCATACACAGTGGTATTACCCTTCTTTTTTTTTTTTTTTAATCCCCAACCCCAACAATCACTGATATGGCGAATTTGCATGAAATGAAAGTAGAATAAATAAATGACATAATAAAAATCATGATCTATCTTTTCTTAATAATATGATGAACATCTTACTAAATATCGGCCATTGCGCAAGTGACTATGACATTTGACATTTCACAAGTGGGGTGTGAGATGTTTAAGCACTGGAGTCTTAACTTCCTAAAGTCCTAACCAACAACAAAAAACGCCATGACGATAATTACTTCTAACGAATTTTTGGTTAGGAAAGTAGGACTCGGGCTTAATTCAAAGCACAAAGTAATGCTCATCAATGGTGTTATGAGATCAGGGCTAGCTAACCGGCTAAAAGTATTTAGTCACAGGAATATCGAGTTGTAACAGTTTGTATTTGCAATGCATCAAGCAATGATACACACTTTTAACAGTTTGTTTTAAAAGTACTTATCAATTGTAGAAAATAATATCTCATCCAAAAACTTGGGGAAAACATATTCAGTTCTAGGCCTGATACTAACACTAACTAAATCTAGAAAATGTCTAAATGAAACCTAGTCAGTCATGAACATTAATGAGTTATTCTACCAACTATTTATTGTTTGATTAACTAACCAACTCCTTCAAACTTCTTGCCACTTGGGCTTGATTTAGAAAATCTGCAGACTAACTAAATATCGGCCAGCTTGTGACACAGAGAGCCTCCTATAATCCAGTTAGCCACAAAAATCATAAATTACTAGCAATTATGCCATAGATCTCCTACAACTTTGTTAGTTCAAAATGATCTTAAATTATGCTTATATTCAAAGCGATTCGTTTGGATTCAGGAGACATAAGAAATGGCCTAATAGGCTTAACAGAGCATAAAACATTGTTGTGCACTTAATAGGCAAGATGTTAAGCAGTACAAAGCTAAGGAAACTAACTAATTTTAGCTTGAAAATCCATTGCAAACATTCCCCAATCCAAAACAGAAAAACAAAAAAGAAAGAAAGAAGAAAATTAATCTGGCCATTCTTTCTTCACATGCAAAATCGATGGCTATCTAAAACATAATTGATTCCAAAACAAATCCAAGAATTATCCAGTAGCACTCAACTTTGAGTCATACCTCACAAATATGAGGCATAAAAAAGGACAAAATTTTGCTCCAAGCCTCCAACCAATTACATGCCAATCTATAAACCATTCATATGTATTATTTAAACAAGCCACATAACTCATTAAACAGACCATGTAGTGTGTTGGAGGAATTTTTCTCAAAACCAGTTTGGATATTAACTTTCCTTAAAAATTAGGTATATCTTCTAATTACATACCACATATGCAGGATGATCATGAATTTTTCTAAATCATCTGGAATGTTATATACAGATATGTTAGAGATTGTCAATTCTGAATAGCAAGACAAAAGTTCTGATTGCAGAACCCAGTTTAATGGTCTACAACCTACAAGGTGCATGATTTTAGGGCCCAAAACTGAGTCATATCTTAGATATATCTTTCCAAAGAAATAGAGAACGGAATGTATCTAAGAAAAATAAAGGCCATATTAATTTGAAGTATTAATTTAAATTATGGTATCAATTCACATCCAATGTCATAATCATGGATATTCACATATTGGGGTTCAGCTGTATTAAGCACACATTCTGACATTCTCTGAACAAATAAAGAGCAATATCTTTGTTCCTATATCACAAGTATGTTTAGTTAGCTAAAGGTTTAAGAAAAGGCTTGGACAAAATTTATTTAGCTAAGATTTAGAGAAAAGGCTTGGGTATAATATTTGTAACTTATTTTTCTCCTCCTTAAATACCCAAATTATTAAATCAACAGAAAAAGAACAAAGCATTTCTACCGAAGGAATGAAACTTTAAGATCATATCCAACAAGTAATTGCAACTAATCAAGAAAACTATTTCCAATTTTCAACAAATGGACAGTTTCAGCCACCATTCACAAAAAATAGAAGATAATGGGGATAATGAGATACTATCCAACCATGACTAAAGTTATACATTTGTGATAACCGTATCCCTGTTATTGACCTATTGCAATTCAACCTCAATCTCTTCTCTATGGTGGAAATGAAGCATAGCGGTTAAGCCTTGGATTGGCTATCCTCTTATCCTCTTCAAGAGAGATCATAACAAGATTGGAAGGGTTCTCGATCATCATTTTAGCAATCAGGTAGCCAGAAATGCTCCATGTCTGGTACTTCCTGGCTTGCTTTCCAAAGTAACGCCCAGTCTTACTATCATAATACTCCAACCAGCCATCCTTGGAAAGCTGTTGCTCTACCAGTTCAATTGCCCGCTTTGCGATTTGAGGCCTTCCAGTCTTGATGCATGCTGCTCTAAGTAGCCACACCAGAACTACAAAAACATCCCCGACCACCAAATCAGCAAACAACTTGTTACACAATATGAATAGATATTTCTCGTTTATCAAAATGCAGTTTATTTCTTAGCTGATGGTTTCTAAATTCATGCATTGTCTTTGAAGGGCCTAAACAACTAGGAAACACTGCCCCCAAAGTGTTAAGAAGTTAAATTCCATATATCTAAATCAAAAAAGTCAGACATATCAAATGCTGTTATAAGTCACAACCATTGGCTATCGATTAGAAAATTTTGGGTAGCAGGACACTCATAGAAGATTGTTGTGAGTAGTTGACTATATAAAATCCATTCATGATGTTTATTTACTAGAAAGACTACAAAGTAACACAGCATGAGATTAGAATCTAAGATACAGTAAGGTTCCAAAGTGTTGGTATATCTGAAACATTATTTTTCATTAACATAGATTCCAAGCAGCAATGCAATTTACATTCTGAGCTTTGTGTTCATGATTTTCACCTGGCCAAGAGCCCCCATTATGGTAACTCCACCGTGTGTTCTTTGAATCAAAACCAGTCATAGTCCACTAGTGATGTCCCTCCAGTGCTGGGTAAACAATCTTCAAAGGCATCTCCCCAACCAAGTCCTCCCAGCGCTCCTCAACAAGATCCATTATCGCTGTAGCCTGTGCACCTGTGGCTAGACAGCTCGATATGGCGATGCAATTCCCAAGTAAGAACCACTGGAAGTCCATGCGAGCTGGGCTGACATTGCCAATTAAATACCCTCCTCTCAAGGGCATGAAATCAAACACCCAATCAGGGATAGACTCTGGGATGACATTAAATTTATTGACAGCAGTGCGGGAGTACTCCGTTTTGTACCGGTATATCTTATTTAACTGTGTAAAGTCAAGCCAGTAGTACTGCTGTATGTGAAAGCTGCGAGCTGTGATCCGCTTATCAATTTGCTCCATTAATTTCTTATCATCATGCTCTGGTTTCAGCATCTGCCCTGCACATCTTAGTGCAAAATAAAAGAGGGCTTGGAACTCAATTGGATATCCATATATTCCCTTTTTCAAAAGTATGCCAAAGTGTTATCATTCAATGGGACTGAAAAGCTATCTCTGCCAGTGCATAATCACGTGTATGCTTGGTATATGCCCTTAGAAGTATAATCCACCAGAACCAAGAATCAACTGGTGCAACTCTTCCAATTGCTCTGCTTCTAAAATCTGCAACACAAATGTCCTTCTGAAGTTGTGTCAAACTGAACCTTGAAACTTGCAGGCATTGCACCTTCTCCAAGAGTATAGTTGTCAATCTTTTTCTCCCAACCTTGGAATTGGAGGGTCTTTAATAGGAAGTTTTTTACTATCTCAGGTTCTGCAGTTTCTTTCATCAAGCAAGCTAAGCCAGTAGGAACAAAATCTTTCACAAAAACCTGCAAGTTTAGATAATAAATAATATTATGTAACAAATGCAGGTAGACAAATTGGGGATCTTCTCTGCAACACTTTGTGTGTATAAGAATATCAGCATTTTACACATGATCCAATAAGGGCCGTTAGGATATTAGAATGTAGTAGGTTCAAAGTTTCATGGGACGAGAAGTCCAGATATATTTCGATCATCCAAAAAGGGTATTGAAAGTCAATCCCACTCCATCACAGACTAGTTCTCTGCTCACACCAACATCAAAAAAAGCTTCAGGAGGTCAGTCCCTTTAGATAATCAAGTACTTGAAAGTCAGATTTATAGTTCTCCAAAAAGGTTTCCTTAGTTCATTCAGCAGTCCACATTTCCAAAGAAAATTTTATCAGGAAATAAATCAAGCTGCAAATTAACATATTTGATCCCTCAGAAATGAATGAACCATAAATACTCTCTCAGTTATGTCAGACCTGCTCTACTTCATGAAACATTAGAACTGTGAGAATGGCAAACAAAGTTATAAATTAGCCACCTTTCCTATGTTTAATACATTATTCTAATTCACAGTGAATTCAATATAATTAAAAGAACCAATCTTTAAGTTTTTATTGAATTTTGCTTTTAATCTCCTAATATATATACTAAGCAACCGTTTACTCAAAGCTCGTCATGAAGGTTGATGCATTTTTCTCAAAATTCTCTTCTAAGCTCTCTTCTTAATCATACATTCTTCTTCCATTTCTTGAAGCATAAATACCCCAATATAAGTCATTTCCCTTTCAAGTCTTTCCCAAACAGTCTCCACTCCACATATCAATTCCTTACGCTAATCATCAACACACCTACACTCCTATCCACACCCCAACCAAATCTGCTATCACGAAAGCCCCATCGGAGATGAATGGAGCGACAATATTGGCAGAAATTGTAGGGACAAGATTAAAAATATACCAAACTTAGAGGATCTGATTTGTAATTTAACATTTTGAATGATCAATCAATGGAAAAAAAGCTCAAAAAAGTTGCAGAATTGCCGAATTCAATCGGCACAATACATTGAAAACAGCATAATCCAAGAACAAACAATAAAAGGAATCAATTTTAGCAAATACTAATAATAATGTGTTGCTGGGTCATACATAGAATCAAGATAATGCTTCAAATTCTCAAGAAAACCATCGCACTCTACCTGATTGTAGTTCAAAGTGTCAGCAGTTGAATCCATCGCACTGCTCTGTCCATTAGGCACTGAATTGTTGTGGAAGTCTTCCACAACAAAGTTCTCAATGCACGGGCCAAGACTCAGACACGGCTCGATCTTTGTATTCTCGGACACGGACACGGACACATTCTCAGTCCGCGTGGACACTCTTTCAGTTCCTGACCGATTTTCACTGACCGGTTACTTCAAGATTGGGCGGCAACGATTCCCTGGCCGGTGAGTCTTCTTGAGATTCTTGTTTTTCAATAGACATCAGCGTGATCTTCGGAATCTCAGACGCGGACACGGACAAGGACACGTTCTCAGAAGTATTTTAAGCTTCTTGCACTCTGGTTAATCAGGCCTAGTTTTATATATATTTACGTAGATGCCATTGCCTTTTCACTCCGATGGATGACTGGATGAGCAAGGGTATTTTGGGGACGAGGGATTGGATGACCGTTATGAGCAAGGGTATTTTGGGTAAAAAACATTATTGACGTTGAAAGTGTCCCACTTCCAGGAACTTGTATTCATCTTTTTGACTTTCCGGTGGAAACTACTTGTTACTTTCTTGTATTTGACTTTTTGACTTTCCGGTGGAAACTACTTGTTACTTTCTTGTAGAAGACTAAGGATACTTTTCAAGACCACAAAAATAAATTCGTATTATCTTCATCCACAGCTGCGGAAGTTTTCCAGTAGCAATGGCGAGAGGATTGACGTTCACTGCAGGAGTACTCACGGCCCTTATTGCTGTTATACTAGTCCAAGAAACTTGCAGTGATGCTGCTAATGTGAATGATCATCACTGTCCCCCTTCTTCCTGTGGCAATATCCACAACATAATCTATCCGTTTCGATTGAAGAGCGATCCAGAAATCTGCGGGGACTCAAGCTATGAGCTGTCGTGTGAGAGCAATCGATCTACTGTGTTATACTTATTTGCTCGAAAATACCATGTACAGGAAATCAATTACAATAAACACACAATCCGGGTCGTGGACTCAGGTATATGGAAGGATAATTACTTCTCCTTCCCAAGTTATTCTTTAAATCGCTATAATTTCACTCAAGATGGCTCTGCATATACCACGTATCTGCGGAAGACGACAGGGTATACCGAACTGTCAAGGAGTGTGGTTTTGATGAGCTGTGAAAAACCAGTGAATTCTCTACTCTATTTGGACGCTTCTACTTGCAATATCGACAGTGGAAAGGATTTCAAGAAGAGGTATAGATATGTTAAAGTTGGCAGAACGAATGCAAGAGATGTGGAGGACTCGTGCAAAGTAGAGCAGATGTTCCTGACATCGTGGCCAGGAAATGATGACCCAATCAATACTTCCTGTACAGACGTTCACAATGAATTGGTATATGGTTTTGAGCTCTCATGGCCAGGTATATTTTATTGTTGATTTTTAATTTCCTTTTGTACGTTTCTTTCTTTCCGACATGCTAGGTATATTTATTGTAGTTTAACATTATAATGACTTGATTTTTAATTTTGAGGTTCCAAACGTTGATGTTATTCTTTTCTTTGTCAAAACAGGAAGGTCCCAAACGTTGATCCTGATAATTTTCGAATGTGAGTTTTCAATTTGTCTAAGCAGACAGATAATCTAGAAATGAGTTGTGCCTAGTGATGACATGCATGTAGAGCAATTATTAACCGTGTACTTAATTGCCTACTTGGACAACCAGTTGATCTCATACTCTTTAATAAGAATAAAAAGGGAAAGTTGTTAATGACTTAATGCTGATTTACTATGCCCTGGACCTTTCAAGTTATTTATGTCACTTATTTCATTGTTTAATTTTTGTTAGAATAAAAAAGAATAATTCGTCTTTCTTGTATATCTTGCAGCTTTAATGATACAATTGGCGGCTATCATAGGTATGAACCTGTGTCTCTTTCTTTTGATCTACTTTATTTTAATTCTTTTTATCATATCATTCCTTAATGGTCAGTTTGAATTGAGGAAAAGAGGGGGGATTAGAGTAGAGTTGGCCCAAAATTAGCCTATTTTCAGCTAACTCTACTCTACTCCCCTTCACTCCCCCTCCTTCCCTGCTTAATCCAAACAGGACATAAGACTTTGAGTTTGAAATGAAAGTGACATTTACATTAAATATACAACACAAATTGTGCTTGATTATTATGATTCATGAATGCGGTTAGTTAACTATAATTTCAACCTAAAACTAGAAGTTAATGATGAGAGCATTTAACTATAGGAACTAATTTGTTTTCTTATAATTATTTTTGTGATGTTTCGGCACAGGGCTACATTTTGCAGCAAAAATTTTGTTGGGGGGTCCATGTGTCATTGCGTTTTTTATATATAAGTGGCGTAGAAGGCATTTATCAATGTGTGACGCAATTGAAAATTTTTTGCAAAGCCATAATAACCTCATGCCAATTAGGTACTCTTACTCACAAACTAAGAAGATGACTAAATGTTTCAAGGACAAATTGGGTGAAGGAGGTTATGGCTCTGTATATAAAGGAAAGCTTCAAAGTGGTCATCTGGTAGCTATAAAGATGTTAAGTAATAAGTCCAAAGCAAACGGTCAAGAGTTTATCAATGAAGTTGCCACAATTGGAAGGATTCACCATGAGAATGTGGTGCAACTTATTGGCTACTGTGTTGAGGGACGAAAGCGTGCACTTATATACGAATTCATGCCTAATAGTTCTCTTGACAAATACATTTTTTCTCAAGAAGGAAATATCTCCTTAAGTATTGAGAAAACATACAATATTTCTCTTGGAGTTGCTCGTGGAATTGAATATTTGCATCGAGGATGTGACATGCAAATTTTGCATTTTGATATCAAGCCCCATAACATTCTTCTTGATGAGAACTTCACCCCAAAAGTGTCAGATTTTGGACTTGCAAAACTTTATCCAATAGATGATAGCATAGTGTCTTTGACTGCTGCAAGGGGAACACTAGGATATATAGCTCCAGAGTTGTTCTATAAAAACATTGGAGGGGTCTCCTATAAAGCTGATGTTTATAGTTTCGGCATGTTATTGTTGGAAACGGCAAGCAAAAGAAAGAACTTGAATGCATCTGCAGAACATTCAAGCCAAATTTACTTCCCAACTTGGGTCTATGGCCAATTTAACGAAGGAAATGACATAGAAATGGAAGATGCCACAGAGGAGGAAAAGAAGACTGTTAAGAAGATGATCATAGTCGCATTATGGTGTATACAAATGAAGCCTAGTGATCGTCCTTCAATGAACAAAGTTGTAGAAATGCTTGAAGGAGAAGTTGAATGCTTACAAATGCCTTCCAAGCCTTTCCTATTATCATCACCGAAGAGGCCAATAGGGGATGTCGAAGACAACTTAAATTCAACTAGCTCATCAATTCAATCAGGTGAATCAAGTCAATTAACTCAAAACTAGTTGATATTTCAATCTGTTGATTTACATGGGAAAGCTAACATTTCCACTAAATAAGAGCAATTAGTTATTTACAAAGATACTTCATATTTCTGTGAAACAAATAATTGTTCCCTTAATTTATGATAGGTCTCTTTTAAGTCTTAATGTACATTGCTGCTATTGTTGTTGTTGTTTTTTTTTTTTTTTTTAACTTATAAATTATGTCTGCTTGTACTTAAAATTAACAAATTAAGGTTCAACTTGGTAAAGTATGGAGCTGTACTACAATCTTCACTAGCCATGGGCATATTAAATTGCACCAATCTTCGGCACACAAAGATAATTGTTACTGCTCACTAGGCCCAAGCCTACCTTCAGGGCCACTATAATCGAACTATCATTGTGCACTGTTATATGTCTCTCTAGCCTCACTATATATACTCCTCTAAAGAGTATCATTCAATTCAATATATAAAGAATTACATTCTCAATCAATATAAATATATATATATATATATATATATATATATATATATATATATTATATATATAAAAGCAGAAACGTTATGTGGAAGTGTATGAAGTTCTGTCAAGTGACATATTCTATGCAAAGATAATTGAAATATTCTCAAATGCCACATTAGAAATAAGAATAAATTTTTCTCAAAAAAAAAAATTAATTAATTAAATATTGATTTTTTGTTTCATTTGGTTCAATGTTTCAATACTTTTCTAATAAAAAATAAATATTCTTTGTATACTTTGATTAATTTTTTTTCTTTTTTTTTAATTGTCTCCAATCCCAGCAATCTCGCATAACTGTGGTATTACCCTTTTTTTTTTATATCCCCAATCCCAACAATCACTGATATGGCGAATTTGCATGAAATGAGAGTAGAATAAATGAAATAATAAAAATCATGATTTATCATTTCTTAATAATATGATGAACATCTAACATATCGGCCATTGTGCAAGTGACTATGACATTTGACAGTTCACAAGTGGGGTGTGAGATGTTTAAGCACTGGAGTCTTAGGTGTTGTTTGGATGAGTGAGTTTTGAGTGATATGATTTTGTTTTCATCACTCATCATCCAAAATTTGTGGGATCCACAGAAAATTTTTTATTTGGACACCATCACTCATGATCCGTGACTCAGTTTCCATCACTCAATTCTTTGATTTTTGAGTTATGAGTTATGGAAACTGAAAACACATTTTAGCTGTTTTCAATTTTCATAACTCATAACTCAATGGCATTTTTGTAATTATACACACATGGAGGGATTCACAGCCGTAACTTTTGACCTGACTCTTTTTTTTTTTTTTTTCACTGGTTGGTCTTCCGTTCTTTTTTTTTTTTTTTTTTCTCTCTTCACTGATTCTTTCTTCAGTTCTTCTTTTCACTATTCGGTCTTCTTTTTTTTTTTTTTTTTCTCTTCACTGATTCTTTCTTCAGTTCTTCGTCTCTCTCTTTTTTTTTTTTTTTCACTATTCGGTCTTCTTTTTTTTTTTTTTCTCTTCACTGATTCTTTCTTCAGTTCTTCTTTTCACTATTCGGTCTTCTTTTTTTTTTTTTTTTTCTCTTCACTGATTCTTTCTTCAGTTCTTCGTCTCTCTCTCTTTTTTTTTTTTCACTATTCGGTCTTCAGTTCATCCTTTTTTTTTTTTCTCTTCACTGATTCTTTCTTCAGTTCTTTGTCTCTTTCTCTTTTTTTTTTTTTTTCACTATTCGGTCTTCAGTTCATCCTCCTTTTTTTTTTTTCCTGGGTTTAGTGAGTTTGGTTTTTTTTTAATTATTTTTTTTTCTCTCTGGGTTCGATGAATTTAGCTACTGGGGGTTGAAGGAAAAAAAATAAAAGTTAAAGCTACACAAGGTACAAGTATGGGGCCCACAAATAATTGAAAAATATTGAGTGATGACAAGTGAGTGATGGTGCCAAACAGGGTGGGGTGTTTTAAGTGATGAGTGATAAGTAATAAGTAATGAGTGATGAAAACTGAGTGATGAGTGATGGGTGATGAAAACTGAGTGATGAGTGACCATTTTTTTAAACCAAACAAGGTCTTAACTTCCTAGTCCTAACCAACAACAAAAAACGCCATGATGATAATCACTACTAACGAATTTTTGGTTAGGAAAGGAGGACTCGGGCTTAATTCAAAGCACAAAGTAAAGCTCATCAATGGTGTTATGAGATCAGGGCTAGCTAACCGGCTAAAAGTGTTTAGTCACAGGAATATCGAGTTTTAATAGTTTGTATTTGCAATGCATCAAGCAATGATATACACTTTTAACAGCTTGTTTTAAAAGTACTTATCAATTGTAGAAAATAATATCTCATCCAAAAACTTGGGGAAAACATATTCAGTTCTAGGCCAGATACTAACTCTAACTAAATCTAGAAAATGTCTAAATGAAACCTAGTCATTCATGAACATTAATGAGTTATTCTACCAGCTATTTATTGTTTGATTAATTAACTAACCAACTCCTTCAAACTTCTTGCTACTAGGTCTTGATTTAGAAAATCTGCAGACTAACTAAATATCGGCCAGCCTGTGACACAGAGAGCCTCCTATAATCGTGTTAGCCACAAAAATCATAAAGTACGAGCAATTATGCCATAGATCTCCTACAACTTTGTTAGTTCAAAATGATCTTAAATTATGCTTATATTCAAAGCGATTCGTTTGGATTCAGGAGACATAAGAAATGGCCTAATAGGCTTAACAGAGCATAAAACATTGTTGTGCACTTAATAGGCAAGATGTTAAGCGGTACAGAGCTAAGGAAACTAACTAATTTTAGCCTGAAAATCCATTGCAGACATTCCCCAATCCAAAACAGAAAAACAAAAAAGAAAGAAAGAAGAAAATTAATCTGGTCATTCCTTCTTCACGTGCAAAATCGATGGCTATCTAAAACATAATTGATTCCAAAACAAATCCAAGAATTATCCAGTAGCACTCAACTTTGAGTCATACCTCACAAATATGAGGCATAAAAAAGGACAAAATTTTGCTCCAAGCCTCCAACCAATTACATGCCAATCTATAAACCATTCATATGTATTATTTAAACAAGCCACATAACTCATTAAACAGACCATGTAGTGTGTTGGAGGAATTTTTCTCAAAACCAGTTTGGATATTAACTTTCCTTAAAAATTAGGTATATCTTCTAATTACATACCACATATGCAGGATGATCATGAATTTTTCTAAATCATCTGGAATGTTATATACAGATATGTTAGAGATTGTCAATTCTGAATAGCAAGACAAAAGTTCTGATTGCAGAATCCAGTTTAATAGTCTACAACCTACAAGGTGCCTGATTTTAGGGCCCAAAACTGAGTCATATCTTAGATATATTTTTCCAAAGAAATAGAGAACGGAATGTATCTAAGAAAAATAAAGGCCATATTAATTTGAAGTATTAATTTAAATTATGATATCAATTCACATCCAATGTCATAATCATGGATATTCACATATCGGGGTTCAGCTGTATTAAGCACACATTCTGACATTCTCTGAACAAGTAAAGAGCAATATCTCTGTTCCTATATCATAAGTATGTTTAGTTAGCTCAAGGTTTAAGAAAAGGCTTGGACATAATTTATTTAGCTAAGATTTTGAGAAAAGGCTTGGGTATAATATTCGCAACTTATTTTTTTCCTCCTTAAATACCCAAATTATTAAATCAACAGAAAAAGAACAAAGCATTTCTACCCAAGGAATGAAACTTTAAGATCATATCCAACAAGTAATAGCAACTAATCAAGAAAACTATTTCCAATTTTCAACAAATAGACAGGTTCAGCCACCATTCACAAAAGATAGAAGATAATGGGGAAACTGAGATACTATCCAACCATGACTAAAGCAATACATTTGTGATAACCGTATCCCTGTTATTGACTTATTGCAATTCAACCTCAATCTCTTCTTTATGGTGGAAATGAAGTAGAGCGGTTAAGCCTTGGATTGGCTTTCCTCTTATCCTCTTCAAGAGAGATCATAACAAGATTGGAAGGGTTCTCAATCATCATTTTAGCAATCAGGTAGCCAGAAATGCTCCATGTCTGGTACTTCCTGGCTTGCTTTCCAACGTAACGCCTAGTCTTACCATCATAATACTCCGACCAGCCATCCTTGGAAAGCTGTTGCTCTACCAGTTCAATCGCCCGCTTTGCCATTTGAGGCCTTCCGGTCTTGATGCATGCTGCTTTAAGTAGCCACACCAGAACTACAAAAACATCCCCGACCACCAAATCAGCACAATACTTGTTACACAATATGAATAGAACTACAGAAATATAATACATATTGTGGTCAATTATTTCTAGGATTTATGAAGATACTTAGTTGCATAGTTATTAACCTTGGACCAACTAGGGCCAATTTAACCAGTAAATCAATAAATCGTTATCTAAGCTATAGTCTGATTGTTTAATTGGACCACTTATGTAATTGAACTAATACAATCCATCAAGTCTTTTACATTGCGTGCAACCTGGATGGGTTCTTCTCACCCAACTAGTTTTGTAATTCTAAAAAAATCTACCTTTATAAATCCATTACAGCACTATTCTCTAAATAAAGAGTAATGAAAATATAAGATTTCATAATGAGTTTGATATTAGAGTTTTTCAAAAAAGATAAGAGTTTCCAGTTTTAGTGGAAATCATAATCTAGGAAAGTGAGGAGTAATGAAAATATATGCTTTTATAATGAGGCTGATACTGAACTTTTCAATTAAGATCAAGTTTCAAGTTTTAATGGAAATTGCAGTCCATGAAAGTAGAGTAGCAAGTGAGATATGCATTTTATATAGAACATGACTTTAGAGTTTGAGATATTTTTTTGTTCGACTAAGTAATAAAATTTTATTTACCAAAGACAAGAAGGGCTAGATTTTTTTGGCTTTTGACCATTTCAACTTGGTTATATTAAAAGAGAAATTGTAGTGAAATTTATTATAGAACCAATATAAATGATTTTCAATACTTCAAAAAAAAAAGTTGGGATCCATTTTGAAATATCATTAACGATTTCAAATATATTCAAAAACTGTTATTTGTGTCTTTTATTTTGTTTAATTTTTTAAAAAATAGTATAGGTACTTGTTTTATTTTTCGTACACTAACTTAGATTTGAATTCTAGTATATTTATTACTCTTGAATTTTATCAAAATTTTATTGTTCAATTTTTCGTTCCCCAAAGACAAATTCCTACTTCCATCCTTAGTTTTCTCTATATTTTCCTTTATTTTTAATTATTAGATGAAAAAACATTTAGGCTCATGTGAGACCCATGTGTTCTGTTAGGTAGAAAATGGACAGGGCATGGATAGAGGTAATTGATATAGTATCAAAGTTATTGTACCAAATTGACAAAAAAAGAAAATTATGGAGCCTTAATGTAACAACTTGAAAGTTCAAAGGCGTGCTAATGCAATTTACGCAAAGGGCGGTTCTATGTGTAACTCAGGTGGTTATAAGACCACCCTAACTTGCGATATATATATATATATATATATATAGAGAGAGAGAGAGAGAGAGAGTTGGGTTTAAGTTACACCTAGTGTAACTTTAAACTTTAAGGAATGTTACACCACTCAATAGTTTTTAATTGAATGTGAATTTTAACAAATCTACCGTTAGATTATGTTATCTTCATATACTTTTCATGCTTGCAAAATTTCAAGGTGATCAAAGATTAATAACCATGTCATCAATCAATTGTTTAAATTCAATTTTTGTAGTTTAAAATAATGCATAAAAGATGAATTTATGAATCCAATGGTAAATAATATCTAATTGACATGAAAATTGGTATGAATGTTAAAAACATATAGAATATGTAATTCAACGGCGGGATTTTTAAATTATAATTTCTATAACAAGTTATTGGGTGGTGTAACACACACACACACCCCCAAAACTAACCTATTTTGACCACCTTAATAAAAGTATTGACCACCCTAACTTGAGAATTACAAGAATTTTGATTTAATAAAAATAAGAGTAATACTACATTCACAATAATATCTACAATAATTTCACAACAAATCTTATGTGATAAGTGGATAACAGTTACTAATTCTAATTTTGTCCTAATATCGACATCACTTTTTAACTTACCAATAACAAATTGTTGCATAAAATTTGTTTTAAAAATGTTGTAGATGTAGCAGGACTCCAAAAATAATTATGTCCCCTCAAACATAATTTTTAACCCCTTAAACAAAAAAACAAAACAAAAAATATATAACCCTTAAATAAAAACAACAAAAATAACCCAAATAACTACAAAAATAACCTGTGGGGGCCAGTTAGTCAATAAATTATTAAAATCGTGTTAACTGGGCCTATGACCCATCTGAGAACGTAAAACTGTCCGAGGAGACTCATATCAGGTTATAAGGGTAACCAAATAAAAAGGAGAGTAGATATCACGTGAGGTGAGTTCAGTATTCGTCCGAGGACAAAATCCTTCTCGGCAGTATGAGTTCGAGGACGACCCGAACGCCACATTGTTGCAAACACACCTCAGAGCTACATTACCACTGAAGGTGGGACATGGGACCAAGGGTAAGAAAGAAAAGGTAAACAAATATCTTTAACCACAGCTACCTCCGCATTAATTGCCTCTCAACCAACTCTCTGGACGCATTAATGTGGAGGTAATGCCTGAACAGTGATGAGGCAGTCTTACAGCTGCTGGTTGGAGGTTCCAGAAGGTGTTGGATGAGACAGAAAGGGATCCCCCGAACTCAACCTACACATGTGTGGTGAAGATGACACCAAGAGGGTAATATATAACATGGAAGAATGCATTGGGAAAGGGAGATCAGGACTTCTAAACGAGTAGTACTTAGAAGAAAACCTTATGAAATAAAGAACTGAACTTGTTTCAAGGAGAAATTGAGTGTTATATTAGCGTTAATCCATCTATAAACGTTAAGTTTAATCGTTTTTCTTTTGGAGTTAACCTAGTTCTTTGACATCCACGCTCTACAAATTTATTGTTTGGGCCTTTAACGTTCGAACCCAATACCAATTTGGGATTATTACAAATTGAGTCCTTACATAACCTAAACAGAAATCAGACTAGACCAAACAACAATAATCGAATAAATTATTCAACAAAAAGCCTATTCAAAAAAATAAAATAAAAATAATCATTCAAATTTGTAACTCTTTCAATTTTTATAAAAAAATAATCCCTAATTTCATTTTTTATTGAAAAAAGGACTCAAGAAAAATATTATAGTTATGAATTCCCCTTGGCAGTGCCGACAGTTATGCTCTTTTTGGCTTTGCAGTCACAATATTGACCTCAAATTTCTCACATGTATAACTTTTTTCATGCAGGTCGATCTACACATAAGAACTCCTCAGATATCAATTGGACCATTCAGCCCAAGCAGAAAATTTTTTTGTTTTGTGATTTTGTTTTGGCTAAAATGTAAAACCTACCATCTAAGTTTCACCAAAATTCATTTCAATCTTCTAATTTTGTGTTCATTTATTTCAGTTTTCTAAGTTTCAAGTTTATTTAATTAAGACATTTCTGTGAACTTTCATTTACTTCTTTTTTTCTTAATTCTGTAAATATTTTTCAACCCTATATTGTTTTTTTTTTTAATTAAAATTTTGAAGAAAAAAATTTAAAATTTTGGACAATTAACCGCAACATTTAACAAAGGAAATACCTTAATTGAATAAGAGAAATGTTATGTCCACAACATTTTTACAACAAATCATAGGTGGCAAATTGTTACGGGTTGTTATTGTTGGGGCAAAAAAGTAATCTCAATGGTAGGTTCAAATTTGAACCAATAACAACTAACTACCTATAATTTGTTGTGAAAATGTTATAAAAATGTTGTGGACATAACAGTTCTCATTGAATAAACTTGAAATTTAGAAAACTTAAATTAACAAAAGAAAAGTTAAAAGACTTAAATAAATTATGGATTTTAGCATTTTATTTTATACTCGGAATGTAAAATTTCATTGCTCACAATCTTGTCTTGGGCTACTTTTTATAAGTCGGACGGACCAATTTTGTAAGTGGATGGCTTTTAGCACAGAAAAAGAATAGAGATTGAGCCATCAAGCTCCCTTTCTTCTTGATTTATTTAATAATAAAAATAAAAAATAGCAATCACTCTGTAGCAGCATCAATATCAATATATATATAAAAGCAGAGATCTCATGTGGGAGAGCATGAGGTTTTGTCAAGTGACACATCCTTTGCAATAATCTTTCTACAATTTCCACACATAGTTGTCCCAAGAGATTCTCTCCAAGACATTGATCATTAATTTAGCATGTTAGATCCTTTCATTGTTATCCTTTTTTCTTTCTCTTTTTTCATACATATTTGTGAAGGGCTTTCTCATCCATTGTCTTTCCACCTTCTCTCAACTCTTCATCTCCCCCCACCATCAAACCCAATTAGCTAACATTCAATTGCCACCATATTGGAATTAAAACCCAATTGCTCACATTCAATGCTTCTCAATGTTTTCGACTTCTCAAGTTAATTTAGTTCACTATTACTACTATCTTCTCCACTTTATTCTCTTCTTAACCTTCTGTTGCTATTGCCTTGGAATTTTCTGAACTAAGCTTGAGATAGTCCAAAAAGACACATGAACGAAATGGTCTACACATCACCATCAACTTTTGTCTATTGGAACAATTCCTCTTTATGTAGTCCAACTTTTTATTGTTTTCTTAATTTAGCCAATGATTTGGTAAGATTCATCTTTTTAATTAATCCATTGTTTAAGTAGCAATCGGTTATGAAGAGTGATTAGAGATATTGCTTTTCTAATTTCTGCTTTTGTTAATTTAATTGTGGGGGTACAACGCTTTTGTTGGTCTTCGATTTATAAACTTCAATTTTTATTTTTTCGATAACTATAAACTTGAAGTTGGTAAATAATTAATGAAAACCTTCTTCCTATTAATAATATTCCTTTACAATACATTTAACATTGTTCACAATGTATTAACATGAATATTGATAGTATTTGAATATATAATTGAGTTAGCTAACTTAGTGTATAAGGTTTGATCCAGTAGAAGTTCACTCTTGAATAGAAAGAAAGAAAAAAAAAAAAAAACACCAAAATTTTTGAAATCAAATTGGTGGTGATTATATTGATAATTATGGTTTCAATTAAAATTCAGTAATTAAATTGGATTTGATTTTATTAGGGGTTTTATTTTCTTTGGATTTTTAAGATTTGTCGCGCTTTTGTAGTTGCCATAGGTGAATAATGTAAAAGTAGATCCAATTTTTGTGCAAATTGATAGGCTTGATTTGGTTCTACAGGAGAACTCTGATTTGGATGCATATGATACTCTGGTCAGGTATTGATTATATTGTTAGTAATCTTAATTTAGGTTTCACACGAAAACAATTTCTATATGTATTAGTACAATATATCATGGTTACATTTTTTTTTATATAGAGCTTGTATGTAATTATATATGGCATTCTTATATATTCAAGCATCCCACACTTTGGGATTTGTTGTGGACAAGTTATTCTATGAATATCAATTTGCTTCCACTATGCATACATAATGTTTTGATTAAAAAGTATTAAAGATTTTTCTTTATTTGTAAATTTTAATCTAGGAAAATTAACAATTTGGAGGCTCTATTTGGAGGCTTTATATATGCCGGATTTTCCTAAAATCTATGTCAAGAAATGTGTTGTTGCTTTAGATTGAGAAGGAAGATGCGGGATTTTCTCCCTTGACTTTTATTTCAGTGAAATCTTTTTTTCCCTTCATTGTTTTGTGATATGGGCAAAAATAGTAAACAGGCAAAACCGTCAGCTTCCATTGTAAGCTGACGACAAAAAGAGATCTGATAAGGGTAGTGAAGGGAGTTGGCTGACAAAACCAAATGGCTGACGTCACCAATGAGCCACACGATACTTGCACACTCGAAATAGCACATGCGCAACACAAAAAGGAGAAGACCTTGCAGAGAGCACCGGTGTGGTGCCGGCCAAATACCCTCCAAAGGTCAAGTTAGAACTTCTCACAACTCTAGAGTACTAGAGATTGACATCTTTTATAGTAGTAGAGGTTGACATCTTTTTCTTGCTGTAGAAGTCTTTTCCTTATAGGAGTCTCTTTTGAGCGTATTTGGCTGGATCCTTTCCTTATAGAAATCCCTTTGAGTAGCCCCTAACGTGGAGGGCAAGACTTTTCCTTATATATGCAATCTTGGGCACCAAGCAAACTGCTATAGAGATCGTCAACTTATTCAGGACCGTCAGCCTATCGCGCTCCCTTCAGGTTTACAAGTGTCAGCTTATTGATGCTATCAACCATTTGGTTTTGTCAACCGACTCCCTTCTCTACCCTTATCAAATCTCTTTTTGTCGTCAGCTTACAATGGAAGCTGACGGTTTTGCCTACTTTCTATTTTTGCCCATATCAGCTGCCCCCTACTCCATATCCTCGTCGCTTTTAACTGACGGGTTATGGAGTTGAGTCTTATTTGTTAATTGTCTTTTGGAAGCCATTTATGGGCGATTCCTCTAGCAGCCATCATTAAATGCTCAGACACGTGTTGCATCCTAGTTGGCTCCGCTTCTGGATGAGAGCGTCGCTTCGTCTTCCGTGCATTTCCCCCTTATATATAACTCTCCTCCTCCCCTCATTTCTCCTATTTCATCCTTGTTAATTTCTGGAGAGAGAGCCCGTCACTCTTACCCCATTGATTTACTGACTTCGTTGCCTATGCTGTTGCTATCGCTTTCAGACTCATCTCCTGCTCAGAAGACATATTGTAAGTTCTCTTTCTACTTTGTATTTCATTCCAACCGATTAATTTCCTAGTGAGGTCATCAATTTAGGTTCTTAGACTTGATCCGTCTCTTGTAGGTAGTAAGATGTCAAGTGATGAGAAAAGTGAATAGTCGTCAGTCCGCGATGGAGCGGGCTACAACGAGGTCTTTGGTTCAGGTGATGAATCCAAGGGCTTTTTACGTTCATCAGAGAGGGAGACATCAGCCCAATCTCGTGATGTTGATAAGAGTTATACTAGGGAAAGTGAGGAGGTAGTGGATGAGGGAGAGGATGAGGTAGAAGAGGGAGAAAGAGAGAGTGGAAGTGACAGGGATGAAGATGAAGGTGACGAGGAATCCTGTGAAGGGACCTCAGGGGGTCCTGGAGATAATCGTCCCTTCATCCTCCTTGAGGACTGGGCCATCAACAAATTTCTACCCATGATGAGTAGTAGGGTTTTTAAGGAGTTGCGTTCTCGTTACCAGATCCCAGACCATATCTCAATCCGTCTCCTTAGGCAAAATGAAAGGTGCTATTCAGGGAGGACCGCGGACGTCGGCATGTATGATGCCATGTTTGCTACGGGGCTTAGACTACCATTGACGACTTTGCACCGTCAGCTGGCTGATTTTTTGGGTCTATCCGTCAGCCAAATTGCCCCGAACACCGGGAGGATCTTTATAAGTGCTGAGGTTTTATGGGGTCGTCTGAGCGGAGGGAACCGTCAACTTTCCCTAGACGAGTTCTTTTACTACTATAGACCTCAGCACATTGTGTCTTCTAAGGGGACGTATCATTTTGTTGTCCGAGAGAGGGACTTGAGATTAGTGTCTGATATGCCAGACTCTAACAGGAATTGGAAAAGTAGATATTTCTTTGTCAAGGGGACGGATTGGGTATGTCGTTAGGAAGAATGGTAGACGATGCCCCGTGGTTATTTTGACAACACTTGGGCTTTCATCAGGGATTCAGGTTAATTCTGTCAGCTCTTCTTCCTTTGTTTTGTTCTATTGTTTCTAACATCGTCTATTCCTTTGTTTTCAGCTAGCACTCATCCTCACATAACTGACGAGCAGGAGGAATTCATTCATCGTGTTCTTGATATTCCTCTTGAGCAATGAAGGTGTAGGGACTTAATAACCCTTGACACTTTTCATCTGTACTGTGGGGGCCCGGAACCGACATCTGAGGCTCGCAAATTGGACGAACTCAGCCGTCGCCGTGAGTAGATTTTTTTTTATCATCCTCGTCGGTTTTTGTTCTTACCGTCTACCTTTGTAACGTAGGTTAGTTGTCTTTTGCAGAAATGGATGCAGCAAAGTAAAGAGTGAGGGCGGCCGTTGCTCGTAAAAAAGAAGAGGAGAAAAAGACTAAGGGCACAAAGGGGACTTCCTCGTCAGTCCCCAAGGCCGTACATAAGGGTTCGGCCAAGAGGAAGACTGACGGGGATAGCGACCGTCTGCCCAAAAAAGTAGCCGTCACTCCTGGGGATGCTTACTCCAAGAAGTCACCTCCCAAGTCAAGTCCCGGTGCGAGCAAGGGTATGATGACCTCAGCTGGTCCCGTCATTAAGGGACCCCATTGCCTTTTTACTCTCAAGGACTACGCCGTTGAGGAAGTGAAGACGCTTATAAAGCCAACGGATATGGATCCTTGTGCTGAGCTGGGCATAGAGGAGCTGGGGGCGTCAGCCCTTTTCGACCTTACCCGAGTAAGCCCTCTTCCCTCGTGGATTTTATCATGTCTTTAGTTGGTTTTTTTTTTTTTTTTTTACTGACGGCTACACTTTTCTTCAGGCCTTGGTGCGCGTTAAGGCACTTCAGGACCGTTGTGTCATCAGCCGAGTCAGGAAGCATAATGTAAACTTATTGAATGAGCAGGGGCAATACAAGGATGTCATTCGTACTCTAAATAATGAGCTGAAGGAGACAAAGGGGAAGTTGGAGGAGGCAGATCGTCAGAAGGAGATATTGCAGAAAAAGCTGACAACTTTGCGCGAATAGGTGGAAAAGGCTGGGACCAACGCTATTACAGAATTCAAGGCGTCGCAATCATTTATTGACTCCTGTACTGATTACTATGGCACTGGGTTTGATGATTGCCTCAAGCAAGTCACATCAGCCTTCCCAGAGTTAGACCTATCTGAAATCACTATGGATGAGTCTGTGCCGTCAACACCTGCTGGCGACACCCTCGCTTATGATGGTGATGACCCTAGAAATGACAGCGTCATTTTGGCTCAACTTGCTGCAAATCCTCTTGTCCCTTCTTCCAACCCATCAATTGAGCTTTTAGATGTAGAAAATCCTCCTGCTTAGGATAAAGGAGACGGGAATCCTACTGACGCCTCTGCCGTTTAATCCTATTTTATTTAATTTGTGGACAATGTATTTAAGTGCCCTTGTTGTTTTTTGGGCTTTTATTTGTAAACAATTTACTTTTATCCGTAGTACTTTGCCCTCGTTGCTTTTATCTGTTAATGTGTTGTTGAATGCTCCAAATGAATCTGTCTGTCTATAATTCCTACTGTCTTTGCAAACTCGTCTATATCATGGATTGATGATTGACTTGTCCTTTTCAAGGACATGACAGGCTCGTCAGTTTTATGGGTAACCCACTTGTAATGTTGAGCTCGTCTATCTTATTGAGTTTGATAAACCCGTTGATTTTATGAGCTTTTACCTCTGAGCATTTGATTGTGTTGCTAACCTTCTGACCTTGTCCACTTTATGGACTTGATGAAGACGCCATTTTTTATAGGCCCGTCAGCTTTATAGTTTCGCTACGGTCTTGACGTACTCGTCATTTTTTATAAGCCCATCGGTTTTATAGCTTCGTCCATGTTATGGACTTAATGACCTTGTCAATTCTTATAATCTCATCCATTTGATGAGACCATCGACTTAAGTCGTCCCTTTTTTGGACTTAGGGTCGTTTGTTTCTGGTGGACTTAAGGTCGTCCATTTTATGGACTTAGAGTCGTCTACTTTTTATGGACTTATGGTCGTCCATTTTATGGACTTAGAATCGTCCACTTCTTGTGAACTTAAGGTCGTTCTCTTTATGGACTTTGAATCGTCCACTTTAAGGTCATCCACTTTATGGACTTTGAATCGTCCACTTTTTATGAACTTAAGGTCGTCCACTTTATGGACTTAGAAATTTTTCCATCTTATGGACTTCATGATCCTTTTTAGGTTGAAGCCATCTATTTTGTGGACTCGGGAGCATCTACTTAAAGTTGTCCATTTTTCATGAACTTCAAATTTGTAGATAGAAACTTTAGTCAATTTTGAATAAACTCCTCTTATTGCCATTCATACGAGGAAAAAGTAGTTCTTAAAAAGAAAAAAGGTCCTACCCTTTAGGCTTAAAAAATGGCATTGTAGCAAAAATTAAAGTAAATGATAAAACTGAGGAGTATAACTAAATTTAACTACGATGAATTGTAAATAAAGGGGGGTTGGTCTTCATGTCGTCATCTCTACTGGTAATACTTCCGCTAGTTCTCGGTGTTCCATGGATGCAGCAGCTTCTGTCCGTCTAACATCTCCAGGTGGTAAGTGCTTTTCCTCTGCCATGACGTGATTCGGTAAGGTCCTTCCCAATTGGGGTCGAGCTTCCCTTGGGTAGGGTCTCTAGCAACGCCCATGACTCTCCTGAGAACGAGATCTCCAACCCAGAAGTCTCTGTGTCGGACTCGGAATTGTAATGCTTAGCCATGTGGTCCTGATACCGTGTGAGCCTTTGTTCTGCCATCGCCCTGACTTCGTCCACTAGGTCAAGCTGTAGTCACATGGCCTCGTCGTTCTTACTCTCGTCATGGTTGTGTACCCTATAGCTTGTGAGTCCGACTTTGGTCGAGATGACAGCTTCACTCCCGTATGTTAGCCGGAATGGTGTCTCTCTTGTGGGCGTCCTTATCATTGTCTTGTATGCCCATAGTATGCTTGGCAGCTCTTCAGGCCATATACCCTTTGCCCCCTCGAGCCGAGTCTTGATAATCTTGAGTAAGGATCGGTTCGTGACTTCGACCTGTCCATTAGCCTAAGGGTGGGCGGGTGTCTCTATAGCATTTTGCTTGGTGCCCACGATTGCATATATAAGGAAAAGTCTTGCCCCCCACGTTAGGGGCTACTCAAAGGGATTCCTATAAGGAAAGGATCCCATCAAATACGCTCAAAAGAGACTCCTATAAGTAAAAGACTTCTATAGCAAGAAAAAGATGTCAACCATCTACTACTATAAAAGCCCCAATACCTTCACTAGTCAAGGTACGCATAATTTACCCCTCTCTAGCACTCTAGAGTTGTGAGAAGTTCTAACTTGACCTTCGGAGAGTATTTGGCCGGCACCACACCAGTGCTCTCTGCAAGGTCTTCTCCTTTTTGTGTTGCGCAGGTGCTATTTCGAGTGTGCAAGTATCGTGTGGCTCATTGGTGACATTTTCGGCATCATCATTTTGTATTCTATTTAAACTGTATTTTTCTCTTGAAAAGTTGGAACTTTAATACATCTCATTTCTTCTATGTCAAAGGCTTCATCGAAATCTTGGTAAGAAAGAAAAAAGAAGAGGCTAAATAGAAATCTATCAAAGAGTTTGGAGGTGGTTAGTAATATGTGAAAGGCTACGGAAAAGAATAGAAGTTTTGTAGCAGAATAGTTTAATAAACACTCCGTGGTAATGCTAGTAAGTGATATAAAAGTTTAACATGTACTAAACTTCTCTTTTCTTTATCCCTATGTCTCTCTCATTTTGTCATGTTTTCTTGCATTCTTCACCAGGTTCTACGTAGACTCAAAACCCAAAAGACCAAGACCCTTTTCCTCCTCAACCCATGTCAAACTCAACCTCTCGCTCGCCCCAAGGATAAATGTTATGTTAATGGAAAATTGTATTGATGCAACATGTTATTGATTAGTGAATGATATGATTTGATAAAATGATATTACCTAATATTATTACTTTTAACATATGTTCAACATTCTACTTAATCTTCTCATATAGTAAGTTACAACAACATCCGCATTGCACAAGGCCCTCGACTAGTTAATATTTAATTTGAGCTACTATTTGGTGACATTCCTATGGTTGACAAACAAAGAATTTGATCAACTTTTCTTACGCATGGTATGACCATAAGAAGCTATTTGATTTATCATGCTAGGATGACAAGTTGTGTTTTCATTGATGTTCCAATGAGAAAGTAATACAGATAAGGGAATAGGGATGACACTACTTGCAAAATTCATTTTCAAGTTTGTATGGAAGGGAACCCCACAACTCCTTGGAAGCTATTTGTTGACTAATGAGTCATGGCTTCTATTGGATATGAAGGTGCATACATAGCATTTATACCAAACTTGTCCATATTGTCAGCACATATTGTCAGCACTTACCTTCCAATAAGGTCTTTTAAATTTACCCGTTGAACAATTTCTTGTTTTATTTTTATTGGTTAAAGAATAAAGGATATCGTAGAATGGATACAATTGTCAATTTATATAAATAAATAAATAAAATTGTAACTTTTTTCAAGAGTAAGAATGTGGATAGTGGATAGTGGATACTTATCTTTTAAAAAGGGAATCAACATTTCTTAAAAGATGGATTGAGGGGAGAATTTAAATACCCACAAGTATCTATGGTCAAACGCACACTTAGTTTTTTATTATATTTTCTTTCTTTCTCTCTCCTGGTTAGTTCTTTGTCCCTAGACTTTCTCTCTTTCCTCTACTTATGTCTTTCTCTCTTTCCTCTACTTGGTTGCGAGTGATTTGTTTTATTATTTTTAATATGTTATAATGATAAAATAAAAAATAAGATGCAAGATGTATTATTAAATATTACTTAAAAAATAAATAAAATAACTTTTTTTGCGTTTTAAAGTGGCATATATTTTTTGACCCATTCCTAGTGCGTTTTAAAGTGTGCTAGTGCGGTTTTAATCTAAGTAAACAAACTTAACTGATGTTGAAAGTATCTCACTACCACCAACTTATTACTAATATTCATCTTTTTGACGTTTCAGTGGAAATTACTTGTTACTTTCTTGTAGCAGACTGAAGATACTTTTCAAGACTACCAAAATAAATTCGTATTATCTTCATCCACAGCTGTGGAAGTTTTCCAGTATCAATGGCGAGAAGATTGACGTTCACTGCAGTAGTACTCACGGCCCTTATTGCTGTTGTACTAGTCCAAGAAACTTGCTGTGATACTGCTGAGGTTAATGATCATCACTGTCCCCCTTCTTCCTGTGGCAATATCCACAACATAAGCTATCCGTTTCGATTGAAGAGCGATCCAGAAATATGTGGGGACTCAAGGTATGAGCTGTCGTGTGAGAACAATCGAACTACTGTGTTATACTTATTTGCTCGAAAATACCATGTACAGGAAATCAATTACAATAACTACACAATCCGGGTCGTGGACTCAGGTATATGGAAGGATAATTACTTCTCCTTCCCAAGTTATTCTTTAAATAGCTATAATTTCAGTCAAGATCGCTCTGCATATACCACGTATCTGCCGAAGAGGACAGAGGATCAGGATACCAAACTATCAAGGAGTGTGGTTTTGATGAGCTGTGAAAAACCAGTGAATTCTCTATTCTATTTGGACGCTTCTACTTGCAATATCGACAGTGGAAAGGATTTCAAGAAGAGATATAAATATGTTAAAGTTGGTAGAACGAATGCAAGAGATGTGGAGGACTCGTGCAAAGTAGAGCAGATGTTCCTGACATCTTGGCCAGGAAATGATGACCCAGTTAATACTTCCTGTACAGACGTCCACAATGAATTGTTATATGGTTTTGAGCTCTCATGGCTACAAGTTATTTGTGAACATTGTTCACAAACCTTTATTCTTAATAATTGCTACCTTGATGACGCGAACCTTGTTCACTGCGGAGGTAAATTTTCATGGCACAAAAGTATTTGTAAATTATGCGAGAAATTTAGGTCATAGTACACTTGCCATTCTCTAATTAAATACTACCTTACATTAATTTATTGTTGATTTTTAATTTCCTTTTGTACGTTTCTTTCTCTCCGACATGCTAGGTATATTTATTGTAGTTTAACATTATAATGACTTGATTTTTAATTTTGAGGTTCCAAACGTTGACGTTATTCTCTTCTTTGTCAAAACAGGAAGATTAATTTCCACGATCCGGTGGCTTTTCGAAGGTGAGGTTTCTATTTGTCTAAGCAGACAGATAATCTAGAAATGAGTTGTTGTGCCTAGTGATGACATGCATATAGAGCAATAACCATGTATTTAATTGCCTACTTGGACAACTGGTTGATCTCATACTTTTTAATAAGAATAAAAAAGGAAAAGTTGTTAATGACTTAATGCTGATTTACTATGCCCTGGACTTTTCAAGTTATTTATGTCACTTATTTCATTGTTTAATTTTTGTTAGAATAAAAAAGAATAATCGGTCTTTCTCGTATATCTTGCAGTGTATTTGCCACAATTAGGGGCTATCATCATAGGTATGAACCTGTGTCTCTTTCTTTGATCTACTTTATTTTAATTCTTTTTATCAGATCATTCATTAATGGTCCGTTTAAATTGAGAAAGAGTGAGGGGAATTAGAATAAAGTTGGCCCAAAATTAACCTATTTTCAGCCAACTCTACTCTACTCCCCTTCACTCCCCCTTCTTCCCCCCTTAATCCAAACAGGCCATAAGACTTTGAGTTTGAAATTAAAGTGACATTTACATTAAATATACAACACAAATTGTGCTTGATTATTATGATTCATGAATGCGGTTAGTGAACTAAAATTTCAACCAAAAACTAGAAGTTAATGATGAGAGCATTTAACTATGGGAACTAATTTGTTTTCTTATAATTATTTTTGTGACGTTCCGGCACAGGGCTACATTTTGCAGCAAAAATTTTGTTGGGGAGTCCATGTGTCATTGCGTTTTTTATATATAAGTGGCGTAGAAGGCATTTATCAATGTGTGACGCAGTTGAAAATTTTTTGCAAAGCCATAATAACCTCATGCCAATTAGGTACTCGTACTCACAAACTAAGAAGATGACTAAATCTTTCAAGGACAAATTGGGTGAAGGAGGTTATGGCTCTGTATATAAAGGAAAGCTTCAAAGTGGTCATCTGGTAGCTATAAAGATGTTAAGTAATAAGTCCAATGCAAACGGTCAAGAGTTTATCAATGAAGTTGCCACAATTGGAAGGATTCACCACGAGAATGTGGTGCAACTTATTGGCTACTGTGTTGAGGGACTAAAGCGTGCACTTATATATGAATTCATGCCTAATAGTTCTCTTGACAAATTCATTTTTTCTCAAGAAGGAAATATCTCCTTAAGTATTGAGAAAACATACAATATTTCTCTTGGAGTTGCTCGTGGAATTGAATATTTGCATCGAGGATGTGACATGCAAATTTTGCATCTTGATATCAAGCCCCATAACATTCTTCTTGATGAGAACTTCACCCCAAAAGTGTCAGATTTTGGACTAGCAAAACTTTATCCAACAGATGATAGCATAGTGTCTTTGACTACTGCAAGGGGAACACTAGGATATATAGCTCCAGAGTTGTTCTATAAAAACATTGGAGGGGTCTCCTATAAAGCTGATGTTTATAGTTTCGGCATGTTATTGCTAGAAACGGCAAGTAAAAGAAAGAACTTGAATGCATTTGTAGAACATTCAAGCCAAATTTACTTCCCAACTTGGGTCTATGGCCAATTTAACGAAGGAAATGGCATAGAAATGGAAGATGCCACAAAGGAGGAAAAGAAGACTATTAAGAAAATGATCATAGTCGCATTATGGTGTATACAAATGAAGCCTAGTGATCGTCCTTCAATGAACAAAGTTGTAGAAATGCTTGAAGGAGAAGTTGAATGCTTACAAATGCCTTCCAAGCCTTTCCTATTATCATCACCAAAGAGGCCAATAGGGGATGTCGAAGACAACTTAAATTCAACTAGCTCATCAATTCAATAAGGTGAATCAAGTCAATTAACTCAAAACTAGTTGATATTTCAATTTGTTGATTTACATGGGAAAGCTAACATTTCCACTAAATGAGAGCAATTAGTGATTTACAAAGATACTTCATATTTATGTGAAACAAATAATTGTTCCCTTGATTTATGATAGCTCTCTTTTAAGTCTTAACATACGTTGCTGCTGTTGTTGTTATTGTTGTTGTTTTTTTTTTTTTTTTAACTTATAAATTATGTCTGCTCTTACTTAAAATTAACAAATTAAGGTTCAACTTGATAAAGTATGGAGCTGTACTACAATCTTCACTGGCCATGGGCATATTAAATTGCACCAACCTTCGACACTCAGAGATAATTGTTACTATTCACTAGGCCCAAGCCTACCTTCAAGGCCAATATAATCGAACTATCATTGTGCACTGTTATATATATGTCTCTCTTGCCTCACTATATATACTCCTCTAAAAAGTATCATTCAATTCAATATATAAAAAATTACATTCTCAATCAATATATATATATATATATATATATATATATATATATATATATAAGTAGAGATATTATGTAGAAGTGCATGAGGTTCTGCCAAGTGACATATTCTATGCAAAGATAATTGGAATATTTTCAAGTGCCGCATTAGAAATAAAAATAAATTAAATATTGATTTTTTGTTTCATTTGGTTAAATGTTTCAAGACTTTTCATCACTCATACATACACACAAAACTCTTTACATTTTAATTCACAATTTTCACTTCTTGCACTTCTACCTCTTTATATATATACCTATACATAGCCCTTTATGTCATCCCATATCAAACACACATAGACCAAAAACGATATCATATACCTTCAATTTTTCGACGACACCTACCTAGTTCTAACATTGTTGTTTCATCTAATCTTAACCCATAAGAGTTGGCTAAAACCAAGGAAGGGAAGCTTGCATTTTATATTGAGTGGCAACAACAATTAGGATTTTTATGTTAAGGTCGAACGTTGTGGATTCGTGAATTTTGTAAATAATGTGATTAATTGTGGCTGTTTGGAATGTATATTTTGTTTTAAAATTAAGGAAAATGAAAAAGACACATTCTATATCAAATTTTATTCTATAATAATATTCCTCCAAAGTTGATTTTTTTTTTTTAAATATTTCTCATTCCTTCAATTGAATAATTATAATGGATATGTGTAAAATAGCATTGGATATATAAACAGAATAAACCAAAATAAATAAACTTAAGGCCACACTCTTTTGTGTCACTACCTTACCACAACTCTGATGTGGTAGGTTGTGATAAGTGGAGAAAAAATGATAGGTTCATGTGAAAGTAACGAGTAACCAGTTACAATCTGTCATATAAGATAATTGTAAAAAAGGATATCGTCTTAAAATTACTCTTGTAAATAAAAATGAGCTAAACCAGGAGGAGATAATATATCACTTACCCAAAATTTTAGTTAAAAAAAAAGTATTTTTCAATAGTTGGTGCTTAAATTCCATGCTCTATATTTTCATGACTTGAATTTATAGAAAAGCTTAGACATAAAAAACTATAAGGAGCATTAAAATTCACAATTGCTGTCAGATCTTCACCAGTGACATTTCTTGGTAACACCAAAATGAATACCATTAAATTGAATTTTTAGTCAGTTGTTTACGACACTCCAATATGTGCCAAGTAGCATTGTCATCTATCAAGAACTAAGTAGTTCAATTGACACCTCATAATGTTTTCAACGAAAATGTTTAAAGTTCAAATCTCCACTAACTCTACAAGTATGAGTGATTGTAGAGTGCAGGGGCAAGGGTCAGAATTCAGATCTCCAAGAGAGAGTTTCACACATATACACTTAGATTAGGCTATAGTAGAATTTCTATCTTGTATAACTGCTATCAACCAGAAAAATAAATAAAAATAAACAAAGGCGTTGTCACTCGAATCAATGCATCAAGACAACTCAATAAAAAAGTAGATTGGTGATGATAGATCTATTACTATGTGTGCGTACATATATAATTTAATGGTAAGAATGGATACATAATAAATATGATATGCTCATATGCATATCCCTTCCCATAATTGCAGTACTTTCAGATTTTCTTCGGGGGTGTTGTTATATTAAGGCTGTGGAATAATGAGCTTATATTTTGCTTATATAGATCCCTTAAATTTCACAACATTTACCATGCGTCTATAGTCCGGCATTTTCAAAGTGCTTTGTTTGCTTCCAGCAGCTAACGAGCTAGAAATGGGAGAAGATTTTAGGGCTATTAAATTTCTGCATGTGGATACATTTTATATAGGTATCCATGATAGGTAAAATCTCAAATTGCATCTGGTAAATATAGGAGTAAAAAATGACAAAAACTAGAATAACAGAAAGCACCTATTTTTAGAAAGTTCAATTGAAAGTGCCAAATATTAAAAAATAAAATAAAAAATAAAAGCACCTACAAAAATAATAATAATAAAAATAAAATCTAATTCAGACTAACATCAAAAAATTATAAAAGCACCCATTATAAGAAAAGTTTACTCATCATTCCTCTACAGACCCCCAACCAAAAGCCACCATCCTACAGAAAAGAGGACAAAAAAAAAAGGGAAATCAGTGCTAAGAAATAAAAGATGCCACATCGTTTGCAGGAAATGGTACATAGGCTGCTACATCATTGCCAGATCTGCTGCTTCCTCTCTGAGAACTGAAAGCATAAGTAATTGAAGTTCCCCCTGCCCAGTTTACATGCTTTTCACCACCCAACCACCACTATAGCAAAGTCATAAACTTTAAAATTTGAATAGAAGCCCTCAACACGTAAACCAGCTAGTAAGCACTAGCGGCTGCAAATTCAGCAACTAATTGACAGATGCATCATAGGAAGTAATCGGGTGTTCTCCGGGTTACATCTGGCTCTCCCCTCCTTGGAGCAGGCTCAAACTGCACCCAACATAAAAGTTCTCTCAAGGTCTGTTATGTGTATATGTGCAACTGAATTTTAACATATGTATACTGTCACTTATGATATCATATTGCTATAATGGTGGTCCAAGGGCAGCAGAGTGTTCGTGTGTGGGTGTGGGTGTGTATGAATAAAGAGGGAGCAGCAACCTGAATGAATGTGTGGGCCTTGCAGTCATCAACTTCCAGGATGGATGCCATGTTCCCACAGCGATAACAATAATTCGGTGCACTGAAAATCGTCACCACTTTTTGTTCCTGTCACAGGGAATGAACGTTAGCTACACAAACTGACCATCCCTAACAAAGCCTCAAAATAAGGCTAAGTACTTACGTGACCCCAGTTATATCCTTCCATAACCAGCTGATGAGCTCTAGCAATCAGCTTTAAGTTATTAGTATGGTTAAACTGCTCAGATATGTCCTGTAAAAAGTACAAGCAAACAGATCAACAAAGCTTGGCATTAAATGGAAAAGATGGATTTAATGAAAAACAAAAAATAAATCACCTGGCCAAAGGTGTATCCAGCACCCCTGGGTGAGATACCCCAACCACAGCGATCATCTGGGTCAGACCATAAAAGATCACACATGGGCCCCTCATGAGGAACTTCTTGAACACGGTCAAAGTTACGAATGTTATCAAGGGTTTCAATGGAAGGGGACAATCCACCATGCAGACAAAATATTTCAGATTCAACCTTTAAAAGAGGGGGAAGAAAAGGTTAACATATGACCAAAGTAACATCATAACAAAGCAGTACCTACAAACAGTATCAATTATAATTTACTGCAATGTATATAATTAGTATTGATTTCTGAACAAAGATAATCAAAAACTGAAAGACAGATGTAAACTACAGGTCAATCAGATGCAGAAGCACAACATTACTATATAGTTCAGTATTATAAGAAGTAATAGGCTCAAACAAAAAATTTGTAGCCAAATTCTTAAGCACAAAACGAATCCACCAGAATTTCTGCAATCTATGCTCTTCAGAAGCAAGTTGATCATGTGATCCAATGCTCTTTTGCATGGCTACTTCAAAAGCAACAGTTTGTAATGATGCTTTAACACAGCATTACTAAAAGGGGAAGTGCACAAATAGCAACGCAATTAGACATGCAGGTGATCAACCAGTGTTATCATTTTGGTGACAATGCGATCGCAAGAAACCAGCTATCAATTTTTCAAAAAATTTCTAAGGTAATATTTTGCATGAATCCTTCCCAAAAGCAGTTATTCATCATCTGGATCAACACCCCATCATGGGTTTTTTTTTATTGGTAAGTTATGCACCCAATGTGTCTTGAACCCACAACCTCACCCCCACCTAGTACTTGCAAGGGGAGGAGGTGCCAGTTGAGCTAAAGCTCATTGGCCACATCATATCTATTTAAGATCAGCTACATATAATTGATCTAGGTTGTTCTCCCTTATGTACAAGATGATAGCTGGTAGTGGCAGTGTACACAACAAATTAGGACGAAAAAAGATGCAGGACATCATTACCCTACAACAAGCATTTAAAGCATCATAGAAATGGCAATAAATAACACTAACCAATGCTGTCAGTGGAAAATAGTCAAACAAATCTGTAAAGATCTTCCACACATTGGCATTACCATACCTGAAAATAAACCAAAACCAAATTACCTTTACAGAATACCAGAAATGACATTAATGAACCAAAAATAAGAAGAGGGGGTGGGAGTATTATGTACATGTAAGAGACTAGCAGCCCATCTTAAAGGTCACATTTTCTTTTTTGGGATAAGTAACATTACATCTAATATAGTTTCCAAAACAAAATACTCTCCACAAACTAGTAGTAGTCAACAATACATGATGCATTTGTCAGTCATTTTCCACAGTTTCAAACATGTTGGCCCACATGTCAGTCATTTGACATGACTCAGATGCACCTGCAATGCATCGCATACACCTGAGAAGTACTAGAAATCCCACATTACATTGTTTAATGTGGCATCGATGGGTATGTAAGCATACAGTGCCATTTTTCTTGTATTAAATTTCAATTTGGCAGTGTCCCTGTAACATGGGTCATTTATAGCCCAAAAAAACCCTTCCAACTGGGCATTGTGGTAGCATCAATAAAGATATGCTTATCTAATTACAAATTAAATTAGAGCAAAATCACTAACACCAAAAGAAAAGAAAATCAATAAAAATAAAGAGGTTCTAAGGGAAGAGAATTTAGAGCTAGAGTTTTAAATTGAAGTCACATGCAAAGATATAATCAATTACAATAGTAGTTTAAAACTGAATTCCCAGCGAAACAAGGATGCTAAGAAACTCACTTCCGAAGGCACTCATCATAGAACCCATAAACTTGAGTAATCTGCAATGGGAAACATAAGACCATAATAAGCATAACATATCCATGCAAACGAATAATATACGGAATCCATGAACGAGAAGAATCATGGAAGAGCAAAAATTGAACAACACCTTACAACCTATATCGCAAAACAGATGGAACATTGGAACCCAAAAATGAACCTCTTAATTATAGTAAAACAATAGCTCTATGACCAGCTCCTACTACTACAATGATATTTACAATTATATTATTATCAGAATAGAAAAGGAAAACATTACAGCATTGTTAAATAAGAATAAACAGTAAATCATGAGACCATAAATCAAAATTATACCTGACGGCTTTCATGATTTCCTCTCAGTATAGTAATCCGTTGAGAATAACGCACTTTCAAGGCCACCAGGAGCTGAACAAAGGAGTAAATCCATACAAAAGTAGTTAAAACAAACAAATGTCTTGAAGCAAGTTGAATAAACACTTTAAAAACATAAATCAAGTGCACGAAGGAACATCAATTGTAATAGTGTCATCAGTTGGAACCCACAACTAATCATCTTTCGATATGTTCTGTAGTACCAACAGGCACAAAAATATATAACTAATCTAGATTTTAATGTAGTTATCAAATGTGACCCCCATGTATTGCATTGAACTCGATGGTACATTCAACAAAAGCTCACAATACAAGTTATCATTAGTTGAAAACCCCCCAACTATGCAACCCAACAAACGACAGACAAAACAAGAAATAATTATCATTTCAATGACATGCAACCACAAATTCTCAGTAAAGGAGCAAATGACTCAAAATGGACCAATCTTGAGGTCTTCCTAGGAAGATCAAGTCTTGTACATGAATAAAATTACAACCATTAAGTGAACCAAATATCTAGTCCTCAACTTACATTCAACTCAAAGTTGAAGATTTTGAATGTTTCACATAGAATGGATTTACAGTGCCCACTTGTTTGGATGAAAGACAAAACAATAAATAAATAAAAACCTGGGTTTTACTGAAACATTCTCATCCAAAGAATCCGGGATGACTTATTTCTTGGTAAAAGATTAAAAATTATATTTCCTCAAAAAAGAAAAAAATTAAGTAGACAAACCTTCAAAACAGAACTTACAAAGTTAAAATATAAAAGCTATTAACTCATACTTACAGTTACAGTTTCAACTGAATAGTAGCCACGGTCAACATAATCTCCCATGAACAAGTAATTTGTATCTGGACACTATCAACAAAAATATGCAACCAGAAATTAATATTGAAGTTGTGATTGTTAAGTGATCAACACATCCAAGCAAAGAAAAGGCAGGAACTAAAGTCATTACAAGAAGCAAAATCAGTTCATGTATCCCAGTGGGGATAATTTAATTGAATCAAACGCAAAATTTAACGAAAACAGATTCAGATGAATTTGTCCCCTTTTACAGTCCCAATTAGAGACAAAAGTGGCTAGCAAAATTTCCGTGTGAGAATAAAATAATCAGTGCCTTATTTGTGTAAAGTTAACCACTCATACAACATATGCACTCACCAACTACAAACTTCTTATTAATACAATCTCATCCCACTTGTTTGCGACATCAGTACTTGCATAGCTAGAAACTTAATTGACAAAGGAGACATTGACATAGGCTAATGTTTTCTATGCTCAAGCTTTACTAAGTTTCTTTTAATGATGTTAACCTTCTCATTTTCTTTTACATGCTTTTTTGATAAGTAGTAAAAATCCATTAAAAGAAAGAGCGCAAAAGGAGTGCAACCCTAATACACAGGAAGTATATAAAGGAAAATCCAAAACAAAAATAAAAAGAAAAATTAACTTTAAATACAATAAGGATTAACAAAAACCGTATCAAGGAACTGTAGAAAGTCCACATTAGAAAAATAAAAAATAAAAAATAAAAAGTCTAAGTCTAAGTCTATTCATATAGTCTTCAAAAAATCAGAACTACACTTTCAACTTGTGCAACTCTTTCCCCTCAAATAATCAAGCATTTCATTGTCTCCAGAGGTACCACAATAAACATAAAGGAACAACTTTCCAAATCTCCTCATTGCTTTTACTTGAAAAAGAAATCTCCCCATTTCTTCTTTTGCCAAACCGTCTCTTCAAACAAGATAACAATTCCAACACAAAATAAGGCATCACCCAAGAAATCAAACAAGTAGAAAACCAAAGACCACATTTCTCAAGCCGCACAATGCAGGAAAGTATGAGCTACATTTTCTCCATGGCTCTAGCACATAAGGAACTGATCCATAATGATTAACCCTCGCTTCCTTACATTATCTGTAGTCAAGGTCATCCCCAATGGTACACACCACAAGAAAAAGGCACCCTTGATAGTACACAAAACATTCCAAATGCTCTGCCCAGGAAAAAAAAATCCCTCAATGCATTGTAATAGCCCCACTTGGAAGCCTTAAGTTTCTGAAAGATCCATCCAATTTATCTACCTCCCCATGCCTGTCTTCGTAATGTAAATGTCATCCAATAATTGAGCCATAGATTCTGATTTCTTTTACATGCTATGATGTTGCATTTAAATTTTATCAATAAAATTATGATCAGCATCATAAGCCACGCTCTACATTTCTTGGTTTGCTTCTCCAAAATGCATGAAACCTCATTCACACTTCAATGGAAAAAAATTATAATACATAATTACAGCAATATATTAGAGAATTTCAATTCGGAAAGGAAGTTCAATCACAACTCCCATTAGTTCATAAATCTCAAGCTGTAACTAATCAGCCTTCAACAAACATAACATGAGAAAAATGTTGGAAGCCCTGTTCAGACTACTACCTTCCCTCCAATGCGAAAAAGCTCTGCAAGATCATGGAACTGCCCGTGAATATCGCCACATATTGTAACAGGACTTTTAACAGGCTGCAATGCAAAAGTACAAAAAAGATTAGTCAAAACTTGCCACTCTACTAAATCAATGTAAGCTTGTTTTTAAAATAGGTGAGATTTGGGTCCCAAGGGGGGAGAGAAGGGGAAATTCAAACAAGTAACCCCCACTTTATGAGAAATGGTCCCTACCAGATTGTGCTACCCTTGGGTTTTAAAATCAACATAAGCTAAAAGAGGCAAAGCATGAATGCAAAACAGGAGCAAAAACCCACTGAAAAGATAATGTAAAACTTGAATCATGCAACGTAAGATACAAGTTGATTCTTTTTTTGATAGGAGATATACAAGTTGATTCTACATCCAAAATATACCTCAGCAATGATAATGGCCCGTCCCAATTGGTTTAACCACCATAGTTTGCAACATAAGATAAAACACTGACCCAGTATAATATAGAAATTATATGTATGTCATAAGAAACAATTGAAATATTTTTTTCTTGCTGATGCCATTTAGGATTTCTCTTTTGGGAAAACACCTCTTTCTTCCATATTTTGGACCTTAGCTCAAATTGTTGGTTAATCACCAGATGGCTTAGAAACCACCAGCTGAGTATGTTAAATAGATTTCATACAAGGAGGAAAAATACAGTAGGTAGGAATAGCAACAAACCTTACCTACAACCTAACTCATAAAACAGGTTTTACCTTTTTTCAGATGTTTAACTCACAAAACGTTCTGCAGAAGAAAATGTTGCTACTAATGCAATTTATCAATCAAAAGATTTTAATCATGCTGTGAAGAAGAACCTCAGAGTATAAGTTTCATTTATACTAAAGCTACAAATAGATTCTCCTATATAGAAAGGGAAAAAAATAACCCATAAAAAAATTCAGATATTAATCTCAGCCACCCAAGTTAAAACACCAAGAAATTATCGATATAGCAAAAACAGATTGCCCCAGGAAAGAAAAGGGGAAACACTGAGAGAATGGTATCCCTAACTCCAAGCATCATGACTAGAAAAAGGTAACTCCTAACTTATTAATTAGCCACAATGCAGTCAAAGAAACTAATGGAAGCTGTTCAAATGATTTTATCAATCCTCACCAGCCTAAGTGCATCTCTGAATCTTAAATACCTCAACCTCAAAGATTCTTGTTACTTTAGGTGGGGCGTACAGTCCAAACAAGTTTAAACATATGTTACGCCAGTCGCAAGATCAAGCCAATACATGAAAATCCTCATCAGCAGTGAACACATAAAAACACATGTATTAGTGTGTGAGTATGCATGTGTGTGTGTGTGTGTGTGTGTGAGAGAGAGAGAGAGAGAGAGAGGGAGAGATAAATATGACATTAGCACAAAAGAATAGATAAAAAGACACACCTGGACATTGCTTTCTTCCATTAATATCTCCTTAGCCTTATCACACAGCACCCTTACCTACACCAATATAACATCCATTATTGATTAATTGATTTTGATCATCAAAGGAAAGAAACACATTCACTCAAAGAAAATTCCAGACATCACAATTGTAAGGCAGTCGCAAACCCAGAAAACAAAAGGAGAATAAATTAGCAAAGTTATATAGACAAATATTGCAAACATCAGACTGAAGCACTGGAATTGAAGATGCAAGCTTAAAATTTTGTAAAATAATAACATTAATAAGAGAAACAAAAACCCAACTTTTTTTTGCTTGGTAAGTTACACACACGCAGTGGGTCTTGACTTACCGATCTCATCCCCCACCTAACACTTACAAGGTGAGGAGGTGCCAGTTGACCTAGAGCTCATTGGCTGAAACAAACACCCATCTAACTAAAGCTGAAACACTAATTGCAACCTAAAATGGCTTCTTCCTTCAAATGTGACTTTTTCTTTATAATTCAATGGTTGGGGAAGGGGGGATTTTAACCCTAGACATGTTTGTTGGAAACATCAAGAGGTGTTAGTTGAGCTACAAGGCTCATGACTTATAATAAATTAAGAGTCACATTAATTATTGATTAATTTCAGCCTTTTTTTTGTTTTTCTAAGTCGAAAATTAAAATAGGGGAGGCGGGATTCGAACCCTGTACTTGAACCTTGGACGTCTTTATTAGAAACAACAAGAGGTGTCAGCTGAGCTACAAGCCTCTAGGCAAAATATCACAGAACTTGCAGCTAACCATAATGTTTCCTCACCCAAAATATCACAGAACTTAACTTCAAGCAATGCTTAAAATGTGACCAAGACCATTTAATTTAGAGAACAGTCCAGAAACTAAAGAGAACTGTCTGTACTTTCTTCAATCTCTACATCTTTTCTGATGTTATTAAAAATGTTAGATCTTGTGGAGTTAGGATATGCACAGAAAGTGATATTTACATAAGCAAAAACTGAACAAGATAGATAGCATTGATAGCGATCAGATAAAAGTTATGACAGTGGACTACCATGAACTGAAGCCTACATTCTGAATGTTCTTTACCCAAAAAAGCATTTTTTTCAAGTAACTTCCAAGGTATTCAAATGCCAAAGAAAATCAACTTGGTAAATGCAGTGCTTTAACCTCCGACTCTTTTTCTATGTACACAATATAACCCACATCAAATGGAACTAAATTTCTTATCAAAAGGATAATATAGATTATAGACCCAACTTTAGACAACATAAGCCTAGACTTCATTATCATAATGATAGTCAATGGTGCACACAGATCTCTTCAAAAAGCTAATTTGCAATAAATCAATACAGAAACGAGGGACGTAAACCACCAATTGAAGTGAAGTCAGAAAGAAGCTTGTCCTCCCACTTCTCTCCTCTAGAATAAATAGTAAATACCACCCCCACCATTCATTAAAGGATGAAATTGAACTATCTCTTAGTATTATTAGCTTCCAAATCCCTTGCACTCCTCTCTCACCCACATTGAGCCAAGTAAAGACCAACATTGCGATAAGCCAAATATATGCAGTATATTAAAAGAAACTACTTTTCATATCCTTTCTCATCCTCAATTTTCATACCAAATAAGAAAACCAACCCCATCAAGTTCAATTCAAATGCGGTGCCCAACCATAACTCCAACGGATCTGATTCAATTACCCATAAAACCACAAGATTTCCCAAAATCCAACCACGAAATCGACCCCCAACAATTTTTTAAAAACCCTAATTCAGCTAATCTCACAGATCACGAACCACACCAGCGATATCACCCACGCAATCCTACAAATTTTCAAAACTCCTCGATCTAACTCGAAGCAAACCCTAACGAATCAAACCCGATCCGCCATTTCTCGAGCAACGAAACACGAACCAATCGAACCAAAAAAAAAAAACCAAAAAAAATTCAAAAATCAGGATAATGAATAATAAGATGAAGAAGAAGAAGAACCTCTTGTTCGGACAAGGGCTTGCACTGCATGAGCTGCGAAATCTGCTCGTCGAGGCCTCCATGCGTGTTCGAAGGGACCGATTCCATAGCTTTCGTTCTTCAAAAAAAAAACAAAAACGCACCGTTTCACAGATCAAAAATCCCTCCGAATCAAAACCCTAGAAATTCCCCCACCCCCCCAAAAAAAACAAACAAACCCTAGATTACCCGAGGCCTTCACCTCCTCCTCCTTCTTCCTTCTTCTTCTTCAAGAAATTTCTGGAGAGAGAAAACGACGCCCTAGAGAGAGAGAGAGAGAGGCACTGCTTTTTTTTTTGTGTCTTTCGGAGCGCTTCGTTTGGCTCTCTTTCTTTTTGGAAATTTTTGGTTTTTGGAGTTTGGGGGATTTTAAATTTTTTTTTTTAATCGTTGAAATATCGAACTCGCGGAATTGGCGCGTGGATATTTGGGCGAATAAGGAGAGAGGTCGGTGCTTTTGTGGCGGGTTTTGATTGGGTAGGAGGTTTGGGCGGTCAGTAATGGCGCGTGGGTAGGGAAAAGAAAAAGGTTGTCTGTTTGTCTTGGGTTTTTAAGATTTTGTGGATGTGAATGAATGGTTGATGATCTTTTGGGACTGTCATGCTCGTGCAACTGATCAACTGACTTTGTCCAAATACTAAAGACGGTAAGACCATTTTTGTTTTTTTCTATAATGATAGATCTTGGATTGAATTTTATTTATATACTAGTTTTTTAGACTAAGATTTTCTAAAGTGAATATGATAACAAATATGAAGATGCTAATGGAATGGATTTTTTTTTTTTTTTTTCATGCACTATAAAAGAATTTGGGGAAAAAAATCCTTTTTTTTTTTTGTTTTTGTTAATGGTTTCATATTAAATACTACACAAATTTAATGATATATCCAGTATCATTTTATTTAAAATTTTAAATGACATTATTTTTTATATATTGTTAACAAATTTTTGTATAGAAAAAGATATCTCTCACTTCTTTGAGTATAGGGAAAGGCAATTTTATATCATTAGATTTATTAAATAAAATCTTAACTATTTCGCTAATTGAATTCAAAAATTTAACTAAAACCCACCAATTCTAATTTATATATTTTGTAGAAGAAACCCACCATTTTACTTTAGGCAAATAAAAAATTATATATATTAAAATTTTATACTCCATGTACGCAACTACACTGACATGGACCCAATGGGTTTTTAATAAACTTGAAAAATGGGTTATTTTTAGAAAAACAAAAATGGGTTTGCTTAAAATTGTTCAGTGTTGTCAGTTTAAAAAAACAAAAACAAAAAAGATAATTGGAAATATTTGATGTGTTTTCTTTTTATTGTTTTCAATAGGCAGTACCTTAAGAGCTCAAATCTAAAGCTCAAATGAGAAAGTCTCATCAATGGTGGATCTTTTAGACATGTGAGAGAGTAGAATATTAGGAAACACTCAAACATGTAATGAATTATGAATATTCAAAATGTGAGGTCTCTATGTCCATGGCCTATGCTCCACGGCATTTGTGACTAAAATTGACCATAGTCCATTCTATGTTGAGTTGGAACTTGTTGGAAGTATATTGGAGATCACACGTAAGCTTTAGTGATTCCCCACTTTTTTTTTTTTTTTTTGTCCATGTCCTTGTTAATTGTTATCATATCCTATTTTTCTTCAAGTTTAGGAATACCCCGAGAGTGGATCTTAGTGTAAATCGTTTTCATACGTAAAAATTACAAAATATCAACAAAGGAATATTCAACAAAAACAAAGGAAATGTATCCAAAAAACAAAAAAAAAAAACAAAACAAAACAAAAACAAAGGAAAGCTAATGGTATCAATAACATAATAATTTACGAATTGATTTCGAATATACCAATAATTTTAATTCAAATCATAATATCCTTTAATGATAATCTTTATGTTGTTGGTAATAAAGGAAATGATAATGCATTAACTAAAAAGAAATAAGTCTATTACAAACATAATCCTCCACATCTAGAGTTACAAGGTTTTCCACCAAAAACGGTGTGGGTGTCAAATAAATCAAAATTACATAAATACATAAGTTTCATGCTTGACAACAATGACATGAGCATTTGTAGATCGATTCGCTTTTCATGTAATTGTAAATGTGTTTTATCCTTCTATTGTGGAAGTCATTCAATTGGGTCCTTGGAAAGGGATTAAGAACCTTCAAGGGGAGGTTTGCTTAAAGAGACCCAGAATAAGAACATGATTAATCAAAGTCATAATCATTATTGCAGACACAGCAAGTAGTAATTCCCCTTGAACCCATAATTTCACAAGTTGGGACACCATGATGAGAACACAGCTAGATAAATAAAATAATTTGAGGGGAGTTCTGATATTATTTTCAATTTTTTTTTTTTTTCACCTTCTTCTCGGTTGGAACTGTTTTATTACTTAGAATAGGCTAGTGCATGTTTGTACTAGTTCTTTTTATTGAACTCAAAATTAATGCTTGATTAGCAATAATAAAACTAACTGCTTTAGTCTATCCCAAAAAAAAAAATTACTGCTGTAGAATCACTTCAAAAAAATTGATTGAAATATATTTCAAAGAGTGACAATAGAGTATATCAACCCCGAGAAAGTTGTCTTCTCAAAAAAAACGAGATGGTTGTAAACATAGAGTAGTAGAGAGCAAGTCAAAACTTTAAAAATAAAAATAAAAATAAAAAGAGTGGGACTTGATTAATGGTCGAAGGCCAAACGACTTTGTTATAAGAAAATTTTATTAGGTTTTTTGGTTTAAATTTTTTTTAAAGTTGGGTACAAAAATACTATTGTACATATAAAAAGTGAAATTTTAAAATATATACATACACACAAGTCAAAGAGTCTTGTAAGTATTATCTTTTATGAGGATAATTAGGGATCAAATCCCCCTCTCCCTACTTATTATAAAAATTATGGCAAAAAAATATTGTACATAATTTGACTTTAACAACTTTAACACATGGAGGAGGATATATAGTGGGAGAGGATAAGGTGGAGTTTGTAATTATAGTTCGTTTAGGAACAATTTATTTAGTTAAAAACTTTTTGCTAAAAGTATTGTTTACTTTCAGCAAAAAACTAGTTGAAATAATATAGTAAGACATACAATGTTTTAGCAAAAATAAGCTAAATAGTTAAAAAAACTGCCTTTTTCAACTAATGCCAAACGCAATCTTAGTGTACCATGTTTTAGCAAAGAGAGATGATACGTTTACAACATTTTTACAACAAATCACAAGTAGTTAGTTGTTATTGGTTCTGTAAGGTCACGTTCCAGAACAAACCGAAATTGTAGTTGGGTCAGGACGTGAGTGTGCCCATACAATATCATTTGTAGAGAGTGGGATCGAAAGGCTAAATCGTGTTCACCCGGTGGTGGTTTTGTTAAGCTTTTCATACCTGGTTCAGGTGTATTCACCTTTTGAACCCCTCCTCCTTTTTTTCCCTGGGACTGGAGCCCCCTTTCTTTAGGTTACATCTTTTTCTTTTATACTAGCATGCGTTCAATTTCCTTCGTCCACGTGTAGGGTCGACCTTTCCAAGACTGATACTTGTCCCATCGGTCCCAGACCTAAGTCGTTGAGAGTTGTTGATAAAGTTAATGGATAAGGTTCTGTTAGGCGCAGAGATATGCATGGGGAAGGTGGCAAAGGAAGCCTTTCTTAGATATTTTAGATTTCCCTTCAAGCCCGTCCTTTTACCTTTCTGCCCTTATTCTTGGGTCAGCCGAGGACTGCACTGTCCTCGGCTGCTTCTCCGGGCCAATTGGGCCATACTATTCTTGAACTCTGGCCATGACCTTTTTCGGCTTAGGCCTTTGGACCCTTCATCAGCAAATGGGCCTGGCCCGTCAATTATTGAACCCCACAGGTTCAAATTTGAAACTAACACTAAAATTACTTTCTTACCTCAATAATAACAACCAGTAACAACCTGCCCCTTAAGATTTGTTGTAAAAATGTTGTGGACATATCATTTCTCTTTTGGAAAACTAACCAAAGTTTGCATATTCAAATAAGAGAGGCGCTAGGTCCACAACATTTTCACAACAAATTATAGGTGGTTAATTATTATTGGTTCAAATTTAAACCTAACACTACGATTACTTTTTTGCCCCAACAATAACAACTAGTAACAACCTGTCACTTAAGATTTGTTGTAAAAATGTTGTGAAAATGTTGTGGACATATCATTTATCCTCAAATAATTAGTGATAGCTTGCAACAATGATGTCATTTGTAGTATTGAAAGACCATGTTGTTGTTATTATTATTATTATGAATAAGACCAATTTATTGTCAAAACCAAATATGATACCATAATTCTATTAAAGTAATGAAATTATTATTAAAACCTCAAATTGTTTAATTTTATTTTAATCAGAGTGATCTTCTAAATTTCTTCAAACTTGAGTAATGCAACTTTACATATAACAAGCTAACAATATATTATTAGTTTTAAGTGGAGTTTGTGATGTGCTTTTGTATTAGAACTCCTTTCTATCTTCCTTACGTGTGTGTGTGTTTGTTTCTAAACAAAAAAAATTACAGTGTACTAAGTGGTGAAAGTACAATATATAATACTAATGTTAAGTCACATGGACAAAAGCACGATATGTAAGATTCAATTTTTATTAGTTAGAGGATACAAATGTAGATGATAACGATAAATTAAAATAAATAACAAAAGTTATCTCATAATTATAAAGACTGTTGGTTATTTATAGTGGCTTTTCTAAAATTATTAAAGCTCTAACAAAGAAGCCTCACTGCAACACAATAACATGCTACCGACAAATGATATCTAGTTCAAGTGATACCTAATTCCCCTAATAAGTTATTATAAGGGAGTGTAAAGTTGTAAGTTCAGGATTCATTGGATGTTTGTATAACTTATCAATAAAAGAAATATTATGTTAATAGCTTTAATGTACTTATAGTGCGCTATTAGATAAAAGCATATTATACCACCGGTAAGACTTATGGTCAGTTTGGATAGAGCGAGAATAGAGAGGAAAACTAACCCTTATGTTAAGACATTTGACACAACAAAAACTGTATGACTCAACATTTATTATCTATTACCATGCACATGCTATACGTGACAATCAATAATCATATGCAAACTTAAAAAAAAAAAAAAAAAAAAAAATTCAAAGACTATAATATATTATAAATAATTTAAAATATCAATGAAACTCCTTCTAAATTTCTTGAAACTTTTTTTATAATTAACTTGTAACCACAATTTATTTTGTTTAAAAATATATTGGTAAAAGAAATTCACTTAAGTAAGTTATATTTATTATTTTAATGTATATAAAAAATACGATTGTAAAAGTATGTTGTAAAACTTATAACACTGAGCTATATAATGCAAGCACAACATGTAAAAGCCAATTTTTTATTTATTAAAACAACAAAATTATGGTAGATTATTCAAATAATATAAATTAATTATTAAAATTTAATTTAAATTTGTAGGAACTATATGTTGTATACTTTTAGTTGGATTGGTATTTTTAAAAACTTTTTGAAACTTTAACAATAATGGTTCTCCAATTAAATTGAAATACATGTTTGTATTAAGTTTAATTGTTCTTTAAAAATTCAACACAATTTGTGCTTCATTGGCTAATAGTCTAATACTTAATACAACATATAAGGAATTGAATCGTGCCTTAAGTTTTGTCCCACCAAATAACAATTAAATATGGAGAAGTGACCACTGTGTGGTTTTTTTAGGTTGCCAGTGATTAAGGATGGAGAATTTTTTCCGTCCCACTTGACCTACCTACCTCACTCTATCCCACATGGGTTTTCTATGTTCCAAAGAGGTGACAGGGCAATCATGAGTTTTGCTCGCTCTAAATGTGTGTATATATATAGTTTTTGTTTAATAGTATATATTTGAGTTATTTTATATCTAAAATGTAACATTTTTGTATACATCTACTACTTATAATTTTTATTTATTTTTACATATTCTATTACTGTCTTCCAAAATACAAGATTTATCTCCCTCCTAGCACTCTCATGATTTCCCCTCTTTAGTATGTTTCATCTCAACCTTAATAATGTGAATGTGAAAGCCACATCATTGTAGATGACAAAATGTCTCCAAATCTGACCTACCTTGCTCCAATCAACACAAGTTTTTTCCACTTTGGAGAGGGTATTGGACAAGGACGAGCATCCTTGATTCTATTGGCTGTTACCATCCTTACCCATGATTAATTTTCAAAAGCAATTAAGTAGGACTAGGTTTACTAGTTTTTTATTTTGCTTTGACAGTAGGGTAAGTTAGTTTTGTCATTAATTGGGTAATTTGTTTACTAAACCTATTTAATTGTGACATTTTAGGCAGAAACAACTAATAGGAAACTACCAAATTTGTTGGAACTTGCCAAACATCATCTAATGATGCCACTCATGCAAGCATATACTCATGGCTAAAAGGTGTTAGGTCTTAAGATAAATGAAGTAGATCAGTTAGGTGTCTTCTTATGCGTTAGTGGCTAACACATAGGCATGTTTGCAAGTGGTCGACTATGAGTTGAGGAATAAAAGTTGCTAGTCCATGATTCTATGTAAAAATAATTGTTTACAATTCAAAGTTGTGCACAAAATCGTAGTAAAATTTGTTTCCCTAAATTTATTGCTCTCTCTACATAAAGAAATACTTGCAATTATTAATTATTAAAAAGAAATAAGTATAAAGTCTTTACAAATGTGAGTGTGCATGCTCAATTTTTTTATAATTTTTTTTATAGAAATCTTAAAATACATTTTTCATAGTTATGCCTAATGGTTCTATAATTAAATTAAATTACATTATTGTATAAACCACTACAAATCTATATATATATATATATATATATATAAAACCGAAACTTTTGAAGCTCCCACGTTTTTCCACATCAGCATTATTTAAAAAAATAAAACTATTAAAAAAATAAAACCCTAAAATAAAAAACTATTAATACATTAGTGTTATTTTTGGTGGCCACAGTCCTCATCGTTGTTTTAACAGGTTGCAGGACCTTATGCAATTCCTCCAAACCCAGCAAGACGTGCTCTTTTCATTGTCTACCATACAGCGGTTCCTTATATTGCAGAACGAATTAGGTTCAACAGTTCCATCTCTTTGATTTCTATTTTTTACACATAATATTTTTGTAATTGTGATTAAGTTTGAGCCTGCATTGAAACTTTACTCATAGAAAGTGCCGAATTTCCTGTTTTGACAGTTCTAGAGTAGTTTCCCATGCCATTGTTCTGGCTGATTCACAGTCTGATGAGCCCTACAACAATGTTGCTCCAGGAAGCAGTCATGTTCAATCTTCCACTGTGACTAATCTTCCACCCTCCTCCACATCAGGGGTGTCTGTTTCTCTAATAAGGTTAAAAGAGAAATTCAATGGATTATGGTTGTATGCAGTTCAGAGATGGCCTACAGTATAGTTGTTATTTAGGCATCTTGCTAACTCCAGCCTTAATATATGAAAATATGATATAACCTTTTGAAACTAAGTCATGTTTTTATATGCAGTTTAATTGAATTACAACTTTTATTTTTTATTTATTCTTAAAGAAAACCCATGTCTACAAGGTATATGATGAGATTGTTCCTTTTATATTATTTTTTTTCCATGGAACAATGTCCATTCCCTCCCCCCTCCCCTCTCTTCTAATTCCCTCTCAGTTTTAGTGCTTTGTATTCAATTTAGCTTCCTTTAATTGGGTGTTAGTGCACATGGGGAACTGCTTTTCTTATTTAAGATTTATATGTCCAGGTGCTCCCTATAGCTCGAGAATTTTTGCAATTGGTTCTTTGTGCTAACCTAATGTTCTTCTACTTTGAAGGTTATTCCTGTCTTTCAGAGTTTATTTAAGGGAGTAGAAATTCAAAATCTTAACGATTCAAAATTTTTTCTCTCCAGGCAAATAGTTTTTATGTTTGTATTTTTTATTAAAATGAGCCGTACTCACAACCATTTTTGACAATTTTGAGTCCAACCTTAGGAATAAACTCTGGTAGCCATGATATGACTCCATCGTGCAAGTTAACCCTATCATCTAAAAACTTTCCCGTGCATCGCACGGGGTAGCGACTAGTTTAGCATATTTCGGAAGATAATTAAATTAAATCACATTTTTTTATATAATATTACTCTATTTTCAAAAGACAATTCAATTAAATTTATTAGTCAATACAATTATGTGATTAAATTTAATTAAAATATATAAGGAACGGTGTCTTTTGTTTTTTCACATATAGAATATACCTTTTAAGATCTTTTTTTTTTTCCTCAATCTTTTAATATCTAATTATCAAGTAGCAAATTATTTTGTTGTTGAATTGGATTCCCTCCCACCAATAAAATATTTTTTCAAAAGAAGTAATAAGAAACTCACCATCATAACTTCAAATCCTATCACATCTATGTATGAAAACAATCCAATACAATCATAATAAACTTTCAAATTCCATAAAAAGAAAAGATAAAAAATAAATGAAAAAAAAAAAACTTAACAATTATCATAAAATAGACATCATATTCAAATCCATCACTGATAATAAAAACTAATACAATTATGATAAATCTATCTCACCTAAAAACGTTGACAACCAAATTATCAAAATTATCATCATATTCAAAAATTTACCATATCTAAAACACTTGACAATCATTCTAAAAAAAATAAAAAAAAATTATATTTTACTAGTATTATGTCCGTGCGATGCACGACTTAATTAAAAGTTATACATGTTGAAATTATATTATAAATTGTGATTAATTTTGTGAGTCACACAATAAAAACAAATTAATTTTGCAATATGTATACATACATGTATTGAGTCACTTTGTGCGTACATGGTGTGTAGTATATAAATTTTACATATTAAAATATAAAATCATGATATATAATCAAAATATTTAGGCATAAATCCATTTTTAGTCCCTACATTTTGATGTTTTTCTATTTTAGTTCCTAAATTTTATTTTTACCACTTTAGTCCCTAAATTAATTAACGCGGGACATTTAAGTCCTTGAAGCACTATTCCGTCACCAAACTAACAGGAAAACTGACGGATTAATAAGATTTTCAATTAATTTTGTTTCTCTTTTTTTTGGGAAGAACATGTTCATGTTCTTTGTGTTCTTCCCTATAATCAATCTCCAGCAACAACATCAAACCCAGAATCAAAGAGCAAACCCAGCAATGACATTTTCCATATTCACTAATTGGTCATTTTTTATTTAAATTAAATAAAGCTCTTTCTCATCAAACCCAGCAACGACATCAAACCCACAGCACAGCAACCACCACCTAAAATCCAACAACACCACCACCACCACCACTGCCAAATCCATACCCACAAACCCAAACCCAAACCCACACAACCCACTCACCGTTCCCACAACCCAGTCATCGATGTCGACAACCCAGTCACTGACTCCACAACCCAGTCACTGAATCCCATAACCCAGCCACCGATTCCCATAACCTAGTCACCGATTTCCATAACCTAACCATTGATTCATCGATTCCACAGCCCAACAACCACCGTGACCCAGACCTCAACCTCGACTACAAACGCCGATGTCCACCACAGATGCCAATCTCCACAAACAAACACCCTCCACGCCAATCTGAGAGAGATGGGTCGAGACAGAGAAAGGAGAGAACAAACCCACCCATCACCAGCTCTCCTTTCACTGTTGCCACCCATCACTAGCTCCATGTCATCGGCGCCACCACCAGTTCTCAAGTTCTCTTGGCGCCATTGTCAATCTTGTTCCTTCTTCAATATTATTTAGCTGGGTTTCTAGAGGTCAGGTTGTGGTGGGACTTGCTTTTAGTGGGTCGGAGGTGTGGATCTGGTGATCAAGATTGTACAGTTTTTGGTTGATGGATTTTGGGTCTTAGTTGTTTGATCTGATGGCTCGATGGACGGCGTGGGTGGGGTTATTTTTCATGGGTTTTAATCTTTCTTTTTAGTGTTTCTATTCTTTTGCTTGGATTTGATCTTCATGTTCTTTGATTCGGTGGTGGTGACTTGGGGTTTTTTTTTTTTTTTTTTTTTTTTTTTTTTTTTTTTTTGGTGTTTGTGTGCCAAGAAAATTCATGGGTTTGAAAGCTAAGGTTTGGTTTACTAGGGATATGGGTGGTTTGAAAGCTAAGGTTTGGTTTACTAGGGATATGGGTTTGGGGTTTGGTTAGGATCTGAGTTTAGGGTTTGTTTCTTTTGCTGGAGATTGATTATAGGGAAGAACATAAAGAACATGAACATGTTCTTCATGTTCTTCCCAAAAAAAGAGAAACAAAATTAATTGAAAATCTTTTCTTTTCTTTTTAGATTTTATTATTATTTTATTAATCCGTCAGTTTCCCGTTAGTTTGATGACAGAATAGTGCTTTAAGGACTTAAATGTCCCCCGTTAATTGGTTTAGGGACTAAAAGTGGTAAAAAATAAAATGTAGGGACTAAAATGAAAAAAAGTCAAAATGTAGGGACTAAAAGTGTATTTACGCCAAATATTTAATTTATTTTAAATTACTTGAAACATTTAATAGAATTTGAGGTGAGTGAAATATTAAAATTTGAGATTAAATCACTTCATTATGATTACTTTTATATATATTGTGGGAGGGCTTTCGTCTTGGCCCCCAATTAGGTATTGTTCGCTTTAGGATGGGCAAGGATCGACTTACGTCCCACCTGCATGAATTTGCTCAATCCGAAATTCGTGCAGGTGGGACGTAGGTCAATCCTTACCCATCTCAAAGCAAACAATACATGATTGGGGGCCAAGACGAAAGTCCTCCCACATAAATATATATACAAAAAATTATATATTCAAAATAATAGTGTGGAACCTATTAAAGTTTGATATAATTTATTTAATTAAACAAATAAAATATTTCTATCATTCTTACCACTTCTTCCATATTGGAAAGTTACTCTTAAAATATAATGTCCATGCGATATACGGCTTAATTAAGAATCATGTGTAAACTTAAGAAAATATTTTTTAATTTGATTAAAATTAAATAATAAACATATTTAAGTGGTAAACTCAATTTAATAATTAAGAATTATAAACAACCCAAATTACTAAACATTAAAAAAAAAGTATTGAGATTTACATAAGAATTGAATTTTTGTATTTGAAAGCAAGGGAGGAGGCACTAAATTTCTACTTATCAAAACAAAATATGTAAATATAAACTTCAATAATTTTTTTTGAGAAAAACTAAGAGTAAGACCTTTGCAATAAGTTTGCATCGATAATTGAAAATAGTTTCATTAGCATTGAGATGTGATGAGAATTAAAAAGTAATACCTTTTTGCGAGGTCCTAGGCTAGTTTTGTGAACAACAATCTATATTATAAGTAAATGATGCATTTGGAATATAGATTATAACTTCAAGGTGTTTAAAACTTCAATGGATTATGCCATATCTTGACCAATATCAATTTTTAACCCTACACCTTCAATAAATTTCATTTTAGCAATTATTTTCTTATCCAATTCCAGTGTATATTTCGATTGACCCAAACTTGCTAAACCCTCTACACCTTAATTTTTATGATTTTTATCCCTCTTTAGAATCCTTTGTTGTGATCATATCTCAATAGATTATGGCTGATGAAGATCTAATTAATTAAGTTCCAAAAATTCAAAATTATTGTAAATAATAATTTTCAAAATTTTAATAACATGATTACTTCCATTTTTTTTCTCCTTAGAAAATTTAGGCTAAAAAATAAAGAATACATGCTAGAAGTAATGAGGATTGATCATACTTACCAATTATGGAATAAAAATCATAATATATATTACTTATTTTATCCGTCCATGAGTTGTATGTAAAATCAGAAAGGATATTAACATTTTAATCTCAAGAAGTTAATATGGTAAAAAATAAATAAATAAATAAAAGGTGATATGGAAAAAAAGAAATAAAGAAAAGAAAGAAGCAGTCCGTGACGTTAAATTATAATATATACATATATATATATATATATATATATATATATCCTAAACTTCTTGAAGAAGTTGACATGAAAAAAAAAAGAAAAGAAAAAAAGTCCATAAAAAAGGATATAGAACTTCTCATCTCAAGAAGTTGATATGGAAAAAAAGAAAAGAAAAAAAAAGGAGTCCATAAATAAATAAAAGGTGATATGGAAAAAAAGAAATAAAGAAAAGAAAGATGCAGTTCGTGACGTTAAATTAGAATATATATATATATATATATATCCTAAACTTCTTGAAGAAGTTGACATGAAAAAAAATAAAGAAAAGAAAAAAAGTCCATAAAAAAGGATATAGAACTTCTCATCTCAAGAAGTTGATAGGGGAAAAAAGAAAAGAAAAAAAAAAGGAGTCTATAACGTTAAATTAGAACAGATATAGAGTTAGGCCCTTTTGGATATACACCACTGTCAGTTTATTTAAAAAACCTTATCCCCTCTCCCCGTGTGTGTGTGTTCAAAAATACTTAGTATTCTCAAAAGAAAAAATAGTGGATTAATCCCAAGTTAGAAAATGAGTGAGTTAAAAAAAGTTTAAAGCCTGTGCTATGTATCTAAGAGTTAGACCTTTTTTGATATACACCATTGTAAGTTTCTTTAAAAAACATTATCTCCTCTTTCCATGTGTGTGTTAAAAAATATTTAGTATTCTATAAAAAAAAAAAAAAGATATAGAGAAGGAGTCCATGATGTTAAATTATATATATATATATATATATATATATATATGTATGTATCCTAAACTTCTTGAAGAAGTTGACATGAAAAAAAAAAAGAGTCCGTAAAATCAAAAAAGATATAGAACTTCTCATCTGAAGAAGTTGATATGGAAAAAAAAAAAAAAAGTTGATACGAAAAAAAAAGGAGTCCATAATGTTAAATTAGAAAAGATATAGAGGAGTCCATGATGCTAAATTATATATATATATATATATATATATCTCTCCTAAACTTCTTGAAGAATTTGACATGAAAAACAAAAAAAAAAGTGTAAAATAAAAAAGGATATAGAATTTCTCATCTCAAGAAGTTAATATGGTAAAAAAAAAAATTTGATATTAAAAAAAGAAGAGAAAAAGGAGTCCATGACGATAAATTAGAAAAGAGATAGCTTGTGAATTTAGTTTTTTCTATTCAATAGGTATCTTAGGTATAGCAGTTGTATGTCATCAAATAACTAAATTTAGTTTTTCAAACATAAATTTAATAAATTTTCTGCAATTTGGTGCAGTTACTTGGCGCAACCACGATTTCTAAACCCAACTTTTAATAAATTTTTTATAATTTGATGCAGTCATTTGACGCAGCCACGACTTCGAAGTCTAACTTTTAATATATATAGTATATTATTTGTGTCCACTAAAAATACTACCTTCTTATATTAGTAATAGTAAAAAGAAAAACGCACGCACAAAAATATATTCATTATATTCCCATATTCCATTTTCCAATTATATATATAGAGAGAGAAGCGAGCAAAGAGATATTTTTGTGCTGTTGCGTATTAAAAGCGTTCGTGTCTGCAAAATTTTAGGGTTTTCTGGATCTTCATCTTCTTCAACATCAACAACGATAACCACAACTTTGTCATCGTCTTCGATTCTTAGGGTTTTCTTCCTATCTCTCTATCTGTGTGTGTGTGTGTGCATGTGTGTGAGTTTATTTAGCTTTAGCTTTAGATTGCGGTGGTTCATTTTTTGTGTTTGTGATTCGTTGCCATTGTAGATCAGGACTGTTTTTTTCTTTGTATTATGTTTTGTTTGACTGGTGAGAAAATTGAGGGAAGGAGGAGCAAAAGGGTATATAGGGAATTTACTTGATTTTTGGTTGGTAGGGTTTGAAACAGATGTTATGTGGATGCAGATTTTTTTTTTTGTTTAAAAATCAAACTTTGATTTGCCATTTATGTTTTGTCTTAATTTTGATTTGTTTGGTTTTGCGTTATTATTAGATGAGTATGTCATTGTGACTTGCGGGTTTTTGATTTTCAAAATTTTGTTTGATCAGGGTATTTGGAATTTTACTGATTGTAATTCGTGGAGATATTGATTTTCAAGGAAGGGTTTTTGATTATTCTGTGAATTGTTAGGATTTGGGGTGTTGGGGTTGAGTGGGAATTGCTGTGAATTTGTCATGAGTACGAGAACTTCATGGGCGGATTTGGCTGCGAACTCTGCAGCTGAGAATGTAACTGCTGGGTCTTCTTCTGCTAACAATGGGCCTGTAGGTACGGCGTCAGCTCCTCCATCCCGGAGCACCTATGTCCCTCCACATCTTCGAAATCGCCCAGCTGTTTCTGATGCACCTGCTCCTGCTTATAGTGGGCCTGTTTCAAATAATGATCGAGCTGGGTATGGTGGCTCACGGTGGAGTGGTGGTCCTAGAAATGATTCTGGTCGATCTGGGTATAGTGGTGGTGGTGGCCGTGGTGGATGGGGGGGTGGCAGAAGTGGTGGTTGGGACCGTGGGAGAGAGAGGGAAGTGAACCCCTTTGCAGATGATGATGTTACTACAGAGGAGGCATTTATTGAGCAAGAGAATAGCGGTATTAACTTTGATGCATATGAGGATATTCCGGTGGAGACAAGTGGCGATAATGTGCCACCACCTGTGAATACATTTGCGGAGATCGATTTGGGTGATGCCCTGAATCAGAATATTCGGAGGTGCAAGTATGTGAAGCCAACTCCTGTGCAGCGGCATGCCATCCCCATCTCACTTGGAGGACGGGACTTAATGGCTTGTGCCCAGACCGGTTCTGGCAAGACAGCTGCATTCTGTTTCCCAATTATCAGTGGAATTATGAGGGGTGAGAGTGTACAGAGACCACCCCGTGGGGCACGTACAGTGTACCCGCTTGCTCTTATTCTCTCTCCAACTAGGGAGCTTTCAATGCAAGTGAGTTTAGTCATATGACTACTTTCATTATATGCTCTAATATTATGCATAATTTTATTAAAATAAGATTCCAAAATTTTGTTAAAAATTTCAGATACACGAGGAAGCTAGGAAATTTTCATATCAGACCGGTGTTAAGGTGGTCGTTGCTTATGGAGGAGCACCAATTCACCAACAGGTTTTGTGTTTATTTATTTTTCAAAAAGGAATATGTTCTCTTTTGGTGCTGTACACTGATTTATCATTATCCTGTTTGCAAAGCTGTGGTCATGATAGTCTGTGGTGCCTTCTGTTTTGATTGTAAACTAGTATATAAAGTTTTTACATGATTTTATTTATGTAGAATGTATTTTAAATGTTAATGTTCATATTGCTGTGGTTCACAAGTTGTGATGGTGCTTCTTTACAAAAAAGCATCACACACAATTATGAAAAACTCATTCCTTATGGAAAAATTTTACATAGTAGTGGTCAATTTTATTCATCTACTTAATTCTGAATCTAGGTGAGCTCTCATGATTTTGATGGATATATAGATACTTATTAATCCTCAAAAATTAGTATATACAATATATCATACATGTATGTATACAATGTACCCCAAGTTTGTGTTATCTTAAACTAAAACTAGACTTGTAACTTTTTAAAATATATTTTATATATAGAAAATTTCATTTTCACATGGATATGCCCCCTGCCCAATTGATATTTTGTGGGTCCCCTCTAGGAATCAGCCTCTCAAATAATTGGGGGTAAAGCTGTCAACCAACCACTTCTCCTAGACCTCTTAGAAGTGGGAGACTTGTGCATTGGGTATGTGTTGGTTACGTACTGTAGAGTATTGGGTATATACCAGTAATGATACACGCAAGGATGCTGCTCATTTTGGCTGTATGTGTGCTTCTTAGGTTATCTTCTCTTTGTGGTTGCTACTTTACAAATTCAAGTTGCTATAGGGTCATGATATGAAGGGATTTTTATCTTTTTACTTTCAGAATTTCATAAAAGGAATCTCTAGCCAATCTAAAAGAAGTATATGAGTTAACGTACCTGTCCGTTTCTGATCAAAATGAGAACAGTACAAGAATCAATAAAATCTCAGTTATTTAAGGAAAAAATTATGAAATATTTGTACTTTATATTTCATATAGTTTGATGACTTGCTGATCAATGTGTTTGAGCTCAGGAGGACTTCACCTTAGTTTGGTGGTACATTTTTCAATTTGCCTTTACAAGCTAAGCTGGCAGGCATTACAAATTTATACTATTAAGTTATTGAAGTTGGGTTTCAGATATCCAAACTTGATTCATAGTTTGACCTAGGCAGAGTCTGAAGTACTATTATTTAGAGATCATTCTTATTACCCATCAAAAAAAGAAAAAAAAAAAAGAACTATTATTTATAGATCATGGTTCAATTATCTTTGAAGGTTTTATTTTCCTTGTGTTAGTTTGGTGGATGTCCCCTGAAGTTCCAGACAATAAGTAGTTACAATAGTTGCAAATTACTTGGCAATTAAAATAATTTTTTGTCATTCTTGAATGTTTTGAATTTCAACTCTGATGAAAAATTTCCCTTCCCTTCCTCCTCTTCCCCCCCAAAAAAGAAGGATAAAGTACCCTTGAAATTCTCTCTGATGTTCTTGATTCAGCATGGTTGACACATAGACATTGGGTATAAAATTGGTGACACATTTTTTTTCGTTTGTCCTTGTGGATTTTGGGACTAAGGCTTTGTTCTTATTTTCTCCTTTAGATGGCCAATGTGTTGATGTTGGATACTCTTTGTCTGATATAGTTGACTCTGCAAGTTGTTTATTAATTATTCCTCTTTTCTGCATCTTGTCGCTCCGTTGAAATTCTTATTATGATATGCTAGCTTGATCTCAGGTATTTAGTTAGCAATCCTAACAAGTTGTGTTTTGGCAGCTGCGGGAGCTGGAGAGAGGTGTTGATATTCTTGTTGCAACTCCTGGAAGATTGGTAGATTTACTGGAGAGGGCTAGAGTTTCATTACAGATGATCAGATATTTAGCTCTAGATGAGGCAGATCGAATGCTGGATATGGGTTTTGAACCTCAAATAAGGAAAATTGTGGAACAAATGGACATGCCTCCACCTGGTGAAAGGCAGACCATGCTGTTCAGTGCCACTTTCCCAAAAGAGATACAGGTTCGTTTTCTGTCTGAATTTTTTCAATTGGAAGTATGATTTTCAACCAATGCTTATGACTTTTTGGCCATTCTGCCTGTTCTGCTAGAGAGTTAGGACTTTCATCTTTTCTTTTTCTTGGGGCTGCCCCTCCCCCCTGAACGGAGGTGGGGTGAGGGTGGAGGCGTATCAGTTTTGGTTCTTTACTCTTTAAATATGTGACGAGTCAGCTCTCAGCATGTGCTCCTAGTTTCTGTAATGCATTGTTTGCATAGAATGTTGCATCTCTTGACATGCATTGAGTATGAAAGTGGTTTGAGATTAAATCTTATGCAAACAGAATATGTCAGCTTTGCTGAAGATTTGTGTAGGACTAATTTTAATCTATGTACTTATTAAAAAAAAACATCTATGTTATACTCTTACCAATTTGGCTGACATGCAGAGATTGGCCTCTGATTTTCTTGCAAATTACATATTTTTGGCTGTTGGAAGAGTGGGCTCGAGTACTGATTTGATTGTTCAAAGAGTTGAATTTGTTCATGAATCTGACAAAAGAAGTCACCTCATGGACCTTCTTCATGCACAGAGGGCGAATGGTACACAGGGAAAGGTACCATTGCATAAAGATCATTTCTACATATTTTTTTTTGTAGTTATCTTTTTATTTATTATTTTTTTTTTTTGGGGGGGGGGGGGAGGGTCTGTGCGGGCTGGTAACTTTTTCTTATTGATGTAATGTGAACAGTTTATTAAATTGGGTTATTATTTACAATTTATTCTTTAAATCAATAAGCCTTATACTTCCAGGGAGGAGGGAGTTTGAATTTGTTGATCCAAATATGTAGTTGTTTGACTGTTGCTTTCATGATCTGGTTATTGCAGCAAGCTCTGACATTAGTATTTGTGGAGACTAAGAAGGGAGCTGATTCACTGGAACATTGGCTGTGTATGAATGGTTTTCCTGCAACTACTATTCATGGTGATAGAACACAACAGGTTTGTTTTGTTGTATGTATACTGTTGTTCTGGATGTCTATTTTCTTCTAGAGTATATGCAGTGTTGTTAAAAGCGCACTTAAGGCGCATAAAGCGCAAAGGTCTTGGGGCTTTTTCTCTTTAAAGCGAGGCACCCTCTTAAAAGCTCCCCTTAAGTGCGCCTTTTAGAACATTTTTATTAAATGCAAAGCACACTTTTTAGAGCTTTTTTATTAAGCGTGTGCTTTTTTGTAAATTAAAAAAAAAAAAAAAAATCCTGATTTGATTTTTAGCCATTAGATCTAAATATGTTTGATATAAGCCATTGATTTAATATATAAAAACTAATAGTGTGGTGTGCTACCATACACCTAAGCCTATTGCTTTAGATATTTTAGACCTTTTGGACCACGACCACACAAACAAACACTCAATTCAAGCAACAGGTTCAAGTTCTAGTTCACAACATACTCCTCATGATGGAGATGAGGGCTACAAATCTTGTGATGACAATGATGCTCCCTTGCTTAATGGGGATGATGATTATGTAGATTAGGATTGCATTGCATCATATGCATTGATTTTGTTGGGCAAAGATATTTTGTTAGGCAAAGATAACATTACTTAACATTCTAGTACTTTTTAGCCTTTGCCTTTTTTGTTCTATATTTCTATTTTGATTCAACCATGTTTCGTAATCATGGCCATCAAATATCATGGTTGCATATATTTTGTAAAGCACAAAAGAATTATATAAATGTTATATAAATTATATAAAATGTTTTATTGTAATTTATATGATTAATTGATCACTTGATTGTCGTATTGACCATTAATCAATTTTTTTCAATATATTAAATTTAAAAAAAAATGTGCGCTTCACATCGATCAGGCGAGTGCTTGCGCTTTGCGCTTTGTACCTAGGCTCTAGGAGGCCTTTGCGCTTAAGTGCGCTCAGCACTTTGTCCTCTGTGTGGTTGTGGTGGTGAATTAGTGCATGCCTCTTACTACCCCCAATTTTTAAATATAACAACAGACTTGGTACATGTGGATTTAACTACAATAACCATATGGCATATGTTAAATTTGGCCCTTAAGCTTGGCTGGCCTTATGCCACGTCACCATGCTCATCAACATCAATGTTATGCGGTAGACTGATACATCACATTCTGTCTAATTAAAGTTCAAACAGACTCAAATGAATATGCATGTGTTTGTGCATGTAGGATTATTTTGTCTTGGCAAGATGATTCTTTTGGAACTTGGTTATGCCTAGTGACATCAGTATTGGATTATTGGATAATTATAGTGATATAATATTGGACTAAGTGAAGTGGTGCTGGTGCTAAATCATTTTCGGTAGAGGTTCAATCTAATTCTATATAGATATAATCTAAGTAGGGACATTCTATTTAATTGATTTAGTTTTGCACCCGTTAGGGTCTGGAAAGCACCGACGTGGCAACAGGGGTGCCGCACCGGCGTTTGATGTGGGGTGCGGTGGGCAATGCTGCTGCCTGCGCGTTGGTGCTACGTCAGATTTTTTTTTTTTTTTTTTTTTTTTCATTTCCCGATTCGCGCTGACTCGGGCCAATTTGCACTGATTCGGGTTGAATCGAACTGTATCGGCCGGCTGAAACTGACCAATTCAGACTGATACTGGCTGATTCAGGCCGATACCGGCTTTGAATCAGGCCGATTCAGACGGTCTCTCTGCTCTCTGCTCTCTGTCTCCCCTCTCTCACTGTCTCACTCCCTAAGAACCCTTGGTCACAATCTCACAGTCTCAGTCTCCACTCACCAACAAATGCAGCAGCAGCAGCAGCCATTCCTTCAAATCTTATCTCGCTCCCCAAGATTCCCAAGTCCCCACCGTACACTTCTCACCCTTACTTCTATATATTATTATTATTATTATTATTATTATTATTATTATAAATCTTATAACATTGTTATTTTTCTGATTCACAATTATTAGTTACTTTTGAAATTATAGGATTTTATTTGTTGAACCCCTAAATTATAGGGTTTAAAAATGTATTTTTCCCCTCAAAAGTTAATATACTATTGCTCTTAAATTTTGGTATATGTTTATATAATGTGAAAAAAAATGCTTAGCAATATATTGAAAATATAAATAAAAATATTTTTAATAATTTTTTAATTGTCGAACTTGCACCCTACTTTTTCAAAAATTGCCGAGTCCCACACCCGCACCCGAATCTGGAAACGCACCCGTGCTTCATAGGTTAGGGTGCAACCTAGCGGTTGGAGGCTTGGGATGAGCTATAGACCCAAACATCCTGGTTTTGAGCCCCACAGGAGTTACCTTGGATTACGTGATACACGGTTTTAGCGGGGTGGGATTGTGTATTCGTGGTTTACTCCCCAGGGGTGGGTCCAAAGGGAGGGCCTTTGTAAGGTTCCATGTCATAAAAAAATTAGTTTTGCTAAAAATTCGTGGTTTCTGCCCCTTTTGAGATTTTTATGTGAGAAACAATTGGAACGGGTTTTCTTCTGCCCCTTTGTAAGGAGATTTTTATGTGAGAAAAGATTTCTGCCCCTTTGTAAGGCATTTAGATGCATGGAGTTGCGATTTATTGTAATACTAGTCACTACCCGTGCAATAGTTTAACAAATGTTATATATACTCACTTTGCTATTGGTACAACCATTTGAAAACAATTAAATCTAATTTTGAGAATGACGCAAAAAACTTAAAACAATACTAAGAATCTAATTTTCTGAATTTCAATTTCTACCAGAACAACATATTACAATGGAAGTTAAGAACCGATGTATCTTTTGGCAAAAATTCATAATGAGGGAGTCTTTTTATAATACAAAATAAAGATGCAGTACTTTTGTGCCTATCAAACCCCGACTCATACTTAGCAGACAATTTATGGGGACTGTTAAGACTGCCAGTGTTTGCAGAGTACTAATCCAACATAAACACACTGTCCTGATGGGAACTTACAAATTTATTAAAAAAATTATCCATTGCAGCATAGTTTTGGTCTTCCCTGTCATAAATGACCTGAAAGTAGAAAACTGGGGTCAATGTCAAGGTGGGAGCTGAGAGCCTTGTAGCTCAATTGGTTGACACTTCTTGGTGTTTCCAATGAAAACATCCAGGGTTCAAATCCCCCTCTCCAACTATCTAGTTATCAAAATTTCAAGGTGGAAGATTTGAAGGCAATAATGATAAAGGGGGAGAGCTGATTCCATTTGATGGAGAAAGGAAGAGTCCAAAAAGGGAGAGAGTCAGAAAAATGGTGAGTGGGATTAAATGAGGAAGTGGGAAAATTTTGGGATGCAAGAAGAAGGGTAAATAAGCGCTGGAGGACCATAAGGGTCAATCCAATGTGGCTCAACAGGAGGAACGTTTAAGTAAAGGCTAATCCTCCTTTTTTAAATATGGGATAGATTCTGAAACACACACATGTGCAAACCCAACACTTCATCTTTCAAGATCCATCAACTGCCCAATGTCCAATTTTCAACTCATTTCTTACTTTTCTAATTTCTATAGCAACCGAACATATTATCCTTGCTCCAGAATTCCAAATTCAAGAAAAATTATTGTACTTGACTTTGAAGAATTATCTTAACCTCCATTAGCATAGAACTGAGGAGCATTACTCAACCACCACCAGTATCACCACCCTCATTTGCCTGCCTCCTAACCACAATCCTTGTAGCAGGATTTCTAGAATAGGCCCCCCCCCCACAAAAAAAAAAAAAAAAATACTGAATAGGTATAATTCTCTAGAATTCCTCAAACCTCCATGAAATGTTACTTTCCATGGAACCAGAGATCAATTTAAATTTAGACTTCGCAATGAATTTTTGGGCTTGATCTAACTTGGTCCATGTATACCACTGTTTGAGCAGAATCCATCCTGTTGTTTATAGACTCTCTTTCCTTTTGTACATAATTTCATTTTTGTTTTGTTTCTTGTACATATTTTTCTTGGTTACTTCATCCTCTTTCATTGAAGAGTAGTCTTCTCTTTTAATGAAGTTTTATTACTTGTAATATATATATATATATATATATATATTTATATGGCAATCGCATTCCTAGCTCTGAAAGATTTCCAATTAAACACAACATCATCAGCCTCATCTAAACCAAACATTCTACAAATTAAGTATGTTTCATTAAAGCATTAATGTAATTTTCCTGCCAGCATTTAGTCAGGGATTTTTAGAACTCTGACTTCTAAACTGTGTCCTTGTGTCAAGAACTAGACAATTGACATCAGGAGAGAGCCCCACAGGAGATACTTGTCCTTGAGGCTTCTTTAAATGGTGCTTATACTTATGTTTGAGTCTTTATTCAGCAACTGGTCACTTGTACAAGATCAATTTTTTAGTTTCATGTGCATTGTCTCATCTGTAATTTTTTTTATCCTACATGTATGCAGGAAAGGGAACAGGCATTGAGGTCTTTTAAAAGTGGGAACACCCCAATTTTGGTTGCAACTGATGTGGCCGCACGTGGTCTTGATATTCCCCATGTTGCCCATGTAGTCAACTTTGATCTACCAAACGACATTGATGATTATGTCCACCGGATTGGTCGGACAGGGCGAGCTGGGAAAACGGGATTAGCTACTGCCTTCTTCAATGAGAACAATTCATCGATGGCACGGTCTTTATCTGAGCTAATGCAAGAATCAAATCAAGAAGTGCCTGCTTGGCTGTCACGGTATGCAGCTCGATCTTCCTTTGGTGGAGGGAGGAACCGTCGTTCTGGTGGTAGATTTGGTGGACGTGATTTTAGGAGGGAAGGCGCTTTCAATAGGGGTGGTTCTGATTATTATAGTGGAGGCAACAGCAGTGGTGGATATGGAGCTTCATCTGGTGGGTATGGTGGAGGATATGGAGCTTCTTCTGGGGTGACCAGCGCTTGGGACTAACTTTTGACTTCTGAAGCAGTAATGGTCTCTAGGTAATATGGTTGTGAACTTATACCTTCTTCTATAGGGTCATTTTTGGTTTCCGTGACATCTTTTTTGTTAGTGTTTTAAGCTTTTGTTGTTCTATACTGTTAGAAGTGCTTATGACTTATGAGGGAGGTGATGATGTTTGCTTGGTATTGGTGCGCCACAGGAATTTATGTAAGTTTGTAGGTGTTGGAGAGAAAGTACTAACCCATTAGGGATTTCTTTGCCCTTTTTTTAAAATTTTATCTGTCCTCTTTTCTATTTGGTGGTAATTTTGGTGGGTTATGGGTTGTAGAATATGTAGTGGGAGAGGGTGAAGGTTTCTTTTTGACCGCTTCTTTGTTTTTCTCATAGGCATGTTCTTTTCAACCCAAATTATGTTGGGGTAATATTCTTGAGGCTCTGGTCCTGGTATTTTTCTTCTTCCCTTTGTCAAGTATTTCTAAGGCTTTTGTAATATTTTGGTTTTGACTGAAATAATACAAAGCTCTTGTTAAGCGAATGCGTCACTCGAGTAAATTACCTGGGGCATGTATTCATGCAATTTGTTGTCTTAGGAATGATGGAAGTTAAAGTTTGTTCAATGTTAAGAGAAACATTGTATGAGATTGCATCTTTATATGATATTATGCTTTTTCACTTATTGATTCTCACTATCTTGATTTCTGTGGTATGGTTATTTTCAGAGCAGTAAGCCTATTCGATTACCAAGTTAAATATAATATTGTCTTCTTTTATCAGCAGGCACACATGCATTGCTGATTTGCACACAAGTCACCGAACAGGCTTTGCCTTCTCTTTAGCTGACAGCATTCTTTTTTTTCAATCTCTTTTTCCCCTTGGTATTGTCTTTGAAGTCACCGAACAGGCTTTGCACATATTGTCTTTTTTTTTTTTTCCTTGGTATATAACAATTTATCAATAAACATCTTTTTACATTTTTTTTTTCTGTTTAATTTTGTAACAAATTAAACCATGTTGTTTTGAAAGTGAAAAATTAAAACCCATTAGGAAAAAGCAACAGATGAAATCTTATAAATTCGAAAGTAACAAATTAAACTCTAAAAATAAATTTTATGTTGAAGTCTCATATAATAATAAAAAAATTAGACCTTACTATTGTTGTGTTAGAGGTTTAATATGTATGGAGGATTTTATTTGTTAAAATTTAAATTCTTAAGAGGTATATATATATATATATGTGTGTGTGTGTGTGTGTGTGTGTGTATTTTTTTATTTTTTTTTTCACTTTTGAGGCTATAGACTTTTTGTTACTTTTTGAAGGTTTAATATGTAATTTTTCCTTTTTTATTTTTTTTATTTTTTTTATTTTTCGCCACAGTAAGCGGCGGGCATGCATTTGCGCCCTTGTTTGATTGAGGGGTATAAATAGAAATGTACTCAAGTTTGTATTCAATATAAAATCAGATTACGTGTTCTAACTTTGTTCTTTGTTTTTATAGTCTAACAAGCTTGAGTTTGTTTTGTTCACCAGTTATTTTATCATTTTATTTATTTTCCTTTATATACCTAATACCACGAATAAAAATTTGGGGTCTAAAAAAGGTTAGAATCATCATCTTATAACGTTAAATTCATATATAATTTACTATGAAATGGATTCTACATATTATTAGTCAATTATAAATTATAATTTTGCATTTATTTATGAACTCTCATAATCTAATTTTGAGTATTTATAAATATTATTTATACATGCATACATATATAAACATATAATTTTATGCATTCAAATAAAGTTTTATACATGAGCTTAATTACGAATACGTTATTAATATTTAAATTAAAACTTGGGCTTGAGTTTTTGACCCATTTTCTAAATAAAAAAATATAAACAATTTTTTTTTTTTTTTTTTGAGTGAGCTGTTTACAAAAGTTTGGTTTATTTAAAAGTTTGGATTATTTATAGTTTTGGATGCAAACATATTTTTATTGATTCTAAAGTCTCGTAATTACATGCAAGATTTAGAGATTTCATTAAATAATCCAAACGATGCATAAAAAATAATTTGAGAAAATACATCTCCCTATTAGAAGTCCTGTACCATGTAAAAAGTAAAATTCTAAGATATACTTGTGCAAGCAGAAATAAGAAATATAATTTCTACCCCTATGAGGTTTGGTGGGTGGTAGGTCTTATGATCAAATCTCAAAATGTGAAGTGTTTGGGATTAATTCGATACTACTAGCTCAATGTCTACTAGTGTCTTTAGAGGAGTTGGGTCAAGCTATCGATCGATTGGTCCCCCCTTCTCCTACTTTTGTAAGTCATATTTTAACGTATAAGATTGTAAATAGTCTTTTTAAGCAACCCAAATATTAGTTTTGACAAAGAAGAGGAGATAATTATTGGTGACAATCTTGATTATCATTCATGGTAGTAAGAGTTCTACCTCGGATCTTTTGTCTAGTCAACTAACTATAACAATTGACTTGTAATCTCTCATGTACATCTTCTAGTAAGACAAAGTTGTAGACCAACCATCCTAGAAAGTAAAATAAAAGGAGAAAAACAAAACCACGTGCACAACGAGACAAAAATTAGTTGCCAGTTCTAATCGGAAAAAGCCAAAAAAAGAAGAAAAAACAGAAGAGATTTTTATTTTATGGGTGGGGAACATATTTGATCTTCAGGACAGAGGAAAGTAGAATAAGTAATAAATAAAAATAAATAAATAAAAAGCCCTTTGGTGAGCAATAATGATTTATTTCATAGATATATAATTTTTCACAATATATGGGTTTCGTAATTATATAAGCCACATACGAATTACATATATTAGGTGCCAATTTTGTGAGATGTATGAAATATTATTTTTTAATCATTATTATTTTTTTTTTTAAAAAATTACATACACATTTTATTTTTTGGGCGGAATAATAAAAAATAGAGTTTCCGGTGTGAGCTTATCGACCTCATGCCATATGATGACAATAGACAATATCATGTATACCACGCGGGCTTTACTGAAACTAATTACATACACTCACTACTCTAACAAATGCAAATGAGTCAAAAGGGCAAAGTGCACATTTTATTTGGTTCACATCACTATCTTGGCAATAATGTTTAAAATCATCTTTTTCAACTTTCAAGTTGACATTGTGAAGTATAATCAAATATATGGAATGTTAACCAATAGAAATTATTTACGATTTGCAGGGTAAGTACTAAGTACTCTATCTTTGATCACGTCAATGTGTTGGCCCTAATGGTTGAAAATTGTATTATTATTAATTTTTTTTTTGATAGGATGTATTATTATTATTATTAATCTTTGAAGTCGATGAAATGAAGTATACAATTAAATAACTAGGAAGTCCACTCATAATATTAGTGTAGTTTTATTTTATATCTATATTTGTTCTTTTTGTTTTTATTTTTCAAATAATAAGATATGAAATTATTTATAGGAATAAAACTAGTAAAATAAGTTAGTATAAAACTACGCCCCTATTATAAGCTAGTACAAAATTATTAATCTTTTTGTTTTTATTTTATATCTAGCTTAATGTTTTTGAATTTAGTGGGTCTTAAAATAAAACTACGCCCCTAAAATTATACAACAGAACAAAGATGTCATATCATAGTGATAATGTAGATAGTATCATTAGTATGGGAAAATTCCTATTAATTGAAGGAAAAATTCAAATAAGGTAAATTTGAAGTAGCTAAAAGGTCAACAAAAAGCAACATTTGTGAATTGTGATGACATATTTAGAGACCTTTAAAAAGGAAGGTTGGTTTCCAATTGAAATGTATTAAGGTCAAATTGAAAAACAACAGAGATGGTTTACTTTACGCTGGAGTTCACATTGGAATGTTGAGTTATATAGTGACATAGTCATACATGAGCAGATTCAGGTACATGATTGACCTTGTCATGCTTTGAAATACATTGGTATTAAGGGAAAATTCTCGAGTGTCAATCCACCCAATTTATTGGTCCCATGGCTTGTTGAGATGGCAGCCCTTTCTTATTTATGGGTGAGGTCTAAAGTTTGGTTTAACTGCTGGTTTCACTTTCACCCTTATCTTTCAATTTATTTGACTACTTTGGTTAAGTACAACTTTTTTTAAAGTTCAATTCTTTTTTTTCTTATACTTCTATCCATTTTATTTTTTAAATTGAATACGCCGAGATTTTAAGTTATCCAAAACACAACTTTTTGACTAGTTTATCTAGTGAAAAATGGATTAAAAAAAAAAAAAAAAAATTGGATTGGAAACTTGGAAATGATGGTGTCAAAAAAGAGCTAAAGGGAAATTGCAACATTTCATTAATTTGTTACAAGTGATTGATGGATTTACTTGTTATTGACGGTCATTTTCGCAACAAATTTTACACAAGTTTGACCTCCTTATGAGCCCTTTAAGTACAACCCAAGCCCATGTAATATCATGGAGATTTGGGAAGTGGCGTTTGCAAGGTATGAATGGGATCTTTTGAACATTCTACATTAGCCAAACCCATGTATACTGCTAAGGTTGAGAATGCTAGCTAGAATTTTTCACCCAAATAGAGGTCTTAAGCTCTTGTTGTCTATGACTGAACTTTCTAACTAAACCATTTTAGCCTCACCTTAATCTTTGCCTAATACATTGGGGGTCCAAAGCCTTTTATTTTAACAAAAATACAGTCCTTAAGGACACCCTAAAATCAGTATAAATTGCCACCATCAATTCAAAATACAAAAATCACGTTTTACCCTAAGAAATTCATCTTCAGAGAGAATCCATTCAACCATCAAGTAGTTGTATTATTATGAGGCATAGGGGTTGAAAATGTTGGTACCGAAGAGTCTTCTCTTTCTTCCTTACGACATCTCTCAAATTCTTCTTCTTGCTGTCTATAGAGAAAGGTTTCAGACTTGGTGTTCTAAGTGGGTTTTTTTTTTTTTTTTTGGTTAGTATCATTTTGGTTTCTCTTTTTAAGCCATTGTTCATTGTATATTTGGAATTTGGGATTGACTCTACAAAAATCATCATCTTTAAAGAACTAAAAACATCTCCGACACTTGTAAAAGAAAAGAAATAAACTAATATTTATCTACAAAATGAAGATTTCATAACATTTGATTTTCACCATTGATAATTCCTAGAGTTAACATAACATTTGATATTCACCATTAATAATTCCTTGAGTTAACAAAACTATTAGCGTTACTAATGTGGACTGTTGATTCTTCAACTAGGGTTAAATGTTTCTTCAAAATTCAAATTTGAATTTGAGAATTAAACGCACCAAAAGAACTAAAGAAATTGCCAGTTGTTACAAGACATTGTTGGCTTTACGCGGTAAACATATAAATTAATTTCCTTAAAAAGAAGGAAATTTCATGACATCTATTTTTCACTGTTGATTATTCATAACTTAATCAAACCTATTGGCGTTGCAAATGGTAGCTGTTGATTCTTAAACTAGGGTTAAATCTTTCTTAAACTAGAGTTAAGCTTAAATGGTTAATTCAGCTATATAAACATGGTAATGCTTGTTAGTAGCATAACTAAAGAGCTTCACTAGAGGGAGGGCAAGTCTCCATCTCATTCATAAAATTTATCTTAGCTCTTAGGGTTAGGAAAATTATTGTGTACTCCCGGAGTACCATAAATGCGTAGTCCCTCCTCTCACATGAATGGTGGGTCCTACTAATTAAATTCATGGTAGGACCCACCATTCATGTGAGATGAGAGACTACGCATTTATAGTACTCTGGGAATACCTAATAATTTTCCCTTAGGGGTTGATGGAGTTGGTATAAAGACTTCCAAGGCATTAATCAAGAGACTTCCTTAAACCATTTTCCTTGAGGTGATATTATAATTTGTTTTTCTATAATAGACTTATAATTTGATTTTATTTTATATCCTCCACCCTCAAATATTTTTTGATAAAAGGTTAGAACTCCCCCTCATTTGCTAATATGCTCAATTATAATTTATTGACCCTATCAAGCACTACATCTTGATGAACTCCTTGTGTCACAGATCTACCTCTTTTATTTAATACTATATATTTTTAAAACTCTATTTGTATTTATGTGATGATAAAAAACTATCAATGGGTGAACCTTATAGGTTTCAATCGTATCTTATCTATTAAAAAAAAAAATCTTTGTAATTTATTAGCATAGTTGCTGTCAACATTACCACATTGGTATCAGTCAACAAGAAACAAAAGATATGAGATTTTATGTTTGATCACATTTATGGCAGATTTGACTTAAAAAGCTTATAATGTAAAACGGAAAACTGAATTCTTGTATACGCGCCTTCAACTTTGTATAATTTTCAATCTTGTAACAAAAAAAATTGGTCTTGGGGTAATATTGATGAATATTGAAAATTATACACCATTTTGTTGGCTTTATAATTACTACTAAAATGTATTTCCCAAAATTATTTTACTTTGCAAGAAATTAGAGATCTCTCTACCACATTTATGAATGGATCCGTAATTAAAAATTTAATATTGCAAAAAATTATGATTATGATTTTGAATTTGGATATGCACATGATTAATTTCCTCTATAAATGAAAATACAGTCAACTTGTCATCAATGAGACAAGTAGTAGAAAGTAAAGTCACATGTTTAATCAATCTATCTTATAAAAGGAAAAACAAAAATCTAAAAAAGTTGTTCTTTTGGCCATGCTCATAAAATAAAAAAGGGGTTGCTTTTTATTTACTTATTTATAATTTTAGTTAGTATTTTTATATTTTTGCTTATTTGAAAATTGAAACCCTTTGTGATGGGGCAAACAACATATGGAGGACCAAGGATCTCACACCACACCACCATAAAGTTAAAAAATTCCAAGCTTGTCTCTCTCTACTATTCCCTTATAAATGGGGTTTGACCCATTACACAGAAACAACACTATCAACCAGAAAGACCACTAAAAACTAATAACTTTCTTTGTCTTATTGTAAGACTTAGAAATTATAATTTAAAAAAATGTAACCAAATTAATCATTTAAAAATTGTAATTAAGTAAAATTTAAAAGATAATAATTAAAGTGAATGAAATTAAGAAAATCAGAAGTTGGTGCAGCCTATGGGTCCAGCTGTATTTTTCAGCTAGAGAGAGAGAAAAGACACTGTGTGTGTGAGTTTAGACATAGAAAGAGAGAGAGAGAGAGAGAGAGAGCCTCATGTTTTATGTTTTGTTAACTAGAAGCTAGTTTGGTGGTTCTTTGTTTGCATTTGCAGAGGTAAAAAAGACAAAGCCTTTATTTTTATTTCTGTTTGTTGGATCAGATTTAAGGGAAGTGAAACTGAAGGGCAAAGCTCAAGAGATAAAACTGAAAGTGCTCTCGATCTGAGCCTCTGAAGCTTCTCTAACTTTGATTCTGGAACTTGGGTTTGGCTGTAGACTATATATTGTGTAGTTATCTATGACTGTAAGCTTCTGAGATGGAACAATCTTCGAATGCTCAAAGGGTCATCAGAGTTCAAGCTCCACTGGTTAGTTCAATTGATCCCTACCCAATTTTTAAATTTGTTTTGTTTTACTTTTTGCATCTACTTTCTTTAAATTTATGAATTTTGAGAGGCACCCAGATGGAAATTGTTTTTGTATTTGTGCATTTCTTTTAAGGAAATATTGAAAATCTGAATTTGGTGGGCATATGTGTTTGAGGGTTGGTTCTTTTGACAACTTGCATTTTTCTTTTTAGGGGTTTTGACTTTATGGCTTTTTGGAGATACCCAGATGGAGATTTTGCTTAAATGTGCAGTCTTTTGAGGGAATTTATGGAATTTTGATTACCCCAATGTGTTTGAGAATTGTTTGGCTTTTGAATTCTGTGTTTAGTCATGCTAGTTGACTTCTCAATTTGGTATTTTGGGGTTACTTCTACCGCGTTTTGTTGTTATGTGTATTGATTTCTTGTTTTTAATAAAGACTGGAGCTAGTTTCTGTTGAGTGATAGTCAAGTTGGATCTTAAGCCGTGTCTATTTTTAACCTGTAAAGTTCTATTCCATCAGGGGGGGTTTGAATTCCTCGTTTTAAAGGGAAATATGTCAATGTGGCAATGCTAATGCTTATAATGGAGTATAGGAATAGCATGGGGTGAGTAGTGATCAGTTTCTTTTCATGCATTTTCCATGATGGTATACAAATATTCCTTATACTTTTGTGAAAAAAACTCATGCATGTTAGGAGTTATGTGGAGAGGTTAATTTATGGAACAATTGGTTTGTTAGGTATGTCACACTCAAATTTGATTTTGTTTTCATAAATTATGTATTTTGCATAGAGGGTTTCATGTTTATGATTCTGCTGCATTTGGGTATTGGAGTTTTGATCCGACCTTTACAAGCGCCTCAGCCTTCTACTTTTTTTGTTTGTCATTTTTTATTAATATTATTACTAAAGGCTTGTCAATTTTCATTACAATTTAGGTGTTGAACACCTTATGAGTTGTTCATAATGTTTCTGTCTTGTTCTTGGTTCCCTTTTGCCTATACATATGGCTTCCATTATAGAAGTAAATGCAACTGATAAATTCCGATGTTGACTAATTCCCTTTGGGCCTAGGGATATTATGTCTAGGTGCTGATTTCCAAATTCTATTTGCCACTGTTTTCTTCCTTGATTAAATATGACTCTTACTGTTTATTTGCGTCCATGTGTGGACACAGCTCTCCTGTAATTAGCCCTAGACCCCTTTTTGTTTAGAGTGGTTCTGTTGCTTGATATAGTCTAATATTATTTTTTTGTGCATGAGATAGTTTGCACATGAATGAAAAGATATGTGTGCTTTTACCTCTTTTTGTGTTAAAGAGTTTATTTGCTATGTGCAAAATTTTTGAAGCTTAAACCTTTTGTTTTGAAGGTTAGGTTACATTCTAATATCTGCACAAAGGTTTTGAAATGTTATCCATGAAATTGTCTTGTGCACTGCCCATGTACTTGGGTTACAACTTTTTAGTAAATGCATTCCATTTCTCTTTAGACCTGGCATAAGTTGAGAATAGCTATAACTTTAAGAGAGGTCATAAAAATGACAATATTTGAGGAAAGAAGAGATAGGAAAGACGGGTGAAACTAGATAGGAGAAGGTAGTTTATAGCATTGTAAGGAAACAAAGTTTAAATATAGGATTTGTGGTATATTATTTATATTTAGATATGCATTTACATATTATTCTGGCTCATTGGAATGCTTGAGTACTTTGCGGACTGACAATTTGGTCTAACTCTATCTGCTATCTCATTCCCTTCAATTTTGGTGTTATTTAAAGATATATATCTTGCTGTCAAGCAATTCCAACTTTGCTAAGACAGCTCATGACTTGAAATTTAGACTCCTCTGTTTTTCTTACTCCATTGAGCAATTAATTAGACAAATTTGAGGACATTTCCCCACTTTGGCTTTGTCCTCCTTTTGTAGATCAATAATTTACTAAACAGGAGGAATGAACAAGATACACATCCTGAGTTAGGATCTTAAAGTTCATTGTATTCCATTTTGAGCAACTTCTATCTTTCTACATCCTTGAAATTCAAATCTCTGACCAAGAGTCCTTGGGATAGATATCTAATGGGCCTGCTTGAGACCCAGCATAACGCAAATCACTCTCAATGGCTAATCCATACTTATCTACCTAAAGGAACAGTGCATGAGATGGTGATTAATATCATTGACTTTTAATTTGCTCTATAAAGTGAAAGCAAGGGTAAATTTTATCAAAAGCTCTTGTTTACAGAGATAGCATTTTGAAAGTTTAAGTTACAGTGGTAGGAGGCATCTTTCCTTACTTGCTTAGGAGATTTATGATTCTCATGATGTGAACTCTCAGGACAGGCTTGGATTTTCATAAATTATTCTATTAGAAGTTTTAGCACTGATTTTTTTCTTTTTCCTGTTCCCTGTCTCCATGAACTGCTAATTGTCTTATCTGGTATAATTTTCTTCTTTTCTTGTTGTCATAAATTGTGATATTTTTGTGAGTAGGGTTAGGGGTCCAAAACTTTGCAGAAGGTGTTATGTGGAGCCTTGAGCATTGTCATTCGCTTCTCAATTTTATTGCTCATCTTTCTTCCTATTGGTGTGTATATCTTGATATTTAATTGCGTCCTAATAAAGAAATTTTTTTGCAGGTCGATTCTGTCTCATGCTATTGCAAAGTAGATTCAGGCTTAAAAACAGTTGCAGGAGCGAGAAAATTTGTCCCTGGATCGAAGATTTGCATTCAGCCTGATATCAATCCTAATGCACACAAGAGCAAAAACTCACGTCGAGAAAGGACCCGAGTGCAGCCACCCCTCCTTCCTGGTCTTCCTGATGATCTTGCTATTGCTTGCCTGATCCGAGTCCCTCGTGTTGAACATAGAAAGCTCCGTCTAGTTTGCAAGAGATGGTACCGTCTTCTAGCTGGAAACTACTTTTATTCTCTTAGGAAAAGTCTCGGAATGGCAGAAGAATGGGTTTATGTCATCAAAAGAGACCGTGATGGAAGGATTTCTTGGCATGCTTTTGATCCCACCTACCAGCTATGGCAGCCACTTCCACCTGTCCCGGGGGAATATTCTGAAGCACTGGGTTTTGGCTGTGCCGTCCTTAGTGGTTGCCACCTTTACTTATTTGGAGGAAAAGATCCAACTAAGGGATCTATGAGACGGGTCATTTTCTACAGTGCCAGGACAAATAAATGGCATAGGGCACCAGACATGCTTCGAAAACGTCATTTCTTTGGTTCTTGTGTCATAAATAACTGCCTTTATGTGGCTGGTGGGGAATGTGAAGGAATTCAAAGGACTCTCCGATCTGCTGAAGTGTATGAACCTAACAGGAATAGGTGGAGCTTTATTTCAGATATGAGCACAGCTATGGTGCCATTTATTGGAGTTGTTCACAATGGAATGTGGTTTCTAAAAGGACTTGGGTCCCATCGTGAGGTCATGAGCGAAGCCTATTCTCTTGAAACTAATACCTGGACTCCAATTAATAATGGGATGGTCTCAGGTTGGCGCAACCCTAGTATCTCCTTAAATGGACAGCTCTATGCCTTGGATTGCCGGGATGGATGCAAGCTAAGAGTTTATGATAGAACCACAGATTCATGGAACAAATTTATAGATAGCAAGCTCCATCTAGGGAGTTCTCGTGCTTTGGAGGCTGCTGCTCTTGTTCCCCTTAATGGGAAGCTTTGCATCATCCGTAACAACATGAGCATCAGCATAGTTGATGTTTCGAGTCCAGATAAACATGTGGAGAGCAACCCTCGCCTTTGGGAAAACATACCCGGGAAAGGTCATTTCAGGACTCTCGTCACAAATTTGTGGTCTAGTATAGCTGGCCGAAGTGGTTTGAAGAGTCATATTGTGCACTGCCAGGTGCTTCAAGCATGAGAAACAGATTCTATATTTCATCCTTTGCTTAAGGCAAGAATTTGAAGAAATGGGAATGGAGAATCCAATGTTACTGTGTATGAAAATCTTAGGCAACACATTGATCACATGGAATCTCCATCCGCATTTCTTTTGAGAGATTCAATTTGGGAACTGATCATTAGCTTTTTATGCAGTTACAAGGTGAGGGTGGTTTTCTATTGGTTTCGGCAATAGAATTAAGGTCATTTCTTTACATTCATGAAGAGAGAGCAGATACTTGTAAATCTTGTTCTTTGGTTTTAGGGTTCATGACTTTTCTTGTGGGATCTTATCTTTAGTAATGTGTAATCTTGGAGATATGCTTTGTGAATATATATGGTCTCTCAACGATAAGTCAAATATACTTCGATTATCTCTGTGACTTTGCGTCACATTTATGTCATCTGCAATCAAATTAAGAAATTTTTTTTATTTAGGTCAAACGTCTTGTGGTTCAATGACATTGTTCAGTTCTTTTCTATTTTCACATATTTACTTATTAAAAAAAATAATTTGTTCAGTTCTATAATGAAAGAGAACTTGTGTTTGAATCCTCTTACTCTCACTTGTCATAAGCAACAAAAGAACAAGAGAAAAAGAGTTTCATTATACGTGAGGATATACATTTTAGCTTGATAACCAAAGTTTTCATTATTATAAATATAATGATCATGGTTGAGCTTTAGGCTTTACATGGGGAAGTGAGATTAACAAGAGATTATGGCCTTATGCATGTTGTTATTGAGGTTGATTTCCGGGCAATTCTCATATTATGAAAGGAACCTGCTGTTTTGTTCCTGTAGTCATTTTGGAATTGTACACTGCTTCATAGCTTTTTAGGGAAGGATATGGGCTTCTTAATGGGTGCCAATTAGAAGACCCTTGGTACCCCAAAATAAGGTGGAAGAAAAAAAAAATGGTCATTGATAATGGAGTCAATATATTGAACTTTAGGTTTCATCTCTAACATTATATTTGGTTGTGTTGAAAACTAAACAAGATCTGAAATTGCAAATTAGTGGAAAAGTTACAAAATTTTGGAGCTCACACAGTTCAAAATTGAAATCATAGGTTTCACACCAGACTGGGAAATGAAGTAGATTACATTAAGGAAGTAACAATTAAACCAAATTCTGCAAACCACTCCTTATTTGACATACAATGCATCAGATTTTGTGTTCTAGATACACAATTCAAACCCCCCGGCCTATCATCTCCTGAAATCGTTTAAACGACTCTTCCCGTTGTATCTTTAGCTGGTTTCGGAAGTTCTTGATAAAAGCATCAGCTAGTTCATTTATGTCTCCCTCATCCTCAATAATTATCCGTTCGCCCACCTTCTGTTTCCTCGCCTTATCTTTCGCCTTGCTCATCCCCTGGCTACCATTGATAGAAATTTCTCTCTGATGATCCATTACAGCCGCTTATCCGCACAAGTTATATAGTCCAGAAAGAATTGGTTTCTGGATGTTAAGAGAGAGGATGTGCCTAAGAATATTGCTGAGTATGGAGTAATAACAGAACCTCATGCATTTATACATACAATCTTAACCTTTAGAAGCATGAGTTAAACGTGGTAAAACCAATAGTAAGAGCAAAGAACTTGAAAAGATGCTATTTAAGTGAGGACACAAACAGAAGTCAACTGAGTTCCCTTAACGTTTAGCAAAAAAAAAAAAAAAAAAAAACTGAGTTCCCTTAACAATTTTTAGACAGGGATTCGTTTTGTCTAGGATTTGTTTAATCAAGTTTTCATAGAAAGTTGCTTTGTGTTATAGTTAAATATTTGATTCCAACATGTGAATAATGATGAATGACAGTGATCCTATCATTAACTAAACATGTGGATTGCAATGGTTTGCGTTAATTGTTTTTTTAATCTACTGGGACCACAAAGTAAATGGGGCAATACGCGCAATGGCAATTAATTTACTAGGTTCAAATGTAGACATTATTGACCAAAAGCTTCAATGTTCAAACACCCCAAGTTAACAGCAAAGTTTGAATGAGAAACACACTTTTGATTAAGATTAATTTCAGCTTTTCATGTGACAGACCATTGGATCCTCTTTCATATGAAAAGGCCAATCATATCATGTTAGGGTATCAATTTAGGTTAGTGTGTCGGGTTCATGTCATGTCAATCCGAACTCGACCCATTTAATAATCGTGTTATGATCTTTCAATCTTAACTGACCCGTTAATAAGACGGGTTGACCTGACCTAATCCACTTGATATGCTAAATAAATGGGTTGTGTTGGGTTGACGCGAATGCGACACAACTTATTTAAACCCGTTTAATATTAAATATAATATCCATCTAGAAATATATATATATATATATATTTTTACATTCCAAAAATAATGCATACACTTCAAGTCTTCAAACCATTTCAATTTCTAATTATATCCCTTGTAAGTTTTTGTAATTACTCACTTTTCTTTTTAAGTTTAAAATATAGGTTGGATATAAAAGTTATTTGACAACTCTAAAATAAAATGAATATTTATTTGTTATATGAGTTAAACGAATTGTGTTAAAGAGTCTTTTGACTGAATATTGTAGAAAATCGAGTTTATTTGTGATATGGGTACTGTTTAAAATTATTTGGGAAATTGAAGAAAGAGAGGGAATTTCAGCAACACCGTTGCTGAAATTATAACAAAAAGTATGAGAGAGGAAAGGTAAATGATATGATGGGAGGAGGGAGAAAAAATTTGAATTTCGGTAATGAGATTACCGAAATTCTTGCCACTTGAAATTCCTACCTAACTGCCAGGTGAAGTGCCCGAAGGAGGAGTGGCTGAAAGGAAACCAATTGTGGCAACTAAGTTGTTGAAATTGTAGGGGAGTGAGGAGAGAGAAAATAAGAATTGTGGCAACCAAGTTGCTGAAAATGGGAGGAAAAAAAGAAAAGAAAAGAGAATTGTGTCAACCAAGTTGTTGAAAACTTGGGGAGAAATTTAATAGTAATTTTGGTAATGAAGTTGTTGAAAATGAGGGGAAAAAAAGAAGATTTAGGCCAAAAATTGGAGAAAAAAAGAATTGTGGCAATTGATTTGTGGTAATGGAATTGCCGAAATGGGAGGAAAAAAATATTGTGGCAATTGATTGTGTTTTTTAGAATTGCTGAAATGGGAGGAAAGAAAAGAATTATGGCAATGGAGTTGCCAAAAATTGGAGGAGAGAGAGAGAGAGAGAGAGAGAGAGAGAGAGAGAGAGAGAATTGTCTAGATAAAAAAAAATATTTGGAGGAGTCAATCACCTCATCTCTTCCTCCTGATTCTTATTCTCCAAAGTACTTGGAGTATATTCTTTGTTCTTCCAAATGGTAGCAGCGGCCGATATATTGCATTGCAGAGATACTTTGATATTTACACACTGCAATGACATGTGAGCATAGAATCTTATAAACTTGCCATTTTTGACAACTACAAGTTCTCTGCCTCAAATTTACCTCATGACGATGACTACCCCTGTATGCAGAGTTAGGGTTTATTGGTGTTTTGACTTCAAACACACCATCTTCATGATTGAACACAGTAACTGAATGCTTTGGTGCCTTTTTTTTCCCATTTATTGAATTTATTCTTTGCATAGACTGTAATGAGTTCATTGGCTGTAATCTCTGTGCGTGCCTTACTATATCGATCGGCAAATTAGGCTACACAACGATAGTATGTAAGTTCACCTAATGCAGTTATGGGTAGATTTCTAGCACTTTTTAGAATACCGTTGAAGCTTTCAGACAAGTTTGTGGTCATTGCCCCATAACGATGTCCACCATTGTGTGCTAACGTCCACTTCTACATCGGTAATCCCCTTAAATACTTATCACCATCTACATTTAATTGAGTAATTCTATCCCTGATTATTTGATGCTTTCGTAGTTGATTCTCCATGCCTGTCCACATTACCATGACCTTCAAGTTTTTGTTCCCAATTTGTTGATTGAAATTGCTAGCCACATGGCGAAGGCAAAAACGATGATACCAATGTGTCGATTGACATATAGTCTGTATCTCTGAAATTATATCAGGGTGACGATCAGATATGACACATAACCCATCCTGATTAGTGACATTATTCTAAATACAACGCAAAAACCAATACCATTTATCATCAGTTTCCTCCACAATGGCAAAGGCAAGTGGAAAAAGTCTATTGTCACCATCCCACGTTGATGTAATCAGTAACTTACCTCTGTACTTACCATATAGGAAAGTTCCATCTATACTAATCATTGGCCTACAATGTTGAAAACCATCAATTGATGGACCAAAAGCCCAAAACACTCTCTCGAATATCGCACAACTTGGCACAATAGTAGGTAATGTTCTCTCCAAATAGCCCTGCTGCCCAGGTTTGAATCAATTAAAGCTTTCAACCATTTTGGAAATAATTGGTAAGATTTGTCCCAATCACCAAACACTCTACCAATTGTCTTTTGTTTCGCCTCCCACACCTTAAAATAAGAAGGCCGATATTGGTACTTATTATAAAGAGTCCGTTGAAGTGAAGAAATATTTATGGTTGGATCATTTTTGACATTATCCCTCAATTCTTTCTCAATAATATGGATGTTTAATTGCTCGTGATCTTGTGTGAGCGTAGACTCTGTACATGTGTGTGGACCATTGTATTTCCTAACCTCAAAGAACCCATGTGTAGCCCGGAAGCATGCTTGAAGATGCCAAGAACAATGTTTGCAACTTACAGACCAACATGCTGGATCTGACTCTTTTACACCTAATGTTTGGTTCCTCTTGATGTGATATTGTTTAACAGTAGCTTGTAGTTCATCCTTATCAGCAAAAAGCAAGCCCACATAAAAGTCTTGGGTAAGGTCCCAAGTACTCTAAATGGGCTTTTCAAATGGTGGGGTTGGATCAATCATATTATCCCATGTGTTCATAGAATGCCATTGTTGGACTGCTTTCATGATTAGGTTCATTGGGAAGCTCTTGTTCATCTCCAACATTATCATGAACCTTGTCGTTATCAAGTTGGTCATCACTATCCATGGCTCACATCCTTTCTGATAATGTATGGACCGCATTTTGAGTAGTAGCAGCTATGCGGTGTGTTTCATTGGGATCATTAGCAGCTCTTTGAGTGGCGGTTTGGTCATACTAAGCTTCAAACTCAAAACAAGTAGTCTCCAGTGCAACATGCTCAGATGGGTTATCATAGTTAGCATCATTGGTGTTTATTTGATGATAAGGAATATGTTAGTCCTCAGTTGCAACATGGGTATATGGAACATAATAGTCAGCACCACCAATGTTGATTGGGGAACGAGCCGCATCTTCAGAATAATGACCAGTATGAGTGGCATATGGATAATGAAAGTGCCCGCCATGTGAATAACTAAATGATGCACTCGGTCCTTCGTGGCATATCGAATGGGAAAAACATTTCGGTGGCTTCTTATGGGCTCTACACCCACGTACAACTCTGCATCTACAAATCCATATTGGTAGCCTAACATATCAAATATTGCATTGACACCATTATCATCTTCTACCAAAACTTGCTGGTAAATCATAGGATGTGTATGACATTGAAAAAGAAATCTATACCAAATAGTAAGTTTTGAATTTTCTCTGTTTATATGAAGCGTGTATGCTACTCCATCACATAGATCTTCAAATGTAACACCCCGACTTAATGAAAGCATAAAAGGAGGTGACCCTTCGTAATAAACCCCATTTCGCCATGTTTAATTATTCCACCAAAATGGATGAGAAAAATGAACAACTTTTCTGCTATTCACACTAAAACATAACAATAGTATTAATATATTAACACTACACGACCATTAAAATGCAATACAAGAAGGTAATCCATTAAAATATTCAATGTTTAAATAGTTAGAGCTGAGAGAATTCTATTAAAAATGATTGGTTCATTGATAATTTATTACCATCCATCATAGTAGTTAAAATTATTTTTTATTTCCCTTTTCTTAAGTAACTTAGCATAACATTAACATTTAGAAGGATTTGTTATGGTTATGTTAATTATTTTATATAGCTCTTCATCTTGCTTCTTCTAAAACAAGACAAATTATATAATGTTCTCATGCATCTATATGATAATAGATAAATATTTCTAATATTGTACAATTTTCTTTATTATTATTATACCTAAAACTTAGATTTTAAGGTTGATGAGCATATACTAACCTTTTTTTTGGGGGGGGGGGGGGTTTCTTTAAGGAAAATTTATGTCAATTTTGAAATATATTTTTGCTATATGAAATTTTAGGCAAGAATTCATGGACAAATAATTTAAAACATATCATACAAATCAGTTCATGTTGCAAAACACATAATACAAAAACAAGATTTTCATGAACAAATAATTTAACAAAAACAATATTTTCATGCTTAGCTATGTCCCTAAAGCATATCAACATGAATATTATAAAAAGAAAAGTAACTACTTAAGAGATAAAGAATGGATAGATATTTGCAAGTATTGTTCCTATAGTTGTTTTTAGAATGTATAGCACACATGAATTGAAAATGGTTGATAGAATTATGAGGGGAATAAGAGTGGAGAAGAAGGTTGATAGAATTTTTAGGGGAAAAAGAGTAGAAAATAAGAACCGTGGAAACTTCAATAACATTAATGTTGTTTAAATAGGATGCAAGTTTCATGTAAGTTAAATTCTTAGATTTTAAACTGTATAACTAGATACGCCAATTGACCAAATACAACACAACACAGACCAAGATGGGATACTCTGATACAAACAAATTATTTAACTATAAAAATATATTCACTGCAAAGAATCTCTGTTTCTTTGTTGTTGTTGTTGTTGTTATTTTTTTATTTTTTATTTTTAAATATTTTTTATAGTGTGCACATCAATCATTTTTTTCTTCCATAATTTTCTCTCATGCATGGATAGGAATCTAGCATTGATAAGAATCTATGTATTTTTTTTTTTTTTTTTTGAGAATAAGAATCAATGTACTTGAATCTATCATTATTTGTTTCATAGGGCAAATCATGCAAAGAATACTTTTACAATACGAAATGAAAGAACATGACATACACACAAACCAAATTGCTTCGGTCAAAAAAAGACTGACACATGGAAAGAATAAGAATATGTGTACTTTTTAGAATAAGTATCCAAAATATTTTTTTTAATCTAGACAATTCTCTCTCCCTCTCTCTCTCTCCTCCAATTTTTGGCAACTCCATTGCCACAATTTTTTTTCCCTCATTTTTTTTTCCCCTCATTTTCAACTTCATTGCTACAAATCAATTGCCACAATTTTTTTCCCCCTAATCCATTGCCAAAATTACTATTAAATTCCTCCCCAAGATTTCGGCAACTTAGTTGCCACAATTTTTTCTTTTTTTTTCCTCCCATTTTCGGCAACTTGGTTGCCACAATTCTTATTTAGTCTCTCCTCACTCCCTTACAATTTTGGCAACTTGGTTGCCACAATTGGTTTCCTTTCAGCTACTCCTTCGGGCACTTCACCTGGCAGCTGGGCAAGATTTTCGGTAATCTCATTATCAAAATTCAAAATTTTCTCCCTCCTCCCATCACATCATTTACCTTTCCTCTCTCATACTTTTTGTTAGAATTTGAGCAACGGTGTTGCCGAAATTCACTCTCTTTCCTTATTTCCCTAAATAACTTTGAACAGTACCTATATCACAAATAAACCCGATTTTTTGCAATATTCAGCCAAAAGACTGTGTTAAATGTGTCATTTCGGGTTGACACGAATAAATTGACATGTCAAACATGTTTATTGTGGGTCATGCAAGTTGACCTGTTTATGACAGGTTTCTTATCGTGACGCGTCTAGGTCAACTGTTTATGACCCAAACTTGCTAAGGCCCAATCCTAACCCGCAAAAACCTATGTCTGGTTTGTGTCGTGTTCGCAGATTGGGTCAAACATTGACACCAGTTTGGAGACCTTTAACAGGTCAATCAGAGTATTCTAATAAAGTTGACATGCAAAGTTCTGCATGGAAAGGCAAGAGCTATGAATCATCTGATTTTGACACCCAAATAACTTAAACCACGATTTATTGGTTAACATATTAAGTTTTTTGATTGATTCCAAAATAGATAACTTAACCATGGTTATAAATCATCAAAATCTAAAAGCAATAAAATCAACATACAAATTTGATGACCAAGTGAAAACTTTTGAAGAACTCTTCAAAAGAAAAACCATTCTTGGGGTGCTCAACCCCGTAGGAAATTCACTATAGAAGAAACAATTATAATAATCTAAACTTACAAAACATTTATAACTAAACTTTATGCAACCTCAGCAAACGATCCATTTGCCTCCCACCGTAGTGATCCTAGAACCTGAAATCCTTCTACTGAATTTCCTCAATGAACAAACTCGTTCACCACAATCAAAACTCCAGTACTCCAAATAACTCTTTGGAGGGATTCACAATTGAACTCATTGGTAAAGGGGTATGCAACCTCAATGATTTGAAGGAGGGACTCTAGAAGGATCTTACAAGGGGAACACTAGGGAGACAGTGGCGACTCCAGGAATATTTTTCAGGGTGTTCCTGGGTGGGCTTGCTCTATTACAAATTTTTTTTTTCTTTAGATTCTCTATTACAATTTTTTCTTTTTTAGATTTTAGTTCAATTTTTTTTTTTAGCTTTTTCTTTTTGCTTGAAAGCAATGTTATGAATACTGTTTTGGACACTGTTTCGATTTGTTTAGTGGAATAGAATATTTCGGTACTGATCTATTTTGATGTACCATTTTAGGGTATTTCGGGGTTTCTAAAAAAAATAAAAATAAAAATAATATATATTTATATTTATATTTTCTTATACAACATAAAATTATTGATCCAAATAAATAAACCTCAAATAAAACAAATCGTTTAGTTTTTCTTTTTTGACACTCAGATCATTTAGTTATTACATAACAATTACTGTTTTATAATATTAAAACATAAATATGTAATTAAATAATAAAAAACAACAACCAAAAATAGTACAATAAGAAGAAGAAGAAAAGGAAGAAGAAGAAGTAGGGGCGACCTTTGCGATGGTTGGATTTGTTTTTTAGGCATTTGACGCAAGTAATGACATGCTGTGCTGACGAGTTTGTCCGTTTAGGGATTTTTCTTTTTTTCTTCTAAAAACTGGTACCGGCCGAAATGTAACAAATAATCCACCAAAATTTAATTTTGAGAAAGGATATGTCCATGGCATTTTCACAACATTTTTACAACAAATCTTAAGTGGTAAGTTGTTATTGGTTATTATTGTTGTCATAAAAAAGTAATCTTAGTGCTAGGTTCAAATTTGAACTAATAACAACTAACCACCTATAATTTGTTATGAAAATATTGTAAAAATGTTGTGGACAAAGCATCTCTTTAATTTTATTGGCATAAAAAAATTTTGAGGGTGTTCCTATTTTTTTGAGGGTGTTCTTTTTTTTTTTTTTTTAAGGGTAGATAAATAAAAAATATTTAATTATTACATATAATTTTTTTTTTTTTTTTTTTCAGGTCCCTGACCTCTATGTGGCGCCGCCACTGTAGGGAGAGGGTCTTTTTAAAAATGTTTAGACTCAAGAAAGTTTGCACTCAGAGAAATCTTGATATAGTAGTCTCTCTCTCTCTCAATTTCTACAACAAGCATTGGTTGTATATAGGGAATCATTAGGTTAAGTCGTTATATATTCAAAGTTGGTTTACTGTTTGCTGTAGTTTTGGTCAAGTGAGCTTCTAGCGAGGGTCAAGCGAAATCTTGAAGACAACATAGTTATGCCAACTTCAAATAGTCATACCTTGTTCATAATCTAAATTGGGTCATATTTGGGTTTGTTTTGAAGACCCGTATGTCTGCTTTCTAATGAAACAACTTTAACTTAAAATTTTAGTATGGGGTAAAAGACATGGGCAAAAGATCATCAGTCCATCATATTTGAGTAGATCATAACCTCGTCATTTTTAAACATATCTGAGAAGATCACAACCTCGTCATTTTAAAGCAGTTTCTGAATTAAATTCAACCCTAACACAATTATAATGTTTTGACACTAGAATTTGTCAACATATCCATGAACCCTAATAAGAGGGTTGGAAGAATAAATCTGAACAAATGCTGAACAATTTATTACAGAATTTATAGCAAATATTCACATAAATGCATATTATTTAGGGTAATGAAACCATGCAAATGATAATACAAATAGCCAGTGCAGTTGGTAAGAAATTTCTTTGCTGGGTGCGCAAGGTGTACTTGGCCTAGAACGGGAAGGAAGATCAGGAGCATGGAGACCAGGAGGGGGAAAGATGACCTCTGCTTCATAAGATGTGGTTTTGGCAAATATGAGTTCCGTAATATCTATTGCAGTTAATGGAGACTATTTTGTTTGAAGGCTTCATCATTTCAGCACCATTTTTTGGAATTGCAGCTTTCTTTTCTGGTGAAACATATGGTGTCAAAGTTATATAAGGAGTCCTAACACGGATTTATTCATATTGGCAAGCTTGCTGCAATAGCAAAGTAAAGAGGGTCTAGTAACAATGCCTTTGGAAATCAGACAGCGCTCTGCTTTTAAAATCATACATCTGAACTACTAAATAGATTCATTTGCAGATGCTAGCAAGGGAAGCTAGATGACAAGATACAGTCAAATGATGGAAGGAAAACCTCCTTCGGAATTAACCCAGTGATCAATAAATGATTTAATGATGGTTTTCTTTAAAAAATTCCATGGTAGGAATGTTACTTTCTCTGTATAATATATGCATTCTGTAATATTCATATCCATATTCCAAAGCACCCTCTTCCCCTCCTTCCCTCCACTCCCACCAGAGCCCCTCAAAGTGACAGAAAGAAATTATAAATGCAAATAATATGCCTTATAACTAGAATATTAAAACCAAGTATAGTATTTTCATAATTGATCTCAGAGGAGATCTATTTATAGATCAACCTCAGTAGTCACAGAAACAATTGCACAGTTCACTTCAACAAATGAAAACAGACAAATCTATATACATATGTGCTTATGTTGCCCCATCATATGCCTGAACTTGGAGAGCTTAGAGAGCAGGTGGTGCATCGAGATGTAAAGGTTCTCTTCACCTGCAATAAAATCAGAGGAATATTTAACTTCAGACTTTGGAAGCAACTTAAATATAAAATTCCAAATGGATTACTTAAGAATATCTTCTGAACCTAGATATGCCTTATAAGGAGTCTTAAACTGTAGTTTCACTATCTTCAGTATCGTGGACATACCATGTCACAACCCAAGTGTAAAAAAATTTCTAACACATGCCTTTTACCATCCCACCCCACACATCGTTTCCAGTCAACCTTATGGGAGAAGACTTCACTACGCAACTTTGTTGTTGCCTTCAGATTTTGAGCTTTAGGACCCCTGTTATCCATTTGTGTCACTTGAAACTATGGCTTTCGCCTCACACTCTCATTAGAAAATTTCAATTAAAAATTATTGTTTGAAGTTATTTTAACTTGAGGTTTCTTTCAAACACTGCCTAGAGGCCAACTACAACAGAATATGAAAGATTCTAGTGCCATTCCCTCATCCATAGGCAACTTTCACATTCAAATGCAAATAGAATAAGTCTGCAATCTAACATCTGCAGAATACTATAATCACAACCAGGCAATAAACAGCAAAACAAGCAGTAGATAAAGCAATAGCAGCATTTACAATGTGATAGCAGCTCAAATGCTCAATGTTTTCCCATAATTTTTAAATAGTAACTTAAATCTTTTTTTTTTTTTTTTGGATGAGTAGAAGGGGCAAGATTTGTGCCATTCTTTGGTCTTATCCAAAACCCATCCTTTTGCCAGCCCTGACAATATGCAAGAATTTCCTAAAATTGTTCTGGTGAAAGTATAAGGAGTGGGACTGCAGAGTATGGGAGTCTAAAGCACCCACAAAGGGTGGTACCTATACACAGGCAAGAATGTATTCATTTGTTATCTATGTCTGCCTAATAGGAGAAAGCATGATAGTGATAGTGTTAGGAAACTTTGTCAAAGTGAGGTTAAAAAAATGACAGCTTTAAATCCAGTTCTTAGGAAATTCAAGGTGGGTTAGTGGCTACTTCTAGAGTATTCAGTATTTAAGTTGTATATGTCTCACTCTATTTTCCTAGGGCATGCTTCTTATCAATATATCAAACATGAATCAAGCAAAAGCCTTTAACCATGAGATATGCATTAAAATATTTACTAATTAAGGTTCAGGGAGTGGTATGAGAAAGAATATTATATGGAACACCTATTTCGTAACATAAGAAAAAACTTAAAAAACATAGATGACAAAAATTAAATTTTAACAAAAGATTGTATGCATCTTAATTAGCTATAGATTCTACAATAACAGCCAACATAATGCTTGATAAATGTTTGGACTTTCTAGGCTTGTCAAATTCCCAAGTTTGAAGGCATATTACAAGTTCAACTCCCCCACCCCGTCCAACAAAAATAGAAGATACATTATTAGTATTGAATTACAGTTGATGAAAACGAAATTGTCAAATTGTCCTACACCCTTTACAGTCAAAATTCCAAAACTGCATTTGCATTTGGGAGACTTGAACTCCATGGTTTTGAAAATACTCTCTGTCTACTAGTTGTCGGATCTTAAAACACAAACCATAAGAAAGCCGTGATCCTTAAATCACCAGCATAGTGATCCCAACCAATAGATCAGCAGAATTTTCCCCAGTTTTTGACCCATTTTTTGGGGTATCAAATTATTTCTTTTATCCTCTTTTCCATTGTTTCAATATGAAATCTTTCTTGGACAGTTAGAAAAGGAATTGAAAAGAGTCCCACTCGCATTGTCGAAAAATTGGATCAAATATATTACTCTCTATTTCACATCAGTCATTATACCCAGTAAATCTTTGCAGATCAGAAATCCTCAACTTAATTTCTTTATCTGTATATCTTTTTTTAAGGTAAATTTTCAATCCATATTTTGCATACAAAATATAATTGTCCTTCGGTTCTACTTCTACAATCATCAATTTAACTGTCAGCATGAATATCATCCATCTAATTGTCCAAAATTGACATCATAATTCATAACCATCTAGTCCCACAAAAAACCAAAAAAACCAAACAGATCAAAACTTTACCTATCCTGTATACATACGATTCAACTTATTCAACAAAAAGTAAAAAGGTAAAAGACAAAGACAGATATAATGATCACCTTAGATTGACTCAGAGTTGGTGGCTGAAGTAGTACCAGTACAAGCCTTGGTCTTACAAACAGGAACATCCTCAAACTGCTTAGCTGGCAGTTTCTCGGACAAAGAACCAACATAGAACTCAATCATATCAGAATCCTTGTCAGCCTGAATTCCAGTGACGGAGACCCAAAGGAACAACTTTTTGGCTTGAATCCCAGAAACACTGGACACTGAGCCATAGCTGAGCTTTCCAGAGATTTTCTTGTCATAGTAAACCAACTGGTCAAACTGGACGTAACATGGGCTAGAGAGCTGGAGAGTGAAAGTTCCATCATCAGAGAGAGTGAAGGAGTCGACGTTGTTTGGGATGAGACCCTTTGGGAGGCCATAGTGAGGGAGGAGGTCATGGACGTCTGCGGTTGTTTCTGTGGCTGTGATGGTGGATAGAAGGTTGTTGAGACTGAGTTTTGAGAGTCTGAGGGAGAAAGAGAGATGGGTTTGTGAGAAAAGGGTGAGGAGGAGTAGGAGGAGAGAGAGTGGAGAGACGAGTTTGAGAGGAAGAGAAGCCATTGATGGAGAGCTTAGAGAGAGAGAGACTTGTTGCGAGTGAGAGAGAGACGTAATTTGAAGGGATGATAAAGGGTAATGTGGGAATTAGAGGAAGGACTTGTTCATTGCTAGTATTTATTAGTAGTATTTTGCAGAAGTTGAAGTTCAATGGTAGTTGGGTTGCGTTTGCGTAAAGGTGTGGGAAGTGATGATAAATGGTCGTATGTGTGGTGTCGTGTCGTGTTGTGTGTTGAGGTAAGTCTACGTAGGATAAGTTAAAATACTTTTATCACCAATAATTACTATCTAATAATGAATTATATATATATATATATAAAATCCCTTAAGGGAATTATATACATTAGGATTTTGATAACCGTATGCTTTAAATCGCTTGGGTATCTAAAATTTAATAATAATAATAAATCTATTTTAGCTATTTTATTTTACAACTCATCTACCATCACAGTTTTTTATTTTTCAACCCTATTCATATAGTAGTTGGTATATTATTTATTTGGAAAAAATGTTCATACACTCCCAAAACTTTCAAGTAGACAAATACTAGCCAAAACATCCCATGATGGCCAATTTACTCCATAAACTTTACATACCAGCCACATCAATGCCTCATTTAGTCTACAGTTAAAAATCTAACGGAAATGATCACATGTATCTCATGTGACATTTAAAAAACAAACTCAATCCCAATTTGAAACCCGATGGAAAGAAAGACACCAAGGAACCAGAGCCACCTCAGCATGACGCCCCATTGTCTCACTGCCCGTGTCTTGACGATGCTTGGTGGTGCTGGTTCATCCTATCTGAATAGTAGAGACTCACAAAAATGTCAATACTAGAGCACTTTCTTATAGAAACTAAAGAACCACAAGCCTACTTTAACTCTAGTAAGGTGCAATGGCACCCACGTGATTGAGTTCTTGAAGTAATACAAGGACTATCATGGTGCAATGGTCTAATACAATGAAATGCACAAATTAATTCACATATACTTTCTAATGATGTAAGTCACACGGTCCTCATGTGCTCGAAACAACACCTGTGCAACACAGAAAGTGAAAACCTAATGGAGAGTATCGGTGTGGTGCTAGCCAAATACTATCTGAAGGTCAAGTTATGAGTGTCAGAACCAGGGTAAATTATACGTACCTTAGTTAGTGAGGGTATTGGGGCTTTTATAGTAGTAAAATGATTGACATCTCTTCCTTGGCTTAGAGATCTTTTCCTTATAGGAGTCTCCATGAGCGTATTTTGCGGAGCCCTTTCCTTGTAGGAGTCCTTTTGATTAGCAGTAAATGTGGAGCACAAGATATTTCCTTATTTACGCATGCGTGGGGACCAAGTAATGCCACATCAGAACCGTCAAAGCCTCGCGTATCCCCTTCAGCTTATTGTCATCTGCTTTCCATCTTAGTCACCCAGGGTGCTCCCGTCAGCCTCGAGGGAAAGCCGTAGACTTCCTAGTGCCATTGCTTGCCTATGAGCACAAGTGAGACAGATGGGTTTTGGGGCGTTGCCTTATGCCTTTTCATTTAACATTACAACTTTATCCTTATCACTCTCCATAGGGAATATTAAATGCATTGACAACAAAGAGTGCCTATATTTCAATCACTTGAACCCACCTGCCCCATGTGCTTGCCCACTTAAACAAGCATGGAGTAGCCTTGATGCACTCATCGAATGGCTCAAAGCGGCGTATGAAGAGAATGGTGGATTAGCCAGAATCAAACGATTTATTTAAGGGAAGTTAGAGAAGGCCAAGCAAAATCTATAGAGATTCCTTATGAGAAGAAGAAACAAAAATGCCCAACTACTGTAATGGCCACAACTATTGTGGTGACTCAAGGAGGAGATGCTGGGAGACTACAGTGGCTCTGTGCTACGGTGGCTTTGTTTCTACCATGTCTCCCTCTTTCCTCTCTCCAGGCTAGATCTAGCTTTCTCTTTCTATTAATTGGATTGAGGTTTTTTTTTTTTAAATCTCATGTGAGACACATGTGACCAATCCATTAGATTTTTAACGGTAGACTAACTAAGATATTGATTTAGCTAGTATGTAAAGTTTATGGAGTAAATTGGCCAAAAAAAAGTTCAGAGGGTGTCTTAGCCAGTATTTGAAAGTTTAGGGGATGTATGAGCATTTTTCCCCATTTATTTTACCATTTCATTTTATAACTCTCCCAATATCCCGTTTCTTATTTTTCAACCCTATCCATATAGTAGTTGGTATATATATATATGTATAAAGCATGTTTTGGGCTTTTGAGAATGTAAAATAGAATGCTAATGCTAATGTTAAGGGTATACATTAATAAACCATTTTATAAAAATTTTAATGGAAAAATGAAAAAGTGACTAACTTTTTTTATAGTTTTTCCAATTTTTCATAAAAAGTTTCATGAAATGAATGATTAATATATATATATTAATGGATGCCGACATTGATTTACGAATTATTTTTATAAATATTTTATAGGAAAAAAAAATTTAGAACTATACATATAAGCAAATGTTAACAAGCACTTGAGTGTTCTTTAGGGTTGAATTATTGTGAGATTCGGTTAATAAAATATTGCCATAAATGAATGAGAGGGGTTGAAAAGGTTGAAACAATAAGTGTGGAACTCAAAATTAAAAATGTTACTCTTTTAGACAATATCGAACTCACTTTTTTTCACCTTACCAAAAAAAAAAAAAAAAAAAAAAAAATGAAAGAGAGATGAAGAAATGTCAATGAAGGATTAAGAAATTATTAACAATCTAACATTATTGTAATTTTTTTTTTTTTTGAGAAGATGTATTTTATTTGATTCCTCTTGGTTGACAGGGTTTTTCCCTAGATTTAATATTGTGTTTTAAGCGAAAGAAATATTATCCTTATATCTTTTCATTCCTCTTGGTTGAACCCTTTTAGATTACAAACCAAACATCTACATCCAAGGTGCCATGCCCTTCTGTTATTTACTTATTTGTCTTGAGTGTGAGCAGGGATTCAAGATTTTTTTTTATAATTAAAGAATGGGATCTTATGAGAACAGCAGGGAGAGCAGGCAAACAAGCTTATTTGGGGGAGGGGGTCAAGGGTGTAAATGGTGTACTGCTTTTGTGGCAAAACACTACATAGACCAAAAAAATAAACATTTTTGGGGTAAGTTCCAATTCGTGCAGCAAGTTAATGTCTGGCAGTTAGGCCCATGGCCTTTCACACATTCATCCCATGCTTGTCATGGCACAATATCCAGAGTTTCCCATCACAAAATAAAAAATTCTGGAGTTTGATCCCAGCAAGTTTTCATGGCTATCCAAGAGCATACAGCATTTGCATCCACACGCGCCAATGCAACATGAACAACCTACTTACGACTGTAATTGTTACAATTATTATCTAATTTTATTAACAATCTCATTCATCCACCACATGGAGTAATTCCCTCGATATGATATTTCAGTACAGTACAAGTTCAAAGGGATGAAACCATAATGCATTCAGACTAAACTAAGATAACATCTTGTCCAGATATACACATATTATGCTTAGATTTTTTTTTTTTTTTGATAGGTCATATTATACTTAGATCTTCTACATAGATGCTACTCTTATACCAGGCTCGTCATTTTTGAGTCTGAAAGTGAAAATATCAGCTAGAAGGCAGATAATTGCATCACACCTTTTTGCACCCCTCTATATTACAGCAAAAGTACCCATAGCACCTACTCAGTGAGTAGCATCTGATATTCATTTAAAGGAGTTGGGAGCTGCAAGTAATGAAACAAGGATGAGAACAAGTTATAAGTAACATGGATAAGTCAGTATGTTGAAGCATATCCATATCAATAGTTGATACAATGAAAGAACAGAGATTCAAGAAGCCACTTGATTATGGAAAAGGGTAGCATTATCATTGTTGGTAACAAGCTTTTTGTTAGTCTATGTCAATGCAAAACTAAATGAATATGAGCAAGGCATATGAGCTATACATAATCTCCATAACTTCCAGAAATAACAAGTAATCGTCTACAGAGATCACAGCTGACAGATATTTGTTTCCAAGGCATAATGGTACTAATGAATCTCTGTCAAAACATGATTTCTATATACCCAAGGCGTTCAATTAAGAAGCACTGATAGTGAACTTGATACACACAGAAGTTACTCATACTCTCTGATTGCCATGTTCCCAAATTGATAAAATTGCAACTCAAAAATAACAAGTTCCCTCCATCCCCTACTCACCCAAAAAAATTATAAATACTTCCCTGTAAAGTCATATCCAGTGCACAGGGCTCCCATATCTATGTAGTTGGTACTGCCGCATAAGTTTTCCCTATTTTAGAATTTCTTAACCTAAGAAACCAAGACTCTAATGATGCAAATATCTCAAAAAAGCATTGAAGAACACATTCTAGTTAAATCTACAGGTCAGAACACATCCGAGATTTAACTGGGACACACAATATTATAACCTCATATAGACAAAAGGGTCTTCATAAAAGTAGAATTGAAAAGGCAAATGTTAAACACAAAGAAAACAGTACATCCAATAAGAGCAATGCAAAGCATTAAATATGAATTGCATATTGGCCTTATGAGAAATACCGATGACGATATCATTCCATATATATTTGCCTGATTAACTAATCAAAAACATTATTATTTTTTAATTGGTAAGTCACTCACACTCAGTAGGCCAGCAGGTTTTGAATCCACAACCTCACTCTCTACCTTGCTCTTGCAAGGGGAGGTGCCACTTGAGCTAGACTTCATTAGCATAAGTAATCAATGACATACGTGTGATAAATATTATACCCTATAGGATCTATGTTCATCTAATTAAAAGAACGAACTTTACTCTGGTTCAAAGTCAAATTCCACATACATTATCCTCACCATCCATCCATACATAGCAGAATACTATGCTCAATAGTCAAATCACGTGGTTTTTAATAACAAAGAAGAGACTGCCTCACGCTTTCATGGGGGCTTCAATGAGTCATAGGTACAGTCCTATTGAATTACATGTTGTACCATCACACACCATAATTGGTGGATACTGGGAGAACCATACAAAAGATGACAATGTATGAAAGGATCCAACCAAAAACTTAAACCATCTCTTTCAATTAAGGCAACATAAAACTACTAATTCTTTTCCTCTTCATAAACTTCCCTGCATTCCTCCCAAGAGGATCAAGAGAATCACCTACACCCTCAATCCACACCCTTATTCTAACACATACACAAACATGAAATGTGCACGAAATGCAAACGCTGGTTCCTTTTCCAGCCTTGTGCACTTAAATTTTGGAACACATTTGGTAAACTAGAATAGTTATTACTAGGGCATAGGAATCAGTTTTAACAGGATTAGAATATATATTCCTATTCATTTGTTTGGTCATGATAACACTGAAATTCAACCCCAAATCCTTATTTTGTAGTTTGAACAAGATGGAAGGATTGTGTACCCTTTTATAATTATATTCACACTTCTTGTCTAACTTAGCTTCCTTTTTGTATAACATTAAACAATTATATAATTAATATCTCCATCAATATTACCAATAACTCAAAATAGAGAGTAAATTTCAAGAGCCCTTGAGACCAGAAAATCTCAAGAATTTTTCTTTCTTCTTACCAGTATATCAATCTCTTGCTTTTGGTAAGGAGAATAGGAAATATGTCAAAAAAAAAAAATTGATAAAGTGCTATACCTGAAGAAAGCGTTTCAAGGATCCAGCGCAATTCCCCGAGACTTTATCGCGGCAAGAATGGATAGTCTTGAACTGACCCACGTCGAGTTTCTTGTTGATGAGGCCAACCTGGAAGTATATACTATCAGAGGGAGGCAAATCGACACGGATCTCATCGACATCGAACCACAAGAAGAACCTCTGGACCTGAATGCCCTTGAGGCCGGTGATAGAGCCATAGCTGAGCTTGCCCGTGATGGTCGTGTCGTAGAAGACCGTGTAATCGAATTGAATATAGCAAGGCTTGGCTAAAACGACGATGAATCGGCCATCAGAGGAGGAGTACGTGTAGTTGGTGACTGAGTCAGGTAAAAGACCAGCTGGGAGCCCAAACTGTGGGAGGATTTCGTATACAGTGGGTTCTGGGTCAGAGAAGGAAAGCCACGGACTTGAGAGGATGGAAACGAAGAACAGGAGGGTATGGATCAGACCCAGATGGGGTTTCGGTTTTGGAGCCATGGTTAGGGTATAAGAGAGAGAATCGTAGATAGTAGTCCAAGTGTTTGATGCTTTGTCTCAGTCTCAGAGAGAATTTTTGGGGGGGTTTTTGCTTTTGCTGTTGCTGGGAGACTTTCTTGGTTAGGAGCTTGGAGGGATGATCTATGAATCTTTTTATGGGCCCAAGATGCCCCTATGGGGGATAATGGTGTTGAATACTACGCATTTTCATTTTGTATATATACGTAGTGAGAAAGACGGAATAGAGAATCATATTATACGGGTCCGTGTGTTATATATAGTATCTTGTCTGTATATATATATATTTTTTGGTAGAAATCTTGACTGTATTTGGAGATTATCTTTCTTATCTCTTCCAAAAACATTGCTTTTGCCTTGAAAAAGTTGCAAGTTTAATAAAAAAAAAAAAAAATTCTTATCCACCAAAAAATAAAAAAAAATAAAAAATCATGTTAACAAATACTAGTAGGACAATTGTTAATAAATTATAATCGGAAAATTTTAATACCACTTCCATGAAAAATATAAAAAATTGTCAACAACATTTATTATTTTGTCATTCATCCAATAAAATGTTTCTAAAAATAACTTTTAAACTAATGCCCTTAGGATATTGGTTAACATTCCTCTAAAAATAGCAGAATAAAAGTTGAATAGTACGTTAGGTTTAAATTTTTTTTTTAAGATAAATTTTAGGTTTATTTAATTTTTTTTAATTGGATGAATACTAGTGTGGTGGCATTATCTATTTATAATATTTTATATTTTTTAATTAAAAAGTACTTTCTTTAGAAGATAAATAGATTTAACTTAAATTTTATCAAAATATCTTCTTTAAAAAAATTCAAAGCAAACCAAATTTGGAAATTTGATATAATTATCAAATTTCTACATTAACTCAAATTCTATATATAAAAAAAAAAATCTTCTTCTTAAAAGCTCCCGTTAGTAATGTGTTTAAACTTGATGAGAGAGTATAATTAAAGTGTGTGTGTTTAAATGGTTAATGTGTTTCTTAAAAAAGCTCCAAGTTAATTTAAAAAGAAAAGTTACATATTGAATTGAATCAATATCTATACAATATATGATAAACATCATTTTTTAAATTTGGAGGGATATAATGTAGGAATAAAAGAGATTAAAGAGGGAGGGAAAGAAGTTGAGATAAAAGTTTTGAATATATATATTCCTCCAAATTAAAAAATTTTAAAAATGATATAATCTACTGTATTCCTACATTATATCCCTCCAAATTTTTTTTTTTAAATGACGTTTATCATATATTGTCGTAGGTATTGATTCAAATTTGTAACTTTTATATAATGCAGTAATGCACATGCCTTGGATTCACTTTGTCTGATTGGATTGAGAACATAATGTCTCAAATCTTTTTGTTTTTGTTTCTAGCCAAAAAAGAAAAAGAAAAAAAGATTGAGACATTGTGTTTTATTCTTTTTCATCTGTCTCAACGGATAAGTAACAGGTAAAATTGGTTTATAAAAGTAACAGGTAAATTGCCACTATTGAACAGTGTGCCATTCTATGGATTATAATCATTATATGAAAAAATAGAAAATAAAGCAATCATAGAAGACAAAATTCTGGATGTATGCGCAACAACCAACAAGGCCCTTCACACAAATCCAAAGCTTGAAGTCAGAATGGATCTTGGCCCTTGAACAAAAGTGTAGCTTCAAGTCCAAACCTAGCCGCTGGTTACAACTTGTTCACCCAATGCAACCCTTGGCCGATACTATTACTATTGTCAGCAGTAATTTTGTCCTAAAACTAAAAGATACGATAGGCCAAAGTCCAAACCATCAAACAAGGATGCTTCTATGATGGTCTTGCAAGAGAAAAAAAACACCAATAAGTCTCAAACCCCAAATAAAAAAGACAATATGGTTTGCATGTTCCCAGAAATATGACTATTTGTTTTGCACCAAAAAAACAAGAAGTACTTAAGCAATAAAGCCAATAAACACGGATGGAGTAGTCATTCTTTTGAGATTTTAGCCATTACTTTTTCATCTTTTTCAAATTCAAAATTTTTTCTAAACGTTATGTTTTTAAATTTTTCCCCCCAACGGCAACAAAAATAGCATAAGTTGCCATGAGTTGATTGATGAACAAATCTATCTCAATCAATTATGGAAACATAGATAAGTTAATTTTCATAAGAAATTATATCCTATTAGGCTTTTAGCTTGTAACCTTATGTATATTACATATGTAAGCATTTAAATAAATATTATTATTGTAGGGACACGATTTGCGGCCCAATCCCAAAACGTATGGGACCTTGGCCCAATGAGCCTAGCACAATAAATTTGTAGAGAGTGGGTCAAAGAACTAGGCCCTAATGAGTTGAACAACGGCTATTACTGAGTTGAATGGCAATCAAACACAAATAAGAGATTCTGATGTCAATGGACTTCCAGTCCGAGGAGGTTACACTTGTATATATTGATCACAATTGGATATTAAGACAATTTAGATTGCTACAGTCTTATCTCTCTATTTTTCCAATCCCTTTTCTCATGGAGGGTCTTTCACATTATATAGCTCCCTCTAGAACATCTTGACTCTACACTTGTTGATCATCTGAGTCTCCACTTGAGTACCTGTCCCATTAGACACCCTCTCTGGCTTTCTGTGAGTTGTGGTAGTCAAGGTAACACTGCTCAGAGGTCTTCTCCACATAAATGCGGCCAGAAAAGTAGCTGCAATATATTTAATGTGGTGGCAGCATCTTTTCCCTAGATATTTTTGGGTTTCCTTCCTTCTTGTATGTTCATGAGGCATGTTCCTATCATTGTAGCTTCTTGGATGGTCATTCTAATTGCTGAAATACATATTTGAACTGCATACGCCACATCCGAGGAGTAATTCCTCCTCGGACCACCTTCCATTTGTTCCTTACTCATGAGACTTTAAATTGGGACCCTAAATAACTATTTTCCCCTCCTCAGGCCATTCAGCGTCCTTGGACAAAAGCCCAAGGCCCAACATATTATTCTGGGCCTTTATCCCTACAATAGCTCTTTAAAATTCCGGTTTTTCCCTCTCGTCCGAGGAGAAAAAGTGGGGTTTTGATTTTTAAGAAATGAAACCAACTGATTCCTTGATTTACATGTGTGAGAGTACAGTTTTACACACCTTATAATTGCTACTGACGCTTCGTAGTCCATGAGGCGTCATTAATTGCTCTAGGCGGTGCTATGTTCCTCGCATCCGACGGTGAGGCGCCAATCCAATGGTTGATATCTTTCCTAGAATTCTGAGTGGGAGTATTCCCACTCATTCCCTCCCTCTATATAAAACATCAAGGGAAATCACTTTCTCCTTATTTCATAAGTTTTCAAATTCTCTAGAGATTCCAAGCACTCAAACTTACAGAGCTCTCTAAGTTACTAGATTTTCCATACCTTTTCTTTGAGAAATCCTTGAAAATTTTCTAAAAGTTTTCAGAGATTTAAGCACATCTTAGTTCTTGTAAGTTTCTATCTCTTTGAATTTCTCATTCTCTCCTCGGCCTATCTCCTCGGTCTACCAGTTCTTAGTTAGCCTTTTAATTTGTCCGAATGGGTAGATTCAAGCATTTAGTAAACTCCCCTGCCAAAATAGAGGCCTTTAAGAAAAGATACCACATTCCCTAGGAGGTTGCTCTGCGATACTATTCCCTGGAACAAATAGTGTCTCATAGAGAAAGGGGGGAAGTCGTCATCCCTATGATAGCTTTCATAGAAGGGGGGGGGGTAACTCTCCCCATGGGTAGGATAACATGGGATTACCTCCTCAATCATAAGATATGTTCCCATCAATGTGCGCCCAACCTTTTTAGGATCCTAGGTAGTATTGATGCTCTGAACGAGCATCTAAACTTGGGGCTCACCTAGCACGATGTGGTCCACATGTACAAGTGTCACTTTCTCAAAAACGTAGGATATTATCTAAAGTCCCGATTGGACATTGTTAGATTAGTATCATGTCTGTTAAATCTAACAAGAGTATGAAAGACGACTATCTGATAGCTTCGGGAGCGTGGCATGATGGCCTTCCCTATCCAGTCCGAGAGGGAGAGCCAGGTGGGATACCTTAAAGTTAGGTTCTATAGTAAGAGATCTAGATTTTTCAACCCCGACCATGTTGTTATTTTTCTTTCATCCTGCTTTCTTTTGATGATGAATTTTAGCTTTATAACCATATTTTGTTTCTCGGCTACCTTTGCAGATAAAAGGCACATGGCACCCAGGCTTAGCTTCACCAACGTTGCCGCTCTCAATTATCTGCTAAGATCTGAGATATTTGTAAGTGAAGACAGGCAACTACAAGCCATCCACTTAATTTTGGACTTTCAGCCAATCTTGGAGATATATCAAGATGTTGGTAATGCCATAAGATTGGGTGACCCCCGATTGGCTTGGATCGACATTTCACGGCCAAACTTCTTAGCCCGGGCCGATCTTCCACCAGTCGCACTGCCACTTCCACAAATTCTACCTGAAGTAGAAGCAGTACCCGAGGAGGAGATTGCCTCATCGTGTCTATTACTAAAGGAGGAGATAGACAAGTTCCACTTTGGAGAAGAAGAAGATCTAGGGGTTCCATTAGTCACCATCTCGGACGCCAAGGGTGAAGCAGACAGGCACTTTGGTGTTCGCACCTCTGTTTTAGTGATTGCCTGCCTAGACAGCTCTTCCGAAGAAGAGGAAGACAGTATGGCGTTGAACAAGGGCAACAAGAGTCTAAGAGAGCTCATGTCCTCTAGGGGCAAAGTGTTAACTTTGAAAGAAGCCACTAAGTCCCAAGTTCCCTCCAATCTTCCCCCTCCTCCTCCTCAAATCCCCACCGACCTTGGACTGAAGCCAATTGCTGACTTGAAGAAGAAAAGGCCAGTTGAGGCTCTTGAGGAAGGTGAGGTGGGTCCTCAGAAGGAGACAAAACAACAGAAAGTGGTCCAAGATGCTCGGGACAAGAGGTCCTAATCCGTGGACAGTCGGGAAGAACTAAATAGGGCTAATGTGCGCATGACACAACGCACATGGAGTCCTCGGTTGGAAGTGGAAGGGACTCCTATCCCTTGGAACGCTTCGGTCCGAGAATTCCAAAAGGGGCGAGCAGGGTATATAGCTGAAGCCCTGGAGCAGCCTTTACTCCTTCCAAAGGATATGGAAGTTTATAAACACTTCAAGCAGAACGACCTCTTTCTGTCCCTGAAAAGGGACCTTGCCATGGTAAGCAATCTACATATTCATGAGTTTATATGCTAAACCGTACTTTCATTCTTTCTTTACTTTTTAACTCATATTGTTTTTCTTCGGTCTTTGGGCAGATTACTTAACAAGCTTACATGGCCGAGGAGTGGAACTGTGACGCTCGCAAACAGGCCGAGGTTGAGAAATCATTGGGGGCCCTTAAACAGGAGCAGATTGAGATGTCTGAGAAGCTTAAGGTGGTGGACCAAGCTCGTTTGAGTGCTAAGGCTGGTTTGAAAACCGTTGAAAGGCAGGTTGAGGATCAGCGCCAAAAGCTTCATTTGACCGAGATAGATCTAGCCACACAAAGGCAGTTGGTCCTAGATCTTAAGGTTGAGTTGCAGAAGGCCAAGGATGCAGCTCAACTGGCCAAGGAAGCAACCGAGGCTGAGAAGCAAGCTTTATATCTGCTTGGCGTGGAGGAGACGCAAATAAGGCTTGTTGAAGAGCTTTCAGAGGTGTGTAGGGATTATTACAATGTGTCGTGGGATAGGGCCTTTAGTGTTGCAGAAGTCCCTGCAGACTCTATTTAGAGGCAGCTCGGGAGTATATACTACCATCCGGATATCCGCGAATTCCCCGGTGCCATCTCCTTTCCTCCTGCCCCTACTCCAGAATCTTCCGAGCAGCCTCTGGCTATTCCAAATGCCCTCCCTCTTCCTGAAGCTTCAAAGGGATCCAGCCAAGCTGGTGATCAAGGCCAGAGGGCTAAAGGGGAGAAAAACAAAGGTAAGGGCAAAGGGAAGAAGCACTCCGCAGAGGCCAAGGATGCCGCCAAGTACAGGGAAGCTGCAGCCAAGGCAAAGGAAGCAGAGGCCAAGACCCTTGAAGTTGATTCTAAGGCCAAGGACGCTCCTACTTCCCAGCTGAGCTAGAATGTAGATCCTCCTGCTCCTCCAGCCAAAGTCTAGCACTTAGGATTCTCTTTCTAATTCCTTTTATAGTAGTTTTTTTTTTTTTTTTTTTTTTTTTTAGAATGACACTATGTTGATGTGTATAATGTACTTTCTTTTTCACTTAATGAGAATGTTTTTCTCTTCATCTCTTGTTCTTTTGCTTTATGCACTTTGAAGCTTATCATTTTTATACATAGCATTGAACTGTTGTTACTGTTCCTTCAATAAAAGCCAATAATATTATACTGTCAGTAATCTAAGTAATTTGACCAAGTACCAGTAACAAAGTTGTATATTAGGCATTCGTATTGTGAATTGAACCTTCTGTAATGAAGGTTGAAGTTGATAAACTTATATCATGTGAGGGAAAATAAAAGAGGCAGACAACCTGCATCTTGCTCATCACTTATGTAAATAAATAGAAGTTATAGTTTGCTTAAAGTTTTCAACTCAAGGATGTAAACATAACCTTGGATTTGTTTTGACCTTTGGTGAAAAATAAAGGGGTGTTACAGAGTGTTGATTTCCCCAAAGTGTGTAGTCCGAGGGACCTGACACAACTTAGGTTCTGTTTAAACACTTGTATAGGTACCATTGCGTGTTAATTTCACCCAAGCATGTGGTCCAAGCAACCTGACATAACTTCGGATCTGTTTAAACACTTATATAGATGTCATTAAGTGTTAATTTCACCCAAGCATGTGGTCCGAGGGACCTGACATAACTTAGGATCTGTTTAAGCACTTATATAGATGCCATTGAGTGTTAATTTCACTCAAGCATGTGGTCCGAGAGACCTAACATAACTTAGGATCTATTTAAACACTTATATAGATTGAACAATGGGAAGTACAATGCCTTCACGCAATAATTGAACATATTGACAAAGGAAAACTTTCATTAATAATAATACATTTTCAGGTTGTTTACATTCCAAGGGCGCAGTATTACATGCTCATCTAGGTCTTCAAGAAAATATGCTCCTATACTTGCCACCGAGGTGATGCGATATGGTCCTTCCCAATTGGACCCCAACTTTCCCCATGCTGGGTTTTTTGCAATGCCTAGAACTTTTCTTAATACCAAGTCACCATGCACTAATGGCCTAAGCTTTACATTGGCATCATAACCTTGCTTGAGCTTGTGTTGGTAGCACGCCAACCGAACCATTGCACTTTCTCTTCTTTCTTCAATGAAGTCCAAGTTCTTTTCTAGTGACTCATTATTACTGCTTGGATTGAATGAGGTGGTCCTTAGTGTTGGGAAGCCAGTTTCTAAAAGAATAAGAGCCTCGGCCCTATTAGTCATTGAAAAGGGAGTCTCCCCGGTTGACCTGCGAGGTGTGGTTCGATATGTCCACGGACATATGGCACTTCTTCCACACATTTTCCCTTAGCATCTTCTAACCTCTTCTTAAATCCATTCACTATGACCTTGTTAATCGCCTTGGCTTGTCCATTCCCCTGGGGATAAGCTGGGGTAGAATATCTATTCGTAATTCCCAATTCACAACAGTATCTCCTGAAAGACTTGCTATCAAACTGAAGGCTATTGTTCGAGATGAGGGTCTAAGGGACCCTGAACTAGGTGACAATGTTTTTCCAGACAAACTTCTTGGCATCCACATCTCTGATGTTCGCCAAGGGTTCAGCTTCAACCCACTTAGTAAAATAGTCAGTGCCGACCAGCAGATACCTCTTATTCCTTGCTGCTTTGGGGAAAGGGCCCACTATATCTAAACCCCATTGAGTAAATGGCCAAGGGCTAGATAGGGGGTTAAGGACTCCTCTTGGTTGATGTATATTTCGTGCAAATTTTTGACATTGATCACACTTCTTTACATATTCTTGCGTTTTTTTCTTCATATTTGCCACTAGTAGCCTTGAGTGACGGCTCTGTGAGACAAAGATCTGCCTCCTATGTGGCTTCCAAAAAATTCCTTCATGTAACTCCTCCAGGAGTAGCTCTGACGCCTCATGGTGAATGCAGAGTAGATATGGCCCAGAAAAAGAGCGCTTGTATAATCTTTGGTCTTCGGACAGCCAGAAACGAGGCGCTTTTCTCCTTACCTTATCAACTACTGATTTGTCTTTCGGCAAGATATCCTCTCTAAGGAATAGTACTATGGGGTCCATCCAACTAGGCCCTACTCTGACTTGGTGAACATGGACCACCTTTTCCTTTACCTTTGTGGGTTTGCACAAGTCCTCTACAATGATAACCCGAGGTAAGTTTTGTACCGAGGAGGTTGCAAGCGTGGCTAGGGAATCGGCGTGTGTGTTTCCACTTCTAGGGACGTGCAATAGGCTAAAGGATTCAAATCCTGATTGTAGATGCCTAACTTGACTTAAATACCCTTGCATTCTCTCATCTCTTGCTTCTAATTCGCCCTTTACTTGGCCAACGACTAATCTTGAGTCTGAGAACATCTTTACTGTCTTTCCTCCCATTCTTTGGACCATGGACATTCCTTCTAACAAAGTTTCATATTCAGCCTCAATATTCTTGGCTAAGAAGCCCAATCTTAATGATTCTTAATGGTGAGCTTCTCGGGGGAGATCAGAACCAGCCCCACTCCAGAACCCCTTTGATTAACCGTACCATCAACATATACCTTCCAGAATGAAGGTTCTTGTAGGGAGATTGTGCCAACTGATTTTCCATCTATGTTCTATGTCGCTGCTGCTTCTTCTAATAGGGGTTCAGTGAACTCGGCCACGAGGTCTGCAAGGACCTGGCCCTTGATAGAGGTACGAGGCATATACTTGATGTCAAAAGTCCTAGAACTGTACCCCACTTTGCAATCCTCCCCGTGTAATCAGCACTTCGAAGTATGGCCTTGAGTGGAAGTTGAGTTAGGACGACGACTGTATGCGCTTGGATGTAATAGGGAAGCTTTCGTGTACCATGCATCACTGCTAAGATGGTCTTCTCCAACGGTAGATAGCGAATCTCAACCTCATGTAGTGATTTGCTTACATAGTAGACTGGTCATTGTACGCCACTGTCAACTCGTATCAACACCAAACTTATAGCATGAGGGGCCACCGCAATATAAACAAACAGGAGCTCATCCACCTCAGGATTGGACATGATAGGTGGCCGAGATAGGTATTCTTTAAGTTGCTGAAATGCCAAAGCACACTCCTCGGTCCACTCAAATCCCTTCTATTTATTCATCAATAGGAAGAAAGGTCTGCATCTATCTGTGGACCGAGAAATAAACTGGTTTAGAGCAGCAGTCATTTCGATTAGCTTCTGAACTTCTTTGGGATTTCGAGGTGGTTGCAAACTATTTATCGCCTTAACCTGGTCAGGATTAACCTCAATCCCACACCAAAAGAATACTTGGAGGCGTTAAGGCGCAGCTCGTGTTTTCTCAATATTTCAAAAATATTTCCGAGGTCTCCCACATGCTCGGACACCACCTTACTCTTCACCACCATGTCATCTATATAGACTTCAATATTCTTGCCTAACTGAAGTTCAAACATCTTAGTCATCATCCTTTGATAGGTGGATCCCGCATTTTTCAAGTCAAAGGGCATCACCTTGTAATGGTAGTTTCTAGTGGGAGTAACAAAAACTGTCTTCTCTTGATCATCTGGAGCTAGTGGTATTTGATAGTATCCTTGAAAGACATCTAAAAAGCTCATCCGAGGATGGCCTATGGTAGCATTTACTAGCTGGTCTATCCTAGGCATAGGGAAGGGATCTTTTGGGCAAGCCTTATTTAAATCCGTGAAATCCACACACACTCGCCATTTTCTGTTCTTTTTCTTTACTACCACAGTATTGGCCAGCCACTCAGAATAGAAAACTTCTTTGATAGCCCCCGCCTGCTTAAACTTCGTCACCTCATCTTTAACAGCATCAAAATGATCTCTAGATAAACACCGAGGAGGTTGTTTTTTGGGGGTAACAGATGGATTCACATTCAAATGGTGGCAAATGAAATTTGGGTCCACCCTCGGAGCTTCATAAGCACTTCACGCGAATACATCCACGTTTTTTCTCAAGAATTCAATTAGCTCTTCTCTCTTTTGGGGAGGCAGCTGGGAGCCGACCTGAAAGAACTTCTCCGGATCATCGCTAACAGCAACCTTTTCTCGATCTTCGCACTTTGCTTCCTCGGTTGATCCATTGTCGGGCAATACCGGAGTTTTTGATTGCTATAAGCCCTTTCAGCAGATACCGAGGACTCAGCATTGGGTCGATGTAAGATTGCAGCAACCATGCACTGCCTAGCCATGAACTAACTCCCCACTATCTTTTTAACCTAGCCCTCCGAAGGATATTTCACCTTCTAGTGCAGGGTAGAAGAGACAGCTTCTAAGGCATGAAGCCAAAGTCTAGCCACAATAGTTGTGTAGGGTGAATAAGCGTCCACCACAATGAAATCCACTTCCACCACGTCCGAACTGGTCTGTATGGACAGTCTAATCTGGCCTCTTGGAGTAACAATTTTTCCCTTGAAACTTACTAGAGGGCAATCGTACGCCGTTAGGGCCTCGGGTTTTAAATTCAGCCCCTTATACAAGTGAGGGTACATGATCTCGACAACACTTACTCTCTTCACGTCGTATCCCCCTATCCTAAGTGTGACCACCAGAGCATCATCATTGGGTTGAATGGTTCCAATCTTATCTTTGTCCGAGAAGCTTAGCAACTGTGGGGCTTCTTTCCTGGCTCTTTTTGACTCCGAATTGTTGTCCTCGGTGGATAGCCAAGCCATAGATATCACTCTGGAGGGACGGGAACCAGTCCTACCAGGAGCAGCAAAGATGACATTAATAGTTCCTAGAGGAGGTTTTGAAGAAGCATTTCTACAGGGATCCGAACCGGTCTGCTCCGCCCAGCCACTGGAATGGTGTAGCAGATGCTTCAACTTCCCTTCTCGGACCAGCTAGTCCAGATGGTCCCACAAATTCCTGCAATCTTCTGTAGTGTGTCCTTGGTCCTGATGGTATTAGTAATAAAGGCTTTAGTTGCGCCTCATGGGGTTTCCAACCATCTTGTTCGGCCATTTGAAAAACGACTCATTTTTAATCTTCTCCAGAACCTGATGCACCGGTTCTCGGAATACTGCATTAATTGTCTGGGTGTTGACAGACCCTGACTGTCCAGCGAAATCTCTTCGAGGTCAGTTATTACTATATCTATCCAACCTGGAATCCCTCATCTCCTGAGGGATATCCTTAGCCTTTCCTTTACCTAGTTGCTGGTCTTCCTTAACCCTTTTATACTTGTCAATCTGGTCCATAAGTTGGCGTAGACTGGTGATAGGTTTTCCTGTTAGGGACTTCCTTAAGCCATGCTCAATTGGGAGGCCACTCTTAAAGATACTAATGGCGACGTCATCAAAGTTACCGTCTATCTCGTTGTACATCTCCCAGTACCTGTCCGAGTATGTTTTTAGGGTCTCTCCTTCTTGCATGGACAAAGACAGTAAGGAGTCCAAAGGCCGAGGGACCCTGGTACATGTAATAAAATAAGAGCCAAAAACCCGAGTGAGCTCCTTGAAGGAATCTATTGAATCTGCCCTCAAGCCGTCGAACCATCTTATTGCCACTGGTCCTAGACTGGATGGGAACACCTTGCACATCAAGGCCTCGTCCTTAGAATGGACAGCCATTCTCTGATTGAAATGGCTCACATGTTCCACCGGATCCGTCCGCCCATTGTAGATGGTGAATGTTAGTTGATGGAAACGTCGGGGAAGAGTTGCTCCTTCAATCCTATACGTGAAGGGCGACTTGGAAATCTGGTTCAAAGCTTTGCTCATAGCATCATTTCCCAGCCCTATGTGAGTTGGGCTCTTGCATCTGCGTTCACGGTGGTGCTCATCTTCATATGAGAAAGATTCACTAGGAGGAGTCCTAGACCTATGTCGATAGCTACTGTCCTTCTCATCGTCGAAGGAGAAATCAAATAGGGAGGGAATTCGCCTTCATTGTGCATGGCAGAACTTCCTCTTTAGATGGTCAATCTCCCTTTGCATGGCTTTGTTATGTTGCTCTTGAGAGACGTGACTCCCAACTCGAGAATGGCTTTTACTTTTATGCGTGGTATGCACGCTGCCCTCTTGATTTCTCCAATGTTTAAGGTGGGTGAACGGATCTTCGCGTTGGGATGCTATGGATTCTGCTTGGTGTGGACCTGAACCTACCATAGTTGATCGTTGTTTTCACTATCACACAAGTTCTTCCCACAGACGGCGCCAATTGTAAGGACACGATTTACAGCCCAAACCCAAAATGTATGGGATCTTGGCCCAATGAACCCAGCACAATAAATTTGTAAAGAGTGGGTCAAAGAACTAGGCCCTAATGAGTTGAACAACAGCTAGTACTGAGTTGAATGGGAATCAAACACAAATAAGAGATTCTGATGTCAATGGACTTCCAGTCTGAGGAGGTTACACTTGTATATATTGATCACAATTGGATACCAAGACAATTTAGATTGCTATAGTCTTATCTATCTATTTTTCTGATCCCTTTTCTCATGAAGAGTCTCTCACGTTATATAGCTCCCTCTGGAACATCTTGATTCTACACTTGTTGATCATCTGAGCCTCCACTTGAGTACCTGTCCCATCAGACACCCTCTCTGGCTTTTTGTGAGTTGTGGTAGCCAAGGTAACACTGTTCAGAGGTCTTCTCCACATAAATGCGGCCAGAAAAGTAGTTGCAATGCATTTAATGCGGTGGCAGTAGCTTTTCCCTAGATATTTTTGAATTTCCTTCCTTCTTGTATGTTCATGAGGCATATTCCTATCATTGTAGCTTCTTTGAGGGTCATTCTAATTGCTGGAATACATATTTGAGCTGCATACGCCACATCCGAGGAGTAATTCCTCCTCGGATCACCTTCCATTCGTTCCTTACTCATGAGGCTTTAAATTGGGACCCTAAATAACTATTTGCCCCTCTTTGGACCATTTAGCGTCCTCGAACAAAAGTCCAAGACCCAACATATTATTATGGGCCTTTATCCCTACAATTATATACAAATTAAAATTCCTACCAAAGTTAAACTTAAATAATATATTAAAATAGGGTGCTTTTATATAAGTTATTGGAAAGCTGTGTTTTGATTTTAAAATAAGCATGTGTAAAAAAGTTATAAGGAGTTGTGGTTGCAAAACAAAATTTTGGGTTTTAAAAATGCTATTTTAATCTCTCAAATGTCGAACCAAACGGACCCTAAAGATCATTTTTATATTTTGTCAACTCTTGAAAAGTCTTGCAAGAATATAAGATATTATTTGCTAGATAATACAAATTGTTCGTTCTTGATTGTTGTATTTTAGAAGAAGAAGAAGATAGTTTATTACTTCTTAACTTAACTATTTTTATTGTGATGCAATAAGTTTTACATGATGTTTACATTTTTCAACTAAGGTATGAAGAATTATTATAAAAATATATATTGAAAATGAAAAACCAAATTTGTAAGTAGGTTGTTATAACAGTTTTTTCTAGATAATTTTATGGGATTATATCCCGAATTTATTTTTGTTTTAAATAGGGTTTTCATTATAATGAACTTTAATTTTTTATTTATTCCTTTTATTTTATTGGGGGACAGCTTTGAAATTCATTCAATTTATTGCATAAAAAGTCAATTGAGAAAACTGGAAAGATAATAGTGGAGAGAGTCTAAAAGACTAAATCTAACCTTCATCTGTCATGGACATAGGTGGACGCAGGAGAGACAGATCTATTGAAATGGTATTCTAAGGCCCAATTCTTTTGTGATCTATCATGGCCCATAGTTTGCAAAACCCATATGACCCACCTCCTATGTATGAACCCCAATTCAATGGCCCAAACTATGTTATAAAGGTAGGAGTAGGATTCTTATTAAGTTGGATTGGCTCCTACAAACTTTGTTCTATCAGGTTTTCCGGCCAAAATGGCCCATTAGCATTAATTTTTGAAATATTTAGCAACAGAGCACTGTTTCGGAAATAATTAGGAAAATACCACTTTTTCTGGTACTCAAGCTTGGTGAGCTCGAGTACCATGTTTTTTTAATCCACCATCGCCCCATATTCAAGGAGCCCTATAGTGGCGTTTTTAAGCCCTATAGTGACGTTTTCGGGCCCTATAGCGGCGTTTTTAAGCCCCCTGGGTTCAAGGGGCCCTATAGTGACGTTTTCGGGCCCTATAGCGGCGTTTTCCTGCAAAATTTTTTTTATAAGTCCCCATAACAGGTTCAAGGGGCCCTATAGTGGCGTTTTTAAGCCCTATAGTGACGTTTTTGGGCCCTATAGCGGCGTTTTCCTGCAAATTTTTTTTATAAGTCCCATAACAAGTTCAAGGGGCCCTATAGTGGCGTTTTTAAGCCCTATAGTGACGTTTTCGGGCCTTATAGCGGCATTTTTTTTTTGAGAAGATGTTTGACCAATGAAAAGATGGTACTCGAGCTCACCATGCTCGAGTACCAGAAAAAGTGGTATTTCCCTAATTATTTTCGAAACAATGCTCTGTTGCTAAATATTTCAAAAATTAATGCTAATGGGCCATTTTGGCCCAGGTTTTCCATAGTTTCTGATGGTTTCGATGGAAAATATTATGTAAAGATAGTTTTTGGTGTTTTTTAGTGTTTGATATCATCAAAAAAAGAGTCAAAAAAAAATTACATTTAGTTAACAGAAAAAATATGACTTATTTTTAGAATTTTTTTTTCCATTAAATTTTTTTGGAAAACAACTCTATCTCACAATAAGTTAAATAAGGAAAGTTAGAGATTATTTTTCAACTCATTTAAGGTTGCTACCAAATATAAGAAAAATGAGATAATTTTATGGAAAATTCTTTTTAAAAAATGACTCAATTTTTAGAAAAAATTTATCGCTAACTCTGTGCCAACTATAGAAGATGCAAGTATTATTTGGAATGATTAGGCATAAAGCGTTTGCCGAAACAAACAAAGCATTATATCAATCGAGTAGTTTTTAAAACAAGTCCTAATTGATCACGAAACCTAAAAGCATCCAAACGTGAAAGCAATGAAAATAAGTGGCTATAACTTCAAGAGGTAGCACAATCAACAGAGACCATGTTTCATAAAGTATACTATGGACCATTGATTTAGATCTTCCTCTTCCTCTTATCTTCGACTAAACTTACTATTTTAAAAGATAAGAAAAGAAAATTTTCATAATAGATTAGGCACTGGCTATCACAATTCACATAGACATTCTTTATTATTAGCATAGGATTTCAAACAAAATCTCAATACTTTGTCCCAAACTTCTCTTTGATGGGTTGGTCAAATGACTCAAACCTTATTACAAGAGCCACTTGATCCCACAATTTATGAATATAGGTGTAACACAAAGATTGGGGATTTTAGATGCCAAATTATTCAATGTGTAACCAATGGTAAACAAAGGGCTTGTAAAGCTACTTAAACTTGAACAAGCCTCAAGGAGAGACCTGTTGAGGGCCTTGAGGTCATGTTAAATGTAACATTTTTTTGATAGTTGTTGAATTGACAAGTTATTAATATTGATTCTCATATAGACTCATCATTAATAACACTAATTTTCTACCATAATAACTCATTATCTTAATTGTTTTAGAAATATATAGAGCCTTTAGAATTATTGTTCTTCACCGTGTCCAACAAATTAGAAGAAGAAAAAAATCCATAATGGTACAAAATCATATTCATGGGCTAATTGTGCAGAATATAAGCCACTTTGTAACGTAGATGTTGATATCCATTGGAATATTAAAGCTTTATGTGATGATATTTTGTATTTTGTAAAGTTTTTTTACCAATGTAAATTTTCTTTTATTTGTAGGGAGGGCAATGTTTTCATTCATCTTTTGGCCCAATAGGCAATTTTTGTAAGTTGGACTGGGCAGTTCCATCTCAAATCTGTCTTCTTCTATTTTGTAGGCTTGGGGTAGAGATGTAATTTGGCCCAATTCTTTTGTATCTCCCTGTTTCAAGTTGAGCAATAAAGTATTTATTTGAAAAAAAAAAAAGACTTTAATTTGGTCAATGCAATTGTAAAATTTAGAAAACCTGGACTTCAAATTCAGCTTGATTGGAGTTGATTGTACAGTGAATATATGAATTATTTCTTCTTTTTAATAGAACATATGAATTCTAGAGGAGGAAAAAGGCAAATAGAGTGCAAAAAGAAATTTAGAAAATACAATTAGTGAGCTCAAATTATTAATTGTTCCTGTCATTGCAACAAATCCAAAATTCCAAATAGTCCAATCATCACCTAGGCTAGAACCTTACAAAACTAATATGCCTTTTTTCTTTTCTTTTTTTAACTTTGTTGGAAACCAAAAGGAAAAATAGTAAAGCCTTCTCTGCTTGTGGCTACCATATGTTGCAGGAATTTTGTCTTCATATTCCAGAGTAGCATCACCATCAAATGGAAAACAGTTGAAAATAGTTGAACACTGGTCCAATTAGTCCTTGTAGTAGGTAAGGTCACACAAATGTATTTGGAGAAAAGAAAACAGAGTCTAGCATATTATATAAAGTAAGATACAATTAATAATGACCAAAATATAGGGGCATGTAAATAGTATCAAACATAAAAGAGCAGGGGTGATAACGTGAAAAACCATAGTAAAATCCCATGAACCATTCCCTTTCCACCATCACTCTTTTCTTCAGCACTTGATCCAGTGCTATTGGAACTCCCTTGAACTGAAATCACAAACAAAAATGAAGATTATTCAAAGAGGGAAATACTTTTTGTGGCTGCATTGATCAATACAGTATGTCAAAAACAGAGGAAGTATAATAAATAAACTTTTTGTATTATTGATGTGTTACATATGTATAAATTACATCACTAAGCACTCTTATATGTACAAGAGCTAATCTAAAACAATATCACTAACAACCAAGAAAATATCACTAACAAACTAAGTAATTCTAACTAATTACATAATCACATGTGAAAATCACAAAATTTCATGTGGAAAATACAAAAGCACACTTGAAAAATATGGAAAATGTGTAGAACAAAACACAATTACTAATCTAAAATATAATTTCTAATATAGTATAAAAAGTCTTTCCTAAATAAGAATGAATTTAACCACATGTTTTATCTACCAATAAAATTGCATGGTTAAATTTAATTATGAAACTTAAGGTAATATACCTAAAAACTTGTACTTAATTTTTATCCATAATCAAAAGGAAAAATATGTAGAATAAATATAAAGTAGATTCTTCAAGTGAGCAACTGGTTGGTCTAGTGATTTCCAAGGCACATGAGATTCATAAAACCAGCGATTCAAAGCTATTAACTAACATTTTGGGGCCACCCCAATGGAGTTCTCTTTATGATTATCTAGTGTGTATGTGGAACTGGAGATTACACACATTCAGGAATAATCTAAGTGTTTGAAAAACTATAAACACCCATGTTTATCGGTAAAAAAACATAAATATAAACAGGAAAAAAAAAACAAAAAAACAAAACAAAACAAAAGAATTAAATCTATTACCACTTGCAATTGTTGCGCTACTCCCTTTGGTGCTGTTTGTGAATCCCTCAAATATTTTAGCGTCCGTTGAGTTAGGTGCCAAATGCAAAAGAGCTGAATCCATCATCACCAAATATTGTAAGCAATCAATCAATTAATGGGTCATAAGGATAGTGAACATATATGAGTCTATGGAATTTATGTGTACTTACAAACACACTCAGATATGTTAGCTGGTGCATGACAAGAAGCAGGGAGATTCAATGCAAGAGTAGCATTGATTTTAATCCCAAGATTGGGATCATCTCGATCCTTAATGAGTATGCAGAGGCATTTCTTGCTCTTCTGCAGAACTTGTTTGATTCCTGTGCAACAGTCTAAGGTTGGAGCTTTGGCCTCACCACCAACATAAGGAAGACATGTGGCTAGCCCCACAAGTTGGTCTGCACATTCAGCTCTATCTTGGTCCAAGTTTGAGCTTGCAAAGCCAACAAGGATCATCAACACCAAGGTATATGAGAGAGCCAGAGTTACATTTTTGGAGCCCATTTGGTTTGGAGAAAGGGGTTTGGAGAAGGAGTGAAATGATGGTAGAATGGTAGATGTAAAAGAAAGAGATGCCCTCTGTGCCTTTTATGCTTTGCTTGTGACTTGTGACTTGTGACTTGTGACTTTATTATATGTAGGCAGGGCATGAAAAAATTAAAGCAGTCGGTATTGCTAATTTATTCTATGTCCTACTGGACACTTTACATCCGATGGTGACCATTTTAATTCTTCCACAAATGAGCAGGCCTTTTGTTGGTGGCACAAAAAATTGCCACCTAGAATTAAGGCGAAACTGATGTGTTCGTGTAATACCAGTACCACAAACAATAATAATCAGTGTGGGGTTAAACTTTTGGGGGGGTTTACCTTTTAAATTTGTTAAGCATTCTAGAATCAGACAAATGAGGACAACAAACTAAAACATACCCACACACCCCAGCAAAAAAAAAAACATACCCACACACCTCACCTTATCATATTAGAATCTTTCTGAGCTTTCTTTTCGATGGATATTAGCTAAAGACACATGACTTTCTTCTTGAACTATATAATTTTTTAATTTTTTGAAAGATATAATAGAATTTCAATCTATAATGTTCATTCCATAATGATTGCTCTTATCATCCGATTAAGATACTAATTAATTTTTTATATAAGTGAGATTCGAATCACAAATTTCTTATTCGATGACAAAAAACTTTAACAATTAAACGAATTGAAATTTACTATATCATTCTTTTTAATACTATAAGATTTGAAATTTATAATATTCATCCTATAATGATTGTTATTTATATTAAATCCAAACACTATTTCTTTGAGACAAAAAGTTTTACTGATTGAATTAATGAAACACACGAAGTATGTCAGATTGAACAGCTAAATATTGAAGGATTTTGGGTCCTAGATCCAAAGTACATTTACTGTTTGGATATTTTAGTTGGGCAGCTAGTGGTTTAGTACTTGAGTTGTCTTGAATAAACAAAAAGGGTGTTGTCTTGTACGTAAGGTTTTGGAGCATGAGCATCATTCTCAATTTCAGTAAGAAAACAATTTAGACATTATTTGGTTTCTCTATTTTATTTTACCAAAAAAGAAATAGCTACTATGTTTTGGCAACCCGTGAGTGAATCCGTGATTATTTTGGATCAATCCGTGATTGCATATATAAATAAATTATATGGTGATGTAGGACCCAAAATAACCTGTCTTCCACTAGAATTTCATGTGCATAAAAAGGTACATAACAAAACATTCTTCATTTCACATATAGATTAAAGAAGAAATCTTATAAAAAAAGCTTTAGAATCGTTGGAATCTTTCTAAAGTCAGGATATTTTTGGGTTCTAGTTAGCTTAATTGATAAAGTTTTTAATGATTGAATAAAAAATCTGAGATTTAATCATTACCTATATACTAAAAACCGATTGATCTTTTGGTTTGATGATAAATAGTAAAAATTACATAATCAAACATCATAAGTTCAAACTCTATAATAAATTTTTTTTTAAACCCCTATTCACATGTGATAATGCTTTGTTGACTCACATTTTTGTTAAAATTTAAAGGGCAAATTGCAAATTACACCCCTAGAGTTTAGAGATGTTTGGATTTTACACCCTGAAGTTTCACAATTTGGATTTTAGACCCTAAAATTTGAGAGTATTTGAATTTTATATCCTAACATTTTAGAATTTGAATTTTACCCCCTAAATTTTAGGGGTATTTGGATTTTACTCCCTAAAGTTTAGGGGTGTTTGAATTTTACACCCTAAAATTTCAAATTTTTGAAGTATAAAATTCAAATACTTCCAAGTTCTAGGGGGTAAAATCCAAATTCTCAAATATCATGATGTAAAATCCAAACACACCAAACTTTAGAGGGTAAAATCTAAATTCTGAAACTTTAGAATATAAAATCTAAATATCTCCAAACTATAAGGGTAATTTGCAATTTACCCAAATTTAAAATATGTTCATTGCTAATAAAATGTACCTCCATTTACATCAACGCTATCCCGCGAACATTTTGCAATTTGTTAGTAAATATTTCTGAGTAATCATCACCATGATTATACTAATAGGAAAATGCTTTATTTTCTTACAATAGTTTACTAAATTAACTAATTGAGTCGAAGGGCCAAGTAGCAACTAGCAAGTGCCTTTGGTATTAAGTTGAAATATAACTAACATTCAATACCAAATGAACAAGCCTCTATCTGATTCTCAAAAAAAAAAAAAAAAACGTGGTCATAGGGAGATCACAAACATATATTGGTTGTGTACTTGAGCTATAGACTTATAGTAATAATTTTATTTTTGTCGTTGGAGGGTTTTAGTTATTAGTTACATCATGTTAATAATTATATATCTCAACTTAAAAAAAAAAAAAAAAATTATGAGTAATCCATAACTTTAGTTAGTTGTTTGTTATGAGTCAACTCAAAGTCTCAAACTATATTAAAAACTGTCAACAATCAATGAGATAGTATTGCAATAATTAACTAGAGAAGCCAAAAACAGAATACCCATCCCCCACCCATGAAGGAATTGTGAATTGTCACCGACTCACAGCCACTTGCCTAGGTACATATTGTTTTTAAAGTGTGCTTCTTAAAACTTGGACAATTATAGGTAACCAATTTCATTGTGTAGATTGTTCTTGGCATTAAAGGACTGCATTACCCTGGGGCCTCATGTAGGGCACTATAGGTATAGTCCATTTAGACCATTATTGTTTAGGTCGCCCATAGAATCCTATCTTCCCCTCTCTCATTATCTATCTATAAATAAAAATAAAATAGGAAAGTCGCAAAATTATGTGTCAACAATTGATTTTACCAAAGGTTCGAGGGCACAATGATAATGACATTCTTTACAGTGTCTTATGTTTATGGTTTGAGCATCACCTTCTCTTCTCTCTACTATCTACCTATTTCAAAAAAACAAAAAAAAAAAAAAATGGTTTTATCGAAAAAAGAAAAAGTATTAGTGGGTTGCACCCTCTCTCTCTCCCACCCATAAGAAATGCCATAAAATTTGAAAATTGTAAACTAAAAAAAAAAACCTTAATCCAATTGAAATCTTAAGTTAATTGAGGAAAAAAAAAGTTAGGAGTTTGCTAAATCATTGTTGACAATTAATTTTTCATAATAGTTTGAGGTTTTAACTTTTGTAAGCTAATTTCTCACATGGTAAATTATCAACATTAGTCACCCAATCTCTTATGTGATCACAAACCAAACAAACTCTACATCTCCTCATGAAATTATATATCATTTTGTCCAACATAAAGTAAAAATATTTTTTTTTTCATAAAATAAAAGAAGAAAGAAAGAAAAAAAAAAAACTCTTTCCTTTTCTTAATCACATCTTTTTGTTTTGTTTTGTTTTTTTTACTTAATTGCTCTTTACAACTATTAAATTTCGAGAAATGATATGTCCATAACATTTTCACAATATTTTTACAACAAATTCTAAGTGGCAAGTTGTTACTAGTTGTTATTGTTAGGGAAAAAAAGTAATCTTAGTGTTAAGTTCAAATTTGAACTAATAATAACTAACCACCTATGATTTATTGTGAAAATATTATAAAAATGTTGTAAACGTAACATCCCTTTTAAATTTCTTTGTTCTCAATCTATAAATTTGTGTTTCAATCTTGGTGGCAGAAGGTATGGAGAATCATCAATAGTAGTCCTACAATCTACTAATAAGGAAACTTATAGCCGTGGCCAGGAGACGCAAAACCATGAACTATTTTATCGTATCATCAGCATCAAAATTCATTGTTTCCAATTTTATATTATAGAAGCAAATAAAGCGGCGCTGATGCAGTGTCAATGAATGATGGATAAGGAAAAGGCTTATTTATTTTATATTCAATTAGGGAAAATTTTGCTAAATAATACCTAACCAAACTTATTTAGTTATGTAGCACTTTTTCAGAACTCGAATTCCAAATATTATATTTGATCAGATTGTCATAATACTTGAAACTCGAATTTGGTAAACTCGAGTTTTACTTGAAACTCAAGTTTCAAAAAAGATGCTACATAACTAAATAAGTTTGACCCGATGTTTTTTTCCTAAATATTTTCAAAAATTATAATATTTAGCAAAATATGCCTTCTTTTTTTTGGTTAAAAGGCTTGATATTAATATTAATAAAACACAGTACAAACAGAGAACATTACAAGTTGGCCACAGAGGCCAATGTCATGGCTACAAGCCTCATATCAGACCGGCCATTTACATCTGAAGCAAGCATTTTAACCAAATCAGCAGAGGGTGGGGCATCAAAAATAACAAAATCTTCCCTCATAGAACAGCCCCTCCTATCCAAAAAATCGGCACATTTGTTTGCCTCTCTAAAAACATGGACCACCCGAGCTTGGGTGAACCTTGCCAAGAGGGACCTGCAATCATGTAACAGAGGAGAATGTTTTCTATTAGAACAATCAGTGCTATTAATCATCTCCACTATTACCTTGGCATCAAGCTCTATTTCAAGAAGATTAATTCCCAGTTGAAAGGCTAAGTATAGGCCATCTCTTAACGCCCACAACTCAGCCATCACACTAGTTGTAACTCCAATAGATCTTGAAAAGCCTTTTATCTAGTTCCCCTGATAATTCCAAATAAGACCTCCACTACCAGCCTTACCCAGGTTACCAAGGGATACACCATCAGTGTTTAACTTATGCCAACTCGGCGAAGGTTTGGTCCAACTGACTGAGATAGTAACTTTGGGTGCTAACTCCTTGACTCTACTCACGCAATAAAAATATTCCTTAGCTTGGCTAGTGCAGACTCTATCAAGAACCGGGTTTGGGATGGTGTTATCAAACATTACATTGTTACGGTTCTTCCATAAAGACCATACAGCAAACAAAAAAACCGTAGACCAAGGGACGGCACTGTTATGCCCCACCATGCTCAGACAGTTCACTTTTAGCCAACTATCAAAATTTTCAGTAAATGAACTAACCAATGAGGGAGGGACCTCCAATTTCCTCCAAAATTCTCAGGCAATTCCACAATCCCGAAGTAGATGCACAATTGTTTCATCTTGGCATTTGCACACTGGGCAGATCTTGTCACAATTAATGCCCCTTGATGCCAAGACATTTCTCACAGGAATACTACCATGTAAGCATAACCAAAGAAAGTTTGTAATCTAAGGTAAAATATCCAATTTCCATATCCACTGCCCATGAAACTGAGTGTCTATGATCTCTCCTTGGTTAGCAATTTGATAAGCCAATTTAGTGGTGAACTCCCCATCCTTAGAGTACTTCCACATGATAGTATCTTTCCCATCCCCAAACAAACGTATTGGGACAGCTCTAATCCTATCTTTAATACATTCAGGGAGTTCGAAAGAAATGCACTCCCAATTCCAATCATGGCCACATCTCAAATCAGCCACCTTCATGGATTGCTCCTCCTGCGTTAGCGGCCCTTCAATCATTGCTCTAAAGGAGTCACCATTGATCCAATTATCCACCCACACCCTAACTCCTGAGCCATTTCCTATTCCCCAAAAAATTCCTTTCTTGAAGGTGGGAAAACCGAGATTAATAGCTTTCCAATTTGGAGAAGAAGGGAGTTTCTCCGGATCTCTCGATCTCACTCTTGATGAGGAGCAATATTTGCTAAGGATTACCTTTGCCCACGGAGCCTCTTGCTCTTGATACATTCTCCAATTTAGCTTTGATAACAAGGCGATATTTTTAGCTCTAGCCTCCTGTATCCCTAAACCCCCTTCTTCCTTGGATTTGACAATTTTATTCCAACCCACCATGTGCATTCTCCTCTTTTCATTAGTAGAGCCCCATAAAAAGTCTCTATTAATTTTATCTAACTTCTCACAAACATGAACTGGTAATGCTGCCCCTTGCATCACATAATTTGGGATAGCGGACATGACTGATTTGATAAGAACAGCCTGACCAGCGAAGGAGAGGAATTTAGCTTTCCACCCAGCAAGCTTGCTCATGACCCTCTCCGCAATGAAATTATAAGGATTTCTAGAGATCCCTCTATGCCTAAGGGGAAATCCAAGATACTTCCCCATGTTATGAGTCTCTCGGATCCCCAATCTCTCACACACTTCCTCCTTCAATTCACTATAAACATTTAGAGAAAAAGATACCCGTGATTTATCCTGGCTGATTCTTTGTCCAGATTCACAACAAAATTTCTCCAGCACTTCTACCATTGCATCACAAGCACGAAGGTCCACTTTGCTGAAAAGGATGATATCATCCGCAAAAAGAAGATGGGAGAAGCCCAAATTATCCTTTGAAGCCTTCAAAGGGACCCAAACACCATCCACACATTTCTGTTCAATGAGATGCCCCAAATATTCCATACATAAGATAAAAAGATACGGGGATAAAGGATCCCCTTGTCTTATACCCCTTGTTGGTTCAAAGGACTCCAAAGCACCACCATTAACCAAAATGGAAGTGCTAGAAGAAGTGACACAACCCATGATAATCCTTGATAATTTATGGGGAAAATGGAAGGCTTGAAGTACTCTATGGATGAAACTCCATTCCAAACGGTCATAAGCTTTCTCTAAATCCAACTTCACAACCATATAACCTGTTTTTCCTTTCTTCCTATCCAAAGCATAGAACAACTCTTGAGCGATAAGCACATTATCAGTGCCCCTACGGCCAGGAACAAAGGCCGTCTGCATGGGCGAAATTAGCTTATTAAGATAAGGTCTAATGCGACCAACTATAATCTTTGAAACAATTTTATAAACGGAGTTGCATAAGCTAATGGGTCTGTAATTGTTCAATGACTCCGGATTCTGGCATTTGGGAATCAAAGAGATCAATGTCTCATTTAGATAGTTCGGCACAACCCCTCTAGGAAAGATTTGTCTAATCTCCATACAAACAAAATTCTTAACATCTTGCCAGAAGTGTTGGTAAAAGCCTGCATGAAGCCCATCAGGTCCTGGGGCCTTAAAAGGCTTGAGAGCCCATAAACCCAATCTGATCTCCTCCTCTGTCACCACATCATCAATTTTTTCTCTATCTTCCTCCTCCAAAAAACAGCAAGAGAAATTTTAGACATCCGAAGTCATGGATGATACAATCTGCTCCGTAGTATAAAGCTTCTTAAAACCAGCCCTAATATGCTCCTTAATTTCATCCTCCCCAGTCAGCCAATTCCCTGAATCGTCCTTAACACATCTAATTTTATTTCGATGTCGCCTTACTAGAGTGGAGACATGAAAAAAAGAAGTGTTTTGATCCCCAAATGCAGCTGCATTAAGTCTGGATTTAAGAGCCCAAAACTCCTCCTCCTGCAAAAGGATTAGGGAATACTCCGAAATTAACTGATCCTTAAGCTCCAAAAGAAACTCATTAGGATGATTAGCTAAAGCTTTTTGAGCTCCATTCAACCTAGCTAACACCTCCTTTTTTTTACAAATAAATTCCCAAAAATTTCAGTATTCCATCTTCTAGCTCTAACAACAAATTCCAAAATTGCTTCCTTCAAAATTCTATTCTCTGCCCAAGCTTGCTGCACAACTCTTGGAAAATCCTGATGAAGAAGCCACATCGTTTGGAAGCGAAAGGGCTTATTCACGTGGTTCACAATAGCCCTACACAACTCAATTAGCACTAGACAATGGTCCGAAAAGGTTCTAGGCAGGTGTGTAACTATGGCTTCAGGGTAAAGCAGACGCCAGCCCGGATTAGCAAAACACCTATCTATTCTTTCCAAAATAAGATTAGAGATTGGCCTATGGTTTGTCCAAGTGAACTTAGGACCCATGAATCCCAAATCTAGCATATTACACTCATCCAAACAACCCTTGAACTCCAGGGCTCTATTCAAATTTACTTGATTCCCTCCAAATTTATCATCCCCACACAATACTTCATTAAAATCGCCTAACATGAGCCAAGGTAAATTATGGAGATAGTTCACAGTTTTAAGATTTTCCCATAAAATTCTTCTTTCCACAAGCCTAAGACTAGCATAAATTGCAGAAATAAGCCAGGTAAAATTAGAAGAATGCACCTTAACAGTGGCATGAATCTCTTGCTCCGTGGAAGATAAGGGAAGCACTTCAACATCATCTGATTTCCAAAGAACCCATAATCCACCAGCATAACCAACAATATCCGTAGTTATAAACCCATCAAAAGGCAGCCCCTCTATTATTTTCGCTGCCCTGTCTCCACCCACTCTCATCTCCGTAACTACCAATATAGATGGACGATGATTTATAACCATTTCAAAAATTCTTCTTTTAAAATCAGCATTCAAAACTCCTCTACAATTCCAGAGTAGAATATTCATATTGACAAACTGACTAAGGGGTACCTCTATCTCCAGCGGGTTAGTATTCATCGAGACTGTGTTTACCATACTCCATCCCATCCTCCTCAAAAGGTCTTTGGACGCCCCCCCATTCTGGCTTCCAAATCATCATGTATTTCAGGATACCCGCAATCTCCTCTCTGCAGTTCAGGAGTACATCGCACCTTATCACTGGAGCCATGAGTTGGATCAGCTTCAAGGTTGGGTGATTTCCCCAGTGAGCTGTGGCCATCCCCCTAAAGTCCACTAATTTCCTCTCTTGAATGATCCACCCGAATTCGTCCCAATGTGGCACTACTGATGGCCGCCTTTGCCTGTTTAACTCCTCCGCCGCTTCCAACGATATCTCCGGCACGTCTGTGTAGAATTTCCACCACGGGTTGGGTGTGAGACTCTATGCATTGTGATCTAGAGGAAGCTTCCCCATTCTGATGCTCACTGGAGTGATGGGAAAAAGGTGTTTCCAAGCATATCCCAGCTCTTCCTCGAACCAACCCGGAGTTTCTGTCGGCGCCGCCCTTATCTGGGCTATTATCTCGTCTAGAATCACAATCACTCTGTTCCTGAACCACATGGCCCACCCCATTTTTGGCATTGAGGTCATCCCTACCAAAAGCCCTTCCATACTCAAGCTGGCTGCCCTTATCCCCAGAACTGAAGGTAAACTGTGACTGACTTTTTGAGCTTTTCAAATTTTTTGTACCCTTAATTCCCAACCCTTTGTTACCCTTAGACTTATTTTTGAGTAAAGCCTTACCTTTTCCCTCAAAATGCTGCCTCGGGCCCTGTAGAAAATCCTTATTCGAATAATCTTTGCTTTCTTCCATCACGCAATCTTTCTCCATCCCAAGGGTAAGTTGCGGATTTTGGGCTGCTACAATACGTGTATTTTCAGTTCTTGAGTCAACTAAACACTGGGATTTGACTTCTCAAGATTTTCTCCTTCTGCCTCCAAGGCATGTGTTTGGGAATGGTTCGAATTGCCCTTCAACTTTAACTGAGCTACTTGATTAGTATTAGTTGGCTCACTAGCTCTACCTACTTTATTAGTACTCTTTCTCCTTGAAACTACCATCCAAGGTCCATACTTGGGATCGGATTGAACTTCCTCCTTGGTTTCGTTAACTTTAGGAGCAACTTGTCCATCATTCTCCTTAGCAATCTGTTTCACATAGTAGCTACAGTTTTCCTGTTTATGCCCAACTCTTCCACAGCAAAAGCACAAGGAAGATATGCCTTCGTACAATACTCTTTGCACTAGTCTTCCCACCCTGATTGAATTAATGAGTGGCTTTTCCAAGTCTATCTGAACACACAGCCTAGCGTAACCGCCTCTAGTTTCAGAAGCTGTGTAAGAATCTATCCTAAGCACCGGCCCAATGACACTCCCAATCTCCTTAAGCACAGATGTATCATAAAATTCAATTGGTAATTCAGGGAGCCTTACCCATACCGCAATAGAAGTTAGTTTAGCCTCAGAAGCTTTAAAATATGGCTCCCATGGTTTGATTGCTAGAAAGTGGCCCCCAATGAACCATGGTCCCCCACGGAGCACTTTATCATAATCATCAGTACTACTGAATCTAATCAAGAAAAAACCTCTACCTAAATTTACACAATCCATCTTCTCCACCGGTTTCCATAAGGCATTGATTTTGAAAGTGAGATAGTGAAAACCAACTAACCTACCATATACTTTCACAATCAAAGCCTTGGTCCATGGTGCTCTGATGCGAAACTTAGTTTCCTTGGAGAGTCTTACCTCAACCATACCTTCTGTCAAAGGCTCTAGTTCAGCATCTGACTCATATTCTTCCTCCCCTCCTCTGTCAAACTTGAAAGCTTTCTCATAAGCTCCAGGGATATCTCCCACGAGACAATCCTTGTAGCTAACTAAGCTCCTAGGCTGCAAGAAGCTTCTTGCACCGTTACTTTCCTTAAACTTTTTGACACTGCGATGCAACTCATCTTCTTCTTCACTTGAGCATTGAAGCGGTGTTGTGTACTCTATTTCCATCAAACAGACTTTGTTACGAGAAGCTTTTGTTCCTTAAAATATGCCTTCAATTAGAGAAATTTCTTTCATTTCATTATGTTTTAGTAGTAAGATTCTATGCTTGTATTAAATTGTGCGATTCATTAAATATTTAAATAAATTTTATAAATATTAAGTAGATTAAGTTACTAATTAAAAGTATAAGCATGTTCCCACATCTCTAAAATTTTAGATTAAAAAAAAGGGAAGGTATACATTATCAAAAAGAAAATAAAAAATAAAATAAAAAGGTATATCATTAATTTATTGAAGAAAAAAAAGTACATTTAATAGGTGAAGTATTATTTATTTGATATCTCTCTCTTAAATTTTTAGATTACCGAAAAAGAAGGTGTACGAGTGAATCATTTATTGAATGGGAAGTATACGTACGTGATATAGTTATGACTTATGAGTCATGACCCTTGAATTTGGAACTGAAGAAAATATATGTTGTTGCATGGAAGTTGTAACTTGGCTATGATGTGCACTTTGTGCATGCATGTATTTAATGTTGCTGTCCAACTCATCTTCCTCCATTAATTTGTGATTATCTTCTGCATGGACTTCCTTTGTATCACGTATCAAGTTCTTCATATTCATAATATCCGTATCTGCAGCAAAGAGAGCACAGCACTTAACGCACCAAGCGCATAGTAAATGTTGTGAAAATTAAATGAACTGTATAAACAAAATTTATGCTTCATTTTCCACAGAATCAATGTAAATAGGATTGTTCATAAATAGTTGTTTTACAATAATAAGTTTTACTACTTCACAATGGATTTATCACCACACATGGAGATTTGTTTGGATTGAAAGACTTGAGAATGTTCTTACGAAGAAAAAGAATGTTTTTAAGCCAAAATTTTATCGTTTATGAAATATGCTTTTGATATTGATTTTTATGTTTTTGTTATGTTTTTTGTATTTTTAAGGGTGAAAGTACACAGATGGGTTACAAAAGCCTAACAAAATAAATCTCAAGTGAGCAAAATATCAAGTTTTAAATCACAAGTAGATAACTCAAATTTCAGTCAAACCACGTGTAAATAAGTTGTAATTTGCCCTCATGTTTTTTCTTGAATTGTCCTACGAGCAAATAAATACTTGTAAATACTTGATTTGATAGGTAGGAGAAAAGTTGTAGAAAATGCTACTTGACACAATTATTGCATGTTCTTCGGATATCATTTGGTTCATACTACGTTAATTTGTGATTATCTTCTACATGGACTTCTTTAGTTTTCTAGCTCAATATCTGGGACAAAATGGGCTTCTGCCCTTTTCCACAAAACTAATTAGCCTTTTGCCCTTCTTCCCAAACTAAATAGGGAAATGCCCCTATTTTGAAACTCGACTTTTTCAAAATCGAGTTAACCCCTATAGTGACGTTTTTAAGGACCAATAGTGACGTTTTTAAGGACCTATAGTGGCGTTTCGTAACTTGATATCCATAAAATCGAGTTATAGGCAATTTTATTGCCCATAACTCGATTTTGTGAATATCAAGTTATAAAACGTCACTATAGGTTCTTCAAACGTCACTATAGGTCCTTAAAAACGTCACTATAGGGCTTTAGAATTTTTTTTTTTTTTTTAACTCGATTTTGAGAAAGTCGAGTTTCAAAAGAAGGGCATTTCCCTATTTAGTTTGGGAAGAAGGGCAAAAGGCTAATTAGTTTTGTGGAAAAGGGCAAAAGCCCATTTTGTCCCAATATCTGCCCCATGTTTTTTCTTGAGTTGTCCTACGAGCAAATAAATACTTGATATGATAGATAGGAGAAAAGCTGTAGAAAATGCGACTTGACACAAATTGCGTGTTTTTCAGATTCCATTTGGTTCATACTACTTTAATTTGTGATTATCTTCTACATGGACTTCTTTAGTTTTTTAGCTCAATATCTGCAGGAGCAAAGAAAGCACTTTAAGCACCAAGTGCATAGAAAATGTTGTGAAAAGTAAACGATCGACCTGTATAAACAAAATTTAAGTTTCATTTTCCACAGAAACAATATAAAGAGGATTGTTCATAAATATTTGTTTTAATTACTACATAACGATGGATTTACCACCGCACACGTACGTAGGTCATGTTATTCTTGATGAGTTGTCCTACGAGAAATAAATAGCTGATTTGATACTTGAAAGTTGAAACAAATTGCATGTTTTTTCAGATACCATTTGGTTCATACTACTTTATAGATTGAGCTCTGTCCATGAAAATAGTAAAGCAATATTTATAAACTGGCTGTAAATGTCGGATAGTAGTCCTTACTAAATGAAGAAAATGCCTTTGCAAACTCGTTTATTTCGTTTTCTTTTCGTTGAAAACTTTTATCTCAAACTCTCAAATTTCTAATTTGACAATAAAAAACCTTTGTCACATCCTATTTACTAAAAAAAAAAATCAACTACTATCTTTTAGTCAAAGGTATAAGCGAGCCGAACTTTGTCGAGTAGTGAATGTTCAAACTCGACTTTACAACAAAACTAGAATGCTCAAGCTTGGCTTGAGCTTGAATCAAACTTACAAATAATATTCAAACTTGAGCTCATTATCTATACTACTATTAATTAAAGGGCTTCCCCTTATTAAGATTCTCAATTTAGATTTTCAAAATATCATCAAATTCATCCGTTTTTAAGACTTAAATCATAGGGTTAAACATGTAAAATTAATAATTTTAAAACTCCTAATTTTTAGCTAAAAAAAAGGGTTTTCCTTCTACTTTCACATTTTTCTATCACGTTAGTTGTCAAGTTCTAATACAACTTCTTCTTCTTTTTTTAATAATAATAAAATTGCTTTTTTTTTCCACAAACGTACCATTTTTTTTTTTTATCACTGAACTGTTTTTTCCCCACCTCCACATTTCTCTCTCACATTAATAGTCAAGTACTAATACAACTTCTTCTTAAAATAAAATAAAAACTGTCATGAATAAAATATGTAAACCCAAAAAAATAAAAAGTATAAAAGTATAAAAGTTTGAGCTCAATATCATGCTTTTGAGCTTGAGATTCAACACAAATATATTATCAAACACATATCAAGCTTATTACCTAGACTATTTGGTTTGGGTGAGTGGTTTCAACTCTCAAGTCCTTATTAATTAAATTCTTAGAAAGAAATGAGTGTAGGCTCAAATTGTTGTGTATCGAGCCCTAATGTTTAGGGGCTTGTTCATAAACAACTTTTTTTTTTACTTGAGCTCGACTCATTTATTAAATAAGTCTAAAACTAAATATTAAACTTGGTTTATTTATAAACAAACAAACATAAATGAGTTTTTTATCAAGCCAAACTCAATTTATTTATAAACGGCTTGATTCATTTACAAGCTTACTCTTAGTGTTTATTTAAAAAAAATAAATAAATAAAATATTAACAGATTCTCTAACAACATTGGTTTAGAAAATATTTACAAAAAATTTTGATGGGAAAAAAATTTTAAATTTTTTGATAAATTTTTATATTTTTCATAAAAGTGGTATCAAAACCCTTTTAAATTGGCCCATTAAAAAATGTCCAACACCCATTAACTAGACATGAAAAATAAAAATCAAACTCAAGCCTCAAACCAAAACGGATATGGCCCAACATTCTTGCAGTAGCCCCCAACAAACGGGTCGGGTTTATCCGATTCGAGCTTGAATCAAGAATCTATTGAACTAAAATGATTTTCTAGGATCCGATTCAAAAATAAATAAAAATCGTTTGGATCTAATACGACGTCGTATTTGCTGAACGCGACGCGACCACTGTGACACAGTCCACGAGTACTCCTAAAACAACCAAAACGCCCCCAATCTGCATTTCCGCCACCTCTCTCTACCATGACCACCACCACCTCCACCTCCGCCGCCGCCACAGCCACAGCCACCGCATTCCCTACAAATCAGCAGCACAAAACACTGGTCCTCAAATCGGCGATCCTCTCTCGACTCCTCCTCCTAACTCTGATCCTCATCTGGCGCTCACTCCTCACACCTTACGACACCTCCGCTCCCCTAAACCCTAACTGCCTCGAAATCGTAAAGGACCAGAACTCTGACTCTGATGTAGTGCTATTCCCGAAGCTCGCCTCCGCCATCGAAAACGGCATCGTATGGGACTCCGTGTTCTTCGTCCGCGTCGCCCAATGCGCCGCCTACGAGTACGAGCAGTCCTACGCTTTCCTCCCTCTCCTCCCTCTCTTCATCTCCTTCCTCTCCCACACAGGTAGCTCCCTCTCTCAATTTCCACTTTCAATTTCGTCCTCAAGTTTTTTCTCAACTTTCATTTTGATCCTTGTATATTTAAATTTGCTTGCATTTTGGTCCCTGCCATTGCCAAATTGAAAATAGTACCATAATACAGAGACTAAAATAGAAGGTTTTTGAATTTAAAAAATCTAGCGGTTGGATTGCATTTGATCATTCAATCGGATGTTATTTATTATTCGATCAATAAACTTATTATTTATGCATAATTTTATATTACAGAACTTGAAATTGAAGTAGCTATTGACATTTGATCTTCTTAAAATTTTGCAAATATGAAAAATATAATAACAACATGTAATCCAACCGTTATATTTTTATAATTCACGTACAATAAAAAGATAAAAAACGAGTTTAAAGGATTTCTCCTTTTCCAACTAAAATTATTTTTGATTTTTTTTTTTTTTTTCAGTTTTCGCGCCATTGGTACCCTTATTTGGTTACAGAGCTGTGTTGGGATTGTCCGGCTATTTCATCAATAATGTTGCATTTGTGTTTGCAGCTTTTTACTTTTACAAGTGAGTTATGATCCATAGTTAGGATATGTAATGCTTAGAGTTAAATAAGTTAATAATAATGAATGTGAAATTTGAAATTCATGTTTGCTCTAACAGGCTTTCAGTTATTATTTTGAAAGACTCTGAGTTGGCACTACGGGCTTCGATTTTGTTTTGCTTCAACCCGGCTTCGATATTTTATTCATCGATGTAATGTTGCTGTTGTTCTTGCTTCTTTGTTGTTTAAATTGATTGTTTGAAAAATGGAGTGTGAAAATAAGTGAGACATTTGTTGGGTTTGTTGTTATTATGACAGATATTCAGAGAGTTTGTATGCCCTGTTTTCGTTTGGAGGGTTATACTACTTAGTAACTGGTGGAAATACTGTTGCTGTTGTTTCGTTTGCTCTCTCTGGTTGTGCAAGGTCTAATGGAGTGCTTAATGCTGGTTATTTCTGTTTCCAGACTATGCATCGCGCTTATGATGCACTATTCCTCAAAAAGCGCACTTTTGTAAGTTTCATTTTTTTAGATTGTCTTGGTTGAGGCTAAGGATAAATAGGCCATTTGTTTCCATCCATCTCACATTTTACAAAACAAGTTTAGATGTTTAATCATTATACTTTTGCAATATATATATGTTTATGGTGAACACTTTACTTTCATCCACCATCAATGTATGAAGAATTGAATTGCATTCTGTTTGTTTGTCTATCTGGATAGTTCTATTAAGTTTTTGCCCAAATGGTGCCTCCACAACCATAAGTACAGGGTGGAGGGTGTGATTATCAGTTCAATACCTACCAAGTTTATGTCAGCATATGTGCTACTTACCAATCAAAGAAAAAAAATCAATAAATTAAGGCAAGCATAAAATTTAGTCACTCTATTTTAAATTGCCAGGCGGAGAAGAATGCAGATGCTGACCCGACTAGTTTGTTGAGCATCCATAGCCAACTCCAAAATTTTGGGACTAAGGCTTGGTTGTTGTTGTTGTTGTTGTTGTTGTAGTACATATATTCCTGAATTTTATCTCAATATTATTCTTTTTGTCCCATTTGATAATCATACACCTCTGAATTTATAAATGTAACAAGTACCTTTGATTTCTTGCCAGTGTGTAATATTTGAAATATGCCTGGGTCCAGAAAAAAAGCTTTAGCTATGCTATCATTTAGTATTGCTGGTCCAAATAAATTATATATGATGTATCCAATGAAATTGAATATTTTCCAATACAATAAAATTTCATTTATTCAACCTTAGTCCTACTTGGTCATTTCTAATGCAGTTACCAGAAATTCTAGTGTTTATGCCTGCTTCAATTTCATGGAAAAAGCTGTTCCTGTCAACCAAAAGCATTTGCATTATTACAAATTCAACCTGTTGTTCTTTTGAAAACTAATTAATTCAGGTTGTTGCATTTTGATGTTTTCAAGTAAGATGTTTATTAAGGTTTGATATCATTAATTTGTGGGCAAAGTTAGATCCAGTTTTGCATTGCTAATAATTCTTATTTCTATGTCAGTTGACAATACAGGTTCTTACAGCTGGAGCTTTGCGGTGTATCTGTATTTTCACTCCATTTTTTGCTTTTCAAGCATATGGATACTATAATATATGCCTAGGACGTGACTTACATGAAATGAGGCCCTGGTGCAAAGCAAGAGTACCTCTGCTGTACAATTTTATTCAAAGTCATTATTGGTATGTTCATCTTTAACTAATGCTTGAAGTTCTTAGCTACAAATCCATGTATATAGGTGAAAGATTTTAAATTTTCCTTTTCCTCATTGATAATTGCTTCGAAGCCATCTTAAGGATGAGTGCTTGCTTTGCTTGGTGCATTGCCGTTATTTTTTAAATTTCTTTTAAGTTTATTGATATCGTATTTGTTATAATTTTCTATTGGATGATGCAAGATTTGCATTTGATCCTGAAAATTTTTATAGAATAAAAATCTCAATTTTTGAGCCCATCTAGCATTGATTTCCTATTCTATCTTTCCAACGGATCATTTTATTGAAGTCATGTAACTCCCTATGAAGTAAGCAGTAAACTAGCTCCATATACATGATTTAATTTTGACTGTTATATTTTGTAACTTGTAAGATATTAATTTTTAAAAACAAGAAAGAATTAAAGTAAAGATGCGTGTGTCTAAATTTTGTATATATTAATTGTTTCTTTTGATGCCAGGGGAGTAGGTTTCTTAAGATATTTTCAATTAAAGCAGTTGCCAAACTTTTTACTCGCATCCCCTATATTGTCTTTGGCGGTTTGTTCAATTATCTACTATGCAAAGTCGAGGCCTGAAATTTTTTTCTCCCTGGGGTTTCAAGCTTCTATAGAGGAAAAAAATTCTTCAGCTCTGCTTTTTTCTCTAGAGTCAGTTCCAAGATCAAATATAGCTCGCCTGCTAGAGAAATCTTACTCTAAGATACAAGGTATTACTTTCATTGAAATGATAGGGAAGATATAGTACATCATATAATAAATAGTTCTTGCTGAGTGTTTGTAATCATGCACATGAGCTAGCTCTTTTTCTTGGGAGGTGTTATGCTCTGTTTGCAGTACAAAAACAAATAACACTTTCAACTAATGATTGCTTATAACAGAAAATCACAACCTTAGACAGAGGAAGCATACGAATAGAGTGGATCCCGTTGCTCTCCCAATAGAAAATGATCCATTAGCAAAGCTGGGATACTTGTCTATCTCGGTTCTCCCATTTATTCTGCAGTTGGGATTTATGGCAGCTACGGCATTTTTTGTCATGCATGTGCAGGTAGACTCATTCATCTCATAACTTATGTAATATTCCTTAATCTGTTGAAGATTATACGGTTCGTCAACTTCAGCTTTGTGAAAATTTTGTCACTTTGCCTATTGTATTGGATCATTATTATTTTAAGAATGGAAAGGGTATCCCTATTGGTAAGAAGTTGAAGGCGTGTGTGGGCCATGTGGCTTACGATAAAACTTTCATAAGACGGATAGGAATTGATATTTACTCCCACCAAGTTTTACTCACCAGTGGGAATTAGCAAGTTTATGGAATCAAAGCTAAATTTTTTTGGTAGGTAAAAAAAAAAAAAAAAAAAAAAAAAAAAAAACTGTATCAAAGGATTGCAAAGGCTTGAAGGGATTAAAGCTCCTAAAAGTTAAACTCACTATACAAGTTTTATGAGTTGAGGGGCGGGGAAGGGGTGTACAGTTCCATGGATAGGTCATTATTCACATCATTCACTTGCCCCGATATCAATAAGGCCCTGGCTTTGATGAAATTGAACACAATTTTCAAAAGACTTCCAGGCTTGAAAAGCTCCTAAACTCCTAAAAGTTATCTCACTATGTAAGTTTTATGTGTCTGGATGTACATGTGTTGGATGGACCTGTATTGGTTAATTTAAAAAAAAAAAAAGCTTCACAAGATCTGTTATGTGGCTCACATTATATTCTTCCATGCACACCTATACAATATACATATATATATATATATATATATTCTTCCATGTACCCTGATCCAAGTTGTATACAGCTTTTAGAAAATTTGCCGGCATCTGTTTCTTTTTAATCAACATTAACTTTGCTGAAGTTTGAATCTCCCCTTCTTAAAATTTACTTATCAAAATATAAACTTTGCTTAAAATGTTCTGCTTTTGGATATAAAAGCAGGGTGTTTCACTCTGGTTTATAATTAGAGCTGTTAAGTAGTACTCTGTTTTGCTTTTTGCTGTTCTCTAGTTTCTTTTCTTTTCCTATTACATTCCTGCTAATTCGAAGAATTTGTGTTATTTAAAGATGGTTTAAATGTCCCAACACCTTCATGTATCGCTTTATCTGATGATGGATTCCTTTCTTATGTTGTTATTTGATGACTGATTCTTGACAGGTGGCTACACGTTTCCTGTCAGCCAGCCCTCCCCTTTATTGGTTTGCCTCACATTTAATGGTACATCCCGGTTCTAAGAGATGGGCATATCTAATTTGGGCGTACTCTGCAGCGTATATCCTTCTTGGTAGTTTACTCTTTTCAAATTTTTATCCTTTTACATGATAAGCTCCACTGTGGAACCCTTATCATGTGGACTAAGTGAGAGCTTTTCCAAGTGCACAAGGGTTTGTGCCATTCTCCTCGGCTTGGATTGAGTTCACGAATTGATTGTGGGAGTTAAAATCGAGTTCTGTTGTATTATCATTGTATAGCACTACTGCTGTGATACGATTTTTTTGCATGTAAATGAGTCTTAGATACAGCAAGATTTGTGAAGCTGCTCCTGTATATTTGGAATGATGTTTTGTTGAATCTGTGTAAAGCAAATGCGCTTTAACGTTTAGCTTTACTCTGTGGGAGCAGGGACTGTACAGCGGCACCTAGCATAGACTCACCCAAGGCCTGTAACAATCCAAGATTATAAATTTATAATTTCTTTTTTCTATTAGTAATAGGGTGCCATTTCAATTTCCAAGTTAAAGCAGTTGTTGAAGGTTAGGAATTCTCGTAGTACTTCTCTGTGAAAGTTACAGCTAAGTTGAAACTCGAAAGTTAATGGTTTGTGATTTCTTGTATTATAGCCATGTTAAATAAATATTCGAATTACATCAAATACAAAGTGGGGGTCGGGGGACTAACCATTGATCAGAAGCTGGTTAGCAGTTAATTTTCTCTACCTTGAGAAAGAATACACATCATTGTATCTGGATTGGTTGGCAGTTATTAATAATTTTGCTAGATGATTTAAAAAGAGTTCAGCCAAATCATGATGAAAAAGCAAAAGAAATAAAGTTTTTCTTAGGTTTCGTTTGGGAGTTCATAAAGGAATGGAATGAAATGATCATAAGGGAATAGAAATGAATGAAATGTATTTAAGTAAGGGAAATGAATGGAATGGAATTAAGTAACTTTGATTGGATGTTTTAAAATAAATGAATAAAAATGAATGGAATGTAAGTAATTTTGTTTGGGAGTAATATGGAGGGGATGGAATATAATTATTTTATGACAATATTACTATTAGACTTCTATTTTAAAATAAAATGTTGAATATATTGGGGTATTTTGGGAGTTTTAGTAAAAAAATCATTAAATCTAATTTCATTCCCTCTCATTGCTCTCAATTTCGGGAGGAATGAAAATTTGAGATTTTAAGGGAATAGAGAAAAATGAGTATTCCCTCATACCAATTCCATTCCCTCTCACTTAAACTTTCAAACAAGGGAATGGACTTTTCATTCCTTCTATTAAAACTCTCAAACAAGGGAATGAAATAATATTCTTAAATTATTTCATTCATTTTCATTCCATTCCCTCCTCCCAAACGAGGCCATAGGAAACTTCCATCTTTGCAATGAGATGTAATTAAAAATAAATTTTAAAAAAATCTTCATACATTTAGTATATATATCATCTCTCTCATATGTGAGCCTAACACATTTGGTATTTATTTTAGATTTAAAACATGTGGCTCTTACATACTAGATTTACATGTTATGATGAAGATGGTGCATATTCCAAATACACTAAATATCTTCTTAGATATTAGACATCTATATTACATGCCGTCAATCAAATTTTATATGGGTAAGATAAATACACATTTTTTATTTATTAAGATTTTAAAAACAATTATTAGATGTTGATTTTTTTATTAAAAAAAAATTGTTACAAGTGGGGAGGGGGACCACTCAATTATATGTAGTATTAGACTTAAAAAAAAATAAAATAAGAGTTACATATGGTAAAATTTGGTAGTTAAAAAAATAAGAGTTACATAGTTACGTATGGTAATTGTAAGGACTCAATTTGTAACGATCCCAAATTCGTATTGGGTTCGAACGTTAAAGACCTAAACAATAAATTTGTAGAGCGTGGATGTTAAAGAACTAGGTTAACTCCAAAAGAAAAACGATTAAACTTAACGTTTAGAGATGGATTAACACTAATATAACGATCAATTTCTCCTTGAAACAAGTTCAGTTCTTTATTTCATGAGGTTTTCTTCTAAGTCCTACTCGTTTCGAAGTTCTGATCCTCCTTTTTAATGCATTCTTCCATGTTATATATTGCCCTCTTGGTGTCATCTTCACCACACACATGTAGGTTGGTGTAGGGGCCTTTTTTTGTATAATATGGTATGTTGGGCTGCCTCCTGCGGTAATGGGCTGGGCTGCCTCCTGCGGTGATGGGCCCTGGTGTTTCTGAGTAAGGGAGCTGGGGCCGGTCCAATTGTAACACAACTTGGGCCGGTTTGTGCACAAACTTATGCCTTGTCTGCCAGGAGCAAATTTACGGCAAACAGAACTGTTGCAGACAACTTATGGCAGACAGATATAATAATAATTAAAATAGAGTATTTTGACTTATTTAAATAAACGGTCATGTATTCCCTGCTAATAAAGCACGATTACAGCCATAAGGATATCAATCACAGAGAAGAATGAAGAAAATAATACTGGCTAATTTAAATGGAAATAAATTAAGTTTTAAGTTTAGTCTGCCGCAGTAAGGCCAAAGAGGAGAGAACACCTCTTCTCAATGCAAATAACCCCCCCAGGAAAAGGATCCTGCCGTGGGGATTAATGGCTTTGAGGGAGTCGGACCTGAATGGCTATTGCTCAAAAGAAAAGAGTCTTTGTTTGCGTTTTGGGAAGAAGGTGAGATTCGGAGGGGGAGAGAGGGAAAACGATCTACAGGTGCATGCCCTATTGAACTAACTCTCATTTTTCTTAGTTTTCCTTTCTTTTCTTTTCTATTTTCTTTCTTATCTTTTCCCTTTCTTCTTGCTCTGTTTTCTTCTTTTTACTCAAGAAAATATGCTCTGTTTTTCGATCCCTTTTACACGGCACGGCAAGAGCCTTTTTATAGCGCTTGCTGCGACCAAGGTTTTACCATTTTGCCCCTTAACCGCCTCTGTCTGGTCTGGGCGTACTTGCCGACCACCAGAGGTGTGTGCCATTCACCCTTGCCAAACAGAGGCATGTTTCAATTCTCCCCCTGCCGTAGCACTTATTTCTTGCCACGGTATAAATGCTCTCTCTCTCTCCACTCTTAAGGTATACACCCAACGGTTCCCCTTCAAACTTGCCTCTTTTGGGTGGTCTGTCATCCCAGCAGGACGTACCTCCCAAAAGGGCTTGGGCAGGAGCCGCAAATAGATCTTTTCCCCTCTCCCCACCACCAAGCCATACCCCCTTTACCTCTTACCTCTGGCCCATGGTCCCACCATGTCCTATATTGGCTGGGTACAGGCTGGTGGTGCCTGGGCCTTGCGCGTGCTTCCCTTTCAGATATGTCCAAGAGTCTGCCTACTGCTCATGCGTCTGCCGTGATCTGGAGACTCTCCGTCTGCGTTTCTTGGCCTTTCATGTGGATCTTTCTTTGGTTTTTCGCTCCATTCAGGAGCTGGGCCTCGTATGATAATGGGCTTTACATTTCTTTGGCCCAGTTTTGATTTTCTTTACTACCTACCACGTTGAATTGTTATTCCTGCCGTAATAATTTAATCCTGCTGGACCTCCTTTTGGGCCAACTGTTTATCCCTTTTCTCAGTGGCCTATTATGAGCACTGTTTTGTTTTTACTTATGGGCTCCTATGTCCCTTTGGGCTTTTCCTTTGGACATCCGTGGTCCGATTGCTTTCTTTGGGCTTCCTCGGCCCGTTTGCTAATTCTACACTCCCATGGGCTTTTTTACTAACTTCATTGGGCTTCCCCGGCCCAATAACCTTATCCTTATCTTTGGAGTTCATGGGCCTGCCATAAATTCCTTACTCTCTTAGTTTACAATTGCCTTGGACCTGCGGCGGCCCTTTCTCACTTTTCTACCTCATATTCTGCCAATGGGATGCTACTTCTTTCTTTCCTGACTTCCTTGAGCCCGCTTGCCTTTTCAAGACCCATTTATTTATTTGTTGGGCCTGTGATCCATTATTCCTGCCGCTTGAGCCTAATGGGTTTTTTGCTATTCATCTTGTCAATTCTTTGTGGCCCTCATTATTGGGCTTTTCTGTCTGCTGGGCTTCCACAAATGACCCTCAACAATTGGGTTCGGGGGATTCCTTCCTGTCTCATCCAACACCTTCTAGAACCTCCAACTAGCAGCTGTAAAGTTGCCTCATCACTGTTCAGGCATCACCTCCACATTAATGCAGCCAGAGAGTTGGTTGAGAGGCAATTAATGCGGAAGCAGCTGTTGTTAAAGATATTTGTTTACCTTTTCTTTCTTACCCTTGGTCCCATGTCCCACCTTTAGTGGTAATATAGTTCTGAAGTGTGTTTGTAATAATATGGCGTTCAGGTCGTCCTCGGATTCATATTACCGAGAAGGATTTTGTCCTCAGACAAATATTGAACTCACCTCATGTGATATCTACTATTCTTTTCGTTTGGTTACCCTTATTACCTGATATGGACCTTCTCGGACAGTTTTACGTCCTCGAATGGGCCATAGGCCCAGTTAACACGGTTTTAATAATTATTGATTAACCGGCTCCCACAGTAATATATTCATCATGCTATTCATATCTACACTAAATCATGAGCAACATAAGTGGGTGAATTTCTAAAACATGATACATCATACTATTTTTGTTTTTTTTTTCTTTTAAATTAAGCAACCTTCAATTTAAAACCTTTATAATTTTTAAAGATGCTAATGTAAAACGTTTACAATCCAAATTATTATTGCTTGATTGCTTGACCCATGTATGAAGATAAGTCAATTTGTACATAAGATATTGGAGAAAACTATAAATTGAGTTTGTGTGTTATGCACAATATATTTTAACTACAAAATTGAATAAAAAACTAGATGGTATTTCCATCAATTATGAAAAATGGTCAGAAATCTAGAGAAATAAGATCGAATTAGAAATCAGAATATGTTCTGATTCCAAGATTCAACATATGCAACTACAAGATTCAAGATTCCAAGCATTGCATCTTCACTACCCAATAATCTTCATATTCGCACCATCTCTCACCAACCATCTCTATCATCGCTACTCACTCGTTGACAATCCCCATCTTATAGCGGGCTAACTTTTTGTTTGTTTGAAAAGAAAGCAAATAATAAAAGAATAAATTGTATGAATTCATATTCCAAATTGGATGCCAAGGGGCAAACTTTTCCTTGGCATGCCAACAACTAAATTAAACAACTTGGTTGATCATAATAAATTCAAATTGCATTCAAAAATATTAAACTTTGAAATTAATATGACACATACTAATAAAATAAATAATTTTTCATTACTATTATTATAACATATTCAAAATCTTTAAGTATGTTATTTTATTTTAATTAGCCATTTCTAAATGGAAATATATAAAAATAATAATTATTTAAATCCTTTGAGTGTATTCATAGTTTTATATTTTAGGGATTATTCATATTTTTAATGTTTTTTAATAGTTATAAATGATGCTTGAAAATTAGTAGGCTGAATGCTTTGAACTTCAACGACGATTGAATAACGTGAAGAGAAAGAAAGAGACTATCAAAGGTGATCAGGAAAAATCAGCCAAGGACCCTTTCGACAGTTAAGTTAGTTTTTTCTTTAGAACTCAAGTATAATGAGTGGATGAATAGTATAACATATCTTGGTTTGGTGAGGCTTGATCCCTTTTATAAAGAGTTTGGAGTGGGTCTACTTGTTAGGTGTCATTAACATCTTGGAAGATGTGTGGACCTAGTGGGGAGAGTGGAGTGAATTTCAGAGAATTCACCTCACGTTCCGAAATAAATTATCGTGGTTTAACCATTTATGATCAGTAGAAAATATTCAGAAATTTACTAAGTGTTTATTGATCGTCCATATCTTCTCATGGTGTGGACGACCAAAATCTTTTTGGACGACTGGTGACATGCTTGGACGTCCTTATTTTATGTTTGTGGTGCACATTTCTCCTTTCTCTTTTTTGAAGACTGTCTTGACGTCACTGGTCTTGGACGACTATTATGGATGAAGACTACTTGTAGATCACCATCAATTATTATTTTATGAATTTCTTATATATGTTGTGAAAATACACTTAAAAATTATTTAATTTTCCTAGATATTTTTTTAATCAAGATTGCTTAATTTTTAAAAATACAAGGTTTAAATTAGCAAGTTTAAAAGTACAAGGTTTTATTTGTCATGAACTCATGATAATAATACTATATGATTTTTTTTTTGCCTTGCCCCTAAAAAATAAATATTAAAAAATTAATTCTATTTAAATATATCAAAACTTCAAGCGAAATGGAGGACTAATAAGCCTATATTAATTACTTAAAAAATTTTGGGGGCCCAAGCACCACTGGTAAAGTGGTAGTAGTCTCTATTTTTTTTCCTACTCACTTGCATTCTCTTTTCTTGGAGAGTGGCTTCTTCTGACCAGTCACAAATACTTCTCAAACTCGAGTAATTCTTAGTTTCACACAATTTATCCTATTCTTTAATCTTTATAATCCGAACTTCTTTAAACATATCCACATTTTTTGAAACTAACAAATATCCATTCCAATACAGTCTTTAGATACCTGGTGGTTTATTTGAAAATTTATATTTGAGGAGTTAGGGTTGGAATATTTTTTTTATAGAAAATTTCATATTAAGTTTTTTTTTTTGGAGAAAAAAATTTCAAATGAAGCTAAAATTAAAATTCCCTAGATGAATAGGAAGCAACAACTAATAATTTAAGTTTCATAATAAAGTATAAGATAAACCATTACATAACTCAATTATGGTAATTTTACTTGGAAGTGACACAAATGCGGGTTGAACTTGAACCCGCAAGATGCGCGATACAGAAGATAGGGGAAGAGGTAGTGCTATTGGACTAGAAGTTCATTTGCTATTTTTGAACTTCTATAAATTTGCTGCTCAGGAAAATAAAATAAAATCTACTTTTGGTTTTTTTATTAACTATTTTTATTTTCAATAATAAAAAATTAAATAGTATAATAGGTTCTATAAGAGGATCTATTCACTCATCCCTGATGTATCAAAGAGCCTTATAATTTAATCGATACTTTTTAGTCACACTCATATCTCTCAATTATCTAGTTATAAAAAAAGAAAAAGAAAAAGAAAAAAAAAGAGAAAGAATTATGAGGTGGGTTTGGGTTTGGGTTTGGGTTTGAAGCAGGGCCCAGCCCATCTTTATTTATCGGAAACAGGGTAGTCGGGTCGGGTTTAGCGTTGAATAAACGAAGCTTTTGACAGTATAGTTGCTATTCCTCTTCGCAGAGACAAAGCATAGTGAGAGTGAAGGAAAAGTAATCACCAGTTTGAAACGCAGCGTTTTGGTTTTCATATGCATCCTCAAATCTGAGACATATACCTTCTTCTACTGGTAACACTCTCTCTCACAAAACGCACCGTTTATGTATTTTACGTTTTTTTTTTTGGGGTTAACTTTTTGTTTGGTTGCTGAGAAAGCCTGGGAAAAGAAAAGGATATGAAATTTTTTGAAATGCATGGTTTTTTAGTACTGCACTGATCATATGTAGAGCGTGAATTTGTTTCATTGGGTCTCAAACTCAAAAATGTTAATTGTAATTATGATTTGAAAACAATGATTTTAGTTTATTTTGTAATTAGTAGCTATTGTGTTGTTAGAAACCCTAATATTCTGAAAGGTTTCAGGGATGTGGAAAATGAATTCAAGTACTAGTGTAGTGTAGTGTCTGACACAATGCTTGATTATATATGTTAGGAGCATTTTTATATTTTGGCAATTTTATCAATTATAAAATTTTGGTATGTATATATAATAAGTTAAAGGAGTGAATTTTTTTTTTTTTTTTTTTTTTGGAGTTAATATAGTGAAAATTAAATAGATTGGATGAAAATTTGGGAGGAATTTATTTGGATTATAATTTATTAGAAATGTTCTTGATAGTTCAATTTTTTTTTGATGATTTAATAGTTGGGGGTCGGGGGATTTGAATTTCTAGACGTCTTTTTTGGAAACATTAGGAGGTGCTAGTTGAGCTACAAGGCTCTTGGCATACTTAATAGGTCAATTTTATTGTGTATACATAAGAAAATGATAAACATAAGAAAGCAATCAGCATGATTAAAAAGTATCTGTAATCTTATAAGGAATCGGCAAGTGCTTTTCTTTGGTGCTTTGCAGACTAGTGTGCTGTTAAAAGGGAATGCCTATCTGTAATATGACTTTAGTTTCTTGTTGTCTAAACTAATAGATAAAATCTTCATCTATTCATATTCTTCTACTTAATGCCCATACGTTTTTCTGGTAATGAGCTTTATAAGTCAAGTTATTTGCTCATCCATCCCATGTTATTTTAAACAGTGAATGGATAAGGGCTTAATGCCATACGCTCTTCATACGTTTCGTCTGGGAAAGGGGAAAAAAAAAGTAGCATTAGTCACATATTAGAGGATGTGATGACAGGGATGTAAAGTGCAGGTTTCAAGGGTCTTCTGTAGTGAAGTTCTAATTTAAAAAAAGAGTGGGTCTCTTGGTGTAATTAGAGAGTAGATCACATTGCTTTCTAATATTTTCCAACCAATTGCAAGGATTGCATTTGTGCTATGGTTTTACTTGGAAAGATTCCTGGTTTCTTGTCATGGCTTTGACCTAAGTTGTGGGTGGGCAAATGCTATTTCCCCCATTCATGGGCTTCAAGCAAGTTCCTATAGATCATGTCACCATTAGAGCAGATTTGATATACTGGCTGTACTGTAGCTTTTTTTTTTTTGGGTGGCTCCAAGTGGATGTAATAATATTATCTTTTCCCAAAAACCCAATTTGATACACCAGTAAATTTACTCTTGTCAGTGCCTACTATTTTTTATCTTTCTATGTTTGAAAATTCCTGGCTGTTTAATTACATTATGTATGACTATTGAGAAAAAAATGCCAACTTTAACAAACTTGAACTGTTTGTTTTAGTCTTATTCATTTTTTTTTTTTGTCAGTCTAATTATGGATAGACTTGAAATGACAGTTTCAAAGGATTAAAATTTTTTTTTTGTGACCAATGTTTTCCATGTATGCTACTTATGTGCAAAGTAACTAGACAGGATGAGTGCAAAGGTTGACACGACATCTGCTGTTGAGATTTCCAGTACTAAGATGTCTGGAACAACTGCTTCGTCTGTAACACCATCTAGTAGCCAGAAGGTTTCCAAGTTTGCTGCAAAATCTGGATTTGTTATACCAAAAAACAAATTATCAGGCTCATTAGTTCCGATTTTTCGAGTCAAAAAGCCGGGAGGTGGTGACGCAGCTGATGAGGAAAGTACCAAAGTGGTGCAGAGGAAAACAAAATGGGGCCCTGATCTCACACAGGATGCTGCTGTCAAAAGGGGAAGAGCCTTAGCTTATCAGGTACTTTTGGAATTCTTTTTTCAAGTCTGTTCTGTCATCTTTCCTCTAATGTGAGTTCTATCTTTAAATTTTTTATCTTTCCCCCTCTTTTTCTCATATAGTCTTAGAAATTTGATTCATTTAGAGACGTTTCAACTTAGAAAAGAAAATTTGAGATCTAGAATAGGTCGGAGGCATTTATAGCCCCGGTTTGTGGGGGAATATTTATTGCTAAGCTGATGGCAATTGAAAATTTCCCTTTTTACCATTGGGTGTTGAAATGTCGGCATCTTCCATGTGAATAGTTTGCATGGAAGCTTCCCATTCCAGGTGCCACTAAGTGATATTGCTGCCTGTGTGGTGGTACAATTTTGAGCAGACGAGGGTGGACCAAATTACGCAACAGCTAATATTGGGATCTTTGGAGGCTGGGGACACTCAAGACTCATCAATAACAGCTGAAAAGTTAGATCACAGATCTCCAAGTCCTCAAAGAAATAGTGAGGTAGGGTCACTGTTAATATTGGGTTCCTACGTTGTTGCGTATTGATTTTTCATGTTGAATAATAGTCTAAGTTTTTAAGCACTAACATTAGAATTTGTGATGTAGAAGTCGGAGCTTTTGGAACTTGAAAAGCGGGAAGCCATAGGTATGTTTGACATGTTCCCTGATTTTGTTGTTTCTTTTCTTTTCTTTATTTTTCTATTTTATTTTGTGTATTGCATAATTATTTTTGGTCTTGATGAAATTCAGGTGAATTATTGAAACTGAATCCAAGTTACAAGGTCCCACCTGATTATAAACCATTGTTGAAGGAGTCAAGAGTTCCAATCCCTGTAAGTCTGGTTTCCAACCTTTTGTTGCACATGTTTTTTAATCTTCCATTTTAATATGCTGGAACCACAATGATGAAAGATTAGAAATTCTCATTTTCTTTATCTTGACACTAGCAATTGCTGCATTGTTATTATTACATAGATATGCAGCTATTAGAAAAAAAAAGGTTTTGCACTTGAAACGAATATCTAAATACAAAATTTGATAAATTAATAGAGTTTCATTGAAGTATAAATGCATAGAAGGTCAAAGATTATTCAAGATAAAAAATAATTACAGAAATGCATTTAATTTCCATTATAATAGTAACACCATTAAAACTTTAAAACAATGTATGTAAAATAAATTTTGGGCTGAACTTGTTAATGAGCGAGAGAGAGAATGTTGGTGCCTTAGGAAAATTTTAAGAGTTTCTTTTGCAATTATTAAATGAACTGAGATGATGCAAAGTTGCATTGCAAAGAAACCACGATGCTGTTTCTGTATGTGTGTGTGTGCACGCACACACAGAAGATAAAAGGTGTACAATTCAAACTTACCATCTGTTTTAATTATGAAGTTTATGTGTGCACTGAACAATTCCGCATCTCTGTTTTGTTGATATATATATATATATATATATAAAGTTTTGCTGACTCCACTGAAGACTTTTAATTTCTGACACTACCGTGTGGTATATTGCCTCTGCAGGTCAAAGAATATCCTGGGTTCAATATTATTGGCCTACTATTCGGGCCGGGAGGTGAGAATCAAAAGCGATTAGAAAAAGTAAGTTTGTTTTGTCACTTTTACAAAATTGTGCTAATGATTTGTGAGTTTTTATCAACAATTTTGTTACCTTGTTCTCATTTGCTACCTGCATTCCAGGAAACTGGAGCCAAAATACAAGTTTATGGTAACAAAGCAGAGACAGGAGAGAAGGTATTTTTTGGTTAAAAAAAGAAAAATACTGATGTTCATATTTAATCATAGATTGCTATGTCTTTTCTTCATCTTCCTAAATATTTGTATATTCTTCTGACAGCATCAAATATCTTTTAAACTTCAGAATGATCTACCTTGAACTGTTTGCTTCAAGATGCAACAAAATTGAGGATTAGTGGTTTTGACTTGTTTCTTTTTTGCACTCTTTAATCTATTCATTTCCAGGGAGAAATTAAACCGTCTGATGGAAATGAAGTTCAGGGTGCTTATGAAGAGTTATATGTTCAAATATCAGCTGAAACATTTGAGAAAGTTGATGCAGCGGTTTCTATTGTTGAGCTGCTAGTCTCCTCAGTATCAGTGAGTTTCGATTGCAATAAGTTCTATGACTCATAGTTGCTCAGCTATATTGCAAAGACTTTTGTTTATTATTTGCTGAGTTTTGTTTTACATTCATAATGTTAAAATTACCTTTTATTTAGGGAAATTTGGCTGCTGTATCCACAGCATCTACATCAGTTTCTGGGGATAATAGTGATGTTCTCACTCAAAGACAAGATGCAGCCACCTCGCACATGTTTCCTACAGGTGTAGTACACCAGGGAGCACTGCAACCAGAGGCCAGACCTACACAAACTCCTTTACAAGGTCAATTTCAATTCCCTGGGCTATGGTTCCCATCAGGTCAATCTCACAGTGCAATGCATGCATCTCCTGGCCTCTTTCCTCCAAATCCTTCAGCACCAAGTCTCAACAATTATGTCCATTTATCCTCATCACCTTTGAATCCTTCAAACATGCCTTCTTTGTTTGGGCCTCGACCAACTCCAATGGTTGGATTCAACTCAATTCTCCAAAACCCACCTGCCGTTCCACCTAGACCACAGCCACCGACACAAGTTCTACAGAATCCTTACATGGGAGGTCCTTTTGGACATATTGGCCAACACAGAAATCTTTCCATGGCAGCGTTACAGCCCTCATCAGCTCAGCCTAATGTTTCAGGTCCATTTCCATTTACTAGTAGCCAACCCCCACCAACAAGGCCTTTAATGGTTTCACTTCCTCAACCAATGTCTGGTATTCAACCCAGATCAATATCTGACCGACCTCTGACCCCTTCTGGGAGCTCTACTGTATGGTCTGCCCATGGTAGTGCTTCAGCATCTCTAGGTCTGAGTAACATGGGGCAGATGGCTCCACCCAACCAGCCTCATCCTCAAAATCCACAACCTGGTGTTGCATCTATGACACCACCTTCAAATATGTCAACAACCAGTTTGGGTTCACCTATCATCTTTCCTCAGCCATCCACTCCCCAGTTTTCCAGTAATGTTGTAAACCGTCCTTTTGCAACCCCACATTTTGCATTGAATCCACCACCTCAAGGGGGAAATCCAGCTTCATTTTCTGCTTCTCTACACCAAACTCAAGCACCTAATTCATCTACAAACCCAGGATTGGGATCTGCACCAATTCCTTCACCATCATCCACACAACCACCTTTACCTCTGCAAGCAGGAAGACCAAATTCTGTTTCTGGAAGTACAACAAATTTCACTTCCATAAAACCACCGATGGTGACAGCTCCAAGTTCTGGTGATTTTACTTTTCAACCTCACCGGCCGCAGAATCCAGTCTCTCAAACAGTTCCCACTGCATTAAGCAGTCAACCTGCAAGTCAGAGTACTCTGCAGATGCAACCTCCAACAACTCAGGCACCATCTTTTCACTTGGCTATGCCCAAAATAACACCTCAACCTGGCAATCAAGTCTTTCAAAGGCCACAGTTCAGTAATCCAGTAGGTCAGCCGCAAGCACCTGTATCTGCTGTTCCCTATTCTGGAAGCCAAACGCCAACAGGTCCACCCAGACTTCCAGCATATCCAAATGCAAGTGTTGCTCCTAGGACTCCACTCCCACAAATGGGCCCAAGGAGCTTTAATCCAGCTCCACAAATGCCCAATTTGCCTGGTCCTATCCTTCCCAGGCCAGGGAATTCTCTGCAACTTCAACAAAATTATCCAGCTCGCCCAACTAGGCCGGAGATTCACTTGGCTCCAAATCAACAATTTAGCAACACTTTTGCCTTTGCTTCTAGTAAGCCAGGTTCTAAACCAGGCGGACAGCAGATTTATGATCCTTTCTCGCCCACTTCTGTGCCTACCTCAAAGTCTGAGGGGTAATCTGTCAAAGGTGAATAATCCAGAGTAGGAGGATTTGATGGGTTCAGTTGGAGTGAAATAACTTGGGAGTTAGTACTACACTTGTTGGCTAACTGTTTGAAGGGTCAATAGGGCCCAAAAGAGGAGTATAAATTTATAGGTTTGTAGAATTGACAGGTTTCTGTTTGTAATGTTATTTTTATAGCAGTATCTATGTCGCAATATAATTTTTTTCCCCACTGGTTCTCTTTATATTTCCTTGTCTGTCTTTCCCCTTTCCTAGTGCTGAATTTTGTATGAAGATTTAATTTTGTATGAAAGCAATACAGCTTTGAGACGAAGCATAATTCACTGAAAAATTTTATTCTGTTATTTTGCATTAACACCCTGTACTGAATTTTGAATGAGAATTTGAATATGAATTTGCATAACAACAATACAGTCTTGAGACGAAAGGGGCAATGCAATGGAAAATTCTAGTTTGTTTTTTTAAATCTCTGATGGCCGCTTGGTACCTTTGTTTTTTATTTTTTGTTTGAAAAATATATAATATCACTTTCGATCATGTAATATGATATGATTTTGATCATGTGTTCTGGTGTAATGGTGTTTGTCACCTTTTGTTTTTATTGACTAACTAGTCGCAGAATTTGGAGTTTTCTTTGTGCTGGCCTTATTTAGTCATAATAGCTATTGAGAATAATTGTATAAAAATATTTATGATCATTCTTGTTAAGAATAGAGATGATAATAAATTTATTTATAAAGAAATTTCTATCATATTATGTTGAATAACTTATACATTGCAGCAAGATTATAGATTACGATACTAAACTTATTATCATAAATCTTTAAATTTCTTATCCCTTTATAAAATAAATGGTAAAATACTATTTTGGTCCCTTAAAATTTACCAAAAATTTATTTTTCATTCCCTAAACTTTAAAAAGTTATTTTTTTATTCCTAAACTTTTTTAATAGTTTAAGGATTAAAAAAAAAAAAAAAAAAAAAACTTTTAATAAAGTTTAAGGACATAAATAAAACATTTTCAATATTTTAGGGCGAAAATGAATTTTGATAAAGTCTAAGGGTGAAAAACAAACTTTTGATAAAATTTAGAGGCTAAAATAGTTTTTTTTTTTTTTTTTTTTTTTTTTTTTAAAAAAAAAAATTCTCAATCGGTTTTCAAATTCAAAATATTCAAATTATATCATATCAAAATACTAAAATTGTGTAATTCACTCAATTGCCCTACTACTAGTATGCCCCTCCAACCAAGGCATACTGTTCTTAATCCCTTCTCCTAGCTAAACTTTGTATTATAGAATAGGAGCTCATAGATGCAGTGGTACTTCTACAAACACATTGAACACCATCTTCCTATTACATCTTCTCTCATATTGCAGAAAACATTGAGTTAAGCCTTCCTGAATCCCCAGCTCTCTTTTTTCACATTGGTGGAAAACTAAATAATAATAATAAGGGTAAAATGTAAAACTGATCCTCTAAGTTTTTTTAGATTTCATTTCAGTCTTCTAATTTTGCTTTTGTTCATTTCAGTCTTCTAACTTTCAAGTTTATTCAATTAAAACTTTTTCATCAACTTTTGTTATATGTTATGGTTAATTTTTCAATTTTATAAAATTTTCTTCAAATTTTTAAAATTCAATTAATGATTGAAAAATATTTTCCAGTTTTTTTTTTCAAAAAATTTTAACAAAAATTAACGAAAAGGCATTAGTTGAATAAATCTGAAATTTAAAGGATTGAAATGAATGAAATTAAAGTTAGAGGATTGAAATAAAATCTGAAGAAAGTTAAAAGGTTAGTTTTGCATTTTAACCTAATAAAAATGCACCCTATTCCATCTCACCTTTTCTTTTGGAATTCCCAGAATCTAACATCTATATGTTTCTTAGCAGATCAGAAAGTTCATAGGCAATACCTAACTCGAATCCTTAAGCTGAATGGTTGAACAAGTAACTAACCACTTAGTTCTCTAAGGTTAGACGAACCTCTTAGTTTGCTGAATTAAGACAATGCAGGCTTCTGACTCAAAAGAAAAGAAAAGGGGGGAAGTTTTTTTGAAAGACCAAAATTCATCCTAGAAGGTAGTCAGAAATGAACTGAAGTGCATTATTAAAGAGAACAGTACGTGACATTTTCTATATACAATGTTAGCACTAATTACATACAAAGAGAAAGTTATCAAAGATGACTCAAATAGAAGGACCGGATCTGAGCACCCTCTCAAGCTTCTCAGCCTTGGTGTAATCCTTTTCTGTGAGAGGCCCAGCTGGAAAAGGTGTGATTTCAACAGTTAGGTGGGGTGTTGGGAGCTCATCAAACAGAGCCCTCACGTTGTTACAACAAACACTTTCTCCATGAGCAGTCTCCCTTCTAATTTGACAGCCCTGCAAGTTAGAAGAACAAAATTTTTGTTTTAAAATGTTATCTAGCTACCACTACTGACAGAGAAAAATATATCGGAACAAACAGAAAAGAAAATGAAACTCTAGAAATTGTTCAAGAAGTTTGCAATACCTTGTGGGAAGTGGCGTCTGTGAAGTGATCATCATCTGACAATAGGGAAGCAATGGCTTTAAGCAGGTGCCGCCCCTCAGATTTTGACGGCACTCTGTAGTTCCTTCTAAGTGTACCCTTTGTTGTAGGATGCCATTTACTCACTAATTTCCTTTTGTCAGCTGCTTCATTAACTGTTCGACAGAGCAAGAATTCGGAATACCTAGTTATTAACATTAAACAGATGATACAGCTTTGAATAGAAATTTTTTTTCTTCTTCTTTTTGATCAGTTTTAATAGATAACTCTTGAAGACAAAGTCCAAATATATATATATTTAGAATATTTATGTTGGCAGGTATAGTTTTGATCCTCATAAAATTTGATGCATGCAAGTAGAACATAAGACATGAAAGATTTCTGAGAACAAATTTTCTTTAAAAGAATGTTTTCCCATACATTTTCATCCATTTTTTTATTTAGCAGGATTGAAAGGTTATGGCAATGAAGTACAAGTTCAAAAGATGATCTATATAAAAGCACCTCCATCTTCACTCACATATCTTTATCCATCAAAATTTAAGACACTACTTAGAAGACTACGACACATGACAGAAAATCAATTATCTTAAAGATACCATTCTCTGTCCTTAGGAACTCAACACGACAGACAAACAGAAATGACAAACCATTAATTTTACTAAAAGAACAAGAAATTCTTGTTAACATGAGAGCATGTGAACTATAAATTCAATAGCTATACCGTATATCCAATGCACAAAGCTCCCACTTTTGGGGGTTTGGGAGAGGCGATTGGCATGCAGCCTAACCCCCCTTTTTTTCCTTTTCTTTTTGAAGAGGCTGATATCCAGAATAGAACTGGAAACATGTCACTTTTGGTGGAAAGCATTTTCCATTGCACCAAAACATGGGAAGCCATTAATTCTTATTAACAAAATATTCTCCTGATGGGTGCTTTGAACCTTAAGCATCAATAGAATTTTCCCCCTAGCTGCCCCTCATTTGAAACATACCATTGAAATTGTAATTCTTTCTACACCTTCTTTTCAGAGTCAAAACACGATAGTTCACTTCTCAGCACCACATAGAAGTAGAACAATGAATGAAAAAGTACAATCACCTAACATCCCAATCACTTTTGCCCATTTTTGTTCATGAGTGATTTTATATTATATAGAACCAAAACAAAGAATATGCTAGAAGGCTGAAGCAACCTAGTTAAATCATTACAAAAATCAATCAAGTAAAACATCAATCCTGAAGATTTTACTCAGTTATCAACCTAAATGTTGCCATATCTCCCTTAGGATTAGATGGACCTAAGGTAACAGGAATGGCTGGAGTTTCATGCCAGACTTGACAATGATTCTTGTCATTAGCTTAACAACTATTAAGCAAAGGTAGTGATTTTCATGAGAATACATTATCTGGCATGCCAGCATTAATGTTAACTTTATAGACGTGTGAATTCTTCATTGCACTAGGATTCTACTTATAAGGCCCTGTGAGACAACAGTTTGTCAGCTATATTGTTCAGTAACCAGGTGTGTGCCTTTGAGGTGTATGTCACACTAATGCCACAACTTCAATACTCATTAACTAAAAATCAAGTTAAGAAATATTGGATATATTGAGAAATTAATATATAGTAATATCTTCTGCATTTTATTTCACTAATTATTTTCAGTATTTTTTTTTTTTTTTTTGCCTAAATTGTAATTTTATAATTAACAAGTAAAAAGTACAATTTTATTTTCAATCCAAATCCTACAAAAATTTATTGAAGAAAAAAATGACTGTTAACAAAGGATACTAGAAATATCTGCTGTTCGCATACTAATGAAATTTGGGAATCATTTGAGTGATGGTTCTTTGGATTTATTGAAATGTAATTTTTCTAAAGTTGCCATCATTTCTGAGATGCTCCACTCTCGAAAAAGGCTACACTCAGGTAATAGATTGCTACCTCATTTTGATAATCATAACAGCAGTTCAACCTGTAATATGGTTTACTTAAAATCTTGATTTTTTATACTTTTCCTATCACCTTGAGCCACTGATGCTTAACAGCCAACATTACCAGATCAAAACTAGCTGTTACAGAAACAATTTAATGACTAGCTTTTCAAATTTCTCAGGGAAATCCTTATGAACTTTAAAATATTTTTGCCAAAATTAGGCATAGGCTGACAGGAGTCACAGGAAAAAATTTGTTAAAATCTTACAGTATAACATGTTTTTATAATATTTATGTATTACCATTGTAATCCATGCCTAAAATTTCAGAAATAGAGAATTAACAATTAATTCATCAGGGTATTTCTTCTCATTAGTCTGGCTGTTAACTAGAGGTTGGGCCTTGGTATGATGGCAAAAGCCTTCCACCAAAAGCGAGTTTGGGAATCAGCCTCTCAAAAAAAAAAAAAAAAGGGGAGTAAGGTTACCTACCATGATCTCTCCCAAACCTTGCAAAAGTGGGAGCATTGTGCACTGGATACAACCTTTTTAGTCTTGATTTTAATTGTTTAATAAAAAGCTTAAAAATGCAGGAACTTCACCTTCAATATATCATCATCTGGGGCCTGAAAGCAAAAACTTCCACTCTGCTATGCCTAATATTACAAACTGGCTAAGTTGGGGCAATATATTTCACTTTTTCTTGGGAATATTGAAACAAATTCAAATATGAATTATAATTTTATATTTTCTCTTCCCAGATTTCTCAGCAACCAAACACAGGGTAAGGAAGATATTCAGCTTTCATTCATTTTGGGTAACATAAGTATTAACTATCAAAGGAAAGCAGGTATAGTCAAACCCACAAACCTGGTTTCCCTTGTATGTTCTCCAACCACTGAGAGAACCCCAAATCACCAGCTCCACCATCACCACCTTCCAATTCTAAATGAAATGACAACACAATAAAATAAAATAAATTAAAAAGTTAAAAAGCTTTATATAGAAAGACAATATCTTTACATTGAAAAACCCAGAAAAAGTAGCAAATAAGTGAACCCCATTATCAAGCAATAGTGTGTATTTAAATAGAAGTAAACCTGAGACAAGTGGGTTAGATTGAGATCCAGCCAAGCCAGCCTTCAAGAGGGCATAGAAGATGCAAAGCCTACCAGCCCACAAAACAGGAGCTTCAAGCAGAGAAGCATGAGTAGTGGTGGTAGGGAAAGCTCTCTTACTCTGTGATCTTCTTTTACTACTCAAACAAAGTAAACTTTTGAGGGCATTTGTGGGCACTTCAGTTTGAAAGTCTGGAAAGAAGGAGTTGGGCAACAGCAAAGTGGTGGGATTGAGATTGCTGGTATAGTTTTTGGATTCAAAAGGTGATGTGAAGCTGCTGGTGTGTACAAGAGAGAGAAGCATTTCTTTCTTTCTTTTTTTCTTATTGCCTTAACACTCAAAACTCAGGAAATGGTCTTTTGAGAGAGAGAGAAATATGAGAGGGTGTTGGTTTGGGCACAATGATTTTGTCTTCCAAAGTGAGAAACGGCGTCGTGCTGACTTGTGATCATATTATAATCATGTTAATAAACCATATTAAAAAAGTTTTTTAACAACTATTATTGAAAATATAAAACAAAAAAAAAATTAATTTCTTTATTATTTTTTTATAAAATATTTCTAAAAATAGTTAATAAGCTAATGAATTTAAGTCATCCATTAACATTTAATATATTATATGTATACTATATTTTGATAACACACGGGCAAATAATGAAATTTCCTTGTTTGAATATATTTTGGTTCAAAAAAAAAATTTAAGGAAAAAAATCTCTTAAATCTTTAATTTTTAGTAGAGATTTATTAAATTAAGGGTCTGTTTGAGATCTGCTTATTTTGCTAAAACTATTTTTTTTTTGTTAAAAATATTGTAGATAAAAGTAAAAATTAACTGAAATAGTACAATAAGATTCATAAATAATACCAAAAAGTATTGTATAACCCATTAATAATAGCAAAAATAATCTAAATAATAAAATAAATTAACAAAAATAATCTTTACCTAACAAACACTAACCATAACTTCCTTAAATTTCTAATTTCGATAGTCAATTCTATATTTGGATGGAGGAGTATTTGAGAGGGCATAAAAAATGCAATAATAGAAGCGGAAAATAAATAAAAAGATATATGAATTGGATTGGAAAGGAATACAAAGCTTGGCTGCTAGCTGAGTATAATATTGGTTTAGATTGTAGACGAATGGGATGGTGATGGAGACTGAAGGAGCATGGGCCCTAGCATCTAGTATAAAATATCTTAATCCACTCTAATAACAAAAGAACAATAACAAAGCCAGGTCATGTGGATGTTGATGATTTTCATGTCAGTCACCTTATCCATACAGATGTCCAACAGGAATTAATTTTTCCATTTCCGCTTACTGTAGGAGCATTTGATCAATGTATTTCCATGTTTTTTTTTTTTTTTTTTTTTTTTACAAAAAATGGACCTTTGATTATTTTCTTGAGTATATGCAATCTCCCATATCAATCATACCAAGTTAGGCCTTTTCAAGTATCTGATTATTTTCTTAGGTATATGCAATCCTTCACATCACACGCACCAAATTATTATATATAAGAAGAAATCTCATAGAGGTTGCCTCAAAATACTAAATGGATGTTTCAAATCCAAAATCTTATAAATATCGCGATGCCTTAAGATCCCACTAAGCCAAACCCATGCGGTTAATGTATACTAATTTTCCATTCTATGAATTCCATGTAGAGGTTAAAGAGATAGAGATTAATAGCTTGAAATTCAATTTGAAGCTTTCCATTTTTTTGGCTTGTGTAGGCAATTATTTAATACCAAACGGAAGGAAAAAAAAAAAGAAAAAAAAGAAAAAAGAAGAAGAAGTCAATTTAGAAAAAGCATGAGAACTTATATGATTGAAAATTGAAATCCAGTTAACAGGTTCAAGTCTCCTGAAGTGCCAATGCACATGGGACATGGCATTCGGGTGGGCAGGGAGGCATGTATATTTTCCTGTCTATTTTTTATTTTGATTTAAATTTAAAATCCCTTTCTATTTCGAAAGAACCAACAGCTACAAAGGGGTTGGGGCTTTGTCGATGCTAAGTTGCTAACTACAACTACAGAATTACGTTGAAGCTCTTCTATATCTTTACAAACCGAACGTCATTTTGACCAAATGCATTTCCACATGCAGGACACTTCCGATGGCGAATCTCTAGGTTTTTTTGGATGCATGGATTGCAGAAAAGATGATAGCACTTCACGATTACAACCTGTCAGGATATAAATCACACCCACATCCATCAGTGTAACAGAATATACACACATTGAAACAAAAAAAATAATAATAATATACTAATTTAAAGGATTTCATAAGGTCAATGAACTTAAATCTGGTATACATATAGCTAGGAATGAAAAGAAGGATCGCAGGGGTGTAAGCTTGCATGCAATGAGCACACTTACCTCCTTTGGCCGATCAGAACACACGCTGCACTTTAGAATAGACTTGCAACTCTTGATTTCATCTTGGAGTTTCTGTATTGCAGCCTCTCCAGTTTCAGAACTCATCTCGGCAACCTTGATATTCAATTCCCTAAGCTCGTCCTCAAGCTTCTTCCTTGAGCTTCTGCTCAACACAATTCCGTCTACTTAGATGCAAATTTAGCTTGAAACATAAACAATTTATAGGTGCTTAAATAGCTATGATCCATTTCTGTAATAACCAAAGAGCTACTTACTCTACATAAAGAAATCCCCCAACTTAGATAATCTGATTATGAAATAGCATCAAATTGTAACAATGTATTTGTAGCTTAGTATGACATGCTTTCTTGACAAGCAGATACTATATCTACATCTGCCTACCCCCTACACAAGCCCAAGAAAAAAAGTGATAGCCCTTCACCCATAGATCCACATGCCAAAAGTCAATTTCAAAGAAGCTTCACAGCCATCAATTAAAAGATTGAAGTAAAATGGTTCCAATATCACATTCACTTCAGTGAAATACTAGATCTTTATTGCCATGTTATATCAATGGAAAACCTACCTTCTGAATTAGAAGCAGGTCAGAAATGGCATAATGCACACACACACACAAAACACTGTACCAAGTGACAAATTACCTTCTCCTTCTATGTTCTAAACTATAAATTTGTGGTAGAGGTAGTTGTGTGATGCATACACAAAACCAGAAGTTCCTCAATAGACTATTATAATTTAAATGAACTCAACTCCAGAACGAGGGAAAAAAAAACACCTTTCATTCTCTAAATCCATTTGGATATCATCCATATCCTGCTGGATTTGCTCATATTCCTTCTCAGAGGAAGCAGTAGCAGATTTAAGCCACTTCAACTCCTTCTCAGCATCATTCAATTCCCACTTGGCTGTTTCCAGGTTGACTGCAAGATGTCTTTCTTCGTGAGTACATTTAATGGCTTCTGTCAGACAAGGCTCCATCTGCATTATTTAACTTTGGGTTGATAAAGGACCTAAGTAGCAAACTTCCTTTTGAGTACGGGGAATCCTTACCTGCTCTTCACTGTGAGAAATCCTCATTTTTAAGGATTCTATTGATGCATTAATTTGCTGAAATTGCTTTTCCAATGCCTGCTTCTCAGAGAGTAAAGCGCTCTGTGCCTGCTTTGTCTTCACACTCTCGGAAACAAGCTGCATTAAGGATCTCATGAAAAAATTAGGAATGACCAGCCCATGCATTGGACTGCAGAACTGCCGGAAAACAAAGAAGGCAGAGCATAACAAAACTAGCATCAATGCAGATAATAACAAGACAAACCTTGAGATTATAATCGTCCCTCTCAGTCACCTGCTGCAACAGATGTTGGTTCTGTGTCTGCATATCTTCATATGCTTGACCGATGGTCTGCAGGAAAATAATAAATCAATTGACAAGATAACAATAAGGCAGAAGAAAGGGGAGATGTAGTGCAAGATATTAAGGAACCAATTTTAAAAACCCTGGGGTACCTCGATTTCTGCTATGTATGCCTCTGCTTCTGCGTCTTTATTTCTAATAGCCTCAGTAAGCTCCAAAACATCCCTGTAGAAAAATTGAAAGCATAGACCACAAAGGTTTTAATTGTCAAATTTTTTCTCTAGTTGCAAGCTTGAAGAACAATCTGCAGTATCAATAATAAATATCTTCGTAGCAAGCAAAGCAACAAAAGTGTGTAAATACATCTATTTGCAATTGAATGAAGTTCCAAAACTCCCAACTAAAAAGTAGAGTAAATTGATCTTTAAAAAATAACACTAAAAAGATAAAGACAGATCGAATCCACAAAATCGTAAAACCAGCAAAACTTCCGCATACAGCATAATTCCACGATACTTATTCTCCTAGCTGAGCCCTGTTTACAGCCAACTCCACTTCATTCTAAAAGCCATATATTGGAACTGCCATCCCTCTCATTCAGAACCTCACATGGCATGAATATGCGTTCCAACTGTGAACCAAACTGAGTTTCCAGACACACGGTGTCATCAAAATGCCCCAACTCAACAAATTCTTTAGAAGTATGTCCTTCATGATAACCCCATATCATTTATACTTTCATTCATGATTCAACCAACAGAACTAAGTATCTTTTTCAACACCTTACATCCTCTCTCCCAGAAAGAAGAGGACACACTACAGAGAATTAAAGAAATCAACCACCTCTACTGCATCATGACCAAAATAAATTATTAAAACCATTTCTACATATCACTTGTTATTTTAAAAAATAAAAAAATAAAAAAAGTAATACCCTGTGTGCAGAAGTAATACACAAGATAGCATAATAACTACAAGCAAATGAAAGGTCCTAAGGAAAGATGTCTTCTGTTGCATCTCTAAAGCTTCCACATCTTCAAAAGAGTGATAATTACACTCCATTTACCATATCCACATCAAGCATAAGGGGGGCTAAATTCTAAACAGCGGAAGAGTGTTTACCAAACCAACTCCTTCGACCAGCCAGTAGAATCACTCTAGTTGGCATCACCCATTGAACACCCCCCCCCCCCCCCTTTCTCCCAAAAAAAAAAAAAGAAGACAAAAACACATTAAAAACAAAAACAAAAACAAAAATCTCCATAAAGCATATGCAAGATCACAATGATGAATACAAAAAAGAAAAATCAAAACATCACTCTCATCCTTTAACCTTCCCCCATGCCCCTTAAGAAAAGGAAAAAAAAAAAAACATTTCCTTAAGTTTGTCATGGGAAGAAATCCAATTGAAAACATGCGCGCACACACACATATTGTCATCCAACTACAGATTTTCAAAACCAAAAAACCCCTTCAATGTGGATACAATTTTAGACGAAGGAAAAAAAAAAGAGAAGCAACCTCTCAGAAGCATCCAATTTAACCCTTAAATCAGCTATTTCAGCTTCAGCAGCAGAAAGCCTTTGTTGGCAAGCAGCCTCAGCTTCATTGGCAGCTTTCACTCTCAACTCTAGACTATGTTCATCTAAAGCATTTCTCAAGACTTCAGCTTGTGAGTGAGCTCTGCGTTCTGATTCTTTGATTTCCATCAAATCTCTGCAATTCAAAATTAAAGGGTTAAATGTATGAATATGAGATGCATTTACCACCCATTAAGGAGGGAAAGCAGTGTGAAATAAGGGGCAAAATTTGTAAATTAGCCAGTGTCATTAAGAGTGCACTTAGGTGCGCTTAAAGCTCAAAGCTTAAAGCCCCAAGGTCTGAGCGCTTCACTTGGCCAAAAAAGAGCTCATTTAATGAAGCGCACTTTAGGCACGCTTTTTTGAAGCTTTTTATAGAAGAAGCACAAAGTAGGTCAAGGCACGCTTTTTTATTTTATCGTTAAAAAAAATATGAATCATCAAAATTAATTGCTTGATCTTGAAAGAAATGACATGGACCAATGATTTACTATACAACCACTATTCTTAAGGTGTTGTATTACACAATTTTTTTTATTTACATGTCAAAAGATACGAACAATAATTTACTATTCTCATGCTTTTTGGTCTCTGATTTTTAGATGTATGTTGATCGAACCATATACATCATTTGATCATAACTATCATGGTTATGTATTTTTATAAAGCACAAGAGAATAAAATGTTATGTTTGAACTTTCTAATTATGATATTATCCATTGATAATTGTTTTCAATTAAGTATATATAAATTTTAAGAATTGAAATAACCTAAGTAAAGTTTGAAATTGCACTTTACCTAATTAGTAAAATATACAAATTTTGAGTTTTTATATATATATTTTTATTATATGTTACGAATATTTCTATTAAAGGTTATTAGATATTATATTTGAAAAATGTGCATTTTACTTCAATGAGGCGCACACTTGTGCTTTGCGCCTAGGCTCCAAGAGGCCTATGTGCACTGAAATTAGCATATATACCGAAATGTTTACCTAGAGAGCTCAATCTGTCATTATATCCAAACAAGTTGTAAACCAAAATCATATAAATCACATACACATCTGATTCTCATCCTCCTATCTATGCAGAGACAAAAAACTCTTCTAAAACAAAATGCATAGTACTTCTGAGTTGTTACCCTTGAACATAATGGAATATCCATTGAACCGCTGTCATAACTGAAAGCAGTGGCAAGAGTACTATGTCTGTTCAAAGATACAACCATTCTGCTGATTGATACTCAATCCATCATTTGGACAGATATCTCTCACGCATAAAAGGATATTATAGATTCAGACTTGTGACTTTCTTTTATATTAGCACAACTGCAATGATTACCACCTTTACTTATAGCTAATCTTCCTCTCAAACATAATAGTTACATATACATCCCAAGCATGAGTAATGAAATGTTGAAAAAGGAAAGAAAACATTGAGTGACATTTACAGAAGGAGATGCTGGAAATTCTTGATATGCCCTCTTACTATTCATTTTTATATAGGAATCAATGGTTCCAATAAGATAAGAAATATTCGTGAATGGGACAGCTGGTAGGGACACATCAGCACTAGAAAATTCCAAACCCTTCTAGAAAGGTACTACCCATACAACATAAGTACAACCCAAAATATTATCATTTTTCTATTTCTCAAAAAGAAACAATTACAACAAATAATACCAAGATATCAGCTTTTACTTTTTAAGTATGAAACATATTGATACCATCACTTTCATATTTAACAACATAAACCATTAGATAAGGATCCTCAATTTACCTATTGTCATGACTTTCCTGTCCATACAAGTCCAAGAAGATTTGCAGTTCCAGTTTTTCCTTCTGCAACTTATCAATCTGCAATATGTTTGTCTTTATCATTTTCTATATAAGCTCAGTTATAGAACAGTCCAGAAAATCTTAAAAATCATAATTCATATACTTCAAAAGAAATGGTCACTTAATCCAAAGCTTAAGCACATATAACTCCATGTGCTCTTTTTTTTGGTGTGTTTCATTCTTTTTTTTCCTTGTTCTTGTCTAGGCAACAACTTCAAATATTTTCATTTCATATATTCATGATTGGCACCAAATTTCACTGGAAAACATTTTCCAACATTCTATATGACTGAACGCCATCATCAGAATGTAATCCTGTTTCCATAATCATGCAAGTCAGTTGTGACCTATAGCCACAAAATGCAAATATAGCACATGATATACCAAATTCATGGATTTTTCAATAGGGAAATCAGACATGAAACTGGGGGAAAAAATGCATTTAATATCTAATTTTGACTGAGCAGGAAATACTCTAGAGGGACAGATATGACGAGGATGCTTCAGTAAAATTGATTCTTTAAAAATAAAATTGGGGTATCAGACAGCAAGGACAGAAATTCAAAGAATCTGTGTAATATAGGGTTACATGCAAAATCAATACATAAGAAAAATATAATAACATCAATGCCAAAAGGATCCCATCAAATAGTTGAGGAAAAATCATACAACTAAGAACTAACGAGAGGTAGTGTTGAAGCATGTGATCATAATTAGAATTGAGAATCTTACCAGTTCCTTAAGAGACTTGATCTCCATCATCTGTTCAGCACATTTGTCTGCTAAGCTCTGCATTTCATTACTCTACACAAAAAACACAGGAAAAGGTAAATTTCAGAAGAGTCTCCTCATAAGAGAAAATGATGACAACATAGATTTAGTACAAATAAAAGGAAAATCTTAAGATGGTTAGCAGTTCCATTGATTTCTAAACCACTATTTTTTTTTTTTTTTGGGGGGGGGGGGGGGGGATTTGAAGGGGGGGTGGGGTGGATAATTTGATAGTTTCAATTAGGGAGCAGATATTTGAGCCCTGAACATTTCCATTAGAAACACAAGGTGGTGCCCATAGAGCTAAAAGGCTCTTAGCCAAAGCTTGAAGAAATCTATCGATAGTATTTACTTATTCAACTTTTTTCTTTTTTTGGTTTGGGGTAGTGGGGAGGGGAGTACAACTCTCCCTATATTGTGGTCACTTTCCTATCTCTACACAAGTATATACCAGGCCCAAAAAGAGAACGTTGTGGAAGACGGACAACCAACATATAACTACAATCACATTCTTGAAAGATCAATCTCAAAAATAGGTAGCCAAATATGAAGTGGGTAGTAAAATAACAAAACTTTTGTATTTGTTTGGGGGTCAAGGGAGGGTACTCAACAATTCTGCCTATTTTATGCCCAGTGTCCTTAGTCTACCCTATACCCCAAAAGCATTATGTTGTCGCAGATTAATTGCCAACAAATATTTTCAATCACAATTTTTAAAGGTGTATTCCAAAAAGAGAAATAGCCACAACATGGCTAGAGGCAATGAGAAAGGACATGATTGCTATTTTTTTAATGGTAATTACAAGAACCCAGAGGGTATTGAACCCACGACCTCACCATCCGTCATTCTTAAAGGAGAGGAGATGAAATTTGAGCTAAAGCGCATTGGCACCTAATTACTAAAATTTGTGGAGAATATGGCTCTAGGCATGGCTACAAATTACTAAGGAATTATCAAAAGTTGAGATCACCTTTTTTTTTTTGGTTGAAAAGTAAGAAATTTTTTAGATGGTGCTTTAAAAAACATCACAGCAGGTACATGCAAATAGTACTTGAGTTACTACAAGACATGATCTAAAGTTACAAAAGTCCAGAAAGTCCAGCAAATCAGAAAAAGAAAGAACACTTAATGCAGCAATCCAATCATACATAGAGCGTGAGAATTTCATTTTTAACTCCAATGGCAAGTGATCATTCCCTTCAAATGTGAGGGTGTTCTGTTCACTCCAAATAGTCCACATGATGCATAAGAATAATTTGACTAACAAGAGAAGAAACAAAATAGGTAAATGAGACAAAACCTTCCTATCTAGTTGAGCTTTTAGAGACTGGGCTTCCTCACTTAAGGACAGTGCGTCATGGGCTGCCTCCTTCCATCGCTTCAATTGAGTTTCCATCATTCCCATTTCTTTAGACAAAGCCGAAGCCATTACACGAAACTCTGATTTAATATCCTTTCTCCCTGCAGTAAGTAACACCCTTACAAACCAGAAGCTCCAGAAAATTACTCCTATAAAAATAAATTAAAATCAAATGTGTAATTTGACCTGCATCCTGCGCAGCTTCTTCCATCTTAATCTCAAGCTCATTTTTTTCATCGATACGTTTCTGTAGCTGAAGCTCCAGCTCTCCAATCCTAGATTCAGCATTATCAATGGCATTCCTCAAAGCATCTGCTGATTCTAGTTTTACACTCACCTCCTTCTCCCTTCTCATGATAAGAGGCCTTTCAGCCTGAAATTATAATTTTAAAAAAGACCCATATAGAACAAGCAAAAAAAGCAAGTGCCAACACATAAGACAAGACAGTTCAACCTGCAGAGACTCTGTCAATACTTTGTACTGCTCCACTTCAGCATTCCAATGTTGGAGTTGATCATTTCGCAAAGAGTATAATCGGGATAAGCGAATATATTTTTCATCCTTCAGTTCATTCTGTACGAGTACAATATCAAAAGTGAGATTCATGCATATAATTAAAGTGAATATAAAGTGAGACCCTGAGACAAAAGGAATATCAACTATAGAAGATGAAAAGAATCCAATCTCAGAGACCTGAAGATCTTGCAATTGTTTTGACAAGCTTAGATTTTCTCCCTGTGCATCTTGAACCTCAGAAAGACGATCTTCTGCCAGTATCTACATTAATTGTTTAAACACATGCCTGGTTAGAGAGGGATTTGGGAGGGTGAGAGTGGGGGGAGGGGGGGAAGCAACTCATTTATATTGTGATACCTTTGATTCCTCAATAGAGTCCTTCAATTCCCGCAAACCCATTGTCCTATCTACAGGCTTTTCTGGTGACAAGTTTCCATTGGCTGTACCATGAGTGGGGGTTTGCATCCCAGATGCTACATCCTTTTGCATTTTCAGATTGACTAGTTTTCTTCTACTCTCTTCAAGTTCAGCAACACACTCGTCCAGCTCACCTTTCAACAAAAACAGAAGATATACACATCAATATACAATCTAGAGGTCTCCTGTGATGGATACACAACTAGTAAATTGTGGTACTGTAGAATTATCTGCCTGCACGCTTCTTGAATCTGGGATGCATACCCCCACTCATGGTAATCTTGATACTTATACATTTACAAGTAAGAGAATAAATTTGTGCCACAATAATGTAAATTATATGTTCAGAAAGAACTATCTTAGAGACCTGCAAGGCGCTTAATCTCAGATTCAAGAATTGAATGGCTGCTAATGTAAGTTTGAATCTTATCAATGTATTCTTTATGCTTCAAGTGGAGAATATCGATCACTTCACCCAGCTTGATAGCCTCCTCTTTCATAATATCATCAATCTTTGACAATTGGATGATGGCATCTGAGAACCACAAAAGTGTTATAATGACATAATCAATACAAATCTCATGAAAAAGACACTACTGCAAAGATTAACAAAAAAAAACAAAACGACCAACCTAAACATAAAAAAAACAGATATGAAGAATGATGAATTAACAATTGGACCTCACATCAAGATTTCTTCTGACCTTCTGAAGATAGTTTTCCATGCAAAGCACGAGCAATGCTCTCAGTCCTCACCCTTTGATCATCAATTGAATCTTGCAGGATTTTCAACAACTCCCTAGTAGATGAATGACGCAAAGCAAGGGCATCTTCAACATATCTAATGATCTCATCATTACCATTGGCTTCAATAGAACCCCTTTGTAGCAGTCTACAAAGAAATATTTCCTCAGCAGGACATGATGGAATTGAACCTAGAATGTATCTCAAGTCAATCAACCTTATATGACATGAAAAATCTTGGAAGTCCAATTAAGCTGTCATAGGAAATACAACAGAGTACATATGTTTATTGAAAAAATTAGAGAAAAAAATACCTCGAGAGTGATCAGCACAGTCCAGAAATTCCAAAGCAACCTGGCCTGCCCCAGCTCGTACTCCAAGAAGGATTAAGTCATCAACCAACTATACAGCAAAACAATGAAATTTTTTATTGGGAACTTCAGTCATTATGGACTAGAAAATGTAAGCATGAACAGAAAGTGCATATCTATACTGTCTAAAAAAACGGTCGCTTTAGAATTTAATTCCACCCTTCTGCCATTGTGCCACGTAGGATCCCACCGCTCACTTTTTCTTTTTTTTTTTCTTCTTCTTCTTCAATAAGTCTTAATTATATAATGCTTAAACAATTTTCGGTTTTCCTCTTTAACACTCCTCCATTTGGCTCTTCCTCTTTCCATCAAACACCTCCAATTGCCCATGACATTAATCTCTTTCCTTATTTACCTGCTCCCTTGTTATTCACGTTTAATTAATTTTTTTCCCATCTTCCCCACTCTTGTTGTTTCTTATTTAATACTGATTAATTGATGCTTGATATGCTTCCACAATTTTTGACTTCCTTCTTTAACATCTCCTATTAATTCTTCTCCCCAATTTAGCTCTTCCTCTCCATGAAACCCCTTTGTTGCCCCATGACATATTTCTTTTCCTTGTGGACAGAATTTACCTCCAAATCAATTTAAAGGAAAATTTCTCCAATTTACTACGTGGCAATTGAAATGACCATCTACATGCACTTATAGACACTGACCTATTTAATGAGTAATGTGATTTAATAGACCTGGATGATTTTAATGAACCGCTACATAACAGGTTGGAAGAAATTACTTGAAATTGATTTGGAGGAAAACTTTACTTATCAAAAAATAAAATTGGAGGAAAACTTTATCTTTTAATTTTTATCTGCTCCTTCATTGTTCACGCTTTTTTTTCCACTTCTTTTTTCATAAGAAAAGGAATTTGTAGAAAGGCTAAAAACAAATTAATTAAAATAAAATATGACTATATTAAAATCCCTTGCTTTTTTATTGTTTCTTCTTTTCTCCCCAATAATCTCTTAGTTGCCCCATGACATTAATTTATTTTCCTTAAGGACAGAGTTTACCTCCAAATTGATTATACCATTTTGGAGGAAAATCCCTCCAACCCACTACACTGTGATTGAAACAAACACTCGAATGTACCATTAGTTAGTTAGGGACCTATTTAATGAAGGACAAAGTTTAGCTACAAAATTGATTGTAACCTTAAGCTACAACCTTACTTAATATCTTTTTATTGTAAATGAATTTTGACAAATCCCCCATTAGATTACATGTTCTTTTTATATCCTCCATGCTTGCAAAATTTTAATTTCTAGAAAATTAAAGATCAATAGCTATGTTATCAATAAATTGTTTAAATTGCAAGTTTTTATAGCTTAAAATTATGCATAAAATATAAACTTATAGATCATATAGTAAATAGAATCCGATTGACACAAAATTTGACATGCGTATTAAGAGCATAAAAAACATGCAATTTAACAGTTAGATTGACAAAATATATGGTAATGTTTATTTTATTGAGAAACATTGTAGATTTAGGCTACAACCAATTTTATAGCTAAACTTTGTCTTTTAATGAATCCTGTGACTTATTTAAAAATTTAAAATGTAAGTTGATTTAATACACGATGATGGTTTTATGAATCTCCACATAATGGATTGGCAAAGATTCCTTCAAACCATTTTGTAGAAAAACTCTCTCCTTTCATTATTTACGGGCTCCTTCATTATTCACATTTAATTATTTTTTATTTTTCCTACTTCCTTGCCCTTTTATTATTTCTTATTTTCTCCACAAATCTCTCATATCTCTTTTATTTTCGTCTCAAGTCCCTTTGATTTTACTAATTTACCATTCTTATTATTGTTTTTTATGACAAGGAACCTCTTCAAGGCAAGGCAACTTTGTGTACCCACCCTTGTTAAGTAAACCCTATATACACGACCCCGCCTGCAAGATACACATGCAAGAACCGTGTACCGGGTAATTTGAGGACTTGAATCGGAGACCTCATGGGGGGTTCCCATGAGGCCAACCAATTGAGCTAATCCATGCGGGCCCCAATTTACCATTAAATTGATGCTTTATTTGTTTCAAAACTCTTTCCTAATCTAATGGTTGAATGCTTCCACAGATTTTTGCTTCCCTATTACGTCTTCAACTCTCCTTCCCACAACCCAACCCAACCCCTTGAACTCTTCCTCCCTCCGTCAAACCCAATAAACTGTTCAAAACCCTCTAGTTGCCCAAGAAATTAATTTTTTTCTTAAATTATTACATTTACTCCTTCAGCCCCTTATATTCTTGCATTTAAAGTTCATTCCTCTCTTTCTCCTTCTTCACCCTAGATTCCCCATAAACAAAAATATGATAGCAATGGGTTTCAAAACATTTCCAATGCGATTTTTTTTTTTTTCAATACTCTATTTTTAGATTTGCATATGCTCTCTCTCTCTCTCTCTCTCTAACCTTATTTATTTTCATGCTTTTTCGTTCACAGATTTCTTTCTTATTTTTTATTAAGTGAGGATAGACTGTAGAGGTTCACAGAATGGGGCAATGGTATTGCCTTGCCAAAGGAGGAAAACAAAGGACCTAAAACAGAGAAATTAGACAAAAAGTATAGATTTTCTGATCAACAACAACAAGAAAGCCTTAGTCCCAAAATTTGGGGTTAGCTATAAATCCTTGACAGATTAGATTGGGTCAGTCACATGAATAATTGGGTTAAATACTTCGTTAACAACTACATTATGGAGTTTTAAATGCTTAAGTTTTGTTAGTAACTTCACCTTCTAGTTTGTTACTACTCTTTATAATTCATGCTAACCCACTAGCGATCTTCCAAAATTGCCAACATTTTATCCTTTTTGGGCCTTGCTAATTGGTTTGTATTAAATTTAGTGCTAAGGTTCCCTTTCTCATAACTCATAGCACAAGGTGTATTGTTGCAATAACTAAAGCTCTTCCATTTTGATACTAATATGTCCTTTTTGTTGTTATTTTATTGGAAGATTGATTAAGGGATACATTGTGATTACAACATTTGATATAATACAGTATTTTTAGACTTAAATTAAATTTGGAAATTTCTTTGTGTTTTGCTTCATGCATTGTTGTTTTTTTTGTAATTACAGTATCTTCCCGAATTTTTTTTTTTTTTTTAATAAATAAATGATCATATTCTGAAAGAACTACCTCATGAACAGTACAAAGCATAAGATAGTCCCAGAAATTGTATCCAAAGAATTACAATTAAAGGATATTGAATTAGCAAACTCAGTGATAGTACCACTGTCCCTTAAACCCAAGACAGTTAGACCATTCACTGAGTAACCAAAGAAAAAAAGCCTCAACTGCACTTCTGACAATTCCACACCTTCAAAAGTACAGGAATTCCACACTTGCCACAGCACACACAAAGGAGCTAAATTCCCCACAGCGGACAAGCAATTGTTGAACCAATTCCACCAACCAACCAATGCATCAACTATTATCCATAGCATCACCCAAATAACTCCAAGGAGACTAAATGCATAGGCAAACTCACAATGAAGTAACAAATGCATAGTATTTACCTAGCCAATTCCTCTTAAAACATTATATGATTTGATTATTCACATTTTTACAAAATTTATCACTATCCATTCATGAATCTGGCCATATATTCCAAAAAATTTTGAATTAGGTAAGATTTTATGTGATGCTTTCTCCATTTAGCTATAGTGTTTGAATGGTGAGTCTTGAGAAAATTTTGGATTACATGCAATAATAGATGACTATATCATTGTTTTGAATGAATCCCATGCATCACACGGGCTTGTGACTATTAAACATAATAATCAAGACTCACCTGATTCCAGAGTTGGTTCACTACAATTAATATATCATCATACGAACTTTGCTTGTCTTTTAATTCTTTAATCCTTGCTTCAATATCATGCAACTCTTGTTTTTGTATGTCTATCTGCTGAAGAAGTTTCTGATTCTGGTACTGGAGCACTGTAGCATCAACCTGCACGAATATGTATAACCATTTAGCAAAACATTTCTATCAATATGCCAGAACCATTCTCTGCAATATCTGTAAGATCATGCATAACAAGTCACACACAATTGGAAATACATAAACAAAGAAATTTCACTCTGAAACTACTTATTTTTATAAGGAAGGAAATAGATATAATAAAAGCAACTAAAATGTTGTACAATTTGATGTCCAACTACTAAATATAATGGGCCAAGAACACAGTAGTCTAAATGCTTCACTTTGAATTGAAAGATAGTTAATGGTAGGATTGCTTGTGCTTGAGCAACACATGTAATTGTTTATATGATTAATCAAGAAATGTTCCAAACATTAATAGTGAGGATTGTTGTACAGTATGCTCTACAATGTGCAACTAATCTAAGTGAAGTTCTCCTACATCATCAAAAAAAAAAAAAAAATGTTCCAAACATAAAGTGCATGCAGATGTAGGGGGCTCTAATGCCTAGATTGGATACATAAATTTGTAGGGTAAAGAGATATCTCTTTAGGCTTTGTTGATTTTTCACAAAATGATCCTCTTCTTCTTTTTTCTATTTTTTTTTTTCTATTGGTAATTACACGCACTTGTTGGGTCTTGAACCCACGGCCTCACCTTCACCTTGCTCTTACAATGAGAAAAAAATTATGTATTTCGCTCAAGAGTAGTCTGTAAATATACATCGTTCAACACTTGTGCTCTGTTCCATGTAACATAACAATCTAAATGCTCTCTTTGCTTACCCAGAAAATTAAGATTATATCACACCCAATAAAAAAAAATTAAAAAATTGAGAACGATTTTCTCTTTTGATTTCCAATAATAAATGTCACCCCAGCTGACTCCAAATTTGTGCATCGCACATTTGAGGACCAGTCTTTATTTTCTCAAGACCCCAAACAGCGAATTCTTGGTTGCGTTTGGTTACGAGGATTTGATGAAAAATGCCGTGGCTTGATACATATTTAACCGGACTAAGTGATCTGAGCTTTGTGGATTGTTCTCAAACAAAAACGCTTATAATGTTATTGATTTGAAATGACACTTTACATCTACCTCATTTCAAATCCACATATTAATAAACCTCAAATCCATCCATACACTTCATGAACAGGGAAAAAAAATGCCCTATCATAATTTATTCAAGTCATTTAAACTAAAAATTCAAACCAAACCCCTCCTCCTAAAAACTTCTATCGAAATGAGCCATTTGTATTCATATTTTTTCAAGTTTCTTTGGTCTTACGTTTTTTAGCAACCAGACTCAACTTCAGCTCAAAGGCAACCAACAAAATTCCTTACAAGCATATTTTTGGTTCCAACTCGATTGAGGATACATCCACTTCCGCTCAAATGCACCCAAACACTTATTAGCCAATTAACCATGATATATATATATATATATATATAAATCTTTCTCAGCAACCAAACAGAAACAGCACAACTTCACCTGAATTGCACCTAATAGCTCTAATTTGACAATCAAACACAACTGAAATTAATACACTTTTTTTAATCATTCCTCAACTCAAACAGTTATTTTAGACTAAAATTTAAAAAAATTCAAACTAGTTTCTTAAAGAAGCATAATTCATGGTCCCACTTCAATGAGGAGTGAACCAAATTCAACTTGATTCCACTAAATTTAACATAGTCTCTGCTCCCCCAGCCTCATATACTTGAAAACCCTAAAGAATTCACAATTTCAACCCTATAATTACACAGAAATCAAAATAACAACAACTCTACGCCTAATTTGACAACGATCGCACACAAAAGCTGCAAGTAACATCACATGCAAAATTGAATTCACACATTATTTTCATTCTAACGCTTCTACTATATCAAAAATAAATAAATAAAAAAATAAATAAAAGCTAATTTACCGGGGAACCAAACAGAAGATTACAAGAAAGAGAGAGAGAGAGAGAGAGGATTTGCTTACGGTTTTGTTGGTTGATGGGGAAGTGGCGGCGGTGGCGGAATTGCGAGGCGAGGCGGAGGAGAAAGGGCTGAGGTGAGGACGCTTCGTCTCGGGCTCATCGTAGTCTGCTTCGTTCTCCATTTTTTTTTTTTTTTGGTTTCACGCTTTTCTGCTTCTGATTGTGGAAACCGCCACACCAATACACTACCGTTACTACATTAGTTTTATATAACTCTTGTGTTAACTTAACTCTGGTTAAACTACATTTATTTGCTGTTTTGGTTTAAGTAAAAAAAAATTAAATTAAATGAGGTGGCAATTTGTAGACCGTAGATCTTTCTTTTTTTTAAACAGATCCTAACCCTTAACTGAAAAATTGGGTCTCATATCATATCTATTACAAAACGTCGTCGGATTAGATAAAGTCACCTAGTCGGTTAGTGCAAACCGTCTATATATACATACATACACATAACCAAAACCCTCTATTTATCTCTCAGTTTCTCTGGCTAGGTTTTGTTTTCATGGATGAAGAATATGAACAACGCATAGAGTCTGCAGTTGATATAGCTCGCCACGAGCGCGACGAAAGACGCAAAAGATTGAAAAGGGAACAAAACCCAGATGATCACAGACCAGTTTCATATAATGATAAAACCAGAACTATTACTACTATACCGTCCGGTTGGTTGGAATGCCCTGCAGTTGGTGAAGAAATATGCGGTTTCATAGTTCCTTCTAAGGTTCCGCTTTGTGAATCCTTCGAAGTTCCTCCCGGAAAAAGATACTCGTTGAAGCAACTGATTCATCGGCAGAGAGTTTTGGGAAGAAAGATTGGTTTGGTGGTGGATTTAACGAATACTACTCGGTACTATCCGGTGTCGGATTTGAAGAACTTGGGCATCAAGCATGTTAAGATTCAGTGCAAGGGTCGGGATGCTGTACCCGATAATGTATCTGTGAATAAGTTTGTTCATGAGGTCTCGCAATTCATATCTCGTCAGAAAAGTCTCAAGTATCATGTTCTTGTTCACTGTACTCATGGCCATAATCGCACCGGATTTATGATTGTTCATTATATTATGCGCTCGCTTTTTCCTGGTTCTGTCAGTGTCACCCAGGCGATCAATGTGTTTGCCGAAGCTCGGCCTCCGGGAATTTACAAATCGGAATATATTGATGCGTTGTATGCATTTTATCATGAAAAGAAGCCTCGGGATATTGTTGTTTGCCCTCCAACTCCGGAGTGGAAAAGGTCTTCTGATGATTATGGAGGCGGCTCGGCTGCTGATCCATTGTATGAGACTCATGATGAGGAGAGAGATGTAGTGATAATGAGCAATGATGATGTACTAGGAGATGAGATACCTTGGGACCAGCAAGATGCAATGCGTAGTTTCTGCTATCAAACGCTTAGGCTGGGTGTTGGGGCAAGAGGGAACACACAGTTTCCAGGGTCACACCCAGTTTCTCTTAACAAGGACAATCTGCAGCTGTTGGGGCAACACTATTATTATACCACATGGAAAGCTGATGGAACGCGATATATGATGCTGATAACCATAGATGGGTGTTACTTGATTGATCGGAATTTCAATTTTCGACGAGTCCAGATGAGGTTTCCTTGCAGAGACCAGACTCATCACTATACATTACTTGATGGGGAGATGGTAATTGATTCTATTAAGAATACAGATAAGAAAGAGAGAAGATATCTTATCTATGATATGATGGCCATTAATCAAGTTTCTGTAATAGATTTGCCTTTCTATGAACGCTGGAAGTTGCTTGAGAAAGAAGTGATTGAACCTCGGAATTATGAACGGGCAAATGTTCTCCAATGTAGGAATCCTTATTATAGATATGACCTTGAACCTTTTAGAGTGAGGAGGAAAGACTTTTGGTTGCTCTCTACTGTTAACAAGGTTTTGGAGCTAAAGCTTTCACATGAATCAGATGGTCTTATTTTTCAGGGTCGGGATGATCCTTATGTTCCTCGCACACATGAAGGCCTCTTGAAGTGGAAATTTGCTAACATGAACTCGGTTGATTTTCTATTTGAGGTGAATGGTGATAATCGTCAGCTTCTTTTTCTGCATGAACGAGGGAGGAAGAGACTGATGGAAGGGAATCGGGTTGCATTCGAAGACGGTATAGATCCTTCTTCATATTCTGGAAAGATTATTGAGTGTTCATGGGATTCTGAAAAAGATGAATGGATCTTCATGCGGATCAGACTAGATAAATCAGCTCCGAATGATTTCAATACATACAAGAAGGTAGTTCGGAGTATAAGAGACAATATCACTAAGGACATCTTGTTGAATGAGATTGGAGAGATCATTCGCCTGCCCATGTATGTTGATAGGATTCAAAATGATAGCAAAGCCCACCATCAAACAAATCTAGCTCCACACAGGTGATAGATGGAGTGATTAGGAATTGATGTTGACAATACCTTTAAGGTTCACTATTAATGGGAGAAACACAAATAATGAAGTATGTCATTGTAAGATTTATTTGAGTTTGGTATGTACTGGCATCAGCAAATGGGTCCTTGAGATATTGTACATGTGTAATTAGCTACCCTTCAAGATTATCTTATTTCCCTACGTTACTTTAGGATTATCTTGTATTGTGTGCTATGCTAGTGAGTTGTGTGGTCTAGCTAGTACACTGGATAGTCCTTATCACCGGGCCTGGAATTATATGAGTGGTGTTTATTACATACAAATTAATCCACACAATTTTACACGCACACACTCAAAACAACATAACTGGTCACTTAAAGTCACGGTTTTAAAATGTGGAGTAGCTTGTGTACAATAACATTTACCCTATTATTATTATTATTAAATTTTACTATAAAATGGATTATTTATATTATCAATAAATCATAAAATATTAAGTTGATATCATATAAATGTATTTACAAACTTACACAATTTAATCTTGAGTTTATATTATATGAATATAATTTAAACATTTATACATATAATTATATAGATGTATAATATTATATAACACTTAAATCGAGCCTCATACTCACAATAGTGGTCATTACACCCTCTAAACTTTATTGTTAGCCAATTTACTTTTTGAACTCCACACATGTGCATAATCAGTACCCCAGCAAAAAATTATGGATTTATTTCATTCATGTGAGATAACATGGAATATTTAAATTGCGTACCTTGATATAGTAAAATTCAAAACAAAAGAAGATTGAACTTGGGGAGACTTTCAATATTCACCCTAATTCCACATATGCCCAAGATGTGTAGTCTCTCAATCAATTCAATGATTTTTCTTTTGGAAAAATATGTTCAAAAGATGTTTTAGAGAAAACTGTTTTCTCTTCTTATGATCATAAGTACATTTTAATTGCCTATGCAGTTACTTTATTTAATAACTATTATTAAATAAACAACTGATTATCTAATTGGGTTAGCTTTTTAAACCAACCCAATTGGGTTTTAGTGTGTGGCTTGAGATGAGACCAAAGGGACAAATAAGGCTCTAACTTCAATGGGTTTCAAACTTATTTATCAACTCTTGACAAGTCCACAGTTACCATTAATTATATAACAAGTATCTGTACCACTGTAGAAATATAATTGCACCCTAGATCTTATTAATAAATTATATCCCAATATTCTAATTTAATATCATTTGACCACTCCATGAAAAATCCATAATGAACAAATTGTAATAAACTGTCACTTTGTAAACAACTATTTTATTCCTTAAGTCTTCAATTTAATCTTTTGGTTATTCATATATTTTATGAAATCTTATTTCAGTATATATATAATTTAGTAACTCTTTACTAAATTGGCTGGCATTGAATAACCAATTTCCGTTAAACTTATCTCAAGAGGATATTTCGTGTCTCTAAGAAAGAGATTATGGATTCCATTTTGAGAATATGCGTTCCCTCAACATTATATGCGGTTACCTAACATACTAAGGCTTTGACCGTTAAATTAGATTTCATTCCTGATATACAAAACAACCTGCATTTCATGATTAGGTTCACATTTCTCTCAGAATTGAAAGTCTATGAAGATAGAAGTCGTGAGATTTATTATTCAGGCGACAGATGTTAATTGAATAATTAATCTCACAGCTGTCCAATTCAATATGTCTTATACACTTAAGGCATATCAACTTAAAGTCTTCACTTCCTTGATCAAGACAAATCATCTTAGTTGATATGTTATAATCTTCACAGATAAAATGCCCAATTTTATCACCAACTATGAAATAAAGTTTTGAGTTTATAAAAAACTTGTGATTTATATCTTCAGTCACTAAATCACATACTATGTATCTCAAGGACTATATGATAATGTCCAAATATTCATGTTACTATTATTTTAGATTAAAAAAAAACAAACTTAATTATTTATAACATAATTTCATACATAGCACTATATAATGAGATTTTAGGGCACTAATCCTAACAAGTCTACTGTTAATTTACTAGCATAAATGCACGTAAGGATAAAAATACCAAGATCAATCATCTAAAGTGTGAATTGGTGGAAAGAAGAGAGAAACATTTTGAGCGTTCGACTAGAACCTCCGCAACATCCCTCCCTCTAATGCTAGAGTACTTTATCCCGATGATGAACTTGATGTTTGTGATCCCACCATGTCATTCAACTGCAACTTGATCTTTTGTTTTCGTTTTGAAGTGACACTATTTTTGTGCTTCTCAATTACTTCTCTTATTTTATTTTTGTTCGATTAAATTTAAATATATGGGTAGTTTGGCTTTTTGGAAAATCTAACAATATATGGTTGATGTGTCCATATGATTAAGCACTTACATGACACTTAGCATGCGTTTGGATTGCATTGAGGATGAAAAATTTTTGCGTTTTGTTGAAAAAATGATGGGTTCCACGGTATTGTTCATGCACTTTTTGCTACTATTCATAGGCTGTATATTATTTCAATTAACTTTTACCTTTATCTACGATACTTTCAGTAATAAGTTTTCAATTTCAACAAAATAAACCGTATCTAAACACACCCTTAATAATCATAATACTAACGTGGATGGATATAATGATTATTTTGAAAATTGAACTGAAAGAACAAAAATGAAAATAATTCCAAACTTTTGGGGGCAAAGATGCAAATATAAAGGCAAAAGGTGCAAACATAGAAACCGAACCTCAGTACAGTAAGTGTGTAGAATAAAACAACGTCGTTTGGCACTCGACAATGCCCAACGCTTGTGTTCATTGTGGTTTCCTAATTTTGACCACTCTGTTTATCACGCCACATTCCCCATTCGGCAAAGAGGTCTTCAGTTCTCTCTCTCGCTCGTTTGGAGCTAAAACAAATCACAGAGAGTAAAGAAAAGAAAAAGTGGGTGCATTGGGCAGAACTCCGAAGAAGAAGATGAAGCCAAGTTTGGGTCTCATATGTATTGCGCTTTTGATCTCACCTTTCATATTTGGATCAGTATTTTCATCTTCCTCTCCTCTCAAACACCCACTTCTCGGAATTGCTCCTGAAGGTGACCCCATTTCCTAAACAAGCTTTTTTTCTTTTTTTGATTTAATTGGATATTGATGGTATTAAGTATTTTTTGTCAACACAGATGAGAAATATTACAAGGCATCATCGGATTGGATAAAATGTAAAGATGGATCAAAGAAATTCAGCAAAACCCAGCTCAATGATGACTTCTGTGACTGCCCTGATGGCACTGACGAGCCTGGTATCTATTTCTTTCCTCTACCCGTCTATTAAATTTTCTCATTGATTCATTTATTTTGATCAAATGGGTATATTTTAATTTCTTAGAAATCAACGAAATCATATATGTTTGGTTGTTTTTTGTACCATATTGGAAGATGGGCTGTCTTTATTTTTTATGTTTAGCTTTAAAATCATTCAGGAATAGATGCATATGGAGATTTCCTGTTTCACTTTTTGATTTTCTGTTCAACCTTTATGCATAGGTAGTCTGTTCAACCTTACTTTTTGTTCAATTTGTTAGAAGGGGTCCTGCACTAAGCTCCTGGATTTGGTGTTAGTGTTACCTCCTAAGAAGCCCATACACTCAAAAATCTCCAGCATGTCCGTGTCCGACACTTGTCCTTGTCAGACAAGCCAGCGGGGGACAATCCTACATACATGTCCTCATTGTGTGGAGGAAAAACATAATTTTTATTTTTGAAAAAAACTTTGAATTTAGATATATTTTTAAAAATTTTGATAATTGTTATTGATTTTCAAACTTAAAATAAACATATAAATAAATTGTTGTATCCCCACCATGCTCTATCTGAATTTTTCAAGAATTGCTGTCCCACGTGGTGGAGAGAGAGAGAGAGAGAGAGAGAGCCTTCTTTTTGCTCTATTGGGAATTACATTACATTATCATATCACACTGTGTAAATCGTTTTTTGTTTATCTATACCTGTGCGAAGGGTCTGTCTTCATTGTAGATGGAATTAGGTGTCCACATTTATTTCTTTGATCATTGCACTTGAAGTACAAGTCATTGTAATTCTTTTCATTATGAAAGATATTTCTGTTAGTTCTCTATTACTTTAGTTCACATATTCTTTTGTGGATTTTAGGTACCTCGGCATGCCCTTTGGGAAAATTCTATTGTCGGAATTCAGGACATACTCCTCGTTTCTTATATTCTTCTAGAGTGAATGATGCTATATGTGGTAAGTGTTTTTTGCTTCATTGACTGGCCACTTCACTTTTTAGCTTTTACTTGATGAGCTTTCCTTTTGACTTTAATTACTATACAAGAAATGTTACATTTTTCAATGCTGAAGTAGCCAACCCAACTATCATTTTCCCTCTTATCCAATGCAACACTAAGAGGATTGAATGAAGCCTGGTATATCGTAAGAAATAAAGGGGTAACATCCAAGACAGTTTAGGAGACCTTACTTATAAAAAATGAAAAAAAGACAGTTTAGGAGAGAGCAGTTAGTGCTATTTGGAACTGAATAGAAATAATTTTTTCTTTAAAAGATATTGTTCAGTGTACCTTGAAGGAAAACTGTTTCCTGCCTTTGATTTTATACCTTCACTTCCATGGGCTTGCAACTAAGAAGTTTTGTCATCTTCCTTTAAACGCTGTTTGTTTCTAGATTTTCTGTTGTATCTCAATTGTTTACCTGACTCACTTTGTAATTTAATCTTACCTGTCTATGATATGTAGACTGCTGTGATGGGAGTGATGAGTATGATGGTAAGGTGAAGTGCCCAAATACTTGCTGGGAGGCTGGCAAAGTGGCCAGAGACAAGTTGAAGAAAAAGATTGCTACATATCAAGAAGGTGTCACTTTACGAAAGCAGGATGTTGAACAAGCAAAACTATCTCTGGCAAAAGATGAGGCGGAACTGTTAAAGTTGAAAGACGAAGAAAAAATACTGAAGGTGCTTGTTGAACAGCTTAAAGGTATAGTTGTGTGACTTGTGTCCATGTTGTGCCCTTTTCTTGTTGTTTATTTTCAAGTAAATATAATCGTAATCATTGTGCTTATCCCTAGGTTGTAGCCCAGCTAGTCAAAGTTGAATATTTTGTTTAGAAGATTAAGTACAAGTGGTGAGCCACATTTTGAATATTCCAATTAGAAAATAGCAATTTCCTTGTTTTGAAATGCTAGGAACTACTAGAAGATGTTCTAGTTACTGCATAACTTCAACAGAATATAGTTATAGACTGATGCAGCGATGTTACATTTGAGAATAAGGGGACAAAGGTTGCTATTCTGATTTGTAATGAAGAGGACTAAAAGAGACATGATGAGCCATCTGCTGTTAATCTTCTAGAAAACATAAGAGTTTTTATTTTTCTCTAATGACCTTGGTCCTCTTTCTGGCTGATAGATATTGATGTCTTACTTGAATATCCTCCGTGGTTGTTTGGTAATATGAGGTTTACCACCATGTAATTGTTGTTTGCATCACCTTCCATGTAGAGCGTAAGGATGAAATTGAAAAGGCAGAGGAGAAAGAACGATTACGGAAAGAGATAGAAGAGAAGGAAAGAAAAGAAGCTGAGGAGAAGGCTAACCAGGAAAAGAGCAAAACTGAGCAGGAAGCTAATCAGGGGACAAGTGAAGCTGAGGAGAAAACTAACAATGAAGAAAAACCCATTGAAAGTATGCATGTTGATGACATAGGAACTGTGGACGATTCTTCTGCAGATCAGGTTATTTTAACTATCAAATTAATATGATGCTGAATTTCAACCAACCTTTACACGTATTGTGTACTGTACATAAAATTGCATATAATTTTCTCTTCATTGTAAATTTTAGGGTTGACAAATGCTTATAAACTGCCCATATTGTGCACATCTTTAATTAGTTAAGCTAAAATATGAAATGAGAATACATGATACACTATGAAACTTCTTAAACTGTGGGTGATTATTCTTCCTTCAATAGCCTCATTTGGAATTTTTGTGTTTACTATTGAACTTTGTCAGAAAAATGTTGTATATACTTATTGGTGCCCGTGCCTGCATGCAACCACAAACTTGTGTATAATGAAGTATATACATAGGTGGCGAATTAGCTGTGCTTGGCCTGTGACAATAGTCACTTTTCCCCTGTATTGTGAATAAGTTTATATCTACTAGTTTCTCATTCACAGCCTTTTAATAGGATGTTGCAACCGACAATGATGAGTCAGAAGCTGAAGTTGAGTACAGTGATGACTCTGGGAACGAAGGATCTCATGTTGATGGAGTAGAACAGGTAAAGTCCTCCCTAAAGTTATATTCCCCCCCCCCCCCCCCCCCCCCAAATTAGATATGGAGGGAAGTGAACTCCCGAAGAATGTCATTATCTGATATCTTCTAGATTTGTTTATCTCAATACAGCATGCAGCAGAAGCGAAGGAAGAGTCTGCAGTTATCCCTGAAACTGTTCATGATTCTGAAAGCAAGGTATCTCCTCATAAATCCAGTGTTGTGATATTTTTCTCCTCAATTCTGTTAATTGGAAATATAACTTTATTCATTCATGTCCTCTATTATATCTCCAAATCCAACTTACCATACCACTTGATTGCCCGAGTTGTTTGTTAAATACCTAACCATTCAATAAAGTGTCATTCTATTTCCTTTTTTGATTGGTAAGTTACACACATACCTAGTGGGTCTTGAACCCATGATCTCACCCTCCAACCAATTATTATGGGAGAACGAAATTCCAATTAAGCTATAGCTTATTGGCATATTGTCTTATTATTTCTTACAAATATCATTGTGTTATGGATATGGTATGTATGTTTCATTTGCTTATAGGTAAAGATAAAGATAAATATTTGAAAGAATTGAAGACAACAAAATGAAAAAAGTTGAAGAAGTGCACCATTTGTAAATAGGATTGAGGAAAAAGAGCAGTGTACAGCTGTGGGCAATTTTCACCTTTGAGATTGTGAAAATGACTAAGATTTCGTTTTAGTCTAATAAAATTCTAGTCTAGGGTGGACCAAGTCCACATTGATTGATATTTTTAATATAAAACTTCTATATACAAAATTATAGGGTGAGTGTGGATGAGGGTATGCAAATATTATGTTGACTACTTCTAGTTGGACATTCAACTAGAAATAGTCATTTAGGACATATGAATCACTAATATCTGTGGGGAATGGTTTTTGTGAGGTGTTGGAGTTTGTGTATGTTACATTCTCAAGTTTTACAATGTGTAGTAGCTTTGACTGAATTTAAGTATAAATGATATGTTAGTGTGTGTGTGTGTGTGTGAGAGAGAGAGAGAGAGAGAGAGAGAATTAAGATATGTTTTCTATCATCAGCCTTCTCTTTTTCCAAAGAGGAGAGGGGCATTTTCCAAAGTTTCAAAATTTCTTGGAATCTTAAATTACAACATCCCTTGGTATCTTTAGGGGAATGATGCATCTGAAAATACTGAGGGGTTATCGAAAGAAGAGTTGGGTCGCCTTGTTGCTTCTCGCTGGACAGGAGAGAATACTGAGAAACAAACTGAAGAAGTTGATGCTGTAAAAGATAAAGATCATGGAGGCCATGAGGAGATACCCGAGGCCACACATGATGAGGAAGATGATGGCTATGCTTCGGAAACAGATGATGACAACCAAAGATATGAGGATGAAGATATAGAAGATGAGGTAGATGAAGATTTTAGAGAGGAGGATCATTATGATTCTGGTTCATACAAATCTGACTTAGACACTGAGCCAGACTTGTCAGGTTTGCAACAGTTTGTTCATGGTGAATTTGTTGTTTGTGCTTCCTTTAAAAAAAAATAATAATAAAATCTAGTTGTTTTTTATAATGATACACTCCTAATTTTTTACTAACCAAATTATCTTTTAGATATAACAACCCCAAGTAACCCATCTTGGTTGGAGAAGATACAAAAAACTGTACACAACATTCTACGTGCTGTTAATTTATTCCAGACTTCAGTAAACCAGACAGGTATAACTGAAGTTTTATGCTATATTCAGTTACTAACACTGGAAATAAGTGCAAGGAAATGGCTTATCTGTTTCATTTTGGCTTCTTTAGAGGCTGCTAGTGTACGCAAAGAATATGATGATTCCAGTGCCAAGTTATCTAAACTTCAGTCAAGAATATCAAGTTTGTCGCAGAAGCTTAAACATGATTTTGGTTAGTACATAATGAACTGTGTCTGTATTTATGCTGTAGCTTTTGTCTTCACTGTGAGAAAGTTGGTTGTTAGCTTGCTTCCATACACTAAGCTCAGATTTATTTTTGCAGGGCCAGAGAAGGAGTTTTATTCATTCTATGATCGTTGCTTTGAGAGCAAGCAGAACAAGTTACAAATTTTGTCTTAGTCTAATAGTTTATTGTCTTCACAATATAATGGGTTTTTAAGTACATTGCAATACTGTTTATTTTCAAATTTTTTTAACATTTGGGCAATAAAAAAATCTTGGTTCAGGTATGTTTACAAAGTCTGCCCATACAAACAAGCTTCCCAGGAGGAGAGTCATACTACAACTCGTTTGGGGTTGGTATCTCTTACATATATTCTCCCTTACATTTCTAGGTTCCCTGGTTCTTTTTGTGTGTATATATTTTGAGGTGATATTTTAGGTAAACTGGAAGAAGGATCTAAACAATATTATCTAGGTATCATTTGTTGTCTATTTCTCGGTGTGTCAGCAATATTTTTTAATTTATTATTGTTAGTTCTTCCACCCGGGAGATCTTTGTCAGAGACTTTGAATGCATCTTAGCTGTTGAACCAATCAGTTTAATTCTAGATTGATAGCCATGCATCAAGAAGAATGCAACATTGAACAATAAACTTATGACATAATTGTGCCGTTTCTCAGTTGGTTACATCTCCTGGAATGGAGCACAAATAAATGGAACCATTCTAATGCATACAGACCACCTTATCTTGTTGGTTTGCTCTCAATAGAGTTGTGGCCAGTTGTTGGTGCTACTTTTGGAAATATTCAAGGATATGGGTTTGTCTTATTTGTATCTGATATACGTTGTGTACACGTGTGCGCACATGGACGCAACGTCCCTCTACTTGCTGTGACATCTCTCTCTCATGTGTTTTATTCTATTCTCAATCAGCTTACTTGCTGTTTCTTTTTCTCCATTTCTCTTTGGGTCATAGGCGCTGGGACAAATTTGAGGATTCATACCGAGTCATGGTGTTTTCAAATGGTGACAAATGCTGGAATGGGCCTGATAGAAGTTTGAAGGTACTTATTCTCATGCTATTAAGTTGGGTCATGTTTTTGTTTTCTTTGGTGTAAAATGCCCTTTTTCAAAGGGTTAGTGAGGTTGTGGCTTTCAGTGGTTGCTTTAGCTGGCAGACCATGCTTATAAGAAAAGGTTGTTACTGTAGGCCACCAAGTTTTACTAGAAGTGCCACTGAAAAGAACTAAATGCCCTTTTTCTTAATATCTCCCTGCAATTCTCTGTGTTGATTTTCAGGTCAGGCTAAGATGTGGACTGAAAAATGAGGTTGCTGATGTAGATGAACCAAGTCGTTGCGAGTAAGAATTGTTATGTTCTCCCTCCCTCCCTCCCTCTCTCTCTCTCTCTCTCTCATTGTTAATTTTCTCATGGCAGATATGTGGCATTGTTATCTACCCCAGCTCTTTGCCTAGAAGAAAAGCTTAAGGTATTTTTTTCTCAATCCTAAATAATTTGCAGTGTTTGTCGCTTCTCTCCTGCACTAAATCTTAACGGGGGAATGGGTAAACAATGAAATGTGACAGGAACTGCAACATAAACTAGAGTTGATGAATAAAGAACAACCACAAAGCCACGATGAACTTTGAACTTTCTGGATGGATTCGCCCTCGAATGGATTAGAGTAAGCTGACTGGTTAAAGTAATCATTTGATCATGGGAAACTAATCTATTCAATGTCCAAGGTTAAGAGATGTATAATGCGGCTTTTGGGCAGGTAGTTTGCAAGATATTAAATGCAACGTTTGAAGTGGACTCCTGAAATTTTTCTGTTCTGGAGCACACTTGATGTGGCAGCTGTTTTTTGTGGGGGAGATGGATTGAGGTTGAGCCTTGGGACTTGGGAGACCTCATTTCAAGTTGGGCTTAGCTAGACTTGTCTTGATATTCATCCTGAGTTATATTCTTGAATTGAGGTTAATTTAAGTAATAGTACTAAGTAATACTAAAAGTCAAGTATGATTGTTGCACAAAATGATACATCTAGTGCACAAAACTTCACCAGCAAGCAGTCTTATCCTTAATTTTTTTGGAGTGGTTGATTCGGAGACATGATAGTTAGTATTATTAGTGATGATAATCAGTGGAAAGCACTTCCCTTAGTTGAATCTTTGTTTTTTCAAGTGTAACTGAGTTCAATTATTTTTAAAAAAATATATCATTGTGGGGGTCAAGATTCAGAAGTGGTATTAGATTTAGGAAAATGTTAACGGGCGCCGTGTGATACCCTTTAAAGATGAGTTATTGTGAGGTTCAGTTAATAATTAATTGGGGGTAAAGTTTAGTTATAAAATTGATTATAATCTAAAACTACAACCTTACTTAATATTTTTTTATTAAATATGAATTTTGACAAATCTATGATTGGATTACATCTTCTTCTTATATTCTTCATACTTGTTAGAAAATTAAAAATCAATAGTTATATCATCGATAAATTGTTTAAATTACAAGTTTTTGTAATTTAAAATTATATATAAAATATAATCTTATGGGTCATTTAATAAATAATATCCAATTGTCACAAAATTTGACACATATATTAAGAGTACAAAGAACATATAATATAATGGTTAGATTTTTAAAATATGTAATAATGTTAATGATATTGAGTAAAGTTGTAACTTTAACCTACAATCAATTTTGTAGTTAAATTTTGTCTATTAATTGGCATGAATTAATGAGAGGGGCTGAAAATATAATTAAAGTAATAAGTGAAACTAAAAAATATGTTATTTCCATTGGCTCATTCATTATAAAACCAGCAACTTCTTAAATGGCACCTTGCGATGTCTGTTGATACGACCTATTTAGATTTAAACATACTCCCGTGATTGCCTGCCGACTATCTTTTTAATAATGAAATTGTCAGTTAAACACGTAGAAACTGTGATGACAAATGAGACAACCAACCCAACTGTAAAAGTGCTTGGACTTCGCAGTTTGCACCAGTTTAAAGGCAATAGCCCAAGGTTTTACTAAACTTTGTGAGCATGTGGTTTGGTAAAGGTCTGATCCTGGAATTTCATTATGAGCAATCAACGGCCTTGTGCTATGGGCTGTGGCCTGTGGGCATGAAACGCCACTAGTACCCATTCAAAACATTGGGCTACTTTATTATGAACCCCTTTGAGCCAGAAAAATGAGAAATAATAAATACTCTTATTCAACATGGTGGTCAAAAAAGACCTTCTAGTAATTTGCAAAGCCAGATACCATGATGAAATTTTGACCATAATAGAGTAAAAAATTTGTCAAAGTGGAAGACATTTCCTTATGTGTTTTGGGTTTAGGGAACATTATATAAGAATATGCGGAAAAAATACAAAGACAAGACTCAAGAGGACCCAATTCATTTTTCACACCTGTTCAGACTTCAAAGGCCAATTTTCTTGAAAGAAAACATTTGGTGCGTTCAATTCAAACTTCAAGTTCAATAATATTGTTGACGTTGATACTTGATAGCAGCCCTTTGGTTTTCCTCTTGAAACGCTCTAATTCTAAAACTAACGGCAACCGCCGACAGCTCTGAACCGTTTTTCGTTTTCCAAAGAAAGCCAATTCTTTAGGCTTTTTCACCTTATTTTGATTTGTTTTTACTTTTTAGTTTTTACACACTTTGAAAATATTCTTCTTCTTTTCTACTATTTACTTTTTTTGATAAATCTTTTGTAAAGTATTTAAAGTAATAAGTAATTAGTAAAACCTATCCAAATAGACCAGCACAAAAAGAGTCGGTATTCTGAAAAAAAAAAAAAAAAACTTTTCCTTCTCACTTTAATAAGCAATAAACAAAAAAGCATATTCTCTTTTTTATGATAAACACAAAAAAGCATATCCAACTAGTAGTTAGTTTTGGAATAAATAATCGTTAGCACCAAATATATATATATAATACCTTCTTTTTTTTTATTACTCTTTTTATCGTGTGCTATGTGCCTATACAAGATATTTTTATAATATTTTCACATGAAAAATCAAGTGTCGGTTTTTTTTTTTTTTTTACAAAATAGTATTTTAATTTTAAAAGCTTGAATCTCATTTCTTATCCCTCACACTCTACAAATATTTATATTTATAGAATAACTACTGCACCAAAGATGAACGGTGATAAGTGTCAATTTGTTAAATGACAATTGATTCAATTTAAAATCAATATCAACTTATCATAATTTATTGTGAAAATATTATAAGTAAAATATTTTTCATTAGAGTAACACTTTTCTTTTTGAAGTAGGACACCTTGTGCACCAAGAAAATATTTTTAATTTTTTTTCTTAATTTTTTTTTGGTGGGGTCAGAAGAACACTCCTTCTAAACCTATAAAAAAAACCTATTACATTGTTCAAAGTAAGGGGGCATTGAGCCATTGACATACACCACTTTTCAACTCTCTCTCAAGTCTCAATCTCATCTTTTCTCTCCTTATATTTAGATTTTACAATCACAAAACACAACAAACTCTTTTGACTCTTCCTCTTCATTTTTCATCTGAGATTTACTCTGTTTTTTCAACCTTCATCATCGTCTTCGTCTTCTTCTTCGTTTCTGTTAAGAAATGGAAATGGAGCAGAAACCTAAGACCAAGATCGTGTGCACTTTGGGACCCGCGTCAAGGTCGGTTCCTATGCTAGAAAAGCTTCTCAGAGCAGGCATGAACGTCGCTCGCTTCAACTTTTCTCATGGATCTCACGACTACCACCAGGAAACCCTCGACAATCTCAAAACCGCCATGGAAAACACCGGTATTCTCTGTGCTGTCATGCTTGACACCAAGGTAAACCATCTCTCCAGACCTTTTCTCCATCTGGGTATTCAGTTTTTTTTTTTTTTTTTTTCGATCGGTTTCTTTGTTTGCTTTTCGTGGTCCAATTTTTTGGCTATGTTTGTTTCTGTGCTTCTTGGGGTGACCTTTCTGTAATTTCCCATATGGGGTTTTGTCTTTTATATTCTGTTCTCTTCATTTGCATGATTTCCCATTCGTATAGGCATATAGTTTGTTGGATCAAACAAATACGATTTGAACTCTCATTGCACAATCTGTGGTGTTTGATTTTTCTCCGAGTGTTCACCATGAGTCCTGCCATTCGTTTCTTGTGCAAGGGACCACAATCCCACAATCTATGTTTTTTTACACATTTAAAACTGTCTATTATCTTTTTGACAATATAAATACTGACTTGCATTAAGAAGAATCTCAAATATACTTGCACAAACTCCTACTTTTTTTTTGGGGGTCTGGGAGAGGTGATTGGTAGGAAGCCTTGTTTCTAATCTTTTGGTAGAGGTTGATTCTTGGACTCAAACTCGTGACCTATTGCTTTGGTGCAAGGCACTTTCATCGCATCAAGGCCCAACCTCTATGATTAGAACAACCCTATATTGTAAACAGGAAATGGGAGAGGGTCACTGGGGTCAGTAATGGCAGGTGAAGTCGTAGTGATGTTTTGGACCCTCTAGCTGTGATATGAATCATTTATGTTTTTTGGTCAACTTTTTCTTAGTTGGGGTGGGGAGTAGAAGGTGTGTTTTGGGGAGTGGATGTGATGTTTTATACAAGCCAATGAGCTATGCTCAACTGATACTTATTTCTAATGGGTTGGCGGGTGATGTCTTGGGGTTCAAGACCTCCTGGGCTTGTGTAGTTTACCAACAACAACAAAAAATGTACTAAAAAAAACTGTTGTCTAGATATATGGAGGATTGTGCTGCACTGTTTGATGTGGTGTATATGGAGGGAATGGAATGCTAGAAGCTTTGAGGGTTGCGAACAATCCAATCTTGAGTTTTAAGTCTTTTGTCTTTTTTCCTCTTCTCAAATGGTGTTTAGTTTTACCATATTTTTCTTGCTTTTCCCTTCCTGTTTTGCTTGATCATTGTAACTTGGTTTCTTGATGTTTTTGTCCCTTTAGTACATTTCCTATGTATTGGGCTGTGTTATTTTCTTAATAAAATCTATATGTTACTTATCAAAAACAAAAACTGTTGTCTAGACACACCAATGTTGTAAATTTGCCTTAGTAAGGCATTTAGAATGGCTTTGAAACTATGGTGATGACTTTTCTTTTTCCATTTATTTTGTCACCTTTTTCATTTCTGAATGTTGTTATTGTTCTTCTTCATTTTATCTAAATCTCATGTTAGCCATTCCTAGTGGCTAGTGGCAAGCTTTTAAAGTTTCTAGATCAAGTTACTAATAAAAATATAGAAAAAGAGTTAATTCCTAATTGATGTAACAGGGTCCAGAGATTCGAACTGGATTTCTCAAAGATAGCAAACCCATCCAGCTGAAACTGGGTCAAGAAATCACCATATCTACTGACTACAGTATAAAGGGTGATGAGAATATGATTTGCATGAGCTACAAGAAGTTGGCTGTGGATGTACAGCCAGGAATGGTGATACTTTGTGCAGATGGCACTATCTCATTTAAAGTTTTAGCTTGTGACAAAAAATTGGGTTTGGTTCGATGTCGCTGTGAGAACTCTTCAGTTCTTGGCGAGAGAAAGAATGTTAATCTTCCAGGGGTTGTAGTGGATCTCCCAACTTTAACAGAGAAAGACCAGGAGGACATCTTGAAGTGGGGAATTCCCAATAAAATTGACATGATTGCTTTGTCTTTTGTTCGAAAAGGTTCAGACCTTGTGGAGGTTCGGAAGCTGCTTGGGAAACATGCTAAGAACATACTTCTCATGTCAAAGGTATGTTGAGGTTTGTGGAAACTTTAAATTATCTTGAAATGTGGTTTCACCAATGCTGCCTATGGTGGAAGTCAAAACCAAACTTTGGAAATTTCCTTAGCCTCAATTAAAAAGGATAACAGGCAGTTTTTGCTACTTTGGGTATTTTATTGGGAATACATCATGAACTCATTTGGAATAATATGGAAGTTTTTTCTGGATATTTTCTGATATCTATGAGATTGTTAGCAGTACTGCATTGTCTACACTTCCAAGTTAGTTTTGACTATTTGATTCTGATACTTAAGTTTTATTTTGAAATTTGTGTGGTAGGTTGAAAATCAAGAAGGGGTTGCAAATTTTGATGACATCCTTGCAAATTCAGATGCATTTATGGTGGCTCGGGGTGACCTTGGAATGGAAATCCCAATTGAAAAGATATTTCTTGCACAGAAAGTGATGATTTACAAGTGTAACATCCAAGGAAAACCTGTTGTGACTGCGACGCAGATGTTGGAGTCAATGATCAAATCTCCCCGGCCAACTAGAGCTGAAGCTACTGATGTTGCCAATGCAGTTCTTGATGGCACTGACTGCGTGATGCTGAGTGGTGAAACAGCTGCTGGAGCTTATCCAGAACTTGCAGTTCGGACAATGGCCAGAATTTGTGTAGAAGCAGAAAACACCCTTGATTATGGAGACGTCTTTAAAAGAATTATGCAACACTCGCCAGTGCCCATGAGCCCATTAGAGAGCCTGGCTTCTTCTGCTGTCAAAACTGCTAACTCAGCAAAAGCAACTCTTATTTTGGTCCTAACCAGAGGAGGAAGTTCTGCAAAATTGGTGGCCAAGTATAGGCCAGGCATGCCCATCTTGTCTGTGGTTGTCCCAGAGATTAAGACTGACTTGTTTAACTGGTCGTGCAGCGATGAAGCTCCAGCAAGGCATAGCCTAATTTTCCGTGGATTGATTCCAGTTTTAAGTGCAGGATCTGCCAGGGCTTCTGATGCAGAGACAACAGAAGAAGCATTGGAGTTTGCCATTCAGTTTGCCAAGGAACAGGGTCTCTGCAAGAATGGAGATTCTGTTGTGGCATTGCATAAGCTTGATAATGCATCTATTATCAAGATCTTGACCATCAAGTGATGATCATTTCCGATCTTTTCCCTACACAGCCTATTTCTCTCTTTGTTTCCCTTTTTCCTCTTTTGCCTCTTGTCGGGAGTGGCTAGTCTAAAGATGAGCGAATGATGATGGCTCTGATTTTGCAACCTTGCTTTTGTTTCTGGGTACAGAAACCTTTATTACTATTAAATGTGTTTTGATGAGAAAAATGCATTGAGATTTAGATCTCCAAATGTCTGATCATATAACTTTGACACAGTGGTTCCTTTGGATAAAGATATTTTAAAAGAAAGATTTGGATTTCAGTTGTTAGTTTAAATGACTTAAATAGAGTATGAAAAATGCAATTTTATTTATTTATTTATTTTCATATCGTTGAAATTTATTGATGGATTAGAGCATTATAAATTATTAGATTTAGATGTAAGATGTTAATTTAAATCTATAATATAAAAAATGTTTTTGTTTAAGCACAATCTTTGGAGTATGATCTGTAAAGCTCATTTCATTATTTGTTGTTAAAGTCTATATCAAACAATTTATCCTGGCAATTGTTTTTTAAATCCTTTAGATCCAAATGCAAACTATGAGAACTTGTTTTAATTTCCAAAACAGGTATCCAATTCTGTTTAAGTGGGCAATGGTGAGTATTCTTTGTTGTTGGTTGGGTACCAGTCAGGATTGGCTGTAAAGCCTTAAATCCACATTACAACCTAGATGTGAGGAAGGTTGCCTAAACTAAAATGTAATGCAATAATTTGAAGATGGTTCAATCCATGTTGAAAGATAGGAATTTTGTTCACTAAATTGAAATTCAGATTCCTTCAAAACATTTGGAAATTAGTTCTGAAAAATGTTATTGGAAAAAGTCCATCTAAGACTTGAAATTTTTCGTTTTAGTAGGAAGGAATTATATATGTCTCAACCCACAGGCTTCCTCTTAAGTGTATAAAATTTAATCTTTTTACACATCCTATTATTAACCCCCAAAACATCTCTCTCTCTCTCTCTCTCTCATTAGAATTGGTGCCATCTCATTAAAGGATAAAATGTATATCTCAACTTGTTTCATGTCCACTTCACACAAATTTTTCCCATATGGAAAATGGAAGGGGATGGGGGTATCAATTATACAGTCATCCCTATATTTAAGAGCACATTGCGTGCTTTGCCTAAATGCATAATTTAAAAGCATATGCTAAATGTCGGCTTCATAGCTTTTTTCTTTTCCCTAAAGATATGATAGGATTTGAATCTATGACATCTGTTTTATTGTAATTGCTTGTTATCATGAGTCCAATACACCAATTAATTTTTTGTGTAAGCCAAATTCAAACTTAACCGATTAAACTATTTAAAACCCACATTAATTCCATGAAATATGATGAATACAAATTTCCTATTTTATTTTATAAGAATTAAGACAAAAAAAAAATCCATGATTAAAATAATATATTTTAAAAAATAATAATAAAATAAATAAATAAAAGAAGAAGAAAAAAAAAATCCTTTGCCACGAATGGGAATTTCAGAAAAAAATTTAATGCAAAAGGGTACATGATTTTATTATTATTATTATTTTTTTTTTTAATGAGAGATTTGGCAAAAGGTTATAACCTCTTTTATTTTCATCAGTAAATTACGCCAAATACCAGTGAACTACTTGCTAAGAATGGACAAGGTGAAGCCGTGAATAACACCTTACAGCTTATATTTTCTAATCTTATATGAAGTATACATTTGCTTCGCAGTTTAATGTTTAGGACAAGTTGGGAAATTTTATACTTTTTTTTGAAAGATACTTAGGGACCAAAAAACCCAAAAAATCTTTAATTGATCCACCGCAAATTTTGACCTACGTATTTCATTACTTACCATTATTCTCTACCTTACAAAGTACATTTGCAATTCAATTAAGTAAGACAAAGGCTGTGTGAAATGTTAGGAAAAGTTTCTAGATCCATCCTTAAAACAAAGTACAAAAGAAAATTTATCTATACATTTCATCAGTTAAATAAAAAATATAATTCCTCAATCTCAGCACTAGTTTCGCATTTGGTTCGGCAAAAAAGGTTTAAAAGTGGGTCACCCCCTAGAAAAAAAAAAATTATTCCACACAGTGAAAGTTGTCAAGAGTTTGCTACGCAAAGAGGAACATGACCAATAGATCAAAATATTCTCCATCTTGGTTTCAGACTTCCAAGGATTTATATATCAGAAACAATATTCTAGCATTCTAGAACAAGAATGCTAGAATATATGTAAGACCAAAATTGGTTGAATATATGCCCACAACAAAACTGACGGATTTCAAAACGAAAAGAAGAAAAAAAAAACAAGAGTCAAAAACCCATCATGCCAAAACAATATTCTCCATTTCATTTTCAGATTATCAGGATTTCATACTTCATAGATCAGAAACAGTATTCTAGCATCCAAAAACATATACAATTGCATGATTCAGACCCCTTTTTTTTTTATTGATAAGTTACGATGTATGGATCATGAATTTGATAAATTACGAAGTATGAATCATGAATCTCCGCCCTCATCTTTTATCCTATTGTTATTTGTTATTTTTTTGGTCGGTAAGTTACACATACGCCCAATGGATCTAAAATCAATAACTTTATCCTCCAACCAATTATTATGGAAGAAAAAATTGTCAATCAAGCTAAAACTCATAGCCCCCTATTATATTATCATGGAGAGATGTGAATTGAGCTATAGCTCGATGTTGCAATTCAAAACGAAGAAACCAAGACACCTTTTTAGACCATTCACACGGTTTCAGCGTATAATTGAAGTGATGAACTGGCAGCTTTTTGTCAGCCGGACCAATCAGGTCGTGTCATCTGTCCCCACATTTTATCACCAAGCAGCAAGCACAATCGGCTATAGGAAAAGCATTGTTAAAAGAAGATAGTGTTTGTAGTATTAAACATTTCTCAAATCACAGACCCAAAGTATAAATTATTGAACAGAGTTTCGTACATCCAACATCTAGCAATTAGTGCATAGAAAGAATCAGATACCACATGGGTGCATTTCTTAAAAGTCTTATCTATAATGGAGTTTGGTCCAAATCAAACGGTTCCACTTCCTGTTATCAATATACCAATTCAAACAAGCAGACAATCCATACACGAAATTACAATCATATTGAAACTTTCAAAGCACCTAAAACACACAAAAAATAAAAGAAATGAATGAAAAATAAATTTATACAATATAACAGTAGGCAAATTAAGAACAACAGAAATTCTTTTAAGAGGGTAGCAAGTGATTTACAAGATTGAAAACACAAATCGTTCTTGCAAGATTCGGATGCAGTAAGATACTATATACATAAGGGCTGTTTTGAACATTCTGGCAATATATTGAACATTAAACTCATATAATGACTGAGGAAAATATATTCAATTTTCATCTGTTTGAGATGCATTCCCACTTCCAGTTGCATTAGCCGACGAAGATGACGGTGTTGAGGAAGAATTACCTCCACCAGATTGAGGTCCTGAAGATGAAAACAAATTACCAAATGGCCAAAACGAAAACCTTCTTGTATTTCCACTTCTCCCATCTCCATCTCCATCTCCATCTCCTTCTTCGCCACTAACTTGACCGCTCTCACTACTCGCTCTTGGGGTATTAGTACTGTTTCTAGACCCATCATCTGAATCACGCTTTGTCTCATCAGCAGGCAGCTGGAACCTACATACTGGACAAGAACTATGAAGCTCAAGCCAAGGCAGAATACACCCACTATGAAATTTATGCTTACAAGGCATCTGCTTTGCTTCAGCACCCATCTCAAAATCATCTAAACACACTGAACACTGCAAATTATCCTTAATTGTCATAGTAGGCAATGCTTCAATGGCCTCCTTTTGTGCCGGTGGTGTCCCATATCTATTGGGGTCATTCTCAGCCAAATGCTGCAGCAATAAATCTAAACCAGGACCAATGAAGTAATCACCTAGTGACCCAATGGGGCTCTGATTCTCGCCTTGACCCCGGTTTGAATCAAAAGAACCTTGAACAATCACAGTTTGATTAAAAGGGTTGATCAAAATTACGCGTTCTCTTTCTCTTTCCCTCTCTCTATCCCTATCCCTATTATCCCTATCACCCTCCGAATTCTCAGACATTTCGGATTGCATTCCAGCTCGAATGCCTTGGAGCAATTGTAGTATGGTTGCTGAGCTTCTTCTCCTCCTCCTAATAATGGATTCAAGTTGACGCTCCACATCAGCCTCACCCCCATGGCGTGACTCACCATTATCATCATTGTTATCCTCCTCCTCCTCCTCCTCCTCCTCAAAATCAAGACGTCTAGTCCGCCGGCGGCGAGGATTGCCCATCATGCCGAGCAAGATGGGGGCCCATAAAGAGAGGGCACGGTCAGATCCAAATTCGGTTTCAGGGTCTTGGTTATCCCCAGCAGTGCTATTCATTTCTTCAATAAAACCACTTTGGCAAAAGGGACATTTAATATCAGCTTCCATAACAGGATTCACCATTTGTGAACACATGTGACACCAATACCTTGCTGCCATAGTTTCCTCCATTTTTTCTTCTCTCTTCTTTCCCCACCACCACCACCACCACCACTACCTTAGATTCTGTCACAATCAAAAATTTAAATTTAAAAAAAAAAAAAAAAAAAAAAATCAACACAGTAATTCAATGAATAATAGACATCAACCATCCCCAACACAAAAACCCTCATAGTCAAACATTCATTCACAGGCAAAGAATCAAACAGTTTACAAGCCTTTCACAGATCTAAATCATCAACAACCTTTTCAACCACCACACCCACCCAAAAAAAAAAAAAAAAACCCACAAAATTCCCAGGTTAAAAAAATGCCAAGAAACACTGTTTGAGACTATAGAATAAAGGTCACAGATTTGCATACCCATTAACCCAAAAAAGCAAAAGTCAAACCCCAAAAAGCAAAAGAACCTGGTTAAAATTGTGAACCAAGATAATCTAGTAAGCAAAAAAAAGCGTTTTTGAAATTGGTACTATAACAAAAATTGTTGGATCCACAAATAAAGAAAAAGAAATGAGATTGAGAGAAATTTTGCACTTACCAAGACCCAGAAGAGGAGAAGAGAGCAGGTCCAAAACCAAAATCTAAAAAAAAAAAAAAAAAAATTGAGAAAATATGGCTTTTGGGTATTGGATATCGGAGAAAATAAGAAGGGTTTAGACTTAGCAATTTATGTTTTTTATAAAAATATAGAAATAAAGAAGGTTAGGTGAGAGAGATAGAAACCCTTTAAATCTGTCATTGAAAAAAGAGGAGAGAAGGATCTGGAACCATTTATTTCTTAATTTCATATAATTTTTATTTTTTATATTTAGAAAATTTTCATTAAAAACAACAAAAAAAAAAAAAAAAAAAAAAAAAAAAAACAATTATGATATTAGATAAAATTACAACCAGACAAGCAAAGGAAAGGAAATAACATCATCATTGAGTTTGAGTTTGACAAACAAACATTTAAATTAAAAGGAAACATAAATAACATAAAAAGATATATATAGTCAAAAGAGTCTTGGAAAATCTTTACCTTAACCCACCTCACAACACATCACCACAAAAGCTGTGTTTTTGTGTTTTGTGTTTTTTTTTTTTTTTAATTGTATTAGTAAGAGAGGAAAGAAGGAATGAAATGAAAGTGAGAGAGAGAGAGAGAGGTAAAAAGAAAATGGTAATCAATGGAATGGAAAGATTCTATTGATTGCGAACAAGGACAACCCAACCGCGTTTTCCCCTCTCTTTCTCTTCCTCTATTTCCTTTTTCTTTTATTTGTTTTCTTCTCTCTTCCCATACCTTTTGTTTTTTTACTCTCATCTTATTATGTTTGCTATTTTTAAAATGTAATTTTTTATTTTTTTAATTAATATGTATTTTTCCCTCTTTTTTAAGTTTGAGGTTGTTTCTATTTTCAAATTTTTATTTTTAGTCTTTCGTGTTTGAGTCTATTATTTTGAGAGAATTTTAATCTATAGCATCTGTTAATAATTATTTATTTTTAGTTTTTTTTTGTCTCCTTAATTTCCCCATTTTCACACATCCAAATAAGAAAATTTAGGAAGAGAGAGGCAAATCAAATGAATGGAAATTAATAAGCAATCCATCCAGAAAGAGTGAGTTTTTCATAAGAGGAGATGGATGGACTTAGGAAACTTCTTCCTGACAAAGGAGAGGCAACTATGGTAGCAAAAGTGAGGGATGTCCACATCAGCCATCTCACATGCTCAGAGGACCATCAGGCCTTTTGTGATTGGGTTGAATTTAGCTCTAAACCAATTTAAAAGAATTTCCTCTAAGTATATTATGTGATGATTTATATAATTATTTATATTTATTATTTAAACAAGTTATATTACTCGTTAAAATAGTAATGTGACTAAAATTACACATATATTATTTTTACAAAATAAACTTTTTTATTTATAGTACTTTAAGAGTATATAATAAATGTTTGTTTCTTTCTCTCACATGAATTTAATTAGCGAAACATAGTAATGTGACTAAAATTACACATATATTATTTTTACAAAATAAACTTTTTTATTTATAGTACTTTAAGAGTATATAATAAATGTTTATTTCTTTTTCTCACATGAATTTAATTAGCGAAACATAATATTATGTGAGATGGGAGAGTATGTAATTATTGTGTTTCTGGAGCACTAAATAATTGCTCACAAATAAATTAGAATTGGCATCTTTTTTAAAATACATGCATGAGTATTGTAAGGGCGGCACCACCTTAAGGCTAGGGTGGTCCCAGGACCACCTGGCCTGAAATTTTTTTTATATATAATAATTAAAAAAAATTAATTGTCTATCCTTCAATAAAAATTTGGGAACACCCTCAATTTTTTTATGCCAATAAAATTAAATTTTGCTCCATAATTTATTTTACATTTAATGGATGAATAATTGTCTGATTGTATACATTGAAAGATATGTAGTTTGTAGCATTGATAATGAGATTATCATACACCGATTTCAAAATATGAAAACTCTTAGAATGTAATTGTAAATTTTATATATTTATGTGTTTTTTTATTGTTATTGTTATCAATATATGAATTTCTCTTTTTATTAAATTATAGTATAATTTATGATTCTTAAGGAACATTTTGAGAAAAATTCCTTGAACCGCTACTGAAGTACCACAACTATTTTACATGATAGACTGTAATTAGTTGTTTGTTACTTTCTCATAAATTCATTACTTTTTATCTATTATTCACAGTATTTTGGGCAAGAGTTAAATTTTTTTTTTTTATTGGTAATGAATTTTTTGCTATGATGAAGGCAAATGCTACCACAATTTAATGGCTTTTGCTTAAGTTAATAAACTTTCTTTTTAAAGAATAGTCTTCATCCATATATTCTAAGTATGCGTTTAACTCCAACTTAAAAAATTAACTTTTTTCATTATTCAGTTTATTTTTGTTACTATTTATGAATCTCACTATACTTTTTAGTACTATTAATGGATCTTATTATATTATTTCAACTAACTTTTTTTTTTTTAGAATCTTATTTCAGTTAACTTTTTTTTTTATTTACAGTACTTTCAGTAAAAATTTTTTAATTTTAATAAAATAATTAAATTCCAAACGGACCATAAGATATGCATACAAATTCGTGGCTGTGGCGATGGTGGCCGCCCATGTTTGGTCTGTTTTTAGTTCTAAAAGTTCAGAAAAAAAAATTTTAATTTTAATAAAATAATCAAATTCCAAACAGAGTGTAAGACGTACATAAAATACGTGGATGTGACGGTGGCCGCCCATGTTTGGTCTGTTTTTCATTCTAAAAGTTCAGGAAAAAAAAAAACTTATGTTTAATTTGGTGACAGTAATGAGAGCACACTTCTTGTGGGCTGGGCGTGGCTGAGGGAGTGGGTATAGTGACGACTGAAGTGACATCTTTCTGTGGATATGCTATATATTGTTGCCACGTCACCACTTGCTTAACACAGATAATGACAGCCTCAACTGGTAATTAAAAATTCCAACCAAAAAAGTGTTCGTATCATATTCATATTCAGTATATAAATAAGAATTTTATTAACGTGTCTTTAGAACATACATTAATTTTTATTTTTAAAAATAATTTTTTTAAGAATTAAAAAAGTAATGATAATTTTTTTCGAGAAAATATTTTCAAACAAATAAATATACTAAAACTGAAGCCGTATTCATCTTAATGTACTAATTTTAAACAAGTGTCATGCACCAAACAAAAGTCGTATTCATCTTGCTGTATTAATTTTACATACGTGTCCGCATTCAACCTGACTGTACTGCTCCATCTATCATCAACCCTGACTCCATGTCTTCACAATGTTGACTATGACCTGCAAAGCTGTGAAATTATATATTGTTGTGAAAGTGTCCCTCCAATCAATGAATCATTCATATGAATTCCCACACGTCTCCCACTTTAGCCATATCACATTTTCGTCCATCTAAATCATAATTTTTTTTTTTTTTTTTTTGTGTATTATATAATACACATAAAACTTTATAAAAAAATATATAATTATTATACACTTAGAATATATTCAATTAATGACAACTTAATTGATACTTATGCAAATAATTAGCTATTTACCAACTATCTAGAGAAGAATATACCTATTTAGTAATATTATGGTGATGTTTTTATTATTCGTTTATTTTCATAATATATATATAGCGATCGATTTAGTATTTCAAATCCTATCGTATCTAAAAACTAATAATACTATAAAAATAATAATTAGATTAACTTGTGATAATATTCGTTGAATTTAATCTATTTTTTGATCCAAAAAAAATGTTTTCTTATAATAATACTTGTCTATAATCCATTAACATAAAGTAATTTAATATGGAAATTCTAGATTGTCGTTTGGGTCATGCTTAAGGACTTAGAGGGAGTAGGACTAAAAATAAAATAAATAAATAAGACTTGAAATTGAGAAGTGTGTGTGGTCCAATTTTTGTAGAGAGAGAGAGAGAGAGAGAGAGAGAGAGAGAGAGAGACAATAGATGTGGTTATTTTATTAGGCTAACTGAGTGGTATCAGGAATTTGTGTTAAAACGTCCAATAATTTTTTATTAAAAAAAAAAAGTCCAATAATTTGATGAACTTTGGTGAAATCTAAAAAAAATAATAGATAACGAAAGCTATATATAAACCCATTTGTTTATGTCCTGCACGATACATTCAATACATTTGATTTGATATGATTAGTATGATACACATGTTTGTATCATACAATTCACGAGCTTGCCGGATATGAGACCTTTTTCTTTTTTCTTTTTTTTTTTTAACTTTGATTGTAATATCTATTATCTCTTTTTACCTTTTAAATTTTGTGGGAGAACAAGGATCAAAGTTAGTTAATGGTGGCAGTAAGAGTAATTCCGATGAGGGGAACTATATGAAGAGGACTTGTTTAACTAATAAGGAGTTTGGGATGATGTTGCTGATGACGATGTCAAGGGTTCCTACTTGACCTCAAGAAGGCCAAGAATCCGGAATGAAGGAAGCATGGTGCAATCCCCGAGGAGATAAAGGTAACTTAGTTATGAACAAGGAAGAAAAGAAAAAGGGAAAACAAGACAGCCATCCCCTTCGCATTAAATGCACTACAACCACTTAACTGGCCGCATTAATGAATAGATAACCATGAACAGTGTTCTTCACAACTCATATTTTATTGTATAAACCTTATAGTAAGGTCTTGAAGGGACAAGTATCAAGAAAATCTAATCTCAACTTCCAAATGTAAGATCCAGATGCATCCTTGCTAATTTATATAAACCCAAGGATCACCTGGATCAAAGGAAGGGGAGATAGAGTGGAGGAAAAATAGAAGAGAGAGAGAGAAACCAAGTTGTATCTACATCCTCGGATTGAACCTAAGGACAAACACTTAGCTAATTTCTATGCAATTTCCAGTTGAATATTTCCACTTTGCATAGAAAATTTAACTCTGATCTTTGTTTCATGTTACACAACGGGTATTTCAAAATTAACCTTGCATCCCATCTCTATAAATTAATTACGTGAGTGAATTGCAGCATAATTAAAACGAGTCTTAAATACTTTCAAAAAAAACGAGTCTTATATTAATTAATCTACTTTTCGCCCGCCACAAATCCTTTCAGGCCTTTGCCAAATTTCCATAACCCAGAGAGAGAGAGAGAGAGAGAGAGAGAGAGAGAGAGAGAGAGAGAGAGAGAGAGAGAGAGAGAGAGAGAGAGAGAGAGAGAGAGAGAGAGAGAGAGAGAGAGAGAGAGAGATTTTTTTTTTTTACCTCACTCCCATTTTTAGTTTTTTTTCCCTGGTCATTATAAAAGGAAATTATTTATTTATTTTATCTTTTTATCTGAAGGAAAATATTTTCTTTGGTTGCATTTTAAAAATTATATTAGACAACAATTTTCAGTGTTTGGTAACATTCTGAAAATGCTATTTTCCTACAAAATTTTCACATTTTCTCAATTTCCAAACAAATTTTATATCACAAAATCCACTACTATCCATACAAAAACCACCAAAACGCCACCACCCACACCACCACAACATATATATATATATATATATATAAAAAGAGATTAAAGAGAGATAGATCGGGAAAGAGAGATTAGTCTTCAGCGGCGGCGATGACGAGAACGAGATGCAAGGCGATTGGAGAGGTGGGTCTTGGGTTTTTGTGGATCAGTGATGGGTGTTTGTGCCGGAGCTTGGTTGGGCGGTGATGAGGGATCGGTGATGAGGGATTGGTGATGGGTGTTTGTGCCGGAGCTTGGCTGGGCGGTGATGAATGTGCTCTCTCCCTCTCTCTCTCTTCTTCACTAAGTCTTGTAATTGATTTGAAGGTAAAGTAGAAATTGAAATCAAATTACGTCTTGAGAGGGTTATTTTACGATCAACATGGAAATTGATTTCCGTTTGACCAAGTTTTTTGTGCTTACCAAACACCTAGACTGGTGTAAAATGATTTCCTGAAATCATTTTTAGTCAAAACAAATGCAGTCTTAACATTTTCTACTCCATTTGGATCACCACCAAGGTAGACATTGTACACTGATGTGGTGGTAGTAATTACTAATCATTCCTTTGCATAGAAAAGAATATGGCTTGTATACCTAATTTTTATTCCCTTGAAATATGTGTCTTTTTACTTTTTGATAGTAAAATGGTCCTAGGTAATAACACCCGTCTTTTTTTTTTTTTTTTTAATGAACTAAAGTCTATTTGAATACAGTTTATTGTTAAAAATTTAAATATTGTAACAAAATAATTTTTAAATATGAAAATAGTGCCGTATGACCAAGTTTTAAAATTGATTTTACTGAAAAAAGTACTTGTGGGTCCTGTGCACTAAAAATGCACAATTCAGTATAAATGCAAACGTTGAGAAAAAAAAAGCTGTATCGAAACTAACACCCAACCAAAGTCATGGAGCAATAAAGTCTTTCTCGTTTAATACTTCTATCATTGTTTTCTTACTTGTAGGAAGGGGCAAACACACAAATCTACCTAACAAAAAGTCCCTCTTTAGGACTTCACAATTTTCAGTCAATGATGCCTATTAATAAGCTTTCTATTACTATTCTAGTCGATCCTTAATTCAGGAAAGTAAAAATTATATCTCATACGTTAAATATATTTGAATATCTATTTTTTCTTTGTCCCACAACGTATAATGTTTACATTTTGTGACTTGTGAAAGAAGTGTTACATTATTGATATATTTGATACATAAGATAGTAATTGCAAGTGAGAAGATATTCTTTGCTAAGTCATTGATCATTGTGTTATATAGCTACCTTGTTTACTAATTATTCATTGCTATTTGTGTTGCATAAACCTTTTTTCTTTGTTGATGAAGTGTTACAACCCTTAAGTAATATGTTTTATAGTCCACCTATTGTTAATTTAGAGTGCATCTCAACACTAGCACCCCGATGTGTTGTAGTGATTTGATAAGATGGAAAATAGGGAAGGAAAAACATGGGAGATTTTGGATGGGGCTTGTTTGGTTGCGAGGGAAAAAGGGAGGGAATTTTGGAGAGGCCCTCGACCAAATTCATATCCCCCAAAATGGGAAGAAAATGTGAGTAGGAGAGAGGGTTTGAAAAATTACCCATCTATCCCATCTCCTCCCTTTGTTTTGTGCAATTAGTGTGTTTTTTAAAATGCAAATGTGCATAAATCATAATAATTATTTCAAGTATTTGATACAAGTCAAGTTCTTGGGGGCTATTGAGAGTGTCAAATCTTACTTATTAAAAAAAGGAAAAAAAAAAGAAAAAAGAAAGAGAAAAAGAAAAAACTAGTGGTCGCAGCCTCGCAGGGCAGGCCCCAAAATTTAGTGGCTGAAATTTTTTTCCTTATCTCTACATTCTTTGACTTCCACATGGCAAGCTCTTCTTGTGGTCAGAAATAGACTTCCCCATGACTATAAACGTGAATCAAAATCCTTTTTTGTGCCAACTATTCAACTAAACGTGAATCACTCTCGCTCACTCTCTCTCCTTCTTCTTCCATTTGTTTCTTGGGGGTAGAAAAACATGACTGATTCAAATAAAAAATAGTAAAATAATATTACAATCATAAACTATTTTATAATATTTTTACAAACTGATAATATAATAAATTTTTATTAATTTTCATCTGAGTCTATCGTTAATATTATTTTTTTATGGACAAAGTTTAGCTATAAATGTTTGTAGCTTAAGGCTACAAACACACTCAATAAAATAAATATTACAACATATTTTGAAAATCTAACCGTTAAATTGCATGTTCTTTACGCCCTTAATACACATATTTAATTTTGTGTCAATCGGATATCATTTACTACATGATTTATAAACTTATATTTTGTACATAATTTTAAATTACAAAAACTTGCAAGTTTGTAGCATAAGGCTACAACTAATTTTGTAGCTAAACTTTGTCCTTTTTTTATTTACCAATAACAATACAATACACCAACAGTTTATAAAAAATATTTGTAAAATAATTTGTGGCAACATTTTCCAATTAGAAAGATGGGAATATTAACAAGCCAGGCTAATTGAATTATTGAACCCAATGGGGGCCATACCATAAAATACAATACAATAAGCGCCATGTAAATTGCTATGCTTTTGCCGTCCGGCATTTTATCGTAACCTGGCTGACAAATCAATAGAGTTAAGGTTAAATAAATATGGGGCACTTTTTTTTTAGGTCTTTTTCTTTAATTAATTAATTAATTTTCTATAAAAAAATTTAATTAATTAATTTAATTATCTTGATTTCTCCGAAGGACACTTTTTTTTTGGTCCTTCTAAATCTTGTCTCCTTCTTAGGTGAGCGTGTCCAATGGAGCTCATAATATAGTTTTGTGGTGACCACGCGGAACCTCCCTACTTGTTGCCTCTTTTTTCTTTTTAAAGTCTGGACCCCGTTCTCCATTTGAAAAAACTACTTCAACAACCTATAGGTTGGACCCCGTTATTTATTTGAGACATTGACATTACTTCAACAACCCATCTCTTATCTCTTGCCAAGTGATAGTACTCAAAAATTAACACTTCTTGACATTTCCAATCACTTTATTGCAGTGGAATTTCATGAGCTTTCATATATATACTTTTATATGAATAGGAAAAAACTTAGATAGTTTTGGAGTATTAGAGTCAGTTTCGATACCGTTTATTTGCTAAAAAATAAAAACTTATTGCTGAAAATACTGTAGCAAAATATTAATTAAAAATCAAAACACTGTTCACTTGCTACTGTTCATTTTTGTGCTTTGACTGGTCCATGAACAGTGTCATGGGACCAGCCAAAAAACGCAAACACAGCAATAATGCAGACGCGTTGCTAAACAAACACACACTTCGACTCTCAAGAAGTACGGATATTTCATTTGGGATGTCATAACCACATCGTAATGATGTCTTATCTATTGTACCATATTTTTTTTGGTTGAAAAATTGCCCATATCGTCATATCGTATCCACAACCGTACCTGTATTTGTGCATCCTAACCAAGCTCTCACATAAGGGGTGGGCCCCAAATGTGGGACTCACCATGGGGCGCAGCCACTATGTGAGACCAGAGCACTGCTGCGAACTATGTAAGAATTTTCCATACAAATAAGGTTTTTTTTTTTTTTTTCTTTTGTTTTTTTGATGTGCAAATAAGGTTTTAGTGTAATATTTTTGTGCATAAGCATAATATGAGATTGACACATGATCATTTTAAAACACGTGTTGTGGCATGATTACAAGACGCAATTCGAGCCCATTTTATATATTTAATTATGCTAAAAGTGAAATGGTTAGGGTCCCTAAAATATAAAAGGCACGGGTGCTCATAGTTTAGTCAATCTCGGAATAGGTGTTGAGGCCTCACTCGACTCGATTCCTTTAGGTTGAAAACTACCAGTTGCCTATTGACGGATGGAATGAAATCGTCCATTCTCCTCCATTTTATAATCAATCCACTAAAAAATCAAGACAACTGATGATGATTTGATCGTCAGTTGATTTATGATCGTCCAGATGAAACTGTTCTTCGCCAGACCAATCTTCTGCAACTCGTGAACGAACGAAAGAAGGTAGTTTGCCGGCGTTGTGCCTGCAAAAAGGTCTCCGATGCCAAAGTCAGTAAGATTGACAAAGGAGAACAATGGGAGTAATTTTCTAGAGTGTTGTCTTACCCTGCCCCTCTCGGGGTTTAGCTCTTTTATATGTGTGTTTGTAGGTCCTTTCTTCTAGCCGTTGGTGGAGTCTTGATGGAGGCTTTAATCTAGCCTGGTAACGTCTTTGCTGGGTGTTAATGATGAGCTACCATTCCCAACGGTCTGAAGGTTGATTAATGTCTTGTAACCGCTCCGCGAAGGGTAGGAACGAGTGTCCGGATGTTTGAGCGACGACCTTCTCTCTTGGGACGATTTTATCAAGATCGTCCCTTTCTTGCCTTCTGTGGACGATTACCATTTTGGTCGGGCGTATCAGTTGCCCCCTATTCCATGGTCGTCCATTCTTTGGACGATTATAGGAATATGAAGAGTTTGCTATGACCATTCATTTTTTATTCATTTATTTTTCAGTAATGGCGCTTGGAATTCTGCTCCGCATTGATTACGTAGTGGCGGCTATGAATCCTCTTAGCGCCACGTGTTTGGTTTCTACTGGTAGGAGTGCCTCGTTTCCGGTGAGTGTCTTTTCAGTTTTCCCGCACTTTCCAAGGCAGAAACGTTTGATCTCTTTTGGTTTTTCCTTTTTCCATTTCTCCATTGTCTGTGCAGTTGTTCTCTCCTACGCGTATTTTGCTCCTCAACTCCTCAGTTTTCTTCCTAACTTCCAGGTACGCCCACCCCATTTTACGCTTTTCTTTCCTTTTCAGTTTTCCCTTGTATTTGTGTTGCTTGAATTCTTTTTCCTTTTCTGTACTGGTTTCTCCTCTCACTGAGTGGTGGGGTTAGTTCTTTTTCTTTTTCTCTCCTTTAATGGTGGACACCTTCGAAGTTAGGCGTAGCTTCCTTTCCGTAGCCTTTCTCCTTGCCCGCCTAGGTTCCTTGGTAGAGCTGTCTGGTGACCTATTGGGTGCGCCTTCCCTCGCCGGTTCGTATCCTGTGGTGGAGGAATTTGTTAATAGGGGTTCTGGGTTAGGTTCGGCGTTGGGTGTTTTATACCCCCTTCTGTTGGAGTCTCAGGCTTGGTTTCGGTCTATCAGAGGGCAACTAAGAGGGGAAAATATGGGTTTAGAGGAAGGGTTAGGTGATCTAGAGGGGGGCTCGTCCTCAAATGTGGTTGAGGAAGAGACCGGGATCGTCGCTATAACCACCACTCCTTCCCGTGTTCCTTCGTCCTCCCATTCCCCTGTTCCGGCGACGGCCCGTCGATTTCATGCCTTGAAGGAAAATTGCTCCTTAAAAGTTGAGGTTTTTAGTAAGTTTAAGGACAGATTTCAATTTCCAGAGGGAACTAAGGCTCGTCTACCCAGGAAGGGCGAAAAAGCTTGTGCCTTTGCCCACGGAGAGGTTTGCTTTTACGAGGCAGCTTTTTCGTGTGGCCTCCGATTCCCCGTCCATCCATTCATAATGGAGCTTCTTTACCATTTTAACCTTGCACCGGGGCAAATTATGCCTAACTCTTGGAGAATAGTGATTAGCTGCATGGTGATCTGGACGACCATTGCTGACGGGGATATGATCTCAGTTAATGAGTTTGTCTACTTGTATCGTCTGAAAGAGTCCAGGGAGTTTGGGTACTACGAGTTCGTCCCTTGGTCTAGGAAGGCCCGTCTGGTAGCTGACCTTCCGTCGTCCTTTCGCTACTGGAAGTCAAGATACTTCTTTGTATCTGGGGACGGTTGGGAGACGCTGCCCGACGATCTGTGGGGGAATGTTCCTAGGTTGCTGCGACGATGGGAGACCCCGTTGATTGGTGCGTGTCTCCCAATGTTGTTGGGCACTCTTTTTTTTTTTTTTTTTTTTTTTTTTTTTGTTTGACGTCGTCCTTTTGCAGTGAAAGACCGTCTGGAGCTAGAGGCCAGGTTTGCCAAGCGAGTGCAGGCTGCTCTTGAATACGCCAGGACGATAGAAGATTTTGGAGAGCTGATTGATCCGCGAACCTTGGCTCGTCACTGCCTGGGGCCAGAACCTTCACTTTACGTCCTCAGTACTCTTGACCGTGAAGAGAGAAAACGTAAGTTGCACTTCACGCTTTTTCTTTGTGTTTGCTGGCATTCTTTTTACTCGTCCTTACGCCTCTTTTTTTTTTTTTTTTATTCGTCCTTGGTAGAAATGACGTCAAAATTCAACAAGGAGATGTATGCTAAAATCAAGGGCAAAAAGAATGAGCCTTTTTCCAGCATAGGCCAGAAGCGGCTGAGGATCACGGACAGGGAGAAGGAGAAAGAGGTAGTGGAGAGAGGGTCGTCCACACCTACCCTTGATCTGGACGAAGGTCTGCTTGCATCTCCTGGAGTTTCAATCGAGGAGGTTGCTCGTCCCTCGAAGAAGCAGAAAGCTGCTAGCAAGGGAAAAGGGAAAGCTGATGCCAGCGTCTGGTCAGATGCAGGGACGGCCATGGACCGTGCTACCGAGCTCTTTACCCCTGCTGAGATGAGGGAAGTTACGAGCATTCCTTCACACGAGATGGTGAGCCGCCACGTCCACAAACTCGTGCAGGTGAATCATCATACATTTTTTTTTTTTTTTTTTTTTGTATTGAGCTAACTTTTATTAACTTTGTATTCGTCCATAGGTGTTGGGGGAGACCATGCACATCACCACTCAGTACCTGGCAAATGAGGAGAAGGCCGTCGTGGCCAACTCGAAGGTAGACGCTTTGGAGGCTGAAGCTTCTGGTTTGCGCAAGGACTTGATCACAACTATGGACTCTCTCAACGCTTCTAAGGAGCAAGTCCGCGTGCTGACGGAGCAGCTGGATTCTGAGAGACAAACCGTGAAGCAAAAGGACGAACTTCTAGCGACGGCTGCTCAGAAGATGAAGGTTGCGGTAGCCAAAGCCGTCACTGCCTTCCAATCCTCTGAAGAATACAACACCCTTCTCTTCCAGTGGTACTTTAAAGGGTTCGAGCTGCTGCGAAGGTATCTCGTCAAGCATGGTCCTGCCGTGAGTCTTGACGATCTGGACTTTGAAGCTGTTGACAAGGAGATTGAGGAGGACGAGGCGGCTCAAACAGGAGTGTCCACCGGCGTTGAACCACCTCAGGCTACTCAGGACGATGAAATTCCCCCTTCAGCCTAGTTTGCCTTAACGAAATTCCCATTTTTTTTTTTTTTTTTTTTTTTTTTTTTTTATGCACCAAGTGAAGAACAGTAGTTGTTTGGATGCCCCTCCTGTTTTTGGGGCCCCTTTTTGAACAATTTAACTTTATATTTGAATTTATAAATGTTTGTGCTTGCTCATTTGATTTTTGGAAATGTTTCCCATTACCTGACTTTCTGGTCGTCCTGTATGGATAAAATCGTGTTGATCACTTTGAAGGGTTTGTCCCTCTTGTACAGATGAGACCATGTTGTGTGATGTACATGGACATCGAGGGAATTTAGCCTTAGAGGTGACGTCCATTTCTTTAAGGAACTTTTGTCGTCGTGGTGCGTCGATGTACTTCGTCCAAAGAATTTTGCCGTCATTATTCTTTACATTTATCGTTACTAAGCCATGTACGTCCATCTCAGGAGTTTCATGGTCATTAAGCTTTTTTAGGGACGATGTACAATCATTTAAGGAATTTTGTCGCCATTAAGCTTTTTTAGGAACGATGTACATCCATTTAAGGAATTTTATCGTCATTAAGCTTTTTAGGGACGATGTACATCCATTCAAGGAATTTTATCGCACTAAGCTTTTTAGGGACGATGTACATCCATTTAAGGAATCTTATCGTCATTAAGCTTTTTAGGGACGATGTACATCCATTTAAGGAATTTTATCGCCATTAAGCTTTTTAATGACGATGTACATCCATTTAAGGAATTTTATCGTCATTAAGCTTTTTAGGGACGATGTACATCCATTTAAGGAATTTTATCGCCATTAAGCTTTTTAATGACGATGTACATCCATTTAAGGAATTTTATCGTCATTAAGCTTTTTAGGGACGATGTACATCCATTTAAGGAATTTTATCGTCATTAAGCTTTTTAGGGACGATGTACATCCATTTAAGGAATTTTATCGTCATTAAGCTTTTTAGGGACGATGTACATCCATTTAAGGAATTTTATCGTCATTAAGCTTTTTAGGGACGATGTACATCCATTTAAGGAATCTTATCGTCATTAAGCTTTTTTAGGGACGATCTCGTGCGCTTATTTTTGGAAACAGTGATGAATGACTTGCTCGATAATATTCAAAGGATGCTGGATAATACTCATAACTCGAACAATTGCTTACATAAGATAGAAGTATCAAATTGGTTTTACAATGAAGTTTATGGTTCCTTTTCGTAATACCTCTTTAGATGCTCAACGTTCCATGGACGAGGTAGTCTTTTCCCTTCTGAATCATCCAGGTGATAGCTGCCCTGACGCGAATAATGGACGACTCTGTAGGGTCCTTCCCAGGACGGTCCCAACTTACCATGTGCTGGGTCCTTTGTGGCAGGGGTGACTTTTCTAAGGACGAGGTCACCAATGTTGAATCTTCTTAGCTTCACTCTTTGATTATAATATTCTGCTATCTTCTGCTGGTACTTCGCCATTTTCTCAGCTGCCTGACCTCTGATCTCGTCCAGGCTGTCTAAGTTTTCCTTCAATTGGTCTTCATTGGTTTGTTCGTCAAAAAATTCCCTCCTCAAGCTTGTGAGACCAACCTCTACTGGTATGACTGCTTCTGTGCCATATGTTAGACTGAATGGTGTTTCTCCAGTTGGTGTCCGTGCTGTCGTCCTGTATGCCCATAGGGCGCCTGGCAGTTCCTCAGGCCACATTCCTTTTGCCCCCACCAATCGGGACTTGATGATCTTCAGCAGGGTCCGGTTGGTTACTTCCGTCTGTCCATTGGCCTGGGGATGCCCTGGCGATGAATACTTATTTTTGATACCTAAGCTCGAGCAAAATGACCTGAAGCTTTGGCTGTCGAACTGACGGCCGTTGTCTGATATGATCGTCCTTGGTATTCCAAACCTGCAAACAATATTTTTCCAAACAAAATTTTGTACCTTTGCTTCGGTGATCGTCGCCAGAGCTTCTGCCTCCACCCATTTTGTGAAGTAGTCGATGGCTACGAGCAGGAACTTCACCTGTCTCTTTGCCTGAGGTAAGGGACCCATGATGTCGATCCCCCATTGCGCAAATGGCCAGGGCGATGATATTGTGGTCATCTTCTCTCCAGGGAGCCTTTGAACATTCCCATACCTCTGGCAACTGTCACACGTCCTCACAAAGTCGGCTGCGTCTTGTTGCATTGTTGGCCAAAAGTAGCCAGCTCTCATGATGTTTCTGGCGAGAGACTTTGCCCCCGCGTGATCTCCGCAGATCCCACCATGCACTTCTTCAAGGATGTACCTGGCTTCCTCCTTTTCCACACATCTCAAATACGGCTGAGAGTAGCCTCTTTTGTAAAGTTCGTCATTAAGTATCGTGAATCTGGCTGCTCGTTTTCTGATCTTTTTAGCTTCCTCTGGATCATCCGGTAGTCGTCCTTCTTGAAGGAAGGTGATTATCGGATTCATCCATCCGCTGTCTGTGTGGACGGTGGAGATCTGAAATTCCAGTATGCTGGGATGGTTCTGTTCTTCCATCCTCCAATCGGACTTCTTACCTCCACTGTCCATTGAGGCACTTCGGGCCACCTCATCAGCTTCTGTGTTCTGTTCTCTGGGGATTTGGACGAACTCTGCGTATTTGAAGGCACTGATCAATTGGTTTGTCAGCTTGAGGTATTTCTGCATCCTTGTTTCCTTTGCCTCGTACTCTCCTCTTACTTGTCCAATGACGAGTTGAGAATCGCTCCTGAGCACAACATTCTCAGCTCCTAGTGCTCGAGCCACTCTTAACCCTGCCAGCAGTGCCTCATATTCTGCTTCATTATTGGTCACCGGGAACTTAAGTTGGACTCCATACTTGATAACATTCTTCTCGGGAGAAGTGAGGACGATGCCAGCTCCCCCTCCGTGTTGGGTGGACGATCCATCAGTATTAACCGTCCAGATATTCTCTACGTTTTCAGGGACGGTGAACTCTGCTATAAAATCTGCTAGTGCCTGTGCTTTTATTGCCACCCTTGGACGATACTTTATGTCGAACTGGCTGAGCTCGACTGCCCACTGCACCATTCTTCCTGCTGCTTCTGGTTTGTTCATTGCCTTTTTAATGGGCTGATCCGTCATCACGACGATGAGATTGGCTTGGAAATACGGATGGAGTTTCCTTGAGGCCATAATCAGGGCGAAGGTGATCTTCTCCATACGCGGGTACCGTGCCTCGGCGCCCTGGAAGGCCTGGCTAACGTAATACACAGGAAGTTGTAAACCACCATCTTCTCTAATCAACGCCGCGCTGACAGCTGTGGCTGAGACGGCTAAGTACAGGAATAGCTCTTCACCTTCTTTGGACGGGCTCAGGAGGGGCGGGTTGCTAAGATAACTTTTTAGCTCTTGGAAGGCCGCTTCGCATTCCTCCGTCCATGAAAACGCTTTCTTCAAAGTTTTGAAGAACGGAAGGCATTTGTCCGTCGCCTTCGAGACGAACCGGTTGAGGGCCGCAATTCTCCCTGTCAGGGACTGCACTTCTTTGACCGTCCTGGGTGAGGACATTTCCAGGATGGCCCTGACCTTCTCGGGATTTGCTTCAATCCCTCTCTGCGATACTACAAACCCGAGAAACTTTCCCGAGGAAACCCCAAAGGCACATTTGGACGGGTTTAGTTTCATGCTATATCGTCTGAGAGTGTTGAACGTCTCTCTGAGGTCGTCCAGATGGTTTTCTTCTTCCTTGCTCTTGACGAGCATATCATCAACGTAAACCTCCACATTTCTCCCGATTTGCTTCTCGAACATCTGATTCACCAATCTTTGGTAGGTGGCCCCTGCATTTTTGAGCCCAAAAGGCATGACTCGATAGCAGTAGAGTCCCTGGCTGGTGATAAAAGCGGTCTTCTCTTGGTCTTCTTCGGCCATCTGTATCTGGTTATACCCTGAAAACGCGTCCATAAATGTGAGAAGTTTGTGTCCTGCTGTGGAGTCTACTAGCTGGTCGATTCTGGGCAGTGGGAAGCTATCTTTTGGGCATGCTTGGTTCAGGTCTGTAAAGTCGACACACATCCTCCACTTCCCATTTGACTTTTTGACCATGACTACGTTGGCCAACCATTCTGGATAGTGAACTTCTCGGATAAATTTTGCTGCAAGCAACTTATTTACCTCGTCCATTACTGCCTTATTTCGCTCGGGAGCAAATACTCTCCTTTTCTGCTGGACAGGTTTCTTTTCGGGATCAACATTCAGATGGTGCTGGATGAGGCTTGCTGGGATTCCTGGCATATCCTTGTGACTCCAGGCGAAAATGTCCAGGTTGCTCTTCAGAAAGCTGACGATTTCGTCTTTCGTCTTTCGGCTCATGCTCGTCCCTATTTGGGTCGTCCTTGGAGGGTTCCCTTCAGCCAGTGATATCGTTTCAAGTTTCTCCATAATCTCTGGCGTCTTCTCCTCAATCGTCCACGTATGGTTTTCCTTTGAGGCCAGGACGGCATGGTAGCATTCCCTGGCCAGCACTTGATCACCCTTAATTTCCCCGATTCCATGCTCTGTTGGGAACTTCACCTTTAGGCAGTATGTGGAGATAGCAGCTTTCCAACGATTAAGCATTGGTCTGCCAATGATCACATTGTAGGACGAGGGTGAGTCTACTATTAGAAAATTGTGCTGGTTGGTTACCTGAAGGGGATATGACCTGGCTGTAACTGTTAACGTCGTGATTCCTCTGGGGTACACTTTGTCTCCGCTGAAGCTGACTAGGGGAGACTCAAAAGGACGAAGTCTTTTTGAGTCCAGCTTTAGTTGTTGGAAAGCAGGAAGATAGATTATATCTGCAGAACTTCCGCTGTCGACCAGGACTCTTCGCGTGTTGAACCCCTCGATCATGATCATAATGACGAGTGGATCATCATGGGGCTGCTTCACACTTCTGGCCTCCTCCTCAGAAAAATGCAAGTCTTCACTGGTGCGTCTTTACTTTGACGGTGGTACACTGTGGACGCTGTTTACCTGTCTTTGGTATGACTTCCTGAGAGACTTGAATGATCCTCCGGCGGTTGGTCCCCCGGCGATGGTTTTTATTTCCCCTAGCGCATTCTGTGGACGAGGTTGGTGGCGATCTTCGTCTCTTCGTGCATTCACTGGCTGGCTCTTCTGTCCGTACCTGCTGAAATCCCCCCTCTTTACGTACTGTTGTAGCTTCCCATTACGGATGAGCTCTTCAATCTGCTCTTTCAGGTCCCTGCAGTCCTCCGTGTAGTGCCCGTGATCTTTATGGAAACGGCAGTATTTCCTTTTATCGCGTAATCCAGGTGCTGACTGGAGTGGTTTTGGCCACTTTAGGGATGGTTCGTCCCTTATTTCTGTTAGAATTTGATCTACGGACATCGCCAGCGGGGTGAATTTTGACGGACGAGGGTTTTTATCGTCCCTTCTTCGGTCGTCATTTCTCCTGTCATGACGTTCTCGTTTTAGCCCTCTTCGATCGTCCTCCTTTTCCTTCTTCTTTTCCCTGCTCTTATCTGCTCCATCAATAGCTGCCAGAGCTTCCTCCGCGTTCATGTACTTCTGAGCCTTTAACAGTGTCTCAGCCATCGTCTTAGGGGGATTTTTTGCCAAGGATGCTACAAAATCCCTGGACTTCAATCCTGCTTTGAAGGTTGTGAGATGTACCTTGTCATCCGTCTCATCTATTTCCAACATTCCTCGGGTGAAGCGTGTCACGTAGGACCTCAGTGGTTCCTTCTCTCCTTGTTTGATGGTAAGTAAGTGGTCGGCAGTTCTCTTTGGTCGCTGCCCCCCCACGAAGTGACGGACAAAGGAGTTGCTCAACTGTTCGAAATTGTCGATGGACGATGTTGGCAACTTGTTGAACCATTCCCTGGCTGCTCCTTTGAGGGTCGTAGGGAATGAGCGACAGAAGATCTCGTCAGGTGGCTGTTGGAGGCCTAAGGTCGTCCTGAAGGTATTCAGGTGATCCAAGGGGTCTTTCAGTCCGTCGAAAGGTTCTAGTTGTGGTAGACGGAATTTGGAGGGTACAGGGCACTCTTGGACAGCTATGGTAAAGGGCGAATCCGTCTTCCGGACGATTCTCTCCAAACTTTGGTCTGTCTTTCCTTTTATGGCGTTTCTTAGCTCGTCCATCTCTTTCCTCATTTCTCTCAATAGGTCCGAACTTGCTTCTTCTGGAGTACTTGTCCGCCTTCTGTTGCTGTCTTCATCGTCTCCCCTATCCGCACGATTGCTTTCTTGTAGTAGTCGTTGTTTCATTTCTTGGTTCTGTCTTGTGAGTTCTTCCACGGTTGCTGACAGCGACTGAACTTGTAGGGCCAGCGCAGCAGGGTCTGGGTTTGTACTGGATTCCATTTGGACTGGGGACAGATTGCGTTTATCGTCGTTCCCACAGACGGCGCCAAACTGATGATGATTTGATCGTCAGTTGATTTATGATCGTCCAGATGAAACTGTTCTTCGCCAGACCAATCTTCTGCAACTCGTGAACGAACGAAAGAAGGTAGTTTGCCGGCGTTGTGCCTGCAAAAAGGTCTCCGATGCCAAAGTCAGTAAGATTGACAAAGGAGAACAATGGGAGTAATTTTCTAGAGTGTTGTCTTACCCTGCCCCTCTCGGGGTTTAGCTCTTTTATATGTGTGTTTGTAGGTCCTTTCTTCTAGCCGTTGGTGGAGTCTTGATGGAGGCTTTAATCTAGCCTGGTAACGTCTTTGCTGGGTGTTAATGATGAGCTACCATTCCCAACGGTCTGAAGGTTGATTAATGTCTTGTAACCGCTCCGCGAAGGGTAGGAACGAGTGTCCGGATGTTTGAGCGACGACCTTCTCTCTTGGGACGATTTTATCAAGATCGTCCCTTTCTTGCCTTCTGTGGACGATTACCATTTTGGTCGGGCGTATCAACAACCAATGTATTGTTTTTGTATTACCGCCACAAGTTGAACTATTCTAGTAATAAGATCTTCAAATTACAATTTTGTAGCAAAAAAATTGAAATTACCTTCTGCTACAGAAGGGAGCCTTTTAAGTGCTTGACAGGCAAAGAAGGATGTACGACTTGGGTGATTTTATGCAGGGGAGAAAAGTAACATGAAAAAACAAATATATCAATGATTCCCGGTGAAGAATGTGTCTCCTTGCTTTAATTCTTAAATTACTAAAGCATTAACATTTTACTATTGCCAAGTTACTACTTTACATTCTCAGTCTGAGTTGCTCGGTTACCCATGCATTGGTTTTTTGCATTGGTTGGTTCCAGTTTTCTCATACATAATAACATAAACCATCCAAAAGCATACCATAGTTGCTTGTGCATTGGCATTATAGACAACAGTACAATACCATAGCAGTAGAAATAAAATACTTAGCCACCTAAGTAATTAAGCAAGGTCTCTTCATTATCCTCTATATACTCTACAGGTTGAAGACTACATCTGATTGAAATTTGAATTTTTTCTTCGTTCTCCGATCTTCAAGTTTTTTCTTCTTTAGATTCTGATCTTATGGGCAATAATTGAATGAATAAATAAACAAAATTAGATGGATGTAACCATCCTCTATGAAAATATGCAGATATATTTCACGCATCATGGCATGGACAGGCTGTCAAACCCACCAAAAATGAAAAAAAAAATGAAAAGAAAACAAAAGAAAGAATAAAAGCCACTACATTCTGAAGGGTCTACCAATGTGACTTGGGGAACAAAATGCCACTGACTGGGGTTGCTGAACTCCGCCACATTGGCGAACCCACCCAGGCAAATCAGAGTTCATTGTGAGCTAAACTGCACTGCCTAGGTGTAGCTGACATGCCAATATGACCGCATGGCCAGGAAAGTACACCCATATGCAAGTCAGTCTTGAATCCTGATCCAAACCTTTGAAGGATTTGCCAGAATGGGTTTTGCAGGATTAAAACTCATATAACATGAAGTCAAATACAGCTCTCAAATGGCAAAACCTTTTGACATTGTCACACTCACAGAATATACTGGACATGGGTTCTCCTTTCGCTTTGACCAGCAGCACTTCTACCCTGGGAAAAAAAATGTCTAAAATTGTGATTGTACAAAACTTACTCCCACATAGTCTTGGCCGCATTAAGCAGAAGAAACCTCAAAACAATAATTACGGAGAGTGGATACCAAGGAAAAATTTTCATGGATACTGTACTCAACTTCAAACCAATTGAGTCAGGCCAGCTGAAATATCATCCTGCAAGGAAGATATCAAGTTGAGAACAAGTAGCAGAATTTACATTCTATTTGACTGAATGCATATAAACAGAAAGATAATATTTTTTTATATAAGTATAATCATAAAGATAATATATGTGAAGATAACATGACAACATCCATAATTTTATAATTATATTGTCAAAAATTGCCAAGAGCCTCCTAGCTTGACTGACACCTCCATCCAGTGTTCAAATTCCCCCACCCCCAATTATTGACATATAAAAAAAAATTATCTTGTTGAAAATTGATGCATGTAAGTCAAGTCTGAAAACAATTGCAATCACATAATCAACCCAAGTGAACTGCGCAATCACATAATCAACAGTAATGCATGGACCAATCCCATAAATGATCCATAAGAGATGAATGAGTTCCCCAGAAGATAACATCTGCAGTATAAACTTCAAGAGGTATAAAAGAGCAGAAAATAAACCTATATAACCTAGTAACCCTGTGGCTAAATGGGTGAACAAGATCTCTAGGAAAGAGTTGAAAGAGAGAACAAGAGAAAGAAAGAACAAAAAACAAATGCATGAAATTCAGATTTACAAAATGACAACAGAAAGATGATAATTTTTTTCAAATTTCTTGATGATTGGACAAGGAAAACAGCAGATGCAGCAGGAAAGAACATGATTATGATCTCTGAAACCAGAAGAACCTTTTTCTTTTTAACACAAGAAACCTGAAGAACCTAAAGGACCATGATTTTTGTTTAATAACATACAAGTTGTCCATGGAAATAATAGCACACAGTTGCAAATGAAATTGACAGCCATTCATGTGGAGTCAGTTTTGAGTCAGGAATCATATTAACTGTTGTTTGGATTAGCTTATTTCTTTTAGATTATTGACTAAATTTTTGTGCACAAGTTTTCGAAGCCTTACTTTTTCTACATATAACTGTACTCTTGCCCACTTTAGCAAATCAGAAAAAAGTTAATCTAAACACACATAAAAAACGACAACTGATATAGAAAATGGGAACAGATATACATAAAGTTGTTTTATGTTGAGAATCTATTACCATGTGGATGTGCTTATTCAGCTCATGGCCAGAGCAAACTACTCTTCTTCGCACTTTTGTGATTTTTATTTACTTGAAATTTAAAATAAGATTGAAGAAACATCAACAACTAGTTCAGGGAATCAAAATTTTATACGTTCCAGACTGAATGAGTAAACAACTCATACAAAATGGGCAAACATTTCATTTCTCATGCAACCCCTTCAAAATGCAAACGCATTATTAGCACTTTGAAAACAATAGAACTAGCGGTTGTGCTAAACTGAAAGAACAAAGACAATTCATAATTCATTAAATCTAACACTTAAAATTCTACATAATCATTTAAACAGATCATTAATTAGGATAATAGCTGCATTTTATTATTGTCACAGTAATTGTAATCTCAAAACGCAAGCCAAACTAGACACAATATTGCCCTGAAATCTAGATAAGCCTTCAAAACTGCCAAATAGGGATGACACCCCCAAAAAAAAAAGATGCATCTGAAGTTTCAGGTCATTCAGTCAGAATTTTTGTGAACTAAAATGGTAAGAACTAAGAAAATAATATTAACCTTGAAACTAACAACAGGTACAGTAACATGAAGCACTACACATATTCAATAAATACATCGAACCAAACAAAAATATGTTTAAAAGCCAGATAATTGTTCTAGACCCAGTCTTATTTTAACCTATTACTTCAACAAACAACTGAGTTCAGGTTAGTCAGTGTGCTGAGTGTCCTCTACTCTCTACAGATTGATGAAGAACACTCCTAATGTAGATAATCAGTAAAAAAATTTCATTATACTTATAAAGACTGATGATTTCAGAATAGGCCCATAGAAAATGAGAAGGGAAAAAAAAGCATTAACAGATACTTACATCTACAGCCTGAAATGATCTGCTTACAGATGGTTTCAACAGAGGAGATTCAGAAGCAGAAGTAGACCCATTGTCTTTAATACCGCGGTTTCGACCCTACAAACAAATAACAGAAAGAGATGCAAAGTATTATCATATACATAAGTGATGAGATCAAAGGGCTCAGAAGAAACTGAACATAGAAAACAACACAACTTAGCTCAACTAAGCCTTAATCCCAAATTCTCAATTTTGGAATTGGCTTATAAACATAGGAAACAACATAAAGCAAAACTCCTAAATAACAGTAGCAGTTTCAATCATTACATCATAGCAGAAGATAGCTAGGGATACCTGCATACGATCTATAGGATATTAAACTATAATAAAACAAAGATAACAGAGTACAAACACAGATCCTCATAACTAGCATGACGGTAACATCCCTCCAAATACTCAACCAGGTTTTAAAATAACTTTATCCCACACTTACAAAATAATGAGTGTTTATGACCCTTTGTGGAGAACTTCAGATGGTGTCAACGTAGTTTATTCATCTTTATCCCCAAGGGCACTGCCAGTAAGGAGTGGATCAACTCTTTGGGTGGGGTAGGGTTGGGGGGGGCACGGGGGGCGCGGGGGATAAATACACATGGGCCTAGAGTGAATTAACTTGAAGGAATTACTTCAATGGTGATGACTAATATTAGAGCTCTAGGTATCACAAAATATGGCTTACCCTACCAGCCTACCCAAGCAATAAAAGCTTCATTGGCTTTTTTACTATAAGTTTCACTAGAAAGATTAGTGCCTGGCACCTTATCAGCTGGTTGAAATAGGGTGGAGAAGCTAACAACAAGAAGACAGTATCACTCCATCCAGTGGCAAAAATCACTCACTACCTCTATAGTTCATCAAACTCTTCTCTTTTATCCTCCCTCAGGCAAGCAACTTATATCTTGCCATTAGACATCAAAACAAATCAATAAAGGTGGGCTATTTAATAATTTTTAGTTCTAAAAACAAGAACCCAAAATAACTCCACCTTTGTCTATTCTTAGTGTCATATATTTTTGTTTATAGTCTGTCCCTAGCCCAAACCTGGAAAAAGGAGGAGGGTTGCGAATTGAATTGTGCTTGGTGTCATATTATAGGATTGTAGTAAGATTAGCTATGCTCTATAGTACTGAGTGTTAGACTGTTAAGAAGTACTATGTTCATAAAATAAGTGTAACTGAAATGAGAATATTAAGATGGATAAGTAAAAATACAAGAAAAGTTAGTATTCAAAATGAGGGTAGATGCTTGAAGATAGGAGTGACCCCTATTGATCAAAAGATGGGGGAGAGTCGCTTGAAATAGTTTAGCACTATGCAAAGGAGAGCAATTAATGCATTAGTGTGGAAGAGTGAGTTGATTCAAGTCGAGGGAACAAAAATAGGTAGAAGACCTAAAATAAAATTGGTAGTAATAAAAACATGTCAATTAAGGAGGCAATAAAGGGTATGACTTTGGATAGAATATAATGATGAGAACAAATACATGTGGCCACCTAATTGAGGATCCATAACCAATCCCAAAATTCTGAAAACCAAGGCTTGGTTGTTGTAAAAACCAAGGACCCAGAATCCAGGTAGAGTGGGAACATGGAAGTTTCAGTATCTACCATCAAGTTATACAATTGATGTGTGAATTTTGAAGTCTTTGCTTGACTAGTAAAGAATAAGTTTAATAAATCATTATCAGATCCTTTGAAGGATACCAAAATTCTTATCCATAGAAATCGATGAAATCATTTATAAACAGAAGACTACACTTTCCATAAGGCCTTCTCAACTAATTAAATAACTTAAGATGCATACTCATATGGGTCAAGTGATACACTTGTGTAATCAATAGCATTTAAATCTAGTAACTTGTTTTACTTTTCCTGTTATTTTTTATAATAGTTCTACCCTATTCTATTTTTTAATAGAAATTGAAATCACTAGCTATATCCAAATTTTATACAAATACAAGTATGCATGTATGCACAAACACAATGAGTAAACACATGAATGTTATCCAAGAAAACTCAAATAGGTATTTGATTGTGTGAAGGTGAAGAATACCCTACCCCATGTGAACATCTATTTTCTTGACCTTCAAAGAGGGTCGAGAAATAAGCAGGATCATAGATAGAGCCTCCCAAAATGTCATCAGAATCTGAGGGTTCTCTAACTACAGCAGGAGTTGCAGGACTCAGAAAACTATTTCTTAAATCAAAATCTGCTTCTCTAGAACCTGTAGTGTCTACATATGAAACTCCCAACCTGTAAATCTGAATCCATAACAACGAGGACGACAACCTTACAGTAAACCCAATGATTTGCATTACCAGAGTGAGTTTTACTGAAAAGATTACGAATGTCCCATAATTGTCAGAAGAAATGTCCCTGCATACACATACAATTTCCACCAGGTGAGAGATCAGTATAGCCATTACCATCACTTAATCACGATATAACAAACACTCACAGTCACACACACACATAATGGTACATTTAAACACAGACTACTAGGATTCTAAAATTATTTTGCAACTAGGTTTTGTGCCAACATGTGAAGATGTAGACAGTAGAAACAACCACGTGCTGCTGCATGAGTGAATGCTTACACAATGAAATCAAATATTAGTTTTTTGGGAGGCCACAGCTATGTAAAAGATTGCTTAATGTAATAGACAGAACCTAGAAGACTTGTCCAAACAAATGCAAAATTTTGTACGTAGAATTTGAATAAACTGATCTTCTAAAAACATCGGTATATATTGCGGGCTAACAAAGCAATTTGATGACGACGACGACGACAATGTTTCTCCATATCTATAATAATAAATAATTGGCTAAAACTAAGGTATAGTTCCTTACATGCTATACTTTAAATTCCCCAATTATATTCAACCATGTGCTTGCATTAGCCAACGAACCACATGGTTGAATTTAAATGTTCTTTAAAAAGATAAACTATTTTTGTTGTATTGGCCAATACAAACATGTGGTTGAGTTCAAATAGTGAACCTATGGTACAACACCTACGAAACCATATCTAAGTCCCTAAATAATAAAGGGTCCCATTAATGGCTGCCCTTGTGCACCCATTAAGGTGGAATTTTACAATGCAGTCGGTTGACTTTTTATAAGGAGCTGAACCATTTTCAGTCTAAAGTCAATGGTTTTATCATGTTTTACTATTTCCCAATGCAGGTAGGACCCTTTTAAAGCTTCCTCAACGATTGCACAAGGAATCTAGGATGCACGGACACTGACATGGACATGGGTACCATTACGATACGGCGATAGGACACCGTTACGACACAGTTATGATACCCCAAATGAAGTGTCCATGCATCCTAGCAAGGAATCCATTAACAATTAAAGTGACAGCTCAACAAAGACTAAGCTAATCTACTCAAAATTTTGTACTACTAATTACTACTTTTTCTTTCCCTTCTTTTTAAAGAAACCAAATTTGAAATTGCACAAATTGAAATGCGTATAAGATTACAAACAGAAAAGAACATTGCAATGTGGTAGAAAATGAAAAAAATGGGTAATTAAAAAGAGAAAGGAGAGACCAAATCTCGTGAGTGAAGAGGATGAACCAAGTAATATCGAGAAGCAGAGCACAGAAGAGAAGAACAGCATAGGTACGCCCAAGTTTCTGACTGCTACTCTCAATGGCCACCAAAGCGAACAATGCTATCCCCAGATTTATCAGCAAAACCCCGTTGTACAATGCTCCCAGAGATCCAATCAACGCGCACCCAATCTGTGCTTTTTTTAATTTCAACATTGTTATAAAAATCAAATTTTTAAATAAATTAATCAAGAAAGAAACCCTAAATAAGTGTTTGGGTACCGAGAAAAATTGACCTGAATGTAGATGAGGACGACGGCGAAAGATTGAAGCCGGTCGTAATCGCGAAGGAAAGGCAGTAATTGCTCTCTGAAAGAAGGACAACAACAAAGCATCATATGCCTCACCCACCCACCGCCTTTGCTGTTTATCAAAGTTCCAATCCAAACAGAGTAGTCGGAATCGAAAAAGTGTTGGTTTTGGCGGGAGGAAGAAGAAGAAGAAGAAGAAGAAGAAGAAGAAGAAGAAATACCAAACCAAATTAACAATAACAACAACATGTATGTATATATATGACTCTGCCTCTGGCTTTTTCTTGGGGGGGTTTTTATTTTTAACTGCTTTGCTTTAGTGAGCGATGGGAACTTGAAACAACCCCCAAATGCGTTTTTCTTTTTTCTTTGCTCTGTTTTGATTGTTTTTCATTCATTCATTTTGTTCTTTCTCTAAACTAACTTTTTCCTTTTTTATTTCCTTCTCTCTCTCTTTTTTTCCTTTATTGTTTAGGCATGTTATGGTTGAATGATTTTTTTAATCATTTTGTTCTTTCTCTAAACTAACTTTCCTTTCTCCCTTTTATTTTTTTTATTTCCTTCTTCTTCTTTTTTGATAGTTTTTTTTTCTTTATTGTTTAGGCATGTTATGGTTGAATGATTTTTTAAGAGAAGTATTTTGTTAACAACATTTTCATAATACTTAAATTCTAAGTATCAGATTGTTACGGATTTTTAACAAGAATTCACAATTGAAATTACTTTCTTGTCCACTAGTACATCAAATAATAATTTGACACTTAAAATTTGTTGTGAAAATTTGAAAGAAGTAAAGTTTCTCTTTTTTAATGAGTTTAATCTGTCAACTTCATCCTGCAATTAAGGCTTAAATTTAATGTAATGATTAAAGTATGTATATATAGTGTATGTTTGTAACTTGTAATTTAAGTTATTTAGCCCGGCTTAAGTGATACGAAGAATGGTAATTAACTTTGACCGTTAGATATGAAAGTGAAACACATGGCTACACAGATGAGTTTTTGAATTGAAAAGACTAAAGAGCATATACTCTGTCTTGTTTGCTAGGAGATTGAGCATATACTCGTGACTTGACCTTGAACCAATACCATCAAGTGCACAGTGACATTAAGCTGGCCAAATCAATAATAAAAGTGTATAGTCACATGCATGTGAAGACTGAAGAAACAAGTGGCATTTTAGTGACTAGTTTCTTCAAGTGACACACCCTTTTTTTTATCTACACCATAAAATGATGTTAATAAATTGTAGGTACAATTGATCTTCTTAAGTTCTTATTATGCTACTTGTTGCACATTTTTTTAACTCATATGTGTAGTAACTAGTTAGCGCAGTTAGAGCAACCACATTAGCTTGTGTATAGTTTTGCAAAATAGAAAAAATTACTTATTTTACATATTTTGGCCCCAAAAAAACACTACATCAGCTTGTGTAAAATTGTGCATTTATGCACGATTATTACATTAACCGTGCATATATGCATGGTTACTGTAGCTCGTCAATTTATCATTTTATTAATTTTTTCTCTTTTTTGTCTCTAGTTGGTCTATGTTTTTCTCATTATTTTCTCCCTCTTTCTTCTTTTTCCTTCTCTTTCTATCACTACTCATTCACTCTCTGCTTCAACCACTCATCTATAAGCTCTTCTTTCTTCAAGCATTTGGGTTTCGAGTCTAATCAACCTTCATAGCCGCAGTAGAGGAATGGGTCTGATCAACCTTCGCAACCTTCGCTCTGATCAACCTTGGGTTTCAGGTTGAATGGGTCTAGGTTTCGGCTTCGATCAACCATGAGAATGAGAAACAAAAAAAAAAGCACAAAGCAAGTATATAGATCTGGGCTTCGGCTTGATGGTGGCTGGGTGATGATGACGGTGGTTAGGTCTGAGAGAGAGAGAGAGAGAGAGAGAGAGAGAACCCATGAGTGAGAATAATAAAAAAAATGTAAAAGAATGAATATTTTATTGAATAAATGTGTAGAATAGATAAACTGATGTGGGTGTTTTGTAAATATGGATGTGTAAAATAGAAAAAATAAGTTTTAGATGTGCAAAATGGAAAATTTTTTGCACATACTAATTGGGATGCTCTTATATATAATAAAAAAAAATAAAAAAAAGGTGTAGTAAGTAGGAACATAATGTTTTGAGATATCATGAAAGTAGGGGTGGTAATCTAGTGCAAGACTTTTTTGGTAGTTTTTATCTGGATGATTTAGAATGAAATTTAGAGGTAATTTTGATCCATAGTTATCAAAATTCTAGAAATTGAAAGTTGAATAGAAGATTAGAGAATAGGCAAAGTTGTCAATAGTACTCGTTTGTTTGATTTTTCTTTTCTTACAATAGGATTTAAAATTTAAAACTTATGGCATATACTCATAATAATTACTAATTTTTTATCATTTGAGGAAGATTTTTTGGTGCAAGCTGGATTTAAACACATATCACTTATCACTTGTGCGTGAGTAAAAAATGCTAAGGAATAGCAGCAATGATTGTTACAATTAATTTAAAGATTAGGGGAAGAAAATTCTCAATAAGAGGGTCAACCAATGAAAGTAGTTACAAATTGAGATTTACACTTCACACACTCTCTTTTTTGTCTAATTTTTGTCCCTCATTGTGACAGGGGAGATAACCTATTTATAGATGATAATGCGTAAATCATCAGTCCTATTGGTTTGTCCAGATGGAGCTGAGTCCTCGTCACTATTCTTGCAATCGTAGGACAAAATCTCTCATAAGGTGGTTACCGGTGTGATGCCTGCCACAACGTCTCCGATACCAAAGTTAGTGCATAAAAGCTTTTTGAGAGATAATAAAAGTTATGAATATTAGAGTATCTATGTAAGAGTATTTTTGGGTGAATCTTTGTACCTTGTTTGTTTCTGATAAGGGTGTATATATAGCTTTGTAGTTTCTAGCCGTTGGGGCCTTATTTGTGGCTTTAGTGCTCTTCCTGTAACGCCTTAGGGCCTATTAATGCGAGTTTTGATGAGCCTCCAACGGTCTGACAGTTAATTGGTAACTGTTCGAAGTATTGAATTCTCTTATTAATGACTCGCCTGCCTTCATCCATGCCGTGTTGAGGTGGACGAATGTATTTGATGAGGTCGTCCAAGGAAAGAGAGTTCGTTAGTCCCATCAATAGAAGCTAGGGTTCTTTCCTACCATTCATTTGTGTGGTGGAGTAAGTGATAACTTTTGCGGAAGCAATATAAAGCAAAAATCATATTTTCATTTAAAGATCGTTATACCACACAACCATGAATTCTAAATAGAACAAAATTGCGTACCTCTCTTAGCAACTCAAGCGTGTTGCCTCCCAAGGTATTCACGTCTCTCTCTCTATTTCTTTTGAGTTTTCAAAAGACTGCAGTATCACACAGTAGTTCTGATGGCCAACCACTAAATATGATATTATAAAATCTTATTTTATAGTAGACTTCCAAAACCCTAGAGAGAGATTGGACGTGGGATCCTTAGAGATCCTAATCTTCAGCCGTAGGATTTTATCAATAACTTTTTGAACGTTATTGACTTATCTTGAAACTCTTTCCAAAATTATTTCTTAATTTTCTCAACCATATCAAGAAAATATCTGAACTTCTACATTTTGCAATAATGTCCATCAACACATTGCAATTGACCCCTGAAGATTAGAGAATTACAGATGAGGTCCCATTTCATACAATTTTATATCTATGTCCTTCCACCATACTATATTCCCACAAGCCACTAGGATTGGATAAATATCGTTGTCATGTCCCTAGCTTATGTGACTCTTAATTTCTTGATTTCATAATTTCTATTGGACTCTAAAATATCTTTAAAAAACTATTTAAATATATATATACAACATTATATATATGAAAAATATTTTTGAAAAATGTCACCGACCGGTTTTGTTTTGAGTCCAACTTTAATATGAAAATCAACTGAATATACTATCTTCTTTAGAGACTGGTGGATTCATTGTTGAGCATTTATATATTTTACTCATTACACACATAACTCAATAGGTCTGTATATAGCCTTTAAAATTGGCATCACCAATTGACATTGTCAAAGTTATGTGCATAATAAATAAATATACACAAACCCCTCATGTTTGAGGACAATAAAAAAATTGTGATAGAACAATCTTTTAATTAACAATAATCACTCCATAAAATGTCCTCGATCGGATCCAATTCAGGGTATGTACTTGTTACATTATACCTACTTGTTTGCTTAAAGTCACTACTTCAATGATGGAGTAAATCATCCTATCATATAGCAACACAACAAGTGTAGGCTTTAGTGGTAATATTCAATTAATATCCATAGCCTAGAACAATTTAATAATATATGAAAAATCATTACTCCCTGTCTTTGGTTCCTTAACCATTAACATGATTTTTCCTACAGAGGTGACATCACATGCCACATTTAAACAATGAAATATACCTATAAAAGTTATGAATGTGAAAATAAAATTTTATCATCAAATAAAAATGCATAGTATTATTTTTGAGGGCACATAATTCTAACAGTAAGAAGGGAGATACTTGTCCCATAAGGATTCTACTTATTTGTTTTGATGGAGTGAGTGGATGCATAGGTCAAGTGCACTATTCTATCCTTTTTCACGTGCTCTCATGTGAGTGAGTGGGCCTTGCAACCATATTCATTTAATCCAAATATTGTAATAATTTTCATTGTATCAAAAAAAAAAAAAAATTGTAATTTAGTAAAAGACATAAGTAGGGATGTGCATAGGTTGGCCCAACCCAATGCTATCCAACTCACATGGAATGGGTCCAGTCGGGTTGGGTTTAGATGTTTCATGATCTAGACCAATACACTTAAATAATAGTACATTGTAAAAACCCTAAAATTAAAGGTTTCTCCTTAATGGACTACATGGTTCCAACTTGGGCTTGTCTAAAGCCCAAATTCCAAAAATATGGGTTCAATGTGGACATTTGATGGGCTTATACATATAGTAGAGGCTCAAATCTAATAACTAAACAAAGCAAAAAAAAAAAAAAAAAAAAAAAAAAAAAAAAACAAAGCAAAACCAAAAGAGAAGAAGAAATGGCAGAGACGGCGTCGAGTGGTGAAGAAGCTTCGGCTCCAGCTCTAGCACCAGCTCCAGCACCAGCACCAGCACCAATATCAATATCAGCATCAGATTCTACAGAGCAGAAGCAAAATAAGGAAGCTTTATCTATAGAGGTGACATCACATGCCACATTTAAATAATGAAATATACCTATAAAAGTTATGAATGTAAAAATAAAATTTAATCATCAAATAAAAATGCATAGTATTATTTTTGAGGGCACATAATTCTAACAATAATAAAGGAGATACTTGTCCCATCAAGATTCTACTTATTTCTTTTGATGGAATGAGTGGATGCATAGGTCAAGTGCACTATTTTGTCTTTTTTCACGCGCTCTCACGTGAGTGAGTGGGCCTTGCAACCATATTCATTTAATCCAAATATTGTAATAATTTTTATTGTATCAATTTTTTTTTTTTTTTTTTAAATTGTAATTTAGTAAAAGGCATAAGTAGGGATGTGCATAGGTTGGCCCAACCCAATGCAATCCAACTCACATGGAATGGGTCGGTCGGGTTGGGTTTAGATGTTTCATGATCGAGATCAATACACTTAAATAATAGCACATTGTAAAAACCCTAAAATTAAAGGTTTCTCCTTAATGGACTACATGGTTCCAACTTGGGCTTGTCTAAAGCCCAAATTCCAAAAATATGGGCTCAATGAGGACATTTGATGGGCTTATACATATAGTAGAGGCTCAAATCTAATAACCAAACAAAGCAAAAAAACAAAAAAAAAAACAAAACAAAACAAAGCAAAACCGAAAGAGAAGAAGAAATGGCAGAGACGGCGTCGAGTGGTGAAGAAGCTTCGGCTTCAGCACCAGCACCAGCACCAGTATCAGTATCAGCATCAGCATCAGCATCAGATTCTTCAGAGCAGCAGCAAAAGAAAGAAGCTTTATCTTCATCTGAATCATCGTCATCTTCTTCAACATCAATAGCATCAATGGCAGAGGATCTGCAACGCACTGTGATCGAATCCACTCGTTCTCTCCAACACAACTCTTCCACTCATCTCCGTACCTTACAGGTCGCTTCCCGCTTTACCCATATTTTACTTTCACAATTCACTCTCTTTAAGCCAAGCAATTTGAAAAAACAAATATGGGTCATCAATGGTGTTACAGGACTTTGTACCACATGCTTTATCTCAGTACAGAAGCTATGAAGATGCTTTCGTCTCCAAAATTAAAGGTAAACTCAACTCTCTAAACTATAATCGGTATTTGGGTCGTTTTTATTAATGGGTTTTATTTTATTTGGGCCATCTGATCTAACTAAACTAAGACTAACAACACTTGATGAATGATGATGATGATTTCAGATGAGGTAATGCGTGTGAGGGAACATCCAGCTGAGGCTGCTGGGATTGCCTTAACCTCTGCTTTCATTCTTCTTCCAGGTAGCTACTACCTATTATCAGCTATTTACTATTACTTTCATTCATTCATCTTTATTATACTCTATTCAAACAAACATAATAAGGCTAGGGAGGGATGTTGAATTATTAGTGGGGTTGATAATTCCACTTATATAATTAAAACTGATGTTTGGGCTTTCAAAACTAGAGAAATTATACAAGCTACTGCCAGATTCTACCGAACACTTTTCCTGCCTAATTTACACTCTTTAATGGGGTCTCTTTTTTTGAAAAGTGGTACAATTGTATAAATTGAGAAAAACGAGTCACCCAAGTATATAGGAAATATACTGGGGTAAACAATGAGGTACAAAAGTTACATAAATCTAATATATCAACAATAGAAAATAAAGAAAGGTTCTCCATGGCTGACAAGTGACAATCAATCCAATAAGGTCTTTTTTAAAATCCTCATTCTTGTAATTTTATGCTAAACGGATTCTAGTGCTTTCATTTAGACTAAAACGCGGTTATATCTTTTGGCACTTTTCCCTTGTCCTGTCCCCGTTATATTTATACTTTGTGGAGTTAGAGATTTAAGCTAAAATGTAATCAGCTGTATTGTTAGTTTGTTGATTATTGGATTGTTGAACCTCCTATGTATGTGCATGTAAGTGCATTATTCAGGTGATGTCTGGTTCCTTGCATGTCTTCTTGAATAACGAACTCATGATCAGTCTAGATAACTCTTTTATTTTTTAAAGGGTAGACAAGACTACTGTTGCCTTGTAAATCTTATCTAAATCGATCCTTAAGAGTTTTGTCTTGTTTGCAGGTCCGAGAAGGTTCTTGTTTCGTCATACATTCGGTCGACTACAAAGTGAGGAGGTATCTTTCTGTTAAATTTGAATAGATGCTTCCTTTGCCTATGAATATTATAGATAACTGTTTCTGTATCTCCCCACATTATCTGCAATTGCAACTTGGTTTAGTACTCAGAAACCTGGTCCTAGGCTTCGTGTATTTCAATATTAAGGATTGTATTCTTCTAAACTTTTGATACATTTTCCTTTCTTTGGATTCTTTCCCCCTGTTTTCTTTATCCCTTGCTGTAATAATATTAATAATATCTTGGGGTTTGCAGCAATAACTTGGTATACCTACTATACCACCATTAACTAAAATATGTCTATGGTTAACTAATTGGTGGGCTACGAATACATATGTAGGCACAGTTTGTTAAAGCAGAGAAGAATGTAAAGGATTTTAATATTTCAGTTGATCTAATGAAGAAGGAGAGCAAAAAATTGCTTGAAAGGGCAGAACTCGCTGAAAAGGATATGAAATACGGCCATACTGAGCTCAGGTAGAAGTGATTTAAGTACCCTTAAATAAGTACACGGCTATTTTTGTTTCTATTGCATCTGATGACACCAAGTAATATGTGTAGGAATGCTGGAAGTCAAATTCAACGCCTTGCGAAATCAGTCTACAAGGTTGAAACTCAAGCTGCAGGTATGCATTCTTGACTTTCTTGTTTCCTTTCCCCCTCCATTTTGTTTTATGGTTAATGAGGTGGTAGGACCATCATCAGGCATTCTTCTTTAGCTTGGCTGTAATTTGTGCTGTGTTCTGGTCTGTAGCCTATTCAAGGTTTGCTTTTGATAAATTTACACCAATGGGCTCTAGCTCAAATGACACTGAATCTTCTCCCATTAGTGATGCAAACAGTTAATAGTTAAAGGAAAAGTAAGATTAAATATCAAAAGATTCGAGAATTGTGGTCTAGTTTTGATGTGGGGTTTTCTTGGCACCTTTAACAGACTACTTTAGTTTTTATTTAGTCTTACTATTAAGTTTCTTTATGTTAGAAAGTTTCTTGATCAGATTTAATTTAGTTTACTAGAATAAGGACAAATTGGTAAATTCCAGAATTTCTAGACTGGGCTGTCCTTGGCTTTACCAAAAGTCCATGAATCTTATTTTATGCTATAAGTTCTTTTTCTATTTAATTTAGAAATTCTTAATTAAGCTTCTCTATTATTGGGAGTACTTGTCTTTCAAGGGAAAAGTTATTTAGGATTCCTAACCTCTCTAGGAGTAACAATGAAAATAGCCTATAAAAAAGTCTTTATGTATTCAATAAAAGGAAGAAATAGTGAGATTGATTTTTATAAAAATCCAACACCTTATTTAAGTTTTGAGGGTGTGATTGCCTTGTCCTATCTAAACTCATTTTTCACTCTATTCACTGTTTTTAACAAATAGTCATGAAGCACATTCAAGATCCAATCTTTTTATAACCTAAATCTACCTAAACCCTTAAACATCTAATAATCAAGAATCCTTCAAGATCTCATCAAGAAATCTAATTTAGCGTTGAATTCCTAAAGATCCTACATCAAAATTGGTATTGTAATCCAATGAGGCTTCTGTCTTGCGCCAATAAGAATGGGTGAAGGCCTCTGAAGGGTGAGGGTGCATGTGTGACTTACCTATTAAAAAACCTTTCTGGTTTCACCATATCATGTTCTTAGTTACTGGAAAGAGGGATTTATATATGGTTGGAAAGTGGAAAATACAGAATAACTTTCCATGAGTAAGACAGAAGAGGTTCTTTTTTCTTACTGTGACCTTGTAAGTTTCCACTTTTAGATGTTTAAAAATCTTGGAAAGAAAAGATAATAATAAAAACCTAAAAATTCTGTTCAAGTACGTTGCTGTTTGATAGTGATTTTTATTTATCGTGTCTTCAGCTAGGTAGCGAGTGAGATGGTGCAAAAGGAGAGCAAAGTGGTTCATCACCATTTTTTAACATGTTCCTCTTTTCCTCTCTCTCTAGGTGATTTTGCTGGTCCTTTTCTGTTTCTTTAGAGAGAAGGGGGGGGGGGGGTCTTGATGTTGGGAATATTTGGTGTGTAATGTTCACTTGTTTTATATCTAATGCACTAGCTGAAGGTGCTGATGTAGGATGGCTTATAATGTTCACTTGTGTTATATTTAATGCACTAGCTGAAGGTGCTGATGTAGGATGGCTTATTATTTGGAGTTCAGGTTTTGCTGTGCTCAATATAGGTTGGCTAATAGTGCCTTTAGATTTTGGGATTTGTCCATTACAAGGTTAAGGATTAAAAAGTTCTCTAATTGGAATAATTTCAAAAGTCAAATTGGAGGTGCAGGAATTTTCAGGCAGCTGCAAATTAGGATGCTCTATGAGGGGTTACTGGCCAGAGAGGATAATGGCAGGAAAAGTTTAAGAAAGAAATATAAGGGGTTTGTGCTTTTAATGGTGTAACAAAATGGCTATGGCTTGGGGTTCAAAAAAAGTATGGAAGCAAGTCTTGGTGGCTGTGGTGAGAACTGTGAACAGCAGTCCAAGATCAACACCGAAAGCTTAGGAGCTTTTGGGTTTTCAAGTGATGGAATGTCGAGTTAGGATTTTATGGATGAGTAAAAATCCTTACTAGCTAATGTGTCTCCAACATTCATTTATTATGTTGAAGTCTAGCAAATCACATTCATTGCCACATTAGTTTGTAAACATTTTGTACCAAAATGTGTAGTAACTTTTGCGTTTTCTTTTATGGATTGATTGGTGTTGTTATTAATGGCACTGTTTTGGTCTGGTTGTGTCTCATAACTAAAGTAAATAAGAGAGAAAGAAAGAAAGAAATAAGTGAACTCATGATTGGACCCATGGGCCATAACTATAGCTGATGGTAAAGCTTATTAAAATTAAAGATGATGCTTGAAACTTAAGAAAGTGTGAGGTTCCAAAGCAGTGGCTGCCTAAGTCCAAGAAACATGAAGTATTCAAATTAGGCCTCCCCTTAAAGTAAAACCTAATAGAAAACTTCTTTTGTCTTTAATCTTTTTATTCCTTGAGCTCCTTGTATCCTACGTGGTGTACTAATTTATTATTACATTTTGTTTTAGATTTGATGGATGGGCTGCGAGAAATCCCCAGTAGGGAAGCTTTGAAACTTCGAGCAGAGGCAAGTCAAACATTCTCCTCATATATGCTGTCATTTTTCTTCTAATGCTTTTGCACATTTATATTACATCATGATTAGTTGTCATAATGAAATTGTTGCCCCCTTCAAAACCAGGTTGCTACTATGACAGCACATCTGAAGCGGCAGAGGACTGCAATAAACAAACGGATAATGAAGATTTCTGATTTGGGGGTTCCTGTGTGATTAATAAGAAGAATATCTTGATGAACCCTGCCTCCCGCTCCTTTTTTTTTTTTTTTTTCCTCTCTTCTTCATTCAACCCCTGTAATGCAAAAGGAAAGGAGATGTGTAATAAGGGAGGATGTTGGGGCTTTCATTTTCTGACATTCGTAGTTCTGATAGTTAAAATCAATTTTGGTTTCAGTTGGCTTAGTTTGTATACTTTTTGGTTACTTTATATTGTTGAACACAAACACTAGCAGATAATTCTGCTTGATAATTTGTCACTACCCCTCACCCTCTCCCAGTATAATCATTTCAGTTGGCAGGCATCAACTGAATACTTCTTTGAGATTATAATGGCTGCCAACTTCTGATCTGTGTCAAGGAATAGTGCAAGTCACAAAACTTTGAAATCCCGAAAGGGAAGATGACGACTTTAAGATTCATGGGAAATGGAGTCGGATACATTAATTTGTCTGAGGGGGTGATTGGTTTACACGTGCTTAATACGACAGAACCCTTCCCATCTTCAGTAGTAGTAGTAGTACAAAAACACTGAGAAACAGGAGAAATTATTATGTGTACTTGTGCATTGTCCTTCCATCACATAAAAGGTGGTTCTATCTATGGTTCCTGTACATGAGATTTCCTTTTTTTTTTTTTTTTTTTTTTTTGTAAGAGGGAGGTGTTGTGCGTGAGTGCGTAATAGTTTCTTATAATTAGAATCTTAAATTCTTAATGCCATCCACATCCACTCTAGTTGGAGCTCTTTGAATGGAGCAGATCAAGTCATTCATTCATCAAATTTGTCTATTTCATTCATCAAATGCGTGAGACAAGAGACTGCACTTGTAGGATTAGTCGATTGCTTGGGATAGTTTAGGAAATAGCCGAGGAAACTAAGAATAAAAAAGAATCTGGACTGAATTTTGTAGAGAAGCTGCTTAAAAAGGCTTTTGTCCTGGGTTTGAAGTTTAACACCTGCATGGCTTCCCCAAGAAACCCAATCCACATTAACAAAGACTCGACAATCCGGCCCTACGCAAATGCAGGTTCATACTTCATACACAATCCACATCGGTGCATTTATGAGCTGCATTTGGCTGACCCAAATTAAGGCCAGGGGAGCCACAAGCCTTTGCTATTTGATGAGCTCCTTAAATACGTTATATTATCTACATTACGATCTCATTCTCTACGTACCAAATCTCAATAGCTAAATAATTTTGACAATGGCAAAACAAGCACATATATATAAAATGGGCAAATCTGATCAATGAATGACTTGATCTGCGCTCCCATTTGGACGGGCTCACGTTTCAACTATGCATGTTTTGGTCGTTCATTAATAAGAAACACCGGAGAAGTGTACAACATGGCTCATCACGAGTCTATGCATGGTCTCCTTAGGGACCGGTACTGGCATGCAAGGAAAAAAGGGGAACAACCACCAGTGTCACACTTCGGAGTAGCTAAAGTAGTTTGACTTGCTAGTTGCTACTACACTTGTGTTTAAAAATAATAAAAAAACAAAAAACTTTAACCTATTGGAAGTTTATATCAATGTACATGACTCGGAATCTTATGACACATATCATGATAAGATGAACGGCCAATGACCCAGTGAATCTATCATTTACCACTTCTAGGTGGTTGTCAAGTAACTGCCTTCATTGGAATGATACTTTTGTGATCAAATTAAGCTTCCTATGAGCTTTTAGCCAAAACCCAAAATAACTATTTTCTAATCTGTGTAAAGAGCTCGGTAGGTTTTCCGGTCCTCCATCCACTGAAAGCAGAAAAACCACTTCCTTGTTCGCTGTTGAAAGCCCCAAATCCACCACCAGCTGCGGGAGCACCGGCAAATCCACCACCAGCTAGAGGAGCACCGGAAAATCCGCCACCAGCTGCAGGAGCACCAGCAAATCCACCACCAGCTGAGGGAGCACCAGCAAACCCACCACCAGAAAATCCCCCAGACCCGCCAGCTGAAGCTACACTTGCAAATCCAGCAACCCCTGAAGCCACACCAGCAAACCCACCGGTAGATGATATACCAGCAAAGCCCCCACCAGTAGCAGCACTTGAAAACCCACCAGGGGAACTAGTGCCAGTGAAGCCACCACCACCAAAACCACTGGGAGATCCAAAACCTGTACCTGGTAGACTGGTACCAATCTGTCTTGGCTGTCCAAAAGACCCAAGAACGGATCCCAGTGCTTGCTGTCCTGATCCAATCTGTGCTGGCTGGCCAAACCCAGTTTGAGTTGGAGCTTGAGCTGTTGTTCCAGTACTGAAACCACCAGAGAATGCACTCGAATTTGTTGGTTGAGATGGTTGTGAAGACTGGGGAGACTGGAAGCTAGAAGATGCAGGACGAAACAGCTGTCCACTAGGAACCGTCATGTCAAATGCTGAGCTCATTGGACTTGATGCTGCATTACCAAATGTACCACCAAATAGATTTGATTTTGGAGCAGTTGCAGTAGGGGTTGAGCCAATACCAAATGCACCAAGGCTTCCCAAACTAAGTTCTGCTGTGTTCCTTGTCTCAGGAGCCTCCTCCTCCATCTCATCCTCTTCTGCTTCTGCAACATCCAAACTTTCATTCTTTTCTCCAGTTGCGCTCCCAGAAGTTGGGAGTGGTGTTGGGAATAGAACACGTGCAGTAGATGGCTGTGCTGGTTGAGCATTCAATGTCACATTAGGTGCAGGGTTTGCCAAGTTACTGAAACTGGGCTGGCTTCCAGATGTCAGACTGGTTGAAATTTCAATTGTAGGGTCAGTTGTTACTGAAGGTTCAAGCTTAGATTCAATTTCACCTTTGGGAGGCTCAGACTGCAGAGATGATACTTGTTTACTAGCATCCTTATCTGTTTTCAAACTAGATTTGGCCATAGGACGTAGAAGCTCTGTCTTAGGAGACTCGGATATTGGAGTAGATAAGGGCACCGATGTTTTAGGAGCCTGCAAGGAAGAGGAACCAGAGGAAGAGGTAATTAAAGAAGGGGAAGCTGATGATGAGGATGTTGGCACTGTTAGGTTAGCATCTGCAATTGCATTAGAAGTGGTGAAAGGTCTGCTCAGGGGCATTGGAGATAAAAAGGTTGGAGTAGCTGATGAGGATTGAGGAGCTGTCATTGACTTGATCATTGGAGATGATGGAGCTGAAAGTACCAAAGATGTAGAAGAAACTAGCACATTTTCACCAGGCTCACTTTTACTCACAGGAACGTTAAACTGAAATTTTCCACTCAGGGTGGGCACTGCAGAAACATCAAATGTGGAAGAGAATGGAATGTCATTATTTTCTCCAGATTCAAAAAGTGAACCTTTTGTAGTTGAAGCCTTATCCTTAGTAGTTCCAATTGTGGAAGTAAGCGTAGTTTCTTGACTACTTGATGGTGCTGGAAGCTCATTCTCCTGTGTGAATTGAATTGTGTTCTTAGAGGTTCGTTTTGTAGATGTATCCTGAATGCCTGCAGAATACACAATTCAAATAGAAGAGCAATGATCAGCCACTGTTTCTTATTAAGCTTCTAAATGTAAGTCAGAAGAACTTTGTGGTTCTCACTTTGTTTGGCTCACCTTTGTCTTGAGATGAATAGGTTGAAGGGCTTGTGTGAACCAGTGGGCGCTCAGTTGCTGAAACATCCAGCATGTGAGGGTTAAAATGCTGCTGATCCACTCGAAAGGATGACCCATCCATGCTTGCATTGTGGTGTTCTTGCAAAGGAATCCTTTTAACAGTTGTTTTTGAAGGTTCAAACTTAGCCCAACTCTGAATGCGGGTTATCAGAAAAAAAAATGTCAGTTTGATTGTTCAGCACCAATTGGTGAGAAGCAAAAAATTTCTTACACATAACTGCTTGGGAAGCAAAAAATTAACTTGAACTTTACCCAACTTTGGAAAATTAAGAGAAATGAGAGGGTTGATATATCTACCATCATGTTATATGGTTGATGTATGAATTTTGAAGTCTTTGCTTGACAAGTAAAGAATAAGTTTACTAAATCACTATCAGATCCCATAGAAATTAACGAAATCATATATAAACTGAAGATTACACTCTCCCAAAGGTCTTCTCAACTAATTAAAAGAACTTGATGCGTACTCATATGGGTCAAGTGATACACTTGTGTAATCAATAGCATTTAAATCTAGTTACTTGTTTTACTTTTCCTGTAATTTTTTTAATAGTTCTACCCTGTTCTATTGTCCAATACAAATTCAAAGCACTAGCTATATCCAAAATTTATACAAATACAAGTATGCATGTACGCACAAACACAATGAGTAAATAAAATTTCAACCAAAAAAGTCCAAAACAAACACATGAAAGTTATCCAAGAAAACTCAAATAGGTATTTGTTTACGTGCAAGTGAAGAATACCCTACCCCATGTGAACATCTATTTTCTTGACCTTCAAAGAGGGACGAGTAATAAGCAGGATCAGAGATAGAGCCTCCCAAAATGTAATCAGAATTTGAGGGTTGTCTAACTACAGCAGGAGTTGCAGGACTCAGAAAACTATTTCTTAAATCATAATCTGCTTCTCTATAACCTGTAGTGTCTACATAAGAAACCCCCAGCCTGTAAATCTGAATCCATAACAATGAGGACGACAACCTTACAGTAAACCCAATGATTTGCATTGCCAGAGCGAGTTTTAATGAAAAGATAACGAATATCCCATAATCCTCAGAAGAAATGTTCCTGCATACACATAAAATTGAGAGATCAGTATAGCCATTACCATCACTTAATCAAAATGTAACAAACACTCACAGTCACACACACATAATGGTACATTTAAACACAGACTACAAGGATTAAAAAAATTATTTTGCAACTAGGTTTTGTGCCAACATGTGAAGATGTAGACAGTAGAAACAACCACGTGCTGCTGCATGAGTGAGTGCTTACACAATGAAATCAAATATTAATTTTTTGAGGGGCCACAGCTATGTCAAAGATTGCTTAATGTAAGAGACACAACCTAGAAGACTTGTCCAAACAAATGCAAAATTTTGTAAATAGAGTATGAATAAACTGACTATCTTTTGAAAGCATTGGCATATATGACGGGTTAATAGAGCAATTTGATGATGATGACGACGAAAATGATGTTTCTCCATAGATATAATAATAAATAATAGGGTAAAACTAAAGAAAATTGTCTTAGGTGCTATACCTTATCTCCCAGTTAAATTGAAATATCTACATGGTTGAATTTAATTGTTTTTTGAGAAGCTAAAACTACTTTAGTTATATTGGCCAATACAAAAATGTGGTTGAATTCAATTAGTGAATCTAAGGTACAACAACATCTAAGAAATTGTATCTAAGTCCCTAAATAATTAAGGGTTACGTTAACGGGTGCCCTTGTGTATCCATTAAGGTATTATTTTATAATGGAGTCGAGCCACTTTCTTTCTAAACTCTTTTTTTTTTTTGCTTTTTGCTATTTCCCAATGTAAGTATGACCCTTTTGAAGCCCCTTCTTGCACATGAGCACCAGTTAACAAAAAGCGAAAAATTAAAGTTGAAGCTCAACAAAGACTAAGCTAACCTACTCTAATTTTGTGCCAAGTACTATTAATTATTAATTTTCCCCCCTTCTTTTTAAAGAAACCAAACTTGAAATTGCAAAGATTGAATGCGTATAATAAATACTATTTTTGATAGAAATTATTGGTGTTTTACTACTGTTTATGAAATAATTAATGATTTACTACCATTTTGAAACTTGAGTTTCACAAGCTCAAAATTGCCGTATAGTCATCAAGTTACACAGCAAACTCAGTTATTTTGTATGGAACTCGAGTTATGCAGCAAACTTGAGTTTCAAAACAGCAGTAGATCGCTAATTATTTCGCAAACCATGGTAGAACGCTAATAATTTGGGCTATTTGACCATTTTCACCAAAGATTACAAGAGTGAACAATATGTATATAAACAGGAATGAAAAATGTAATGAAAACGGGTAATATAAAAAAAAAGGAGAGACCAAATATCGTGAGTGAATAGGATGAACCAAGAAACATCCAGAGGGAGAGCACAGAAGAGAAGAACAGCATAGGTACGCGAAAGTTTCTGATTGCGACTCTCTATGGCCACCAATGCGAACAACGCTATCCCCAGATTAATCAGCAAAACCCCGTTGTACAATGCTCCCAGAGATCCAATCAACGTGCACCCTATCTGTGTTTTTTTTTTACATGATCAAAAATCAAAATATCCAATTAATCAACAAAAGAAACCGTAAATTAAAAAAAAAGAAAAAAAGTGTTTGGATACCGAGAAAATGAAACCTGAATGTAGATGAGGATGACGGCGAAGGATTGAAGCCTGTCGTAATCGCGTAGGAAAGTCATCATATGCAAACAGAGTGTTTGAGAAAAAACCCAATCGAAAAGTGTTGGTTTTGGCGGGAGGTGCAAGAACAAGAACAAGAACAAGAAGAAATACCAAGCCGAATTAGCAATATATATATATATATATATATGCCTCTGCTTTTTTCTTTTTCTTTTTTTGTTGGGGGGGTGGGTGTTGATTTTTAACTGAAAGTTGAATTAGAAAGATTTAGAGGATAGGCAAAGTTTTGTCAACAGAACTCTTCCACTCGTCTCCACACTTTACAGGTCACTTCACCGACTTACTTTCCTTTTTTTTGTGTGGTTGCTGCAAATGGCAGAGAGGATACCGACTTACTTTCCTCTTTACCCATTTTTCACTTTCACAAGTCACTCTCTTTATATTTGTACTTCATGATGAAGTTAGAGACTTTAAGCTAGAATGTAATCAGCTGAATTGTTAGTTTGTTGATTGTTGGATTGTTGAACCTCCTATGTACATGTGTGTAAGTACATTATTCAGGTGATGTCTGGTTCCTTGCATGTCTTTTTAAATAATGAACTCCTGATCAGTCTAGAGTCTAGACAACTTTTTTTTTTTTTAAGGATAGATAACTTTTATCATGTACTTTTAAATTAGTTGCATATACTACTGTTGCCTCGTAAATTTGGTCTAAAGGTGTATTTGGATACTGTTTATTTTGCTGAAACTGAAAACTTATTGTTGAAAGTAATGTAGATAAATGTAAAAGTTAGTTGAAATAGTACAATGAGGCCCATAAATAGTACAAAAAGTGCAGTGAGGCTCATAAATAGTAAAAAAAAAAAGTTGAATAATAAAATAATTTTAATTTTCCATTACAATCCAAACGCACACTAAATCGATCCTTAAGGTATCCTTCAATTAAATTCAAATATATGCTTCCTTCGCCTATGAATACTATAGATAACTGTTTCAGTATCTCCCCACATAATCAGCAATTGCAACTTATGTTGATGTTGGGAATATGTGGTGTATAATGTTCACTTGTTTTATATCTAATGCACTAGCTGAAGGTGCTGATGTAGGATGGCTTATAATGTTCACTTGTTTTATATTTAATGCACTAGTTTAAGCAGCTGATGTAGGATGGCTTATTATATGGAGTTCAGTTTTTGCTGTGCTCAATATAGGTTGGCTAATAGTGGCTTTAGATTTTCGGATTTGTCCATTACAAGGTTAAGGATTAAAAAGTTCTCGAATTGGGATAATTTCAAAAGTCAAATTGGAGTGTGTAGGAATTTTTAGGCAGTGCAAATTAGGATGCTTTATGTAGGGTTACTGGCTAGAGAGGAAAATGGCGGGAAAAGGTTAAGAAAGAAATATAAGGGGTTTGTGCTTTTAATGGTGTAACAAAACGACTATGGCTTAGGGTTCAAAAAAAGTATGGAAGTAATTCCAGGTGGCTATGGTGAGAACTGTGAACAACATTCCAAGATCAACACTAAAAGCTTTGGAGCTTTTGGGTTTTCAAGTGGTGGAACGTTGAGTTAGGTTTTGCTAATGGGATTTTGTGGATGAGGGATGCGGAATACTACAAATTCTATTACATAACTCTTACAAACTAATGTGTCTCCAATCACACAAAATCTATATATTACTAAAAGCTGAAGCGTAGCGTAGCGTTTAATGCTACTGCTCTCACATTGCGCTACATCAACTACCACGTCATTTTTTTTTCTTTTCTTTTTTAAAATATAATTTGTCCTACAATTTTAAAATGGTTTTTACAATTTTCAGGCCTATAAATGCAGCCCACTACTTATTTATTTACTTTCACTATCACTCTATAATAAATCTAGCCCACTACTTATTTATTTACTTCCACTATCACTTTATAATAAATCTGTATATTTAATCCAGTCCACCTCTTATTTATTTAGTTCCACTATCAAGCCCAACCCAAATCCTTTTCAGTTCAGTTTTAGGATTTTGTGTGAGTCTTTTCAGCTTAAAAGAAGGGGGGGGGGGGGAACTTTGAAGCCTTTCAAGCTTTAGGGTTTTTTTTACCAACCAATTTTCTTATAATTGTTTTTAACATTTATTTTTTTAATATTTACACTTCTCCAACTTTTTTCTCTCCCTTACCATTTCATCTCCCCACTACTTCTTTAATCTTTCTCCCTCCCTTATCTTTTCATCTCCCCACTACCCTCTACATTAATATCATTCTTCCTCTTTTCCTTCATCTTCCTTTATTTTTGTCTCTTCTTATTTACATCCTCTTACTATAAATTTGTCACTATCTCTTCTATTCTATGCATAGTTTTCCCTCACAAAAAAAGGGTTCCCTCTCTCTCTCTCTCTCTAAATTTTTTGGTGGATTTTTTTTTTTTTTTTTTTTTTTTTTTTTTTTGCATTTCTACTTTAAGTTGAAATTTTTTTTTTATATTCTTTTAAACTCTATTTTGGGTTAATGCGATTTAGTTTTGTTTTTTAAATAGTGATTTAGTTTTGTTTTTTAAATTGTTGTTGTTGTTGTTTTTTTTTTTTTTTTTTATTATATTTTATTATATTTTATTTATTCTCTTTGATTGTTAAATGTTATCCTATTGCTTTCTAAAGAATTAAATATAGCATATAAAAATATAATATTATTCTATTATATAGCATGATTTGGATAATTTGGTATTTATTTTATTACATAGCATAATTTTTTATAGTGCTCAATTTAGATGTTAAACTATGAGACTTTATTAATTTTTGTTTATTTTCTAATCCTTTGTGGTGGACAAAGTACTATTAATAGTTGTATTAGAAGTACTCTATAATGCCATTTATTTAAAGAAAAGTAAAGGTTAGCCAAATGAAAATAATCGGATAGGTGACAAATTTTAACTTTTGCAATTTTATTTTTATTATTATTGTTTTATAACAATGCATGTATAGAAATTTAATTCTTAGATTTTGCTAATAATTGTTTATTTGATAATATGTTTTGGGTGGCCGAAATTATAATTTCTGCAAAGAAAATAACCTTAATAGATTATCAAAAACAAAATTTTATCCTAATATTGGTTCAATTAACCATTTTTAAGTTTTATTAATTTTTTTTTAGTTTACATTTTTTTTGTGTTTTGGATTGTTCCTATATTACATTTATGATTGTTCCTATAATAAATAAAAATATAATTACGAAATACATTACTCATTATTAGATTAGTTTAAATTGTTAAATTTTTTTTAATAAAACCACCATAAAAATAATTATCACGCGCAACGCGCGGGTTCGCGGCTAGTATAAAATAAAATAAACTGAAACTCTAATATTAATTTATTATGTTGAAGTCTACCAATCACATTCATTGCCACGTTAGTTTGTAAACATTTTGTAGCAAAATATGTAGTAACTTTTGCATTTTCTTTTAAGGATTGATTGGTGTTGTTAATGGCACTGTTTTGGTCTAGTTGTGTCTCATAACTAAAGAAAATAAAAGAGAAAGAAAGAAAGCAATAAGTGAGCTCATGATAGGACCCATGGGCCATAACTATAGCTAATAGTAAAACTTCTTAAAATTAAAGATGATGTGGAAGGTTCCAAAGCTGTGGCTGCCTATTTCCAAGAAACATGGAATATTCAAATTAGGGCCCACCCTCAAGTTAACCTAATAGAAAACTTCGTCTTTAATCTTTTTATTTCTTGAGCTCCTTGTATCCTGCACAGTGTACTTATTTTGTTATTACATTTTGTTTTAGATTTGATGGATGGGCTGCGAGAAATTCCTAATAGGGAGGCTTTGAAACTTCGAGCAGAGGCAAGTTAAACATTGTCCTCATATATGCTATCATTTTTCTCCTAATGCTTTTGCACATTTAAATTACATCATGATTAGTTGTCATAATGAACCCCCTTTCAAAACCAGGTTGCTTCATGACAGCACATCTAAAGTGGTAGAGGACTGCGCTAAACAAATGGATAATGAAGACTTCTGATTTGGGGGTTCCTTTATGATTAATAAGATATCTTGATGACCCCCCCCCTTCCTTTTTCCCCCCTTCTTCATTCAACCCCTATAATGCAAAAGGAAAGGAGATGTGCAATAAAGGAGGATGTTGGGACTTTCATTTTCTGACCTTCATAATTTTGCAAGTAAAATCGATTTTGGTTTCAGTTGGCTTAGTTTGTTATAGTTTTTGGTTAATTTATATTGTTAAGCACAAACACTAGCTGATAATTTTGCTTGATAATTTGTTACTATCCCTCTTCCTCTCCTAGTATAATCATTCATATGATGTTGATTCAAGCCAGAGTATGCAGTTGGCAGGCATCAACTGAATACTTCTTTGAGATTATAATGGCTGCTGACTTGTGATCCGTGTCAAGGAACAGTGCAATTCGCAAAACTTTGAAATCTTAAAAGGGAAGATGATGTTAAGACTCATGGGAAATGGAGTCAAATTCATTAATTTGTCTAAGGGGGTGATTGGTTTGCATGTGCTTAATACGACAGAACCCTTCCCACCTCTTTTTTTTTTTGATAAATAAGAAAGATGTATATTCAAAAACTTTTATATGCAGAGAACCGCAAAGCAAATCAAAAAGTACAAAAAAAGAGAGAAGATGATGCAGGACGACCTAGGCTTCCCACCTAGATTAGTCCTGATCATCACCAAACAAATACTATGCAATCTCTACAAATAATCTCAATAATAATAATAATAATAATAATAGTCTTTCCCACAAAAGAAATCATCTAGAGCTTTATATGCAGTTTCTAGGAATTACAAAGATAAGGTTAAACTCTCCTAAACAATTTCAAATACTAATCTAATTAATAATCCTAAACAATTTCAAATACTAATCCAATAATCCTAAACAAAGGATAATGATGAACAACTAATCCTAACCAAACTTAAATACCAATCCAAACTAAACAAATAACTACATTGCAATTTGAAATTATCCACTGAAAATCTAAAATGAAAAATTGAAATAACTTTTGGTTATGCTCCTGCATTAGAAGAGCAAAAACATAAAAGAAGAACTAATTACAAAGAAAGATAGAGCTAAGGAACAAAGGGAGAGAATCACAAGATGTGAGTCCTCAAGCCCTAAACCAATTAAAAAGGGAATCAGAAAAGAGAGCAAGCAGCTAGTCATCAGATCTATTTAAATCCTCAAAAGTACGCCGATTGCGTTCCCTCTAAATACACTGCATCAAACACAACAGAACTAAATTCCAAATGTTAGATGAGTGCTTCCCCAACCAATTCCACCAACCAATAAGAAAATCTGCCATCGAACATGGGGGAACCCACAAAATCCCAAAAAGTTCTAAAGACAAAACTTCACAACTGATGAGCCTTTCCACAGTATAACAACAAATGATCCATTGTCTCCTCATAACAACAAATAATGCACCAGTCAACGAAATCGAAACCTCTAACCCACAAGTTATCGCCCGTGAGAATCCAATCCCATGTGGCTATCCAAACAAAGAAAGAGACATGCCGGGGTGCCTTAACCTTCCAAATACATTTCCATGGAAAAACAGCTGAAGAAGAACCACGTAACTTATGATAAAATGAACGGATATTAAAATCTCCATTCTTCATCAACTTCCATCTCATACGATCACCATTAATCGCTGAAGGTAAATTGGATGCCAAGAATTGAAAGAAATCATCCATCACATCTGCCTCCCAATCATTAGGACCCCGAATGAAATGAACATCCCAAGTTCTCCTATCCCCCGCTCATTGGCATAACAAAGATGAGTCTATAGAAGCCGCTCTGTTAGTAGCAATATTGTACAAGATGGGAAAAGCCAAATGGAGAGAAAGATCCCTACACCATCGATATGTCCAAAATTTCACACTATTCCCTACTCCAACCTTAAACTAGGTGTTTTTGCTAAAAACTTTCCAACCAATCCATCCAGATACTTCTCTACAAACCTCACCCATGAACACCCCCTCCCAGCTTGGAGGTCAACCCCCCCCCCCCCCCCTCAAATTCTTCCCCAAATTTCAAAGCTACCACTCTCCTCCAAAATTGAGTCGCCTTGACCCCAAAACGCCAAAGCCACTTTCCTAGTTGGGCTTTATTGAAAGTGGTTAGTTTCCTAATTCCTAAACCGCCATTGGCAATAGGCATACATACCTTATCCTATCCCAACAAATGAGTCTTGGAATCACCCCACAAAAAATCCCTTTGCAGCTTCTCAATTTTGTTAGCCACATGTGCATTGTCAATTGCTTAATGCTTGGGATAGTTTAGGAAATACTATTGGATTGAATTTTGTAGAGAAGCTGCTTAAAAGAGGAAAATGGGCTTTTGCTCTTATTTTGTAAAAAATCTAGCACAATGTCCTTGTTTTGAAACTATTAACACCGTGTCCATGTTTTAAAACTCGATTTAAAAAAAAATCAAGTAACAGGTGGAACTCGACATTAGCAATGTTGAATTTTATACATATTTTGCCACTTAATTTCTTTAAAAAAAATTTAAGTGAAACTCGACTTTTCTAAAGTCGTGTTTCAATTAAAAATTTACACATAACTTGATTTTGAGGATATCGAGTTTTATACCGAACTTGATTTTGTTAAAATCAAATTTTAAAAACAAGGACACGGTATTTAATAGTTTTAAAACAGGAACATTATACTAGATTTTTTACAAAATAAAGGTGAAAGGCAATTTTCCCCCGGCTTAAAAAGCTTTTGTCCTGGGTTTGAAGTTTAGCACCTGCATGGCTCCCCCACGAAACCCACCCCACATTAACAAATACTCTCGAAACTCCCGACTCTGTGCAAGCGTAGGTTCATGCTTCATACGCATTCCACATCGGGGCAAATATGAGCTGCATTTGGTGAACTGAAGTTAGGGCCAGGGGGCCCTCAAGCCTTTGCTATTTGATGAGCACCTTAAATACGTTATATATCAGCTACTATTACGGTTTCATTCTCTACGTACCAAATCCAATTAACTAAATAACTGTTACAAACTGACAATGGCAAAACAATTATATATATATATATATATAGACAACTTTGATGAATAAATGACTTGATCTGTTCCCATTCAGACGGGCTCACGTTTCAACTATGCATGTTTTGGTCGTTCATCAATAAGAAACACTAGAGAAGTGTACACTGAACTGAACTTACTACTGATCCTACCAAACAACATGGCTCATCACCAGACTTTGCATGGTCTCCTTTGTTACAGGTACTGTCATGCAAGGAAAAAAGGGGAACAACCACCAAACACACTTCGGAGCAGCTAAATTAGTTTGACTTGCCACTTGCTACTACACTTGTGTTTAAAAATGATAAAAAAACAAAAAACTTAAACCTATTGGAAGTTTATATAAATGTACATGACTCGGAATCTTATGACACATATCATGATAAGATGAACAGCCAATGACCCAATGAATCTATCATTTGCCACTTTTAGGTGGTTGTCAAGTAACTGCCTTCATTGGAATGAGACTTTTGTGATCAAATTAAACTTCCTATGAGTTTTTAGCCATAACCCAATAAAACTATTTTCTAATCTGTGTGAAGAGCTAGGTCGGTTTTCCAGTTCCTCCTGTGCATCCACTGAAAGCAGAAAAGCCACTTCCTTGTTGGCTGTTGAAAGCCCCAAATCCACCACCAGCTGAGGGAGCACCGGCAAATCCACCACCAGCTGCGGGAGCACCGGAAAATCCACCATCAGCTGTGGGAGCAGCGGCAAATCCACCACCAGAAAATCCCCCAGACCCACCAGCTGAAGCTACACTTGCAAATCCAGCAACCCCTGCAGCCACACCGGCAAACCCACCACCGGTAGATGATATACCAGCAAAGCCACAACGAGTTTCAGCACTTGAAAACCCACCAGGGGAACTAGTGCCAGTGAAGCCACCACCACCAAAACCACTGGGAGATCCAAAACCTGTACCTGATAGACCGGTATCAATCTGTCTTGATTGTCCAAAAGACCCAAGACCGAATCCCAGTGCTTGCTGTCCTGATCCAATCTGTGCTGGATGGCCAAACCCAGTTTGAGTTGGAGCTTGAGCTGTTGTTCCAGTACTGAAACCACCAGAGAATGCACTCGAATTTGTTGGTTGAGATGGTTGTGAAGACTGGGGAGACTGGAAGCTAAAAGATACAGGAAGAAACAGCTGTCCACTAGGAACCGTCATGTCAAATGCTGAGCTCATCGGACTTGATGCTGCATTACCAAATGTACCACCAAATGGATTTGATTTTGGAGCAGTTGCAGTAGGGGTTGAGCCAATACCAAATGCACCAAGGCTGCCCAAACTAAGTTCTGTTGTGTTACTTGTCTCAGGAGCCTCCTCCTCCATCTCATCCTCTTCTGTTTCTGCAACATCCAAACTTTCATTCTTTTCTCCAGTTGTGCTTCCAGAAGTTGGGAGCGATGTCGGGAATAGAACACGTGCAGTAGATGGCTGTGCTGGTAGAGCATTCAATGTCACATTAGGTGCAGGGTTTGCCATGTTACTGAAACTGGGCTGGCTTCCAGGTGTCAGACTGGTTGAAATTTCAATTGTAGGGTCAGTTGTTACTGAAGGTTCAAGCTTAGAGTCAATTTCACCTTTGGGAGGCTCAGACTGCAGAGATGATACTTGTTTACTAGCATCCTTATCTGTTTTCAAACTAGATTTGGCCATAGGAGGTTGAAACTCTGTCTTAGGAGACTCGGATATTGGAGTAGATAAGGGCACCGATGTTTTAGGAGCCTGCAAGGAAGAGGAACCAGAGGAAAAGGTAATTAAAGAAGGGGAAGCTGATGATGAGGATGTTGGCACTGTTAGGTTAGCATCTGCACTTGCATTAGAAGTGGTGAAAGGTCTGCTTAGGGGCATTGAAGATAGAAAGGTTGGAGTAGCTGATGAGGATTGAGGAACTGTCATTGACTTGATCATTGGAGATGATGGAGCTGAAAGTACTAAAGATGTAGAAGAAACTAGCACATTTTCACCAGGCTCACTTTTGCCTGCAGGAAATTGAAATTTTCCACTCGGGGTGGACACTGCAGAAACACCAAATGTGGAAGAGAACGGAGAGTCATAATTTTCTCCAGATTCAAAAAGTGAACTTTTTGTAGTTGAAGCCTTATCCTTAATATTTCCAATTGTGGAAGCAAGCGTCGTTTCTTTACTACTTGAATTAAACATTTCACTGGATTTCTTCAGCAATGACACTGTTTGTGTGGGGAACATTGTGGATATCGATGGCTTTTGATGTTGGTTAGTTTCAGACTGCACCATAGACTTGGCCTCATTTAATGGAACTGAACCAGGATTGTAAGTTATTTCGCAGAAGGAATGTCCTATGGTGATATTGCGAGTTTCCCTCGGGCAATCTTTTCCTATTACAGGTGAAAATTCAGACGCTGACAGAAATGACAATGCTGAAACATTGTCTGTTTGCAATGTAGGAAACTTTAGCCCCACAGATTGTGATGGTGCTGGAAGCTCATTTGCCTGTGTGAATTGAATTGGGTTCTTAGAGGATTGTTTTGTAGATGTATCCTGAATGCCTGCAGAATACACAATTCAAATTGAAGAGCAATGATCAGCCACTGTTTCTTATTAAGCTTCTAACTGTAAGTCAAAAAAACTTTGTGGTTTTCACTTAGTTTGGCTCACCTTTGTCTTGAGACGAATAGGTTGAAGGGGTTATGCGAACCAGTGGGCGCTCAGCTGCTGAAACGTTAAGCATGTGAGGGTTAAAATGCTGCTTATTTACTGGAAAGGATGACCCATTCATGCTTGCCTTGCGGTGTTCTTGCAAAAGAATCCGTTTAACAGTTGTTTTTGAAGGTTCAAACTTAGCCCAACTCTGCATGCAGGTTATCGGAAAAAACTTGTCAGTTTGATTGTTCAGCACTAATTGGTGAGAGGCAAAGATTTTCTTACACGTAACTGCTTGGGAAACTTGCTAAAATTAACTTGAACTTTACCCAAGTTCGGAAAATTAAGAGAAATGAGAGTAAATTGAGTTATCTATTCAAGAGATTCTCACCTTCAGTCTACATATCCCTTAGTGCATGCATGTAAATACATCTACTTTGATAGATAGAAAACGATACAAGAAGTATAACATCGTTAAGTTTTTTAAAGCTTTTCACCTGAATAGAGATGTTTCTATTATTCTTCTTTGCAGGATATCACCAAATACAAGCAGAATAATCTAAACAAACTCTATATATAACTAGTGACAAAACGATTTGCAAGTCCATCACATCAATAACAACAGCAGATTCTTTTCGCAAATTTGGTAAAGATTTGGCCTTCAAAGTCTAACTAACGTCAGCCAGACCAAGTTGAGCTCTAAAACTGAGCATCAATTGGCAAAGAGTACAACATTTAATGCTTAAAGTGGCTTATTTAATTTTTTGGGAAACAAAATATAGAAACAGTCAGGAAATATTACCCGATCTAATGAGCCTCTCCTCCTCCTCACTGTTTCTGGTTCAGAACTCTTCATAGCACTCAATTGTTTTCTCCAAGACTCATCTTTAGCAGCAGTAGAACCAGAAGAATGCAAGAGTTTCTTAGTTGAAGGGGTATCACTAACTTTTGTTGCATCTGGAGAGCTGAAAGAGGCATCATAGGGGATCCCTATTGTTTCAAACAACTCCTTTTTTACATTCTGTTGTTTAACAGGTGCTCCTATATTTAGAACTGCCATTTGTTTTGACAGACATTCAGAAAGTTGCTCAGCAGCTGCTAATTGTGAACTCATTGTGCTGTGTAAACTATGCAAGGACTGAGTCTGTCTGCAACAGGAATGTGTCACTTAGGCAAAAATTAGAAATTAATCCACTTAGGTTCAGAGAGCTAAAACTAAATAGCCTTGTGAATTTACCCTGCTATTGGCATCCTCAAAGTATACAATATATTGATTGATTGTGAAGACAACTTGACCATTCTTTAGTTGGAAGTAAAATTTGGAATTTACATTGAAGTAGGATGAATTCAATTGTATTTCCTAAACAAAAGACAACAAAATGCATTTATCATACCTTGAAGGCCTAAATTTACTCTGTTGAGCTCTCCAACCTACATGAGATCCACCGTTTTCACTAAATTTATTGAGTTCAAGGTTGTTGAAATGCCTTTCCAATTCAATTAATTGATTGGTCAAATCCTGGGTCAAGGAGAAAGATACAAAATTTTATTGAAAACTCAGGCGGTAAACGTCTATGTCTAGTGTAAAATAACTGATAGGTTACCTGACTCATTTGTAATATATGATGACGCTTCATCTCATGTTCAGAACTCAACTTCTGGCGATTCCAGAGGTCCCAATATCGGCTATCAAAAGCTTGCTTAACAATGCCTTCCATGTATATTTTCCTTGCCAAAACTGAGTCAGTCAGACAATTATCAGTAAGTTAAATCAACTTGTAACAAACAAGAGAAAGTTAGGTATTGAGATTTTATGTGATGATATTGTCTTCAAATTACATCATCAGTACTTAATGGAAGGGAAAGTGCCACACAAATTAAAAGTTAAACAGGACATTCATTTCGAAATAGAGGTAGGTCTCTATCACCTCATATTATCTGAGTGCTAGAGAAAATATTACGGCTCTGTAATACAACCACATTAAATGCACTTGTACTGTTAGGAGATAGTGAGAACCTTAGATTTGACCATGCTAGGATCCCTCTTTTTATTTTTTCTTTTTTAATTGGTAATTACAATCTCCCAATGGATCTTGAATTCGTGATCTCACCCTCCACATTACTTTACAAGAGGAAGAGATGCCATTTGAACTAGAGCTTATTGCCAGGACCCCTCTAGTTAATGTTATAACAATATCTAATATATCTCTCTTCAGGGTCTGAAATCAATAAAAAATAAATAAAATGCTGTTAATTCCAATGATACATTTTCCAACAGAACAATACCTTGTACAGTTTTATCAAGAAGATTTTGGATCTCACCAAGTCGTTCATCCATTATGCTCTACGAAGTCCAGAGAAAACCAAAATTCAAATATCAGTGACAGAATTTCAGAATTACAGCAACAGAAAGCATATATGTAATACCAAAAGGGAAATTATCTGAAATTTAAACAAGTTGAATATAAATATTTATTTTTTATTGTAAGTTACACACGAACAAAATTATATAGCTAATAATCCACCAAATATGAACAGCTCTACGAACAATGTATTACAAAGGCAAAGAAAATGTTCACTGTGATATGTACAGTCAGACAACTGGAAGAACAGTTTATGTGAAACAATACCATCAAGAGCAAAACAAAAGAAAAGGAAAATTATTCTATTCAGCAAAGCCCTGATCCAACTACCAGAAGTCAGCAAAGAAGTTTGCTTCAATGATTACCAATTCACCAACTCGTGTAAACTCATACCCATTTTGAGAGAAACCAATAACTTACCACCACAACTGACAACTTGATCATTTGTAAAGTGTCCTCATTCCAGTTGTAGTATGAGACAAATATTTTGAGATATTTCCAGCTGGTTATATAGCTTAAGACTACTGCCATGGTTCTTAGGAAGGAACTATACTTGCAATCTTTTGCTAAGTACATGAATAGCAACGTAGAATGCCTTTACATACCAGTTCTAGGAGATTCTTTACCTAATAAAATTATTTCTACTTGTTAGGTTCTGACTGACCTTTGGGTTGTATGTTAAAAAAATGTGTAGGGTTTTTTTTTTTTTGGGTGTGTGTGGCTAGGTCTTTGGAGAAGCATCTCTACAGAAAGATTCTACTCTTATCAAACTCCCTCACCAGCTTCACTTTATTATTTTCAATTTCACTGGGGTTTAATACAAGTTAAAATTAAAAATGTCGAGGAATCTTTTAGCAAAGTGAAATATATGCATTTCTCTTGCAAATGGTAACAGGGGTAACCATCCAAGAGTTCCCTTGAAAAATACTGATTAGAGTAAAGGCATTGACATTTCTTACAAAAGAATTTTCCAAGGCCCACTCACCAAACACATGAGGAGCTTGGTTAGCAACTTGGGGGGGAACCCAGTTAAAACAAAAAAAATCAAATTCAATTGACAAACTAACAGTGTCCAAAATAACAGCTAAAAATTGCCAACTAGCAACTCCACCTTTGAAATTAATAGCTTCAACACAGAGCTTAGAATCCCCTGAAAACACACACTTTGTTCAGTTGTAACTGCCTAGATATCACAAAAGCCCATCTAAAAGCTTCTGCTTCTGCAACTTCAGGTTCTGTATTTAGAAACAACCTTCTGCTTCCCTTTCTAAGGCCTTATTCTTTAAAAATAAATCCTCATGATAAGTAAGATTCAAAAAATCAATTTAGGTTTGTCTTCTAAAACTCATCCATTTTGAGGTTGGCAAATGCAATATTGGAGAGAGTATTTAGAAAACTCTAAAAAGCATTGGCTATCTAGTGAATCTAATACAGCAAAAGACAGAGAGTCTAGATCTTATAACCAAAATCATGCTGGAAACCATCTTGTTTCCCAGGTTCAGATAATATATGAAAGACTGAGAGACAGTTAACATGGACAAGCTTCTAGAGCTGCTTTATTAACTTAAAAGGGGGGGATATAATAGAAATTAGAGTCATACAAATCCAAATTGACTGACTCTTACACACACACCTATGTGTTTTCTAAATTCCATCCTCTCTCATCAACAGTCTGATTAAGAGCATTTGGCGTTCCCAAGTTCCCTTTAAAGCCATCTTCTTCAATGTTCAGCAAAAATTTTAATACATACAAGTACTTTTTACTTCATCTAGTCCCTTGTCTAATGATTTCCACAATCTCCTAGATTAGTTAGATCCAAAGGGACCTTTATTGTTGTAAGATTTAGCTCTGCTTAAAGTTAATATTTTTTTTATACTCGGATTTTTTTTTTTTAAGAGGGGATTGGGGGGGGGGGGGGGGGGGGGGGGGGGGTTGTTTAAGTTATTTTGAGGTTTTTTCCTTAAATCATTCCCACGTAATTGTTCTTAGGTTTGGGCTGACTTTTATTAGGCCACTGCCATCTTACTTTATCTTGCAAAAGCTAGTCTCCCTTAAGGTCTAATCGAAACAAGAAGACTGGAGAATTTTCCTCTCCCATTATATTCTTCTTTAAAAATGTGTTTGGTTTCACCTACAGAAAGAGAAGGGAAAGGATAAGGAAAAGTAAAGAAAAATATTTTCCCTTGGGTGTCTTTGGATATAGGGAGGAATGGAAAGAATAAAAGAAAAGATATATTTCCATTTTTTTGTTTAGCAAATGGAAGGGAAAGGGAATATGTATGTTTTTACCTTTATGCCCTTACATGTATATATATCCAATTGACATATTTCTATACTTTTTTTTTTTTTAGTTTGCAAATATAAAAATAAAAATAGAAAAGATATGTCTTTTGTATTTATTAGATTTTAAATGAAAAAACATTCTACGATCTCACCTACCAAAATTGAGTCAAATATGAAACACTACCTTCCATATTCCGCATTTCTCACAAAGGGTCCTCATGCCTTCCTCCAATGCTTCAACTGAACTTTTCTGATTGATGGTGCAGGCATCCCTGAAACCACCCTCGGCTTCTATAGATTCCAAAAGTGTATCAAGCTCTTTGGTCAGCTCGTTTATCTGGAGTGAAGAGAAAAAGGAACACTAAGAGGAATTGGATCTTCCAAAGGGTGATAGAAAAATAAATTAGACTTGAGAATAAGACTATTATCCCAAAACTCTTAAAGAGTTAGCACGGATGTCCTATCATACTTGTGAACATATTAGCATAGCATAATCAACCTTTAACTAAGTCATAGCTGGGACAGCATTTGTATTAGTCTTAAAAAATGCTACCCCCTAATGCTAACTCTCAACTCTTACTCAAATTCTAGTCAAATTTGAAAGAAATTAGACATGTACATTACATTTCCAAATTGTTTTGATGAGTTTGGTTCAGAATTCAGCATGGCTGACGGGGGCTGAGTCCTGTTATTTTCCTTGGAAGGATGAACATTATGGTTGCCATACTTTCCCAATGCGAACTTTTCCTGTGAAGACGTTTGTAAGCTATGAACAGAAGGTGATGATTCAATATTCCCTGCCCCTACTGAAGTTCTCTGTCCCCCAATCTGAACTGGTCCACCAGAAGAATTTACTGAAGTTGATGTACCGATGGAATCCTCTAAATGAAAAGGTTTAACAGCTAGGCCTCCAGAAACATTTGAAGCACCATAAGAAAGGCCAGAGTTTTCAGTTCGGTTGCCTTGAATAGAACCTGAAGGAAAAAGTGAGGATCTTGCATTACTGTCTTTTGGAAAGACAATATTTCCACTTGACCGTGACAGAGATGAAGCACTCTGTAAGCTAGTTGATCTAATATTTCCTAGAAATTCCTCGCTTGTCCCAACACTATTTGATAAATTCTTATGATCTGATTGCCCAGGGATATCAGCTGGACTATTTACTCCAAAAGCAGGGTCAGATTCAATTTTTTGAGTTCCGGTCTTGCTTAAGTCACTAACCATGTTAAAAGAAGCTTTATTAGGTGATTGGTCTAATTTTGTGCTTTGCTGGCTGGAAGGCTGTATTGGTTGACCATCTGTGTCTTGGAACAGCTTTGTAACAGGGACAGTTTGTTGTCTATCAGCTTCAGAGGACAATGAATTTATCTGGGATTCAACTTTCCGGTTCTTCAATAAACTTTCATTAAAGGATACTGGACTGGCAACAACCGGAGACACTGAATCAGAAGGCTTTGCATCAGTTCTCTTAAAAATCTCACCAACTCCTTTCATGTTGAGTTCCTTTTTGTTCCCTTCCTGGAACTGAAAACCCAAAGACACATGCTCTGATTCTGGTTTGTCCAATCCAAGTGAAGATTTGGATAGATCACATTGTACTGGTACTGCTGCATGAGTATCCACTACCTCATCTTCCTCCTCAGAAGGGGCAGAAATAACCTCTAGTGGAACTGCAGTTTCTCTTGTACTGCAAAAAAAACTTAATTTAATGCGGAATATAGACAAACATAGCACAGAAATTGTAGAAACAATGCCACTTATAGGTACTTAGAGACCAACTTGTATGATATCAAATGAGCCTCATGATATTAACACAAAGGGAGATGTGAAGGACTTCACATCACAGAGAACTACCTGGCCACATGGAACATGACAAGCTTTCCTTCCAGCGTAAGGCATAGAAGAATGCAATATGGTGAGAGCTCTATACGTTCGTCCACTCCAAGTTGGATTTTGACTTTCTCATAGAGTGAAACTTTGTCGACACAATGCCCCAGGATCAAATTATCATCACCATTATCTGAAACAATGTCCGTATGAGCAAACTTAAGTTAAATAATGATAACACAGTCCTGAAACAAGCATAAATAAAGTCAATCCAATAAATAGCCAACAAGACACAAAACACCCATGAATACACACACTCATCTGTGCATATGTGTGTAATTGCGCATGATTGTTTGTGTGTGAGTATAAGAGAGACAAGAAAGACGGAGAAGTAGCAAGGCACTTGAAGAAACTGGGTTAGCAAGCCATTTATGCTAGTAAATATCAGTACAAAAATCCTAATCATAGATGCAATAATCAGTCATTTAAATACTATGATGAGGGCCATGGAGTAGACACATTAGCTCAGAAAAAAAATGGACTTTAAAGTAGCAGCAACGGAATGTGTATGTAGGATCTTCAAGTAATCTAGCATTTTAGAGGATAAATAGAAGACTTTGGGGGTTCCTAAAGAATTAGAAAGGCAACTCAAATTTCCTAGTAGAAAGTGAATTTTTATGTAATGGATATACAACTAAATATGACAGATTAATAGTTCCTAATTGGAAAAAAGAATTATGTAAAATGAAAGAATCACTTTATCCATTTGCTCTTAGTCTAAAATACACCTTGAAGCCCAATCTTCGGTTTCCATTTTTCTTGTTCAATATCAGTAACTGCAACTTCATCGAGCTTGTCACCTAGTGACCAACCAAGAAACACAATATGCATCTCTGTATTCTTCCTGTTAGCAGTAATTGTGAGCTCACTGTTCTAACATACAAATGTAAAAGTTAGCCATCACCATTCCAAGATAGAATAATATGGTAATATTACAATTGATACAAATGAATACTCATTATAAAGTAATAAAAATATATGTAGCGTATAAAATTGTGAATGAAGAACGTAAAGGAAAGGAAATTTAAGCAAATGGTCAAATTTGATAAACTGAGATGTAAAAAGGTACTCAGAAACAATATGAACCAAAGGGCTCAGCCTAAACAAAATAAAGTAAATGTCCAATCATAATGATTACTTGTATACAGACCCTTATGAAACCAAGCTTAAACAACCAGGGCTCAGTGACAAGCAGTACCCCAAAAAGTGATATTCATGAGTTCTGTAACCAATCAAGAAAATACAACCAAAAATTCCAGTTTTCAACAAACTCTCTCCATGAACAGAATTTTATTTGCAAAAAATTTGAATTACATTCTTGTTAAATATATATTGAGGGCAGTTTTTAATTTTTAGCTTTTGGCATGTTTGGCTTGAGTCTAATTTTCTCCTCTTTTAAACCTCAGGAAGAAAATCTCCTATTCCATGTGTAAACTATTTTCTTGATAAGGAAGAACCATTTTGATAAACAGTAAATAATAAGTTTTATTCGACAAAATGGAAAATGCATCAAGCACACAGGATGTGTAGTAGATGTACAACACAGCAAAGCTCCAAAATGACAATGATCAATGAAATCCAATTGGTTAACAAAAAACAAATGTTCCTCGTGGTTTTTTTTTTCCTTTTTGTTTTGAGGGGAAGAAGGTTGGGGGTGGGGGGGTGGGGGGTGGGGGGGGGGGGGGGGGGGGGACGATAGTTGTGCATTCTCTACAACTCATGGGCAAGACCAACTCCAAATTATTTGATTGATGCAGGAAAAAGTCCATAAAAGCCGAATTGGTGAAAATTTAGGCATGCTTCAATAAACAATATATTAAGTCAAAGTTAACAGCATTAGGAAAAAAATCTGAATAAATTAATTCTGGAAGAAAAAGCATTTTGCTTGGGGCAGTTCACAATTCCTCCATTTATCTTTGAAATCAACCAATTTCCCCCTCTATGTTTGCGAAATGAGCAAATACCCCAGTCCATTACTTTTTTCAGTTAAATCCAACAGAATCACAATGATTAAAAATGCACTCCAGGAAAATAACAACGCAATTTTCAACCTTTTCTCTTCCTTGTGGTGTACGATTAATAACTTCTTGAAAAGATTCCATTGGATTTAACTGAATTTAACTGAAAAAGTAACGGATTGGGGGTATTTGCTCATTTTCCAAACATAGAGGGGGAAATTGGTTGGTTTCAAAGATAAGGGGGGGAATTGTGAACTACCCCAAACATAGAGGGGGGAAAGTACTTTTTCCCCTAATTCTAAATGTCAAATAGTAAAAAAAAAAACTTCAGATATCAAATTAACAACACATACCATTGTTTTAGATAGCTCAAGAATAAGCGCGGTCCAATTCCAAAGGGTAAAATGTCATCATAAAAACCTTCAAACAAATAATCGAAGGATTGTACAACTGGCTCAAAAGAAGCCTACAAGAAAGATTTCACAAAATCAATTTCAAAACAACAATAGATACTTTCTAAGAAATAACAATACATTTGAAAAACTGCTATTATCATGTAGCACCATGACGAGTTGGGGACCCCACAATTTGCAGTCCCTGAACATTTTAGTGGATGAGAATTTTCTCAATAGTGGCATGCCAACAAGGTTGCCCTGTTAGTGCCCTAATTCTGTTACTCGTATTATAACAAAGTCTTTGGGGGGTTGAAAATCTGATTGGCCCATTATAAATCATGAATAGGTAAAAAAGTTGATCACAACATCAAAATCCTTAACTCCACATTTTGCTAGAGAAGACATCTGTGAGATTCCAACAGTCATGGACACGGCAATGTAAATATAAATCAAAAGAATAAACTTGGACTACCACAAATGGAATTAAACTCAATGATCTTAATTACCACCACCCCAACACCCTCTTGCCGTGGAGAAAAGGGTAGTTGGGGGGGGGGGGGGTGTTTTGCAGCCCTACCCTTGACATCCGTAAGAAAGGTATACCACGCTGAACTTATAGAGCTAGGTACTGCCTCCACCACAACATGAGTGTAGATAAATTTCAACCCAAGAATGATTTTCATTATTATCTAATCCAAATTTTTTTTAATGGAAATTATCTAATCCAACTTGAAAGACAAACATATTTGAGTGTATCTCTACTTTCGCAAACAATGAATATTGGCCCTTACAGCAACCCAATTGCAATGGACAAAAGCTTATGCAGCAGAAAGGAAATACACATGGCTAACTCATCTTATATTAAAATAAATAAAAACAAAAAGACAAAACAAATCTTAAAATAAAATTTTTGGTCAGTATCCAGAAATTAGTTACTAACATCAGTAATTTTGCGTTCTTTGTTTCTGATAACTTGGACGATGAAATTTTCCTCTTGGCCATTTGCAGTAAGTCGAAAGCATCCTAGAATAATGCAATCTGGACGAACCCACTTGATAGAATCCACTGGTGCAATTATTCAAGATATATTTTAGTTTCAGTGCTTAATAATGTTAAAAAAAAATTAAAGAAAAACATCAAATAAGATAAAAAGGAAGAAGAAGAACGGCCATATTTTAACAAGAGACTTTAAAATTAGGCATCAGACAATAAGCTTAGATTAATCTGAGGAATAATCAAGGCAACTACATATTAATTCCGAGTTTTTGATAAATCTCTGGTATAAACTCATACCAGCTCCAAACCCTTATCCATCACTTAGCTTTGTTTAGGAACACCCTCAACACTAAGGCAGAAACACTGTTCCATTCACCCACATGTGAACAATGGCCATACTTTAACAAGAGACGTCAAAATTAAGCGTCAGCCAATGAGATTAAATGGAAAGTGGAAACTCTTCCCACCATAAAGAATGGGGAGGAGAGTGAGGTCATGGCTTCGATAGAAAAATTGAGCATGTTATGTTCATCAACAACTGAAGTTACACAGCAAACAAAACTTTTAAACAACAACTAACCTGACGAATAATTAAGGCAACTACATACTAATTTTGAGTTTTTGATAAATCTCTAGTATAAACTCATACTAGCTCCAAACCCTCATTCATCACTTAGCTTTGTTTAGGAACACCCTCCCCACTAAGGCAGAACCATTTTTCCATCCACTTACATGTGAATTCAGCTCTATAGATTTAAGGGTCTATCCAATTCCACAAGCACACAAGAATCAAAGGGAATTTCTAAGCTACATTTAGTTTGAAAAAGAAAAGAAAGAAAAATCAAGATTGCATGCAGAGTTTGTCTAAAAATGGAGAAAAAAAATCAATCAGCAATCTTCAGGACAAAATGTAATGACAGTGCAATTTCCCAAGAATTAGTCCACTTGTTTTGCCACCTTTGACAAATGCCAACCATCAAAGTCTACATGCTATAAAATTAAAAGAATAAGACATATGCAAGGATTCTGACAAGGCATAAACTACAAGGACATTCTTGTTACTGTATAAACTGAACAAAAAAATACAGAAATAATAACTGAATAAGAAAGAGGGGGGGGGGGGGGGGGTGCAAAAGCTTGCATTCAGAATCTAAGGAAACAACCTATGAACGGGAGTTTCAACTAAAAAGAAGGAACAAACCTTTTGCACTACAGTCAGAATCACCAATCAATGACTTAAATGATAGTGACATACAGAACCGCTCCTTGAATCTTGAGGACATGATGCTAAGGACATTTTTCCTTGCCACAGCAACAAACTTTCCTTTTGCACTCCATTCAACTATGATAAAGCAAAAACTTAATTAGCAATGGAAACTATACAACGTTTTTTTTTTTTTGGGGGGGGGGACATATAAGCTGGAGCTAAAAATCAATGCTCCAAAAGATGAGAATTTTTCAGTTTTAATATGGAGCATAGCTTTAATGTAAAGATTGGACAACGATTTGTTACTTGTTCATTTGGTACTGATGTATCTATAGGTTTCCTTAAATTTCAAAAGGTATTGGGATAGGTGATTCCCAGTACTGTGCTGTGGGAAAAGTGTCATATTGACTAAGGTAGAAAATGCAATGAAATACAGAGGTCAGGTCTCTTAAAATGCCGAGGCCCTAGGATGATAGCTATCACTCATGTCCAGCATTGAAATTACATTTCCCAGGAAATCATTGATTGGTTACAGATATATTCCAAAATTTTCTAAGATTAGCAATACATAAGATGTCTATGAGGACCATTTTACATACAAAATAAGGGCTCTCTTTTGGATACCCCTCAGAAAAGCAACACTACTAAGTGCCTATTCATTATCATTGGTAAAAACAAAGAGCATTCTTCCAATAAATCTTGCTCTAACACTTAAAAAGGAGCTAACACACTCCAATAAGAAATATCACAAATCAATAGATAATACTTCCAATCATATTTCGACTTACTGCTACTACACAGGTGAGCCTGGCAGCCTACTTGACCATGGAAGAGTTTTGCACATTACCTTCAATAATGTTGATATGAAAACCATATAAATAATCATCGGCTTTTAGATTCAACCTTTAGTAGGCAGGCATAATTTTATATTGTATGTCAGTTTTAAGTGGTAGATATTATACAAACTTTCAGTAGGCAGACTTTGTATCACTGCTCTTGTCTTGCCTTTCCCATTTTCAAAGGGTGAAAAAACTATTCATAACAAATTAACAATAATAATTTGAAAACAACAAAAACAAAAAACAAAACTTTTGTTCTTGCAAATTACAATAAAATAATGAAAGCCATAGCAACATTATAGCATTCCCATGATAATAATGTAGCATATTCGTTAGAGAGACAAAGATGCAAGGGTTTGTCTGATAAGAGTAATTACTGAAAACTGTATGTGAACCATATCAGAGAATTAAAGTCAATTAAATATCACATACCAGCATCAACATTATCCATTACTTCTTTAAACGGCCCATCCACGGCTCCATGATATAACTTCCCAGAATTTGAAAGAACAACATAAGAATTTTCTGACTTTTTTCTCCATCTGAAGTCTTTTACAAAGCTCGTTTCATCAACAGAGCAAGAGAAAGACGGTTCAACTTCCTGCATAATGGGCAGTGGAAATGAAAGTTGACAAAAATATAATTTTCAGTTCAGTTGATGACGAGATGAATACCATAGCAAACGGCACTGAGAATAACAATCTTAATTACAAATTTAAGTAAACAAATGCATTTAGAGAATAGGCAAAGTTGTCAACAGAACTCTTCCACTCATCTCCACACTTTACAGGTCACTTCACTGACTAACTTTCCTATTTGCCCATTTTTCACTTTCATAATTCACTCTCTTTATATTTGTACTATATGAAGTTAGAGACTTTAAGCTAAAATGTATTCAGCTGCATTGTTAGTTTGTTGATTGTTGGATTGTTGAACCTCCTATGTACATGTGTGTAAGTGCATTATTCAGGTCATGTCTGGTTCGTTGCATGTCTTTTTGAATAATGTACTCTTGATAAGTCTAGACAACTTTTTTCTTTTTCTTTTTTAAAGGATAGATAACTTTTATCATGTACTTTTAAATTAGTTGCATATACTACTGTTGCCTCATAAATCTGATGGTGTGTTTGGATACCGTTTATTTTGTTGAAATTGAAAACTTCTTTCTGAAAGTATTGTAGATAAAGGTAAAAGTTTGTTAAAATAGTACAGTGAAGCCCATAAATAGTACCAAAAAGTATAGTGAGGCTCATGAATAGTAGCAAAAATTAGCTGAATAGTAGAATAATTTTAATTTTCCATCTCAATCCAGACGTACACTTAATCGATCCTTAAGGTATCTTTCAGTTAAATTCAAATGGATGCTTCCTTCGCCTATGAATACTATAGATAACTGTTTCAGTATCTGCCCGCATAATCTGCAATTGCAACTTTGTTTAGTACTCAGAACCCTTGTCCTAGGCTTCATGTATTTCAATATTAATACAGATAACTATACGACCATTAACTAAAATATGTCTGTGGTTAACTAATTGGTGGGCTATGAATACATATGCAGGTACAGTTTGTTAAAGCAGAGAAGAATGTGAAGGAGTTTAACATTTCAGTTGATCTAATGAAGAAGGGGAGCAAAAAATTGCTTGAAAGGGCAGAACTTGCTGAAAAGGATATGAAGTAAGGCCATACTGAGCTCAAGTAGAAGTGATTTAAGTACCCTTAAATAAGTACACGGCTATTTTTGTTTCTATTGCATCTGATGACACCAAGTAATATGTGTAGGGATGCTGGAAGTCAAATTCAACGCCTTGTGAAATCAGTCTACTAGGTTGAAACTCAAGCTGCAGGTCTGCATTCTTGACTTTCTTGTTTCCTTTACCCTTCCATTTTGTTTTATGGTTAATGAGGTGGTAGGACCATCATCGGGCATTCTTCTTAAGCTTGGCTGTAATTTGTGCTGTGGTCTGACCTGTAGCCTATTCAAGGTTTGCTTTTGATAAACTTTTACCAATGAGACTTAGCTCAAATGACACTGAATCTTCTCTCATAAGTGATGCAAACAGTAAAAAGTTAAAGGAAAAATAAGATTAAATATCAAAAGATTCGAGAATTGTGGTCTAGTTTTGACGTGGGGTTTTCTTGGCACCTTTAATAGACTACTTTAGTTTTTATTGAGTCCTATCTATTAAGTTTCCTTATTTTACTTTCTAAAAAAAAAAGTTTCTTTATTTTAGAAAGTTTCTTGATCAGATTTAATTTACTTTACTAGAATAAGGACAAATTGTTAAATTCTAGAATTTCTAGACTCGGCTGTCCTTGGCTTTACCAAAAGTCCATGAATCTTATTTTATGTTATAAGTTCTTTTTCAATTTAATTTAGAAGTTCTTAATTACGCTTCTTTATTATCGGGAGTACTTGTCTTTCAAGGGAAAAGTTATTTAGGAGTCCTAACCTCTCTAGATGTAACAATGACAATAAAAAAGTCTATATGTATTTAATAAAAGGAAGAAATAGTGAGATTGATTTTTATAAAAATCCAACACCTTGTTTAAGTTTTGAGAGTGTGATTGCCTTCTCCTATCTAAACTCATTTTTCACTCTATTCACTGTTTTTACCAAATAATCATCAAACACATTCAAGATCCAATCTTTTTATACCCTAAATATACCTAAACCCTTAAACATCTAATATTCAAGAATCCTTCAAGATCTCATCAAGAAATATAATTTAGTGTTGAATTCTTAAAGATCCTACATCAAAATTGGTATCATAATCCAATATAAGGCTTCTATCTTGCGCCAATAAGAATGGGTGAAGGGTAAGGGTGCTTGTGTGACTTACCATTAAAAAATCTTTCTGGTTTCACCATATTATGTTGTTAGTTACTGAAAAGAAGGATTTATATATGGTTGGAAAGTGGAAAATATAGAATAAATTCCCATAAGACAGGGTAAGGGTTCTATTTTCTTATTGTGACCTTTGTAAGTTTCCACTTTTAGATGTTTAAAACTCTTGGAAAGAAAAGATAATAATAAAAAACTAAAAATTCTGTTCAAGTACATTGTTGTTTGATAGTGATTTTTATTTATTGTGTGATCTTCTCCGACTAGTAGTGAGTGAGATGATGCTGCAAAAGGAAAGCAAAGTGGTTCATCACCAATTTTTAACATGTTCCTCTTTTCCCTCTTTTTCTATGTAGGTTTATTGGCTAGAGAGGAAAATGGTGGGAAAAGGATAAGAAAGAAATATAAGGGGTTTTTGCTTTTAATGGTGTAACAAAACGGCTATGGCTTAGGGTTCAAAAAAAGTATGGAAGCAAGTCTTGGTGGCTGTGGTGAGAACTGTGAACAACATTCCAAGATCAACATTGAAAGCTTTGGAGCTTTTGGGTTTTCAGGTGATGGAACGTTGAGTTAGGTTTTGCTAATAGGATTTTGTGGATGAGTGATGCTAGGGATACTATAAATTCTACTACATAACTCTTACAAACTAATGTGTCTCCAATCACACAAAAAATAAAATAAAATAAAATAAACTAAAACTCTAACATTCATTTATTATGTTGAAGTCTACCAATCACATTATTTGCCACGTTAGTTTGTAAACATTTTGTAGTAAAATGTGTAGTAACTTTTGCATTTTCTTTTACGAATTGATTGGTGTTGTTAATGGCACTGTTTTGGTCTAGATGTCTCATAACTAAAGAAAATAAGAGAGAAAGAAAGAAAGCAATAAGTGAACTCATGATAGGACCCATGGGCCATAACTATAGCTGATAGTAAAACTTCTTAAAATTAAAGACGATGCTTGGAACTCAAGAAAGTGAAAGGTTTCAAAGCAGTGGTTGCCTATTTCCAAGAAACATGGAATATTCAAATTAGGCCTCACCCTCAAGTTAAAACTAATAGAAAACTTTTCGTCTTTAATCTTTTTATTTCTTAAGCTCCTTGTATCCTGCACAGTGTACTTATTTTGTTATTACATTTTGTTTTAGATTTGATGGATGGGCTGAGAGAAATCCCTGGTAGGGAGGCTTTGAAACTTCGAGCAGAGGCAAGTTAAACATTGTCCTCATATATGCTATCATTTTTCTCCTAATGCTTTTGCACATTTAAATTACATCATGATTAGTTGTCATAATGAACCCCACTTCAAAACCTGTTTGCTTCATGACAGCACATCTGAAGCGGCAGAAGACTGCACTAAACAAATGGATAATGAAGACTTTTGGGGGGTTCCTTTGTGATTAATAAGATATCTTGATGACCCCCCCCCCCCCCCCTCCATTTTCCTTTTTTTCCCCTTCTTCATTTAACCCTTGTAATGCAAAAGGAAAGGAGATGTGCAATAAGGGAGGATGTTGGGACTTTCATTTTCCGACCTTCATAATTCTACAAGTAAAATCGATTTTGGTTTCAGTTGGCTTAGTTTGTTATACTTTTTGGTTAGTTTATATTGTTAAGCACAAACACCAGCCGATAATTCTGCTTGATAATTTGTCACTATCCCTCTCCCTCTTCCAGTATAATCGTTCATATGTTGCTGATTTTGGCCAGAGTATGTAGTTGGCAAGCATCCACTGAATACTTCTTTAAGATTATAATGGCTGTCAACTTGTGATCCGTGTCAAGGAATAGTGTAAGTCGCGAAACTTTGAAATCCTAAAAGGGAAGATGATGTTAAAACTCATGGGAAATGGAACCAAATACATTAATTTGTCTAAGGGGGCGATTGGTTTGCATGTGCTTAATATGATAGAACCCTTCTCACCTTTTTTTTTTTTTTGGATAAGTAAGAATGGTGTATATTCAAAAAGCTGCTATATGTAGAGAAGCACAAAACAAATCAAAAAGTACAAAAAAGGAGAGAAAAGTAAAAACATAAAAGAAGAACTAATTACAAAGAAAAAGAGAGTTAAGGAACAAAGGAAGAGAATCACTAGATGTGAGTCCCCAAACCCTAGACCAATCAAAAAGGGAACCAAAAAAGAGAGTAAGCAACTGGTCATCGCATCTATCTAAGTCCTCAAAAGTCCGCCGATTGCGTTCCCTCCAAATACACCACATCAAACACAACGGAACTAAATTCCAAATGTTAGATGAGTACTTCCCCAACCAATTCCACCAACCAAATGGAAAACTTGCCACCGAAAGTGAAGGAACCCTTGAAATCCCAAAAGTTCTAAAGACAAATCTCTACAGCCAATAAACCTTTCCACAATGTAACAACAAATGATCCATTGTCTTCTCACAATAACGACATATAATGCACCAATCAATGAAACTAAAACTCCTAACCCACAAGTTACCGCTTGTGAGAATCCTATCCCATGCGGTTGTCCAAACAAAGAAAGAGACATGTTGAGATGCCTTAACCTTCCAAATACCTTTCCATGAAAAACAACGGAAGAAGAACCACTTAATTTATGATAAAACGAACGAAAATTAAAATCCTCATTCTTCATCAACTTTCATCTCATACGATCAGCATCAATCACTAAAGGTAAATTGGATGCCAAGAATCGAAAGAAACCATCCACCACATCCACCTCCCAATCATTAGGTCCTCGAATGAAACGAAAATCCCAAGTTCTTCTATCCCCCACTCCTTGGCATAACAACGATGAGTCCACAGAAGCTGCTCTGTTAGTAGCAATATTGTACAAGATCGGAAAAGTCAAATGGAGAGGAAGATCCTCACACCACCGATTTGTCCAAAATTCCACTCTATTTCCCACCCCAACCTTAAACTGGGTGTTTTTGCTAAAAACTTCCCAACCCATCCGGATACTTTTTCACGAACCACACCCATGAACACTCCTTCCCAGCTTGGAGGTCCCCACCCCCAAAAAAAATTTCCCCAAATTTCAAAGCTACTGCACTCCTCCAAAGCCGAGTCTCCTCAACCCCAAAATGCCAAAGCCACATTCCTAGTAGGGCTTTATTGAAAGTGGTCAGTTTCCTAAATCCTAAACCGCCATTGGCAATAAGCATACACACCTTATCCCATCCCAACAAACGAATCTTGGAATCACCCCACAAAAAATCGCTTTGCAACTTCTCAATTTTGTTAGCCACATGTACATTGTCAATTGCTTAATGCTTGGGATAGTTTAGAAAATAGCTTTGGACTGAATTTTGTAGAGAAGCTGCTTAAAAGGCTTTTGTCCTGGGGTTTGAAGTTTAGCACCTGCATGGCAAAACAAATACTCTCGAAACTCCCTACTCTACGCAAACGTAGGTTCATGCTTCATACGCATTCCACATCGGTGCACATATGGGCCGCATTAGGTAGACTCAAATTAGGGCCAGGGGGCCCACAAGCCTTTGCTATTTGATGAGCACCTTCATTACGTTATATATCAGCTACTATTACGATCTCATTCTCAACGTACCAAATCCCAATAACTAAATAACTGTTACAAACTTACAATGGCAAAACAATTACAAATGTGTGTGTGTGTGTGTGCATATATATATATAATAGACAAATTTGATGAATAAATGAATTGATCTGTTCCCATTCAGACGGGCTCACGTTTCAACTATGCATGTTTTGGTCGTCCATCAATAAGAAACACTAGAGAAGTGTACGCTGAACTTACTACTGATCCCACCAAACAACATGGCTCATCACCAGACTTTGCATGGTCTCCTTCGGTACAGGCACTGTCATGCAAGGAAAAAAGGGGAACAACCACCAGTCACAATTCGGAGCAGCTAAATTAGTTTGACTTGCTACTTGCTACTACACTTGTGTTTAAAAATAATAATAAAAAAACAAAAAACTTTAACCTATTGGAAGTTTATATCAATGTACATGACTCGGAATCTTATGACACATATCATGATAAGATGAACAGCCAATGACCTAATGAATCTATCATTTACCACTATTAGGTGGTTGTCAAGTGACTGCCTTCATTGGAATGAGACTTTGGTGATCAAATTAAGCTTCCTATGAGTTTTTAGCGATAACCCAATAAAACTATTTTCTAATCTGTGTGAAGAGCTCGGTAGGTTTTCCAGTTCCTCCTGTACTTCCACTGAAAGCAGAAAAACCACTTCCTTGTTGGCTGTTAAAAGCCCCAAATCCACCACCAGCTGAGGGAGCACCGGCAAATCCACCACCAGCTGTGGGAGCACCGGCAAATCCACCACCAGCTACGGGAGCACCGGCAAATCCGCCACCAGCTGTGGGAGCACCGGCAAATCCACCACCAGCTGCAGGAGCACCAGAAAATCCACCACCAGCTGAGGGAGCACCAGCAAACCCACCACCAGAAAATCCCCCAGACCCACCAGCTGAAGCCACACTTGCAAATCCGGCAACCCCTGAAGCCACACCAGCAAACCCACCACCGGTAGATGATATACCAGCAAAGCCACCACCAGTAGCAGCACTTGAAAACCCACCAGGGGAACTAGTGCCAGTGAAGCCACCACCACCAAAACCACTGGGAGATCCAAAACCTGTACCTGGTAAACCGGTACCAATCTGTCTTGATTGTCCAAAAGACCCAAGAACAGATCCCAGTGCTTGCTGTCCTGATCCAATCTGTGCTGGCTGGCCAAACCCAGTTTGAGTTGGAGCTTGAGCTGTTGTTCCAGTACTGAAACCACCAGAGAATGCACTCGAATTTGTTGGTTGAGATGGTTGTGAAGACTGGGGAGACTGGAAGCTAAAAGATGCAGGACGAAACAGCTGTCCACTAGGAACCGTCATATCAAATGCCGAGCTCATCGGACTTGATGATGCATTACCAAATGGACCACCAAATGGATTTGATTTTGGAGCAGTTGCAGTAGGGGTTGAGCCAATACCAAATGCACCAAGGCTTCCCAAACTAAGTTCTGCTGTGTTACTTGTCTCAGGAGCCTCCTCCTCCATCTCATCCTCTTCTGTTTCTGCAACATCCAAACTTTCATTCTTTTCTCCAGTTGTGCTTCCAGAAGTTGGGAGCGATGTTGGGAATAGAACACGTGCAGTAGATGGCTGTGCTGGTAGAGCATTCAATGTCACGTTAGGTGCAGGGTTTGCCATGTTACTGAAACTGGGCTGGCTTCCAGATGTCAGACTGGTTGAAATTTCAATTGTAGGGTCAGTTGTTACTGAAGGTTCAAGCTTTGATTCAATTTCACCTTTGGGAGGCTCAGACTGCAGAGATGATACTTGTTTACTAGCATCCTTATCTGTTTTCAAACTAGATTTGGCCGTAGGAGGTTGAAGATCTGTTTTAGGAGACTCAGATATTGGAGTAGATAAGGGCACCGATGTTTTAGAAGCCTGCAGGGAAAAGGGACCAGAGGAAGAGGTAATTAAAGAAGGGGAAGCTGATGATGAGGATGTTGGTACTGTTAGGTTAGCATCTGCACTTGCATTAGAAGTGGTGAAAGGTCTGCTCAGGGGCATTGAAGATAAAAAGGTTGGAGTAGCTGATGAGGATTGAGGAGCTGTCATCGACTTGATCATTGGAGATGATGGAGCTGAAAGTACCAAGGATGTAGAAGAAACTAACACATTTTCACTGGGCTCACTTTTGCCTGCAGGAAATTGAAATTTTCCACTCAGGGTGGGCACTGCAGAAACACCAAATGTGGAAGAGAATGGAGAGTCATAATTTTCTCCAGATTCAAAAAGTGAACTTTTTGTAGTTGAAGCCTTATCCTTAATAGTTCCAATTGTGGAAGTAAGCGTAGTTTCTTTACTACTTGAATTAAACATTTCACTGGATTTCTTCAGCAATGACACTGTTTGTGTGGGGAACATTGTGGATATCGACGGCTTTTGATGTTGTTTAGTTTCAGACTGCACCATAGACTTGGCCTCATTTAATGGAACTGAACCAGGATTGTAAGTTATTTCGCTAAAGGAATGTCCTATGGTGATATCATGAGTTTCCCTCGTGCGATCTTTTCCTATTACAGGTGAAAATTCAGATGCTGACAGAAATGACAATGCTGAAACATTGTCTGTTTGCAATGTAGGGAACTTTAGCCCCACAGATTGTGATGGTGCTGGAAGCTCATTCGCCCGTGTGAATTGAATTGGGTTCTTAGAGGCTTGTTTTGTAGATGTATCCTGAATGCCTGCAGAATACACTATTCAAATAGAAGAGCAATGATCAGCCACAGTTTCTTATTAAGCTTCTAACCGCAAGTCAAAAAAACTTTGTGGTTTTCACTTAGTTTGGCTCACCTTTGTCTTGAGACGAATAGGGTGAAGAGGTTATACGAACCAGTGGGCGCTCAGCTGCTGAAACATTAAGCATGTGAGGGTTAAAATGCTGCTTATCCACTAGAAAGGATGACCCATTCATGCTTGCCTTGTGGTGTTCTTGCAAAAGAATCCGTTTAACAGTTGTTTTTGAAGGTTCAAACTTAGCCCAACTCTGCATGCAGGTTATCGGAACAAACTTGTCAGTTTGATTGTTCAGCACTAATTGGTGAGAAGCAAATATTTTCTTACACATAACTGCTTGGGAAACTTGCTAAAATTAACTTGAACTTTACCCAAGTTCGGAAAATTAAGAGAAATGAGAGGATTGAGTTATCTATTCAAGAGATCCTCACCTCATTCTACATATCCCTAAATGCATACATGTAAATACGTCTACCTTGATAGATAGAAAACGATACAAGAAGTATAACATTGTTAAAAGTTCTAATGCTTTTCACCTGAAGAGAGATGTTTCTATTATTCTTCTTTGCAGGAAATCACCAAATACAAGCAGAATAACCTAAACAAATTCTATATATAACTAGTGATAAAACAATATGCAAGTCAATCACATCAATAACAACAGCAGATTCTTTTCGCAAATTTGGTAAACATTTGGCCTTCAAAGTCTAACTAACGTCAGCCAGACCAAGTTGAGCTCTAAAACTGAGCATCAATTGGCAAAAAGGGTACAACATTTAATGCTTAAAGTGGCTTATTTAATTTTTTGGGAAACAAAATATAGAAACAGTCAGGAAATATTACCCGATCTAATGAGTCTCTCCTCCTCCTCACTGTTTCTGGTTCAGAACTCTTCATAGCACTCAATTGTTTTCTCCGAGACTCATCTTTAGCAGCAGTAGAACCAGAAGAATGCAAGAGTTTCTTAGTTGAAGGGGTATCACTAACTTTTGTTGCATCTGGAGAGCTGAAAGAGGCATCATAGGGGATCCCTATTGTTTCAAACAACTCCTTTTTTACATTCTGTTGTTTTACAGGTGCTCCTATATTTAAAACTGCCATTTGTTTTGACAGACATTCAGAAAGTTGCTCAGCAGCTGCTAATTGTGAACTCATTGTGCTGTGTAAACTATGCAAGGACTGAGTCTGTCTGCAACAAGAATGTGTCACTTAGGCAAAAATTAGAAATTAATCCACTTAGGTTCAGAGAGCTAAAACTAAACAGCCTTGTGAATTTACCCTGCTATTGGCATCCTCAAAGTATACAATATATTGATCGATTGTGAAGATAACTTGACCATTCTTTAGTTGGAAGTAAAATTTGGAATTTACATTTAAGTAGGATGAATTCAATTGTATTTCCTAAACAAAAGACAACAAAATGTATTTATCATACCTTGAAGGCCTAAATTTACTCTGTTGAGCTCTCCAACCTACATGAGATCCACCGTTTTCACTAAATTTATTGAGTTCAAGGTTGTTGAAATGCCTTTCCAATTCAATTAATTGATTGGTCAAATCCTGGGACAGGGAGAAAGATACAAAATTTTATTGAAAACTCAGGCAGTAAACGTCTATGTCTAGTGTAAAAACTGATAGGTTACCTGACTCATTTGTAATATATGACGACGCTTCATCTCATGTTCAGAACTCAACTTCTGGCGATTCCAGAGGTCCCAATATTGGCTATCAGAAGCTTGCTTAACAATGCCTTCCATGTATATTTTCCTTGCCAAAACTGAGTCAGTCAGACAATTATCAGTAAGTTAAATCAATTTGTAACAAACAAGAGAAATTCAGGTATTGAGATTTTATGGGATGATGTTGTCTTCAAATTACATCAATGGTGCTTAATGGAAGGGAAAGTTCCACACAAATTAAAAGTTAAACAGGACATTCATTTCGAAATAGAGGTAGGTCTCTATTACCTCATAAAACCTCATGGGAGGAAATGTAATTTATCTAAAGAAAACAAAATGCAACATAAAATTAACTCAGTTCTTAAAAGAAACTGTAAAAATGATTATAGAGTAATAATGGTAAAGGGCCTAATGTATCTGGAACTCATTAAACATCAACATGGAAGTCATAAGGAATTTCAAGCAAACTGGTGCAGACCGATCAATTACCACGAACTTAATAGGTATAGCTAATTGTCCACCTTAATCTCTTCTCCCCAGAGCAAAGTCCACCTCAGGCCTTCTCAACTCTGATACTATGGGAAACCTCATTTAAGGTTTCAGAGAAACCACTTCCTTGACAGTGTGTTGAAATTTTTAAACTTAATGACACATTCCTTAACTTTTTCACATTTTGACAATGTTTTTGACATACTCTTTGCCAAGTAATTCCATTTTAATACACTACCATCATTATTCCATATCACAAATTTATCCGAGTGCTAGAGAAAATATTACAGCACTTAACAACCGCATTAAATGCACTTGTACTGTTAGGAGATAGTGAGAACCTTAGATTTGACCATGCTAGGACCCCTCTTTTTATTTTTTGTTTTTTAATTGGTAATTACAATCTCCCAATGGATCTTGAATTCATGATCTCACCCTCCACATTACTTTACAAGAGGAAGAGATGCCATTTGAGATAGAGCTTATTGCCAGGACCCCTCTAGTTGATGTTATAACAATATCTAATATATCTCTCTTCAGGTTCTGAAATCAATAATAAATAAATAAAATACTGTTAATTCCAATGATACATTTTCCAGCAGAACAATACCTTGTACAGTTTTATCAAGAAGATTTTGGATCTCACCAAGTCGTTCATCCATTATGCTCTACAAAGTCCAGAGAAAACCAAAATTCAAATATCAGTGACAGAATTTCAGAATTACAGCAACAGAAAGCATATATGTAATACCAAAAGGGAAATTATCTAAAATTCAAACAAGTTGAATATAAATATTTTTATTGTAAGTTACACACGAACAAAATTATATAGCTAATAATCCACCAAATATGAACAGCTCTACGAACAATGTATTACAAACACAAGGAAAATGTTCACTGTGATATGTACAGTCAGAAAACTGGAAGAACAGTTTATGTGAAACAATACCTTCAAGAGCAAAACAAACGAAAAGGAAAATTATTCTATTCAGCAAAGCCCTAATCCAACTTTTTTTTTATAAGTCAGCAAAGCCCTGATCCAACTACCAGAAGTCAGCAAAGAAGTTTGCTTCAATGATTGCCAATTCGCCAACTCATGAAAACTCATACCCATTTTGAGAGAAACCAAAAATTTACCACCACAACTGACAACTTGATCATTTGTAAAGTGTCCTCATTCCAGTTGTAGTATGAGACAAATATTTTGAGATATTTCCAGCTGGTTATATAGCTTAAGACTACTGCCATGGGTCTTAGGAAGGAACTATACTTGCAATCTTTTGCTAAGTACATGAATAGCAATGTAGAATGCCTTTACATACCAGTTCTAGGAGATTCTTTGCCTAATAAAATTATTTTTACATGTTATGTTCTGACTGACCTTTGGGTTGTATGTTAAAAAAATGTGTAGGGTTTTTTTTTGGGTGTGTGGCTAGGTCTTTGGAGAAGCATCTTTACAGAAAGATACTACTCTTATCAAACTCCCTCACCAGCTTCACTTTATTATTTTCAATTTCACTGGGGTTTAATACAAGTTAAAATTAAAAGAGTCGAGGAATCTTTTAGCAAAGTGAAATATGTGCATTTCTCTTGTAAATGGTAACAAGGATAACCATCCAAGAGTTCCCTTGAAAAATACTGATTAGAGTAATGGCATTGACATTTCTATTTATGCCAATCCACTTTACGAAGGAAGGCTATCCTTGACAACTATTTAAATTCAATTGATGTCATAGCAGGTGTGCATTCATGTTTCTCGGGAGGAGGGTTTTTTTTTGTATGAATAAATTTTTTATTTCCAAACAGGAAGGCCACCTCCAGCATCAGAGGAAAAAACCTACACAACAAAGGGATTCAGATAAATCCCAGAGCTGCCCAACAAAAGAAGGGGGGTGGGGGGGGGGGGGGGGGGGGTTGTGTTTAATTTACTTTGAGGTTTTTTCCTTAAATCATTCCCACGTAATTGTTCTTAGGTTTGGGCTGACTTTTATTTGTCCACTGCCATCTCACTTTATCTTGCAAATGCTAGTCTCCCTTAAGGTCTAATCGAAACAACAAGACTGGAGAATATTTCCTCTCCCATTATATTCTTCTTTAAAAATGTGCTTGGTTTCACCTACAGAAAGAGAAGGGAAAGGACAAGGAAAAGGAAAGAAAAATATTTTCCCCTAGGTGCGTTTGGATATAGGGAGGAATGGAAAGAAAAAAAGAAAAGATATATTTCCTTTTTTTGTTTTGCAAATGGAAGGGAAAGGGAAAATATCTGTTTTTACCTTTATACCCTTATATGTATATGTATCCAATTGACATATTTCTATACTTTTTTTTTAGTTTGCAAATATAAAAATAAAAATAGAAAAGATATGTCTTTTGTATTTATTAGATTTTAAATGAAAAAAACATTCTATGATCTCACCTACCAAAATTGAGTCAAATATGAAACACTACCTTCCATATTCCGCATTTCTCACAAAGGGTCCTCATGCCTTCCTCCAATGTTTCAACTGAACTTTTCTGATTGATGGTGCAGGCATCCCTGAAACCACCCACGGCTTCTATAGATTCCAAAAGTTTATCAAGCTCTTTGGTCAGCTCGTTTATCTGGAGTGAAGAGAAAAAGGAACACTAAGAGGAATTGGGTCTTCCAAAGGGTGACAGAAAAATAAATTAGACTTGAGAATAAGACTATTATCCCAAAACTCTTTAAAAAGTTAGCACGGATGTCCTATCATACTTGTGAACATATTAGCATAGCATAATCAACCTTTAACTTAGTCATAGCTGGGACAGCATTTGTATTAGTCTTAAAAAATGCTACCCCCTACTGCTAACTCTCAACTCTTACTCAAATTCTAGTCAATTTGAAAGAAATAAGAAATGTACATTACATTTCCAAATTGTTTTGATGAGTTTGGTTCAGAATTCAGCATGGCTGACGGGGGCTGAGTCCGATAATTTTCCTTGGAAGGATGAACATTATGGTTGCCATACTTTCCCAACGCAAACTTTTCCTGTGAAGACGTTTGTAAGCTATGAACAGAAGGTGATGATTCAATATTCCCTGCCCCTACTGAAGTTCTCTGTCCCCCAATCTGAACTGATCTACCAGAAGAATTTACTGAAGTTGATGTACCGATGGAATCCTTTAAATTAAAAGGTTTAACAGCCAGGCCTCCAGAAACATTTGAAAAGCCATAAGAAAGGCCAGAGTTTTCAGTTCGGTTGCCTTGAATAGAGCCTGAAGGAAAAAGTGAGGATCTTGAATTACTGTCTTTTGGAAAGACATAATTTCCACTTGACCGTGACTGAGATGAAGCACTCTGTAAGCTAGTTGATCTAATATTTCCTAGAAATTCCTCGCTTGTCCCAACACTATTTGATAAATTCTTATGATCTGATTGCCCAGGGATATCAACTGGACTATTTACTCCAAAAGCAGGGTCAGATCCAATTTTTTGTGTTCCGGTCTTGCTCAAGTCACTAACCATGTTAAAAGAAGCTTTATTAGGTGATTGGTCTAATTTTGTGCTTTGCTGGCTGGAAGGCTGTATTGGTTGACCATCTGTGTCTTGCAACAGCTTTGTAACAGGGACAGTTTGTTGTCTATCAGCTTCAAAGGACAATGAATTTCGCTGGGATTCAACTTTCTGGTTCTTCAATAAACTGTCATTAAAGGATACTGGACTGGCAACAACTGGAGACACTGAATCAGAAGGCTTTGGATCAGTTCTCTTAAGAATCTCACCAACTCCAGTCACATTAAGTTCCTTTTTGTTCCCCTCCTGGAACTGAAAACCCAAAGACACATGCTCTGATTCTGGTTTGTCCAATCCAAGTGAAGATTTGGATAGATCACATTGTACAGGTACTGCTGCATGAGTATCCACTACCTCATCTTCCTCCTCAGAAGAGGCAGAAATAACCGCAGGTGGAACTGCAGTTTCTCTAGTACTACAAAAAAAACTTAATTTAATTTGGAATATAGACAAACATAGCACAGAAATTGTAGAATCAATGCCAGTTAAAGGTACTTAGAGACCAACTTGTATGATAACAAATGAGCCTCATGATAATTAACACAAAGGGAGATGTGAAAGACATCACATCACAGAGAACTACCTGGCCACATGGAACATGACAAGCTTTCCTTCCAGAGTAAGGCATAGAAGAATGCAATATGGTGAGAGCTCTATACGTTCGTCCACTCCAAGTTGGATTTTGACTTTCTCATAGAGTGAAACTTTGTCGACACAAAGCCCCAGGATCAAATTATCATCACCATTATCTGAAACAATGTCCGTATGAGCAAACTAAAGTTAAATAATGATAACACAGTCCAGAAACAAACATAAATAAAGTCAATCCAATATATAGCCAACAAGACACAAAACACCCATGAATACACACACACATCTGTGCATTTGTGTGTAATTGTGCATGATTGTTTGTGTGTGAGTATAAGAGAGAGAAGAAAGACGGAGAAGTAGCAAGGCACTTGAAGAAACTGGGCTAGCAAGCCATTTACGCTAGTAAATATCAGTACAAAAATCCTAATCATAGATGCAATAATCAGTCATTTAACACTATGATGAGGGCCATGGAGTAGACACATTAGCTCAGAAAAACAATGGACTTTAAAGTAGCAGCAACCGAATGTGTATGTAGGATCTTCAAGTAATCTAGCATTTTAGAGGATAAATAGAAGACTTTGGGGGTTCCTAAAGAATTAGAAAGGCAACTCAAATTTCCTAGTAAAAAGTGAATTTTTATGTAATGTATATACAACTAAATATGACAGATTAATAGTTCCAAATTGGAAAAAAGAATCATGTAAAATGAAATAATCACTTTATCCATTTGCTCTTAGTCTAAAGTACACCTTGAAGCCCAATCTTCGGTTTCCATTTTTCTCGTTCAATATCAATAACTGCAACTTCATTGAGCTCATCACCCAGTGACCAACCAAGAAACACAATATGCGTCTCTGTATTCTTCCTGTTAGCAGTAATTGCGAGCTCACTGTTCTAACATTCAAATGTAAAAGTTAGCCATCACCGTTCTGAGATAGAATAATATGATAATATTACAATTGATATAAATGAATACTCATTAGAAAGTAATAAAAATATATGTAGCGTATAAAATTGCGAATAAAAAAAGTAAAGGAAAGGAAATTTAAGCAAATAGTCAATTTTGATAAACTGAGATGTAAAAAGGTACTCAGAAACAATATGAACCGAAGGGCTCAGCCTAAACAAAATAAAGTAAATGTCCAATCATAATGACGACTTGTATACAGGCCCTTATGAAACCAAGCTTAAACAACCAGGGCTCAGTGACAAGCGGTACCCCAAAAGGTGATATTCATGAGTTCTTTAACTAATCAAGAAAATCCAACCAAAAATTCCAGTTTTCAATAAACTCTCTCCATGAACAGAATGTTATTCGCAAAAAATTTGAATTACATTCTTGTTAAAAATATATTGAGGGTAGTTTTTAATTTTTAGATTTTGGCATGTTTGGCTTCAGTCTAATTTTCTCCTCTTTTAAACCTCAGGAAGAAAATCTCCTATTCCATGTGTAAACTATTTTCTTGGGAAGTTTGATACTCGATCTTTCTATCATAAGATTCGTAATGCTACTCCCTCCACCTTCCCTTGGAAGGGTATTTGGAAAGTTAAGGTTCCTAAAAGGGTGGCTTTTCTTTATGTGGACAGCAGCTCATGGTCAGATTTTAACCTTGGATAATCTTATGCTTCGTGGTCGCCCATTGGCGAATCGATGTTATTTGTGCTGTTGTAATGCGGAATCTGTGGATCACTTATTACTTTTTTGTCCGATAGCTCATTCTTTGCGGATGTATACGCTTCGGCTATTTGGGATCGTTTGGGTCATGCCAGGTTTAGTCGAGGACTTATTATTCTGTTGGTTTCATTGGCTTGGGAAGCATAGTTCTAATATTTGGCATTTGGTCCCAGGCTGTGTAATGTGGACTATTTGGTTTGATCGGAATCGGCAGGCTTTTAAGGACGAGGGGAAAACTGTGGTTCAGCTATTAGAGTTTTGCCAGAGGACCATCTTTGATTGGTCTCGTTGTTGGGGTTTCTCAGATTGTTCTTCCCTTACGGATTTTATTTCTTCTATTAGAATAGATTAGAGGCTGTTTTAGTCTTGTTGTTTCTTTTTTCCATTGTTCACTACCGTGAACTCTTTGTGTTTCTCCTGCTTCTCTTTTATTAATAATATTTTCTTCTTACTTATAAAAAAAAAAAAAAAAAGATTAGGAAGAACCATTTTGATAAACAGTAAATAATAAGTTTTATTGAACAAAATGGAAAATGCATCAAGCACACAGGATGTGTAGTAGATGTACAACACAGCAAAGCTCCAAAATGACAATGATCAATGAAATCAAATTGGTTAAGAAAAAGCAAATGTTCCTCCTGGTTTTTTTTTTTTCCTTTTTGTTTTGAGGGGAAGAAGGTGGTTGGGGGAGGGGGGGGGGGGGATTGATAGTTGTGCATTCTCTACAACTCATGGGCAAGACCAACTCCAAATTATTTGATTGATGCAGGATAAAGTCCATAAAAGCTGAATTGGTGAAAATTTAGGCATGCTTCAATAATCAATATATTAAGTCAAAGTTAACAGCATCAGGAAAAAAATCTGAATAAATTAATTCTGGAAGAAAAAGCATTTTGCTCCCTTTATGTTTGGGGTAGTTCACAATTCCTCCATTTATCTTTGAAATCAACCAATTTCCCCCTCTATGGTTGGGAAATGAGCAAATACCCCAGTCCATTACTTTTTTCAATTAAATCCAACGGAATCACAATGATTTAAAATGCAATCCAAGAAAATAACAATGCAATCTTCAACATTTTCTCTTCCTTGTGGTGTACGACTAATAACTTCTTGAAAAGATTCCATTGGATTTAACTGAATTTAACTGAAAAAGTAACAGATTTGGGGTATTTGCTCATTTTCCAAACATAGAGGGGAAAATTGTTTGGTTTCAAAGATAAGGGGGGGAATTGTGAACTACCCCAAACATAGAGGGGGGAAAGTACTTTTTCCCCCTAATTCTAAATGTCAAATAGTAAAAAAAAAAAAAAAAAAACTTCAGATATGAAATTAACAACACGTACCATTGTTCTAAATAGCTCAAGAATAAGTGCGGTCCAGTTCCAAAGGGTAAAATGTCATCATAAAAACCTTCAAACAAATAATCGAAGGATAGTACAACTGGCTCAAAAGAAGCCTACAAGAAAGATTTCACAAAATCAATGTTCAAAACAACAGTAGATACTTTCTAAGAATATACATAACATTTGCAAAACTGCTATTATCGAGTAGCACCATGACGAGTTGGGGACCCCACAATTTGCAGTCCCTGAACATTTTAGCGCATGAGATTTTTCTCAATAGTGGCATGCCAACAAGGTTGCCCTGTTAGTGCCCTAATTCTGTTACTTGTATTATAAGAAAGTCTTTGGGGGGTTGAAAACCTGATTGGCCCGTTATAAATCATGAATAGGTAAAAAAGTTGATCACAAAATCAAAATCCTTCAACTCCAAATTTTGCTAGAGAAGACATCTGTGAGATTCCAGCAGTCATGGACATGGCAATGTACATATAAATCAAAAGAATAAACTTGAACTACCACAAATGGCATTAAACTCAATGATCCTAACTACCACCACCCCAACACCCTCTTGCAGTGATAAAAAGGGCAGTTGGGGGGGGGGGGGGGTGGGGTGGGGATGTTTTGCAGCCCTACCCTTGACATCCGTAAGAAAGGTATACTGAACTTATAGAGCTAGGTACTGCCTCCACCACAACATCAGTGTAGATAAATTTCAACCCAAGAATGACTTTCATTATTATTTAATCCAACTTTTTTTTAATGGAAATTATTTAACCCAACTTGAAAGACAAGCATATTTTAGTGTGTCTCTACTTTCCCAAACAATGAATTTGGCCACTATATTGGCCCTTACAGCAACCCAATTGTAATGAACAAAAGCTTAAGCAGCAGAAAGGAAATACACATGGCTAACTCATCTTATATTAAAATAAATAAAACCAAAAAAACAAACAAATCTTAAATTAAAAATTTTGGTCAGTATCCAGAAACAAGTTACTAACATCAGTAATTTTGCCATCTTTGTTTCTGATAACTTGGACAGTGTAATTTTCCTCTTGGCCATCTGCAGTAAGTCGAAAGCATCCTAGAATAATGCAATCTGGACGAACCCACTTGATAGAATCCACTGGTGCAATTATTCAAGATATATTTTAGTTTCAGTGCTTAATAATGTTTAAAAAAATTAAAGAAAAATATCAAATAAGATAAAAAGGAAGAAGAAGAACGGCCATATTTTAACAAAAGACTTTAAAATTAAGCATCAGACAATAAGCTTAGATTAAATAGAAGGTGGAAACTCTTCCCACCATAAAGAATGAGAAGGAGAGTGAGGTCCTGGTTTTGATAGAAAAATTGAGCATGTTATGTTCATCAACAACTGAAGTTACACAGCAAACAAAACCTTTAAACAACAACTAACCTGAGGAATAATCAAGGCAACTACATATTAATTCCGAGTTTTTGATAAATCTCTAGTATAAACTCATACCAGCTCCAAACCCTTATCCATCACATACCTTTGTTTAGGAACACCCTCAACATTAAGGCAGAAACACTATTCCATTCACCCACATGTGAAGAATGGCCATACTTTAACAAGAGACATCAAAATTAAGCATCAGCCAATGAGATTAAATGGAAAGTGGAACCTCTTCCCACCATAAAGAATGGGGAGGAGAGTGAGGTCATGGTTTCGATAGAAAAATTGAGCATGTTATGTTCATCAACAACTGAAGTTACACAGCAAACAAAACCTTCAACAACTAACCTGAGGAATAATCAAGGCAACTACATATTAATTCCGAGTATTTGATAAATCTCTAGTATAAACTCATACCAGCTCCAAACCCTTATCCATCACATACCTTTGTTTAGGAACACCCTCAACATTAAGGCAGAAACACTATTCCATTCACCCACATGTGAAGAATGGCCATACTTTAACAAGAGACATCAAAATTAAGCATCAGCCAATGAGATTAAATGGAAAGTGGAACCTCTTCCCACCATAAAGAATGGGGAGGAGAGTGAGGTCATGGTTTCGATAGAAAAATTGAGCATGTTATGTTCATCAACAACTGAAGTTACACAGCAAACAAAACCTTTAAACAACAACTAACCTGAGGAATAATCAAGGCAACTACATATTAATTCCGAGTTTTTGATAAATCTCTAGTATAAACTCATACCAGCTCCAAACCCTTATCCATCACATACCTTTGTTTAGGAACACCCTCAACATTAAGGCAGAAACACTATTCCATTCACCCACATGTGAAGAATGGCCATACTTTAACAAGAGACATCAAAATTAAGCATCAGCCAATGAGATTAAATGGAAAGTGGAACCTCTTCCCACCATAAAGAATGGGGAGGAGAGTGAGGTCATGGTTTCGATAGAAAAATTGAGCATGTTATGTTCATCAACAACTGAATACACAGCAAACAAAACCTTTAAACAACAACTAACCTGAGGAATAATCAAGGCAACTACACACTAATTCTGAGTTTTTGATAAATCACTAGTATAAACTCATACTAGCTCCAAACCCTCATTCATCACTCAGCTTTGTTTGGGAACACCCTCACCACTAAGGCAGAATCATTTTTCCATCCACTTACATGTGAACTCAGCTCTAAAGATTTAAGGGTTTATCCAATTCCACAAGCACACAAGAATCAAAGGAAATTTCTAAGCTACATTTAGTTTGAAAAAGAAAAGCAAGAAAAATCAAGTTTGCATGCAGAGTTTGACTAAAAATGGAGAAGAAAAAAAAATCAATCAGCAGTCTGCAGGACAAAATGTATTGACAATGCAATTCAGGTAATGGACATCTCATTCTCCACGTTTTGTAATCAATTTCCCAAGAATTAGTCCACTTGTTTTACCACCTTTGACAAATACCAACCATCGAAGTCTACATGCTACAAAATTAAAAGAACAAGACATATGTATATGCAAGGAATTCTGACAAGGCATAAACTACAAGGACATACTTGTCACTGTATAAACTGAACAAAAAAATACAGAAATAATAACTGAATCAGAAGGGGGGGGGGGGGGGGCAAAGCAATTGCATTCAGAACCTAAGGAAACAATCTATGAACGGGAGTTTCAACTAAAAATAAGGAACAAACCTTTTGCACTACAGTCAGAATCACCAATCAATGACTTAAATGATAGTGACATACAGAACCGCTCCTTGAATCTTGAGGACATAATGCTAAGGACATTTTTCCTTGCCACAGCAACAAACTTTCCTTTTGCACTCCATTCAACTATGATAAAGCAAAAACTTAATTAGCAATGGAAACTATACAACGTTTTTTTTTTTTTTTTGTTGGGGGGGGTGGGGGGGGGGGGGACATATAAGCTGGAGCTATAAATCAATGCCCCAAAAGATGAGAATTTTTCAGTTTTAATATGGAGCATAGCTTTAATGTAAAGATTGGACAACGATTTGTTACTTGTTCATTTGGTAACTGATGTATCCAGAGGTTTCTTTAAAGTTCAAAAGGTATTGGGATAGGTGATTCCCAGTACTGTGCTGTGGGAAAAGTGTCATATTGGCTTATGTAGAAAATGCAATGAAATACAGAGGTCAGGTCTCTTAAAATGCGGAGGCTCTAGGATGATAGCTATCACTCATGTCCAGCATTGAAATTACATTTCCCAGGAAATCATTGATTGGTTCCAGATATATCCCAAAATTTCTAAGAGTAGCAATATATAAGATGTCTTTGACGACCATTTTACATAGAAAATAAGGGCTCTCTTTTGGATACCCCTTAAAAAAGCAACACCACTAAGTGCCTATTCATTATCATTGGTAAAAACAAAGAGCACTCTTCCAATAAATCTTGCTCTAACACTTAAAAGGAGCAAACACATTCCAATAAGAAATATCACAAATCAATAGATAATACTTCCGATTATATTTCGACTTAATGCTACTACACAGGTGAGCCTGGCAGCCTACTTGACCATGGAAGAGTTTTGCACATTACCTTCAATAATGTTGATATGAAAACCATATAAATCATCATCGGCTTTTAGATTCAACCTTTAGTAGGCAGGCATAATTTTATATTGCATGTCAGTTTTAAGTGGTAGATATAAAACAAACTTTCAGTAGGCAGACTTTGTATCACTGCTCTTGTCTTGCCTTTCCCATTTTCAAATGGGGAAAATAACTATTCATAACAAATTAACAATAATAATTAAAAAACAACAAAAACAAAACTTTTGTTCTTGCAGATTACAATAAAATAATGAAAGCCATAGCAACATTATAGCATTCCCATGATAATAATGTAGCATATTCGTTAGAGAGACAAAGATGAAAGTGTTTGTCTGATAGAGTAATTACTGAAAACTGTACGTGAACCATATCAGAGAATTAAAGTCAATTAAATATCACATACCAGCATCAACATTATCCATTACTTCTTTAAACGGCCCATCCACGGCTCCATGATATAACTTCCCAGAATTCGAAAGAACAACATAAGAATTTTCTGACTTTTTTCTCCATCTGAAGTCTTTTACAAAGCTCGTTTCATCAACAGAGCAAGAAAAAGATGGTTCAATTTCCTGCATAATGGGTAGTGGAAATGAAAATTGGCAAAAATATAATTTTCAGTTCAGTTGATGACAAGATGAATACCATAGCAAACGGCACTGAGAATAACAATCTTAAATACAAATTGAAGTAAACAAATGCATTTAGATGGAACCCCAAGAGGCATTCTAAAACATACAACATAGACAAAGCCTTACTCCCAAAATTTTGCGGTCAGCTATGGATCCTACTAGTTAGCACTCGTTCTATTGAGCAAAACTTAGGTACAGTTCCTTAGGTGAAAGTAGTACCTTAGGTTCCCCAGTTGAATTCAAACACATGGCTACATTGACCAATGCTCATGGTTTTTTTTACTGCTTCTACTCATGTTATTTTTTCGTTCCCGTTTACTCAAATCATCTCGCGCTTTCTCACCAGTGCATTATCGGAAACAATAAGCTGTAATTTAGGCATGTAAGTGTTAAGGAATTTGAAGCGAATTACCTGATTGAGAAGCGCAGTGACGGAGAAGAAGTGGATATGAGAAGCAACAGAGGCAGCGAGGGTTGAATTATCGGTGGAGAGAGCCAAGATGTGAACCTTGCCAATCGGAACATCAACGATGCTCAATTCCTGAATAGAAGAAGAAGGAGAGGACTTGGCGGAATCGATAGCGTCCTTGGTTCTGGCGACGCAGAATTCATCGGAGTGCGCGACGAAGATGAGGCGGTGGTGTTCGGAGACGGCGAGTGGCTGAGAGGGAAGGGCTTGGAGATCGAAAATGGGGTCGGAGTCGGAGGGTTTGATTGGGAGGGGTTCGCCGATTTGATCGAAGTAGAAGTCGGTGTTGTTGACGCATTCGCCTTCAACTTCGTCTTGTAATTCTATCATTTTGGTATTGATCTCATCGACGGAGACCATTGCAGTTGAAGAACCCTAGCTAAGCTAAGCTAGCAGAGAAAGGAGAGATAGAGAGAGAGGGTTTTGGGATTTGGGATTTGGGCGGGAAGAGTGAGTGAGGACTGACCTAAAACTCGCTCCACTTAGCGTCATTGCTACGAATTACTAAACTAGCTACATTATTATTACGCTATCATTATGAAAAATGCAAGCTTAGGAAATTAGGAAAAAATGTTTGTGAAAAAAGTACTAGTTAGTATTTCTTTTGGATATTTCAAGGTCCATGTCACTAATTGAAATTTTGAAATGGATGAAATTACAACATTAGAAATGGTGTCAAATATTAATTTTAAAAATTAAGGGTTAAAATCAAAATTACTATAAATATTTAGTGTTTTAATCAAATTATCAATATTTAATATAGGTGCAGACGTGCAGTGGTGGTGAATAGAGTTACTGGTGCGGTAATAGCATGGGGGTTATGGTGTGGTGACAGTGGTAGCCACCAGGTGGTACTTGTGATGGGAGTGGCATTTGGAGTGCTTTATTTGGTTGTGACGATGGTAAAGTTGGAGGATTGAAAGTATTTGTGTTTTTCATCGTGTGTATATTTGGTGGAGAGGACGGAAAAAATGAAAGATAGAGAGTAAATTACAATTATGCCTTTATTATTAAAAGTATAGTAATAAAAAAGTAAGGATAATTTTATATTTTTCTTTTTAATGTCATTTTGTCTTGCCAATTTAGAAGGAAAGAAAATAGGTCTTGGTAAAAAACTTCATCCACCCCCCATTTTCTTTTCATTCCCTTTTCACTCAAACCAAACAATAAAAAAAAATCACATTTTTCTCGTATTTCCCAATCAAGCATCAAGAATAAAGTGTGTTTCGCAAAATAAAAAATTAAAATTAAATAAAGAAAAAAAAAAAGACTAGAGAGTGTAAAGGCATAAGGAAATTACATAAAATAGTTCTACATGACTTGTTTTTCATTGACCATGTATAACATTTGTTATTGGATAACATGAGTTTAAAAATTAAATTAGTGCACTTTACCTCCCTAATGGATTGGTTATTATCATAACTAGTTGGAGGTCTACGCAATGCATGAGGTATTTACAATTTTTTGTATTGATATATATATATATATATATATATATATATATGAGATGGGTTCAAGTTACACCTAGTGTAACTCTTATAAACTTACACTTTTTTTACATTGTAGATTTCTAAGAGATCTAACGGTTAAAAAAAATCATTAAATGCTATTGTTTTCCACCTTACTACCTAATTAATACTAGCATTCTCTCTCTCTCTCTTCTTATTTATTGCTTTCCACTATTATCATTATCTAATGGGCAATCCTTAATTTATCTAATAAAAAAACTATGATTTAAAATATTTAAATAATATTACTCAGTTGTCATCTTAGTGTAGTGTGCATATATATACACACCTGTTGACATCACTAATTAATCCCGTAATGTTGATAACTTAATCCCGCAATATTATATTATGCTACAATAACTTAATTAACTTATATATATATATATATATATATATATGCAGCTTGTACATGAGAAGTAACTCTCTCTAAGACATACGAATGGGAAAACCTTACCCAAATGGTGCTCCTCCCAAGTCACTTGAAAGTTGAAACAGTACTGCAACATTAAAAAGAAAAATAAGCTTCAAGTTCAACAAAGCATCCCTAAACAACACAGCTATACCCATTTTGAGCTAACAAGCTAGAGATTAGAGAGGGAGAGCATACATTAAGACTCCCCAGAAATTCTAAGAGACCTACCAACAAGTTCTGGCAGCAATATCTTTTGGGTTAGGTTTCTTTTCTGTGAGTAACCGTCCCTGTACGAAACCATGGAAGTCCACAAAGATTAAGACCAAGTATAAAACATTGAAATAGCGAAAAAAATCCATTGATGCTCATTTTCCCTTTTTTTTTTTTTTTTTTTTCTCTCTCTCTCTCTCTAGTATATGTTCAGACTCTAGGCCTAGAGTGAATACCAAGGAGAAGATGAAGAGAGAGTGCAAAAAGCCTTAGTATTTATAGACAAAATAGGTTGGATCATGTACCCTTTTGTGCATTCTAGAATAGCATATATAAGAAATTAAGCCATTTTGTGGTTGCCAAAAGACACTAGTGTAGTGTTTGTGTTAGGGGTTTTAGTACAAAGAGTACGTAATGCTATATTTTGGAGGGTTTAATGCTGTTTCAAAATTTTGTAAGGTCAGCAAAAAAGTTGAGATAAAGTATGTGTGGAAGCTTGGCAGTGACTAGGCAATAACATGCAAGTCCAAAGAAGTTAAGTTGATTTTTATAAGCCCGTAGATTGTTGAAAAAAGGAGAAAAAAAATAAGTATCCTTAGCCTGGACAAAGTATATTGAATAATTATTTACAAATTATAAATAAGTTCCTTTATTTATTTACTTTAAGGAGCAAATTGAAAGTAATTTGACTCTTGTTATGGGTAGTTTTGTGAAATCAATGATTATGGAATTATTTTTCAATTCTTTTTTATTAGATTGTGTTGAAGAAAATATTATATATTGGAAAGTAATAAATAAGGAGAGAGAGAGAGAAAGAGAGAGAATGCTAATATTAATTAGGTAGTAAGGTGGAAAATAATAGCATTTAATGATGTTTTTTTAACCGTTAGATCTTTTAGAAATCTACGGTGTAAAAAAGGTGTAAGTTTATAAGAGTTACACCAGGTGTAACTTGAACCTATCTCTATATATATATATGTTCAATAAAAAGTCTGTGCTTCTTCCAACCACATAACAAGAGTCTTCAACATAAAAAGCTACTTTGTATGGCTTTATTTTATCATATTAACTAGTTTGAGTGATTGTATGAAAATATATATGATCATTATTGTTACAGAATGAAGAGGGCAATAAATTTATTTACAGATGAATTTCTGCCATGGTATGTTATATAATTTATACATTGTAAGATGAGTTTCACAATCTTCATATGAAATAGAATTCCATTGAATAACTTATGCTTTACAAGTTTGTAGATTATGATACTAAATTTAATACCATAATCTTCAAATTTCTTACCCCTAAAAAAAAAAAAAAAAAAACTTAATTAGACTTTAAATTCAAATTATATCATATCAAAACTCTAAAATTGTATAATTCACTCAAAAATTAAAATAATAATATCATGTAGGGGAACATAAACAAAGATAATAAATAATACCACAAATAATTAAATTAAACAATTAAAAATAATTATATTATTTTTTGTCATTTTGGATCGAAGTGGACCAATTAGACTGAGTGGACCAAAAGGGACAAATTAGACCGAAAAGACCGAAGTGGACTAAAAGGACCTATTGGACCGAAATGGACTGAATGGACCAAAATGACCGAAGTGAACTGAATGGACGGAATAGTTGGAATGGACCGAAAGGACCAAGGTAGACTGAATAGACCGACATGGACCGAATTGGACAAAAATAGACCGAAATAACCAAAGTAAACTGAATGGACCAAAATGGACTGAATGGGCCAAATTTAAAGGCACTTATCACTAACCATCCTAGACATTAATTTAGGTAAGGCAAATTTACACGTGTACATGCTATTTTTTTTTTAAGTAAGTGATAGAAATTTACTGGTGTATTGTAAAAAGGATTGTAAATAAAGCGTTACAATAATTTTTTTTTTTTTTTTTTTAAATCTGGAATGTAATTTTTCATATTTTTTAGTAGTCATTACAAAGCATTGAAAGTACTACAATATTCCCCAATTAAAGCTTCGCCTTGCATGCAAAATTATTTTGCTAATAGGATGTCAACAGCTTCATGGCCCAGTCAATTATAGTAAAATGGAGTTGTGTGGATTCATATATCAGCATATTTCGAGCACCCCATATAGCCCAAGTAACCATTTATAGCCTATATTTCATTATCCTATCTAGTTGTCGTGGCCATATACCGTTGTGAAAGAGAGAGGCAATGAATTGAATAAAGAGTTTTTTCTAAATTAAAGTAGATGAACATGTAAAGTTAAAATCGTCCATGATATTATTAGGAAAAAAAATGTTTAAGATGAATGTATAAATCAATCAGTTAATATATTTAATATTATCAAAAAATTAAAGGAACAAATTAATAAAAAAAATGGTGTTATGACCGTTGATGTGGAGTTTTCGAAATACCACTCTTCAACTTTTAAATATTATACATAGATTGAAGTTCCATCTAATATCTAATATTAAAGAGTTCACATGTTACTTGTGAGGCTCACAGTGCTATAATTTCTAACAATAAGTTTAAAGTCACAATGTTTTCAATTATTGACATGTTTTTTGACTCATTGTTGTTCCAATTACATATGTCTTATATTACTATTATTACTAAATTTCTAAATACAAAAAGATAAGAACGCAGCAAAGGCATAAGATAAAAGAGTAGATGGCATCATCTAGGGGAATATTATATAGGAAGGGAACTCATTGAGGCTCCCAAGAATATTATTATAGAAAATTCAGAAACCCTAAACTTGAGGCACTTGTAATAAGGGTGGCACGTGAATTTGCGGTCAGGAGCGTGGAGCTAAGGCACTAGGTGGGATCTCCAAGTGCGGAGAGTGCTGTGCTGTCATTAATACTTGCATTGTCTTCAAGAACAGCGTGAAAGTTTGATTGTTCAAAGTCACATTACCAAGACATTGGTTTCACAAATCTAACTTCTTGTAATTTATATCCAACTACCAAATTAACTTGTTACATGCAATTGGTAAACGTCTTCTTTTCCAAATATTAATGCAAGTTCTCCTTAGATTAAGCATTGTATGCCTTCATTTTTTAGCTTGTAATTAAGTTGCAAATTATTGCAGATGCAAATTGCAGTGAACTTGTTGTACATGAAAGAAATATATTTTCATCCATAAAAATACAAGAAAAACACATTCTGTTTCCATTAACACACTCCAAATACTTATTTTCTATATATATAAAATAAAGGACATATTTCAGCTGACAAGCTGTTTACAAGCTTTCAATCACTCACTCAATGCGTTAAGCAGAAAAAAGTAGCTTTGCAGCATCCCAACAATAAACAACCTCATTGTCTCACCTCAAGTCATCAGATAACAAACAAAAGCAAATCTTTGGGCGGGTGACAAGCCAAGTTCACCTCAGCCAAAATGATGCCCCAATAGTCACACAGTACAATTAACACATTAAGTTAAAAAAAGAAAAATAAAAAAACTATATAAACTTACTAGAGGCATTCTACACTAGTACAGTGTGTAGATACCCTCTGTAGACAAAGGACTTTAGTAGAGAGCTAGTGCCATGCATTTTCACTGCTACAAAAGGCCAAAATCATAGCCACTTGGACAAAGACCAAGGAGGGCTATTTCAAAAAAAGCCTCCCTTGATACTAGAATACCATATATACCTTATATAGTAGTATAATTAGAAAAGAAAAGAGTAGAGAAGAAAGTCACACTAAAGTTAGAGGTAATAGGCTTAATTTGGAGGTGTGTTTTTGATTAGCAGTGGTTGAGTTGGCTGAATCAGAACTGGCTTCCAGCGTAGGTTTGGCCAAAAGACCAGTTGGGAGGAGCCACATCGATGGAGACCACAGTACGTCCATCACTAGTTGTGACCTTGATAGAGAGGGCTTGACCATTGAGGTATGAGTTACTCTGCCAGTTCTGACCCCAGTTCCGGGACATGGCCTGCCAACCGGTGTTAGAGCCTTTAATAGACACAGCAGTAACATCACCAGCTCCACCAACATTGGTTATGAGCACAAGATTGAAGTATGAGTGTCCATTGACTGTGAACCTGATCCCACCACTCTTTTTGCAAGCAACCCTATATAATAAATCACAATAAAGGAAATCAATACAAGTTAGAATATAATAAAACACATAAATGGATACATTGGTGTCCCTTTCTTTGTTTCTCCTTACATAAAGTCAACACCACCCTAAAAGAATTTTTAAAAAAAAATTAGAGATAACTTTGTTGGAATATATATATAACCATCTTTTTCATAAGACAACATATTTCATAACTATTAACATGACTTGATGTGATTAATGTATATGTGAACAAATCATGTCAGCAATTGTGAAAAATATTGTCCTTACCACTATTTCTCAACGCAACAGTTATGAAAAAAAAATTGTGAGAAAATATATGTATTTTAGAGTTACTGTAAATGGTTTCCATTGCAAAGATGGTATGCTTACCTTCTGTACTGAACTGGGACAATTCCTGCTTTGTACTGAGCAATGTGTTGGAAAACGGGCTGAGCAAGATCGAAGTGCTGCTGGGGAGGATTACACCAGCCTCCAGCATCATTAGCTTGAGCAAAGTTTGGTGGACAGAAGTTAGTTGCAGTGACGATAATGGAGCCTGGTAAACACCAATTATTGTCACTCACGCACTTGATCTCAAAACAGGCTCCACAGCTCAACCCAGTGTTGAAAAGAGCAGTACTCAATGCAGCTGTGTTTGTCCCATACCCCTGGCTGTAAAGATTCCCATAGCCACAAGCCCCACCTGCATGACCCAAAATTATTTAAGACCATTGAAGATCTCTCACTATACAACATCTAACAACTTTCATTTTCTTGCTTTTCTCATAATATCAAGTACTTACCCATTGTCCCAGAAGCATCACCACCTCCATAGAAAGTAGCATGTGCACTTGTCCACCCAGTTCCATCGCCCTCCACAGTCTTCAGCATGATCATGAGAAGGGCTACTATGGTATATTTAAGGAAATCCATTTCCTGTTCAAAGAAAGAAAAGAAATAAATTAAATGAGAGAACCCGTTTGAGATTTCAACAATTAATAGAGGAGACAGGGCCTTACAGTGGTCAAAGAAGTAAATGCAGCAAGCTGGGGACAAGAGAGAGGAAACTAACTAGCTAGGGAGAGAGTATATTGACACTGGTACAAGGAATGGAGAATGGACTTGTTTATATAGATGCGTTTACAGTGCAAGTGGAAGATAAAAATATAAGAATATGTCCAAAAATTTTGACATTAGAAAGATGGGAGAGAGTAGTATCTTAACAACCAACTGAAACTGAAACAGTTAAAATAACCAATCACAGAATTATAGTATAAGAAAAGAATCCACTTTGTAATAAATTTCAAATTGCTCCTGGCCTATTTTTGCGGACTAAGTGGACCTTTGACCATCATTTTTGAAAACCAAGAATCCTTGGGAATGCATATATTGTTATGTTTTAATAAAAATTCTATGTTCCAGTAATCAAGAGTCCAACGTTGCTTGAGTTCTCATGTTCAAATCCCAATGTTCACGTCCATGGGTCTGTCGCAATGCCCTGCTCATTTATCTTTTTTTATCAAAAAAAAAAATGACAACGTTTTATTTATTTATTTTTTATATATTTTTATCCCTTATAAAGTAACTAAAATTGAAAAAAAAAATATAAAAAGACATATAATATATTATTATTGGTGGAACATAGAGTGAAATACAAAAATTTTATGTTCTTGTTAACATTGAGAATATAGTTTCACTAGCTCATGTCAAAATATAGACTGTTGGATGACCTATAATCTTAAGGTATATATATATATATATAGGGAGAATCATATCGGTAATGTTGTATGTTAATCTAAAGTAGACTGAATTTATTCTTTTCCTTGTAAAATTCCAAACTCCATTGCTTCGCCTTCTAAAATATTTATGCAGCAAGCAGGAAAGTGCATTATTGAATAGTAGTATTTGCACTAGCTAGGTCCTTTTGCAAGAGCTTGCGTATACTAGCTGATAAAGTTAATTGTCCCCTACTACTTATTTTAAACTTCATTTAATAGCTAGGTAACCTGATCAACTGAAGATCATAAAAATAGATGCTCGCATACACTTTTCTTTAAATGGTCCATATTGAAAAACATCTGAAGTGGACAACATATATAGTTCGGTGACTAGGGAAGTCTTTTTGGTCTGTTATTCTTCGATTCCTTTCAAGGGGAAGAAGTTGGAATACCATTTATTCCTTTTAATTTTCCTTTACTTATACATGAGTAATTTTTGAAAAATCTTCAGTCTGTTATTCTTCGATTCCTTTCAAGGGGAAGAAGTTGGAAAACCATTTATTCCTTTTAATTTTCCTTTACTTATACATGAGTAATTTTTGAAAAATTATAATATGAAACGACTAGTACAACATTGGTATGACATAGGAATGATATAGATAAAACACTGGTCTAGCACCCTAAGGCCATTGGTTGGGATAAAATAGGAATGATAGAAAATAGGGAAAAGATAAGTGAAAAGAAAACTGATTTTATATATATGTTTGATTGGAGAGAAGGGGAGGATGAAAATTGGTGAGCTCAGGTCAAAATTCTATCTCCTTAATGTAGGGAGAAAATAGAGGAGAAATAAATAATTGCCGTCAATAATTGAACTACTCATTGTTGGTTGCTTTTCTTTTTATTTTTTTGCTTTCCTAGGCATGATACAGGTTTGTGAGTTTTTTATTTATTTATTTATTTATTTTTCATGTTGTGGTTTTTTTTTTTTTGGTTTGCTTTTCGGGGCATCATTCAGGTTGTGGGTTCTTTCTTTTGTTTTGCTCTTCTTATTTTCTTCTCTTTTTTTTTTTTTTTTTGGTTTAACTAGATGTGATTTTTTTTTTAAACTTTTTTCTTTTCTGGGCATGATTTTTCTTTTTTAATAAATTTGGGTGATTATCTCTTTTTTTGTTGTTGTTTGTCATGTTTTTGTTTTAATTGGACATTATTTTTTAACTATGGCATATGATTACATTTATACCTACTCATTTTTTCCATTCCTTCACTTTTTCACCCTCAACTAAATACAAATGAGAGAAACTAAAATATGTTCTATCTTTTTACTTTTTCATCTCTCCAACCAAACAGAAATGAAGTATCTGTACTTCCTCTCTTTGACTAGCTGCCTAATTCGAATGTATTAATTAACCATTTCTGTCAAGCACCATAATTTGTTTTTCATGTTATTTAATTTTTCAGAGGAATAGTATCAAATAGTACTTCTTTATCTTTCTATGTATATTTTAGTATGAATTTGATGCCCTAACTAGGCACATGGGGTTATGGGGGAGTGCTTCACTTTGACTTTATATCACCCCTAGTTTTTTTGGTAGTTGTAAATAATACATTGGCCATCCCTGACTTTTGATACCAACACTGAGAAAAGAATCCTATTTTAAAGTTATAATAAAACAGCAGGAAACTTGACTGCCTCAAATTTAGGATCGTATGGATGGGATCAAAGTGGTTAGCATGTGGCAAACCATCCAGCTCAAATTATTATGATGACAAATCTTCTCTTTAATTTTTTTTCTCATCTTTCACTCCCTTTTATTTAATTAAGACAAACTTTTCCTTCTCTTTATTAAGCAATCTTAGCTGTACCCATCTGATAATCCTCATTAGTTTCATGCTGTTGCAGTATTTTAGTGTATGCTTTACAGGTTAACAAAACCAGGAGCATGAATTAGCATGCCTATTATCTGTAGAAGCTCCTAAAATGTTCACCTTTTTCTTTATAACTTTATTGGTCGGCAAGCGGATAAGGAAAATTAAGCTTACCCCATTTCACCGCAGCTACCTGCATCATGGGCTTCTAATAGTTTTCAGTTAGGGGAGTAGTTAAAGCTGAGCATGTGAAAAAGTAACAAAAACCAAAAAAAGGTACTGTCAGGCATTGGACCTATGTGGTGATTAGGTAGTCATATATGTTTAGTTTGTTAATGCAGAGTGTTGAAATTTTATTGCAGCTCTAAAGGCTAAAATATTACTTCCAGTCTTTCACGCAATGTTATAGTAGTGGCAGATAAGCAACTTTCCTTTATGTACTATTTTATTATGAAGTAGGAGTACATGTTATTATATATACAAGTCTGCATTAGGTGTGAAAGCTATCACACTTCTGTGGTGATGGAGCTCATCGTTTTACGGCGCATTTTACTACCAGGCATGCTAAATTATGCTAATCACATAAATAGGACCACATGCAGGCTCATCTCACACTATCCACTCAATAAATTTCTTTACTATTTTTTTTTCTTCCAGTTGTTGTTGTTACTATTTGTTGAAATCATGAATATTTTAATGAATCACATATGAACAGTACATGAGGGGCCTATATACAGGTCATGAATTAATCAATTAACCTAGGACTAACAAGACAATGATATATATGGTACAATAATGCTGTAGTAATTAAAAAACACACAGAAATAATGGAATAGTACTATAGATTGTACAATATGGGCTTGGACTTGAATGTTCTAACTGTCCCCTCAAACTCAAGATGGATTGAGAGAAAACAGCTTAAGTTTGGATACAAGATCGCAAAAATGTCATGTAGAATGATTTCATGAAGAGGTCAGCAAGATGATCATGAGAGTTGATGATAAAATGAAACTGTAAAGAGCCCTAAAGGAGATGATGATCATAAACAAAGTGACAATCAATCTCAACGTGTTTATTTTGTTCATGAAAGACATTAAACTCGCTGTACTTTGAAAAGCGCTTTTGCTGTCACAGTATATAAGAAAAAGAAAAAAAAAGAAGAGTAACACTCATATTCTTTTGTAACCATCTAACCAAAAGACCTTAAAAGCGATGTCTACTAGGGCACGATGCCCTGCCTTTGTGGTAGATCAAGCCATAATAATCTATTTCATCTTGCGCAGAAAGATAATAGAATTAACAAGCAAAAAAATGGTAATCAGGCCTGTTTGGATACCGCTTATTTTGTTAAAAACTGAAAACTTATTGCTGAAAACACTGTATCAAATAATTTTTAAAAATCAAAACACTGTTCACGCGTTTTTCACAAGTTGGCTGGTCCATGAATAATGCCGTGGGACAAAAAAAAAAAAAACACAACGTGCAAAACTCCTCAAGCAAACGCACACTCAGTGGTACAATGGTCTATAATTTAAGTCCAGTGTAAGCCATGATAGACAACATATAAGTTCTCAGGTCGAATATATAACAGTAAGGGTCTGTTTGGATACTATTTATTACTGAAAATTGAAAACTGAAAACACTGTAACAAAATAATTTTTAAATGCGTGAATAGTACTGTGAGACCCACATTTGAAAAAAAATTTGCTAAATTAGACAACTTGTGGGTCCCGTGAACAATGCATAGGACCCACTGTATTGGATGCAAACGCGCTGAAACTGAATTTCAGCACAATTCAAACGGATGCTAAGATGGACGATGCTCCCAACCAGCCGACAATGTGTCATGTAGTACTCATCAAATAGTGAAGAGATCTCAAGACCAATAAATTGTATTTGAGAGAGAGCTAAGCTCTTTCACTTCGAATTGCTAATTAATTAAGAAACTGTTTGAGCTCCTAAATACCAATAAGGTCATCTCCAATAATGATTAATTATCATTTACATGCAAAAGGAGAGGATTGGTGACACAATTAGTGCACCGGAGATACAGACCAGAGTCATATGATCCCTGATACTCTGACAGTGTAGCCTAGACATCCCAGTTAATTAATTTGTACCAACTTAAGGTCCCGGTTTTTTTTTTTTTTTGGGGATGGGTAAGGTCCCAGCTTTGATGAGGAATAACACTTACACCAGTTACCACCAACCCCAATTAGCTATCTGGCAAGAGCCCCAGAGACACTCAGAAAGATTATCTTTTGGGGGAGGAGAAAAATCTTAAAGAAAGAAAAGCAGTTTTTACTCTTGTTCTTTCTCTTTCCAAAAATCATTTTTCCAAAAAAAAAAAAAAAAACAAAACTCTTCCTATATCTCATGGAAGCTACATGCATCATTTCTTGCGCATAATGTGGGTTCCATAGGTCGCAGGTGTGGTCACTACTGGCCAACTTAAACCTTTTATGGCATAAGACCACCCGCACAATAATGATTACTGTTTGAACTCACAACTCTTGAACTTACAGATGTAATAAGTCATACGAGCTTTTTAAGTACCATTAAGCCACCTCCTCGGCTAAAACTTATTTCCCATTATTTAAAACTTTTGGTAATAGAGTTTATTGGAGTAATATTATAATTTTATTTTAAAAACTTTTGTAACAATATTTCACTTAAAGAAAATTATGTTAATAATATTAATTTACTTAGATGATGGAAGCATGTTGTATAGCAAGTAATACTTTTTATAAGAATGTATTATGTAATGTAAATACGACATGTATAATTTCATATAAAAAAAGACATGTAATACCTAAATTAATTGGAGAATATGTACCATATGGTGAAATCAAATCATACTAAATTATAGTGCACCATATAATGAAATAAAAAATGAAAAAATTAAAGAAAAATAAAGAGGGCATTCACTTGAAGTAATTATAACATGTAAGATACAAATTTTATTTTTTTATTATTTATATATATACTGTAAAGACCTGATTTAGACTCTTAGCCCAACGAGTATATGGACTTAAGCCCAAAACAACCCAAAACAATAAATTTGTAAAGAATGGGTTGGAAAACTGGGCTTACGTGAACCAGATAACAGAAAAACAGGTTTTGATGCTAAAAAGAGAAAGATAACAGAAGTTTGTTAAGGAATAATGTTCTCGGATTGATTCGAGGATGCTGATTCTTAAATATTTTACTCTTAAAGCTCTATTAGAGATTTGTTTACAGTTTTTCTCCTCTCCCTCCCATGAAGGGTTTTTCGCGTTATATAGCCCTCTTTGGACCATCTTGATCCTACACTTGTTGATCATCTAAGCCCTTACTTAAGTACCTGTCCCATCAGACACCCTCTTTGACTTTCTGTGAGTTGCGTTCGCCAAGATAGCACTGTTCAGAGGTCTTCTCCACATAAATGCGGCTAGAAAAGTAGTTGTAGTGCATTTAATGCGGTGGTAGCAACTTTCCCTTAGATATTTTTGAGTTCCCTTCCTTCTTGCACGTTCATGAGACACGTTTCTATCTCTGGAGCTTCTTGGAGGGTTACCTTAGTTGCTGGAATACATGCTTGAGTTGTCTTCATCATATCCGAGGAGGAGCTTCTCCTCGGATCACCTTCCGTTCGTCCCTCATTTATAAGTCTTTTAGTGGGGAATCCTGATAACTACTTGCTTCTCCTCGGACAATTCAGCTGTCTCGGACAAAGGCCCAAGGCCTAACATGTCATTCTGGGCCTTTATCCTTACAATAGCCCCTCAAAATTCCGGTTTTTTCCCTCTCATCTGAGGAGAAAAGTGGGATTTTGATTCCCAAGAGATGAAGTCAACTGGCCCTTGATTTACATGTGTGGGAGTACAGTTTAACACGCTTTATAATTGCTGCTGTCGTTTCGAAGTTCGTGAGGCGCCATTGATTGCTCCAGGCGGCGCCTTGTTCCCTAGATCTGACGGTGAGGCGCATATCTAACGATGGACCTTTTTTTTTTAAGTTCGAGTGGGATAACTTCCATTTAATCTCTCCCCCTATAAAAGGCGTCTGAAGGACTCTCTCTCCTTATTTTGCAAAAGCTTTCAAATTTTCAAGAACTCTTAACTTCTCCAGAACTCTCTACAGTGTCGCTCATTCGTTTTTCGTAAGTTTTCACTTCTTCCTCAGACTGTTTTCTCCTCGGCCGGCCTCCTCAGCTCTCTTTTCTTTCGAAAGACTTTTTAGTGTCCTTTGCGTTTGCTTAGATGGGTAGGTTCAAGTACTTAGTAGACTCCCCGGCCGCTATGGAAGGTTTTAGGGCCAAGTACCATATTCCACAGGGAGTAGCCCTGCAATATTGTGCCCCAAACCAAATTCTTACTGATAGAGAAGTAGATGAGGTTGTCATTTCGATGATTGTCTTCTTAGAGGGAGGAATGATGCTACCCATAGGTAGGGTAACTAGGGATTACCTCATTAACCACAAGCTGACTCCCCACCAGTGCACCTCTAACCTCTTTAGGGTCTTGGGTTGTGTAGACGCTCTCAACAAGCAGATAGTCTTGGGGCTCATGTGGCTTGATGTGGTCCACCTGTATAAGTGCCATAAGCTCCCTGGTGCGGGGTATTACCTAAAGTCTCGGTCCGACATCATCAGACTGATATCGTGCCTTCCCAAGTCAAACAAGGGTATGAAGGACGATTACCTCCTGGTCTCCGGGGAGTGGCATGACGGTCTTCACTGCCCAACTTAGGCAGGGGATCTAGGTGAGGCGCATTAGGATTAGGTCCCGTAGTTTAGTTTCCTTAATATTCCGTCTTCTCGGATGATAATTTTGTTGTCCTAACCATCGTTTCCTTCTAGGATGAATTTTTTACAGACAAAAACCATGTCGCTTCGAGGCTAAGTTTGGTGAATGTACTGACCCTTAACAAACTGCTAAGATCCGAGGTATTCGTAAGCGCGGACGGACAATTACGGGCTGCTCCTTTAATTTTGGACTACGAGCCTTTATCTCGTATATTCCAAGATGCAGGTCAAGCAATAAAGGCTGGCAATCCTCAGTTGAAATAGATAGACGTCTCTAAGCCAGGATTCCTTGCTCGGAGAGATCTTCACCCATCTAGTTGTTTATCCAGCATGTTCCCCAGGAGATAGCTGCTTCAAGAGAAGGGACAGATTCTGCACACTTGTCCCTCTCGGTTGAGATAGACCAGTTTCGCCTTGAGGACGAAGGTGAAGCTTCAGGCAGGCCGATAATACTCTCGGAGTCCGAGGCTGATATTGACAGGCTTTCTGTAACCAACACTTCGGGCCTGGTGGTTGCTCATATTAACTCCGAATCTGAGGAAGAAGAGATGGCTCTAAATTAGAGGAGAAACCTGCGAGACCTCATGGCCTCCAAGAACAAGGGGGCAACTTCACAAGAAGTACCCAAATCCCAAGTTCCTGTAACTCTTCCTCCCTCTCCCGCTCCTCTCCCTACCAATCCAGGCCTGCACGCGATGAGGGACCTAAAGAAGAAAATGCCAACACAAGAGATTGAGGAGGGAGAGTTGCTCCCTTAGAAGGGCATGAAGCAGCAAAAGATTGCCAAGGACCCAAAGGATAAGAGGTCCTCATTCATGGATAGCCGAGAAGAGCAGAACCTGGTTAAGGTGCGCCTACCACAGCGTGTGTGGTCGCCTCGGCTAGAGGTTGATGAGGCTGCGATCCCGTGGAATGCCTCTATTAAGGAGTATCAAAGAGGTCATTCTGCACATGTGGTTGAGTCCTTGGAGCAGTCACTTCTCCTACCCAAGGATAAGGACGCCTTGAGGAAGCTGAAGCAGCACGACCTTTTCCTGTTCCTAAAAGGGGACCTTGCTCTAGTAAGTCCGCATTCTCATTCTTTTATTTATTTTAGCACTAGTATGCTTTCTCATCTGTCTACAAGGGATTACAATATTGTTCTTATGCGAATTACCTAGGAGGTTTATGTGGCCGAGGAGTGGGTCAACAGAGCTAGGAACGATGCCAGGAACGAGGCTAACCTTTGTCTCAATGCCGAGAAGGCCTTGGGGGCCACAAAGGAGGAGAATAAGGATCTGGCCACCAAGCTGATCACCTCAGAGAGGGATCGGAATAGCGCCTTGGCCGACTTAAAGAATGCTGAGACTCAAGCCGAGGATTAGCGCAAGTTGCTTTATCAAACGGAGATAGAGTTAGCCACTTCTAAGCAACTTGCGCTGGATCTAAAGGCGGAGCTGCAGAAGGCCAGAGAGGTAGCTTAGCTGGCTAAGGAGGCATTGGAGGCCGAGAAGCAAGCAACCTATGTTCTTGGCTTAGAGGAGACACAAGCCAGGCTGATTGATGAGCTGGCTGAGGCATGTAGTGCCTACTGCGATGCCACATGGGCCGAAGCCCTTAACATTGTAGGAGTTCCTGCAGACTCAAAGTGGAGGCAACAGGGAAAGACTTATTACCACCCTGATATCCGAGCGATCCCGAGCGGCCTTCCACTTCCCTCTACCCTCGCCCCTAAGTCCTTGGAGCAGCCTCTGACTACTCAAGCTGCAACCCTTCTTCCCGATGTTCCACAAGGATCCAGCCTAGCTGGTGACGAAGTATAAGGGGCTGAGGGGCCCAAAGATCAGGGCAAGGGTAAAGGGAAAAAGTCCTCCTTTGAAGTCAAAAATGCCACCAAGGACAAGGATGTTGTAACTAAGGCAAAAGAAGCAGAGGCTTGGACTAAGGAAGCTAACAATAAGGCCAAGGATGCTCCTTCCTCTTAGCCAGGCCAGCAAGATCCTCCTGTTCTCAAGGCGTAGGCTGGATTTTGTGGTGACACTTTGTCTGAATGTAATGTACTCATCTTATTTAATTGAAATGCCTTTCTCTTCTTCTTTTTATTTTTTTATTATTTATTTTATATCTCAGAAATCCCTTGCACTTTTTATTTTATATGCTTTAAGGATTATCAACATCATGAATAGCATTGTGTCGTTGCTTCCTTATACTTAAAAACAGACAACAATACGTTGGTAACTATTGGATCAATCTAATTGAGTTGATCACATCTCCTGATATAATAGCATTCTATTTAAATACTTATAAAAAATGTAATAGTGTGTTAGTTTTCCCCAAAGCACCTGGTCCGAGGAGGATTTCAGGCATGACTAAGGTTCTGTTTAAACACTTATAAAATATGTAATAGTGTATTAATTTCCTCAAAGTATCTGGTCCGAGGATTTCAGGCATGACTAAGGTTCTGTTTAAACACTTATAAAATATGTAATAGTGTATTAATTTCCCCAAAATATCTGGTCCAAGAACTTCAGGCATGACTAATGTTCTATTTAAACACTTATAAAATATATAATAGTGTATTAATTTCCCCAAAGCGTCTGGTCCTCGGACTTCAGGCATGACTAAGGTTCTGTTTAAACACTTATAAAATATGTAATAATGTATTAATTTCCTCAAAGTATCTGGTTCGAGGACTTCAGGTATGACTAAGGTTTTGTTTAAACACTTATAAAATATGTAATAGTGTATTAATTTCCCCAAAACATCTGGTTCGAGGATTTCAGGCATGACTAAGGTTTTGTTTAAACACTTATAAAGGAAGAACAGCGCACTTATATAATGAATGGACGTATTGACAAAGAAAACTTTCATTAATAATAGTACTTTTTCAGGTTGTTTACATTCCAAGGGCGTGATATTACATGCTTATCTAAGTCTTCTAAGAAATACACTCATATACCAGCCACTGAGGTGATGCGGTACGGTCCTTCCTAATTGGGCTCTAACTTTCCCTATGTTGGGTTCTTTGCAGTACCTATGACCTTTCTTAATACCAAGTCACCCGGCACTAATGGCCTTAGCTTAACGTTGGCATCGTAACCTTGCTTGAGCTTGTGTTGGTAGTATGCCAATTGAACCATTGCGTTCTCCTTTCTTTCTTCAATAAAGTCTAAACTCTTTTCTAGTAATTCACTATCATTGCTCATATTGAAAGAGCTAGTCCTCAGTGTAGGGAAGCCATTCTCCAGAGAAATAACCGTCTCGGCGCCGTATGTCATTGAAAAGGGAGTCTCCCCGATGGATCTACGAGGCGTGGTTCAGTATGTCCAGAGGACATGTGGCAGTTCTTCTACCCATTTCCCCTTAGCATCGTCCAATCTTTTCTTGAGTCCACTCACTATGATCTTGTTAATGGCCTCGGCTTGACCATTCCTTTGGGGATAGGCTTGGGTAGAGTATCTATTCTTGATTCCCAAGTCACATCAATATCTCTTGAAAGATTTACTATCGAATTGAAGGCCGTTGTCCAAGATGAGGGTATGAGGGACTCTGAATCGGGTGACAATATTTTTCCACACAAACTTCTTGGCGTCCACATCCCTGATGTTTGCCAAGGGCTCAAATTCAACCTATTTGGTGAAGTAGTCCGTGCCGACTAGCAGGTATCTCTTGTTCCCTACTACTTTGGGGAAAGGGCCTACGATGTCTAAGCCCCATTGCGCGAATGGCCAAGGGTTGGACAGAGGATTAAGGACTCCTCCCGGTTGATGCATGTTTGGCACGAACCTTTGACATTGATCACATTTCTTTATGTATTCCTGTGCTTCCTTTTGCATTTTTTGCCACCAGTAGCCTTGAGTGATGGCCCTGTGTGCCAAAGATCTACCTTCGGTGTGGCTCCCATAGATCTCCTCATGTAACTCTTCTAGCAGTAATTCTGTTGCTTCAGGGTGTATGTACAGCAAGTAGGGCCCGGAAAACGAGCGTTTGTATAACTTTTGGTCCTCGGACAACTAGAATCGAGGAGCCTTCCGACGCACCTTTACTGCTTCTAATTTTTCCTCAGGCAGGATGTCGTCCTTCAAGAATGATATTATGGGGTCCATCCAGCTAGACTCCACCTTGACTTGGTGAACATGGATCATTTCTTTTTCCACCCCTGCTAGTTTGTACAAATCTTCCACAAGGATGACCCGAGGAAGACCTTGTGCCGAGGAGGTAGCAAGCGTGGCCAGGGAGTCAGCATGGGTTTTTCCATTTCTGGGGATGTGCAATAAATTGAAAGATTCGAATCCCGACCGTAGGTGCCCCACCTAACTTAAGTGCCTCTGCATTCTTTCGCCCCTCACCTCAAATTCTCCTTTTACTTGGCCAACGACTAATCTCGAGGCCGAGAACATCTTTATCACCTCCCCGCCCATTTTCTGAACCATGGTCATTCCCATTAGCAGGGCCTCATATTCAGCCTCGTTATTTATGGCTGAGAATCCCAGTCTTAGCGATTTCTCAATAGTGATCTTCTCGGGGGATATTAATACTATTCCCACCCTAAACCCCTTTTGGTTTGCTGCGCCATCGATGTACACTTTCCAGGATAGCGGGTCCTGTTGGGGGATCATGCCAACCGATTTTCCATCCATGTGTTGTGCTTCTGTCACTTCTTCCAATGAGGGTTCGACGAACTCGGCCACCAGGTCTGCAAGGACCTAGCCCTTGACAGAGGTACGAGGCATGTACTTGATATCAAAAGCCCCTAGGATCATGCCCCATTTAGCAATCCTCCCTGTGTAATCAGCACTTCGAAGTATAGTTTTGAGTGGGAATTGAGTTAGGACGACAATTGTATGCGCTTGGAAGTAATGGGGAAGCTTTTGTGTGCCAAGCACCACCGCCAAGACGGCCTTTTCTAGTGGTAGATATCGAACCTCGGCCTTATGTAGTGATTTGCTTACATAGTAAATTGGTTGTTGTACGCTATTGTCAACTTGTAGCAATACCAAACTTACAGCGTGAGGGGCCATAGCGATGTATGCGAATAGGACCTCATCCACTTCAGGACTAGACATGATAGGTGGCTGCGATAGATATTCTTTAAGTTGTTGGAAAGCCAACGCACACTCTTTAGTCCATTCAAATCCTTTCCACCTTTTCATCAAGAGGAAGAAAGGTCTACACCTATTCGCCGACTGAGAAATAAACCGATTCAAGGTGGCAGCCATTCTGATAAGCTTCTGGACCTCTTTGAGATTCTAGGGTGGTTGTAAACTGTTAATGACTTTGAGTTGATCGGGGTTGACCTCAATACCCCGGTGAGTCACCATGTATCCCAGGAATTTGCCTGATTCGACACTAAATGAGCACTTGGAAGCGATTAAGCGCAACCTATGTTTTCTCAGGATTTCAAAGATGCTTCCGAGGTTTGTAACATGCTCGGACACCACCTTACTTTTCACCACCATGTCGTCTATGTAGACCTTAATGCTTTTACCCAACTGGGATTCAAACATTCTTGTCATCATCCTTTGATAGGTTGACTCTGCGTTCTTTAAGCTGAATGACATCACCTTATAGTGGTAGTTTCCAGTAGGAGTGACAAATGTTGTTTTTTCTTGATCGTCCAAGACGAGAAGTATTTGATGATACTTTTGAAAGGCGTCTAAGAAGCTCATCTAAGAATGGCCTACCGTTGCATCTACCAATTGGTCTATTCGAGGCATAGGGAAGGAATCTTTTGGGCAGGCCTTATTCAAATCTGTGAAGTCCACACATACTCGTCACTTCCCGCTCTTCTTCTTCACTACTACTGTATTGGCCAACCATTCGAGGTAAAAGACCTCCTTGATAGCCCTTACCTTTTTAAGCTTCATCACCTCTTCCTTGACAGTGTCTGTATGTTCTTTGGATGGGCGTTGAGGCGGTTGCTTCTTGGGAATGATGGATGGGTTAACGTTTAAATGATGGCAGATAAAATTTGGATCCACCACCGGAGCCTCGTAAGCATCCCACGCGAACACATCAATGTTTCTTTTGAGGAATACCAACAGCTCCTCCTTCTTTTAAGGGGGTAGTTGAGCCCTGACCTGAAAGAACTTCTCCGAATCACCACCTATGATAAATTTTTCCAAATCCTCACATTTGGGCTCTTCGGCTGGTCCATGGGATGGTGACTCCGGAGTTTTTGATTGCTATAAGTCCCTTTCGACAGTGGCAAAGGAGTTAGTCTCGTGTTGCCATGAGATGGCGGTCACAAGGCATTGTCGAGCCACAGGTTGATTCCTCATAATTTCTTCGACACGGCCCCCCGAGGGGTATTTTACTTTCTATTGCGGGGTGGATGGAACGGCTTCCATAGCATGGAGCCAGGGTTTGGCCATAATAACCATATAGGGGGAATAAGTATCCACCACGATGAAGTTTACCTCCACCACTTTTGAACCAGTCTATATAGGTAGTCTGATCTAACCCATTAGAATAACAGTTTACCCCTCGAAACTAATCAGAAGGGAATTGTAGGTTGTCAGGTCCTCGGGTTTTAATCTCAGCTCCTTGTACAGGTCGAGGTACATGACCTCGACAGCACTACCCTGGTCTACTAACACTTTGTTTACATCGTACCCTCCTATCCTGAGTGTGACTACTAGAGCATCGTCGTGGGGTTGAATGGTTCTGATCTTGTCCTAATCCGAGAAGCCCAGAACTGGTCAAAATTCCACTTTGGCTCTTTTAGGCTTCGGATCATTGCTTTCGCCGGGAAGCCAAGCTACAGACATTACTTTGGAGGGGCAAGAACCGGTTCTGCCGGGAGCAACGAAGATGACATTGATCGTTCCCAAGGGTGATCTTAAAGAATCATCCCTCCTGGGTTCTGAATTTGTTTGGCCCCCTCGGCTACTGGTGTGATGCAATAGATGTTTCAACTTCCCTTCTCAGACCAGCTGGTCCAAATGGTCCCACAAATTCCTACAATCCTCTATAGTGTGCACTTGGTCCTGATGGTACTGGCAATGAAGGTTCTGGTTTCGTCTCAGGGGGTTCCTAGCCATCTTGTTTGGCCATTTAAAGAACGGTTCATTCTTAACCTTCTTTAGAACCTGGTGCACCAGTTCTCGGAACACTATATTGACCGCCTGAGTGTTGGTAGGTCCTGACTAACCACCAAAATCTCTCCGTGGCTGGCTATTATTGTATCGGTCCAACTTGAAATCCCTCCTTTCCTGAGGGATAACCTTATCCTTTCCTTTACCCATTTGTTGGTCTTCTTCAACCCTCTTATACTTGTTAATACGGTCCATGAGTTGGCACAGATTGGTGACAAGTTTTCCCGCTAGGGACTTCCTTAAGCCATGCTCGGTCGAGAGGCCGCTTTTAAAGGTACTGATGGCGACGTCTTCAAAGTTACTGTCCATCTTATTGTACATCTCCCAATATCTGTCCGAGTATGTTTTCAGGGTCTCTCTCTCTCTCTCATGCTTAAGGATAGTAGGGAAGATAGGGGTCGAGGGACTTTACTGCAGGTTATGAAGCGAGAACCAAACACTTGGGTGAGCTCTTTAAAGCAGTTTATGGAATCGGCCTTCAAGCTATCAAACCATTTCATTGCTACGGGTCCTAGGCTAGATGGGAAGACCTTGCACATCTAGGCTTTGTCTCTGAAATGGACGGTCATTCTCTGATTGAAGTGGCTTACATGCTCTACGGGGTCTGTCTTGCCATTATACATGGTAAACGCGGGCTGAGTGAACCGCCAGGGGAGTTCTGCTCGCTCAATTCTTCGCTTGAAAGGCAACTTGGAGATTTGATCCAACGCCTTGCCCATAGCGTCGTTTCCCACACCTTTTCGAAGGAGACTCTTATGCCTATGCTTGTGGTGGTGCTCCTCTTCATAGGAGAAAGACTCGCTGGGTGGGGTCTTTGACCTTCGTCTATAGCTACCATCCTCTTCACTGTAAGGGGAGGCATCCAGGCTGGAGGAGGCTTGCCTTCGCTGTGCATGGTGCAACTTTCTCTTTAGCTGGTCGACTTCCAATTGCAACACTCTGGTATTCTCTTCTTGAGAGAGATGACCCTTTCCCCGTGACTGGCTTCTTCCGGTCCGGGCACTATACACACTCCCCTCTTGATCCCTTCTCCGCTCGAGGTTGACGAAAGGATTTTGACGTTGGGATCCTATGGATTTTGCCTGTCGTAGATTTGAACTTGCCATGGTTGAACGTTGAGCTTGCTAACACCCAAGTATTCCTCGCCACAAACAGCGTCAATTGTAAAGACTTGATTTAGACTCTTAGCCTAACGGGTATATGGACTTAAACCCAAAACAACCCAAAACAATAAATTTGTAGAGAATGGGTTGGAAAACTGGGCTTACGTGAACCAGATAACAGGAAAACAGGTTTTGATGCTAAAAAGAGAAAGATAACAGAAGTTTGTTAAGGAATAATGTTCTCGGATTGGTCTGAGGACGCTGATTCTTAAATATTTTACTCTTAAAGCTCTATTATAGATTTGTTTACAGTTTTTCTCCTCTCCCTCTCATGAAGGGTCTTTCACGTTATATAGCCCTCTTTGGACCATTTTGATCTTACACTTGTTGATCATCTGAACCCTTACTTGAGTACCTGTCCCATCAGACACCCTCTTTGGTTTTCTGTGAGTTGCGTTCGCCAAGGTAGCACTGTTCAGAGGTCTTCTCCACATAAATGCAGCTAGAAAAGTAGTTGTAGTGCATAATGCGGTGGTAGCAGCTTTCCCTGAGATCCTACACTTGTTGATCATCTGAGCCTTTACTTGAGTACCTGTCTTATCAGACACCCTCTTTGGTTTTCTGGTGAGTTGCATTCACTGAGGTAGCACTGTTCAGAGGACTTCTTCACATAAATGCAGTCAGAAAAGTAATTGTACTGCATTTAATGCGGTGGTAGCAGCTTTCCTTTAGATATTTTTGAGTTTCCTTCCTTCTTACACGTTCATGAGATACGTTCCTATCTCTGGAGTTTCTTGGAGGGTTACTTTAGTTGCTGGAATATGTACTTGAGCTGTCTTCATCATATCCGAGGAGGAGCTTCTCCTCGGATCACCTTCCGTTCGTCCCTCATTTATAAGTCTTTCAGTGGGGAATCCTGATAACTACTTGCTTCTCCTCGGACAATTCAGCTATCCCGGACAAAGGTCCAAGGCCCAACATGTCATTCTGGGCCTTTATCCCTATATATATAATATGAAAATAACGTGATTTTTCATACTTTTTTCACTTTACAACTTTGGATTTTTACCATTACACTCTGTAGTAGCCCCTATGAGATTTTTCATCTTGTTCTTAGGGGAGAAAGAAGGTTCAATTCAATGATTGTTTGCATATTTACCCGTTGGAGTAAGTTGAAATAAACAAGGGATCAATAAGATTGAGCGACACTTTGAGTAAAAGTTACAAGAATGATGTTATAGCTATTATAAATTTTATTCTATATACCTTTTAAATTGATGTGCCAATTGATTATTAGACACAACACAAAAAATAATTTTAAAAATTTGTTTATTTTACTGATATGACAATAAACATATGGATTATAATGTCAGTTTGATAAAATTTAATAACATTTTTTCAAATTATAATTACACTTCTAGTAAAGGTTAAAAGATTGGGTGATACTTTATTTTGACTTGTTTGGTTGTCACCCAATACAAAGATTATAAAAGCATTCATAAGAATGTTAAAAGCGAAAAAAACTATTTTTTAGTAACTCGTTCCAAAAACACATGCTACAGCAAGAGTGTTGTTGTTAAAAATTTTGACAATAAAATGACACTCTTTGACACTTTACTATAGCTCTAAAGTTATATATAAAAAAATATTTTAATGTGTTGATAGTTATGGTTGTTATTTATTTTGTTAGATATATTATTTTAATATATTAAATGTTAAAATAAAACATTTGATATTGAGTGTATTATAAAATGGGGTGTTATAATAGATAAAGTAGTGTTTTGAGTTGCTAATTAAAAAATCATATGGTTTTAGCAACCTTATTACTGTGAATGCTCTAACAAAACAAAAATATATGACTGGGGTATTATAATTTGAAGTGAACTCTAAAATTCAAAATAATAAAAAATTTTATTTACTAAATTATTAATATAATATACCTGTGGTGGGTAAAGTCTGTCGGTTGATGTTGGGCCGTAGCTCATGTACCAAGCCCAGCCACGATAAAGAAGAAAAGGCTTGGGCGTAGGATATCCCGTCCCAATCATGATGGGCCGGGCCTGCTAAGGGGCGTCCGAGGAGGAACACCTCCTCGGACTCACCAAGAAAGTGTCCAATTTGCACCCCATACTTGGCGAAAGTTCACCCAATACGAAGAAACAGTGCGTGACACTCAGGAAGGGGGGGGGGGGACAATCACAACTGCCGCATTAAATGCCAAGGAACTACTTTTCCAGCCGCATTAATGTGGAAGGGACAAGAACGCAGAATGATCTTGGCCAGTGCAACTCACAGAAAGAAGGGAGAATGACCTATGGGACAGGCACTCGAGTGGAGGATCGGATGACTGACAAGTGTAGGGACATGATCTCAGGAAGGATGCTATATAAGGGAAGGAGATCCCCATGGAAAAGGGATCGCAAGCAGAAAGAAGAAAGGATAAAGAAGGAGAAAAGAGAGAGAAGTAGCAGGAACAGCCTCAGGAACCGTTACTCCAAAAGTTTGAAGGAATATCCCTACGTCCAACTGGTTGCATGGCTTGGTCGTAACTTCGTTTCTCCTGTCAAAGACCTAGTTCTATAACCTACTCTCTACAAATTCATTATTGAGGGACTTTTGGGCCAGAATCTCCCACCTGTTGGGCCTGAGCCCCAAAATTCGTCACCCTACAATACCGATTACATTCATTATCATATGTAAACTTCTTTAAATAAAATTGATAATATTTTTAACATTATCCTTACAATCTTGGTACAAGAATACACCTAATATATAAAGAGAGATTGTCCTAAGAAAAAAAATGCTATTAAAACGTGTACAAAACTACAAACTAAAAAAGTGATTGTTTCAATGTGATGATGTTGCATATCTAAATACTTGAACGCTTAAAGCTACACTCTGGGACAATGATCTGGTTGTCAACAACTCTTGGCACCCATGATCAACAATGTTAATTAGCTCCAAATCTGAGATTCCGATGAAAAGTACTGAGAACTTAATTAAACAAAGTGCCTGGTTGGCCATGCTGCTGCTGCACCTGCAACTGTTCTTCTTGGCAATGGCTCCACTGGAATCGGCTTCACCACACAGTATCCACTACTTGAACAAGAACCTACCCTCCCTGATCTCCTAATTCCATCACTGCCTTTCATATCCATAGCCATTCTTCTTATCTCCATGTCTTCATGCCTCTCCACACTACTCCTCCTCCTGAGATTTTGCCTCTTTATAATAGACTTCAACTTATCTTTGTTACCATCTTTGCCACTCATTAATATTGGCACTGGCATGGCCTCTAGACCCATCAACTTAGCCACCACTCCAGGTTTGCACCACACAACTCTTTCTCCTGCTAAAGTTGTAGGCAAAGACCACTTGGAAGAATTGAAATCACAGCAGTTTGATGATGATCTTCTTCCCGGCTTTTCGATACCATTCAGTTTCTTGAACGAAGACCGATACATTGCATCTTTTCCATCAAGAGAAAAACGAGGGTACTGATTCAATGCATTCCTAGCAGACCTCAAGATGTCAGAGTTGTTCACACATGACATCCTACCGCGCAATATTCCCACATTACACTCGTTCAGTTTCGATTTTCTGGCAATCTCTTCTTCTAATTCCAACTGCATTAACATCTCTTCCAATGTTGGACTTTGTCCTGATGACCTAGCATTAGCCGTCACAAATGATGGGCTGACCATGTTGGAGAAATCTTCATGGTCAGCCTTGTTATTGTGCTGTTGGTTGAGAGTGGAGGTTGCGCCTTCATCGGTGCAAAAATTAGTTCTGATTCCCTTCTTCATCTTGGATCCTAGAGAGTTTTTGAGGAGAAAGAAAGACAGATCTTTCATTGGATGTTTACTATGTGATTCACTATTTCATGATGGGGGGTTTGATCTTAATTTGCTAGTTGCTCCAATAGATAAAGGTTACTTGTACTGTTGTATAAATTATGAAACTTGTGAATAGGATGAATGAGAGCGGTGTGGGTTAATAGCACTCACATGACAGATGAAGGGGCACAACTCACAAGTATTTCAAGTATGTACCATCCTGAGAGCTCTTTACTTTAGACCTATGCAGTGATTCATGACTCTAATTATCAGTTTCATCTGAATTGGTTGAGACACATGAGGATCATTTACTCTCAAACTAACCATCTTTATAGTTAGCAAAATGCAGTCAATAGTCATCAATACATGTATGTATATTAAATTTAGATAAATCTATGTCAAATTATAATAATAAGAAAAAGATAAGTAAAGTATTTTGTTTATCATTTTGCTTGAATATATATATATATATATATATATATATATTCATATGACTACATTAAATTATTTAATACCTTATATTTTTGTCAATAGGATAAAATATGTAGGGACGTGTTTTGGACCCTAAACCCAAAGTATGATTGGATCCAAGCCCAATAAGCCCAATACAATGAATTTGTAGAGAGTGGATTGAAAAACTAGGCTCTAATGAATGGGATAATAGTTAGAATGAATTTTAAAAGATAATCAAACAGAAATGGACTGGAGTTATCTAAGAAAATTTGTCTTTGGCACAATCTTAGGAGGTCTATTCTAGTATATATTAATTGAAAATGGTTATCAATGTGGTTCAAGTTGCTACAGTGCTTTCTCTTACAAATTTTCAATCATTTTTTCTCATTGCTTCCTTCTTTTTTTATACTCTTTTCTCCTTTCATCTCCACCCTCCACGTGTAGGCTAGATGGTTAGTAGATCTTGATACTTGTCTTATCAGCATTTTCCTAAAGTCTTTAGGTAGTAGCTGTAAGGCTGAAAATTACTGTTCAGGTATCACCTCCACATTAATGCGGCCAAATAGTTAACTGTAGAGCAATTAATGTGGTGGTAGCAGTTTTCTCCTTAGATATTTTAGGACTCTCTTCTGTACTTCTATTTTTGCAATGCTTATTCGTGCCAGCAGAACTTCCTGGAATATCCCCCTAGATGGCAAACCACCCATTCGGACCTCGGCTTTGGTTAGTCGAGGTGACATTTATCCTTGGCCTACCCCCTTGTGCCATTATGACCAAAACTGACCTCGTCATCTACTAACACGAGCTTCCTTGATAATGTTTACTCCTTCTCGGATGATTTCTAATCCTCGGCTTGGGTTTTAGGCCCAATACATACATGGATAATGAGCTCTTGAGCCCAATACCCCAACAAAATATATTGTTAATCTCTAAACTTTAGCACCCATAAGTGATTTTAGTTCTTGAAATTTAACATAATTGCTTTTTTTTTTTTTTTGAAAAACAATGTAATTGCTTTTAGTTTTTGAAATTTAAAGTAATTACTTTTAGTCCCTAACTTGTGAGCAATAATGTGTTAGGTTTTAGTTTGACCACATTGTTGTTCTATTAGAAACATTTAACGGATGTTGATGCAATGACAAAAGATATTATTTTAAATTTAAAAAAATAAAAAATGATTAATTTAAATTTTATTTAGAATATTTAAAACCAAAAATATATTTTTCCGTATCTTTAAAAATTATACTATAACATGTATGTTATTGAATTGGGATATATTAAAAAGAAACAATTTAATACATATAGTTCTGCCTTTATTGCTCTTAAAAAAAAAAGTTCTGCCTTTAGTGTTGAAATTTTCTTTTAAATTTGTAATATATCAATAAGTATTTAATTTTTTTTGTTCATTTAAAAATGCCTTTTTTTTTTTTGCAGAATTTTAATTCATTTTTAAAAACTTTAACCTAGATTTTGTTCCAGAAGCAATGTCATGGGTGGGGTCATACTACTCTAGTAGATTTCAATGGACCAGTACACCTTCATAATTAGATGATAGGGAACTTCTTGTGCTTTGCTGGTAATTACTAAAGTTTACCAATTGCGGTAAGCACTATAAAGAGGCCCTTGCGGTAAGCACTATAAAGAGGCCCTTGCCGTGTACAGGAACAACAACAACAACAATAAGCACCACGGTACTGAAAACTTGAAAGTCAGGAAATAGAAACAAGGATCAAGAAAGAAAAAAGATAAGAAAAAGGGGAATATTAGAAAAAGGAAAGAAAAAGATAGAGAGTTAGAATGACAGACATGCACAAATAGGTTGATTCCTTCTCTCCCTCTCAAAATCTTGCTCTCTGCCGGAAATGAAAGGTGCTCCTGTGTACCAATCATTCAGGTCCACTTCCCTCAAAGTGATTAATTTCCACAGCAAGATCTCCCTGAGAGATTATTCACTTTGAGAAGAGGTGTTATTCCTTCTTTGGTTTTGGTCCTGCGGATCAGACTTGATCTAATTTATTTACTCTTTCAATCAACTCACATACTACCCACTTGTTCCCCTTTACTTTTCTTATAAAATGATTGTTGCTAAAACTGTGATTATCTTTTTTCTTAAGTAAGGTTTATCTGTTCACCTTAATAAAGATATCAAAGTATTTGATTTTATTATTATTATCATATCTGCTTGCCACAACTCATTTGAAATAGTTTTGCCCGCCGTAAGCATGCTCCTAGTAGACAAGGCATAGTTTGTGCACAAGTCGGACTAAGTTGAGTTGTAGTTGGACCAGTTTCAACTCTCATACCCAAAATACTCGGGCGTAATACCGCAGGAGGCAGCCCAGCCCATTTTAACCAAAAAAGACCCACTACAAGCATTAACTATTGCAAAAAAAAAAAAAAAAAAAAAAAAAAAAATCACAAGCCAAAACTTACTTTTGCTATTTTAATATAACATTTGAAATGTCTTATACAGTAGTGTTTTTGGTATTTAGGGTGTGTTTGGATACTGCTTATTTATTGAAAATTTATTGCTGAAAATACTGTAGTAAAATAATTTTTAAAGGTGTGAATAGTACTGTGAGACCTAAATTTACCTAGAAATTTATATTTTGCTGAGTTTGGTGGTATGTGAACAGTACCCATGGAACCTACTAAAAAAACGCTAAACGTGTGGATTGGGCAAAACGCCCAATCTAAACGCACGCTTGGTATTCTAAATACTAAATATTTACCATTTAGATAACCTAATACTTGTATTCTAATATTGGGCTGACTGAGATTTTTTATTTTAAAATTTTGTTTTTGTTAAGTTTTTGAGTTGGGTAGCTGCTAGTTGGAGGCTAATTAAAAGGGAGGAAGTCTAAGTTTTTGAAAGAGTGAGGCATGACTCTAGAAATAAAAAATATAACCATTAAATTTATTTTTTTTCTTTGGGTTAGGGGAGGGGCCCAATTTTTTTTTCCATTTTTTCTTTGGGCCAGGGCCTAGGCCCCCTTGGTCCCCTTGTGGGTCAGTCCTTGGTCAAACATATCAATGTACAAGGTCAAACATTGTGTCACATGACACACTTTATGAAAGATTTTTCAATTTTTTTTAAAAAAATTCTTTAAAAAAAAAAAAAAATAGTGTCTCTAAAAGGTGAAGGCTCGAATGGAGGTGTTTGTTACAAAAACAAAACACACAATATTCACAACCTAAATCTTATTTTAATGAAAATGATTAGAAAGAGAGAGAGCAATATATCTTTGTGTGTTGTTCGATCTCTATCTATAACACCACACGTTAATAAATTTATTCAATCACTAATGAGCCATTGCCCCCTTTATAAAGACCACCAAAGGGTATGAGGTCAAGAAATGTAACTCTTTGACAATGAGCAAAACTATTAAGAAATGGGTTGAATTGCGCCTAATATTTATAACAAATTTCTATATTAAGATGGAGTTTGGTAAGGGAAATCCACATTACTCCTAGCATCTAGATTTCTGGGAATGTGATGCCTTGCAATTTTGATGCTTAGGAATGTAACTATTCCTATGTTTGGTTTAATTGAGAATCTAATAAGATTCCTAAGAATGTGAAATTATAATTTTTTGGTTTATTCTTAAAAATCTTAATTGAATTATTTATTTTTCCCATTCTATCCTTAGATTTGTAAATCCAATATAAGTCTTTAAAAAAAAAAAAATCTTCCTCTAAATAAATAATGAAAAACAAAATATAAACTATAAATTATGACAAATTCATTAAAACTATAGTCTAAAAGAAGAAAAGATGAATATATCAATAGAGTTGTCTATCCTGTTTATGTTGTTTTGGTGGGAAGAGATAATGTTGTTTTGGTGGGAAGAGAAAAAGGAAAAGATATTGATGATTTGGTTTATAATTTATCCTAATTGCTTAAATGATAAGAAAAAAAAGGTTAAAATTGTCAATTTATAAAAAGTACAATTTCCTTTAAATTTGAGAATCTGGATACCCACATGTTTTAAAAGGAATCAACATTCCTACTAAAAGGGGGAATCCAAATTCCCCTAGCATCTGATTTCCTAATGTGATTTGTAACCAAACATGAAAATCTTTAAACATTCTTGGGAATCCTAAAACATTACCCCGTACTAAACATCACGCAAAAGAAAAAAAAAACACACACACACACACACATACAAACAAATACTAAAAGGAGGCGATGTAGTAACGTACACCCACTCCTATGATGAATGATACGCATCATAGGAGATGACACTAAAGACTCAAGAAGGTGTGCCAACACTGATACCATTACAAAGAGACTCAAAACGAAGGCTATTGAGGGGTTCCATGAAAAGTTAGCTCTTTGGTGTTTAATCTTTAATGAGCTATTTCACTTCACCTTGAAACTAATTGATGATAAGATAGACACATTCAAATTTTTTATGGTATTTGACATCATGCTCCGTAGACATGTTTTAAAAGTGATTGTAAGAAGTTAAATTGTGGTTCCCCAAAATTGAGATGAAAATCCCGTAACTCGATACCAAGACCTTGACTATAATAACACTTGTATGTTCACATTTAGACCCTTGGTACTACTTACTATCAATTTTAATGATTTTCAATTTATTGCACAAATAGTTAATTAGCAATCACACCACAACTTAAACATGTTAACATTTTACGGAATGAAAACCCAAAACAGGAAAAACACTCCAAAGCCGCAAACAAAACACCAAATCCACTAAGAAGATGGTTGTGATACAAAACAAGTTACAGCTCTAATATAAGTAATCATATTTGTATATGAGCTCCTCGCTTCTGCTTGCAACAAGATTGCACTAGCCGGTTCTCTTCAAAGTAATCCAATGATGCAAGTCTATTGTTAATCGCAAATTCGATCTCTCAGTTATTCCAAGGCAAGGCTACTTGAAGATTTGTGATTGCATCTGTGGTTTCCAGCACTAATTTAATACAATCAGGGATGATCAAAGGTGTTTGGGTGAAATCTCCTCTCAAAAATGTCAATTCGGAGAGGTTGAAGGTAGGAAGACTAAAATGGTTTTTTCTCAAGGGGATCAATATCCTTTGCTTCTTCTTTTGATTTTAGGGTGTTATTTTCATTTATATAGGTGTCACAAATTGAGGCTTGATTGGCCGTAGAAATAACAGCGAAAATATAAATACTGATTTTCCAAAACAATCTCGCTCAATTGAGATTTGGGTGAGTTTTATTTAGACGAAACATTTTGAGTAATTGATTTTTTGAATTCTGATGAACTCGCTCAAAAACTCATATGACAAGGTGAATCTCGCTCAACCAAAATTCTTTCCAGAGCAATTTGATCAATTTCATATCAACTTGATCCTCAATGACAAGATACAATTGAAATTGAAATAGAAATACAAAAAAAAAAAAAAAAGAAGCAATTGTAACTAAAACATTTGACACGAAGATATGAATTGATATTCCAATCCTTAACGCTACCGACATGAAGAAATCCATCCCTCGCTTCAATTAATATGAATTGATATACTTAAAATGATAGTTTATCGAACAGCTGTAGCCAATTTGCCAACCACCAATCTTGAATGCCAATTCACTAATGTGTTTTCTTCTCCATAATGGGAATCACAGACACCGCTCCCTGCACTGTCATTTTCTGCCAAGTCACAACTGTGTACTATATAGCACGGCCTTGCTTGTGTGGTTGTGGCATATCAATTAGGATGAAGCTTCCTTTTTACCCAGAAAGGTAAAATTGAAGGAAGAAAAGAAACAGAGAGATTGGCAGTTGGCCAAAGACTTGGTCCACTTGGAATAACCTTATTATTAGGATGTCTGAATGTAATGCATAAATTGGAAATATTTGGTAATGGAATTCAATCTAGAAGAAGCAATTCTATATGGCACACGACGAAAAATTGAAAGATACAATAGTGAGTGTTTGGCAAGGAAAAACTATTTTATTAGACGGTTTTATAAAATATCTTTCTCTTGAGTCTCTTATGTTATGAGAGAGGTCTCATAAGACTGTCTCATGAGATATTTTCTCCTTTTTTTTTTTGCAGAATTTAAAAAAAAAAAGGTTTTTGATATGGATTTATCGACCATACATTACATAATTGACGACAATGGATAATACCACGGCAGCACCACCAGGACCATGACTGTGAGATATCTTCTCATACTGTGAACTTGCATGGTTTTCAGATGAAATTTCTCAAGAATCTAGTCTACTAGAGAAAATGCATATGGGCTGGCCTGGAGATGGGCAGTGCTATTGTGCTAACAAATACCAGTCCAGGAAGATCTTCAAACAAGTGGACTCAGAAACTGTCTGTGGGCCGCGGTCTAAAGAAGCCAGCAAAAGAATAAACATTTTGCTGTGTTGGGCTCAAGATGGCCAACTATTTTTGCATTTTGACTCCAACAATTTTAAATTTTTTGATTTGTATATTTGTTTAAAATGGGTTGTAACTTAAAAAAAGAAGAAGTTATAAATAAACAAATAGTAACTTCTTTTAATACAAAATAAGCAAATAAGCTAAATAAGATTTAGAAAAAAAAAAAAAGTTAAAACCAAGCACGCAATAATTTTAGTGTTGTCTCACGAGGGATGTATCATTTGATTCAACCAAAGTTTGAGTGAAAAGAAAAAAAAAAAGGGAATGAATCATTTGAGAGAATTGCTCTTGAGTATTGAGTTACTCATCCATAGTCATCACTCATCATAGATTTTCCTCTGTAAGCTAAATTATAGATATATAGTAATACAAGAAAACCTTGTTGTATTTAACCCAAAAAATAAGGTTAAATACAAAAAAGACAGCCTGAAACTGAAATTTAGATGGCTTATAAAAAAAACTCTTATACTTTCAATTTTGTGTTTTTGGCCCTTGAGTGATTAGAAATGACAAAATTGACACATCCATTTTAATATTAAATAAATAATTTTATCTATTTTATAATAATTTTGAATTTAATTTAAATTAAAAATTTTTCTAAAATGAATATTCTATAGTAAAGGGTCATCTATCTATTTCTCTATATATATTAATAGCCAAAGTTCAAAGAAAATCCAATTAAAATTTTTAAATTGGATTCTTAATTTTATGCCATGTGTCTTATTTAATTTTTAATTTTGTGCAAAGTAAATTATTGAACGTAAAAATATAAGAGTCTGAATCCGAATAAATTCTAAAATGGATTTCAATTAAAGTCCAATTTTCCACTATGTGTCCATCTAAGTTTTTAATTTTTGTGGTAAATGAATTATTGGGTGCAAAAACTAAAGATTCTAAAATCAATTAAATTCTAAATTATATATATATATATATATATATATATGTATATGTGAGAAAACATTATATATTTTAAAAATGTATAGTTTAAAAAAAATGTAAATTAATATCATGTATAATTTAAATCGTATGATTGTGATTATTTTTAATTGTATTCGTGCATATACACATGACTACATATTAGTATGTGCTGACCTTTTTTTTTCCCTAAAAATTGAGGGAATTAAGATTAAAGGGTCAATAATTTGATCATTTATAATAGCTCAAAGGTCAATAACAAAAATAAAAACAAAAACATAGAACATCGGTTTGCAATTGACCTAAGTCCAAGGAGTATTTTTGCAATTTTGGCCCAAAAAAACAAATAAAATAAATGGAGGGGCTAAATTCGTAATACAGTAAAGAAGAAAAAGGAAGAACAAAAAAGTATGTGGGCTCGGTTGCAAAATGCTGCTTTGTCTGTTTATCAAAGTCGATCAATTTTTGTGTGTCCTTCCCTGTTATGTCACTCTGTTCGTTTATTTGAGAAAGAATTGAGATAAAAAAATTTCAATCGATTCGAATCAAAGTTATATTTACAAATCCCTAACCCTAAAATCTCAAAAAGCCAATCAATCTCGGGGCTCTGCTTCTTCTCTGGTAATCGATCTATCTATCTATCATTTCTACGCTTTTATATTCATAATTCCGATCTAAGATTCAGTGAATTTTCCATTTTTTTTTTTGCAATTCATTTTATTTGAATGAATTCAAAATAATAGCGATCCTTAATATTAATCGAATGAGTTTTTTTATTTTTTATTTTATTTTTATTTTTATTTTTGTGGTGCAGTAGGACGAAGATGAAAGCAGATTGTGTGGTGGCAGGCTTGGTTTATGGTTTGATTTTGTTAGTGGCTGAGGTTCATGGCAACACCGCGCCGGCTTTTCTATGGTCGCCTCATGATGATCAGTATGCACTCTTTCTGAGCTTCAATAAAAAGCTTTAGATTCGAACCAATTTTTAGATTAGGGATCATACATGTTGTTTGCACATTTAATCTCTTTTAAGCATCTTAGAATTACTTTAATCTTGATCAAATGATTACGCTCGTGTGTAGTTGCCAATCTGTTAGAATTATAGTTAAATGATTAACTTTGTTCTTTCCTAACAGCTTAAGCTCTTTTGAGATAATTAGTATATAAAAATCTCGCGTGTTGGGTCGGGGCAGCCTAGGCCCGTGAGTGTTAGAATTATGGTTAAACGGTCAAGTTCACCATTTCTTAATAGCTTAAGTTTTTGGGACAATTTGTAATGAACTCTGGTGAGCTGAGCTCTCGCTTTTATGGAGCTCTTCTTCCTCTTACTAGAATGGGTGGAATTTATCAGCTATATACCCTTAGTGAATAAGTTCCTTACATGATCAGGAATGCAATGAATCTATATAGTTACTGAACAAAATGGGATTATAATATCTCTGTAGATGCATTCTCCAATTAATTTCTGGGTGAAGATAATATTGCCATTTTGTTAGAAATTGCATTTGTAAAAGTAATTGTAGGTAGGATAGGATACTCAGCTTATTATCATGATCTTTTTCATTTTCGAAGGGAGAAATTGGTGCATTATTTTCTGTCTTCCCTGGGTTTCTTCCTGTGGTTTGTTGTCCACACATGATGTTAAGTGACTTTAGATAGTTAGTAGAAAACTGCATCATCTAGATGTGTGAGGATTGTCTCCTCCAAGTTCCATTGTGACCAAGGCCTGTAAACTCGAAAAACAAGCTGGATCTATCCCCACATGTAAGCAAGACTTTACGAGTCAGCATATTTCCTGTAGCTTTCTTCCTAAACCCCCTTTAATCAGAAGGAGAAACAATTTTCAAAAGTTTTGCACTTCGGACGCCTCAAATAAAACGGAAAATCACAATGATAATGGCTATGGACATTGAAGAGACAAGTAATTGGTTGTGTACAAATGTGTTTTATGGTTGACACTGGCAGATAATGCCTTTTATTTCATTTCTTCTGCTTTGTGATGCCTATAACAGCATTCTTTCAAATATGCCCCAAAGTAGTCAAATAGTCCTTTTCTTATTTATTTATAAGATTACAAAAACTTTCACTTTTGGCTACATTCGAGGCTAGGGCTTTTTTTGTTTGAGAGCTGTAGAATAACAAATTAGCTTGGAGGGGAAGCAGGGGATTAAGTATCCACAAGTTACTAGAATTTGTCAAGCAGCAGATAGGGTTTACTAAAGGAGAGAAACCTCAGGGGGTATACCAATCCAATCATCGTCAAGTAATTGGAAAGTGTTGATAGGGTAATCTACAGAACTCAACTTCACACCTCTGATGGTTTGTAAAGAATGTTTCTAAAGTGCCCTTGTTATGCATGGACCCATTGATATTTTAGCAAGTCTTGGAATTTGTTATATTTAATATGAGATGTACTTGACTTATTCATTAGCTAATCAGAAGAAGGGTAAAATGACCATAGTCTAGTATTTTATATAACAATTTACATTTTCTGTTCCTGTTAATTGAGAACTAAGATCAAAGAAGGTTGATCACTTCCAATATTTAAAGGCAGGATCCTCTTTTTAAAAAATGTCCAAAATATGTTTTAGCATTGTTTCATAATGTTACACCTAGTACCATAATATCAAGAGTATCCTTTATGGCCTCAGAAATATTTGGTTGTTTTAATTATGGTCATGTATTTGTTTGGATAAATAAAGCAAGTTTAGTAATAATAATGGGGACAATCCCTAGCATTCAAGTATGGAAAAAGTTTACCTTCAAACCAATTTGGAGGAAATTTCCTCCAGCCCACCACGTAGCAAGTCGCCATGTAGTAAGTTGGTGGAGATCCTTGTCCTACAAGTATTCTGTATTCCTGCCCCCCCCCCCCCCCCCCCCCCAACCTCCCCAAAATAAATCGCACTTTGGGATTTGAGCATTTGAAGGAGATATTTTTTATTGTAGTTATTTTTTAATTAGAATTTTTTCATTGTCAAACTTCCTGAAACAGCTAAAAGAATGCCCTCTTTCACGTGTGCCATGTGTTTTGTTGGTATCATTATTTTTTATACTAGTCAGAACAATGGTTATATGTTTCGTTTTTCAGGACATTGTTAAATTTGTTATTGCTTTGAGCATAATTAGCTGCTCTTTACCCATCTTCTTTGTTTTCTGTTTTACTGCTACCATGACTGAGGATCTGATATTATGTTTCTCGTGGTTAATCTTAGGTTCTCAAGTAATGTAGTTAAGGATGCAGTAAATTATCAGACCATCTCTTCAAAGGATCTAGCAAGGTCTGTTCTGACTGAAGGTGGCTGGTCAAACTTACTGGTAATTTGATAGAGTATCAGTTTGGTTTATAATAGTGTCCCATTTCTTCAAATTTTAAAAGAGAAGTAGATTCTTCCTTTATGGTGCCCTTGATTTCCTTACATTTGAATATTTTCTTATGTCTTTTATTGTTCAATTATCATAGTGCTCAGGGAAGAAATTTCAGAACACTGTGGATGTGGCACTTGTCTTTGTTGGTAGAGAGGTAAGAAATCTTTGTATTGTCTTAAATTTATCATGTTAACTTATTAAAGAAAAATTCACCATATAATCTGCTACTGAGATTCCAATTTCCATTTGACATTCATTTCAACTTTGTTTCCTTTATAAGAATAACATACACCCACTTAGTGAATTTTTCATGACTCTTGTAATTAAAGTTGAATATTAGGTGTCTCACTATGTTGTATATCCTAGATCTTATATACTTATAATGGCCAAATTATGCTTTTGGTCCTCCAACAATGGGGGATAGTTGTGATCATATACATTTAATTCTGTCAATTTCATTCCTTAACTTCTAAAATTGGCTTCCTTCCTAGACATTGCGAGAACATCTTAAAGGTTTTTTTCCCTTGTATTTTCCAAGAACCAGTCATAGGGCTAACCCACGTAATGCTTTATGCTGATAAAGCTCAACTCTCTGAAAGAAGTTATAGAGGTGATTTAATGATATTCCCTTTCCTCGCTGCAGTTGCAATCTTTGGATATTTCAGCTAATAAACATGCAGACCAAGCTCTTGTAGACTTGCTCAAGGTAAGTTGAGTTTTCCCAACTGCATTTCACTGTTATGTTTATAAGAAATTTATAACTCAGGATTCCAATATATTGAATAAATCCTCCAAGTTTCTGATTTGATAGTTTGCATTCCATGTGCTTGAACAGGTGTCTTTCACAAGATCCAATTTTTCCATGGCATTCCCGTATGTTGCTGCATCAGAGGAGGAGACAATGGAAAATTTGTTGGTTTCAGGGTTTTCAGAAACATGTGGGCATGATTTGGATATCAGTAATGTTGCTTTCCTGGAATCATGCTCTGTAAAGGATGGAAATTTTCAAAAAATTGCAGACCTGCACTCAGTACATGTAATCTAACTTGAGGTTTTTATGTGACATTATGACATTTTGGGGTCTATGACAATGGTATGACGCTTTATTACCATCACATGAACAGGATTATCTGGTTTCAAGAATTGGAAAGAGGCAAAATGGGCAAGCAGATTTGGTTGTGGTCTGCCATGGAGGGTCTGGTAACTTGAAAGAACTTGACCAACCACAATCCGAAAGTATGTTAAATTAAAACTGTTTTTACTATTGTCAGAGGATATACTAATTTGAACTGTTTGATCTATGTCATAAGTCAAGTTAGTCTGGCAGTCATTTGACTATAATGATCAAATCTGCAGGTGTGATTCTTACTGAGCTTATCAGATCTGTGGAGCAGTCTGGGGCAAAATATGCAGCTCTCTATGTTTCAGATCCCTTTAGCTCAATTCAATATCCTTCGTATCGGGAAATTGGAAGGTTTCTTGCTGAAGGTGCATCGGGAAATAAATCAGGAAATTCTACCTGTGATGGAGTTTGCCAGTTTAAATCATCACTTCTGGAGGGAATTCTAGTTGTAAGTTGCTGACTTGTCCATTTTTACCATGACACCCCTATAGAGCTATTTCAGAGGCAACTTGCCTATATTATTTTATATTAAATTGCTTGAGAAAATTCATTTTTCTTGCGCTAATATTGTTAAAATCACTTGTTTTTAACTTAACCCCACATGGCAAGAACAGCTTCAGTAGGAACTGTTGGTGGGCAGTGAACCATGGGCTTGTTAGTTGCTTCCTACTGCTGCATCTTCCAATCCGTTAACACAACTCAACTAAGCTTTAATTTCAACTGGATGGGAATCTTCCAATCCCTATTGCACCTTGGCATTTCTCAGGCAAATGAGATTAAAAATAGTTGTCATTATTCTGACTATATGTGCTACTTATAATCTGTCAAATATATATATATATGTGTGTGTAGCCATGTGAATTCTTTTCTGCCATTCTATCTAATCCAAAATCGTACTTTTTATTGTCTCCTTTTACGTTTTTACTACTTTTGTTAATGTTATTTTTGCTCTTCCTAGATTGGGAGGATGGGTCAATTGTGATGTCCATAACAATATTCTTTCATGTATGTCCCAATCTAGTTCAATTTCTCTAGATTTCTCATCTACCAACTTAGTCTTCCAAAGGCACACTATGTTTAATCTCCTACTAGTCATTTTTTGTACAATCTCCTTTAGTTTCACCATATATTCCAAGTGTATTTTGAATCCTATTCTCCTAGACTAACTTCTTTACCCACATCCCTCCATCCAAGGTCTGATGCAGTGTCTCCCTGTTAGAGGTCGCCTGTAGCTGATCAATTCATAATAAAGTTATTAAAATTTATGCTGATCGTCAACTTACCACAACTATCCTTTTTCTTCTTTCCGGACTTGAGGACTGTCTGTGGACAAAATATATGCACTATGCACAGTCGGGTTTTATGGCTTGACACAGTATTTAAATACTGCTTATGTGTATTTAGTGATGTTCTTGGTTCTACTGATCTATTTGGTTCTTCTTATCTTACATAATTACTTTTATGAAGTTCTAACACTGTCGATTCTTCAATGCTTCAGGGTGTCGTCTTGCTTATAATCTTAATATCGGGTCTTTGCTGTATGATGGGCATTGACACTCCAACAAGATTTGAGGTAGCCCAAGACTCTTGATTCGTTGTTCGTGCAAAGATAAGACCCATCTGTTGTGGTGCTGGATCTTATATTTTGGGGCATTGGTGAAAGTAGTTGTTTGATATACAGTTGCAGCGAGCAGCGATGTTAGTTTGTAATATTTGTTCACTTGCTCAAGAGCATTATATCATGTTGGAAATAATGGAGAATCATGTTATTTTTGTAAACGAATTGAGGTTATTTTTGGGTTCAGCGTGATGTGTTTATGAAGTAGGTTCAGTATCCGTAGTTTGAATAGGATAGAACAATATTAATGACCCATTGGCCACGAGGACCACGTAATAGTTTCCAATCTAAAAGACTTTATGAGCTTTAATCAGGTAGGCCAACGAATAATATAAACAAAAAATTGATTTGTGAATGTTACTTACCAATATTTCCAGTTGAAGCTTGGCCTGTAATTTAATCTTCATAATGGAAATAAATGATGAGCATACGGAATTTTTTTTTTTTTTTTTTCCTATTAAAGATTTGTTTGTTGGACTACGCAAATACTGACATGTATTAGCCTTCTATGAGTAAACTGGCTAAAGATTCTTTTGTCATCCATACCCAATTCTGAGTTTACTCCGTGGACTCATGCCATATATCATACTACCATGGACCTAAGGTAAATAGGTAATACCCAGTCTCAAATTTTAGGGAAATCCTACTAAAGTTGAACACTTAGCTTTCATATTGTTGGAATAATAGTTAAATAATTAAATTAATAATTTTTTAATGGTTAAAACTTTTGGAAGAATTGATAAATTTATTATAGTATGAGAGGAGAGAAGTTGGTATAGAGTTTAAATCTTGTCCTTACTCTACCTACTTTGTTAAAAATTCCACATATTTGAGTCCTATTTATTAAGAGGGAATATCATAATAATTTTTTAATAGTTAAAGTCGCTATATTCTAATAATTGGTAATTTATAACATACTATTTTCATGGACATGGCAGGGAAAAGTGGTAGCCATATTTCATATCATACCATTTTCATGGTCCATGGAAAGTGGTAGCCATATTCAGTTCACAATAAAACCTCTTTACAATTTATATTTATATAATTCAAGCGTATTACAAAAAATCATTTAGTGGAAATGCTATCACAAGGAAGAAAGGTTCCCTTGCATATTTAGTCAATTTCTCTACATTTTTATTGTTATTAATGTTTGCAGGTAGCTGAGATGAGGTGCAAAAATTTGGCCTGTATTTTTGTGTCGATGTCTCTATAACTATTCGATGTAACTGGCTGTTAGTTTTGAGGTAACTTATTAACTGCTTCGAGATGCCTTAAAAATTTGTCACTTGACATCCATCGAGGCATTAACCTTAATTTTTAACTTATTCCATACTGGTTATCATATTATGTTCTTCTTTTCAAGTGAACCATTACCTTGATTTTTAACTTTTTCCATAGTAGTTGTCACATTATTTTCTCTCTTTTCTTCTTTTCAAGTGCCTGTCCCCTTGTTATGTCAGCTGTAAAAATAACAAATTAATTATTTGGCTAGGGTGAGTATCAATTTTTTGGACACATGTTAGATATGGAGAAAGGCTATTTGTGTGTTAAATCTTTAGTTAGACAAATAATGTCTCCCCTCTTATTGTCTTTGCTCCAAACCCAAAGTATAAAAAAAAAAAAATGGATGAGATAACACTGCAAACAACAATGAAATGAGAGAATTTGATTCCTGTTGTCGTGGTAGATTGTTACTAATAGATAAACAAATTATATCAGTTATAAGTTTATATGAAAATCAATACAAGCTAGTTTTATTAGAAGGTGTCAAAAATGTTGTCAAATTTTTTGTGTACCTGACATTTGAACAATGAAATTGGTATATTCCATAAAAATTCTTGATTATAGCTGCTGATACCAGAAAACGCATTATAGATCCATATATACCTCTGCCCACCTAAGTGAGAGTTCCAATAGATTTGTCTTAATTGATATATATTGACCAAGATGTCCACCTAATATCGTACTATATTTTATTTCACGAAATCATGAAATTGAGCAAAAATCCTTTCTGTCTCCTTGAGAGTTAGAGCCGAGGAAATTGCACGTACCGAGTTATTTAAATTTTAATGCAATCTCAAAATAGTTAGAACAGACCTAAGCTGAACTACCTTCAACCCTACAGTAAATCCATGAAATAGAACAGATCTAATCCTTTTGGTTTGAAATCGAGTTTTTTCTTTCTTTTTCTTTTCGCCCAAATTTTACTTATTTTTTTTATTATAAATTATTTATTAGTGTCTACAAAATTATGTGTATATATATATATATATATATATATATACACACACTAGCCTTATCACACGCATAAATAAGACTTTTTTTTGTTGTTTAGTGTCATAATTTTCTTTTTCTTTTTTTATAAAAATATTTGGATAAGTTTGTTTTGAAAACATGGATTAATAGGAGATTGTCCTATTTTATAGGTATTTTAAATAAAGTTGATGATATATTTTTACCAGGTTATCCTCAAATTTTTTCCTTGTTAAACGTAAGGTTTATGATTATTTCTGAATCATATAAAAATCTAGTCTAAAGAAAAGAATCCTCTTATATATATATATATATATGATCTTTTCCGTTTTAATTTTAGTTTATTTTTAAATTCATTTTATATGCAATTTAATATTAATTATGGTAGTTTTTTTTAGAATCAATTACAGTAGTTATTCCCTCAAAAAAAAATTATAGTAATTATCAATGAATATTTATTAGAATTGTTTTTGTACGTATATCTATTCTATCATTAGTGATATTCTAATAAACAATGTAAATACAAGATGCTTTCTAGGGATTTTCTTCAGAGTTTAAACTTTAAACTAAATCAATATATATATAGATAACGAAAATTGTGAGGCATCAAACATTTATGTTATGGCTAAATTTCATAAAGTCCAACAAAAATTAAATGCGTTTAGTTTGTTACAGATTATTAATTTTAACAAGTTAGCACCTCCTCAAAATGATTGGACAGCTCATAAGCACAATTTGATCACGCTTTCTCTTCTTTCCCTCATAAAATTTCAGCATTGACTAAATTTAAAAAAGGCTCAATTTTTTTCAAAGAGAAAAATGACATTTTTACGTCCACGCTATTATGAATTTATGTTTGCTTTCCTGTAAAAAAAAAAAAAAAAAAAAAAAAAAATCTAAGGCTTCTAAGCAACTCTTAATAGTGAGATTCTTTACCGAGTCTCATTTTTAAACAAAAAATGTTACAATTTATTTAGTTGAAACTGAAAACTTTTCGTTGAAAGTACTGTAGATAAAGGTAAAAACTAGTTGAAATAATATAGTAGAATCCATGAATAGTACCAAAAAGTGCAGTGAGATCCATAAATAGTAACAAAAATAAGCTAAATAGTAAAATAAGCTAGCTTTATAATCTGTTCCCAAACACAACCCTCCTCTAAAAAACAATATGTTACATCGATCTTACATGTATATGTTATAAATAAATAATAAAAATAATAATGCAGTCAAACCTTTGCTAAGATAGAATGTTAAATGAATAGTAGATATTTCCCTTTAAGAATAGTGATGCATGTCACTGATTAAAAAATGAGATGGGAGCTAGGCTAAATGAAATAATTCTCAAACAATATGACATATGTATATTTTATAAATTTTTCTTATAAGAATGGGTTTAAGTTACACATTTTTTAACTTATATCTATAATTACATCAATTAATAATTTTCTAACTTTTATTAGATATATTTTTTAAATAATTTATAATAATCACCTCACCTATTTAAATTTCAAGTTTTTTTTTTAATTTTAAAAATTATATTAAAAAAAAGTTTATAGACCATATAAGTGTGAGTACATAATGTATGTATGTATATATATAATTTTTTCTTCTCAAATAAATTTGAAGGAAAGGATGGGATGAGAAGTTTTACACTGTTACACGTACCTCCAACCTATGTAACCGAATTAAATGCTAAAAATATTATCAATTTTAGTATAAAAACTTTCACAATTGATGTGTCAACTTTTAAATACAAAATAAAAAAGTAATTGATAAATTTATTTATTTATTTTATTGTTAGTGTGATACCAAATACATCCATTGTCACATAAATTTTTTAGTATATGTTGTATTAAAATTGGTAATAGTTTTAGCATCTCCTTAAGTAATTAAATTTCTAAACTATTATGCTAGGGAAGTAGGGATGTTATAAATTTTACTATATAAATCTTACAAATTAATGTCAAATTTTAAACACAAAGCCAAAAGGTAGTTAGGTTGGCACTAATTATGTTCATTCTTAGTTTTTTTTTTTTTTTTGGTAATAAAATCATAATGCTTTTAATAGTTTTTATTTATATTTAGAAATTGAGTCATTGCTTTATAAAATTTAGGGTTATGTTAATTACAAACACCACTTTGTACACACGTCTTTGTGCAAGTGAATTTGAACTGAAATTGTGAGTTGAAGACACGATTTTCAACTCGCAATTTTAGTTCAAATTCACATTTGTGCAAAATGGTGTTTAAGGGGTTTTACCATAAGATTTATGTAGTACCATTTGTAAAATTTTCCATTATAAGATTACTACTACGTTCACATAGTGAGTTATACAGATAACAGATTTGCAACATTGGAACTGATAAAATTAAACTATTAGTTTGATAACAGGCGTTAGTGTATTCTAGCATCAGATAATGTTACACCATTCTTTATCTAATGAAAAAGTTTGGTGTCACAATTTGTGCCACAACTCATCTATGTGGTGGGTTGTGTTAGTGAAGGGTAATAATAGGTTCATATAAAGACACTTCTCCACCAACCATAATTTACTACATAGACAAATTGTGACACAAATTATGTCATAAATTGTGGCACCAGAACTAACCTTATCTAATTCTTTGTATGCTTTCGCTTTCGGTGTCGGTCTCCTGTATTCACAGACACCTCGTGAGTCCCCACTTTTAGGATAAGGGGCAAATAGGTCGTGCAAATCTTACTCCCACTTGACCCACTTGACCACGTATTGCTCTTTGCATTTTGCACCCATCAATTCCATTTCCTGGGGTGTCTTCTACTTTCTCTGCTGTGCAGTGCGGTGCTCCATAAATTTTCCATTTATGCGTGTACGTGAGTGACATAATAAAGAAGATAGAAAGAGAGAGAGAGAGACAGTGTAGACAGTGAAGAGTGGCTCTTCTTTATTTGCAGAGTAAAGAGAACATGGGTCTTCTGTGTAAGAGTATTTCTAGCTAGGACACAAACTTTAACACACACTTCGTACTAACTTGCTTGGTTTTCAATTACTCCAATTATCAATTGACACTTGAAGAAGTTGCGAGGAAGTTTGTGTTAAATAATGTGTCCATAGACTTTTTGTTGTTCTGCTACTTCTGCTGTCACCAGAGAGAGAGAGAGAGAAAGGAATCCTACTTGTTATTGAAGTGAGTGTTAAAAAAGGCAAAAGAGCCAGCACATGAACATGTACTTTGCAGGCCTTGATCTTTGAGTCACCTCTCTTGTCTCCTCCCTTGATTTTTACCATAATTTGCATCTAAACAGTGCTGCAACTTTCTTTTCTTCTTCCTCTTTTTTTTTTTTTTTTTTTTTTTTTTTTTGAGTGGGAGTGGGGTGGTTTTTAAAATAATCATATATTCCTTTTCCTGCAAAATGAATATTGAAAAAGACCCTTTTTATGCTAGTAAATTATCAGATAATCTATTTGTTTATGATGTCTTGCATTAATTATTTGTTTATTGAGGGCCTCTGGAGTAGCTGAATAATAAAAATACCATAAACAGGTGCACGTGAAATCTTATTCCTGCACTGTCAACAATCATATATAGTGCAGTAACAATATCCCAACTTGAAGTTTGGTTGGTTGTTGAAATAATCATCTCTCAGACTCTCAGTTATCTGCCATCAATAATACTTCTTTGACTGTCTAGTAAATGTTAAAATTATTAACTGTTTATCTTTTTTGTTGTTTTGGTGCAACTAATCTTATCTTCCTGTATTAAATTTTTAGAGACATACAGTACATATTGAAAATGACATGATTTGCATCCAATGCACTGGACACATGTTTGATTTTGTTATATGTTCGAATTGTGTCCATTCTAGTGTACTAAAGCCATAAAGCACTATTGGAGCCAAACTTTATCCATAATAAAAATACTAGCTCTTCTTGTCTAGTCAATTGAAACTAAAATTTTCTATAAAGTACTACTGGAGTCAAGCCTTACCCATAATGAAAATATTAGCTCTTTCTGTTCACTCAATTGAAACTTAAATTCTCTACGATAGAAATATGTTCTAGACCTGCCTACCTATCCATGCAAGTGGGGTTTCCTTAAAATGATTTTAGATATCTTAGATATTTGTAAGTTGTATTCAGAAAAAGGAATAAGGGAGTGGGCATGGTGAAGCAGAAAACCTTATCTCTTGACCTTATTCCTTTCCCCATTCTTATCATATATGGGCCGTAAATAGATCCATGTAGATTGTAGGAGCTGTCCTCATCACCTCGATTAAAGATAATGCATCAAATTGTTGTGATTAAGCAAATAAAATAATTTCAGCCCTTTATAATTACCTTCTTCCTTTTTTTGCATACTATATATATATGGCTCCTGAGCTTTCTTTCTTTCGAACCACAGGCCTCTCTCTCACACACACACATCTACTAGTATTGTCCTATATATATATGCTTGTGGCGAAAAGCATGCTGTTTGTGATCCTAATAAAGATTAAATATCTTCAGCTAGCCTCGCATGTAGGGTGTAGAAAGAATTGTGCAGCCAAGGATGACTTGCCGACTCAATTGGTAGGTTTTTTCCTCTTCATAAATTCAAGGGATTTAGAGACTGAAGTTGGCAAGTTGTCTTTGGCTACGTGTTTCTTTCTTTTCCACATGCCAGGCCTTCGGCGATCACATTATTACTTCTTAAAAATATATATGAACCATCTTCAAGAGCTAGCATTGCATATATAGGTATTACTTATGGATTCATGAAGCCGCAACATCAATTGCTGTTTAATTTCTTTTTCTTCATTCTTTCTACTAGTGTCTTGTCAATTATCCAGGTGTAGTATATACTATATGACTTATTTAATATAATTCTTCCTACAATTTAAATATTCAATATGGGGATCTCACACTTAATATCCATCTTCTATCTCTACTGATATATATCTGTTGCCTGGGAAGTTCTCTATCTGGAAACTTACAACCATTAGCCTTACTGCCATTGCCATTTATACTTTATCGGTAATATCCTTCAATAATATGGTTCTATCTGTTAAAGTATCGGATTCAAATCCTTTTAATCCAATTGATACAGAATTTTACCCTTTATATCACATATTGTTTTTTTTAAAATTGTTGCAATAATGGAGAGAAGAGGATTAGAACCCTAATTTTGCTAATAAGGGAAACCACACAATGTCACTAAGCTACAAGAATTTTAGTATTTTCATACAGCATTTTAACCTTTAGATCACATGTGCTTAGTCAAGCAAGCTTTTGGCATTTTCATAAGTGTTTGATGTTATACATTAGCCTTTGGAGACCGAGATTATGTATGATAGGAAAGTCCAAACGCCAATTTGGTCCGAGGCATATATGTCACAGTGCTTGGTACTCTAATTACATGCTTGGATATATATAAGTTTTCTTCTTTTCTTTCCTCACTTTCTAATTGAATTCTCCTTATAAACCACATATTACAAATGTAGGAGAATTCTGATTCATCCAAAAAAAAAGTAGTAGATAGAGTATCTTTTAGGGTGGCCATCATAGCCTCTATACCTTTACCCTTTCCAAACTGCCATACAATTGAGAGAAGATCATCAAATCCAACACTACCATTTACCATTGTGAGCCATGGATTGAGTGATTGGTTTTGGAAATCACAGTGACTACCCTAAACCTTCAAGTGGCCTTAGAGTACCCATTAGCTTGGATTTGTGATTGGCGTCTCAATTTGCTGAATTAGTACTAATGAAGAGAAAGGGCTAGCTGGTACAAGTAGTCGCTAATAGGAGCAAGGATCTCAGATACTATAGATTAGAAGGATTTGTAAGTGTAACGTATTGCAACTATCTTCTTTAATAGATTCATTTGCTGGCTATGTCCCAAATAATTGTTTTTCTCTCCAGAAATACATCTTGTGTTTGGGATTTGTTGTGAATTGTGTTTATCCATACAATATATAATTGACTAATTATTAATGAATTAAACCTAACTGATCAATCAATTATTATTTGGTAGATAATCGTTCTAGGATCTAAACGTGTTTGTTTTTCAATATCTCATTCTGTATTAAATATCAATCTTAATTTATGGAGGGAGAAAATAAGATGGCCTGGAAGTGACTTTAATTTATTGCTTCCACTAATCAAATTATGATTGATGATTGAAATGATACTAAGTTTCTAAAGATCTTCTCTATTTTACTTGAATCTTCTCTATTTTACTAAAATGAAGATAACCAATTTCACGGTTAAGATTTTTTTTCTTGAATTTAATATATAGGACACATTTAGTGTAAGATGAACAATATGTGCTCTTGCCAATTGATGTAGAAAAAACAATATAAACCTTTCTTGAATTAAGATTCCATAAGTTGTAAGAATTTTGAAAAGTAGAAAAGTACCAGTTAAAATCATTAACGTTAATAACATAATTGATTTAAATTTGGTGATTTGAAAGGAATCATTGTAGAGATCAAAACTCATTGCCTTAAGCCATGACCTACACCTTTTAAACTCCTTTGTTTAGACTTTCAATTTGTTCATTTTTCCTTTTTTTTTTTTTTTAATTTAAATTTTCAGTGGGGAAGTTAGAATAAAGTCCCATTTGTTGGACGTTTCCCACAGTCGATCCATAGGATCTAATTTTGTACTTTTTAATGATTTCTCCTATTTTCCAAGTTAATTTTGTGCTTAATATAAATTAGAATTTTCTAGAGTTCAATTCTGTAAGTGTATCCTAGCTACATAAGAATTACACACACATATATATTTGACATTTAGAATTTGATAAATAAATTTTTAGAGAAGGTTTTTTTTTTTTTTTCTCCTCCGGTGGATTCCAGGAACTTTCCTGGTAAATTCTTTGTGGATTCAAACATCATTTTCTTGACACACGAATTCTGTTCTTTTGGCTTTTGCATGCACCACCAGCACATACATGATAAGAAAAAAATTTCTTGCAAGACAATTGGTCTTGGAGATGAAGAATGAGAAGAACAAAACTAAGTTGATTGCTATAGATATGAAGATTGACAGTTTTTAGACCCCTTAAACAATTGATTAAACCTAGGAAATTAGCCAAGTTGTTACTTAGTCCAATTAAACAAGTCTAGGTTATCATAATAAAAAAGATCAAATCATGCAAAGCAGCGGAAAATAAATAACACACGATATGATCACCTAGGAAACCAAACCGGTAAAAACCTGGGGAGGATTTGACCTAGCTATCCTCAAGGTAAACCTGAATCCACTATCTTGAAAGAATCGAAGTTCATACAAAAGGACTTACAAGCACCCCCGCTTGACTTCCTAATGCTACCAACCAGTAGAACTTACTGACACGACCATGTGCAAGTTCCGAATCCACGGACTCCTTCTTTCTTGGATTCCCACCAGCTACAAGCACCCCCGCTTGTGTATTCTTTAAACTTTAATGGCAGCAACTGTTTTGATCATCAAGGTGTAGAAAATATCTCCTCCTTGAAAACCCTAAGTTTATGTAAAGGAAAGCTCCTCTAGATCTCACAAGAGATTTACACAAACCGCAATATGAGCAACACTAAAACGTAGTTAGGGTTTGCCTTTTATACTTAGGACAAATAAGAAACCCTAAAAACGTTTTAAAACAACTAGGGCTGAGTTGGAAAATTCTGCAAAAAAGCGATCTGCCCGAGCTTCGATCGGTCGAGCCTAAGCTTCGATCGATCGAGCTAGGCCGAAAGCCACAGTGCTTTCTTCTTTACACTCGATTCCAACTTTACATTGACATACAACTTTGAGCTAGTTTTAAACACTTCTAAACACATTGTTTTGATCATGGTTTGCCAACAATACAAATTAGAGTTCTAAATACATAAAGTCCTACACTTTAAAACCTAACAAACTCCCCCTTTGGCAATCCGTGACAAAACACAACTTAGAAGCTCAAAGTTTACAAAATGAAAAGCCCTTTACAAAATAATGCTCATAAACCAAATTCAATCCTAACTACTATCCATCAGTTGCAAGTGTAGACAGCAACTCAATTGAATCAACCTGTATATTTCCTGAAACACTAAACAAAATGCATAACCGCATGTGTGGAAATAATACAAGTAAACAAAATAATTTCTTGATTTCAAACAACACACAATTAAAGACATATATCAATAAATAACTCATAAATATAAATCAATAAGCAGTTTGAAACAAGAAACAAACAAAGTACCAACAAAAACATAAAACTCCCCCTAACATGAATATCCCATCAAAAACAAGGTAAGAGCTAAAAATGTTAAGTACACAGTGAAGCACCTAGATACAATCTAAAACTCCACAAGCTCCAACCAAAATCAAAAAGTCTCCCCCTAAAAACAAAAACCTACAAGTACTCCCCCTTTTTGTGACGGAATGCCAAAAGTCAAACAAGATATCCATCATCAAAAGGGAGGTGGTCTAAACTGCGCCAACTCCGCACGCAAGGCACGGATCTCATCAAGTACGTCCACCAAAATCTGTCCTTGAGTCGCCTGAATGGTCAAGACGTGATCCAATGTGCGATGAATGTCTGAATCATCCGTAGCAGTCGGTGGAAGAACAACAGCATCAGCATCAACAGCAGCACCTGAAGTCTCAGCAACAGCTGTACCTGTAGAAGAGGAAGGAGGGGGAACACTACTAGATGACGCACCTCTAGGACGAGAAGGAGGAACTCTCAACTGAGCAGCCCTTTGATGAAGAAAGGTGGCACCAATGGGAGCTATCACATGAACAGGCTCACCTGACGGAAAACCATCTAGATCTAAATAGAGCAGAATCCTATGAATGAAAATAGGATGAATCAGCGCATGTCCTACGGCAGAACTCCTATGAATCTCGTTCAAAGAACGAAGGAACAAGTGAGGAAAACTAATAGACGCTCTAGAAGTAAAGGCATACAAAAACACACATCGCTCTAAAGGGATGGTGTGGAAGTGAGAGATAGGCCACAAGGAATGACACGCAATCCTAAAGAAGAGATAGGCAGTCTCGGTAAGCTCAGCGGACGTGATCCGAGGATCAGAACCCCACTGGATAGATGACCCAGTGATGTAAGCCATGACAACATCTAAAGAGGGTGACTCATCATAGGGATAGTCAGCATCCCGAACAACCGGCACCCCAAGAGCCTCAGCCACCACCCGAGGGGTAATGGTGAACTCTACACCTCGTATCCAACTCCTAACAAGGGTGTTGGAATCATAGACGTGACAAGAGAGGTTCGAGTAGAACTCTCTAATCAGGGCGGTCGGAGGTGGATGATCTATCTCTACGAGAGGCAACTAACCTCTAGACTCAAAATTGGCCCTAATGGCCGGATCAAGCGCATCTAACACAACAACTCGCTCAGACAAGATCTTACGCCTACAGTTTAAAGTGTCATGGGCTTCTCTACACTTATCATTCTTAAACAGCTCTACTCTAGGTGGAGACTCAGAGGAAGTGGAAGTGGTCCTATGAGCTCTAGTTTTCCTAGGCATGGTGCTAAGATAAGGATCAAAACATAGAGCGAAAGAACAAAAACCACAAAACCAAAACCAAGGGCAGACTGCAAGTTAGCACAAAAACAAAAAATAGAATCAAAATCTATATGATGCATGAACAAGTTTAAATGTCATGATGCATGTGCTAATGCAGTGAATTAAGTCACAAAGGTTCAAATTACAAAATTAGCTTGCACATAAAGGTTTTTAACACAAAAAACCCTAAAATATAGAAACTACTTGATCAATTTTTAAAAAAATTGACGAATTGATCATTAGACATGATATAATAACAAAAATAATGACCAAATACATCAATTTGAGAAGCCAATTTCATCAATTTAAGCCAATTTGACAAAATCCCCAATTCAGATCAAATTCAAAACCCTAGAATTTCCAATTTTTCAAAAACCACAAAATTGATTAAATTAAACTATAGGGAACATCAATATAACATCATGGCATAAAAACCCATTCATCAATTACACAAGAATAGTCTTGAATTATCAAAAACCCCAAAAAGTTTGAAGATGCCGAAAATACCCATGAGAATGCATGAAAAAATGCATGAAAGCAAGAAATAAACTTGAAAAAGAAGGGCAAAAGGGTCTTACCGGCTTCTAAGGACAAAAACCTTGCAAAAATCTTGAAGGAAAATGACAAAAACTTGATGGTGGAGCCAATAGCCAACGCGGAGAGAGAGAAAAGCTTGAAAAAGTTTGAATAGTGACTTTGAAAAAGTCCAATTCAGCTTTTTTTTTAAAACCTGATATACGAGTTTCGATCGGTCAAAAATCAGCCTCGACCGGTCAAAACAGACAGAGACTCCCTCTCTCAAAAATTTTAAAATTTTAAAAATTTCGATCGGTCGAAAAACAGAATGGACCGATCGAATTAGGCAGAGGCTCACCATATTTTTGAGGAAAAACACAATTTTTGAAAAACAAGTTGATTTAACTCAAAGCATTGAAATTTAAGAAAAAAAATGCATGAGTATGAGATGATATGATTTTCCAATCAAGAATTTTAAGCCCAATATTCCCAAAAACAAAATTTTGCATTCTCCACAAATTTTCAAGTAATAAATTTAGTTTGCACATAATTCAAAGTGATTGCAAAAACTTGGTTGGTCAGTCCATAAACACACACAATAACATGTACAATGTTTAGCAAAGAGTAACTCGTGTAGTGTGTGCGACTAGCAAAGACTTGAGATACATGTGAGGTGATATGTGAATAGTAATCAATCACAAAGTATACAAAATTCTTCACAAAGAATTTAAAAGAGACTATCACCTAAAGAGTTACATCATATAACTCTCACATCTCCTAGATCATAAGCTTGCAATCATGTAAGTTTCTTGTATTTATGCCTCATAATATACATTCCAATTTTAAGTTTATGTGAGTTTGGCATCAAGCCTAATAGTACACACAAATTAGATTTTAAGAATTAAGCACTTTTACCGAGGCTTCACCTTATGTTCTTTTTGTGCATGTGCTACACTTTCTCGAGCACAAAATCTTATGATATGCACTAAGGTGTTCATGATTGGCTAGTGAACAGTGGTGAGATGGTTATTTATGCCTTTCTCTAAAAGTTTAAGTCTAACATTTAAAAACAAGTGACTTCAAGATTAAGACATAGTAATCAAAAACCATACACATCTTTCCCACACAACATGCACTACAAATCTTCAACTAGTAAAGTGCAATAAATAAGCTCATCAAAGCTAAACAAGGTACAAAAGACATGTTATGTGAAAATAAATTGACCAACCTTGTTCTCAAAAACAAGAAGAATAGTGCAAACAAAATGTGCTTCCTTTTTCCCTTTTTTTTATTTTATATTTAAAAAAAAAAAAAAAAAACACCTAGAATTAAATGCATGAATGTTATGCTATGCAAATCCTAGAGACAAAAAAAAAAAAACAAAACAAAACCAAAGAACAATGGTCACAAAGGGTAGAGCAATGAAGCACAAGGACCATGTCAGAAAGACTCAGTTAGGTCGAGTCTTTTGCATCCAAAACTTTTTAGATGCACCACGAGCATTGGAGTTCTTATTCACTTGAGAATGATTACCAACTCCAGGATTGGAATAAAGGTTTAAAGCCTTTACCAAATCACCAATAAGTACCATAGGATCAAGTGCTTGAGGCACAGGTACTTTTGGTTTGTTTGCTCTCTTTGCAGCTTGCAGCTTGTAGCAATTTGGACGTATGTGTCCAGTTTTTCCACAAAAGTGACAAACCCATGTAGGTTTATCATGTGTCTTGTCCTTAGATAGGGTAGGCTTCTTAGGCTTAGATTCTTTCAGATCAACCCTAATCTTCCTAGATGATGAACCTTCTAAGGGTTTAGCAACCTCACTCACAGAAGGTTTGACAGTCTCACTCACTATCTCACTCACAGAAGGTTCAGAAGAAGAAGATGAAGGAACAAACTTAGTGGAATGGGGAGCGGACACACAGATGCTATCAACATAACCTAAACCAATTTTGTCAGAGGATGACTTTTGAACACTCAGCATTTGATCAAATTTAGAACTAGCAGATCTAGCAACAGATAAATCAAGTTCCAAAGATTTAACTTTATCAAGCAACAGCATGTTTTCAGTTTTCACATTGTTCAAAAGATCATTAGCATCAAACAATTTAACAAGCAGATTTTTCTTTTCAAGCTCAAGAGATTCAATTTTCTTTAGGCCAAGTTCAACATTCATAGCATCCTTTGCAGCAACTTTGCAAAGTTTGTTATAGGCCTCTTGAAGATCTGCATCTTCAGAGAGTTCCCCATCAGAAGGGTTCTCTTCAACAGATATGCTCTCATCAACTATAGCAGTAGCAGTGAAAGCAATGAAGTTTTCATCCTCATCACAATCAGAATCATGATCAGAAACTTCACCATTACTAAGGGTTACAGCCATAGCCTTACCCATAGACTTCAAATAGGTTGGACATTCAGATTTCATGTGTCCATACCCTTGACATCCAAAACATTGAGAGCCCAAAGAATTATTGGAAGATTGACCTACTCTTTCTTTAGGTTTATCATTGTTATTAACCTTAGTGGGATCATGCTTCCTAAAATTTCTAGGTTCCGCAGTGTTTGTGCCTCTTGCCTTTCTATTGTTATTCCTGAGAAAGTTTCTAAAGTTCTTGGCAAGATAGGCAATCTCTGTAGCAGAGAACTCATCATCAAATCCACCACTATCAACATCATCAACTGACTTAAGAGCCATTGATTTGGATTTGGTAGTTTTGGGTAGATCCAACTCATAGGATTGAAGAGATCCTACAAGCTCATCAACAGGGATGGAGTCCACATCCTTGCTTTCAGTAATGACAGTCACCTTGGGTCTAAAGTTTTCAGTCAAAGATCTAAGAATCTTCCTAACAATTTTAGGTTGATCATAGATTTCACCCAAGTTAAAAGCAGAATTAACAATATCATTCAGTTTAGCATAGAATTCATCAAAAGATTCATCATCAGACATCCTAATGCATTCAAATTTAGATGTCAATTGCTGCAATTTATTTATTTTGACAGCTTTCGTGCCTTCATGCACAGTCTGGAGGATATTCCAAGCAGTATGAGCGATCTCAACATTCGAGATTCTCTTAAATTCCTCCATAGAAACAGCATTAAAAATTGCATTCATAGCCTTGCTATTAAACGAAGCTACTTCTTTCTGAGAAGTTTGTCACTCACTAACAGGAGTAATGGGCTTCTCCTATCCGTATTCAACGGAGTTCCACACCTTCTCATCAATGGATTTCAGGAAAGTTTTCATCCTTACTTTCCAGTCAGCATAATTATTCCCATCAAAGTGAGGAGGAATAACAAGAGAGTGTCCGTGTTCCATGACAATAGGGGTCAAGGATCAGCTCAGAGATCAAAGGATTAAAAACAAAAGAGCTACCAGCTCTGATACCACTTGACAGTTTTTAGACCCCTTAAACAATTGATTAAACCTAGGTAATTAGCCAAGTTGTTACTTAGTCCAATTAAACAAGTCTAGGTTATCATAATAAAAAATATCAAATCATGCAAAGCAGCGGAAAATAAATAACACACGATATGATCACCTAGGAAACCAAACCGGTAAAAACCTGGGGAGGATTTGACCTAACTATCCTCAAGGTAAACCTGTATCCACTATCTTGAAAGAATCGAAATTCATACAAAAGGACTTACAAGCACCTCTGCTTGACTTCCTAATGCTACCAACCAGTAGAACTTACTGACACGACCATGTGCAAGCTCCGAATCCACGGACTCCTTCTTTCTTGGATTCCCACCAGCTACAAGCACCCCCGCTTGTGTATTATTTAAACTTTAATGGCAGCAACTGTTTTGATCATCAAGGTGTAGAAAATATCTTCTCCTTGAAAACCCTAAGTTTGTGTAAAGGAAAGCTCCTCTAGATCTCACAAGAGATTTACACAAACTGCAATATGAGCAACACTAAAACGTGGCTAGGGTTTGCCTTTTATACTTAGGACAAATAAGAAACCCTAAAAACGTTTTAAAACAACTAGGGCTGAGTTGGAAAATTCTGCAGAAAAGCGATCTGCCCAAGCTTCGATCGGTCGAGCCTAAGCTTCGATCGATCGAGCCAGGCCGAAAGCCACAGTGCTTTCTACTTTACACTCGATTCCAACTTTACATTGACATACAACTTTGAGCTAGTTTTAAACACTTCTAAACACATTGTTTTTATCCTGGTTTGCCAACAATACAAATTAGAGTTCTAAATACATAAAATCCTACACTTTAGAACCTAACAAAGATAAACGAGTCTCTAACAAAAACATTGCTTCAAGCAATGAAACCAAAAGTGGTATCAGAGCTTTATGAGGAATGCTAGTAGGAGGACTCCTATCCAAAAAGAAGAAAAGCAAATGTGGGATAAGTTATAAAAAAGAAATGTAGGGTAGGTATTGGATATGGTGATGAAAACCCAATTGATTAAGAGCTTGGAGTGAAAATTGGTAAGCCTTGGTAGTTTGGAAGAAAATTTGTTTTGAATGTCTCTGTGGTGAATTGGCATAATTTTGTAATGTTGTGTTTCAGTGAATATTTTCAAGATTGATAAGGTTCTGGATGAAATTTGCTTACCAAAAAAATTTAAAATACACATCAGAATCTGAACTTTATAACTTGACTGTTGACACAAAAGCCATAGGGATAATTACTGAAAGCTAAATACTTGTAATTTTTTTTTTAGGATGAAGTTATGAATTAGACAAAGGAAACAAGAAACAAGCTCTTAAGGGTCAAAACAAATTACAAGGGTGGGTAACATCTAAAAGGCCAATACAAACCAAGAAAAAACCAAAATAAACTGATAAACACAGTTCTTAATTTCTCAGTAGGCCATGATGTACGGGAGATTTCACGACCCCTGTTCGACAATGACTTTTGCAATTGTCAATTCATAATGGCCTAATGGGCACTAAGTTATATTATGTACTCTATCATTGAATTATTGATCCACCATGAACCCTGGACAGTTTCAATGTGCATTAACATCCTAATTTGTGATTAATTTGCAAGATTTACTCCACAGTCTAAATTAACAGATTAGCAGTTAACTTTTTTTTTTTTTAAATATTAGATGCAATTGATTTGAACCTATAAATTATGATGTTTCCTTCATCATAATTTTTCTATATCATTAGGCTAAGTAATCAATTGATTTTTTACATAGGCGAGATTTGAACACAAGTCCATTATTCGATAGCAAATTTTTTTTAGCAATAAAGCTATCTAGAATTTATAATGCATAGCTACTTATACTAAATTAGCAGATGTCCCGTGTGATGTGCGTGTTTGTTATTAATTATTTTATAATACTCACATATGTTATAATATTTGAAAAATTAATTTGAATTATATATTATATGTCACTAAAATAATGAAGAAAAAAATTGTAATACAATATATCCATATATAAGTAACTATAATTAATTGGACCCTAAAAATGCCACTACATGCCTATTGATTTTTTTTTAATCAAGTGTAAATGTATATTTGGTTCTTACATTTGACATTTTCAATATAAAAATTCTTATTATTTCTTCTTCTTTTTTAGGAGTATTTTTTTTTTCTTTTTTTAAAAGAAAACACGTAAACTTTTGAAGACTAAACATGTAAGATTTAAGATTTATAATTTTTAACTTGCAAAACTAAATATGCATTGCCAAGCGATTAAAAATATAATAACAATTGAACAGAGAAATTCAAAATTATACCATTTCATATCTTAAAATTAATTTTACATACGTTAGAGTATCTCAATCACTTACAAAAATTAAGCACTTCCCAAAAATATAAATAAACACAAATAACACATATAAAGGCTTTATGTCTTCCTGAAGCATACCTTTTAAAAACCCCAAATGTCATTGAAGCACTGTATCAAGTTTTGACAATGTTGTTGAGAGGTTTAGATCATATGCATATAAAAACAAAGCCAATTTCATACTCTTAAACACAAATAACACATATAAAGGCTTTATGTCTTCTCTAAGCATACCTTTTAAAAACCCCAAATGTCGTTGAAGCACTGTATCAAGTTTTGACAATGTTGTTGAGAGGTTTAGATTATATGCATCTAAAAACAAAGCCAATTTCATACTCTCTCTCTCTCTCTCTCTCTCTCTCTCTCTCTCTCTCTCTCTCTCTCTCTCTCTCTCTCTCTCTCTCTCTCTCTCTCTCTCTCTCTCTCTCTCTCCGCCCTTCAATATTTTGTGAAACTAGAATATATAAAAAATAAAAAATAAAAAATAAAAATATTGAAAATTATTGAAAATAAAAAATAATAATTTTATATTAATTAAAATTAAATAGATAATAAAAATAAAATAATCTTTTACTCTATTTTTTTTTAAATGATGTAACCTTTTACTTTTTTTTTATAGAATACTTTGCATTTTAACATACACACAAAGGGAGATGAGAGAAGGTTTTTAAAGAAACTAACAGTGGTGTATATTTAAATGAATGCATATTGTATAAGATTAAGTTTTTATTAAAAAAATCATATATAAGTCCAAAATTAATTGAATGGAATATGGTAGATAACTATGCAACTAATAAAAAAGGAGATGCTTGAAAAATATAAGGGGAGTTTGCATAATTAAAACTCAATCACATATTTAAATGAAAAACCTTGAATTCAATAATTAAAAAAAATTATTTAGAGGATATTTAAGTGGCAACCTCAATGTAATAGTTAAGAAATGCAATCATAAATTTGTATGATCTCAAAAATATAATGAATACATATTTAATTAAAGTTTTTTGTTTTATATTAAATTATATATGATATAAATGTTGAGCAATCATAGCTCTTCCATATGTCATACATGTCAATAACATTTCAAGCCTTGACATCTCCTTTTTGTTTAAATCTTCTATCATCTCTTCTTCTATAAATTGGATATCCATTATCATCAATTGTCGTCTCGTTGTAGTGAATGTGATGAATAGATTAGGATTACCTGCCCATCTACAGACTGCCATGGCATCTTGATAGTTTTGTATCATATATCTTGGTCCACCTATAAAAGTTGCAGGGAGAACTATTCTTTTACCAAGTGATTTACGACTTGTGTCACCTCTAACAACAGCATCACGCACGTTCTTGTAAAAATTTGCTCTTAATTGTGGCTGTTTTTTGCATACAAACCTTAGTCTTTCTTCTTCAATAGCTGTATATGCATCAACTATGAATTGTTGGAAGAGTCGACCACCACAGAGAATTGTTTGTCCTCCATTTCTTCGGTGTTGAATCCTATATGTGTAATACTCCCTCATTGTAACAATTTCTCGCTTTATTTTTCTTCTTCCTTCATTATTGAAATAAGGAATGCCAACGTAGAAACCATCTTCTCCAACAGGAAACAGTATTGGATAATGCATAACCATAAATGACGGATGTAGATCACTAATTCTTTGTAGTCCATCACTTTGAGTTTCTACTATAATACCTCTTTCTCCGTTTGTGCCTGTGAGGTCACCTACAATTAGTGCAGACTTCTGAAGAAGTTGGGGCGTTGTACTGCCTTGCATTTGTTTCTCTCTTGCCTTCGTCCTTCAATAATTCTTGGATCAATCTTCTCAAATTTTTTTACGCTTACTATTTGATATATATATATATATATATATATATATATATTATTTATTTATTTATTTATAAAGGTACACTTACTTTATTATAACAATGAATTAGAGATAAGAATGAATTAGAGTCCTGATTAATCTAATATCCATTTACAAATTATAAGAGAAGTAAAATTATATATATATATATATATTTTTTTTTTTTAAATCTAAAAATTTAATAAAATTTCTGTAATTTGGTGAAGCCACGTGGCGCAACAACAGCGTCTAAGCCTAACTTTTATTATATATATATATATATATATATATATAGTATAATATGATATAAATATATATATATATATATATATATATATACTAGTATTATGTCTATGCGATGCACAGCTTAATAAAAAATATTTTGATAATATAATTAAATTTAATAACAAATAAAATGAAAAAAAGAATTAATTCAAAATTTAAGATTAAAAATAAATTGTACTTATACACTTAAAAGAAATTTAATTTTTATTTCTTATTTTGATATTTAAATCATTTGTTTTAGTGTTTATTTCATTCAAATGGTTATAAGTTATATCAACTCTAAACCAGCATATGTACACATATGTAACATTCTAAATTAATAATAAATAAAAATATAATACTCTAACTTAATGTAACATTCTAACTTACTAATAAATAAATATAACATCCTAACTTAAAGTAATATTTGTAATTGTATTGTGTTTTAGCCTTTAAGAACACATATATTTTTTTTTTATCATAAAAAAAAAACACAAATATTAATATTATACATGAAAAAATAATGAATTCAATAATTGAAACGGTTGAAACAAAATTAAGCCAAAACCTCAATTCATTAATGAAAAAATATCCAAATTTTTGAACTAAAAAAAAAAAAAAAACCGGAGTTAAGTAAAGATAGACTTACATAGAAATTTGGGCAGATGAATTCTCTCGTATCTAATTTCATGTCTGACAGCAAATTTTGCTTTTAATTAAAGAATATAGATTACATGGAATAAAGCACCAAACAAAAGCCATAACAAATTAAATCCATAATAAAATATTGATGTCAACAACAAATAATCATGTAATAAGAAATTAAAAAATACAAATATATTGCTTGCTATATTGACTTCTAAAAAAAACACTAAAATGTATGATCAAACATAGAATTTTAGCCTATTTATAAAACTTGTTGATAAAAATCATATTATATATAATAAAAAGGCAACAAATACACAAAATCTATTCAATTTGATGAAAGAAAAAAAAATTTACCTGCAAGGTTGTAGGTAGGGCAGAGAGGAGAAATGAAGAATATAGCAAATAATTGTAAAGAACGTAGTAGAAATAATGAAATACCAAAAAACTGTGTATATATAGTGGGAATTTTAGGTTGTAAAGAAGATGATATGAACAAAAAGAAGCAGTTTAGGTGAAACTTAAATACTTTATTTTATTTTATTTTATAATACGATATGGTATAAATATATAGATTTAAAAAAAAACCTAACGCTTTTTATTTTATTTTATTTTTTATATAAAAAAACCCTAACCGGCTCTTTTTCCCTCACATTTCTCTTCTCTCCCTCTTACTATGCCATATATTCGTTCTGCCGTCAATACCTTCACTCCACAGAATAGCTTAATTGATTTTCTTTTATTTTTTGTTTCGTTTTGTTCATAGTTTTGTCTCTTTCTAATTTCAATTTTTAATTTCTTAATAGTGCACAACTTTTCTATTTGCTTTTCCTTCTATTCTCATTTTATTATATTATTTTTAGTTTAGCAAATCCCTAGCTAGATCTAATTTTTTTCCTTTTACGTTTTTTACATTTTTTTTATCTCTCTTTTTTATTTAAATTTTATTTTTAGGTAATTCTATTCTATTGATTTTAGGGTTTATTAATAATATTTTAGATAGACACAACTATTATTGATTTGTCATATTTATCCAAAAAAATATGTATATATATCTATTCTTAAAATCTAAAAATTTATTAAAATTTCTGCAATTTGGTGAAGTCAATTGGTGTAACCATGGTGTCTAAACCCAACTTTTGTTATATATAATTTTTATCTTTCTTTTTTATTTGAATTTTATCCTTAGGTAATTATATTCTATTGATTTTAGGGTTTATTGATAACATTTTAGATAGACACAACTGTTATTGATTTGTCATATTTATCCAAAAAATATGTATATATCTATTCTTAAAATCTAAAAATTTATTAAAATTTCTGCAATTTGGTGAAGCCACGTGGCGCAACTACGGCGTCTAAGCCCAACTTTTATTATATATAATATGATATATATTATTTGTGCATTATTCATTATTTTGATTATGTTATCTTTTACAAGTTATATTTTGTTTTACATCTATTTTCTGATAACTCTTCCATTCCCATTCATCACTTTCTTCATCTACTATTTCTTCTCAGTCTTTGTCTACTGTAATTTCTTTTGGTGGTAGGCTGAGCCTCCCATTTAAACTTCTGTTCATTATTCTGTGATTATTTGTTCTCTGGTATGGTTGGCTCTATAGGCTTCTCTCTTGACTCTATTTTCTTCTTAATCGAATTCTTTGCCTAAGGCATCCATATCAGGGGTGAACTCTTTCCTTATCACCATAAGTTGATGATCTATTTCAGTTTCTGGTTGAAAAGGATCTCGCATATCAGTTCTTGATGGTGAAGGAGGCTTTTGACTATCTTGACTAGTGTTGTCTTCTTCTTGATCAACAACTGAGTCTTGCTTGGCTGTGTAACAAGGGGTACTAACCTGGGATTGGGTTCTTACACCTTGGAGCTCTGGTCCTAGGTCTCTCCTAGATCTGGGAAAGGGTACTAGGTTTCTGGATGAGCTACACTGGGATGCAGGTCTATCTTTAAGAAGGATAGTTGGCTGCCTAAAGGGTTGGTGTAGATCTATTGGGGATCTAGACCTGGATTCATCATATTCTAAGGGTGTCCTAAATCTAGATTGGTCAAAGCTAAGTCTAACCGTTCCATCGGCTAGTTGCTGGACAAAATCTAGATCTGAATTTCTATTTGGGTTTTGGATCTGTAGATAATGATTCTCATTTTCTAGAGTCTAGTTTGTTGGGAAGGTGACTTCAGACCACTTCAGGGTTCTAGGGACCTGAACTTTGGATCTAATGTCTCTGGTTTGGATGAGAGTGGTTTCTCCCACCTTTCTCTTGTCTATGGCTTGAACATTCATGTTTGTTTTGATGCACTTGTAATACACTCTGTATATCAAGGCTAACTGTCGGGTTCCATGTAACATGAGAGTTTTATGGGTCTTGATGTTAAGGGTGAGGACCTTCATGATGTGAGGGTCATCAAGTGCTACTGTGAAGTTGGAGAAATAGTTGAAATGAACTGATCCACCACTAAGATTGGATTCTATGGTTCTTAAGAGGCTGTCATTAAATCTGATATGACGGGTGTCTCTAAGGGCCATAAGGATTGAGTTGTTCAACCCTTCTCTGATCAAAGGTTTAACTCTAACCTGGACTAAACCTATATGGAGGAATTTGTGTCCATCTTTCCTGTGAGCTTTCAATGCTGCAGAGGGTAACAAGTAGCATGTCTCATACTCCTTATTGATGCTGTAAACTTGTTCTATAGTCCTAATATGGTAATCTGTCTTGAAAGTCTTTTTCAAGGACCATGAAGATGACTTATAGACCTAGTTAGTGGGTACCTTGGGTATGTTCCAATCTCCTAATTTTGATCTATATTTGATAACTGGTAAGACTCTGAGTTGAGAATTCCATCTTCTTGAGGGATCTCAGGGAGGGATGTACTGGAAGATCTAATGCTGGTAGAAGAGCTGCTTCTAAACAACCTATTCATTGTTCTGAATCAAAAGCTTAAGATAAACAATTACAACCTAATCACCTTTATCTTCAAATTTTTGGATCTATCCTTAGATCTGAAACAGGGTGTACAAACGGGACAAATGCCTTCTCTCAAGCTAACTACAATCTCTTATTGCCCTAATCCTTAAACACAGTGGGGACCACCCTTTTCTTCCAGTCCAGCAAAGGCCTTACCTGTGTCGCCATCCATTGTTGCCAACCATTATTTGGTATCTACCATTCCAAAACCAAACTACGAAAGGCCCCATGGTCAACACAGTTATAGCTCTGCCCTAGCTACTCCACCTCCCAAGACAATCACCACATACACAATCGAAGAACCTTTTGGCCCGATAGTACCCCAAAAGCCTTCTTCTCTTCCTCCCAGAACAAGAAGATCCCCTTATGTTAGAAAGCCTTTTGTCCAGCATATCTCTTATATTGAGCCACACTTGATTCATGTAACAGAACCTTTAGCATTAGTAATGGAAGTTTTGCCCTTAGGATAGCATTTCCTCCCCAAGCATCTAGAAAAGAACATCAGATTCTATAAGAGCATTCTTATCCAAGAAAAGTCTGCTCGTATAGAAAATGTCATGAACAGGACAAAGCCTTCAGAAGTCCTTTACCATAAATTCATCATTATAGGTTTTGTAAGTTGCAAAGACTGGGGACATCTCTTCTCACTCAAGACTCTTACAAACACTTAAGGGATCAGAATCCCAATACAATTATTATGATTATATGGATGCCTTTGAAAATGTTCTATTTTACCAAAATAAGAACTTTGACCATTCTTGGTTCTTGATGTTTAACAAGAAATTCTCCGGCCCAATACCTTCATGGTTCCTTAAGTGGTGGGAAATGTTTGGATCAATCCCGCAGATCTTCCCAGAACCCCTTTAGGATGCCTTAAGATATTTCAGCTCTAGGTTTCAAGTCACCAGTCATACTTCCCAGTTTCCAGCAATCCTGCATATGACAATCATGTACAGAATTCACTGGATCAGTATGTGGAACTATGCAATCAATCATAATCTCCTGGACAGAGAATTCTCTGTAAAGTGGTGGGATAGTTTCAGGTATAATAACATTATCGCCCAAATTCACAGAGATTTTCCTCCACCAGTCCAGAGAGCTATTGCTCATAATACAAGGTCATAGTCTAGCCTAGACTCCATCCAGATTGCCTGAAAATCTAGCAAGGAATTAAAGGATCTTGCTCAGCAATTGCTCTTACAATCAGAGAAGTTAGAGTTAGAAGAAAAGAACTCTCCTGCCTCTTCAGAAGCCTCAGTTAATCGCATTCCAGTTGACCCCTTCCAGGATTCTTAAGATCCGTATAATGGTTACAACTTGGATAGTGATTAAGATATTTCGAATAGTTCCAGAACAGCTCCAGAAATCCAGAATAGCTCCAGAACAACCTTTGCAGTCCGGTTATTATTCCGCTACAGTTCCCGCACTAGCAAAGCTCTAGATAGAACACTATTCATCCACAACACAAGTCACTATGCATGAACAGTAATCTAGAAAAGCAAGGGGGCAAGTCACTATTCATGAACAGTGACTGTTACTGTTCATCAAACAGTGCCCCGACAGAATCATTCAGAACACTATTTGCTTTCGGTGGAAAAGAAATTCACCTTTAGTAAAAGTAATTTATTCTCCATGATTCCAACAATCTCCTGAAGAATCCAAGGCTTCCTCCAGCTATATAAGGAACCCTCAGCTCCATTCTTCAACAGGTTCAATTCACCTCAGAGGTCTCATTTTAGGTCCAGTTTAGAAACCTACTTCAGAACCTCCCTCTCTTTACAACCTTTAGAACTTGTAATCAGATGGCCCCAGTTTATTTTCCAGTTTACACTTGTAACACCATAGTCATGGTCTTCACAATTGTAATTTTATATTTATGCTTCCGCACCCAGATGACCTCAGTTGGCCTCCCCCCCAGTCTGTAATATATATATATATATATATATATATATATATATATATATATGTGGGGACATTTACAATGTACACCAAACAAAAATAATTATGTAAATAAAATCTTAATTAATTTGAGATTAATCCGCTACTTATCTTTAGACACTAGAATGAATATTGTAAATTAATTTAGCATTCAATTTTTTTTTAATAAAAAAAAAAACACTATTTTGGACAGAAAACCTTTATTATTATTATTATTATTTACTGGAAAACTGATTATATCTATTATATCTATTTTTGATTGTCAGTTTCTTTAAGATTTTCTCCCCTCTCCCGTGTGTGTGTTAAAATACTTAGTATTTTTAAAAAAAATAATAGTTGTAATTTATAATAACCCAAAAGGAATATCCCCATGCTTCATGATTTATGGGGTCCTCGAACTTTTACACATTGCTGATGAGGTTTGAGCTAAGATTCCCTTTGGTACTCTACTGTATTCGCATTGCTTGTACAAGCCTGTTCATGATAGTAGGGTTTAGTCAAAGTTAGGTTCAACAAATTAGCCCACTTATCAATTTGGGTCCAGTTTATGTTTCTTTTGATGGCAGGTCGCAGGCCCAAGTCTTCTGCACTTGTCCATCGTTTTTCTTTTGCTGGTGCTTGAATTGTTCCATTGATGATTGATCGACCATTTACTCTTGTAGGTTCCAGTCAGCTCAACTGGTAAAATCTCCGATGGTTGTATAAAAGATCTAAGGTTCAATCCCCGCCTACACCAAAAACTGATTGGTGTCTTGGTCTGATGATAAAGAACTATCATCAGGAGCGGACGCCATAGGTTGAAACTCTCTAAAAAAAAAATCATTGACTCTTGAATAATAATAATAAGAAGAAAAACAATGACTTTGTTGCATGGTAACGTGATTACTAACTCTATTACTCCATACAGTTATACTTTAATTGGTTGACACATTTTGATGTTAGATATTTAAGATTTAAATCCCCTCTTTCTCATTGTAAATATCAAATTATTAAAAAAAAAAAAAAACAATCTTTCAAAAAACTCGTAAATAATATTATTATTGGAATTTTTTTATAAAAAAATGTTGATATCTATTTTGTATACATTATATTTAAATTATCATTAGTAATAGTAATTAATTCCTTTATTCAGTATGTCATGAGCAGAAGCATAATAAAAATAAATGCTATATTTAAAATTTTAGATATATATAACGAAATTGAAATATATATATATATATATATATATTGGACCGAATGAACCGAAATAGACCAAAATGGACTGAATAGAATTGAATGATCGAAGTGGACAGAATAGGACCAAATAGAAGCAAAATGGACCGACTAAGACCAAAATGGACAGAATAGACTGAATAGGACCGAAATGGACCGAATAAGACCTAATGGACTGAATATGATCAAAGTGGACTGAGTAGGACCGAATGGACCTAATAGGACTAAAGTGGACCGAATGGGACTGAAGTGGATTGGATAGGACTGAATAAGACCAAGTGAACAGAATGGAGCAAATAAGACCGATGTGGACTGAATTGGATCAAAGTGGACTAAATAGGACCAAAGTAAATTGATAGGACCGAATAAGACTAAAGTGGACAAAATGGACCGAATAAGTCCAAAGTGCACAGAATAGAACCAAAGTGGACTAAATAAGAACAAAGTGGATAGAATGTACTGAATAGGACTGAATAAGACCAAAGTAGAACGAGTAGGACTAAATAGGACTAATGTGGACCAAATAGGATCAAAGTAGACTGAATTGGACTGAAATAGACCGAATGAGACCAAGGAGGATAGAATAGACCAAATATGACTGAATAGAACCGAAGTTGACCTAATATTACCAAAGTGGACCGAATAGACTAAGCTGGACCAAATAAGAACAAATAAGACCGAATAGGACCGAATTATTATTATTATTTTTAAATGTATAAATATTAGTCTTTTAGACTCCCAAAGTATTTTTTTTATATATGTATTTCCTAAGAAATATAAAAATTATTATCAAAGGGTTTAAATTTTATTGCATTTGTTTTACCTATGCTGCTCCTTTTATTATTATTATTATTATTATTATTATTATTATTATTATTATTATTATTATTATTATTATTACATATATGTTATGTGCACGACTCCAATGCAATATAATAAAATGTAAACATTTAATCTATAGCTTATTTATTCAATATTTTGAAACCAAATGGTTGAAAAAGAACTACTCAAATCTGTTGACAGTACCTTCTATATTAAATTTTAGTTCTATAATAAATTTTTTAGAAAAAAAAAAAAGTTTTTTATCAACATAATTTTGTGAATTTCATGACTTTCATATGACAAAATATTTTTTCAACACTTCTAAAATGCTTGAATCTGCAAAAAATGCCCTTCAAAATTAGAGAGGGAAAAAAAGCTAGTAATAATCAATAATTGCATCAACCAATAAACAAATTTAATAAATTTTATTGGAAATATTCACCAATAAATCATAAATAAGTACTATTAGGAGATTTTTGGTGATATATTCATCACAATTTGAACAAATTATATATTTTCTTCATTTTTTTTAAACAATTCTATGTTATACATTAAAAACCAATTATTATTTTTCTGTATCTATCGAAAAAAAATATTGTATTACATTGCTTAGCACCATTTTCAATATTTGTTGCTAAAATAAGCAAGTACACCAATATTTAGAGAAATATATAGTGTAATCAAACAAATGGTGGATTATTTAATTTGCAATGTTAACTATTTATAATAACATACAAAACGTGAAAATAAACAGTAAAAAGAATCAAAATGGTTTATAATGATGAAAAATATAGAAACCAATGGTTGTTTAATATGAAATAAAAATCATATGAGGATTTTTCTTTTTTAATTCATTAATATGTAGCAATGCAGACAAAATATTTAACTTGAAAATGTATAGCAATATTGTGAGGTCAAAGCTGTCATAAGCCCTCCATCAACCATAACATAACCTAAAAAAAACAAAAATTTCATATGCATAATATCTAAAATTGAACATTGGAAAATTGCATATTAATACAATATCTTAATCAATCAAAAAGTCACAACAGAAAAAATTAGAGCATTCCTTTACGTATAGTTTTTTAAAAAGTACCAATCCATGAAAAGGGGAAGGAACACCTTATATTAAAAAATTAAAAAAATACAATAATACTATCTCCAAGTACAAAAAAAAAAGTAGGGTGGCGGGGGTGTTGTTAATTACTTTAAAAAATTCTATGAACATATACATTAGATACACTTTGACCTGTAGGGAATTAACCCGAATTCCCAACCTATGAGAAACAAAAAATAGAAAAAACACATACCAAAGAAAAAACAATCACACGCACAAGACAATATTTACGTGGTTCGGCAATTTGCCTACATCCACGAAGTTGCAGGGATTTTATTATTATCAAGGAAAAGTACATAGTGCGGCTACAATTTTTCTCTCTCACAAAACACGGCAACAACACCCACAATAAAATCCTAATCACCAAAGTCGGTTTCTATATACAAAATGTATGATGATAACTTTTTTAAAAATCAAGGGTCCATTAGCTTAATTATATATATATATATATATATATATATATTTATATAGATATCTTTTCTATTGAAAATATAGGAGGAACCCCCTCTGCCAATGAGTATAATAATTGTGGAGTCAAAAGATATATCTATTTATACGCTGTTGAAAAAATCTCCATTTTTTTTTTTTTTTTTTGTTAAGAGGAAAAAATGTTTCACCTTTCACCAAACTCTCCATCCTTAATATTGGATTTCAGATTTTTTTTTTTTTTTTTAATACAAGAATTTGAATGCTTGGAAGTGGGAAAAAAAAGAAAGTAAGAAGAAAGAATAGGTTTAGTGAACATTTTATTTATGTTTAAACTTAAAGCAATGGCTTATTTTTCCAAGAAGATATAAGAATTGTCACCCCACCCACACCAATATCATGATATCAATAGTACTATATCAAAATCAGGTACACATTATTTATTCATCAAGGTTATCTATTTCAAAAGGAATTTGGACATTATTATTATTATTATTATTATTTTCTTGTTGTTCGGGTCATCATCGTAAGATGGAACAGAATTTTCTTTGGTCCATCGATCGGTCTATGTTGGCGTAGTTTGTAAACATAAAATACTAGATCATCACATTGGACGACAGAGAATGTGGAAGCCTTAATGGTTGGTGAGCTCTAATTACAAGTTATTAATGGCAGATCAATTATATATTCTTCAGGGTCAGTGAAAGTGAAGTTAAGGCTCTTTTACTCTACCCATAGAGATGAGTAAAAAAAAAAAAAATTATTCATGCTTCAATCCACAATGGGTCCCTCACCAACTGCAACCCCATCTCTCTCTCTCTCTCTCTCATGCAAGGAAAAGCCTAAGGTATTTTTGTCAAGAAGCTGCAGGAATCGAACAATGATTATCCGTAATAACATATGAAAGAAATGTGGGCTTAACTTGATGCTTTCACATGGCCTTCATCAGAGATACCTTAATAATTAAAGAAAAGGTTTTCAGGCTTTTTCCCTACGTGTTGAATTGGCTTTTCAACACTAGAGACATAGATTCTTTCTTCAGCATTGTACCACTTGTGAGATTTCAACAACTACCACACTGTCACTCTCTTGCTCTTCTCACCTGTTTCTTCACTTGTTATGCTTATAATATTGTATTCCAAATTCTTTGAAATGGGCATTTGCTCATTCAAAGGTTTTTGGTTGGGGCTCTCTTGTAGCCATATTTGACCTTGTCATGGTCCAGGAAGGCTTGATTAGAGTTCAACAATTCAGCTATGGAGGGGCTTTGAATTGCTAAAGCCTTCATCCAGCCTGGTACTCTCTCTCTAGCTTCATTCACCAATTCTACTCAACAATCTCATAGTTACAATTTCTTGTATATTATTACTGTTTCTTAGTTTCCACACCAATTATACTACGATGAGTCTTTTCACAAGGTTTAGTTCAGAATGTTTTGTTCTCCATATATATGTTCTTTTGTGTCTCCATTGGTTGCTGATTCTCAGTTTTATTGACTCCGCATAATCCAGTGGCACTAACTTTTAAGCCTTCTACACTCAACTGTAATAGATTGATCATTTTGGCAAAAACTTACAATTTAAGATTATAAACTTCCTAAGCAACCCACCAACCCACCCACCTCTCTCTTTTGGTCTCCATATCCACCCCTTAGGAAAAACGAGTACAACATAAGAATAAAAACTCCACAAATAATTTCTTCATGACACTCAAAAGAAAAAAGAAAAATTGGTAAATGGGGAGAAGAATTTAAATTCTGGATATTTTTATTGGAAATACTAGAAAGTGTTAATTTAACTATTCATCTTTAATAAAACTATTTGCTCACGTTCAAGCTCCACCAATTAATTCTTGGGCTTTTCTCGTTTCTTGTTTCCATCTCCCGATACACACATCTAATACAGTTGATGTTGTGTTATTATGCTCTCTTCCTATAACTTTACAATCTTTACAACACTATTTATCAATATTTCACGTAAAGATGAAATCTGTTTGACTAACATTTGACCTATATTTAAAGATTAGCTAGTGCAAATCCTTCTTGATTAAGGTGATTGTCAATTTCAAATAATGAGCAATTCTTCTATACATACTAATGAATTATATAAAGCCAATAGGACTAGCTCAATTGGCAGGTCCTCCACTCATAATAACGAAATGGAAGGTAAGAATGTGGGTTCAAGAATCACAATGTACACGTATAACTTATCAATAATAATAACAATAAAATTAATGACACACACACACATATATATATATATATATATATATATATATAATTTATAATAATAGAAAAAGAAAAAGAAAAAAAAAAAAAAAAAAAACTACATAATGGTGTGAGATGTTCTCCATGCAACTAATACATGAAAAGTGGGGCACGTGTTACAAGTGAATTGATAGTAGAGCTTTCACATCACTTTAAAGATTTTGAAAGAGTTATTTAGAAGAGAACCACTTTGCATTACTCAGTGTCTAAAGCTACCTTGGGAGTTAAGAGTACTCCTTTTGAGGTGAGTTTGGGGCTTACACTTAGAAGACCTTCATCTAACCTTCTCCTTCTCCTTCTCCTTCTCCTTAGCATTTTCCATCACAAATAAAGATAATTCTCTTTCCCCGTTTTCACTATTAGTTTAAGTTACATATTCAAGTGTTAATCTATATCCAATTATTCATGATTCTGCCTATTTACATATTTTACAGTATCATAAATTAATTTATTTGATTTATGCAATGTGCACTTACAGTATGGACAACAGGACAGAAGAGAAGAGGAGAGAGAACTAACTTTCTATTATATATTACAGCCTAAGAAGACGGATTATGGAGTCAAAAAAATCTGTTCAGAAACTTTCTAATACAATTCATTCCCTACTAGGACTAAAGGCACGTTTTACTTCCACCTGGGTCAAGTCAGTTTGTGACATAATAAGAAACCTACCACCTGAAGGACCATCCATTGAGTTGAAATCTGCAAACTTAAAGACAAGTGATTCTTCTGGAAACAAAGATTTGGACAGTGCAATTTCAAAGATTAATGGTAACTCCTTTCTTTTAATGTACTCAGATGTATCCCTATGTGCAACAGTGCACGCCTGCAGATGCATGTGAAAATTTCACCTTCTCTCAAATTACAATTCATAGTAATATGCCTATAAATTTTCTTCTGTCATTAACAGATGAACTTGCTGCCTTAACGTCCAACATAAATCAACTGAATACTCAGAGAAGGCAAGTACTCGATGAGTTTCTAGACTTGAAAGGTTAGTCATCTTCAACTAAAACTATTGTCTATTTTCTAGACTGAAGGTATATAAATGTTTTTGTACTTCTAAATGGTCGAGGAAGGGATTGGTGGATTGCCATCTTCCAAATCATAAACTCCAAGGGTCATCTCAGAGAAGAAGGGTCCAAGGACCAAAGTAGCGTTTAGTATTATCAATTCAATGAATAATAGGTTGCACTCAACCTGAAAAATCTTTGTAGCTTCTTTGCTGGAGACACCAATATATAGCATTAATATGCTCACCAAATTTTCCACTGCAGGGAACATTCGTGTATTTTGCCGTATAAGACCCATATCAGAGGGGGAGAATTTTGGCCATTTTAGGCCTGTTGTAGCTTCGGATTCAAGTAATGTTCTTCTAAGGCTTACAGATAATAAGAGTAAAAGTTACAGGTTTGACAAGGTTTTCCATCCAGGTTCATCACAAGGTGCTTGAAGAATATCAAATTTTTTTGTCATTTCATTTCTTAGCAAGGTTCAAAATAAACAATAATTTTTTTTGATATGCAAAAATATACAATCAATATCTTATGTGCAAATAGCAGATACAATATAGTCATTTGTTTTGAGACCAAAAATTGGATTGACAATTTTCAGATGAAGTATTTTCCGAAGTTGAACCAGTCATTAAATCGGCACTGGATGGCTACAATGCATGCATTTTTGCATATGGGCAGACAGGCACAGGAAAGACTTTCACAATGGTAAGGAACATATTATGCCATGGGCTTATTTACACATTCTCAGGAGTCATTACAAGTTAACTCATAACCTAACCAAGCAAGCATGCCACAATTCAGGCTTAAATGGCACCAAAATACTGCAGACTTGGTGCCCTAAGACTTTGTGTCATGCACTGATCTGGCTTATATATATATATATATATATATATATATATATAAAACTCAAATAAATTATCACTTTTATGGCATATAAAGACAAAAGCTTTGGTGTTTCTATCATAACACATGAGCTACCTTACAAATGAGTTAGCATTACACACTCTGTAGCTTAAAATCAATCAAGGGTATCTCTGAATTCACTTACTCTGACAATACCTGTTGCTGATAAAAAATCACAGGAAGGCAATCCAGATTCTCCAGGGATGGTGCCCCGTGCTATTGAAGCACTCTTTAAGCAAGTGGAGGATAGCAACCATGCATTTCTCTTCACATTCAGTATGCTTGAGATTTACATGGGAAATATCAAAGACTTGCTTGTCCCTCAGCCACGAAAAGCAATGGATCCTATGCCACCATGGTGAGATGCCATTATATAATGCTGGACTACAGTCTAGAACTCTATATGGCCTAGCTACAGGCAGTCATTCCTCATGAACTTCATTTAAATGCTCACTTTAATATGTTTTAGCTAGTATATAAATGCAATTTAAGATAGAGAAGACTGGAGCTTATTATTTTCTCATATTTAACTAATATGCAGCCACTTCTATAAATCTGAACAAGATAATTTGGTATAAATTTTTTGTTAAATTACCTAGCTACAATCACCATACATGACACACCCAAAAATAGGAAAACTAAAAATAGAAGGAAAACTTGATAGGGGTAATTTTTTTTTTTCATCAAATTTGATGAGTAATTTCACCACTATGCACCAGCTTGATTGGGTAGTTGTTCTCTCTTGACTTCATTACATTATTAAGGTATTAAGATGGATTGGCCACTGACATAGTTGATTCAATTTCATCAATTTGACTTCATTTTTTTTATTCTATATTGAGGTTAGGAATTGGGATTCTCTCAACCGCATTATATACTAAACCTAGAGTGTTAAAAGTTTATAACCTTGCCAGTCATGTATGTGTAATGCCTAAATTCTAGACTGCAATTCTTTTACACCTTTAAAAGTAAAGAATGGTTCTGATTGACAAGGTTTACTTTGTGTCTAAAGAGAATGAGTATAGAGGCTTACATTTCAGATGTAATTAGATGCAATAATTGTTTACATTTAGGATTATGGTTTATCTTTCAGATACTGTCCATCTGCAGCTCCTTGACCATTGGCTCTATGTATGCACTAAATGTAATGGATGTAAACTCTTCTCAACTAAGCACTCTTCACAAAGTAGTTTTATTGTTTGCTTATTTGTATTGCTTGCATACACAATACTGTCTTTTATGGGCACCACTTGTCTTCAATTAACAAAAAGATCAAAGGTAACATTGACCAACTTTAAGTTTCCATTTTTAATTAGAAAGCAAAATCTCATTTTCCATAATCACTAGAAGAGACAACGGGCACATATTTTCAGTAAATAAAGAACTATGGTTCTCAAAGACTTGAGCCAAATGGGCCTCTAATTGTTGCTTTTGAATTCAATGAGAAGTTACTCCAAAATAATACTCCTGTCTTTTAGGTTCTACTTGTTAGGTGTGTTGAGACAGTGCTTACTGGCATAATTTCATATGTTCTATACAGTCTTTCAATCCAAACAGATCCCAAGGGAGGAATTGAAATAGACAACCTTGTGGCCATCCAAGTGAGTGACTTTAAACAAGCATTGAGGCTGTATAGACTAGGATGTCAGTCCAGATCAACTGCTTCAACAAATTCTAACATGAATTCCAGTAGATCACACAGGTAAGCCTTTCCTCAATAAAATCATAAAGAACTGTCTTCAACATTTTGATTAAATAAAGGCCCAAAATAGAACCCAGTGCAGCAAAAGCTGGGAGCAAATCTTGAAACCCATGAATCTGCTTTGAGTTTAAGTAGTAATTTTAGTAACTGATTAGTGAACGATAATAGTGTGCTATTCTGAGTTTTCCTTTCTGTTACTGCTTTAATAGCTTGATTCGCATATCAATCACATGTTTTGATGCTCCTGAGAGGCGAAGGGAAACAAATAAAGTTTGGTTTGTTGACCTTGGCGGAAGTGAGCGCATACTAAAGACGAAGGCATGGGGGAGAAGACTCGAAGAAGGAAAAGCTATTAATTTATCACTTTCTGCTCTTGGAGATGTCATCAGTGCCCTTCAAAGGAAAAGGTTTCACATACCTTATAGGTAACAGCGACACTCTCACTTTGCTGTAACTAGAGCCATATTATTCTTAAGGGTAACCGAGAAACAAGATTTTTGTAGATCATCAGATAACCATCAAATCTAACTCAATTAATGTGGGATTTTAGACAAATGATGAAAGAGGATTTTTTTTTTTTTTAAAATCCCACTTGTTTTACATTGACACATGCTTGGTCAATACAATTAATTGACTAATCCAGTAGAGTTTATAAATATATATATATATATATATATATATATATAAACAGTCAACAAGGGTTAATTACATTTAGTGGGGCTTCTACTGCATTATGGACCAAACCCTAAATGATGACATTTTTACTTGTGACAGGAATAGCAAGCTGACACAAGTTCTCAAAGATTCACTTGGTAATTATTTTCCACACAGAACTCTGTACAATATGTCATATGTGTAGCTGGTATCTAGTCATTATATCATATCATATACCTGGTATGAGATGGGTGTTGGTCAATTCTTACCATTCATGTAGCAAACTTAACATGTATCTCTTCTTTCATAGTCATATATATCTATGGGAATAATTCCATGTAAATGTCTGCTAGGGAAGGCATGAATATTTTACAGGAATGTTCCACTCTTACAAGTGCTTCTGGCATGTATATGTATTGTTCTTCTTCACCAGCCAAATCTAAGTATCTTGCCTTGATTCAACAACTTAACCTCAGGAAAGGATTCAAAAACACTTATGCTCGTCCATGTTAGTCCCAAAGAAGAAGATCTGTGTGAGACAATATGTTCTTTAAATTTTGCAACAAGGGCAAGAAGCATTCATCTGGGGAGTGAGGGTTCAACTGTAAGTAAATCTAACATTGTGTTTCATATATTGCTATTAGTAACACTTATTGCCTTGGTATTGAAGTTGGCAAAGTACAGATTAAATTGTTAGAGGAGAACCTAAATTAAATTATATGCACCTAGGCAAAGTTAGTCAATGTCTTTGATCCTTTAACATAATGATTATATAGTGATGAGTTTGTGTTATATGCAAGGATTAACTTATCAAAAAAAGAAGTTATATGCATGGATTAACATGTTAGAGCCTCTATGACGGAATAAGATACTTGATAGGTGTGGATAAAATTTATCAAATCTAGAGCAACCAACGTTATCAATTAAACATGTAACAAGGAAAATAAAAATAGACATCATACAATATTCAAATCTGTCTTCAATGAGAGTGTCAAGGGACAAAAGAAAAAGAGGTATATAAACTGGTCAATATAATTGTCTAGGCAAATTACAGCATAGAAAAATATACAATATATTGGATGTATCCTGTTAACATACTAATAGATAGTTAAGTATGCATTAACAATTTGGTGCATCAAAGTACATCCAATTCGGCATCGAATTATCACAGATCAATACCAAAACTCTTAACAATAGACATTTCCAATAATTAACAAGTTGGGTGAATTACCTGGTTTGCTGGCTTGCCATTTCCAAGCTTCATCTCAATTCCCAACTGATGCATAATGCTGCTTTGTCTTATTCTGCATTTTGATCTTTTTCAATTTGAAATGGCCACTGAGGTGAAGTTTCTGAAATCAGGAAGAGAGGCAGCAAAAGGAAGTTGCAATGACAAATCTTCATCAAAAAATAAAAATGATTGAAGACGAGCGTCGAGATATTAAGAGAAACATTGAGAAGTTAAATGAGAAATTAGAGACACTAACAAGGGCAGAACCGACTTTCTGTCAACAACCAGATGCTCCTGATTTATCTATTGGATTGGCCCAACCTAATCTGGAAGTTTTAAGCAACAAGACTAGAGATATCCCCAAAGGTCCCATGTCACAGTTACCAAGATTTATGAGGCCAACTATTAGCAGCAAAATAAAATCTGGGACAGAACACCCAATTTCAGAAGAGAAACCTGCATTTCGTGCAAGAAGGAGAAGGCCATTGTATCATCGTGCTGAGTCTGTGACTTTCCCTGTAAAGGGTAATTCAGAATACAGCTCAGACTGCAGTATATCAAGAAGCTGTGTGTTGGCTTTGAACATGAAAAGTAGTGTAGATATTGAAACAGAATACAGCCAAGAAACATATGAATGTGATATTAAAGAGGTAGTATTCCCGGAACAGGAAATATCACCAAGGAATTCCGTTAATCAAAGTGCTCACCTCAGTCACAGTGAGGGATATGGAAATATATTGAAAAATAAAAATAGCTCCACAAAATTTCTGAAGGTTGACAATTGGCTTCACTCACATAAGAATGAAACTTCTAGCAGTAGTTATTCTCATAGGAGCAAACAGGTTCTAGCAATTCCTACCCCAAAGAAAAACAATAGGCCTACTGAGCAGAAGAAAGAAGAGAAGGTAAGAGATGAGAAAGTGCATAATAGCAGCTTTGAAAAAAAAGAGATCTTTTACCATGAGAAGCTGGAGAAACAAGCTGATGTTGAGCGATTTAGAGGATCTTTACTGGAAGAGGGGATTGATAAACCTCAAACACTCATGGAGGATTGTCTCAGTAAAGAGTTAAGGTCTGGTTCCAGTTCACCATTGCACACAATTGGTGGTGACTTAATGATACAAACACAAGATTTGGTACATGGCCCATCAATAGAGGACAATTCCTCTGCTAAGCATGGCAGTTCTTCTCCACCCAATATGTGCAGCTATAGTATCAATTTGGATCAAGATGACAATGGTGTCAATTTAATGACTATGATTCAGACGGTAACAGGTGAAACAAGATGCCCAGACAATTTCTTGCCAAACAGCTTCGGTTGCTCCCACCTGCTGCCATCTGATTTAGATTACAGTATTGTTGACCCAAAAGAAGATTCTGACATCTCATTCTACTCATTTGAACTAGAACAACACTGTAAACAAATGACTACTGAAATAGGTGATGAAGATAATGAAAAAGAAGACGTGGACACCTCATCTCAAAGCTTGATGAAAGGGAAAAGCCCTGTTCTACAAAAATTGAGATCGCAAAGAGCTCTATTTAGGGTCCATCCAAATCCAAAGAAACCAAACATCTTATTTGTTAAATCACAAGAATATGCACAGAACACAGGTAAAAGATATAAAATCTTAATTAAAATGTGGCTCTTATTTGCTGATCCAATTCATTTTTTAATCAAGCAACACACACTACACACTAGCTTTTGAACAAAATTCAAAATCCCAGCAAACAACTAACATCTTGTGGTTCTTTCACATATTGAAAATTTTACATGTTTTCTTACTCTATTGTGCTCAGGAATATGTCACCTCCTTAAACAGAAAATTCAGATTATATATGCCAGTGCACTTTTAGGATTGGGATTTCAGAAGTTGGGATTTGAGGAAGACTTCTTCTATGGTTTAATGCTTTGAAGTGAGTAGTGACTCCAATGGAAATTTTAATGCTTTTGAAGCAACTCCAGCAGTGAGAGGAAGAAGTTAAGTAGTAATTATTTTCTGATTTGATCCTGGTGGTGGTCATGGTGAAACCCTTAATAGACCAGTGACGTGATCCTTCTATTGTGTATGCTGAGCATCATTCATGCACATGTGCATGAGTATGCAGTGTATCAAGATGTTTGTGTGTATCATATCTAAATTTTTCTTTAGCTCTGTGCCAAGCTCTTTAGCTGAATCTCTCCAACTGAGAAACAAGAGAATGCCAAATTTTTGAATGTGCCTCAGAAAAAGTTGCGTTGACCATATAAATGTGTATCTAGGGAATTATTTTTCTTGTACATCTATTTATGTGCACAGCTAATTTACCATTTAAAAATCGTGCCTTCTTTTATATAGAATACTTAGGTTATTAGCCGACCAATTATGTTATATTACATGGTTGATTTGATACAATTGTTTTTTTTTTTTTTGAATGTCTGGATAAGTCTGCAAACAAAATTATTTTGACAAGACCATACATTATTTACAGAATCTCACAGAAAGCATTAAATCTTATATATACAAATAAAGCAAACCATCCCCTGACCGAAAGCTTTGTAAAATTTACGATGACCAGAGCTATCCAAGACTACCTCACCCCACAAGTTTGCCAAACCAAGGCTGAGGTATACTAGCAATGCAAGTAAAACTACTTCCCTTTTTACCAAGGAATTTATTCAAAATTAGCATCCAAATCAATTCACCCAACAATTTTAAAATCAGTGACCAATAAATTAAATAAATGCATTCCTGTTATACCACTTGTCTCTCCAAATATTAACAATGTTAATATTATGAATGGAACCCACGAGTTCTTTTGATTGGCTCTATCTACTTGTTTTAACAGGTTCTCACTTGGACAAGGATCATCAGGTGCTTTAGGGAAGTAAATAATGCGAATGGTGCTGAGCCTTTCCTCCTCAGTCAATATACTGATTCATGAAGGGTTGGGAGCAGGGATGGGAAGGGAATGAAACAAGTTTTTGTAAAGCTAAGCTATTCAGCTTCTCAAAAGACATAAATTTTGGCATAAAGATACCTACTTTGGTTATGAGATGGCTGGCAAAAAACATGCTGATGCAGCAAAGCTCCCCTCACGACCAAGATGCCACGTACGTTTGGTAGAACGTCAGATAATATGAAATTGGCTCCTGATTGCATAAAAAGACCAGAAAAACATTGATGTTGCTTTATTGATCTTGTCTATAAACATATTAAGTTCAGATCTTCTCAAAGTCAGTTGAAATTGGTTTGGTTTTCAATTCATGAAGCAGTTGTGGCACATCAGGTGGTTATGACTTACAACACATTATATTCCCAGTGGTACTCAACTCAACAGCCAGTTCAAAACCATTTCTTGTGAATAGTACCTAATCCTGATCATTCATCAAATTCAAGTAGCCCACCACCTCCCTTTTGCACATGCCCAACCATCTTCAAATGTCCATTTATGTTAACCAGAATTTCATATATCCCATTGAACTGTGGATGTGATTTCTCTCCAGCAATGAATTCATGAACTCTGTTACTCACTTCAATGAAACTCCCGCCTGGCATCTTCTTTACACCTGTTTCTCTCATCACCTTCCTCACCATCCCAGAGTCATTCCACCTACCTAGACTAGCATATATATTAGATAAAAGTGCATAGTTTCCACTGTTATGGGGCTCCAACTGTAGTAGATGCAGCAATGCGTGCTCTCCTAACTCAGCATCACAGTGAACATTGGAGGCAGCAAGAAGAGACCCCCATATAGCTGCATTTGGTTCAAATGGCATCCGCTTAACTAGTTCTAGGGCCTCTTGGAGATAGCCAGATCGACCAAGTAAATCGACCATGCAGCCATAGTGTTCGATTCTTGGTTCAATCCCGTACTTTGATTCCATGTTATTGAAATACCAGCGCCCCATTTCAACCAATCCAACATGGGTACAAGCAGAAAGGATGGCGATGAAAGTGACTTCATTTGGCTTAACTCTAGCCCTCTCCATGCGAAAAAACATATCAAGAGCTTCTCTTCCAAGCCCATGTAAAGCCAGTCCAGCAATAATCGTCGTCCAAGTTATGATACTTTTATGCTTCATAGTTTCAAAGACTTGTAGAGCTTTGGTTATGTTGCCTGACTTTGCGTACATGTCAATGAGTGCATTTCTGAGAGGAATAATATTCTTGTTTAACCCAAGTTTTTCAACATAGTTATGAATCCACTCCCCTAGCTCAAGAGCACCCAAATCAGCACAAGCAGAGAGTACAGCCAACATTGCAATTTCGTCAGGCTCCACATTCTCATCAATCTGCATTCTGCGGAACACATTTATGGCATCATCCGGACGATTATTCTGAGCATACCCTGCAATGAGTGCAGTCCAAGAAATCACATTCCTTTGAGGCATTTTCTCAAACAAGTCCCGCGCGTTCTCTAGATCACCAATCTTAACATAACCAGCAACCATCGCATTCCACATGATCACTACATCTCCTCTAATAAAGCTCACCCCATCATCAAACAACTTACGAGCATCACAAACACATCCCCCACAAGATGAATACATCTGAATCAATGCTGTAACCACATTAACTTCCGAGTCCAACCCAGTAGCTATAGCTTGAGAGTGAATGACTCTCCCACATTGAAGCTCGGATAATCGAACAACGGCTTTGAGTACAAAAGGGAAAGAGTAAGTGTCGGGCCTCAACCCGGACAGTTGGATTCTGTTATAAACAATGATGGCTTGTTTCGCAAAGCGAGGTGACCGAGATCGAGAGAGAGCCTTGATGGCGGTGTTATAGATATAAAGCGTGTCATTATCATCTGATGTTAACTGAGGTTGTTTGGTTTTGTGGGTGAAGAGTGAATAAGCGTATTCGATAAAGCCGAGAGAGGAAGTGGTGTCAATGAATTGGCTGAGGAGGAGGTTGTGTTGGTCGAGACCTCTCACTACTATGTAGGCATGAGTTTGGTGTATGTGGTTTATGTTGGAGCAATGTTTTAGCAAAAAAACCAGCTCGTTTGGAGGCCATCTTCTCATAGGAGATTGGAGTTTCTCTTCTTCTTTCTTTGGTAGATGAAATTTGTGAAAGAAAAAGAGAAATTTGGTAGCCAAAAAGGCGCGAGAGAGACATAGAACCAAACGACTAGTAGTTTAACGGCATCACAGCAGTAGAGTTAAAAATTTAACTATTTAGCATCACAAAAAGGTACTTTATTTATTTTACCTACACACTTTACAAAACATCTAGAGTGTATCTATTTCAGCTTTCAACATACTAAAATGGAGAGTGTGATATTGAGAAGGGGTTTCTTACTTGCTCTGTGATACTAACTGCCGCTTGCAGTTTTGGTATTGGCGTGTGAATGTATTTCTTTATCTCATCCCTTTCTCCTATATGTGTGTGTTTCTCAAAAAAAAAAAAAACACAATAAAATAATATAAACAACATAATAAAATAATATATCTACTACAATAAAATAATATATACACTACAACATTCCCTTCCATCGTATAATCTAGCTGGGTTCACATTCCACACAAAGACAATCTAGACCCTTCCTTAAAAGATTCTATAGAATATGCCATCTACCATTTAAAATCCTAACTGTCTATTATTCAATTAACCTCTCCACATTTTCAGTCCTTCTCTTTAATTAGTTAATTAAGCTGCATTCCCTTCCATCAACACCTCAGTGTTCTTTTAATGTGGGTTTTGTGCCGACAAAGAGTTTTGAAAGGTGATCAAGAATAAATAGAGAATTATGGTTCAAATGGAGATTAAGAAGAAATGTTTGATGGTAGTGAAGGATAGCAGCTCAAGTGAGAGTTTTTTTTTTTTTTTTTTTTTTTTTTTTTTTTTTTTTTTTTGAGAATGAGAGAGAGGTGAGAGTTGAGAATGGAGAGTGAGTGAAACGGAGGAAAAAAGAAAGAGAAAAAAGTGAAAGAAGGAAATATTATTTAAATGAGAGGTGGGAATAAAAACATTATTTGATTTTAGCTTTCAACTATAGTGCATAGCCATATATGGCTATGTACTGTAGCAATGTAGGTAAAAAATTTACCTATACCACCACTATTGTAACACTTTTTTGGTATATAGTGATACTAAAAATAGTTTTTTAGCTTTTTAGCACCACTATTGCTAGTGCTTTATGCTAATTTTTTCCCCTTCTTATACAAGGCTGGGTGTAGTTAATAGAGTAGACGTCATATGCTGAAATTCTATCTTATCTATTAAAAAAGGCAATCGATGATAATCCTTAAAATAGAATTGGTTTGGTGACTATTAATCCAAATGCAACAAAACAAGGAGAAAAAAAATACTCCTAATTTGGATTACTAAACGTGTCTTTCATTATTGACTTATCTTGAAATTGTTTAAATATAATTATACATGTATCAACTATCAAGATGATTTGCCAAGAGCCTTATAGTTTACTTGTAGTTTAGTGATATTACTTTCCCTCCTTCACAAGGAGAATTAGGATTCAAATAAGTTGTTCTCATGATTATAATTAGGGGTGTTTATGCCCCAATTCGACTAGCAAGATTGACTAGCATTGCACTACTTGAACTGCTCAATGGGGCTACTGACAGTGAATGGGGTGGCAATTGAAGGTGAGTGTGGCTTTCCAATGTTGCGCAACGAAATTGTTGACCATGAATCCGTGATTCCAACAATACCGACCAATTGATGATATATATAATACTCATGATCCAGTGATCCGTTCCTTTCCATTTCATGCATATCAATTTTTTTGACTTTCCTAGATGACCAAATCAATTCCTCTCCATCTTTTTCTCAATGAGTCGTTGTCGACTACTAGGTGTAATGGTCATGTTACAACTTTCAATCCATATTTGCAGGTTGTGTTACAACTCACGTAGATTGAAGTTCTCTTAGGTCAATTTGAGCAAATTATGTTGCCATTTGATCATAGCATTGTATATTTCAACGTGGTCATGTTACAACTTTCAATCCATATTTGCAGATCGTGTTACAACTCATGTAGATTGAAGTTCTATTAGTCAATTTGAGCAAATTATGTTGCTATTTGATCATAGCATTGTACATTTCAACGTGCTTTTAGTTAGATAATCAAAACACTATGAGATTTTTAGACTCATATGCCTTTTTTTGTGTTATGTGATTATGGATTTCAATCTTTTCGATATGTGGCTATGGGTTACTGGGTTTCGATTAGCTTTGTGTTTGTAGATTTCGATTTGGTTTTATAGAAGTATGTTGGAATTCGACTGTCCGATCAATGGAAGAGGTCGTTACCAAAGCTTACATTCTAATCCCTATGGTGTAGTTGTGGTTCTCAACGGTGCCAATGAGTATTCACCCCTAATCATATATATAGAGGGTGGTGTTTATTATACCTACCCTATTACACACATTCTTACGCATATATTTGAAAGACACGAAATCAGATGACCCAAAGGGACAAAGACATGAAATCATGACTTGCATTTTAGGGGTGTGTAATAAAATGTGTATACTCGATTAAAAAAATAGGTTGAAAAAGACCTTTTGGGTGAGTAGGGGGAGGGGGGACAGATAAAAAACAAAAGAAAAAGGGCAGCAGCAGCGAGTTCAAGGATGATTCTCCTCAAGGGAAGCCGCGTCCATTCCAACAGTCAATGAGAGCTGAAAGACGACATTTGGGAAAACGGAAGGGAAAGAAAGAATGAACAATTGGGTGTCAAGTCAAAAAAGTCATTTTAGAAAGGCAGGGTAACTTCCGTCAGGGATCAAAAAGTTAGGATGAGAATCTAGTATAATACTATAAAAAATTAACTCTGCTTTCAGAAACAGTAAAACAAAAACAAAACTCTGTTTTAAAGCAAAATGAATACCCAAATAATAACAGTGAAGAGTAGCAATTAATGAGGGTAAAAAAAAAAAAAATTCGCCACTTCAGATTATAATACTTTCGTAATAAATACTAAGTAACATGTTATTAACGGTTATTATTGACTGATAAATAAGTAATTTTAATAATAAATTTAAATTAAAATTAATAACAACTTAATACTTTAAAATTTGTTATGAAAATAGTGTGCGCATAGCATTTTGGTATATTTGCTTTTGTTGTTAATAAGAAGAGAGAAAGAAATAATTAGAAATTGAAAATAGCGTAAAAATGAAAACGAGACCAAGTCAATTCCCACCATCTCCCCATTAATCCTCATCCTCCTCTAAAGTCTAACTCTGCTACAATCCCCTAAATTATACCAAAAACCACAAAACCAAAAAAAAAAAAAAAAATTAAATCACAATTTTACACATCAGTGCCCTCACTACAATTCACCAATTATTGTTCAGATCTACTGCTCATACCTCATATAGCTCAAAACCCAATTTAGTTTTTTTCTTTTTTAAGAATGGAGGGGAATTCAGGCGGTGGTGGTGGTGGTGGTGGAGGTAGCGGTGGAGCAGGAGCTGGAGGCGGAGGCGGAGGTGGAGGAGGTGGAGGTGGAGGTGGAGGAGGAGGAATAGGAAACGACGTGGAGTTGCTTTGTAAAACGCTGCAAGTTGAACACAAGTTGTTCTACTTCGATCTCAAGGAAAACCCTCGAGGCCGTTATCTCAAGATCTCCGAGAAGACCTCCGCCACTAGGTCCACCATCATCGTCCCTTTCTCCGGCATTTCCTGGTTCCTTGATCTCTTCAATTACTACGTCAATTCCGAAGATCAAGACGTCTTCAGCAAGGAATTGCAGCTCGATACCAAGGCAAATTACAATTTTTTTTTTTATTTTATTTTTTATTTTCATACATTTTCATTATTATTCTCAATTGAAAACTTTGTTCTTTTGACTTTTTCAGGTGTTTTACTTCGACATTGGCCAAAATCGGAGAGGTCGTTTCTTGAAGGTATACCTCAATTGAAATTCAGTCTTCACTATTCATACATTGCCACTCAAAAACCATCACATCCGCATTTTTGCTTTTCAACTGTAAGACTTTCGTTAACCGTGTGCGTTTTCTTTTTGTAAAGGTCGTATTCAGTGCACAAAGCTCTCATTTCTGTCATTTTGTTATGCGATCATATGATATCTCGTGTAAGAGATCTTATCAACCATTTTGACCTTACTACTGTATCAGAAATTAAACAGAATTAACAAGTCCCTAATTAGTAGCGTGTTACTCTCTTAACAATTTAAGATTTAAGGTTTAAGGTTTTTGAGTTAGATTTTGTACTGCCAAAACACGCATAGACATATTTGTACATATTTCGCGTTCTTTTATTTTCTAATCTTATGTACTATAATGTTTAAAAATGCCTATATGCTGATCACTTGCATATGTTAAAAGTTTAATGAAAATCTTATGGATATGCTCACATTTATCAAGCATTACAATTTTTTTGATCGAGAGGCTTGTGATTCACAATTGCGTTCTATGCTTGCATCCTTTTATTCAACCTTTTTATTGCCTATATGAGTTGTGAGTTTTCAGAAACTGCTTGAAAAGTCAAAAGCTTGCCTAATGTGGGTTACCTAAGTACTTTAACTTCTTGGGAGGACAAGTTAGTAGTTTTGCTTGCTTTTAATGCCACTGGTTAATTATTAGCCTAATACGCATGTTTTCAGTAAGCCTTATAATAAATTCATATGTCTAACTACAACATGAGTATTCATGCTCACCCTTGATGCATATCTAATTACTCCTGGTCTATGAGCCTTTTTTTGTCTTATATTGCTTTGAAGGTTTATGCAGCTCACAACCAGTGTTAGGTTAGATGAATGTGTTACACTAATATGCTGAAAACAACTAAAATCAGTTATAACTTCATCCCTGGACATAGCTTAGGTGGTAAAAGGGTTGGTTGGCATGGGGGCTGGGGGAATTGGATCATGAACTCTGACCTTGAGCTACCGTTGAATTATGATGTTGAAAATGCACGACATACATCATAGGAGCTATTATATTGTAACTGGACATAACACGTCTCCCGACTACCATATATACTTGTTTAGTGGATTTGCATTAGTCTTACACTTTGTGTTAGAATTTAACTGGATTTATTCCTGTATTTTCATTTCATCTCTACACACATGTATGTATTCATCAGTATCAGGTGCAGAGCCAGTGCTTTAGAAGAAAAAGGGGGGGGGGGGGGATTGTATGAGATTTAAGATTAGGTAGCCATATGAGGAACAAGTTAATTTTCACTAAAAATTGTTCCTGGATGTAAAGCAACTTTAAACTATTCCAAATAGCTCAAGCTACAATATAGATCCACCATCTTTGGTCCTACTTGTGCTATGGAAGATAATTCACTAATTCAAATATAAATCCTTGAATAAAATTTTTGCCAATGTATTTGAGGTGTTTGCGTTTCACTAAGCACCCCAGTTTGAGAGACTGTTTTATATAATCCAAATTATATGATGCTTGGGGGTTAACATCTCACTATGCAGATAGAGTAGCACTTTAACATTCTGCCTGCCTAGGTTGGGAGCAGGGCCTAGGGAGCCCGCCAGGTATATTGCTAACTTATCTCTAAGAAGGGATGACTCAACTAAATTCCTTGTATCATACAAGCTCCTCCTTGAGTCATTTTGGGAATGTTTAAGGATCTTGGCTTGGTGGCTAAAGTTAAGTGTTGTGCTCGGCCTTGGGAGGTGCAATCATCCACAACCTTTCCAAGGAAGTTGGGCTTACATGTCCTCCCTATTACTTGTCACTCTCTCACATGTTCCTCTTGGACATTTGACTCTCTCTCTCTCTCTCTCTCTCTCTCTCTCTCTCTCTCTCTTTTTATGGATTGAGCCATGCTTCAAATGATTCCAGTTGGCTGGATGATGATGGCATGGGGGATCTCATTGGCTAAGATGACACCTTCTACTGCTATAATTACCCCTGTGCTAGAATTTTTTGTTTCTCATTCATTGATTCACTCACTAGAGAAAGAGAAAGCTTTTTTTTTTTTTGTTTTTTTTAATTATTATTAATAATGCATTTTTATTAAACCCCACAATAAAAAGTCACCCAAGTATGCAGGATGTATATAACTGGTGACCAATACAGTCAAACACACAAATTACAAAGATCCATCAAATTGCAAACCGAACATATAAAATGACCTCCTACAATAGACATCCATGAAAACAAAGTTTTAAAGAAAAAAGATTTAAGATCCGTTAAAGTCCTCTCAAAATTCTCAAATCTCTAGCTATTTCTCTCCCGCCAAATGCACCAAATCAAACAATGAGGAATAGCCATCCAAATAATGCCATTGCAATGACACCCAAACTTCCCTTTCCAACAAGCTAGTAGATCAACCACTGTGTTTGGCATCACCCAATGAACTCCAAACAAAGCAAACACAATAGTCCCCAGCTCAGTAGCAGAAGGACAATGAAGTAACATATGGTCTACTGATTCCCTGTTATTTTTACACATATAACACCAATCCAATATCCAAACATTTCTTTTTCGTAAATTATCAATTGTTGAAATTTTCCCCAAAGATACAGTCCCCAAAAAAAAAAAAAAAAAATACTCTATAAGGAACTTTTGGCTTCCATATACTTTTCCAAGGGAATGAGTGATTACTAGCAGTATTGAAAACCTGGTAATAGCTAATAACCTCAAAACCCCTACTCTTAGCTGGCTGCCAACACATGTTATCCTCCCCACCTCCCATAACAGACACACCATAAATAATATCCATAAAATTGGACAAAGACTCCAACTCTCAATCCTGTACAGCTCTCACAAACTTCAGATCCCAATGAAGAACCCCATTGGAGAACTTCATAAGATCTGTCACACAAGCCTCCTTATCCCAGCTGATCCTGAATATCTTGGAAACACACATTTTTAGAGGGCTCTCCCTGCACCACAAATCCTCCCAAAACTTCACTCCAAACCCATCCCCAATCTTGTACTGAAAAGGTAGGCCAGCCATGTCTTATAGTCCTCCACAAACTCACACCGTAAGGACCTGTAACTGAATTAGAGAAAGAGAGAGCTTAATCCTTGGATCCTACCCTCTTAGTGGATGGTTTCAAAACAATTTAAAGTAGCCCACCAGGGAACTGAAAATACTTCTGGTTAGTGTGAGTCTCTCCTTAGAATGGCCTCACTTTCCTCAAGGTACAACTCTGGTCTTTGATGCAGGACAAAGGGTGGAAAATAGAAATAAGGGAGAAAAAAAAAATGAAGAAGAAGAAGACAACCTCTAGGCTTCACCACCTAAGGGTGCTTTGAATAACCACCAAGCTTAGAGAAACATCTATAATCAGAAATATTTAATTCAAATTGCACTTCTCAAAATATTTCCTAGAGCCTTTTTTTACCCCTTTAATAGGGCTTTCAGAGATGCATCAAAAGGAAAGCCTAAATTAAGCAAAATTATCCCACAAAATCATCCTATGAAATCCTCAACAATATTAAGGAATAAATTTAAAGTTCAAAAATGAATTTGGAAAAGATTCTAAAATAATTTTGGTTGTGCTCCTTGCTCTCTCAATGCACCTTCTCTTTCAAATCCGAAGACCTGGAACAATCTTCACTAAAATAGTTCTCTCTACACCAGACCTCCAAAAAGTTTGTTTGTAGTAACATAACAATGAACCCGCAAGAATCTTACTACAAAATCACCATCCTCTTTGTGAAGCACCTTCGATTATTTGAATTTATCTTTCCCACCTGCCGAGTAGCTTTCGGCAACTTTCTGGCCTAGCCGTCACTGATACCAAATTGTTGACTATAATGGCAGTTTCCTTTGCCTTATAAATGTTACGACTAAATCTATTACCTTTTACTTACACCTGTTAACTGAGATACTAATTGTTCTAAATCATGAACAAGAGAAGGAATTTTTAGCTAGACTCTCATTTTTGTTTCCCTTACACTAATGGCTCTAATTGATCATTTTGGACAGGTATCTGAAGCCTCTGTAAGTAGAAATCGCAGTACAATCATTGTTCCTGCAGGAAGCACCCGGGATGAAGGGTGGGCAGCATTTAGGAACATTTTGGCAGAAATCAATGAAGCATCAAGGCTTTTCATACTGCCGAATCAGGTATTCTTGTTTTTTCATTAACAAACTCCTCTCCTTCCAGTTTTCACAGTGAAATTATTGCCAACTATAAAAGGGGTCTCACATTTATTCTTCCCTCTCTCCACGATAACGTTGCATGCAGCCAAGTTCTGAATCTTCAGAACGTCTTGTTGGGCTTTCTGATGATGTAGGTGCTGGCTTCATTTCTGGTCACAGTAGTCAACCTGCCCCAAGTTCTGACTTGAACGTGGACAGATCAGTCGAATTGCCGGCACAAGATGAAATAGGTAACATGGGGGTTTCAAAAGTAATTAGAGCTGACCAGAAGAGATTCTTCTTTGATCTTGGGAGCAATAACAGAGGCCATTTCTTAAGGATATCTGAGGTATGCCCATGGAAAACTTATCTTTGAGATGCTACAGAGGATTTATTTGTGTAATTTCTTATTGAAAATTGATGATGTAAAATACATATGCATATTAATCCTATGAAAATTGCAGGTTGCCGGTTCCGATCGGTCCTCCATCATTCTCCCATTGTCAGGGTTGAAGCAGTTCCACGAAATAGTGGGCCACTTTGTGGAGATTACCAAAGACCGAATTGAAGGAATGACAGGCGCAAATGTTCGGACGGTGGATCCTCCTCAAAGATGAAGATGAATGCTAGTCATGGGTTTGGTGATAAAACAAATAAATTTATTTTGTCAAGGTTGTTTTAGAGCCACAGATAGGTGTTTGATTAGATGTGCAATTATGCTCTCAGTTGTGCTCTGTTATTTTCTTCTCTTCCTTTGTTCTCTCATTCAAGTTTGAAAATAATCAAATTTCTGTTTGATCAACAGAAGTTTCGAAGATGCTTTGCCAAGCGTAGTTTCGAACAGGAAATAACAGAAAAAGAAAAAGAAAAAAAAAATTGTTATTGTCAGCTTGATAGTGTGGCACCACGTTACATTATATTAATAATGCTCATTCAAGATGTGATTTCTTTCGTTACTGTGCAAGATATTTGTCATGGTTACCATTAGATTCCAAGCTTGTAGTGCAGGTTATTGGTTACACTTGTTTTAACTTTTAACCATTGTTAGCAGTAGATTGCAAGGATGTCAACAGTGGCCTAAGCAATCGTACATTTATTACACACTGGGGAACCCTAGCAAAAGCTAAAAAAAAAATGCATTGGCAAATCTCTCTCGGATTGTTGGGCCTTCTCTGATCAACAGTAAAATTTAATCAAAATTGCCACATCTTTGAACTAGTGACACTGTACTTCAGTAGTAGCTTTGGACTTCTACTCCTAGTTTCCTTGTAATCTTTATTCTCATTAATTTTCTATGCTGCATGCCGCAAAGAATTTCCTTAATTTTCAATTACCTTTTGTGTTTATCCTGCATCCAGAAATGAAAAATACTTTAAAGTAATTAGGATTGAACCAATTTTAAAGCATAGTACAAACTATGCTTAACACTGTTATGTAATGTTGGGAGCTTTTGACCATTTTTTTAAAAAAAAATTTAGAAAAATGATAGTTTGGTGTCGAGTCAAAATTATTTGGTGTGATGGCTGTTTTGACATTGGGTTTTCAAGATAAGGGTTTCTGATTTTGAAATGGTATCATAAACTATTTTTTATATTTTTGAGTTGGCAAAATTGACTTTATTATTATTTTTTTGCCCACACTCCTGACTCCACACGCTGTTACCTCTTTATTCTGTTGAGTTGGCTTATTCGACTTGGACTATTTTTTTCTATGACCATGTCAAAACTAGTAGGTAAATCGTGCATTGATTCTTTATCAGTTTTAGTGCCAATTCATTGCAGATCACCTTTTTTTTTTTTCCTGGTCAAAGATCAGTTCTTTGTCTCAATGTTTTCACATTGATAATTTTTTTTTTGCAGATGAAGAGATGTTGAAGGAGCTTCTTTGTTGTGAAAAATCGGACTGCACATGATATATGAAAAGAAATGAGAGAAATCAACATATTGGATTCACGTAATTAGGTAGTGTGCCCATTTCCACAAAAGCGAGCGGCTAATAATTCATTATAGGAAAAAAATAGAGTTACGATATCGTTTATATATAATAATCCAACTTGGTGCAAATTTTCAAAATACCCTTATACCCACAAGGCACCCAACTTAGAGGTCCAATAACAAGTATGAACTCCAAGATTCTTACTTATGAAACAAATCTTCAAATTGTTGATTTATTGTCAGAGTTGGCTAAGAACTAATAGTTTACTATTTAATGGATTTTTTTTTTTTTTTTTTTTTTTATAAATTTAATTTTTGTTTTGATACTCCACAACCACAAGAAAGTAATCATGTATTTATCAAACATGCTCCTATCTAAAACATTGTTGGATCATATGACAACACAGTTTGGGCGCATGTGCGGGTCTATATGGGTTGGGGCCTATCTGTCCAATATTGCATAAAGGTCAAGGGGGAAGGGGAGGAAAAATGATGACGCACGTGTTTTCTCCTTGGGCCACTATTTCCTTATCTCCCCAAATTGGGAAGAAAATGGAGGAGGGAGAGGGTTTTAGATGGAAATTTACCTATTCACCCCTCTCCTCTTCCACTTAGTTTTTTTTTATTCCAAACATTAGGGTTTTTATTTTTTGTGCTTATAAACTATTAAATTTTTTTCCTATATAGAAATATAAGAGTAAATTTATACAAACTATATTTCTTATCATCTCATTTTATTTTTCAACCAAATAAAAGAGTTTTTATTCTTTCATTTTTCCACCCTCCTAACCAAAAAAATATAAGAAAAAACTAAAATTTTCTATCTTCACCTTTTTCCGCCCAACCAATCAAAGCCTTGATGATTGGTCAAATGTTTAAAATTGAAACTTAAAGGCCAACACATCATTGTACATTGACAAGATTCCTTTTAAGAAAGAGATAAGACAGAGTTGACAAGTCGATTTGATATTCAAAGTCATTTTCTTGTCGAAGCGGTTAACAAATGACACATGATAATAAGGAATAATGCATGCAAGTTTCAATCTTCCCGTTGGAAGTTTAGGTAGGATTTTTTGTTGTTGTTGTAGTAGTAGTAGTAGTAGTTGTTATTGTAGCGAGGGAGAAGGAATGCCTTTTATAAGATTAAAGGAAGAGAATAGTGGGGAGCTCTTTTGAATTGGTCTATAGTCCGGTTCCCATCTCGACCGGTCGGGTTTTGGCTAGAGATGGCCTAGGCCCAGCCTTTCTTGTTGTACTTTTGAGTTGTTTGATAAATAAAATATTTATTTAGGAAAAAATAGATTTCAGTTAGTTTAGTTGGTATTGTCTTGAATTTGGTTTAAATTCAGTTTATATTAAAAATTAATTGGTGTTTTAATTTGATGATAAAAATAATCATTATAAATTGAATGTTATAGGTTTAAATTCTATTATAACAATTAAAAAAGAAAAAGAGAGAGAGAGAGAGACCTTTAAATTTACGTCAATTGATCTTTCAAGTTTCATTTTTTCTCATTTTTGTGCTGAAATAAAATATATAATTTAATTAATAATAGTAAAAAAAAAAAAAAAAAAAAGGTCCATAACCACCTTGACCAAAACTGCTGTGAAATGTGAATCGTTATTGCCACAGCTGATTCCCAAGCCACCATATATTGTAGAACCACAAATCATTTCAACCGAGCCCTACATCAAATTTCGAAACCTTTTTCTCTCTATAATAAGAACACCAAATACTTCAATCCTTACATACCCAACACATCTAATAAATCCTCATACCAGAAAGAATGCACCAAATAAAAAACAAGCACAAGTGAGGTGAGGTCTCAAATCTGAAATCAACCAAAATTTATTTAATTTTTTTGGAGAGAGGAAATCAACCAAATAACCAAACAAAAACTTATCGAAGGAAATGGATGGAATGATCAAATTGACAACAAATGTAGACTTTTAAGGACGAAAAGGCCAAATATTATCCAAATTTAAATTATGTAATTTATATTTTTACCATTTTTTTCCTAATAATTGTTGAGATAAATTACAATGTGTGTAATATCATTTTTCATTATCAATCAGGAATTTTTTATATCCATAACTTAATTGTTAAAGAATATTATTATTATTATTTTTTTGTGGGGGAGGATATATATACTTGTACTTTGTACATTCCATATGAATCACAGCAATTATGTTGATGGCAACCATTCGAAAGGGTTGTCAGACAGAGAATCCCAGTTGAATGATAGAGACCAATAAGTGGTGACCCTTTCTTTCCTTTGGAAAACTTGATGCTTGGATTTCGGTTTCACTCACTTGTCAGCAATCAGTAACAGTGGGGTTCCACTCATGCAGGGATATATGGCCTCTCTGAGTCTGACTGAGTGAACTGTTAGTCCTCATGAACCTATCAATGGAACAACTGAAAAAGCTTCCTCTCCTACCACTAGGACTACCACTTTTTTCTTTCACAAAAAGATAGCTAGGGGTCCATCTATAACCATTCCCTTTCCCCATTCAGGCAAAAATTACATTAACTTTTATAATTAGGGTTTTACTAACGTATGATACTTCCTCCTTTCCTATTGAGCAAGTCATGCATCCAGTGTGTGAATACTGCACATACATACCAAGAATGGTGAACACTAGTTCACACTTGCTATTTAGCACAAAAGGTGTGAATGATTTTGTGTAATAACAGTATTCACATTAGTTAATGCAAAAATATGTCTATTTTAGTATAAAAACTTATTTTTATTTTTTATTTTATAACTCACTTTTCAAAACACCTAACATCAGATTGTCCATTTTACATTATATTTCATTAAAATATCAAATTTTCTTAACTTCACACACAACGACCACCGTCTACTCTCTTCCTTCATCCTCGAGATATGTAAATAAAGAACAAACAATAAAATACAAAATGACTAGTGTTAGTGTAACACGGTTATTGTAGCAAATTTGTAAATTTATACAATTATATATGAATTGATGTGAGTTATTTTTAAGCAAAAATGTGTAAATTTTACACATTTTTTCTATTATACACAAATACTCTAATAAATTAACAGGTGTGAAATACAAGAAATACATGTACTCCGCCAAACAAAAAAACAAAGGACTACATGTACAGGGATGTTCTTAGGTGCTTTGGTAACCAATATATATATATATATAGTTAAAGTTCAAAGAAAATTCAATTAGATTTTAATTGGATTCTCAATTTTGCGCTATGTGTCCCATTTTATTTTTAATTTTTTTCCAAGTGAATTATTGAGTGTAAAAATCGAGGAGTTTAAATCTAATTAAATTCTAAATTGGATTTCAATTAGAATCCAATTAAAGTGTCAAGTTTTAAATTTTTGTGAAAAGTGAACTATTAGGTACAAAAATTAAAAAGTCTAAAACCAATTAAATTCTAAATTTTATATATATATATATATATATATATATATGTGTGTGTGTGTGTGTTGAGAAACTATTACATATTTTTGAAATGTATGATTTAAAAAAAAAATAATCTAATACCATGTATAATTTGAACGTCTAAAAAAAAGATATAATTTGAAACATATAATTGTGATTATTTTTAATTGTATCAATGCACATACATAAGATTACACACTAATATATAATAGTTGAAAATATTCCAAATATTCCATGGAGATGTAGATGGAAGAGGATCACTGTTTTTTCCTGAAGAATCTTGTACCATTGTACGTGCGGTTAGTTTGTGATGCATACTCCCTAGTCAAGAAATGATCACCCCAAATAGATTGTGAGGTCTCAATTAGGACCCGTGGACCTCTCTCCGCCAAAGTCATAGTTCTATCAAATGTAAAAGTTCCACCTGTAAAAAAATATTCTTAACCAAACAATCTCAAAGTAAAAAAATATTCTTAATAGAAGCTACCCCTATATTTAAAGGGAAGGTCCTCATATTTAAGATTTGTTTGGATGCAACTTATTTGGTTAAAAATTGAAAATTGAAAACTAAAAATACTGTAACAAAATAATTTTTAAATGTGTGAATAGTACCGTAGGACCCATTTTTAATTATTTTTTTTAATAAAGTGGTTGTGGGTCCCATAAACAGTGCATGAACAGTACACTTTGTCTCCTAAAAACTAAAACACGTGCATAAAAAAAAAAAAAAAACTAGAAAACGCAAAACGCCAAACACAGGAAAATAATTCATATCCAAATGTATACTTCGTGTTTGTTTGGTTAGTTTATTTTTTACCAACTTATTTTATTATTCAGCTTATTTTTGCTACTATTTATGGGTCTCATTGTACTTTTTGATACTATTCATGGGTACTATTGTATTATTTCAACTAACATTTACCTTTATCTACGGTACTTTCAGTAAAAAGTTTTCAGTTTCAACAAAATAAACGGATTCCAAACAGACCCTTAGTATTATCTTTTCGTGCATTTTCGCTTATTCATTAAACATTTTCATTTTAGCTTTACTCATTTTATGAATAGTTAGTCTTATGAAAATTTTGTAAAATTTTCTCTTCGGCCTAATAGATATTCTGGGATCACATAAGACTTCTCATGTGCTTTTACACTTCATCCACCTAGCTTTTATCCAATGATTCACATCATTTTCAATTTCTCAATCTTTATGAATTATTAATCCAAAATATTGAAAGCTTTCACTTTTTAGTATTTCTTGGTTGTCAAGTCTTACCACTTCATTTTTGTTTTTACTTTCACTATATCTACATTTCATATCCTTTAATCCCACATAATTGAAGTCTTTAGATTCAAACTTAATTGGGGCACTTTTCATTTGCCTTTAATCATTCCAAACTTATTTTACCAAAATTCTAGAAGTGTAAATCATATGAATTTTATCTTGTTTTTTAATTAAAAATATGAATTTTGTCCTGTCGTTGAAAACTAAAAATGTTGGCTCAATTTGATGTAGGTGTAGAACCTATATGGTGATTGCTATGGACATAAGGGGGACAATTTACCACCTGAACAGGAGGTCATAAATCATTATCAAAGAAATGGCATTGGGAAATAAAATGCGAATTTATGGTCCAAATCAAGAAATCTTTGAGGCCCTTCGAGGATCCAACATAAAACTGATCTTGGATGTCACTAATGATCCCAAAATTTTTTTTACCTCGATTAAGAAAAGAAAAAAAAGTTCCATTACCAAAGGATTTCAAAAATTCAAATAAACAAATACTATCGTGTATTCTTGATGCGGTGGTTACTCCACAAGTATAAATGCTTGTGGGATGTGGGAGGTAAGGGTTGACGAGGTAAAGATCGGGGTTCAAGTCTCCAAGAGAGAGATTTACACACATATATACTTAGATTATGTTATAATATAATTTATATTTTGTATTGAAAAAATTCAAAAAAATTATTATTTATTTTATATTATTTTAATAATTCACCATAAAGTCTATTGTTTTAATAAATCTAAGTTTTATTATTTATAATAATTTAATCATTTATTGTAATATATTTTATTATTTGACCAGAGTGTATTGTAATATTTATTAGTCTTCTATTTGTGCTTGTTATTTCCGCTATTCATGTGTGTGGTTTTCTCTTTTTTGGCTGAATATTCATGGTAGGAAGTGTGATTGCATGAATAATATGCTAATTTTATCACTAATAAACCCATTGGCGACTTGTTCATGTGGAGAGTAGAAACAAGAAAGAATAATCATTACTCGTAAAATATCAGGGAGAAGAAGATGAGAAATTCAAATGGCTTCTCAAGATTCCCATGTGCAGTCCCGTATAAAGTACCATAGCTAATAGTTAATAACCCTAACTAATGGAGAAAAGTTGTTTATACCCTACCCGGCCCCCAATTATAAACGCAGAGCGAACCCTAGGGACCTAGGGTACCAAGAAGCAAAAAGATACCTGAAAGCTCTCCTTTCTGGTGTGCAGGGAAGTCTCTCTTTGGCTTTTGTGGGGGCCTCAACCATCTGTCTATATAAGGGGTGTCAATGTTCAACCCAATCCGCGAACACGACACGAACTCGACACGTGTTTTTTCGGGTTAGGGTTTGGCCTTAATGGGTTTGGGTCATAAACGGGTCGACCCAAAAGCGACACGATAAGAAACGTGTCATAAACGGGTCAACCCGCGTAACCCGCAATAGACACGTTTGACACGCCAATTTATTTGTGTCAACCCAAAATGACCCACTTAACACAACTCGTTTAACTCGTATAACAAATAAATATTTATTTTATTTTAGATTTGTCAAATACTTTTTATATCCAACATATATTTTAAATTTAAAAAGAAAAGTGAGTAATTACAAAAATTTACAAGGGATATAATTGGAAATTGAAACTTTATAGACACTAGAACTACTAATACTTTTTTTTTCTTCTTTTTTTTGGGCATAGAACTTGCACAAATGAATTGGATGAGCTTGTGGAAGATGTTATGAATTTGGACATCAGCAAAGAATCTATGGATGATAATCGTGGTCATAGTTAGGATTAGTCTACTGTTTGCTCAAATTCTTTCAATATTGATACTTAGCATTTGGCAAGTTCCAAAGATATTATATTTTTGTTGAACTATATTATTTTATTTTTGTTATTTTGAATTTGGGTTGAAGTGTATGCACTTCTTTTGGAGTGTAAAGAACTTATTTCTAGATGAATGTTATATTTTTGTTGAACTATATTATTTTGAATATGAGTTGAAGACTTGAAGTGTATGCACTACTTTTTGAGATGTAAAAAAAAGTATTTCTAGATGGATGTTATATTTTATATTTTGCAACTTGAAATGGGTTGTATTACATTCGTGTCAACCCAACACGACTCGTTTATTAAGCGTGTCAAATGGGTTGGGTCAGGTCAACCCGCCTTATTAACAAGTCGGGTTAGGGTTGAAGGATCATGACACGATTATTAAATGGGTCGGGTTAGGGTTGAGCCATTTAGTCGAATACCACTACCTCAACACAACATGAACCCGACACACTAACCCGAATTGACACCCCTAGTCTATATAGGAGGGAGCTCTCGTTTTGCCTTTCTCTTATAAAGGTCATTTCATGTCAAATCATACATGATGTGACATTGGATATGTTTTAAATTTATTATATTTAATTTAGATTCATTTCAAATAAAAAATATATTTTATCAAATAATAATATGGATTTTCTAATATATTTTAAATTTATTATTCTTGTACATTAATAAACTATTTAAAAAATTTTATTATATATTAATAAATTGTTTTAAAAAAATTTTTATGAGAAAAAAAATTACTAACTAATAACCGGATCCTAATAATGTTATTATTAATAAGACCATATTTTCCACCATTTTTTTGTGTTTTTTAATCATTGGTATTAATTATTATTATTAGAACAACATTACTTTTTATTCAATCTGTCACTAATATATATATATATATATATATATTTTTTTTCCTGGGTATAATTGTAACAAGTGAGGTTCTTTATTTATTTATTTGGGTACATCAAGACAAAGAAAAAGGCGCTAGGAAGGGCAAGGAACAGAATGCAAAACACTCCCCAGAGGCATCAGAATCAACTAAATTTCCCATGAACAGCGTCAGCTCAACAAAATTCGAGGCATGAAGTGATAATTTATATTTTAATTATTGAATTTTTTTATGGAAAGATGGAAGGATATTTTTTTTGGCAAATGATGAAACTACTTTTGTAAGTGAGATAGGAAGAAAAATGCATATAATTTTCTTAAATTTTAGCTTGAGATAGGAAGAAAAATGCATATAATTTTCTTAAATTTTAGCTTAAGAAAAACGAGTAATGTTATAAATACAAATTATTTTACAACATTTTTATAAACTGCCAATGTGGCAAATTCTTACTAGTTCTAATATAGGTCTATCAAGGACATCAGATTTTTACTTACAATAACTATTTGAAAAATACTAAAGCCATATCAGTAGTTTGTAAAAATGTTGTAAAATAGTTTGTATCTGTAATATTACTCAAAAATAAATAAATATACATACATATATATATATATATATATAAAATTAAATTTTATACTGTTATATAAATATACCGGTATACTTTAAAAGCAAACTACTAAAGAAATTGGTTCTGATTGGGGTTTCATGAAGCTTCTTCTCTCATTAACCAAGAGTCAAATGATGCAAGTGATGAATCTGTGGGGGATCTGGTTAGTGGAGATTAGTTTGGCTAAGAGATGTTGTGGCTAAATGAAGGAAAATGTATATATGCAACTTCTTTTCACTCTTCAATTCCGTTGTATTCTATTGCAATATGGTAAACAAAATTAAGACTATTGGTCAATCATTGGATAGAATTAAGAATCCGGATTTGGTAAGAATGGGGTGTAAAACTTATGTTTTACACCATCTATTAAGATATTGTTACATCAAACTTTTACTTAAAATTTAATATATCAAATTTAATAAACTTACAATTAAATTGGATTTTCAAATGAGTATTAGAATTGATTGAGTGTGGCTGTGCCTATTCTTTAATATGTAATTTGATGATGTGGTATGTTGGGTTTGGAGGGGTAAAACTTTGTTTTTACACCACATCCTTATTGAATTTAATCTCTACAATTAAAGATAATATTATGAGATTAAATTGGATGCGATGTAAAGCCCAAGTTTTATCCCTCCAATCCTAATATGTCACATTATCATATTACATATTAAAGAATAAGTATAACCACACTCAATCAATTCTAATACCCATTTGAAAATCCAATTTAACTGTCAGTTTATTAAGATGTTGTTATGTGTGGTAGTCCGTATTGAGTTTTAAGCAAAAAGCTGATGTGGTAATTTCTTATTAGATGGTATAAAACATAGGTTTACATCCCATACTTACCAATTTCAGACTCTAATATTATTGGCTTTGGACTTAGAAGGAGTTTGTGAATTTGGTTGTTGAGATTAGTCTAGATAGGGAGATAGATTACTTTATGATTCAAAAGTTGCACAAAAGGAAGATAATGTTTTAAAACAGTAAACTTGCTGATTAGTGTAAGCAGTCAACAAGTTTTTGGAAATACCTTAACAAAACTAGCGCATAAATTATAATCATTGACAAGTAAAGAAACATTTTTATGTACCATAGAGGCAGTTTCAGTGCATAGACGATTACAGCCGAGACCAGTAAAGCCATACAATAAAAGTAAAGACAGCTCCACAAGAGGAGTGTCAAAAATAGCAAAATCCTATTGAAGGTGGACTACTATTTTTGCAAGCACATTGGCATAAGTATTGGCTTCCCTATAGTGGTGGTTTAGCTTCCACTTGAGAATTTGGTTCGTTAAATTCTTGTAATCATCAACAACCACAGGGGCAGAACTAGAAATTTTTGTTTGGGGGTCAAGTTGCAACATTAATATATTTATCAAGACAACCTCATACACACACACATAAATACACATGCTTTTTTATTATATACACACACTTTTTTATTTGATAAGTTATATATATACACACCCAACAAAAAAAGAGCTTAATATTTTCAATCAAAATTATGTTTGATGGCTATCTTTCATAAAATTAATAAAATTCATTTTCACAATATTCATAGTGAAATTCTTAAAAACTTTCATTTTCTATAAAAATGATCAAATTTTATACTAATGTAAGTAAAATTATTCAATTGAACTAATGTAATTTTCAAAAACAAGAATGATCCAAAACTTGGAGGAACAAATTAGGCTCCAAACATATTTGAAATTATTTTGCTTTGACCCATTATGTGGCAACTAAAAAGACATTTCATGTGTAGTGACAAGAATTTTTTAATGAGTCAATGACTTGTTAATCGTCACATAACGGGTTGAAAAAGATAAATTCAAACATGTTTGGTGCCAAACTTTTTCAAATATTTAACAAATATAAAACACATTTTACAATAAAAAATAGAATTGCAAAAAATAAAGTTTTGTCTCTATAAAGACCAATTATTTTTTTTTAAAGTATCATTGGACTAATTCAAAATACTTAGGGGGGGCCAACTCTTATTTTTGTAGACTAAATTTTGAAAACATTAAAATAATTATATATATATATATTTAAAAAATTTTCAAAATTTTGGGGGGCCATGGCCCCCCCCCCCCCCCCCCCCCTTTTCTTTCAACATGGCTCCGCCCATGATCAACCATTGGTGCAAAATTAGATAGAGAGTCATCATTGCTGTTTAGTAACCCAACAACAGAGTTAACATCTAATTCGATTTCAAAGGGCAATGCCATCTCTCACGACCCAAAGTTCAGCATGTAAACAATTAGACCAACCTATAGATAGGGATGAAGCCATCATTGGACTATGGGGGGCAATGGCCCCCCATATTTTAAAAACAAAAAAATTATTATTATTATATATGTACTAATTTTAGAAATTTTATTCAATAAAATTACATTTTGTTTTTCTTAAACAATATTATTGATTCTTTTAAGAGTAACGTTATACTCACAAACTTTTTTACAATATTTTTACAAATTATTTTGGTAGCAAATTCTTATTGATTCATATATGGATCTATCACTCATATAATTTTTTTTTTCTTTTTATCAATAACCTTTTATCACATTAGTAATTTATAAAAAAATTTGTAGTTTTAGGGTCTGTTTGGATTGAACTTATTGTTACTGAAATTAAAAACTGAAAACTGAAAACACTGTAGCAAAATAATTTTTAAATGTGTGAATAGTGTCGTGGGACCCATGAACAGTACGTGAACAGTGCGTAAACAGTGCATGAATAGTGTTTTTTGTCCCATGCACAGTGATTTTACTGTTCACGTGCAGAGAAGAAAAAAAAAAAAAAAAAAAAGGCATGAAAACGCATGGTTGAAACGCAACTTTCAGCCCTGCCCAAACGCTCACTTAGCACCCGCTAAAAATTTTGGTACAAAAAGCCAAAAGGAATTCAATTCCTATGCATTTCTTTTTCTTCTCTCAAATACCCTATTATACATACTCTTATGTAGATCATGTGAACTAGTTTTTACCCTTTTTCCTTATCTTAGTTTTGTTTCTCTCTTCTAGTAATTATCATAACATATATATTTGGATTTTTATGCATTGTTTTTACAGCATAGTGTATGTGACAGATATGTAATTAAGTGCTATATCTAATAGTCTACTAGTGATTTGTTGGTAATTATAAAACTATGGATGGACTGCTGTTCTTATCCTAGTTAACGTATAGATTGTTATATATCTACAAGCTTCCATGGACAGATGGACTTACGCATGTCCTTGCGTGTGAACAATACAAAAAAGAGAAAAAGAAATTGAGATTAACACGTAGCACAAATACTTTTACCAAATACTTCTACCTACCAAATTCTGTGACCCTATAACACATCTAGTGTGTCAGCAAGCACATTTTGAAACCTTCAAGCATATTTATTCCACCATACTTAATTACCTACGACTACAATTCTACAAGTGCTAGCTTATTTACTTATAGCTTAAGATATAGTCATTGGTATCGATTTTCAAGAATCTGTAGTTGTTTTACACTCCCGGTAAGAAGATTGAAGAAGATGGAATTGTCGAGACCAATGACCATATCCACCACTAGTCCTAGAGAGGGTTTAGAGACAAACTACGAGGAGCACAAGCAGAAATGGGCAGGAGGGCTTCAAAGGGTTTTATGTATGCAAGGTGGAGACGATGATGGCAGCTATGCCAAGAATTCAGAAGCTCCAGCATCTGCAATCACCTTATCTAAGCCATTGCTCTTAACAGCTATACAATCACTGAATTTGAAACTTTTCTCTAGGATAGAGGAGGAAAAGGATTGTTGTATAAGGATTGCTGACTTGGGTTGCGCAACTGGGTACAACACCTTGGCCACAATTGACATGGTTGTTGAGTGCCTGAGAAAGAAATACATCCATGAGTGTGGCGTTGAGCCAGAGTTTGAGGCCTTCTTCTCTGATCTCCCTTCAAATGATTTCAACTCTTTATTCAGATCACTGCCTGCGGCCACAACAAGGCACTATTATGCTGCAGGTGTGCCTGGATCCTTCTATGGTCGACTTTTTCCTAAGAGAAAGCTTCATGTTGTGGTTAGCTTAAGTGCTTTAAACTGGCTCTCCCAGGTACTAATTAAATTAACTAACAATATATAGTAATAGTTATACTTTTACATACATATATATTCATCTATCTCACATTCATACACACGCACACACCAAACACACTATTCCATTGATATCTAGTGAAATTGTTTTCAAAAGTGTCCTCTACTTTTGTGTCTTGTTGGTTATATTGTGACACAAAATAGTTCATCTCACATCTAAGCTATATTCGAACCAAATAATACGTGCTTCCTTGCCAAAAAAGAAAAGAAAAATTACTACATATGTTCAATTTTCCTTTATATATAAATCAGGTACCAGATGCAGTACTAGATAAGAGATCAGCAGCTTGGAATAAAGGAAGAGCGTGGATCAATGGAGCGAAGAAAGAGGTAGTTGAAGCATATGCAAAGCAATCAGAAGAGGATCTGGAGAACTTTTTAAGATGCCGGAAAGAGGAGATTGTTCATGGAGGAATGCTGTTTATGCTAATGGGAGGAAGGCCTGGATTCCAGCATCCTGAGAATCAATTAGGGGATCCTGACTCGAGTGCCAAGCACCCTTTTGCCACTTCCATGGATCAAGCTTGGCAAGACCTATTAAAAATGGTATCTTGCTCTCTTATCTCCCCCTGCCTATTTATCATCACATATATATATTTACATTCATAAACCTCCACTTTCCAATCATACAATTTCCACGATATCACTTGAGTTTTCTTTTTTTTTGGAGTAACATCAATGGTATAACATTTTTTACTTACAAGTTACAAGTTACAACTGACCATGTTAATTAATAGTTTCAAAAAAAAAATGTGATAAATGTTGTCACCAAATTTATTGTTATTTCCTTTTCGATACCTTTTTGTAGCTGTCCTTCATGATTAGTCCTACATATATTACTGTACTTGTACCGAGATTTTTTTTTTTTAAACCTTTATCTCACAACAATTCTTCCTTATCATGCTTCATGCATATCATGATTTTGCAATATATAAACTAGACCTAATCACATCGGCATCTTGATACTGATTCACTTCCTTTTGCTTTTTCCCCAATTTTTTTCCTTTAAAAAAAAAAACAATGGAAGGGTTTGATAGACGAAGAGACGAGAGACGGGTTCAATATTCCGGCATATATGAGAAGCATGGAGGAGGTGGAGGTGGCAATAAAGAGGTGCGGTGGTTTTGAGATACAAAAGATGGAGTACCATAAAATAATGGAGCATTCAGAAGAGAAGCATAAGGAGTGGATCAGGGATCCGGTTTCCTATGGGAGAGCCAAAACCAACATGGTCCGTGCCGCTTTGAGGCCCATAACTGAGGCCCACCTTGGTCCCAACATCTCTGAGGAGTTCTTCAAGTGTTATGAAAAACAGGTTTCTTCTGATATTACCCTCCTCCATAAGACTGGTTTCTATGGTGTTATTGCTGCCTGTCTAATTAGAATGTGAGAATAATTAGCTATCCCCTCGGTAAGACTTAGGTATAGTTTCTTAAGGGAAGTATATTAGGTTTTCTAATTATAATTAGACATATAGTAAGAAAACATATGTATTGTATAATTTTGTTTTAGAAAATGTTTCGACTTCAAAAGACCAATCGATGCCACCTACATGGTCCTATATTCAATAATAAACCATGACATTCTATCTGTATAAATAAAAAATATACATTTTGTAAACTATATGATAAAAATTGAGACCTTGGAAGCTGTGGTTATGTCAAAGTGGTTGTTTTCTATTTGCAGCAAATGGCTAAACTCTCCTTTTTGCCAAGTGACTATTGTTTATTAGATTTGTTTTAAAATCATGGGGTTTTTTTTTTTTTTTAATTTAATTATTTTAATATATTTTTTCAACAAGGCACTATAAATTAAATTAGAAGCAAATACGTTGTAATTATAACCAATCGAATTTATTTATTTTTAATCTTTTATTGAAACTTATAATATTCCTGTTATACTATAAGAGAGTTATGAAATTATATAATAATTACTAAACCCAAAAGTGAAATTATATGATAATCAGTAATTCAATTATTTTCAACAAACATTCTCAATAAAATTACATATTATAGAAGCTCTAGTCCAAATGATATCGTGTACTATACTTTATATACTATATAATAAAAGTTGTATCCTATATAGTGAAGGCTTTGATTCAAGCATTTATCTATTTTAATATGGGCCTCAAATAATGGATCATTGGATTCTCAAAAAATAAATAATGGATCATTATAAAATCGGGTGGGGTTGTTTGGTGTGGGTCAGTCCTACACATGGGAAAGAGTCGTTACTCAATTTTAAATGGACTGAGAGTCACTTTGAACTTCATATATAACTGTTTAACTTAATAAAGGCATTAGGCACCCAAACTTACGGATCCACATGTGGCCTTCACTTGCATTATTGGGTCATATTTAAGGAGGACTTACTAAAGAAATCCTAACCTTTTTTTTGAGGAAAAAAAAAAAAAAAAACCTAATCCCATAATTTATAATTATATCACCATATTTACCATATGCTAAATTCAAGATCAAAGTTTAAGAAAGGAAAGCAACCAACACAAAATTAGAATAGGATGCATTAATCACACATTAAATTCGGAAATGATAATTAGTCAACTAAACATGTGATGTAATTAAAAGAATTATACATATTAATTTCATAAATTCAAATTAGTCAACCAACTATGTGATGGAATTAAAAAAATCACACACGTTAAATGCAAAAAATTCAAAATGGAGAATCAACAAAATTTTAATACCACTTTTATATATGGGAAACACACAAATTTAAAAGCTAGCTAATTATTAAACATATAACCATCTCATAAACAGAAAAATAAAATAAAATATTGCATTTGAGAATCAACAAAGACTCATTAGGTCTTTAATTAGCTTTTGGTTAGCAAATTTAAGTAAAATAAATAAATAAAATAATCATTGAAATTGAACACGGTACTTTATTCCTAATACATGAACACTACTACTAGGAAAGTATAAAAATAAATAAATAAAAATCAGAGAGTAAGTATTGTATTGCATTTTGGAAAGGGTTGATACAAATTAAGTAGAGTCAGCCACTCCAATATTCCTTTAAAATTAAAATTAGTGGCAGCATAGCTGTGTGTGTGAGGTCAAATTTTAGATGGTGTAAGGTGGGGGCTTGGGCAAGTTCTTGACTAGGCCACAGAGCAAGCAATTGTCTGGGATGTTGTATTCGTCCCTGAGAGAACGTTCTGGGGAGAGAACGCTCACGTAAAGCTGTTGTCCAAGGTAGCGATTCTCTGTCAGCTCCGACCTCAAGTTCCACATTCCAGCATTGTCAAATGTCAACAGGATCGCTGCATATGAATTTGGGTAAACTTGGACTGTGTGCCTGCTCACTGCATCAAGAAGGTTGTAGTTCTTTCTACGTTCTGGGCTCCATCTCCCTGGCTCAATGCTGCATGCATGTTTAGAGTGCTTACATTAGTCCTTGTATAATAGCATAAAGGGTAAATTTTACACTTTAATATCAAAAATCACCAACATCAATTAAGTTAAAATTGTGTATGCATGCAAGTCTATTCTTTTAATACTTTCTTTACTCATATACACAAAGATAGAAAGATAAATTGAGAGAATAATAAAAAATTGATAAAAAAAATAATATTCTAATGAAATGTAACGTAAAATAAATAATTGTTTATAGATGTTTTTGAAAAATGGTTAAGTAAATTAGAAAAAATAATAGGTTTTTCATATTAAAATAAACAGAAATTTTTATACGAACTAATGTGAATATTCTTAAATTTAAGTTGTGAAATTTGATGTGTATGTAAAATCAAGTAAAATAATTAAGATTATAATAGCTAGTTTAGTTAGTTTCTTACGCAACAGCGAAGAAGGAGTATCCATCCAAATGCCATGACTGAAGGCTCTTCTCGTGGTTCTCAAAGATGATCTCCACGAAGTTACGGAAGGTGGTGTTGACGACATTGGGTTGCACGGTGACCTTGTTTGGAGCAATATGCTTGGGATCGTCTGGGATCGTGTCATATTTGAAGACCTTGTTGGCAATACCGTAGTACTCAGCAAGCTTGAGTGGAGTGGCAGTGTCGATGTGGGATACACCATTGATTGCATAACGACGCTTACCACCTGCACTACTAGCAGAGTTAACAAGCTTGATGGTTCGGGTAATGTTAATAGCACCATAGTGATATGAGCCCTGAGGGTTAGGCCTGGCTGCACTAGCTGTAAGGTTCCAACGGAAGGTACGGAACTGGTTAAGGGACCAAGCCCAACCAACTGGGGCTGGAGGGAGCTTAGGTGAGGCTGGACCCTTGCCATTGGTGTAGCCAATGATAGCTTTACCAACGAGCACATTTTTCAAGAATCGAGTTGAAGCTACAATGTAATAGTTATGGGGCTTTTGGTTAGCAGTGACAAGAACTGAGAAACATTGTCCTACGTGAACGTCAAGGGATTCGTATGTGTTTTGGACTGTGTGGGAGCCTTCCATCTCAACCAGCTTCATAGTGTGACCTTGGATCCTGAAGTTGAGGGATGCCTTAAGCCCAACATTGCAGATTCTGTACTTGTAGGTCTTGCCTGGCTTCATGGTGAAAAGGGGTTTATCCTTGCCCTTACCATTGGAAGATTTTCCATTGATGAGTACACCGCTTGGTCTACCAAGGGAACGACCGGTGTCCAATAACTTCCTGAGTGTTGAGTGACTCTTGGTGTACCAGTCACCAATGAGGACAGTGTAGTCATCCTCAGGATCAGCATATGGGACAGGAATGAGCAACCGGCTGTTCACACGGAGGCCGCCAAAGGCACCCGCTGCCCGGTGCACGGCAGTGGTGGGATAGTAGATGTAACTTCCAATCTGATCCTTCACTTGGAAGTGATAGGTGTAGTTTTTCCCAGGGGCAATGGGGCAATTGGTTCCGGGCACTCCATCTTGCCATGAGTTCTTTCTATGTTGGATGCCATTCCTGCATGCCATACGAATTAGAAAATATTAATTCACTATATTTGCGTTTATAACTCTTAACATTTTCCTGTATATAATATAAAAAAAAATAGAATTATATACTTTAAATTTAATTATTTTTTTTTCTTATAACATATGTAATGAAACAAGATCTTCTCATTTTCAAGGGAAACAGAGAATTTATAGCTTATATATATTTAAAATTTATTTTGACTATAAAAAATGTCAAGTTATTTAAAATTTTAAGATAGATAATGTGGATGCTAATAGCATGTCATTGTTGGCGGCACACAACAATAAAAAAGTCAATGAAGAAAAAAGAAAGAAAGAAAGAAAGAAAGAAATGAATACCATGTCAAGAGGAATGGTTCATCAAGGTAATTGTGGACGTTGATGACAATGTTGTTGTTGGTGGTGGAATTGATATTGGGTCCTGGAAATTGACCATTGATGAGAATGCCTTGTTGGGGGATCCCCAATGGAGAGATGGTGCCATAGGTGACTTTCCATGTGAAGAAAAGGTAAGGATCTTCACCTCGGACTACAGACATTACTCCAATGGTGAGGCATAGCAACAATATAAGCTTCACCTCAACCATTTTTTTTTCTTTCTTTCCTATATATTTTTCACTATTTTTTTTTTTTTTTTGTGTGTTTTTTGATCTTTGTTAGATCAACCCTTTCCTACGTACCCACTATATATCAGTCCCTATTTTAGAAGAAGATGATTGGCCTCCTTCTAGCGTTTCCGATGGACATTCTCTTCCTCCTCTTATATACATTTAATAGGATATTTCTCTACCATACAAACTCTCCGCAATCTTCTCTGAGCTCACCCTTTTCTCTTGCCCCTTGCATTCCGTCCTTCCTCTCAATTTTCTCTCATTCCTCTCTCTCTCTTTTCCCCTAAATACATGCACTCGCTTTTTCTCTTAACTAACTTAACACATCATGTCTTGGTTAATGTCAAACTAATTGCCACTGTCCAAAACTATTCCCAACTCAATTTTTCAACGGCAGAAGATATTTTTTAGGTTAAAAAAACGGCAGAATACTAGAACTAGTCTAAACTCTAAAGTTAGTATTGAGTTTGTGTGTTAAAAAAGAGCCAAAAATTTTAGTTTAATATTTGAACATGTATGATCTACTTGAAGCATACCATTCTCACTAAATTGTTAATATTTTCCATAATGGTTAATTTTGTCAATACCAAAAAAAAAAAAAAAAAAAGTTGAAAACTAGTGCTTAAGATTGTTGAAGAATGATGCACATAAAGTTCAACCAAAAAATTGCAAATTTAATCATTCTTGTTACAATACAGCTTGGGGGTGTTGTGAAGTCTCTCCTTGTTACAATACAGCTAAAAGACTGCAATTTAATCGTTCTTGTACACTACAGCTAAAAGACTGCAATTTAATCATTCTTGTTACAATACAGCTTGGGGCTGTTGTAAAGACACTCACTGTTACAATACAGCTAGAAGACTCTTCTTGTTATTATGCTATACATGATTTCTCTTCCTTTTTCTTTTTATGGATAATTCGATAGTTAGGAGAGTAGCCATTGAATTACAAGGCTTGCTATATGATCTTGTTTATAAATATAATAATAATCACCAACAATTTTGGACCTCATATATCCTTTTCCTTCTTGAAATTATTCAGTAAAATAAAAAGAGTAGGGTTGAATGGATCATATATAGTTTTATAAGTGCTTAAACCACCGTGAGAGTCTTGGGATATGCTAAAGAATTGCATATAGGCTATATGACCACATCCAACCTTCTTTCCTTAAAAATAAATTAGCAGAAAAAAACCTATTAAATCTGTAATTCTTGTAATTTTTAGCTTATAATTTTATGTAAGATTATCATATCTGTGAATTACATAAGTGGCAGAAGAACTTTATTACTTCAGAAAAATTGAATTGTTGGTATCCTTCGTCGTCATAGCTTTACATTCAATTACATGCATGTTTTAATATTATAGTTGTATTAATTTTGATGTAAAATATAGAATAGTTAATAATTCAAGACTAGTTATTATTTTGAATTTAATTAGGGAGTCTCGTATAATTTCTTAAGTGTTGTACCTTAAATTTTTCAACTAATTCCAACGTATAATTGTATTGACTAATAAAGAACATAATTGAAAAAGATAACATTATATTTGCATTAGTCAAGGCAATCATGTGATTGAAAATTAATTGGAAAACCGAGACTACATCTTATATATGTAAGTTAATGCAAAATCATGCAACTCCATTCCTTTTAATTGAAAGAGTATTTTCACGAATCAATTGTTCGATATTGCCTCTTTATACCCGTCATGTTGCAAAATATCAAGATGATCGAAAATCAATAAGTTGGTAGAGTCATGATTTTATTCCAAGGCAAGATTAAAATAAAAGGTTGAATGCAAAAATAATGTTAAAATTGTTAATTAATATAAGTAAAAATTACTAAAATTCTGTAATTGAATAAAATGTAACTTATAATTTATATTTTCCTGTCTAGTGGCAATTCATTTTATTATGTCTACTGTTAGAATTAGACTTAATAATCATTGGAATGTTTAAACTACTTCATAATCTGGATGACTACAAGTATATATGTATTTTACATAAATAAAAGATATAAATGAAAATAATCAATATATATATATATATAATCATTAATAGATGAATTTAAAAACTAATGGTAAGACATTCAAACAAGTTATTTTGATTGTTTAAAAGTAAAATATATAAATAAATTAATAGATATATGCATATCTTCGAAGTATCAAAAATATGATAATTTACTTGATATCTTTAAATTTTTAAGTAAGCCTTGAATTTAAAATGTTCTATATGTGTATATGGTGTCTTTATTTGTAAATTAACTCAAAGTATCAATGTTTTCTTTTTTTATTTCTATATTGACTACACTTCCAACTATCAAAATGTGGTTTATTTAAAAAAGAAAACCATGAAAAGTATAAAGTATTGTTCAAGAAGTAAATACAACAATAACAATAAATAAAATTGGGTACATTGGTAAGGGAATGTTGCAATAACATAACATTTTATATTTTAAGGCTACACATAAAAGATTTTTTTTTTTTCCTTAAACAGATTAGGAGAATTAGAGTTCATATTAATATTAAAAAATGGGATATTTTCTTTTAAAGAATGGAGGATATGAGTGCGCTCGAGGGTATTTATCAAACTCCCCTGGCTCCGCCCATGTCAATAATTATCACATCATAAAACAGATTAAATTTTAAGGGTTTATTTATTTTAACTTCAAAATTATTTATAAAATATGAGTTTCAAGATCAAATAGTAAATAACATTCAATTAACACAAAATTTAATGTGTATATTAAAAGTAACAAAAATACATAATCCAATAATCGGATTTTCAAAATATTAATTATATAAAAAAAATTATTCACTAATGTAATATACTAATATTGCAAAGGGTTACACTAAGAGTAATTTGATAATTTTCTAAAAAAAAGAAGAAGAAGAGTAATTTGATAAGGGTAAAATTTGTTGAGTAAGTCCGCAAAATTACTATTAAAGAAATAATGTCTATTTCTTAGTGTGAAAGGTGGCGGTTTTCACCCTCCTCTCCTCTTGTCGGAAAACTTCATCTTTGGTCTCAAAGAGTCAAAATGGCTTTTAAATTATTATTTTGAGTAAATTGCAAATTACAGTACGCGGAAATTGATTTAAGAATGGAAACCTACTTGAAAAAGCATTTTCTGTTTTTAGAATCAGAAAACGTTTTTTTTTGCCACCCTTTTGTTCCATTAATTTCTCCATACTTTAGTACTGCCAGCAACACCACTATCACTACTGTCACTACAACCACCACTATTGTCGTCACACCACCATCACAACGGCTATAATTAACAGAATTTGATGAAAAGATTGTATTGAATTGAATAATTGATATACAACAATAGCCATATATATAGGCTAATCCAAAACACAGAGGGAAAAATAACTAACCTAACTAACACTAACAGCTAGCATATAGGTTTGGTTACAACAAACGTGCGCGTGGAACACGTGTGACTAACAGTGATTAATGAATACAAGAAAAACGACCTGTAGCTTAAGGTCTAAAATACAAAAGCTACTTGTAGCTTAACACTGTTTCTTCTTTTCTTCTTTGTTCTTCTCTACTTTTATTGATGATACTCTGGTAATAACCTGTCCCCATTGCTACCACTGTGCGTTCGTAAAATGTTAATGAATTCATTGAAACCATAATTAAAGCTGGCATAAACCCTAAAACATTAAGTCTTAAAGTCATTGAAAACATAAACTCTAAGACCTAAAATTCATAAACCTCTAAACCCTATGCCCTAAAGCCCAAGAGAAAGAGGGAAAAAAAATCAAAACAAAACACCTCAAATTTAGTTAAATACCATTATTTAAGTAAATGCAACTAAAATCAATTATTTTTCTCAAGCTAATTAAAAGAAAAACAAATGCTTTTCTCCTTTTTCTTTCCCTTCTTTAAAAAAAAAAAAAAAAAAATTCAAACCTAGATTTTGACACCTTGAATGTTGGGCCAAACGACTATCCAGGTGTGAATTAACTTTAACAAACTCAAGCCATAGTGAAAATAAAAAAAATCAAGCACCAAGAAAACAAACTCACTACAACACACCAAATATAAGTGAAAAACCTCTTAGGAAAATCCACAAGACAAATCCGATAATTTCACTTTAGTTAAATAGATATTACAAAATTCAATTTTATGTCAAAAACTTAAATTCACAACAAATTAGAGAGAGAAAAAATACAAGAATAAATATTCTCTAGGAATAAAATACATGTTTCTAAAAAAAAAAATGAATAAAATACATTATCACCAATCTATATCTATAAAATATCTAAAAATTAAAGCGTAATATTTATTGTTACTATGATTTGTTGAGCCACATCAGAATAGTATTTTGGTCCACTTTGGTCAATTTCAGTCCATTATTGTTTACTTTGGTCCACTTCAATCAATTTTAGTCCATTTGATCAGTTCTAGTCCAATTCAGTCCACTATGTCTACTTTGGTCCATTCTATCCTCTTCAGTCTATTCAGTCCTATTTAGTCCAATTAGGTCCCTTTCGGCCACTTTGGTGCATTCGGTCTATTAGTTCCACCTCAGTCTATTTGGTCCATGATGTCCAATTTAGTCCATTCTGTCTACTTCGGTATAATTCGGTTTCTTTCAGTCCATTTCAGTCCATTTTGTCCACTTTTGTCCATTCTGTTCAATTCTGTCTATTCGGTCCATTTAGGTTCAATTCGGATTCATTCAGTCCAATTCAGTCTTTTTCAATCCACTTTGGCCCATTCGGTCCATTATGTCTACTTTGGTACATTCGGTCCACTTTGATTTCATTCGGTCCATTTTAGTCTACATGGGTCCATTTGGTCCACACCTTTGATACTGTTACACATGGACATACGTGAATATTATATACTTTAGATAAGTACCTTATCTATAACAATTTCACAACAATTTTACTCCACAAGTATAAATGTTTGTAAGGTGTGAGGAGCAATGGTCGAGGTCTAAGTCTTTAGGAGGGAGTTTCACACACATATACACTTAGATTATGTTATAGTAGCATTTCTAACTTGTTTAAAAAATAATAATAAATAAAAATAATTTGCTACCTAAGATTTGTTGTGATAATCATTTGAAAGTTGGTAAATTTGAAAACCTAACAACTTGTCACCTAAGATTTATTGTGATACTCTTTTGGTTTTTTTTTTTTTTTTTTTTTTTTTTTTTTTTTTTTTTTTTTCAATTTGGAACTAGTCTTGGAGTTGGGTATATGTTTTAGGTTGGTTATATTTTGATTTTATTTTATTTTAAAATCACTTTATTTAAACTATTTTTATTAATTTAATTTTTACTTCATTAGCTTAATTATTTAATTATATATATATATATATATATATATATATATATACTTTTTAAAATTTATTTGGGTGATAGGTGCTCTATATTTACTTAACAAACATAGTTACTATCTAACTGTTTTTTCCCCTTTTGTAGTTATTATTTTATAGTTAAGTTTTTCTAATATAGTTATTAACAATGTGTTTACTTTAAAAAAAAAAAAAAAAAATTCATTTTGACGTTCTTTCTTATGTTGTTAGAGCATTAGCATCAGGTGTTATAAAAAATGCTATTTTTTGACACATTTAAAACTATTTTTTCTATTTTTACACATCACTTTACACTATACCCTACATCACATGTTCTATTCTACAATTCAATACATTAAAATAATATTTACAGCATATTAAAAAAAATTTGTTCATTTTGACGTTCTTTCTTATGTTGTTAGAGCATTAGCATCAGGTGTTATAAAAAATGCTATTTTTTGACACATTTAAAACTATTTTTTTCTATTTTTACACATCACTTTACACTATACCCTACATCACATGTTCTATTCTACAATTCAATACATTAAAATAATATTTACATCACATTAAAATAATATTAAGTAAAAACTAGTCAAACCTAGTGGTGGCCACCACCCAAAACTACCAAAAAAAAAAAAAAAAAGAAAGAAAGAGAGAGAGATGAATCTAATCAACCAACCAAAAATCAACACAAACCCTCAAAGCCAAACCAAAGAACCCAAATCCACAAACCTAAATAATAAACCCCCCAAAATCCATTCCTTTCAAACCCTAAACAACTACCAATCCAACAAATCCCCAAACCCACACAAAATCAAAATGGGAAAAGAAGGCAATTTTCAGCCAAAAACAAAACAGAAAAATAAGGGAAAAATGAGAGAGAGAGAGAGAGAGGGGGGGGGGGGGGGATGATGACCACCTCAATGATGGCGTTGGCCATATGGCTTAGGCCATGGTTGCGCTTGTGTGAGAAGAGATAGAAGCCAATGAGGGAGAATCTCAAAGGGTGGCTTACGGTGGTCTATGTGGTGGAGTGATGGAGGTTCAGTGTAGAGAGAGATGAAGAGCCATGAAAGCAGCGAGTTTTGAGAGAAGAGAGAGAACACCAAGAAAAAAGAGAGAGTTAGTGGAAAGGAGAAAGACTTGAATAAAAAAATAAATAAAACTTTGACAAATTTTTCCGTACCCTCTCAAATTTAGAATGTCACTGTAGCTAAATGCAAAAAAATTTTAAATTTGAGACATTTGATATAGGTGGGTTTTTGGTGTTTAGTGTGCCACACCTAATGCTAGTACTCTCATATCCTATTGGCTTCCATGGTAATTGGTAACTTGATCTCCAGTTTGAATTTACGTGTCATGACTAAAAAAAATCATTTATTTATTCATCCAAAAAGTTAGTTTTATTGTACAATTTTGTTTCAAGTTTATGATCATGATTGCAAGCCAAAAAAATGTTTATGATCATGACTACAACTGTTTCTTGCTTGATTGAGAAAATGATGGGATGCTTATGATGACTAGATGACAATTATAATCATTAGCAGTTTTAAATCTTTAAAGCCATTACAAAACCTAACATTTCATTTAAATTTTGTTTTTTTATAGTTCTATTTTTGGCTTATTTCCAATATTGATTAATAAAAATATGATGGTGTTAATATAATTGACAAAGAAGGATTTTAACTTTGAATATAAAGGTGTAACTTTTTATTGGTAAGTAATAGGTTAGATATATTGTTTTCAAATCATTTGGTAACATGTGATATATCGATCGAGGGGGGGAAAAAACAGTCATTAATTAGCAGTATAAGGAGCAATGACATCCATGTCATTATAGAGAATGACAATCATCTTCATAATAGGAAATCTTTCCTTAGATCTATTTTATTTTTTAGCCTTTAGGTTCCAAAGTTTGTATTGGTAGAAAGTTTCAGTTTTTTAACTCATCAGCTATTGCAGATTATGAAGTATATTTATATGACTGACCATCAAACCATTATAAAGTTTATTTTTGCCTTCAGTTAGAACTAATTCATTTTTCCATAACCATAGGAACCTAACAATGAACGAGTTACATTCACATGAAAACCACTAATAAAAGGAGTTACCCAAATAACCTCCTTTGGGCATCCCAGCATGCCCACATACCTTTTGCCAAGAATGGATTCACCATTCACTAGCAAAAGAAACTAACATTCTTAAGTGAGTGAAAATATAAAGTAAAGACAAGTAGTAATTTTAAATTTCTAAGAAATGATTGTTGTAATCATTGGATATGCTCAAATTGAGAGCTAATCATAATGTTTACTCCATGTATAAATTTGAGATCCATGGTATGGATTTGTTTTTTTTAATCTGCCCATTTATTGACCGAGTCACCTCTAATTTCTTTGCAAGATGTTTACCAACCAACCCAGCATAAATTTTTGAAGGAATTGTACCAAGAGGATCTTTACTCTTTGCAGGGGTGGTAAGTCTTTGAAGAGGTCTTATCATGATTTCTTATTACAAGATAGCCATATCGATTCATAGGTAACCACTTATATGTTTCACTTTCACAATGCTCTTTGAGGGATGCCATGGCAATATTTTTTTTTAATTAAAAAAAACATATAAAAAAGAGTTAGGCTCTAAGGAGAAGGGAATGGGAAGATTTTTGAACTAATACATTTTTTTTTAGGAGTGGTGGCCTCCAACGGATTGTGCTTGGAGTTCAAATTGGACCATAGCCATTTTTATAATTTGGCAGAAAATTAAAAGCAGCAGCAAAGAAAAATTATACAGAAGCAAAATAATTTACAAAGTTTTACTCAAAAGAACAAGAACTATAAAAAATAGTTATATTAAAATGAATGGTACAAAAATTTAATGTCGTGTTTAAAAGGTTATATATAACAGTAACTCTGTGTTTTTTCAATCATTGTTATTCTTTGCCATCTTCTACACTCTTTGCATAAAAAATGCATACAATTACATAATTGTCTCTCATCTATTACACACGATGTATATCTGGTTCTCTCCCTTCCATCTCTCTCTCCCCCTCATTGTATGAAGTGGCGACATGGCAAAGAGGTATGTGGATCATCTTTAGATTTCGTATGGTGGGGGCTTGGGCAAACCTTTGACTATGCCACAGAGCAAGGAGTTGTCAGGCATGTTGTACTCGTCCCTGAGGGATCGTGCAGGAGAGAGAACGCTAGAATAGAGCTCTTGCCCAAGGTAGCGCCTCTCAGTCAACTCAGACCTTATGTTCCACATGCCAGCATTGTCAAATGTCAAGAGGATAGCTGCAAAGGATTTGGGAAACACCTGGATTGTGTGCCTGCTTACAGCGTCAAGAAGATTGTAGTTCCTTCTGCGATCTGGAGTCCACCTCCCAGGCTCAGCACTGTTATCAACAAACACATAAAATAGTCAATTTCCGCGTCAAGAATCTCACATTTTTTTTATAGGATTCGAACTCAGGACTACTTGCTTTGATAGGAAATGGTAAATTTAATAAAACTTACGAGACTGCGAAGAAGGAGTATCCATCCACATGCCATGACTGGATGCTCTTCTCGTGGTTCTCAAAGATGATCTCTATGAAGTTGCGGAATGTCATGTTCATGACATTGGGTGCCAAGGTGACTTTATCTACAGCGTCAGCTGGTGGGTCATCAGATATGATGTCGTATTTGAAGACCTTGTCTGGGACTCCATAATACTCAGCGAGCTTCAAAGGTGTAGGAGGGTCGACATGGGATACACCATTGATAGCATATCGAAGCTTGCCATCTACCTTGGTTGCTGAGTTGATGAGCTTGATGGTACGGGTAATGTTAATAGAACCATAGTGATAGGAGCCCTGAGGGTTAGGCCTAGCAGCACTAGCAGTAAGGTTCCAACGGAAGGTACGGAATTGATTAAGTGACCAAGCCCAACCAACAGGAGCCTCAGGGATCTCAGGTGAGGCTGGACCTTTTCCATTGGTGTAGCGGACGATTCCCTTGGTAGTGAGGACGGTCTTGGTGAATCGTGTGGAGGCCACAATGTAGTAGTCCTTGGGCTCTTTATCAGCTGTGACAAGAACCCCAAAGCATTGCCCTACATGAACATCAAGGGACTCATATGTGTTTTGCACAGTGTGGGATCCCTCCATCTCCACAAGCGTCATTGGGTGGCCTTGGATCCTAAAGTTCAAGGAATTCTTAATCCCAACATTGCAGATTCTGTATTTGTAGGTTTTGCCAGGCTTCATGGTGAACAAAGGCTCTTCCTTGCCGTCACCCTTAGGGGATTTTCCATTGATGAGGACACCATCTGGCCTACCAAGGGAGCGGCCACTGTCCAAGAACTTCTTGAGAGTTGAGTGACTCTTGCTGTACCAGTCACCAATGAGTACAGTGTAGTCATCCTCAGGGTCGGCATATGGGACGGGAATGAGCAACCGGCTATTCACGCGGAGGCCGCCAAAGCCACCAGCTGCACGATGCATGGCAGTTGTGGGATAGTAGATGTAGCTCCCAATCTGGTCCTTAACTTGGAAGTGATATGTGTAGTTCGTGCCAGGGGGAATGGGGCACATGGTTCCCAACACTCCATCTTGCCACGAGTTCTTCCTATGTTGGATGCCGTGCCTAGATGCCAAATTAACCAAGTCGAAAACATTAACATATATGATTGATGACATAACCTTTACAAATTAATGTGTCACCAATCATTAAAAAAAAAAAAAAAAACACATTCAGGACATTCATTTATTATTATGTTTTTGAAATCCAACTATCGTATTCATATCCACGTTAGAAAAAGAAGAGAATGAATACCATGTCACCAGGAATGGCTCATCAAGGTTGTTGTGGACGTTGATGACAATGTTGTTGTTGGTGGTGGAGTTGATATTGGGTCCTGGAAATTCACCGTTGATGAAAATGGCTTGTTGGGGGACTCCAAGTGGAGAAATGGTGCCATAGGTGACATTCCACGTGAAGAAGAGATAAGGGTCTTCACTCCGGACCATAGACATCGCTGCAGCCGAGAGGCACAGCAGAAACATAAACCTCAAGGGTCCCATGTCTCTCTCTCTCTCTCTGTCTGTCTGTGTCTTTCTCTCTCTCTCTCTCTTTGAAATTAATCTTTTTCCTTCTAGGGCAATTCTTTACATGTCCTTAAAAGTGGAAGAAGAGAGTTCTTCTACCGTCCTCATGGCACTCCAATCCCTTCTCTTTTTATATTTGTCAGTGGCTATTTTTTAACCATTGGAACATACCGTTATTGTCTCATAGCTCTCCCTCTTTCTTGCCCCTTACATTGCGCCCTTCCTCTTATTGTTTCATTTAATTTTTTTGACTATGTCTATGTCACAGGGGACGAAAGTGTACCTTGTGTAATTCACGCGCAATTCTTTAACTATAAACTTAGTGATGTTTTAATCCTGACCATTAATTTAAGTTTCTGTTTTAAAACAGATTGTTTCTTCTCATATGCCTGTCAATCTCATTTCAGTTTCACCACCACTGTAGGTTTCTTAACGGATCAAAGTCGTTTTGATTATTGTTTAAGGTAATGATCAAACGGACAAAACCTTAATTTCACTGAAAAGTGAGCATGGTACATTCTGTATTTCCACAACAAGCTGATTCAAGTTACTCTCTCTTCCTTTTTCTTGTTCTACAATGTTGACATTATGTTTTATAGATTACTTTGTTGGTATTAACCCCTCCCCCACAAAGAAAAATTATATATCATTAAGTTGTGTCCCTGTACCTGCGATTTGTTGCTCAAAATAATCATTTTTCTTGACCCAATTTCACATCTGTCAACTATGTTTTTTCAAGGTACTCTATTTATTCTAACATGGTGAGGTTCAGAACTTTGATCTACATCTTACTCACTTCTCAGATTTTCAATTATCTGTTTGGTCTGTTTGGTAGTTGGGGAAACAGTTTGAATTAGTAAAGAACAAAATTTTCACTTCATTTGTGTGTTTTGTGTTGCTTTTGTTCCTCGCTGGTTTCTTAAGTTCCTTTTGGAGTTATGGTTTTTGTCCACTGAATGTAAAATGTTCACGGCCCCTGCTGGCAAAATAAATTACCCTCTGTTTATAGTTGACAAGTTATTATGTGGTTCCCCTTTTAATGTAAGTTGCAAGCTTTAGTACTGTTATTTAATTTGGATACAAGTAGGGTAGACTGAAAGGTAATCAAATGTATTGGCTAGCTTATAATTCTGATCACATTCTACTTATAATAGTTTTTATTTTGATTACTTCTTGGAATCGAAGATGTGGTATTTTTTCTAGTCATAACTCATCAGCAATGTGGCCTTTTGGGTCTGCTAGGTAAAAAGTAAGAGCTCTATTGTTGTTGGAAAATCATCACTAGGAGAACTGATGCCTCTCCTATTTTTCCAGTTAAAGTATTACATTCAGGTTATATTAAAATTGTTTCTCAAAAAAAAACAAAAGGTTATATTAAAATTGGCTTAGAATTGTATCGAGACATAGCAGCAAGTTGTTACTTAGAATTAAATTGCCATACTCTAATTATCTAGAGTGTGTGTGCTTTGTGGTTAAGGAGTTACAATCCACTTCAGTTATGCAGCTGACAAAGTCCAAAGTGAATGATCTATCAGCTATTCTTAAGGATGTAGACACTTCTCAAATTGATATTAGTTGGCTGCAAGGGATAATCAAATCTTCACCATTAAATGAGACTATGTTGTCTCTCAGCTCCAAGGCTGAAAATTTACAGGGAAGATCCTTGTTAAGTGAATTCTAGCAGTCTAATCATTTTATTTTCTCATGGTGTACAGGTGAAGCAATAAAAACCAATTGATAGCTTATCAAATTTTAGCACGTTGAACAAGCAATGAGAAATAGTTGGGTTTGAGGCTGTACTTATTTTGCTAAATCTAGAGCGTTGGGTTGGCATGGTTTAGTATTCATAATTGAAACAATTCACAAGCTGTTGAAGATATATGTATATTCTCTATACTTTATATGGGGCCTCCTTTATGGTTAGGAGGTGAATCATTAAATTCAAAAGCACTTTGTAATGTTTCACAATGTATTCATCAATTAGTATAATAATTACAGTTAGATTAACTGAATGACATCCGATTTGAAGATTTTCTGAATATCTCTCTTACAGCTATATAACGAGCTTGACGAATTAGTTGATGAAACAAATGAAGTAAATTGAGTAAGGTAGCCTTTTCTCCACAGATAAGTTCACTATACCAGCTGTCTCATCTGTGCTCCCGATCAATTGTGATTTTTTAGCTGAAAGCTGATGGAACTTTTCACCAGACAAAACAAATGTTCTGTTTATGTGCACTCTTTGTACTGGATTGATAAATTATTTTCTCTCCTAGAATTCTGATAAGTTGACAATTGTAAACACTGTTGTTGCATGTACTTTTAAAGGGAAATTATCATAGTTTTTTAGCATACTGGTTAATTGTGATATACTTGTTGCTTGCTCAAGGCAGAGTCAGAGTAAATGCCATCGTATACAGTTTCTCCCAGGCATGCTACATATTAAGAGGTTTAAGGCCATTATATGTTTTGGCTTTTCTGGATGTTTCACCAGCTTTACCTTTCAGTGTTAGAATATGTTGTTAATTATAGCTAGTCCACACCGACAAGGGTTATGCATAATGACTATTCTAATCGAACTCAATTTCACATTACTTAAAGGTTGGTCCATGTTCGTGTGGTGTATTATTCAGAATTATTTATTGATTGATGACATGTTTAGTGAACAGAGAAAACTTGAAAGACTCTGAAGGCTTAAAAGAGTCGTCAGTTTTTGTTTGCAATTACACATCCTCTCTTAGCTGTGGATCTAGAACAGTTTTTTTTTTTTTTTTTTTGGCAGAGGTATTTAGTTAGTAGGTGTATATGGTGGAAATGAAATCAAGGTTTAGGCTTTGTTATCTTGTTATCTGGTATCATTTTCCTGTGGACATATGCATTGCAGCCTTACATCATATCTTTCAAGGAAAAGAATAATATTGGCAAGACCAAGCATAAGTTGATATAGCCCTTCTCCTTCTAGTGGATTAAGATTTAGGAATGAAACTTGCAAATTTGCAATACATAAGATTGTGAAAATGGTGCTGAAGTCAATTCTAAATTTACACTCCCTTCAAGCATTATGAAAGAAGCAAGTCAGCAGAGTTGATTTGCCTAGGTAATGGATTAATGTTGTTAACTAGGAAGGGCTGCATAAAGCTCCTAAAGTCATCAAAATGGAGCCTGAACCCTGAACTATACCGTGGCTGTATGTCTCTTGTTTCTCAGAATGCATCAAAGAGAGGGTGTTCAAAATGGGTGGTCAGATGTTATCACATCAAGCTAATTTGTACCTGCATGTTTCTGACATTTTGCTTCTTTATGATGGGGTATGAGAATTAGTCAATTAGCAGCAAGACAAACTGTACAGATTGAACCATATTCAGGCATTTTCTTAGGCCTGTGGAAAACAGACTTAATTGTATTCAAATCAAGCCTTTTGGTTTCAAAATTTCCTAGTTTATACTTTATTATTAGGTTTGGCTGATTGTAAAGGGCAGTTGTATCGGTAATCTGTACGTATTTGTCTGTTTAGAAACAACTTATTCTCATTAGCTTAGTTGCATAGGGTGTGTTTGGGAAGCGCATTTTGCGCTTCCCACGACTGTGTTTACATTTTTATTTATTTTTTTTATTTTTAAGACCAGCGCTTGGTGCACTGCTCATGGGACATGAACAGTGCACCAAATATATGAACAGTAAAAAAAGAGTGAATAATAAATTTTTTATTATTTTTTTTATTGTTTTCAATTTTCAGCAAAATAAGCGGTATACAAACAGATCCATAATGTGAGACAAAAAGTTAAAAGTGAGATTATCTTAAATAAAGCTGAGACAAAAAGCAAAAAGTTGTCAAACTCATCTATATCTATATTTTATTTTATTAGAGATTGTGTCGTAAATTTCCACCTTTAAGTTTGGTGTCACGTTGAATATCTGTTTTTGGGACTGGTATTTTTCTTCCATAGGTAATTTGTTTACATTTCTTTCTTTGGATCCAAAGTTGTAACTGACCTGTCATGTTCTTCTTGCCTTCTATTTTTGTAGATTGTGCCCTCTTTCTTGGAAGGTTTGAAGCAATAAAAGTGTGAATGAGAGACTTTTCTTGTTACTCAATTATTATTATTGTTGTTCAATCTTTTTAACTCCTTAACAGCAATAGTTAATCCTACCCTTTCATATAGTTAATCATAGTTCGTTTTATCAGATTGGAAAGCTTACTCTATGTGGACTTTGAAAAATGTTACCTGATTTTATAAGTAACCCAGTTTGCATCTTCTAGAATAGCGATAAGAATCTCAATAGTAGTAGTTTCATAAATTCATTTTTCTCATCTGTTAAACTTGAAACAAACAAATTATTAAAAAAAGGAAAAAAAGACTTAAAACAAACACACACAAAATTCATTATAGGGAAAACACACAAAATAGTTATTTTTGTCCCCTAAAATTAAAAATTGTTATTTTAATCCACTAACTTTGATTGTAGTGGCTCAAAAGATGGTCTAAGCCCACTTAGAATAGTGGTATCCAGTATTTTGAGCCCAACGCAATTAATTTGTAAGAGAGTGGGTTTTCCGAGTCAATTGCAATGTTAAGTAAGATCCAAGCTTGATGTTAAAAGAATAAGACTTTTAATATGAACAGATGAAGCACAAATTTAGTATAAACTCTTCCTTGGGCTTGTCCGAAGATGGATCATAAAAAGTCAATGTTTGTCTCTACAATTTTACACTTAGTATGTGTTTGGATTGGGCTTATTTCACGTCTGGCGTTTTGCGTTTTCTTCTTCTTCTTTTTTTTTTTTTTTTTTTTCCACGCATTTCAGAGGGGACAATTAGCATTGTTCATGCATTGTTGAGTACTGTTCATGCACTGTTCATACACTATTCACGAGACCCACAACCACTTTATTAAAAAATTATATTAAAAATGGGTCCCACAACACTATTTACACATTTAAAAATTATTTTGCTACAGTGTTTTCAGTTTTCAGCAAAATAAGCTATATTCAAACGGACCCTTAATTCTCACTTCTCAAGTTTCTACTTGCTAATCATTTTTTCTAGAGGGGTTCCTTTCCTTATATAGTCTTTTCTATTGCATCTCAGCCCTCCACCTGTACATTTCAAGGGAATAATTTGGATGTTTGTCCCATCAAGACCCTTTTGGAGGTGGTAAAGAGTGTTGTGAGTTGTGAAATCATTGTTTAGGTGTCTTTTCCTCATAAATGCGGCCAACTCAGTAGCTCAGTAGGTGTAGAGCATTGAATGTGGAGGTGATGGTTACTTTCTACAAATATTTCCTCTCTTCTCTATTTTCACGTCTCTGATGTCTTCCATGGTGTCTTGCTTGTGGGGTCAGGTGGACAACTAGGGCATCCCCAGGTGCTATCGTTTTTCGAGCTCCTCAGACAATGGGTCCGCCCGTATCCCGTCCTCAGACCTCTGCTCACGTATTTAGCCTGAACTAACGTTGTCTTCATGTTTGACTTCCTCGGACTCCGTCTACATGTCAAGCTTTGATTGGCACTTGAATGGGCCTTTGCCTTTCCTTGTACTGGACCTATGAGCTTATTTTTTGTTTGGGTCCCTCCCTCCCACGTTGATAATGAGATCATTTTAGTCATTCCATTCATTGCCATTTAAATAAATTTGGTTAGCACCCTTAAAATGACGTTATTTAACTTTTATAAGAAAAAAAATTCATCAAGTTAATTGGCTAAAATGATAATTTTTCAAACTTAGCAAGCAAAAATGACAATTGTTTAAAGTTAATAAGCTAAAATGATAATTTTTAAACTTACTGGATTAAGATGATAATTGATCAAAGTTAATGGACTAAAATAATAATTTTTAAACTTAATGAACTAAAATGACAATTGAAAAAAGTTATAAGGTGTAAAGTAAATTTGATTGGGGCTAGATTTCAGGGCCGGTGGCTTGGCCGAGCTGTGGGCCTTGAAGGATGGTCTTAATTTAGCATCCCATCTTGGAATTAATTCTATTTATGTGGAATTAGACGCTGAGATTATTGTTTAACAACCCTTCCTTGAATAATCTTATGATGAAGCCTTTACTTAATGATTGCAAGACCCTATTGAGCAACTTCCGCAAATCTAAAGTTCAGCATGCTTATAGGAAGGCTAACCAGAATACCAAATACACTTGTTAAGTTAGGAGCTAACCAATCTTCTAACTTTGTTCTTTTTGATAACCCACCGTAAGTAGTGGAGAACTTACTAGCTTCAAATAAAATTGAATTTTTTTTGTAATAGACTTATTTGCGCCGTTGTTTTATCCCAAAAAAAAAAAAAAAGATAAAAACAATCATAATCTTCTATCTTTGGACATTTCCGTACTTGTTGAGCACTATAAAAAGCACTAAACTAGTGTAAACTTCACCAGACAAACGCTCACCAAAGAAAATCAAACACCAAATTTTTTTTTTGAGAAACAAATCAAACACCGAAATGATTTTGAAAAAGAAAAAAAAAAAAAACACAAAATATACAATAAAATATAATAGAAAAGTAAGCAAGTGAAAAAGTCACCAAACCATGTTTTACTCCAATTAGTCTTAGATATTCCCAAAGCCGATCCGCAATGTCCACACTTTTCTTTTAGAATCTTTGACTCCTTCTTTCCTTTCTTTGACAACAGTATCCACAAACATAGATAGTAGTAGTAGGCAAAACATAGTTAGACACACAAATATTATTGACATAACAATAACAATAGTAAAGTTTTTTTTTGTTCAAGGAGTAAATACAAACCCTAGAGAGATTTGGTGAATCTGAATCTGAATCGAATCAAGAAACAGGCATAGGAGAAGGAGCAGATGATGATGATGACGACGACGTGGAAGTGGGTAATTAGAGTTATAGCAGTGACAGTTATATTAAGTGTAGGAATAATTCCGTTAAAAGTGAAAGGAAACACAGAAGGGGACGCACTGTACACCCTGAGGCGGAGCTTATCAGATCCAGACAACGCTCTCCAGAGCTGGGATCCAACTCTCGTTAACCCCTGTACTTGGTTCCATATCACCTGTAACCAAGTTAACCGCGTCACCCGCGTGTCTGTTTATCTTTCTCTCTCTCTCTCTCTCTCTCTCTCTTTGTTCCTTATAATTGATCTGATTGATTTTTCTTTTCTTTTTATATTTTAGTTCTTGAATTATGGATTTGCTTGCTTTGCTTAAAACATAATAAGTACTACTATTAATTTAACTTTTTTTTATTAATATTTTATAGCTTGAGCTATTGGGCTATTTGATAGATTAGAATGGTAGAAATGAAAAAGAATACATATGACCGATTCTGACTAATCTATTGAAGATTCATAGTTGACCCGATAATTTTGGAACTATGGCCTCTTTATTTAGAGGGCCGAATCAGCTGTTTCATGTTATAATTTTTCAAAAATTGCTCGTGTTCCTATATTATACCCGTGTCCGTGCTTTCTAGATTATTGTTGTAGTTTGAGGTATTGGGGATGGAAGGTTGGATATTGAGCCACCTTAAGGGGGCCTAAAACGCCATTTGTGTCTCCATGGGTGTACTTTCTTTATGGATGTTCCTAACATTATGGAAGTTGGGAAGGTTGCTTCATCGCCTTAGGTTTCTGTAGCTCGCGACTAAAGAACATTCTAGGGGTTTTATTTTTTTATCTAACTTTAATTATTAGTTTAAGAAGCTCTTTTTTAAAGCTTTAGGTATAGGAACTTGGCTCTATATATGTAAAGGGTATTTGAGATTTAGTATTAGAGATAGTGGGAAACTTAGTTTTTGGCATGACACATTGTGTGCATGTGGATGAGGCTTTGTGGTTTTTACACTTGGAATTTTTCCAGATTGGAGCTAACAAAGCTCCAGAATTGTGCACCTACATGGAGGTTACGGGGGAGTAGTGCAGAGGAATCCAATATTCATGGGGCGAGTTTAGGATTGGGATGTGGATTCATTTAGTGCTCTTTTTGATCTACTATCTCATGCTAAAAGCTCAATTTGGGATGGAAGACAGGGTATTGTTAGAAGTTAAAGTGGAACGTACAATTTATTGTTCCTACCCATTATGGGCTTTGAAAAGGACTGATACATCTGCCTTTCATAGGAAAGCTATTTGGAGACTGAAGACACCATCAAATATTACATTTATGGTGGAGTGGTATTGTATGTGTAAACATAGTGGTGATACCGTGGACCATCTATTAATACACTACTCTAGTGCTATGGACTACTGGGCTTTTGTATTTTTGCTGCTTGGAGTTAAATGGGTGGTGTCTAATTCGGTCCAAGAGTTGCTTCAATGTTGGAGAAGGAGACCTAAATCTTTCAGATTTAGAGGGGGAAGAGCTTTTCAGTTGAGAAAATTAAGTTGATGTTTGTCAACCCCTTATCTTATTGAGTGTCTTTAGATGGGTGTAGACCTTCTAGTATTTTAAACTTCTTGGATTCTTTGAATTAGTTATCTATAGCAGCTACTGAGCTATTTTAGTATACAGCCTGTATACTAACACTGTCTCCACAGTCCTTTATAATCATCACAGTTTTGTAGTACAACTCATTAGCTTTGTTCTATGGCTTTGTAACGGAAGGTCCATTTATTATGAGCAAATGAAGGGGAATGGACCTGTACATGATGGATTCATAGTCCACTGTTTTGATCTGACTTTTAAAAGTAGCCTGAGAGGTTTAAAACCAATATGATGATTGTCTCTAGAATTGTATTTTTGGTTTAATCTGAAAAATATGCATTCCACAATGTCCACTATATATTTAAAGCTCGGTGATGAATCTCCAAATTAAAGAACTCCATGTAGATTTAAGGACATAACCTTAATGCTATTTGATGCTCAAAAAAATGAATTTTTGCAGTTGGGGAGACTGCTGTCTCTTGAACATTGTATCTATCCAATCTGTCTGCAGTTTTCTGCTAATTAGTGGGTGGGGAAGCTGGCTTTTTAGTTAACTGTGATCTCATTAGTTGAAAAATATGATCTCTTTGATTTGGAATTGTTGCCTTATAATCTGTTTTTGGACTATATTTGTATCTGTTAAAAATAACTAACATATTACATACTGTTCTTTCATTTATCTTGCATAATGGGAACCTCATTTTCCCTCCTATTGCCAAAACAAAAGAAGAAGAAAAATTATAGTATAGATCTAAAGTGGAAAAATAATAAAGCATTCTGTTTCATTTTATATGGTCTACAAAATAGATGACTTTCCATAAAATCATTGAATTCGACTATGCTATTCTGATGGTATTGGTGCTTTGGCAACCTAGTGCTTTGTCTTGTGATGACTTGTTGTTTCAACTATTGACTGAAATGTCTCTGTGCTCTCATACATGATGTACGGTTGTAATTTTCTATCATGTATGGGTGGCAATTGCATGTCCCATTATGTGGTTATTATATTACACAGATGTAGATTTTAAGTTATAAAAACACTTAATGTTCTTTGTCTCTCAAGAAGATTATTAATGTTATGTTCTCATACTGCAGGGATCTTGGTAATTCAAATTTATCTGGGCATCTGGTACCTGAACTTGGAAAGCTAGAGCATCTACAGTATTTGTATGCATATTATTTGTTTATTTTTTTGGGTTAATTTTATTTTGATAGTAGGCATGAACACAAGTAGTTGCCCGTTTGAGTTATTGTTGAGTGCAAAATGATCATGTATTTGATATCTAAAAGGCAATTGTGTACAGTTTTGATTGCCATGCAATAAAGTTCAGCATGCTATTATATGTGGGTATTATCTTAATCTCTTCAAACACTTTTCACTTTGTTTGCATTAGGGAGCTATATAAAAACAACATCCAAGGAACTATCCCTGCAGAGCTTGGTAACCTGAAAAGCCTCATCAGCTTGGACTTATACAATAACAACATCTCTGGAACAATTCCTCCTTCATTAGGGAAATTGAAGTTTCTTGTTTTTTTGTAAGTTTGATCGAACTTAGTACTCATCTTGTCATGCATGACTAGAGTTTTCTTTCTGATGCCTTAATTTTGATTTCTCTCAATTATCTTCTTGGATTAGAGCTGAGTAATTTATTTGCACCTATATTTTTCTCTCAATATGATCTGTAAATAATAAGTGAGGCAGATCGTTGAATCAACTAAGAGCAAAAATTTAGGATGCCAAGTGAACATGTTATCAATGTTGCTGGTTAGCTAATATTTACCAATATTATTATTATCTAATGGGCCCTGAACAAATTATTAATGGTTCTAATTATGATTCTATAACATGGAAACATCCATTAAATATTCTTTCTCATTAATATTTGGTTTGGCAGACGGCTTAATGATAACAGATTAACTGGGCCAGTCCCCAGGGAACTCACTGGTATTTCAAGCCTTAAAGTTGTGTAAGTCATTTCAACTCCTTTTTGGGTGGATAGTAGTATTTTGTAGAGTAGCACACATACTGAAAGTTCTAAAAACTTTGCCTGTCTTTTCAGGGATGTCTCAAACAATGATTTGTGTGGAACTATTCCTACCAGTGGACCATTTGAGCACATTCCTTTGAACAAGTAGGTTTTTCTTTGTTCATTATCCATCTTAGTGTGTTTTCTATTATCTTCAAGAATAGGTACTAAATTTTTTGGAAAATTGTTTTACTTCTACCACTGACACCCTTTTATGCATCCTGTCAGAATTTATGTTGGTTTGACCTGTGTGACACTGCCCATAGACCTTAAGGTGTATTTAGTTCCTCTTCTTATTTGTAGATGTGAATTAATCATGTTTCTCTCTTTCTGAGTCCTTTTCTCTGCTATGCCATACAAGAGTTTATATTGAATTATGATGTATGATGTGTAATGTCTATAATATAAAAGTGTGTGTAGTCGTTTATTTTCTGCCTTGAGCCTAGGAATTGGAGATGTATAATCTAGAAAGCACAGGTGCGGCAGCAGGGCCGCTGCACCCGCACCGGACTCGCGGCGACACGGCGACGCTCCTCCGACGTGCCAACTCGCCATTTTTTTTTTTCGATCCTCAAAGCCACTGTCTCTCCTTTAGCTTTATCCTTGTCTCTGAAAGCTTCTGGAAAAGAGATTAGCTCAAGTGTTTATTGAAGAGAATTCTGCAGCACAAGTAGAGGCACTCTTTGGAGCTGACTATAACGGGAGAGTCTAGACTGTTTAGAGAACTAAAAAGCTAAAAAGAAGAAGGGAACTTCAAAGAAAATTTTGAATACATGGCTGAGATGGGATTTGGGAATTGGGATGTGGGAATATTGGGATTTGTTAGAGATAGGACAAAAAGGAAGATAAGGGAATACGTAAGAAAGAGAAGATAGAGAAATAAAAGAATTGGTAGGTGGGGCCGGTTTTAGAGTGGAATAAAGAGAGAATAATATATATGTATATTTTTTTTTGGTAGAAATAATATATATATACTCTGTTAAGTCTTGTTATGAACAATGATTTGTTATAAATCTTTTTATGTAATGACTAAATACTTTGTATTATTTGATATATACTTACAATTATACGAAAAAGTATGCTTAGTAATATATAGAAAATATAAATAAAAATATTTTTAATAATTTTTTAATCACCGCACCCGCACCCTACTTTTTAAAAAATTGTTGAGTCCCGCACCCGCACCTGCACCCAAATCCGGAAACGCAGCCATGCTTCATAGTGTATAATATGAATAGCATTTCCCAGCTGTTGGAAAATGATAACCACTGGGGTTTTGTACATGGCAATAGGCAAGTATACTTTTCATGCTATTTTGTAACATATGTTTTCAAGTGGTTTCAAACATATGATTTGGAGTGGCTACAATAATCTCTTTATTATAAAAGTATTTACTGGCAATCAGTCCCAGAACAAATCTGAATTACCTAAGAGGGGGAATGGAAAATGATTAACCCAAACATTGTTTGACTGTGGATCTTTTGGATGCTGAATAACTTGTTTTGTGAAAGTTCCTATATGTTGCTGTTACACTGAGACTTGACTTCTGTATGAAAATTTGAGAGTTAAGAAAGTATCTTACTTTTATACAGTTTGTATGGCTAAGTATGGTGGTTTGAGCACTTTTCACATATTTCTATTTGCTGAAAATTCATATATGGTGTATCACAACAAGGTTTCAGCAATGACCTCTAGCTCAAATGACAATTTTTTTCCTTGTAAGAGCAAGGTGGAGGGTGAAGTTGTGGTTCAAGATCCATTGGGTGCATGTGTAACTTGTTAGAGAAAAAAAGATTTCACATACATTGTTAGATTGGTGAAAAATGTTACATACAATGAACTAGGTTCCTTTCCACCATGCCGAATGGGGAACCCTTTGAATCTCTTCTTGCCTTCTCTATGTGCCTTTTTGAGACATTGAACTGTATCCTTTCAACCCATTCTGATGATGCTTTTGTGGGAATCCTGTTGAATCTCTTCTTGCCTTCTCTATGTGCCTTTTTGAGACATTGAACTGTATCCTTTCACCCATTCTGATGATGCTTTTGTGGGAATCCCGTTGAATCTCTTCTTACCTTTTCTGTGTCTTTTTGAGAATGAGAAATTGGCTGTATGTTTGGTATCTACAATTGTTTTCCCCTTTTAGTTGAAAAGATTCTAATGCTCCATCTCTTAAAGCTGGGTCTCGAACTAATCATATTCCAGATTGTAGGATTGTACTATGATAAATTCAAGGATCAATCCAGATTGTCCTATAGTTCACTTTTGTGCAATCAGATCAGTTACTAGGATTTTAGTGGCAAATTTACTGGTTTAGTAGTCATTTGTTCAATATCCATGTGGTGGCTGCGTCTGCACTGCAGGGCTTGCACCATAACCAAAGCTTTGCCATATATTTTATGTCATTGCTACCAATTGTTCTTTTTTTTTTGAGGTCTGTTTAAACCAGTGGCCAAAGGAATTTATCTTTATTTTGTTCCAATGGTGTAGCTTTGAGAATAATCCCCGGCTAGAAGGTCCAGAGTTGCTAGGACTTGCAAGTTATGACACTAACTGCTCATGAAGATGAATGATGCCGCAAAACTCAACTTTGTATTGAATAGATATGTATTTCAGAAATTGGAAGTGTGTTACCTACAGAGTAGTGGGATTGGTGGTAAATTCAATCCCTCATATATAACTATTTGTAAATTTTACTATACTGTTGTGCTCTTTCGAAGATGTTAAATACATTAATATGTATTGATGAAATACTAGAAAAGGGTTTACCTACCATGCGAATGGTTGATTTGGTTGACTGTTTTGCTCATAATATGTTCAAGACATTAATATGTATTAATGTAATACTAGAAAAGGGTTTCCCTATCGAGCAAATAGTTGATTTGGTCTGACTTCATCTCTCTTACTTTGTCCTAATTATTACTAATGATTTTTATACAAGCTCATATACTTCTGTTAGTTCTCTTTCCAGCTTCAAAATTTTCGGGAATACTGATTGAAAATAAGTTTGATGTGTGCCATTTCTGGACTGCAAGGTATTAAACATTAGTTTACTTGGGTGGTTCCTAACAGGAACTATTGTGCATGCGTGCAATGGTTATGTTTCTTTTCTCTAGTTCATATATGTAAGCCTTCATTTTGGTTGGGAGAATCAAGTAGAATGAACTTCATCCAAAGGCACATAAGCTCACTTTTTCTTTTTCTTTTCTTTTTTTCTTTATTGGCTACAAGAGGGGAGACCTTGCCCCCCAACAGGTTTTGAAACCCAAGCTCATCCCATGGGATGGGAAGCTGGACACACTGACTGAAACCTCACGAGCTTTTTCACATTCCCAAATCGGATGCCCACTAGATTCTATACCCAATCCACAAGCTTCATAAACATTATTGTTAATAACCCCCTGATGGCACAGATTTGCTTTTATATTTCGGCACTCTCCAGGCAAAAGACTAGAACTTATTTGGCATATTCAAACCCAAAATTGTTCTCCAAAAATTTGTGTTTTTATCACCATTTGAAGGTTCTCCCACACAGCTATTCATGGACTAAGCCAAAGCAATTTTATAGGCACTGTGCGAACCGTGAATTTTCCCTTCATACACATCGAGGAAGAATAATTTCTAATCATTAAGTGAACGTTTGGATAGTAGTAAGTGTTAAATGTTTTGTGTGTGGGTCCTGTGTACTGTTCACGGGACCTATAAACCTCTTTTTTTAGCAAAATTTTCATTAAAAATGGGTCTCATATTACTATTCACACATTTAAAAATTATTTTACTACAGTATTTTTAGTTTTCAACAATAAATGGTTTCTTGAATAAAAACTCAAATTATGGTATCTTATGTTACAGTGCATGTGGGCAATGAATTAAGCCCTTTTCTTTATATTTATCCTTAGATTGGTTTCAAACTTTCAATGCAAATTGCAAACCAAACAAAAAAATTGGTTTTCTTATCTTACATAGGTTTTGAACTTTCAACGCAATATTTCTCAAAAAAAAAAAAAAAAAAAAACTTTCAATGCAATAAACCAAACAGAACATGTTACATAGCCCCCATAGTGATCATAACAAATTGGTTTTCTTTCCCTGGTCATAGCCAGTAGCAGGTGAACATGACAGATTGACAGTGACTAAAACTACAATTATTATCCACAACAACTAATGCTTTCTAGCTCATTTTTGAGATAAAAATACAGGATTTTTACACACACCAACATATATCTCAGAACGGGATTAGAAAGTACAAAGGAATTAACATTAAAAAAATCATTAGAAGCAAGAATAAATGAGGGAATAAATTGCTTTAGGCTTGAAGAAGAGTCTTGCGCTGAGGTGTGTCTTCGAATGACATTTGATTATATTTCTGGTCTAAACCAACTGGGGTATCTCCAATCAAAATCAGGGAGAGGAAAAAGAGGCTGAGACACAGTCTGATTTCCCATGTCATATATTGCAACTAGGTGTCTCAAATCCCAATCCATGAAATAGATGCAATTCTTTTTGTATTTTGTAGAGGCACTAGCTTGTATGCATATAGAATCTTCTTCCAAGAAAATTGCTTGATCCCCTAAACTTGTGATCTTCTCCCACTCACTCTTCCCCCAATCCAATTTGTACACCTCGAACCTCCAGATGCTATCAATATGTATCCAAGTTTTACAAACCAACAACAAGCTCCCACACAATGATTCCACCAGAAATTGAGAGGCATGGTTTGTTGACATATACTGTGGTCTATTGATTTTAGTGGGAATTCTTTTGACACCAGGGGAGGAACCCATGAACTCCAATTGTACAAAGAATTGTTCTATTTCTCCATTGACATAGCTATGGTGAGGGAAAGGGTCAATTCCATAAAATTCATCCTTGTAGTGTATGATACTATTAATACAGAAGCCGGAACGAAGGATGGGTATCCGCTTCTTGTCTCCTGGTCTCCAAAACTTCCTCTCCCACGCAGCATAAATTCCAGGACCAAGATTGAAAATAATGCAACTTATACTTGTTGGTTTTTTAGATGATAAATATAACTTGATTGGTGGAAAAACCACATTTTCTGGCTGGATTGGTAAGCTATATGGATTGTTAGAATTGTCACGTAGGAAAATTGAGAGCCAAAACCCCATTCCTGACAATGGGTTATAGAGATAGATACATTGATTTGGAGAGCTGGATGATTTGGTGTAATGTATTACTAGCCAACCACGCGAGGAGTGGACATGGTTGGGGACATATGTACAACCATCATGACTCTTGAACTTGGGAGTTTCAAAAAAAGTGGAATTGCCGGTGAAATAGTCCGATAACTTTATACGGTTATGGTTTTTATTATTGTAGAGGTCTCTTGTACCAAGTAGCTGTGGAGGTGACAATGCTAATAGTTTCTTTGCAAGAGACCGCCATAAATGACAAGTGTTGCGACATTGGTAAAGATCAGCAATGTCCATTACTTGCTTGAGGATTAGCTCCAGCAGGTCTTCTGGGAGGTCAGACCAGCAGACTGGAGGTGGAGCCATTGGTGGACACACAAGTATGAAAGTTAATTATGTAATCCTGCTCAAAAGCAGAATGTTAATTTACACATCAAAGAAGAATAATTTCTAATCATTATGAACTATTTTCCTGATGAACTTAAAACTCAAATTATGGTATCTTATGTTACAGAGCACATGGGCAATGAATTAAGTCCTTTTCTTTTACTTAGATGGGTTTCAAACATTCAATGCAAACCAAACAAAAAAGTTGGTTTTCTAATCATAAATAGGTTTTGAACTTTCAATGGAATAAAGTCAATAAACCAAGCAGAACATGCATGTTATATTGGGGCCCATATTCTAGCTAGCTCAATTATGACAGTGACTAAACTACAATTAGTTATTTAAAACAACAAATAATTAATGTTTTCTAGCTCATTTATGAGATAAATACAGGGTTAAACACACACACACACACACACCAACAGATAATTCAAATTGGGAATAGAAAGTACAAAAGGAATTAACATTCATAAAAAAAATTATCAGACGAAGCCAGAATAAATTGCTTAGGGCTTGAAGAAGAGTCTTGCGAGAGAGAGAACCACGGACATGATTTTAATTAGTACTACTCAATATACATACATTATATATACGTTGCATGGAAAAAAATAAAAATAAAAATAAAATTTTAATGCATCCGCTACCCAAAGGTGCAAAGGTCTCGAAGATATATACACGGGTGATTACTGATTAATGAAAGAAAAGGCACATCAATGAAAATAATAAGAGAAGAGTAGTGTTTTTATCTGAAGAAGAAGAAGAAGAAGAAGACTTACCAAGAAAATAAGAGTAGGTCTGTGCTCTTCTTGGTACTCTTAACTTTACAAGCCTTGTGGACGTGCGGCAGCTACTCGTTCATTCATGGAGTGGTTAAATTGTACCGATACTTTTCCTTTTTCGACAAGGAGTCTCCAGGCCTGGCTTGGGCCCATTTAAGCCTTTGTCTAAGGCCCATTAACTAAAATCCCTAAATTTTTGGGTCAAAAAAGTGAAAAATAGCACATAGGTGGGCTATCTGGTTGACTGGCTACAGGTCCAAAATTGTGACTGGGATGGGATAATTGGATAATTACAATGAGGGATGAAATATTTAAATTCTGGATATCTCTAACAACCAATTGAGTTACAAAAATCTTAGTAGGACGTATTTTTTTTTTTTTTTTTTTTTGGGCATTGTTCACTCTAAGGAGGCTTAAAATGGAGATGGACACTCTTGTTGAACTTTTTTGCTTTTATGAGAAAAACATGATAGGCCGAAGGGAAAAAAAAGGCCAAATTAGCCTAAATATAATCACAATGTTATTGATGAAAATGGGTAAGACCTTATCGACATATAAACAATTAAGTTCATACCATCTATGATTGAGAATTCTAAACATAATTATACTCTCTTACTCCATGCTCTTGACTCATGCACACTAGCATCCTTGATGGGGCTGCGTGCACAATCATGACTCATCTGAATCTTCTGCTCCTGCAATCCCAAGTTCAGTGGGTAGAGTGTTACTATGGTCATGCCCAAGTGAATGACGCTAACTCAAATCGCCCCCCTCTACCCATTTTTTGTTACAAGTAGATGTAATTTTTGCTAATGTAATGTCATTTATTAATTTTGTAAGATGATTTTTTTGGGAAATCTACCTTGAGATTACTTGTTTCTTTACACCATCTATGATTGAGAAAATCATCACAATTAGAGATCAATAACCTTCCTATCTATCAAATATTTTATGTTTTATTTATTTATTTATTTATTTTAAATTACAAGAAAAAATTAATACAATTTACACCCTATAAGTTTGGTGATTTCCATTTTAATTTACCATATAAGTCTAAATTTCATTATAAAAAATGTTTAAATTTTGTTATTTTAGTCCGTTAACTTTAATAACGTTGTCAATTGTTATTCTAATCTTTCTATTCATTGCTATTTGAAAAAATTCATTAACTCTATTAAAAAGACACTATTTTAAAATCATTCTTTTAATGTTACAAACATGAAATGACGTTTTAAATAAGTTAATAGCATCTTCCAAATAGAAATGAACAAAATGACAAAATTGTCAAATTTAATGGACAAAAATAACAAAATTTAAATTTAGTAGACTAAACTAACAATCACAAACTTATAGAGAATAGATTGTATTTTTGCCTAAATTATATATAGGACTTTGTTTTCTAGTTTTTTTTTTTTTTTTTATACATAAACTGTATATATAATTTTGAGTAATAATTTTATGGATGAAATAATAAATAAGATTGGACTGACAAGAATCTGAATGTATGTATCCAAAATAAAAATAACGAATAATCCAATGGTATATTTTTGAGAACCTTCCAATGGTATTTCATCAAAAAAGTGACCCTTTTGTTCCATCAAAAAAGAAAAATGAACCTTTTGCTTTACTAGATGCCAAGAATAGATACCTCACAGCCATGCAAATATCCTTTGCTTAGGACGACTTGCTAACTCCGATGGCAATTATAGAATATAGTGGAACATTGCACCTCATATATATATATATATTTCGTGGAAAATTATAATAATTATATTAATATACTAAAAAAGAGGAACCGTTCCCATATTCATCAAGTGCTTAACACACAGGAGCATGTTTCTTAGCAGCTGATTTTGTTATTTTAGATGTAATAGTGAACTCTGACACTCATGATCTGTATTCACTAAGGCTTTCAGCCACTAATTCGCCTTTTATGGCTAATTAATCTAATGCTTTTCCCTTTTGACCCCAAAAAAAAAGAAAAAAAGAAAAAGAAAAAGTGTTTAACACATGAGAAGGAATAGGGGAGATGGTGATGGTTCCAACTTTGTTTATAAGATCGAGAAGGCCCAACTAGCTAGCAAGATGATGTGCTGCTTCGTTGGCCTCACAGAGAACATGAAATTAAAAATAAACATAAAGGAAATGAAGAGACCAATATTCTAAGAAAATGACCATTGCAGCTTATATATGTCCCACCATAAAAGCATCGATCCCTAAGGCTAAATCAAAGATAATGCTTGCAAAGTCATTTGACTCATGTTTATTTTTCATACGCCTAGGTGTCTAGGTGTCTACGACTCCCACACAGAAGAAAAAAAGAAAAAAGAAAAAAGAAAAGGCAAATATCTTACATTAAATATGATTCTTACAGGGGCAAATCAAATGATTGGAAACTTTCTATGCAACCCATTATGCAGATAAATTAATTCAGGTTCAAATCCCTAATGTAGGTGTAGCTTCCCATCGATATCCTGGATTGAATTAAATTGTAGAGTGTGAGTGTTGTTTGATTGATCAATGGTTGATCTCAGTTAACAAAATCCAAGTCAGTGTGATTGGAATTTGGATCAAAAATCATTTGAGTTGTCCTCATCACACACCCAAAACTATATATATTACAAGGGAGTTGAAGGCACATAGTAGCATAAAGCGAAAGGGGGTACATTAAAAAGTTGTAATTAAATGCAAGTTTGAAATTCAAATTTATAAATAAATCTTAAATTAGATCTTATTCCAAACATCAAAACATTGAAGAAATGCTGAGACAGAATGAGAGGTGCAATATCTTAGCAAGCTTAATTAGGTCCGCCCGTACAGTTATAACATACATTTTTCATGTGAGTTTTGCGTTATCATCAAGAAACCTACACATGGTTTGCGTCCACCTCCCCATCCAGTGCCAATTTTAGGGGTACGTTTGGTACATTGAATAAGAATTACAAATGGAATTGTAATCTTTATTACTAGAAATAAAATATATTGTAATGTACGTAATAACTAAACTCATTCATTAGTTTGGTTGTAAGTTATAACATTAGAATGAAACTTAACATTTATTTTAGAAAATATTTTACTTATACAATTATATCTCTTTAAAAATTGTTATTTTTAAATTTAAGAGAGATATGTGTTATTTTTTATGATTTTTTATTTTTATAATTGTTAGATGTATATGAAAAGTTTGTTTATTTGAAAATATATTAAGTTTTGACAATATTACACTTACTAAGGAATAGCTAATACAACATTTTAAAGATGAATAGTTATTTCTCATTTTGAAGAATAGCTATTCATAAGGAATGACTATTTCTTGTAATAAAACCATAGTCAAACTAAAGACTAACTAAACCATAGGAATAACTATTACATTACAGCACATATTACAGTCTACCAAACATGCCTAGGAATTTTTTTTAGGAGGTTCATTTAAATTTGCGTTGAAGAGGTTGAAAATAACTCTTTTGTAAATAGTATTTTCTTTTTTCATCATGATTATTAGGATAATATAAGATAGACCTTTACTCGTAAGTCATAACCCATGATCCGAAGTAGAATTTTTCAAGTCAACACAAAGTTCTCTTAGAAGATAAATCTTAAGTAGGTAGGAGATGAATATTGTGAAAACATGTGATTTCCTTATTAAAAAATTAATTACTATTTCTAAGATTAAATCTTGAAAATCCTTACTATAAAGTACTATAATAAAGTTATTAATTATTTTTGTTAAGTGAACTTTAATTATTGTTGCTTCAAATACTTTAGTTTAATATTTATTAGCTTTCATCTTTACTCTTTTCAATTCTTTTATATAACAACTCAACTCAACTTTGAAAATTTATTGGTCTTTGTAATTCATTAGGAATAATTTTTGTTATATCTTTTATATTACTCTATTAAAAATTCAACACAACAATGCAATCATTAAATAAAAAAAAAATGTCTTCACTCCCCACTGTCCCACACCTTACTTCTACTACTTCACACTTAATTGTTTTTTAGTGTTTACACTTTACTGTTCACTTAATTATCTTTTTTTGAGATTTAAGATCAACAAATTACTAATTTTTGTTGTTGGACTTGCTTCTTCTTCTTTTTTCCTCCCAAATTTTAAATCAAATTGGTTTGTTGTTGGATATTTTATTTTTGTTTAATTGTCAAGATAAAGGTTGATGTTGAATTGGTTTGTTATTAGGCTTCTTTTAGGGAGTTCAAATTTTTATTTTAGGGTGGTCATAACCAACAAATTATAAAATTATTATATCTTTTTTTTTTGTCCCAAGTCAGGGGGGTTCAATTGAACCTCCTCAAGTCAATGTGGCACCGCCACTGTCCCCACCCCTATCTATGTGCGTCCATCATTTAAACCATGTCAAGATACCAATTAGGGCCGTAAACAGGCTAAGCCGAGTATTCAAATTAAGATCAAGATTTTTCATTTAAATTTATTTCAAATATAAACCAAGCTCAAGATTATTACCAAATTAAATTACATGTTTAAGTTTGGTACATTATCATGACCAACAAGCTTGAGTTGTTCATGAATTACTTAAGTATTCAAATTTAAGGTTTTTTTTTTTTTTTTTTGGTACCTGACATGAACATATACAATACTAGCTTAAATATAAATATAAATATATATATATATATATATATATATATATTTTTTTTTTTGAGAAATATACTAGCTTATATATGATAGACAGGTCCAAGTTACAGTTGCACCTTTCAATAACTATAAATTAGATTAATATCTTTCACACTATAAACATTGCATAATATATTCTTCCCATACATAACATTCATGTATCAAAATTTATATCAATCATATGTATTTTACTATCTAATTCGTTTACTCAAGTTTGTATCTTTTTAAAATACAAACAATTTGAATTTGGACATTTTATTGATGTTATTGTTACTAATCTTTAATCATATATATTGACATTTTTAATTATAAGTCTAATTCCTTTACTCATATGTTTGTATCTTTTTAAAATACAAACAATTTGAATTTGGACATTTTATTGATGTAATTGTTACTAATCTTTAATCATATATATTGACATTTTTAATTGTAAGTAGAAAGGGACTAAGAAAACAACATAATCCGACAATAGATTTCCAAAATATTCATCCAATGAAAAATTATTAAATTCTTTGGATGATTTAAAATAAAAGTTATCCCCCATATTTATTATATACAACTTTTAAACCTCCGGATCTTTCTAGCTATAACTGTATTGTCACACTATAAAAAAAAAATTTAATAAACCAAAGTACCAAATGCGGTCGTGAGGAATAATATTAGGGGCACGTTTGGTACACTGTAATAAGCATTGTAATGTAATAGCTATTTCTTAATGGGAATATGTACGAAATTCCCAAACCAGTGAGATGCAAAAATAAAGAAAAATATACGCCAAAAAAAAATAATCACACACAAGACAGTATTTATGTGGTTCGGCAAATTGTCTACGTTAACGAAGTTACAAGGATTTCACTATTCTTAAGGAAAAATACAGGATACGACAGTACAGTTTTCTCTCTCAAAAACAACATAAAACCCTAATCTCCAAAACGACAGTTTTTATATCCTCCGCTCCTTGGACTAAGTTTCAGAAAATCTCTCATTAAAAACCATAAACAATATTATTTCAGGTTGGGTTATAATTCGGATCAAACACAATTAGACTCCACAAAACTCAACATTTCTATGGTTTAGTTATTCAGTAGTTTGGTTATGTTTTTATTATAAGAAATAGTCATTTTTTTATGAATAATTATTCTTTAAGATGAGGAATAAATATTTCTCTCTAAAATGGTTATAATAATTATTCCTTAGTATCTATAATAATTTCTAACATTAATATGTTTTCAAATAAACAAACTTTTCATATCCACGTAACAATTATAAAAATAAAGAATCTTCAAAAAATAACTCATCTCTATCTCAAATTTAAAATTATTTTTTTTGGGAAATATATTTGTATGAGTAAGATATTTCATAAAATAGATCTTAATTTTTATTCTAATGTTACAACTCACAACTAAACTCATGACTATATTTAGTTATTCCATTATAACACATTTATTCCTAGTAATAAAGATTATCATTCCTATCATAATCCACATTAGAATACTAAACATGCCCTAACAAAATTTATACCAAGTATCACTTTCTAACTTAAAGGAGAGGGCATTAAGAGGTGAGAGGAAATTCAGCACCTTTTCTTTTGCCCATAGTAACAATAAACCATAGAATTGAATCGATAATTATGACAACCCGAGATGGTGGATCTAAACTTTGAACATCTCCATCGTAACCATTAGAAAGTGTCAATTAACATATATCAATAAAATATATAATTTTTTAAACTTTTATTGTAATTATTCTTCTCTCAAAATAAAGTATATATATATATTTTTTCCTAAATTTTGACATTATTTGTTTGTTTATGCAATTGTGTCATATTTGAAATTCATAGAATAATTTATCAGTAAAATAAATAAAATTTCATTTTAACTTTTTTTTTTTGTTTAACTCATATAATATGTTTGAAAATTATTTAAATTTTACTTGATACTTTTTTAATCAGGGTTACTAAAATTTACTAATGTTTTCCCTTTTTACTAAATTAAAACATAAAATGAGAAAACGGTCAATTCCTGTAGTTCAAGAGTAAATAGTTTATTCTATGGAAAATGAATAACTGTCAAGAGGAATTCTACAACTCAATTAGAATCATTTTTCATAAAGAATTTTAAAAAATAATTATCTTATTTTCTTATATTTAATAGCAACCTTAAAATGAGTTGGAAAACTACCTTATTTAATTTGGTGTATAATGAAATTGTTTTTTAGAAAATTTTAAGTGGAAAACAATTTTATCTTTAGTCATACTAAATAAAGGAAGTCAATAATAATTTTCAACTGGCCCATTTTTTCTCAAAACCTGAAAAAAAATGGTCTGCATCGTCATTTCTCTCCATTCTCCCCCTAATTCTCTCCTCTCTACCCCAAATTCGGCACTGTAAGATTATTAGTCTTATGTTGATTCCCTATATATATCGAACCAATACTGCAATCGTCCTTGTCCAAAGCAAACCTCTACCTTTCAAAACTACGAAGAGTTTCATGACCCACACAACCTTCCACTAGCCATAGCTTGACTTTGCTTGTTTTTAAAATATATTTTCCTTCTTCTTCAATCACTAAAATCTTTTTTAGCACCCCTCTAGCAGAAAATGGGTACAACTTGTGGTTTAACGATTGACCCAATTTATAGATATGTGAGGGCCCTTGTTATTTGTTTCATTTTGTTACCTTGTATACAGTTATCTTTGGGAGCCAAAACCAGGCACTTCAAATGGGAAGTGGAGTATAAGTATTGGTCTCCTGATTGCATAGAGAATATCGTGATGGCAATCAATGGCCAATTTCCCGGTCCGACGATCCGGGCAAAAGTTGGAGATACCATTAGTGTTGAACTCACTAACAAACTCTCCACTGAAGGAGTTGTAATTCACTGGCATGGAATCCATCAGGTTTTGCTCTCACTTTCTTCACAATTTTACGTACACAACAAATTTCACTGTTTTTTCACGATATATGAGCTAGGAGGGTTGTAATTAGAACAGTATCACTTTCGTTCATTTTTATTATATGTCAATCATAATACACTACTTTGTTAAAAGCATGAAGTATGGGATTAAGGCTATAGTTATTTATTTATCTGAATATATTAATTCTTGTTTTCAGATTGGAACACCTTGGGCAGATGGAACTGCTTCCATTTCACAGTGTGCTATCAACCCTGGAGAGACCTATAATTATCGGTTTAAAGTTGATAAGGTAATTAAAAACGTATTCTACTTCTGTTTTCTTTGCTCTCTTGGATTGGAAATAAATTATGATGTTCAATTTATTTATAAAATATATTGGTGCATGCAGCCAGGAACATACTTTTACCATGGGCACTTGGGCATGCAGAGATCAGCAGGGTTGTATGGGTCTCTGATAGTGGACTTGGCAGAAGGAGAGAAAGAGCCATTCTATTATGATGGTGAGCTCAATCTATTGTTGAGTGACTGGTGGCACAAAAATACTCATGACCAAGAGATTGGCCTCTTCACCAACCCATTTCGTTGGGTTGGTGAATCCCAGGTAAAACTTGTTTATGAATCTGTTATGGCTGATTTTTTTTTTTTTTTTTTTCTAAAACTTTCATACAAGTCTCTTTTTTTACGAAAGATGTTACCACAATGCTTACATTTCACCAGCAACTGGTATTTTGATATTCTATTTTTAGTGAAAATTGGTTTTGTGCAAGATTTCATAAAACACCACCAAGAATGACAACTCATTTTCTCTCCCTAGTTAAGATGCATTTAATGATCTGTTAAACAATATTTTTATGTATTTAAAAAAAATCAAACTAAATACATATATCTAAAAAATACATACATTATCATAATGAATCTGATCATATGTAAGCTAATGAATTATTAGTAAATGTATCTTCTTCTTTAATTTAATGTATGTACCCTTCAATTAATCATACATTAATTGCCTTTTATCTGTTGATTTAACTGTGCATTGATTGTATTTTATTATATTGTTAACGAGAGTGAGTTAAATTAGATTAATTTTATCATGCATCGGATACATTTAATATCACCCCGTTAAAGTCACAAAAGATCATTAGTGTATAGGATTAGGATTCTTTTATCAGACTCATAGCATATAAATAACTTTTATTATGCATTATTTTCCTTTTTATTGAATCCAATTACCATGCAGAGCTTGCTGATCAATGGAAGGGGGCAGTACAATTGTTCCTTGGCAGCAAAGTTCAGTAGTAATACATCCATTAGCCAGTGCAAATTAAGAGGAACTGAACAATGCGCACCCAAGATTCTACATGTGCTCCCAGATAAGACTTACAGGCTAAGACTTGCCAGTGCCACTTCATTAGCTTCACTCAACTTGGCCATTGGGGTAATATTTTTGCATTGCCACTATATCTTGCATCTTTGCGCATGCATTTTTTATGTGCTAAAATAGTAAAACTACAGAATATTATTATTCAATTCGCTTTCACATACATATAAATATTTATATATATATATATATATATATATATATATTTATATGGTAGAGACTAGAAACCTTTTAATTTGGTTGACAGATGAGAATATTTTAAAACGTAGTGTTATGTCATACCACACTTGTTATATTTCATTGTCGCCACTGACAAAGGGTGAGACAGACAAGTAGTCTTCATAAATAAATAAAAGACAGACAAGTTGTCAAAAGTGGCTTAAATCATTATAGAAGGAATAATTCCGATGCTCTTTTCCAATAAAATTTAAGTAGTGGTTTTGAAGTAATTAATAGTTAAAAGGCTCAAATTGGAATATACATAATAATTAACCATCCCATACTTTTAGTGCCATAGTTACTTCATAAGTGTAAGTATTTATGAAGTGTGGAGTTAAGGGGCGAGATTCAAATATCTAAAAGAAAACTTCACACATATATACACTTAGATTAAGTTAGAGTAAATTTTTTATCTTGTATAAAAAAAAAAAAAAAAAATCAAAGCATTAATTTCAACAACAAAATCATCAAAGCATTTAAGTAATAATTTAATCAAAAAAAAATTATGGTAATCAAAAGATAATTATAATATAGAGAAGTAAAATATGCAATAGTAATGCTAAGAACACACCCCAACCCGCGTCATATTTATACATCAACTCTTAATTAAATTTTAACATTTTTTACGTGAGTCCACCCTATATACTTAAAAGAGTTAAAATTCAATCAAGAGTTAACAAATAAACAAAATATAAATTTGGGAATATAAATTTGGGAATTAGACGGAGTGTGTCCTACTATTACCAAAGTAGTAAAAAAAAATGGAGTAATTAAAAAACAAATCTTATATTATATTGCTTTTGAGTGGAAGTGTAATAATAGTATATAATGCTAGGGACCCATGCAACTGTTTTTTTACATCAATTAGTTGTATCCAAATCTCTATTGGTGATTTGGTGTAATCATCAGTGGTGGTGGAAGCTTGGTATTTGTGGCAGAATACATGTGAAGTGAGTACAGCCATTTTAGCCGATGACATGCTAGCTTGTTGGCTTTGCAGAGGTGACACATACCGTGTGTCTTATCACTTTCGCAGTGTACTACTGGACCAGATGCGCATTTGTCATTTCCTTTGCATGTCATTGGCATTGATATATGGTTCACAACTCACAACCCACAACCCACTGATAGCTTCCCCTGAAATGAAATGGTCACTTACTCCTGAGTCCCAAAATAAAATAAAACAAACAAAGAATAATAATAAATGAAACGACAAGGTGATAACGAAGTCATGTTGCAACTGCACCACCAAACCGACTCCACTAGTTAAAATAGGTCAAAAAGTGAAAGGAACGCTAGAAAATGTTTGTTTATCGGGCCGGATTAATATTTACTAACTTATCATATAGCTTAGTAAACCAGTTTAGTAGATTTTTTATGGAAAAGGAAAAAATTGATTAATTTTTTAGACAGTTTTTTCAATTTTTTATAAAAAAATTTTAAAATGAATTATTGAGAAATGTTATATTTATAATATTTTTATAACACTTTTACAACAAATAATAGGTGGTAAGTTATTATTAATTGTTATAGGTGGACAAAAAAATAATTTAAATTGTAAAATCAAATTAGAACCAATAACAACAGTGTTGTGAAAATATTATAAAATTAATGTTATAGATATAGCTTTTTTCTTAATTATTTACTTTTGTTGTTTTTTAATACGATGAAATTTATTTTTAATAGATGTATGAGTACATCAATTTTTTTTTTTTTTTTGAATCTCCTATTTAATAACAAAAGATTCACTAATTAAACTAACTAGAATATATAGTCTACCATAAATTTTATACAACTTTTATGTGCACCAAATTTTGGAATCCTTTAAAATGCTCTTAAAACAAGGGATGAATGTATCCCTATAGTTTCACATAACAATAGGTTGACCAAAATTGCCCCTTGACCCCCACCAAAAACGGCCAAACCTAAATAGAGTATGCTTTGTAGTGATAAAATATGTTACCAAATTTTTATTTAGTCTTGTATAGTTGTCGTCTACACTAAAATCTTTGACTCTGTCATTGAGAAACCCATATAGGATGTACTTAGACCTAATTAGGTTCTACAAATTCATATGAACACCAACTAGTATTTTATGTAAACAACCCACAAAACAAAAACATTTCATTAAGCCATGCCTATCTATTAAGATTTCTGAAAGCATAAATTGTTTTCCAATCATTTAGGTGTCAAAATATATAACACCTGTGTTTTACATAATAGATATCTTTTTTGCATGAAATTACATATCTGTCTTAAACTATTAATTTTAATACCTAACGCCTTAATTTTTAAAACTATCATTTATTTTAATATTATGATAACTTATTAATTATCTAAAAAGTTTAGAAATATATATATATATATGATGAATTTAATGATCACTTAATTATAATTTTTAAGTGTTTTTTTTTTCCATTCCTTTCAATTTTTATTTTGGTGAACACATGGCTTGTTTAAAAGGATTTGGAATGTGGAGTGGGTGGGGGCAAATAATCGTGGAGTAGGTGTCGAAAATTGGCTTATACTACTTTGGCATGTCTCAAAATTTGAATGCATTTGAGTCCTATACAACTCTGAAAATGTGTGCTACCTCTGTAGCAAAAAGAAAAAGAAAATGCATGTGGTTGCTTAATGTTCGTACCAGGAATATTTTAGTGCATGCCTGCTTTGCATCAATACTAGATGCTTTCCCATGAAGCAACATAAAATGCACAAAGAATAGGATTATTGGGAATAGTCGGGGTGGCAAAATAAGTAGGGTATAGATGTGGTTTGGTCGGAGTATATACTCGTTTAACTAACTATTGTTGTTAAGAGATTTGTAAATCTCACTCAATTGACATATTTTAATTTTTCCAATCGAGACATCGAGTATCTAAACTTCCCCTCGGCGAACTAAAAAAAAAAAACTAATTATTATTCATAATTTCATATCAACCAACCAAACAACCTTCAAGGATTTCCCCTTAAAACTTACAAAATAACTAAAGTACTTTTAAAACTTCTAAAATAATCAAAATTAATATCTCAAAGCCTACAGAATAATCAAAAACTTTCCCAAAATCTCTAAAATACCCTTGAAACCCTTTACAATAATCAGAAGATACCGTCAATCTTCTAACTACGAAAATACCTCCAAAACATGCCTTGGAATATATATTATGTAGAGAATCCAAACTTTAATAATTTAGGGAATATTATTTAATCAATTGGAGAAATTATGATATGTTTCTAAGAAAAGAATTAACAGCCACTTGATAGATGAATGACTTGTAATTGCTCATATATATATATATATATATCGTATTTGGATTTAGGCAATGAAGGTATTGTTCGAATACATATCTTAGGTCTATATCATACATGTATTAAGTTTAGATGGACTATATAAAGAATTATATTGATGTGTTTAATTGTGACTAGTAATTTTTTAGATGAAAGGGCAGACATAGCTAGCACATCCCCAATTCAAGATAACCTGCCGTTTATTAGTTTTGGGAGAGACTTAGCTAAACTATTGGTTAGATGAGCGAAGATAAAAAGACAAGGACAATCATTTTTATAATTATTTTCATAACAGACGTGACAAATTATAATTTGAATAACATTATTTTCATATGAAATCAATATTTATTATCATTTTTATCGTAAAAAACAATTCTCTCTACTTCCTAGACTTAGACACACAATATTATTGTATGTATTTTCCTGGCTTTTCAATCTCTTTACTGTTAAACTGTAAACTTTCTCAGCTCTAACAAAAAAACTTACACATTTTTGTTCATTGTTGCATCTAGAATCACAAAATGCTGGTGGTGGAAGCCGACGGGAACTACGTCCAACCATTTGAGGTTGATGACTTAGACATATACTCCGGCGAGAGCTACTCAGTCCTATTAACCACAAACCAAGACCCTTCCAATAACTACTGGCTTTCGATAGGTGTAAGAGGAAGGCTTCCTCAAACCCCTCAAGGCCTTACCATCCTAAATTACAAACCGAATTCAGCCTCAAAGCTTCCCATTTCTGCACCTCCAATCACTCCTGTATGGAATGATTATAACCACAGCAAAGCCTTCACCAACAAAATTCTTGCTCACATGGGGACCCCAAAGCCTCCTGTAAACCATGACCGTAGGATCATCCTCCTCAACACTCAAAACAAAATCAATGGATATACCAAGTGGGCACTAAACAATGTGTCCTTAGTCTTACCACCTACACCTTACTTGGGCTCCATAAAATATGGTTTTAAAAATGCTTTTGACCAAAAGAACCCACCAGAGAACTTTGATAGCATTAATTATGATGTGACGAAACCACCAGTGAATCCTAACTCAACTTATGGAAATGGGGTTTACATGCTAGGTTTCAATACTACAGTGGACGTGATACTTCAAAATGCCAATGCATTGAATGCCAATGTTAGTGAAATACACCCCTGGCACTTGCATGGTCATGATTTTTGGGTGTTGGGGTATGGTGATGGGAAATTTTCTGCAGACAAGGATGAGAAGAAACTGAACTTGAAGAATCCACCGTTGAGGAACTCTGCAATCATTTTCCCATATGGATGGACAGCTTTAAGATTTGTGGCTGATAATCCAGGAGTATGGGCCTTCCATTGCCACATTGAACCTCATTTGCATATGGGTATGGGTGTGGTCTTTGCTGAAGGAGTTGATCGTTTGAGTACGATACCTAATGAGGGTCTTACCTGTGGTCTCACTGGAAAGATGTTCGCGGGCCAGAAGAACTGAGAGTAATACCTTCCTTTTATTCCACCGCAGCTTTGTAATTGTGCACTTTTTTTATGCAATGCAACTTAGAGTGTATTAGAAGTTAGAACAACTTGTCAAGAATAGTGTAACTCAGTAACATTGCTATTTATGCAATGCAACTTAGAGTTTATTAGAAGTTAGAACTTGTCAAGAATAACGTAACTCAGTAACATTGCTAAGAACTTGTGTTCGAATCTTTCTTCCTTCACTAATTGTAAGGAAAAAAAATGCAGAGATTTCCTAGAAAGACAATCTTAATGAATAGAGAAAATGAAAATTGAAGGAAATGTGTTTTAAAAAATAATTAGAGGAATAGAGGCCAATTAGGTTTGGTTTATCTTTCGTCAATCAATAAGATTTAAAAATGTACAGAGATTTCTTACAAAGAATTTTTCTCAGAGTTTTTAAGTTGTTCCTAATAACATAAATTAATAAATAAATTACAATTAATAATTTATATAATCATATTTCACTAAAATTGTATTTACCATAAAATTAGAAAGCAAGTTGAGATGTTACCTCACTTCAAAATCATCTCATAGAAATATAACAAAATTACCGCCAATTTCATGAGTTTAAGGTGGCAGAGTTGAGGGGCGAACCAAATCACTCTCTCAAGACAATATAATTTTGTGTGCTGTTCTCAGAATACAACAAACCTAACTACCAAGCTATATATCCTAACAAATACACCACTTGTAAGCTAAGAAGTTCTAAAATATAATATTTTCTTAACGCAGAAATATAATATAAAGGAAAATATATTTTTCCAAGAGAGGAGAGAAAATTTGATTGAGCAAAGTATTTAGACAAATTTTTCTATCACATAGAAGTGTGAGATGAAACAATTAGAAGATCTCATTATGATCGGAAATATAGGCCTTATATGGACTAGTAAATCCATCCATTTAATATCTTGTTTGATTGGAAATTACTATATATAATTTACTTTTCCTTTTAGTAGCTTTGATTAATCAATTTAATAGTAAATTGTCATGGTAAGTCATTGTAATACACCAACGGTAAGCCAATAATTATATAGTTTTTTTTTTATATAAAGAAATAATTATATAGTTAATAGCTTTTTTTTTAAAGAGTTTCAACTTATAGCGTACGCTCCTAATAATAGCTCTTTATCATCAGATCAAGACACTAATTAGTTTTTGGTATAGGCTGGGATTGAACTCCAAATCTCTTATACAACCATCAGAAACTTTACCAATTGAACTAACTGAAACCCACTATATAATTAATAACTAGTTACAAATAACGTATATGAATACCATTTGTTATAATACATGGCATTATCTGACATTAAAAATCACTTAAATGAATATTTAATCAATAATTAAAATACATTTTATAAAAATAGTCCAACAATCCCCCAATTATTTTTATAAAATTATAGTTAAGTACATATAAGACCTTTTTGGGTAAGATAGAATACCATACATAATGAGGGTGCCAATAGCTTGAACCCTAATTTAGTGTTTTAGCAATATTGTTCCAAATTAAGTCAATAATGAACAATGTCTGGAACTATGACTTTTCATCATACACATAATATTTCAATACTCTATCACGAGTTTTCAAGCCAGCACATTACAGCCTTGTGCTTGATCCTAGTTTTCATGAGCAACTTAAATAATTAGCCATATTCTCATAGGAAGCGGACTCACTTCCATGTTCACTTAGGTGTGTTTATCAAGTATGCTCTCCTAACTTTAACATCCCTCGCATAAGAGCTATAGACCACATTGAGAGTTTTTAATAAAAAATTCGTCTTATATAACGCTATGAGATACTTGCACTTACACCATAGGGAGGGACCAGAGTACTTGTACTCAAAAATAAATTTAATTAGTGCATTTTATTCAAACTTATAATTAGTTCTTTCCTTTGAACCTAGCTTTTGGGACCTCCAAGCCCTAAGTGGGTATCCTCAGACGGTTTATTTGTCTCATCCCTCTCGATGTTTATCTAAACCTTTGACTAAAGTAATTTTTTTCTTCTCATACACAACTTGGCAAAAGGTCTAGATTATGGTGGTATTAACAATTCCTAAAAATTTATAATTTTTGTACCACCTAATTTTTTTATTTTTTTATTGGCTCACTTTGGTGGATTTAACAAGGATCTTTTATACCTCAGACTCAAGAAATTGACGATAATTTATCTCTCATGATATAAAATTACTTTGAAGTATTAATGAGGTAATAACTTTTAACTTGTTCATTAATTTTATGGTAAATAAAAATTTAGTGAAATATCATTATATTAATTATTATTGCATAAATTATGAATTGTAATTTATATATAAATTTATGTTGTTAGGAACAAAAACTTTGGTCAAAACAATAACAAAAACATTGAAAACATGACTTGCTGAAATAAAAATTAAAAGTAGAATTGATCAAAGACATGCTGCATGGATGATGGAACCAATGAGTCACAACTCATAGTCAACGATGGATGGTGGCAATGGAGATTACAAAGAAAGTTTTTTTTTTTTTTTTGGGTATAATTTTGAGAAACATATTACAAAGAAAGATAAAAGCTGCATTACCTGCACAGGTCCCATATTTCCGTGATTGAGAAAAGCATACGAGTCATTTATTATAGATTGAGACAAGACCAAAAAGTCAAACAAGTTTCATAATGGGACAGATGAGGTGGAAATTGCAACAGAAAGGCGGCAAAGATGGTCAATCTTGGACGAAATGGATAATTAGTCATAATTTTCCAACCATTAAGTTAGTAATTTTAGTTACAAAACTATATTATTTACTAGCATCTCGAGTCTTTTAGACTCGATTTTAGCCTATAAATTGAACATCAAAAACTCGATTTCTATGCTCTAATTACTTCCGATGTGGCATATTTTTCCACATGGTTACATGGAAATTGAGTCTCTAAGACTCGATTTCTAACCCTTATAAATAAAAACAAATCACAGAGGAACACCAGAACATCAAAGAAGAAAGTAGAGAAAAAAAAAAAAAAAAACCAGAAACAGAAAGAGAGATCGAGATCGAAGTGGGTGGCTTCAGATCGGCTTCAGACCACCGTGCGCGACCCAGGCAGACCCAGGCCGCGCGAGCCCATGCAGCGCGAGCCCAGGCCACACACAACCCAGGCAGCGCGAGCCAACTCTTTCTCTCCCTCTGATCTGAGTCTTTCTTTGCCTCTGAGCTCTTTATCTCCCTCTGATCTGAGTCTTTCTCTGCCTCTAAGCTCTTTGTCTCCCTCTGATCTAAGTCTTTGGGATTGATGTGTTTGAGATTTCTTAAATTTGTTTTTGGGCATTTCAGCTTGTCCATGAGACTTAAAATTTTTTTAAAAAATTTTGGGTTAGAAATCAAGTCTTGGAGACTCTATTTCCAAGTAGGCGCCACGTGAAAAAAAATCCACATCGAGCATGATCAATCAATAGAAATCGAGTCCCAAAAACTCGATTTATAGGCTCTAAATCGAGTCTTTTAGACTCGAGATGCTAGTAAAAAATATAGTTTTCAAACTTAACTACTAACTAAATAGTTGGGAAAATTAAATTAGTTACCTAGATTTCCCATCAATCTTCCTCCCATGCAATTCTCCTCTTTATGGGGTTGAGATTGAAACTTGAAGCGTTCATTTTTGGTCAGTACGTTTCGATCAAAAACTTTTTTAACCTTTTTAATTTTTACCTTATCTTACGAAATTGGTTAATTTCCTTTACAAATTTGAGAATAAAGAGTATGTCTTCTTGGGTTTCTTCTTGTAGTTTCTCAGCATCCGTACAAGAAAAATGGAGGAAGAAAAATCTATAGAGAAAAAAAAAAAAATACCCCACACAAGTGAGATACTGTTTATTTGGCAGAACCCTACTGATTTAATTTTAATCCAAACTTTGGGCAAATGTAATAACTAAAAATTTGTAAATCAAATTTAGATATATCTAAAAGCTAAAGGATAACAATTATTGTTGCTACACTACTATTGAGCCACATCAGTGGCCACATCATCCACCCATTTTCAATATTCTTTCTCTTATTTTTTAATTTTTTTATCAATTTACAATTTTATTATTATACTTTCTCAAACTTTTCTCATTCCTTTTACCTTTTCATTTCCCCACTACCATCTACCTTAATATCACTTTTTCTGGTCTCTATCCACTTATTTTCCTTTTTTTTTTTCTTATTCCCCTCCTCTTACTATAAATTTACAATTTTCTCTCTCTCATTCTATACATATTTTTCTCATGCACACACAAAAGGTTATTTCTCTCTCTCTTTGTCAAAACATTTTCTCCATTTTTTGGTAGATTTTTTTTTCTTGCATCTCTACTTTAGGTTGATGAATTTTTGTATTATTTGGAACTCTATTTTGGGTTGATGATTAAGTTGTTAACTTTTTTCTTCTCTTAAATTTCATAGATGTTATCCTATTACATTATAAAAATAGTATATAAGAATATAATATTATTTTATTACATAACATAACATGAGTTGGATAATTTGGTGTTTATTACTTTTTTTTTTTTACTTTTTTTTTTCTTCTCATATTATTTTCTATAAACTTTTTATTATTTTCTCTCACATTTTTTGTTGAAAAAGTGGTTATTCTCTCTCTCTCTCTCTCTCAGAGTTTTGGTTTGATTTTTATTTGAGCTAATACTTGATTATTTTGGAAGTTTTTATAATAAAAAAAGAAGATTATTTTGGAAGTAAGAATTTGAATTTATATCAAAACACAATCTTAGTTATCCTAATTACATATTGGCATTCTATCCATTTTGGTCTATTTCAGTTTATTTTGAGTTGATGCTGTAGGGGTAAAATTCCCAAAGTCAACAATGGGCCTTGGGCCCCGCACGGAGCCCAACCATGACCAAAAGGGAAAAGGGAGACCAAAAGACTTCTGGCCCAATCCTGTTAAGCCCAGTTTATTTTAAAAGACATCCGAGGAGGAATGTCTCCTCGGACACACAAATATGGGCCCAATGTGCGCCCCCTCCACAGTGAAGAACCATCCCAGACAAACGTGGGTAGTAGGATGAGCCTCACACAGCAGGAAAGAGGAAAATGTAAGACGTCCAGGGAGAAGCCACAACTGCTGCATTAAATGCAAGGAAGCTACTTTTTCAGCCGCATTAATGTGGAGAAGACAGGCGAACAGTGTTACATTGGCCAGTGCAACTCACAGAAAGATAAGGTGGATGTCCGATGGGACAGGCACTTAAGTGAAAGTCCAGATGGTTAACAAGTGTAAGGCTCTTATCAATTTAAGGAGGCTATATAAGAGAAGGAAATCCCCATGAAGAAGGGATCAGAAAATTTAGAGGGAAAAGAGAGAGAGAGAGATTAAAGAATTCTGTAATCTTTAATCAGAGCAAGAGGTGCACTCATACGTCTCCTCGGACCGGTATCCTGTGAACATAAATTAAATATTCTCACGTTCAGACTATTGCATGGCATATAACTAATTAACGTTCACTTCGTCCAACCCTAGTTCTGTAACCCGCTCTCTACAAATTCATTGTCCAAGGTCTTTTGGGCCAGAACCACTTGCTTGCTGGGCATGGGCCTCCAAAAACCGTCCCTATAATTGGCACCGTCTGTGGGAAGAACTTGTGTCTCGACAAGTGAAACTGTAAGAAATGGAAGGATCAGGTCCGCGCCAAACCGGACGTGCAAATTCCCAACGGCAGGACAATTTTTTGAATCTCGAACGAGAGAAAGACCAAGATAAGCAACGAGAGGGCGGTGTGAACACCTCTCACACGAGTAGAAGCCGCTCGAAAGGGAAAGGTCATGCATCCCATAAGCAAAACAATTGAAAGGCTCTACAGCAAGAGATTGATGATTTGAAGAAGAAGCTGCGCTGAGCGTAGCGAAAACGTCCTTCACCCGGCTCGAACACTAGCAGTGATGAGGATGACGAATACAGGCGGAGATCAAGAACCCCACCGAGCGAGACTTTTTCCTACGAGGAAGAGCAGCCTCGCAAACGTTGCCACAAAAGCCCATCCTACCAAGGCTTGGCCAACGATGCCATGAGCAAAGCCCTGGATCGCATCTCCCAGTCGCCTTTCACGCGTAGAATAGAGAGGGCAGAGCTTCCTCGGCGGTTCCTTCAACCAACGTTTACCATATACAATGGTCGGACTGACCTAGTAGAGCATGTAAATCAATTTAATCAGAGGATGGCCGTCCATTCCAGGGATGAGGCGTTAATGTGTAAGGTGTTTCTGTCTAGCTTGGGACCTATGGCGATGAGATGGTTTGATGCCCTCAAGCCAAATTCCATAGATTCCTTTAAACAGCTGACACGGGCTTTTGGTTCCCGCTTCATTACTAGCAGTATAGTCCGTCGGCCCCTAGATTCCCTCCTATCCTTGTTCATGCGAGAAGGGGAGACACTGAAGGCCTACTCAGACAGGTACTGGGAAATGTATAATGAGATAGAAGGAAATTACGATGACGTCGCCATTAGTACGTTCAAAAGGGGCCTGTCGACAGAGCATGGCTTAAGAAAGTCCCTCACTGGGAAGCCAGTCACCAGCGTATGCCAACTCATGGACAGAATTGACAAGTACAAAAAGGTCGAGGAGGACCAGCAGATAGGGAAGGGTAAAGCGAAGGTTGTCCCTCAGGAGAGGAGGGACTTCAGGTCGGACCGCTTTAACAGCAGTAACAGGCCGAGAAGAGACTACGCGGAACAGTCTGGATCCACTAGGGCTCAGGCAATCCATGCTGTGTTCCGAGAGCCATTGCACAAGATCTTAGAGAAGGTAAAGTGCGAACCTTTCTTTCAATGGCCGAACAGGATGGCAGGTGACCCCTCGAAACGTAATCAGAATCTGTATTGCGCGTACCACCAAGAGCCAGGTCACACCACCGATGATTGCAGGAATCTCAAAAACCACTTGGACCGGCTTGTCTGAGAAGGGAAGTTGAGCCATCTGTTGCATTGCCCTGAAGGATGGCAGGAACAGTCGAATATCAAAACCAGACAAAGTACATTGAGGCCACCCATCGGCACAATAAATGTCATTCTTGCCGCACCTGGAAGGACCGATTCCAGTCCTTTTAGAGTAATGTCAGTGGGCAGGTTCCCAACTGAGCCGGACGACACGGAATCTAAGAGAGCCAGAGTGATTGCCACGCCCTTAATCGGGTTCTCGGAGGAGGACAAACAAGGAACCCTTCAACCCCACGATGATGCCCTAGTCGTCACGCTCAGAATTAGAGGTTATGACGTGAAAATGGTGTTAGTTGATTAAGGCAGCGCCGTGGAAGTAATGTACCCTGAATTGTATAAGGGGTTGAACTTGAAGCCAAAAGACCTGTCGCCATACGATTCCCCTCTGGTCAACTTTGAAGGAAAAATCGTCACACCGAAAGGCATGATTAAGCTGCCTGTGCAAACAGACTCAGACGTGATGGAGGTGAACTTCATTGTGGTAGACGCGTACTCCCCCTACACAACTATTGTGACCCGACCGTGGCTTCATGCACTAGGGGCTGTGCCATCAACCTTGCACAAAAAAATGAAGTATCCGTCAGGAGGTCAAGTCAAAGAAATAATAGGGAACCAAGGAATGGCTAGGCAATGCATGGTGTCGGCAATCTTATGACGACCAAATAGTGAACCTTCCACTTCAGCCGAGAACGGCTTATAGCAATTAATGACCCCGGTCCCAACTGTGGGTGGTTGAGAACCAGCCACAGAGGTGAGCTGTGAGGATCTAGAGAAAGTACTCATCGGATCAGACCCTGAGAGGTTTTTTCAGATCGGCTCATAATTACCACCCCAGGAGAAGTCAACACTAATTGATTTTCTCTGACGGAATGTGGACGTATTCGCCTGGGATCCCTATGAGGCCCCCGGGGTTGACTCAGATCTCATCTGTCATCACCTTAATGTTAACCCAGCTATAACGCCTAAGAAGCAACCTCCTCGGCAACCGTCAAAAGAACATGCAGACGCTATGAGAGAAGAGGTCGCAAAATTGAAGAAAGCCGGGGCTATCAAAGAAGTATTCTGCCCTGAATGGTTAGCCAACACCGTTGTGGTAAAAAAGAAGAGCGGGAAATGGTGGGTCTGCATAGACTTCACGGACCTAAACAAGGCCTACCCAAAGGATCCTTTCCCCATGCCACGGATAGACCGATTGGTAGATTCGACTGTCAGACACCCCCGAATGAGTTTTTTGGACACCTTCCAGGGCTACCATCAGATATCCCTGGCTGCCGAAAACCAAGAAAAAACTGCTTTTGTCACCCCAGTCGGAAACTATCATTATAAGGTGATGCCCTTCGGTTTGAAGAATGCCGGGTCGACCTATCAAAGGATGATGACTAGGATGTTTGAACAACAAATGGGTAAGAGCGTTGAAGTGTATATAGATGACATGGTGGTAAAAAGCAAATTGCTGGCCGACCACATCAGAGACCTCGGCGACGTCTTTCAAATTCTGAGAAAGTACAAGCTACGACTAAACGCTTCCAAATGTTCATTTGGGGTGGGATCAGGAAAATTCTTAGGCTATATGGTGACCCACAGAGGTATAGAAGTTAACCTTGACCAAATAAGAGCCATTCATAGCCTGCAACCTCCACCGAATCCCAAAGAGGTCTAGAAGCTCACCGGCATGATAGCTACTTTAAACCGTTTCATCTCCCGCTCAGCGGACAGATGCAGGCCTTTCTTCCTCCTATTGGACAAGTGGAAGGGTTTCGAGTGGACTGAGGAGTGTGCTTTAGCTTTCCAACAGCTCAAGGAATACCTCACCCGACCGTCGATTATGTCCAGTCCCAATGCCAACGAGGTGTTGTTCGCCTACATCGCAGTAGCCTCTCATGCGGTAAGCTTAGTTCTAATCCGAGAAGACAACGGCACGCAGCGACCCGTCTATTACGTGAGCAAATCATTGCAGGAGGTAGAGACCCGGTATCTCCCCCTCGAAAAAGCTATCTTGGCCATCGTACAAGCCACGCGGAAGCTCCCCCACTATTTTCAGGCACACACTGTAGTCGTGCTAACTCAACTTCCGTTGAAATCCGTCCTCCGCAGCGCCGACTACACAGGTAGAATTGCAAAATGGGGAACTATTCTGGGCGCCTTCGACATTAGATACATGCCTCGCACCGCAGTAAAAGGCCAGGTCCTCGTCGATCTAGTAGCTGAATTTACGGAGCCCACACTAGAAGGAAGAGAAGTGTCGGGATCACTAAGTGCTGATGAGAAACTAATCAGCACAGTCTCTCAGCATGAACACAATTGGTGGAAAGCACACATCGACGGTGCAGCGAACCAAAGGGGCTCAGGGGTGGGGCTCGTTCTGATCTCTCCCGAAGGGATAACCATAGAAAAGTTGTTGAGGCTCGGATTCTCAGCCACGAATAACGAAGCCGAGTATGAGGCGTTATTGGAGGGAATGTCGATGATCAGGAAATTGGGTGGAAAATTCGTGAACATGTTCTCGGATTCGAGACTCATCGTGGGACAGGTAAACGGGGAGTTGGAGGCAAAGGATGAAAGAATGCAAGAGTACCTGGTCCGGGCTAAGCAACTGCAAACCCATTTCTATCACTTCCGTTTAACGCATGTACCCAGGAGCGGGAACACCCATGCTAATTCTCTCGCAACACTGGCCACCTCCTCGGCTCAGCCACTTCCTCGGGTTATTTTAGTAGAGGATCTCTACCGCCCAATAACAGAGAAGGCCAATGGAATTTGGGTACACAACGTCAGGGCAGGACCTAGCTGGATGGATCCTCTGGTGCAGTTCTTAAAGCATGACACCTTGCCAGACGATAAGGTTGAGACCGACAAAATTAGGAGGAAAGCTTCTCGATTCTGGTTGTCCGAGGACTCCAAACTTTACAGACGCTCGTTCTCAGGGCCATACCTGCTGTGTGTGCACCCAGAGGCTACTGAACTCATCCTGGAGGAGTTACATGAAAGAATTTGCGGAAGTCGTATGAGGGGTAGGTTCCTGTCCCACAGGGTCATAACGCTGGGTTACTGGTGGCCGAGCATGCATAAAGAGGCTCTGGAATATGTGAAGAAGTGCGACCAGTGCCAAAGGTTCGCCCCGAACATACACCAGCCAGGCAGAGAACTGAACCCGCTGTCCAGCCCTTGGCCATTCGCACAATGGGGCCTAGACATACTAGGGCCATTCCTCAAAGCGGCAGGGAACAAGAAATTTCTTCTCGTCGACACCGATTACTTCACAAAGTGGGTCGAAGCTGAGGCACTGGCAAACATTAGGGACGTCGATGTCAAGAAGTTTGTTTGGAAAAATATTATCACTAGGTTTGGGACCCCGCACACCCTGATCTCGGACAACGGCCTCCAGTTTGACAGCAAAGCCTTCAGAAGATACTGTAATGAGCTGGGAATTATCAATCGATACTCCACACCAGCTTACCCACAGGGTAATGGACAGGCGGAAGCCATCAATAAAACCATAGTGAATGGGCTGAAAAAGAGGTTGGACGACGCGAAAGGGAGGTGGGTTGAAGAGTTAGCCCATGTCTTGTGGACATACCGCACCACACCTCGCAGGTCCACGGGAGAAACCCCCTTTTCAATGACCTACGGAGTCGAGGTTGTCATCCCACTAGAGATAAACTTCCCAACACAGAGGACTACTGCCTTCAGCCCCATTACTAATAACAAACTTCTGGAAAAAAGCTTGGACCTCATCGAGGAAAGAAGGGAAAGTGCAATGGTCCACCTAGCATACTATCAGCAAAAGCTCAAGCAGGGTTATGACGCCAAGGTAAAGTCAAGACCATTGGCGCCAGGGGATCTAGTACTGAGGAAGGTCCTGGGCACCGCGAGAAACCCTGCATGGGGAAAACTCGGACCAAACTGGGAAGGCCCATACCGTATCACTTCCGTAGCCGGCATAGGAGCCTACTTTTTGGAAGATTTGGATGAACATGTAGTGCCACGCCCTGGGAATGTAAATAACCTGAAAAGGTATTGTTATTAATGAAAGACATAATTCTTGACGCCGTATTACTGTACAGCTACTTAGGCTAAGTGTTAAACAGAACCCAAGTCCTACTTGGCTCCTCGGACCACAGACTTGGGGGAAATTAACCTCGAAACCATTTTCACTAAGTGTTAAACAGAACCCAAGTCCTGCCTGGCTCCTCGGACCACAGACTTGGAGGAAATTAACCTTGAAGCCATTTTCACTAAGTGTTAAACAGAACCCAAGTCCTGCCTAGCTCCTCGGACCACAGACTTGGGGGAAATTAACCTCGCAGCTATTTTCACTAAGTGTTAAATAGAACTCAAGTCCTGCCTGGCTCCTTGGACCACAGACTTGGGGGAAATTAACCTCGAAACCATTTTTACTAAGTGTTAAACAGAACCCAAGTCCTACCTGGCTCCTCGGACCACAGACTTGGGGGAAATTAACCTCGCAGCTATTTTCACTAAGACTTGGGGGAAATTAACCTCGAAACCATTTTTACTAAGTGTTAAACAGAACCCAAGTCCTGCCTGGCTCCTCGGACCACAGACTTGGGGGAAATTAACCTCGCAGCTATTTTCACTAAGTGTTAAACAAAACCCAAGTCCTGCCTCGCTTCTCGGACCATAGACTTGGGGGAAATTAAGCTCGAAGCCATTTTCACTAAGTGTTAAACAGAACCCAAGTCCTGCCTGGTTCCTCGGACCACAAACTTGAGGGAAATTAACCTCGAAACTATTTTCACTAAGTGTTAAATAGAACCCAAGTCCTGCCTGGCTTCTCAAAACACAGACTTGAGGGAAATTAACCTCGAAGCCATTTCCACTAAGTGTTAAACAGAACCCAAGTCCTGCCTAGCTCCTCGGACCACAGACTTGGAGGAAATTAACCTCGCAGTTATTTTCACTAAGTGTTAAACAGAACCCAAGTCCTTCCTGGCTCCTCAGACCACAGACTTGGGGGAAATTAACCTCGCAGCTATTTTCACTAAGTGTTAAATAGAACCCAAGTCCTGCCTGGCTCCTCGGACCACAGACTTGGGGGAAATTAACCTCGCAGCTATTTTCACTAAGTGTTAAACAGAACCCAAGTCCTTCCTGGCTCCTCGGACCACAAACTTGGGAGAAATTAATCTCGCAGCTATTTTCACTAAGTGTTAAACAAAACCCAAGCCCTGCCTGGCTCATCGGACCACAGACTTGGGGGAAATTAACCTCGCAGCCATTTTGTCTAATTATCGACTATCATTTTTCACATATTCATTCACTCATGCTTGGTTTTCAACAGTTAATGGCAAAATAGACATCCATTCATGATGAATACAGAAGAGAAAGTAAAACAAGGTTTAAAGGAAAACGACATTTTTCCTTAAAATCCAAAAGCGATCCTTTTACAAACATTAACTGAACAAAATATAAAGGGTAAAACAAATAAAATCCCGCACTACTTTTCCAAGTCTGAACCCTGAGTAGGCCCGGGTTGATCGTCTACTACTTGAGGTCCCGGAACAGTCTCCTTAGCCTGTGCAACAACCTCCCTGATTGAAAGACTGTCCCCGGGCAACTTGTCCTTCACGGCCGACTGCACATCCTCAGCTTCAGGCATAGGGGAGTCCGAGGCTAAGGCCTTCGTTGGGAGAGGCTCTTCAGGGGCAACCACGTCGGGGATCTCACGAATATCCTCCGGAAAAAAGATATTCTCAGCTTTCCGGAGATTGGAGTCCGTTGGGACTGCTGCTCGATCCAAGGCTACACCCCAAGACATGGTGATGTAATCCCTGCATACAGCGGCCACCTCCTCGGTCAGCTTGATCTTAGTGTCCCTGACTCCGCCATCATAAGAGGTTGCCACTGCTTTCTCGGCTGCCTCCCTTGCCAAGCGAGCCTCCTCCTTGACCTTCGCAAGCTCGGCCTTGAGATCTGAAACCGCCTGCTTCTCTGTCATGAGTTTTTCCTCGGACTGGCGGAGCTGTAGGCGCAGATCCTCAGCCTGCTTAGTGGCATTTTTAAGGCCGGCCTCCGCGCTCACACGACCCTTTTTTGCCTCCTTTACTTTACTGCTCAGGCGATCATTTTCCTGCCTGAGGTCGCCAGCAGTCTTCTCGGCAGCACAGCGGGACTGAGCCTCACTGTGTAGGTCCTCACGAGCCTTCTTGACCCATTCCTCAGCAACAAAGATTTGTTGAGTGACCTGCGCCAGAAAAGTAAAGGCCTAATTAAAAGAGAATGTTGAATAAATAGATATGTAATAAGAGAACGAGATAGGAGAAGTTTTCACTTACCATAGCCATGTCCCTCTTCAGCGACATGAAGAGATTTGGTTGCTGAGTATCCCGGAGACCCTTCATATCGCGAGGCAAAAGAAGAGGCTGCTGCAGGGCCTCAGCCAAGAATGACGCCTGCCCTCGCTGGGATTCCCACAGGTTCGCATCCTAGGAAATTGGGGCGCCGTCCAGTTCAAGTCGTGGCGACCATATCCGCTGTTCCCTCCGAATAGCCGCCTCGTCTCGGCTATCAATAGACCTGGTCCTCTTCTCCTTAGGCTCTTTGGTCTCTTTGCCTTTCTTCTGAGGCTTGGCTTTTTCGTGGCCAACCTCGCCCTCTTCCAATTCTTCCACAGGCCTTTTTCGCCTCAAATTGGGTATAGGCTGCAGTGCCGCATCCGATGTGGAAGGAAAAGGAGGAGGAGCCTTGGAGGTGGGCTGTTCTTTCGAGACATCCTTGGAGGACTACCCTTTGTTCCTGTTGGAAAGGAGGCCCTTGAGACCAGACCTTGATTTCAGATCCATTCCTTCTTCTTCAACCTCTTGGCTGGTATCAACTTGTGCGATTACTAAACCAAGATCAGGGGTTGTCGAGGCGCGGTCTAAATCTGAATCAGAGTCCGAGAGCTCTACTGGCCTGGCCGACACCTCTCCCTCCTCGGCGAAATGGAACTGGTCTATCTGATCTTCCAAAGACGAGTGCGAGGAACCGGTTTCTTCTCCTGGGACAACTGCTGCGGGAAAAGCACGCTGAGCAGGCAACTGGACGGGTGGTAAATTGCTCGAAGCGAGAAATCCTGGTACGGAGACGTCGATTCGTGCTAATCGCGGACTGCCAGCCCTGATTGCCTGACCAGCGTCCACTAGAGCACGAGAAAGGGGCTCGTAGTCCAAATTCAGAGGTGCAGCCCGCAATGGCCCGTCTGCACTCACATAAATTTCAGACCTTAGAAGGAAATTGAGTGCTGGGACATTGACCAAACTTAGCCGAGGAGTCATATGCGCCTTGTCTGTAAAGCCCAAAGAAAGGTTACGTTAGTCCGAGGAGGTAAACAAGCGAAGTCAAAATGGAAACGAAGAAAAAGAAAGATCAAAACTAAGATCCCTTCCAAGGGATCTAACTCTATGGTGCCCCACCTGGTTTTCCTACCCTGACCGGGCAGTGAATACTGTCGTGCCATGGTCCGAAGACGATCAAAAGGTTGTCCTTCAAGCCTTTGTTGGACTTCGGAAGGCAGGATATCAACCTCACCTCATCGGACCTGGACTTCAAGTAATATGAGTCGCCGAGGCTGTGCAATTCATATAGATGAACCACGTCATGCCATGAAAGGCCAAGGTTCATCTGATCGTTCAAGACGTCTACGCACCCCAGAATCCGGAACATATTCGTGACGCATTGGTGAGGGGCCAACCTATGACCACGCAAATAATCCCTAGTTATCCTCCCCATAGGGATGGTCATTCCTCCTTCCACAAAGGCTATCACTGGAATGGCAACCTGCCCCGTCCTTCTCTTGATTAAGACTTCCTCCAGAGAACAATACTTTAGACCTACCTCCGGCGGGATACGGTACTTAGCCCTGAAGCCCTCCATACCGGCCTAGGAATCTACCATTTTCTCAAGCTTACCCATCCCCCTAATCCTAGGTGACGCGAAGACGATTTACTTAAAGAATAACGCCGGAAAAGGGAACGGAAAAGAAATGTGCACTTACGGGTGAGGAACTTGCAGGAAATCTTCAAGGGGACGACTACGAAGGCTTGAACACTTTGAAAGGGAAAGTACTGGAGTGCTCTGAGTGCTTGAGTGCTTATTCAAAAATGAGAAGGAAATGCCTTTGAAAAATCTTATATATCCGGGAGAAGCTGGACAGACATACTCCCGCCTAGAGAAATGGAAATGATACCAACCTTTGATCTAGCATCCAACCGTCGGATTGAAAAGATATAAAACCGCTAAAAACAATAATTAGCGCCTCATGGGTCATTAAACACCTCCGTCATTAATGAGGCACGTGAGAAGCATATCTCCACACGGGTGAAGCAGGAATCCACAATAAATGATCCTATGAATGTCAAAATCCTGCCTTTCCTCCTCGGACAAGAAAGAAAGAGCCCAACCATGACCAAAAGGGAAAAGGGAGACCAAAAGACTTCTGGCCCAATCCTGTTGAGCCCAGTTTATTTTAAAAGACGTTCGAGGAGGAATGTCTCCTCGGACACACAAATATGGGCCCAATGTGCGCCCCCTCCACAGTGAAGAACCATCCCAGACAAACGTGGGTAGTAGGATGAGCCTCACACAGCAGGAAAGAGGAAAATGTAAGACGTCCAGGGAGAAGCCACAACTGCCGCATTAAATGCAAGGAAGCTACTTTTTTAGCCGCATTAATGTGGAGAAGACAGGCGAAAAGTGTTACATTGGCCAGTGCAACTCACAGAAAGATAAGGTGGATGTCCGATGGGAGAGACACTTAAGTGAAGGTCCAGATGGTTAACAAGTGTAAGGCTCTTATCAATTTAAGGATGCTATATAAGAGAAGGAAATCCCCATGAAGAAGGGATCAGAAAATTTAGAGGGAAAAGAGAGAGAGAGAGAGAGAGAGATTAAAGAATTCTGTAATCTTTAATCAGAGCAAGAGGTGCACTCATACGTCTCCTCGGACCGGTATCCTGTGAACATAAATTAAATATTCTCACGTTCAGATTGTTGCATGGCATATAACTAATTAACGTTCACTTCGTCCAACCCTAGTTCTGTAACCCGCTCTCTACAAATTCATTGTCTAGGGTCTTTTGGGCCAGAACCACTTGCTTGTTGGGCCTGGGCCCCCAAAAACCGTCCCTACAGATGCAATTTAGTTTTGTGTTTTAAGTTGTTATATTTTATATTCTACTTGATTAAATATTATCCTACTGCATTATACATACAGTACTATATAATAATATAATGTTATTATATTACATAGAATAACTTGGATAATTTGATGTTTATTGCTATATAGTTTATTTTTACTCTTTTTTCCTCTCATCTTATTTTATTCAACATTTGAATCCAGTCACATCTTCCATACTATTAAATTATGCGGCACAAATTAATAAAATGGCTAGACACAAACTTGCCTTCCTTTACCATACATTAGGGGAATCAATATATTTGTGTGATAAAGGGTCATATAATTTATAATTCAGATAACACCCTTTGAATGTGTCTAGGCCCATAGATTGAGTAATTTGTAGATTTAAAAAGGCTATTGAGAATGAACTTTTTGAATCAAGTCTAAAAAAAATATGAACTACTATATATCATTTAGATAAAAACTTTTATCATATACATTAATATTTTTTTTCCACATATTTAAATCACACAAACTTAATAATTTTATATAATGTGTTAGCATCGTCTCTACTTCTTCCTCTTCTTCTTCTCAAAAATATATGTATCATCTTTAAAGGATGCCACAATATTGATCTTATGGGAAAAGTTACATAAAATATTGAGAAAAAAATGTTTTATATTGCAATTTACTAAAAATGTTTTTTAAATATTTAAACCTTTCTATTTTTCATATCATTGACGTGTTTTACAACTACCACATGTGTTAACTTAAGTCTTAAGTTGTTTTGGCAAAAAAAAAAAAAAAAAAAAGTTTGTCACAAAAGAGGAGTTCATGTAAATTTTTTTGCAATATGAAATATCTATTTTGTAAGGCCACCAAATTTGATGATTTGCAAATGATGGAATCACTCGCAATGATATTTGCATAGTTATATAGTTCTAGCTAAAGCAATTGTATATACTTTTAGTCTTCAAAAAACACACATCTATAAGTGGTTAAACGTTCATCTTAGGTGGTTTTAACTTTTTCATATAATTTTACCTTTACACATTCATCTATTTTTATTTAGATTTTTTTTAAAAAAAAAAAACTTTAATTTAGATATTTATAAGTAAACAATGAAATAGTGATTCATGAATAATAATAAAAAATTTATTTATACATATTTATCTTATGTGGTTGTAACTTTACATATAATTTTGCATTTATATATTCATCTACTTTAATTTAGATGTTTATAACTTAATAATGAAATCTATAAACAAGGTAATTAAAACAATCATATTTCTACAATTCAAAAAGTCACAATTTCTTTTTTCAAAAAAAGGCCTTTTACATTTCCTTGGAATTATTTTTTAAAATTTTTTATAAAATCTTTAACATACCACCAACCTAACCACTTCATACATTAAAAAAAATTTAAGACTCATTATTACTTCTGTGGGTACCTAAGGCATGCTTAGGCATGCTTGGCAACGTCCTAGGCATTCAAGCAACGTCCTTGGCCGTTCTCGGCATGCTTTGCAACGTCCTCGGCATGCTTTGCAATGTCCTCGGCATGCTTGTAACGTTCTTGGTTGACCTCGGCATGCTTTGCAACCTAGGCGTCCCACATCGAAAGAAAACTCCCCCACTTTCTGCCTTATAAGCTGTGAAGCAAAGGGAGTAGTGTACCACCAAGCATCTCTGTGATCACAAGAGGCTTGGTGGTACACTACTCCCTTTACTTCACAGCTTATAAGGCAGAAAGTGGAGGGGTTTTCTTTCGATGTGGGACGCCTAGGTTGTAAAGCATGCCGAGGTCAACCAAGGACGTTGCAAAGCATGCCGAGGACGGCCAAGGACGTTGCTTGAATGCCTAGGACGTTGCCAAGCATGCCTTAGGTACCCACAACTTCTATTAATATATTATGGAAATCTTAATTGATAGAAGTCAAACTAGAGAAATGTCTTTCATATTTCCTTGAAAAAAAAAACAAACAAACACATACCACTAACGTAACTACATCTATAACTAGTTAATACTATTTAAAAAAAAAAAAAACTCTTTATAAAGTCTAGGGACTAAAATAGAATTTTATTTAAAAAATTATCACACGTAACGTGTAAATTTGTGACTAGTTGTAAATAATTTTTGTGCACGATGATTCTAACCTATAAAACCTCACTTTAATTTTTTATTTTTTTATGGTCTTATCCTTTTTTGTTGGCAACTAACTAGGCATCAATTTTAGGAATTAAGAATCTATGCAGTAGGTACGAAGGGTACACTTAAAAATTCAAAAGAATTAAAATATGATACAATCATATCACATGAAGAAAAAAAAAAAAGGAAATATAATGTTGTGTTGACATATCCCTCCATTATTAGGTTACAAATATTAAATCTCCCCCCCCCCCCCCACCCCAAAAAAAAAAACCAAAATAATATAATAATATATTTGTAGAAATAGTGAGTTAGAAATTTCTTTTAGAAATAGTTCAATTTTTTAGGTGACTAGATTATCTTCAATTAATTTTTGAGAATAAATTATGAATTATATCATATTACAAAATAATTATATATTCTCACGCATTGTGTGGGTCTGTGACCATTTAAAAAATAAAAATTGAGGTGGAAAATTGTGAGGCCTCCAAAGCTTAATAGTTTACGTGGCAAAGTTTTGTGAGGTTAACAAAAAGTTAAAGGATTTAGTTATATAGTATTTATAAATTAGGCCAAAATAGGTCATCAATCCCTAAAGTTTATATAGTGACCACTTTTAATAAATGTTTTAAATACCGTTTTGGATCTTACCCTGATTTATCCATTGGAAGGAGACATTTTGACATCCGCCTAATAGGCTTATGAGCATATCAACCCTCTCTCACATGAAGTGGTCCCACAAGTGTGGGATCCACCGTTGCAACTCCAGCTCAAAGCTGCCGGCACCAAAATGCAGGAATCCTTTGAGTTGGAAAATGCACTTTTGTATGAGTCTGTTTGGATACCGCTTATTACAGAAAACTGAAAATACTGTAGTAAAATAATTTTTAAATGTATGAATAGTAACATAAGACCCAGTTTTAAAGTTATTTTTGCTAAAAAAAAGTATTTGCGAGTCCCGTGAAGAGTACACAGAACCCACTAAAAAAACGCACCTGCTAAAAAACACGCAAAACACGCATCCAAACTCACACTATTTTGCTAAAAAACACACCCATTTGGATACCGCTTATTTTGCTGAAAACTGAAAACTGAAAACACTGTAATAAAATCATTTTTAAATGTATGAATAGAGTCGTGGGACCCATTTTTAATGAAAAAGTGGTTAAAAAAAAGAGGTTTGTGGGTCCTGTAAACAGTGTACGGGACCCACTAAATAATGCAATTTCAATGGAAATTTTGCTACCAAAGAGGTAGTGGGTCTCATGCATAGTGCACGAGACCCACTAACAAACAACATCTCACTGATGGAGCGCTTCTCAATAAAAAAAAAAAATAAATAATAATAATAATAAAAAGAGGAAAACGTAAATGCACAACCGCCAACCGCAATCAAAACACATACTATATCGCAATTTTGAAAAAATTTACCAAACGCATGTTTTGAGTTTTGTGCTGAAAACACACTTTTTGGCCCTTTAAAATTGAACCAAATAGGTACATAGAGTCCGTTTGGATATAATTTATTTTACTGAAAATACTGTAGCAAAATAATTTTTAAACATGTATAGTGTCGTGAGACTCATTTTAAATTTTTTTTCTGAATAAAGTAATTGTGAGTCTATAAACACTACACTTTGTCTCTTAAAAGCTGAAACGCGTAGTAAATAAACCCAATCCAAATAGAGCTATAGTATACCACATCTCGGCATTCTGGCCCACTTGCGTGCATTCAAGTCTCAAATAAACTAAGTCAAGTTCAAAGCTGCTGGCACCAAAATGCAGGAATCCTTTGAGCTGCACTTTCGTATATCACACTTTTGAAAAAATTTACCAAACATGCGTTTTGAGTTTTGGGCTGAAAAACACACGTTCATCTTGACTTAGTTCATACTGGCACATTATAGTATACCACTTCTCGTCAAATAAACCAAGTCAAGTTCATACTTTGATCTCTTCATCTTGACTAATTATGCATTGGGTACGTTATTTTCACATGAATTGTCCACACATGGCACAACCGTTCATTTGTTAGATTTCAGTTATTTTCGCGTCACTAGACTACGCAGTAATCATCAAAGACTAGGTCCATAGTGAAGCCTGTGGTGGATATTTAAGAGAGCTGAAAAAAAAAACTAGATATATTTTTGAAAAGGAATAATCAAGTGAAGGGATAGAACTTTCTAGGGTGTGAAGCTCATTGGTGAGACATGTTACTACTACAGAGTGTTGTTTAAGAGTTCAAATTGGAGCTAGGAATGGAATGAAATGAGATGAATACAAGAGAACACTCATACTTATTTATTCTCTTAAAACATCTAATTTTTATTCTCCGAAAAATTGAAAAGAATTGGAGAGAATGAAATTAGATTAAATAAATTTTTTAGTAAAACTCTCAAAATATTCATATATATTCAATTATTTATTTTAAAATAGAGGTGTAATAGTAATATTGTCATAAAATAATTGCATTCTTTTCCCTCTATATTACTCCCTAACAAGGTTACTTACCTTACATTCCCTTCTATTCATTTATTTTAAAATATCCAAAAAAGATTACTTAATTTCATTTCATTCATTCATTTCTTTTTCATTCATTTCTCTTTCTTAAATACATTCTATTCATTTATGAACACCCCAACAAAGGTTTAAGATAGAAGAGGAAAGAGAAGAAAGAAGGATGGTGAACCTTTTTTTTACTTAATCGCTAATCTTTGTGATGAGTGGATGACCTGGTCCTTCTTAGAAGTTTGGTGGTTCCTTCTTAGACTTAGATGATTACTTCGCTATCTTCTTCACTCCAGCTATAAAAATAGACGCTCTAACTTTCTAAATTTCAATATCCATCATTTTTTTTACTCTAGCTAGCTGATCAGACTTTCAACTTCCACCACTTTTGTTTCACAATAAGGGAAACCTACCTTAATATATCATAGCCTTGTCTAGAATGGATGAGAGAATTGAGAGGTTGAAGCAGATTGCTCAATATGGAAATATCGATGCCTTTTACAAGTTAATTCAGGAGGATGTAAAGCTTTTGGAGGCTATTGATGAGCTACCATTTGTTGATACTCCTTTACACATAGCTGCATCAGTTGGGAACGTCCCATTTGCCATGGAGATGATGAGGTTAAAGCCATCACTTGTCGGCAAGCCAAATCCAGATGGGTTTAGCCCTCTTCACCTTGCTCTAATACGTGAGCAAATTGAGATGGTGCATCGACTTCTACAAGTCGATGGGGACCTTGTTCGCGCAAAAGCAAAGGAGGGTATGACTCTTTTGCATTATGCAGTAATAACAGGTGATCACCTTGATCTACTAGTCGAATTTCTATCAATTTGTCCTCATTCTATTGAAGAAGTGACAATTCGAAACGAGACCGCTTTACATATTGCTCTAAAATACGACAAGTTGGAGGCTTTTAAACTCTTGGTGGGATGGCTCAAAAAAAATAGGTGTAAAAATTCCATGTTTTGGGAGAGGAAAGTCTTGAACTGGAAGGATGGAGAAGGAAACACTGTATTGCATGTTGCAATATCCAAAAATCAGCCCCAGGCATGCTCTCTCCATTACTCAATCTACATACAAAAGAAAAAACTAGTTTGTGTTGTGAATGTTTATCCTGTGTCCAATGGCATGATCATAATTAATTAAGAACTTGTGCTGCAATTTTTTTGTATTTCCTTAATTCTTTTATGATAAGGTATTAATTAAGATCGCTTTATAGAATCTTTAAATTGGCCTCTCAATCTACAAGCAAATTTTTAATTGAGAATCTGATCAATACTAATATTTTCAAATAGGTTTTCTCATTTTATTTTTGGTGGATTATGAGAATTGTGCCTTTGCAAATTTATCAATAAACTGAATGTCTAAAAACATGCAAAGATAGTGATCACTATCTTTGCATGTTTTTAGACATTCAGTTTGACACCTTTATTCATGAAAAAAGGGATAATTTGTGTATCTCGATGTCTTACTGTACAATACAAGGTCTATACATAAGAGAGTGCTATACTGCTATACAAGTAATGGGCTTGTACAGCAAGTAAAGTACTAGGCATGAGTCCAATGGGCTAAGCGTGTATAGCGAATATATATTAGGATATGTTTGGTAGACAGTAATAAGCACTGAAATGTAATAATTATTCTTATGGTTTAGTTACTCTTTAGTTTGGTTATGTTTTTAGGGAAATTATCGTGTACTTCCAGAGTACTATAAATACGTATTCCCTCCTCTTACATGAATGGTGGGTTCCACTAATTAAATTAATGGTGGGACCCACCATTCATGTGAGAGGAGGGACTACGCATATATGGTACTTCAAGAGTGCCTAATAATTTTTCATGTTTTTATTATAAGGAATAATCATTCCTTATGAATAGTTATTTTTCAAAATGAGAAATAACTATTCATCTTTAAAATGTTGTATTAGCTATTCCTTAGTAAAATCAATAATTTCAAAACTTAATATGTTTCCAAATAAACAAATTTTCCATATACATCTAACAATTATTAAAAAAAAAAAATCATAAAAAATAACACATATCTCTCTTAAATTTAAAAATAACAATTTTTAAGGAGATATAATTATATGAGTACCTAAAATAAATGCTAAGTTTCATTCTAATATTATAACTTACAACAAAACTAATAAATAGGTATAGTTATTACATTACAATACATTTTATTCCTAATAATAAAGATTATAATTCTTATCGTAATCTTCATTCAGTGTACCAAACATACCCTTAACAACTACATTTCTGCATGCAGGCTGTAGATCACTTATTAGGTTCGGGATGTGATGTTGACGTCAACATTAAGAATTTAGAAGGTAAAACAGCACGGGACATCTTTCACGAACAAACTCAAGTGGACAAACAGATCGAGCCTTTGCTACGCCGGGCTGGAGCTAAAAAAGCTTCATCTCTTAAAGTTACTCCGGCAGATTATTACCTAAGGCGTAAAGTCTCACTTCCTGAGAAGTTGCGTATACGGCGTAGTCGTCAAAAGTGGTCATTATCAGATGACAAGCGTAATGCACTTCTGGTGGTTGCTATACTGCTTATAACAGTGACCTATCAAGGAATACTCAGCCCCCCTGAGAATTCTAGTTGGAAGTTCAGCTTCATTATATTAAATTCTGCGACGTTTATGCTCTCGATTACAATAATTTTTCAGCTCATTCCATCTGGGTACTTTTATGTGATGCTCCAAGCAGCCCTTTTCTTCCTCTATGGTTGCTATGTTTTTTCATGCACAGCCATCGGGGTTACATATTTTCCATTTTTCTTTTTAGTTTTTGTTTCTACCCTGCTTTATAATATCGTGGTAGGAATGGAGTTTTTCCTCCTGGAGAAAAAGATGGCATAGGGCTAGTCAATAAAAGACTGCAAGGCTCAATGCTAAGGGGTTTCCCAATTCGTTCCTGGAAGAAGAAAAGTAATGGGCGGGGATACCTCGATATTGGGATGGAAGAGCTACCTCAACTCAATGATATTAGATGGAAAAATAAAGTTGTGTGCATCTGAAATGTATGTCAAATTGTCAATTTTTATTTTTGTTTCTTCTCAAGCTAAGAACTTTTTAGTATTAAATTAAGCTTATGTTTCTAAGGGCATAATTGGAGGATTCTAATTGAAATCCGCACAGTCATTATCTAAATTTTGAATTTGTAATCCAAATGATGTTGATTTTATGGCTTGAACATGAGCATAGCAGTCTTTGCACGTGATAAATTTTGTTGTTACTAAATAGTGTTACAAAAAAGTCAGGCTATTTTTTTCTTCTTTTTTTCATAGAAAAAATTAAACCTATATATATATATATATATATAAATGCAAGAAATCCTAGAACTACTATCCGAATCCCTTCCCCTCGTACTTACGTACTTAGGAGGTATCAAACCGTCTAAAAGGTGGCTAGAAGTTCAGACTACTTACAACTTGAGATTTTTTTTTTTTTTTTTAATATACATTTATAGGCATTGATAACTTATTGTTTATAGTCAAATAAATTTTCAAGTTATCAAATTATCAAAAAAATAAAAAACAAAAAAATAAAAATAAATCAAGATTTTAAGGTTTGTAAGTGGCCGGTTTACAGTGAGCTTAATAAAGCCCCAGTTTTTCAATATTTTTCTTAGACAAAACCCTTTTTTTGGGTCTCCAACAAACTCGCCAACACATCAACAATTTTTTAGAGCTAGCCGTTATTATGAGTACAGTGACACAAGGATCTGTGCTCCTAGGATTCTGTATCAATTAAGCTGCATCTCCAGGGCATATTAAAGATCAAGTGTTTATGTGAAGACGTCTCCACCAATATCCATGCAATCAAGCGTTGATATGGAGTTAGTCAAGAATTGGGTTTTTACACACGGACACTACAAAAAAAAGGTTCTATGGCCGCGTTTTTAAAACGTGGCTATATGTCAAAAAAACGTGGCTATAGCCTATAACCGCGTTTTTTTAGGCCACGCTTTCTAGTGTGGCCTAAAACCTGTGACTATAGGACTCACGGTCCTATGGCCACACTTTTTAACCGCGGCCCAAGACCAGGTCCTATAGCCGCGTTTAAAACGCGGCCTAAGGTTGTGGTCTTGGGCCGCATTTTAAACGCGGCCTAAGGTTGTGGACTTGGGCTGCGTTTTAAACGCGGCCCAAGGTTTTAACCTTAGGCCACGTTTAAAACGCAGCTATATACCCTTAAATTTTTTTAAAAAAAAAAAAACTTTGATTACCAAAAATTAATTTTCGGTAATCAAAAGTTTTTTTTTTAAATTAAAATTAAAATTTTTAAAATTAATACTTTCAAACTTTAAAATTTCAATTTTAAATAAATAAAGAAATTCAAAACAAAAATACAAACCCAGCAAATTCAAATTCAAACAAAAACCCAGAAAATTTCAAAATTAATCAACCACAACATGTTCTAAAATACAAGAAAACAGTACAAGAACACAAACAAAACATCTCCTTCAACGAAAAAGAGTCCATATGCTCAAACAAAAAATTAATCAAAACACTATCAAACAAAAGAAAATAATTTTCGGCCATGGGTCAAAGAAAAATAAAGCAAAGAGAGATAATTTTACTAAGAATTCCTGACCCAAAAAAAAAAACTTGTCTAATTCTATTGATGCGGCGGAAAGGAAAAAGATAGGGCAAGAGATACTAACCAGAGAAATAGATCAGCACCAAAGAAATTCATTCTTTCGAAAACCAAATAAACCCCAGAAATCATTTTCTTTCTATTCATTCTATTTCCCCAGTAAACAAACAGAACACAAGAAACTCAACAAAACCAAAACTTTAGCTAAAAAAGCAGAAACCCATTTACCTTCACTGATTCCTGCATTGACCCAGCAGCCAAACAGAGCAAAATCAACAGTAACAAATGAAGAAAATCAAAATGAAACTCAGTAGGCCAACGGCGGCGCTCAAGCGTCGCGATCGACGCCGATCGCCAACGCTCGGCGTCGATCGCGTCGCTTGAGCGCCGCGATCGACGCTTCAGCGTCGCGATCGCCGTCGATCGCGACGCTTGAGCGCCGCGATCAGCGTCGATCGCGACGCTTGAGCGCCGCGATCCGCGTCGATCGCGACGCTTGAGCGTCGCGATCAGCGTCGCGATCGACGCTGGAGCGTCGCGATCAGCGTCGATCGCGACGCCGCTTGAGCGTCGCGATCGACGTCGATCGCGACGCCGCTTGAGCGTCGCGATCGACGCTGATCGCGACGCCGCTTGAGCGTCGCCGTAGGTTCTATGGCCGAGCGTTGGCGATCGGCGTCGCCGTTGAGCGTCATCGGCGACGGCTGAGCTCAACGGCGACGATGTTTGTGGTTTGTGTTTTTTTTTTTTTTTTTTTTTTTTTGACCGAAATGGCTCTGGGTTGAAATGTTTTGTGGCTCTGGGAAATGGGGTTTTAGGGTGTTTGGGTTACTATTGAATGGCCCCAGTTAAGGAAAAGAAAGAAAAAAAAAAGTTTGTCAAAAAATAAAACACGGAGGTCCTTAGGCCGCGTTTTTAGCTCAAATAAACGCGGCCTAAGGTCCCGTCTATGGCCACGTTTAAAAAACGTGGCCTAAGAACCTGTCTATGGCCACGTTTAAAAAACGTGGCCACAGTTAAGGAAAAGAAAAAAAAAATTGCCAAAAAATAAAGTACGGAGGTCCTTAGGCCGCGTTTTTAGCTCAAATAAACGCGGCCTAAGGTCCGTCTATGGCCACGTTTAAAAAACGTGGCCTAAGAACCTGTCTATGGCCACGTTTTTTAAACGTGGCCACAGTTAAGGAAAAGAAAAAAAAAATTTGCCAAAAAATAAAGTACGGAGGTCCTTAGGCCGCGTTTTTAGCTCAAATAAACGCGGCCTAAGGTCCCGTCTATGGCCACGTTTAAAAATCGCGGCCTAAGAACTTGTCTATGGCCTCGTTTTTATGAAACGCGGCTTCAGTCCATCTTGGGCCACGTTTTTTATAGCCACAGCTTAAAAAACGCGGCCCAAGACCCCCGCGTTTTGTAGTGGGAAGAGATTCACGTGATAAAAGAATCTAACTAGATTGGAGCTATGCTCAAATAGCGCTAGTGTTAGTGAGTCCTACTGAAGGTAGCGACTTTGGGATTGGATATATTCCTTGTTGTAACTTAATTTAGTTTTGTTAAATATGCTAAAGTAGATACGGAAACAAAATTATAAAATAGAGTGTAATACAAGAATGCGAGGGTTAAGTTGTTTAGCATAACGGTCTACATCTATAAAAGAAACTTTTAAGAATTATATCTTTATTAATAAAAATGAAGTATAAGTCCTAGTGTTATAATGAACCCAACATATGTATATATAGTAGATTAAACCCTAGACTAATCATACACTAATTATGATTAATAAACTTATAATACAAGTAGAAGACTTGGCTTGCACATTAAATAGGATTGAGCTTGAGCCTATTACTTTTGAACTAATATATCTCTAACACCCCTCCACAAACTCAAGGTGGAAACTAAAATGAAGGCTTGAGTTTGGATATACTTGAGAAGATGCCTTGAAGAAACCATGTAGGAAGCCTGAAGAAGCCATAAAAATGCCTTAAGAATGACCTTGGAAAAGATATCTCTTGTGTTTTCCTACCAAATAAGGGGGATTAATTTTTGGTAGGGCAAAGAAAAAAACACCCCAACCCCACCAAAATTCACTCTTTTTTCCTTTCTCAATCAAACAACCAAAAAAATCATATTCTTCCATTTTTCATCCACTCAAAGAAGGAAAGTTGTAGAATGAAAAGTTAGTGGAATTAGGCAGTGCTAAAGATAGAGGAAAGAAAGAAATGATTAAGTTTTTTATTATTTTTTAAGGAAGGACCAAGTTAGACCAAATTATGACCTATGAGGAATTTTTTCTTTTATGAAATATATGTTGGACCCTCATTGTGAAAATCAATAAAGTTTAGCAATGACTCGACGATCTTGACTTGCTGCAAGCTTGTTTGGAGGAAATCCCTGTCAACAACAACAACAACAACAACAACAACAACAAAAAGAGAGAGAAAGACAAAGGCCTATACGGGAGTCATTTCAATCTTAGAGCAACCACACCAGCTCTTTTATAAATGTGTAAAATACACATTTTATCCATTTTTACACATTTTGAACCAAAAAAGGGCTTGCATCAGATCATTTAAAATCGTCTAAAATCATGTCAAATTTTCAATGAGCTACAGTACCCGTGTAAATTTAGACGGGCACTGTAGCCCGGTTATCCCTTAAAATAATATTATCTATACAATAAAATAAAAACTCATTTTCGCTCTTTTTTTTTCTCTCTCTCTTGTCTCTGCTGTCACTCTCACTCTCTCAAGCGCAGAGCACAGCTCTCTCTTTCTCTCATCTCATCAATTTTTCTTCCTCTAGCTTCCACCAATCGCCATCACCGCCGATGAGAACGAGGTCGAGCAAGCCGATTCGCCGGACGAGTCCGTCGCCTACAACACGAACGGAGTTCTTTGACGGGTCTGTCGCCTAGAATCTCATGGGTTTTGATCCATTTTTGGTTGAGCTTGAGGCTGGCGGCCGTCGCGAGGAGGTGGCGGTGCTGCGAGGTGTCGATCTTGCTCCGACTGGAGGCCTCGATCTCGCTCCGATCTGTTGGTTGCTAGTTTTTTTTTTTCTGGTTTTTTGGTTGATTGTGGGTGTGGGTCGATGGGTTTTGATCTTGATCGGCTTGGCTTTTCTGGTTCATTAGTGGGTTTTGATGATCTTGTCGCCGATTGGGTGATGATTTGGCTTGACTGGGTTTCGGCGAATCATTGTTGTGGAAGATCGGTGAATCATTGTTGTTGTGATTGTTGTTGTGTCATTGTTGTTGTGATTGTTGTTGTGGAAGATCGGTGAATCAGTGGCTAGATTTTGTTGTTGTGGAAGATCGGTGAATCAGTGGCCGAATTTTGTTGAAGGGTGGCTGGCTGGGGTGGGTGTGGATAGAGAAGACGAGGTGGTGAGTTTGTGCCAGAGAGGAGAGGGAAGGAAATAATAAAAAATGTAAAAAGAATGAATATTTTATTAAATAAATATGTAGAATAGATAAACTTAAGTAGGTGTTTTGTAAAAGTGGATGTGTAAAATAGAAAAAGTAGGTTTTTTCTTGTAAAATAGACAAAAAATTTGCACGAGCTGATGTGGTTGCTCTTATTAGAAAAAATATCAAATTTGGGCCAAATAAATGAAAAGTGAACAATAAAATATTATTCTATCAAATGCAAATAGCCCACATCACCACACTGTCACTTTTTTTATTTATTAACCATCCCTTATTCTAATTTTGTTGCCCAAAACAGTCTCAGATTTGTTTCTTTCTAATTTTTCTAAGTGATTACTCAAGAAAAACATATACATGCTAAGTGCCCCTGCATGACAAATTGACAATCCGCCACTACACCCACGTGTCAATTGAGTGCACAATTTTACAATTTTTTTTCTATTGCCATCTATCAAAAATAAAAACATGGTGTGATTGTTATATCATCCAAGTATATCAATTTATTATTATTAATGAGCTAATTTTTTTTTTTTAGTAATTAGCATATTAAGTGAGGTATGGGCCAATAATTTTAAATATTTTACCAAATTATATGAATTTTAACCAACACACATTAACAATAATCCCGAAATGTTCATGGATATCAACACATACTTCAATATTTTTTTATTTAATCGAAAAACGGTTTCAAAATTGTTTGACCTATTACACAATATATTTTAAAAATGAAAGGACCTATTCTTTTTACTATTATTTAAAAGAAAATGCTAACAAATGTCGTTAGGGTAATAGTTAATAATCCATTTAAAGAAAATTTTTATGAAAAAAAAAAATTAATATTTTGACAGTTTTTTCCATTTCCCATAAAAGTAATATCAAAACTTTATTAAAATGGATTATTAACCATTGCTCTAAGGGCACTTGTTAGCATAACTCTTATTTAAAATTCAAAAGTCAATGCCCACAAAGATTGGTGGTGGTGGTGTGACGAGATTTTATTTATTAATTAATTTTTTGGTAATTGAAATAAGGAGAGGGAAAATGGCAAGATTTAATTAAATAGTGGACATGTGTTAGGTTTATATTGGCGGAACAAAGAGAGTGGTATAAATTCTAGTTATTACTAAAAACAAATGTTTCAGGAAAACCATTCAAAAATCATTGAAAAATTAGAGCATATGTCCCATGAAAAAGCAGAATAGAGAGGCTCCAATATAGGCACTTATGTCTTGGGTAGGCCAGAAGGACTTGGGTAAATGAGAAACAGAAGAATAGGAAGTTCCTCTTCATTTTCCATAGAAAAATATATAACCAATACATGATCTCTTTTGACTCACTTATGCAAAACTGTGTAATATATCACAAAATTTTTACAATGTTGAATATTGTTCTTATGAAGAATTTAAGGATTACATACTCAATATGCAATCAGAAAGGAAAAAAGAAAAAGAAATGAGGACATAGCATTTACATTATTGAAATTTGATGGATGTAGCTTGCAGGTGTGCACGTGTTCGAGGTGGATTCAAATCCTCTAGATTTCTTAAGGTACTCTACCAATAGATTACCTTAAATTCTTACTACTCTTTAATGATTTAATGTTCTAGATTCTGTCACGTCAACATTCCATTAATAATATTCTTAAAATAATAAAATAATGTTGCAAATAAAACAATTAATATTATTATTAGTGAAATGCTGACATGACAGAATCTAGACCATTAAATCATTAAAGAATTGTTAAGATTTAAGGAAATCTATTTGGTAGAGTACCCTAAGAAAGCTAGAGCATCTGAATCCGAGTTTAGGTGTGATGAAAAAACACCTTGTAGAATCAACTCAGCCCTCTCCTCTCCATCTTTCACAATTTGTTAGATTCTTCTTCTATTGTCTACTCGAGGTTTCTTTGATGCAGACTCAGCTAGTAGATGCTCACTACTTGATTGAATCTAGACAGAAAAAGAAATTGTTTTCAAAGTTCCCACACCCTAAAACAATTTCAAAATCCAAAACTAGCGAGAAGCTTTTGGAAGAAAAATTATGCAGTAGAGGATTATCACGTTATTGAACTTTTCCCTTACCAACCTAACGGCCTGATTCATTGATTGAGATTCAAAATAATCCTGAAATTAATTACAAGACAGAGGCACAAATTTCAGCTCCATGCCATATATAACAGGTAACTTCTACAGCTTTCCACAAAAAGATCCAAATTTAACTTAATGTGTGCTAGTAACCTGGAAGCCATATATACCATCCAATATATGATGCACAAAATATTCTGTGGTATCTAACTATAACAGTTACAAGATTTATAAAAATAAATAAATAAAAGATTAGTTCAAGGATGCTAAACCTCAAACATAAATTAAATAGTCACCCAAATGTAAGTCCCTAACTGACTAAGAAGGGGATAACAGAGAATGAAGGTTTCTATGAGGCTATGACACTGCATAAGGAATCTTAAAACATTCCATTTCAAGTAGGATTTATTTTAAATGAAGTTGCAATGGTGAAAGGCAATTCCTCACTTCAAAAATACAACTTAAAGAGGGAGACTTAGTAACGGAATGAACGTGTTGCAACACCAAAGCACAAGAAAAGTAAAAAAAACCTTGTCAGAGGAAACTTGTGTGATTGGAGGTTTATTAACTAACTCCCTAGAGCTCCTGCAGAAAGCATAGAAAATCCATCAATTACGACAATGGAAACAGCTGATGACAGCTCTATGGGGAAATATTGCAGAGTAAATTTAAATAGGATACCACATTTTGTTAGAATTTAACTGTTGGGGAATGCAGTTCATTTGTGAGGAATTTGGAGAGGGGTTGATCTCTGATGGAGTTGTGACCAGTGAAGCCTCAGTTGAAACACCTGGGATAAAACCAGGAGGCCCTTTGGATCTTGTGGCTGAGAACAGAATGATAATGCAAAAAAGACACCAAAAAAAAAAAAAAACCAAGAATTCATTTGACAAATATGGAGCATGTCCCTATCGCATGCCTCACAGATATAGTTGTTAAAACCATGCCTACTATACATGAAAAAGTACGATTTAATCGCGCTAGGACTTCCCTTCTCCTGCCTTCTAGCTTATCCTTTGTGTCAGAGAGACTCTCAAATTGAGGTGCATATGAAACATGCAGCCGATTCCCAAGGAAAACAAACTCGTCCAATTTTTTCTTTGCAAACCTATCAAACATAAATATTGGTTCTGTTCAACCGTTATAAAGAAAATGTGGTACTCAATTTAATGTCTAGAAAGCACAGACACTTCATTCAAGGCGTTGTACTAGTGTCATATCCATGTTGTACTGTGTCATGTGTCGTTACCGACCATTTTATGTTATAATTTTTCAGAAATTGGTTGTCACTGTGTTCTACCCGTGTCCATGCTTGATGCTTCCTAGTTTAATGTATCTATTAACAAGTCAAACCATTCACTAGCATGCTCCAAAGTTCTAACTGGGTTTTACTTATTTAATCACCTGGCATTATTGACCAAACGAAATTTGATCCAGAATACATGAGTGAAAGGCTCACAGTCCTATGCATCCATTGGTTTACTCCTAAAGATAAAAAACAACACAAACAAAAACAATATAAATACTTAGAAGGGCAAAAACAAACATTTTAATCTGTGAAAATAATGAATAATGTGTCACAATTTGGTTTTCTTCTTGAATTACCAACTGGTTCATTCTTAATTTCTGTAAATTTGATTTTTTTTTTTTTTATATTGTTGAACTTACTCTTCAACATCTCCATATGAGGAGAACAATTTGAACAAGTCATCCCCACAACCTAATGCTGGAACGTTCCTCACAATCAGATACCTACCTTAGTTAAATATGAAAAAAAAAAAAAAAAAAAAAAAAAAAGAAAGAAGAAGAAGAAGAAGAAGAAGAAGAAGAAGTTATTGAAGTTATTACATTACTCCCAAATAGGAAAACACAAGAGACAGAGACCTGACAAACTGTATAGACACGAACTGCCGGAGGCTCGTCTTTGTATGGAGCCATTGTCTGCCTTCTTCGTTTCTACAGTATAATAGACTCTTTAAGTGCCGTTTGGTAATGTTGTTCTAGTAACATTGTTAGTGTTGTGAACATATGGATAAAAAAGTGTTATGAAAATATGTGTTATGTTGTTTAAACAATAAAAACTGTTGTTCAAACAACCTACCAAATGGTTTGATATTTCATATTACAGGATGAAAGGCAATATTGTAGACTGCAAATTTGGGCCAACTACATCTGACCCATTGGACCTTTATCAATGTCTTAGTTCAAATGGGCTTAATCAAATGGGTCGATGAATTTTCCACCATTTGGTTAACAAGAGAAAAGGGAGAGAAAAATACTAAAAATCAATTTCTTTGAATCGGAGAGAAAAGTGGGGGAAAAAAAATTAGGGGAGAGGAAACTGTCTTTCAATTTTTTTTAAAGCTTATATCCAACTTTTTAAAATTTCACTTTTAAAGGTACAATTATAATTTAGCCTACTTTCAACAAAATGCAATTTGCAAAAATTCAAATAAACTAATAGCAAATGAACGCTTAAAAAAAAAAAAAAAAAAAAAAAAAAAAACCACATCTTAGCTAATCAAACCCAAAATATACTCACATCAAGTCATGCAAAGCTGTGTAAAAACACATGGTTGCTACAGTAATCATGTAAATTTATATTAACACTATTCATTTTTTTTTTTAATTCTTTTTTTATGTATCTAGAGAATAAAGGAAAATTATGGATTTTGATTGTTGTGTGTAAAGAAAGAGAAACAATTAAAAATATTCAAAAAAAAATTAATAAAATATAGTATAAAATAGAGATAATCTTATGTGAAGTGTTCTGAAAAGTGATTATGTAAAAGAAAAAAAAAGTAGGTTCTTATGGTAAAATAGACATAAATTTTTGCACGAACTGATACGAATGCTCGAAATTTTGACAAGTATTACTAATAACTTTTGGTAAGATGGCCTGGCCTTTGTTGTGCCTTTAACTTTGAGAATGTTAAAGGCACACTCCTAGACAAATTGGTGTATCTACTTAAGAATAGGAAAATACAAGTTTGGGTTGAGAATACTATCAATTATTTGAGTAATATCAATTGTACTTATATAATAAGTTTTGAATGTCATAATAATCACCTTAAGAAAACAAGAATTTGAATTATAACTTTGAAACTTAAAAATTTAATTGTACCAAAAGAAATTAGGAAAATATAATGCATAATAACAATAGTTAGAAAAATATGAACCATTTCAAAAAAGAATAATATCAATCAAAAATCATAAAATTATATATTTGTAAAAGTAGAGTGATGGAAATTACTTTTTGAAATTATTTAATTTTTAGGGAAAACAAATTATCTACAATAAAATTTAGAGAATAAATGATACATATTCAATATAAGTTTTTATGAATTTTAATTATCATAATAATTTTTTTTAAGAGAATGAAGAATCTGAATATATATACATATTGCTTGAAGGTGTAATCTGATAATATTTAGGAAATCAGTAGGTTGAATAGCATGGATTGTAATGATGTTGAGGGTTGAGGGCCTGAAAAAAAAAAAAAAAACAAAAAAAAAAACGAAAGATCAGAGGAGACCAGGGTTGACAGGTCACAGATCCTCCGATGATAAAGTTAGTCTTTTCTTCCGAAACAAAGAATTCCAAACTTATGGGAATTGCGTCTAGAAAAACACTTACCTTTGATTGTCAGAGATTCGTGCTTTTATAGGTTCAGGAAATGATTATCCATTGAATAACTTCCCCTACCTTTACGGAGTCCGGAAAGTTTAGAGTACACCTTCATAACTACCATGGCGGTTATCTTTTATGTTCCTTTATTCTACAACTGTTGTTGAGCTCGTCCTAAGCAATGCTGGACGGAAGGTTGTCCCAAAGCGGTAGAATGGACATGACGAACTCGTCCAAAGATCTCTGTGGACGAAGGACGAATTGCTCGTTTCCTGTGATTCCTTCTCTGGACGACCACTATGGACGAATATGGAGTTGGTTTATTTTTAGACACCATCGTAATCAACCTTATGCAATTCATTTAAAAGTAATAACATTAAAACAAATGAGTAACTACCCTAAATATTAGATTTGTATATTCATAGTCTTCATGTTTAGAAAGACTTTCACTTAAATTTAGTCAAACCGAAGCGAACTGAAATGCTACATTAATATGGCTCAAAAAAAGTGTAGCAATAATAAATGTTATGCTTAAGATTTTAGATATTACAAGTTTGAGATCTTTTTTTTTTTTTGAATAAATTTGCATTTAAAATAGGTGCTCTTAATCCAAACATGTTTTTTTGCTATATATAAGTGCACAAAAATGGACTAAAGTGGACCAAAATGGACCGAATTGGACTGAAGTGATTCGAATGGACCAAAGTGGACACAAATGGATCAAATGGAACATAATGGACCGAATGCACAAAATAGGACCAAATGGGAACAAGGTGGACCAAATTGGACAATATAGGACCGAAGTGGACCGAATAAGACAATGAACTAATGTGAACCGAATAGGACCGACATGGATTGAATAGGACCGAATAAGAACAAATGGACAGATTAGGACAAAGTGGACATAATGAACCAAATAAGAACATATAGGACCGAATATGACCAAATTGGACTGAATAGGATCGAAGTGGACAGAATATAACCAATGTGGACCGAATAGAACCAAAATGAATAGAATGGACCGAATAGAACTAAAGTGGACCAAATGATCCAATTGAAGTGGACCAAAGTGAACAAAATGGAACAAATAGGAATGAAGTGAACAGAATAGGGCCAATGCGGACCAAATATGACCAAAGTGGACTGAATAGAACCAAAGCAGACCGAATAGGACCGACTATAACCAATGCAGAGAGAATAGGATTTTTGAATATTTATCATTTTTAGAGCTCACATTTCTTATTTCTAATGTCTATTTTATTTGTATTTCTTTAACTTAAAACTAAAGAGTTTAGCCCAAATATAAAAAAATAAAAACTTCATACTTTTCAACCCAAAAATTAAAGAAAAAAAATGAATTTTTGAACTAAACTTAAAAAAACAACCTATAAAAAGAATCAATTAAAGGCACAATTAGTCCAAAATGGACCAAAGGAGACCGATATTGACCGAATAGACCAAATTGGACCGAAATAGAATTAATTGAACCAAATAGAAATTGTTTAATTTTTAAAGAAAAAATATATTATATTACAAAATAATTATTTATTCTCAGTTCTCACACTCGTAGATTTACAACTAGTTATTATAAAACCAAACCACAAACTATTAAAAAAAAATTACAACTAGTTATTATAAAACCAAACCACAAACTATTAAAAAAAAAAAAAAAAAAACCAAGCCACAAATAGTTATTAATTTGGCATAAATGCACTTTTAGTCCTTATATTTTGACGTTTTTCCATTTTAGTCCCTACATTTTATTTTTTCCACTTTTAGTCCCTAAAACCAATTTACGCTTTCCGTTTTAGTCCTTGAAACACTATTCTGTCACCAAATTAATGGAAAGACTGATGGATTAATAAAATATTATTAAAAAAATTATTTAACAGTTTTTATATGCCAAAATTAAAAAAAAAATTAATTACTCAATTTTAATTTAGAACAAAAAACAAAAAAAAAAATTATTTTCTTTCAAACAAAAATTTTACTTTTTTTTAATTAAAATGAATTTTTTTTTATTCCAATCTTCTTCTTCTTTTTTTGTTCAGAAGAACATTCAACTTTTAAACCCTTTTCTCTCTCTATTTTCAAACTCTCTTTCTCCTCACCCCGATCTGATTCAAACTCTGACTGACCCAAACTCTCTCTGATCTCTTTCAAGACTCAGTGATGAGGTCGCCGCCGTCGAACTCGTTCAAGACTCAATGATGAGGTCACCATTGCCATAGAAGAAAGAAACCCCAGAAGGTCTGCGTTGCCGTCGCCGTTTCGTTGCCATCGACCCATCGAACCCATCAAGAAGGTCCGTTGATTAGGTGTATGAAACCCTAGAAAGAAAACCCATAGTTTATTTCTGTGTAATTATGGCTCCGTTGTACAAAACCCAGTCACCGATTCGGTATTGGAGCCCGATATTGACCAGCGGCGAGCAGATCAAGAGGCTGATCTTCAAGGTTTTGATCATGGAGGCCGTGGGGTCTTGATGGCGTGAAAACAATGGGAAAAATTTGGAGGCTTGCATGTGGGTGTTGTGAACATGGATCGATGGTTGGGTCTGCTGATGATTTTGGCTTGGGTTGTGATTTGGGTTTCGTTTGTGTTTAATCTCTATTTGTGATCTGGGTCTGTGTTTGTGTTTGGTCTCTGTTTTTTTTTTTTTTTTTTTTGTGTTGTTGTGATCTAGGTTTGAGTTTTTGGTTGCTGGATTTGTGTTCTCGGTTGCTGGGTTTGATCTGGGAAGAACACGAAGAACTTGGATTTGTGTTCTCGGTTGCTGGGTTTGATCTGGGAAGAACACGAAGAACTTTGGGTCTGTGTTTGTGTTTGGTCTCTGTTTCTTTTCTTTTTTTTCGTTTGTGTTGTTGTGATCTAGGTTTGAGTTTTTGGTTGCTAGATTTGTGTTCTTGGTTGCTGGGTTTGATCTGGGTTTAAGTAATAATGTTCTTTTGCTCGGTTGCTATTCTTTTGCTTTGCTAGGTTGTTATTCTTTTGCTTGGGTTTGATTCGGTGGTGATCTTCTGGAAAAAAAGAAGAAGATTGGAATTAAAAAAATTCATTTTAATTAAAAGAAAGTAAAATTTTTGTTTGAAAGAAAATAATTTTTTTTTGTTTTTCATTCTAAATTAAAATTGAGTAATTAATTTTTTTTTAATTTTGGCATATAAAAAATGTTAAATAATTTTTTTAATAATATTTTATTAATCCGTCAGTCTTTCCGTTAATTTGGTGACAGAACAGTGTTTCAAGGACTAAAACGGAAAGTGTAAATTGGTTTTAGGGACTAAAAGTGGAAAAAATAAAATATAGGGACTAAAATGGAAAAACGTCAAAATGTAGGGACTAAAAGTGCATTTACGCCTATTAATTTTGAAGTGGATCCAAATCTCATTAGGGACAGTTGTCTGCATAGAGGGTTTTTTTTTTTTTTTTTTTTTTTGGGGGGGGGGGGGGAGCGGAGTAGGGGGGGGGGGGGGGGGGAAATGTAACATGTCTAAGCTACTACTAATAGGCTTATAAATTAAATACCTCAAGAAAAAGAAAAGGATTATAAATTAAATTCTCAAATATCTTATTCTTCAATTTTGACAAATGTCTAAACTACAGCCTTCTTTTTTTCAGTTTTTTTCCTTTTCTGTTTCTGTACAAGTTACAATCCAGAGAAGAGATTTGTGTAGAGAAAGCACAGGCACCTCTCCAAGCATGCATACAACCCCAAAAATGCATGTATACCCAGGAGCCAAAAAAAAAACCTTACACAAAAGAAAAACTCTGCAGTCAGCGGCCTCAATCAAACATACAATATATGACAACCATCTTTTCTTCATTTCCAAACCAAAAATAGGCTGCTAACTCCAACTCCCTTGTCAAGTTGAAAGAATTCTATTCCAAAACTGGGACAGTGATGCTTCAATGCCACTAAGGCATATGATTGGTGCAAGTGCTAGCTAATGACTCTCTTCTTTCACAGCATTGGCCTTCTCTTTAGCACGAAAGTCCCCCAAGCTACAATATTCTTCCCTGAGTAACCTATCCAATTCTGGATGTCTCTTTAGGGGCTCTTTCTGGTCACGTTGCCCGCCGTAATGATGGAATGCCCTGCCACAAACATACACACGCTCAAATTATAAATACAACAGCTTCTGAGTTTGGGGTCAGAAGAAACTATGGTGCACATGCTAACGCATAAATTATTGCATTCTAATTATATAAACACTAAAGAGACTATTACAAATCAGTAATGTCCAGCAGTACCTGTCTCTATTTCCATTTGTGTCCAATACAGCAACTCAATTATGGTAACACTAAACAATAAATTAAACAAGACACAACAGAGATGAAAAACCCTTTAAAATTGCAGGCAGATTCAAGCTTCGTCTCAAAACTTAAGTGTCCATAGCCATTGAAGCAAGAAACCTCAGAGATTATACTTCCTAAGAGCATAAGTAGCAGGCTCAACCAAACACCGTTTCAACAAAAATATGACTAGAGTAACCTAAAACCCTCTTGCATCAGGCTCAACATTTTGTCCAAATAATTTATACACTTATTGAACTACTGTTCATCAACAAAAAAAGTTTATACTGGTTTCTCTCTCTCACACAGCAGATAAGAGACCAAGCGGCCTGAGTTAGCCGATGAGCAATAGAGCAACAGTGAACAAAGCTCGGATTTGGAGCTAGCAGCTTGATGTACTACAGTGGTTGGAGATAGAGAGAAAGAAAACAATAAATATAGAATTAAATAGATATTTTTATGATATTTGGGGTAGAGAGTATTCGGCCTAATGTAGGTGTATCTGAAAAATGAGGTCACTAAAATAGAAAAAGAGAATTTTTTGGGATCAATCCAGCTAAAACACCATTGAGCCTGGTGTGAATGCTCAAATGCTGTTACTGCTTTTGAGTTTTTCAAGCAAGGCGCTTTCTTTTTGGGGAGTGGGACTGATTACAAGTAAAGGGGCTGTTAGAAGCTGTGAGATGTACCAAGTTAAATTTGAACCTTGTCAAATGTTAAGAACTTGTCAGAAGCCTTCTTAAGAGTGAAGGGAAATTAGAGAAGGACGAGAGAATCAAGAGATTGAGAGACTAAGAAAGTGCTTATTTTCATTAATGCCTCTGCCAAGCCATTGCAGCTTATATATCATTAAGCTACTCGAGTACACAACACCAAAATATCCTAACAGCCATACTGACGGTTGGTTAATAGCCTCCTTACTTCTAACAGACTTCTAATTGATCACATGCACGATGGATAGGCACATGGGCAATTAGCCAAGTTATAGCCAACTTAATTCAGCCTTAGCACACATTTCCCACCACATCACAGCCTGCATACGTGCCATAGAATTACCTAGTACACTTCCTTAATATCTGCTACTAACTAAACTGCAACATTTACACAATTGCAGACCCTTGCATTCACAGAACTTGCATAGTAGCTCCTGCATGACAAGTCACAACACTTTACATAGCAGCGGCTGACACCTTTAGTACAGAAATACACTTACCAGCATAGTAGCACAACATAAAATCAGCAGCAACATAACAGCAGCAGCATTAGCTTGACATAGCAGTGTTGCCACACTAGCATTAGTGACATGGTAGGTTCCTAAATCAAACCATTAATGTAATTACTATTCTTCCAAAGGAAGATATGTCATTACAAGCTTGGCTGGTCCATTTCCTAAACAAAGTTATTAAGGTTACATTTGCTCCCTTGCTAATTCCCCATCTCATGTTCCTCTGAGCTACCTACCACATCATCCCCTATAAACCTAGTTTACAAACTAGCAACAATGGTACAGGTACTTTATTAAGTACGAAAAAATGCAATTTCCAGGAAATGTTCCCACTAAAAGGAACTTTTCCTACAAGGCTAATTCTTCGGCTAATCTCCCCCATAGTATCCTTACAAATGTCTAAACATACTAATATTGCTCCTTTGCAACTGATTTATCCACAGAAGGAGGTCTCAGTTTATGTTGTGTGTCACATTCAACGTTGGCAATATCGAGTTATTTTGTCTAGGGACCACATAGCGTGCATCTGAGAATGTTAACTTTGAAGTGCCTTTAACTTTGAGATCCCTAGGATGTCCTGCATCACACTCCTTAAGCGTCATCACTCATTACTTGTCCTTTACAGTGAACACTTCTTTACTAGGAAATTTGTGAGACATATTCACCTTTAAATTGCTCATTAGACTTCAATCCAGAAAGGGTGATTCTCCCCAGTTCCCTAAAATTTTCTAGGGCGGATGCTACAGGAATCTAAAATTCTTATTTTGATCTTTTGTGATCTAATAGAGCCACTAACCTTGAATTTAGGCTGTCCTGCATCATACTCCTTGTGTGTTTACGTGTCCTTTACAGTGAACACTTCTTTACTAGAAAAATTGTGAGAAATATTCAACTTTTAATTGCTCATTAGACTTCAGTCCTCAAAAAGTGGAATTCTCCCCGGTATTCCCTCAAAATTTCTAGGGGCACTGCTACGGGAATTTAGAATTCTTCTTTTGATCTTTGGTGGTCTAATACCTTACATGGGCACCACACTGAGAGCCAGCTATTGGAGGTTCTTTCTCCCACATTGATAGCACAACTGACGCAAGGCATACAACCAAAATTATTTTTAATTATTTCAGACTTTCTTCTAAATTTCCTTTCAAATTTTAAACGAGATTTCCTTTTTAATTTTGAATTTGACCTTTTTATAGAAGAGCCCTTTGGACTCACCTCTAGCTAGTAAAACCTACGAGCAACTAGTTCTACCACCAAAACCAATTGCCGAGTAATGGGCATTCGCTCCTGACGGCCTAAGTAGTTTATGCTCATGCCCAGGAGCATGACAAAAATAAAACTTTAAGGGATGAAAATGACAATGCACCTAACTTAGAGACTAAAACTTGTATTTTAGCCAAACTTTAATTTATAAAACAATGTTGAATAGCCAATCTTCAAATTCAAAAGTTTTCAACTAATGCAAATATCCGTTAAGAATTATTAAAATTTTCATCACATTAAATTACTTTACAGTCAAATTTTATTTATATAAAAATTTTCTATGTACTTTTCTCCAAACCCAGAAACCTTCTTTCTCTATATTAGCATTGATTGCTATTTGATTCTCTACACCATACAAAACCAAATATAAAAACAAACTTCTTCATATTAAACAATGAAATAAGCATGCTCATCTCAGACTTTGGAGCATCCATTCTAAACATTCAGATAACATAAAAACAAGTGAAAGTTCGTTACCAATATTTTTCGAGGCCATAAAGATTGCCATTGTGGTAGAAGTCAAGCGTAAGCTGTTCAAAGTCCTGATACAGGTCCTCTCTAAACTCCTTCTCCAAACCATAACTGAAAGAAAACGAATAATCAAAACAAATAATATATATATATATATATATAAACAATAACATACATAATAAGGAATGGGAACAAATGTTCCTATCTTAGTAGATGGGCAAAAATAGTCTTTGGAAAAATTATGTGCCAAATCAAAGCTGAAAACTTCTTTAGGTGGTTCTACATTTCAAGATTAGGCTTCTCATATTTCAAGAAGATGATAATTTAGAACATAATCAGCAACAAAACATATATTACTGTAAAGAAAATACCTGTAGAACCTGAAAAGGCATAATTTAGAACATAATCAGCAACAAAACATATTATTACTGTAAAGAAAATACCTGTAGAACCTGAAAAGGCACTCCATTCCATAGTAATAATTAGCAGCAGCATCTTCCAGTGCAAATTTTCTGAACTCATTATACATAGAAGGGACAAACAAGTCTCTAAGAGAATATGACCAAAACCGGTAAAGTGTATTCATTTCCTGCATTTAAAGAAACAGGCAGCTGTACATTAAGAATAAATGAAGTAATTAATTTAAAAATTAACCGGTAAAGTGTATTCATTTCTTTTCAAATGGTTAAGTACCTGAATAACACAAAAAGAAAATATTAACAAAATACACAAAAAGAGAGAAGAATTGATCAACATGTTTTTAAAACCCTACATGTTTCTAAATAAATTATCCCATATTTTTTTCTTTCAAAGAGAAACCAACAACAGCACCAAAGACGGACATTATGGCTTTCTTCTTTTGGATAGGCCTAAAGAAACTAATGTGATTAATTCAAGGGATTTTATGACAGGATGTTAAACATTAAGAAAAAATATGAATTTGCTATTTATTTATTCCCTCTTTTGATATAACAAGTTTTAAAAGAAGTTTAAGAGATGAATTCCACCTCACTGCAACCAATTCCCAACTTCTTTCTGTCACTCAGGCACCGCTTATAGAACTTCAGGTACCTAACAGAATGAGCAATCATGTGAAAGAACATTAACTCAAGCTCTCCCCTCTCTCTCCCACAAACATAGAAATTCAAGCAATGCCCATCACTTACTTCTGTTGTTTAAACCCATTTTCTTCTAGAAGCTGATGGCTTGGATGCTGAAATGGTGGAAATGACTTTGGCATGGAACCCACTGGTGGACTCCCAGATAGAATCCCATGTGGTGAACCACTCAACTTTGAAGTCCTAGGGCTGTAAAATTGAGATTCAGATTTCAATTAGCCTAGTGGGAAACAAATAATCCAGTTGAACTTAGTCATCATTAACTTGGCATATTCAGAGTAATATACTGCTTTGAAACCAATAATTACTTGGAGAGCTCTCAAAAGCAATAAAATATTACTAAATATAGCCAAAAGCTACCTAATCTAACAAATAATTCATTGTAAGAGCAACACAGGCAACAATCACACCAAACTGACCCATAATTTTCAGGAGGTGTAGAACTAAAGAAAAATCCAACCGAATTACTAGGTGGACTTTCCGATATGATTCCATTAGAGTTTCGGGAAGTTCCATGATTTCTGAAGTTACTGGAGAAAAATCGTTGTTTATGGGAGGACAGCTGCCTGGGAAGGCCTTTATGTTGCTTCCTTCTAGAATTAGCATTTCCAGACTCCTCAAGGACAACACTTCCAGCAAAATTATCACTAGCCTTTGGGTTGGAGACTCCGAAAGCACTGCTTGGAAATTTTGAGTTTCCATCTTTATTCTCAAAACTAGAGCTATTCTTTCTACGACTAGATCGCTTAGTTTTCAGTTCCTGCCAATAATGATCAATTTTAAACAATTTTGCTAAAGAGATAAGAAACTTAAATTAGTGCCTAAAGAACAATGGGCACTTCAACCTGCTCATAGAAGTAAAGACCATCATTTATTGCAGAAGCTAGCTCATTGGAAATGGATTTGGACTCTTTACCACGACCTTTAGTTTCTTGACTTGTCCTGCTATTCTGCACAGGAGATGAAGGATAATAAGTCAAAATTTTCAACAAATTAACAACCCAATAATACAACAAAATCTTGATCACAGACGATCAAATACAAGCACGGGTGTACACATACAAAAACAAGTGGGGGAAAAAAGAGTAACAAAACTGCAATAGACAAAAACAAAGTTATAAAAGACAGGAAAGAGAAAACAGAAATTGCAATTAACAAAATTAGTCAAATTACCATTCAAAACACAGAAAAGTTACAAGACAGCTCTTTCCCTTTGATATAGGGGTGTGCATGGAATGGGTTGGGTTGGGTTTGGAGTCTTTTCCAACCCAATCCAACCACCTCAGGTTGAGAAATCTACAACTTGACTCAACCCATTGTAGTTCTAAAAACCAAACGAACCCATAGGATTGGCTTGAGTCATACATGCTAAAAAACTATCACTATCCTAGGTTAGGTCAGGTTATTTGGGTTGAAAATTTTGTCAACCCAAACACGACCCACCCAAAGCTTTAAAAAAAAAAAAAACCAAAAACAAGGCATAAGTTGGGTCGGTTTGGTTTTTTTGGGTTGGTGGGTGGAATGCACACCCTTATTTACAGGAAAATATATGCTTTATTGCAGTCTGGTAAAGGACAGAACAACTTCTGAGATCCTTGAAAGGACAACGATAAAAGACTAGCAGGGAACCAGCTGCTACAAATTTTAAGGCATTCAAAAAATAAAGAAAAAGAGGAATCAGAGGACAGTAAGAGTTATCAGCTGCTACATCTAACTCAAAGCAGAGGATGTTCAAAGTGAAACTTGCAAAAGGCAACATGAGAGCAGTATTTAGCCTATTATTATTACATATACAACTCACAAGCCACATGACCGCCACCTCCATCTGCTTATAATGGGAGGGGATGATATTTGGTCTAAAGGCCATTACTGTATTTAGCAAAGTCACAAGATTTTCTACCAAAAAGAAACAAGTGTTGAAGCATTTTACATCTTCTCTTTGTTATGTAATATTCAAATGCCCAAAACAAAAGGGTTAATAGAAGTGGATTTTAGTTATAACTAACAGGAAAAGTGAGAAAGGTTAAAAGAAATCGGTTCATACCAAGGAAAAGTTTTTTGTTAGCACCCTGCAAGGCAACAATTGTAAATTTGTAACTTCCAATTTGTTTCTTCCTTATTTGAGATCAGATTTTTATCTTTCAAATTGTAATAACACAAATACAAACCCTCACAAGAAGGCTTCAACTTTCCAGGAGCAGAACCAAGAAGTGTTTTGCAGAAGACTTGCACTAATTCTCATTTCTAAAAAATTGTGGAAGAACTCAAAAAAGCTCTAAAGTCCTTCAGTACTCAAGGATACATCTTCAGGGATCTATTTACATAAAGCACTAAGAAAACTTGTGAAGAAACTTGCATTTGAACATGACCAAGTTATCATCCCAGGTGGGCTTTTACTAGGTTAAACCATTGCAGATAGGCAGCTATCAGAGGCCTCCACTTCATTAGTTAACAAAAAATATTTTTCAAGAATTTATGATGTAATTGAATAGTTAAGATAGGTCATAATACTCGGAATAACTGACCATCTAATTTGTTCGATCTGAAGATGACATAAAGCATCCACTTGTGCCATACACTGATACAAGTGCCTCCCCAACCCATAGAATTTAATGATGTGCACCAAAAAAAAAAAAAAAAAAAAAAAAAAAACATCAGGACTAAGAACTGTAGACCATTTTCGCCAAAGGTGACATCATGGAAATCAATTGATCATTATAAGCCCCAATTATAATATGAATCTAAACAACTAAGGAGAAAGAAGTAGCCAGATTTTGAAAAAACAAAAACAGGCACAAGCTGAACCCATTGCCCAAGTCATATAGTGAACTTGAGCTCGTTTGTTTCAACTTATCTTATAAAGTAAGCCAGCTTATTCTCTCAGTTATATCTGTTTAAAGCTTGACTTTTTCCTAAGTACAACTTAGTAACCCATCACCCTAGCCATTCAGCCCAAAATCATAACATCCCAATTGCAAAATTTCTTGCAATGATTAACTCAACCTCTACCAACTTTTAAACAATAAAAAATAAAAACTGAACCATCCTACAAACCCTAGTTTCCATCATCATAAACCCTAAGATCCTCACCTTTACCAACCAAAGGCCCACCAATTTTGGGTCCTTTGATATCCTAATATTTTATGGCTAATTGGGATTTTAAACACTGTATGCATTAAAATTCAATTTTCAATATTTTTTATGAATTAAGCATGAAATTAGAGGACAATCAAATGAAAGAGAAACAATAACCGAATCTTTAAGAACATTAATAAGTGAAATACCTGACATTCACCAGGATATCACAATGACAATAATATATTACTCAATGGCTGTACCTGGGTGACAATTACAAGTCTCTGAACGTCCTGATCATTGTCAACCATCTCATCGTCTTCCTCATCAATCCTTTAGTCGATAAAGTCAATAAGAAATGCAATATACGGTTAGTAACCACATACATAGTTAAGCACATTAACATGAGTCAGAAAACAGTCATCAGAGTGTATTCCATAATCACACAATCAGGAAAAATAAATAAATAAAACCCTAAATACTGAAGGAAAACACAAACAAAATAAGCCAATAAATACAGTTCAAAAGGCATATATCCAAACCAAATATAATGAATGATGCAAAGAAATGCTTAAAATTCCACTTTGAATAGGTAAACATTTCTGGTTTAATCAAGGAAATGATATATTTCGCTACCAATCAATACTGGTATATATATATTGTTGTGTATTCATTATTTCAAAAGTGTGTGTATTAAATTTGTAAGTATTGGTCACCTACCAAAAGAAGTTCTTTCTTTAAAGGTCTGTTTGGAATGGAGGAAGATTTGTAAGTATGTGTCTGGGGGGGGGGGGGGGAGGGGGGGAGAATAAAGGAAAGGGCCATCTCCCTCCATCCAAACAATTGGTTAGTTGCCAAGTTCTCACAATTAGCTATAACACAGTAGCGCAGTGGGTAATACTTTCATTGAATACCCCAATTTAAAACTAACCTTTTCCTTCCTCGGACCAGGTAATCACGGAGCATCCACTTGTTTAATTTAAACCCCATGTTGGAAACAAAGAAATTTTAGATTATATTATAGGTTTTTATTTTTTTCTATAATTTATTAAACAATCCAAAAATATTGCAGAGAATAGTCCCCTTTTGTTTGGAAAGTCATCTCTCTTTATTCGACAAATCTTGTCATCACCTTGTGGCTAAGCATCAAATCGCAGTCAAAGTCAATTGTCAATAGAAGACCACTCCCCAACCCACCACCCTCCCCCTATCCTTTGTTTGAGAAGTCCTCAATTCAGTGAACATTAAACCAAACATTTAACCCCTGTACTTGGTTCCATATCACCTGTAACCAAGTTAACCGCGTCACCCACGTGTCTGTTTATCATTCTCTCTCCCTCTCTCTTTGTTCCTTATAATTGATCTGATTGATTTTTCTTTTCTTTTTATATTTTAGTTCTTGAATTATGGATTTGCTTGCTTTGCTTAAAACATAATAAGTACTACTATTAATTTAACTTTTTTTTATTAATATTTTATAGCTTGAGCTATTGGGCTATTTGATAGATTAGAATGGTAGAAATGAAAAAGAATATATGTGACTAATTCTGACTAATCTATTGAAGATTCATAGTTGACCCAATAATTTTGGAACTACGGCCTCTTTATTTAGGGGGTCGTATCAGCTGTTTCATGTTATAATTTTTCAAAAATTGCTCGTGTTATTATATTATACCCGTGTCCGTGCTTTCTAGATTATTGTTGTAGTTCGAGGTATTGGGGATGGAAGGTTGGATATTGAGCCACCTTAAGGGGGCCTAAAAGGCCATTTGTGTCTCCATGGGTGTACTTTCTTTATGGATGTTCCTAACATTATGGAAGTTGGGAAGGTTGCTTCATCACCTTAGGTTTCTGTAGCTCGCGACTGAAGAACATTCTAGGGGTTTTATTTTTTATCTAACTTTAATTATTAGTTTAAGAAGCTCTTTTTTAAAGCTTTAGGTATAGGAACTTGGCTCTATATATGTAAAGGGTATTTGAGATTTAGTATTAGAGATAGTGGGAAACTTAGTTTTTGGCATGACACATTGTGTGCATGTGGATGAGGCTTTGTGGTTTTTACACTTGGAATTTTTCCAGATTGGAGCTAACAAAGCTCCAGAATTGTGCACCTACATGGAGGTTACGGGGGAGTAGTGCAGAGGAATCCAATATTCATGGGGCGAGTTTAGGATTGGGATGTGGATTCATTTAGTGCTCTTTTTGATCTACTATCTCATGCTAAAAGCTCAATTTGGGATGGAAGACAGGGTTTTAGTATACAGCCTGTATGCTAACACTGTCTCCACAGTCCTTTATAATCATCACAGTTTTGTAGTACAACTCATTAGCTTTGTTCTATGGCTTTGTAACGGAAGGTCCATTTATTATGAGCAAATGAAGGGGAATGGACCTGTACATGATGGATTCATAGTCCACTGTTTTTATCTGACTTTTAAAAGTAGCCTGAGGGGTTTAAAACCAATATGATGATTGTCTCTGGAATTGTATTTTTGGTTTAACCTGAAAAATATGCATTCCACAATGTCCACTATATATTTAAAGCTTGGTGATGAATCTCCAAATTAAAGAACTCCATGTAGATTTAAGGACATAACCTTAATGCTATTTGATGCTCAAAAAAATGAATTTTTGCAGTTGGGGAGACCGCTGTCTCTTGAACATTGTATCTATCCAATCTGTCTGCAGTTTTCTGCTAATTAGTGGGTGGGGAAGCTGGCTTTTTAGTTAACTGTGATCTCATTAGTTGAAAAATATGATCTCTTTGATTTGGAATTGTTGCCTTATAATCTGTTTTTGGACTATATTTGTATCTGTTAAAAATAACTAACATATTACATACTGTTCTTTCATTCATCTTGCATAATGGGAACCTCATTTTCACTCCTAATGCCAAAACAAAAGAAGAAGAAAAATTATAGTATAGATCTAAAGTGGAAAAATAATAAAGCATTCTGTTTCATTTTATATGGTCTACAAAATAGATGACTTTCCATAAAATCATTGAAGTCGACTATGCTATTCTGATGGTATTGGTGCTTTGGGAACTTAGTGCTTTGTCTTGTGATGACTTCTTGTTTCAACTATTGACTGAAATGTCTCTGTGCTCTCATACATGATGTACAGTTGTAATTTTCTATCATGTATGGGTGGCAACTGCATGTCCTATTATGTGGTTGTTATATTACACAGATGTAGATTTTAAGTTATAAAAACACTTAATGTTCTTTGTCTCTCAAGAAGATTATTAATTTTATGTTCTCATACTGCAGGGATCTTGGTAATTCAAATTTATCTGGGCATCTGGTACCTGAACTTGGAAAGCTAGAGCATCTACAGTATTTGTATGCATATTATTTGTTTATTTTTTTGGGTTAATTTTATTTTGATAGTAGGCATGAACACAAGTAGTTGCCCGTTTGAGTTATTGTTGAGTGCAAAATGATCATGTATTTGATATCTAAAGGCAATTGTGTACGGTTTTGATTGCCATGCAATAAAGTTCAGCATGCTATTATATCTGGGTATTATCTTAATCTCTTCAAACACTTTTCACTTTGTTTGCATTAGGGAGCTATATAAAAACAACATCCAAGGAACTATCCCTGCAGAGCTTGGTAACCTGAAAAGCCTCATCAGCTTGGACTTATACAATAACAACATCTCTGGAACAATTCCTCCTTCATTAGGGAAATTGAAGTTTTTGTTTTTTTGTAAGTTTGATTGAACTTAGTACTCATCTTGTCATGCATGACTAGAGTTTTCTTTCTGATGTCTTAATTTTGATTTCTCTCAATTATCTTCTTGGATTAGACCTGAGTAATTTATTTGCACCTATATTTTTCTCTCAATATGATCTGTAAATAATAAGTGAGGCAGATAGTTGAATCAACCAAGAGCAAAAATTTAGGATGCCAAGTGAACATGTTATCAATGTTGCTGGTTAGCTAATATTTACCAATATTATTATCTAATGGGCCCTGGCCAAATTATTAATGGTTCTAATTATGATTCTATAACATGGAAACATCCATTAAATATTCTTTCTCATTAATATTTGGTTTGGCAGACGGCTTAATGATAACAGATTAACTGGGCCAGTCCCCAGGGAACTCACTGGTATTTCAAGCCTTAAAGTTGTGTAAGTCATTTCAACTCCTTTTTGGGTGGATAGTAGTATTTTGTAGAGTAGCACACATACTGAAAGTTCTAAAAACTTTGCCTGTCTTTTCAGGGATGTCTCAAACAATGATTTGTGTGGAACTATTCCTACCAGCGGACCATTTGAGCACATTCCTTTGAACAAGTAGGTTTTTTTTTGTTCATTATCCATCTTAGTGTGTTTTCTATTATCTTCAAGAATAGGTACTAAATTTTTTGGAAAATTGTTTTACTTCTACCACTGACACCCTTTTATGCATCCTGTCAGAATTTATGTTGGTTTGACCTGTGTGACACTGCCCATAGACCTTAAGGTGTATTTAGTTCCTCTTCTTATTGTAGATGTGAATTAATCATGTTTCTCTCTTTCTGAGTCCTTTTCTCTGCTATGCCATACAAGAGTTTATATTGAATTCTGATGTATGATGTGTAATGTCTATTAGTCTATAATATAAAAGTGTGTGTAGTCGTTTATTTTCTGCCTTGAGCCTAGGAATTGGAGATGTATAATATGAATAGCATTTCCCAGCTGTTGGAAAATGATAACCGCTGGGGTTTTGTACATGGCAATAGGCGAGTTTACTTTTCATGCTATTTTGTAACATATGTTTTCAAGTGGTTTCAAACATATGATTTGGAGTGGCTACAATAATCTCTTTATTATAAAAGTATTTATTGGCAATCAGTCCCAGAACAAATCTGAATTACCTAAGAGGGGGAATGGAAAATGATTAACCCAAACATTGTTTGACTGTGGATCTTTTGGATGCTGAATAACTTGTTTTGTGAAAGTTCCTATATGTTGCTGTTACACTGAGACTTGACTTCTGTATGAAAATTTGAGAGTTAAGAAAGTATCTTACTTTTATACAGTTTGTATGGCTAAGTATGGTGGTTTAAGTACTTTTCACATATTTCTATTTGCTGAAAATTCATATATGGTGTATCACAACAAGGTTTCAGCAATGACCTCTAGCTCAAATGACAATTTTTTTCCTTGTAAGAGCAAGGTGGAGGGTGAAGTTGTGGTTCAAGATCCATTGGGTGCATGTGTAACTTGTTAGAGAAAAAAAGATTTCACATACGTTGTTAGATTGGTGAAAAATGTTACATACAATGAACTAGGTTCCTTTCCACCCACGCTGAATGGGGAACCCTTTGAATCTCTTCTTGCCTTCTCTATGTGCCTTTTTGAGACATTGAACTGTATCCTTTCAACCCATTCTGATGATGCTTTTGTGGGAATCCTGTTGAATCTCTTCTTGCCTTCTCTATGTGCCTTTTTGAGACATTGAACTGTATCCTTTCACCCATTCTGATGATGCTTTTGTGGGAATCCTGTTGAATCTCTTCTTACCTTTTCTGTGTGTCTTTTTGAGAATGAGAAATTGGCTGTATGTTTGGTATCTACAATTGTTTTCCCCTTTTAGTTGAAAAGATTCTAATGCTCCATTTCTTAAAGCCAGGTCTCGAACTAATCATATTCCAGATTGTAGAATTGTACTATGATAAATTTAAGGATCAATCCAGATTGTCCTATAGTTCACTTTTGTGCAATCAGATCAGTTACTAGGATTGTAGTGGCAAATTTACTGGTTTAGTAGTCATTTGTTCAGTATCCATGTGGTTGCTGCTTCTGCACTGCAGGGCTTGCACCATAACCAAAGCTTTGCCATATATTTTATGTCATTGCTACCAATTGTTCTTTTTTTTTGAAGTCTGTTTAAACCAGTGGCCAAAGGAATTTATCTTTACTTTGTTCCAATGGTGTAGCTTTGAGAATAATCCCCGGCTAGAAGGTCCAGAGTTGCTAGGACTTGCAAGTTATGACACTAACTGCTCATGAAGATGAATGATGCCGCAAAACTCAACTTTGCACTGAATAGATATGTATTTCAGAAATTGGAAGTGTGTTACCTACAGAGTAGTGGGATTGGTGGTAAATTCAATCCCTCATATATAACTATTTGTAAATTTTACTATATTGTTGTGCTCTTTAGAAGATGTTCAATACATTAATATGTATTGATGAAATACTAGAAAAGGGTTTACCTACCATGCGAATGGTTGATTTGGTTGTCAGTTTTGCTCATAATATGTTCAAGACATTAATATGTATTAATTTAATACTAGAAAAGGGTTTACCTATCGAGCAAATGGTTGATTTGGTCTGACTTCATCTCTCTTACTTTGTCCTAATTATTACTCCCTCCATCCCATTTTTTTTGTTCTCTATTCCATTTTAAGATGTCCCAAAATATTGTCCTGTTTCTTAAAATAAAAGTTATTAATTTACTAATTTTCCTATTATACCCCTATTAATTTACTAATTCAATTTTTTGATAAATTTTTTTAAGGGTAGTTTTGGAAACTTATACATTTTTAAAAGGTAGATAAGACAATAAATGATATTTCTTTAAAAAGTTTGACTTTTCAAACAGGACAAAAAAAGTGGGACGGAGAGAGTACTAATGATTTTTATACGGGGATACTGATTGAAAATAAGTTTGATGTGTGCTATTTCTGGACTGCAAGGTATTAAACATTAGTTTACTCGAGTGGTTCCTAACAGGAACTAGTGTGCATGCGTGCAATGGTTATGGTTCTTTTCTCTAGTTCATATATGTAAGCCTTCATTTTGGTTGGGAGAATCAAGTAGAATGAACTTCATCCTTCATCCTAAGGCACATAAGCTCACTTTTTTTTTTCTTTATTGGCTACAAGAGGGGAGACCTTGCCCCCCAACAGGTTTTGAAACCCAAGCTCATCCCATGGGATGGGAAGCTGGACACACTGACTGACACCTCGCGAGCTTTTTCACATTCCCAAATCAGATGCCCACTAGATTCTATACCCAATCCACAAGCTTCACAAACATTATTGTTAATGACCCCCTGATGGCACAGATTTGCTTATATATTTCGGCACTCTCCAGGCAAAAGACTTGAACTTATTTGGCATATTCAAACCCAAAATTGTTCTCCAAAAATTTGTGTTTTTATCACCATTTGAAGGTCCTCCCACACAGCTATTCATGGACTCAGCCAAAGCAATTTCATAGGCACTGCCAACCGTGAATTTTCCCTTCGTACACATCAAGGAAGAATAATTTCTAATCATTAAGTGAACGTTTGGATAGTAGTTAGTGTCTAACGTTTTGTGTGTGGGTTCTGTGCACTGTTCACTGGACCTGCAAACCTCTTTTTCAACAAAATTTTCATTAAAAATGAGTCTCACGTCATTATTCACACATTTAAAATTTATTTTGTTACAGTATTTTTAGTTTTCATTTTTCAGCAATAAACAGTTTCTTGAATAAAAACTCAAATTATGGTATCTTATGTTACAGTGCATGTGGGCAATGAATTAAGCCCTTTTCTTTATATTTATCCTTAGATTGGTTTCAAACTTTCAATGCAAATTGCAAACCAAACAAAAAAATTGGTTTTCTTATCTTACATAGGTTTTGAACTTTCAACGCAATATTTCTCAAAAAAAAAAAACTTTCAATGCAATAAACCAAACAGAACATGTTACATAGCCCCCATAGTGATCATAACAAATTGGTTTTCTTTCCCTGGTCATAGCCAGTAGCAGGTGAACATGACAGATTGACAGTGACTAAAACTACAATTATTATCTACAACAACTAATGCTTTCTAGCTCATTTTTGAGATAAAAATACAGGGTTTTTACACACACCAACAGATATCTCAGAACGGGATTAGAAAGTACAAAGGAATTAACATTAAAAAAATCATTAGAAGCAAGAATAAATGAGGGAATAAATTGCTTTAGACTTGAAGAAGAATCTTGCGCTGAGGTGTATGTCTTCGAATGACATTTGATTATATTTCTGGTCTAAACCAACTGGGGTATCTCCAATCAAAATCAGGGAGAGGAAAAAGAGGCCGAGACACAGTCTGATTTCCCATGTCATATATTGCAACTAGGTGTCTCAAATCCCAATCCATGAAATAGATGCAATTCTTTTTGTATTTTGTAGAGGCACTAGCTTGTATGCATATAGAATCTTCTTCCAAGAAAATTGCTTGATCCCCTAAACTTGTGATCTTCTCCCATTCACTCTTTTCCCAATCCAATTTGAACACCTCGAACCTCCAGATGCTATCAATATGTATCCTAGTTTTACAAACCAACAACAAGCTCCCACACAATGATTCCACCAGAAACTGAGAGGCATGGTTTGTTGACATATACTGTGGTCTATTGATTTTAGTGGGAATTCTTTTGACACCAGGGGAGGAACCCATGAACTCCAATTGTACAAAGAATTGTTCTATTTCTCCATTGACATAGCTATGGTGAGGGAAAGGGTCAATTCCATAAAATTCATCCTTGTAGTGTATGATACTATTAATACAGAAGCCGGAACGAAGGATGGGTATCCGCTTCTTGTCTCCTGGTCTCCAAAACTTCCTCTCCCACGCAGCAAAAATTCCAGGACCAAGATTGAAAATAATGCAACTTATACTTGTTGGTTTTTTAGATGATAAATATAACTTGATTGGTGGAAAAACCACATTTTCTGGCTGGATTGGTAAGCTATATGGATTGTTAGAATTGTCACGTAGGAAAATTGAGAGCCAAAACCCCATTCCTGACAATGGGTTATAGAGATAGATACATTGATTTGGAGAGCTGGATGATTTGGTGTAATGTATTACTAGCCAACCACGCGAGGAGTGGACATGGTTGGGGACATATGTACAGCCATCATGACTCTTGAACTTGGAAGTTTCAAAAAAAGTGGAATTGCCGGTGAAATAGTCCAATAACTTTATACGGTTATGGTTTTTATTATTGTAGAGGTCTCTTGTACCAAGTAGCCGTGGAGGTGACAATGCTAATAGTTTCTTTGCAAGAGACCGCCATAAATGACAAGTGTTGCGACATTGGTAAAGATCAGCAATGTCCATTACTTGCTTGAGTATTAGCTCCAGCAGGTCTTCTGGTAGGTCAGACCAGGAGACTGGAGGTGGAGCCATTGGTGGACACTAACTCAAGTATGAAAGTTAATTATGTAATCCTGCTCAAAAGAAGAATGTTAATTTACACATCAAGGAAGAATAATTTCTAATCATTATGAACTATTTTCCTGATGAACTTAAAACTCAAATTATGGTATCTTATGTTACAGAGCACATGGGCAATGAATTAAGTCCTTTTCTTTTACTTAGATGGGTTTCAAACATTCAATGCAAACCAAACAAAAAAGTTGGTTTTCTAATCATAAATAGGTTTTGAACTTTCAATGGAATAAAGTCAATAAACCAAACAGAACATGCATGTTATATTAGGGCCCATATTCTAGCTAGCTCATTTATGACAGTGACTAAACTTCAATTAGTTATTTAAAACAACAAATAATTAATGTTTTATAGCTCATTTATGAGATAAATACAGGGTAAAACACACACACACACCAACAGATAATTCAAATTGGGAATAGAAAGTACAAAAGGAATTAACATTCATAAAAAAAATCATTAGACGAAGCCAGAATAAATTGCTTAGGGCTTGAAGAAGAGTCTTGCGAGAGAGAGAACCACGGACATGATTTTAATTAGTACTACTCAATATACATACATTATATATACGTTGCATGGAAAAAATAAAAATAAAAATAAAATTTTAATGCATCCGCTACCCAAAGGTGCAAAGGTCTCGAAGATATATACACGGGTGATTACTGATTAATGAAAGAAAAGGCACATCAATGAAAATAAGAAGAGAAGAGTAGTGTTTTTACCTGAAGAAGAAGACTTACCAAGAAAATAAGAGTAGTCTGTGCTCTTCTTGGTACTCTTAACTTTACAAGCCTTGTGGACGTGCGGCGGCTACTCGTTCATTCATGGGAGTGGTTAAATTGTACCGATACTTTTCCTCTTTTGACAAGGAGTCTCCAGGCCTGGCTTGGGCCCATTTAAGCCTTTGTCTAAGGCCCATTAACTAAATTCCCTAAATTTTTGGGTCAAAAAAGTGAAAAATAGCACATAGGTGGGCTATCTGGTTGACTGGCTGCAGGTCCAAAATTGTGACTGGGATGGGATAATTGGATAATTACAATGAGGGATGAAATATTTAAATTCTGGATATCTCTAACAACCAATCGAGTTATAAAAATCTTAATAGGAAGTATCTTTTTTTTCTTTTTTCTTTTTTTTGTTATTGTTTTGGGCATTGTTCACTCTAAGGAGGCTTAAAATGGAGATGGACACTCTTGTTGAACTTTTTTGCTTTTATGAGAAAAACATGATAGGCCAAAGGGAAAAAAAGGCCAAATTAGCCTAAATATAATCACAATGTTATTGATGAAAATGGGTAAGACTTTATCGACATATAAACAATTAAGTTCATGCCATCTATGATTGAGAATTCTAAACGTAATTATACTCTCTTACTCCATGCTCTTGACTCATGTACACTAGCATCCTTGATGGGGTTGCGTGCACAACTATGACTCATCTGGATCTTCTGCTCCCGCAATCCCAAATTCAGTGGATAGAGTGTTACTATGGTCATGCCCAAGTGGATGACGCTAACTCAAATCGCCCCCCTCTACCCATTTTTTGTTACAAGTAGATGTAATTTTTGCTAATGTAATGTCATTTATTAATTTTGTAAGATGATTTTTTTGGGAAATCTACCTTGAGATTACTTGTTTCTTTACACCATCTATGATTGAGAAAATCATCACAATTAGAGATCAATAACCTTCCTATCTATCAAATATTTTATGTTTTATTTATTTATTTTAAATTACAAGAAAAAATTAATACAATTTACACCCTATAAGTTTGGTGATTTCCTCTTTAATTTACCATATAAGTCTAAATTTCATTATAAAAAATGTTTAAATTTTGTTATTTTAGTCCGTTAACTTTAATAACGTTGTCAATTGTTATTCTAATCTTTCTATTCATTGCTATTTGAAAAAATTCATTAACTCTCTTAAAAAAACACTATTTTAAAATCATTCTTTTAATGTTACAAACATGAAATGACGTTTTAAATAAGTTAATAGCATCTTCCAAATAGAAATGAACAAAATGACAAAATTGTCAAATTTAATGGGCAAAAATAACAAAATTTAAATTTAGTAGACTAAACTAACAATCACAAACTTATAGAGAATAGATTGTATTTTTGCCTAAATTATATATAGGACTTTGTTTTCTAGTTTTTTTTTTTAATACATAAATTGTATATATAATTTTGAGTAATAATTTTATGGATGAAATAATAAATAAGATTGGACTGACAAGAATCTGAATGTATGTATCCAAAATAAAAATAACGAATAATCCAATGGTATATTTTTGAGAACCTTCCAATGGTATTTCATCAAAAAAGTGACCATTTTGTTCCATCAAAAAAGAAAAATGAACCTTTTGCTTTACTAGATGCCAAGAATAGATACCTCACAGCCATGCAAATATCCTTTGCTTAGGACGACTTGCTAACTCCGATGGCAATTATAGAATATAGTGGAACATTGCACCTCATATATATATATATATATATATATATATATTTCCTGGAAAATTGTAATAATTATATTAATATACTAAAAAAGAGGAACCGTTCCCATATTCATCAAGTGCTTAACACACAGGAGCATGTTCCTTAGCAGCTGATTTTGTTATTTTAGATGTAATAGTGAACTCTGACACTCATGATCTGTATTCACTAAGGCTTTCAGCCACTAATTCGCCTTTTATGGCTAATTAATCTAATGCTTTTCCCTTTTGACCCCCCAAAAAAAAAAAAGTGCTTAACACATGAGAAGGAATAGAGGAGATGGTGATGGTTCCAACTTTGTTTATAAGATCGAGAAGGCCCAACTAGCTAGCAAGATGATGTGCTGCTTCGTTGGCCTCACAGAGAACATGAAATTAAAAATAAACATAAAGGAAATGAAGAGACCAATATTCTAAGAAAATGACCATTGCAGCTCATATATGTCCCACCATAAAAGCATCGATCCCTAAGGCTAAATCAAAGATAATGCTTGCAAAGTCATTTGACTCATGTTTATTTTTCATACGCCTAGGTGTCTACGACTCCCACACAGAAGAAAAAAAGAAAAAAGAAAAAAAAAGGCAAATATCTTACATTAAATATGATTCTTACAGGGGCAAATTAATCAAATGATTGAAACTTTCTATGCAACCCATTATGCAGATAAATTAATTCAGGTTCAAATCCCAAATGTAGGTGTAGCTTCCCATCGATATCCTGGATTGAATTAAATTGTAGAGTGTGAGTGTTGTTTGATTGATCAATGGTTGATCTCAGTTAACAAAATCCAAGTCAGTGTGATTGGAATTTGGATCAAAAATCATTTGAGTTGTCCTCATCACACACCCAAAACTATATATATTACAAGGGAGTTGAAGTCACATAGTAGCATAAAGCGAAAGGGGGTACATTAAAAAGTTGTAATTAAATGCAAGTTTGAAATTCAAATTTATAAATAAATCTTAAATTAGATCTCATTCCAAACATCAAAACATTGAAGAAATGCTGAGACAGAATGAGAGGTGCAATATCTTAGCAAGCTTAATTAGGTCCGCCCATGCAGTTATAACATACATTTTTCATGTGTGAGTTTTGCGTTATCATCGAGAAACCTACACATGGTTTGCATCCACCTCCGCATCCAGTGCCAATTTTAGGGGTACGTTTGGTACATTGAATGAAAATTATGAAAGGAATTGTAATCTTTATTACTAGGAATAAAATATGTTGTAATGTAATAACTAAACTCATTCATTAGTTTGGTTGTAAGTTATAATATTAGAATGAAACTTAACATTTATTTTAGGAAATATTTTACTTATACAATTATATCTCTTTAAAAATTGTTATTCTTAAACTTAAGAGAGATATGTGTTATTTTTTATGATTTTTTATTTGGAAATATATTAAGTTTTGACATTATTACACTCACTAAGGAATAGCTAATACAACTTTTTAAAGATGAATAGTTATTCCTCATTTTGAAGAATAGCTATTCATAAAGAATGACTATTCCTTGTAATAAAACCATAATCAAACTAAAGAATAATTAAACCATAGGAATAACTATTACATTACAACACATATCACAGTCTACCAAACATGCCCTAAGAATTTTTTTTAGGAGGTTCATTTAAATTCGCGTTGAAGAGGTTGAAAATGACTCTTTTGTAAATAATATTTTCTTTTTTCATCATGATTATTAGGATAATATGAGATAGACCTTTACTCATAAGTCATAACCCATGATCCGAAGTAGAATTTTTCAAGTCAACACAAAGGTCTCTTAGAAGATAAATCTTAAGTAGGTAGGAGATGAATATTGTGAAAACATGTGATTTCCTTATTAAAAAATTAATTATTATTTCTAAGATTAAATCTTGAAAATCCTTACTATAAAGTACTATAATAAAGTTATTAATTATTGTTGTTAAGTGAACTTTAATTATTGTTGCTTCAAATACTTTAGTTTAATATTTATTAGCTTTTATCTTTACTCTTTTCAATTCTTTTATATAACAACTCAACTCAACTTTGAAAATTTATTGGTCTTTGTAATTCATTAGGAATAATTTTTGTTATATCTTTTATATTACTCTATTAAAAATTCAACACAACAATGCAATCATTAAAAAAAAATTTGTCTTCACTCCCCACTGTCCCACACCTTACTTCTACTACTTCACACTTAATTGTCTTTTAGTGTTTACACTTTACTGCTCACTTAATTATCTTTTTTTGAGATTTAAGATCAACAAATTACTAATTTTTGTTGTTGGACTTGCTTCTTCTTTTTTTTCCTCCCAAATTTTAAATCAAATTGGTTTGTTATTAGGCTTCTTTTAGGGAGTTCAAATTTTTATTTTAGGGTGGTCATAACCAACAAATTATAAAATTATTATATCTTTTTTTTTTGTCCCAAGTCAAGGGGGGTTCAATTGAACCTCCTCAAGTCAATGTGGCACCACCACTGTCCCCACCCCTATCTGTGTGCGTCCATCATTTAAACCATGTCAAGATACCAATTAGGGCCGTAAATAGGCTAAGCCGAGTATTCAAATTAAGATCAAGATTTTTCATTTAAATTTATTTCGAATATAAACCAAGCTCAAGATTATTACCAAATTAAATTACATGTTTAAGTTTGGTACATTATCTTGACCAACAAGCTTGAGTTGTTCATGAATTACTTAAGTATTCAAAGTTAAGGTTTTTTTTTTTTTTTGGTACCTGACATGAACATATACAATACTAGCTTAAATATAAATATATATATATATATATATATATATTTGAGAAATATACTAGCTTATATATGATAGACAGGTCCAAGTTACAGTTGCACCTTTCAATAACTATAAATTAGATTAATATCTTTCACACTATAAACATTGCATAATATATTCTTCCCATACATAACATTCATGTATCAAAATTTATATCAATCATATGTACTTTACTAACTAATTCCTTTACTCATGTTTGTATCTTTTTAAAATACAAACAATTTGAATTTGGACATTTTATTGATGTTATTGTTACTAATCTTTAATCATATATATTGACATTTTTAATTGTAAGTCTAATTCCTTTACTCATATGTTTGTATCTTTTTAAAATACAAACAATTTGAATTTGGACATTTTATTGATGTAATTGTTACTAATCTTTAATCATATATATTGACATTTTTAATTGTAAGTAGAAAGGGACTAAGAAAATAACATAATCCGACAATAGATTTCCAAAATATTCATCCAATGAAAAATTATTAAATTCTTTGGATGATTTAAAATAAAAGTTAGCCCCCATATTTATTATATACAACTTTTAAACCTCCAGATCTTTCTAGCTATAACTGTATTGTCACACTATAAAAAAAATATTTAATAAACCAAACTCTACCAAATGCGGTCGTGAGGAATAATATTAGGGGCACGTTTGGTAGACTGTAATAAGCATTGTAATGTAATAGTTATTTCTTAATGGGAATATGTACGAAATTCCCAGACTAGTGAGATGCAAAAATAAAGAAAAATATACGCCAAAAAAAATAATCACACACAAGACGGTATTTATGTGGTTCGGCAAATTGTCTACGTCCACGAAGTTACAAGGATTTCACTATTCTTAGGAAAAAATACAAGATACGGCAATACAATTTTCTCTCTCAAAAACAATATAAAACCCTAATCTCCAAAACGACAGTTTTTATATCCTCCGCTCCATGGACTAAATTTCAGAAAATCTCTCATTAAAAACCATAACAATATTATTTCAGGTTGGGTCTTAATTCGGATCAAACACAATTAGGATCCACAAAACTCAACATTTCTATGGTTTAACTATTCAGTAGTTTGGTTATGTTTTTATTATAGAAAATAGTCATTTTTTTTATGAATAATTATTCTTTAAAATGAAGAATATATATTTCTCTCTAAAAGGGTTATAATAATTATTCCTTAGTATCTATAATAATTTCTAACATTAATATATTTTCAAATAAACAAACTTTTCATATCCACGTAACAATTATAAAAATAAAGAATCTTCAAAAAATAACTCTTCTCTATCTCAAATTTAAAATTATTTTTTTTTGAAAAATATATTTGTATGAGTAAGATATTTCATAAAATAGATCTTAAATTTTATTCTAATGTTACAACTCACAACTAAACTCATGAATATATTTAATTATTCCATTATAACACATTTATTTCTAGTAATAAAGATTATTATTCCTGTCATAATCCACATTAGAATACCAAACATGCCCTAACAAAATTTATACCAAGTATCACTTTTTAACTTAAAGGAGAGGGCATTAAGAGGTGAGAGGAAATTCGGCACTTTTTCTTTTGCCCATAGTAACAATAAACCATAGAATTGAATCGATAGTTATGACAACCCGAGATGGTGGATCTAAACTTTGAACATCTCCATCGTAAACATTAGAAAGTGTCAATTAATATATATCAATCAAATAAATAATTTTTTTAACTTTTATTGTATGATTTTATTGTAATTATTCTTCTCTCAAAATAAAGTATATATATATATATATTCCTAAATTTTGACATTATTTGTTTGTTTATGCAATTGTGTCATATTTGAAATTCATAGAATAATTTATCAGTAAAATAAATAAAATTTCATTTTAACTTCTTCTTTTTTTTTTTAACTCATATAATATGTTTGAAAATTATTTAAATTTTACTTGATACTTTTTTAATCAGGGTTACTAAAATTTACTAATGTATTCCCTTTTTACTAAATTAAAACATAAAATGAGAAAACGGTCAATTCCTGTAGTTCAAGAGTAAATAGTTTATTCTATGGAAAATGAATAACTGTCAAGAGGAATTCTACAACTCAATTAGAATCATTTTTCATAAAGAATTTTAAAAAATAATTATCTTATTTTCCTATATTTAATAGCAACCTTAAAATGAGTTAGAAAACTACCTTATTTAATTTGGTGTATAATGAAATTGTTTTCTAGAAAATTTTAAGTGGAAAACAATTTTATCTTTAGTCATGCTAAATAAAGGAAGTCAATAATAATTTTCAACTGGCCCATTTTTTCTCAAAACCTGAAAAAAAATGGTCTGCATCGTCATTTATCTCCATTCTCCCCCTAATTCTCTCCTCTCTACCCCAAATTCGGCACTGTAAGATTATTAGTCTTATGTTGATTCCCTATATATATGCATATATATATCGAACCAATACTGCAATCGTCCTTGTCCAAAGCAAACCTCTACCTTTCAAAACTATGAAGAGTTTCATGACCCACACAACCTTCCACTAGCCATAGCTTGACTTTGCTTGTTTTTAAAATATATTTTCCTTCTTCTTCAATCACTAAAATCTTTTTTAGCACCCCTCTAGCAGAAAATGGGTACAACTTGTGGTTTAACGATTGACCCAATTTATAGATATGTGAGGGCCCTTGTTATTTGTTTCATTTTGTTACCTTGTATACAGTTATCTTTGGGAGCCAATACCAGGCACTTCAAATGGGAAGTGGAGTATAAGTATTGGTCTCCCGATTGCATAGAGAATATCGTGATGGCAATCAATGGCCAATTTCCCGGTCCGACGATCTGGGCAAAAGTTGGAGATACCATTAATGTTGAACTCACTAACAAACTCTCCACTGAAGGAGTTGTAATTCACTGGCATGGAATCCATCAGGTTTTGCTCTCACTTTCTTCACAATTTTACGTACACAACAAATTTCACTGTTTTTTCACGATATATGAGCTAGGAGGGTTGTAATTAGAACAGTATCACTTTCATTCATTTTTATTATATGTCAATCATAATACACCACTTTGTTAAAAGCATGAAGTATGGGATTAAGGCTATAGTTATTTATTTATCTGAATAAATTAATTCTTGTTTTCAGATTGGAACACCTTGGGCAGATGGAACTGCTTCCATTTCACAGTGTGCTATCAACCCTGGAGAGACCTATAATTATCGGTTTAAAGTTGATAAGGTAATTAAAAACGTATTCTTCTTCTGTTTTTTTTTGCTCTCTTGGATTGGAAATAAAGTATGATGTTCAATTTATTTATAAAATATATTGGTGCATGCAGCCAGGAACATACTTTTACCATGGGCACTTGGGCATGCAGAGATCAGCAGGGTTGTATGGGTCTCTGATAGTGGACTTGGCAGAAGGAGAGAAAGAGCCATTCTATTATGATGGTGAGCTCAATCTATTGTTGAGTGACTGGTGGCACAAAAATACTCATGACCAAGAGATTGGCCTCTTCACCAACCCATTTCGTTGGGTTGGTGAATCCCAGGTAAAACTTGTTTATGAATCTGTTATGGCTGATATTATTTTTTTTCTAAATCTTTCATACAAGTCTTTTTTTTTACGAAAGATGTTACCACAATGCTTACACTTCACCAGCAACTATTTTGATATTCTATTTTTAGTGAAAATTGGTTTTGTACAAGATTTCATAAAACACCACCAAGAATGACAACTCATTTTCTCTCCCTAGTTAAGATGCATTTAATGATCTGTTAAATAATATTTTTATGTATTTTAAAAAAATCAAACTACATACATATATCTAAAAAAGACATACATTATCATAATGAATCTGATCATATGTAAGCTAATGAATTATTAGTAAATGTATCTTCTTCTTTAATTTAATGTATGTACCCTTCAATTAATTATACATTAATTGCCTTTTATCTGTTGATTTAACTGTGCATTGATTGTATTTTATTATATTGTTAACAAGAGTGAGTTAAATTTGAGAAAATTTATCATGCATAAGATACATTTAATATCACCCTGTTAAAGTCACAAAAGATCATTAGTGTATAGGATTAGGATTCTTTTATCAGACTTATAGCATATAAATAACTTTTATTATGCATTATTTTCCTTTTTATTGAATCCAATTACCATGCAGAGCTTGCTGATCAATGGAAGGGGGCAGTACAATTGTTCCTTGGCAGCAAAGTTCAGTAGTAATACATCCATTAGCCAGTGCAAATTAAGAGGAACTGAACAATGTGCACCCAAGATTCTACATGTGCTCCCAAATAAGACTTACAGGCTAAGACTTGCCAGTGCCACTTCATTAGCTTCACTCAACTTGGCCATTGGGGTAATATTTTTGCATTGCCACTATATCTTGCATCTTTGCGCATGCATTTTTTATGTGCTAAAATAGTAAAACTACAGAATATTATTATTCAATTCGCTTTCACATACATTTATATATATATATATATATATATAAATATATATTTATATGGTAGAGACTAGAAACCTTTTAATTTGGTTGACAGATGAGAATATTTTAAAACGTAGTGTTATGTCATACCACACTTGTTATATTTCATTGTCGCCACTGACAAAGGGTGAGACAGACAAGTAGTCTTCATAAATAAATAAAAGACAGACAAGTTGTCAAAAGTGGCTTAAATCATTATAGAAGGAATAATTCCGATGCTCTTTTCCAATAAAATTCAAGTAGTGGTTTTGAAGTAATTAATAGTTAAAAGGCTCAAATTGGAATATACATAATAATTAACCACCCCATATTTTTGGTGCGATAGTCACTTCATAAGTATAAATATTTATGGAGTGTGGAATTAAGGGTCAGGATTCAAATATCTAAGAGGAAACTTCACACATATATACACTTAGATTAAGCTAAAGTAAAATTTTTATCTTGTATAAAAAAATAAAAAATAAAAAATCAAAGCATTAATTTCAACAACAAAATCATCAAAGCATTTAAGTAATAATTTAATCAAAAAAAAATTATGGTAATCAAAAGACAATTATAATATAGAGAAGTAAAATATGTAATAGTAATACTAGGAACACCCCCAACCCGCGTCATATTTATACGTCAAATCTTAATTAGATTTTAACATTTTTTTAGTGAGTCCACCATATAAACTTAAAAGAGCTAAAATTCAATCAAGAGTTAACAAAAAAAAAAAAAAAAAAAAAAAAAAACTGGAGTAATTAAAAAACAAATCTTATATTATATTGCTTTTGACTGGAAGTGTAATAATAGTATATAATGCTAGGAACCCATGCAACTGTTTTTTTTACATCAATTAGTTGTATCCAAATCTCTATTGGTGATTTGGTGTAGTCATCAGTGGTGGTGGAAGCTTGGTATTTGTGGCAGAATACATGTGAAGTGAGTACAGCCATTTTAGCCGATGACATGCTAGCTTGTTGGGTTTGCAGAGGTGACACATACCGTGTATCTTATCACTTTCGCAGTGTACTACTGGACCAGATGCGCATTTGTCATTTCCTTTGCATGTCATTGGCATTGATGGTTCACAACTCACAACCCACTGATAGCTTCCCCTGAAATGAAATGGCCACTTACTCCTGAGTCCCAAAATAAAATAAAATAAACAAAGAATAATAATAAATGAAACGACAAGGTGATAACGAAGTCATGTTGCAACTGCACCACCAAACCGACTCCACTTGTTAAAATAGGTCAAAAAGTGAAAGGAACACTAGAAAATGTTTGTTTATTGGGATTTACTAACTTATGATATAGCTTAGTAAACCAGTTTAGTAGATCTTTTATGAGAAAGTAAAAAATTGATTAATTTTTTAGACAGTTATTTCAATTTTTTATAAAAAAAATTTTTAAATGAATTATTGAGAAATGTTATATTTACAATATTTTTATAATACTTTCACAACAAATAATAGGTGATAAGTTATTATTGATTGTTATGGGTAGACAAAAAAGTAATTTAAATTATGAAATCAAATTAAAATTAATAACAACCATGTTATAAAAATATTGTAAAAATGTTATAGATATATCACTTTTCTTGATTATTTACCTTTGTTGTTTTTCAATACAGTGAAATTTATTTTTAATAGATGCATGAATACATCAATTTTTTTTTAAAAAAAAATCTCCTATTCAATAACAAAAGATTCACTAATTGAACTACCTAGAATACATAGTCTACCATAAATTTTAATACAACTTTTATGTGTGACAAATTTTGGAATCCCTTAAAATGCTCTTAAAACAAGGGATGAATGGATCCCTATAGTTTCACATAACAACAACTTGACCAAAATTGCCCCTTGACCCCCACCAAAAAGGGCCAAACCTAAATAGAGTATGCTTTGTAGTGATAAAATATGTTACCAAATTTTTATTTGGTCTTGTATAGTTGTCGTCTACACTAAAATCTTTGACTCTTTCATTGAGAAACCCATATAGGATGTACTTAGACCTAATTAGGTTCTACAAATTCATATGAACACCATCTGGTATATATTTTATGTAAACAACCCACAAAACAAAAACATTTTCATTATCTATTAAGATTTTTGAAAGCATAAATTGTTTTCCAATCCTTTAGGTATCAAAATAACACCTGTGTTTTACATAATAGATATCTTTTTTGTATGAAATTACATATCTGTCTTAAACTATTAATTTTAATACCTAACGCCTTAATTTTTAACACCATCATTTATTTTAATATTATGATAACTTATTAATTATCTAAAAATTTTAGAAATATATATATATATATGATGAATTTAATGACCACTTATTCATAATATTTAAGTGTTTTTTTTTCCATTCCTTTCTATTTTTATTTTGGTGAACACATGGCTTGTTTAAAAGGATTAGGAATGTGGAGTGGGTGGGGGAAAATAATCGTGGAGTAGGTGTCGAAAATTGGCTTATACTACTTTGGCATATCTAAAAATTTGAATGCTTTTGAGTCCTATACAACCCTGAAAACGTGTGCTACCTCTGTAGCAAAAAGAAAAAGAAAATGCATGTGGTTGCTTAATGTTCGTACCAGGAATATTTTAGTGCATGCCTGCTTTGCATCATCACTAGATGCTTTCCCATTAAGCAACATAAAATGCACAAAGAATAGGATTATTGGGAATAGTCGGGGTGGCAAAATGAGTAGGGTATAGATGTGGTTTGGCCGGAGTATATACTCGTTTAACCAACTATTGTTGTTAAGAGATTTGTAAATCTCACTCAATTGACATATTTTAGTGTTTTCAATCAAGACATCGAGTATCTAAACTTTCCCTCAGCCAACTAAAAAAAAAAACTAATTATTATTCATATCAACCAACCAAACAACCTTCAAACTTTCCCCCTTAAAAGTTAAAACTTACAAAATAACTAAAGTTTAAAACTTCTAAAATAATCAAAATTAATATCTCAAAGCCTACAGAATAATCAAAAACTTTCCCAAAATCTCTAAAATACCCTTGAAACCCTTTACAGTAATCAGAAGATACCGTCAATCTTCTAACTACCGAAAATACCTCCAAATTATGCCTTGGAATATATATTATGTAGAGAATCCAAACTTTAATAATTTAGGGAATATTATTTAATCAATATTCAATTGGAGAAATTATGATATGTTTCTAAGAAACGAATTAATAGCCACTTGATAGATGAATGATTTGTAATTGCTCATATATATATATATATATATATATCGTATTTGGATTTAGGCAATGAAGGTATTGTTCGAATACATATCTTAGGTCTATATCAGACATGTATTAAGTTTAGATGGACTATATAAGGAATTATATTGATGTGTTTAATTGTGACTAGTAATTTTTTAGATAAAATGGCAAACATAGCTAGCACATCCCCAATTCAAGATAACCTGCCGCCCTAATAGTTTAGGATCGAGAGTATATTTTTATTAGTTTTGGGAGAGTCTTAGCTAAACTATTGGTTAGATGAGCGAAGATAAACAGACAAGGACAATCATTTTTATAATTATTTTCATAATAGACGTGACAAATTATAATTTGAATAACATTATTTTCATATGAAATTACCATTTATTATCATTTTTATCGTAAAAAACGATTCTCTCTACTTCCTAGACTTAGACACAATATTATTGTATGTATTTTTCTGGCTTTTCAATCTCTTTACTGTTAAACTGTAAACTTTCTCAGCTCTAACAAAAATACTTACACATTTTTGTTCATTGTTGCATCTAGAATCACAAAATGCTGGTGGTGGAAGCCGACGGGAACTACGTCCAACCATTTGAGGTTGATGACTTAGACATATACTCCGGCGAGAGCTACTCAGTCCTATTAACCACAAACCAAGACCCTTCCAATAACTACTGGCTTTCGATAGGTGTAAGAGGAAGGCTTCCTCAAACCCCTCAAGGCCTTACCATCCTAAATTACAAACCGAATTCAGCCTCAAAGCTTCCCATTTCTGCACCTCCAATCACTCCTGTATGGAATGATTATAACCACAGCAAAGCCTTCACCAACAAAATTCTTGCTCACATGGGGACCCCAAAGCCTCCTGTAAACCATGACCGTAGGATCATCCTCCTCAACACTCAAAACAAAATCAATGGATATACCAAGTGGGCACTAAACAATGTGTCCTTAGTCTTACCACCTACACCTTACTTGGGCTCCATAAAATATGGTTTTAAAAATGCTTTTGACCAAAAGAACCCACCAGAGAACTTTGATAGCATTAATTATGATGTGACGAAACCACCAGTGAATCCTAACTCAACTTATGGAAATGGGGTTTACATGCTAGGTTTCAATACTACAGTGGACGTGATACTTCAAAATGCCAATGCATTGAATGCCAATGTTAGTGAAATACACCCCTGGCACTTGCATGGTCATGATTTTTGGGTGTTGGGGTATGGTGATGGGAAATTTTCTGCAGACAAGGATGAGAAGAAACTGAACTTGAAGAATCCACCGTTGAGGAACTCTGCAATCATTTTCCCATATGGATGGACAGCTTTAAGATTTGTGGCTGATAATCCAGGAGTATGGGCCTTCCATTGCCACATTGAACCTCATTTGCATATGGGTATGGGTGTGGTCTTTGCTGAAGGAGTTGATCGTTTGAGTACGATACCTAATGAGGGTCTTACCTGTGGTCTCACTGGAAAGATGTTCTCGGGCCAGAAGAACTGAGAGTAATACCTTCCTTTTATTCCACCGCAGCTTTGTAATTGTGCACTTTTTTTATGCAATGCAACTTCGAGTTTATTAGAAGTTAGAACAACTTGTCAAGAATAGTGTAACTCAGTAACATTGCTAAGAACTTGTGTTCAAATCTCTCTTCCTTCACTAATTGTAAGGGAAAAAATGCAGAGATTTCCTAGAAAGACAATCTTGAATGTGTTTTAAAAAGTAATTAGAGGAATAGAGGCCAATTAGGTTTGGTTTATCTTTCGTCAATCAATAAGATTTAAAGGATGGGTTTGGATAGGACTTATATGGTTTTTGTGTTTTGCTCTTTTTTTTTTTTTTTTTCACGTGTTTCAAAGACAAAATTTAGCTAAAAAGGCTACTGTGCATGAACAGTAGCCAAAATTTTTTACTATTTAACACATCAATGGGTCCCGTGCACTGTTTACGAGACCAATAAACTTCACTTTTCAACAACTTTTTCATTAAAAATAAGTCTCACGGTACTATTCACACAATTAAAAATTATTTTGCTACAGTGTTTTCAGTTTTCAATTTCAGCAAAATAAGTTCTATCCAAACGGACCCAAAAATATACAGAGATTTCTTAGAAAAAAATTTTCAAAGAGTTATTTTTAAGTTGTTCCTAATAACATAAATTAATAAATAAATTACAATTAATAACTTATATAATCATATTTCACTAAAATTGTATTTACCATAAAATTAGAAAGCAAGTTGAGATATTACCTCACTTCAAAATCATCTCATAATAATATAACAAAATTACCGTCAATTTCATGAGTTTAAGGTGGCGGAGTTGAGGGACGAACCAAGTCATTCTCTTGAGACAATACAATTTTGTGTGCTGCTCTCAAAATACAACAAACCTAACTATCAAGCTATATATCCTAACAAGTACACCACTTGTTGGATAAGAAGCTCTAAAATATAATATTTTCTTAACCCAAAAATATAATATAAAGGAGGATATATTTTTCCAAGAGAGGAGTTAAAATTTGATTGAGCAAAGTATTTAGACAAATTTTTCTATCACATAGAAGTGTGAGATAAAACAATTAGAAGATCTCATTATGACCGGACATATAGGCCTTATATAGACTAGTTAATAGATTTTTTTTAGATAGTTTCAACATATGACGTCCGTTCTTAATGATAATTTTTTATCATCAGACCAAGACACCAATCATTTTTTGATGTAGATGGGAATTGAACCTCAAATCTCTTATACAACCATCAGAAATTTTACCAATTGAACTAATTAGAATCCACTATATAGTTAATAACTAGTTACAAATAACGTAAATGAATACCATTTGTTATAATACATGGCATTATTTGACATTAAAAATCACTTAAATGAATATTTAATCAATAATTAAAATACATTTTATAAAAATAGTCCAACAATCCCCAATTATTTTTATAAAATTATAGTTAAGTACATATAAGACCTTTTTGGGTAAGATAGAATACCATACATAATGAAGGTGCCAATAGCTTGAACCCTAATTTAGTGTTTTAGCAAATATTGTTCCAAATTAAGTCAATAATGGACAATGTCTTGAACTATGACTTTTCATCATACACATAATATTTCAATACTCTATCACGAGTTTTCAAGCCAGCACATTACAGCCTTGTGCTTGATCCTAGTTTTCATGAGCAACTTAAATAATTAGCCCTATTCTCATAGGAAGCAGTCTCACTTCCATGCTCACTTAGGTGTGTTTATCAAGTATGCTCTCCTAACTTTAACATCCATCTCATAAGAGCTATAGACTACATTAAGAGTTTTTAATAAAAAACTCATACTATATAACGTTACAAGATACATGCACTTACACCATAGGGAGGGATAAGAGTACTTGTACTCAAAAATAAATTTAATTAGTGCATTTTATTCAAACTATTCTATAATTAGTTCTTTCCTTTGAACCTAGCTTTTGGGACCTCCAAGCCCTAAGTGGGTATCCTCATAGACAGTTTATTTGTCTCATCCCTCTCGATGTTTATCTAAACCTTTGACTAAAGTATTTTTTTTTTCTTCTCATACACAACTTGGCAAAAGGCCTAGATTATGGTGGTATTAACAATTCCTAAAAATTTATAATTTTTGTATCACCTAATTTTTTATTTTTTTATTGGCTCACTTTGGTGGATTTAACAAGGATCTTTTATACCTCAGACTCAAGAAATTGATGATAATATATCTCTCATGATATAAAATTACTTTGAAGTATTAATGAGGTAATAACTTTTAACTTGTTCATTAATTTTATGGTAAATAAAAATTTAGTGAAATATCATTATATTAATTATTATTGCATAAATTATGAATTGTAATTTATATATAAATTTATGTTGTTAGGAACAAAAACTTTGGTCAAAACAATAGGAGATTCTAGCCTTTTGCCCTTAATTTTTAAAAAATTTAGCAATATGCCCCTATTTCGAAACTATATAGGGATATGCCCCTGTTTCGATACTCAATTACCTTAAAATCGAGTTTCAATGAAATACTCGATTCATAGAAAATCGAGTTATTCCGAATAAAACTAAAAAAAAAAAAAAAAAAAAAAAAAAAGAGCATGGAACTCGATTTTAGGGAAGTCGAGTTCCAAAACGCCGCTATAGGGTTTTAAAACGTCACTATAGGGCTTAAAAACGCCACTATAAGGCCCCTTAAACTTGGTATGGGGACTTATAAAAAAATTTTGCATGAAAACGCCGCTATAGGGATCTAAAACGTCACTATAGGGCTTAAAAACGCCACTATAGGGCACCCTGAATATGGGCCAATCACACTTATAAAAAAAATTTGCAGGAAAACACCGCTATATGAATTTAAAACGCCACTATAGGGCTCCCTGAATATAGGACAATCACACCGCTATATGGAAATTTTTTTTTTTTTTTTTTTTAAGTTTGATCGGGCATAACTCAATTATTTACAAATCGAGTATTTCATTGAACTCGATTTTAGGATAATCGAGTATCGAAACAAGGGCACGCTCCTATATAATTTGCAAACAGGGGCATGTTGCTAATTTTTTTTTAAAATTAGGGGTAAAATGCCAGAATCCTCCAAAACAATAACAAAAACATTGAAAACATGACTTGCTGAAATAAAAATTAAAAGTAGAATTGATCAAAGACATACTGCATGGATGATGGAACCAGTGAGTCACAACTCATAGTCAACGATGGATGGTGGCAATGGAGATTACAAAGAAAGTTTTTTTTTTTTTTTTCTTTTGTATAATTTTGAGAAACATATTACAAAGAAAGATAAAAGCTGCATTACCTGCACAGGGCCTATATTTCCGTGATTGAGAAAAGCATACGAGTCATTTATTATAGATTGAGACCAGACCAAAAAGTCAAACAAGTTTCATAATGGGAAAGATGAGGTGGAAATTCCAACAGAAAGGCGACAAAGATGGTCAATCTTCCTCCCATGCAATTCTCCTCTTTAGGGGGTTGAGATTGAAACTTGAAGCGTTCACTTTTGGTCAGTACGTTTCGATCAAAAACTTTTTTAACCTTTTTAATTTTTATCTTATCTTACGAAATTGGTTAATTTCCTTTACAAATTTGAGAATAAAGAGTATGTCTTCTTGGGTTTCTTCTTTTAGTTTCTCAGCATCCATACAAGAAAAATGGAGGAAGAAAAATCTATAGAGAAAAAAAAAAAAAAAAAAAAGTACCCCACACAAGTGAGATACTGTTTATTTGGCAGAACCCTACTGATTTAATTTTAATCCAAACTTTGGGCAAAAGTAATAACTAAAAATTTGTAAATCAAATTTATATATATCTAAAAGCTAAAGGATAACAATTATTGTTGCTACGCTATTATTGAGCCACATTAGTGACCACATCATCCACCTATTTTCAATATTCTTTCTCTTATTTTTAATTTTTTTTATCAATTTACAATTTTATTATTATATTTTCTCAAACTTTTCTCATTCCTTTTACCTTTTCGTTTCTCCACTACTATCTACCTTAATATCATTTTTTTTTACCTCTATCCACTTATTTTCCTTCTTTTTTTTTTTCTTATTCCCCTCCTCTTACTATAAATTTACAATTTTCTCTCTCTCATTCTATACATATTTTTCTCATGCACACACAAAAGGTTATTTCTCTCTCTCTTTGTCAAAACATTTTCTCCATTTTTTGGTAGATTTTTTTTTCTTGCATCTCTACTTTAGGTTGATGAATTTTTGTATTATTTGGAACTCTATTTTGGGTTGATGATTAAGTTGTTAACTTTTTCTTCTCTTAAATTTCATAGATGTTATCCTATTGCATTATAAAAATAGTATATAAGAATATAATATTATTTTATTACATAACATAACATGAGTTGGATAATTTGGTATTTATTACTTTTTTTTTTTACTTTTTTTTTCTTCTCATTTTATTTTCAATAAACTTTTTATTATTTTCTCTCACATTTTTTGTTGAAAAAGTGGTTATTCTCTCTCTCTCTCTCTCTCTCTCTCTCTCTCTCTCTCTCTCTCTCTCTCTCTCTCTCTCTCTCTCTCTCTCTCTCTCTCTCTCTCTCTCTCAGAGTTTTGGTTTGATTTTTGTTTGAGTTAATACTTGATTATTTTGGAAGTTTTTATAATAAAAAAAGAAGATTATTTTGGAAGTAAGAATTTGAGTTTATATCAAAACACAATCTTGGTTATCCTAATTACAGATTGGCATTCTATCCATTTTGGTCTATTTCGGTCTACTTCCTTAATTCGATCCAATTCGGTATATTTCGGTCCACTTCAGTCCAATTAGGTCAACTCAGTCCATTTAGTCCAATTCGGTCCATTCGGTCGACTTCGGTGTATTTGGTCTACTTCGGTTAATTCGGTCATGTTCAATTCACTTCGGTCCAATCTGTCCATTTGGTTAATTTCAGGTCGTTTTGGTCCAATTTGATGGATCTACTTAAGAATGGGAAAATATAAGTTTGGGTTGAGAGTAATATTAATTATTTGAGTAATACCAATCGTAATTACATAATAAGTTTTGGTTATCATAATATTCTCCTTAAGAGAGTGGGAATTTTAATAATAACTTTGAAACTTAAAAATTTTAATTGTACTAAAAGAAATTAGGAAAATATAGTTAGAAAAATATAGACCATTTCAAAAAAGAATAGGGCAAGATTTAAATACAGTACTTAAGTGTTGTACCTAAGGTTCCTCCCTCTTAAGATTCTGCCATGTGGATTTTTCCTCTTGGGATAGAAGTGTATTTTTTAGTTAAATAGCTACATGGTTGAATTTTAAGAAAAGAACCTAAGGAACAACACATAGGTACTGTACCTATGTTTTATCCAAAAGAATAATATCAATAAAAAGAATACTGTTTATTTGACATTGAAGTTTAGCAAAAAAATAAAGCGAGAAAGAGAGAAGTGTTTGCAAATAGTGGTTTTTGTTTTTATTTTGGCAAGTCATCCTGCATCCCTTCACTTCTACTCGCTTGAATTCTGATACTTGAGCAACTCAGTTGTTGTTTGGTTGTTCTTTCAGACTCCTCAATTGGTGGCAGCTTATATAGTTGTTGGTGGGTCAATGAGAAAAGAAAAAATTGCAAGTCTTAAAAAAGTTTTTTTTTTTTTTTTTTTTTGTTTGTTTGTTTGGATGACTTCATGTAAAAGCAGGGGCACCATCTATGAGGCCAAGTATTTGTATTTATAGGTTGTCATCACTAATGCAGCGCATCTTAAAAACGGATAGAAACATAGCCAAGTAGCCATTGCAGAGTCATTATCGGGCACTATATCTTGAACCTGTACCTACTTTTTTTTATTGGTAATTACGTACACAGGCCGGCTCAAGGCCTAGGCAAGTTAGACCTAGGCCTAAGGCCCCACTAAAAGATAAAATTTTTCTTGAGAAAAAATGCTCCATTTTTTATAGTTAAAGGGCCAAATTTTTATAAAATTATATATATTTTTTAAAGGTTGTACTTTTTTTTATTAGTGATGTACAAATTTTATTATTAGTTTACAAATTGTCATGTTATTAATCACAAAAAATGTGATATAAATATTTATTAGTTAAATTGATGAAGTTCATCAATGAGAAATAATATCACATTATATTTTAAATATTTTATAGTATTTTTAATTAGCGCATTTTTCTTTTTCATTTCTATTAAGACTCTCAAAGTACGAGACAACCTTAACTCAATTGAAACCCTAAAATATTTCAAAAAGATGTTGCAAATGTGTTAAATCATCAATTATAAATTAATCTCCCCCAATAGTTTGAGACTTTGATTTTTGTAAACTAATATCCTACAAAACCATACACCAAATAATATATATATATATATATATATATCTCTCTCTCTCTCTCTCTCTCTTAAAATTAAAATATAAAATTAAAAATTAGATTACAACTTTATTTAACTATTCATAGTCTTATATCCAAAATAAAGTATCTTTTTCAATCGCAATATATTTTTATTTCTTTTTATTAATATTTATAATTCAACTATGATATTCAATTCTCTATATGAAATTAACATTAGTCTAGTTGGTATTATTTATGTATTTAATGTATCAAATTAACCTTAATTTAATTAGTATTAAATAATTTTGTTTAATTAATATTTAAATATTAAAGGCCCCGCATAAATTTTTCGCCTTAGTCCCCAAATTATGTTGGGCCGCCCCTGTACGTACACATGCATCCAATAGGTTATATAATCCCACCACCTCGTCCTCCACCTTACTCTTACAAAGTGAGCAAGTGCCATATATGTAAGAAAATGACTCTTAAACCTGTACCTACTTACTCTTTAAAGAACTATCTTACAAAGTGAGCAAATCCTGTTTAAGTTAGAAACTATTGACTCTAAAACCTGTACTAGTTACTCTTTAAAGAACTCTCTTACAAAGTGAGCAATGCCATTTGTGGGGCCCAATAATTTATGGGCCAGGCCCACTTATTCATGGGGAGTCCTAAGGCCCAAGCCAAAGAAGGCTATAGTCCAAACTCAATAATGTAAAGCATAAAATGGCCCGGAGAAGCAGCCGAGGACAGTCCAGTCCTCGGCTGACCCAAAGTTCCACCGAGAAGAGGGGCAAAAACGGTATAGGGACAAACTTGAAAGAAAATCTAAAATATCTAGGAAAGGCTGCCCTTACTACCCTTCCCATACAAGGCTCTGCACCTAACAGAGTCGTATTCTTCAGCTTTATCAACCACCTCCAACGACTTTGGGTTTGGACTGACGGGACAAGTATCAGTCTTGGAAAGGTCGACCCTACACGTGGACGAAGGAAAGCGAACGCAGGCTAGTATAAAAGAAAAAGTAAGTAATCTGGATAAGGGGCTGAAAAAAAGGGCCAAGAGTGAGGGCCTCCCAACCCACCTCCAGGAGAAAGACTCCAGGGGTGAAAATACCTTAAACCTGTATGAACACCACAAAAAAAACCCACCGCCTGGTAACCAAGGCCTAGCCTTTCAAACCCACTCTCTACAAATGATATTGTCTGGGCCTTTTTACGTGCTAACCCAACACTGTTGTGGTTCGTTGCGAATCGTGTCCCTACAAGGCTCTGCACCTAACAGAGTCGTATTCTTCAGCTTTATCAACCACCCCCAACGACTTTGGGTTTGGACTGACGGGACAAGTATCAGTCTTGGAAAGGTCGACCCTACACGTGGACGAAGGAAAGCGAACGCAGGCTAGTATAAAAGAAAAAGTAATTAATCTGGATAAGGGGCTGGAAAAAAGGGCCAAGAGTGAGGGCCTCCCAACCCACCTCCAGGAGAAAGACTCCAGGGGTGAAAATACCTTAAACCTGTATGAACACCACAAAAAAAAAACCCACCGCCTGGTAACCAAGGCCTAGCCTTTCAAACCCACTCTCTACAAATGATATTGTCTGGGCCTTTTTACGTGCTAACCCAACACTGTTGTGGTTCGTTGCGAATCGTGTCCCTACAATTGGCACCGTCTGTGGGAAAGGCTTGCGCGTGGGCTCAGGCAGCGGTGGAGTTAGGCTTTTGTCGAGCAAGGGTCTATAAGGATGCCTTTATGACCGGCGACACATTGTTGTTGTTCCAACATAAGTTCCCACTAGGGGCTACGCCTCGCAGTGCCAATGGTGTGGGCAAGACTAGGGGCTTCAAACATCAAGCTGACTTCACCCACCTTATTCGAGGAGCTAACCTTTAGAAAATAAATAAATAAATGAACAACTACAAATTTTGGACAGAACCAAGGCCTTGCATGGTCCTCGGACTCAAACCTCTGGGGAAACCAACTACTTACAACAAAATACAAGTTTTGGACAGAACCAAGGCCTTGCATGGTCCTCGGACTCAAGTCTCTGGGGAAACCAACTACTTACAACAAAATACAAATTTTGGACAGAACCAAGGCCTTGCATGGTCCTCGGACTCAAGCCTCTGGGGAAACCAACTACTTACCAGAAGAATACAAGTTTTGGACAGAACCAAGGCCTTGTATGGTCTTCGGACTCAAGCCTCTGGAGAAACCAACTACTTACAACAAAACTACAAGTTTTGGACAGAACCAAGGCCTTGCATGGTCCTCGGACTCAAGCCTCTGGGGAAACCAACTACTTACAACAAAATACAAGTTTTGGACAGAACCAAGGCCTTGCATGGTCCTCGGACTCAAGCCTCTGGGGAAACCAACTACTTACAACAAAATACAAGTTTTGGACAGAACCAAGGCCTTGCATGGTCCTCGGACTCAAGCCTCTGGGGAAACCAACTACTTACAAGAAGAATACAAGTTTTGGACAGAACCAAGGCCTTGCATGGTCCTCGGACTCAAGCCTCTGGGGAAACCAACTACTTACAACAAAAACTACAAGTTTTGGACAGAACCAAGGCCTTGCATGGTCCTCGGACTCAAGCCTCTGGGGAAACCAACTACTTACAACAAAATACAAGTTTTGGACAGAACCAAGGCCTTGCATGGTCCTCGGACTCAAGCCTCTGGGGAAACCAACTACTTACAACAAAATACAAGTTTTGGACAGAACCAAGGCCTTGCATGGTCCTCAGACTCAAGCCTCTGGGGAAACTAACTACTTACCAGAAGAATACAAGTTTTGGACAGAACCAAGGCCGTGTATGGTCTTCGGACTCAAGCCTCTGGGGAAACCAACTACTTAGAAGAAAAACTACAAGTTTTGGACAGAACCAATGCCTTGTATGGTCCTCGGACTCAAGCCTCTGGGAAGACCAACTACTTACAAGGAAAAACTACATTACATGGACCTTAGGATCTATCCGAGGAAAACTCTCCACTAAAAATTGGGTTAATTCCTAAATTGCGAGAATTCTCAAGTCTGCTCTTGGATCTTCAGCACCAAAGGGATCGATGCAATATAGAGCCATATGTTGCCTAAAACACAATCGGAGTTCCCTACTGCTCAGTCACCTCCTCGGATGAATTATTTAGAGATTATCATTCTCGGACGGTATTCTCGCACTTATTACAGAATATTCAACCGTCACCTCGGTTAGTTTCCTAAGTTTAACTTACTATGAATTATCGTTATAATGCCTGGTAGTGTCGGTAAATCAGAATTAGTTGGATTATGTTTCAAGGTTTCCTGCTCTAAGTATTATTGAAGAAAAACACACATGGAGCACACCCATTCACAAAGTAGTGTTGCAAAAAGAAAAGTATTCAAAACAAGTAAATAAAGTTCCATTTTTACTAAAACAAAGAAATAGTACAGCGTACAATGAAAAGTTGGAATCAGCTTATATCAAAGCTAACTACATAATCGAAAAGAAAGGTACAAGAGAATAAGATAAAGCCGAGGAGGCAGCACAGAAGAGAGGTTGGCTTCTAAAGCTAACTACATAATTGAAAAGAAAGGTACAAGAGAATAAGATAAAGCCGAGGAGGCAGTACAGACGAGAGGTTGGCTTCTAAAGCTAATCACATAATCAAAAAGAAAGATACAAGAGAATAAGATAAAGCCGAGGAGATGGCACAAAGGAGAGGTTGGCTGCTGCTTCAAGACCTTGTTCTTCCTCAATACTTTTACATGCCCATAACTCAGGCAGCAAAAGAACCCAGCTTGGGGCCTGCACCATCAAAGAAAAGGTGCAGAGAGAGCCCAGCTTTAGGCTAGCGCAGCCGAAGAAAAGGTGCAGGGAACCCAACTTGAGGCCCACACCGTTGAAGGAAAGGTGCAGGGAGCCGGAAGTTGAGGAGCCTACACCAAAATTTGCCTGCGACAAGGCAGACGGCGCTGATGGCGGAGAATCTTTCTTCTGACACACCAAAAATCTGGCGTGAACAAAATCTGCTTCGGATTTTGACTAAAAGAAGGAGAAACACCATTTCTCCCTTCGTCAAGACGGAGTATTTTCTTGAATCTGTGCCCCCCGTGTCCAGACCACACTACCTTGAATCTCATAAGGATCCGGCGCCGCTGTGGCGGAGGGAGTTCCTTCACCCCAACCCGTTCCTCAAACATATTATACTAAGGGAGGATGGCACCGAATATGGGAGTTATGATTATGGCTTAGAGATTATGGTTTGGGAGGAAACTGAAGGATTTGTGTGTAGGTAAAGCAACTTCCTCTCCTATTTATTTAATAAGATAAGGAAGTGGCATGTAATTCACGCAGTGTCCCAAGGAACGCTACAGACAAAATGGCTCCGGCTCAATTTCCAACGCCACCTGCAACCATGAGATTAAAGGATTCTCGTGAAGGCGCATCTCGAACACTGGAACGTCAAAGAGTACCGCGTGACCAAAGACTACAGAAATGCCTCTTAATCCGATGCAATCTCCTATGCAAATGGGAAAAGCCCAAATATCAAAAAGTGCATGATCTGAGTGAGTTGTGATTTGGGCCCAGCATTATCAAAATCCTGCTGCCCGGCTTTTATTGTGGGGCTAGTGAATTCGCGGCCCAAGCCCGTTCTGCACGGGAGCCCAGGGGCTATGGCCCACGCCGAGGAATAGCCATTACCGAGGACAACCTCCTGCTTGGCACCTCATGAAATACCTGAGGAAAGGGAGAAACTGAGTTCAGGGGCAGAACCAAGGCATTGCGTGGTCCTCGGACTCAAGCCTATGAGGAAACCAACTACTTGGATGACAAAACCAGGTTTTGGACAGAACCAAGGCGTTGAGAGGTCCTCGGACTCAAGCCTATGGGGAAACCAACTACTTGGATGGGAAAGTCCTCGGCTCAAATACTGTAAAAGGTTAAGGCTAATAAGAGTGTCAAGAAGATGGCGAAACGCCCCACTATTTAGTAGCCTAAGGGGGCTGTTCAGTTTGCGGGTGATATGTCTTCGAATGGTTACTTCCTACACCGCATCGAGCATCCAGCTCTCATCTCGGCTAGTTTTGGGGTAAGTATCGTTCTTCACAGGTCGGCATTGTTGTGCCAAACAATTCTATTAAAGTTATGGTGACATCTTTTTCTTAGCAAGTATTTTGGCCCTAGTTGTCATTGATTCAAATGCTATATTATTGTGCCGAACAGCACTTGCAAATTCGTAAAAACGCCCTTCACTTTGATAAGGGGCTAAGGAGCCAGGTACTGTACTCTAAGGTCGGCGGTATTGTGCCCGGCCGATTCGGGCAAGATCTTTTTATTAACTGGAACTTCGGTCTTAGATGTCGGTCACGATTTAAAAACAAAAAGAATTTACAAGATTGCATGTCTATGCGTTGCGTTATCATTTCGTAAACATAGAGATATAACATGCGAAGCAAAATGATAGCAATTTTTATTAATATAAAGGTGTATTACAATGTAAAAAGAGGGGTTTAAACAAGCCTATACAAAAGGTGAACTGCCGAAACAATATAAAAAATAAATAAAAAATAAAAAAACATCAGCAATGCAGATAAATAAACGATCAGGTGTCTTTTAAACTCGTCTCCGAAGTCCCTCCAAACTCTGCCTCAGTATTGCCCATATTGAGAGAAGGACCTTCTCTAGAAGAAGATGGAGGAGATGAATGAGGAAGATGGAGGAGATGAATAGAAAGAAAAAGGAGCAAAAGAGGGAGGAGGAAAAGCACCAGGATGGATCTGGTGGTGGAAAGAAGAAGAAAGAGAGGCAAAAGGAGGCGCCAGTGAACGAAGAGAGGAAGAAGCAGGGGCACTTAGTCTCTGCCCCAGTCCTGACTCCTAACACACGGGTGCCATGTTAGATATGCTCATGAGAGAGCGGGTGGTACTGATAATGGGTGTCCTCGGCTCAGTCACGCCGAAAGTGAGACGTGACGAGGCCCTGCTTCGGATTTTGGCTGAAAGGAAGGTGAGACAAATCTTGAGTCTCCGCCATCCTTGCCCTGACCGAGCCATTTCAAGCTTTATTAGAACATGGTGTTTTTGGGAGGGGAATGGCTTTTTCATTGCTTATGACTATGGTGAACGTATTACAGGTTGAGGTATAATCAGAGGGTAAAAGTAAACTCTGGGAGGAATCTAAGGATTTCAGATTTCCGGGGGATTAAAGGGATTCATGTATGGGAGAAACAACTCTCGTCTTTTCTCTTTATATAAGGGACGAAGAGGAGGGTACAAATATCAAATCTCCCCCAAAACAAAAAACAAAAAAACCAAAATAATATATGTGGGGATTATGGCCCAAAGTAACGAGTTGGGCCTTGGGCCCGTCCAAGGACACTAGCCTGTCCGAGGAGACAACATGGCTTAGGAGATTCATGTTAAGCCTATCACTGGAAACAAAGAAAAAAGGTCCGAGGAGGAATTTCTCCTCGGACACTAAAAATCCGGAGCGGACATACGTCTAAGCCACTAAAACTCATCCCCTAAATTAGTGAAAAGGAAGGAAACACAAAATATCTAAGCAAAAGATGTCATGACCACATTGAATGCACTACAACTATTTTCTTGGTCGCATTAATGTGGAGAAGTCCCCTGAACAGTGTTACCTTGGCTACCACAAATCACAAAGGACTGAAAAAGGTGTCTGATGGGATGGGTGTTCAAGTGGGAGTTTGGATGATCAACAAGTGTAAAGCCCAGATGATAAGAAAGGGCTTATATAAGGTATAGAAACCCCCATAAGAGGGGGCAGAAAAAGAAAGGCAGAATACTGTGGCATGCAAAGAAACCCTAATGTATTGGTCTGTATACGAAAATTGAGTTCTGAATCTCTTCGGACCTTGAGATCTTTCAACGTAATGGCTTTTGTTCTTTTCCATGTGTACTTTTATCCCATGCAATCCTCTGTCTAACTTATCTAAACCCAGTTCTTTAGCCCATACTCTAAAAAATTCATTGGGGCCTTTTTGAATCAAGACTTCACAAGATAGGGGTTTGGGTTCCAAAACTGTGTCCCTACAATATAATAATATATTTGTAGAAATAGTGAGTTAAAATTTTCTTTTAGAAATAGTTCAATTTTTTAGGTGAATAAATTATCATTAATTAATTTTTGAGAATAAATTATGAATTATATCATATTACAAAATAATTATATATTCTCACGCATCGCATGGGTCTGCGACTAGTTAAAAAATAAAAGTTGAGGTGGAAAATTGTGAGGCCTCCAAAGCTTAATAGTTTATGTGGCAAAGTTTTGTGAGGTTAACAAAAAGTTAAAGGATTTAGTTATATATTATTTATAAATTAGGCCAAAATAGGTCATCAATCCGTAAAGTTTATATAGTGAGCACTTTTAATAAATGTTTTAAATACTGTTTTGGATCTCACCTTGACTTATCCATTGGAAGGAGACATTTTGATATCCGCCTAACAGGCATATGAGCGTATCAACCCTCTCTCACATGGGGTAGTCCCACAAGTGTGGGATCCACCGTTGCAACTACAGCTCAAAGTTGTTGGCACCAAAATGCAGGAATCCTTAGAGTTGGAAAACGCACTTTTGTATAGGTCTGTTTGGATACCACTTATTGCTGAAAACTGAAAACACTTGTTGAGAGTCATTTGTCAGAATCCAAATAGAAAGAAGAAAAGCCCAACGACAAGGGCAGCAAAGAATTGGCAAGCAGATGGCAAAACCATTAGGCTCAAGCAACAGGAATAATGGATTACAGGCCCATAAAATAAACAAATGGGCCTTGAAGAGGCAAGTGGGCTTAAAGAAGCCTGGAAAGAGAGAAATAATATACCTATGGGTAGTATATGATGTAGAAAGGTGAGAAAGAGCCGCCGTAGGCCCAAAGTAATGCAAACAAAGAAAGTAAGGGGTTAATGGCAGGCCCATGAACCCCAAGAATGAGAATAAGGTAATTGGGCCAAGGAAACCCAATTAAATTAGTAAAAACCCATGGGAATGCAGAGTTAGTAAAAGGGCCAAGGAAGCCCAAAGAAAGCAAGTGAGCCAAGGATGCCCAAGAGAAAGACAAAAGGGACACAGGAGCCCATAAGTAGGAAAACTAATGGCCATACCAAGCCACTAGGGGAAAGAGTAAACGGCTGGCCTAAAAAGGCCCAGCAGGATTGAGTCATTACAGTAGCAATAACAGAATAATATGGCAGGAAATGAGGGAAATCAAGAAGTGGGCCAAAGAAATATAAGGTCCATCATCAAATAAGGCCCAGCTCCTAAGAGTAGCGGGAAATCGAAAAGCAGTCCACATAAAAGGTCAAAGAAAATGGACGGTGGGCTATGCAGGCAAGCCTCCAGATCATGATAGACAAATGAGCAACAAACAGATTTTGGACACATGGAAGGAAGGCACGCGCAAGGCCCAGGCACCATCAACCTGTACCCAGCCAATACAGGGCATGGTGAGGTCGGGGGTCAGAGATTCAGAGGGCATGATTTGGCGGTGGGGAGAAGGGAAAAATCTATTTTTGAGGTTCTGGCTTAGGTTCTTTCGGGGAAGTATTCTACTGGGATGACTTACTACCCAAAAGAAACAAACTGAGTTGGAACCACTAAGTGCATGCCATGAGGGATAGAGAGAGAGAAAGAACCCAGACCATAGCAGGAAAGGGTGCCATGGCAGACAAACAAATAAAATACCCTTCTTTTTCTGGTGATGAGGGGGTGGCACACAGACGAATCAGTGGTGGTCGGTCAGTACACCAAAACTAGACAAAGGAGGTTAAGGGTTAAAACATTAAAATCCAGTCACGGCAGGCACTATAAAAAGAGGATTTTGCCGTGAACAGAAAAACAAAGCAACAACGAGAATCATAACTAAGAAATAGGAATTTGAAAAGAGAAACCAATAAATAGAAAAAGAAACGAGTGGGAGGGAAAGAAAGAAAACAACCAAAAAGAAAATAAAAGTGAGAATTAGAATGGCAGGCATGCATTGGTAGATTGATTCCCTCTTTCCCTCACGAAATCCTGCTCTTTGTTAAAACCAAATGGGGCCTCTGTGCATAAACCATTCAGGTCCGTTTCTCTCAAGGCAGTTAATCTCCACAACAGAACTTTTCCTAAGAGATTAATTGTATTGAGAAGGAACGTTCTTTTCTCTCTGGTTTTGCTTCTGCGAACCAGATTTTAGTTGATTTCTTCATCTTCTTATTATCCCATACATATTACCATTTGTTCCCTTTTGTTCTGTTCTTTTTCTTTCTATAAAAGTGATTATTATTACTGTGATTGTGTTTGGGGATTATTTGGTAATTTCCTACTGAGTAGACAGATATTTTATTTTATTTATTATTATGTCTGTCTGCCACAACTTGTCTAAAATAGTTTTATCCGCCGCAAGCACGTCCCTGGCGAACCAAGCTTAGTTTGCGCACAAGCCGGACCAACTTGAGTTGAAGCTGGACCGATCCCAACTCCCTTATCCAGAAAACTTGGGCCTAGTGCAGCAAGAAGCAACCTAACACTATTAGCATAGCCCACCACTTTACAACACTGTAGCAAAATAATTTTTAAATGTGTGAATAGTGCCGTGTGATCTAGTTTTAAAGTTGTTTTTGCTAAAAAAAGTATTTGCGGGAAAAAAAAAAACGCACATGCTGGAAAATGCGCAAAACACGCTTCCAAACTCACATTATTTTGCTGAAAAACACACTCGTTTGGATATTGCTTATTTTGCTGAAAACTGAAAACTGAAAACACTGTAGCAAAATAATTTTTAAATATGTAAATAGTGCCGTGAGACCCATTTATAATGAAAAAGTGGCTGAAAAAAGAGGTTTGTAGGTCCCGTGAACAGTGCACGGGACCCACTAAACAATGCAATTTGAGTGGAAATTTTGCTGCCAAAGAGGTAGTGGGTCTCATGCACAGTGCACGAGACCCACTAACAAACAACATCTCACATGATGGAGCGCTCTCAATAAAAAATAATAATAAAAAAAAAAGAGGAAAACATAAACGCACAACCGTCAGCTGCAAGCCAAACACATACTATTATGAGTGCATTTGGGAAGCGCGTTTTGCGCTTCCCAGACGCACGTTTGCGTTTCAATTTTTTTTTTTTTTTTCCAGTCGTAACTTTTTGACTTTTCTTCTATGAACAGTGCTTTCGTGCACTATTCATGGGTCCCACAAACTACACTTTTTAGCATCTTTTTCATTAAAAATAGGTCCCACGGTACTATTCATACATTTAAAAATTATTTTGCTACAGTGTTTTTCAGTTTCAGTTTTCAGTTTTCAATTTTCAGCTGTATCCAAACGGACTCTGAGGGCGTTTGGATTGCGCTGAAAGTGGCTGAAATACAATGCTGCGTTTTCCAGTTTTTTTTTTTTTTTTAATTTTCAGCCGCAGTATTTGACCAAGTCAACTGTGAACAATGCATCTGTGCACTGTTCACAGATCCACAAATCCCACTTTTCAACAACTTTTTCATTAAAAATGGGTCCCACGATACTATTTACACATTTAAAAATTATTTTATTACAGTGTTTTCAGTTTCAGCAAAAATAAGCTCAATCCAAACGGACCCTCTATATCACACTTTTGAAAAAATTTACTAAACGCGCGTTTTGAGTTTTGGGCTGAAAACACACGTTTTGGCCCTTTAAAGTTGAACCAAATAGGCACTATGCCTTAAAGTCAAACCAAACTGGCACATTATAGTATACCACTTCTCGTCGTTCTGGCCACTTGCGTGCACGAAAGTCTCAAATAAACCAAGTCAAGTTCATACTCTTTTCTCTTCATCTTGACTAATTATGCATTGGGTACGTTATTTTCACATGAATTGTCCACACATGGCACAACAGTTCATTTGTTAGATATCAGTTATTTCCGCGTCACTAGACTACGAAGTAATCATCAAAGACTAGAAGAGGAAAGAGAAGAAAGAAGGATGGTGAACCTTTTTTTGACTTAATCGCTAATCTTTGTGATGAGTGGATGACCTGGTCCTTCTTAGAAGTTTGGTGGTTCCTTCTTAGACTTAGATGATTACTCCGCTATCTTCTTCACTCCAGCTATAAAAATAGACGCTCTAACTTTCTAAATTTCAATATCCATCATTTTTTTTACTCTAGCTAGCTGCCCTAACTTTCAACTTCCACCACTTTTGTTTCACAATAAGGGAAACCTGCCTTAATATATCATAGCCTTGTCTAGAATGGATGAGAGAATTGAGAGGTTGAAGCAGGTTGCTCAACATGGAAATATCGATGCCTTTTACAAGTTAATTCAGGAGGATGTAAAGCTTTTGGAGGCTATTGATGAGCTACCATTTGTTGATACTCCTTTACACATAGCTGCATCAGTTGGGAACGTCCCATTTGCCATGGAGATGATGAGATTAAAGCCATCACTTGCCAGCAAGCCAAATCCAGATGGGTTTAGCCCTCTTCACCTTGCTCTCCTACGTGAGCAAATTGAGATGGTGCGTCGACTTCCACAAGTCGATGGGGACCTTGTTCGCGTGAAAGCAAAGGAGGGTATGACTCTTTTGCATTATGCAGTAATAACAGATGATCACCTGGATCTACTAGTCGAATTTCTATCAATTTGTCCTCATTCTATTGAAGAAGTGACAATTCGAAACGAGACCGCTCTACATATTGCTCTAAAATACGACAAGTTGGAGGCTTTTAAACTCTTGGTGGGATGGCTCAGAAAAAATAAGACTAAAAATTCCGTGTTTTGGGAGAGAAAAGTCTTGAACTGGAAGGATGGAGAAGGAAACACTGTATTGCATGTTGCAATATCCAAAAATCAGCCCCAGGCATGCTCTCTCCATTACTCAATCTACATACTAAAGAAAAAAAAAATATATAGTTTGTGTTGTGAATGTTTATCCTGTGTGCAATGGCATGATCATAACTAATTAAGAACTTGTGCTGCAATTTTTTGTATTTCCTTAATTCTTTTATGATAAGGTATTAATTAAGATTGCTTTATAGAATCTTTAAATTGGCCTCCCAATCTACAAGCAAATTTTTAATTGAGAATCTGATCAATACTAATATTTTCAAATAGGTTTTCTCATTTTATTTTTGGTGGATTATGAGAATTGTGCCTTTGCAAATTTATCAATAAATAAAGGGATAATTTGTGTATGTCGCTGTCTTACTGTACAATAAAAGGTCTATACAAGAGAGTGCTATACAAGTAATGGGCTTGTACAGCAAGTAAAGTACTGGGCATGGGTCCAATGGGCTAAGCATGTATAGTGAATATATATTAACAACTACATTTCCGCTTGCAGGCTGTAGATCACTTACTAGCTTCGGGATGTGATGTTGACGTCAACGTTAAGAATTTAGAGGGTAAAACAGCACGGGACATCTTTCACGAACAAACTCAAGTGGACAAACAGATCGAGCCTTTGCTACGCCGTGCTGGAGCTAAGAAAGCTTCATCTCTTAAAGTTACTCCTTCGGCAGATTATTACCTAAGGCGTAAAGTCTCACTTCCTGAGAAGTTGCGAATACGGCGTAGTCGTCAAAAGTGGTCAATATCAGATGACAAGCGCAATGCACTTCTGGTGGTTGCTACACTGCTTATAACGGTGACCGATCAAGGAATACTCAGCCCTCCTGAGGGGCTCAGGCAAGATGACCCAAATCCTGGAACCACAGCACCTGATGGAGAATTTTGGTTGGGCATCTTCATTATGTTAAATTCTGCGACGTTTATGCTCTCGCACACAATAATTTTTCAGCTCATTCCATCTGGGTACTTTTATGTGGTGCTCCAAGCAGCCCTTTTCTTCCTCTATGCTTGCTATTTTGTTTCATGGACAGTCCTCGGGGTTTCATATTTGGTATTTTTTATGTTAGTTTTTGTTTCTTCCCTGCTTTATAATATCGTGGTAGGAATGGATTTTTCTTCTTGGAGAAAAAGAAGGCATAAGGCTAGTCAATAAAAGACTGCAAGGTTCAATGCTAAGGCGTTTCCCAATTCGTTCCTGGAAGAAGAAAAGTAATGGGCGGGGATACCTCAATATTGGGATGGAAGAGCTACCTCAACTCAATGATATTAGATGGAAAAATAAAGCTGTGTGCATCTGAAATGTATGTCAAATTTTATTTTTGTTTCTTCTCAAGCTAAGAACTTTTTAGTATTAAATTAAGCTTATGTTTCTACGGGCATAATTGGAGGATTCTAATTGAAATCCGCACTGTCATCTATGCATTATCTAAATTTTGAATTTGTAATCCAAATGATGTTGATTTTATGGCTTGAACATGAGCATAGCAGTCTTTGCACGTGATAAATTTTGTTGTTACTAAATAGTGTTACAAAAAAGTCTGGCTACTTTTTTCTTCTTTTTTTCATAGAAAAAATTAAACCTATAAATATATATATATATATATATATTTATATAAATGCTAGAAATCCTAGAACTACTATCCGAATCACTTCCCCTCGTACTTACGTACTTAGGAGGTATCAAACCGTCTAAAAGGTGGCTAGAAGTTCAGACTACTTACAACTTGAGTTTTTTTTTTTTTTTTTTATACATTTATATATAGGCATTGATAACTTATTGTTTATAGTCAAATAAATTTTCAAGTTATCAAATTATCAAAAAAAAATAAACAAAAATAAAAAATAAATCAAGATTTTAAGGTTTGTAAGTGGCCGGGTTTACAGTGAGCTTAATAAAGCCCCAGTTTTTCAATATTTTTCTTAGACAAAACCCTTTTTTTGGGTCTCCAACAAACTCGCCAACACATCAACAATTTTTTAGAGCTAGCCGTTATTATGAGTACAGTGACACAAGGATCTGTGCTCCGAGGATTCTGTATCAATTAAGCTGCATCTCCAGGGCATATTAAAGATCAAGTGTTTATGTGAAGACGTCTCCACCAATATCTATGCAATCAAGCGTTGATATGGAGTTAGTCAAGAATTGGGTTTTTACACACGGAAGAGATTCACGTGATAAAAGAATCTAACTAGATTGGAGCTATACTCAAATAGCTAGTGTTAGTGAGTCCTACTGAAGGTAGCGACTTTGGGATTGGATATATTCCTTGTTGTAACTTAAGTTTTGTTAAATATGTTAAAATAGATACGGAAACAAAAGTATAAAATAGAGTGTAATACAAGAATACGAGGGTTAGGTTGTTCAGCATAACGATCTACATCTACAAAGGAAATCTTTAAGAATTACATCATTATTAATAAAAGCGAAGTATAAATCTTAGTGTTATAATGAACCCAACATGTATATATATAGTAGATTAAATCCTAGACTAATCATACACTAACTATGATTAATAAACTTGTAATACAAGTAGAAGACTTGGCTTGCACATTAAATAGGATTGAGCTTGAGCCTATTACTTTTGGGCTAATATATCTTTGACGCCCCTCCACAAACTCAAGGTGGAAGCTAAAATGAAGGCTTGAGTTTGGATATACTTGAGAAGATGTCTTGAAGAAACCATGTAGGAAGCCTAAAAAAGCCATAAAAATGCCTTAAGAATGACCTTGGAAAAGATATCTCTTGTGTTTTCCTACCAAATAAGGGGGATTAATTTTTGGTAGGGCAAAGAAAAAAAAAACCCAACCCCACCAAAATTCACTCTCTTTTCCTTTCTCAATCAAACAACCAAAAAAATCATATTCTTCCATTTTTCATCCACTCAAAGAAGGAAAGTTGTTGAATGAAAAGTTAGTGGAAATAGGCAGTGCTAAAGATAGAGGTAAGAAAGAAATGATTATGTTTTTTATTATTTTTTTTAGAAAGACAAGAAAGGACCAAGTTAGACCAAATTATGACCTATGAGGATTTTTTTTCTTTTATGAAATATATGTTGGACCCTCATTGTGAAAATTAGTAAAGTTTTGCAATGACTCAACGATCTTGACTTGCTGCAAGCTTGTTTGGAGGAAATCCCTATCAAAAAAAAAAAAAAACCCTAACTAACTATACGGAGTCATTTCAATCTTATTAGAGAAAATATCAAATTTGGGCCAAATAAATGAAAAGTGATCAATAAAATATTATTGGAGAAAACACCATTTTAGTCCCTTTATTTTGAGGTTACGGTCAATTTGATCCCTACATTTTAGTAGCAGTCAATTTGGTCCCTATTATTTTCAATTTGCAGTTAATTTAGTCCCTACCGTTAATTTACTAACAAAAAATGCTTATGTGACAAACGATCTGCCTTGTTGGCGCACATATGGTTAACATAATAATATTAAATCAATTAATTAAATATTATAAAAGCCACATCAGCATTTTAATAATAAAAGAAATTCATGTCAGACAAAAAAATTCTGAAAAGATTAATTAAAAGAAAAAAAATATAGAAAATGAATTTTTAAAAGAATCTTCACTTTCTTTTATTTTCTTTAGAATTCTTGCACTTTCTTATTTTCCAAACACAATATACCCAGCAACACCCAACCACAAGGATGTCACCTCTGCTATATTGATCTGCCCATCTTTCCTAGTGGTTGTTTCATCTCCTTAGGAGTGCTCCAAGGACGTATTTGGATATTCCAAAATTCTATATTCCAGTGCCCTCACTTGTAGACTTCCACCTCGTTATTGTCCTTATTGCGCCAGCGATGATATGAATTTTCTGTTTAGGAACTTTGGGATTACGCTAATGCAGGCACATGGTCACTAAAACATAAAGTTTACTTCAAGGACATACTTCCAGAACATCCTATTTTCAAAATGAAAGGGGCGGAGCTCCCATGGCCTGTGAAATTCGTAGCCTTCCACCCCAAGGATGGCAATATTGTCTTCTTATAGATACTTGAAAATTGCATTGTCTCGTGCAACATTAAGATGAGGCTGATCTGTTCCTTGCCTGGTATTTTGTCTATGGATGTGAAATCTGTAAAAAAAAAAAAAAACCCAGTCCGTAGTGTATATGTCCAAATTCATTCTAGAGTGCTTATTTAGTGCTAATGTCAGTATTGGGATTTTTTTTTGGCTAAACACTCGGTATTGGGATTTGATTTCATATTGTGGTGTTGCTAGGTGTTGGGTGTTGCTGGGTATATTGTGTTTGGAAAATAAGAAAGTGCAAGAATTCTAAAGAAAATAAAAGAAAGTGAAGATTCTTTCAAAAATTCATTTTCTTTATTTTTTTTTTCTTTTAATTAATGATTTCAGAATTTTTTTGTTTGACATGGATTTCTTTCATTATTAAAATGCTAATGTGGCTTTTATAATAGTTAATTAATTGATTTTATATTATTATATTAACCACATGTGTGCCAACAAGGCAGATCGTTTGTCACGTAAACATTTTCCGTTAGTGAGTTAACGGTAGGGACTAAATTAACTGCAAATTAAAAATAATAGAGACCAAATTAACTGTTACTAAAATGTAAGGACCAAATTGACCGTAACTCCAAAATTTAGGGATTAAAATGGTGTTTTCACCAATATTATTCTATCAAATGCAAATAGCCCACATCACCACACTGTCACTTTTTTTATTTATTAACCATCCCTTATTCTAATTTTGTTGCCCAAAACAGTCTCAGATTTGTTTCTTTCTAATTTTGCCAAGTGATTACTCAAGAAAAACATATATATGCTAAGTGCCCCTGCATGACAATTTGACAATCCGCCACTACACCCTCGTGTCAATGGAGTGCACAATTTTACAATTTTTTTCTATTGCCATCTATCAAAAATAAAAACATGGTGTGATTGTTATATCATCTAAGTATATCAATTTATTATTATTAATGAGCTAATATTTTTTTTATAGTAATTAGCATATTAAGTGAGGTATGGGCCAATAATTTTAAATATTTTACCAAATTATATGAATTTTAACCAACACACATTAACAATAATCCCAAAATGTTCGCGGTTATTAACACATACTTCAATATTTTTTATTTAATCGAAAAACGGTTTCAAAATTGTTTGACCTATTACACAATATATTTTAAAAATGAAAGGACCTATTCTTTTTACTATTATTTAAAAGAAAATGCTAACAGATGTCCTTAGGGCAATAATTAATAATCCATTTAAATAAAAAATTTATGGGAAAAAAAAACAATTAATGTTTTGACAGTTTTTTCCATTTCCCATAAAAGTGATGTCAAAATTTTCTTAAAATGGATAATTAATCATTGTTCTAAGGGCACTCGTTAGCATAACTCTTATTTAAAATTCAAAAGCCAATGCCGACAAAGGTTGGTGGTGGTGGTGTGATGAGATTTTATTTATTTATTTATTTATTGGTAATTGAAATAAGGAGAGAGAAAATGGCAGAATTTAATTAAATAGTGGACATGTGTTAGGTTTATATTGGCGGAACAAAGAGAGTGGTATAAATTCTAGTTATTACTAAAAGCAAATGTTTCAGGAAAACCATTCAAAAATCATTGAAAAATTAGAGCATATGTCCCATGAAAAAGCAGAATAGAGAGGCTCCAATATAGGCACTTATGTCTTGGGTAGGCCAGAAGGACTTCGGTAAATGAGAAACAGAAGAATAGGAAATTTCTCTTCATTTTCCATAGAAAATAATATAACCAATACATGATCTCTTTTGGCCCAATTATGCAAAAACTGTGTAATATATCACAAAATTTTTACAATGTTGAATATTGTTCTTATGAAGAATTTAAGGATTACATATTCAATATGCATTCAGAAAGGAAAAAAGAAAAAGAAATGAGGACATAGCATTTACATTATTGAAATTTGATGGATGTAGCTTGCAGGTGTGCACGTGTTGGAGGTTTAGGTGTGATGAAAAAACACCTTGTAGAATCAACTCAGCCCTCTCCTCTCCATCTTTAACAATTTGTTAGATTCTTCTTCTATTGTCTACTCGAGGTTTCTTTGATGCAGACTCAGCTAGTAGATGCTAACTACTTGATTGAATCTAGACAAAGAAAAAAAAAAAAATTGTTTTCAAAGTTCCCACACCCTAAAACAATTTTCAAAATCCAAAACTAGTGAGAAGCTTTTGGAAGAAAAATTATGCAGTAGAGGGTTATCACCTTATTGAACTTTTCCCTTGCCAACCTAACGGTCTGATTCATTGATTGAGATTCAAAATAAATTAATTACAAGACAGAGGCACAAATTTCAGCTCCATGCCATATATAACAGGTAACTTCTACAGCTTTCCACAAAAAGATCCAAATTTAACTTAATGTGTGCTAGTAACCTGGAAGCCATATATACCATCCAATATATGATGCACAAAATATTCTGTGGTATCTGACTATAACAGTTACAAGATTTATAAAAAAAATAAATAAAAGATTAGTTCAAGGATGCGAAACCTCAAACATAAATTAAATAGTCACCCAAATGTAAGTCCCTAACTGACTAAGAAGGAGATAGCAGAGAATGGAGGTTTCTATGAGGCTATGACACTGCATAAGGAATCTTAAAACATTCCATTTCAAGTAGGATTTATTTTAAATGAAGTTGCAATGGTGAAAGGCAATTCCTCACTTCAAAAATACAACTTAAAGAGGGAGACATAGTAACGGAATGAACGTGTTGCAACACCAAAGCACAAGAAAAGTAAAAAAACCTTGTCAGAGGAAACTTGTGTGATTGGAGGTTTATTAACTAACTCCCTAGAGCTCCTGCAGAAAGCATAGAAAATACATCAATTACGACAATGGAAACAGCTGATGACAGCTCTATGGGGAAATATAGCAGAGTAAATTTAAATAGGATACCACATTTTGTTAGAATTTAACTGTCGGGGAATGCAGTTCATTTGTGGGGAATTTGGAGAGGGGTTGATCTCTGATGGAGTTGTGACCAGTGAAGCCTCAGTTGAAACACCTGGGACAAAACCAGGAGGCCCTTTGGATCTTGTGGCTCAGCTGAGAACAGAATGATAATGCAAAAAAGACACCAAAAAAAAAAAAAAACCAAGAATTCATTTGACAAATATGGAGCATGTCCCTATCGCATGCCTCACAGATATAGTTGTTAAAACCATGCCTACTATACATGAAAAAGTACGATTTAATCGCGCTAGGACTTCCCTTCTCCAGTTCTCCTGCCTTCTAGCTTATCCTTTGTGTCAGAGAGACTCTCAAATTGAGGTGCATATGAAACATGCAGCCGATTCCCAAGGAAAACAAACTCGTCCAATTTTTTCTTTGCAAACCTATCAAACATAAATATCGGTTCCGTTCAACCGTTATCAAGAAAATGTGGTACTCAATTTAATGTCTAGGAAGCACAAACACTTCATTCAAGGCATTGTACTAGTATCATATCTGTGTTGTACTGTGTCATGTGTCGTACCGACCATTTTATGTTATAATTTTTCAGAAATTGGTTGTCACTGTGTTCTACCCATGTCCATGCTTCCTAGTTTAATGTATCTATTAACAAGTCAAACCATTCACTAGCATGCTCCAAAGTTCTAACTGGGTTTTACTTATTTAATCACCTGGCATTGTTGACCAAACGAAATTTGATCCAGAATACATGAGTTAAAGGCTCACAGTCCTCTGCATCCATTGGTTTACTCCTAAAGATAAAAAACAACACAAACAAAAACAATATAAATACTTAGAAGGGCAAAAACAAACATTTTAATCTGTGAAAATAATGAATAATGTGTCACAATTTGGTGTTCTTCTTGAATTACCAACTGGTTCATTCTTAATTTCTGTAAATTTGATTTTTTTTTTTTTTTTTTTTATATTGTTGAACTTACTCTTCAACATCTCCATAGGAGGAGAACAATTTGAACAAGTCATCCCCACAACCTAATGCTGGAACGTTCCTCACAATCAGATACCTACCTTAGTTAAATATGAAAAAAAAAAAAAAAAAAAAAATTATTGAAGTTATTACATCACTCCCAAATAGGAAAACACAAGAGACAGAGACTTGACAAACTGTATAGACACGAACTGCCGGAGGCTCGTCTTTGTATGGAGCCATTGTCTGCCTTCTTCGTTTCTACAGTATAATAGACTCTTTAAGTGCCGTTTGGTAATGTTGTTCTAGTAACATTGTTAGTGTTGTGAACATATGGATAAAAAAGTGTTATGAAAATATATGTTATGTTGTTTAAACAATAAAAACTGTTGTTCAAACAACCTACCAAATGGTTTGATATTTCATACTACAGGATGAAAGGCAATATTGTAGACTGCAAATTTGGGCCAACTACATCTGACCCATTGGACCTTTATCAATGCCTTAGTTCAAATGGGCTTAATCAAATGGGTCGATGAATTTTCCACCATTTGGATAACAAGAGAAAAGGGAATGAAAAATACTAAAAATCAATTTCTTTGAATCGAAGAGAAAAGTGGGGGAAAAAATTTGGGGAGAGGAAACTGTCTTTCAATTTTTTTTAAAGCTTATATCCAACTTTTTAAAATTTCACTTTTAAAGGTACAATTATAATTTAGCCTACTTTCAACAAAATGCAATTTGCAAAAATTCAAATAAACTAATAGCAAATGAACGCTTAAAAAAAAAAAAAAAAACAAAACAAAACAAAACAAAAAACAAAAAACCACATCTTAGCTAATCAAACCCAAAATATACTCACATCAAATCATGCAAAGCTGTGTAAAAACACATGGTTGCTACAGTAATCGTGTAAATTTATACTAACACTATTCATTTTGTTTTTTATTCTTTTTTTATGTATCTAGAGAATAAAGGAAAATTATGGATTTTGGTTGTTGTGTGTAAAGAAAGAGAAACGATTAAAAATATTCAAAAAAAATTAATAAAATATAGTATAAAATAGAGATAATCTGATGTGAAGTGTTCTGAAAGTGATAATGTAAAAAAAAAAAAAAAAAGTAGGTTCTTATGGTAAAATAGACATAAATTTTTGCACGAACTGATACGAATGCTCGAAATTTTGACAAGTATTACTAATAACTTTTGGTAAGATGGCCTGGCCTTTGTTGTGCCTTTAACTTTGAGAATGTTAAAGGCACACTCCTAGACAAACTGGTGTATCTACTTAAGAATAGGAAAATACAATTTTGGGTTGAGAATACTATCAATTATTTGAGTAATATCAATTGTACTTATATAATAAGTTTTGAATGTCATAATAATCACCTTAAGAAAACGAGAATTTGAATTATAACTTTGAAACTTAAAAATTTAATTGTACCAAAAGAAATTAGGAAAATATAATGTATAATAACAATAGTTAGAAAAATATGAACCATTTCAAAAAAGAATAATATCAATCAAAAATCATAAAATTATATATTTGTAAAAGTAGAGTGATGGAAATTACTTTTTGAAATTGTTTAATTTTTAGGGAAAACAAATTATCTACAATAAAATTTAGAGAATAAATGATACATGTGGGCCTAGTGAATTCGCAGCCCAGTCCCACTCTACATGGGGGCCCAAGGCCTAGAGCCCAAGCCGAGGAGAGCCATTGCCGAGGACGACCTCTTGCTCGACACCTCACGAAATGCCTGAAGAAAGGGGGAAACTGAGTTCAGGGGCAGGGTAAGGGAAAAAGCTGCCAACATCATAATACCAAGCCCTGTATCTGACAAGTCCATACTTTAAACCATACCCTTTAACTTTCCCAACGACCCCAAATCATACTGGGTATAGGTTGACAGAACAGGTCTGCACCCTAGAAAAGTGAAACTTACACGTGGACTCTAAAGAGGAAAACAAACATGAGTATAAAAGGGGGGAGAAAGGGAAGGATAAGGGGATCCTTGGAGAGCGTCTGAGGACTGGGATCCCACAACCCATACCAATGGAGGGTCTAGCTAGTCAAGCCAGACCCGCCCGTACAAGAATTTCCATAGACGCCACGATCAAACCGTTCACCTGTGCCCAAGGTCATGCCTTTTAAGCCCACTCTCTACAAATCATATTGTTGGGGCCCTTTGCATATGAGCCCAACGTCAATCTTGGGCCGTTAAACAAATCGTGTCCCTACAATACATATTCAATATAAGTTTTTATGAATTTTAATTATCATAATAATTTTTTTTAAGAGAATGAAGAATCTGAATATATATACATATTGCTTGAAGGTGTAATCTGATAATATTTAGGAAATCAGTAAGTTGAATAGCATGGATTGTAATGATGTTGAGGGTTGAGGGCCTGAAAAAAAAACAAAAAAAAAAAACAAAAAAAAAAAACAAAAAAACAAAAAAAAAAAAAAAAAACAAACAAACAAACAAAAAAAACAAACAAAAAAAAAAAAAACAAAAGATCAGAGGAGACCAGGGTTGACCGATCACAAATCCTCCGATGATAAAGTTAGTCTTTTCTTCCGAAACAAAGAATTCCAAACTTATGGGAATTGTGTCTGGAAAAACACTTACCTTTGATTGTCAGAGATTCGTGCTTTTATAGGTTTAGGAAATGATTATCCATTGAATAACTTCCCCTACCTTTACGGAGTCCGGAAAGTTTAGAGTACACCTTCATAACTACCATGGCGGTTATCTTTTATGTTCCTTTATTCTACAACTGTTGTTGAGCTCATCCTAAGCAATGCTGGACGGAAGGTTGTCCCAAAGCGGTAGAATGGACATGACGAACTCGTACAAAGATCTCTGTGGACGAAGGACAAATTGCTCATTTCCTGTGATTCCTTCTCTGGACGACCACTATGGACGAATATGGAGTTGGTTTATTTTTAGACACCATCGTAATCAACTTTATGCAATTCATTTAAAAGTAATGACATTAAAACAAATGAGTAACTACCCTAAATATTAGATTTGTATATTCATAGTCTTCATGTTTAGAACGACTTTCACTTAAATTTAGTCAAACCGAAGCGAACTGAAATGCTACATTAATATGGCTCAACAAAAGTGTAGCAATAATAAATATTATGCTTAAGATTTTAGATATTACAAGTTTGAGATCTTTTTTTTTTTTGAATAAATTTGCATTTAAAATAGGTGCTCTTAATCCAAACATGTTTTTTTGCTATATATAAGTGCACAAAAATGGACTAAAGTGGACCAAAATGGACCGAATTGGACTGAAGTGATTCGAATGGACCAAAGTGGACACAAATGGATCAAATGGAACATAATGGACCGAATGCACAAAATAGGACCAAATGGGAACAAGGTGGACCAAATTGGACAATATAGGACCGAAGTGGATCGAATAAGACAATGAACCAATGTGAACCGAATAGGACCGACGTGGATTGAATAGGACCGAATAAGAACAAATGGACAGATTAGGACAAAGTGGACATAATGAACCAAATAAGAACATATAGGACCGAATATGACCAAATTGGACTGAATAGGATCGAAGTGGACAGAATATAACCAATGTGGACTGAATAGAACCAAAATGAATAGAATGGACCGAATAGAACTAAAGTGGACCAAATGATCCAATTGAAGTGGACCAAAGTGAACAAAATGGAACGAATAGGAATGAAGTGAACAGAATAGGGCCAATGCGGACCAAATATGACCAAAGTGGACTGAATAGAACCAAAGCAGAGCGAATAGGACCGAATATAACCAATGCAGAGAGAATAGGATTTTTGAATATTTATCATTTTTAGAGCTCACATTTCTTATTTCTAATGTCTATTTTATTTGTATTTCTTTAACTTAAAACTAAAGAGTTTAGCCCAAATATAAAAAATAAAAACTTCATACTTTTCAACCCAAAAATTAAAGAAAAAAAATGAATTTTTGAACTAAACTTAAAAAAACAACCTATAAAAATAATCAATTAAAGGCACAATTAGTCCAAAATGAACCAAAGGAGACCAATATTGACCGAATAGACCAAATTGGACCGAAATAGAATTAATTGAACCAAATAGAAATTGTTTAATTTTTAAAGAGAAAATATATTATATTACAAAATAATTATTTATTCTCACACTCATAGATTTACAACTAGTTATTATAAAACCAAACCACAAACTATTAAAAAAAAAATTACAACTAGTTATTATAAAACCAAACCACAAACTATTAAAAAAAAAAAAAACCAAGCCACAAATAGTTATTAATTTTGAAGTGGATCCAAATCTCATTAGGGACAGTTGTCTGCATAGAGGGTTTTTTTTTTTTTTTTTTGGGGGGGGAGCGGAGTAGGGGGGGGGAAATGTAACATGTCTAAGCTACTACTAATAGGCTTATAAATTAAATACCTCAAGAAAAAGAAAAGGATTATAAATTAAATTCTCAAATATCTTATTCTTCAATTTTGACAAATGTCTAAACTACAGCCTTCTTTTTTTCAGTTTTTTTCCTTTTCCGTTTCTGTACAAGTTACAATCCAGAGAAGAGATTTGTGTAGAGAAAAAGCACAGGCACCTCTCCAAGCTTTGCATACAACCCCAAAAATGCATGTATACCCAGGAGCCAAAAAAAAAAAACCTTAAACAAAAGAAAAACTCTGCAGTCAGCGGCCTCAATCAAACATACAATATATGACAACCATCTTTTCTTCATTTCCAAACCAAAAATAGGCTGCTAACTCCAACTCCCTTGTCAAGTTGAAAGAATTCTATTCCAAAACTGGGACAGTGATGCTTCAATGCCACTAAGGCATATGATTGGTGCAAGTGCTAGCTAATGACTCTCTTCTTTCACAGCATTGGCCTTCTCTTTAGCACGAAAGTCCCCCAAGCTACAATATTCTTCCCTGAGTAACCTATCCAATTCTGGATGTCTCTTTAGGGGCTCTTTCCGGTCACGTTGCCCGCCGTAATGATGGAATGCCCTGCCACAAACATACACACGCTCAAATTATAAATACAACAGCTTCTGAGTTTGGGGTCAGAAGAAACTATGGTGCACATGCTAACGCATAAATTATTGCATTCTAATTATATAAACACTAAAGAGACTATTACAAATCAGTAATGTCCAGCAGTACCTGTCTCTATTTCCATTTGTGTCCAATACAGCAACTCAATTATGGTAACACTAACCAATAAATTAAACAAGACACAAAAGAGATGAAAAACCCTTTAAAATTGCAGGAAGCTTCAAGCTTCGTCTCAAAACTTAAGTGTCCATAGCCATTGAAGCAAGAAACCTCAGAGATTATACTTCCTAAGAGCATAAGTAGCAGGCTCAACCAAACACCGTTTCAACAAAAATATGACTAGAGTAACCTAAAACCCTCTTGCATCAGGCTCAACATTTTGTCCAAATAATTTATACACTTATTGAACTACTGTTCATCAACAAAAAAAGTTTATACTGGTTTCTCTCTCTCACACAGCAGATAAGAGACCGAGCGGCCTGAGTTAGCCGATGAGCAATAGAGCAACAGTGAACAAAGCTCGGATTTGGAGCTAGCAGCTTGATGTACTACAGTGGTTGGAGATAGAGAGAAAGAAAACAATAAATATAGAATTAAATAGATATTTTTATGATATTTGGGGTAGAGAGTATTCGGCCTAATGTAGGTGTATCTGAAAAATGAGGTCACTAAAATAGAAAAAGAGAATTTTTTGGGATCAATCCAGCTAAAACACCATTGAGCCTGGTGTGAATGCTCAAATGCTGTTACTGCTTTTGAGTTTTTCAAGCAAGGCGCTTTCTTTTTGGGGAGTGGGACTGATTACAAGTAAAGGGGCTGTTAGAAGCTGTGAGATGTACCAAGTTAAATTTGAACCTTGTCAAATGTTAAGAACTTGTCAGAAGCCTTCTTAAGAGTGAAGGGAAATTAGAGAAGGACGAGAGAATCAAGAGATTGAGAGACTAAGAAAGTGCTTATTTTCATTAATGCCTCTGCCAAGCCATTGCAGCTTATATATCACTAAGCTACTTGAGTACACAACACCAAAATATCCTAACAGCCATACTGATGGTTGGTTAATAGCCTCCTTACTTCTAACAGACTTCTAATTGATCGCATGCACGATGGATAGGCACATGGGCAATTAGCCAAGTTATAGCCAACTTAATTCAGCCTTAGCACACATTTCCCACCACATCACAGCCTGCATACGTGCCATAGAATTACCTAGTACACTTCCTTAATATCTGCTACTAACTAAACTGCAACATTTACACAATTGCAGACCCTTGCATTCACAGAACTTGCATAGTAGCTCCTGCATGACAAGTCACAACACTTTACATAGCAGCGGCTGACACCTTTAGTACAGAAATACACTTACCAGCATAGTAGCACAACATAAAATCAGCAGCAACATAACAGCAGCAGCATTAGCTTGACATAGCAGTGTTGCCACACTAGCATTAGTGACATGGTAGGTTCCTAAATCAAACCATTAATGTAATTACTATTCTTCCAAAGGAAGATATCTCATTACAAGCTTGGCTGGTCCATTTCCTAAACAAAGTTATTAAGGTTACATCTGCTCCCTTGCTAATTCCCCATCTCATGTTCCTCTGAGCTACCTACCACATCATCCCCTATAAACCTAGTTTACAAACTAGCAACAATGGTACAGGTACTTTATTAAGTACGAAAAAATGCAATTTCCAGGAAATGTTCCTACTAAAAGGAACTTTTCCTACAAGGCTAATTCTTCGGCTAATCTCCCCCATAGTATCCTTACAAATGTCTAAACATACTAATATTGCTCCTTTGCAACTGATTTATCCACAGAAGGAGGTCTCAGTTTATGTTGTGTGTCACATTCAACGTTGGCAATATCGAGTTATTTTGTCTAGGGACCACATAGCGTGCATCTGAGAATGTTAGCTTTGAAGTGCCTTTAACTTTGAGATCCCTAGGATGTCCTGCATCACACTCCTTAAGCGTCATCACTCATTACTTGTCCTTTACAGTGAACACTTCTTTACTAGGAAATTTGTGAGACATATTCACCTTTAAATTGCTCATTAGACTTCAATCCAGTAAGGGTGATTCTCCCCAGTTCCCTAAAATTTTCTAGGGCGGATGCTACAGGAATCTAAAATTCTTATTTTGATCTTTTGTGATCTAATAGAGCCACTAACCTTGAATTTAGGCTGTCCTGCATCATACTCCTTGTGTGTTTACGTGTCCTTTACAGTGAACACTTCTTTACTAGAAAAATTGTGAGAAATATTCAACTTTTAATTGCTCATTAGACTTCAGTCCTCAAAAAGTGGAATTCTCCCCGGTATTCCCTCAAAATTTCTAGGGGCACTGCTACGGGAATTTAGAATTCTTCTTTTGATCTTTGGTGGTCTAATACCTTACATGGGCACCACACTGAGAGCCAGCTATTGGAGGTTCTTTCTCCCACATTGATAGCACAACTGACGCAAGGCATACAACCAAAATTATTTTTAATTATTTCAGACTTTCTTCTAAATTTCCTTTCAAATTTTAAACGAGATTTCCTTTTTAATTTTGAATTTGACCTTTTTATAGAAGAGCCCTTTGGACTCACCTCTAGCTAGTAAAACCTACGAGCAACTAGTTCTACTACCAAAACCAATTGCCGAGTAATGGGCATTCGCTCCTGACGGCCTAAGTAGTTTATGCTCATGCCCAGGAGCATGACAAAAATAAAACTTTAAGGGATGAAAATGACAATGCACCTAACTTAGAGACTAAAACTTGTATTTTAGCCAAACTTTAATTTATAAAACAATGTTGAATAGCCAATCTTCAAATTCAAAAGTTTTCAACTAATGCAAATATCCGTTAAGAATTATTAAAATTTTCATCACATTAAATTACTTTACAGTCAAATTTTATTTATATAAAAATTTTCTATGTACTTTTCTCCAAACCCAGAAACCTTCTTTCTCTATATTAGCATTGATTGCTATTTGATTCTCTACACCATACAAAACCAAATATAAAAACAAACTTCTTCATATTAAACAATGAAATAAGCATGCTCATCTCAGACTTTGGAGCATCCATTCTAAACATTCAGATAACATAAAAACAAGTGCAAGTTCGTTACCAATATTTTTCGAGGCCATAAAGATTGCCTTTGTGGTAGAAGTCAAGCGTAAGCTGTTCAAAGTCCTGATACAGGTCCTCTCTAAACTCCTTCTCCAAACCATAACTGAAAGAAAACGAATAATCAAAACAAATAATATATATATATATATATATATATAAACAATAACATACATAATAAGGAATGGGAACAAATGTTCCTATCTTAGTAGATGGGCAAAAATAGTCTTTGGAAAAATTATGTGCCAAATCAAAGCTGAAAACTTCTTTAGGTGGTTCTACATTTCAAGATTAGGCTTCTCATATTTCAAGAAGATGATAATTTAGAACATAATCAGCAACAAAACATATATTACTGTAAAGAAAATACCTGTAGAACCTGAAAAGGCATAATTTAGAACATAATCAGCAACAAAACATATTATTACTGTAAAGAAAATACCTGTAGAACCTGAAAAGGCACTCCATTCCATAGTAATAATTAGCAGCAGCATCTTCCAGTGCAAATTTTCTGAACTCATTATACATAGAAGGGACAAACAAGTCTCTAAGAAAATATGACCAAAACCGGTAAAGTGTATTCATTTCCTGCATTTAAAGAAACAGGCAGCTGTACATTAAGAATAAATGAAGTAATTAATTTAAAAATTAACCGGTAAAGTGTATTCATTTCTTTTCAAACGGTTAAGTACCTGAATAACACGAAAAGAAAATATTAACAAAATACACAAAAAGAGAGAAGAATTGATCAACATGTTTTTAAAACCCTACATGTTTCTAAATAAATTATCCCATATTTTTTTCTTTCAAAGAGAAACCAACAACAGCACCAAAGACGGACATTATGGCTTTCTTCTTTTGGATAGGCCTAAAGAAACTAATGTGATTAATTCAAGGGATTTTATGACAGGATGTTAAACATTAAGAAAAAATATGAATTTGCTATTTATTTATTCCCTCTTTTGATATAACAAGTTTTAAAAGAAGTTTAAGAGATGAATTCCACCTCACTGCAACCAATTCCCAACTTCTTTCTGTCACTCAGGCACCGCTTATAGAACTTCAGGTACCTAACAGAATGAGCAATCATGTGAAAGAACATTAACTCAAGCTCTCCCCCTCTCTCTCCCACAAACATAGAAATTCAAGCAATGCCCATCACTTACTTCTGTTGTTTAAACCCATTTTCTTCTAGAAGCTGATGGCTTGGATGCTGAAATGGTGGAAATGACTTTGGCATGGAACCCACTGGTGGACTCCCAGATAAAATCCCATGTGGTGAACCACTCAACTTTGAAGTCCTAGGGCTGTAAAATTGAGATTCAGATTTCAATTAGCCTAGTGGGAAACAAATAATCCAGTTGAACTTAGTCATCATTAACTTGGCATATTCAGAGTAATATACTGCTTTGAAACCAATAATTACTTGGAGAGCTCTCAAAAGCAATAAAATATTACTAAATATAGCCAAAAGCTACCTAAGCTAACAAATAATTCATTGTAAGAGCAACACAGGCAACAATCACACCAAACTGACCCATAATTTTCAGGAGGTGTAGAACTAAAGAAAAATCCAACCGAATTACTAGGTGGACTTTCCGATATGATTCCATTAGAGTTTCGGGAAGTTCCATGATTTCTGAAGTTACTGGAGAAAAATCGTTGTTTATGGGAGGACAGCTGCCTGGGAAGGCCTTTATGTTGCTTCCTTCTAGAATTAGCATTTCCAGACTCCTCAAGGACAACACTTCCAGCAAAATTATCACTAGCCTTTGGGTTGGAGACTCCGAAAGCACTGCTTGGAAATTTTGAGTTTCCATCTTTATTCTCAAAACTAGAGCTATTCTTTCTACGACTAGATCGCTTAGTTTTCAGTTCCTGCCAATAATGATCAATTTTAAACAATTTTGCTAAAGAGATAAGAAACTTAAATTAGTGCCTAAAGAACAATGGGCACTTCAACCTGCTCATAGAAGTAAAGACCATCATTTATTGCAGAAGCTAGCTCATTGGAAATGGATTTGGACTCTTTACCACGACCTTTAGTTTCTTGACTTGTCCTGCTATTCTGCACAGGAGATGAAGGATAATAAGTCAAAAATTTCAACAAATTAACAACCCAATAATACAACAAAATCTTGATCACAGACGATCAAATACAAGCACGGGTGTACACATACAAAAACAAGTGGGGGAAAAAAGAGTAACAAAACCGCAATAGACAAAAACAAAGTTATAAAAGACAGGAAAGAGAAAACAGAAATTGCAATTAACAAAATTAGTCAAATTACCATTCAAAACACAGAAAAGTTACAAGACATAGCTCTTTCCCTTTGATATAGGGGTGTGCATGGAATGGGTTGGGTTGGGTTTGGAGTCTTTTCCAACCCAATCCAACCACCTCAGGTTGAGAAATCTACAACTTGACTCAACCCATTGTAGTTCTAAAAACCAAACGAACCCATAGGATTGGCTTGAGTCATACATGCTAAAAAACTATCACTATCATAGGTTAGGTCAGGTTATTTGGGTTGAAAATTTTGTCAACCCAAACACGACCCACCCCAAGCTTTAAAAAAAAAAAAACCAAAAACAAGGCATAAGTTGGGTCGGTTTGGTTTTTTTGGGTTGGTGGGTGGAATGCACACCCTTATTTACAGGAAAATATATGCCTTATTGCAGTCTGGTAAAGGACAGAACAACTTCTGAGATCCTTGAAAGGACAACGATAAAAGACTAGCAGGGAACCAGCTGCTACAAATTTTAAGGCATTCAAAAAATAAAGAAAAAGAGGAATCAGAGGACAGTAAGAGTTATCAGCTGCTACATCTAACTCAAAGCAGAGGATGTTCAAAGTGAAACTTGCAAAAGGCAACATGAGAGCAGTATTTAGCCTATTATTATTACATATACAACTCACAAGCACATGACCGCCACCTCCATCTGCTTATAATGGGAGGAGATGATATTTGGTCTAAAGGCCATTACTGTATTTAGCAAAGTCACAAGATTTTCTACCAAAAAGAAACAAGTGTTGAAGCATTTTACATCTTCTCTTTGTTATGTAATATTCGAATGCCCAAAACAAAAGGGTTAATAGAAGTGGATTTTAGTTATAACTAACAGGAAAAGTGAGAAAGGTTAAAAGAAATCAGTTCATACCAAGGAAAAGTTTTTTGTTAGCACCCTGCAAGGCAACAATTGTAAATTTGTAACTTCCAATTTGTTTCTTCCTTATTTGAGATCAGATTTTTATCTTTCAAATTGTAATAACACAAATACAAACCCTCACAAGAAGGCTTCAACTTTCCAGGAGCAGAACCAAGAAGTGTTTTGCAGAAGACTTGCACTAATTCTCATTTCTAAAAAATTGTGGAAGAACTCAAAAAAGCTCTAAAGTCCTTCAGTACTCAAGGATACATCTTCAGGGATCTATTTACATAAAGCACTAAGAAAACTTGTGAAGAAACTTGCATTTGAACATGACCAAGTTATCATCCCAGGTGGGCTTTTACTAGGTTAAACCATTGCAGATAGGCAGCTATCAGAGGCCTCCACTTCATTAGTTAACAAAGAATATTTTTCAAGAATTTATGATGTAATTGAATAGTTAAGATAGGTCATAATACTCGGAATAACTGACCATCTAATTTGTTCAATCTGAAGATGACATAAAGCATCCACTTGTGCCATACACTGATACAAGTGCCTCCCCAACTCATAGAATTTAATGATGTGCACAAAAAAAAAAAAAAAACATCAGGACTAAGAACTCTAGACCATTTTCGCCAAAGGTGACATCATGGAAATCAATTGATCATTATAAGCCCCAATTATAATATGAATCTAAACAACTAAGGAGAAAGAAGTAGCCAGATTTTGAAAAAACAAAAACTGGCACAAGCTGAACCCATCGCCCAAGTCATATAGTGAACTTGAGCTCGTTTGTTTCAACTTATCTTATAAAGTAAGCCAGCTTATTCTCTCAGTTATATCTGTTTAAAGCTTGACTTTTTCCTAAGTACAACTTAGTAACCCATCACCCTAGCCATTCAGCCCAAAATCATAACATCCCAATTGCAAAATTTCTTGCAATGATTAACTCAACCTCCACCAACTTTTAAACAATAAAAAATAAAAACTGAACCATCCTACAAACCCTAGTTTCCATCATCATAAACCCTAAGATCCTCACCTTTACCAACCAAAGGCCCACCAATTTTAGGTCCTTTGATATCCTAATATTTTATGGCTAATTGGGATTTTAAACACTGTATGCATTAAAATTCCATTTTCAACATTTTTTATGAATTAAGCATGAAATTAGAGGACAATCAAATGAAAGAGAAACAATAACTGAATCTTTAAGAACATTAATAAGTGAAATACCTGACATTCACCAGGATATCACAATGACAATAATATATTACTCAATGGCTGTACCTGGGTGACAATTACAAGTCTCTGAACGTCCTGATCATTGTCAACCATCTCATCGTCTTCCTCATCAATCCTTTAGTCGATAAAGTCAATAAGAAATGCAATATACAGTTAGTAACCACATACATAGTTAAGCACATTAACATGAGTCAGAAAACAGTCATCAGAGTGTATTCCATAATCACACAATCAGGAAAAATAAATAAATAAAACCCTAAATACTGAAGGAAAACACAAACAAAATAAGCCAATAAATACAGTTCAAAAGGCATATATCCAAACCAAATATAATGAATGATGCAAAGAAATGCTTAAAATTCCACTTTGAATAGGTAAACATTTCTGGTTTAATCAAGGGAATGATATATTTCGCTACCAGTTAGTACTGGTATATATATATTGTTGTGTATTCATTATTTCAAAAGTGTGTGTATTAAATTTGTAAGTATTGGTCACCTACCAAAAGAAGTTCTTTCTTTGAAGGTCTGTTTGGAATGGAGGAAGATTTGTAAGTATATGTCTGTGTGGATGGGAGGGGGGGGGGGGGGGGGGGGGGGGGGGAGAATAAAGGAAAGGGCCATCTCCCTCCATCCAAACAATTTGTTAGTTGCCAAGTTCTCACAATTAGCTATAACACAGTAGCCCAGTGGGCAATACTTTCATTAAATACCCCAATTTAAAACTAACCTTTTCCTTCCTCGGACCAGGTAATCACGGAGCATCCACTTGTTTAATTTAAACCCCATGTTGGAAACAAATAAATTTTAGATTATATTATAGGTTTTTATTTTTTTCTATAATTTATTAAACAATCCAAAAATATTGCAGAGAATAGCCCCCTTTTGTTTGGAAAGTCATCTCTCTTTATTCGACAAATCTTGTCATCACCTTGTGGCTAAGCATCAAATCGCAGTCAAAGTCAATTGCCAATAGAAGACCACTCCCCAACCCACCACCCTCCCCCTATCCTTTGTTTGAGAAGTCCCCAATTCAGTGAACATTAAACCAAACATTGAGGTGATACCTGCAGTTCTAAATTTTGTCCTTGCCTTGCCATTGAGAAAGAGAGTCAATTGTAGATGGCAGTCATGAGAGTAGTTGTACGATATGCAAGCGGTTCAGACAGCACTGACTTCTATACTTGAAACCTTGTTCTCAAAACCAAAACAGAATGGAAATTGTGTTTTCAGCCTCCGTATCAGAATCCACTACGCGTTCCCAACTCAAATTAATTGAGGCACAAAATGCATGCATAGGTAAACAAATGAATGGCATGATAGTCCAACAAAGTTTGTGAGACTTCCAAACCCAATATAAATATTGGCAAAAAAAACTCTGATTCAATACTCCTTGTAACCAAAAATAAACAAATAAGCCTACATGCATAACTTTTAACAAGGCCCTTTGGGAGAAATCATATTGGAACTATATTGTATTTCCTATTTTTAACTATTCAAGGTATAAAAAAAATGTATAATTGTATAAACAATATAATTTTATCAAAAAAATTTAAATAACGATTGAGTAAATAACAATGAAATAATTATCGCTTCTGCAACCAAAGGCCTCTCTCATGTTCATAAGCAAGAAAACCTCAGTCCACAATTTACAAACTGTTCCATTTGCAGTTTTACAGCACCCAGCAAAGTTTGCTGCATCAAATATTCAACAAAGTAACCTCAACATAAATTCTATCAGAAGTTTTTTTTTTTTTTTTTCTTTCAAATTATCTTTATCCTTAATGTGCCTGCAAAGTTAAGAAATACCTACATGGCCTTGCATGCTTTCAATTAAATGAATGTAATTCATGAAGGCGTAAAATTACAAACCCCAAACCACCCAAAGAAAATTTCTTGACAGAACAAAGTCACACTACAGATAATTCTAACTTTGAAAAAAGATCATTGTATACTATGAAATGCAAAATAAAGATCATGCACATACAAAAGCATGTTGTAACTTCCAGGTGAAGTACATTAAGCAAAAACAAACGCATATAGTACCTTCTAGCAGAAAAAAGATCATCATTCTTTATTGTCTTCTGTTCGAGCTCTATCTCTTCGTCAAGCATAAATGTGCTTGCAAAATCGTTTGACAAGTCACCAGCCATATCTGATGACATTTCCCTGCGTTCAGTCCCATCAACAGAAAATTCTGTATGCTCCTCTCTTTGTGAGTGGTCTCGGTTTAGTGGACTATAACTGGTGCCACGATCTGAGAATTTGACCCTTCCACAGCCTAATGCTTGTTTTCCACCATTAACAATAGCACTCATGTCGTCACGTTCTGTGTCACTAATAAGTGGTATGACTGGAGTTTCTCTATTTGGCGGTAAGTGCTCCACCAAACTTCCACCATTTGATGGAAATTCAACATTTTCTTCAGAGTTGTTGCCCACATTATTCTCGATGGCATCACCATTCACAAAGGAATCAATATCCTTCTCCATAGATTGGCCCTGGGGAGTCTGAGCTTGCGATGACAATGAATTCTCTTTAGAAGATGGAATCCACTTCAACCAATTATCACGTTTCCGTATCTTGTCACCCTACAGAATCAGCAACAATGATAAGTGAAGGCCACTGGAGCAAAGTATCAAAGCAATAGAGATAACCCAATCAGTTGTCAAAATATCCCCCAACTGTTTCAGCAGCCCTAAATGTTTTTTCTTCATATGCGCTGGTTGCTCCAACAGCATAGAAGCAATACCCCCAAATTTTATCAAAAGCACCATACATTATGTCCAAAGGTTATGAAGATGGGAACAATTCATATCAGTAATTCATAAAAATTAATGTCCCCTCCAACTCTTGTTAAAACTAACAGGATATCCCCTAAACATTTTTCCCATTTGAATAACCATCACCACTGATTAATACTCACAAAATTCTATCAAAGGAGAAGGCCAATGCAACATGCAATTTTAAAAAAAAAAAAACTTCTTATAGGATTTGGAGAGAAATATGATCTTGTTAAATTCACTTGAAGAAAAATAGTGAAAAAAGTCCAAATTGGAAAGCAAGTTTTGATCAACATTACTTTTGAAAATCCCATTAATCTTTGAAAAAAATAACCAATTAGCACCATCTACCCTACTATGGCTTTATTTAATGAACTACTTTCGCATTACTGACATTTGTAAGTAGCCTTTCTAAACTTCAAAACAGATGTCAATGACCGTTGCAAAAAGGAATGCTGCAGAAATTTTTCTCATGTTCACAGTGACATCCTTTCCCATGCAATCCTCAGACATCATTAGACAAATAAAATTAGCCTAAATCATAAATTGGAACAAGACAGTCCAAGTCTCCAATCATAGGAAGGTTAGCATAGATCTATCATCTAGGAGATTAAACTTCAACTGCAAATTCAGCAAAAAATATTAGGAAGATTTAGCCTTTACAAAAATATTCTTTCGAGTCAGCTTCAGACAAATCAGGAAGATCTTGTGAAAGTCAAGGAGATCATACTCTATGACCAACAAAAAACTCACTTAAATTTAAAAAGAGTAAAAAAAAAGTCCATTAAAATGTGAATTAGAAACCTGATTCTTAAATTTAAACTCTACCCCAATTTAGAAAATTTTATGGCTCCAAAATTTCCAGCATAAATGCAGTAAGAAACAGAATGATTAAGAGAAACAATACCAAATAGTGAAGAAAATCTACCTGCACTTGAACAGTACTAGATGTCTGCAGTGCATCAAGGATAAATGGTATATCTGTGCTCATCTTCCTAACCTGCTTAATACATTAAAAAAAAGTGAGATTTGCCATCAATTCAAGCAAAATAACAAGGGAACCCGTTTTTAGTAAATCTCACAAACTAACTATACACTATGGAAATACTGAATAAACTAGCACAGACCTGCATAAGCAGTAAAGCACCACCATATATAATTCATGGCATTCTAAAATAATTGGAACAAAGAATTGCAAGAAAATGTACCCTTTTAAAGTCAGCAATGATGGATATTGGAACCCATCCCTGATCATCCATACGGGAAATTAGGTACTGGTCATTCTGCAGATTTTCATCACTGCCAAAAGAAAAGGTTATAATGTCAACAGACACAACAAGCAGTCTATATCATACAAACAGATTCTTTCTTTTATTTTTTTGATAAGTAAATATTTTATTAAAAAACTAGAAAGACCACCACCCCGGAAACAGGACATGTGCTTAAGGGGCACCACAAATCAACAAAAATTATTGAATGGCCACTTAACACAGAGATCCAAAGTCATATTTTCTGTAGTAATTAAATCGCAAATAAATCCAGGGACACATTTTGGTTAACCATTGAATGACTCACATTTAATAGAACATCCAGAAGTACAAAGATCAATCATAAATGTGGAAAATATTTAGGCAGTCCGATTACAACACTTACAGATCAGATTCTACAATGTGTGGTGATGACTCTCATATGATAAATGGCCTCATTTTTAAAAACCTAAACATTCTTTAGCAATTAGAGACACCAAAGCCATTCAATGTCCATGGGATATCCAAATCCAGCCAAAATTGAAAAGGCTTGTGCACCAATGAGAAAAAGAAACTTCAAGGCTAACAATACATTAAACACTTTTTTTCATTTTTTATTGTTTTTTTAATAAATATTGCATTAAAGATGCAAATGCAAATACTATCACTGCACAGTTAAAATGGAATCTGTAGGCTGCATGGGGGATGGTATAGAATTCTTGCTGCCAATACAAAAGTGAAAATATAAATGAACAAACCTTTATTCCCAAATGACTCTTTTTTTTTTATCACATAGAGGACTTTTCTAAAGAAGAGCCCTTTGGACTTGCCTCTAGCAAGTAAAACCTACAAGCAACTAACCCCACCCACCAGAATCAGTTGCCAGGTAATCCAAGTAGGGGCATTCACCCCTAACAGGCGAAGCAATTATGCTCATGCCCAGGAGCAACTATTCTCAAAGGACTTACCTGAAATAATAGTCGATTTGTTTCACTATATTAGTCCTCAAAGCTACTGTCTCTTGGGATACCACAGGAGCCCCTGGATTAATAGGATATTGAATAAAGCGCGGAGGATGAGGTCCCCTAATAGAGCCTGGAGCTGCAACAGGAACATAGCATATAGGTGCAGGCCCTGTATATAACAGACAAATTACTTTGGACAGTGAAGCGGAGTAAGTAAGTAAAGTAAATATTGGTTTTCTAAATGAAAGCACATTGCAATGAGATCATAGGATTACCATAGAAGCTAGAACCAACCATGAACCCTGGAGCTGGACCAAAGAATGGAGGCCCTCCAAAAGCCCTTGGTCCAATACCCTGTTGCATTGGGATGTTGTCTCTAGGATTTAATGCTCGTTGATGGTGCCAGGCATGATTAAAATGGCCACCAGGTTCTTGCATGATTGGTCTTCTATTAGAAAAATTGACAGCATAGGCATTGGGTGGAGGCTGAACATTTCGACTAGCATCAACGCCATGACCTGGTGGAACAAGAGATTGAGGGGGTGTCTCACATCCAGACTTCACCAAATGAGTTTCAACGGTTGGGAAACGTCCTGGACCAGGAGGGTATGCATACCCAATGTGAGGTGGAGGAACCATAGTATGAAAAACAGGTGGCATTGGTGGTTGATGGTAAGGTAGTGGTATAGGAAAAGGATGAGCACCACTTGGGTTGCGTTTAGAGCCTGATTTTTGATGACGAGATGATGAGTTTTTATGTGAAGGATTAAAATTTCCAGATCCATGTGACTTATGCTGCCCAACTGATGCCTAGACATATACAAACATAGCTACAGTCAGATATATACATTTAAATTTTCATGCAATTAAAAAGAACAAAAAATTAATAGAAGCAACCTTCATAAACATACTAAGTTTTGCTACTCCATATTACCCATTCCTGATTAAACATATTATATTAAAAAAAAAACTTATCTGCAGCCCTAAAATGCGTTAAAATCATATGTATGCAAGCAAAGAAAATTGACAGAATAATATTTAAAAAGAATATATATAAATATATATATATATATATATATATATCTTTAGGCTGTTTCTGTTACATTTTATTTTTATTAAGTATCAGACTGATCAAGGATCAACCAAAACAAAGCAGGAAACATTAATGCCATTACAACATATCCTAAATATTCTATCATATGAGTGATCAAAAAAAGCACATAGCATGTGTTTTCAAGAAATAATTCAAATCCTATATGAACAATAACAACAATTGATTTTCAAAAGCCATGTTATACTTCCTGTATACTCAGGTGACACCTTTCTTCTTTTTTCAATATATTTTTATTACTTATTAAAAAAAAGGCCATAAAATTTTCACTATTTTTTCGAGGGTGCAATAACTAATAAAGAAGACTAGAGAGAGGAGTAGAGGGAGAAGGACAGAGTAGAAAAGTGAAGAACAGTTGAATTGTATCGCCTTTCTGATGGAAATTTCAAAAATGCTTTGCTTCTCAGGAACTAAGAAAGAAAAATGTGAAAGTAGTTTTTTGAGCCATTTACAAGAACATGTTCAGATATATTCCTGAAAATGACCACCAAATGTTTTAATGAGTGTATTTTAGATTTAGTGTAAACCTCAATAGTTAATGATAAGGACCTGTACAATCAAGCTCTCAAAGTACAAATGTCAATCATATCTAAGAAAGAAGTAAAAGAAAATGAACCCAATGCTTTTTTTCAATAAGTAAATAATGCTTCATTGAAAGAAAAACTAAGCTTTACAAGAACCCAAACCAATGATATATCCAATCATACAAAGATTTAAACAAAACAACCTAAGATCAAGAATAAAGTCAAAAGTTGCAACTTTAAGCTATGGTTGATCATGGTAAAGGAGGTGGGATAGAGGAAATCAGGGCCAGCTGATAGAGATGACTGAGATGAGGCGTATAATTGAAGATTTGTCATGAGTTGTACAAGGTCTTTACCATGGGGACTAGCACAAGCCCATATGGAGATTTTGGAAGGCAACCGCAAACTTTAGGAAATATCAAAAGATGGTCTTGAGGATGAGAATCATGATATAAGAAGAAAACCTATTCCATGATGCTGGCATAGAACATGTGGCACAAAACAGATTGGATTATTAATTGATGTGTTGAATTGAAGGAAGAACATTTTGAAAAGAAGTTGTGTCATTCTACTTATCTATGATGTCCACGTTGATGATAATGGCTTAGAGGTAAGTATTTCAATACTTTATCAAAGAAACTATTCAAGAGAGTGATACACATCAAGTGCTCAATGCAAATTGTAAGAGTGTTCTTTTGAACATAGAATGTTCAACTCGTATACCCACTAGTGTTCAACTATAATCGAAAACAAAGATTGACACTTTCACTTGGAAAGAAGTGTTAATAATATTTTCTATTGGCATAATGTTGAAACATAGGAATCATTATTTTTATAAAAATAAAGATAAAAATGCAAAGATGAGGTTGAGCCCATTTTTAGAGGAAAGCAATATGGTTCCCAGCAATTATAAATTTATAATTCATTATCCATGATTTTTCATGTTACAAATTGAAGAAAGGTTCCCAAGCTTGTCATGCATAAGCTTTTATTAGCATGTTAAGTCTAACCAGCTATTTTTTTATGTACTTAAGACAAAAAAGAAAGAAGTGACGGCAAATATTATTCATGACTTCAATAGATCGTGGAAAATTGAAGCCAATCTCGAGAATGAGCTTCTCTAACCTGGGGAAAACTGATGTAGGAGAATTTAACCCCAAGCAAAAAAAAAAAAAAAAATTAAAAAGCCCTTTTTTGGAAATGCATTATAGGGAAGCTTAGAATTGGCGAACTTTCTGGGTTGGTGAGAAGGTCTCTTTGAAGAAGTATTATGATACAAGGAATGATGATGTGGTCACCCATGGCCATAATGAAGTGGCACGAGTGTTAGAACATGTCATCCCACATGGACAGCTGATATGGCCAAGTCCCTCAATCTACCTACTGTGTTAATCCCCTCTGTAAATACTACCCACTACTTAATTGGTTATTGTAACAATTCGAAATAAATTTAGTATTAGTTTTACCAAGACTACATCCAACACACCAAAAAGGTCACGCCCAATTCACAAAGCTCCCACTTTTCTAGGATCTGGAAGTATTAACCCTGACTTTATAATTTTGACATATTAAACCCTAAACCATATAAACCATGAAAACACAAACACTTCGTCTATATCTCTTAAAAACCACTAACAAAGGATTGGCACTATTACACCGACATGTCAACATTTTACTATGGGTGGTGGGGGCTGTCTTCTTCCCCACATTAGAGAGAAAGGACAGCACTTCCTTCCTTGAGATCATGGGTCCAAAAACCCATTGGGTGCATGTGAACTTATCAATAAAAAACACAAATAAAATAATCAGCTTTTTTCACTACCAATAGCTCAAGAACTACAGACAAGTTGCAATTAAGCATTTCAAATCAATAATATTTCACGCAAAATGAGATTTTTTTTTCAAAGTACATTTTTCATACAAGAAAAAATTAACTAATTCATCCATTACACATAGCAAGTCCTCTTTTTTTTTCTGATCAATAAGTAATAACACCATAGTAAGAGGGAATTGGGGGAAACCTGCAAAGGTGGAGGAGGTGGAGAAGCCACCGTAGCAGGCTTTGAGGCTGCTCCTCCAGCCGCCGCCGCCACCGCGGCCGCATCGGAAAGAGCTGGCCAAGAATCAGGCGAGGCACCAATCATTACAGGAGAAGGAGGAGGAGCATCGTCGCCATTCATCGCCACCGCCGCCGCCGGAGTCTTCCACGCTGACTTGGACTTCGATATGGTCGCACTCGTTTCCTGATCATTCTCCGCCATCACCATCACTCCTCCGATCGAACCCAGAACCAAAAAAAAAAAAAAACTCCCACCAAAACTTCTCTCACTCGCAGCAGCTACGATTATATATAAAGCAAATGAGCAAAACCTTTAATTTAATGGCAACTCAGTCTCTCATCATCACCATCAGCAGCAGCGAGACCGAGTTTTACAGTGTGTGAGAGCGCGCACATGTTGAGAGAGAGAGAGAGAGATTAGGGTTTTTTTTTTTTCGGACAGTGTGAGCGTGTGTGAGAGAGAGAGAGTGAGTGAAAGAGAGAGAAGGACAGAAAAGATTTTGACAGTTGCAGAGAGGTGCGAAACTGTGGAAAAGGCGGAGGCACAAGGTTTTGGCTTCCCTTTTATATGCCAGGGCTTATTGGTTATTCCTATTACCACACCACGAATTATTGTTGTTTTTAACTGATACCTAAAGTAGTTGGGTTTGGAAGCAGCCAATGCAAGTTTTGGGGTTTTTTTATTTATTTATTAACTAATGCTTATCTTATCTTATCTTTTCATTCTAAAATAAATAAATAAATATAAAACTTATCTTTTAATTTGAAATTTTCAACCTTAAACTTGAGGAAATTACCAAATTGGTTCTTTTGTCACATTTCCTTTAAGTGGATAAAATTAATGTTATAAAAAATAAAAATAAAACAATAATGTGGATAAAAATACTAAATCCTTGTTTTTTTTTTTGAGAAAGTACTAAATCCTTGTTAATGGGTAGAAATTAGGTATAAAATTTCGTAGGTGTATTACAATATGTTCACAAATTAAATATCAATTCATAACTACATTGAATGTAATTATTTGTGAGGATGAAATTGTTTGTGTTGTACTGCTAAATGAAGCTATGTGTTCTTGTCACCACTAAAAGAGTTGGACATTGATTAAACATGTTTGGTTATGAACGTACATTAACTTGTTTATTTATGAGTATTGGCTTATTTGGTTAAGGGTTACAAGGATTTGAGAATTGGCCTACTTTAAGGATCATTTGGTTGGGAGAATAGAAAATGGGTAGAGGATGAAAAAGTGGAGAGATAGAAGATATTTTAATTTTTCTCATACGTGTTTGATTGGAAGTTGGAAAAGTGGAGGAATAAAAAATAGAGTTTCTATAAATTTACTCTCATATCCCTATTAGGCTATTACATAACTTTTTTATATAAATATTTTATAAAGAAAAAATGGTTCAAAGTAAGGAGAAAAATCTCAGAAAAAGAAAAGAAAAAAAAAAGAGTTTAAACGTGAGTAGTAAAGATTCCAGAAAAAAAAAATAAAAAAAGAAAGAAGGTTCAATGTTTCACCCAAAAAAAAGTTTGAACATAGCAGAGGAAAAAAAAAAAAGGAAAATTGTGTTTTAACATTGAATTTCCTTTCCTTTGGGGGAAGAGAGGGGGTAGATAAGTCATTTTCACCAAACTACTTTTCCTCCTTATTTTTTTCTCAAATCTAAGTGGATTAAAAAATGGTGGGCTAGGGAAGAAAACAGCTAAATCCCACCATTTTCTTTCTCCCAAAATCACTCCAACTGAACGCTCCTTCCACTCAAAATCTTTCCTATTTTCTCTCTTCTATTTTCTATCCTCCATATTTTCACTCAAACCAAACGTAGCCTTAGTTTTTATTCATGCTTGGTTATGTTAAGTTTTTTTTTCTAAATAAATTGGGCGTTATTTACTCTTTATTAGTTATATTTTTCCTATAAAAATGAATTTTTCTAGTCATAATGGTTGATTATTACATCATCAGAGGATTCAACCTTAAAACCTTAAACATCTTTCTTTTAAAACAATGGTAACAACCCATAGCTGCCAGCCATGGGAATTGGGAGGTGTTACCTATGTGACTCACTAGTAATAGCAGCCATGGCTAACCACAAGTGTGGTAGGCCATGACTGCATGCTGGCCATGCAACCTGCACGTAGCGGGTCATAGCAGCCTACAAGTGCAAATAAGTCATGGGCTCTTGTCACCAAACCGGTTGTCGGATTTGTTCCCTTTCGACCGAATGGCCCAATATAGAAAACCTCCCATATTTCACGTCGACCAGAATTCCAGTGAATTTTGATGTGTATCAACCAGTCTATGGTATATTTTTCATAATTTCTAACAAGCTCTTGTCTCTCGTCTTATTTTATTTTTATTTCCTCGAACTTCCCTTTTTTTTTTTTTTTCGGTCCTCTTCATTTTCTTTGGAAGATCGAGATTATTCTCTTGCTGGATAAATTGTTATCAATGAGAGATTATTACCATTCATTTAGACGAGCAGGCATACCATTAGACCATTCCCTCTTACCATATATTATATTATTGCCACTTTCCCTCACGTAGGCACATTTGACAAAAACATTACAAACATTTTCGCATCATGCCCAACTCAAAAGCACGTTTATTTAGATCATGTATTGGCAGAAGGTAACGACGGTCAACCCACAAGACCCCAATATTGCCAGGTAAAATTAAATTGAAAACACATTTTCCTACCAAAAAAACATTTTCCAACCAAAACAGGTAATAAAAAAAAAGAGCTAGGGGTCTACAATATCGAGGGAGTGTTTGGTAGAGTAGTTTAAGAAAGTTTGTTTGTAGTTTTTTGAAATACGTATAGTTGAAAAAGTGTGAAAATATGTTTAATGTTGTTTAAAATGTAAAAATGTGAGTTTGAGATGAGGCCTTAATGCTTTTACCAGAAAAGTCCAGAATAGGGATTGAGGTGTATAAAAATTTTAAAAAAATAAAAATAAATGAGGGGGAGTAAGGATGAAAGATCCTTGATTAAAATAAAAAAATCAAAAAACGAGGAAGAGACCCGCCATATGGATCTCGGACCCAAAAAGAGTAGAATTTTGCAAGGCAACACTAATACCATTGACTACGATCCGCAGTGCCAAGTAAAGATAGAGGAGTTAGAGCATGCATATTCAAAGCATAAAAACCTATTCAGCTAATACTAGCGTATGGCCAAATAAGCTCAATGCCTACTCGGACTAATAACAAGTCAAATGGATGCCACTTTAATATGCCAATACTCCAAATGAATGTTTCTACATCAGAAAGATGCTTAAAATCCCAACTTGATAATGTCTGTTTCATCTGTTATCAAATTTCGCAAGAATTCATTCATCTACAAAGGAACAAGCTACTCATAACCTCCAAGTACGGCAACTGCAGAATTCAGCTTCTTACCTTGAGAGAACATAGAAGTTGGGTATTCCATCAGTAGATGCAGATCATCAACGCTATGGATCCATTCTTGTCAAGGTCCCAAGCCTTGTAATAGCCACAGCCCTCTCAAACCAGAAGTGCATATTCCCCAAATTTCATGCATATGTAATGGCCAAAATATTGATAAATGACTTTTTGGAAACTGATGTAACAAGAAATTAATCTACTCAACAACCCTAGGGCACACAGAAAATAGGACAAAAATCTAAAAGATCTTGGAAACCAAGAAGAAAATAATCTCTCTTTTTTTTTTTTTCTCTTGAAAATTTTACGTGGGGGATAACTCCATTAAAATGTAGAGAAGAATGTTTTCTTTTGCTGAAACCTCGGGTGACTAGAATGAAATTTAGAGGGTTTTTTTTTTTTTTTTTGGATTGGGGGGGAGGGGGGGGGGGGGGGAGGATTCAAAACTCGTTTCCAAAGTTGGATATCAAGAAATTCTTTAGCCAAATTGAAGTTAAAAAATTTTAAAATACAGTCACCACCAACATTGTTGAATTCACTTAATTGCTTTTTAAGGTATCTTGAATCATCAAGGAGTTATGCACTAATGAATCTGTTGATCATTATTTGGTTAAAAAAATCCCGACCTCAAAGAAAAGACTAATAAAAAGAGAGAAGAAAATATGAAATTATAATAAAATGCATATGTAACTGAAGCAACTTCCACCACATATGAAGGAGGAAAAAGCAAAATACAAAACCCAATGAGAGGATTACCTGATCTATATCCAGCTTGCACTTACTGGGCTTTACAGAGCTATAATAATAGAAGAGAAGTGGCATCAAAGCATCATAGACAATCCTATTTCAAAGAATAAAACACAACTTGCAAAATATGATTTCAAATCATGGGATAAAAGTTTAAAAATTAGCTTATTACTATGTCTGGGGTAAAGCAACCACAGAATGAGGGCATTAGTTAATCCAAGGAGATGGTAAGAAAAGCATTGTTTAGTAACACACTTAAAATCATGAAGAAACGTGATGTTCTCTGCCTCAAAGTTCTACCATACCCCAACACTTTTTAAGAAACAAGTTATTGGAACCAAAAATACTACATTGTTTTGAAAATAGGTGGAGGGATGAAGATTGCTGAAATAGAAAGAAAATACAAATTTGAGCAAGTCTTTATGAGTTGGCAAATAATAACTTTTCGGTACAAATTTAAAGACGTCGTTTGCAAGAGTGCCTGGAACTTCTGAAGTATCACCAGAGTCCAAAACTAAATGATTGATGCATCTATGAGGGATCTGCACAATGAATACATAAGCATAAAAAGACCAAATTCAAAAACCAAAATTTACAGTAGAAGAACACATATAAAAGAAATAAATGCAGAAAAATTTATAGAATATGGAAGAAATTTTGAAGTGTTAACCCCATATTCTATTCAACTAAAATATATTCAGGGGAATGTTTTGTAGTAAACGAAGGAATGCTATATGATGATTCAAATTAATTAAGGGTCAAAAATGATAAATAGTTAAAGCGCAAACCTGGATATGTACAGTGCAAAAAGAGAGGATGCAATGAAAATATACACTGAAAGTTAGAAAGGAAAATTTCTCTACAAAGTTAACACCCAAAATAAGGCAGTACACATCAAAAAACACAGAAGAATAAACACAATTTTACAATCCAGAGCCTACATAGATGTAACATTGACATGAAAACCATGAAAGATTTTATTTCAGATGAGAACTGCAAATAAAAGAACTGACAACAAAGCAGGTTTTATACATATTATGCAGATCTGATATAAAATCTCTATTTGGAGAAATATCTTTACTGATAAAGATACACAGCATAAAGTCAACAATGCAAGCCTAAATGATGTAAAAGACTAGGCAAATGTAATGTACCTGAAGAATTAATACAAGTCATGTCTCAATAAAAATGAAAAGAAATCATAATAGCAGAACACCATATTGCAATTTCTCTGCCTTAACCATCACAGAGGCCATAAAAATGGAGAATTACGATTATCAGCACAGAAAGCCTTAAATAGAGAAGCCACCTTGCATTTTCTCTGATTATCCACACTATTATAGTCCACATTTCCAACCGACAGCAACACATGGGTTAATTATTGACCAACCCCCAACCAAGACCAATTTATTAATTGTTCCAGCACTTTATAGCAAATGATGAATACATGAAAAAGAAATGTGCAAAATATCCAGCCAAACTTTTCACATGGACATTATCTTGATGTGTATTAGAATAAGAAAAAATGCGCAGATAAAATGATAACTGACTGAATGCAATTAACAATATTTCAACCTTAACGATTGAGTTTAGAGAACACATCTACATTTCTTCATTTAAACATGTTTGATAGGCACACTAAATTGAAAATCACACTAAAAATCATGCTGTCTAACAGAAGCTGAAAAAACTTACTCAATGCATTAAAATCGATTTTTTAAAACAAACCCCCCCCCCCCCCCCAATATTATGTTCCCTTAATTTTGTACCACATAACCAGATTACCAGCCCCATGTTATGTTTTCAAAACTCTTTCTTTACTACAATACAAAAAGTCAGCAATTAGATAATAAAAACATAATAGCACAGCTAAATGATACCTGAGGGTGACCTAATGACCCATGTATGGTGCACCAGCACCAGGATGAAGATGGGGCCTAGCACCACTGCTCTGCCCCATCTGTGGGTTCTGATACTGCATCACAGGCTGGTTTCCATAGCCCCCGCCACCGCCACCAGCCTGATTCCCATATCCTCCTGCTGTAGGTGGCCCAGCTGCCTGGCTCATGGGAGCGCCACCAAGACCTCCAAGCAGATTACCAAGCCCCCCCAACCCGGCTCCTTGGCTAGCAAGTAATGTGCTCAAGGCCTGACCCAGCACCGGGTTCAACCCGGGCGCTGCAGCCGGATTAAACCCAACTGTAGGACCCGAAGGCGCCATCAAATGCCCGGGTCCACCCCCAGGGCCACCGGATGAATACTTATTCTTATCCTTTCTTGAATGGTAATGGTGGGGGTGAGGGTTGTGGTGGTGAGGATGGTGGTGTTGCTGCGGTTGATGGTGTTGCTGATGATGATGAAAAGGCTTGTTGCTGGGTTTTGGGCCATCAATAGCCCTCTGACAATGCAATGTAAATCCCTCAAAATTCTTATGAGGCTCTTCCAAAGCCTTCCTAGCACTCTCAACGCTCTTATACACAAAAAGCGCAAAACCCTTAGGCTTACCAGTCTGCTTATCAATCCCAAGTGGGCCATCCTCAATTTCCCCAAATTGCTTAAAATATTGAAGGAGCTTATCCGGCTCAATATCCGCCGACACATTGCTGACAAAGATCTTCCTCTGAGTGTACTCAGAGACCGGAGGAGTGAGCGGCGGCGGGGCCGGGACTGGCCCAGCGGCAGCCAGCTGGCAGGAAGTGGTGCGATTGCCGATCTGCTTCTGGGGCTGCTTGAGAGCCTTCCGGGCGCCGCTTCGGTGCTTGAAGAGAATAAAAGCGTAGCCTTTGGACTTGCCGGAGACGCGGTCGGTGACCGCCTTGCAATCCTCGATCTCGCCGTACTTGCCGAAGACGGAGGTGAGGGTTTCGGCGGTGGTGTCCCAGCCGAGGCCGTGGATGAAGATCTTGCGGTGGGCGGGGTCCGCATCGGCGAGCTCGCGCACGATTTCGATCAAGTCCGGGTGCTTGCTCACTCCCTTCTTGATCAGAGCCACGAGATGGTCCTTCGTGAACGGCTCTAGAAGCTTCTCCACGTCTTCGTCCTCGTCGTCTTCTTCCACTTCCTCCTCCTCCTGCGCCGCCGCCGTTCCGTTCGCTTCGGCTTCGGCCGGAACGGCGTCGTTCGAGGCCGCCTCTAGGGTTTCGTTCTGCTCTTGCTCTCCTTCTCCTTCCCCTTCCTCTTCTTCCTCAGCCTCTCCTTCTTGTTGCTGCTGCTGTTGTTGTTGTTCCTCTGGGTCTTCTTTAGAATCGTCTACAGCCATATTATCCTGAACTTGCTGTTGTTCTTCTTCTTCGTTCTCTGGGATTGGCTCGGGCTGTTCGCGCTGCACTTCTTCGACTGGCTGTTCGGGTTCGGGTTCGGGCTCCGGCGCCTTGGCGGGTTCGGGGTCTGAGGATCGCAGCTTTCGCTTCTTGGCCATGGCGGAGAGTGGTAATTAATTTAGGGGAATTTTTCTTTTTCTTGAGTGTCGCGGGAAAGCCAAAAAAGGGGGAGCTAGGGTTTGGAGTTGTGGGGAAGAGGATAGTGTTTTTGTTTCTGTCGCTATAATGTGATATGGGATTGATTTTTAAAGGTCGCGCAGAACATGACAGGACTGGATAATGCCTCATTATTGCCTCCGTTTTGGGCTTCCAAGGTTCGGCCTACTTTGCTATTCGGGCCTAGACTTAACCAAAGTGTCGTAAGGTCAATTTTTTCACATACTCACTGCAATAATACTTGCAACAAATTATATAGTGCGTTTAAACATACAACACACAAAATATTTACAAGGAACTCACCTCTAACTTCTATTAGTTAATTTTAAGTACAAAAAAAATCCTTTTACAAGCCTAGAGAACTGGCCCATGCTCAAGGTCTCTTATCAGCACTACAGCCCATACACAAGGAACCAACAACTAAGCCACCAATGCCATGCACCAATGCCATGCACCACCACATAAGGTTAGCACCACCTACTAGTGCCCATCATCAAAATCCATCTCTGCCAACCATGGCCCTCCTCTGCAATGGCTTTAGGGCATCATGTGGAGCGAGGTGCCTCCACATGCTGCCCCTCATCACTGCTCCTCATCACTGCTCATCGATCCAACCCAACTAAGGAGACTGGGCAAGTCCCCTTCAAAGAGCCCTTAAGAGCATCACTAGTCAAGCATGAGGAGCCATAGGCCCATGAGTGTGTTGATAAAACATGAAGTCATGTGATTGGCCCAATGCTGCCCAAGCACCCTCATTCCTCATGCCATCATCAGTAACAAGTAAAGCTCCTAACACAAAAGTAGGTCAAGTTTGGTTATAAATTAGTTTGCCGTCAATTATCTTGCTCCAATTTACTATGTGCCAATCCAAGAGACGAAGTTTATATTCAAATTGGTTTTGATGAAATTCCTCAAAATCATGAGTGGCATGTGCTAAATTAGACAAGTGCGCTACTCGTGTACAACTCACATGAACAACTTAAATCAATATTAACATCGTTTACTTCCCACCAAATTTTTTTAACACCGATACATTTGGTATTGACACCATTTAGTTCAAAAAGGTACAAACATTGTTTCAAACCACTTACTATCATATATGTGTCAGATTTTTTATAATGGGCCTTGTTATAAAAGGGGTGAGACCTTTTTGTAGTGAGGGCCTTAGGCTTTAGGTCTTGACCTTTAAGAGGATATTAACTTTTTTTTTTTTTAAATCTTGCCTTCAACAATATTGGGAGACACCAAAAAGTCATAGAGTGTAAGAGCACTAACATCTTTTGTCTTCCTCTTTCACTTTAATCTTAAAACATGGTTTGCTCTCGGCTACTTGTCCTTTGGACCCTTTCCAAACTTAGAAGTGGATTGGATCCACTAACATGAGGATTTTTAGCCATTTATTCTAACTAGCTAAGTTACCTAAACCACTTCTCCTAATGTTTGTTTTTGTCATTGAACATAACCCTACCTTACCACTTTATCAGTGGGGGAAAAAACCCTTTACTAAAAAAACAATAATTGAAAAGTTATTATGTTTCCTTTAGGGTTTGTAAGGAATTGCACTTATCATAATCAACCAAATAGTTGTAGTGGTTCAAAGATTTCATCAAATTTATAAAGTATTGTGTTTAAACTCTTAGCTAGCATCTTGAAACCATCCCAATGAAGTCATTGCTATAGTTACTTAATGCTTATAGGATGTGATATAACACGCAGCTAGGAAATCAGATGCTAAAATACTTTGGATACTTATGATTGGGAGGAAAAAAATTAAATAAACAAATAATTACTCGTTATAACAATTACCATACATTTTTAGGAAAGAGTTTAGTTTCAAACCGGTTTAGAGTTTTTGTTTATTTTTTAACCCTCTTACTATCATATATGTTTATGGCCTTTTTTAATTTTATTTTATTATGGAGGTGGGGCATTGTTATTAAAGGGATGTGACATATTTGTAATAAGGGTCTTGGGCTTAGGCCTTTACTAAAAAAACAATAATTGAAAAGTTATTATGTTTCCTTTAGGGTTTGTAAGGAATTGCACTTATCATAATCAACCAAATAGTTGTAGTGGTTCAAAGATTTCATCAAATTTATAAAGTATTGTGTTTAAACTCTTAGCTAGCATCTTGAAACCATCCCAATGAAGTCATTGCTATAGTTACTTAATGCTTATAGGATGTGATATAACACGCAGCTAGGAAATCAGATGCTAAAATACTTTGGATACTTATGATTGGGAGGAAAAAAAATTAAATAAACAAATAATTACTCGTTATAACAATTACCATACATTTTTAGGAAAGAGTTTAGTTTCAAACCGGTTTAGAGTTTTTGTTTATTTTTTAACCCTCTTACTATCATATATGTTTATGGCCTTTTTTAATTTTATTTTATTATGGAGGTGGGGCATTGTTATTAAAGGGATGTGACATATTTGTAATAAGGGTCTTGGGCTTAGGCCTTAACCCAACACTGTTTAGTGGGAGAGAAGCTTTTTTAAATAAATAAATAAAAAGAAATTGCCTCCAACAAGATAGGGCAACACCAAAAAGCCGTATAGTAAGAGTGCTCACATTTTTTGTCTTTGTCTATCACTTGAATTTCAAAATCTGGCTTGTTATCACCTACTTGTCCTTTGGATCATTTGCCCACTTAGAAGTGGATACTAATCACTAACATCCTTTAGTCCTTTATTCTATCCTTCAGTCCCTTAGGGTGTGTTTGTTTGGATAGATTTTAGGGAGAATGAAAATTTTAAGAGAGAAAAGTGGAAATAAAGAAGTTTTAATGGGTGTTTGGTTGGGAGAAGAAGTGGAAAAAAATATGGTGGAGCTCAGGTGTTTTCTCCCTCGACCCACCAAAAAGTTTTCTCTCCAAAATGGGGAGAAACTCACTAACATGAGTTGCCCAAAATGCCCCTACACATTCTTCTTTGCTAGCATTTTTTGTTTCTTCTCAATTACTAATCTATGCACATTCACGTTGTTTTGGGGGTTTTTTTTTTTTTTTTTCACATCATTTTATCACTTTCTTCTATAGTTCCTTTCTTCTTCTTCTTCTTTTTTTTCCCCACAATTTTTTGGATTTGGCTTCTGCCTTTGAAATAATAATTAAAAAAAAAAGTGAAATGTCCATACATAATTTTTAAAATAAATAAATGTGTATAAAAATTGTATTGCCTTTTGTTTTATTTAATAGAGACATTATTATAAATTTATACCAATTTCATTTTTCATAGTTTTCCATCTCTCAACTTTTCCATCTTCTCAACCAAAAACATATGAGAGAAAACTAAATAGAAAAACATATTTTTCTATCTTCCCACTTTTCTATCATTTCCCTATTTTCTATCATTCCACTTTTTCACCCCTCCAACCAAATAGACCCTTACTCTAGATAGTTTGGAGAGATTTTAGAGAGGATGGAAAATTTAAGAGAGAAAAGTTGAAAGAAAAAAAGTTTTAATGGGTCTTTGGTTGGGAGAAGGAATGGAAAAAAATATGGTGGGATCCAGGTGTTTTCTCCCCGGACCCATCAAAAGGTTTTTTCCCCAAAATGGGGAGAAAACTAAGGGGAGAAACTCACTAACATGAGCTACCCAAAATGGCCCTACACATTCTTCTTTGCTAACTGTATGACATAGGGATCCCTGAGCCCACTTAGGCCCTGAACTTCAACCTAACGATATGGCCCATGACCCCAACCCCTTTGATGGACTCCGGGCCCTAAGCCCTCTAGGGCCATAGGCCCAGGACTCGGCCTCATGCCAGCCTAGAGCCCATTGGGCAAATACTCTTAATTTGTATGCATCATGTTTCATCACTTAGACCTTGCCCGGTCAACCATATCCCGAACAAGACAATAACTACTCTTGGCAGTACCTTGGAGAGTGTTGAGGACAAATTTTCCACACTACATGGTTTCATTTCATTGGCGACCCGCACCACGCAAAACTATCATGGATTTTGGGGAAAATCTATTTTAAAGCCCAAAAGAGTCCATATTCACAAAAATGATGCCGAAACACATGGTCCAAAACTCATGGCAATATAATCTCATCAATGCCCATAGTTCGAGCTCATGGCACAACATCTCGTTTTTAGCTCTTGATCCAAGCTCATGAGTCTCATCGGGGGAAATTTGGGAGTCGTGGTTTAGAGGGTCAAGAAGTATGTACAGTAAAGCTCTAGTGGTTCAAAGTTGATAAAGGAAAGCATGTTGCTTGGCATGTCTTCCCCGATTCCCTGAACTCTGACGGGTCAATGTGCAATAAGTAACATTTGGTAAGCCTCTCGTATCACATAACACTTAAAATGATAAAACTCCTCATACTCTTTACATAAAAATCAATGTCCATCATATAATATGAGTTTTAAAATATAATTATGTCATTTCATATTAATTATATTATTATTTTCATATAAATCAATTTCAAGTATATAGCTAAATATACACTAGTGTCTCATATCTAGCATTAAATACTCTCCTTACTCTCCAAGATTTGGTTAAACTACAAAAAGACCATATTTACATCTCTAAGACTTCATCAAACATCAACAAACTAGTCTATTACTTACCGAAATTATATATGGACTAAACATATAATTTTTTAAGAGAGGAAACTTAGCCGAAAATACTAATAACAGCCCTAGCGGAGACTGCAACAGTTTCTACACAAGCTGTAACAACTCCAGCAGAAGCTGCAACAGCTTCTGCACAAGCTGCAACAGCTTCTGCACAAGCTGCAACAGCTCCAACAGAAGCTGTAGAAGCTCTAGCAAGTTGACACATGTCCTAAAATGATGTCATTTGCCCATTAATGCCCAATCCCAGCAGCTGGTTGTCAGAAACAAGAGGGTTCCATAAAGATTATCTTGTCATTTTAGGCAAAACCGTGACTTTAATACCAAATATTTTTTATTCCAAGCAAGATGTCATTTGGATGACATCTTTCAGCTGTAATAGCTGTGATTGACAGCTGTTACAACTATAACATCAGCCTTAAAGTCTCTAACTTTCTTCTTTTGGCTAAAAAACAAAATCACTCTAATGAAACCACTTACTTTGTCAATGACTTTTCCTTATTTGCTATTTTTCCCTTCAACTAAATTCTGATTTAGTTACATGCTTGACTCTATATAAAGAGGACCAAGCTACACACAAAAGGGGGGATTCATACCTCTCTTACCCCCTTATTCTGAAACCTCACTCATTTTGCTACCACATACACATTTTCATACTCCCCCATCTCTCTTACAAAATCACTTTTCATAGATAACAACACAACACACATATTACAACACACCATTATCCATTACCCATCTTTCCTACACTCCATTATTCTGAAACTTCATCATTTTTGCTGCCCAAAAACACATCTCCATCTCATTCTTTATTTCTCATACAAAATCTCCCTTCTTAGAAAACAACATAACCCATAACACAAATAATCTCATGTACTTACTATATTCAACCTTTATATTATCTATCTCACACTCCCATATATTTTACAAACACATTCCTCACAAAATACCCATACATATTTCTCATATGTCTTTAAACTCCATATCTCACAAAGTATACATATACAAAATCCATGTCCAACAAAGTATCTATATATAATTCCTATACATATTACAAACACCATATCTCACAATATATATATATATATATATATTTCTTACCATCTCTACACATCTCAAAACATATCAAAATACTCTTCCAATAACACATTACAAAAGCCCTTTCTAATGGAAGGCATATGGACATCAATACTAAGGCCTTTCTCTTAATAGGCATAAAGACTTCATATTAAAATCATTCTAATTGAAGACATACATTGCTAATACTTAAAACTATTCTTATGAAAGGCACGAACTCACTCATGTTTGACAAAAAACTAAAAGGGCATTACATGGAGAAAATCATTTAAGTGCATGATTAATGGGATAAACTTAACCAACCGATGCACACGGCTAGGCATGCTCTATCTCCCTTCATTCCATCATTTTTTCCTCTTTTATTTGTAACTATAAAGCCTTTAATCCTTATTTAATATTATTATGACGAAGGTCATAATATTTTGGAAACTATGGAAGTTCTCCCTTATGTTGACTTAATAATAATAAGGAAATAAATATGATTTTTACCATGTAAACACATTTATTAATATGAAATTACCCTATCATTGGAGATAATACTGTACTATTAGAGGACTGATTTGAACTATGATGCTGTAAAATGACTAATAATATAACAAACTAACAACAGTAACATGTTTATTGGGTTTTATTGTTGTCTTCTTGTTAGGGTGCATCCTCCATCTCTTGCTTGGTTCTATTTGGGAACATCAAAAATTTTCCCCTCAACAGAGAGTATCGCTGCTGAGCAGCTTTTCTAAGGTAGGAAGCAGTTCCAATACCACTCCTCCCACTCCCACCTAAACACTCACTTAAAGGCAATGGAATTGGACCTCCAAACCCACTAATAACCTAAAGTAATCATAACCCTTCCACTAATCTTGAGCTATAAATAAGAGATGAGAACGAGTAATTGGGGTTGGCAATTCTGGGAAGAGTACTAGTAAAAGAGAGTAAACACTCAGAGAGAGCAAAGGAGTGATTTTGTAAGGAAGAGAGAATGGCTTGAGGAAACAGAAGTATATTTGGGTCTGCCGAGCACAGGACCACCCACAGTAGAAAACCCAAAACCCCATAAAACAAATAGATTGTGAGCTCAAGTAGAGGTTAAGCCCAATAGCCACATATTTTGGATACGCACACTAACATTTTTTGTTTCTTCTCTGTTACTAATCTATGCACATTCATGTTGTTTTGGGGTTTTTTTTTTTTTTTTTTTTTTTTTTTGATATCATTTTTTTTTTCTTTCTTTTGTTTTTATCACTTTCTTCTATAGTTCCTTTCTTGTTTTTTTTTCCCCCACAATTTTTTGGATTTGGCTTGTGCCTTTGAAATAATAATTAAAAAAAAAAAAGTGAAATGCCCATACATAATTTTTTAAATAAATAAATGTGTATAAAAAATTGTATTGCCTTTTGTTTTATTTAATAGGGACATAATTGTAAATTTATACCAATTTCATTTTTCATAGTTTTCCATCTCTCAACTTTTCCATCATCTCAACCAAAAACATATGAGAGAAAACTAAATAGAAAAACATATTTTTCTATCCTCCCACTTTTCTATCATTCCAATTTTCCACCCCTCAAACCAAATAGAACCTTACTCTAGATAGTTAAACTATCAGAACCACTTTCCTTATGTCTATTTTCTTCATTAAATAGCACCTTACCTTACCACTTGACTAGTAAGGGAAAAATCTCATGGTTTGAAAAAACGGATCAGACTGGCTGGTTGAACCGAGAATCAAACATGAAATCGGTTCATTCAAATCTAAAAAAACCAAGAACAAATTGTTTGATCGTTCCAATTTTTAGAACTATGAAAAAACCCTTTACTAAAAAAACAATCACTTAAAAGTTATTATGTTTCGTGTAGGGTTTGTAAGACATGATAATCAACTGTTAGGAATCCGATGGTTCCTAATGGGGATGGATAAGAATTATAGGGGGATTGATGAGAATTGTAGGAAAATTGACTTAATTCAAGGTAGTCACCCTCCATAGAGAGAGAGAAAGATGCACTAATTATTTTTCAATTGATATCTAATGTTGAATTACAATTATGTATTTATAGGAGACTAGTTATAGTGTCATTGGCCCAAGTGGCTCAAGATAATTGGCTAGTTAATTCAACATGTGCTCTATGAATCAAGTCATATGTTAAACGAGTTACATGTGCTCAAATTCTAATTAACTCATCACAATCCTAATCTCAACTAATTAGTTTACTACTTAACTAAATGGATTACAACAATTATTTCATATTCCTAACATCAACCATAAGTTTTTTTTTTTTCCTTTTTTTTTTTAATCAACCAAAAGTTAGTATGGTGATTTCCAAGATTTCATGAGATCTAAGAAGTTTTGTGTAAAATCCTCAGTGTGCATAACACTAGAGATTACACACTATAAAAAATAAATTCCTTGACACTTTGTTTAGCAAAAAAAAAAAATGGTAAAATACTACTTTGATCTCTAAATTTTACCAAAAGTTTGGTTTTCATTCCTAAACTTTAAGAAGTTCATATTTCATTTCTAAACCATTAAAAAGTTTATCTTTCATTTCTAAACTATTGAAAAAATGTTATTTTTTCATTATTATTTTTTTCTTTAAACTATTGATATATATATATATATATATATTTTACAGAGTTTAATGATGAAAAAAAAGTTTTTTAAAGTTGGGACGAAAAAAAAAAGTTTTAACGAAGTTTTAGGGCAAAAATATAATTTTACCCCAAAAAAAAAAAAAAAAAAAAAACCCCATTACGCAAGCCCAAAATCCGATAAGGTTGTAAAACCCCCTCCTAACAAGGCCTCATTGTATTCATTCGTGTGTGAAAGTCCTGAAAAAACCTAACCCCTCTCCCTCGCTGAAACTTTGAAACGTATCAAAGATTCAAATGGGCAAGAAGCGCAAATCAGCCTCCAAAGCCGAAGAAACTTCTTCTTCTAAACCTAAATTGCTCAAACCCCAACCACCACCACCACCCGCAGAAGAATCTGAAGAAGAAGAAGAACACGTTGAATCAGAACCAGAAGAAGTAGAAGCAGAAGAAGAAGAAGAATCATCATCATCTTCTTCTTCATCTGAATCAGAGGAAGAAGAAGAAGAAGCAGCAGCAGCAGAAGTAGAAGAGGAATCAGATGACAAATCTTCTTCTTCATCATCATCATCAGAAGAAGAAGAAGAAGAAGAGGAAGAGGAAGACGACGATACGAAGCGAGACAGTATCAAGAAGCTCCTAGAGCCGTTCGGCAAAGACCAACTCATCTCAATCCTCAAAGAAGCCGCGTCGAAAACCCCATCAATCATCGAGCACATAACCAAGACGGTGGACTCCGACCCAATCCAGCGCAAAATCTTCGTCCACGGCCTCGCCTGGGACACCAACTCCGAAACCCTAGCCGCCGCATTCAAACCCTTCGGCGCAATCGAGGAGTGCAAGGTCGTCTCCGACAAAATCACCAACCGATCCAAAGGCTACGGCTTTATCCTCTTCAAAACCAGCGCCTCCGCCCGCAAAGCCCTCAAGCAACCCCAGAAGAAAATCGGCTCCAGAATGGCGGCCTGCCAGCTCGCCTCCTCCGGCGCCAATCAGTCCCAGCAGCAGCACCAGCAGCCGCAGTCTCAGCCAGCCCCTGTAAGCGGCCGCCGGCTTTACGTGGCGAATGTGGGTCCTCACATTGCTCCGGAGAAGGTCAGGGCCTTTTTCGCCGAGTTTGGCGAGCTCGAAGACGGGCCAGTGGCATTAGGTGGATTGGATAAAGACACAGGTAAGTTCAAAGGATTTGCTATACTTGTTTACAAGAGTGCGGAGGGAGTCAAAAAGGCATTGGAAGAACCTGTGAAATTCTTCCAAGGTAACAAATTGCAATGCTCTGTTGCCACCGAAGGCCGCAGTGTTAATAAGAATAATAACAGTAGCAGTAATAGTAATGATGCCAAGCCCAATAACGTTGTTGCTACTAGTGTTGCTGGTGTTGCTCCTGCTCTTCCTGTGGCGGCATTTAACCCGGCATTGGCTGGTCAAGCTTTTAATCCTGGTCAAGCATTTAATCCCGGCCAAGCGTTTAATCCCGGGGCGGTTTTTATGGCCCAAAATCCAGCTTTAGGGGTTTTGAATTTGAACCATGTCGGGTTTGGGTTTCCTGGTGGCGTGTCGCAGCCCTTGAACAGGGTTGGAAATGCTCCTAATCCTATGGGATTGACTCAACTCGGTGCTGGAGGCTTTGGTGCACAGCCTCCTATTAATAGTATAAGCCCTTCTGTGATTGGTAGTTATGGCGCTCAAGCTGCTTTGCAAGGTTTGGGCGCGTATCAGAGTTCACAAATGGCTCAATCTACAGCAGTACCGAGACCCCAAACTGGTACTGGACCCGTTGGAACCATGCCATCTTATTTAGGGCGCTAGGTAAGACATCTACCATACCCATTTTGTTAAATGTTTTCGTGTTTTTCATAATTTTAGGTTGTGTTGTTACTTCTTAATATGCATTGAGTTGATTTTAGAACAGATTACAAACTTGGTTTTTGTGACCTCATTGGGGTTTCTTGCTGAACATTAGCAATTGTAAAAGAATGCATGCATTAGATGATTTGCTTTCTTGTATAAATCTGAGCTTTTTTCTTATTGCGCAGTTTAGTGCACTTAGATCTCAATTGACCATGCTTGAGTTTGCTGTTAGGATTAACTTTTGAGTATGTCTTCTGAGGTCTTCTCATACTTTGGGCAACTATCAAGCAATGTTGTGTGTGAGCTCATGAGTGTGCACCAAGTAACTGTGTGTAAGAAATAAATTTGTTTGAACAGGCTTATTGGAAGTTAGAAGAACTGAAGAGAGGAATACCAGAGGAGCACTATAAGTAGTTTTAATTGTGAAAACAAAGCTAATGTATAGTGGGGAAGTATTTGAACTATAGCTTACTGGTAGTATTAGATAGAATCTTAAGAGCAGATTCATGGGAAATTGTATAGTATCATTATTTCTTTCAAACTAAATAATGCTCGTAAATCAACCAGTGGTGCTTTGGGCGGGGCTAAGGTCAGGCAATGGCTTAACTGACCTGATGGAGTTCCTGTGGCCCCCTATCTGTATCTAGGCTCTTTAGTGGATATAGGATCTATGTGGTCAAACCTAGGCAGGGTAGCCATGGCCTGTCACCACCGTTTACCATTTTTATTCAGCAAAAAAAGAAAAGTCACAAAAATACTTTATTTTCACCTTTATGTTTGTTACTGTCTTTGGTACTCTTTTTTTTGGATAATAAATTGTATTAAAAATTTGAGAAAGAGTAACTCAGTTCTTAAAGATAGATATGCATACTGGGTACATACTCAACTATCCCTAAGAAACTATAAAAAATACAGGGATATTTTAAATTCTACAAAATTAGATGGTCTGCCCTCTTCTACTAATAGCCAAGAGCGTTAACAAATATCTATTTGACCCTATCTATTGGCAGCTCACGCCAGTCAAAAGTTCTATTTCTTTTTCTCCATGGTCCTTATTAAACATGATGGTTTTAAATCCAAACTCTATCTTTGGTACTCTTACATATAGAGATTCAAGTGTACTCTTTACATGAACTACCCAACATCATGGCCTAGTGGTTAAGAGTCTTGGTATGTGGTAGGTCTTGATTTCAAACCTTTCCAGATGACGGTGGGATGCTAGTTTGGTTTAAGGACTATTGCCTTTTATTACCTGAAACCATCAATGCTTTGGGCGGGGCTCAGGTCAGGCTATGCCTCAACCCACCTGGGGTACACTTGCTATCCCCTCACAGAGGAACTACTATTGCTATGGCTGGTACCCCCTCATTCAGATAATAATATAACTTTTTTTGTGATATTTAAAAGCTTATTATAACTTTATAAATCATTCATTGTAGATATTGGATTTTTATTTTTTTTAATGATAAATCCAAATATCCAATCATAGATATTTTCATTGACTCATCATCCTTATGTCTTGTATGTATTGTCTGTTCCATTAATTGTGAAATGGAAGAATATTGTCCATTTGGATTCAGCATTTTGTTGAAAGTTGGACAAAGTATAATTGTACCTAAAAAAATGTGAGGCTTTCAAAAGCTGTATATAAGCAAATAAGTTAAAAGAAAAAATTGTGTGTATATGACCTCCATTTTTTACCCTTTTCTCATGAGAATTGGCATGATACATTTTTTAAGAAAATATAAGTGTTGCTTACCATCCAGGTCAATTACTTCTTAGATAATTAATGATGCTTGCTTTTGCAACTTGTTGGATTGCTGTAATGACCAAAAATTTGGGATTAAGGTTTGGTTATTGTTATTTTGTTGTTGTTTAAATTTTGGGGATTGCTGATTTCAGGTCTTAAGTCAAAGCCATGAGACACAACAACAATGATTGATGCTGGGACTCCAATTAAGGTGAAGCTGAGGTAAAATGTGATGTGTTATTTGCTTTAGGTTGTTATTGGGCCTTGCAATGACCTGCCTGTAACTTTGAAGGACTTCTGTGAAATCATTTTGACAGTTGCTCTATGAATTTATTGAGCTCTCTCTCTCTTGTAGTGTCATTTGTTCTATTAATATCTCGTTTGTCTATTGAGTTATACACACACGCATTTTAAATGAGGGGAGGGGGAATTTGAACTTTAGATAGATGTTTTCATTGAACAGGAAAACAGGAAATATTATTGGATTTTAAGGGTTTTTTCACCTTTTAAGGCTGCGTTTTTGCCTTAGCCTGTGGGGGCTTGAAATCTATAGTTTATTTTGTGTTTTTAAGTTTGATTAAACTGGTTTGGGTATCTTATGGTAGTGCTATCCTTCTGCAGTTCTGCAAAATCTTTTAGTTGCCCTTGCCAATTTCTGCTGGCTAATTTGCCTGGTTTGCATTATGGATTGCCAAGAAATAAGAATGTTTACAAGGTTATATATTTGTTCACTTGGTCGCCAGAGAACTGGCCTTTGAAACCTTTTATTTCCCCTTATTAGGCATAGCAGCATTTGGCCATCGCCTAAGAGCAACCACATCAGTGGTTGTAAAAATGTGTAAAATGCAAAAAGTGCTCAATTTTGCACATTTTAACCCAAAAAACACCTCCATCAGTTTGTGTAAAAATGTGCAAATATACACCAAAGCTGTGTAAATGAACAGTAACCATGCATATATACACGGTTATTGTTCATGTGTAAATGATTTTCTTTTTTTTAATTTTTTTTTCTCTCTCTCCTCTATCAAACTACTTCTCTTCGCCAACATTCCCCAACATTTACAACAATCCAGCGCGCCAGAATAAGAAGAAGGAAGAAGAAAATAACCGCCCAACCACCAAACCCAGTGCCACCACCAAACACCGCAACCTAGCACAGAAAATTAACCCAAAATCAACGGAAAAACAATTAGAAAATCCAACTCAAAATCGAGACAAACCCACTGGTAAACCCAACCCAAAAACAGTCCAAATCCACCGGAAAACCCAACCCAAACCATACTCAACGGAAAACTCACGTGAAATGTCCAACAAAGCCAGATTTGCCGACTGATCTGCTGTCGTCGGGTCTTCCAATGTTGCCGTCGGATCTTCCATTGTTATTGTCGGTTGGGGGTGGGAGGCGAAGGGTCGGTGGTGGAGGAGAGAGGGAGGGGCGAAGGAAAAAGGGAGGGTGAAAGTGAGAGGGAGGCCGAATCGACAGAAGGCTGAGGCAGCGAGTTGGATTGGCGATAACGGCGGGCTGGGTAAGGTGGCTATGAGGGAGAGTGTGAGGGAAAGAGAGGAACGGGTGAGAGAGCTGAAAAGTAAAATAGATTACGAGGGAAAGAGAGGATGTGTATTAATAAATAATAATAATAAACAATAAATAATATTATTTAGGGATAATTACACATAACCCACCTGTGGTTTTGGCGAAAATCACATTGCCTACCCGTGATTTGAAAAGTTTCACTTAACCCACCTGAGGTATGTTTCGTTTGTTTTCCGTAACCCACCTTTGTTAAAATCAGGGGTAAATAAGTATTCTTGCTTAAATTTTATGTCTCTCTCCTCCCAAAACAAAAAATAACACAAAAATGCAAGAGAAACAAGATCAGAAAGTGGTATTTGTTTCTCTCTCCATTCACACAAATTTTACACATGAAGAACATACCCAACTACGATCCACTACCAAACCCATTAACAAGAAAAAAATCAAAAACAAAATCTAGCAACCCAGACCACGACCACGATCCTCCCATCAAAAACAAAATAAAAAACAAAACCCATTAAACCACGACCATGATCCACCCAAAGAGGGGAGGCATGGCGGCGAAATCCAGCAACCCAGCTACCACGAAACCCAGACAAAATCCAGCCATCCACCACAAAACAAACCAAAATCCACTGCCACAAACCCACTACCACAGCCAAAATCCACCACCATCAAACCCTCAAACCATTAAACCCGAAACCCACATTGAACACGGCAAAACCCACGGCTTGGGTTGGCGAGAGTGAGGGTCGGCGACGAGTGGAGGAATACGTTTGGGTAGGGGAGTTGGGCCGGTGAGGAGTGGAGGAAGATCGGTGAGCTGGGTCGACGGAATGGGATGCGAAGATTGGCGAGCTGGGTCGGCGAAAGGGCTGGATCGGAACTAGGGAGGTGAGCTGGGTTTATGGTGGATGGGCTTGTGCATATCGGCGATGGAGGAAAAGAGAGAAACTCAGAGGGAAGATGTGAGGAGAGAGACGGCTGGGATGAAATGAAAGAAAAGGAAGAAAAAAATAAGGAAAAAAAATCATTAAAATAATCAGAGTAGTGTGAACGTGCGAATAAATTTTTTTTTTGGTACGTTCTTCATGTTCAAAATTTGTGTGAATATAGGGAGACAAATACCACTTTTTAATCTTGTTTCTCTTTTATTTTTGTGCTATTTTTTGTTTTGGGTGGAGAGAGATATAAAATTTGAGCAAAAATATCTATTTACCCCTGATTTTAATAGAGGTGGGTTACGGAAAACAAACGGAACATACCTCAGGTGGGTTAAGTGATACTTTTCAAACCACTAGTAGGCAAGGTGATTTTCGCCCAAACCACTGGTGGGTTATCTGTAATTATCCCTATTATTTAATTAGAATGGATTTGTAAAATAGATAAACTGATGTGGGTGTTTTGGAAATGTGGTAGTGTAAAATAGGAACAATAGGTTTTTAGTGTAAAATATACATAAATTTTTAGACGAATTGATGCAGTTGCTCTAAGAGTTAAATGCATTGTATGGTCGCATTAGATAAAGTGTCATATATCAACGTCATAGTTATTAAGATCATGATCAAGATTATAGCATCTTATGATGCTTGATCATGAGATCGATTCGGATGGTTGCATATTCAGTCATAGAATAAAGTTGAAGTAGAATCACAAACTAGAACTTGGGATTGCATTGCATTGCATTGCTATCCCAAGGATGATCCTAGATGATTCTATCATAAGCTCAAATCATCTTTTTCAGCCAAAATAATGTCCTACTATGCTTCTCAAAATGCCTGACAACACCACCATTCATGCATACCAAAATTCAATTCAAGTGAACAGAAAATTGAAAGAAAAAAGAAATCACAAACTCAGAGAGGGAAAGAGAAAGGGTAATGGTGATGATGATGTTAATGCCATGATGGCCTCCTTGAGTATGTTGAGGAGAATGTCAACGGCCTTGATGATAACACACTTTTCGGAAGGTGTGGCTGCCAATGATGGCTTTGAGCTCACTAGTTTCACCGTCAAATTATTTGAGAATTAGGTGTGGTTGTCATTGTCAATAATGGCTTCAAGCGTGCTGGTTTCATTGGCTGAGTATTTAAGAATTGGGAAGAATATTTGAGAGGCTTTTGAAGGCAATCATCAAAAGAAAAATGTATAGTTGCAATTTGTCTGCTATGTGTTGACCGATCCTATTTTTTAAAAGATATAGTTTTGAAATTTTGTCCTTTTAAGACAGTTTTCCTCGAAAAATTCTCTTTCCTAGTCATTGCGTGACAGCTTATAATATCATCCAAGTGTATCAAATGTCATATTTCACTAAAACATTCAAATGAGTTACATGACTTTTAAGTAGGTCACGTGATTAAAGGTACGTGTGGATCGACTTCTAAGTTGTTAGGTAGCCGGTTGGACAGCTTATAATATCATCCAAGTGTATCAAATATCATATTTCACTAAAATATTCAAATGAGTTACATGACTTTTAAGTAGGTCATGTGATTAAAGGTACGTGTGGATCGACTTTTAAGCTATTAGGTAGCCGGTTGAAGGAATTTTCATTCAAATTGTTCCAGATTAAAAATAATATTTAGATTAGTAATATGAGTTAATTGATAACTTTGGCTTTGGGATTTTTCAAGAATCATCTTTTTAAAATATAAAATTAAAATACTATTTTTCTTCATCATTTTAAAAATTATCGATTTAAATAATTTTAATAAATTGTGTTTAGAAATATATAATATTTTTTTAGTTAGTACTAGTAGAGCTGTAGAGGTGTGGTGTAGAGTATGTAAATTGTATAATGTCAAATTTAAATTTCTCCAATTATTTTTTAACACTTGTGGTGATTTATTCCTTTTAAAAAAAAATGAAAAATAGAATCTTGTGATCATTGATATGATCTACGAGACTGTTTTATTGATCTTATATGGAATATCGATTTTAATCACTATAGTTTCAAGAAATTTTATAGAAAAAATCTTTCCGGGAAAAGAAACAACATGAATGAAAATTGACTTTATAAGGCACCTTCAAGAAAAAGAAGAAGAAAGGAAGAATTGAAAAAGAGATAATTTGGGAGAGAATTGAGAAAAGTTATTACTTATTTTTCAATGATGAAATGCCATGGATTCCGAAGTATTTATAAAATTCATTTGCAAAGTTGTTTTTTTTTGTTTTGGAGAAAGTCATTTGCAAATTTAAAATAACCAGCAAACAAGTAATTTGGTTCCATTCCTGCAATCTATACTAGGTTTTTATTTTATTTTATTTTATTCTTATTTTTTTTTATGAGAAAGTCATTTGCAAATTTAAAATAACCAACAAACAAGTAATTTGGTTCCATTCCTGCAATCTATACTAAGTCGGGCTAGGCTCTTCTTGCAAATCTTGTGCACTTCAATAGTATATATTATGGAAAGTAAATAAATAAAATAGTGTAATAAACGTGATGTGTTTAACTCTACTACTTTACATTATGATACTTTTTATTTAAAACAATGATAGTATTTTCTTCTTATACAAGATTAGGAAAAAATCAATTAATTTTTATAACCTAAAAAAGAGCAATTTCTTATATATAATGAGAGTATAACAATAAATCTTTACTGTAGGCACACGATTTGCGTTAAACCGCAGTCGAGTTGGGTTCGTACGTAAATGGGCCCATACAATATCATTTGTAGAGTGTGGGATCGAAAGGCTAAGCCATGTTTACCCGGCTGTGTTTTTTTGCTAAGATATTTATGCATGGTTCCAGTATATTTGCATTCTGAAGCCCTTTTTTCTTTCAGTGGAACTGGAGGAGCCCCCCTTTTAGGTTACATATTTTTTCTTTTATACTCGCATGCGTTCAATTTCCTTCGTCCACGTGTAGGGTCGACCCCTTCTGAGACTGATACTTGTCCCATCAGTCTCAGACCTAAGTCATTGAGAGTTGTTGATAAAGTTAATGGATAAGGCTCTGTTAGGCGTAGAGATATGCATGGGGAAGGTGGCAAAGGAAGCCTCTCTTAGATATTTTAGATTTCCCCTCCGAGCACGCCCCTTTACCTTTCTGCCCTTTTTCTTGGGTCAGCCGAGGACTGCACTGTCCTCGGCTGCTTCTCCGGGCCAATTGGGCCACACTATTCTTGAACTCTGGCCATGACCTTTTTAGGCTTGGGCCTTTGGACCCTTCATCAGCAAACGGGCCTGGCCCGCCGATTACTGGACCCCACAATAGCCCCTCAAAACCCTGCTGTCCGGCCTCTTGGTTGGAGAGGGGGGTTTTGGTAACTCCGAGCCTTCATTACTGCTCATTTAGTTCGGCCCTTGATCAACGTTGGCGACTCTTCACCTCCCCGAGGAACGCGCCGGTTTACAAGATGTTTCCCTCGGTTTACGCGTGATGCGCTTATACCGTTTGGTTATCCGTAGCACGCCTTTAATTTCTTCCTTTTACGAGACCTCCCAAATCTTACGGTTACTGATAACGTGGGGGAATGAAATGAATGCGCATTTATTCGCAGATTTCCTTGAGGATCAGAACGTGTTACGTGCCCCTGTCTTACTCCCTTATATAAAGAGAGAAATCCAGAGGTGATTCTTTCATATCTGAATCCCTTAGGCCCTTCTTATAGTTCACTTCTTCCATCTGGTTACTCCTAATCCAATAATACATCCACCATAGTAGTCGGCCATGAATGAATCCTTCCTTTTCCAGAATTTAAGCCGAGCAATTTTTTCATTCGGGCAGTTGATTTCCCAGGAAGCCTGAGTCCGAGGACTTTGCAAAACCTGGGTTTTGCTCAGGACTTATGTGTTTTATCTTATGTACTTGACTTTTCCCTTAGGCTTGAGTCCGAGACTTGTGTCTTTATCGGTACTTGGTTTTCCCTTTTAGCTTGAGTCCGAGGACCATACGAGCCTTAGGTTCTGTCCGAGACCAATGTCTGCATCAGTACTTGGTTTTCCCTTTTAGCTTGAGTCCGAGGATCATGCAAGCCTTAGGTTCTGTCCGAGACCAATGTCTGCATCGGTACTTGGTTTTCCCTTTTAGCTTGAGTCCGAGGATCATGTAAGCTTTAGGTTCTGTCCGAGACCAATGTCTGCATCGGTACTTGGTTTTCCCTTTTAGCTTGAGTCCGAGGATCATGCAAGCTTTAGGTTCTGTCCGAGACCAATGTCTGCATCAGTACTTGGTTTTCCCTTTTAGCTTGAGTCCGAGGATCATGCAAGCTTTAGGTTCTGTCCAAGACTTTGAGTTCAGATTTTCCCTTTCTTTGAGCATTTCCCGAGGTGCCAAACAGGGGTTGTCCTCGGCCATGGCCATTGCTCGGCGTGGGCCACAGTACCTGGGCCCTTACGCAAAGCGGGCCCGGGGTCATGAATCCACCTAGCCCATGAATTAAGAGATATTTCTGCAACTTCTGGCCACGTGGTACTCTCTGATGTCACGGTGACCGAGGTGCGCCTTTACGAGACTCTTTAATCTTGTGGTTGCAGTTGATGTTGGAAGTTGAGCCAGGACTGTTTTGTCTGTAGCGTTTCTTGGGACGCCACGTGAGTTGACTGCCATCACCTTGTCTTTTCCAATAAATGAGAGGGAGAGAAAGTTGCTTTATATACGCACAAATCCTTCAGATTTTCTCCCACATCACAGCTTCCATATCCGGAGTTCTCCTTTCTTGGCATAACATGTTGAAAGTGAGGGTTGGGAAGAAAGAACTGTCTCCGCTGCAGAAGCGCCGTGTCTTCATGAGGCTTATAACAGTAAGGTATGGGCACAGGAAGCACAAGTTCAGGAGAGTACTCCATCTCCACCGAGGGGAACGGCGTCTCTCCCTCTTTTAGTCAAAATCCGAAGCAGGCTCTGTTCATGCCAGCACTTTGGTATGGCAGAAGAAAGATTTTCCTCCATCAGCACCTCTGCTTTGCGGCAGGCGTATATTTAGAGAAAGGCCCACCACCTCCAACTCCCTGCACCTTTCCTTCAACGGTGTCAGGTTCAAGTTGGGTCTCTTTTGCTGTTTGAGTTGTGGGCATGTGAAAGCATTGAGGAAGAACAAGGTCTTGGAGCTGTAGCCAACCTCTCCTTCGACCTACTCCCTCAACTTCATTTTATTCTCTTGTATCTTCCTTTCTTTTCGGTTATGTAATGATCTTTGGCACAAACTGACTCTAGCTTTTCGTTGTACACTGTACTATCTCATTGCTTTAGTAAAAAATGGCGATTTTTTTTTTTTTTTTTACTTGTTCTGAATGCTGTTTCTTCGATAAAACTACTTTGTGAGTTGGTGTGCTCCATGTGTGTATTTCTCCTCGGCAGTATTTAGAGCAAGAACTCTTGAAACACGATCCAACGAATTCTAATCTATCGACACTATCAGGCAGGATAATAATAACTCATAGTAAGTTAAACTTAGGAAACTAACCGAGATAACAATTGAACGTTCCATAGTAAGCACGAGAATATTGTAGGAGGACGACAAATTCAAAATAATTCATCCGAGGGAGCGACCGAGCACTGTATGACTTCAGTTATGCTTTTGGAAACATGTTACTCCATTCTATACTGGTCCCTCTAGTGTTGAGGATCCGAGGGCAAACTAGAGAATCCAGGTAACACAGCTTTTCCTTTTAAGTAGTTGGTTTCCCCAGAGGCTTGGGTCCGAGGACCATGCAAGGTCTCGGTTCTGTCCAAAACTTGTATGCTTCTTTTTAAGTAGTTGGTTTCCCCAGAGGCTTGGGTCTGAGGACCATGCAAGGCCTTGGTTCTGTCCAAAACTTGTATGCTTCTTTTTAAGTAGTTGGTTTCCCCAGAGGCTTGGGTCCGAGGACCATGCAAGACCTTGGTTCTGTCCAAAACTTGTATGCTTCTTTTTAAGTAGTTGGTTTCCCCAGAGGCTTGGGTCCGAGGACCATACAAGGCCTTGGTTCTGTCCAAAACTTGTATGCTTCTTTTTAAGTAGTTGGTTTCCCCAGAGGCTTGGGTCTGAGGACCATGCAAGGCCTTGCTTCTGTCCAAAACTTGTATGCTTCTTTTTAAGTAGTTGGTTTCCCCAGAGGCTTGGGTCCGAGGACCATGCAAGGCCTTGGTTCTGTCCAAAACTTGTATGCTTCTTTTTAAGTAGTTGGTTTCCCTAGAGGCTTGGGTCCGAGGACCATGCAAGGCCTTGGTTCTGTCCAAAACTTGTATGCTTCTTTTTAAGTAGTTGGTTTCCCCAGAGGCTTGGGTCCGAGGACCATGCAAGGCCTTGGTTCTGTCCAAAACTTGTATGCTTCTTTTTAAGTAGTTGGTTTCCCCAGAGGCTTGGGTCCGAGGACCATGCAAGGCCTTGGTTCTGTCCAAAACTTGGATGCTTCTTTTTAAGTAGTTGGTTTCCCCAGAGGCTTGGGTCCGAGGACCATGCAAGGCCTTGGTTCTGTCCAAAACTTGGATGCTTCTTTTTAAGTAGTTGGTTTCCCCAGAGGCTTGGGTCCGAGGACCATACAAGGCCTTGGTTCTGTCCAAAACTTGGATGCTTCTTTTTAAGTAGTTGGTTTCCCCAGAGGCTTGGGTCCGAGGACCATGCAAGGCCTTGGTTCTGTCCAAAACTTGTATGCTTCTTTTTAAGTAGTTGGTTTCCCCAGAGGCTTGGGTCCGAGGACCATACAAAGCCTTGGTTCTGTCCAAAACTTGTATGCTTCTTTTTAAGTAGTTGGTTTCCCCAGAGGCTTGGGTCCGAGGACCATGCAAGGCCTTGGTTCTATCCAAAACTTGTATGCTTCTTTTTAAGTAGTTGGTTTCCCCAGAGGCTTGGGTCCGAGGACCATGCAAGGCCTTGGTTCTGTCCAAAACTTGTATGCTTCTTTTTAAGTAGTTGGTTTCCGCAGAGGCTTGGGTCCGAGGACCATACAAAGCCTTGGTTCTGTCCAAAACTTGTATGCTTCTTTTTAAGTAGTTGGTTTCCCCAGAGGCTTGGGTCCGAGGACCATGCAAGGCCTTGGTTCTGTCCAAAACTTGGATGCTTCTTTTCTTGCTTATTATTCCGAAGGTTTAGCTCCTCGAATAAGGTGGAGGAAGCTGGCCTGATGTTTGAAGCCCCTAGGCTTGCCCATGTCGTTGACACCGTGGAACGTAGCCCCTAGTGGGAGCCTATGTTGGAATAGCAACAATGTGTCGCCGGTGATACAGGCATCCTCATAGTCCCTTGTTCGATAGAAGCTCAACCTCGCCACCGCTCGAGCTAACACGCAAGCCTCCCCACAGACGGCGCCAATTGTAGGCACACGATTTGCGTTAAACCGCAGTCGAGTTGGGTTCGTACGTAAATGGGCCCATACAATATCATTTGTAGAGTGTGGGATCGAAAGGCTAAGCCATGTTTACCCGGCTGTGTTTTTTTGCTAAGATATTTATGCATGGTTCCAGTATATTTGCATTCTGAAGCCCTTTTTTCTTTCAGTGGAACTGGAGGAGCCCCCCTTTTAGGTTACATATTTTTTCTTTTATACTCGCATGCGTTCAATTTCCTTCGTCCACGTGTAGGGTCGACCCCTTCTGAGACTGATACTTGTCCCATCAGTCTTAGACCTAAGTCATTGAGAGTTGTTGATAAAGTTAATGGATAAGGCTCTGTTAGGCGCAGAGATATGCATGGGGAAGGTGGCAAAGGAAGCCTCTCTTAAATATTTTAGATTTCCCCTCCGAGCACGCCCCTTTACCTTTCTGCCCTTTTTCTTGGGTCAGCCGAGGACTGCACTGTCCTCGGCTGCTTCTCCGGGCCAATTGGGCCACACTATTCTTGAACTCTGGCCATGACCTTTTTAGGCTTGGGCCTTTGGACCCTTCATCAGCAAACGGGCCTGGCCCGCCGATTACTGGACCCCACATTTACAAATTATAATCTTCTAAAAAAAAAAAAAATTGGCTAAAAGCAGAAAAAACATTATCTATAATAATTTCAACCCATTTACTTTTTTATCATCTTTACCGAAAAATTAAATTCTTGTCAATCTTTTCACTCTTCAATCATTATCTATTTTCTATTATATCATTTTTTTTTTACTCTTAACAAACAGACCAATCCAAATGTTGTGCCTGCAATAAGGCATGGAGTTGTGGGTAACAACATCGGCGGTTTTGGGAATTTTTTTAGAATGATTATTAAAAAAATTTAGTAAAAATAAAACTTGAATGTATTAACGTTACAAAATAAAAAAAATTAGCAAATACATTAAATTTTAAAATTTCATTTCACAAGATTTCATATTTTGAAATTCTTGTGTGATATGATAGTTTCATTATCAATGTTATCTGCTACATCGTTTTCAATATACACACTCAAACAATTATTAAGCTACTAATCTCCCATTCAATTACCAACATATTGCCAAATCGACTAAAAAAAATGCATTATCTTTTTGTAAAAATGCATCACATAAATCCAACAAATTCGGCCAAAGACTAAAGCAGGCACAGACTAAATATTTGAAAACTATGCATTTTATTATTATTAAAAATAGCAATTTTAAAATATGCCATTTGAAAATACAGTTTAAAAAATCACAATTAAACATTTGATTTTGATCTTTAGGCTAATTTGTTTGTTTGGGCAATTTTGAGAAGTGTTACATCCACAACATTTTTACAACGTTTTCACAACAAAACCTAGACGGTAAATTTTTACTAGTTCTAATTTGAACTTACTACTAAAATTATTTTTCCATTTACTAGTAACAATTTGTTATTTAGAATTTATTACAAAAATATAATGAACATAATATTTCTCGTAATTTTTTGGTTCAACAGACCAAAATTTTAGAAAGGTTGAATTTTATTTTTAATGGACTCAATTGTTATTAAGGGTGTTCAAAATTTTTTTTTTCAGGGTGGTGAATTTTTTTTTTCTAAAACGGTCAAAGACCCATATATTTATATATATATATATATATATATATTATACAAGATAGAATTTGTACTCTAACCTAATCTAAGTGTATATATGTGTGAAACTCCCTACTGGATACTTGAATCCTGACTTTTGCCCCCTATATCCCATAAGGACTTATATTTATGAAATGATCACTATACCAAAAGTGCACCATAGTCTCAAAGACCCATATTAAACTAAAGTTTTTTTTTTTTAATGTATATTAAAAAAAAAAAAAAAATCACGGTGGTCATGTGACCACCTGATTAACCCTTGGCGCCGCCCCTGGGTAACACACTCTCTCATCTCTTCTTCAAAAGTGTGTACGATGTTTATTAAAAAATAAATATTAAAAAAAAAAAAAAACAGTGTGTACATTGTACCTAACCGTAACAGAAATATTAGACTTACCAGTACACCGCGCTTAGAAAAAAAGAAAAAAAGAAAAAAAACCCAAACAAAACAATTTGGGGGCTCTGTGGCGTTTTCGACTCTGAATTCGCTCTCTCTCAGTTATGTAATTTGTGGTGTGTTGTGCTCATATGTACATACGATTATGATATATAGTACTACGTAGACGAAGACACCGTACGTGGGATTTTGCTGATGTAATCTTTAATGACAAGACACGGCTTTAACGTTTGAGATCGGCGGCTCATTCCAACATTATCTTCCTTTTCCAATCCTCCAGGTAGATTTCTCTTTTGTTTGTCTTTTAAAAAATAATAATAATCTCTCTCAAATTTTGGCTCTAATATCACAATTCCACCACCTTTTTTTTTTTTTTTTTTTTATTTTACTTTTTACAGTAGTTTCAATTTCTTATTACTTTTCTTCGATATCCGATTCGAGCTTTAAGGTGTTTAGTATGGTTGGATTTGCGGAATTTGAGTAAAATTATGTGTTCATCTTTCAAAATAGTGATTTTGATGATATGGGTATTTTGTTTTTTTGTTGTTGTTGTTGGGAAATGATAGGCTGATTGTTTACTTAATGGGGATTCAAACAATGGGTACTCAAGGAAATGGGCAACAAGTACAGCAACCTCATCATTTACAGCCATCTCCATTGACAAGGCAAAGTTCATGGTATAGTCTCACCCTTGATGAAATTAAGAACCATTTGGGTGACACTGGGAAACCAGTGGGTAGTATGAACCTTGATGAGCTTCTACAGAATGTGTGGACCACTGACATGGCCACCATTGACGGCGAAGCGAATCAAATTCAATCCAATGAGAACACCTCTTCCTCCTCCTCGTCTCTCCAACGTCAGGCCAGTTTAACATTGGCGAGGGCGTTGAGTGGGAAGACGGTTGATCAAGTTTGGAGAGAGATTCAACAAGGTCAGAGGAAGAGGTGTGGTGGTGGAGACATAAAGGTTCAGGGTATGGATGATACAAATTCAAGTGTGACACTTGGGGAAACCACTTTAGAGGACTTCCTGGTACAAGCAGGGCTTTTTGCCGAACCATCTATAGCTCCTCCTCCTCCTTCAGGGATGGGGATTGTTGAGGTTGTGACCCCTCAGAAAATGGTGTTGTCACCATCCCCTTCATTTGGTACATTATCGGATACGCCAATGCAAGGGCAGCAAAGGGATGCCTCTGATGCATTTGAGAGGACTTTGGATAGGAGGCAAAGGAGAAAGATCAAGAATAGGGAATCTGCTGCACGCTCACGTGCTAGAAAACAAGTAGGTTTCTATATAGAGATAGTTGTCATGCTGGCTTATCCTGTCCTTTTTCAACTATGCGTGACCATTGCTGATTCATGTGAAATTGTGCAGGCTTACCATAACGAACTGGTGAGTAAGGTTTCACGTCTAGAAGAGGAGAATATTAAGCTCAAGAAAGAGAAAGTAAGAAACCTTTCATCAGCATCTCACATTTTATTTGTTGTGTGTTTTTATTGTAGATGCTTTTATTTTATTTCTGTTGGCAGTTAGTTTTAATTTCTGTTGTTATTAGAAAAGTGAGTATATCAATTCAAGGCTTTCTGAAGTTGATTAGGCTTTAGCATTGCATTCTGTAAACAAGCCATAATTAGTGTGACTTGTTGGTGACCTTCTTCATCTTATAAAGATACTAACTTGTTGGCACACAAAACTATTTATATGATTTCTAACTTAAATGGATCCTCTTCCCTTCACAAGAATAGAGTGGATAATGACATAGTGGGTTCAGGATTCACTTAGTACATGTGTAACTTATCAATAAAATAAAGTCATTTGAATTCCAATTAATTTGATAGTTTATTGTGACAACTTTCATGCATGGAACAAGTAAAAGAAGGAATTTTTTCACAGACATATATAATGGTTGATTTTACTTATACTAATAGTTGGATTTTGACTAATAGTAACGAAAAAGAAAGGATGATTCGGTGGCATATATGGACTGCTGTCATCTATTATTTATATGGCATTAGTTTGGATCTTAATTATCAATAAAGCAACTGTAGATGGGAAAGGGACATGTAAAATATGATTCCTACAGAATTTGAAAATGTGATACCAAAGAAGAGTTTGAATTTCATGATGATGTAGTGTGATTATAATGAGAAACAGCGTTGAACATATTCAAACCTTCTGGTTTATGTACAGCTAAATTAGTTTCTTGTGTTGAGATTGTAATAAATATAACTTGATAGAAAAATGTTCTAGGAAAATGTTGCTTTTACAGCATTGTTTTTGTTCCTTTTTCTTGGTTTCTTTCCATCTCGCAATTTCCACTTCCCCTAGTATACTCTATTTTTTCAGTGTTGGTTTGAGTATGGTCAGTTCACTGGAGGATTGCCCTGCCAATTTGAAGTTATAATTGCCAAGGCTTCACAGGAAAGAGCCTTGGACAAGGGTTTTATTTTTTTATTTTTTTTATAATAATTTTTTTAGGACAGGAAATGGCCATGAGAGAGGTTTTCCTATTATCTCTGAACTAGTTGTAAGGGATGTGTGTACATTAGCTTCATGAAAGATTAACGTTGGTGGCCTATGGGAAATCCTCCTGCATGGAAGTAGTTCTAATCCCAGCAGCTGAGGTGGCATAGTGACAGGTGGGAAAGAGGCCTTCGACAGGGCTTTTCTAAGACAGGCAAGGGCCGGACAAAAGGTTTTCCTATTATCTCTGAAAGAGTTTTAAGAGATGTGTGAACATTAGCTTCACAGAAGGTAACATTGGTGATCCACGTGATGGGAAACCCTCCTGCACTGAAGTAGTTCTAATCCCATCTACTGAGTTGGCATAGTGACAGGTGGGAACAGTAATAACAAAAGCAGCGGAAGATACTGCAATAGTATATTCAGTTGTTTGTATAAGTATTTGAAAGGTTTCAGGACTTCCAGAAAGTTTTTTTATTAATTTTGGAAATGGGTTTCTGTACTAATTGGGTTTGGGTATCTTTATTGACGATAATTTTTCTGTCAATAATGCATTGTGTGCACTTAGAAAGCTGTTAGTTATTGGCAAAAATGGTTCATTGTGGCACGAATGTGATAAAAACCGGTCATCCCTATGTTGTAGTGTAATTAGGCACAGGTGGATGAAACTTTATGCTGGGAATACACTTGCGTTTTGCTCATGTTCAATCTGCTTTCATTACCCTAACCCGAAGTCCTGCTATCCGCTCCTCCTCTGTCCCTCCAGGATAGTGACAGTCCTACTCTGCCCACCACCCCTTAGTTCGGTCACTGCCGGAAATTGCCCAAAGGCATTCAAACTGCGTTGGAAAGTGAAGGCAAGACCTCAAGTTATTTGGTTTGGTCATTATCGAAATGGTCATATTTGGTTAACTATTCCCCATTGCTTAATGTGGTGTCTTTGGAGGGAGAGAAATAGTAGGCGTTTTGAAGATAATGAGAGATCCATACCAGACCTCAAGTTATTTTTCTTTAGAACTTTATTGGATTGGTTGGTTGCTATGCAAAACCAATCATTCTTTTCTTTTCTTGATTTCCTTGATTCTTGTAACTTTTATACTTGATTGTTGACCCCTTGTACACTCCCTGTGTACTAGGGTGTTCCTTTTTTGATGTCAATAAAGCTTATTACTTATCAAAAAAAAAAAAAAATTGTCTTGAGGAAAAGGAGGGGGTGGGGGGTTGGTGTTTGGTTGTATTGTTGGGAGTTGTCCTTTCTAATATTTAGGGTTCCCACAAAGAGAATACATTTGTCATTTGCTTTTATATTCTGGTGATCAACCATTCCAAGTTGAAATATGATCAATGTGGCAACAAGATTAAAATACATCAAATGCAGACTTCTTTTGTTTTTGTTTTTATCAAATAAGATTGAAGTATTTCTAAGTTGAGCTTCCATAAACAAAGTTTTGTTTGCCTGCTGGATGTAATGATTCTTTGGAGAGTATTTTTTTTAATTTTTTTAAAGCTTACAGTATGGCATTAACCTAGTGGGAGGTTTTGGTGTAGTTTTCATAGAGGTCTTCTGGTGATTTGATTGTTGTCAACTTGATAATGGGCTTTGTCCTGACATATTGGTGGACTTCCAGCTTACATGTTTGAATCATGACATCTTTATACTACTGGGCATCCCCAGTTCTAGAGTAAAAAAAAAAAAAAAAAAAACCCTAAAATGAAGCAAACTAGGGACCGTATACTCAATATTGAGGCATGAAGCAACTGGTTTCACCCTCAACACAAATCAAATCATAAAATGGAAAGGTACTAAACTGGAATGAAGTGCTACATGAAGTCTAGCACAAACTTTATTGGCTGCCTTTTCTTTGGACAATGATATACTTACTGTGGGGATGACTTCAACAAGGAAAGTAGAACTTTGTTGATGAAGATTGAGTTATGGTCCTTGTGAGGATGGCCTGAGAGTTGTGGGAGTTCTTTCCCATCAATTAGCACATACCATTCTCCCCTTGAAGAGTGGATAATTTATATATTGTAGTGTCGTCATACTGCTGCTCCTTTCAAACTGTGGGTTGATCCCCGTTTTTCATTGCACATGGTTCCCTTTTAAGGAATTCTAGCAACAAAATTAAATTCTCATTTGATCAACTGCTACTATCATTTCCAATGAATGAATGTTTGTGTTGTCTCTCATTTATTTACATGGTCTCATAACTAATCAGTTGTGATTGGCTGGATCATTGTTGCAAATAATTTATGGGGTTAAAGGTTACACTATAATACACCACCCCCCCCCCCCCCACCCCCCCAAAAAAAAAATAATAATAATAATCAAAATGCCTTCAACATGCATTAAGAGAAAGTAAATTTATTTTAAAAATACTTGGTAAGTGAAGTTGATTTTGTTACTTCATGTTGGTATTTGTGCTTATGAATGTGAATGTTTACATTAAAATGCAGCTACAACTAGGAGTTTGTGCATCTAGAAATGTATGCATTTCAACTTACTATTTACTTCTAATTTGTTGTGTTTGTGTTTGTACATGTGTTTATATGCATAAATTCATAGATACAGATACATAAAAGTGTGCATATATACTCGTGTATTCTTAAAATACTGCATTAGCACATGTCGGTTTCTAAATACAAATATACTTTTAAATGTACATGATTTAGTGGCATCTTATTATCTCTTATGATTAATACTGGATTTTCAAGCTAATGTGTCATCTTTCTTATGACTTCACCTGCTTAGTGTATATGCTTGTCCAGCAAATTGGTTGAGCATATTTGGAGCCTGACGCCAGAACTGGAGCAGTGAACTAGTTGTTGGGTCACTTGACTAGTCAATTAGGACAACATAGATATGATACTACTCTCCTTAGCCTACTTTGGAATGTGATGGACATACTTATAGTATGTTTACAGTTTTGGATGCTATTAAATGATAGTAACAGTTTGTAGCATGTTAGATGCTTTGCTTTTTTGTCTTCAGAAAAATTGTGATGATTTCATTCCACCCTTTTTTTTTTTGATTAGTTACATTCCGCCCTAATTATAGCAGCTAGCATGTATGGTATGTAGTTGGCTAGTAGCATTTATCCCAATTCAAATTGTTCAGAAACAAAGCAGCCAGTTATGCCATTCTAGTTTGCAAAACCACAACTTTAATTGGTTTGAGATTTCCAGTTTCACATAGTAACATGCCCCAACCGTTCGACCTTCCAACATTTACTTCAAAGACTTAAAATTAATTCAATTCTTAGAAATGGTGGAACTCATTTTCCATAATAAGGACCTTAACATGTCTCAGTATTCAATTTCTATGATGGCTGTACTTGTTTATTTTTTACGCATGCCCCTCTAGTTTACTGACTATATTTTTCACTATGCTAATTTCTTTAGTTAGCCATCTGATATTTATTTACCAGGTGCACTTAATTTAACATTTAATGCTTTCATTCTGTTCTATTATTGAATTCCTGAGATGGAAGAGTTATTGATTGCTGTGATAAAAAAAGCAGCAGCCCCTAGACATGTTGTTATATATATGTTCTTTTTGTCCTTGGTAGATGTTTCTATACATATTCTTTTATTTAAAGATTTTTTCATTCTTACACTTTTTATAGTTTACTTTCATCTAATATGGTTTTCTTTTCTCTTGCAGGAATTCGATCAAATGTTGTCTTGTGTTCCACCACCTGAAACAAAGTATCAGCTTCGAAGAACAAGTTCAGCCTCTTTCTGACATCATCTCGGTGCTGAGTATTTAGAGTTCCCCAATGTTGGGACTGATATGTTGGATTGCTGGGGCAGCTGCTTTGGGATTTCTTAATCAGACTGCTTCTTGTTGCTGCCACTGTTTATATGCATCCTCCCTATCCACCATTAGGTCTTGGCTTAATGTAAATCTATAATTAACTGATTTTGAAATATATATATACTCTGCCGCAAAAGTGCCATATCAAGTTTTGGCTCTGCTCTGTTTTGCTGGAAACCATATCTAGAAAGAATTGTTTCCTCGTTAGTTGAAATGCACGTTTGATATGATTACAACATGAATGTATTAGCTTGATCTCAGCCTATATCCTGTAAATTTTGGTTGCGAATTTGACAAAAATGAAGCCCCTTTAGCATTTTGAAGTTTAGGATTGTAACTAAATATTCTTTAAGAAACTTGTCTCATATCCATGGTGAGCTAGCAATTGCTTATCGGCAAAAGCAGGAACTTTTTCATTAGATTTTCTAACTTTTCCTTTCTTCTTCTGCCTCTCTCTCTCTCTCTCTCTGAGTTCATTAGTTGTTCAAAATCTCTTGAAATAAGTATTCTAGATCCTGAAGAATATGGCACTCACCGTTCAATACTCACGCTGGAATATTTGGAAATCGCCAAAGTGCAGAGTTTGCCAGTTTGGTGGCATTCTACATCGATGTATCCTATTTAGACAATAATTTCTCAATTTATTAAAGTTACAAATTGTGATTAGTTCAACATCACTTTTATATGGGGTTACCATTGACATCATTTTTATTGTACACCAATCACTACCTATTATCTTAGTAGTTGTGAATAATGTTGTAAAATTTGTCATGGCATTAGAATTATTGTTATACACTGGTGAAAATAGCCAAATATCATGTTTTGGCAAAATTTGTGGCAAACTAGCACTATTTTGGAAATAGTTAGCAATCTATCACTTTTTTAGTATTTAAGTTTTACAAAATCAAGTTCTAAATAGTACTCAAGTTTCACAAAATCGAGTTTCCAAGTGAGTTGCTAGTGTGGCAATGCTAATAATGTGGTACTCGATATTGCTGAAATGGAATACTTATAGTACTCGAGCTTCATACAATCGATTACCCTCTTTTTTTTTTTTTTTTTTTTTGTAAAAAACTTTTACTTGGAAAAAAAAGATATATAAAAGAGTAATATACGTCTTACACCTTACCTTGCTAAACAGAAGGTGGTCATCCCTGCCTCTGAAACTTTCTCCGCAATCTTGCCATGTTCACTATCATTGTTATATAGAGCCAATTCTTCATTTTGTCCAATAACAAGAAATAGGCATGTCTCCAAGAACGCTCAAATACCAAAGAACCACAAACACCCCAAAAACCTATAGGAGATCCATATCCTATTCCAATATAATAAAACCATGTTCTGAATTCATCTTCATCCTCTTCATTATCTTTAATACCATCTTCCGTTGGTTCGCTTTGGTTTGGTGTTTCTTCACCTGGACAGAGTTGTGTAAGTGGAGGCCCACAAAGTGCCAGCTTTCCCGCAAAAGCAAACTGGTTGAAAATTTAGAGTTCATCGCCTGAAGGAATCTTCCCGGACAAATTATTGTAGGACAAATTTTATATCATTTTTTCCTAAGTAAAAGTTCTATACCAAAAAAAGAAAAAAAGAAAAAGCAAAACAAGGTAATTGTTTATATGAAGTTGGACTACTACAAAGAAGTACTCGATTTTTTGCAATATCGAGTATTACATAATTCTTTTAATTCTGTAAATTTTAGGTTAGTAGTGCTGTATTGGCAACTCACTTGGAACTCGAGTTTACTAAACTCGAATACTATTTAGAACTCGATTTTGTGTAACTCGAGTACTTAAAAAGTGATAAATTGTTAAATATTTCTAAAATAATATTAATTTGTCACAAATTTTGTCAAAACTTGGCATTTGTCTGTTTTCACCCACAGTATACACCAGTGCATCAGCTGTACTGGTTGATGCAGTTTGTATTTATTCAAAAGTTGCCATTTATCTTCTGCCTTTTATTTTTATTGAAAAATGAGTACGCAGTCTTGGACTGAGGATTAGCAGATTAGGTCATATTTCTTGTTTGTTTTCATTTTTACTCTTTGGCCCTTTCCTTTTCCTTTAATTATGGGAGTGTAAAGTCCTAAAAATGATGTCACTTACATATTAATATATATTATATGAGTTGGCAAATTATACCGGGTGTAACTTTAAACAATACACCATTCAATAAGTTGTTATTGAATTCATATTTTGAAAATCTCACTATTGCGTATATGTTTTATATATTCTTAACATGAATGTCAAATTTCATACCAATCGGATGTTATTTACTATTCAATTCAATTCATAAACTCATTTTTTATACATTATTTTAAACTACAAAAACTTAAATATTTAATCGTACAACCCATATTTATATATATCTTTTGTTTGTATATAATAATAAATTAGAAAACTCATTACCCTCAAGTCAAACTCATCATTTATAAAGAACAAGTTGGCCTTAATCTATCTGGAACCAATTGACTAACCAACTAATTTGATTTATAGCAATAAAAAACTTAGAATTTTTTTTTTAAAAAAAAAGAGTTTTAATTTATAACACCTGTGGTTAATAATAACTTTTTATCATTAAATAAAAAATTTTGGATTTTAAACCTCGATTATTTTCATAAAGTTTCTCCTTTCTCAAAGCTTAAAAAAAAAAAAATAATAATAATAATAATAGAGCGCGTGAGCAGGAGGAAAAATAAAAGAGAGCGTGAGAGAAGAGAGAAAAAAAAAAAAAAAAAAGGATTATCCAGTCATGAATATTCTCTCCGTAGTCTACAAAGAAATGAGTCAGACACACGTGGATTTTACTGCGCCGCGTGATTCGATAAGAACCGCAGGCACGGCACTAGCCACCAGGCACGTTTTATTAATTTTTTTCCCAGTGTCAATATCCGTAAATAAAACCCAAAAACCAGCCTCATTTCATAGCTCGACACAAAACCTCTAAATAAAACCAATTTCCCGAGCTGCTACTGCAACAACAACAACATCAACAACCGTCCCTACCACCTCCATTAAAAACAAAGCTTTTTCCTTTCTCTTTTGGCTCTCTTATCTGTTATATCTAAAATCGTACACTATTTTATTTGATACTGACACAAATTAAAAATAACAATTAAATAAAGAAATATAAAATTCAATTCATTGTATATATTTGGTGGATCTGGAGTTTCTTCAGTATTGCAAATTTTGCAATGGGAAACGCGAACGGTAGAGAGGATGGTGGGAACGGGATTGAAGAAGATGAATCGTTATCGTTAACTGGAACGACAAGATCCAACGGTGAGATGGGATTGAGTTACAACCACGCGCAGGTTCCAGGGCGCGTGGCATCTTCGGAGTCAATGGGAAACATGAACAACAACAACAACAACAACAGCAACACTCCTCCTCACAGCCCAGGCCGCTCTGCTTCTCCTCTCTTATTCGCTCCTCAGGTTTCTCTTTGATTTTCAGTCAATTCGCTTTTAATTTTTTCCTTTCTTATTTTGGGGAACCAATCCATTATCATTTATTACCATTTTGAGACTCTCTACTTCATTTATTTTGGATTGAAACAATAAAACCATAGGGGTTGTTTTCGTTGACAAAATAGATTTCATAATGTGAAATTTTTTTTTTCTTTTTAATTTTATGTATTTATTTATTTAGTTTTTTGTAACATGAGGTGTGATGGCAAGTTACTTCCAAAAAAAAGTGAGTTCGAGTTCGGGAATCAATTCGACGAATTAAATCAATTTGGAATTTTTTTTTTTTTTTTGGATAAGTAAGGTAAAATTTATTCAAATCATAAAAAAAGAACCAGCCAAGTGTATACACAACATATACAGTTGGGGATCATAACAATCAAGTACATAGATTGAAAAAAAATGGAATGGTTTCCAACAATGGACATCCAATCAGTCCGTTTGGAATGTCAGATAGTATAAGGTAACCTTAATAGTCCGTTTGAGTATTTTCAGCCAACTTTACTCTACTCTTCTCCACTCTCCTTCAATCCAAACGGGCCCTAAACTTCTTCAGTTTGTTTTCTTTTTGAACTCTTGTGACATCTGTCCTCCCTGAGTATTTTGTAAATGAAACTTTTTTGAACATTCTCTTATATCAGCTAATTGTCCATTGGACAGAGCAATCCTATCAGGTTTCGCTACACTGTATTAAAGAGTAAAGACAAACAGTTATCTTGCTCAAAATTCAGTGAACTTAATGGCTTTATTATAAAGAGGTTGACAAATGTAATGTGACTGTCAAAAGTTCACTAGGAAGTTTGTCCTTGACTTGCCAATGTGTCCTCTACTTGTTACATGCCATTAATGCTAATTATTTGTGGATGTCATGTATAGAGTTGTATATGTTGCACATTTTCCTCCTTGGGACATTATGAGTTTCTTCTTCTTCAATTTAAATTGACTCTCTCATGGGTCTTTGAAGATTTTTGTGTAAGAGGGTACAATGGTCTCTCTCCTGGTCCTTTAGTTTTGATCATTCGATAATTGAGAGAGTGAGGATTTGAACCTTGGACATATCCTAGCCCTTTAGTGCCAATGAACCATAAGAGTTTTGTTCCTAACGAACTAAAGTACAATCACTTCTTAAGGGTTCCTTAAAAAAAAAAAAATTGAAAAAAACTTTTGTCAACTGTGAGTGAGGATTGTGCATGTGTGTGTTTCATGACCCTGAATGTATTCATTTGTATCTCAATTAATTACAATCTTAAAATTCAAAATGCCACATGGCTTGGCAAGACTCATACGCCTCAGGCCTTTGGTCTTTCTTATTGAAAAAAAAAATGATACTTGGTGATTGAATTTCCAGTTTGATGCATTCAAAGTCTAATTTCTGTAGCTTCACATAATAAAAATGTAAGATATACAAGTTGATCTCAGTCTTTTCTATCTAATTAGTCTCTGTATATCACTTAAGCATGTAGAGTGATAAAAATGTTAGATATACATGCAGGTTAACTTCTTTCCTAGTGCTTTCTAGGCCATATAGAGTGATTCCCCTATTAGCTGAGAGAATATATGTGTTGGCCTTGATTGGAGTCTTCTGGCATGCTTGTCCTACGCCATGCATGTGTATGTGGGAGCAAGGGAACCTAATGCCAAATATGATGGTCATGCTACATATTTACTCGATATTTCATATTTTTTTTACTCCCAAGCATCACCATTGTTCATTTGGGTCCTTGGGACTCAGTTATCTCTATCTTGCACTTATTTATTTGTCTTTGTGAGTTTCTTGGGCCTCTGCATTTGAATCCCAAAGGATCTAAAAACAAAATTCCACAATTCAGCAGCAGCACTACAATGTATCAAAAGACGGTCCACCGTCTCCCCATTACATTGACACATGCAAAACCAACTCACTATTGAATACCCCTCTTGATAAGGTTCTCACAAGTGAGAACCTTTCCTCATACCGTTGGTCAAATAGAAAACACTAACTTCACAACTACTACATGCCTCCATAATCATGTTTCGTCCTCCCCAAAACTTCACAGCCACTCTGCCAACAGAGCTGGATTAAAGGTTGTTAACCTCCTGATTCCCAATCCTCCATTTGCAATAGGGGTATTCACCTTATCCTAACTCACCAAATGATGTTTAAATTCATCTCACAAGCCACCCAACAAGAGATTCCTTTGCAACCTTTCAATCCTATTAGCCACATTAGTGGGGATAGTTAATAAGGACAAATAATATGTTGGTAAAATCGAAAGAGTACTCTTCAATAATGTCATCCTCCCCCCTTTCAACAGCTAAAGGCTCATCCAACCAGCTATCACATTCTCAAAATGAAGTTCCCATCTGCCTCCTGTCCTGCATGTAGAGAGAGATGCTTAGACCTTTGTAGGTAGTGAACTCCGAGTGTTGAAATTGACACCCATCTTCCATCGATAAGATAACTCTAGGATTGAGTGTCGGAGACTAATCACTTCTCTTTCACCTTTTGCTAAATTTCTTGGAGCTTTTAAACTCTGGGAGTTAATATTGTTTTCCTTTTATGGTTTATTATACAATTCCCTTGTACTAGGATTATGCTTCTTTTTGCCTGTCTCTAATAAATTATCTTACTTTTCTGTGACTAGGATTGAAAAAATTATCTTGTACCCTTCCTATACCCTCTTTCCCAGAGAGAGAGCACTTAAAATCAATGAGCACATTTAAAATGTATCAGTAATAATAATAAGAATAAAAGACTACATTTAAAGTGTGAGCTTGGATGAGTCCTGTTTGTATTGTTTCACTTATTATGCATATAATATGCCATTCCTTATGCACATTCAACCTTCTATTCCCAGAGATGTAATCGGATCATATTTAGCTAGAATCTCTTGTTCATAGTAAGTACTTTATTTTGGAACTAGAGATTGTTACTTCACCAAAAATATTTGTGGGACATGCACATGGAGATTAACTAGTCCAAGTAAATAATTGACTGCTCTAGCATAAAGAATGTGAAAATATATTCTGACAACAGAGGCATCCCTTTTATTTTGCCCACACTAAGTGATCCTATGTGTGGTCAAATTCTTCTCTTCCTGCTAAAACATTTAAAATGTTTAATCAATTTGGGAGTACATATGAGTTTGTTAAAAGCAATAGATATGCTTTTATCCTCTTTGCTGCTGCTGCTGCTAATTTCATTTTCATTCCTCAACTGAAGCAGTGTGGCTTGGCTGGGAAAATAAAAATAGTATGCTGGGGCTGGAGGGAGGGAGAGAGATTACCTGTTTGGTTAGTCATCCTTCACTCTGATTAATTGCATGGGAACCAGTGAGGAAACCGCATGCCAGTCAATCTATTTGTAGTTTGTTTTAGCGACCAATTTGGTAGTTAAATCAGTTATACGTTTTATCTGTCAAACCTCTCCTTGATTAGTTGAGGGAAAAAGACTTTTAGGAAACAAAACTATGACTCTGTCAAAAAAAAAATTGCAGACTTTGTCTCTGATTTGGCAGTTGCACAATTTGGCTCTGACTTATGCTTTATACTTTGGTGTATTTATCACCAAAACAGCCATGTTGAAACAAAGAAGCACTAGGAGTCCACCTAGAATATGTGTCTGCATATCATTTATAAAATCCAAAGATTGTGAAGATGTATTACTTGGTACCAGAATCCAAATGTAAAGTTGGTGGTGACAAAGGATGCTGACTTGTTGTTAAACCGATAATCCAAAATTGAATTAAAGATGTTTGATTGCATATTAAAATGTATAGGCAAAAGGTTAATGTGCAAAGAATTGAGGGGTTGAATTGCTTCCTCTGTATGCAACCCAACTTTGGGATTTCTCCTGTTTTTTAGATATATGATATGTCAAAAATGGTAAAATTATCTTGAGTTACTATTTTTTTCCTCCCTCCAATCTATGCTCTGAACCATGCAAACATTGACATCTAGATCTCTTAGGAACTCTTAAGACTGAAATAAGTGAAAATTTTATCTGGATTAATACAATTGTTCCGTGTAGATTTGCAAAAATTTGGTAAGTAAAATGCACATTTTGTAGAGCCCACGAGGGTGTGGGCCAGTTAATAAGGATGATGGACAAATCCCATTCCAACTAGAGTGCCCTAGTTCAATCCTCCACAACATACCCTCATTTACCTGATACTTGTGGTCTGAGGGCAATTGCTGGTATTCGAGATTTACTGTCCAGGGATGGATCCAAAGGATTTCGTGTCAGTAAAAAAATGCACATTCTTTAAAATTCAGGTGCTTTTAGATTATTTTAGTAATGGGGTCTATCAAATTTCTCTTCTTATTTTTTGAACTATACCTAATGTCCAGAATATCTCTGAGCGTGTGTGTATATAAATATATATATATTTTATGTGTTACTTCCTCTATCCCATTTTGTTAGTCCTCTATATTCCATTTGGAGAAATCACTAAAATATGGTCATCTTGGAAAAGTCAATAGACATTATCAATAATGTTTCTAACCTTTTCTTTGAAAGACAATTCATTGATGTTCCCTTAAAAAAGCTGAATCTTTTAAACAAGAACAACAATATGCAACTAAGGGAGAAGTATTGTGTATCTAGATAATATTGTGGTTACTAATTTCCTTTATGAACATTGAAATGCTTTGTTAATCAAAGATTGAAGCCATGACAACACCATTGGTAATGCGTGACGCATCATAGATTGCTCTTTTCTTTTCTTTTCTTTTTTGTGGATAAGTAGGCCTTCATCAATTGCTATTATTTCCAAAGTTTTCTGAATCATGAAGTTGAGAATGTTCAAGTAATTATTGATTTGTTTGATTTGTTCTCTTAACAAAATCACTTTTATCTAAAGTTTGCCTGACTTGCTGCCATAGTTTTTAGGGAGAATTCCAAAATGCTATTCCCTGGTGGGTTGTGACCACAGAGTTTGAGCGATTGGAATTGTAGTATGCACGTACATGGTGGATGTGTGTGTGGTGCAAAAGGCAATCCTGGTGCAATGTGGTTGGGGTTGTATTTAACTGTTTGGCTTTCCAGGCCTTGGAATGCTACCTGGTGTTTCTAGAGCCATAGAAAGCTGCAAGAGGTTTGTAAGGTATAAATAGCGTTCACTCAAAAAGAAGTTATAAAAAATGGACTGGAGGGTGAAGATTTTAAGTCATTGGACACTTGGACCACAAACCCTGTTGAGAGCCGTCTGAAAGTTGAAACCCTTCAGTTTCACTTTACAGGAACTTTTGCTAGGAAATTTTCTTGAAAATGAGATTTACTCTCTCTCTCTCTCTCTCTCTTATATGGGGCTTTAAAGAATTAAACTATTTTGAACACCCCATTGTGCTTCACTTAGCATTTCACCACACAAGTTTGCAGCAAGATATGGAAACATCTCCTGAATCACGGAGGATAGACCTAAATGAGGTCCCTGCTTATATTTTTGGCTGCTCAGATTGTGATGGTATGAATAAAGTTAAATTTATGAAAACCTCAATGAACTGGATTCAAAATCTTTGCGTAACATCATGGGCCTGAACCATCTTAATGAGATTGGCTGTTGTCATGATAAAAATTCACCTATTCCGGTTCAATATAATTGAATGGTAATTGGACTGCCCCTGTATATGTATTTCTATTAATTTATAATCATGATTGTTATACACCGTATGCTGGCTTCATATTGCATGATAAACTTCTTTGTTGCAGTATGGATATTTCACTTGATGTTTAGAAATTTTTATAAGTTTATTGGTCTTTTGGAGGATTGTAGTTGTGCAGGAGCTAAAAGATTGAAATCCACATTTTTAATTAGATTGATAGAGATTTAAATTTCAGTTTCTGGTCAGAACATTAATCCTTCCTTATGTTTCTGTTATTTACAACGGTCTTATTTACATGATATCTTTGGAAGCCTTGGATGATTATTCCAAGTTCAAATGAACATAGTAGTAAGATGGTGACCCAGATGCTTTACTGGTAGCAAAGGTAAATTCCATTGTCATAGAAGCACTAAGATATGGAAGGTGGTTCATTGTGTGATTTTTGGGCAATTTGGCGTGAGTGTAATAGTAGAATATGATGGTGTCGGAAGTCCTAATCATGTCATCGAAAAATGTGCGTAATATTTTTAGCTATCCATGCATGCCTGCTCTGGTTAATTCCTAATTGATATTTAAGGAGTGCATACACGTGTGCAATTGATCACATGCATGCCTGCTCCTGTTAATTCCTAGTATAGAGCTAGCTGCATAATATCGTTAGCTATTCATGCATTTTTGTGCATGGAGAAAATCTTCAAGTTAAACTGCCTTTGTGGAATAGTCAGTTGTTTTACTGTAAAATTAAGGAGAGAATATTAAAAAATCTGAATGTTATTTTGATGTTGTGAACTAAGGAGCTTCACAACCTTATTTGGCTTTCAAAGCTGATGGGATGGTTTTCTTTGGTGCATTTGCAGCTGCCTGTAGCTCCCTTGCAAAGGGGTGATGGTTCACCCTTTTTCAATAATATCTGGCAGAATGAATCTCAGGGAGTTGTTGATCAGCCTCCTGAACGAGCAATCCCCTCAATGATTACATGGAACTATGGTGGTAACAATGTGGCTGTGGAGGGATCTTGGGACAATTGGACATCTAGGTAAAACTTTATTCACTTTTGATCGTAAAGATGTAAACAATGACTTTTATCCCATTGGCAAAAACTATGAACTGCTTTTTTTGGCTTAAATATCCCATATATGGACAAAGTTTGCTACATGTAATTACATCTTTTTGCAGGAAAATGCTGCAGAGATCTGGTAAAGACCACTCAATTCTTCTGGTCCTGCCAATAGGTATATACCATTACAGGTTCATTGTTGATGGTGAATGGAGATATAACCCAGACCTTGATTTTGCACCTGACGAAATGGGCCATGTTTGTAATCTTCTCAATGTTCATGTATGCATCTAGCTTACCCTTCATTTGTCATCTATATTCTTTTGGATTTTCTTTTCTTCATCTTACAGACCAAATTATTCAGTTACTGGATGTAAAATGGAAGGTGGGTATGAGGTGTGGAGATGTTATGCAAGCATGTATATTGGCTGCTTGAAATGATCTGGGTGCCATAAGTGGAAATGGAAGTTACACGCTGACACAAACATATATATAGGCAGTAGGGTAATCAAGTCCTATTGTGTAAGCATAATAATAGTTGCAGTCACCAATTAAGTTATGTGACACAGATCAAAGATCTGGATCACCTTTACTTGGTCCATTTTTCTACTTGCCTAGGAAAATGTGTATTTCACTTTAGTTAGTCAATTACTAAATTGTATTTAAACAGCTTTTGTGGTATGATTTCAGTCTTTGGACTGCCTTTCAAACAACTTTCATTTGATTGACTTCATTTTTCTTGGATTTCTTTCTTAGCTGATCTCCCATGATTACTGTGGGTTAAGACATATTTGCATACACTACTACTACAATCATCTGTATTTTATCTGTTCACTTTTGTTGTTTTATGCAGGATAATGTGCCTGAAAACCTTGAGAGTGTAGCCGAGTTTGAGGCTCCACCATCACCGGACTACAGTTACAGTCAAACTTTGCCAACGGAGGAAGATTTTGCAAAGGAGCCAGTGGCTGTTCCACCCCAGCTGCATCTTACTGTGCTGGGTATGGAAAACTCAGGTGAAGCTTCTTCTTCAAAGCCTCAGCATGTTGTGCTTAACCACCTTTTTATAGAGAAAGGATGGGCCTCTCAGTCTGTGGTTGCCTTGGGACTAACCCATAGGTACCAGTCCAAATATGTCACAGTTGTCCTCTATAAACCACTCGTAAGGTAATGTCACTTTTCAAGTCCAACTCTGTAAAGCAAAAAATTAATAATGCTTTTACAGTTAATTGTGAAGACATTTTGATTCATGACCATCATGTTTTGTTCTGTCACACAGCCGCTCGCTAATCTCAAGCATTTGCTTCTGGAACTTTTTCCTTCATGTAAATAGTGAAAAAACTTGTCAGCATTTCACGTCTACATTGTTTATCTGCGCCTCCCCACCTTTTTCAAAAGAAAGTGGGCCTGGTTCATTATCATGCATGTGCTCAACCCTCTTTCGACCCATCTTTTTTTAATGATCTGAGTTTGAAAGATAACATTATACAAGACTACTACAAGTAGCAAGTGGCAAGTTTTTGAGGATCACAGAGGTAATCAAAATACATATGTTTTAACTACACAAGATTTTACTAAACCAAAAACACTTGATAGAATAGATTTGAAATGACATCTTACCTCTCATTATTTCAAATCCACATATTAATAATAAGGCTCAGTCTTAAATTTTCCTATCACCTCACACATGACCCTTAAGAAATTTTGGAGATTGTGGTGAGGCCATGTGTGAGGTGGTAAGCAAATCTATATTCTAATGGTAATGTTAACTTTTTTTAAATTCAATAGGAAGAAAGTTTGTTATTTCACCCTTAAGAAATTTTGGAGATTGTGGTGAGGCCATGTGTGAGGCGGTAAGCAAATCTATATTCTAATGGTAATGTGAAATTGTTTTGAATTCAATAGGAAGAAAGTTTGTTATTTCATTCCCTATTCAAGTCATTTTAAACTAATGATTGAAATCCAAACCATTCCGATTTTAATTTCTTCTATTCCCGTAGTCCGATTATTAAAAGGGTTTAAAAAAATTGCATCGAATCAATTCAATACTCTTGAGATTTTATTAGTATAGGGCAGTTTCACATGCAATGCCAGTTATTGTACATGCCGGAGAGAGAAGTGGCAATTTTGAACCATGACATGAGCCACGAGTAGTGTTGCTGTTAATTAAAGGATCCAACATTCGCGATTACGCCTACGACGACGTTTCTTGCCATCATTAACCTTGTCTTCCCTTGAGACACCGCCACCTTGTCCCTGGTTCTTCTCCACCATTCTCCTTTGCATTTTTCTGAAATTAAATTGAATTTAGTAGTGACATCAAATTACCAGCCCTTTCTTTGACATGTACAAAAATCTCGTTAACTATCATTTGTTATTTTATCAAGGACTAAGCTGAAGACCATCAAAGATCAAATGAAACCATGTTTTGTTTCTGGGAGATAGTGCTATTGCTCATTATCACTAGTGACCTTTGATGCGCTCTAGCTAGTTTCTTTCTTCTTTTTATCTGATATAACAATTGACAACAAATCCTGTGACACACTATATAGAATTAGAGATGTTCCACTGAAAAATATAGGAAAGTGACCATTTTCAAGCCACTGGACCCACATAATGCAGCCCGCAATGTTAAAAATATTCTTTCTAGGTTTCTTGATTTTTTGTTTTTTTGTGTCCGACTTATTCATATTTACTATTTAGCGCACTAATATACAGAACATAAAGCCGCGACCCTTTTTAATTTGGAAAATTCTAGTACCACAACTCGCCCACGGGGCAAGTTGTGGCACCAGAATCACTCTTTTAATTTTTATTAATGTTTGATACTGGCTATTATCATAAGAACATTAGCATTATCTTTTAGCACAAAGATGCGATGTGATAAACCTTCCTTTTGGGACAAAATCGATTCTCACTCTCTCACCCCATAGTATGTTATCCTCCACAGAATATATCTGGAAAAAAAGTTAAGAATATCCGTCCACAAGTGTCGAATACCCTATTCAGCATTGACAATTAGATCCATTTTCTCCAACTTGCTTTTCGACCATCTTCCTTGGTATTCTTAAAATCTGATTTTCCCTCTTCGCACCGTTTTCATTCTACTGGTCATACAGAAAAGGAGAACAACTTTTCCAGCTCGAATCATTTGCCTTGCTATTGAGACATAGCAGGGATGGTTATAAAAGAGAGATGAATCCAAACCGGTTTGTATTCAATTTCTTACAGGACTTCTTTGTCCAAGGCAATATTAGAACAGATTGAATTTATTTTTCTTGTTGAATTACCCAACTTGGGACATAGGCAACCAGGCCAGATTCTTTTTTTTTTTTTTTTTTCTCGTCTCAATTTTTCTGGCTAGCTTCCTAATCTAATGCCCCCGCGACCGCCCAAAAAAAAGTATTTGAAAAGCCAAAAAGAAAGAACAAAAGACTCTAAAGCCACAGGTGTGCGGAATCACGACCAATATACGCAATAGGTCTTTAGACTGACATATATACTAAGCGTCAGCAATAAGATTTTCCGTGAAAACGTACCAAATGAATCCATATGGGACCAAAATAAGGGTCCCCCCTTATCGAATATAATAAATTCCTAGCACTATCAGAGGCGAAAACACAAACACGAAACTCAACTCTTGAAAATGATTCTAGGATAAAACCAAGCCATCGAGAAATTTTTTTATTTTTTTATATTTTATAGGTAACCATCGAGAAATTTTCATTGGTTGAGGTTTGATTTTCCAAACCGTGGAAAGCAACGTCTAACATCCCGAAAACTTATCCAGGAAGCCAACAAGCTAGACTGGACAAGTAACACCATAAAAATCACAAAAATAAAACGCGGGTGAAGATCCTTAGGAACCCTACTCGCAATAACATCCTCACCTTCAAGGAAGTTTAGTTTTCTCAAGCAAAAGAATAATTAATGCAATAATGCCATTCAGCATAAATTACTCTTTCATAGCTAAGACTCTTAACTCTTGAGCACCATTAGTCAAAAGGAATTATGGAAACCTCTACTTTTAATTTTTATTTTGTGGTTATAAATGCACCAAGTGAGCTTTGAACTTAGACCTTACCTTTCCCTTCACCCCCTTTCTTTTGAAGAAGGAGGTAGTTCGAGTTTGAGCTTTATCGGCTCATCATGGAACCTCTATGAACACCTATGATGTATCTAGATCAAAAAGGAAAGGATTTAAACATGAAGGCATGCTAGGCACATGCACACATGCATAAAGAACAGCATAATAACTGACTGGCACTAACCTTCATCAAGCAGATACAGATCATGATCTGACATTCCCTAAGGAGATGATTTCAAAGTAAGTAAATACTATGTGAGAGAGAGAGAGAGAGAGAGCAAGACATATCAGATACAAAACCTGATAAAAATTCCTCTGGTTGGGCAAAGAAAACTTGAATTGACAACCAAAATTATCAGTTTGGATAAATAATAAAGGATCATACAATAATACACTGATGCAATGTCCCCAGAAAACAGAACATACAAAGAAAGGAAGATAACTTCAAATATTAACAAAATTAGTCACCCCATAAGCAAAACATCAGATTCATCCAATTGTTCTAGGTTCATAATATCAAAGGTAGAAAGAAAAATACCAAGAGTAGAGTAAATGACACTACACCCAAGCTACTAAAACAAGAGACAGAACAAACAAGCAGATACTAATGAACAGTGCCACAAATAATGCAAACAAGGAGAAACAACCAACCAACCATCCAAAGCTAATGATACCAAAAGATGTCCTAGTGGGAAATAGAAATCTTGTCAAACTTATCTGCCCTGCTCCCTTTTATGTTTTTTTTAATGCTTTTTCAGTTTTTAGTTTTGAAAGATTGGTCCTCACTTGGCCATCATGACTTTGACAAACTCCTCGTAGTTGATCTGGCCATCACCATCCACATCAGCCTCGCGAATCATCTCATCAACTTCATCATCGGTCAGCTTCTCACCAAGATTTGTCATGACATGGCGAAGCTCAGCTGCAGAAATGAAGCCATTCTGGTCCTTGTCGAACACCCGGAAAGCCTCCTTGAGCTCCTCCTCTGAATCGGTGTCCTTCATCTTGCGGGCCATCAGGTTAAGGAACTCTGGGAAATCAATGGTACCATTTCCATCAGCATCAACTTCATTTATCATGTCCTGCAGCTCAGCTTCTGTTGGGTTCTGCCCCAATGACCGCATTACAGTCCCAAGCTCCTTGGTAGTGATACAGCCTGTAGTAGAAAATTAAGAAATATATCACATTATCAGCATTAAATTTGACTAGGCAGATACCATTTATGTCAGCCAGTTAAGCCAAGCTTCACTTCCCAATACATAATCTAAAAAAGAAGGCAGCTACTTTTCCAATTGCTTCCATATATTATCAACAAGCCATCAGCAATTTGAGATTTTAATGTAAATGCTTATAAGTCATGAAGAAGCAACCACTTGCACGACATAATTAAACAAGCCATCAGCAATCTGAGATTAACATTTTGAACACCTAAATATAAATTGAAAGGAAAAGGCATGTTGTACACATCTTTCCCGTTATTTTCTGACTAATGAACTAACAGATCGCGTACAAACTCCTGAACCATTCCTAATAAATCCTCAAAATCACTTTCAAAATATCTCCAGAATGCTAGCTAAAGTAAATGATCCTTTCCAAAATTACCTGCAGTTAGGTATTAGAAAGTCCTATAGAACATTCGGTATGATAAACACTTGAAAGGAAATCTGTATCAACCTTCCTTCAATATATAATCTTCCATTTTTGTGAAGAAACTAATACTACATAGTTTATATTCCCTGCGATCCATGTTTCCTAATCTAAAGAGTGCAAGCATAGAGCCGAATATGGATAAACAGAGATACATTTCTAGCTTAATAAATTCACAAAGTCATGCATAAATAGCCATGTCTTCGCGTCTAAACTTTTGAGGCATCAGTTTAAACTCATACACGCCCACCGACATCTACTTTAAACTCATAAAAATTTAAGTAGCAATCCTTTGAAATCGAATCAAAAGACTGTTATAACAGAGATCCTAATTCGATAGACCGGTTACACAAAATGATAGAATATGAAGCAGAAAAAACCTAATAATTTTCCTTATATGCAATTCATGTACAAACAAAGAAAAAGAAAAACACAAATCACGTTCGAGATTCTACAACACCATAACAGCTAACAAAACAGTTCAATTTTCCAAAAAATCAAAAGCCAAAACCACACCATAACCTAGAAAAACCATCGAAACAAATAGTCTCATTTCCAACAGATCAACAACGAAAAATAAACCAAAAACAACGAAATCTCTGCAGATCAAAACACGAATCGACAATTATCAAACCCTAGATCAACCACAAGATATTAAATGTTAAAACGAAAAACAGAGCAATTAGATCTGAAATCAGGAAGAAAAAAAAGTAAACAGAGAAAGAGAGAGAGAGGGATCTGAGAAAAGATACCATCGCCGTCCTTATCGAATAGGCTGAAAGCTTCCTTGAACTCGGAGATCTGATCGTCAGTGAGTTGATCGGCCATTTTTGTTGTTTTGGGAAAACGAAGAGAAAAAGAACGAGAGCTAGAGAGAGAGAGAGAGAGAGAGCTTATATGTGACTTTATGAGTCACGAAAATGATTTGTGTGACTCTTCTCTGTGTGTGTGTAGAATTTCCGATAGGGAAAGTAATGGAGGGCTGTATATATATATATATATATGCAAAAGTAAAAAAAGAAAAGGGCCCCAATTCCAAGGCCAAGGCCCAATTACGAAAGCATCTGGTTCTCTCTCATCTTTCACGTAAACAAACGCGTGTGATCCTTTTTCTCCGACTTTGCTTTTTTTACATTTTTCCATTTTTACCCTCTACTTTTTCTGCCTTTTATGATTTTTATTTATTTATGTTCACTTTTTCTTTGGACTTTTTCGTACTTTAGGTTTATTTTACTCTTCTTCTATTTTTTGGCTAAGATGGCTGCATATTCCTTGTTCACTTTGACAAGCTTTTGATGTCTAATCTATATGTAGAAGCCTTTTTTTTTTTTTTTTTTTTTTTGAAATGGAAACCATATAGAATAATAGAATAGACTCTAGAGGAGACTTTTCTCTACTCTTCTTTTATTGTATTGAATATTGATAGACATATTAGCCCTTTTAAGTTGGTTTATCTATTTCTTATGATAATTTCAAATGATTATTAGATTCAACACCAAAAAATTATATAGGTTTATCTAATTAAAAATATAAGTCAAATGAACTACACAACACATTATTCAACGAAAAAATTGAAGTAGACAAACCCATATTCTTGTAAGATAAATCATTTATTAGTGGCTCATTTGGTATTGCCAATTTACTATAAGTAGAGTTTTTTTTTTTTGTTTTGAGAAACTACTATAAGTAGAGTTTTAATTGTAGTTTTTGGTAAGAATTAAGTTTAAACAAATAGCATTTGGAAAATTTTGGTAATAAAGTAATTTGAAGTTAGTATCCCCATTTGGTAACTAATTAATTCAAAAAAAAAAAAAGTTTTTAGATGTTCGAAATGGCATATATAAAACTCTTCGTACAAATAAGTTGTCATCGTATTATACGGTACTTTGTCTTAGCCAATAAACCAATATTGTAAGATACAAAATAAATTATGTTATTTAGAATTATTATGATAAGTTATCGTTTAGTTGTTTAATAAAAAATAAAGGAAAATAAAAACACATAAAAGATTGGTAGATGCTTGTTGATTGGACTCTAGACGTGGAAAAGAAAGTTCGAAATGTGAAGACTTGTGGGTGGATGAAATGGGCTATGTATGGTGTAATTGGTGTGTAGTAAAAGATAAGAAAATTGCAAATTCGGGGGTAGGATATTCCTAACTCATTAGACATCGAGCACATGTGCCAAGAATCAAGTGGAAATGTAATTTAATAAACGATTTAAATAAAATGTTGTACCACTATACAAAACTCTCACTTTTATGAGGTCTGAAATATGCCATAATAAACAATGTTATTCTAAATTTATTGGCAATATTCTTGGAATCGATTTGAGAAGTTGTTGTTTTTTGTGGAAGTTATTCATCATCGCACTAAGGCCCGACATCTTGATCGACGAATTAAATGTTAAAGTTGAGATGGTCTATTTAAGAGACTTTTTTTTTTTTTTTTTGATAATTAGATAATTACACTAGGGATATGAAATCTTTTTTTTTTTTTTTTTTTAGAATCATGAAATCTAAATCATAGACATTTACATTATAAATACCAAAATGTGCTAGTTAAATTTTAAGACTCTTAACTCTTAAAAAGATAAGTTCAATATGAATCAAAATTTTCTATTCAGAAAACAATTTCAACATGGAAAAATATCAACTCACATCATAAAATATGTAAAATCATCGTAAAGTCGTTACAACAATAAAGTCTTAATCCCAATTGTTTCGTTTTGTTGATCCTCAATAAATTAGTTAGGATCGACCGTATGTATGAGATTTTACTCTATTATATTATATCCAAATTCATATGACCCAACCCGAACTTGAATTGTTTGACTCAAAACAAAAAATGGGTTGACCCATGACCGGACTCATTTTTTTAAACTTTTTTTTTGGTGAAAAAAAAAGAAAAAAAAAAGACAATATTAGTTTAATTGTTTGTTATAAGTTTTACAACGCACAAGTCAAAATCAATTGGTAATATATAATAGTAATTATTTTTTATTTTTATAAAAGAAACATCAAATATTTAACATTAAAAATAAAATTTAAGACAATATTAGTTTAATTGTTTGTTATGTGTTTTACAATGCACAAGTCAAATTCAATTGGTAATATACAATGGACATTATTATTATTATTATTTTAAAAAAAACATCAAATATTTAACATTTTTTTGGATAATGCCATTCAAATATATATATTTATATATATATATATATATATATATATAACATCATTTTGATACAATGACTTTAAGGAAAAAATTGAGACTTATACATAACTGCATACAAATGAATTGAGAAATGGCTAGTTGAGGCATTCGGTAATGAGTAAAGATATTTAAATATCAAGTAACAAAGTACATGTCAAAATAATCTGGATACAATAGAGTTAAAAACATATATTTAAAATTATAGACATGCATGAGAAACATTTGTAAATGTGAAAAGAGTGAAGTCAAAGTATATCAATGAAATTAGCATAAATTATGGATGCTTAGACCTATTTTTTAACAATTATTGTCCAAAATAAATGGCTTTTCAAAATAAATTATGATATTTCTTAGAGTGTGTATTACTTAACAATGACATAATATTAAAAAAATAGACTATGTATAAATAAGTAAATAATCAAACTTTAATGTATATTCTCAAATTGAATAAAATCTCAACCACAAATGATAATAGATTATAAAATTAGTTGTCAAGATTGTAAATTTCTCATTTATTTTAATTATTTTTCAAATCAATTATCCAATAAGGCATTTGTAATTTTTTTTTTTAATGTTTTGGGGTGTTGATATTATGTAGAAATGAAACTTGTGTATTTGTTTTAATTATCCTTTATGCTATTTTGTTTTGGTTAGTAATGCTGGGATTTGTATAATATTAAAAGTATTGAACATATATTAATTTGCTTAGTGAAACTCATTATTGATATGAGTGGTGAATTCAAAATAATGCATTTTATATCAAGTAATTTGTTGCATGACTTTCCAAATGACAAATACATTTCTTCTTCTTTTTTTTTTTTTTTTTTTTTTTTTTTTTTTTAATTTAATGTGAAATACAGGTCAACTCGACCCGATCCACAACTTTATTGACCGACCTATTTCTAACCCACTTAAAATGACCCGATTTTGACCAGAACCCATTTTGACTTGCAACCAGACATACTTGACCCGACTCGACCTGCTAGTTTGCCACGTCTAGTCATCTCTATCATTAAGCAAATTTTCCCCTTTTAAATCTTATATTTTTGTATATTTCTAATTTTCCACATATCTATCTTAACGTTCTTATTTCAATCACTCACATTTTATAAATATTTTACATTTTAACCACTCATCATCCATAAAACACGATTTCAAAGAATTTACACAAAAAAGAAGAAGAAGGGAGATCATTTTGCCAAATTAATTTAAAACAGTACTACTATTTTTGCCATATAATTAATAAAAAAAGTAGTAGTAATTTGCAAAAAAAAAAAAAAAAAAACACCATGGCAAGTCATTTTAACAATTGGCTCGGCAAAAAAGCCGTATGGTGTGTCGTACAACTGTGTCCACGTCTCACAGCTTGTATAGATGCCCATTTATTATCATATCAAGTTATCAACTTAGCAAGCAAGGAGTGACTGTTGACTGGTTTGAAAAAGCAACCAAAGTCAGAGACTAATTAAGGGTGAGTTTAGCATTAGCTTATAAGCTGTGCTTTTTAACTTTTAGCCTTTTATGTACAACTTTTTAAAACTTTAGTTTTTTCCACCTTTTCTCATTTTCTCAAAATTTTTCAAGATAAAAACATATTTTAGCAACTTTTAGCAACAAAATTTCAGCAAACAATTAAATAAGTTGTTGAATACTTAAAAACAACTGTTATTAATTGATTATGAAACATAAGCTTGACAAGATCAGATAATATATCCATTGATACAACTGTTTTTTACTTCTTCTTTTTTACCAACGATGCTAAACAACTACCAAAAAACAAGCGATCAAAACAAAGGTACTATATGACAAAATTGGTTACACACAAGACACTCAAAGACTACTGACTCCTGTTTTGGGCTTAGATCCCTGCTTCAAACATCATCAGTGTTCGCAACCAAATTCCTACCGTTGTCAGTAACCCTCTTAGACAAGCAAAATAGCGTTTATACAACCATCATTCTCAGGGTTATTCGTCACCTGAGCATATTTTCCTGCGTAAATCACAAAACTAATGAGACATCTAATGAGACATGTACTGATGGGAGTTGAAAAAAAAAGATATGGATAACACTGCCAAGTTATAAAATCTAGAGGACAATCTTACCCCATACAACTTTCCCAACAGGTGCAACTAGACCCAACTCACTGACATTCACTTGAAATTCACAGTAACAGGGGAAACAAGCCATGTAAGCCTGCCATGTTGACTGCTTTTCAATGGACTAAAGACAATTAACATTTGCAGGAAAACAGTACCTTAATGATGGTTTCCCCTTGTCATCACACCAAGAGAGGTATACATCTGACCATTAGGATTTTTCTTTACTCCGATAATCTCAAGATTGAAAGTGCATTTGAGTTCAGGGTGTGTCACATGAGCTTTGGTGAACCGCAACCCTGAAGGACGAATAAAGCGCTCATACTTCGGGGGTTTTCTTGTAAAAGCAGGACCCACAAATGTTGCTTTTGTGATCATCCTCTTCCATTGCTTGGCTGCAAAAGAGATCAGGCTTAGTGTCCGTTTGGCAAAGATTATTTTTGCCAACTTATTTTACTATTCGGCTTATTTTTGCTATTATTCATGGGTCCCATTGCACTTTTTGATACTATTCATAGATTCCACTGTACTATTTCAATTAACTTTTATCTTTATTTACAGTATTTTCAGCAAAAAGTTTTCAGTTTCAGCAAAATAAGCGGATCTCAAACGGACCCTTAGAGTGTTAGCAGTTTTGCTAGTGACTTGATTCACATTTTCATCATAACAAAACAAAGATCATTGTATTTTTTTTGTTGATAATTCAATAGTTAGGGATGTGGGGGATTTGAATTCTAAATGTCTTTGTTGGAAACATACAGAGGTGTTAACAAGTTGAGCTATACGGATCTTGGCCAAAGAAAATTGTATTTTTACTCTTGAGTCAGGCACATCTGAGAAATTCTACAAGCTAATCTATGATACGATCAACTACAATAGACACAACTCTTTACTTGCATAGAAAAATCCACAAAATCCACACACACAGTCCAACAACAAATGTCCTGGAGTTAGCCACAGCAATAAAGTATAAAAGTTAAGAAATATAACCAATCCAACTATCCAAGTCAACAGATTCAAATAAACTGAATATCGTGAACTGCACAAACATAAGTACTGAACTTTGCCAACTAATAAATAAAGGTGAGAAAACTAAAATGAATCAAGGTGAGAAAACTAAAACGAATCATATAGTATCTTCATATAAATTACAAAGTATATCTTCTAGCACTTCTAAATTACATCTTCTTATCATAAGCCCAAATTGTACAAATAAGATTAACACAAAAAATTTAACTAATCACAATTTCAATATCGAGAAAAATAAATAGAGGACATGAAGAATGTGAGTTTAGGAAAACTTACTCTTTCGTTTACCAGTCCTGAGCACTTTGAACATTTCATCTTCAGCCACAGGCCTAACCTGAAGAAGGAAAATAAATTCCAATCATGAAACTTGTCCAATTACAAGTAATACAAAAGCCCAATTAAGGGATATTGTAGCATAACCACCCTGATTCACCCACACAAATATATACCTGCCAATGCATGCACTCACGCACACACAACACAACTACAAACAAATTTGTGGAGGTGCAAAATAGAGACGATGATGCAAGAAAAGTTGTTCTTACCTTGGGTAAAGGAACTTCCCATTTCCCAGCCTTCTCTTTCCTCTTTTGCTTAATGGTATTGCTGAGAACCTATTAATATTGTAATGTCAGATTGATAAACAGAAATGAGTGTCTAAAAAATATGTCTTTGAAATTAAAGGTGTAACTATACTTTTGCTCGTGTAGTGTTTTCACGATCTAGCAGATAGGCAGGAACAACTCCTTTTGAAACATCATCATCCATTTTGCGCCTAGTGGAGGATTCCTCGTGCACCGCCAATCTATTTTCCATGCCAAAAAAAAAAGAAAAAGAAAAATTATCTACTACTAGTTAACTATAAATGAATAACAGGTAAAGATAACTTGTTCATTATGGAAAAATATGTGATTGATCACAAATCACTTAAGAAGAGGGATAGAGTAACGTCTTAGAGCAACAATTGGTTTTCGAATTCAGATTGGTTGAAGGGCAAGTGATTGAGCTGACATGTGCAAATATATTCTTGTGCAGGGTTTAAGTGGTTTTATAAGGAACTTCCATTATTAGACGGATTGAGAAAATAGAAACTTTTGTACCACAACGATGCCATCCAAAAAACAAAACACCAAACATATTGAATCATTTTAATATTCCCCAATTTTTATACATAATTCGATAGTTAAAAGAAGAGGGATTTGAACTCTGGATTTGTTTGTTGGAAACACCAGGAAGTGCCAATTGAGCATATTCCCAATTTACTATGCCACCAAACAAGATACTTGAAATTTCAACCAAGATATCTCAAAAAATCCTAAAAATTCTTACTCATATTAGCATTTTTCCCATGTTACGAATAATGCCACTACCATATTCGTAGTTTAATTATCACAACATAAAATGGTTTATCACTCTCAAAAGACCCAATAACTGATCTTTCACGGACAGAATCAATATCATGCATTTAAGATTTAACATTTCTTGTTGATTTGATTCGATCATTTAACCAAACACCAAACATTCTATCTAAAAAAAATAGACAAAGCAATAACAAAAGCACTCACGTTTTCTTCATTTCAACCTTCTCAGCATAACGTTTCTTGGCAAACATCTTGCCCTTAATACCCAGAGCCCGTTTCATTCACAATTCAACCCTAATCCCACCAAAAATTCATCAATCAATAAACTAAAAAATGATAAATTTAGCTCCAAATTCAACAAAAACATTTTAAATTTTATATAAAATAAATAAATAAAATGACCTTCTGGGCAATCTGAGAGCGCTTGTGGACTTCACGAGCTTCCTTCTTGCACTTGCGCTCGAAGTGGTCAAGGTGGTACCCATATCTCTTTTTGTGAAGATCTATGTAATCTCCTTGAGGCTAATATTATACAACAACAACAACAACAACAACAACAACAAAATCAGTACACAAAATTATGTATGAAATCAACAAAAGGAAACCGTAAAGAGAGAGAAAAGGTTGAGAAAGCGAACCATGGTGACGATGAGTTTCAGAAGCTTGGGTTTTAGAGATTGATTTTGAGCGTAGAGAAAGAGAAAACCCTATAGTTGGTGGTTTGGGGGTTTAAAGGATCCGAAATGGGAATTTGGATTTTATACCTAAAATGGGTAAGTTAAAGGTATTTGGATTTTATACCTAAAGTTTTAGAATTTGGATTTCCCTTTACACTTTAACTTTTCAAAATTTGAATTTTACTTCTTAAATTTTAGGGGTATTTTGATTTTACTCTTTAAAGTTTGAAGTGTTTAGATTTTACACCGTAAAGTTTTAGAATTTAAATGTGTAAAATTCAACTATCCTTAAACTTTAAAGGTATAAAATCCAAATTCTGAAATATCAGAGTGTAAATTCCAAACACTCTTAAACATCAAATTTGAAATTTTAGAATGTAAAATCCAAGCACCCCTAAACTTTATGGTTGTAATTTGTAATTTGCAATTTGCCCTTTTTAAATGAATATACAAATCTAATATTACTTCAAGTAATAGTTATTAAATTTAGACCAAAAAGGAAGACTTTGCAAATAAAGTCTTGACATACCTAATTGGCAGATCTGTGTAGAAATTTAGACCAAAAAGAGTTCTTGGAGCACCTAGATTAGGGGAGAAAAAAAGTAGTAATAATTGCTGGTATAGAACACACTCAAAAGAGCAATAAGTACTTCACTGCAAAGACATTGTAGATTTTAAGAAATAAGTATAACATCGAAATGATGAGGTGAACAACTTAATAGAAAGCTAGATTTAAAAGTGTAGATGTAATATTCTAATAAATATAGAACCATTATCCTTTGCCAACTGAGAAGGTATGGGAGCCAAAGAAGACAAAGGTAGAACTCATGTAATTTTCAATTCACAATTATTGAAAACAATTGTATTTATTTATTAAGACTATTATAGAAAACGCTATTAGATAGGGAAAATGGTGAAAATGATAAATATTAGATATTGCATGGCCTAAGGCATCACCTGGTAACCATGTCATCAAATTGTGCGTAGGTTGTTTCACACTTCAGTGCAACAGCAACAACCTATGAAGGATTATTAAAAAAAAAAAAAATGCCAGGAATTAAATGCACAAACAACGAAAATTAGAGAATGGAATAAGAGGAAATTGTGATTTTCATAACTGTTATAAGCAACTTGAGCATTGTAAGCTTAAGATAAACATGACCTTTTTGTGTGAATATGGAATGCTATTGGAATTTGCATCTTTTATTTGGTTGAGGAAGTTGCCAATAGTGAAGAGACCATTTACATTTGAGGTTCAAGGGTTACCGGAGTTGGTTGTTATGTGTTTCATATAGTCTGGGTTTTTGCCAATGAAACGGAAATAGATAGTAAAACTGTCTGTTTGATAATACTCCGCTTATTTTGGCCAAGATTGCACAGTACTTTTTCATGAATTTTTGCATGTCCAAGATGTTGCTTGATTTCAACAATAATGAAGAGATGTTGAATGACCAAATTTTGAAATAGACTGATAAGGATTGTGAGAGTCTTAATTTGTTGATCTAAATCCATGAAGCTAGGCTATCAGAACTCTATCTAAATAGTTGAGTGGGTGCAAAAGCCTATAGTGGCAGGGAAGCAATAACCACTGATCAGCTAGAAGGGTTAAACAATTTTTTTTTTTTTCCTTCTTTATGCTATTTATTGGGGTTAGGGGTGTTCTCAAAGTTTATTCAAATCTTTGAAAAGTTTACTTGTCACTTGAAACCTTACAAACACATTTTGATGCACCAGAAGAAGAAAAGCCTTTGACTTTACTTATCAAAAAAGAAAAGCTTGACTTTGGAGTTTGAACATAAGTAGCGAGGCTAAAGATATATCTGGTGACAGCCAATGAACTTTAGCCCAAATGGCACATCCTCTCCTTATAAGCATAAGGTGGAGGGTGGGTTCGTGAATTTAAAACCAACTGGTTATGTGTGTACTGTGTAACATGCCAATAAAATTATTTTTTTGAAAACTAAATTGAAAATATAATGCAACAAGAAAAATGTTTATCATTCTATAGCCAGGAAAGATATGTGGCCATGAAATAGGGATCGAGTGGAACATAATTTCCAAATCTCCACAAGTAAAAATTATGATATGGATGCTATCTCATGTTGGCAATCTCTTCTATATATATGCATTTGGTTTTTTTTTTTTTTTTTTTTTTTTTTTTTTCTCTATATTAATATATTCTAGACAGAAATGCCATAGTTCTTCAACAAAGGACTTAAGGCAATGGAAAAATTTAGAGTCTTGTATAAATTATTGTGCAAGGAGTTCATAATAGAGATTTGGTAGAGCAGTTAGAGGTGGTGTAACTTCATAATAGAGATTTTTGCCATTTTTGTTCATCTGAAATGGGTGGTTCTCGCTGTTTTTGTATTGAATCCAAATTTTTTCAACTGGTGGTAGAGGAAGGGGGACGGTATTTTTCCTTAAGGGTTTTTGAGAGGAGTAGGTACTTCATGAAGACGGTCTTCATGGGTAAGAATGCGGCTCAATGGTTGATGAAGAGTATAGAACAGATTGTTGTGGGGTTTAGTCCGAAGTATTTTTATTCGTTTAGGGATGGTGATGTAGCTTACACCCTCCAACAGCATTCCAACTCTTTTGGGTTGCTCCTACTTCTAATGGATGGAGGGTTTTTAGGTTAGAGCTAAGGAAGTTGTTGGAACCTGATAACTATGTGAATGATGGGTTTGGGCATTTGAAATTTGTGGCTCAGTCTCATAAGGTTACCTCAGGGGTTCAACCCTTTAAATCTTATGCCGATACAGTGTGTGGGCATCAGATGCAGGTCAGGGACAGATTTCAGCCATATCTGTTAAGCACGCATGGTAAAGGGAACTTGCATTTAGGGGATAATAAGGGGGAGAAGGAGAAGCATAACCTAGTACTTAAACAAAGATTGCTATGCGAAATGCCGGTGAGCTTTCCAGGTTCGATGGGCTCTTGGCGCAGGACAGAGGTTCTTAGTTTTGAAAAGACAATTCCAGTAGAAAAACAAAGGAGATCCCCGTTGAATTTCAAATCTTATTGGGCTGATCATGTTTCTGGTAATAAAGGAGAATTGAGGAATTCTGACTGGGCAGGCATAGGCTTTACTGTAGAAGTGAATGGGGAAGGAAAAATGCGTGTGGCATGGAAGAAAGGAGGTCTAAGGAGTTTTATTTGGGTCTCTAAGGGTCAGAGGGAGCACATGGTAGGTCCTAGTGGGTCACAGGATCACTCACATCCTGTGGTGGGCTCTGTCCAAGCCCAAACGGGCCTTCCAGTGACCTTATTTCCAGTACCCACTAGCCTAAGTAGTTTGCTAGTGGGCGTAAGCCCAACTGTGGGGATCACGAAACCTTTAATTCAAGAAGCCCACACACCGGCGATGTCCAAAGCACCTCACAAAGCTTTGGTTGCCCAGGGCGACACAGGTGTTGTTGGATTTCAAGGAGAGGTGTCATCGGTGCCATCGGAGGAGGCCAGTACAACGTGTCAACTCGCATTGTTGACGGTGAAGAGCTCGGTGGGTCAAATTGAGTTGATTTGTTGTCTCGCGATGACATCAGTGGAGCTCCGGTGTCCTATGTCCGATGGGTTTCACGGTAAGGACTCACCGAGGACATTGGGTAGGGCCGTTATTGATTTTATCCACACCACGAGGACAGATTTGACTCATCAGCGTTGGGTTTCACCGGTGGAAGTGTCGAGGTCCAATTGGAATAGTATTTTGGGCTTTTATATGTTGTCGGGTGGGTTGATTTTTGAAGGTAAGAGGTCAGTGATTCTCGAATTTGTGTCGAGATTGGTTGGACCTTCTTTTCCCGATCTTTTCCTGGAGTTTTTGTGAGCTGGGTCAATGGGTTTTGGACTATCGGGTCAAGAGGTTAATTCTTTTTCTAGTAAGGAACTTTTAAGTCTTCCTAGGGAGGTCATGCTTGTGGAGGATGCAGTTGATTTTTTTGTGGGTGTTGGGGAAACAGAAGTGTCAGATTGTTTACCTTTGCAAACCATTGCTCCGAGTGTGGCAACAAATTTGACAGAGTTGGAAGAGGCCAATGAGGTATTGAGTATTGAGAATAAGTTAGTTATTTCTGGGTGGGTGAAACATAGAATTCCTGGGTTCAATAAATTGGTTGGGTTGTCAACGCCTCGACATGAGAAGTTGTGCATTGCTCTCTTACAGAGGCTAGAAACTGTGATGGAAGTAGCCAATGTGTTACACAGGAAAGAAATGGGTAGCAAAAAAGTGGCTAAGTCCAAAAAAAAGGGACGTAGAGAGTTGCAAAACTTGATCTGTTTGGTGAATTATGACAGGAGATAGAGGGTGGTCTTGTGTTGGTGTTAGTAGTTGGGGATAGTTCTGTGTTTATGAAGATAAAAATGATTTCGTGGAATGTTAGATGTTTAAATGATCCTCGAAAACGACTTGTGGTGAAGAATTTGTTGCGGGAGTGGAAGTGTGATGTTGTTTGTTTACAAGAGACAAAAAATGCTAGAATGAATAGACAGCTGATTTGTAGTTTGTGGAGCTGTCCATATGTGGATTGGGCTGTTTTGGAGGCTGATCGGACTGTTGGTGGTATCTTGCTTATATGGGATAAAATAACTTTCAAATTCCAACTTTCAAGTTAAGCTCATAACATGTCTATTTCAAGCCCAATTCAAATACTGCTTGTTGTGCTTTAAAGGACATGATCAGGCATCCCTAGAGAGGTTTTCGATAAAGGAAAAAACTTTGTTTGTTCCATTAGGGTTGTGTAACCAAGTTTCTCTCAATCGCACCATACCAAAGAATATCAAGTAAATTTGAACATCAGTTGGTAAACAACATGAAACCAGAGCTACGTCCACATATCAAGTAAATTTGAACATCAGTTGGTAAAAAACATGAAACCAGAGCTACGTCCACAGACTTGCTATTATGAAGAAAACCATAAAGAAGTTCTTGAAGATGATTATAGGTTTCAATTGTGATCAAGGTTGCATCATTTATGGAGGTGCTCCATACATTTGAAGAGTTCAAATGCTACAAGTCATAAATGCTACAAGTTCAAATGCTAATGTAGCAAAAGGTTTTCTCTATAAGTTGTCTACAAGTCATAAATTCTAGGAAAATGTTTTTCTTGAGATTGTAAAACTTCTCTTACTATAGTGGATTTGCTTAATTAGGAAAGTTTTCCCCTAATAGTTTTTACATTGGGACAATTGTTCATTTGGTATACACATGAAAGTAAAGTTCCACATTGACGAGAAGAATCAGTAGTTAATATAACATAGTTGAGCTTATATCAAATGAGCTTAATTAGGCCATTTGGGTTAAGTAAACTTTTTATATGTTATAATAACTACTCAAGGACTCTCCCCAAGATATTTATCTCCCCAACATTGTTCCATTGGTTTTCCCTAGATTACCATATTGTGCGTCAAGGGTGAAGCCAAGGGTGTCAAGGAGGGGCAATTCCCCCCTGACTCCTCCAAAATTTTCATAACCATCCATCTCATCTATATGACTTTGCCCCCTTTAAGTCATTAAAAGAGGAAAACACAAAACAACAAGTGTGAACCATAAAATGACAGTCTAGTTAAGTTTTTGTATTTTATTCAGACACAACAAAGTTAATTTTTTATATTTTATTTGGACACATCAAAGTTAAGTTATATTAAAAGCAATCAATATTAACTTAAGCTTGTCTCACCTTTTCACTTTTCTCACCTAGCACACAAGTATACTTTATAACACTCTTTTAACAAAAAAAATTCAGCAAAAAGTTAATAAGTTGTCACAGCATTCCCCCCCCCCCCCCCCTTCAATGTTTGAAGTACTATAATTTTCACAATAGTTGAGTTAGTAAATTTTTAGTTATTCTTACTTGGACCCATATATCTTGACATTATTTTATTTTTCTACAAGTAATGGTTAGGAAAATTCTTAGTTTACCTTGTAGTATTGTACTAGTAATGTAAACTTATATTGTAGACACACAAAATGTGTACAATGTTGTAAACATTTGCAAAAAGTGTACAATTTTTTTTTTTTTTTTTTTGAGGAACCAATTAGTGCATGTTATTTATCAACTAACCAGGAAAATCAGAAATGACAAGGGAAATAATGTCTAGAGGAACATGCCCCATCCAAACTAAAATAAGAAAAAGAAATCCTAACTCTCGTGGCTAAGGTATGGGTTACAACATTGTCATGCCTCCTAATATGAGAGGAGTGGCTCACAAGCGAACCAGCAATTGATTGAATGTCTTTTACAAGATGTCCAGCGGACGAAGAAGATGAATTGCATTGATTAAGAGCCATTACAACTATCTTGGAATCACCTTCAAAATAAGAATGACAAATTCGTAAGTCCAAAATGAATTAAATTACTCTTCATGTTGTTACTAATTTAAACCTATAAAACAACCCCAACAGTTATTAATTTTTTTTTTTTTTTACCTTAGAATTATTGAATTTTTTAATGTCTCTCTCCATTTTAATTCATGGGTCCCAAATATTCACAGTAATAAAACCCCAAAGCTGTTACTATTTTTTTATTCAATCTCTTGGTTTTTATTTATTTTTTATTTTTTTATTATTAACTTAAATTTTAAATACTTAAAATAATAGAGAAAGCATGTTGAATTCTATATATATATTTAAAGTAATTGTTTTTTGATAAGTTGTATCTTTAAAGTAATTGAATATACTACTTTGCAAGTGACAAATTATTTCAAATTACATATATATATTAGATTTTGTATGACAATAGCATTAGTTTACAATTGTATATTTATTTTTTTATAAGAATTTATTAATAATTTTCAAATTAATTTTTTCTTTTAATTTTGTCCCTAAACTGAAATTTTTAGCTCCGTTACTGTTGTGCATTATATATTTTTTTGCTTGTTTTAATTTTGCACAATATTAATGATTATTTACACTAACCAACATAATACCGTCACTGTTGTGCGTTATATATATTTTTGCTTGTTTTAATTTTGCACAATATTAATGATTATTTACACTAACCAACATAATATGATTAATTGGTTAATTCATTCGACCGGGGTCTAAGATCCCTAACAAGTTCGAAGGTTGCTATATCTACCATTACCATGCCAAATATAACACGTGTAGTTCATAAACTAAACCAATATATGGATACTCCTAAAAATCCCTATGTATAAAGTGTTGCAGTACATCAAGAGTTGTCTTGGTTAGTGCATCTATTTTCAACAAAAAAAATTGATCTACCTATCAAAGATTTCATTGATTCAGTTTAGGCAAATTGTATTGATTGTAGAAGATCAACTACATCTTCCTAGGTGAATCTTTAGTCTCTTAGAAATTCAAATAAATAAATAAATAAACTAGCCTATAGTCTCTAGGTCATCAACAGATGCTGAATATTGAGCCATGGCAGATAACATGGATTTTAGCTATCTTAAAAGATTTCCAGTTTTTTTTTGAAAGCTAAAAGATTTCCAGTTTGATCACTCTAAAACAACTTTGCCGTTTTGTGCCAATCAAGTAGCACTGGACATTGGAGAGAATCAAGTTTTTCATGAGAGGATGACCCAGCATATAGAGATGGATTGTCATGTATTGAGAGGTAAAGTCCAAGAAGGTGAGCTCAAATTGCTACATGTTACCCTCATCAATATTCATAGATCTGAAGCTCATCTTGAGGGGGAGTGTCAAAGATTAACAAAGAAATAAGATAACAGTTAAACAATAGCGGTCTAGCATTTCCTTTACACTTCATTTGTTTCCATGAAAAATCTTATGTAAAGATAGTTTTTTATGTTTTTCAGTGTTTGTTAATATAAAAATAGTTGAAAAACTATCTTTGGTCAACATAAAAAGTATGACTTATTTTTAAAGATTGTTTTTCACTAAATTTTTTTGGAAAATAACTCTATCTCACAGCAAACTAAATAAGGGAAATTAAGAGATTGTTTTTCAACTCATTTAAAATTGCTACCTGTAAAGTTGTGATTTACAACTATGTTTTATGTTGGCTTTATTCCATGACAAAAAGTGTTGTTGTTGTTGTTGTTTTTGTTTTTGTTTTTGTTTTTGAGGAAAAATGACAAAAAATGTTGTAATTGCATTAATTTTGTTCATCATATTTTGTGGAATTTTATTGTATTGGATTTAGTATTAAGTTGGTGAATAATCGAGCATAAAATGAAGATCAGTGCAGTTTCGCGACTAGCTCGCTAGAAGCTCACAAGTAAAGGTTCCCCTGAAAAGGACGCGTGAGAAGCATATGCTGGAAGCTAAAGAGTCAAGTGTCAAGCTTCATTTTGCAAGTACTTCGCGAGATAGGCATTCTTGTGAGGTACCCGCGAAACACTCTGCCTGAAGGACTTTAAGTATGACTTTCTTATCCTTCACCCATACTATATATACTCTCATTACCCACAAAAGTAAAATAGGCTATTCAGAGAGAAAAACCCTAGATAGGTTTTCTACAACACAATACACCCATCTTTTAGAGAAAGAGCTACTCATCCTTAGTGAGAAATTATTGTAGCCTCTTCTCCTTCTCTCTTCCATTATCATACGTTGGGAGGAGATTTGTACCTAAATACAACCCACACCTATTCAAAGTGTAGAGAGTGTTTTGGATCTTGGGAAGCTTTGGGGATTTGCCAAAAGAAGATGGTGAGGCTTGGTGGCTGTAATCGGGCATATTGCGAGATCTGGAAAGCTAGAGAAGACATGACTCCAAGAAGTCCGTTGGTAGCAGGAGTTTGGAGGACTCAAGTACATGAGGTAGACTAGGCTTGGAGAGTCTTTTGTTATTTGTGTACTCCAACTTTATTCTTTAGTGGATCGATTTTAACTTAGAGGGTCGCGGTGAGGTTTTTCGCCAAGTTCTTCTGTTTCTTCTTCAATAACACATTTCGGTGTTATCTTGTGTTTGTATCTCTCTTCCCCTACTCTTGTGCTTTACATTTATTGTTTGTTGTTCATGTTTATGCAAAGTAGTTATCGATTCATTGCGCACATTTACTCTTATTCCACATTTTGATTAAGTAAGAGTAAAAGCAATCTAGCCGTTTATTTTAAAATTTGGGGTCTAAACAAGCTCGTGTGTTTAAGCACAAATTCGAGCCCTTTCACTACCAAATATTAGAAAATGAGATAGTTTTATAAAAAATGTTTTTTAAAAAATGATTAATTTTTTAGAAAACATCATCGCTAAAACAAGTAGAGTGTTAAATTGTATGTAGTTTTAGATTTATTTATCCTACAACGTGAGAGGCACATGTTGTATTAATATCCGTGGTTCCAGATTGTTAAGTTTGTTAGGATTAGCTGTTTGTAATAGTTTAGAGAGAGAATATTAGTTAGAGAAGATAATCACGTTTTGCTCTGTTTTCATTGTATATAAATAAAATCTTTGTACAGACTAATTAATCAATCCATTAAAGGAATTTTCTCAATCTTGTTGATTTTGATAGGATAGAATCTATTTTGGAGGATATCTATAATCCTACGTACAATGTCAAACAATCAGTTGAAGGACAGCTATGATGACTAGCATATTGCCCATCCTTTTCTATTTTTTTTTTCTTTTCATCTCTATTTTATCTTTTCTAAAAAAATAAGATTACGTAGTGCTCTTCTATAAAAGAAAAAAAGAAAAAACCAACAGATTATATCTAGTTGCTACACAATAAAAGCGCAAAATCAATTATGGCCTTTCAAGGCTATCCAGTCTTAGGCCTCCTAGTTCTTCTTGCCTTATTGACTAATGGCACTGCTGTTTCACCTAGCCTTGACACTTCTTCACTCAACCGGACTAGTTTTCCCAAAGGTTTTGTTTTTGGGACAGCAGCAGCGGCTTATCAGGTAATTATGTCACAATTTCCTTTATGTTAATTTGAATCATAGTTTTTCTTCAAATGTCCGTAGATACCAAGAATATGATCAATATTATCATGTGCACATGTCTGTTCATTCAAATTTCCAGTATGAAGGTGCAGCAAAAGAAGGTGGTAGAGAACCAAGTATATGGGACACTTTCACTCATAGATATCCAGGTCTCTCTCTCTATCTCTCTCTCTCTCTCTAATGTACAAATTGTCATGTTATTTAAAATTTTGAATAACTTGATACTCATAAACTTTTAGATTTATAAAATTTATTGTTATTATTAAATTTAAAGGAAAACAAAATAAGGAGATTCTTCCATTTAAAATAATGGTAGGTAATAAGGTAATGTAAGTGATGGATTTAAATGAGAACTAGTAGCTGTTTTGTGAAATTGTATAGTAAAGATTACAGACACATTTCCCTACATTGTAGTAATTTACAATTATAACAAAAGTAATGCTAGGGATACTACCACTTTTCATACATGAAACGAACAAACTTATGTGCCACCAATCTCTAAAACATATGGACAAAGTTTGTGTACAAATTTGGTTGTAGCCTAAGGCCACAATTTCATTCAATATCTTTTTATTAGATATGAATTTTGACAAATCCACCATTCGATTACATTTTTTTTAATATCCTCTATGCTGACAAAATTTTCAAAAGATCAAAGATCAATAGCTATTTCATCAATTAGTTGTTTAAATTCAAAGTTTATGTAGTATGAAATTATACATAAAAATTAAGTTTATGGATCACACAGTAAATAACATCCAATTGACACCAAATTTGATATGTATGTTAAGAAAGTAAAGAACATGTAATCCAACGGTTAGATTTTCAAAATTTGTAGCAATGTTAAATTTTTAAAAGAAAGTTGTAGCCTTAGGCTACAACCAAGTTTGTAGCCAAATTTTGTCCAAAACATATTTTAAACATTCATTTATTAGGTGGTTGAAGTCCACCAACCATATATATTGTCACATCCATTTGTAAATTTTATGTAGTAAAACTTGTAGAACTTAGCATTTTCCTACAATAAATTAGCTAAAGTATAGATCTATTAGGGTTTTTGGCCCCAATTATTACCAAATTAATCAAATTTTAACCAATTAATTAATTAATTAATTATGATCTTGATTAAAATGATTAATGCATCAAATAAGCACAGATCACATGAACACCAAGAATGATAACCTAAGAAAACTTATGAAATTGTGGTTTCAGAGTAAAAAATGTGGGGAGGATTTAACTTTAAAAAAATCCACAAGGAAACATTTCACTAAATAAAATGGAAGTTTGTACAATGGACTTAACCCTAAATCTATTGTTACCTCATATAGTACTTACTCACATGACCACACGTTCTCGCGAAGAGAATAAGATGATGCTCTTTCCCTCTGTCTTTTCTCACTTTGCTAATCTTCCCTTCTAACGCGGGTCGGACGCAAGTGCAGCTTCGAATCCACGAACTCTTCTGTAAAACTGTTGCGCACAAACTCTCCTGTTTTTGACTTTGAAATCTCCACTCAAAGATTTAGATCTGCAACTCTTGTTTATTGAATGCAAAAAACTTTACTTTATGATTGGATTTGTTATTTGCACAAGGTCTCCAGCTGTAGCTTCAACAGGGATTGGAAAATCTTAAAATTTGTGTACAAAACACTTCCCCCCTCTTTCTTCCTTTCTTCCTTTACTGAATTCCAAACTAGAAATGAGTTGTATATGTTATGGTTGTGAGGGTTAAGTACTAGTTCCATTTTTCTTATGGCTCTAATAGTCTAATTACTAGTTCTTAAATAGCAAAAGAAAAAAAAAATCCTTACAATGAAATTGCAGGTAAAATAAAGGGTGGAAGCAATGGAGACGTAGCTATTGATCAATATCATCGCTACAAGGTATATATGTTGTTCGGGGTTCATAATAAAAATTGGAAAGAAAACCATACATGTGTGGACAAAGTTTAGCTACAAAATTGGTTGTTGTCTAAGGTTACAACCAATTTTGTAGCTAAACTTTATCCTACATATAATTAGCTCATAATTACCGAGAGTTGTTTAGCACAATTGCATAGTTTTGTTTTCTTTATAAGGAGAACCAGGGTTCTTATCATTCTTTCTCCACTTGTTTATATATATATATATATATATATATATATATAAAGATTGTCCCATGCTTGTTTCTAATTATTGACCATATCTAACCAAATACAAGAGAATCACAATATAAGAAATCCTTATTTCAGCTTTTTCCAACAATTTATATATGCTTTGTGATTACACATGGCAGGGAGATGTTCAGATCATGAAAAAGATTGGCTTAGATGCATACAGATTCTCAATCTCATGGTCTCGAGTACTGCCAAGTAAGATTATCGCTTTCATAATCCCATAAAAGGTCTGAACAATCCAATGACAAGGACATAAAAATGAATATCATTAGTACACATCTTAGGTTGGAATGGAATGACTATTGTTTTGTGACCATATTATGTTCCTAACAATCTCTTTTTTGTGACTCATTTTAGAAGGAAAACTATCTAGGGGTGTGAATAGGGAAGGAATCAAATACTACAACAAACTAATCAACAAGCTCTTAGCCAGAGGTCATGAATAGTTCTTAAATTCCATCACATATCATCAACTTATCATGCACTATTAATTCACTTTTGTTTGCTATGATTGAATGCAGGTCTACAACCCTTTGTGACCCTCTTCCACTGGGATCTTCCCCAAGCATTGGAAGATGAGTATGGTGGTTTTTTGAGTCCTCATATTGTGTAAGTGGTAAATTTACCTATTGATCGACGATTTTATTCATTTGAATTTTAACTAGTGTACTTTTAACAAATTTCATTGTGATGATGATCTTTAAAATTTTAATTGATGACTAAAATTCTAAGGAATCGAAACGGGGGTGGGGGACATTTTGATTACTACTACTTTTAAGTAATGACTTATTTGTGAAGTTGCTGGCTCATTGTCTTACAAAACTATTGAGTTTGATATTATTTGTTAAGAATTTATCACTGAAAACTTGTTATGTGAGATCATGATATGATACATTAACGGAATATTAACCTACAATTTAATAAAGAAAATTAATTTTCCCTTGTAGTTTTCAATATAGTCCTATATTGAGTGATTTGACTTCTTTTTGTTTCCAATATAACCCTTCTGTCCAATTTGCTCCACTAAAATGATATCATTTTGAAAAATGAAAAATATTAAGGCTAATAGCGAGAGACAAAATTAGATAGAATGACTAAAAACTGAAAATATATTAAAGATAAAAGGATTGGAATAAGAAACGAGGAATTTACACGATTGAATTGAAAATCTGTAAAAGTTAGAAAGTGTAATTTCACTAATTTGTGATTTAGTAAGTATTTGTATCAAGTGCTAAGTATTATTATTATTATGCATTAACAAATGTATTACACTAAGAAAGAAAAATTTTAATCTATGTAAAAATGTTTTGCTGCCAAGTGCTTTATAGCTCAACTGGTTGGCCTCTTCAAATTCTCCTTCCCCAGTTATTGGATTATATATATATATATATATATATAATCCAAAGTTTAGAGAAAATCAAATTAAAATCTAAATTGAATTTCAATTGGAGACCAATTGGGAGTCATGTATCCTATTTAATTTTTAATTTTTGTGCTAAGTGAATTATTGGGTATGAAAATTGAAAATTTCAAATCCAATTAGATTTAAAATTGGTTTTAAATTGAGGTCCAATTTTGTGCCACATGTTCATTTATTTATTTATTTATTTTTTTTGTGGCAAGTGAATTATTAGGTTCAAAAATCGAAGAATCTGGATCTAACCAAATTCTAAATCATATATATATATATATATATATAATAAGAAACCATGACATATTTTAAAAATCTATGGTTTAAAAAAGGAATAAGCTAATATCATGTATAATTTCAATATTTTATTTAAAATATATAATTTGAACTATATATTTGTGATTATTTTTAATTGTATCCGTACATATGCACAAAGTTACACACTAGTTTATATAAAAGAGAAAGCTTTTTGCTTTTGGGATAGTTAGGCCTTCTAGATCTATAATTGAATTGTGCTAAAAAAGAAGTGCTCATGTACAAATGCACAATTAATTTTTGTAATGCAGTTATTCAATAGTTTGAAAACTTTTGCATGTATATGTTTAGGGATGATTTTCGGGATTATTCTGAACTTTGCTTTAAAGAATTTGGTGATCGTGTCAAACATTGGATCACACTAAATGAACCATATAGCTATGTCTATGCTGGTTATGTAGAGGGGAAATTTGCACCGGGTCGGTGTTCTAGTTGGCAACAGTTAAATTGCACTAGTGGAGATTCTGCGATAGAACCATATTTGGCTGCACATAATCTACTTCTTGCTCATGCATCCGCTGTCAAAGTGTACAAGCAAAAGTATCAGGTTCCATATATACACCAAATCGCTTTATGTTTATTTTACTACTTTTTTCTTTGTCTTTTTTTGTTTCAAAATTGTACTCCATTCATTAAACGTGTGCCAAACTATTAAAAACTATTTGCAGTGATGATAAACTTAGATAAATTCGCAAGTCAAACTTGTTTGTCAGTATTAGTAATTATCTTTTCCGTTTAGTGTGCAAGTGGATTAACTCTTTGTTGAAAGCTTATGAATTAATTTGTTAAAAGTTTATCTAAGTGATGATGAAATTAGATAAACAAGCAAGCATTCGCTATGTGCAGGAAGTACAAAAAGGTATTATGGGTATATCCTTAAATACAGACTGGTTTGTGCCATTCTCTAACGCGACGCAGGACCGTGATGCTGCGCTAAGAGCCCTTGAATTCATGTTTGGATGGTAAGTAAACTAGAACTACATGACTCTTTGTTTTGGACATCTATTTTACTATATTTGCTAGTTTAATATAATATGTACAATAAAGACTTAAAATTTTGTGGTTTGTGGCAGGTTTATGGATCCCCTAACCAATGGTGACTATCCACATATCATGCGATCTCTTGTTGGCGACCGATTACCCAAATTCACGAAAGAGCAATCCAAGATTGTAAAAGGGTCATTGGATTTTCTAGGGCTAAACTACTATACTGCTAAATATGTAGCCGACTCACGTCACTACAAAGTTGGAAACGCAAGCTATTTGACAGATTCACGAACTAATACTTCTAGTATGAACTAAATCTTTTGGAGCCATGATTTTGATTTTCTGTTGTAACTCATACATACTAAAAAGACCATGCTTTTTTTCTTTTCTTTTCTTTTGTTGTGGCAGGTGTGCGCAATGGAATCCCCATCGGTCCAAAGGTGCGTAAAAAAGTGAATATGCATAATATTGATACGGATCTTTAGATGGTTATAATAGTTTGATTCAAATTTTTTTTTTCTTTTATGGAATTCTTAAATGGTTTAATTTTCACCCAACTTAAAGATTATATATATATATATATATATACACACACACATAAAAACTCCATAACAATTTTGTTGTTTATTAGTAATTTTCTGTGAGTAAAAATTGAACTTTGAGATCATTGAATTTTCAAAATGTCACATGTCACTTCTATTAAAAATTCAAGAGAATTAAAGGATATAAAAAGTTAAGAGTCTTTTAATTCAACTAATTGAAACTGTCTAGTATTTTTTAATAAAGAGATCCAGGGTTTAAATCCTCTCACTCCCAACTATTAAGGTATAAAAAAATAAAAATAAAAATAAAAAAGATATAAAAAGGAAGATAGCTAAAAGTTTTTGAATAAAAGAATGAACTTTGTAATCCAACTTAGAAATTGTTTCCAAATGACCACTGCGCATCATTGGCATGATAATCACTCCAAAAGTACAAAGTTCTTGTGGGGTGGGGGGGCAAAGGGCGGGGTTCAGTTCTCCAAAATGAAGCTTTACACAAATATATACTTAGATTAGGCTAGAGTAAAATTTCTATTGTATATCAAAAAAAAATTGTTTCCAAATAAAAACATTTCTAAAAAAGATCATAAATATAAGAAATTATCATATAATGATTTTAGTTTGATTAGAAAAATCAATAAATAATTTGACAACAAAAAAATGAAAAACAACCCAATGCCATAGAAATATTATTGGAGAACTCAGCGCCAACAAGTAGGAGAAGCCGCCAGAAATTCTCTAAAGTCCTAGATTTTGATATTTGCATAAATTAAGGACTTTTCCTTAATCCTAAACATAGAAACACACAGTATGAAAAATGCAATGAAATATGAAAAGCCTTTCACTAATCTTTAACCGGAGTTCTCAATCTTCTTTATAGTTTATTCTCGAAACCCATGGCCAAAAAAAAAAAAAATAAAAAGGTGGTGGCTTAAGCCCAACCCAAAAAAACGCAGCTAAAACACCAGGAAACGTAGCTACAGAGCTGATCTTGGGCTGCGTTGACACAAACATCTATACTTCTGGTGCTGTAGCTGCGTTTGGGTGAAACGTGGCTCAAACACAATCTGTAGCAGCATTTTTGAAAACGAGGCTGAAAAAAACGCAGCCTAAGACCCGCGTTTTTTGTAGTGCCATAATATCAAGTTGAGGAATCAGTAACACCTTCCCGTAGTATTTAATGAAAAAATTTTGAAGAAAAAGATTTCCATGGCAAAAATATGTAATACCTAATGGTTAACGAATAGACGTATTAATTTGTGTTTTTGGGATCTGAAAAGATGCATTAATTATTCTGTGTGGTATTCCCCGTTCTCCCTTTTGAAAATGAAAAGAAAAAATAATGTGGCATCATTTCTTTGGAGGGTGTAAAAAGAGAGTTTTATACCGAATCCATAATGAATTTAAAATCTTTCTTTAAAATGCCATTTCAGCTTACTTCAGATTGGATTCATGTCTATCCAAGAGGAATTCAAGACGCTCTATTATACACAAAGACAAAGTACCATAATCCATTAATCTTTATTACCGAGAATGGTAATTTTCTTTTGAACTTTTCAATTATGGTTGCATTAAAGTAATGGCACTAGCCATAGAAATTTTTTTTTTTTGAAAGGAATGCTAGTTTGGTTTCCATTCAAATCTAAAAATTTGCTCCTATATTATAGGAATTGATGAGTTCAATAATGCTACATTGTCGCTTAAGGAAGCCCTTGCAGACAACTCTAGAATTGATTATCACTATCTCCATTTTCAATTTATTCATAGGGCTATCAAGTAAGTAAAGAAGACCTCTCTCTTTCAAATCTAATGATGATATAACTTTGTTTGTACTAATATCAATATGCCATATAAACAATTATGGAAATTGTTGTTTCTAAAGCCCAATTGATCCAATTTTTTCAATGTAGGGATGGTGTTAATGTGAAGGGATATTTTGCATGGTCATTATTGGACAACTTTGAATGGAGTTCAGGTTACACCGTTCGGTTTGGCATCAACTATGTAGACTACAAAAATGGGTTGAAAAGACATCCCAAACTGTCTGCTCATTGGTTTACGAAATTCCTCAAGGAATAAGATAACAAATTAATGACTATGCTCATGTTGAAATATATAGTAGCATCATACCATTTCCAAAATAATGTCTGTAACCTATAAAATAAAAGAACATTAATGTTATTGTATACAAACTCAAATGTTTCTTAATTAAATTACTATATATATACTACTTGCGTATAATGTTTAGTTTCTCCCTTGGGCGAAGCCATATTTGAGGCCCTGAAATAAGAGATTTAAATTAATTAATTGAGGCCCAAAAGCATAATTTAGAATCTTTGTGAATCATCATCCATCTGGCTGCTTTCACAGAAATAGGCTACCCAGCCTTAATGGTTGTCGAATTACTTAGAAGACCTAGTGGACTGATTTGGATCACATGAAATGAGTCCATTTTGCAGATAGCAATCGATCCCAGATAGAATCCTTTAGATTTAGTGGTGAATACATCAATGGTGCAGCGAAAGGTTTTCTCTATAAGTTGTCCACAGATTGTAGAGATGTTTTTCTTGAGATTGTAAACTTCTCTTGCTATAGTGGATTTGCTTCATTGGGAAAGATTTTTGTTGTGAAATTTTAAAATACTCACAAGTGCATAAACCATATCGAATTATAGTTTGGCAAAAACAAGGTTGAACCCATAGGGGACTTGTATGAATGTAGGAAAATTAGTTAAATCTTGACTAAATAAATCATAATCTAATTTAATAAAAATTGGTTGTTTTGAAATTAAATAAACTAACCTAGAAATTAATCTAAGAAAAAATATAATATAAAGTAGTAAAAAGAATAAACATTCTAGAGAAAGGAATTAATTAAGAATTTTGAAATCCATCATGTAAGTCATATCAACATGGAAAATATTATCACTAATTTTTTCCAAACTACTGCATGATAATCTAGAAACCAGTCTTACTATCATGGAAAAGATTCTTGTTAAAATCCCTATTTTAAAAATTTAAAGCGTGCTCTTTTTCGCTTCCTAAGTATAAAATCAAATCATTAATTGTATTAGAATATCCAATTTTAAAATTAAACAATTATAAACTCTACGATACGTGAATCAAATCCCATCCCAAGATTAAGGCCCATGTAAGTCAGACCCACCCGAGTTGTACCGAACAATGATGAAAGGCCCGAACAAGGAATAGTTCGAACCGATCACCACAAGATATCGCCAAGGGCATGATATAATGCCTTGGGGAAATCCACTTGCCGAACACGAATCTGGAGGCTAGTACAAGTTCCAATGGAATCATTTCAGGAGTGTGTAGTGAGTCTTGTTTGATCAGTAGTATAGGGCAGAGAGGGACCCACCTGCTTGGGGAAGACCACTCCTCATGATGGCAAACCCACTAAAGGAAGGCTATAAGAGGGGGAAGAGAGGTGTGAGAAAGGGGTTGGCAATTTTTGGGGGGGAAGAGAGATATATGAGAGAAAAGAGAGAAACCACTAAAAAGGGTAAACTTAGCACCATTAATCTTGTGTCTTCTCGGGAAGCACACGGACAAGGGAAGAGAAAACTAATTGGGCTAGGAACATCTGGTCTTGGGCCATTGGGTTGGCTTTCAGAGGTTTTCCTATTGTCAGAAATTCCATACCCCTTAAAACAAGTAAATTGGAAGCCAGACCCAAAAATTTATATAGTATTTTGGGCTTGGCACTACATAAACCAAGTATTCAATTAATTAAGATAAATCCTAAATTATGAGAAAAACATGATTAAACTCATATCTATATTCTTATATTAGTCAATTAAGATGAAGGAAGAACAATTTAAATCATTAAAGAACCACTATTGTTGAAAATTTTAAATCTCATAAAATAATACTGATAATCCTTAAAAAGTTTTATCCTCAACCTTAATTGAAAATTTCGCTACTCATAGTGATTGAAAGACAACACAAGAATAAAACACCAAGTATTAAACTAAACAAATAAAATAGAGAAAGTAATAGTCACAATATTGCCATAGAGAAAAACCCACCCAAATGGCCTAAAAGTCTCTCTTTGTATTTCCATGAAGTAATAAAGGAAGCCCACCTGTAGACTTCTCCACGAAAGCAAAACCTCTTCATTTATTTTTTTTTTATTTCTTTTGCTTTTGCTTTCTACGCTTCACACCTAGATCTCTTCTTCTTTTTTCAATTTTCTTTGCTTCTTTTTACTTCATGGCTAGCTCTCTTCTGTGCCTAGTTTGGATTTAGGGGAAAGAGAGGGAGAGCAAGGGGGAATAAAGTAAAATTGACCAGAAATTAGGCTAATTTATGACCAACTTTACTCTACTTCCTTCTATTCTTCCTTAATCCAAACAGACCATTAAGTTGGCTTGACAATCAACCTGGCCCACCTAGCATGCAACTTTTGAATTGTTTAACATGTCCACGTAAATAGCCTTCATTATCTATAAGACAAAAATAACTTATAATAATTCACAAATTAACATAAAAGTAAGGCAAAATGGTTTTTACTTTGGGACAAGTTGTTCCCAATGATGAAGCCAAGAATTTTTTACTTGGGGAAGAAACAAAAAAAATATAATAATTTTTTTTGTATAATTTTTTTTTTTAAAAACTCTTACATATATGATAGTTAAAATAATAATGTTACCATCTTTCTTTCTTCTTAATAATGAATCAATATTGCTCAAAAAATAATAATAATGAATCAATAAATTTTAACTTTCCCATAAACCTAGATTTTCAAATTAAATTATAAGTCATTAAGCATAATGACTAAGATACAACCAAAGTCAATTAAAGATAGCTAAAAAGAGTAGACAAACAAACTCTTCATGCATACAAAAATATAATCAAATATGAAATAACAAAATATACATTATACTATTATTTTATTGGTAATTATAAGTTTACATTGTATTATTAATGTAAATATTCCATTGTAGACTAAATAAATGTGTATAATATTGTATACATTTATTTAAACTACAATATAAATCTTACATTCTAAGCCCAATACAAACTAAGAATTTTCTATATTTATTTCTATTATATATATTATCAGTTTCCAGAATTGTATTTTTTTTTATTAATATATTTTTTCTAATTTAATACGACAAATAACAAGTAAAGGAAATGACAAACCTAGCCTGAGAGTATTGCTTTTGCTTTTGAAGACAAGTTGAAGTGTAAACCATACACGTGTAGGACTTGTAATCTCAAATGAGTCAAATCTGTAAAAATTTTGTCTTGGACTGTGGTATGAAAGAGTAAAGAAGGAAACTTTTAATAATAAAAAAAAGAAAAAGAAAGAGTAAAAGTAAAATAGCAGACCAGACCAACTAAAAGAAATCAGAGAGAGAGAGAGAGAGAGAGAGAGAGAAGAGTATGCAAATTTGCAGGAGTCTTGTGGTCCCGTTGGTGATAGTGTGACTGTAAAGCAGTGTAATTTAATGAGGATAAAGAAGAAGACCTTCCCATCTAACTCCAAAGTAAGCCATAAACTAGCTTTTTAAATGAGGTTGGAGAAAAATTTAATTTTTTTTTTTTTGCATCTCTTTTTTTCTTTTGTAGATAATTGTTAAAATAATCTTGTGTTTATCATCAACTTGGTGATAAATTGTATAGGATTGTAATGCTATTTAAGTGAATCTAAAATGTATTCATAAAAGTATAAAAAAATTTAACCGGAATGAGGGCAGAATTTACATATTCATTTAAAAAGTTAAACTGGTATGGATGACTCTTATACTGATAGTGATATATATATATATATATATATAATAGGGCAAGAATGTATTGACCCTATTAGGGACATATTTTTAAGTAATTGGCATATCTTTTGACAAAACGCACTTTACTTGTATTTGGGTAAATCTAAATAGGTTCAAGATGATCATTGCAAGTGGTTAAATTGAAGACATGAAGATTACTCAAGAACTACTCAAGAAAAGTGCAATCTGCAAGTCTCGATACTTCCTCGACAGAAGCTCGATCTGTCAAGATTCATTAAAACTCGACAGATGTCTCAATCTATCGAGCTTACGGGATTTAGACTATAGCCAGCAACATTTTTATTCTAAAAGGCTATTTGTTTATAGGTTTGTATAATCCTTATTGGATCAGGAAAGTTCAAGGTTTGTGTAAACCTATTTGGAATAAGAGAGCCCATTAAGTTCCTATTTAAAGGAGGTGGAAAAAGAAAAACCTAACCCTAAAGAGCTTCATAAGGTTTTCTTTTTGAAACCCTAGCCTCCTCCTACTAAAAAAAGAGTTCTTGCTGCATTTCTTGTACGCCTTTGGGTTCTGTAACCAAGCAAAGTCTCTTGCACCAACATTGAAGATCTTAT